>NC_142755.1:0-2542500 GCF_051943395.1 Hippocampus bargibanti | reverse complement strand
AGCCAGATGTACTTTGCTATTAATTACAGCTTGTCCCTTTTCGAAGGCGACGGAACTGTACATTATTGTAATTAGCCGCTGAAAGTCTGCCAACCACGAAATCCGAATCAGGGCAGCTGAAATAGCAAAAAGTTTCGAGACCGAATCATAGCGACAGTGACATCTTTGTCGCTAACCGCTTTGCCGAGACACCGGGGCTCCTCCTGAAGTAATCCGAGCCACGCTGTATGTCTCTCTGTGATGGGTAATTGTGTCACTCTTGTCCCAACGTAATCAACCCCCCCCCTGTTGAAGTGCATTGTTGAGAGGTGTTTGTGTAACGCTTATTATTGCGCTTGTCGTTTGTGTTTTGTTGTTTTTTTTTACCTCGGATGAGCGTGTGTAATATTTGACCCACGTATCACCCAAGCAGGAAAGACAAGCCGGGGGGCAAGTATGCCCATATCCGAATCACCGCAATCTCATATCCGGTCTCATATCTGGTCTGCTTTTCAACACCGTTAGCTACAGCCCCGCTAACATCCTAGCGTTTCTTCAATGTGCTGCTTTGGTTGAATTAAAATAAATAAACAAAACAAAACAGAGGCCTTTTAGTCTCATCTGGATCGCGTTAAGCCATAAAAGAACTGCTTGTAATCGAACCGCGGAGTCATCAAAAAGAGCACTCAAGCGCGGCGACAGCCCGAAACGAATGTTCGGCGAGGCCGCGCCGCAGTCGCTGATGACTTCATTCGGCATCGGTAGCCCGTATCTGTTTAGCGGCTCGGCTTACGCCCGAATCGTCTTTGCTAATCAGCCGCTGCTGCGCCAACGTGGGCCGCCTACGAGGGAGGAAACGGGTTACGCGGATATCTAATGAGGGACAAGGTCATGGTGATATAGTATCGCCGTGGAAAGTGGCTTATGTAATCACCTTTTCTTGTGAAAATCGCTTTTGGTGCTGATCCAACGGAGGCCCTGGCGGAGGTCAGCCATCTTCCTTTATATTTATTTTCATTTCACTTCCTTTTCTAATAAAATCTGTCATCCTGTCCTACTCATCTCTTTCCACTTCCCACTTTTTAACGGGCATTTATTGGAAATTTTTATGGTGTTGATCATATGTACGCGTGTGGCATGATTATATTGCACATTTATGTTAATCTTTTAATCCGCGGTACGCGACAAAATGGCGGCTTTTTGCGCATCTAGCACATACGTGAGACACCAAGCTAAGCATTTTAAAAACGAGGCCACCATTTCTGTTTGGCTCTTTTTTAACACAAACAATTGCAAAATGGGGGTCGAGTTTTCCTCTCTTCACTTCTTTTGATTTATCTAGCTATCTAGCTGGCTGGCTACCTAGCTATTTGCTATCTATTAGCTATCTAGCCTCCTAGCTGGCTCTCTCACTAGCTATCTATTAGCTATATAGCTGTCACAGCTGGCTGGCTATCTAGCTAGGTATCTGTTGGCTAACAATTGGCCAGCTAGCCAGCTTTCTATCTGAGTTACTTCTGGGTTGAGTGAACGCTGGCGCGTGTGGCTGCTGCTGCTCATCCGCAGACAAACTTCTGCTGTGACTATAAAGTGACCTAGAGAGTTTTGAAAGGCGCTTATAAATTAAATGTATTATTATTATTATTATTATTATTATTATTATTATTATTATTATTATTATTATTATCCAAGTAACAAACAAATGCATTACACAGTTGAATTACTCCACACATCACATGCAGCTCATCAGTCCTGTTAGCTAGCATGCTAGCGGAAATTCTGCAACACCTTAGCAATGTGCCATCACACATAGGATTTTTATTTATTCACTTATCTTAAAGACGTAAACCACTTTCAGAAACTTTGAGTGGATTATGATCACTTGGTTTCTTCTTCTGGTTGAATTTAGGGCTCATGACATTTTGTTTTGACCCGCTGAGTGAGGCGTACCAGGTATAAACATGGCCGTCCTCTCGGCCTCCTTCCCCGGTGCGGTAAATACTAAACGTGACTAATAGGTGAGCTACTATTATTATCGTTTTTCTTGCTTCTTCGATAGCGACGAGCTGATGAAAGCGAAACAGAAGAAGCGCAAAAGTTCATCTTGGGCGTCAAAAGCGGAGGGCGCACATGTTAAATGGTGTGCAAAAGGATCCTCCTGCCAGATTATGTAATCATTTTTATCTGGAACGGCCCGCCATCCACTCTCTTCCATACTCCTAACCCTCCGTTACGTCACGGGTTAGTGAAACACAGGTCCGGAACGGCCGCCAGATTTAAGTTACACGCCGTAGGATTGAAGGTCACGCATACGTACACGGTATCAAATGGTCCCCGTTTGTCAAGGCATCGTCGTTGGAGTTTACTCGGGCCAGCTCGGCGTTTTTCTCCGTTGCCGTTTTTGGATACGCCAACGGACGCTGGACGCTGAATGGATCATGCGCAGCGGTGCAGCTTACTTGTTTATGACGTGCGAACATGGTAGTCAGGCCGTCTTGCGCTAAACTTAGTCGACAACCTTTTTCTGCCCTGCGTGACGGGAAGGTCCGCCGAGGCAGGCTTGGGGAAGTTTGGAAGTGGAAAAACGTTGAAAGGGGGTGCAGATCATGTTCATGGACACTTGTCGCATGCCTGACACGCCATCCTCGCATTCTATGATATCGTTGACTTTGAGTATGTTTGGCTTGAAATGGTTGGTGAGTGACATGGGTGTCAGTCAGCCTTATTCAATTATTCAAGCTATTCTGTTCAATCTGTATTGTGTTTGTCAGAAAATATTGGAAATTCACCTCTCTTGCTTGGATTTTTTACAAACTGATGACTATGTATGTATTGTATTTTGTAGAGCCGCCCCCATTTCAAGCTCAGACAACTCCGGACCCTTATATTTTTTTCTGATGAAAGAAGAACATCTAAGTGACCTTTTAATCCGTCGGTCGCTAATTTTCTTCATGCCGTTAAATTGGATGGTTGTTTCCACCATGTAAAACAAAGGAGCCCATTTTTAGTTGCTAACTTTCTTTAAAAATGAGTAATCTGAACCCACAATTGGCGCTTTATTAACTGATTCACTGCCAGATGATGTGCAAAAATGTATCCGCTCCAGTGCCAGGGTTTTTGTCATTTTCACTCAAATTCCAGGACCCACACAATATTGAGTTTTAGGACTACATAAACATTCAGTGCAGCATAAGAAAGCTTGGAAAAAAATATAAGGGTCCGGAGTTGTCTGAGCTTGAAATGGGGGCGGCTCTACAAAATACGATACATACATAGTGATTTATATGCGCTTTAAAACGGGTGAAGCTGTAACAAAGCGCTAACATTGGAAAAAAAGGAAATGCTGCAATATAGTGGAAGGGAAAAACATTGCCAAGGGTCTGACCAGCGCAAAACCCGAACAAATTCAGGAATGGTGCTCTACATCACATTTTCAATTCCCGAATAAATTCGGGAATGGTAGTGAATGAGATAATGTGCCTTGGATCGTGCTAATTCTGTATCTCATATATAAAATCAATGACTTGTATATGAAATCAAACACGTTCAGGATGATGACACATTTTGGGGTTACTGTGTATGTAGAATCGCCAAGTGCAGGTCAATGAAACAATGAGTGTCAGGCCTCAATGTCACCAATTATTATTGAAATGGACACCATCCTGACCGATTATTTGTCGTTTAAGGCTGATGACTTCACTCCCATTTGATTTACCGGTCACGTTTTTAAGGCAGAGGCCGCACCGAGCGAAGGAAGCCCAGAATAGTCTTTGCCTGGCCACATTTTTCAACTGGAAAGCCTCCCCTTTTCCCTCCGCAACTGGGTCAGATTTCAAATCGGACAAGTCGGACACATGGCCCTGGTTACTGCAATATGTAGAGTGGTGACTGAAAGGAAACCAAAAACCACCTAAGTCGGAGGAAGGAATGAGGCGGGGGAAGTGGAGGGGGGGGGGGGTAATTCACCGGAGAGAAACACAAAGGGGGGGTTGGCAGAGTGGATTAAAAAAAAGATAAAAGCAAATATATTTTGGAATACAAGTTGACTCCAATCTCCATGTTTGCCATCGGGGGCTTTAGCACCCGCCACCTCAAATGTCTTGAAGGTCCGTCAGTGTGTGGATTATGAGGGCTTGCTTTGTGCCCCCCCACCACCACCACCAGCCCACCTTTCCCTTTCACACTTACTGGAAGTCATTCATCCCCCTTTCAATCAGTCTTATTCACAACAGATGCTCCCCCCCAGCCTCTCTTTGACACACCGTGGGGCCGAAACCATAACAAACTGGGCGAAGGACTCCTGGGGGGGTCAATTTCAGTGAAAATGAGCAATGCGCATGTTTATGAGGTTCTGTGAAGGGCGAGCATCTCTGGAGCATGTGTATGGCGATTCAGACAGTATGGCTCCAGACTAATGACGTTCCAAGTTCTCCTCTGGACTTCAGTTCCACTTGAATTTCAGCACTACCTTCGTTGGAGCATTTTCGTTTTTGCGTGGACTACAAATATGCATTAGAATCAGAATCATATTTTTTTGGACAAGGAATTGTCAAAAACAAGGAATTTGTCTTCGGTAGAACCCTATAGACTCAGTCTATAGTATAGAGGGAGGTACAATACAGTTTGATTTGGGTTGGGTTACTGTTTAGAGACTTACTGGCGCAAGAAAATATTTAAATGTCTGCTGGATTTAGTGCACATTGATCGATCACTGGAAATGGTGGTGAGCAGGGTGCGGAGGGTCCAGTAGGATTTTCCATACTCGTGTCTTGATTCTTGCAGTGTGCAAGTCCTCGAGAGTGGGTAGTAGGTAGGACGGTGCCAATGATTTTTTTTCCGCCGTCCTAACTGTCCATTGAAGTCGGAATCTGCCCATTTTTGTGGCGGGCCCGAACCAAACCGTGACGGAAAATACAGGATTGATTCGATTACTAGCTCCTGCGGCAGGCCATGCTTCTTCAACAGAATCAGGAAGTACATCCTCTGTTGGGCCTTTCTCAGGATGAAGTTGGTTTTGACCTCCCATTTCATGTCATGTTGAATATTCTAATCTATGCATTAGTTTCATTATATATTTCTTAGTTTAAATCTCTTGAACTATTTATTTGTTTGAGTGCAGTATACTAGTCCTTGGGGTATTCCAGATCTGTTTTCTGTCCTCCACATTCAGTCTAAAGCAACGTGAGTTGATCATAGGCTTTCAACTTTTCTGATTTACCCTCCCGGAGGCTGCTGGTGACGGGACGAGGCGGCCTTTTCCCCCCGTGTAGGCGCCGGTTTCTTACACTCTCATGCAGATGTAGGCTAGCCGACTGAGACATGACGCTTTTCGTCGGAAAAACGCGGTGCTCGGTAGATGCCGGTCGGCCACGTTGTGGTACGCGCTGGCATGTCAGCGACGAGGAGAAGAGCGATAGGGTATTTTTGAATCCGACAAACGCAAGTCTCATGATGTTTTGAAGCTCGGATCTGATGAGAGGGAAAACAACTAACCACTCAACAACACTGCGAGTGTTTGAAAAATTCTATTAGGGATTATCTATATTATCTGAACCAGGTTTTCATTTCGTATTAAATTATTTCCCAATATCAATAACCTTGCTAATTGATCAAATCCAAATCAGAGTCGAACAACCTTGGATTTTGTTCAGTTGATTATCTGTCAAAGTTTATCAGGTTGTGGTAGTCAAAGTGTCAGTAATTTAACACCTCGTAAATAACCCACCCATTTGGTTTTTAAAATTATATGAGATTTTTAACGTGATTTGCCTTGTTTAGAAAATGCCTCCTGTTGATTAATCGATTTGAGAGGCAAAGAGAGAGAGAAAATTTTCCAGTCTCGAGGGAGATGCGTAATATGGGTGGTCAGGCGGCTCTTTTTCTTAAGTGCTGCTGGGAAAATGGATTGTCGGCTTCCAGTCAGTCAGGTGACCTTTCAGCTATCATCATGTGACCACGCGGGTCAAGTGATGCTAACTGTGAATAACGCATACTCTCTCTCTACTTTCCCCCGTTGTGTCTCCAGGACCGGAAACTGTCCAAGTCGGAGCGGCAGCGTTTCAAGGAGGAAGCCGGGATGCTAAAGGGCCTCCAGCATCCTAACATAGTTCGTTTCTACGACTCGTGGGAAGGACCGTGCAAGGGGAAAAAGTGCATCGTGCTGGTCACCGAGCTCATGACTTCGGGCACGCTCAAGACGTGAGTTTTCAATGTAGAGACCGAGATGTGTCGCAAGTCATTTTTGCCAATAGCGACTCAGGAATGTGCAGATTAAAATGATAATAATAATAATAACCCCCATGGCGGGACACCGGCCCACCTGCTTCTGCTGCAGATTCCTCTCATTCCTGTCAACTGGACAGTGCGACAACGAGCCGTGTGGATGCGTGCGCCGTCGCTTACACTTCAGCCAAGGCGCACATTCCAAAGAGGCACTTTAATTTTACTTAAGGTTGTAGGTCAAGTCCAAAATTAGCCATATTGTGACACAGTTTACAAGGGAAACAGTGCACTCTGCTGGACCCTGGAAGATTTGCATTAATTTTTTAAACCATTCTAGTAATAGTAATAATACATATCATTTATAAGCGCCTTTCAAAACTCCCAGGGACACTTTTAGTCACATATCGTACAGGACTATAAAAGACAGAGAATAAATATAGTGCAATGTTACAATGTGAAGTGGTTGGCCGCCCCTTATAACGCGTCTATTGTACACTGTAGTGTACAGCATGTTGGCTCTCATCCAAACGACAGCTCTCAAGGAGGGTGACCCTCATGACTGATTACGGGAGCATGAGAATTTTCGACTTATATACATGGTCCCTTATCTGTGGACGAAATGTGTCAGAGCCTGGAACGGATTAATGGCCTTTCCATTGATTTCAATGGAGAAAAAGGATTTAAAGTGATTCCAGTCAAATAAACTCTCTATATGCTACAAGGGTATCCTGAGAAAAGGTTCAAACATTATTTGCACTAACTCTCATGAGAGAGGAGCTCTTCTATTCAATTCAGAATTAACAAGATCAAGGTTTTGGCTCTCAGATCTTTAAGGACTTGCATAAGGGTAAAAATCTACGGTGTGTGAATTGAAAATAGAAGATTGCATGAGTGACATAACAAATGCCTTTTGATCCAACCTGACTTCAAAGGACACCCAAATGAGGAAAATTCAACCTAGAAATGCTGCAAATCTAATCTACAGTTTTTGGTCCTCAGTTGATCCTTACCCTTGAGTTTTAGATTTGCTAATGCTAACTTTTTAATCAAGTCATTTCTGACATATTTTCTGTTATTTCTTGTTTTGTTACTGCAGCTACCTAAAACGTTTCAAGGTGATGAAAATCAAGGTGCTGCGTTCGTGGTGCCGGCAGATCCTCAAAGGCCTTCACTTCCTGCACACCAGAGCTCCGCCCATCATTCACCGCGACCTTAAATGTGACAACATTTTTATTACCGGGCCCACTGGCTCGGTCAAGATCGGCGACCTGGGCTTAGCGACGCTGAAAAGGGCCTCGTTCGCCAAAAGCGTCATAGGTGAGGATGTGGTTCATTAAAAATGATTACAAATCATTCAGTGGTTGTTTTTTTTGTGAATATTAATCGCCCTCGGGGGCAGTGGACAGCTACTCATGTTATCAAATATTTGCGAAAAGGAATATTCCTGTGTGGTGCGTTCAAGGTACCCCAGAGTTTATGGCGCCGGAGATGTACGAGGAGAAGTACGATGAATCTGTCGACGTCTACGCTTTCGGGATGTGCATGCTGGAGATGGCCACTTCCGAGTATCCCTATTCGGAATGCCAGAACGCTGCCCAGATCTACAGACGAGTTACTAGCGTGAGTGTTTTTTTGCCACTGCATGGGCACAGGATGTGCAGTTTTTTAAATTTGGAAGTGGTTGTCCTGGAATACACTTGAACTTTTGAAAAACAAAATACAAAATGCTGGGTTTTATACGACATTAAAAATTCAAATTGAATCACTTGGGAGGGAATAAAAAAGAGGCAATCATCATCGTTTTAAGTGGTTTTTATGACTTTATTAAATTTACATTTTAGTGTCCGTCTGAGTATCCAAAAACACCTGACCAATTTAATTTTGCCAAATCAAAAAAATCAAATTACCTCACCATCAGCGCCCTGATTTAAAATCTGGTCTGTGGACGAAACAACAACCCTGTTCTTCTCCCATAATGACGGCCATTTTTTTGTCCAGTCATCCCAATTCACATCAATACTAAAATGAAAAAAACAACATGGAAGAAGCAATTTTAAATGCATCCTGGTCCGAAACTCCACATCACTTCCAGTCTTATCGAGCGCCTTCCTCTCCTTCTCATCTGTCATACCTAATAGCATTACATCCCCCCCCCCTCCACCCTTAACGTTATTTGGCCCTGGAATCTCGGTGTGTGTGTTTGTGAGCGACTGTGAAATACAGAAAGGGAGCTCGAGACTGAAAACAGCCAATGATAGAAAAGAAGGGGAGGTGTTCATTTCGCTTGCTGGTTAACACTCTTGAGATATTTTGTGACTCGAAAGCGTAGCCGCGTCGTTTGCTAGGCTCAAGGTAAGTCGCTCACTTTGTTCGGTTTTATTTTTGGGGCGATTTGTAACAAGATACACTTGACATCTTCCATCTGATCGATTAGCATATTTTAAAACCTATTAAGTGCTTCAATTTATCAAGTTATCTTGTTTAATTGTACACAGGGAGTGAAGCCAGGCAGTTTTGACAAGGTGGCCATTCCTGAAGTGAAAGAAATCATCGAAGGTTGCATCAGAACCAACAAAGATGAGAGGTATCACATCCCATTCGGCAATTTCGGATTATCTCTACGGTAACCAAAATAAATATTGCTTGCAGATATGCGATCAAGATCCTGTTGAATCATGCCTTCTTCCAAGAGGACACCGGAGTCAGGGTTGAGCTTGCGGAGGAGGATGACGGTGTCATGATCGCTATCAAACTGTGGCTCCGGATAGAAGACGTCAAGAAGCTCAAAGGTAAGTTACGACCAGCGCGATTTACGACCACCCGTACTTACGACCACGACTGCCAGCCCTTTTTTTAAATTCTACGCCTGGAACCGCAACGCGCAAGCAGCCAGCAACGTGTGCAACAATTTGGCCAGCCGGCATGTCACACACAGCAATCTACTGCGTGACTACATTCAATACAGTAGTTATACAGTGCAGACACCGTCTCGCCAACATCTCCTGTCGTACTGTACACTGCTTTTTTTCCTTCGGTGTCCGTCTGAGTCAGAGCGTTTGACTTACGACCGTTTTGTCGGAACGGAACCAGGTCGTAACTCGGATGTTACCTGTATTTATTTTGAAAACGACTGTTGTCGTGTTTCCAGGAAAATATAAAGACAACGAAGCCATCGAGTTCTCGTTTGACCTCATCAAGGATGTTCCCGAAGATGTGGCTCAGGAAATGGTATCCGCTATGGGTGGTTTGGGTAAAAAAAAAAAAGAGGCGATTGTCACCATACCCGTCTGCCCCCTCCTCTAGGTTGAATCTGGCTATGTCGCCGAGGGCGACCACAAGACCATGGCCAAAGCCATCAAGGACCGGGTGTCGCTGATCCGCAGGAAGCGCGAGCAGAGGCAGCTCGTGCGAGAAGAGCAAGCCAAGCGTAAACTTGAGGCGGAGAAACAGCAAGAGGCACAGAAACCACCGCAGACGCAGGTGCGTCAGACATTATTTGATCACATGATGTCCTTGAATCATAAAAAAATATATATTTAAAAGTCATTCAAATGGATTTTGTGAAAGTGAAGGACCCAAATGGCAAGCGAAAAAGGCACACCAGACTATGATCAATGAATTAAAACAGTTTTATATATAAATACAGGTAACATCCGACTTACGACCGAGTTCCCTTCTGACCAAACGGTCGTAAGTCAAAATGGTCGTAAGTCAAAATCCATTCAAAATGTTGAATAGAGACTCGTAGGCTAAATGACTGGCAAACTCCCCCATCTGGTGCCATCACACGGTCGATTGCTGTGTGAGAGCGAGATGCTAGCTGGCTAGCCAAAATTGTTGTCCGCGTTGCCGGCCTGCTAGCACGTTGTGGTGCCAGGCGTAGAATTAAAATAATAAAACTAGGGTCTGGAGGTCGTGGTCGTAAGTATGGGTGGTCTTAAGTCAAGCTGGTCGTAAGTCACATGTTACCTGTATATAAAACCAAATTCTAGTGAAAGGCGCACCACATTCTGAGTCACTGTTGCGGTATATAGAAGGCACCCCTGCGTATAAGGCGCAGGGTGATATTTTGAAGAAAATCAAGGCTTTATAACACCGGAAAATACGATACTTTGGTTTCCAAAAAAGAGCCTTCGAACTGCTCATTGCCACCACCAATTGACATTTTATGTCAAACTAAACATCTAACAAAGAGAATCACAGGAGATTCAATTTATCGCAATATTAATGCGTTTAGTCAATGTTTTTGGGCAGGCGGAGCTTGAAGAGACAGAGGTGGAGCCACCACACCATCATCAGCAGCCGGCCATCTTGCACACAAGTAAAACTCTCACTTTGACGCACATTTTCCGACGCGTCATCTCCCTTACGTCAAGACATTCTGTCAACCTTAGACGAAGGTGGCGCCGACAGTGGTCAGGGTTCTTCACTTTTTTCCGGCGACTGTCCCCAACTGACCATGTCCTATAGCTGCCCGCCAGCTAGCCAGCCTCAGTCGCAGAATCAACACCCCTCCACACCCGGCGGCGGCGCTAACACGCAGCAGAAGCAGCAACACCCGACCTACGCCCAACCGCCGCTGCCGGTGGTGAGTAATGTTTATCTCTCCGATATGTTCCGCGGCGCGTTGACGTGGGATTGCGATTGCCTTGCCTGCGTGTGGACTTGCGGTTTTCAACCGAGCATGTTTGATTGTTCATTTAATTAATCACGAGAACGTTAGTAGGGGGTTTTAAAGTCCCGACTGTCGCACATTCTTCTCAGTTTTATCTAGCTTCCTTGTTCTGGATTTTTTTGATCACTGAGATGTATTTAAATGTTGTGTGTATGTGGTTTTTAATGTATTATTGTTATTATTATTATTATTATTATTATTATTATTATTATTATTATTATTATTATTATTATTACACTGAGATGTATTTAAATGTTCTGTGTATGTTTCTAATTTATTATTATTATTATTTCATGTATTGGGTGTCATATTCGGGTTTCCATTCACCCACTTTTTGTTGTTGTTGTTGTTGTTGGGCAGGATACTTGCAATCCCCACTTTGGTCATCGCTCGCTGTCGTCAACAAACCGGCATCCCATAATCTTGTTGAGTGGCTAAATTAAATAGAGTAAATTGAGTCTGTTAACGCTTTAAACTTTTAACTTGTGTTTCAATTTTGGTTGCGACGTAATGTTGCAATGCTCTCGCAGAGAGCAAAGAATTTTTGGAGGGATATTTATTCTCATTTAATCTTGAAATGATGTGATTTGAATGTACATGTAACTCCATTTTCGTTTGATTCACTCCATATTTTATGTCATTTAGTTCACTTCCTGTTTTGTTGCTGTTGTCTTTGCATCTTATTTCCTTTCCCTTTTCATCCCAACCTTCCTCCCACCCGACAGCCGGCATCCCGCCGAAGCCGTAGCATGTCCGTTTGCGTCCCCCCTTCTTCCTACTCCCTCACCCCGACGCCTCCGTCGGCGCGCCCCAAAAGGCCGTCCACGCCTCCTCTGGCGTTCGCCTCCCCTCGCTCGGCCGAGAGGGATACGTTCGCCGGGCGCCTCTCCAAGGCCCTGGAGACGGTGCTACCTCTTCACTCCGCCCCTTCGCTGCCTGGGGCTAAACAACGACGACGGGCTAGCCTGCCCGCCATCTCTTCCAGCCCTGTAGGTTCCAATCGTCCCGCCTCCGCCACAATTTGTGGTGAGAAGCAGAGAGTTGCGTCGAAAAGTGCCTCTCTTCTTCGGCTGAACTAAGCTAAAAAAATTTAAATTGACTTGCATGGACTTGTTAGTACGTTACGAAAAGAAAAAAAAACAATAATTACGTATCAACAGGCCCTAAAATGCCATGCAAGATCTCGAATCATTTTTCTGACTTGAATGGGAAGCCATTCCACTTTCTCCCTTTTCCCAAAAAGAAAACAAAAGTAACTCATTCACTGCCATTCCCGAATGTGGTTTTTTTTTTCATGCTTGGGTGCTGATAAAGCGCTGGTCATGGCCTCTGGCAATGTTTTTTTTTTTCATTTCCACAAGGTAGCAGAATTTCCTTTATTTCCATGTTAGCGCTTTCTTCCAGCTTCGGCTGTTGCTCATGTTGTTAGATAACGCGTTGTATTTTGTACAGCCGGAACTCAAATAGATAGAAAGCTAGCTAATATATAGCTAATAGCTAGCCAGCTTGATAGCTACCCAGATAGATAGCTAGATAGCTAATATTTAGCCAGCTAGACAGCTAATAGATAGCTGTTGCTAAAGTTTTTAAATAACGCGTTGTATTTTGGACAGCCGTAACTCCAATAGATAGAAAGCTAGCTAATATATAGCTAATAGCTAGCCATCTTGATAGCTACCCAGATAGATAGCCAGGTAGCTCGCTAGATATCAAATATCTAGCCAGCTAGGTTATTATTACTATTATTATTATTAGTATTATTATTAAATTATTATTATATTATCATATTTGACAATAAAGCTGACTGACGTTTTTTGACTCTGATAATTTGAAATAATCCTTCACTAGCTAGATAGCCAAATAGCTAGCTAGCTAGATAAACTGCTATATAAACCAATATGTATGTATTGCCCCCATTTCAAGCGCCGATAACTCCATACCCATATAATTTAGGAATTAACAATGTTTTTCTGATGAAAGAAGATAGTCTAAAGTTTCTTATGCTGCATTGAATGTTTATGTAGTCCTAAAAATTAATATTCTGTGGGTCCTGCAATTGGAGTGACAATGACAAAAACCCTGGCACAGGCGTGGACACATTGTTGCACATTGTCTGACAGTGAATGAGTTGATTTATTTTGAAAGACAAAAACAGCATCACCCTGTAGCAAAATACGAACAATTGACGACTCATCAGGATATTGATCAACTTCTCCTCACTTGTACATATCCTCTTTTTTTAGAGTCCCATTTTACCCTCATTTTTCCTTCCTCTTTTCATTTTTATTGTTTGGAATATTCTCTTCTGTCTAAGAGACGTTTCTCTTTGGTGTACTTCCATTCTGTCATTCCTGAACCCGCTGTATCTTCATTGTCGCAGCAGCATTCAATGGCGCACCCCTACAGCGGAGCAGCGGCAGGTGGAGGAACAGGAGGGAACGCCCCCCTTCCGACATTATCCGACCCCCCGAATATTTTCTACTCTTCCATCCCAGAGCGCCCCATTTCCTTCTCGCCTCCTCCCACAGGCCCTCCCAAGGCTTATAACACCCAACGTCGCAAGAGCACCTCCATACTTGAAGCTCACACCCGCCATTTTCAACCGGCGTACCCCCGATATGGGAGCAACCTGCACCCCATGGAGGGTGCGGACACGCCGTCGTTTTTCATGCTCAATCCCGCTTTCACCGCGACCGCTCCGAGACTCGGAGTCGGCGAACATTCGCAGTCGGAAGCTGCGTTTTACGGGTACAAGGCGGAACAGGAGGAAGTGGTGAGGAGACTGAGTTTAAACCAAGCGGCTTTACTGGATCACTACGAGGCCATGGCGTACGGCGGGTACCCAATGGCCGCCCACCAGCTCGGGATTTTCAATTTGCATCATCAGAGGGCTTTGGGCTACGATTCGGTTCCTCCACCGGGATTCTTGCATTCTCACATCATGCAAAGACTAAGTCCCGTCCCACCGCCAGGACCACCCATGAGTCAAGCCGCCGGTTGCCCTGTTTCTTGTCCATCAGCGCCACAAGTCATCGCCGATGCGCCGCCACAGTCGCCCGGGAGTGTTTTTGATTACCATTTAGCCGCCGCGGCGGCCGCCGCCGCCAGTGACCCGAGTCTCCTGGCCTCCAGACTCTACCGAGCCCGACGGAGCTCCATAGATCTCCCGCTGGATGACAACACCCCGACAGGGTCAAGCGGTTCGGGTTCGTACCTTCGACTCCAGCCGGTCACTGAAGAAATGTGTTCATATATTAGCCCGGAGCTACCGTTACCGCCAGGAAGTCTCCTCCTCCATCACGCCAGAAGCCCAGAACCCTCCAGCGACTCTCTCCCATCCTCGGATACCGGCGAATTCCAGTCGCCACCTCCCTCGTCGCGCCATTTCGACCCATCGGCCGCTCGCTCCATCCCGCAGTCGTCCTCGACCGATTTGACCGAAAGCCAAGCGCATCCGCCTTCCAAGCAGAGTTATCTCCCGCCTTCCCCTGCCGCTGAGCAAGGCGTATCGGCCCGCCACGGAGGGGTGGTTCCCTACCATGAGTCTTTGCTGGCTATGCAGGCCAATAACGCCGTACTGGTACTAAATTTTTAAAAATGTTCTAAAAATCCAAAGCCATGGGTCTGATTGCATTACTGCATTATCATTCCTTATTTATTTGCTGGTAAATTTCCGCTATTCAAAATACACATGATCGCTTGATGAATATCATCACGCAAACGAGCGATACTGTAATCGGACCCATGAGCGATTCATATTGTATCCGGTACCCTAAAAACAACCAGCATTCCTCATCCCATAGCAAAATTGTGAATTTAACCCCTACCCGCCCTCACTTCCTGTCATTTGGACGCAACAGGGCACGTCTCATTTCACATTTGAAATCCCTGACGCTGCTCAAAATAACTACAGGTAACATCCGACTTACGACAGACTCGACTTACGACCACCCGTACTTACAATCGACCGTGTGATGGCACCAGAGGGGGGGAGTTTGCGAGTCATTTAGCCTCTGAGTCTGTATTCAACATTTTGGATGTATTTCGACTTACGACCGTTTGGTCGGAACGGAACTCGGTCGTAAGTCGGATGTTACCTGTAATTGGAGTTCATCTGAGACTTGCCCTGTTGCGCCAGCTTCGTAAGGCCTCACCTTTTAGTTTATTTTATTTATTGTAGTACTCGTAGTATTTATCTGTGTGTTTGTACAGGTATGCCATGTATACTTGAATACTGTGCAAATCCAAAGTCGCTCGCCTCAGTATTCCTCGACCGCCATTAGGTCAAAATCAAATGGCTTGTATTTACTTGCTCCAAAGGCCAGAAAGGTGCAAGACTTTGGCGATTTGTACGAACAAACACACCGAAAACATACATATTATATTGATATGTTTAAATATATATTTCAATGTGCATAGATTATTTTTATGTGTATTTATTGTTTGTTTTTTATTATTATTTTATTTTATGTATTTTTTTTTCTTTTCTTGTTTCTCAAAGGGTTACAACTGCAACTTATCGGAAAACCTTTAGAAAGCTGCTAGGATCATTTTGCTGTTGTTTGTGGCTTTTTTTCCATGACCTTTGACCCCTGTTTTAGCCGTCGCATCGCAACTATACTTGTTTCAGCTCCGCTCTTGACAAGTACAAACGTTGCACGCAGCCTTCTAAGGGTGGTTTATGGTCTAATACACCCAATTTTAGTGTGATTTTGATTTTTGAGACATGAAGTGTAAGAAACCGGGCAATTGTATTAGGCTGTACTTCTGTAACATGCACTTATTACAACCGCTGTTCATTTCCAACCCGCATGAGAGCGAAACCCCGCATAACGAGCCTAACCCCCCAGTGTCCACATGATGTGTGTGCTTTGGTTCGATCCCCCTCGTCGTGCCCCGGCGATCTGTCCGTGCGCATGCGTGCATACACAAGAACAAAAAGTAGACCGTTTTAGAGGTAGCTTGCGTTTGCACGCATGTGTTTCCGCACCGGGAATCCACCCGCAAATTAATTTTTTTTAAAATTTGCCAACTCTTAGGTATCAACGCCCCAGCCCACCCCCGGTTCACCACTGTTAGGCCCGCAATCGGCCCCCCAAGGGACCCCCCAGAAGGTAAAAAAAAATAACATCCGACTTTCTGTTTTCCATTTACATTGCTGGAATTCATCTCTCCAGGTGACGGCATCCATCCAGTCGGGGGTGTCGTCATCTCAGAGCCCCACCCACAGTTCCACACAGGTACCTCCCCCTATGCCACATATCGACTAGATTGACATCTCACACGCTCCTCACTTCAGTTCGCTTTTCTGCTTTTTTTTCTCTGCACTCATTGGCATGACCCCCGACCCCCCCCCTCCCATTTTGGGTTTCTCTTTCAATCTCTCGTGCTCAGTCATGTGACCTGAGCCCATCTCCCGCTATGTTTTTTTTCCCCCGGCGAGCACTCCTTCAGGTAACCTCGGCAATCCCGTGCGTGCATTCCTCCCCTTTTCCACCGCATTCCCTCAATCCACCTCCTTTTCCCCGACTCACCTTTCCTTTTCTGTCTCCTCTTCCCGCCTCCTTCACGTCAGCCCGGCCCGAGCGCCACCGCCGCCTGTCCCGCGTCCACGGCGAGCCGCGCTCCTTCTCCTTTGCCGTCCCCTCCCGTTACCGTGCCGACAGCGGCCGTGGCCTCCCCTCCCTGCTCTCTGCTGCTTCCTGTTCCCCCTGTCCCCGCACACGTGTCCCCGTCATTGGCTACCATGGTGCCAATCATCAGTGTAGTCCCCGCCCCGCCCGATACTGCTACAGAAGCCCCTCCCCAGGTACTTGGCTGTGGAAGAACGAAAAAAATATCCCTGCTCCCTCAGGTTCCGAGTAGAACCCAAAATGTTAATCTCGCAAGTGTGTTTATTGATTTATTTTTTGTATTTTGACTCTTGTTTTCATTTCAGTCTGTGTCTCAACCATCGGACCTGTCTCACTTCCAGCTACAGGCACCCCTCACCCAAGCCTCCGTAGAAAGGTAAAAATAAGCACATTATCTTGATCAAAATAGCATACAGGAGTGGTCCATTGATGAAAAGGATTCTTCTTCTGTCATGTGTACTTCTTTGAAGGTGTCAGATGTTTCGCTCCTCGTCCGAGAAGCTTCGTCAGTGAACTAAAGTTGTGCTGGTAGCTGTGGCCCTTATACAGTATATATCCCTAATGTCCAGAGGTGGCGGTGCCAGACCAATAGTGGACTACTCCCTCAAGCTACTCTGATGACTTATTTTGTCCTGTCTGATTATGTTCTATGACTGGCCCTGATTGCCCTGTTTGCTCTGGTATCACCTCATCAGCGTGACCACTGCTCCCTCCCAATCATAGAGCAGGTATTTACCAAAGCAGGGCTCGAAGGACTGACACCTCTGGACATTTGGGATATATACAGGTAACATCCCACATACGACCGGCTCGACTTACGTCCACCCGTACTTACGACCACGACCTCCAGACCCTATTTTTAAAATTTTTATTCTACGCCTGGCACCGCAACACGCTAGCAGGCAGGCAACGCGTACAACAATTTGGGCCAGCCAGCTCGCACAACAAGCGACCGTGTGATGGCACCAGAGGGGGGAGTTTGCGAGTCATTTAGGGCCAGAGCTACCAGCATAACTTTAGTTCGCTGACGAAGCTTTTCGGATGATCTTCAAAGAAGTCGGCTAAAGACACCTTTTTATAGAATTGTGCGCTACTTTTGTAATAAATATTTTTCCAACTATTTCAGTGGCTACTCTGAGGCGTCAGGCCTTAGCGACGGCAACGACGGAGGCGGAGGAGGCCGTCACGAAGGTCGCTCCGCCAAACGCCACCAGAGACGTTCGGTTCGGAGCCGCTCACGACACGAGAAGTTCTCCAAAGCCAAACTTAACGTCCTAAATGTAAATTTGAAAAATCATTCAAAACACTTCTTGCGTTAGCATCTTTTATATATATTTGTTGTCCATGTGATATCCAGATATCCAACCGCGGAGATCGAGTCGCCGAGTGTCAGCTGGAAACTCACAACCGGAAGATGGTCACCTTCAGGTTTGACTTGGACGGAGACAACCCGGAAGAGATCGCGCAGATCATGGTGAGGCGTCAGTGCATGCTTTTAACATCCCCATAAGATCACTTTAAAGTCGCTCTCGTGGTCTCCAGATCCAAAGCGAGTTCATCCTCGAGAGCGAGAGGGACTCGTTCATCGAGCAGGTTCGCGAGGTGATCCAGAACGCCGACGAAAAAGGTCTGGAGAGGGACTCCAGCGGCCAGGTGAGGTCATCACGCAGTCCCGTCGCCACACCCCCTTTGTTAAATCGCATTTAATTGATTTCCAGATGACTGGTCATGTGACAGAGCAGAATCTGACCATCTCGGTCCCTATGCCAGGTGATCATCATCAATACGAAATGGACATTTGTGACTTTTTCAATACATAAACCAACTGTGTTTGTTTAGACACCCCCCCAAGCCCCACGGGACAAGTGGTCCATTCGGCGGGTCGCAAATTCATCGTCAGCCCCGTACCCGAGGCCAGGGTCAAGGAACCGAGCCTGCCTTCCCCTCCATTATCTTCCACTGTCGATCCCAGTGAGCAATCTATGTGACCAATATTGATTTAATCAATGCATGAATTCTTCATCATCCGAGTTGAACTCGTGTAATTTTTTTTGGGGGGGGGGCAGTTCCAACTCTAGGTTTGAGCTTGTCCAAATCGGCGGGATCTGTCAGTTTAGAGCAGGCCTTCTTGGAGCTGCGACAGAATAAAACCCAGTTGGATCCGGGTCCGAGCACCGCCCCGGCCTGCATGCGCTCCACCCATCCCCCATCGTCCACTCCCGTGACGGAAGCTAATCCTTCCACATCTAACCAGGATGCGTCCGATGCGTCCCCCAGTTGTCCCACCTCCACTTTGATGAATCACTCGCAGACCCTCACGTCCACTTCCACTTGCATCCCGTCCGTTTTACCCCTCACCAGCGCCTCCTCGGTGACCTCCTCCGCCCTCCCGGCTAGCGAAGCCCCGCTGGTCCATTGCCTGGTGTCTCCCACGTCACCTTCTTCATCCACCTCTTCCTTCTTCGTCCCGGCAACCGCCTCCCCAGTTCCGCCATCGTCCTCCTCCAATGGTTCTTCGGTGCAGCCCACCCTGGTGCATTCGCAGCCGCAGATCGCCACGCAACCTGGGCAGACGCACGCACACTGCGGGGAATGTGACTCAAGGTGGGGTTTTTTTCGGGGGAACGGCAAGGAGAAAATTATTTGATGACCTCTCCCCCTCCACCAGATGTGATGCCTCCATGGAGTGCCAAAGCAAACCAGATGACATCCAAGCTCTCGAGAAAAAGCTCCGTTCGCTCTTCATGGACCTCGGTGGAGGATCGGTCTCCTCCCAGGGGGACCCTGCGCCATCGGACGCGACCTCCGCAGCATCAGCGGGGGGTTCCTCCTCCCCTTTGGGCACCTCTACCGCTTCTATTGGCTCCGGCCAGGCCGCCAGTCCTACGCCACCTCCCACAACCCTGGCGCTGGGGTCACCCACCACCGTGCAGGGCCCAAGCACACTTAGCTCCACTCCTGCAGCTTCTGGTATGTTTTTTAAAATGACCGTCCTTACACGTGCAATTCAATAATGTAACTTCCTTCCTTGTAACCCTCCTTGCCCTTCCAAGTTAACTCTGTGACCACCTTTGGCCAGACTACTCCATCCAAAACGTCTTTATCCAGAGTACCGGTGAGTCCTCCAATGGCTGTTATCAATTATAGAGCGAAATCTTGTGTTGGAAGTACTTTGGATGTACTTTCATGCACTGCACGTTTTTTTTCAGTAGAGGTAACATCCGACTTATGACCGAGTTCCGTTCCGACCAAACGGTCGTAAGTCAAAATGGTCGTAAGTCGAAATCCATTCAAAATGTTGAATAGAGACTCTTGAGGCTAAATGAATCGCAAACTTCCCCCTCTGGTGCCATCACACAGTCCATTGCTGTACGAGCATGAGATGCTGGCTGGCCGAAATTGTTGTACCTGTCTGCTAGCGCGTTGCGGTGCCAGGCGTATAATTAAAATTTCATATTATCAGCACGATGGGGTAGAGCAGCTGAAAGCTGAAAGCTGCTCTACCCCCAAACCCTGGAACTCACTTCCTCCCAACATTCGTAACATCAATTCTCTTCCCACCTTTAAATCCCATCTCAAACTCACCTTTATAAAATGGCATTTTTCTGTGTAGCTCTATATCGTTTCTATTTATAATTGTATTTTATTTATTGTATTCTATTTAGAATTGTATTTTATATATTATTGTACCTATGCTTGTCTCTGACTGTAAAGTGTCCTTGAGAGCTTTGAAAGGCACTTGAAATAAAATGTATTATTATAAAATTTTAAAAATAGGGTCTGGAGGTCATGGTTGTAAGTGCGTGTGGTCGTAAGTCGAGTTTGTCGTAATTCGGATGTTACCTGTATATTTTTTTAATCAGAAAAAAAACACACGATTATATTAAAGATGTCTTCAGTGTAGTGCAGATCATTCCACTCACTGTAAACCACAGTATATGGAGACGGTAATTCGGTGAAAAGTAGTATTTTTGCAGAGGATAAAGAATATATGCATGTGACTATTATCTATTAACATGTTTTGCTCCATTTTTTTTGTTTGTTTTTTTTTTATAAAAATTGGAGACTGTCGCTGACATGGAGATTTTGGCTCACAAACCAGAGACCAAAAACTGGTCTTGAAAATATGCTAAATTATTCTCGAATCAGAGTCGGATTGAAAGTAACGACGCCATTTAATACTTTTCAATCAACGTCATCGTGTATTAACATATTTTCCTTTTCTCACGACTCACCTCGCATGATATTTCATTGACTTTTTTTTCTCCCCCGCCCCACCACCACATCCCCCCCTTGCAAATCGCTCCCACTTTTCCTGTCCGGGATTAGGCCGGTTCTCCTCAGTCTCACTCAGGTGTTGTTTTTCTGTTTGTTTGTTTTTTGCTACCACTCAAAATCTTACTCTGCTTTTACTAACGACGATTTGTTTTATAACGAGGAATGCCAAGCGAATTTTTGAATAATTGTGAGGGTTGTCTAAAAATAGAACAACTAGAAGCAGCATTTTTTTTTTTTCAAAATAAAAGCTAGGCTAATTGGAATATTAGACTAGATCTTCGTCAACGTTCGTCAATCACAATCAAAAGTTGTTTTTTCTTCTTGCCTCGCTGTAGTCACAGCAGCCTTTGGAGGACCTGGATGCTCAACTGAGACGGGCGCTTAGCCCCGAGAATGTCCCGGTGAGCACACCAGCACAAATACCCAAATGAAAACAACAACATTTTACCCACATGCTAATAAAAATTTGTGTGTCACGTGTTCACTTCAGGCTTCTCAAGGTCCCGTTCATCCATTAGGACAATCAAGTACGTTATCGTGACTTGCTTTTTTCCGGGTGTTCTGTCACTAATATCTCATCACCCGGATGTGCCGTTGAACTTTCAGCGTCCTTCTCTCCGGAGGAAGACAACTTCTCACCCGCTGCGAAAAGTGGAATCAAACTCGGGAGATTTCAGGTTTGTAATTGCATATTCTGCTTTTTGATTTGTAGCTTTTATTTCACAATCGTCGCTATGTTCACGAAGGTCTCACTGACGACTGAGGAGACACCAAAACAGCGTCCGGTGTGCACGGAATCGTCCTCCACGACATCTTCTTCATCGTCCTCCGGCACGTCCTCGTCGTCCTGTTCTGGTCTCTCCAGCCCGGAGAACACGCTACACAAGGGCTCCTCGCTGCGAGTGGAAGATGTGGTGGATGGACTGCCCGGAAAAAATGGATCTCGACGCCCTTCCCATTCCACGTCCCCATCGCCAAAACCCGCCAACACCATCGGACGCTTCCAGGTATGAATTTTTTATTTCTTAATAATAATAATACATTTCTTTTACTCAACCCCAAAGTGACTCAAATAGATAGAAAGCTAGCTAGCTAATGGATAGCAAATAAATAGCTAATAGATAGACAGCTAATAGCTAGCTAGCTAATGGAGAGCTAATAAAGAGTGAGTAGATAGCCAACAGCTAGACATCTTACAGCCAGTCAGCTATACAGCTAATAGCTAGCCAGCTAGCTAATGGATAGCAAATAATTGAATATGATAACCTCTATCATATTCTAAATTCCACCATTTTGTTTTACATCCAGGTCACCACCAATTCAGAAGCCAAAGTCGGACGTTTCTCCGTCAGTCCGGCCCGAGTACGGAACGCCGAGCCGAGTCCGCCGCCGCCGAACGGACCCGCCGACCCCGACGCCGTAACCCCGCCCTCTCTGAACAACAACAACTCCTTCAACAACTCCTACGTGAGCAGCGACAACGACTCGGAGTGGGAGGACGAAGACTTCAAGCGGGAGATCAACCGCCTTCGTGAAAAGTGAGAGCGGCGCCATTGATGGAGCCACGCGTCGCCGTTACTCATCTTCTACTTCTTCTCATCCCGCCAGACACTTGAGTGAAATTCAAGCCCTCCACCTGCGCCAAAAGGAGGAAATCGACGGTTTGTTCACCAGGCTTGGGAAGGTAAACAACACCCGAAACGAACTGAACGACTTTGAGCTTTTTTTTAATATCTTTGCTCTGGGGAAAAATGGCGGCGCAGGTTCCTCCACCCGCTGTCCTTCCTCCGGTTGTCACCTTGGCTGGCAGACGTCGGCGACCCACCAAAAGCAAATCCGCCAAATCATCCAGAACCGGTTCCTCGCTTAGTAGCGGGAGTCCGCTTCATCCTGGTGAGCGTATTTGCGATTAAATATGAAGAAAAAAAATTACATTACAAGGTGAAATAAAAGAAACTGAAATAACGCGAACGCCATTTTGTGTCAAATGTCAGAACACGTGCCACAGTTTCTTCAGCCGTCATCTGTACTTCTTTGACCTTATAGCGGCGACCTATCAAAGCAGAAGACTGGCACCGACACTTCTATCCATTCGGGATATATATAAAGTTACCAGCACAACTTTAGTTTGCTGACGAAGCTTTTCGGACTCCCGTAAAACTGAGAGCTTTACACAGCCGTATCAGATGTTCTATTAGGCTTTTGGAACCCGTTGTCATTCCTCACGCTTTAGCTAATGCTATTTAACAGTTTAAATTAATTTGTATTTTTTTTTTTAGAAAGCAAAATAGATTTAGCTAGCTATTAGCTATATAGCTATGTATGTGGCTATCTAGCTAGCTAGCTGTTGGCTATCTATTAGCTATCTATTAGGTGGCTAGCTAGCTTTCTATCTATTTACTTCCGTGTTGAGTGAACGCTGGCGCGTGTAGCTTTCTATCTATTCAGCTATCTATTAGCTATATCACTATCTAGGTGGCTATCTATCTAGCTAGCTATCTGTCGGCTATCCATTATCTATCTACGAGCTGGCTAGCTAGCTTTCTATCTATTTACTTCCATGATGAGTGAACGCTGGCGCGTGTGGCTGCCCCTGCTCTCCCACAGAAAAACTTATCCTGGGACTGTAAAGTGACCTTGAGAATTTTTAAAGGCGCTTATAAATGAAATGTATTATAATTATTATTAGAAAGTGAAAGAAAAATAACTGAATGTTGCAAATTTCCGAATTGTGGCTCCCAAAGTTGAACTTTGCGCTTCGTTGGACGATGAGAAAGTCTCTGGAAAATTCGTTATGGTCCAACTAAGGCTAAGTCAAGCTGTTCATTCAAGCTTTTGTTGTTGGCAGCAAAAGCCTACTAAATCTTATTTTCGCTCAATAGGATGTATTTCACAAAATGGCAGGTGTGTAACTCGCCCACCCTCTTTCCAGGCAGCACCCCGTCGACCCAAAGCGCCGCCACGGCGGGACGATTAGCGGATCCGGGCGACGGCGAGCGTCCCCTCAAAGCGGCTCCCTCCGACGACATCCCATGCTCGGATTACCCCAGCTCGACGGCGCTCTCAGCGCCCGGCTTGTGCGGGAGCAACTCAGGTGGGTTGGAGACAAACCAAGACCTGATCCGCCGGTCCCCCTTTTTACTCCGTTTTCACTTTTTGCTCACTTTTCCTCACTGTCTTCTCTGCGCCATTTTTGTTGCACTCTCCCACGTCATCGCCACCACCCGCCCTCCCCGTTTCTTCATCTCCTCACTCAGGCTCCGTAAAGGTCACGCGAGGTTCCGAACGTTTGACCTTGAAGCCCGGCGGCAGGAGGACGCGCTTTCTCAGTACGCCCTGCTTGGCTCTTTGTGTGTAACGCTTTTCCTATACGTCGGATTCTCTCCTGGCGCCATAAGTCCAGACCCATATAACTTAGGAATTAACGTTTTTTTCTGATGAAAGAAGAGAGTCTAAGGTTTGTTCTAGCTTCCGCTGTTGTTAAAGTGCTATATAAATCAATATGTATTGTAACGTATTTGGTACACCTCCCCCATTTCAAGCTCAGATAACTCCAGACCCATATAACTTAGGAATTAACGTTTTTTTTCTGATGTAAGAAAAGAGTATAAGGTTTTTAACGCTGAATTGAATGTTGATGTCGTCCTAAAACTCAATATTCTGTGGATCCTGGAATTTGAGTTATAATGACAAAAACCCTGGCACTGGAGTGGACACATTTTTGCACGTCGTCTTGCAGTGAATGAGTTAAATCAATTTTTAGTAATAACATTCTTTTATTCTCCGTTTGCCGTTATTGTCGGGCTTTTTCCGTCACGCCGTGTATCTAAAATGTCGTTCTGGTTTCCCCTTTTCTCCCAATTTCCTTCCATTTTTTTTTCATTCTGGGTGCCGCGCAGGGAAGATGGTGAAAAAAGTCTGCCCCTGCAACCAGCTATGTCGTAACTATCTCTTTCTTCTTCGTTCTTTTTTATTTTATTTTTCCTTTTGCTTTCCATTCATCTTTCTTTCCATTCAGTCATGACCCCGCCCCCTTCCCCCTCATTACATATGCGTGCACTTGCAAAAATAACATCCACATTGCTTTCTTTTCCTAATCCTAAAAAAAGTCCTTCTGAGTGACCCAGAAGCTCGTCTTGTCGTTTTATCACAGGGACCAACAGCGTCAATTCAGTGAGTGGCTCCGCCCCTTTGGGGGGCTCCCAGTGTCTCAACATATCGGCCCCTCATCAGCGTAAAGGGACGTTCACCGATGATCTCCATAAACTGGTGGACAACTGGGCTAGAGACCTTTCACAGGTCTTTTTTTTGTGTGTCTCACAACAAAACAGAAAATAATGCTACTGTGAACTAAGTTGAGGTTTTGTGTTCACTCCCAGGGTAAGAAGACCACCAAACACCTGCAGCAAACCTCGGTACCAGGACATGGATATGAGGTACACGACGCGATGATCAAAAAATACATCTCATATGATTTAGTGGACCACTCCTATACGACTGAGAGCTTTACCAAGACGTATCAGATGTTCTAGTAGGCTTTCGGAAACCGTTGTCAGTCCTCACACTTGAGCTAAACGCTATTTAACAGTTTAAATCTTTATTTTCATGTTTAATTTTTTTGATTAGAAAGCTAAATAGATTTAGCTATCTATTATCTATATATATAGCTATCTAGGTGGATAGCTATCTAGCTAGCTATCTGTTTGCTATCTATTAGCTATCTACTAGCTGGCTAGCTAACTTACTATCTATTCAGCTATCTATTAGCTACATCGATATCTAGGTGGGTATCTATCTAGCTAGCTATCTGTTGGCTATCCCTTGATTTATTTAACTATCTAGCTATTTGCTATCTAGCTGATTGGCTGGCTATCTTTCTAGCTATCGAGGAACTATATAGCTATCTAGCTGGCTATCTATTTGCTATATAGCTATCTATTGGCTATCTAGCTAGATTTCTATCTATTTGAGTTACTTCGGGGTTGAGTTAACGCCCGCGCGTGTGGCTGCCGCTGCTCTCCCACAGGAGAACGTATCCTGTGACTGTAAAGTGACCTTGAGAGTTTTGAAAGGCGCTTATAAAGGAAATTATTATTATTATTATTAAATTATATAATTATATAATATTATTATTATGATAATTATTATTATTAGAAAGCGAAAGAAAAATAACTGAATGTTGCAAATTTCCGAATTGTGGCTCCAAAGTTCAACTATGCGCTTCGTTGGTCTATGAAAAAGTCTCTATCAAATTCGATATGGTCCAACTAAGGCTAAGTCAAGCTGAAAAACTCTCCGCTAACGACCCCGAAATGTCTTTATGGGTGCGACAGTCCGCCAACCTGGGCAGGAAGTTCTCCGCCCCGAGCCAGCTGTGCCCGAGCAGCAGCGCCTCATCCGCCAACCCGACTCCCTCTCTGGGCTCCCGCAAGGGTTCACTATGCCAACCCCCGGCCTCCCCGACGCCCCCCCACTTCATCCCGTACGTACCCGCCCCGGCCTACGCCGCGCCGTGGTCCGGCCCCGCCCACGGCGGACCGCTGCTGGTCAGCGCCTCCCAGCCTCACGGCCCTTACGCCGCCTCGACGGGGGGCGGCGGACAGATCGCTCCGGGGTCCCTGCGCGCACTCGTGAACAAGTCGGTTAGCAACCCGGGGGGACCCAACATGAGGACCACGTAGGGTTTAGCCCGATTTTAGGGTTTAGCTCCTGCAATCGAGGAAAAGGAAGTTTGCCAAAGAGGTTGGAGCACACACACACACTTGGGAGAAACAGGGGTGTGGGGGGGCATGTGCAATGTGTGAATACAAAAAAATTAACATTAAAAGGGTCACTCTTAGCGTTCACAAGGATCCAAATAGTAACGCAATCGGTAGCCCCGCCCCCTACTGCAATAAAACAAAAAAACATCGGAAAAAAGTGACTTTCAGAACAAAATATTGTATAGGTTTTTTGTGTAAAGATTCCATTTTCGTGTGATATGTATTAAAAAACAACACTGTGATTGTTATTTTGTGTTAGGAGTCATAACAACAATCTTTTTTGGGTGGGGGGAGCGGAGTCTATTTGCCTTAATCGATAACAATTCAGCCGCCATTACACCTCCAAATATGGAATGCTAGCTACTTTTTTTTTCTCCCACAGTACTTACATCTGACACTTTAACCCCCCCCCCCCCCCCCACCTCGTATCGCCCTGTTAGATGAATGTGAATGTACAAAAAACCCGAGTTTGAATTCGCTTTCTAGTGCCTTGCTTCACTCGCTCGCCCCCTCAAACACTGGAGAACGAGGATCGCGCGTAAACGTTTGACGGACATGTTTTGTGATTCGGTTATATGCTACGACTTTAACTCGATGCGCCGTTACTCACTTCGACATGCCCTTCATGGTCATGTACGGTGATTATAAAAAGTCTACACACCCGTATTTTAATTTGAAAGTGCCTCAGATTCATTTCAAATAACCTTTTTTCAGTTGTGCGATCACATTTTTTTAAATAAAGTGATACCTCGGTTTACGAAGACCTTGGCTTACGAACTTTTCGGTTTACGAATGTTAAATTTATGACAATTTTACCCTGGCATCCAAACTATTTTTCGGGTTACACACGGAACTGCCACAATGAGTGGTGATTGGTTCGCAAACGAGCCCGTTCTCCTAACAAGGAAATGGAAGCGGACTTTGTCCTCTATTCCCCGCCCCCAGTCTTAAAGCCGCACGTGATTGGACAAGAACACAATTGTTTTATGGGTACCTCGGAACAGATTATTCTCATTTTAATGGTTTCCTATGGGAAATAAAGTTTTGGGATACATACTTTTCGCCTTACACACTCTAGGGACCAATTAAGTTTGTAAGCCAAGGTATGGTTAAATGACACATTGATGGTAAAATCGTGCTTCTTCATGACAAAACTAAACAAAAAAGGGGCGTGTCTACTTTGCATCAAGACCGTTTTGATCCTATTTTATCATAAATGTGAAATTAATTAACAAATATTAGCCCCACCCTCTTTTGAGTCAACCGCAAATCAGTTGTAATCACTTCTTACGTTCATTAGCGACTGTTGGACGTGACTGTGAAGTTATTCCGGAGGACTTGAACTGTGACATGGCTTGTTAGCATTGTGAATGTTCTGTGACTGGTGTAGCATTAGCATTGAGCTCATCGATGAAAAGGTTTCTTCAGCTGTCATCTGTACTTCTTTGAAGGTGTCGGACGTTTTTGCTTATTATCCAAGAAGCTTTGTCAGCAATATATAGGGCCAAAACTACCAGTAAGACTTTAGTTTGCTGACGAAGCTTCTTGGATAAAAAGCAAAACGTCCGACACCTTTAAAAAAAGTACAGATGACGGCTGAAGAAACCTTTTCATCGATGGACAACTCCTGTACGACTGAGAGCTTACACAGACGTACTGAGCTCATCGTTAGATGTTCAATCATGAACATAGAAACGTTTTATTCCCATTCGCCGATGTTCCCGTGTTGATTTGAACAAAAGAAATGCTCACTTGTTTTATCTGCTGTTTGAATGTATGTAGCAGCAGCGAACGCAGTGGTTTTCTTTTCTCTCTATTTGATAAAAAATCAATAAAATGGTTGGTGTCCCCAGCAGCCTTTAACACAGTATGTTTTGCACTAAATAGAAGCGTGTTCAATGTTAATATTAAAACAGATTACAATATCATTTGTTACTTTATTTCTAATAAATACAAGTTGATGAACCACTTGTACGGTCTATCTTTTTCCTGTGCGTTCTACTGCCGTTGGATCGTCAGAATATTAAATTAAATGTTCTTTCTCTTTATCTCACAGAAGGTGAAATACGGGTTAAGTGTGCAATGGTATTTGTGTGTGCGTTTGTATTTAATTATTAGAAATAAGTTATGTTTTGGCTCCAAACTAGTTTTTGACCATGGTAGTTGCAGTACCGTTTTTGTCCACAGCACGGCAGCAAAACACGTAATGATTAATGCGTGTATTTGTATCCATGTATATGTTTATTTAATAATGAGAAATGAGTGTTGTATTTTGGCCTCGAAACAGTTTTTGACCAGCCTAGTTGCAGTACCATTTTTGTCCACAGCACGGCAGCAAAACAGTGATGAATATATTGTAATAATAATAATAATAATAATAATAATAATAATAATAATAATACATTAATAAGCGCCTTTCAAAACTCTCAAGAACACTTATTACTGTGTGTGTGTGTGTGTGTGTGTGTGTGTGTGTGTGTGTGTGTGTGTGTGTGTGTGTGTGTGTGTGTGTGTGTGTGTGTGTGTTTTAAATTATGAGAAATAAGTTGTGTTTTGGCTCCAGTTTTTTGAATATGGCAGTTGCAGTACCCTTTTTGTCCACAGCACGGCAGCAAAACAAGTGAGTAATGTAATTGTATAGTATTACGGTGTGTGTATGTGTATATTTATTTAATAATGAGAAATAAGTGTTGTATTTTGTGCTCAAAACACCGTTTTTGATCATTGCAGTTGCAGTACTTTTTATGTCCACAGCACGGCAGTAAAACAAGATATGCATATATTGTATTTTGGTGTCTGTGTATGTGTTTGTGTATCTTTATTTAATACGTAATGAGAAATTGGTGTTGTGTATCTGTATTTAATTAATAAGGAGAAATGAATGCTGTATTTTGCAGTACCGTTGTTGTCCACAAGACGGCAGCAAAACAATTTATGAATACGTTGTACTGTATTTCAGTAGAAAATATTTTGTTTATATTCCACATTGGAATGAACATAATAAAATGTCACTGTGTTATGGTTCAGAATAGTATTTTTTGAAGTTACACGTCAACGCTCACGTGGTATATTTTGAAAAGTGTTCTGACCTCAGTTCACAGTACTCATCTAAAAATACTTTTACAAAGTCTTGCATTGTTAATTCGACCTAGATTTTTCTATCATATTTTCTCTCTCTTATTTTATCAGTTGATTCGCCTTAAAGGGGCAGTTCCACCACGGAACACTATCTTATATTGTATGCATAATTTTAATACGCTTTTATTCAATACAGATGTTTGTGAAGATTGTGCCGTGAAGTGAACACAGCAACTGGTGAGTGTCCTTCACACACCCGCATACTCTCAAGTTTTTGTTTTGTGTACAAGTACTGCGTTTGTTTACAGGTCCGGTTTTTTTTACACCCACTTTAACACATCCGGGCCATATCATGAGGGAATCCGGTGAAAGTGTACGGGTGCGGTTGTTTGATGGTTACATGCACTTTTGACACTCCGTTCACCCTTAAACGATAGACTTGGCTACTAGTGAGTAGTTATTTATAAAATTGTTTTATTTAATCCATATCTTTTGCTTCATAATACTGCGTGTCTATTTTCCTAACACATATGATATGCCATTGCAGCGAAGCCATGCCCACCAGAAAACGTTTCCAGGGTAACCACCCTCACTTCCAGGTCCGCTCATGTACTCACCGGCCCCTCCCTCCCTCCTTGTCACGCACGCGCACGCATTGACGGCAGTACTTTTTGATGGAAGGAAAATCTCATGGCGTTTAGAAGCAATTCAACGGGATTTGTTGGTTGAAAAACAACAAAAAGCGAAGATTTATGAGGAAGTAAGTGTTTCGGCAACGAGATTGTGTTAAAATAATGCTAGGGGTCGTGGAATTGTATTTATTTCTACGTGCAGGTGATGCAGTTCAGTTAACAATTAACTTTTATGCATTTTTTTTTAACCACAATGCTTTTCCAAATTGTTTTTTTGTTATTGAAGTGGGATCATAATGCTACTAACAGGCCCTTGTTTGTTTATTAGGTCATATAAAGTGTATTTTTAACTAAATCTGTGCAATGCATTTATTGTTGTGTTATTTTTAATCTTGTAAAACATATAATAATCTATGCATACCTATATACGTTCGATATATCTATTATATACATCTTATTTTACTCCTCTGTGATTTCTACTATCTTTGTGACTGCTTTATTTCCTGTATATGATAGTTGTCCATGTTAAGTGCTTTGTTAAAGCGCGATATAAATCAATATGTATTGTATTGTATTGTATTGTATTGTATTGTATTGAATATAGAAATGCATATCTATATGTTAGGTTTGTGCTATTTTGGAAAAATATACATTTTATAAATTTATATTTGTCTATATATGTATATAATTAATGTATTTATAACAATGGCTACATTTCATAAGCATAAAACTAAGTAATTATAAGGCTTAGTGCTATTCAGTTGGCTATCTATTTGCTATCTGTTAGCTAGCTCGCTAGCTTTCTATCTATTTGAGTTACTTCTGGGTTGAGTGAATGCTGCCGCATGTGGCTGCCGCTGCTCACCTGCAAAAAAAACTGAAAGGCGCTTATAAATGATATGTATTATTATTATTATTATTATTCAGTACATGTTAGCGGCTAGCTGACATACTTTGTCTTCACGTGTTCAGATGCAACCTGGTTGGCCACTGTGGTTTTTGTCTTCCCTGAGGCACCCCTGACTCAAAACATGGAACGTGAGGGCTCGTTTAGAAGGTAAGAACTATGTTGACATGATTTTCACACTAACTTAACCGATCCAGGTTGTGCAGGTGCGCCATTGTTTTGAGCTATAAGGGTGAAAAACAAATCCAAATTCACTGCGTCCTTGTTTGTACATTCCTCAGTGACCTCATCGCTGCTTTCATTCATGAAAAAAAATACCCATCATCCTCTTTTGTTTACTAATTAGACCCCACAAATTCCCCCCTCAAAGGAAACAGGTCCGAGCATTAATTTTGGGCTAACACGGCAAGTGTACTATCTCGCTATCAGTCAAGCGATGACCGATACGTTTGTTTTGATCCAAAACAGCTTATTTCGCTATCCAGAGGAGCGAGAAAGAGGACATTTGTGTTACTTTGAAATTCTTCCCCTGCATCTTGGCTGCACTTGATCCTCAAAGGCTTCCTTTGTCGGGCAAGGCACAAAAAGCTCACATGGCTGCTGACCGCCTGTTAAAGGGAAAGTGGCCAGGCGGATGCGGAGAAGGGGAGTGGGGGTCATTCCATCTACTGCATACAATTCTAAAGACATGTAAAAAAAAAACATTTTAAGGACAACCGACGTCTCTGGACAAGATGTGTCCATAACTTGTAAAATGTCTTCAAATGACTTCTACTGAGCGTATTTTACAAAGATTCCACTGCATATAGTCGCTATATTTTACGTTTTAAGACTGGCGCTGAATATTCTGGAAGTCTCGTTTTTGAGTTGGTGACGAGTCCGTACGTGACGTCACTGAAGGAATGCCCCTGACCGAAAAAAGGACACATTGTAGCAGTCCATCTATCACGTCAATGCATTTTGCTGAATTTGTTTGCTCTGAAAACTTAGGGTTGCACCAAAAAAAGGCAGAAGAGGGCGACAAAGCTCTGTGTAAGGAATTAATCAGCCTGTGGAAACGGGCTGATTTTTTTTCAAAGCTCAATTTTCTATCCGTATCCATACCTATCATCCATTTGTCTTTTTCATCCTTTCTGGATGGCGAGGAGCCTCCACAACCGGTTGAAGCTAGCCAGCGGCTCGTCCTCCAGCTTGACAGACATCTCGCCATCGGGAGGAGGAGCCGAGAAGGTGACGCTGGTCGACGAGGGTACGAAGGACAAGGGGACCCAACAGAGGAGAGCGGGGGCCAACGCCACCTGGAACAGGTCAAGTGGATTTCTTTCTGTGTTCTTGACTGGCTTGCTTGGGAAAAAGATGGTTGGCGCGCTGCGTCGATGAGAAAAGGCCATCTATGTTCTCCCCCTCTGGCTCTTTTTATCACTCCATTTTCCCCCCATCTCTTTTCTTCTGCTCTCTTTTATTGTCAATCTTAAGACGCAAGATAGGCGAGCCTGATTTAGCAACATAACTACAAAGCCACAAATAAAAATACAACAATAAAAATATATTAAAATGTATAAAAATATATACAAATATATAAGAATATATATATAATATATATATATATATATAATAAAATAAAAGCTCATTTATAATTCATGTTATCTCTTCAGCATCCACAACGCAGTGATCTCAGTGTTCCAGAGGAAGGATTTAGGAGAAAATGAGCTCTTCACTTTGAACGAAGGTGTCAGGTGTGCTGTTTTATTTTATTAAATTGTATTTATTTATTTATTTATTGCCATGATTGAGTGTGGTTGTGGGTGTTTATTTATTTATTAATGACGAATCAGTGATGTGTTTTTATCTCTAAACACTGTTTTTGACCATCCCAGTTGCAGTACCTTTGTTGTCCACATGACGGCAGCAAAACAAGTGATGAATACATTGTATTTGTGGGAATGTATGTGTGTGTGTGTGGGTTCTCGTTTTTTTTTTTACCTGGTGGGGACTTAAAGCTGACTGCATGCAGACCGGTAGAGACTCATTTATCCGTGGAGACAACATTTTAGATGCCATGTTTGAAATAGGTGCAGTTCCCACACATAGTCCCTACCATACTATAAAAACGGGTATGTGTGTGTGTGTGTGTGTGTGTGTGTGTGTGTGTGTGTGTGTGTGTGTGTGTGTGTGTGTGTGTGTGTGTGTGTGTGTGTGTGTGTGTGTGTGTGTCACATTACATACTCATGACTACACCCTAAAGTGAAAATATCCGTAAAAAGTTGTATGTGTCCACTTTTTACAGGCAGCTGCTAAAGACCGAGCTAGGCTCATTTTTCACAGAATACCTCCAAAATCAGCTGCTTACAAAAGGCATGGTGATACTACGTGACAAGATTCGCTTTTACGAAGGTAAAACATTACCCCGACAACAGTCGCATACTCCTTCCCCCCCCCCTCCATACTCCAGTTTTCGATTAACTTGCTTTATTACTTCACGACACATTTATCTCGGCGCGATGGGGTGAAAGTAATAATTGACTCAAGGGACTTAATGTCATGGAGATAGCTGTGACGTTGATTTTGTTGTGGAAAACAGCTTAGAATTTTTTTTTGGGTGTTAAAAATCTGCAGTGATGATATTTTGTCGGCCATGACAGGTCAGAAGCTACTGGACTCGCTAGCTGACACCTGGGACTTTTTCTTCTGCGATGTTCTGTCCATGCTGCAGGCCATTTTCTGTCCAGTGCAGGTCAGCACTGGCACATTCTTGACAAATTTGACTCCTGCAACTGTATAATTGATTTCACAAAAATCTGGCATTTGAACAGGGGTGTGTTGACTTTTTCTACCCGTCAGGGAAAAGAGCCATCGGTACGTCAGCTGGCTTTACTGCACTTCCGGAATATCATCGCCCTCAACCTGAAACTGGACGAAGCTCTGTCGCGACCACGAGCTCGGGTGCCGCCCACCATCGTACAGATGCTGCTCATTCTTCAGGTCAACACACACACACACACACACACACACGCTTGATAAACACAATCTGTGGCGTAAGAGCAGCCTCACAGGAAGTCATCTCGGCGTGAGCGAGGTCGTCTTCCCATGACCTCTGAGGTGGCTTGAGTAAACATTGGAGAAGCGCACTTTAGTCTGAACAATCAGTGTCAAAATCAACATCAAACTAAAGATATAAATATATAATTATATTATATAAAATAATAAAATAATATATACGCAAATAAAATATAAAATATATATAATATATAAATAATAATATATAATAACAAATATATATAATTTTTATATTTATATATTTGATATATGATGTATCATAATTTTATATATTATAATTATATATGTATATATTATTATTTATATATTATACAATATGTATTTTATTATTATTTTTATTATGTATATATTATAAAATATGTATATAATATAGAAATAATAATATATAAATATATAATTATAATATATAAAATAATATCCACGCAAATAAAATGTACAATATATATATAATATATAAATAATAATATATAATATATAAAAATATATATATAATTTTTATATTTATATGTTATAATGTTATATATTATATATTTAGATCTTATTATTTATATATGATATATATTTTATATATATTTAAATATATATATATTTATATATTTATTTTTATTGTTGTACCTATGCTTGAAATAAAATGTATTATTATTATTATTATTATTATTATTAAAAAAAAAAGACAATTTGAGGTTGTTTTGTTTTCTGCAGGGTGTCCACGAATCCAAAGGTGTCACAAATGACTACTTGCGTCTGGAGGGTCTCATCCGAAAGGTGGTCTCACCTTACCTCGGAACCCATGGGTTATATTCCCGAGACGCTTCCTCCAATCAGCACTGTTCTTCTTGCGTGTTAGGTATGTGAAACACCTTTTAAAAAAATCGTTAAAAAAATAATATCCATAAAGTTGTTTACCATTAGCAGAGGATCGTCTGCAACGATTGTCCAAATCGGGGAACCCCCCCGCAGTCAAGAACCAAGTGGTACGTTCCAAGAGCTACAACGTTCCCATCTTGAGCCCCGTGGCGGAATACGAGACGGATTCGTCGGCGGGAGGCGGAGTCGGCATCCGACGTCACTCCGTGTCGGAGATGACGTCCTGCGTGGAGGACAGCGCCGCTGTGGGAGAGAGCAGTGGTGTCCATTCAGGTTAGGATGACACATCTGGGTGACACTTGATTGGGACTCATTGAGTCTTCTCGACAGGTACCCCCGACAGTCCTGGAATTCTAGCTAGTTCCAATCCCAGCCCGGAGTCCAGTCCGGAGATGAATCATGACTCCGCCCCCGATGGCATTTTTCTGGATTTCTCGCAAGCTCATTCTGGAGGTGCAACATGAAGTCTCAGGAGACAAAATGTTGGCCGACAGGTGACTTGAAAACTTTTTTTTTTTCGATCATTTTCAAAAAATATTGCATTTTTTAAATAATAATAATAATAATAATACATTTGATTTATAAGCGCCTTTCAAAACTCTCAAGGTCACTTTATAGTCACAGGATAAGTTTTTCTGTGGGTGAGCAGCTTCAGCCACATGTGCCAGCGTTCACTCAACCCGGAATAACTCAGAGAGAAAGCTAGCTAGCTGATAACTAATAGCCACCTAGCCAATAGATGGCCAGCTAGCCAATAGATAGCCAGCTATATGACCAGCTAGCCAATAGATAGCCAGCTAGCTCGCCAGCTAGCCAATAGATGGCCAGCTAGCCAATAGATAAATCATTGCTAAACCTCATAGATAGCTATTAACTACCTAGCAAGCTGACTGGATAGCTAATAGATAGCCAGATAGCTGGCCAGATCGCTGATAGATAGCCAGCTAGCTAGCGAGCTTATAGATAGGTAATAGATAGTCAGCTAACTAACCAGCTAGCTAATAGACAGCTAGGTAGCTGGATAGATAGCTAATAGATATCCAGCTAGATAGCTAATATATAGCTAATAGATAGCCAGCAGACTACCTTGCTAGCTAATAGATAAATCATTGCTAAACCTCATTGCGATCATGCTAATTTAACCCAACATGAACAAAGCCAATCCATTTGTATTATTATTTGCCAATTGTTGGTCATCAATTGGAGGTCAAGACTTAGCTCCTTTCATCTAATTAAAGTAATCGGTATTGATTATTGTCTTTTATCCGCATTGTCAGGCAGACGTGAATTAATTTATTAGCCACTATGCTTATTTATTAGCTATCTATTAGCTATATAGCTAGCTAGCTATCTAACTTATCCCATGACTGTAAAGTGACCTTGAGAGTTTTAAAAGGCGCTTATAGATTAAATGTATTATTATTATTACCTATCTATTAGCTAGCTAGCTAACTTTCTGTCTATTTCAGTTTTTTCCAGGTTGAGTGAACGCTGGCGCGTGTGGCTGCCGCTGCTCACCCACAGAAAAACTTATCCTGTGACTGTAAAGTGACCTTGAGAGTTTTGAAAGGCGCTTATAAATCAAATGTATTATTATTATTATTATTATTATTATTATCATTATTGATGAACATCTTTTGTTTTTTTCCTCCCCTTAATCAAAAGCTGCACTGCACTGCCCTCCGGTGGTCATTTCTATACCTGCACATCTCCCCATTCATACAAATGACGGACCAGAAATCGTTTATTTGACACCTAAAGCATAAAAATGACATTCAAACCCAAATATAATCACATTTTGCATTCAGAAATAATTTTAAAAAGCAGCAGTGATTAAATAAATCGCATAAAACTTTCAACTTGTCATGTCCAGGCTGCAACAACCGAAGATATATGTTTTAAAATGTTTTGACATCCATTTTTTGCTGCCGCTAAACATCAATCAGTGATCAGCGGTGGACGTGAAGCGACGAGATTCCCCGTGCTGCAAAGTGAAGAAGGATTCCCGTTCCAGGCCTTTTTCTTCCAGCGCTTTCCGGAGATGGCGCGGCGGATCCAAATAATGCTGAGTGGACAAAAAAAAATGACTTCAGAACAGGTTTGCTTTGAAATATGGCACCTGTCGCAATGTTACTTTTATCGTTAACTCATTCACTGCCATTCCCGGATTTGTGGTTGCATGCTAGGGTGCTGATAAAGCGCTGGTCAGACCTCTGGCAATGTTTTTTTTTTTTTTTTTTTTTTTCCCCCCGGGGCCAGTATTTGACTTTTGTTCATGTTAGCGCTTTGTTACAGCTTCAGCTGTTGTCAAATCAATATGTATGTGCAGGTAACATCCAACTTACGACCGAGTTCCGTTCCGACCAAACGGTCGTAAGTCAAAAATGGTCGTAAGTCGAAATACCATTCAAAATGTTGAATAGAGACTCTGAGGCTAAATTGGATTGGATTGGAGTGGCCGCAAGTCGAGCTGGTCGTAAATCGGATGTGACCTGTATTGTATTGTGTACATCTGCCCCCATTTCGATCTCAGATAACTCCAGAGCCATATGACTTAGGAATTAACTTATTTTTTCTGATGAAAAAAGATAGCCTAAGGTTTTTAACGCTAATTTCAATATTTATGTAGTCCTAAAACTCAATGTTCTGGTGGTCCTGGAATTTGAGTGACAATGACAAAAACCCTGGCACTGGAGTGGACACATTATCTGGCAGTCAATGAGTTAAGTACAAAAATACCGGGGGACGGGTTCCGTTATGTATATATAACGGCATTACCTCATAAGCTAAAGCAAAGGTTCCCCAGTGGATAGCTAATGAGCGCTTAGCCTGAAGGTCCATGTGGATCCGAACCGCCTCCTCGGGGTCCACGTGCTGCCCTTTCATCACGTCCCTGCAAAAACCCGAGCGGATTTGAATCTAGCTCGAAAACGCTAGCGGAGGTGGCGGAGGTAGCGGAGCTAGCGGAGCGAACGGAGAGGCGATCACCTTGGCAGGTACGCCCCGATGGGGATCGCCGCCAGGTCAAAAGGACCGAAACGTCGCCCGATCTCCTTGAAGACCGAGCAGTAGCCGGTGTCGCCGGCAAAGAAGAAGCGGTGGTTTGGCCCTAAAATGGTCCAGCTGGCCCATAACGACTGAAAAATGGGAACGACATTAGTTGAAGTCAAGTGAAAAGATGAGCTCAAAGTACCTTGTTTGTGTCCAACGCAGTGCGTCTGCTCCAGTGCTGGCATGGCGTGCACACGAAGGTGACGTTGTCGCGGCTCGGAACGCAGTTCTTCTCGCACCAGTCCAGCTCCATCACGGTCTTGCAGCCCGCCCTGGACATCCAGTCCTTCAAGCCCAGGGGCACAAACCTACGGGCCACGGCCATGTTCAATACCGGTCAGTAATTACCGTATTTTTCAAGTTTCATTATATTATTATGTCATAACAGAGTGATTACATAAAAAAAAAAGAATTCTGTAAAGTGTCGGAATAAAAAGTAAACCACGCCTACCAGTGTAGCTTTGCACCGAAGCGCACGTTGAGGCTAGCCACCGTCCCTGCGTCTAAGTGGTCGTAGTGGTTGTGACTGATAACCACGGCGTCAATCCGAGGCAACTGTAAAAATAAAGAAACCCCGCAAATATGACGCGCTGGTTATATAAAAAAAAAAGTTGGACAGTTTGTCGCAGCTTGGAATTGAAGCGGATTTACGTGGGACAGGAGATGTGAGGCAATGTGTCGCGGCTTGGAATTGAAGCGGATTTACATGGGAGAGGAGATGTGAGGTAATGTGTCGTGGCTTGGAATTGAAGCGGATTTACGTGGGACAGGAGATGTGAGACCATCTGGCGCCGCTTGGAATTGAAGCGGATTTACGCGGGAGAGGAGATGTGAGACTATCTCTGTAGCGGCTTGGATTTGAAGCGGATTTTTCTCAAACCGAATTTTTTTTCACCTGTTGTACGCTACAAGGGGGACCTCGGTAGCGTTTGGGGCCCACGAATTGGCTCGCCGACGCCCTCTGGCTGAAAATGGGATCGGTCAGAACGTTCAACCCGTCAATTTCCACCAAAACTGACGCGTGGCCAAGCCAGGTGACCCTGAGACCTGCACCAGAGGGGGACGGGTCCGGGTTCCTGACAAAGTATGGCTCCATTACCGGCAACGCACTGTCAAGAGCCTGTAAAAATAAATATGGGGTCAAGGGGAGAGGAGCTTTTCTCAAATAAGATGCGGTGACCGGGATACCGTACCTCTTGACTCGTCGGGATGCTGCTGTTGTTCACGTCCAGGAAAAAGAAGCGGAGCAGCCGGGAATAGGAGGGGAACTGCCATGTGGACCACGGGTTAGTAAAGCGGCCATATTTGTCACGACATGACCGTGTCACCGCCCCCTATTGCAAAAAATAATAATAATTTTGACATTGTCTCATTTATCGTTATGTGAACTATTGATGACCTCCAAGTCTTCTCGCTCCTCTTGGGCTCCTCTGTTTGAAGATGACGGCTGTTCCATTGGCTCACCTCCACACCTGGCAAGCATACAGGTTTACTTTCAAACTATTTTTTTTTCTCAAAATTGAAGTTAAATGAATGAAAAGTGAAAAGCTAAGCAGGATGTTGTGGAAAGCAGGAAGTGCATGCTAATTCAACGTAGATGTTTACTTTGAGGACAATCGGACGTAAAGATATTTTAAGTGTTTTCCAACATTGATTGGTGGTCCGTTCAGTTTGATGGCAGGCATCCTCTTTTACTGCTGGTGCGTTCACTATCCGAGTGTATTTTTGAGCGTCTTGCTGATATGACACCCCGGAATGGACCAATCTGTTTTAGTTTATAAACACATCACACGCGTTATCATTCTTGTACAACCGGTATCGTGTTTGTGGTGACCTTTATAGATTGAAATGCAGCGTTTCGAAAGATGGAGGGCATTAATTAGCATGCATTTCAATGAGGCTTACGCCAATCTCTACTTTAGTAATGAGCTCAAACAACATTCCTTTCCGTATAACACGAAAGAGATAGTAAAGTGTCGTACATCTTACCTGAACGTGAAGGCAACAGCTAGCAAGTAAACAGTAGCACGACCGTGCTAGCGAGCTTCGCCGCAGCTATCGGCGCGTTAATAATCTAATTGAAGCTTTTATATGAAAAAATTTAGGTGTATATAGAGAAAAATACAGTGGAAGATATCACGCAATCGTAGTCTTGATTTGAGTCGAGTGAATGCGGAAAGTGAGGCATTGGTCGGTGCAGCGGATGGGTGACGCCACATGTGACGTCACATATGTCACATGACGAATTTCTACCAATCAGGAAATTCGATGACTGAATTGAGGATAAAACATTGAAATATTTCTATAAAATTGATTTCGATCAAAATAAAATGGAATTATCTGTACATATTCTTGAATTAATTTACAGAAAGCGTTATGCATGAATTTAAAATGCTGTATTTGGGGTGGAGGTAATTTTAGCCGTGTGTTTAATTCTACAATCTTATTTTTTTGTCTTAAAAGAAGAAAGAGTTCATCTCCACCGTGAGAGATTTGGGTCAATGGGGGAGGAGAAACACACCACAGCTGTTCCCGCACGGCTGGTGTGTACATTTCCGCGTGAGAGTGCGCGTGGTCCTTTAAGTGTTATTAATCTAAGCTCCCCCTCTGCACTTTCTGCAGCATTACTGCTTTGTGCTTCGCTGTCTATTATTTGTCGCAGATGTTAGACCCATTTGCGTAATACCTGTCTCTTAAATGTGTGTATTTTACAATTAAATTGTGCTTGTTTTGTTTGGATTGGACTGTTTTTGCAGTAAAATAATACTACTAGTACTAATACGAATACCAATACCAATACTAATGCCTTTCAAAACTCTCAATGACAAAATAAATCTGATGCAAGCTCGTTGGTCTGTCAACAAAAGACAAAAACGGGTAATTTGGATATTTTTAACACGGTTCAACTACGTATTATGCGTTTTTTTCCGTTCCTTAGAACAGTTTATGACAGTCATAATATCCGTGAGTGTGTTCTGGAGAAAGTCGCATTCATCCTGCAGTACCGGATGCGGCCACAAGACGTCACTGTTTATTCACATTCCGTGTTGGAATCTGTCAAACCTCCACAAAGTACAAAATAACACACTTTTAACCCCGTTTACGACTTAAAAAGAATCAATTCCAGCCATAAAGTATAAAATGTCACAATTTGTATTGATTTAAATGTTAAATAACCAATTCCAAGTGAGGGGATGAGATGAAGGGGGGGGGGGCATGGATGGAAGGAGGAGGGGTTTAATCCTGGCTGGATTATGGTATAAACTGGTCGCGAGGAGCAAGAGAAAGGAAGTCCCAATATTCCTCCGACCCATCCTTCACTCCATCCCAGACTATTTTCATCTCGTCGCTCACGGATTAAAAATAATGTTTGTGGTGTTAAAATGGGATCTCATCAAGAATATTACTGATTTTTTTTTCATTGATGTGGATGTTTTTGGGTGGGCGATGAGCTACCAAGAAAATGTGGGACATTTAGTGGCCGTCCGTTGTTTTTGGCTCTCTGGATTTGAGTAGAAGTGATGCTTTATAAAAAAAAGATAGAGAAGGTTTCTTCAAAGAAGACAAAATGGCAATTTTTCATATTTCTTCACTCGCCAACAACTTTTGAGTAGTTAGCTTCTTAAAATTTGTGACCTCAGAAATGGAGGCAGATGCCGGGCAGCGGCAGAGAAATGGGCCACGGAAAACGATTCTGACGATGCTCCCGTGGATTATCCTGTGCTGCTCGCAGTGGTTGGCGGTCGACTGCCAGATGAAGATCTCACCCGAGATGTGAGTACAGTATACTCGCGGTACCATCACCTCACTCAAACCGGTCTACTTAACTCATTCACTGCCAGACGATGTGCAAAAATTTGTCCACTCCAAGTGCCAGGGTTTTTGTCATTGTCACTTGAATTCCAGGACCCACAGAATATTGAGTTTTAGGACTACATAAACATTCAATACAGCATTAGAAACCTTATTCGCTCTTCTTTCATCATGAAAAATGAGTTAATTCCTAAATGATATGTGTCTGCTGTTATATGAGCTTGAAATGAGGGCAACTGTACAAAATACAATGCAATACATACATATTGGTTTATATAGCGCTTTGACAACAGCTAAAGATGGAACAAAGCGGTAACATGTACAAAAAGGAAATGCTGCCCCCTTGTAGAGTAGAACAAACATTGCCAGATGACTGGCCAGCGCTTTATCGGCACCCAAGCATGAAAGAAAACAAAACCCAAACAAATTCGGGATTGGTGCTCTATGTCATATTTTCAATTACCGAATAATTTCGTGAATGGCAGTGAATGAGTTCAAAATGGTGGAAATATTTTCTGGCCTTTATTTACCTTCATAAGAAATTCATAATATTTTAAGTAAAATTACACAACAACATTACTACATTTGCAATATTGATCTTATTTTTTTTTCACTCCCTGGTGCTTTCTACTATCTTTGTGACTGCTTTATTACCTGATGATAGTTGTCCATGTTAAACGCTTTCAGCTGTTGTTAAAGCACTATAAAAATCAATATGTATTGTATTGTATTCCATAAAATGATCATTTTAACGTTACTCACCTTGCACTCTCGTCATTGGTTATTTTTACCCATTCTCAAATTTTTGCAGATTTTTTTTTTGCCGCATGAATGATTCTCGTTTTTGGAATAAACGCATCATCGTGAAATGACGCCAGCGGGTGCGAGCGGTGACCAACTTTAGCTTTGCGGCGCGTGGTGGCCGACTCCCTATTGGTCCAACCATCTGTCGCATCCTGTCTGGTCCTCATAGGGAAAATTTGTTTGCCAAGATTACCCCCGCCCCCCCAAAAAATGACTGAGCAGTATATAACCTGACTACTGACCGTCGTCACCTTCAACGGTAATCTCTTTTAATCTGTCATGTGAAGCGTGACCTCGGACACGAAAAGGTCACAACCTTTCATGCGACGCCTTATACGCTTCTCCTGCAACGTTCCGATCCCAAAAAAAGCAAAAATGCCTTTTCATTTACGTCTGAATTTATTTATTTGTTTATTTATCATTTATCTACTTATTTATTAATGTGTATTTATTTATGTATTTATTTATTCAGTTAGTTATTTATCTACTTTATTTATTTATTCATTTATGTGTTTGTTTATTTGTGTTTGTATTTATTTATTTGTGTGTATATGTGTGTTTATTTATTTTACTTATTTAGCTATCTCTCTACTTATTTACCGTATTTATGTATTCATGCATTTCTTTGTTTGTATGTATTTATTTATGTGTTTGTTGATTGCTATTTATTTTAATTATTTATACATTTATTTATTTATGTATGTGGTTATGCATTTGGTTATTCGTTTTATTTTAGCTAGCTCGCTAGCTAGCTTTCTATCTATTTGAGTGACTTCCAGGTTGAGTGAACGCTGGCGCGTGCGTCTGCCGCTGCTTACCCACAGAAAAACTGTGACTGTAAAGTGACCTTGAGAGTTTTGAAAGGTGCTTATAAATGAAATGTATTATTATAATTATTATTATTAAAAAATGAAAATCCATAACATTTTTTTTTTTTTACTATTTTCTGCTTCTCATCTTCGCTTTTGTTCGTAGTGTGCAGAAATGGGCCGAATCATTCGGCAAAGAGATCGCGTCCCTTTCCGCCAAATATTCCGGAGCTGAATTACTCCAAAAAGTAAGACATGTACATATACATTTGAACAATTGGTCACTCAACTCACCTATCGTGGTTTATTTAAAGAAATATAAAGACGTGGAAGGGACGTTAAAGATGGAGGAGGTCGACGGCGAGGAGCTGGTCAAATCGTTTGCGGAGGAGATGGAGAAGATGCTGGGGAGGAAAATGAAATCCGTGAAGGTATTGAAAAAGTCGCTTTTTTTTAACTCATTCACTGCCAGGGTTTTTGTCATTGTCACTCAAATTCCAGGACCCGCAAAATATTGAGTTTGAGGACTACTGTACATAAACATTCAATGCAGCGTTGGAATCCTTAGACTGTCTTCTTTCATCAGAAAAATGGTTAATTCCTAAGTTATATGAGTCGGGAGTTATCTGATCTTGAAATGGGGGCGGTTGTACAAAATACAATACATACATCATGATTTATATCATGCTTTAGTAACAGCTAAAGCTGTAACAAAGAGCTAACATGGACAAAAGTCAAATACTGCCCCCTCATGGAAGGGAAAAACATTGCCAGAGGTCTGACCAGTGTTCTATCGACACCCCCGCAAGAAAAACCAAAACCCAAACAACTTGAGGAATGGCCTTGTATGTCATATTTTCAATTCCCGAATACATTCGGGAATGACAGTTAATGTTAAATGTCACTTTTTCGTGCATTGTAATTTTGTTTGTGTGGGGGGGGGGGGGGTGTTAGCGGTTAGCGGAAGCAGCCGAAGAGGCTGATCTCTATCACGAGTACAACGATACATTGGAGGTAAATGGACCATGACGTTCATCTCGATACAGACCCCCTCCCAGCCCTCCCGGAATGACCTCAGGTGTGTCGTGTCTTAGTTCGAATACTACAACTCCATGCTGATCAACATGGTGGATGAAGATGGCAACCCGTTACCCCTGGGGGGCGACTTCCCTTTGGAGAGAAATGAACATTTTAGCAAACTGCCGGTCAACACGCAGCAGAGTAACATCCAAGTACCCACCAACGTCTATAACAGAGGTGAGCACCCCCAAACCACACCCCCTTATGTTCAGTCACTCAAACTCATAGTCCCCGCCCCCTTTTGAAAAATTCTAGATACAGATATCCTCAACGGCGCATACATGTCAGAAGCTCTCAACGAAGTCTTCATGGACAACTTCCAGAAGGACCCCACCCTCACCTGGCAATATTTCGGGAGCTCCTCAGGCTTCTTCAGACTGTACCCTGGTACCCCCGTAAAAGTTTTTTGTCCCGCCTCATCAATTTGTCTGACCCCGTTGCGAGTTTTCTAACAGTTTTGCTCTTTTTCCCCAATCCCCAGGGATCCGATGGACCCCGGACGAGAACGGCGTGGTCACATTCGATTGCAGGAACAGGAACTGGTGAGCCTTGAGTTCAAATGTTTTAATCATGGCGGAAAAATCTAAACAAAGTAACACCAACAAATCACGTCCAGTAGCCCCCACGCTTCAAAAAGTAATTGACCCGCAGTCCATGATCCGTAAGCGAAAATCAAATCAGTTCCAGGAACGCCGTCTGGTCCCTCCAGGAAGTAGGAAGTCAAACAAACAGATTAAAAGAGGTCTGGAACGTTGCCTGTGGCGGGAGCAAGGGAGGGAGGAATCTCATTCACGTCCACCAATTTGGAATTAAACTGGATAAGAATAACGAGATGAACGCTGAGGGACATGATGGAATGAACGTTTTCATCTGCCCGTTTGCGTTACTGTTCCGGTATTTTGATAACAGTAATCCCCCGTTTATTGCTCTTATTGCAGACCGGGACCACCCGCGATAGATAGATAGAACGGTCGTAAGTCAAAATGGTTGTTAGTTGCAATCCATTCAAAATGTTGAATAGAGACTCGGAGGCTAAATGACTCGCAAACACTCCCTCTTCTGGTGCCATCACACAGTCGATTGCTGTGCGAGCGTGAGATGCTGGCTGGCTGGCCAAAATTGTCATACGCATTGCCGGCCTGCTAGCCCGTTTCAGTGCCAGGCGTAGAATTAACATTTTAAAAATAGGGTCTGGAGGTCATGGTGGTAAGTATGGGTGGTCGTAAATCGGATGTTACCTGTATATATTGACATGTGTATGAGTATTTATAAGGTCTAATTTAGTGGTACAAAGTATAGGACACGCATACAGAAGCACAGTAAATGTTTGTAGTACAGTACAAAACTTTAACGCAATAATGTAAACAGTCCACTCTCAACATACAGTATAATAGTAAACAAAGTCAAGACGATTCATGTACAGTAAGCAAAGTGATGACAATTTTGTTGACATTAATCACCCCTCCCCCATTTTCAGGTATATCCAAGCGGCCACGTCCCCGAAAGACGTCGTCATTGTGGTGGACGTTAGCGGCAGCATGAAGGGTCTCCGGCTCACCATCGCTAAGCATACCATCAACACAATCTTGGACACGCTGGGGGAGAATGACTTTGTCAACATCATCGCTGTAAAAATAGCATCTGTAATAGTATTTAAATTCACTCATTCACTGCCATTTTGGGTTTTTTTTCATGCTTGGGTGCTGAAAAAGCAATGGTCAGACCTCTGTCAATGTTTTTTTTCCCTTCCACGAGGGGGCAGCATTTGCCTTTCGTCCATGTTAGCGCTTTGTTCCAGCTTCAGCTGTTGAGGCGCAATACAAACCAATATGTATGTATTGCATTGTATTTTGGACATCTGCCCCCATTTCAAGCTCACATAACTCCATACCCATATAATTTAGGAATTAACTCTTATTTTTCAGAATATAGCCTAAGGTTTCTAACGTTGTACAGAATGTTTATGTAGTCCTAAAACCCAATATTGTGTGGGTCCTGGAATTGGAGCGACAATGACAAAAACCCTGGCGCTGGAGTGGACACATTTTTACACGTTTGGCAGTGAATGAGTTAAATAAAGTTCCGACAATTTTAACCGCCATCTTTTATTTTGTTTCTTCTTTAGTACAGTGACTATGTTCGATACTTGGAACCGTGTTTCAAGGGAATTGTGGTCCAAGCCGATCTGGATAACAGAGAGGTAAGAAGGAAAACTATGAACTTCCTGTTTTTTTTTCCAACTTCCTGTTTGGCATGATCCTTTTTTTTTTTTTTTTTTTGATACTCTGACATGCCACAGCTCATCGCATTGTTGTTTCACTCATCTGTTCTCTTGTTGTTATTATTCCACAAAGCTTATGTGTGTGTGGTCCCCACAGGGCAAATCCCTCACACGCATCGTCCCCACTATGTCGTAAAAACGTATATATGTGTGTGTGTGAGTTTGTGTGTATCCGCGTGTATTACATATTGGATGCATGCCCTACTTTCAAGCGCCAAGTATAAACAACATCAAGGGATCAGGTGAGGTCGAGGGGCTGCTGACAATTTTCAGCGAGCGCATCACATGACCGGTCATGCTAACATCCGATTGGCCGAATGCCACAACAACAAAAAAATGGCACCTGGGCTTCCAGATGTTGCTCGACATATTAGATGATAGCTTGCACATATTTTAGGGAGTAGATATATGAATGGATATATGCTTTGGAATTTTCAGTCACCTCCCCCCACCCCATAAAAATAAATAGTTTGTAAATCTGCTGTATTTTGTGTATTTTGGGTTGTACAGTGTATTTAATCCTGATTATCTGTAGTAGTGTTGTAGTGGCCATGTTGTAATTAGTCAGTGTGCCAGGGAGCCGTGCTAATCCGCTGCCGTGCCCTTTTTTTCCCCCCGTCACACACAAACACGCTTTTCCACCGCCATTTTTTTTCATAACCCACAATGCCACCCTGACCTTTGGTGTCCGCCGCGCAGCATTTCAAGCTCCTGATCGACCAGATGCACGTCAAAGGGGAAGGCAAAGTAAAAAAGGCGATGAAAGAGTCGTTCAAGATACTCAACGAGGCCGCGGCGCGAGGTCAAGGCAGTTTGTGCAACCAGGCCATTATGCTGATTACGGATGGCGCCATGGAGGACTTCCAGGATGTTTTTGAAGAGTTCAACTGGCCAGATCGACGGGTATGACGCACGCACAGGCGCAGGGTAGGATTTGAGCAAATTGCTGTTGACAACCTGTAACTCAACGTCACCCAACAGGTTCGAGTCTTCACGTATCTCATCGGACGTGAAATGACATTTGCTGAAAATGTCAAATGGATCGCCTGCAATAATAAGGGTGAGGGAGATGAACCACTGCCCTGTAAGGTGGATTCGATTAAGGCCACAATATAATATCAAGAGTCATGATTTGTTGTTTGACAATAAGCACTCCCTGTTGTTGAATCTTACTATTTAATATGATATTCTGCTATTACAACAACTTTATTAGACGAAATTTATTATTACTGTATTACATTGGGGGTGAGAAATCAGTAGTATTTTGCCGCCCTCTTGTGTATAACATGGTAATATTCCGTTTCTGTCGCCATTGGATGCTGTCAGTGCTTCCAAAATAAAAAATAAAAAATAATAAAAATCAAGATATTATCAACATACCTGAAGGTATAGAATTAACACCACCGTGTTTCATTTCAAAAAGCAAAGAGTAGCTCAGCCTTCGGGGGATTATTTTTGTTCTGATATCTGATTAGTGTATTGAGTACACAGAACATGCTGGCAAAACCAAACCACAGCACTCGCTATTTAAAAAACATATTCCGCTTGAATGTGAATATTGCAGGTTATTACACACATGTTTCCACACTGGCCGACGTCCAAGAAAACGTCATGGAATACCTGCACGTTCTCAGCCGACCCATGGTCATCAACCATGACCATGACATCATTTGGACGGAAGCCTACATGGACAGCGTGGTACGTCATAATTTTTAATTCAGCAGCAGCACTTTCGACACTTACAACTCAGGGGAATTTTCTAAATATTTTATTAGAAACCGTTTAACATAATATTCTGCAAATGTTTTCACCCCAGTTACCTACCACGAAAGAGGTAATCGAACTGCTTTAATATTTAAATGTGATATTTACATGAGCATAGCGCAGTCTTTTTGGGTAGGAGCACCTATTTGCATAGCGCGGTCTTTTTTTGGGTAGTAGCATCCCATTTGTTAGCTAGTCCACCTCAACCTAACTTGTTTTTAGTTTGCTCTTACCCGACAACGTTTTAATACCCCCCTCCCGCCCCAAAATATCACATTACTCTGCAGTCAGCCAATCCTCCATGAACCGTCTCCAGCTGGTCCAAAATGCCGATGCTTGCCTCTTGACTGGTACTGGTAAGAGGGAGCACATAACTCCTTCTCTGGCATCCCTATCATTGGCTCTTTTCTTCTTTTCCAGATCTTATTACAGTGATACCTCAGTTTACGAACTTAATTGGTTCCCAGAAAGTGTGTGTAAGGCGAAAAGTGTGACTTCCAAACATTAATTTCCTATAGGAAACCATAAAAAAGGAGAATAATCTTTTTCCAGGTCCCCATAAAACATATTTTTCTACTAAATAAGCTTTAAAACTACTCAAAATATTATTATTAGATGTGCTAAACGGAGTCTCTGAGGGGATCGATCCTTTTCCGTTTCTGGTCCCACTCTCTGGAATGACCTGCCACTAAACAAAACTGTCTCAAAAGTAACTTGTACTCTTTGAAATCCAGACTTGATCTTGGTTTCACTCCCTGGTGCTTTCTACTATCTTTGTGACTGCTTTATTTTCGTGTATATGATAGCTGTCCATGTTAAATGCTTTGTTCCAGCTTCATCTGTTGTTAAAGCGCTAGATGAATCATTTGTTTTGTGTAGCGATTGTTTAGTGTGTAGTGATTTTTTTCTCTCAACGTTTTTGTTTTTGTATCATTTCTTGTTAGGTTCTGCTTCTTAATTTAGCTCGTTCTTGTTGTATTTTGTCACTTTCGTAGTTGTTCAACAGCCAAGCTCAGAGTTTGCTATTAATGACGTCAGTCGCCATGCCTGTTTTTAGCAAGAAAAAAGAGACGGTAAGAATCGTTCTTTCCACTTTTAAATCCTTTTAAAAAGCTTTATTAAACGCTACAGTGTGTGATTTATTTTGTAGCTGACAACAATTATGTCTTTTTAGCTGTCTCATGGAATATTGCTAGGCGTTGTCGGAACAGATGTGGCGCTACAAGAACTGATGAGATTGGCCCCAAGATACAAGGTAAAATCTCCCTCATTTACACACTGTTCTGATTTTATTTTAAAAGTGACACTAAATTGATTGAATTCTTCAGTTGGGTGTCCACGGTTATGCCTACCTCATCACAAACAATGGCTACATTTTGTCTCATCCGGACCTCCGTCCTCTGGTAAGTAAAATAACCAAATAAATAAACCACCCAAAGGTTAATTGAATTGTATAGTATTCACGTGAACAATTCTTTTTTTCAAATGGCAGTACAAGGAAGGAAAGAAGCTGAAGCCCAAACCCAACTACAACAGCGTCGATTTGTCCGAGGTGGAATGGGAAGACACAGAGGAGAAGGTGAACTGGGTCAAACATGACAAACTATTCACCTCATTGTCATTTTACATCATAAGTATTTTATTTCAGCTCAGGACGGCCATGGTCAAAGGAGAAACCGGTACATTGTCGTTAGATTCGAGGACCTCCGTGGATAAGGGAGTGAGTCAAATTTAATTTCATGAACCAATCTCGCCATTAGGCAGAGCTGTTTACCGCTTAATTGACTGCCTATTCACCGTAGTCCTCAACCACTATTTTTTTGTCCTTTCTCTCAATAGAAACGAGTTATGTTCCTAAAGAATGATTACTTCTTCACCAGCATCAACGAGACACCTTTCAGGTTTATCTTTGCGCAATTGTTTAAATATTTCAGCATTTGTTTGATTTGTCTTTTGGTCCATTAGTCTTGGTATAGTACTGACAAGAGGACATGGGCAGTATATATTCATCGGAAATGTCTCTGTTGAAGAAGGTAGGCTTGTTTCTCTGCACTTCCTCTCTGCTAAGACACAAGTTGATCCTCATTGTTGCATCCTTCTCCAGGTCTTCATGATTTACTAGCTCCTGATTTGACCATAGCTAGTGAATGGTGAGTCAGATTTTAAACATTATTATTATTTTATTAAATTGCTGCTGCTCATTTGAACACCATCCACCACCTTGCAGGACCTACTGTGAGACCGACATCGACCCAGCACATCGTAAACTAAGCCAGCTAGAAGCCGTAGTTCGGTACCTGACGGGCAAAGAACCGGATCTTGAGTGTTAGTCTGGATTTGCTCGCTCGCTTTCCCCACGCACTGTGGGAACCGAGTCAAATTGTGTCTTTATTCCTCTGCAGGTGACATGCAGCTCATACAGCAAACCCTGTTTGATGCCGTGGTGACAGCTCCTATGGAAGCTTACTGGACTGCCCTCATGCTCAACCCATCTGGGTGAATAATCACCTACTAGCGTAGTCTTCAATGTTTATTGGCTTAAAAGTGAGACGAGTGCCGATTTCCCTCTCTTTTCTCACAGTATGGATGACGGCATTGAAACGGCTTTCCTGGGTACGCGTTCCGGCCTAATGAGATTCCAGCGCTACACTGGCATTGAAAAGCGGGTTGGAATGTGAGGAATAATACAACATGTGCAAGATTATCCCCGTGCGGACACTCACCATGTCTCTTACAGGTCGTTCCTGACATCCACCGACAAGGAGAACATGTTCACGCTGGACCACTTCCCGTTGTGGTTCCGCAGGGCGGCCGAGTACCCTGCTGGGAAGTTCCTCTACTATATACCCCGACAGGAAACCAGAGGTAGATTTACCTCATTCACGTTCTAAACACGCTTGTAGACGTTCTAAAATGCACTTTTGAGCACATCCGACTAACCCTTAACCTCATTGATGCAGCCGTTTGTTTTTGCTAACTAAAAAGTGTCCTGTGTCACATGCCAGTTTGTTGTGTTCAGACGTGTTTAGGGACTATGAGGCGGACTATAGCGCCACCTTGAGCGCAGAGGAGGCGGAGCATCAAGCGGGGGGAGTACAGGGGGAGGAGGAGGGTAGAGGAAAACTATTACTTGGCATGCTGCCGCTTGGGTGTCCTCAACCTCAACCCTCACCAGCATCCTTTTTCTGTTTCTTCATGCAAAATGTTCGGGTTTTTTTTGTCCATTGAGCGCAATACCGTATGTGGCATGGCCAGAAAAATAAACTCCTCTCCTCTATTAGGCATTCTGATATGGTGACATATATAAAGCTACCTGTAGTGCATTTGCGCATGTGTTGTTTTCAATGCATCAATCATGCACTCACAAACCACAATATTAGGTACAGTACACCCAATACACACAAGAGCTTTGTAGGTACCGTTTTATTTATTTATTAATGTAAAATTTTCTATGTCAGATTTCATGATTGACAATTGTGCCCACTCCTCTTCCAGCCGGGAGGATCGCGATCGCAACCACTGCCGTCACGGTGACTGTGGGCAAGAAGACAACCATCGCTGGAGGTAGGGCGTCATCACCTTTTTTAAATGATGAGCTTCCTCAGCGACTGGTGACGGTTTGATTTATGAGAGGCTCACTGAATGAATTATTCATCAAATGAACGCGGCATCGAGTTCAGTTCCTTTTAAAATCAAGTCATCAGTCAAGCAACAAAATTACTTTTTAAAGCATGACATCAGTAAACCCCCCCCCCCAAAAAAAAAAAAAATTCAAGGAACTGTGGCAATACCAATTTTGACCACAGGAGAGCGATGTTTATTAAATGTTGCAATACCAATTCTGACCACCCGTGGGTGGTGTTCATCTAGATACAAACATCCAGTTTTCGAGTCGTGAGTACAATTTAGAAATTGTATGTTGTTGCATCCATGAATCTCCCTAATCATCTATCCCCATATTTACTTCCTCCTATTCATCTATCTTAACTATCTGACACCGTGCCACTCAGAAAAAACGCTCTAGAAAAATGAGAATGAAGGTTAGGGGTTGTAAATGAAAGAGAGTTAGGCACAATGACAAAGATAGGAAGCAGACGGGGGGGAAAAGGCGTCCCAGGGTGGAAGGAAAAGCAAGGTGAAAAACACTCCGATGTCAGGAAGATAAATGGTGACCAGATAAGCGCAAGAGGAGATGAGAAGGACAGAGTTGATGAGAAGTGGACGGAAAAAAAATGTTGGAAGGGATTGAGGCGTGAAGAACAAGATAAGGATTAGTCCGCACTCAGAGGAGTCGCCACCGATTTATCCTCCGCTTTGACCCTGTGTCTGCTTATTCCATCTTGTTTGATTAGATTCTTTGACCCTCTGCCGGAAACCGTGTGCGTCTGCGCACGCGTGTGCTCCAACGAACCGTAAATAGACACATTGCCGCTCTCGTCACGCCTTGTAATAGAGTGTGATATGTTTTTATTTCCACCAATGCATACGTACCAAGATATGCTTCTTTATCGTCACTGCCTCACACACACAATCATCGTCATAACGCACAACACACCACTAAATGCCGGTCGGTCTTGAGCCCCCCTCGGCCCCTAGTTGTGACATTGAAAGTATCAAACTATATTTGAATTATTCTGTACACACCCGAGTTACAAGAACAGGATTTAGCTAGCTAAAACCGTTAGCTACCAACATCACGAGACTTGAACCGACGCGATTAAATGAACATGACTAATAAGCAAACATTACAGTGATAGTCCAAACAAAACACAACATCATACGAACATTGTGAATTTGTTATATTTCGGGGAGAGTCGCCAAATGGGTTTTGAGACATTGGTCTGACTAAGACCACACTCAAAGTCTCCCTGAAGATTCCACCGGCTAAGTCTTGGATGAAACCTTGTTCTCCGGCGCTGAGTTGAGCACCCAGCAGCATCGGTAGGTGGTGAGTAGGCGAGATGAAGGGATAGAAAAATAAATGGAGGGAGGAAGGCTTTGAAAGAAGTAAAAGGAGACTAATTGGTGACGTTTGGAGAGTCCAAGGTGGTGATGGTTGCCTTTCCTTTTCAACGCCATTCTCCTCTTTTGAGCCCTTTGCCAAACAAACCCCCTTTATTGTCCACGGCTCTTCTACGCCACAGAGGAAATCTGTTTCTCCTCCCGATCGTCCGCATCCACCTCGCTGTCTCCCATGAGTGGCTGCCTCTTCTTCAGCTCCCTCTGGTACTTGGCCATCAGCGAGGCGTAGACGCAACCGTACGCGGCCGCCGCCACCATCATGATGCAGACGATCCCGCACACCACGCCGGCAATCACCACCGTCCCGATGGCCCGTCGCACGCTCACGGGGCGGTAGCGTGTGCGCACGCATTCTGCCGGGGCCTCCCCGCCCACTCCCGTGGGCGACGATGGGTCGTCGCTGCCAGAAATTGATGGCGCCCCGCTAGGGTTGAGCGCCCCCTTGCTGCAAGGACCACCTCGGGATCCGTCGCCTACGCCGTTCTCATCTTCGAGCTGGAGGCAGTAGTTGAACATTTCCACAGGAACGCTGCGGATGTCTCGTCCCCGCAGCTCTTTGGGTAGCGTGCACTCCACCGCATCCACCTTTCCGCCTGGAAGAAAGAAGAGGAGGGGGTCGTTCAGGAAATACCTTGTGCCTGCAAGGCCAGTTAATTGAGTCTAAGAGGACAAGACAGCAAGCAAGGATGAAAGGGGGGTGGTTGAAAAACTCCGGAATGAGTCACGCCGTTTCTCTGGGCTCTCAAAACAAACTTGGGGATAGATTTGAGTGAAGTCACCTCCTGTATGATGCACATGCCTTTCCTTGGCAGCGTATCGGAAGCGAAAACTCTGCATGACTAATTTTCCTCGACAAGATGACAATCTTAGGTGATGGGTAAACACAATTTCATTTCATCCAGAAGGGCCACTGACTTGAGGAGGCGGTCGTCAGCTCTGTGACCAAACATTCTCCAAGAGGAGTTTTCTGTCTGCAAACATCCCAGCGGGGGGTGCGTCTGATTCTTCTACAACAGATTGCTGAGTTACTGGCTAGCGGTTTGCGCTTAATCCCGACATGCCTGTTTGTCAAACGCTGTGAGATAGCCCGGACAAGAGCGGCGAGGATAATGGAGCAGAGAGGTGCTTCATTAGCGGTGCAGCCGAGCCCCGAGGCACTGAGGTGAATGCAGATTTTCACACATGAGGAGAGAGCAGCTGTCTTGTGCCTAAAAACAGTCATCGGATGCCCACCTCGGTACAGTAGCCACTCCATCCAGTGTTTGAACTCTCGTAGGTTGCAATCACATTCCCATGGGTTGTGTCCCAGTTCGAGATGTTGGAGTCGGGTCAGGGGCTCAAATGCCGCCCTCTCCAAGCCGCGAAGCCGGTTACCGGCCAGGGACAGCCACCTACAGGCGGACATTTTGGAACCAGTGAACAGGGAGTGACAACTGTGCCTTCGTGTGGGTGTTTTGTGTTTACCTGAGACCCTGTACCTCATCCAAGATGCCCAAAGGAATCGACGCCAAGCCATTGAGTGATAGATCGAGACTCTGCAGACCAGCCAAACCCTGGAAGAACGACAGGACAAGCAGATTTACTCTGACAGTCCCGTCTCTTATCAGCTTATGGAATCTCCAAAACCTGAACCAAGGCTGACCTGGAAGAGATCTCTGTCCATTCCCGTCAAAGAATTGTTGCGCAGGCTCAGTTTGGTCAGATTGCTCATGTCGCGGAATAATCCGGCCGGCAAATTGTCCAGATAGTTGTTTGAGAGGTCTATCTCCTGTAATATGCAATGTGATGCGACAACATCAGATGCGCCCCGAGTTTACCTCACCTTAATATTTCAGGATCAGCTACGCACATTTTTAATAAGGAAGAAAATTGGATTTTTAAGGTGGCACCACCTGTCCGGCTGCCGGAGCGCATACCCCTGTTACAGTCCCTTTCTGTCCGACTATTTCATTTATGTACACCAGCATCATGTGGAGGACCCGCCTGGTGTGGACCACCAAATCACATCATGGATTACCTCAGAAACCGGCCGCAGTATGTGAGGACAAACAACTGAGTTGGACAGGCTTCTCTCCAACACTGCAGCGCCGCAGGGGACTGTCCTGGCTCAATTCCTGTTCACCTTCTACACAACGGACTTCATCTACAATACTCCAACCTATCACCTTCAGAAGTTCTCTGATGACTCTGCGTTTGTCTGCGTCATTACAGAGGGAGATGATCGGGAGTACAGGGTACTGACCCAGGACTTCGTGGACTGGTACCAGCAGAATCAACTCCAGATCAACCCCAGGAAAACCAAGGTGTTTGTTGTGGATTTCTGCAGGAAATAGTCCTCACTTGCACCGATGAACATCCAGGGTGTCGGCATAGAGAGGGTGACCTCCTACAAGCACCTGGGTGTTCTTCTCAGCAATAAACTTGACTTCTCTACAAGCACTGATGCCCTGAACAAAGGACAAAGTCGCCTCTTTTCAGGAAACTAAGGTATTTTGAGGTTTATGGGTCACTCCTTAAGACCTATGACTCTGTGGTCGCTTCAGCCATCCAATATGGAGTTGTCTGCTGGTCAGGCAACATCACCACCCGGTACATGAAAAGACTGAAGCACCTGGTCAAGAGGGCTGGTTCTGTCCTGGTCTGCTTCCTGGACACTCTGAATGAGGTGGGGAACAGATGGACACTAGATAACTAAAAGCTATGATGGATAGCCCCACCCGCACCCACCAGCCCACCCTGACAGCGCTGGGTCGTTCCTTCAGCCAGAGACTGTCACACCCGTGCTTCCAGAAGAAGAGATACCATCGCTCGTTACTACCAACCGTTGTCAAGCTTCTCAATAAATAAACATGAGAAAAATAATTGACTCATACATTGTCAATAGCACCTTATGTAGTGTGTGCTTTTATGTGTTTTTATGGTCTATATTTTGTACTTTGCACTATGTACAGTTCTTTTTCTGAAACATTTTTGTGCAGTTGTACAATTCAGTCAGTCTGACACTTTTTTTGTACATGCAATGCTTAGTTTTTTTTTTTTTTCGACTCCCACCCTTTTCAATTTTGCTGCTGTAAATTGCCCATTTCCCCATTGTGGAACTATTAAAAGCTTTCTGACTGACAAGCAACAACAACAGCGCCCACCTCCAGAAATGAATGGTTAGCAAAGGCCGACACGTCCAGGGAGGTCAGTTTGTTGTTGGCCAGAAGGAGGGAACGACTCCCCGTCGGCAGGAGGTGCAGAGCGGCCAGTGAAGAAAGGCCGCGGCCCGCGCAGTCCACCAGCAGGCCGTCGGATGAACAGAGACAAGGAGAGGGGCAAGGATAAGCCGGCTGGAGCAGCGCCACCAGCAGACAGAGGAAAACTGCAGGGCGAGGTGGAGAATTGAAAACGAATTAAAAATTTTACCCATAACTCTCTGTCTCGGATTGACAAATTCATTTCCCCCACTGGAACGCTTTGGAAAATTTGTAATTACCCGATGCTTTTTACATCTGTCACCTTCGTCTGCTTTCTTTGCCTTTTCACTCCCTCTCAGCATTTCCTTTTTAATGCACACCGGACAGGCGCTGACGATTGTCAAAAACGATCAATAAAAGCTTGGAGATGACCAATCTTCCTCGCGGGAGCTTTTTGGGGTAACGGACGGAAACTGAACATTAACTGTAACCACATGAAGGGAATCCTACAAAAATGGACTTGGCTTTGTCTTTTCACTTCCTCTCATCATTTCCCTTTCAACGCACACCGGAGAGGCACCTGCAGATTGTTAAAAATGGTCGATCTAGGGAAAGATTTCTTCAGCCGTCATCTTTACTTCTTTGAAGGTGTCGGACAATTCGCTCCTCATCCGAAGATCTCGGCCAGTGAACTAAAGTTGTGCTGGTAACCATGGCACTACATCTGTAATGGACAGATGTGGCCTTGCCAGACCTATGCTGTGATAGGTCCCTGTGCAAGACCCCTGCTCGGATATGTCCCTCGCAGGTTGGGGGAGCATTTGACCACTCCCTGAAGTCTATCTGATTACGTCTATTGTTCTATCCCTGGCTCTGGTTTCACCTCATTAGCATGGCTAAGCCGATGTGGTATCGCCCTCAGAGCTTTTGGGGTAACGGACGCACCCTGAACATGAACTGCAACCACATGAAGGAAATCCTCCCAAAAATTGACTCTGCTTCCTAAATTGAACGACGGAGGAATTTTCAAGGTTTTGCGAAAATCCTTCAGTGGGAATCTTAGAAGGACGCCTGGCGTGCAAGTGGCTTTGATTTTGCTCTAGCAGGTTAAGAACCGTCGCGGGAGATTTAAGCTGACAGTTGAGCTCGGAGCTATAGGACCAACGCTTATGCAACGGAGAGGCGGATTTCTCTGTTTGGGATGGTAACCTTTTCCTCACTATGTAGCGTCAAATCACACGCAAATCATCTCTCCGCCAAGGGTATTTATTTAGTTAGTTTTTGTCTTCCATCATCCATCCATCCGAGGATTCGTTCATCCCTCCCTCATCTCTTCATGTGGCTCCCTCCCACTCTCCCATCCCTAACTTTCAACATTTATGAGAGGTTTGAGCTTCTCTCGTGGAGGAGGTAGAGCAGTTGGCGCTTATTTTAGCTGCTACAATTCCTCCGCTTTTGCTTCGAGAGGCCTTTTCCTTCTGCTTCCTAATTGGCTTGTCAACACTGGAATGTTTGTCTGCATCGCCTGGACAACGCAGCTGTCTGATATGTAATATCCCACAGGGGCCCTCTGGGTGACATCGGACCCGGGCGATGTCACCGGGTGCACGTTACCCAGAGGCGGAGCTGTTTTCCAATGGCGAGTGACACACACTCGCCACGATCTGATTACGGGCTCCATCAGCTGTCCGCGCTTTGACCTGAAGTCTTCGCGAGGTTGTCCATCGTCATCAATGATGGGCAATTTGTCCAGCGTAGTTTTTTGATTGGACTCCCGCAACCATTTGCGTCCATTAGCGCACTTTCAAATAATGATTGGATTATCTAATCCAGACATATGCATTGGCGTCGGAGAAAATGTTTTCGCAGCGCACTGTTTTCTCAAGATATTTTCACGATGTAATTTGTCAAACGCCAACACAAGTCTGTCAGAAGCATAATTTATTCATCATAAGGAGACCAGCCAGCCAGTATGTTTGTCTGACTACTCTATTTCTTAACCCCCCCCCCCCCCACTCCTTCATATAAAACACGAAGCGCGTGCATATAAAATATGATTAAGGCCCGCAGCTGCTCCACCGTATTATTTCAACTCTGACTCTGACTGAAGCGAGAAAGGTGCCGTGAGACAAGTTTGCAGCTCGTGTCAAAAACTCCGCCGTTTAACCCCCGTCGTCCCTCGCCAGACCTCCGGAATAATTGCTTATATACACACACACACACACACACACACACACACACACACACACACACACACACACACACACACACACACACACACACACACACACACACACACACACACACACACGTGCGTAGATAAGCCTGAACAAGGTGTAGAGGTTTAGGATGCATTTGATGAGAGGAGACTGGATTAGCATTGCTCTGAAATCCTGCGCAAATCCCGCTTTTTATTAATTATTCCTCCTCTTCGTGACTTCCGAAGAGGTGTCACGTTGCACGATATGCTACTCGACGCTTTAGTATAGATTTATCGTCTTGTTTAGCACTCAGTGATTTATTCCTTTGAGTACGCCATGTCGTAAAATTGGACTTTTCTGACAACCGACTCGGTAAAAATGTCGCTTCAAATGTTTGTTTTGGGGACGGGTACTAAAATGAGAAACAACCTTTCAGCCATTTTCTCCCTGCTGTTTGCCATCTACAAACTCGTATACACTGTGGAGTAATGACATTTTATGAAAGGGGTGTGCTCACGGCTACTGTACTTTCAATGGCCTACTCATTTGTGTGTGTGTGTGCGCGGCGAGCATGCTAACATGAACAGCTGCCAAAACAGTCTGTTCCGCTTGTATCGATTTAAAGATAATAGATGGGATCAATCAGAGCGTTGAGTTTCTTCCACTCACCGGGTCCGAACTGGGTCAGTTCGACGCCCCCTGGGGAGTGGCTGTGGGGCGGCATGACTCGCGATATCCTCGGCGGTGGCGGGGGGGAGGTGGGGGGTGGTTCAAGCTGCCATCCCTACAGCATCCACAAGGGCGGTGACTCTTGAAAGCGTAAACACACAAAGAAAGACAACAAATTAAGAGCCTCAAACCCGAACTGACAACCATTCATTCGCCGACACCCACGTCACTCACCTTCGTACGCGCCAAATCTAATTTGATCGTTATCAAAATAACTTCTTGCAACTTGAGTGGCGCACGGCAAACGCGTTGGGGCCTGCAATTTGAGCGCCATTCTGAAGGCGTGATGCGACGAGGCACTCCATTTTCGCAAGATTGTCATCCGAAGCCAATTAGCCGCGTGTGAAATAACGGCACTCATCAGATTAGGTTGTAGTGCAATAATTAGTCAACCCCCCACCACCACCAACTTCTCTCGCTCAATGACACTTACTGAGGTTTGCGTGAAGATGCGTGTCGAGTGATTACGGGAATTTGCATTTTAAGTAGCCTAGCCCAATGATCAGATGTGCGCCAATTTATCCGGAAAGGCGGAGCCAGAAGTAGTTTAACGGTCGTGCGTCAGATGCAAATTTTCCCTTCAGGTCTGAGTGTGATTTTGAAAAAAAAGTCACGTAAGTCGGGCTCCTTTCCTTTCCCTCCTCTGGGAAATCTGACTTTTGAATAACAAGTGCGCGCACACACACACGGTATTTAAAAATTCACAAGTGAGGAAACAAACGAGCTTGCTCACGTTTTTTGCTTTCCTTTTTTCCCTTCTTGACATGTTTCCGTTCATGCAAAACACTGTAAAAAATGACTTAATTAAGAGAGAAAAAATCGTTAGCATTTAGCATCCCAACGAAGGCCCACATTAAGCTAGTGACACGGTGGCTATTCTCAGCCTTTATTTTTTTGGGTGGGCGGGATTTGACCTGCAACCCGTGTCGCTCGCCCACACGCCAATACCTGCCAGTCAAAGCGTTCTGCACTGAATCAAATGACGCCTTATCCCCGCCCCCTTCCAACCTTGTTTTATGTCTTCTCCTCTTTCCTTGCTCCTTCTCTGCACATGCTATCCGTGCCGCTTCCTGTCCACACTTGGAATTTATAGCTTTAGGTTGGACGCCGGCATTATGTCAGAGTTGTTTGGCTTGAACCAACATGAGTCCTCGAGTGCATCCTCGCACCATTTGCCCGCATTGATTATTTTTCCAAAGTTGTCCAGCTGTAAAGGTAGCCACTCTCACGGCGCCATCTTGAAGTCAAAAGAACATCAAAAAATGACAACACAAAGACCCAGTTACAGTATTCAATCTTAAGCACTTTTTGCACCTTCTTTGTCATATGAAGCAGTTCGAGATGAAAGAGGAGAGAATCTAAGCGTCCTTTTCACCAGTGGATCAGGGACATCATGTTCAAATGTGCACATCTACCACAAGCTAAATATTGAAAGCAAACAGGAAGCTGTAGTAGCCATTGACAAAAAGATATTTGTCTCACATCTCCTGTCCCACGTCAATCCGCTTCAATTCCAAGCCGCGACATGTTTATATTACAAAATATACCCCGATGAAATACCCAACTTTATTTTCCCCCCTCTCCCTTTGCAAAACTGCAGCTTGCTCCAACAACAACAAGGAGAGCCGTGCAGCCAAGCGTCACAAAATAAATTTTTAATCCCCCCCCCACCCTATTTTTCCCCCCTAACCCGAAAACGACACACAAAAACCATATTTGGATGCACAGACGTGACAATAAGCTTGACACGTGCAGACTTGCTCGTGTTGACAAGTGCCACAAGCTAAAATATGCACACGTGTCCAAACACACATGTAAGGTACACATCCGTGCATAGCGTCGGGATCACGTCGGTGACAAAAAGTTGAAGGTCAAACAATACCCACGTCCGATGGTTAGAGGTCAAAAGTCAGAAATTACATATAGCAAAACTCTGATGCATTTAAATAACTTTTTGGATTCGTTTTGTTTTCGTCCTCCCTCCGTGTTAATATTCTCAATTTCACACGTATTTCTCATTTTTAACGTGACAGTCAAGGCGTAACTAGATTGCAATTGGACATTTGGACACGGTAGCCGTTGGGTTTGTGTCGTGAGGATTGAATCGCACTCCATTTATTGCTATCGAGGTATCTCGAAGCAGCGCAATCAAAAAATCAATAAAAAAGTCGAACTTTGGCAGGTTTAGATTTTTTTTTGTCCGCCTTATATTTAAAAAATGCTTTGAGTCCCACATAAACATTTTGACAGCGTTAGTCGTAGTTGATCACGATGAGATTATTTTGATGCGACGATCATAAACTTTATTGTAATTTTCTATCAACAACAACAACATTAACAGTACATTTTTTCAATATTTTTTAATAAATACGCAAAGACTCACCTAAATATTTCAGCGTGCGGGGGGCTTCACTGCTCTTTCCTCTCACACCTCCAAATCACCCCCATATTCTTTTAAATGTATTTTTCATTCAATCCAAATTGGAAGAAGCGAACGTCGACACGCATCCATACGTTAAAAATCCCGTGTGACGACAAGCACAGGAATAATCCTTCTTTACGTATCGAGACGATCCTCCTTCCCCCCCTGCCGCTTGTCTCGGATGAAACTGGGGGGTGGGGGGGGGGTAAATAGTGGCGGAAAAGAGAGGATGGAGATGTGTAATCCTCGTCTTCACATCCAGTCCATGTTTGAATGACACGTCCGGCGACGTCCTCCGTGCTGCCTCGTGAGCATCTGAGGTGTGTGAGTGAGGGCGAGCAACACAGAGAGAAGAGAGATAGTATGTGTGTGTGTGTCTGTGTGTGTGTGTGTGTGTGTGTTAGTGCGTCTCACAGACTGAACGCGAAAGGTGCTGGCGTCACGCTCGCCCTTGGTTTGTGATTCTTGCACTCAGTGTGTGTGTGTGTGTGTGTGTGTGTGTGCATCCATGCTTCACTTGAGAGCTGTATTTCCTCCCCCCGCCTCCCTTTTTTTCGTCTCCGTATGCCTGTGCAGTCATGCGTGTGTGTGTGTGTGTGTGTGTGTGTGTGTGTGTGTGTGTGTGTGTGTGTGTGTGTGTGTGTGTGTGTGTGTGTGTGTGTGTGTGTGTGTGTGTGTGTGTGTGTGTGTGTGTGTGCGTGTGTGTGTGTGTTGTCAAATATAGCTAGCGTACACGCCGCCTCTGTCTGCCCCCTCTGCTCGCTCACTGTGACATAAAAGAGGATGAGGGAGTCGGAATGCTTGGACGTGGAGGGAATAAGGTAGAGACATAAGGAGGCGGCGTTGATAGGGGGCGAGATGGGGGTGGGCGGGGGGGGGGTCTCATCAGCTGATTCAAGCAAAGATGAGAATCTCCCTCTCGGCCACATGGGCTTTTCTCTTCCCTCTGTTATTTATTTATTTTTTATCCCATTATTTCCCTTCTATTGCCTGTAGCAGCTGTCGTCATACTGGCTTTTATGTGGGTGTGTGGTTGCCACGCACATCCGAGCCATCTTTTGTTTTGGTATTTTCCCTTTTTTTTTGCGTGAGAATAATATGCTTATTTTGATATATGGAAATATATGAGGGGGGGGGGTAAGTATTCAGGACCACGACCCAAGGCGGCCATGTTATTTGTTGTGGTTTTCAAATCGTTGGATTTACTATCACTCCTGGTTCATAATTGTTATGACCATGTCACACACAGAAACTACCCAATATTACTGTATTTTCTGGTGTATAAGATGGACTATAAGGTGCACCTCATATATGGAAACAGCGTATTTTTGATATATATTTTCCAGTATATAATGCACCAGAGTATAAGGCGCACCCGCAATGAATGATGTATGTTCAATCTGTCTCCGTATATAAGACTGTACTTGAATGAATGAAAAAAGTTTTCCAAATCTAATGTATACAGATATCATATTTTCGTGGCTCAATATGACTTTACATATAAGGTGCACCTGAGTATAAGGTGCGGGGTCATCTTTTGAAGAAAATGGAGGCTTTTTGGTGCCCCTTCTACACCAGAAAGTACGGTCCTTTCATTATATCAACCAAATCACCCATTTTGGACTAGAAATGTGCTAAATATTATCCTTTTTAGTAGTAGTAGTAGTAGTAGTAGTAGTAGTTTATTTATTTTGTGTGTGCATTTCACCGTTCATTGTGTGTCTTTCTGTATCTCTGTGTGTGTCAATAGATTTTTAACTCATTCACTGCCATTCACAAATTTATTCTGGGATTAAAAATATGACGTAGAGCGCCATTGCCGAATTTGTTTGGGTTTTGTTTTTTCATGCTTGGGTGCTGATAAAGCGCGGGCCATGGCCTCTAGCAATGTTTTTCCCTTCCATAATAGGGCGGTATTTGACCAGGAAAAAAAATGGTACGTTCATCATTTCAGTCAAATCATCCATTTTGTACCAAAAATATGTTAAATATGAGCATTTTTAGTAGTAGTAGTAGTAGTAGTAGTAGTAGTAGTAGTAGTAGTAGTGGTATTTCATTGTGTGTGTGCATCTTACCCTCCATTGTGTGTGTTTTTGTGTGTCTTTGTGTATAAATTAGTCAGAGAACGCAGCGTGACTTTGAGCTGTCCGTAAGTGGCTGGCAGCTCCAATGCTAGCGCTATTAAAGCGCCGCCGTAAACTCGCGACCTTCCCGGAACGAGCGGCGTGAAAATCTTTAAAGGGGCGGGAGTAATGGCGTGCCTCCTTGAAGCGGGGAAATGTCAATCATTTCATAGCGCTACTTGTGCGCGCCCATCCTGGCTAACATTTTGTCCATGGAAAATTCGTCTTAAGCAAACAATCTGGAATTCCGCCACTGGATTTTAGCAGTAGGCGATTTCGCACGTATCCAATAAATCAAACCATTCTAGTCCGACTTCTATTTCCAAAGCATCCGCCTCTGCGGCTTCCAACGCCTCGTGAAAAACACCACATTGGCCAGCGGGCCGGCGTTCGCATAAACAAACGCAACATGCCGTGTGGGTGTTGGCACCGCTGTCACCGGTCATGCGCGTATTCCCGGAAAACCTCCCGTCTATTTTGGCCGCTTGCTTAAATAGGACGCCGCCGTCTTCCAAAGGTGCTCGCCAGCGATTGGCCGGCTTGAAGGATGTGTTTGCATTGTGTTGCGGCCTGCATCCATTCTTTCAAAATTGAATCTGATTTTTTTTTCCAGCTTCCTATTATCCACTCGGCATTTGGGCCAAGGTCTGTTGAGAGTGCTTCACTTTGTCAGGCCGATGTGACTGCTGCACCCAATCACCTCAGGTGTCACGAGCACCGGACGCACTTGAAGCCGCCCGTTATTTATAGCCAGCTGTCTTCTTGACCTCATGTAATCGAAGCGGTCAGCGCCAAAATCTTTATTCCGTAGAGGATGTCCATTGTGGTTTGCTAAAATGCAGATACGCTAGCAGCTAGCTAAATCAACTATTTTTGGACTAAAAATATGCTAAATATGAGACTTTTTAGTAGTAGTGGTAGTAGTATTGCATTGTGTGTGAATTTGGGAATGGCAGAGAATTAGTTAATTTACAGCTTGAAACGGGTTTTTCTTGCGCTTGTTTCTATTGCGCCTGATTTTTCGTCACTCTGCAACTTTTTTTTTTTTGAGGAGCGTGAGGGGGATATGGCGACCCGGATGATGGATTAAGATTCTCTCAGCCACACGTGCTGTCACCGCCGGATAAATTAAGCGGCCGAGTTCATGGGATTATGAAGTATTTGAAAAGCACAAAATCCCCCCTTTTTTTCCCGTCCTCCGACGCCACTCGGGAGACTTTCGTTAATTCAACCGCAGTCGATTGGCGAAAGCTGCGTGTTGATGGGACGGATTTCCTTCAGAGGGACAAACGGGGGAATCAAAACTGTGCATCGAGAAAAACAATGGTGATTCTTCTTCCGTTCTCACACCCAAAGTGTGTCATCAGGAACGTTATTAATCGAGACTATCCTATCGCTCCCCGTGGGTGTGAAATCTAAATGAAGCGCAAGCTTCACGCCACCTTCCTTTCGCTTCTGTTTGATGCGCGAGCGAGCGAGCCGCCGCCGCCGCCGCCGGCTTGAAACGAAAAGGCCTTTCTACCTCATAACGTTATTAAAAATCCAATCATCCGCTTTCATCCGTTGCTTGTTCTTCACTTCCTGTCGATGTCGCCGTTTCAGTCATGATGAGAAGAGCGGCGATGCATGTGTGGAATGGTCGCGGCTTGGAATTGAAGCGGATTTAGGTGGGACAGGAGATGTGAGACAATCGGAAACACTATTGCATTAGTTATCATTCAGCATGATAGCATGCTAACATTTTTAAGATCTAAGAATAGTACTTTCATGACTACTTTGACTCTGAAATGCGTATGTGGAACCGTCGCGGCTTGGAATTGAAGTGGATTTACGTGGGACAGAAGATGTGAGACAATTTCTTTTCGTCAATGGATGCTACAGCTTCATGTTTGCTTTCAAAACTTCGCTGGTAGCAGACCTGCACATTCCACCGTGATGTCCCGGATCCACTGGTGAAAAGGAGGCATTGATCTTTCATCTAGAACTGCTTCATGCAACAAAGACGGTGCAGAAAGTGCCTAAGATTGACGAACGTCAGTGTCTGTTGTCACATTATTTTTATTTATTTTTTTGTGAGTTATTTTTTACTTCAAGATGGCGCCGCAAGAGTGGCTGCCTTTACAGCAGCTCCTGTATTTTGTTGTTGCTGCTGTGAAATGTAAATTTCTCCACGGTGAGACAAATAAAGGCTCATCTAATCGAATCATTTGTGAACTACTAGCGATACCCCAAACGGCTTCCACAGTGATGAGTAAATCACACTTGAACTGCCGATGTATTTATTTATTTTGGTCATCGTACGAGAATAGCAGAGGCTTCCCCCCCAGAGTACTTGCGCAAAGCATGCTGGGAGGAAGAGAAGGGGAGAAAAGTGCTGAGTCTTTGATGCTAATATGACGTGTCATCCACCCTCGCACTGTTCTGTGTTTGTGTGTACGTGGGTGTACTCAGGATGTGTGCATGTGTTCCTCAGAGAACTTATGCAATTACTTTTTCTTATCCATCGGCATGCCGACTGAGATTATCATGGACCCAAGAAGCGCACCTAAAGCGATAAAAGCCGCCGCCTTTCATTCATGCGTGTACTAAAAATTAAAAAAAATATGATCACACACACCGGCATCTGAGAAAACGTTGCATCTCAGAATAGCAGAATAGCCTCACTGTGATGCAAAACAAACAAAACATGGCGCTTAATTGGCTCGGTTCCTTTATTTTGGACTTGTTCTGACTGCATTTCACCACGTGGCCACAAGTGGGCATGGTTTTACGGTCACTGTTTTGTATGGCTTTTAGGTTATAACTACTGTGTATCTTATCTTTCTATTTTGCAGCTATTGGTGTCCAGATGACTCTGGAGGTCTTGGAATCCAGATTTTGGGCCATCGCATCACAGGTTTGTATAAAAAAAATACATAAATAAAGAAAATAGAGCTTGTTTCACCACTGAATGGGCAATCAAGGAGTGTGCAAAAAAACAGATACAAGGTTTCCTTCCACACCTCCCAGGCAGCATTTTTTTAATTTATTCTTTTTAGCGTCAGGTGTTAGAAAGCTCGGCCACCTCGACTCCCCCGCGGTGACAAAAATAGCAATTAAAAGAACCATCGAGGCCTCCGATGATGGATCGCCAAGAGCTTGCGTTTGACACTCCCGGTTCCATATGAGGACAATTGTCAAGTCTCGCGTGGACGGGTGACATATGCACGTCCATCTGTGCGAAAAATGTCCAGACTCATCAGCGAGGAGCTCGTTATTGTAGCTTTATGACGGAAATCCATTTATGTGTGTGTGTGTGTGTGTGTGTGTGTGTGTGTGTGTGTGTGTGTGTGTGTGTGTGTGTGTGTGTGTGTGTGTGTGTGTGTGTGTGTGTGTGTGTGTGTGTGTGTGTGTGCGTGCCTAATGATATGGCCAGTTTTGCGCCAAAAAAATCATGTTTTGTCACATATCACAACATCAACTCATGTTAATTTATCTTCTGTGTTTGTGTATTTACAGCCAAACGACACCGATGTAAGTGATTGTATCACACGCTGTGTAGGACTTAATTTTAACATCTTCCGCACCTGCCGAGCTATCACATCCTCCTCACGCACTCCACTTCACCGGATTACGCACGCACGCACGCACGCACGAGCGTCAACTGTGGCAAATGAATTAAAATGACATCAGAAGCAAGCCGGAGTGATGACATCTGGTGCCTAAATCTAACACCTCTTGTCCATTCGCCTCGCAGTGCTCGGACGCCGAGGGTATTTGTCCTCTTCGCTGCGATAGCTTTGTGAGTATGCCCATCTCGGGTTAGCTCTCAAAATCCCGCTCGGCTTGTTATGTCTGCCCTTTCTGATTTCAGCCTCATTACGGGAGTCATAATGGCCTTTCTCTGTCTTGTCCTCTGTCTCCCGTCACAGGATATGGAGTGCTACGTGATGGACAATAACGCCTTCGTCCTCATTTCCAAACAGCGCGCTGACGTCAGTTGACGCACGGTCGAGCAATAACCGCCCCCCCTCTGTGCTTCAAGGCCTTTTTGTGTCTCTACCGACAGGCCGGGAGGTTCTTCGGCGAGGTGGACGGCGCCGTCATGACGATGCTGATACAAATGGGGATGTTTAAAAGGTAACTCGCCGCGTCGGAGATCGATTTGGTGACTCCCCAATCATTTTCAGTCTTCCAAAATACTATTAAAAAGATTTCAAGAGTTGCTTTGTCTCTTCTCAGGGTGTCTCTGTTTGACTACCAGGCCATGTGCAAGATGAACTCACACTCCACCAGCAGCGCCAGGCCGCTTCTCAGCGTATGTCAAAACCATTCGTCCATCATTGATGAATTGAATACCATTAACAATATATATATTTTTTGTTTTTTTCCAGTCGTTCTACGCCTTGGCGTCCGCCCTTAAATGGTTCCTTTCCAACTTCCTGGTGTAAGTGTTGCTAATAGCAACAAGGAATGGTGAAGTTAGCCTGTTCTCAAATCTAGCATCTAATCATTTAATTCTGTTCGATTAGATTTGTTTCTTTGTCATGCATCCTCATTTTTTTTACTTTTGAATCATGTCCCAAACTTTACAATGATGCAGTACAAAATTTCAATCGGATATTCGACTGATTGATAATCCGTCAATTGACCACAGTTGCTTTGAAAATTATGAAAGTTCTCCCCAGCGCTATTAAAATGGACAATGCAGTTAATCTATGTTTACTTTAGCTAGCTCTTAGCTCTAGCTAGCTATCTATTAGCTCTAGCTTGCTCTCTCTTAGCTATGTATTAGCTCTATCTACCTATTTATTAACTATCTATTAGCTATCTAGCTAGCTTTCTGTCTATTTGAGTTACTTCCGGGTTGAGTTGAACACTGGCGCGTGTGGCTGCCGCTGCTCACCCACAGAAAAACTGATTGTAAAGTGACCTTGAGAGTTTTGAAAGGCGCTTATGAATGAAATGTCTTATTATTATTAATCCATTGATGTATATGATCCCGGATTAAAAAAAATGCTGCAATTTAATTCTTTCCATCACTGGTCGGTCGCCAAAGAGGCTATCATGACACAATGGCTAATTGACAACCCTCCCATCTGTCCACTCTCTTTTCTCCACATCACAAGGTTTCTCCTTGAGTTTAATGTCTGTGGATTTTGGCACACGGAGCACTTTGCAGATGGTGAGTTAACAAAGCTGTTTATTTATTTTTATTATTTTTTTTTACCACGTGTACATGAGTGATGTCGCCCTTGACCTATTTTTCCCCATCTTCCTATAAGCCTCCTCGCACAAGAAAAAGGGAGACATCCTCCAACCGTGCGACACCGAGTACCCCAGCTTCGCCTACGAGCCGTCGGTCAAAGAAACCAACAGCATCATCAAATGCGGACGCTGCCAGAAGTCAGTATTCACCCTCGTCCCATACCGCAGACCGCTCCTAACCCACGTTTAGGAAACATCAACAACAACCCCCCCCCAAAAAATACAAAATCAATTTTCCATGCTTCTGCCTGTATTTATATAACCGCACGGATGGAAATAAGTGGGCAGAAACAGGATTAGACGAGGGCGCGTGAGATTATACAAAGCACGTGGTGAGTGGAAAGTATGAGAGGGGGAAAAAAAAGGTAAATAGAGCAAGGGTGTCTGAATACAAGAAGTATGAATTTGTTGAGCGCCCCCTTTAGGACATCTGTGGCATAACAATAACAGTGGTCTTTTGCCCCAGGATGTTTGTGGTGCAGCAGATCCCTCAGAGCAACCTACTGATGTTGGTCGTCCAGGCCGACTGCGACTGCTCCAGACAATATTCGCCCATCACCATGGAGCCCAAAGAAGTCAAATATATCCTCTTGTGACCCATTCGGCGCTCTACTGAGTCACTTTAATCGGTTCCGTCTGCGTGACTGGATGGTAGTTCGCCTGGTGGCCAAATTGCACACAATAGGAGAACCAGTATATATATATTTTTTTTTTTTTCCACTTTAAAAAAAGAACATTTCAAACTCTTGTTGTCTGTCATCCTTGACCTCTTACTAACATAACTCCTCAGTTAAGTGCGAGCGGATGCGTTCCCAGAAAATCCGCAGACGCCCCGAGTCGTGCCACGCTTACCATCCCCAGGTACAAAAAATAAATAAATAAATAAATAAAGACATTTTGTGTTTTGGGGCTCAGCATGACACGATATGCCTTTCAGGAGAACGCAAACGACTGCGGCGGCTCCTCCGCCGCATCTCCCTCTGCCTTCCTCTTCCTTCTTTGTACTTCGGTCGCCTCATTTCTCTCCTGATGATGACCCCGATGGTGCCACAAGTGGATTTATTTTCATACAAAGCACAGCTAAGTATTTTTGGAGGAGCTTTCTGAGATCTCAATGAACTGTTCCTTCCTTCGGTCAAGTGCAGCAAATTGGCAGGCGTTGCTATGGCTACCGCTCCATTACTTATGTTCTCTACCTTGCTTCTACAAATGAAAGGGGGACTAAAGAGAAGCAGGTGGTTGCCATGAGTCACGCGAATGAATTATGAATCACACCAGCGTATGTAATGGAGGCCATAGGGAAATAATTGGTTTCAGATTTACCTTTGCTCGCTATTTAGCATATGGTCATGTGTATCACATCGTAGGGCATAGGAAGGGCTTCAGTATATGAAATAAAGGGAGACGTTGTTGCAATTTATGATTATATCAGCTCAACCTAGTTCATACTTTAAATTAATACCCTAAGAGGATGGCTGCACCCTCTGTTAATATAATGGGATTGAGTTAAATCAGCAAAATTATGGCAAATGTTTGTTGTTGACTCTTGTGCACTAGTCAAGTAAATCTGACATTTTGGGGTATTTTTGTACGCGGGCAGTGTTCAAAACAAATCCCCTGACTGACTACCTATAAGACTTCTTCATAATGTGTGTTTATTTGCACTTGTCAAAATCATTTTTTTTTTCATCTTTATTCATATTATTCCCCAATGTGTCCATTTTGCATGTGTATGAACAAAACCACATTATGTGCATTAAAATATAAATTCTGTTTTTTTGTAAAGCGTTTGCGTTGTTAGATTTCTCTTCTGATGTAAGATAAATAAAAGATAAAAGAAGAAGAATTTTCACCGGGGGTGTGCATTAAACAAATATGTAAACAATGTAGCCAGCTAGCTAATCGACCTAGCTAGTTCATAGATAGCTAGCTCGATAGAATTCCAAATATCTCAATGTTTTCGCAACACACTGCAGTTTTTGTAATTTGACTATTGTGCACAAAATGTAGTTTTATCAAACAAGTTTCGGGATAGAATTGCAGTCTTATTTGTATTTATTTGAAAATATATTCACTATAGCCACTCATGCTAAGTGGTAGTCGCTCGTGCTAACTCGCTAGTAGACGAGCAAAATGGCCAAAAGCTAACAATAACAGACTGCGTGTAGCGTAAAAACTGGCGTAAAGACTGCACTTTGAACTAAATTGTAACACCGTCGATAAGTGTGGAAATTCGATTTAAATCCTATTTATTTAACTCTGTGTTTTGAGATTGAGAACTGTGCGTTGCAATTCTTGTACTGTCCAATGGGGGCGCTATATTTCCGCCCTCATTGTTGGTGGCTGCTCTGTGGAGCGAAGTGCCAGAGGAAAATGGCGGACGGTGTGGATCACATCGATATCTACGCCGACGTCGAAGAGGAGTTCAGCCAGGTATTTTATTGCAATATACACCCCTTTTTCACTACAACTGCAACGATCTTAATGTATAATTGTCGCACACCCTGCCTTTCGTGGCCGAGAAATGTATTGCTTTTTTTCTTTGGTTGTTTTTTTTTTCCTAAGCCATTTCCCCTCGCCCACAAGGCCGTCATTCGCAGTAGTTTTAACTCCCCGAGTCATCGGTTTCGAGTAGCAATCGTTTGCATTTAAAGAATTCTGCTTCGCGTGAGAACTAACGATCACTGTGCGTTTATTTTGTTCTGCGGGATACTTTACCAATAAAGCAATCCGTTTCCGTTGTTTAATTGATGTTTTAGTTGCGGCCCAAGCATGGCCGCAAATGGTTAGGCTAACAAAGCCAAACAAAATCGCTTTTATTAGCCGCGTAGCTTCATGTTGCTCCACTAAAACGAGGGCTAAAGGTAGCTCAAATTATGTTTTGCTCGTTCTACCTTGATTGTACAACAGTAACTAGTTGTATTCGTTTTATACAAGTAAAATTGGTTGTGTTATTTTCCAAAGTCAGGCGCGCATATGTGTGTGTTTGAATTGAATTATTTAAACATGGCTCAAACTTGCTTTTTACTCAGGATGCAAATGTGTAACGGGTTGTTAGTTACTATTTTCAGTCTTGCAGTGGCTGGTTGTGCATTGCAATGTGAATAAAATGTTGCAACTCGACTACCTTTACAGTGCTGTGGATGGAGGAATAATTATTCCTACAACAAAAATCAATGCATAAGATTGTCGAGAACACAAAAATAGTGACAGGACACACCGCTAGCAATAGAAAATAAAGCTGAAGGGGCACACACAATAACCCCAAATAATGGCCATTGTTCCATTTTCTGTACCGTTTAACCTCATTAAGACACACATACACACACAATGAATGTGCAACTTCCACACCAGGACCAAACCAGACTACTTTTCTCTCACAGGAAGCTGACTACCCCGTTCACGATCAGATCGACCTGTACGATGATGTGATCTCCCCGTCAGCCAATAATGGCGACGCGCCAGAGGATCGCGACTACCTGGACGCGCTGCCCGCCCAGGGGGGCTCCGATGGCGGCAAATCCGCCCCGCCCAATGTGTACACCTACTCTGGGAAAAGGATCGCCTTGTACATTGGGAACCTCACGTGGGTGAGTGGAATAAAATGTATTTTTTAACTATTTGGTTCTGGCTCTAATTTGAATCACTCCTTGTTTTTATAGTGGACAACAGATGAAGACCTGACGGAAGCCATTCGCTCAATAGGCATCACGGATGTGTTGGAAATTAAATTCTTTGAAAACAGAGCCAACGGGCAATCCAAAGGGTAAGTGTCCCCGGTGTTAATATTCACACGAGTTACACCGCGGTCTGCAGATATATGTTCTCTGCCTTTTTATTTGTCCCGCCAGGTTTGCGCTGGTGTGCGTGGCCTCAGAGGGCTCATCTCGAAAGCTGATGGATCTTTTGTGTAAGAGGGAGTTGCACGGCCAGAATCCCATCGTGGCGCCGTGCAACAAGCAGTCTCTCACCCAGTTTGAGATGCAGTCCCGTAGAAGTAAGCACAGTAAGTCCCAATTTATCGGTCATCGTGCAAAGAAATCAATGTTACTCATCAAAAAAAGAAAAAACGAAAGAAACTACGACCTGCTTTTGCCTCGCACAGGTGCGCAGTCGGGCCAGATGTCGGGCGAAGGAAAAGCCGGACCCCCGGGCGGAGGTCGCGGCGGGTTTCCGATCGGTGGCCGAGGAGGTCGAGGCAGGTTTCTGGGACCCCCCGGTGGGCCTGGAGGAGACCGTTTCCCGGGCGGTGTGGGACCCGGCGGCCCACCGCCTCACTTTCCTGGTCAGTTCGTGAGAGGATTTTTACAATGAAAAGAAACGTTTTATTTGGTTTTGCTTCTCTTTGTTTTCTGCCTCCCTGTTAGGCGGGGGGATGAGAGGCGATCTGATTCGCCACCAAGATGGCCACCTGGATCTGAATTTTAATCCCGTGAGCTGGCGTGACAGAGGTGAAACTAAGTGGAACCACATGTCAGGTTATGATTTAATAAACGACTCCTAATAATGTCGTTTTTGCTGCATATTGTGTCCAGGTGGGATCCAGGGACCCCCACGCCCCCCTCTCGGTCCCCCCGGCCCACCGGGACCACTCCCCGGCCAGGGCCTCCCTCTACCCCTCGGTCCTCCCAGTCGCGGGGACAGGCCGCCTCCCCCCGTCCTCTTCCCCGGTCAGTTTGGTCAGCCGCCATTAGGACCCCTGCCTCCGGGTCCGCCGCCCCCCGGTTACGGACCACCTCCCGGACCGCTGCCGCCCCAGCAAGGCCCCCCGCCTCCGGGGCCCTTCCTGCCGCGCCCTCCTGGCCCCATCGGGCCACCTTTGGCTCTGGCTCCGCCTCCTCATTTGGGAGGTCCTCCTCCTGGCGGACCGCCGCCCGCTCCCCATGTCAATCCCGCCTTCTTCCCCCCGCCGGGTGGCAATAATATACCCCCCAATGACAGCAGGGGCCCCCCTGGACCAAATGATCCTTATGGACGTCCGCCTCCGTATGAGAGAGGAGACTATGGCCCCGGAGGCCGGTGAGTTTAAAACAAAAAAACTATTCTGGGAAGGGGCGTCAGCCTGCATTGGCAACTTGAAGATGTTTTTTTTTTTTTTTTTGCGTGTGTGAATTCCCAGTGAGCTGGAGTCATCGCGGACCCCCCTGAGCGAGACGGAATTTGAGGAGATCATGAACAGAAACCGAGCCATCTCCTCCAGCGCCATTTCCAGAGCCGTCTCCGACGCCAGCGCAGGTTAGGGAGCGCGATCGCACGCAACGAACAGGAAGTTACAGGTCTAACCCCGCCCCCTTTTGTCGTCTTCAGCGGACTACGGCAGCGCCATCGAGACGTTGGTCACCGCCATCAGTCTGATAAAGCAATCCAAAGTGTCTGCGGATGACCGCTGCAAAGTCCTCATCAGCTCACTTCAAGACTGTCTTCACGGAATCGAGTCCAAAAGTTACGGCTCCACCAGGTCCGCATTAAAAATGTTTTTCTTGCATCTAATTCCAAAATTCCCTTCCACTTGTCTCACATCGCGCTTTACGCCCCCGTAAACATAGGCGGGAGCGTTCCAGAGAGCGCGACCACAGCCGCTCGAGGGAAAAAAGCAGGCGTCACAAGTCCCGCAGCCGCGAGCGGCACGAGGACTACTACCGCGAACGTAGCCGCGAGAGAGACCGCCACCGCGAGAGAGACCGCGACCGAGATCGCGAGAGGGAGCGCGAGAGGGAATATCGACATCGCTAATGGAGGAATGAGGTGGGTGCAACATCAGCTGGCTCATAAAAATAAAAAAAAGAATTGAATTACTTTATGAAATTTAATGTAACTTTTGAAAATCTTGAATGGACATCGAAGAAAGACGTTTTGACTTAAGCAGGTAAGTGCGAGGTAAGTTTTCTACTAAGTCCATTTTTGCTTGCGAATTGTCACGGGGTGTCATGTGACTAAGTATGATGGTTGTTAATTACAGTAAAGTCTCGTTATATCGATAGTACTGCTTATTACGATACTATTTCTATGAACGCAAGGAGAAAATTGACATGCCGCAGGATCGGATATATTGATAGTCCGGTTATATCGATATTTTTTCAGACTCCCGAGAATATCGATATAATGAGACTTTACTGTCATTTTTTATGTGCTTTTGCTTTAAAAAAAGAACAAAAAAATGTCTTGGATCTCTGCAATTGTTTTTATTTTTAGAGGGGTTATTTTTGGCTCTACGGCCATTTCAGGCCACTTATTCAATACATGCAAATTCTATTGATTGGCTCAAATTGGACCAAATAAGTTTCTCCCGGAGGCAAATGTGTTGTGGAATGAAGCCACATGCTACATTGTCCTTTTTTATTTTTATTTTTCAAAACTCATATGTGACCATCTATAATTGTTGCTCTTTTCAGTTCTCCTCTTTTGTAAATATGTTTTTTTATGTATTTGATAGGCTTTTAAGTGCCCCGTAGCAAGGTCCTATTATATTAAAAAAAACATTTATTCTGAGCGTGTTCATATGAACATAGATAAATTCAATTTCAAATGCAATTGTGTTGTTTTTTGCCACATTAATTATTGTTAATTATACATAATTATATTATTGTTAATTATATACTGTTCGAACCTATTTCATACTATTTTGATTCTATTTTTTTTTTTTTAGATTTGTGTTCATATGAACACGCTTGGCGTAAATAGTTAAAAAAATACAAAAAATTACTGGTCTACAAATGAGTAAAATTAACATAACTAAATTCTCTACGTGACTATCGGATTTTTTCATTCCGAGGTGATGACCGGATTTTCACGACCACCAGGCATGTTTAACTCATTCACTGCCATTCCGTTATGTATTCGAGAATTGAAAATATGACGATTCCTGAATTTGTTATGGTTTTTTTTTCTTGCTGGGGTGCCGAGAGAGCGCTGGTCAGACCTCTGGCAATGTTTTTCCCTTCCACGAGGGTGCAACATTTGCCTTTTTCCCATGTTAGCGCTTTGTTATAGCTTCAGCGGTTGTTATAGCGCTATATAAATCAACATGTATTGTATTGTATTTTGTACAGCCACTCGCATTTCAAGCTCAGCTAACTCCAGACCCATATAACTTAGGAATTTATTCTTTTTTTTTTATGAAAGAAGAGCATCTAAAGTTTCTAAGGCTGCATTGAATATTTATGTAGTCCTTAAACTCAATATTCTGTGGGTCCTGCAATTTGAGTGACAATGACAAAAACCCTGGCATATTTTTGCACATTGTCTGGCAGTGACTGAGTTAAATGTCTTCATTTCTCTCCAAAAAAACACCCTGACTGTCTGAATTACTCTGCTAATGTCATATAATGTGAACCGTTTAAAAAAAAATTGACCCAACAGTACATAATTGAACCGGTCCTGTTATTTATCGTAAATTCCCATAATTGGCTCACCCCAGTTTTCCCTGTGAAGATATTGTCTTGTTCTGTAATGTTGAGATATCTCTCTTTTTGGAAGGAGTGGAACACTGTTTGTATAAACGTGTTGGTTCTGGAATTTTGTTGTTGTTATTGGTGTTGAATACCGAATTGGATCTAGTTCACTGTCCAAAGAATGTCGTGAGTGAGTTACCCTCGCTTCCATGTGCTTTTGAGCATTATCGCCCAGTATGGCGTTCACTTGATCTCGCTTTTTGCCTGAAAAAGTCCATCTTTGTGTTCACTGAGAAATACTAATCACAAAAAAAAGTTCAGTAAAGATCCATCAAGTGTCATCCGTTTGAGTTCTTGACATTCAGTTTTGGAAGTACAGTATTTTCCGGTGTATTAGGACACGCCTTGATTTTCTTCCAAACATGACCTTATATGTGAAGTAATATTGAGACACAGACAGATGCACACACACACAATTAAATACTACTACTACTAAAAAGGTTCATATTTGGCATATTTTAGGTCTAACATGGGTGATTTGGCTGAAATAATGGAATTACCGTATTTTCTGGTGTATAATGCGCACCCAAAACCTCCATTTCCCCCCCTTTAAGAAGTAGTGCGTAACCCCAGCCTCTACTCTAGCGCCTTATAATGTGGCGTGCCTTAAATTTGGAAAACTTTATATATAAACTTTATATGATATTTATAAATTACATTTTGATTTTTTTTTCTCCGTTTATTAAAGGTGCGCCTTATAGTCTGGTGCGCCTTATATATGGAAAAAGTTTGAAAATACACCATTCAAGGGGGTGCTCATACACTGGAGTATACGGTACTTGGAACTCGCACCATTGATGAATTGGATGAGAGATTCCCAGTGGATATGAAGTCATGCATATATTTTATTTGTTTTTTTAATGTTAGAATGTTGATAAATAGGGAATTTATATTGACGCCCTTTATAACCGTTACAAATGGCTTGGTGTCTGTTGACCCAATTTTAGCGCTGTCTTTGTTCATTCCGGGTTGCCATATCATAATGTCCACTTTTTTCCACTCTTGTTCTGCAAATGTCCTCCCTGTGACGCAAGCAACCGACGCCGTTTGATTTGAAATTGACATAAACAATTGTATTATCTATTTCTGTATTATGTTATAATCGGCTAAGCAAAGTCAATCTTTTGTCATTAATAAGCGTTCACTTAGCGCCGGTTGCGTCACAGGGACGACACTGACAAAGTGACAAGGTTCTGACTGACATCTGTGTGTCCCATTTTGAAGGGAATATTCTGAAACCTGACAGCATTATCTGTGTTTGCCATTCATAATAATATTAATAATGATAATAATAATACAAATATTAGTCATGTTTAACGTGCTGCGTTGATGTGACGGAAGTCAATGAGTGATATAGTGTATCGCAATAGGGGTTGACTAAAGTATGTAAAATCACAGTTTTATTTGTATTATTTTTTTTTTTTGTACAATTGGTTGTGGGATTTGTCGTCGAAGCCGCTAGAGATAATGCTAAAATATTTTATGGGGCCGGGGGGGGGGGTGCTCTCATTTATGAATAATGTCAGTATCATAAACGCATTGTTGAGGTAATACCTTTCAAAATCAAGCTCATGTTTGTCATTGGGCAATTTTGTGTTGAAATTCGATTGTGCAGGTGATTCAAAATATTGGGCCACCCTGATCTTGTTTTAAAAGCAGGTTTAGGATTTTTAAAAATTATTTTAAAATATCATCCGAATATTGTACCGCTTCATGATTGTGTTTAGCTTTGTGTGGCTTTTTGTGACTTTGATTCACCCTAAAATAGGCTTTAAAAAATTCAACAGTGCCCTAATAGCATTGTAAGCCACTGCACGGCCATGTCTGGGTTTCAATCTCTATATTTTAATATTTATTAACCTTTTCAGAAACAGTAAATCTGAATTTTATGCATGTCAGTTTAAAAAAAAATGTTCATCGCGAATGTGTATCGTGAAAGGGAGAGAATGTTGACTGTTGCGCTGCCTCGAGACCAAACTCCACCCTCCATTTTGACACCTTTTCAGCTCACTAACACCAATGGACGGATGGACAAAAGGAGGACGGACATCAGCGACTCCCTACCATCACCACCTGCATGAGTGGACACAGCGCCGCCGCCACCGCCGCTTTATCGTCGTCGTCCTCCACCACCGCCATCTTCTTTGCCCCCATTTTTCCCTCTTGTGTGTTTGTCTAGTGTGCATACTGGATGGAGGACACCCCCCCGTGTCCTCTCTCATGTGTAAGGCTATCCCCAAACATCAACTCATGGTAATTGGAAAATCCCACTCGGCTCTATTCTTATTTTTTTCATTGCTTTGTTTTTATGCCGTTTTATTTTTCGTGATTGTTTTTTTTCTCTCCGTCTCGTCTCTCTCGACAAACAATGAAATGGTCCACTTTCCTTTTTAACTTTGCGCAAAAAAAGTCCTTTGGTTTGTTTCCACGGTCACTATACTGTCGTACACTTGTTAGAGAGAGGAGTTTTTATATTAAGATACACGTCTGCCGTCCCCCTCAAGCCCCTCAAATTCTCATTTCTTCCCATGCTTAGAATGTTTGTACATGTCTCTGCTTTTGATTAAGACTAGATGGTGTAATAAAACATGTTTACTGAGGTACACACTGTTGGAAGTGGCTCATTTATATTAAATGTACTAAAAAAGTGTTTATCATATAAACTCTGTGAGATAGCCATGTTGATGCCTTTATTGACAAGGTAAGACGAAATGTACACTTGTTGTCGTGGCGACTTGTCATTTTTCAAACCTGATCCAAACTATGCATCATTTTGTTGTTTTGTTATTTATTTTTGCTGTGTAATATCGCCGAACAGGTCCATTAACAAATCCTTTTGGTTTATTTTTGGGATAATTTTCCTCAAAATAATACACATGGCCTTAAAGCTGCTTTGGAATCCGCTCAAGTATTTTATGGATTGCATATGTGACGACACAGGAGGTTGATTTTGGCCATCAAAACCAAATGTCGGGTGTCAAGTTATGAATGTCACATTTTTCCCCCAAATGTAACCTAAGAGTGGTGGAAAAAAGCCCCCCTCCAAGTTAAATCTTCCCCCCTTCTGTTTGTCCACTTGATCTCCCTGTTATTGTTCAACTGTAAAAACTCCTTTTGTTGTTTTTTTTCCATGTGCTTGTTTTGTTGTCCAATTCATTTTTGTTAATTCCAACATGCATGTTTTTTTTAATTCACGCACATACGTCATCCTCGGATCTTTCCAATTCTGCACAAAATGTTATACGTTGTAATCTGGGGGTGGGGGGTAGTCCACATTTTTTAAATTGTAACTAGATATTTCAAGTACTGTATACTATTCGTCTGTATTGTACTGTCCTGGCAGTGTTTCATGTTCACATGCTGATCATGTGTTTTAAGTGTAAACAGAGATTTATTACTTTTGCTTAAAAAAGGGGCTAAGGGGTCCTGTTCCACCGATGCTCATCATTTATGTTTGAAAAGTTCTGTAGTGTATGTTGATGTTGTATAGAGACGTGTGTGAGATAGCTGAATGTGACCTTTTTTACCTCCTAACAGTGCACAAGGTAAGTGTTTGCAGGTTTACACAAGATGGAGAAGAGAAACAGACAGGTGCTATCCTCTATTTTTGTATTTTTGACAAACTTGCATTGTGCGGTAGACAGTTGAATGTAATATTTGCATAGCAATACCATGCATGTATTTTTAAATATTAAAATAAATTACTGTATAGCAATATGTGATCCAAATCAAATGACACAACTACGGTTGTTTTTAGTCGTTACATGAGCCATTTTTAACTTTATTCCAAGGAATGACTTGTGAGGCTGCTTTTGTGGTAAGATCCAGTAATAAAATTTCTTAAATTAATTTGGATTTTGTGGCTATTTATTTTTGTTAAACACTACAACTATGGTGTTTTGGAATGTGTACCTGCATTAAAAACGTTTTCTTCGTGTTACTTCTTTTTCAGAATTGGCTTTAATAAGTATTGATTCCGTGTGTGAACTTATTTTCAAAATATGTTTTGTTTACATTGTTTCCAAGCAGGCGGACATGACATTTCCGTTTCGTCCTATCGTAGATGGGTACTTGTAAAACTTAGCACTGTATGATATATATAATTTATTAAAGTTTTATGCTACACATAAAACATATACATTACATATACATACATATACATTTGTTATCAAAATACTTTATGTTTTTGCTGACAACAACCATAAGGATATTGCACACTCCGTAATTCGACTGGGTGTTTCAGTAATATGGGTATGCCACTGGGCTGGCACACTATAATAATTAAATAAAATTTTGAAAACAACTTAATATATATTACTTATTTCTGAACAAATTATATCAATAAAACAAGGAATTGTTGACATTCGCAAAGGCGGAAACATTCTGCTGGGGCATCTCGCTCGCACCGGGCATAAAATCAGCTTGCACTTCCGGTAGCAACTCCCCAGTTTGACAATAACCGAACAAATGGCAAACGTAATCAATAACCGAGTCGTTCGTAGAGCAAAAACATTTTAAAGTCTTTTCAGACTGTCAATTTAACGCCAGTCTCTGTGTACTATGTTTAAAAAGATGAGCGAATTTGGTCCAGATTCCGGTGGGCGTGTTAAGGTAAACAAAAGGATCTCGTTGTCCTATTTCATTCATGCAGCACATGCTTTAATTTTGTATATTGTGTGTCGCTTGTGTGCAGGGAGTTACTATTGTGAAGCCGATCGTGTTTGGGAACGTTGCTCGCTACTTTGGGAAGAAGCGAGATGAAGATGGGCATACTCACCAGTGGTCCGTCTATGTCAAACCCTACAGAAACGAGGCAAAGCGACTTTCTAGTACTCAATGCACTGATGTTATTTCTTACAAACAAATAATCAAGACGATTTTGTGCTTCTTTTCAATAGGATATGTCAGCTTACGTGAAGAAGATCCAATTCAAGCTGCACGAGAGCTATGGAAACCCACTTCGAGGTTCGACGTCATGTTTTGAATTGTCATTTGGGGTCATTTTTTACTTCATTTGAGGCAGTGAACATGTTTTTTTACTGCTAACCCCTCAGTGGTGACCAAGCCCCCCTACGAGATCACAGAGACAGGCTGGGGGGAGTTTGAGATCACTATCAAGATTGTCTTCATTGACCCAAACGAGAGATCTGTAAGCAACTCAAAGCAACACTCAGACATATTTGCAAAGTGCACTGCAATGCTTCTAAAATATTTTCTTCTCCAGGTGACTCTTTACCATCTGTTGAAGCTTTTCCAGTCCGATTCCAGCGCCATGCCGAAGAAAACGGTGGTGTCGGAATTCTATGATGAAATGGTGAGTATTGTGGAATATCAGAGTCAAGGTTTGCAATCGCCTTTCGATGCCACAGGAAAATGGCGGAGAACTTTATTTTATATTAGACAAATGGCCTCGTGAAATGAAGCCCCTTTCCCTCAGATCTTCCAAGATCCGACTGCCATGATGCAGCAGCTCCTGACCACGTCGAGGCAACTCACACTGGGCGCTTACAAGCACGAGACCGAGTGTATGTCCATACCAACTATAAATATTGTGCTAATTATCAAAAAATAATAATCATCATATTTTTTTGTGTGTTCAGTCGGAGAGCTGGAGCAGAGAACCAAGGGGAAAATGGAGGTAGCCAAAAAGAGAAGCAGTCAGGAGATCACCGAGCTGAAAGACAAATTAAAAGCCAGCAGGGAGAACATCAACTACCTCAAAATGGAGATCAGGAAACTGGAAGAAGATGGAGACCACAAGGAGCTTTGACTGATGCCCACAGCTGACAAAAACATTTTTTTTTGTAGTGCACTGTATACCACTCTATCCATGAAAGTGTGTAAAGGTAGGGTTTGGATGGTCATATTTGCATTTATGGATTTATAAAAAAAATAGTTTTTGAATATGTTTTTTATGTTTTTTGATTATTTTTATCCAATCTTTGTATGTTGTAGTTTCCCCCCTTATCTATCTATCCATTACAGATCATGTTCACAAGTTTTGAGTCTTATCTCACTTTTTTGCTCTTAAATTCAGAAAAACTCTTTCTATTTTAGATAATTTAGCTGCCCATAAAGTTACTAAAATTGTTGTTGTAAAATCCGATTCAAATTGCGATTTGATTATACAAATGCCTACAGTCCTTGAATGCGACATCGCAACCGGAAGCTTCACTCCGGCTTCGACATAAACAAACACACACGCTTTGTACTCTCACGACGAATAAATCAAAATTCCGAATAATTTATAAGAATTATCATTGCTGCTTGAAACAAATGTGCATCTAAATTCATTTTGACGAAGGACTTATTTGAAACGATTGACTATGCAGGTGAGTGTCATTTTTTCCCCTCCCATCAAATCATCCCACACGTGTTTGCTTATTCGTTCAGATGCCGATTTAATGTTATTAATTTCATTAATTAATTCAACATTGTGTATCGATAAAGTAAACATTAAAAATAACGAACTTTGAGTAAAAAAATACAAGAAAAATAACCAAACATTTATAATTGGACACACCAGAATGTTGATTAGACGCACCTGCGCCCCCTTGCGGACACAGTTGTAACAGCAAGTTGTCAACGTCTCAGCCACAAATCGATAACAATGACAAAGAAAGTATTTTAAAATCCTTTAATAGACAACTTTCAAGATACTCCCGCTGAAACCCAACACACCCGACAAACTTATTGTTAAAAAATAAGTCCCCAACATTCAACTGCAAAATACTTTTTTTTTTTTTTGCTATGTTGCGTTCAAATGCCTATTCCGTGTGGGTTCACTTCTGTTTTTTTCGCCTTCTTTTGAATCTTTATTCATAACGAACCGTGTAAATGTGTTCGTCTTGAAATGCTGTCATATTATTGCTTATTTTGGGTTGAATTTTTTTGTCGTGTAACATTTCATTTTAAATAGTTTGTGGGAAACTTTGCTCTCTGAGGTAGTGTAGCTTGTTTTTTTTAGTTTTGATACTTTGAAATACATGTAAGTAAAATATTTCTATGCAAAGTTTTTTTTTACCACGTGCCAATTGTACAATTCATGTCAAATTTAAAACAAAAAAAGAACATGCTACATCCATTTTTCAGCTTCGTTCCTTCTTCAGATTGTCGAATCAAAATTCATTTCATATTTCACCCCCCATTGTGTGTGTGATTTTCCCCCCCGCCCATACACACACACACAAGAGTAGAAGACACTCTTTGTTCGCATTTTTGGTGCCACAAAAAAAAAAGAGTCCTTGTTGATGGTGGTTAGCAAAAATTCCCAAGGTAAGTGTCATAGATGATGTCCAGGAAGGGGCCGTCAGTCTAGAATAGATCAAAACATGTGTGATTTATTTTATATATATATATATATATATATATATATATATATATATATATATATATACAGTAAAGTCTCGTTATATCGATATTCAAGGGAGTCTGAAAAAATATCGATATAACCGGGACTATCGATATATCCGACCCTGTTTGCATGTAATTTTCTCCGTGCGTGCATAGAAATAGTATCGATATAACCGGGACTATCGATATATCCGATATCGATATAACGAGACTTTACTGTGTATATATATATTTTTTTTTTGGATGGGGGTCAGAGGTCATACCTGGATCAAATGCAGTAAAGCCTCCTGGAGTTGACTTTTAGACAGAATTTGACTTTTCTTCTGAGGTGTGTAACCAGAGGAGGCAGATGAGCACGGGTCGTGTGTGGCGGCGGCTGGTGATGCCACGTCCGATTTAACCTGAGAGAAGACGCTGGGGGAGAGCAGCAACGTCGGAGCCACGGTGGCGGGTATCCTCTGCGGAGATGGCGCCTGAACGCAACACGCCGGTATCATCGGTCATATGAATTGACAGATTCATTGATTTTTTTTTTTCGTCGCTTAGTTGTAAAATTAACTCATTGACTGGCATTCATGAATTTATTCGGGAATTAAAAATAATTTGTTTTTTTTTCATGCTTGCGTGCTGATAAAGCGCCGGTCAGACTTCTGGGAATGTTTATTCTTTTCCACCAAGGGGGCAGTATTTCCCTTTTGTCCATGTTAAGCGCTTTGTTCCAGCTTCAGCTGTTGTTAAAGCATGATATAACCCAATATGGACATATTTTATTTTGTACAACCGGCCCCCATTTCAAGCACAGATAACTCCGGACCCATTTAACTTGGGAATTAACAATTTTTTTCTGTGGGTCCTAGAATTTGAGTGAAAATGACAGAAACCCTGGCACTGAAGCGGACACATTTTTGCACAGTCTGGCAGTGAATGAGTTAAACAAAAAAAAAAAAACAAATGAGGAAAATATTGTCATACATTTCATTGTAAAATTTGGTGGCGCCCTCTTGTGGTATATAACACGTAATGATGATTAAAGTCCAATTTAGTTGCATTTATCACTGTTAACGTTTTTTTTTTTTTGCTTTTTTAATCAACGCAGAATAGTACGCAAGTGGTCGGCGTGTCTGTCTCGCGGTTTTGAGACTCCGCGTTTGAATTCGTTGATTCGCCACCAACCTGGAATTGAACCGGCGTCTTCGAGGCGGCCGCGGTGGAGGGCGCCTGGAAGCGCGGGGCCAGCGCGGGGCCCAAACGTGGCGCTTCCTGCGGGGCCTGGTGTTGCTCCTGTTGGACCAGCTGCAACTTGTGGACCAGCTCGTGGGAGGAAAGCCCACCTGAGGAGGTTAGAATTGATTTAATTCCACTTTTTTTCCACTTGTTTCAAGCAATAGTTTGGAAAGAGAAACAAAAAGTGAATCCTACCTGGATGCTTGGAATGGCCGAAAAAGGCTCGCTGGTGCGAACACGGCGCAGCGTTTTGGAAGAGCCTCTTGATTGGATCTGCTTGGTGCTGATGCTGCATCTGTTGCTGGTAAATGCGGTAGTGGTGAAGGTGGTGATGGCGGCGGTGGTCCAACGGGACGCCGTTGTCGCACAGACGGTTCTCCGGGGACTCGGACAGCGTCTGGAGGACCCCGCCGGGCGCCCCCCTTTGCATGAGCTTCAGGAGAGCCGGGCAGTTGCGATGATGATGAGACGAAGCGTCTTCCGTCGCGGCGGCTGCTTTGGGTGCCGAAGTTTCGTAAGTCAAGGTGCGGGCGACTGGAGGGCGGGGGGCTTTCTTGGCGGCGGAGTCGATTTTGAGTTGAGGGCCAAACAAGGTGGCCAGAGAGAGCGGTTTGGATTCGCTTTTGTCGTCATCCTGGAAAAGCAAGACGAATGTGAGCGGGGAGGGGTGTAAGGTGGGCGGGGCCAAAGTGTGTGTGTGTGGGTGTGTGTGGTGGGTGTGTACCGGAGTGGCTGGCTTGACCGGGATGGGTTTGATGAGGTTGGGCTTCCCGAAAAGAACGCCGCTGCCGCCGATCTCCTTGGGCTCACAGGTCGACTTCTCCTGTCGGGTATTATTGAAATTGGTGAATGTCGTATTTTTTTTTTATATATGAATAAAAAAGCGCTTCAATCTGATACAATTCTTGAAATTATTCAAGTTTACAGCCTGATAATTGTCAATTTATTTTGAATTTTATTTTTTTCCCACTTTTGACAATACCTGTAATGCACCTCCCAGCCACAAGAGGGCAGTATGTGCTGCTCTCCTTTTGATTATACTTGCAATGCGCCTCCCAGCCACCAGAGGGCAGTATTTGTTATCTCCTTTTGACTATATACCTGCAGTGCAGCTCCCAGCCACTAGAGGGCGTAATTTGTTCTATTGGCTATACGTACATGCAATGCACTTCTCACCCAACAGAGGGCAGTATCTGTTGCTCTCCTTTTGATTATACTTACAATGCTGCTTCCAGCCACCAAAGGGCGATATTTGTTGCTCACCTATTGACTATACGTACTTGCAATGCACTTCTGTTTGTATTTGTATTTGTTGCTTTCATCACTTTGCTGCTGTGAAATGTAAATTTCTCCACTGTGAGACTAATAAAGGCATATCCAATCCAATCCTATTGACTATACGTACTTGTAATACTTGCAATGCAGCTCCCAACCACCAGAGGGAGGTATTTGTTACTTTCTATGTTTTTGCATTGACAATTCACTTTTCCCCCGCAGGAATTTTTACCTTGTCGTACTGACTGTGAGCTTTGGTCAACATCTGGATGATGTCCACCGCTTGTCCTTCATCCTGCACGCTAGGCGCGCTGCCACCAGGGGGCGGCCATCCGCCTTGAACCACAGCCCGCTCCTGCTGGGTTAGACTACACAGAGCCGATTCCAAGGTAAGAATACAAATATAATCCTTTTGTGGTATTAAAGAATGACGTAATCGCTTACGTTTTTATCCTCTGGGCTATTCGCCGACAGTCGGCTTTGTCATAGAACCAAATGCCGTGAATGACCACTGGGGAGAGGAGAGAGGTCCATTTTTTTTAAATAAATGTCATGAACGGCAAAAAAAGCTTCACTATAATCAAGTTAGACTGAGTAATCACGAAAAGTGGCCGCTTTGAGACAGAGCCGAATGGGATTGCAGGTAAAAATATGTGTTTTTTAATGTATATTTAACTCATTCACTGTGCAAAAATGTGTCCACTGCAGTGCCAGGGTTTTTGTCATTGTCACTTGAATTCCAGGACCCACATAATATTGAGTTTTAGGACTATATAAACATGAAACACAGCTTTAGAAACCTGAGACGCTCTTCTTTCACCATTTAAAAAAAAGTGTTAATTCCTAAGTTATTTGGGTATGGAGTTATATGAGCCTGAAATGGGTGCGGATGTCCAAAATACAATAAAATACATACATATTGATTTATATAGTATAGCTGAAGCTGTAACAAAGCGCTAACATGGAGAAAAAAAGGGAAATGCTGCCCCCTTGTGGAAAAAAAAACATTGCCAGAGGTCTGACCAGCGCTTTATCAGCACCCAAGCATGAAAAATATTCGGGAATGGCGCTCTACGTCCTATTTTCAATTCCCGAATAAATTTGTGAACGGCAATCTGTTAATCAATGATATCCTTATGATTTGTTCAATAATAATAATAATAATAATAATAATAATAATAATAATAATAATCCATGTCATTTATAAGTGCCTTTCAAAACACTCAAGGTCACTTTATAGTCACAGGATAAGTTTTTCTGTGGGTGAGCTGAGGCAGCCACACGCGCCAGCGTTCACTCAATCTGAAAGTGACTCAAATAGATAGAAAGCTAGCTAGCTAATAGATAGCCAATAGATAGATAGCTAAGATTGTTGACATTGTTGGTGATGATTTCAAAGGCTTTTTTATTTTTAGGGACAACATTATGTAAATATCTATCTGGGCAAGTTAACTATTTGACGATTCGATTAATCAAACATATTAATCGACTTATTTCACCGTCAAGCAGCGCTCATGTTGACGCACGAGACCGAGCTAGCCACGGGATGAGCCACCGGGGTCGCCCCAGTTGAGCCTGGGAAAGAGTCGGCCCCAAGGACCAAATAAGTAACGGCGGTGGGAGAGTGGCTAGGGGGGGGGGGGGGGTGAGGGTCCGGGGGCGGAGGGTGGAGTGAAAGGATGATGTCGTAACAGAAAGGAGCGAGGGGAAATAGACGCGATTGTCCCCCGAAGGAATGGCGTTGAGGACTTTGTCAGGACGATAGTTAGGAGCCGTCAGGCGGTTGGTTGGGAGCCATGCTGCGTGGATTTTTTACACGGAAACCCAAACACCAAAGACTGCGAGAGGAACCCGAAGTTCGATTTAAAGGCCAGCTGGTGTCCGAGACCAATTTGGGTTACGCGTACGTGAGGCCCGGAGGTGAGATTTTTCAAAATCGGGCAAACCGAGAGGGGCCGTGGAGTGGTCCCATTCCTAATCATTCAGTCTCTACTCATTAAAATGCTCATAGGCCAAATTATTCCCTTCGTTAAGTTTATATTTTTCTGTGGCTGGTTGGTTGGTTATCTGGATTTTATTTTGAAAAACATTAGGCCCTCAAAAAATACATAAAAAAATCCAGATAGGCCTAGCCACATTCATGCTATCAGTTAATTAAGCTAACATATTTTTATAGCCTAATAAATGCTAATTATGAAACTCGTACTGCATCTGGACGGTGCTTGGGTAGCACAACAACTCGGTTGTTAGCATAAAATGTGTTAAATTTGCACATTTTGAAGCCCGATCTACCCATGCGTGTGAATCAAACGTAACAAAATGTTATCTTGACGCAGTCCAATTAGAATCAAAACTAGACAAGTGAAGCACATAAATTTAACTGGCTAGCTTTTAGCTATTAGCTATCTATTATTGATAGCTGACGTTGATTATATTGTGGGTCATTTTTACGTGTATCCACACAAAACAGTCAAAAATAATAGGGGACATCTGCAGCTACCTAGCTGGCTAGCTTTTAGCTATCTAGATAGCTAGCTATTAGCTATCTATTAACTACTCAAGTAAATAGAAAGCTGGCTGGCTAGCTGGTTGATGGTTGATGGCTAGCTGGCTGGCTGGCCAGGTAGCTAATAGAAAGCTAGCTAGCTATATTTCTATCTATTTGAGTTGAGTGAACGCCGGTGTGTGTGGCTGACGCTGCTCACCCACAGAAAAACTGATCCTGTGACTGTAAAGTCACCTTGATAGTTTTGAAAGGTGCTTATAAATGAAATATATTATTATTATCATTAATTAACAAGCTTCCTGTGCAATAGTTGGTTGTCAAGTGGGCTAATGGCTAGCCGAGTCGCCGCTATCTCTGTCGTCTATTTTTAACCCGGGCTGCCACTTAGCGGCAACCGCCGATGGCTACGTGTTTGCTTTATGATAAGATTCCACGGCCTGGTTGATTTGTTGAATCATGTATAGTGTTTTGGTTTATTTATTTTTTTTGGACTTTGAGTGAGACAGGAAGGAAGGTTGCGCACGTGTTTGTATTATCAAGTCGCCCGCCGCCATGCATCTAATCTTCGCCAACCGCCGCGGGAGTGATGACAGCCTCTCTTTTCTCGCCGCAGCGCTACTCGGGCAAGCGGGCGGGGGTCTCGGCTGATAAAGAGCCATTCCTTAAATGGAGTAAAAAAATAGGTTACTCTTACGCCGTGCGTTGCGATAGAGCAAGAAAGGATCCTGGAGTTGGAAATCCAAGTCTTTGGTGATGGGCTCGGTCAGGTTTTCCATGCTGAGTCTGTTCATGATGGTGAAGCCGTATGTGGGCGAAGCTAGCCTAGAAAACAAAATGTCTTATTGTGTAGCTTAATAAAAACAAAAGAAGGCTAAATTTGTCGATGCGGCTTGCCTTGTGTAGATGAACAGAGTACCTTCCACTTCAGTCTTTTCCTGTAAACAAAAAAATATCATTTTGAATGGGTTGTTGTGTTTTTTTTAGCTGATTTAATTGAACCAAATGCCAGTTTGCTATGCACTTGTGCACAATAAACTTTTAAGTTACACAAAAAAAAAAAAAAAAAAAAACAGTAATCGCCTCTAAAAAATATGTAAACAAACCGTGCAAGAAAACACGTTGCTACTGCTTCCGTTAGCATCTTACCCACTCATTGGCTCGGTTGTTATACGTGTACAAAGCCACCTGGCTAGCCACGTCCACGATGTTTTTAATGTACGGATCGTGTCTCTGTAAAGCAGCCAGGCTGATGTCAAGTCCTTTGGAGCTTAAAGCTCCGCCATCGTCGGCGCAAGTCGCCATCATTGTTCCCTTTTCTGCAGACTTTAGCTAGCTGGTTAGCATCGGCGAGCTAAAAAAATAAGGTGGGGGAGGGAGGTGTAATCGGAGTAGAAGCAAAAGACACGATGCGGGGAATTATTAAAATGGTTGATCGAATGCTAATTTGAAACAAATGATCGTTTTAGGGCTACCGACTGCAGCCACTTCAATGTCAACAAAGAAAATTGTAAACAAGCAGGCGTGGCGAGTCAAGTTGCAGCACTCGCGATTGGACAGGAGGAGCAATCGATTCAGAAAGATGGATTCAAAATACGACATTTTAGCCCAATTTTAATTACACTGAGAAGACAATAACACAATCGAACGAGTCACACATGAAACACTGACTATAATAATGAATTATTCGTTTTAATAGTATGATTAAATATTTTAAATCCTTCAAGCTGCTCTTAAATTGCTCAGAATAGCCGATGGAAAATAATGGCGTCAGTGGTACTGATTCTAATAACGTTTAATAAAATGACTTTTCTCTTAGTAATTAGATAAGTAGTTATATAAGTGATTACTGAACTATACTACGTATTTAAATTATATTATATTTCCAAAGCACAACACAGAACAGTTGGGTCGTCCGTCTCCATATACACTTGCAACACCCGCTAACTCCACATGAGGGCGGTGTGGGCCGTATAACGCTTGGCTCTTCTTTTAGGAGACAAGGAAGAAGTACACAATGGCTGCAGCTGTCTGCCTGATGTTTTTACACAATTATTTAATGTGTTATTTTGATATTTTCGCCGTGAATGCATAGTTTAACCCCGCTTTAGATGCTCGAGGGTGTTTTTGTATACCCGATTTAAAGAGTTGAGAAGCATTAGCGTGTTTTGTGCAACTTTTAAAACTTGTAGTTTTGACTTTTGTTGTCCCAAATTACTTTCTTGGCAAATGCACCAGACATCCTGTTTGATCAATCAGACATGCTTGTGTGTGTTTTTCTTCAAAGTCTATTTGTCAAAACGTGCATGTTTTCCCAATCATGAGTCTATTGAGCCATCCGTCGGCGAGTCCATACTATCAATATACCGCGATTGGCTCCGAGTAATGATGGCCCCAGCGAAATAAGTCACGCTACGTGAGCGCGCAATGTGTTCTCTGCAGTAAAAGCCCCCTACATAACATGACACTTTGGACATAGACGCACTGTATCACATTAATAGGTGACGTCTCCTGAAAGCGCGTGATCGATGGCGACAATTATGGAATTCATTTATTCTATTTCCAGAGAGGTGAGAGTCGGCGATGGGACGTGCGTTCGATACAAAGTGCGTGGCGACCGGCAATTTGCAAACGGCGGCGGCGGTTAAAGGGAGGGTAATGACCCGAGGTGATTAATTAAAAGACACCCGAGGAATTGGTGATATGACTTCATTTGCTGACACCTTCACCTTTGACGGAGCAGGATATTGTTGGCTCGCCCTTGCATGGGATTGTGGCATTTCACTGTTGGTGTGCGCGGTTCCTCCCAGAGAGCGGCCCGTCTTGACCAAAGGCGGATCGGGATGTACAAATATAGAATCGCCACTCCGTGCGCAGGCCGGATTCCAGAGGATGGTAGTGTGTGTGCATGCTAGCGTCCCCCGGGTGCGGGTGTCTGTTCCCACGACTTGCCCTCCGTCCCTGGTTCCGTCCTCCTTTTGCACACCCCTCCATTAACATAAAGCGGAGGAAAAGTATGCACCCCCCTGGCCAGTTGCTAGTCTTTTAGTCAATTAAAAAAATCTAACTAGCTAGCTTTCTAGATATCGAGCAAGCTCGGTATCACGGTATCGATCTAGCTAGGTATCTATCTTGCTAGGTATCAATCTAGCTAGGTAGCTATCTATTTAGCTAGATAGGTAACTTATCTAGCTGGGTAGCTATCCAGCTAGCTAAGTATCTAGGTAGCTATCCAGTCAGCTAAGTATCTAGGTAGCTATCCAGCTAACAAGGTATCTAGGTAGCTATCCAGCTAACAAGGTATCTATGTAGCTACACAGCTAGCTAAGTATCTAGGTAGCTATCCAGCTAGCTAAGTATCTAGGTAGCTATCCAGATAGCTAGGTATCTCGGTAGCTATCGTGCTAGCTAGGTATTGAGGTAGGTATCCAACTAGCTAGGTAGGTAGCTTGCTAAGTATCTGTCTGTGTATCTATGTTTATAAGTGTTTTTTTACACCTGATGTGATGCGCTGTGTAGACTTTTTCTATCGACCGCTGCTCGTCGATCTTTTCTCGAAATGACTTTCTTCTCACGCGCAATCGTCTACATAAAGGGTCTTGAACCGTCTGTCTATTCTTTTACTTTTTTACGATTCTATTTTTTTGATATTGTTACTAAGCGTATTGATCGGTTGTTGAAACTCGCGATCCCATTACAGCGTGGCGGTAGCTCATCGTGCCCTTTGACCCAGAGTGAAATGAAGTGAGATTAATGCCATGTGTCAAAGGCAATAAGAATAATAAGTCAATATGTATTGTATTTTATTGTAATAATAATACATTAGCAGCTAGCCCTTGTTGCCCAGAATATCATAACGCACCTCACAGGTGTTGGGGGGGTCAGGGGGTGTAGTAAATGGGGTGGGGGTGCACAAAAAATGAACGCAAATTCGATTTGAGTGGATTTGACACGACTGAGACATTATTCAGTTAAGAACCGATGACTTCATTTTATTACGTTCGCTCAAAATATGCCGCCATGTCACTAGAAAATGACTTTTTTTTTGGGGGGGGGGGGGGTATGTTGGGGCAGGATACGTTTATTCCCGGCCAGTGAAAACCGATGACGGAGACCCTCATGGGGGTGTGAATAAATAAATAGGGTGTGTGAAAGGGTTAAATTGTCAGTATGACAGGCAAAGGGGAGGGGTTTGCTAGGCTTAAAATGGGCATTTAGCATCATGGTGGGTGGATCGACTCAACTATCAATCATATCGATTGATTGATATCAGTCCCATGAGGTTGATACTGACGAATCAATCTGGTGCGGATGAATCCGCGCCCCCCCCGCCCTGCCCCACTTGAGAAAAGTGCTTCCTGGTTTTTTTTTGGGAACGTTTCAAAGCCGAGATGTAAACATGGATACCCCTGGCGGCTGGATGGATGCATGGCTGGAGGAACCCGCAATAAGAAGAAAGGAGCGTCAGCGCAGAGCGCCGATGCGTATGTGGAACTGTTGCGGCTTGGAATTGAAGCAGATTTATGTGGAACAGGAGATAACTGTTTCATGTCATCACAAAGAGGGTACAGCAAGTCCTGAAGAATGAATGTCTCTCTGTGTCTTTGTTTTGTCATATTGTCTCTATGCTGTCATATTATTTGTTATTTAGTTTTTTTTTGTTCTTTTGACTTCAAGACGGCGCCGCGAGAGTGGCTGCCTTTCCAGCAGCTCATGTATTTTTGTTTTTCTACTTTCATTCCTTTCATCACTTTGCTGCTGTGAAATGTAAATTTCTCCACTGTGAGACTAATAAAGGCATATCCAATCCAATCCTAGTAGAAAAAGACCTAAAGGCGCCTATGCGCTACATGTGTCCGAATGTGTTACTTTTCTAATTGGGATCAGTCCATGACATGCTTTTATTTTGAATTTTTTTTTAGTGTCATTTTTTTTGTTAAATATGACAAATCCCTGCCACGCATATCCCAAGCAATCCCCTTTTTGCCTTTTTTACACACATCTGGAAGCAGTCAGTGCATGCAAGCATTTGGAGGAGGAGGTGGGGGGGTGGTCTGTCTCTCTCTCTCTCGTTCGCTCTCTCGCTCTCACTCTCGCAGACTGCAGAGCTGCAGAGGCAGACGAGAGAGTCCAAACTCCACTCACACATACACACAAACACGTACAGAAGCGAGCGAGTGAGCTAGCGTCAGTGAGGAGACCACCATGGACTGGATGGGGACGCGTGAGGACCTCGGATGAGGAGAGGACAGGACAGGACAGGATAGGACAGCCTGCTTTTTGCGCGCCACCTTGGATTCTTGGGGGAAAAAAAACCTCTCAGCGTGGATTTTAACCCCTTGGGAGATTTTAAAAACACCCCCGAGATGGAATATTTGCACTCTTGTCATTTTGCAATCTTCTTCTTCCTCTTCCTCCTCCTCCAGCAGCAGCGAGGATGCCAATCAGCGATGCGTCTTTTGCGCACTTCTATTGACAGCGCTCTTTTAAAGCCTTGAGTCAGGAGGGGGAATTAAAAAAAAAAATCACCCCGACCCCAAAAAAATAGAGTAAAGGAGCTTTTACGCTTGCCGCCTAAGGCCCGGATGTACCGAAGGGATGCACCGGTGCGTCTTACCCACCGCTTCCGCTGACAGATCCCTCTTTTTTTTCGCCTTCACCTCCATCATGGGGATTAGGTAATATTCACTCCATCCGAAGACACCCCCCCCCCCTCCCTCACCCTTTTCCCCCTTTTTTTACCCCTCCTCCAGTGAGCCACGGGAATATCCACAAGCTGTCAGACTCATCACCCTCCCTCCCCATCCCTCCCTCACCCCCCTCCTCCTCCCTTTATTAATTTCATTTTTTGCTTTTTTTTTTTTTTTTTGGGAGGGGGGCCACCCTCCCCCCCTCGCATCATTCACATCCAATGAGAACGCTGGACTACATTTATGGTAAATGAAAGCAAAAACATGTACATCCCGGAGGACACCCTTGAGAACCATCAAGGTATGTGATTTATTTGTCTTGAGAGGGGGTTGATGATGGCCAGAGAGGGGGAATGGGGGGCTTTATTTGGGACGGGGGGGGGGGTGATGAGAACTGGAATAGCCACCTGGGAACTTATAAGAGAGGCCGTTTTGGCGACATGGGTGGGCGTGCGGGGTCATTCAACAGGCTGTTGCGGAAGCATGAGGGGGGAGGGGAGGAAGTAGGGTCCACAAGTGCTTCTACTCCCATGGCGGACACGTTCCCGATGAGAAGACGGTTGGCGAGGAAAGGGTCTGTTTGCATTGCGCAGTCTCAACGCAGGGCGCCTTCGTCCACCCACGTTGCGGTGAGCGGGAGGGAAAAAAGCCCCCCAAGAGAGCCCAAGCGCCCCCCCCATCCCACCCTGAACCCACTTCTAAACGTGATCTTCTTCTTTTTCGCATGCCTCATCGTCGTCATCCTCCTCCTCGTTCGCTTTCATCACCCCCCCCCCCCCCCCCACACCGCCTTGCATGGCGACAGGTGCCATAGCAACAAGGGGATGAGGAGCAAGCGAGCGTGCGTTGCGTACGTGCACTTTGTGTCACAACGCTCGACGTGATCCATCCGGTTGATTATTTACCGTACCCCCCCCCCACCACCACCACCACCACCCACATATGCGGATCATGTGTCATAATGCAGTCCGGGCGATGACCCCGAGTGACCTTTTTGGGCCTCCAATTGACTCCGAAAAAAGTTGATTGTCGTTATATTGACTTTAACAAGCTACACTAATTATGAAATGTGAAGTCAGAAGACCGAAATATTGCTTTTTTGGCTCAAATATTGTTCATAAAGTTGTGTTAGCGGGCACTTCTCCGTTAGCCCAAGTCCGGTCTAATATTGCAGTTTGTAACCCCCTCCCTGTGAGGTCGGCACTCTTAATATCTACACAAATCTTTAATTTTTGACATTTTTTTTGTGCACGTAAAATACTTGCCGTCGACTGGAAATGACTACTTATCTTGCCAATGTCACATGACCAAATTTAGACAACATGTGGATCATTTTCCTGAACTTTTTGGGCACTATGATGTCATTTTGAGTCTGAAACAAAATGGCCGCCCCCTGCCATGCATAAAAAAATGGCTGATTTTTCCTCCTAACAGTCAATATTTGCGACAGCAGTGACAAAATGTCAAGATGGTTGTCAACGTGAAGTTTTTTTAATTTGCCACTAGAATGTACAAATGCTTTAATCCCCACGTAATCCCACCCCACTCCTTTCCCCCCATGTGGAAGTAACTCCCAGGAAATTGTTTGGTGTCACTGTGGTTGACAGAGATTAAACTCCATTTTACAATCAGACACTTATCCTGAATTTGACCACCATCGCCTGATATTAGCCGGGGTATTTTAGATCAAAATAAGACCCCTGTCCCCTAAAAATGCCCCCTCTCATGGGACCGTCCCATTAATTCTGATGTTGAACTAAAGAATGTAAATCTCTTCCAACCTTTTGTCACCTTTAAGGACCTGCGATGTAGGAAATTGATGTTTTCAGCACCACGGACAGTTCGTTCATTAGTAGTACATATTATTACTGTCCTATTTATTGTGACAGTTTTGTCGCCGTCAAATTAGTGTTGTCACGGTTGGGATTTCTCGTTTCTTTTTGGAGGATTCGCAGTCTGGCGTGGCTTGGTTGAGCACTGTTGACATATGAATATTTTAACAATATTTTAAGACCCTGCTTTTAACTCTGCTATCTTAATGCTAATTCAAATGGGTCAACGCCGTGGATGTGATTAGCAACAGCAGACACTGCCTTTTTTTAATGTAATTGTATTATTCTTGTGGATGTGTACGCTTTTGCAAGAACAAAATAGTAACTAAATTGAGCTATTTTTATTTGCATATGTATTTATGTATTTTTAGTTATTTAGCATTTTATTTATTTAGTATTTTATTTTTTTGTGTGTGTGTGTGTTTTTGAAATAACAAAGTAGTAACCGAATTGAGCTATTTATTTATTTATTTATAATTTATTTATTTATTTAGCATTTTTTTGGGTGTGTATCTTTTGCAAGAACAAAGTAGTAACTGAATTGAGCTTTTATTTATTTTATTATATTTATTTATTTATTTATTTATTTATTTATTCATTCATTTATTCATTATTTATGTATGATGTATCTAATTATTTTTGTATGTAAGTATGTATTTATTTATTTATTTATTCTTCTAGTCACTCAAGTGGTCATATGTTGCAATGTTAGCTCTTTCACGATAAATTGCCCCCCGTCGTAATCGTTGTCCCTCCACTTGGTTTTCAGTCCAAATGATTTTAAAATCATCCATAAAACAAAAAAAAATACAATAAAAATAGGATAATCGGTCTGATTAAGTGGCTAGCATCAAATGAGAGAAATTGCCATTGTTTTGTATTAGCCGCTAAGTGTGTTTAGCCTGTGTGTGCGTGCACCTATGTGTGTCGGAGCATTTCTTTTTTTCAAATGCGAAAGTTCAACGGATGCAACGAGCGAATAAAGGCCAATCGGCGTTCAAGACGTTTTGTAAGTGCCTCGGAAGGGTCGCCGCTCGTTGCACGTTCAACAAAATGACGGGGTGAAGCCAAAAACGTCAAAGGAATGAGTGGAGAGGTACAATAGGGCGATAAAAATAAAATAAATAAATAAAAGCAGAAGGATTATCCGTGACTGTGACTCGCTTAAGCCGCCGGCGTCGTATCGGAAATCCATCCGGAGGCTGTCCTCGCCTCTTCGCCGCACTCGTCCGTCCGTCTTCATTCCTCATCTTATGCTATTAGGCCGTCTTTCAAACGCATCATTGAGCTGCTACTTTTCAAAAATCAAGCTTATATTGACCTGATAGGATACCTCGCCCATTCCCAAGATTCATAATAATGTCATGTTTTATAACAGAGAGCACAGTGAACACGCCCCGAGTGCGTGTCAGCCTCCTGAATTGCATTTTAGCACTTAGCACAAGCGTGAACGGGGACTTGTTTGCGTGCGTTTGTTCCCTCCTGAAGTTCCACGTGCGATTGAGGAGATGAAGGATGTGTTAAGGCAGTCGACTGTATTATTTATAAGCGGCCGTGCGACATCTTTGCTTTCATCTTATCAGTTACTTCACCATCTATTCATCTCTCATTTTTCACCCCCCCGCCCCCCAAAAAAAAAAAACAACAGCTATTCTTAAATGGTTTTATTGTGTAAACTTTACTGAAATACTTTTTTTTCCTGATCAATAAGTCTGTGAAATGTTTTTTTCTGCATGCTAGCACCGGGCGCTCTGATTTATCATTAACGCGATTAGGGCCGCTTAGCTTATGGCGCGGAATGGTCGCCATGCCGACAAAAAGCCATTAGGTGCCTTACACCCGCCCTTTTTTTTGGTGAACACCATCCATCCGAACTAGCATACATTTTCTTGTGTTTCCTCTTTTCTAGTTTCTATTTTTTTTAAATATACGACTACAGCTACTATGGAGGCCTGCACAATGTCCTTGAATGTCAAAAAAAAAGACGCGTATGCAAATCCCATGCCAGCCCATCTATCTAGGCCAGTCTAGATGTCTGTTCCGCCCATTTCCCAGCAGGCCTCACTGTCCATACGCACGTGTGTGTGTGTGTGTGTATATGTGTGTGTGTGTTTATGCGTGCAGAGCAGTCCACTTCCCAAAAGACCAGACTCACTTTCACACTCTGGAGTCATAATAGCTAAAACAGGCATGTTACCGGACTCCTTTTTTCTTTTTGTGTGTGTGTGTGTGTGTGTGTGTGTGTGTGTGTGTGTGTGTGTGTGTGTGTGTGTGTGTGTGTGTGTGTGTGTGTGTGTGTGTGTGTGTGTGTGTTTGCACAGGGGCGTATCTAAAAGGATGTTTAAACCATTCACCGGCGCGGCAAATACCAGTCATGTCCTTCTTGGACACTTGTGGAATACACAATGTTCTCCTTGCAATGAAATTGATTGTGTGTGTGTGTGTGTGTGTGTGTGTGTGTGTTTTATATCAAAGTCACCCAGTATGGAAATTATTTTAGAGAGGATGGTGTGGGCGTGGCCTACCTCCCTTGTCGACATCGCTTGTATTCCACAATGTATGATAAACAGGATGACATAATTTTATTTTATTTTATTATATTTTATTATTTTATTTTGTGTTTTTTTTATTTTGTGTTGAGTATTTATTTATTTATTTTTGTAATAGTTTTGTAATTTAGTATTTTTGTATTTGTATTTTTTTGTAATTTTTTGAGTTATTTTTTATTTTTTAATGTTAAATGTGAAAATTTCTAATTTATTTAAATTTAGAAAGCTGATGATTTTTAAAATTGTTATTTATTTTTGTAATGCTTATATACTTTTATATATTTTTTTATTTCTGTTTTTTTTATAAAAAATTTCATTGTTTATTTTCTGTTTTTATTTTTAGGTTTTATTTTTCAATTGATTTTTTTTATTGTTTTATTTTTTTTAATTGTTAAATTTTGAAATTTAAAAATCTAAATTTTTTTACTAGTTTCTTTATAGTTTTATTGACAAAAAAAGCATCCTAGAACATTTTTATATAGTTTTTATTTTGATATTTTTTTTTATTTTTATTTATTTATTTTCTTTGACGTGATAGGACTAGCCCGCCGCCTGCGGTGATCTCATCATCATTAGCGGCGGCGGCGGTGCAACAATTGGACCTCTGTTGTCATGTCAACGGCAAAAGAGAGACGGACATAGAGAAGAAATCAAAAACAGGTTGATGCGAGAGGACTTTTTACTCGTCTTTTTCGTCTCCTAGCCGCAGTGTGATAAAGTTGATGATTAACGACGTCACCTCGGCGTGGCGGGCGGCGTTACCGTGGATACGCTACATTAAATAAACACCTTGTTCCGAGCGGAGGAAGCGGCAAAGAGGCTGAACAAAGACAAGGGAGCAAATGGAAGATGGCGTGTCGTGCTAGCTGCGTGATTGACGCGTCATCACGCCACAATTAGCCGACGCAAGCCAAATTTTGGAGCTGCGGTAGGACGACGTGGCGCAATTTGATTGGTTGAGAGTTAAATGTGCTTGATCGATATTGTAAAATATACGTTGAGTGCTGCAGTTTTATCAGCATTTCAGAACCAATGAACTATGTTGACATTAGGGGTGGAGTTTCATTTCATAGCGTGGTGTAGTACAAAGTGCTTTGATGCCTACTTGCTGAATCGATTGCCCCTTACAAACCTTTTTTGAGGAGCATTTTCTGCTTACTGATCAAACTGGTTGATTGTAGCGGGTAGAATAAGTCTACACACCCCTGTTCAAATGCCAGGTTGATATGATATCATCATACAGTAGATTGTCAAATCACTTTTAACCTTTTCAAACTTTTCATTTTTAACCTGTTCAACTAAGTGACCATATTTTCTGCACTATGAGGCACAGCTAAAAGAAAAGATTTTTTTTCAAAAGCTGACCATGCGCCTCGAAATTTGTGCCGTCGCTAATTTGGGCTAATGGCTGAACAAGCGTTAACGACGCAAGAAGTCAAATCACGTCGCATCAGGCTTGATTGGAGCAATCATGTCGTGGAACGTCACGAAGGGGGAGAAAAATAGAGGAAATCACTTCAGCCTTTTTTTTTCCAAATGGCGCCTCATCAGGCTTCGTCCTTGCGTGGATGTAAAAAAAAAATATTAATAATTTGGAGACGGCTTGTTGGTGTTGCTTTGACTTGTCTTGGTTACTTATACTTCTTGGACAAGGTCTCCCATGCGCAATTGCTTCAATGGCTCCCAGTTTTGAACAAATGGAAAGGAAATAGGATTGAGGTGCATCGCTAATGTTAGCGTTTCGCCTGCTAGTTCCATCGAAGCTAAACGTATTTCCATGTCTTCGTGTCCAGAATGGAAAAGGCCATCAATGCGCTAACGCTAACCATCGATCATCACGGGTTTTCATGACATTTAAGACACACCACGTGATGTAGTCAGACAGTGAAAGTAATCATCACAAGTTGTCACTATTGTGCGAAACGCAACACGTTCTTTTATGTTTCCCGCAAGGTCGCGTCTAGACCCGGGGTCACGCTGAGCCTTATGAGGGAAGCCCGCTAATTTACAGGGCTGATTCGAGGCAGCCCGCCGTTGTCAGGGAGGACAGGTCAGGGCCTGGAAATGATAAATCAGCTCCCGCGTGCTTCCCTTTGTAACACCACCTCGCCTTCTACGGTCTTTTACACCCTCAACTCCTCGTGAGGGTGACCATGATGATGAGGGTAATAAAGTCCCATCGTTGCCGGAACATGTTTTTGTAGCAGTGGTATAAATTGTTCGCTAGCTGCAAGGACAAGGACCTCTACCCCCTTCCCTATGTCTTTTTTTTATCAGGTTTGTGTTGCTAGACTTGTTGTTCTTTGGAGGGAGGTGTAATTTGATGTGATAAATACACCAAGAAATTATTGACAAATACCCAAAGCCAATAAAAATTATTTGATGAGCGATCACATCTCATAGAACGCCGCCGCCATTACTGTGTGTTTCATCATTAGCTGCTGTCTGGCCTTTTTTCAAAACCTCCAATTTGTCTGTCAGCTTAGTTAGCAATTTCCAGTATCGATCGGCGTCCCACTCGGCCGTGATTTTGTTCTCGCCGCCCGCCGGGTGCGATGATAACACGCCGCGGCAGCGCCAGCTGCACCGCGTCCAGCTTGTTTAACGTCAAAGAGGCAAGGTCGGGGGGGTGAGTTGACTTCTTCCGTTATCGGCACCTTTTTGCTTGCTAATTGATGATTTTCTTCGAGGGGTAGGGGGCGATAAGGGGCAGGGGGGTGGCGCTACTCATCTCACAGGAACGCGATCCGGGCATCAACCTTTCACGCAGCCGTAATGAATGTCAAGTCCGGGTCTCCCACTGTGACCTCAGCGCCAAGCAGATGCGACCGGTCGCCATAGCAATTAGGCCAAATCGTATGTTTATTAACGTAATTCAAAAATTGGATTTGAAAGATATAACAGGTCACTTTCGGGCTTGCTAAAGAGTGTTTAATGTTCCTTTGTTTGAGGCAGATACACCCCCCCCCCCAGGTGGGAGGCGGTCTAGCATGATTGCGTATTAGTGGTAAAGGCGATTTATTAGTCGTAATGGTCGTTATCCATTTCATAATTGTCCTCCTCTTTAGTTGAAGTGATTAGCCGCTGTTTGTGAGTTAGCATATTGCTAACTGGAGCAAATTTCTGCCTCTCACTGTGTAACATAGAGGTCCATCGCCCCCAGGTGTCATGGCCACCGATAAATAATTCACCCCCCAGGACCTTTTCGTAAGCCTCTTTAGCTCGTCTAGGCGCGCTGACTGCTAGTTTTCCCCCTCAAAATCTCTTTTCTGTGTGATGCTAAAAGGGGAAATATAAGTAAGGAAACATATAAAATCGGAATAGGCGAGCGTTTGTGATGTCACGCAAGGTTCAGATCTCACTTCCTGCATGGCGAGGTCACATCTTGGCTTTTTTTTTGTTGCTATCTTGGTCCAGAAATACCTTTTTTTAAACCAATTAGCGGAATTAATTTCACTCGTAGCCAGTTAATTATTTTGTGATGGATGGAAAAAGAGCAGAGCAACCTGAGAGGAGTCCTCAGGGGGAAGAGCTAAACTTGGACTTCATTTTTTGTCTTTTTTTTCCTCACCATCGCTCTTCGACTTATTCTTTGGCTCGTCTTGTTTTACTTTTTTTTCTAAAAACAAGACATTAATTCTGGCACCATTTCTTTTATCGCCTTGATCCCTCTTTCCCTGCTTGTGGTTTTAAGATGGGAGTCCTCCCATTCCCCCTCCCCCAAACTTGTGGAAGGAGAAAAAAAAATGCCACGTGGTCTCACATTGGACATTTTCACTTCATCTGATGTGTTTGGGCATTCTTTGCTTAAACGCTTCCACCTGTTTCTTCTTCTTCTGTGACAGAAGAAGAAAGAAAGCGAGGTGATCCGTAACCAAAGCTTCTACTCCTCTAAATGTTTACAACCAGACCCCTTTTTTTATGCTGGAATGCATCGCCGGGGCTATTTATGACTCAGAGATCCTGTCAGAACTATTGTTCACTTTAAGTATGTGTGTGTGTGTGTGTGTCGGCTTTACAGTCAACACACGCACACACATGAGCGGTAAATGGCCACTTGTTTGTTACTCAGCGGCCATATTTGCGCCAGCTGTCTCATGTGATGTAACGTAAACGACAATCGACTCCGCCGCGTAACCAAAGAAAACGGCGGGCCGCTAAGTGTCGAATCCGTGAGTATTGTGACCGTGACTGCGTGCTTTGTTTTCAATTCCGTTAGCGAATCTGTTCACCTTGGAGTGTGATTAGTTTCCTGACGCTCGAAGCGACTCGTTAGCCCGCTACTGGTTTGTTAGCATGAAGCTCCATTGAATCGGTTGTCTGAAACCAAAGCGGAAGCAATCTGGTTGTTTTTAGGAACTTGAAAGTGGGTCCAGAATCTTGAAAAAAACATTTTAAATCAATCTGCTACAAACGTGCGACATCTGAGGCTGTTGGAGTTGCGGCATACCTCCCCCAACGCCCCCTCCCCACGTTTTTTTTCAAGGCTTTTCCCGCCTGGGACATGTGTGGTCTGGGTAACAGTAATCAAACACCCTTTGATGAGAGTTTGGGTGCTGGTAGTGTTTTTTTTCCCCATCGGGATGTCGTCAGGCGAGGGGGGGGGGGGGCGACCTTAAAGTGACACTAGCGTGGTGGTAAAGTGGGTGAATGGGTGGACAAGCAGAGCGTGTGTGAGTGACAAAAGGCATTCCAACAAACATAAAATTGAGACCCAAGTCATTTTGATAAGTTTCCTAAATCTATTTTTTTCACGTTTGAAATTCGGTACCCATCGGGCATATTTTTAGCGCACATAGTCCCCACCATGTACAAAAAAACGTGTGTGTGTGTGTGTGTGTGTGTATTGGGACCTCTCGCGGCCACCGGCAGCTAATGAGCTCCATTTAAAACCGGGCCCCTGTGATCATTCCCCTCGCCCAGTTTCTCCGCCCTCGGGGCCCGCCGCCTTCACTGGCCTGGAAACGGCGGCGGCCATTGTGGCTCATTAAGAAAAAAAAAAAAAACGCCCAAGCGTCTATGGGAATCAGGATCAGTCAAACGCGTGGGCGGTGACGGTTCTGTGTGTATGCGCGTAAAGACGTGACGACTGCGTTTGCTTGATGTATTTATGAGGCCGTCTTATGGATGAGTCGTCCTCCGGTAGCTTGACCTTCTCCTCAGTCACATTGCCCACCTCCCATCTCGTCTTTTTCCTGCTAACAAATGAACTCCTTCACTGCCATTCCCGAATTTGTTCGGGTTTTGGTTTTTCATGCTTGGATGTCGATAAAACGCTGTCCATAGCGTATGGCAATGTTTTTTCCCTTCCGCAAGGGGGAAGCATTCCTCTTTTTTCCATGTTAGCGCTTTGTCCCACCTTCAGCTGTTGTTTAAGCGCGATATAAACCAATATGGATGTATTGCATTGTATTTTGGACACCTGCCCCCATTTCAAGCTCAGATAACTCCAGGCTCATATAATTTAGGATTTTTTTTCTAATGAAAGAAGAGACACTAAGCTTTTTAACGCTGCATTGGATGTTTATGTAGTCCTAAAACTCAGTATTTTGTGGGTCCTGACAATGACAAAAACCCTAGCACTGCATTGGACACATTGTTGCATATTGTCTGGCAGTGAATGAGTTAACCCAAAGAGTGTTTTATGATTCAATGGTCCAGTTCCATTTAGAATGAATTGAGTAATGGAGATTTGTACACAAATGTTGCAGCAACCCCGCCGGCAGACAATACAGCAATGCTCGCAAGCATATTTTCTTTATCCTCTATGACGATTCGCTACTATTGTCTTCCTGAGGACCGACCGTCATTTGTTTCCGCGCATGTGTCTTACACCGCCCCCTGGTGTTTTGTTTGTGTCAATGGCACTGAAAAAAAACCCATAAATCTCACATAATTGTATTTTTGTCGCGTACATTCTAATTTCTCGTGAGAATACAGATGAAAAGTGCTCCGCCGTCGTTCCCAAGCGTCTCCTGATAGGGTGGTTCGGGACGCGTTGAGTCATAAACCAAACGCTCCCTCGGAGACCGAGCCGCCGCTGCTGCTAAGCGATGAGAGCGTATTCATTAGCGCTTTACGGCCTTGCGGACTCATCACTTAATCAAAACCTTTCCTCACGCGTCCGTGTACCTTTTTCGCCGTGCACGTTTGCACGTAAACGCCCAACACGTGAACGTTGGACGCTTCTCGGCTTCTGTTCTGCAAATTTTCTTTTTTAATAGATGGCCTTTCAGAGCTGTCTATTTTTTTTGGTGGTTGTCATTTTTAGCGAGCCTCGTGCTGTGTTTTGCTTGCGTGTTCTGTTGGACTCATTCGCCGGCGTCCCCGAGTTGACATCTGTTTCCTCTTTGGATGGCGAGGAAAGTCGGTTTCACTTGAACGCAACCCCAGTCATTCCCTCCTGGCTTGGGCCCAGTGCAAGCTAGTCTGACGGAGATGCAAATCCAAGCCAACGTTTTGGAATCCCATTTTTTTTCTTGATAAAAATCTACTTCGGAACAATCTATTTGAATCCCGAGAGCTAAACAAAAAAGTTGAATGATAGACAGGCTAAGTGTTGCTAATATTTGATTGTCGACGTCTGCTATTCTATACGTGGTACAAATTATGACAAAAATCCATATATGTCGACAAAAATAACTTTTTTTTTTAAATTAATTTTGATATTTTTTATTTAGTATTTTGTATTTTTCATGTAGTATTTTTTTTATGTTTTATGTTTACATTTATTTATTTATTTATTCCATGTTTTTATTTTTTATATTGTAATTTAGAATTTGTATTTTTTATTTTCTATTTTGTATTTTTTAGTTTTTATCTTTTTTTATGTATTATGTTTAATTTTTAATGTAGTACTTTTTATTCTTTATTTATTATTTAGTACCCTATTTTTACTTTCTAATTTGTGATATATTATTTTGTATTCGTTCTATTTTATGTTTAATCTTATAATGTTTTAATTTATTATTTCTTTTAATGATTTTAATTTTTATTTATTTTTTCATGTGTCTATTTTTATATTGTAATTTAGAATACAGTAAAGTCTCGTTATATCGATATCGGATATATCGATAGTCCCGGTTATATTGATACTATTTCTATGCACGCACGGAGAAAATTACATGCAAACAGGGTCGGATATATCGATAGTCCCGTTTATATCGATATTTTTTTCGGACTCCCTTGAATATCGATATAACGAGACTTTACTGTATTTATTTTGTATTTTTTATTTTAAATTTTATACTTTTTATGTTTGATGTTTAAGTTAAAATGGTAAATTTTTAACGTAGGATTTTGTATTTTTTATTTTATTATTTTCTACACAATACGTGGTAAAATGATGACAAAAATCAGAATATGCCGACAAAAATAACTTCAGCTAATTTCAGAGCTTCGCGAAGCTTCGTGGATTGTATCGTCGCCCTTGAGCGGCTGGCGTCGTAGCGACGATGTACGTGATGAGGTGAGGCTACCGCTATCTGGGTTATTCGGGCCTCCCACGGCCCTGCTCCGGATAAATATTAATAAGGCGTTATTAATATCCGCTAGCTGCGTAGCCACTTGTGCGCTGGAGGTCGGCTCATTGTCTTTCAACGACTGCGTTTTGTGCGAGTCCTCCAAATGCCGCCATTAACTTGGGTGGGCCGGAAAACGGCTCCACTCAGTAGATATATACTTATTGATGTGCACGCCTTAGCATTCCGCTACGTTTACGTGCACTTGAATGAATATAAAGGTTGCAAAAGTCATTTCCTTGTCCCGTAATACACCTTCTACGCCGAGATTTATGAAGATCTTCCCGATAGTCTATTTGCAGTCCTCCAGCAACTCCAAGGTGACACAGTGAAATAGAGCAAAGAAATACATAACAATATTATTTTTCCGGATTGGCTTAATCTTCTGAGCCATTTGGAAATGATTACATGCTAGCAGCGTGATCACACTAGAAGCAAATTGTTGACTGACAACGTCCGTGATGATTCATGTATGCGTTAGATTCTTTATCCTCTGCCAAGAGCGAGCCATACAGCTTGCTTGCATTGGTTTGTCTTCAGAAGTGTATGATGCAGATTTTAGTGGACATTTTTCTTGACATTCATGCCGATTGGACGAAAATCGGAAGCCTTTGGTAAAAATCGAGGCGGGGAAAGAATACTTAGACAAGATAAAGTCGGCGTTATGTCGTTTTTGTCAGACGTGGGAGATTAATCAGCACCAAACAGATGGGTTTTTTTTATTGTACTTGTTCGAGATGGCACATGAATTGGATAAAAATAGGATCGGCTTTAAAAGCGACGTTCGCGGTGACAGCGATAATGACGCCGTGTCATGTGAAGCACAGAGGAAATGACAATCACCAAAAGCCCAAAAGAAGTCCATTACATCCCACCCACCCCCCTCACTTCAAGCTTTTCATTATTGCTATTATTATTTTATTTGCGCTCGAAAAAAAGCCGCCTTCTCGCCGGTCAATCGTGAGACAGAAATAGAGAGAAATGGCGAAAAGATGAAATGAAGAAGCAGTGAGAAAAAAAAGATGGCTGCCTGTGTGTTGGTTCTGATCAGTTGTCGGTATTTTAAGTGGGGGTCGGGGGGGATAAAAAGTTTAAATCAGCTCTGTGGAGTTTTTATCGAATAAGCAGCACTGGAAACTCTTTGGAGCGCGTCTCTGTGCGTGTCATTTGATGTGATAACATCTGTCGGCAGTCTTTATCGCAAAATAGATAACAGCTTCACTGAGTTTTTTTTTACTCTCTGTTGGCTTCACTTCCATTGATGCGGGAGACAGGCATTGGACTAATTTTATAAAATATTTTTCAATTATTTATTTTAAATTGTAATTTTTTTATTTATTATTTTGTATTTTTATGTTGTATTTTGTAATTTGTATTTACTATTCTGTAATTTTATTTTTTCATTTATTTTTAATATTTTTAATTTGTTAATGTTGTATATATTTTTTCACATTTTTACATTTGATTTGGTAATTTAGATTTTCAATTTTTAATTTCTAATGTTTTTATTTTTTATTGTAACTTATAATTTTTAATTTTTGATGTTTTTATTTTTTTAAGTTTTAATTTTTTAAAATGTTTTTATGTATTTATTGATTTACACATTTTTAATTGTAATTTAGATTTTTAATTTTTAGTGTTTTTAATTTTTATTGTATTTTTTTATTTATAATTTATTTTTAATTTGTAATTTTACAGGTTTTTTATTGTAATTTATAATTTGATAGTTTACATTTTTAATTAGTAATTTTTGATTTTTATTTTTATTTGTTACTTTTTAATTTTTAATCATTTAACTTTTTAATGTTTACATTTTGTAATGTAAAAAATGTAGTTTTTTTTAATGTAATTCTCTTTTTAAATTTTACATTAAATTATTTTTCTTTCTTTCTTTCTTTTTTTTTCTATTTTTAATTATTTTATATTATATTTTTTGAAGTATGCGTCTAATCTCCATCAGAATGAACATTTTTGCTCGCGTCGTAGGCGGAATGCGGAGGGGCGGAGGGGCGAGGGGGTCGTCGAACGGATATTAAACGTGTCTTTAATCTGGCTAAGCAGGCAGCTCCAAGGATCCGCTCTGCGTTTTTTTATTCACCGCGGGTGTAATCTGCTCCAGATTACTTGTAATGCCGTCAACCAGCATTCTACAACGCAACACTTTGGTCCAACCGGTCAGTTGTCCGCGTATGTCGAATGAGCTGCAGGTTGCAGATTAAAAACCATAGTCGCTTCTTCCTTGACAGTCCCGCCATGTTTTTGCGGTTCAGTGTAGTATGTGTCGTTTTCAAAGTGGGCTCTGAATTTACAAAACCAAAGCATTCAGATGGTATTGTTATTAAATCATTTTTGTAATTGTAGAGGGGCTGTTGTCATGCTTCAAATTGCAATTATTCCAATAAAAATGTGGATGTGATCATGTTAATGCTAATCTTATCTTCCCGTTTTGCATCGCAGGCTCCGACTACTCCCCCCCTCCCGCCCCCGGACTGACCAATGAGCACCCGGGCGAGCGCGACGGGGGCGGGGTCAACCACGGCGGGGTGGGCGTGGTGGGCCTGGCTCCGGAACACATGGCCACGCCGGGCGCCGCTCTGAGCTGGCAGGCGGCCATCGACGCCGCCCGGCAGGCCAAGATGATGGGCAACGCGGCGTCGGGCGGAGCGGCGGCGGCCGGAGGAGGAGGAGGGGGCGGGCCCATCTCCACCGCCAGTTCCACGCAGCGCAAGCGGCAGCATTACAGCTCCAAGCCCAAGAAGCAGACCGCCACGGCGGCCACTAGGCCCCCCCGGGCGCTGCTCTGCCTCACGCTCAAGAACCCCATTCGGCGGGCCTGCATCAGCATCGTCGAGTGGAAGTATCCTTTGCTCTCATCGCTGTTGCTATGGCGATAGCATCCTTATCCTCTTTTTTTTTTCTTTTCATCATCTTTGTTGCCTCAAATGTGGATTTGAAGGGAGTTTCGTTCCTCCGTTACACTTTTTTACTCTTTTTCTCCCCCCGGGGTCCCTCCTCCTACGCCCCCCCACTCACCCCCCACCCCATTTAGCATCTGTCCGTTTGTAGCCATTCTTCTTCACGCTTTTCGCCTCTTACTTTTCTTTTCAAGCTCCATTGTTGACTAGCTTCGGATTAGCGTCGCTAAAAAAGGGATGGGGAAGGTAAATGTATTTGAGTTACTTCCGGCTTGAGTGAACGCCGGGGCGTGTGGCTGCCGCTGCTCACCCACAGAAAAAAACTGATCCTGTGACCGTAAAGCGTCCTTGAGAGTTTTGAGAGGCGCTTAGAAATCAAATTATTATTATTATTATTATTATTATTATTATTATTATAAAGTTATTGAGGGGGGGGGTTGCCGTCTATTAAAATAAGCCTGATATTTTTCCCAGCTTGTTTTTATGTTCTTAATGGGGGTCGGCAATTTCATTTGAATTTATTAATTTATTTATCCATTTGTTTGTTGATTAATGTATTTATATCCGAGCAGTTATAGTAAATTGCGGCAAGCAGCGGGCGCTGATGAGTTCGCAGATGATTACCCACAATTCCCTGCGTTAATCACGCAAACAACGGCAAGGAGAAGGAGTTGGGGTGGGGGCGGGAGCCATAAATCTTGAAATTACTCTCAATTTAGAGGTCAATTTGAATTGGACGCCCTTCATAAGTGGAGTTGGCGGCGTGCGCGTGCCTGACGGGATGGAGGGAGGGCCCCAAATTTCCCTTGTTGCCGGGACAACCGATAACGGGTCGGCGAGGCGCACACACACAAACATTCTCTAATGTGGATATGATGTCAAAACAATAACAACCACGTTCTGTAGCCGTTTTAGTTACGTGAGTGTAGTGGGGGCCGTAAATGAGTAGAAACAGCTGTAGTCTTTCCCTGATTCCTCCAGACACATCCTGTCTTCCACGCCACAGCACCCATATTTGGGCATGGCCGTCTGTCATTTCATTGGATCAGATTGTATTGGCAGTGGAGAAATTCACATTTCACAGCAGCAAAGTGATGAAAGTAATAGGAAAGGAAAGGAAGAAGTAGAAAAACAAAATACAAGAACTGCTGACAAGGCAACCACACTGGCGGCGCCATCTTGAAGTCAAAAGAACAAAATAATATGACAACACAAAGACACCGTCATTCAATTTTTTCGTGCGCTTTCTGCACCCTCATTGTTGTATGAAGCTGTTCTAGAGGATCAAAGCATCCTTTTCACCTGTGGATTAGGGATATCATGGTGACATGTGCACGTCTGCTAACAAACTAAATGTTAAAAGCAAACACAACGCTGTAGCTGCCATTGACGAAAAGCGATTGCCTCACATCTCCTGTCCGCTTCATTTCCAAGCAGCGACAAGTCCACATACGCATTTCAAAGTAGTCATGAAAGAATATAGACTTCTTATTAAAAACTCTTATCATGCTATCATGCCGATTGTGACTGTCTCACATCTCCTGCCCCAACGTAAATCCGCTTCAATTGTAAGCCGCGACACTTCCACATACGCTTCGGCGCTCTGCGCTGACGCTCCTTTCTTCTCACGGCGGGCTCCTTCATGCACAAAATGATCTTTTCACCGGTCACATTGAAGCATTGATCAGAGTGACAAATACCACCTGTTGGAAAACAAACGGCGAAGACGTTTAAAGAGCGAGTCGGGATGGGGATCGATTGCAATCTAAGTAAGACGAATGACGCCGCCGGCTGGGGTTTGTGTACCGGGTCCTCATCCCCCCCCGCCCCCTGTTTCGTCCCCGTGTATTTCCTTAATCCACCTTCTCCTCTCAGACCGTTTGAGATCATCATCCTGATGACCATTTTCGCTAACTGTGTGGCCTTAGCCGTCTACATCCCCTTCCCGGAGGACGACTCCAACGCTACCAACTCCAATCTGGTGAGTAGCGTTCCCATTTTATTATTATTATGTTTTGAAATGGCGAGAATTGGGGATAAAGATGACCATGACGCAGTTTCTAGTGAATCGGCGTTTTTGTATGAATTCCCAAAAGGCTTTTTTGACGGTTTAGCTTGTTTGCTTTGGGGAATTTGATCACTGTCATGTACTCTGATGACGTCCTGAAAAACATCCTTGCGTAATCGGTCATTTTCCATTGGGGTAAAAATCTAACCCCCCTCAGCGCCCTCCCCCCCAGACCGAAATGCGGACCGTGGGTCCGTGCGTCATCATTCTGCGAGTTCTGTAGGGTTGCGCGCTAGGCCGCTAATCCCCCCGTGAGGCCGCGTCACATCTGTCACGCTGTCTTTCTTTCCTTCTTTCGAAGAACAATCATGTCAAGATAGGCGCTGGATGATTTTAGTTAGAAAAATTAATTTTTCTGCTTTCCTGATAGGAAAAGAAATGTATCGCAGACTCCCCGTAGATGCGGTTTGGTATGTCGGCTATGTTTGTGGGAGATGCGCAGATCACTTTAGTTATTTCACTTTACTTATAATGCATGCAGAATATTTTGTAACGACAGTTAAAACAAACGCACCTGTGGTTTTGCTAGACTTTATATTCTTTTTTTTTCACGTAATGTTATTAGCTAACTGGGCACAACACTTCTACACACACTTGTACACACGCATACACAATATTGTTTACATCCCTTATATAATGCCGCACATCCCGCCGCGCCATTTCCAGTCGCCTATTTTCTATTTCCGTCACGCATCCCATAATGAGCCGGACAGTATCCTAGACGACGCGGCCAATAATAGCCGCGCCAGGAGAGGCGGGTTGTCATGGATATGGTCAACGTAGCCATGCTCCTTCGGATGTCCCGGCTTTGCAGAGAGACCAAATAAATAAATAAATACATAAATGAAACAACAAATAAATAAATATAAAAAAATACGAACTAAATAAATACATAGATAATAGATACGTAGATAAATACACAGATAAATAGATATAATTGAAAAAATAGACAGATAAATAAATAGATAAATAAATACATACATATATAAGCAAATAAATACATAAATAAACAAATAAATAAATACATAAATAATAAATAATAAATAAGATAAATAAATACATACATAAAATAACAAATAGATGAAATAACAAATAAATAACAAAATAAAACATCACAACAAAGAAATAAAATAAACAAATAATAAATAAATATATAAATAAATGCATACATAAATACATGAATAAATACATAAAATAACAAATAGATGAAATAACAAATAAATTAATAATATATCAAAAAATAAAATAACAAGTAAATAAATAATATATCAAAAACAAATAAATAAATAAACAAATAAGTAAATAAATAAATACACAGATAAATTGATAATTAAATAAATTGATCAATAGAGAAATATATAAATAGATAAATGAATAAATAAACAAATAAATAAATGAATAAATCAATGGATAAATGGATACATGGATAAATAACTAAATAAATGGATGAATAAACATAAATCAATCAATATGCTCAAGTCGGTCCCACTCGTTCTCATTGGCGGCCATTTTTGTTTGAATTAAAGCTTTATTTGTGCTGCCAACCGGAATTTGAGGATAAATAGCAACGAAATCTGTGCATTGGCGAACAAACGTGTCGCTCATTAAATTGTAAACTTTAAACAAGAGGGCGATAAAATGCATCCATATGTCGTTGTATGTTGTATGGCCAGCGAAGTATTTATTTGTATGCGTGAGCATGACACACACACACACACACACACACAAACGGAGATGCGTGATACTTACTACGGGACGCCTCAGGGGCGAGTGGGCGGAGCTTAACCGTCGTGCTGCATTGATGACTCACCGATGGCACAAACGCATTAAATAGCAATAAATCTTGTCAAAAACACACACGCACGCACATAGTGAGTACATATTCCGGGCTGTTGTTCAAAGATTAGCAGGATTATTTCATATTTTTAGAATCTGCAGTCATAGCGTACCTTTGTGTCGTAAATTGACGGCTTGCTATGTGCAAAGAAAAGTACAAACTGGCCTTGTTTTTATGAAATAAAATCGAGTTAAATGATTCACCCAACATGAGCTCGGTCCATTTAACCGTTTCACCCAATTTGCATTGCTTTTGGCGCAGCGCTTTGATGAGCTTATTATTATTGTTTTGGAGTCACGGGGGAATGGATACAAAGCCTCCTTTTTTTATTTTTTTTCATTTAATTGGAGCATGTCAACGATCCCGACTGTGCGAGTTGAGGTCATGTAGTCCGTTCTAATTGAATCTAAATGTGCTGGAACTTGTGAGTCATGAGGGATTCATGGATTTTCGTGTCAAAAGCGCTCAACTGAACTCGATTCCGACGATTTCCTAACTGGAGTCAATATAAACGTCGGCCATCTTGATTTTTTTGTTACTTCACCCCCCCTACCCCCTCGCTCCTTTTTTTGCATCTTGAAGCCATCAGCGTCTTGGCGGCGCGTGGGGAGGAACGTAGCCGCGATCCCATTGTGCGTGGCAGCCTTTGCATTGTGTTCGCGAGCTGGCAAAAAGCTCCCCGCCTTGCCGTTTCCAAGGCGACAAGTTGGATGGCACTTTAGTACAAAACAATATTTAGGAAAGGGTAGAGTGCTAGGTCAAACTCCTCTGTTTAAAAGGGGTGGGGTGAGGGGTCACCAATTGGAGACAGCGTGCATGTGTCCGTGTGATTTGATGAGGATGGCAAACAAAAAAAATACATAAATAACCAAAAACAGAAGTTTTTTGGGGGGTTTGCACTCTTCCCTCATTTGCATGTCTAGGAAAACACACAAACACACACACATATGGGTCAAGGCCTGCTTAATCAAAGCAGCTGCAGGTTGCAAATTGGGATGTAACACCTCGATTGTCGCCAGACGGTGTGAATGTTTTTGTTTTTTTTTGGGGGCGGGGGGGCTTGGAACAATCGTGAAAAGGTCAAACTTGCGCCTCCATTGAGGTTTTCGGTCCAATTAAACATCAAACACGGCAGATTTACAACAACTAAGCCGCTTTATGAATGTCTTGCTAGCCTAATGCTAACGTATAATAGGAAAAGTCATTGACATGCTAACGGATTGGATTGTATTAGCCTTTATTAGATCTCGCAGACCAAAGTGAGGAAAGGAAAGGAAAAAGTAGACAAAGAAAATACAGGAGCTGCTGTAAAGGCAGCCACTCTCATGGCGCCATCTTGAAGTCAACAACAACACACAAAATAATAAATAATGCGACACAACACAAAAGAAACTTAAACTCGTTCAATCTTAAGCACTTTCTGCACCCTCTTTGTCGCTTGAAGCAGTTCTAGATGAAAAAGGAAAGAATCCAAGTGTCCTTTTCACCAGTGGATCAGGGACATCACGGTGAAATGTGCATGTCTGCTACAAGCTAAATGTTGAAAGCAAACACGAAGCCGTAGCATCCATTGACGAAAAGAGATATTGTCTCACATCTCCTGTCCCACGTAAATCGGCTTCAATTCCAAGTCGCGACAGATATCCACATATGCATTTCACTCAACAAATAGTTGAAAAGTGACTTACAGAGTCAAAGTAGTCATGAAAGTACTATTCTTAGATGTATTATTTGATATTATAGAGTTCTTTTTAGCCTTATTTAAAAATAATGCCATCATGCTGAATAATCACTAATGCGATAGCGTTTCCGCCACGGAAGCAAAATGAGAAAAAGGACATTGTCGTGTTCTAACTGTAAAAACGAGAGCGCTATTTTTAAACCTGGAAGTTGGCTGCAATTTCAGAAACGCTCACGTACGTATTCTTGCACATTGTCCCGGTAATGAAAGTGACTTTGCTCCATCTTAGTGGAAGTCGAGGCAGACGGCGCAGAATGATGAAAGCGCAAAAAATAAATAAATAAATAAATAAGCGTGTCACTAATGTTTCCTGCTAAAATATTCAAACGAGTGCTGCATGATGCGTCACTCTGTCCCACGCGCACACGCAAAGGGGCGCACCACCGCAACATCCCCACCAAAATGTAGCACGCAGGAGCCGGCGGCCATATTGGAGCATGTTGAAATTCCTTTTCAACACATTCCTTTGATTCAAAATGACTTCATAATTTAGAGGGGGAGCGAGCGCAATCGGAAAATTTGGCACGGTTAAAAAATCAGCATGATCAATGAATAATTTGTATCAATCGAATCACTCGGTTGTCATTAGGAGGCCCATTTGTACGATAATAATGGGCAGTTAACTTGCCAGTGGGTATGTTCAAACTCAAACAAAATGGTGGATGAAAAAAAGTAAATAATTGGACAATTATTTACTTCATTTTATTTAATCGTGCTAGCACTAACGGGAATAAATATCTAGCGGAAAGCGATTCCACAAGCTAGCGGCATTAGCGCCTGTATTTGTATTTATTTATAAGACTTTGACACTCTGATCCTGGGGTATTTATCTTTTTCCCCCTATTGGTTAAATTAGCGCATTTCCACCATTCTATTTCATCTCACATGTCGAGTATTTTTCGACAAATCTAAACTGAAAGGAGCCGCTAGCACTCGCGCGTCAGCCACCTCCCGCTAACCTTCAACGTTCCTTTCATCCGTGTGTAATTTGTTGAGTTGAGGAAGGTTTTATAGGGAGGAGGGAGGTCAAATCAGATATTTAACTGAAAGGAGAAATGATAGCTGCTGAGACACGGGCAGTAAACGTTTTTTTGCGCAGCTGTAAATTCCACGTGCGGAACTAGCTTGAGAAAAAGTGCCATTTAAAAAGCCATCCTTCATTAACAGATGCGAGCGAATCTTCTTTTCCGCATCTTAAATGCAACTCCGGCGTGATAGTATGGTGGAATGAACTACCAAAAACACCTACACGGCTAAAGGTTTGCTAGCGATGAAAACGCATTATGGCTTTCCACTTGATTTATGACTCACCTGCAACCATTTGTTTCACTAAAAACTCTTTTATTTTGAAGGGTGGGTGAAAAAAATGACCGCTAAGGTTTGCGTCGGCCGTATTTGTGGTGCGATTGTGTGTGTGTTTGTGTGGAAAGCAAAGTCGTGTCTGTTGGGAAACTATTTATGACCCCGGTTGAAGCGAAGATATGTCAGGCGGACTGACAGTAAATGGAAGTTGATGGAGCAACTGGTCGCACACACACACAAAACCACACACACACACACACACACATTGACTAGCTAAACACACAGGTCAATGCACATTTTAGAGACAAGCTATCACCAGCCAAGCACGCTTAATCTATATCGGATGTCCGTGAAGGTATCTGACAGGTGCATCTGAGGGTGTGCGATTATTTTGTGTGTGTGTATGTGTGTTTTTGTGTGTGTAATTGATGGCATTAACGTCAGATGGATGTCAGTTCAATCAATAAAAACTAACAGTTGCGCTAATGATGGAGTCAAACTGTCCTCAGATTAGCAAGGGGAGAAATGACAGTTAGCTTACTCAACGTTAGCTGCGTTTAGTACTTTTTTTTGCAGCTTTATTTATTGAACGCGTTTCATACACAAGATATCTCGACACGAGACACGGCGTTAAAAATAATAACACTCAAGTGCCTTTCCAAAGAAAATAATTTTATGTGAGCAACCGATAGCCCGTCGACGCCAACAGGAGAATGAACAAGCGGTAGGACGCAGGTTCATCCGAGCTAAGTGGATAAACTTTGGCAATAAACGCACCATCGACAAGTGAACGACCTCGTTCAAGTGGGCTGCTTTCAATTAACGGGGGTGGGTTTTCCACCAGAGGGCTTTAACGTCGCTATCAGACATATTGAACGGCCATCGCGGCGGTGATGCCAGAGACTGCGCGCAGCGAGCCGTTTGGACGGCGGCCCAGACAGATGGAGCCCGACGCCAGGATACGGCGATAACGTAGCCCAAAGGACACGACAGGCGAAACGCACGCGTGTAGCGAGGCGACCGGTCGTGTCTGTCTCGCTGCCAAATGCAAAGTCAATGACCGATGACAAAAAAAAGTCAATTGCGCAAGTAGTGTTGGGGGTTTATTTTTGTAGAAATGACAGATGAAGAAGAGAGCTCTCGCGTGTGCGACTAGCTAGCATGTCGTTAAGATTCGCCTCGTTAATTCCTCTCCAATTAGACTGAATGTGACATGAGGACCAGTGAAGGAGCCCCCGGTATGAGATGAGACCACTCGGAACCCCCCCACAAGCCAAACTCACTCCATACACCACTTCAGCGATCTTGGCTAATCATCATTACCCAAGACAATATGCCCATTAGCATACGCGCTAACGTTTCCTAGAATGACTCTTTAATGTGAACGGAATGGAGATCTTATCAAAATAACTACCAGTCTTGGCATTTAATATTTCTTCAATAATTTCCTAAAACAAACGCTAAATAAGCTACATCCAGTCAGCCCTGCTAATCTACTAGTTAGCTTACTTGCGGATGGTCATAGACGTAGCTAATAATACTGACTTGAAATGGTTCACAGTCACTTTTTAGTAAAACTCGGGTGTAAAGCTGCGTACAATGAAGCGTATTAGAGTGGTGAAAAACAAACAACTACACAAACTAACAACCAATTTGCTAATGACCGCTAGCCAGCGAGCTTGCGTTTGAGCCTTATCATACAACATTTGCGTTTCCTAGAACGATTCTTTCTTTAATGTGAATGGAAAAGAGATCTTATCAAAATAATCACAAGTCTTGACGTTTCATATTTCTTTAATAATTTACTAAAACTAAAAACTAAACTAAATCAGTTACATCCCGCTAATCACCTAGTTAGCTTGCTCACGAATATTCATATTTAGACGTCGCTAATAATACTGAATTAAAATGGTTCCTAGTCACTTTTGAGTAAGACTCTGGTGTAAAGCTATGTACGATGAAGCGCATTAGAGTGGTGAAAAACAAACAACCACGCTAACTAACAACCAATTTGCTAATGGCCGCTAGCCAGTTAGCTTGCGTTTGAGCCTTATCATGCCATATTGACACTATCGCTGTTTATCACAAATAACCCCGGGTAGCCAAACATCTCACCGGCGCCAAAAGCTTCTCGTCACCGCCTTTGTAATACCAAAGTATCTGGACCGAGTACAAAAAAATGTCGCCAAGATGTTTCACGTGTTCACTGTCTTCCCGTCCTCCCCGCCATTAAACCGTCAAACGGCCACCGTGGATGCTGCCTCGGCCTTCCTTTTTTTTGTCCAAACATGGTCAATGGCTGGACGTGAGATAAACATCTCTCTCTTCTGCTTTACCTCCAACCGAAAGTCGTCTTCTGTCGCCGCTCCAGAAGCGGAGTGTGAAACTCTCAGCGGGAGATCAGTTATCTTGGCTCGTTTACACGCTGGCTAACCACTTCAAAATGGCGGGAAGCGCCACTCAAGCATGCATTTTGTTTCCCTCTGAAGGTTGACACAGGCACCAAGGTGAAGGATAAAAACATAATTATAATGGCCACCCTTTTTTTACCCACATAAAAGCTGCCAAAAGATCATCAGGGTACAGTAATTAGCCCTGACAAGATCTGGAAGTAAATGCGCTAAAACTCCAAGATACATGCCTTTTTTTTCCCTGTCGTCGCCTGCCAGTTAAAAGCTTGCACGCCACTTTGAAACTTAGCCCAAGGCCTTTTATCCCAACCTAAAGAATGACTTTTAACACCCCAACGCGCAGATGACACCCGTGGCTGTAAATGTGAAGCTGTTATGCCGGAGTCGCCCGGGCAACCATCTTGTTGCCAGGTAGCGCCTGAGAGAGAGTTGCCGAAGAGGAATTAGTGAGATAGGAAAGATAAAACTAACTGGCTAGCTAGCTATCTATTAGCTAGCTAGCTAACTTTCTATCTATTTGAGTTACAGTATTCCGGTTTCAGTGAACGCTGGCGCATGTGGCTGCTGCTGCTCAGCCGCAGAAAAACCGATCCTGTGACTATAAAGTGACCTTGAAAGGCTTTTGAAAGGCTAGCTACCTAGCTATCTATTTGCTATCTATTCGCTATCTAACGAGCTAGCTGGCTACCTAGATAGCTATCTATGTGCTATCAATTTGCTATCTATTCGCTATCTAACTAGCTACCTATCTATTAGTTATCTATTATCTATCTAGCTAACTTTCTTTACATTTGAGTTATTCCGGGTTGAGTGAACGCTGGCGCATGTGGCTGCCGCTGCTCACCCGCAGAAAAACTGATCCTGTGACTGTAAAGTGACCTTGAGAGTTTTTACATGGGCTTAGTAATGAAATGTATTATTATTATTATTATAAAATGAAATGTACAAGTGACAGTCTGTCTATCATTCATTTCGCGTAGCGCTTGGCGATGGACACTTAACAAGTGTCGAGACAGAACGGAGAGATAGACACGCTTGTGCTAGCCAGTTAGCATCAAACGTCCAACCATACTAAGAATAACTCCCATTGCCAGGAAACTAGATATTAAATACACATTCCACGATGGAAAACGGCGAGACAGAAGCATTTAGGGATAGAATTCCCTAATACGCCATTTGCTGCTCCTCTGCGACTTAAAAACAACGCCGCTTGATAGTTTTGGCCCAAATTTGGATTAGTGGCAGGTTGGTTTCGCTCCATAAACAGTCTCATAGTAGGCATCGGCTTGTGCGTATTTTCCGTGATTGTATGCACATGCATACATACGTGTGCATCAATTTATTTGATGTACTGTGAGTCAAAAAAAATGTTTTTTAAAAGGGAGCTGTTACAGGAAATATCATGTGAGAAGGGGGTGGATGGGCGGAGGAAATGTCCAAATATGGTCGCAGGTATCGGCAATGTCAGAGTACTGTACGCCTCTGCATCGTTTTTGAACTGTCAAGTCTTGTTAAAAAAATATAATAATAGTGAATAAATAAAAATAAAAAAACACATCAGAGATGCCTTTTATTTTGTATCCTCGTACGTCGGCATCATTAGCGGGAGGCAGCTATCATTTCATGTTCAGCATAGTCAGAAATAATAAGGAGGGAGGGAATGGCGGCGGGCTGTGAGAGCCGAAACTGATTTAAAAAAACAACAAAAATCTGTGATGTTTGTTTGTTTTCCTTCGCCTTCAATATTGTGGTTTGCCATTGAATATGGGAGTTTTTATAATAATAATAATAATAATAATAATAATAATAATAATAATAATAATAATACATTTCATTTATAAGCGCCTTTCAAAACTCTCAAGGTCACTTTACAGTCACAGGATAAGTTTTTTTCTGTGGTTCACTCAACCCGGAAGTAACTTGAATAGATAGCAAGCTAGCCAGCTAGCAAATAGATATCTGCTAGCTAGCGAATAGATAGCTGCTAGCTAGCGAATAGATAGCTAATATCTAATGAATAGATGGCTAATATCTAATGAATAGATTGCTAATAGCTAGCGAATAGATAACTAATAGCTAGTGAATAAATAGCTAATCGATAGCGAATAGATAGCTAATAGCTATTGAATAGATATGTCTGTGTAAGCTCTCAGTCGTACAGTAGTGGTCCATCGATGAAAAGGTTTCTTCAGCTGTCATCTGTACTTCTTTGAAGGTGTCGGACGTTTGGCTTCTTATCCAGTTAGACTTTAGTTTGCTGAGGAAGTTTCTTGGATAAGAAGCGAAACATCCGACACTTTCAAAGAAGTACAGATGAAGGTTGAAGAAACCTTTTCATCTATCGAATAGATAGCTAATAGATAGCGAATAGATAGCTATTAGCCAGCGAATTATGGGAGGTCCTCATCGGTAGCAAAAAATATAATCTATTATATGATTTACAGTACATGACATATCTTTGTTATTTTTATTATTATTTTATTCCATGCGGGTCTCTTGATTCACTTCTGATTTGATTTTTCTTTTCTAAATTTTCTTTTCTAAATGTAAAGTCGCTCGTAAAAATGTCGCGAGGGCACTTTTGAGCCTTTCACGGTGAGGGGTGGGGGGGTAATGTTTTATTCACAGCAGCCAATGAGCGAGCAAGAGTTTTTTCTTTGCATATGCGTGCGGTACCGCTGATGTGGGGGTCTCGGCGGATGATGTAAATGCTTGCGTTGATTTACGGCTTGATTGCTCGGAGAGTTTAAAGGCGAGTGGCGCCGTGCGCTGTTTTGTTTAAGTGCTTTTCAACAGGTCAGCACTGACAAAGATTAACTGGTAATTGTTCAGTTTAAATTATATGATCCTAATACAAAGATATGAAAAGAAAATGGCCACCTTGATTGACATCTTTGCTTCCTGTGACTTAGCCACGTCATTCTTTCTCCTTCACTCACCGCCCCACACCCCATTCCCACCCCCCTCTCCTACCCGGTCCGCTTCGTACTTTGTCACTCGCTCCATCCATTATTTATGGCGCAGTCACAGACGGCATTAAAGGGCCCGGCAACGACACAGCGGCGCCACTCGCGGTAGGCAGAGGCAGCAGCCGCATTGGATCATGGGAAACTGGGTCACCTCCCAAGAGCGGGAGAGTGCATGGGTGGGTGGGGGGGGGGCGGCGCTGGGAGAGACATGAAGGGAACGAACATGTGTGCACACCTGATGGTTATTCTACAAGATCGAGTTTCGAAATAGTCTAAAAGCCCTTCTGTCAAATTTATGCTCCCTCTTATGCGTAGCTGTTAACCGATACATCGGGAATTGTCGATCATATTTTGTCTTTAACTTGCCGTGCGATTCAGTTTAGGCGTAATTTTCAAATGTTTGAGGGTCCCTGAATGCACCACAGTGGATGTATTGGTCCATAAGATTTTATAGCTTTTTTAAAAATACGCATTTACATGCAAAGGCCACTTTTATTGATCCCGATTGCACTATGCATGAATCATCACATGATAAAAAAAACGCAATGTCAAGCGCGCCTAAACGGCAAATTCATTAAAGGGGAGGAAAAATTGAGCGGCGTTGCCCACTTTGCACAATTCACATCTCAATTATCTCAAAGCTTTCAAATCTTTTCGGAGCGGCCCTCTTATCTGCGCTCCTCAGAGGAAGCCATGGATTTAATGAGGGAGATCAATATAGCAATATAGGCCTTTACGGCAGGGGGAGTCACTTCATTACTTTATCTAATTAAAAAAGATGCGTTGGGGCTCGACATCATAGTTTCATCTCGTCACATGTCGCCAGCGTTTGAACGAGAGGCAATAGAGCACATGCGTGACACCAAGTGAACAGATGGGGGAAATGTCAGGCTAGGGTTAGGGCGGCGTGACTTTGCATCGGAATGGATGGAAACGTGAGCCATATTTTCTTGCATTTTTGCATTTTATTAGTAAAATGAAATAAAGACGAGCTGGTAAGAAAATGGCCGTGATGGATGGAGATGTTACTCCTCCTCTTCCTCCTCCTCTGTGTGCTCAGTGGGAGATGGAATGTGGGTCGATGTGAGGCAGAGGTGGGACAATTTTAGATAACTTAATTAAAAATATCCCGCTCTATATCCCTTTGACTCTTCCTCCTCGCTTTGGCGGTGTGTGCGTGTGTCTCTCCTTTACCACCTACGTCAAGGGCTGTAGTATTATTATTTAATTATTATATATATGTATATATAAAATAATATTTAAAATAATATATTTATTATTATTTATGTTTATGTGTATATATATAAGGAGATGGAAGAGGAAGCAAGCTCGCTAATGAATGTGCTTGAAACAGCTGCAATCATTTCCACTCTTATCTTCCGCGGTGATGTAAAAAAAAAAAGGAATCCGTAGACTAATGACACTGCGCTGTTAGCTAACAGCCGAGATGCTACATGGTTAAAAATAGAAGCTGCAAAGTTGTCATTTTTAGGATTTTTTTTGGTCAGGGTTTATATTGAGTTCCGCTGCAGTTAGATTAGCTACAAAAATGTCCAACGAATGGAACGCCGGCCAAACAAAGTAACGCTGACGCAAACTTTCAAAGCTTCACCGCAAACCGCGGTTGCTTCTCCTTATCGTGCGGGATGCAACATGACGCCGTTTATCTCTTTTTTTTGTCAGAACGACTCCCCCCCTCCTCAAGCTACTGCTCGTCTCCCATCGGAGAAAGATTTTCAAGCGACATCTGTATGATAAAACATGCAATTAAGTTCAAACACTCGGGGGGGGGGAGTGAGAATAGCTTATTTGGGGTAACGGACGTAGCGGCGTCATGGCTAAGCAAACACAAAAAGGGCACAGCGTCATATCTGTAAGTGCTCAAACACCCACGAGCGCCGCGCACGTCCACCGAATCTATTCTAAGGTACACACACACACCGCGCTGGCTGAAACAAATCACAGGCCTCCATTGTTTAGATACGCAAGTGCATAGATGGAGACGCCACACTCCTCGCCGTCTATTAATAGAAGCTTCCCCAATGTTCACGCTGTACGCGACTTGAGTTACAAAATTGCGCCTTGAGAAAGTTCGTCACGTTCGCTAATGATCGACGGATGTACGTTACCGTATTAACTCATTCGCTGCCATTCCCAAATTTGTTCGAGTTTTGGTTTTTCTTACAAGGCTGACGATAAAGCGCTGTTAAGACCTATGGCAATGTTTTTAGCTTCCACAAGGAAGCAGCATTTACCTTGACCTCGATGTTAGCGCTTTGTTACAGCTTCAGCTGTTGTTAAAGTGCTATATAAATCAATACACACAGTATTGTATTGTATTGTATTGTATTGTATTGTATTGTATTCTATTGTATGTATTGTATACAGATAACTCCATACCTATATAACTTAGGAATTAACGTTTTTTCTGATGAAAGAATAGAGTGTAAGGTTTCTAACGCTGTATTGAATATTTATGTAGTCCTAAAATTCAATATTCTGTGGGTCCTGGCATTTGTGTGACAATGACAAAAACCCTGTGGTTTGACAGGATCTTAAAAATGAACTTTTATGTTTTATGTTTTTGTCACCATTTGCAATGTGGCGGTGGTGCCGGACCCCAAAAAAGCAGGCAGGCGGTAGAAGGAGGGTGTATTTGACAAATTGTATTAAATAAAGTCGGCAGGAATAAAAATCTTAAACAGCAAAGTCAACAGAATAGAAAGGTCCAAAGTAGCAAACAAAACAATGCCACCCATTGGTTGCAAACTGAAATGTGACATTTTTGTCGTTTTAATTCGGTAGCAACGCAAAAATCTGGATACAATAAGGAGTGTGTGTCGTTTGTGATTTATGACTTTTTCTTTCACTGTCAAAGTATACGTTTTGCTAGCCGTGCGTTTTGGCGTGTTTGGGAGGATAAAATGTACTCCTCAAAATCCATAATCTTGATTACCCTTCACTGCCCTTCATTGTGCCCTAGCGTTAAATCTCCTTTTGGCTAACCTGCCATCGCCCGACCCTCTCATCCCTCTGTAGATCGCCCGCATCTCGCCCCCTTTCTTCTTCCCGCCCCTGATGTCAGCCATTTTGGTTCCGGGCATGGATGTCTCCTCGGGGTTAGTTTTCTCTGCCGCCAGACAGGAGATTGATGAGGCTCCAGCTGAGCCGGCGTGGCGGGGAGGGTGCGGGACAAGCTTCATCGAAGGCCGAACAAGCAGAACTAATAGACGGGGGCCAGGGGGGCGGCGCATCGGCGGGAAGCAAGGCTGCAAAATCGCAATATGCTCGGATTTAAGGCCAGATTAATAGATTGAGCCACCGAAGGCATTGTGGATCATTCTTCTTCCCTTGTGACCTTCCATACATTCTCCAATTAATTTCGGCCATCTTGGTTATTTGTCGCGTGTCCTCACAGGCGGTTTGGTTGGGGGGGTGCAAAGGGCTGAAGGACGGCCATGTTACTGAATCTGTATAGCACGGACACATTTTATCATGCTGGATTGTGTCCTTTTTTTCTTTTGCGTGCTCGTCAGTACAGTTTGTCCTCTCTTACGAAACAAGCCATTAGCACACATCTGTCTCCCACCACCCGCAAAGACTTCAAACGACTACCCGGCGTCTTTTCTTCGCCGGTTGAAATGCAAATGTGTGGCATGCCTTGTGTAACCAAAGGGTCAAGTTGAGAAAAGAAATAGAGAGCTTTGTAATTAATAGACGGACACACGGATAGCCAGGCAATGACGCTAGGATGGCTAGCATGCCAGACTCGGCGGGGGTTTTGCATCCTAGCAACAGGTGGGGAGTTAATGATAGGCCAACTCACATGGACACTTGTGAACGTTGACACACAGGCGGAAGTGATTACTTCTGCTTGAACACGTTTAAGATAAAAAATAAGTTAGCATTAGCGATAGCATGTGATTGGCCAAACGACAGGAGCGTGGCTTATAGAGTGCAAAGCGACAGGATGCAAAAGCGCTTTAACTACAAAATATGTTTTCCTCAACATTTCAGGATAAAATTTGTGGTTGTCTTTTTTTTATATAGCGCGTAGGTCGGCGTTTTCCAAAGTGCTGCTATGGCAACAGTAGCGAGCGGGAGTGGGCGTTTGCGGTTAATCCCGTTTCGGTGTCACGGTCCCATCGCTAGCGGAACCGAGTGCGCGCTCTCTCTAATGTTGCATCAATCTGTGTCTTAGAAATAAAAAATACAAACGTACGAAACAATTACTTGCATGATAACAGAACCGCCGAAGACATCGCTAACACCGCCGTATGGATTCAGACTCGCGCACCAGTTGCGTCTCATTCTGTTTCTCCATTTTCGCTCGGGTTTCGCTTGACTGGATATCAACTCGAAAGGAATGATGGAGTTGTTTTCAGCAGACAGACAAGAAATGAAAGAGTGCTCACACATAGAGATATACAAGAACGCTCTCACACACGCACGCACACACACACACGCACACACACACACACACACACACACACACACACACACACACACACACACACACACACACACACACACACACACACACACACACACACACACAACACATAGGCTCTCAGAGGAGATCGAGGTGTATGTTTGGGCTGTGATACTAGCGAGAAAACAAATTTAGCATGTTAGCATGTAGCTGGTTTGCTTTTTTTATGTAGACAAGGAGGTTAAATGGACAAAAGTCAGCCAATCCGTGTCTGCGAAATGGCGACGTTCCCTATAATTATGTTATATATATGTTCCAGTTATGTTTTTTTTCCCAGAATGCATTTCAGTGCTTGATGCATGCTAAAAGTACGTGTTATGGCATCGCGTACGTATTCACAGGCACTTTATCAATGTTTATTTTACCGCCGTCCCTTTTATTATGATTGTTTTTGGGCCCCTTCCTGTTTCTTTGGCTCTGAAAGCGAGCAGGTCAGGTTGAATAAAGCTCACTTGTGCCGATGTGGGACCGTATTTGTCCCCCGTTGCGCGCCGTCGCTCCAGGCGCTCTAACCCAGAACAGGAAAAAAAAGCTAAGCACACGAAGACAGTGGATACATGAATTATTAATGGCGGACAATAAAAGCTTAATGGTAATAAACCGTCTGTTAGCTCGGGGAGGGGGGGGGGGGGTCTATGGATGTAAACGAGCGATTTTCTTTTGCAGCGGTGCGGTTGATGTTTGATGAGCACGCCACCTGTTCGACAGCTTGGTCGCTCGCAAGTCTTTCCAATCAGTCCCAGTGTGATCTGTGAAGGGTCAAAGGTCATCTAGAGTCATTGCCCCCTGCACAGATAACAGCACAGAATGTGTAATCTTTAACGCGAGATAATCCTCTCCAGTATATATATATATATATATATATATATATATATATATATATATATATATATATTCATTCTTCAATTTTTTCCTTGAATTTGCATTTTTTTTCTCAATTTGTATTTCCTTGAAATGTAAAAACAAATGTAAAATATTGTATTTTATTCATGATTTATTTTGGATATATTTTTCGATATTATTATATTTTTCCACATTTGAGATGAGACCGTTTTTGTGGTTTATTATCCAGCCCACAAAATAGAAGAAGAGGAAAGTAGCAATTAGGCCCATGCGACGAAAGTATTCTCAGTACAGTTTCAGATCAGTGTCATCGCCGAGGCGCAACTGCCGCCGCTGCGGCGGCAGCCCGCAGTTTCCATGGCAACGTGGGAACCCATCTTGGTCTCTATGGTAACTTGTGGTTGGCACCCCAGGAAGAAAGATGGAGCGAGAGAGTGGGAGTGAACACCAGGATAGAAAGAGAGGAAGTGGGAATGCTGGTTAAAAAATAAAAAAAATAGAAAATATCACCAAGAAAAAACAAACACGAGGGGACAAAAAGTTGTAATATTTAAAGAGTGATGAGAAAACTTCCGGAATGTCCGCTTTGCGGCTTTGAAAACAATTCACCCTGCGACGCAACAGAAGGTCAAGGCGAATGGAAACGCGGATAGAATGTCGATGCTGTAATCCGATTGGCCGCGCTTGATGGATTGACGCTTGCGTTGACCTATTGGAGCTAAGCAAATTATTGCAGCGACGTGTTCACCTTTTGCGCCGGGCCTGCTTTCCTCTTCGGCTCTTCAATCCATCCATCCATTTATCCATCTATTCCTCCTCTTTTACCCTCTCATTCCTTTCCTGCCACTAACCAGATTAGTTGCCCCCCCCCCCCCCCGAGATCCCCCCCAGATTGATTTTGCCCTGTGCAAGACCGCAGAACGGAAGTGTGTGTGTGTGTGTGTGTGTGTGTGTGTGTGTGTGTGTGTGTGTGTGTGTGTGTGTGTGTGTGTGTTACCACCGCGAGGGATCTGCTGTTCCTACCACATGTTCTTTTTTTTGTTTTTTTTTCATGTATTTATTTAGTTTTTGAAGAGGTCTTAAGCACCCATCCGGCTGCCTGTCGCTGGCAGATACACAAAAGTGTGTTTGCATGCGTGTGTCATTAATTAGACTCCTCGCTGCGTGGAGGACAGTGATGAATATCAAAAATATTCTAGCAAAGAGAGAATTAATAGAGAGAAGGATGTAAATGTAAAGCCGCTCCCCTGAAAAATGACATAGTTCGTGATAATCATCAGATCATTTGTGCCAATCATATTGCATGTCCATGGTGAGTGCACGATTGATTTTGGACCTATCAAGTAAAAGTTGACGTTTCAGTGTCAGGCTATGAAATCTTGTCATTTCGCTGAGCCACATAGTAAATAGCGCTCTTGTAAAAAATGTCTGTTGTACTGAACTGAACGGGATAGATATATTTTTAATAAATAAAAAAATAAAGGGAAATGGAGGGACATAGAGTTCAATAAATAACTAAATAAATACAGGTAAATAAATACAGGTAAACAATTAGATAAATAGATAAATAAGTACATCAATGGAGCCAGGTAAAGAAATAGAGTTAAACAAATAGAGAAATAAATACATGGATGTAAACGTTACACGAATAAATAAATACATGGAGGTAAATAAACAAATGGAAGTGAATAAATAGAGGGAAATAAATAGATATATAAATAAATGGATGTAAATAAATACATACATAAATACATACAAACAAACATACATACATACAAACAAACATACATACATACATACATACATACATACATACATACATACATACATACATACATACGTACATTCGGACATTCGGACATACGTACGTACACACGTACATACGTACATACATACGTACATACATACGTACATACATACATACATACATACATACATACATACATACATACATACATACATACATACATACATACATACATACATACATACATACATATATACATACATACATGTATGTTCAATTGAAAAAAATATACACATGTATCTTGAATTTTTCTTTTATTAAATAGAAATAAACACATTGTTTAAACAAAGGGTGTGTAGACTTTTTATAGGGTGACCAACCTTCATGTATTCAAGAACGAGCAGTGACGTGCAAGCCTCAGGAGCTTTGTGTTGCAATACCCATGCGCATTTTTGTGCACTTTGTGCGATGTCTGACTCAAGAAGCTGAGGTCAACCTTCAGCAATCTCCGTAGCGCCAACGTCTGGTTCCTCCGGTTCCTCCCACAGCCGTCTGCTGAGATCCGTTTGACCCCGTGACCCCCTAAGCTCAAGCGTGCGACCATGGGAAACCACCAAGACACGCAACAAAGGGCAGCGTGGCCAGAGAGATGGATAAAAGCAGATATTTTTTGGGTTTTGAAAAATGAATGTGGGTATAAACGGCTTTTTGTTGATTCGGTATCCCAGTTCTGGATTCTTGCCCTTGTCGGATTGTTTATAGGAAGTGACAGATGATGAGGTGTGGCAGAAAATGGTTTTTTATTTGTTTATTTTTTAAAGACTAAAATTATTTCATCCCACCCCGCCCTTTCGTTCTGTTTTGGGCCTTTCCCAGGACCCCCCTTTCAGTCGCGGGTCATCGCTACGACAACACCGAAACTATTGAAGTGCGACAGGAAGTGTCACTTTAACCTCTTGTTTAAATAATCAACATGCTTCAGGCTACCGCTTCACTGTTAATAACTAAATAACTAAATAAATATGTAAATAAATAAATAAACGCATCAATAAATATGTAAATGAATAAATATGTAAATAAATAAAGGTGTAAATAAATATGTAAATATATATGTAAAAAAATAACTACATGTGTAAATAAATATATACATAAAAATATGCAAATAAATAAATACCTGTGTAAATACATTTGGAAATAAATACATATGTAAATAAATGTGTAAATAAATAAATAAATAAATATGTAAATATATAAATACATAAAAATATGCAAATAAATACATGTGGAAATACATGTGGAAATAAATACAGTAAAGTCTCGTTATATCGATATTGGATATATCGATAGTCCCGGTTATATCGATACTATTTCTATGCACGCACGGAAAAACTTACATGCAAACAGGGTCGGATATATCGATAGTCCCGGTTATATCGATATTTTTTCGGACTCCCTTGAATATCGATATAACGAGACTTTACTGTACATACATATGTAAATAAATAAATGTGTAAATAAATAAACAAATTAATTAATTGCAATGTGTTCTTAAAAGTTAAAATAAATAAAAATACATCCATGTGTAAAGAAATATGTCACTAAATAAATTAACTAATTAATTATTTAATATGTAAATTAACATACGTGTAAATAAATAAACAAATAAGTAAATGTGTAAATAATAAATAAATAAATAAATACATCGACTTATAATAATAATACATTTCATTTATCAGTGCCTTTTAAAACTCTCAAGGTGACTTTACAGTCACAGGATAAGTTTTTTTTCTGTGGGTGAGCAGCGACAGCCACACACGCCTCTTGCAAAAAAATAAACAAATACATTAACCAAACGCTGCAAAGAAGAAATTAGACCGAGGCGTTTTATATAGCCTGAGGTATTTAAAACCGACTCGTGCCGCCCGCTTCTCCGCAGGAGCGTGTGGAGTACTTATTCCTCATCATCTTCACCGTGGAGGCGTTCCTCAAGGTGATAGCCTACGGCCTCCTCTTCCACCCAAATGCCTACCTGAGGAACGGCTGGAATCTGCTCGACTTCATCATTGTCGTCGTCGGGTGAGTCACGCATGATTTTATTTCTGTGTGTGTTACTCATTTCTTAACAAACTTCCTCAAAGTGACCTAAACAGCAACTCTTTTCTCTCCATGACATCTTCTCGTGAAGCAAAACATATAAAAGCTCACAATGGCAACCCGAGTGAGTCACAACCCCCCCCCCCCCCCCCCCCCCCCCCCCCCCATTTCCCATCAAATAATCTTTTGTAGTGCATCAACTTTGAAAGCCGCTGGAAAGATTAGCCCTACAGTGGATTGGTGAGCCTTAAACTGATTAGCTTGTTCGATGCTGATAGCAAAGCTACAGCCCATCCGCTAAGCCGTTTTGCGCGCCCGCGCGCTGGCTAGCATCATGGCGCAAGTGCCTCTGGCGTAAACACAAACCTGTACCACCCTTAGACGGTTATCTAGCCTTTCTGTTTGCTTGTCCGAGGCTTATTTTTTTGCTGTCTGTGTCTGGATGGAGGCACATCCCAAAAATAAATACATAAATAAAATAAAAAATAAGCGCTGCTACGTCGCTAGCGTTCTACTGTCGAAACAATGAGTTCTTTCCGCGACCTTGGCTACTGAAGGAATATCAAGATTCGCTCCGTTTTTTATTTTTTTGAGAGGGGTGGAGTCACCTTTTCCATAATGGAAACGGGAGTCCGCCATTAACGGAGGGTGCGCAAACATCAATAACGCCAATTAGAGCTAGCTAGCGGCCTCGCGTCTTTGAATGTGACACTAAACTCTTAATGGACTCATCATTGGGGGCTAGGAAGGGGGCGGCGACAAAAAAATTGCGGGCGGGATTGCCGTTAATGAGATGAAAGTCGATTCGAGGTCGATTAGTAGATTACGTCATTTTTTGATTTTATTATTTTCCCACAAAGTATAGCATGTATTGCGCCACCGACTGTTTTCACAGTACGTACAGAATATGTTCATCTGTAACATCATCGTAATTGTCTTTTAATACCGCGTCGTGGCGGCAATATGCAAATGAGCGGATGCTCGACGCACTTTTCGCCGAGTGTGTCGAAGGCGGAGGGTGGGGGTGGAGGGGGGGGTCTAATTGAGAGGTAGGTTGAGTGACGCGGAGATGCGTTTCTAAGTGCGCCCGTTCGAGTGGTCATTTCATCTCGGCTAATTGATAATCGTTCATGACTAATGCATGCTGAGTGGGCTTCGAGGGTGCCGCAGAGGGGGGAGAATAATCATAAGAATTAAAAGAAATAATAAAAATAATAAATAACAAATACTAAATCATAAATACTAATAAATAAATAACAAGATAAATAAGAGATAAATAAATACTTAAATAAGTAAACAAAAAAATAATAAATAATGAAAAATAAATAAGTATAAAAGATTCAAAAAAATACCAAATAAAAATAAGAGTAAACATATATAATAAAAATAATAAATAACAAATACTAAATAATAAATATGAATACATACATAACTAGCTCAAAAAACAATACGAAATAACTACTTAAATAAGGAAACATAAATAAATAATAAATAATGAATAATAAATGAATAAATACAAAAATACATGATTAAAGGAATATACGAATAAATACTAACAAAAATAAATAAATCATTAAAATACAATAATAAATATGTATTGTAGTAACTGATATTCTGAGAAACACACTTCCGTGCTGGCCTCTCTTTATTTCGTTTAAATAATTCATAATGGTTCAAATAATTGGCAAATTCAATTTAAAAGGGGCTAAAGTCGAAATGAATATTAAAAACGGGTCAGATGAGGCCTGCGGTTTGGTTTATTTCACATTTTACTGCTGTTTTTGATCTTTCAGTAGGGTGTCAATACTATGATCATATTTTCCTATCTTATGAGCATTTTTATTGCTGCGTTTATTTTAGGTTATTCAGTGCCATCTTGGAGCAGGCCACCAAAGGTGACGGGGCCGCACCGATGGGGGGCAAGGCCGCTGGTTTTGACGTCAAGGCTCTGAGGGCGTTCCGAGTACTCCGACCCCTACGACTGGTATCGGGTGTACCCAGTAAGTACACAAAATGGTGGAAAACTAGCTAAGAGAAGCATCTGGGGATTTGGAGCAGATCAAAAGTCTCGGAATCTTGTTGATTTGTGACGTAGCGACTATCCTACCCCCCCTCAAAGGTTTACAGGTGGTGTTGAATTCCATCATCAAAGCCATGGTCCCTCTCCTCCACATCGCCCTGCTGGTCCTTTTCGTCATCATCATCTACGCCATCATCGGCTTGGAGCTCTTCATGGGCAAGATGCACAAGACTTGCTATCACGAGCACACGGGTATGCAGTCGCGCTGTCGCGTAGCATTTGTATTCGTTGATTGACGTGTCGTCAATAACCTACCCGCTGTTTGATCCGCCAAAAAAACGCCACGTGCACTTAAAGCGGTCATATTCTATATTTAGCCCCTTTTTTATTGGTGAGTATGAAGGATTTTACCAATAATTGACGCGCCGCTCGGTGTAAATAATTGAGCCAATTTTCAATAAAGACCCCCTCAGGTGTAAATGGACGTGATGGTGATATTATAGCTCCTCGGAGAAGCATTAGCGCTCCTGTGGGTAAGTGCCAGTGGAATGATTCTGTCGATGTATACATCAACCCCCCTCCCCTCCCCCCCCAGCAGGGAAAATAGCTTGTTTTCTAAAATTAGCGTAGCGCTGTTTCACGTTTTATATCTGACAGCGCGTAGATTGATTCTATATATAGTTTTAACCTCACAGCTGTTTTATGGGAGCATTATTTTAAATGTGACATTAATTTGTACGTCCGTTGTCACTTCCTTGCTCGTCAGCCATGTTTTATTTGTCCCGAATGGCAACGTTGTGGTGTTTGAAAGTATTACATGCTAACGGAAGTGCGTTAGATGCAACGTGTATTAAATCGTGTAAAAATATATTCTTTGTTGTTGTTATATTACTTCCGGGTTGAGTGATTATTAGCTAACTCTTAGCTAGCTAGATAGCTAGCTTTCTATCTATTTGAGTTAGTTCCGGATTGAGTGATTATTAGCTAACTCTTAGCTACCTAGCTAGCTCTCTATCTATTTGAGTTAGTTCCGGGTTGAGTGAACGCTGGCGTGTGTGGCTGCCACTGCTCACTCGCAGAAATACTGATCCTGTGACTGTAAAGTGACCTTTAGAGTTTTTAAAGGCGCTTAGAAATCAAATGGATTATTATTGTTATCCTAATTATTATTATTATATTGGTGCATTGTAATTTAATTCCATGTTTAAAAATTACGCTACATTTTTAGCATAATATGCTAATTGTTGCTTTATCAGCATTAAAGGCGTTAAATATATCGTTTGACAATTTGTGACGTCCGCCACAGGTACGTTGGCGGAGGAAAAACCGGCGCCGTGCGCCCCCGACTTGGCGTACGGCCGCCATTGTAACCACAACGGGACGGAGTGCAAAATGGGCTGGGAGGGCCCCAACGACGGCATCACCAATTTTGACAACTTTGCCTTCGCCATGTTGACCGTGTTCCAATGCATCACTATGGAAGGCTGGACCGACGTTCTGTACTGGGTGAGCCGGGCACCGCACCACCAACACCTACTTTGGGCGCATCGCATTATTATGACATCCAACACACTTTTTACCCGTAACGTTGTTAATTGGATTTAGCATTGTCGTTTTGTTTTTGGACGCTTCCAGTGTACAACAAACACACACACACACACACACACAATCTCCCTCCCCTGTCTGCCATTTGCTTCCATCTTGTGCACACACGCTGCGCAGCGATTGTATTTGTCACCAAATGTACTTCTCTTGATAACAAGCACTCCCTCATCCTCCGCTGACTGCATCCATTTCCGACAACCTCTTTCCCCGTTTGAACGTTCACGCTCACCTTAACACGGCCGATATTTCTTTTAACCCTACCTTGCCCATCTCTTCTTCCTTCTCTCTCTCTTTTTTCCCTCTGTCGGTCTCTCAGATGCAGGATTCTATGGGCTATGAGCTGCCATGGGTCTATTTTGTCTCTCTCGTCATCTTCGGCTCCTTTTTCGTCCTCAATCTCGTTCTGGGGGTGTTGAGTGGGTAAGAGTTTCTGCTTTGTCGTCACGTGTATCACGCGTGTTTGTCCTCGAAGCCGTGCAGCCAGACTCCCACTGTCCAACATTGTCCATTTATCGAGAATAGGGAAAAGGTGCGATGGGTATGTGAAACTCTGGCATCTCTGACGGGTGGAGTGTCCCGAAACTTTTGTCCTAATTATTTTTTTTTGCTATAAATTCCCTCAAATAATAATTAATAATTAATGTAGCAAGAAACGACATTAAGATAATAATAAGAGAAGAACTAGAGTTACATTTGAACACTAGATGTCCCCCTAACTGAAAACCAACTAAAAACGAAGCAATAAAAAGTGGACTTGAAACTGAAATAAAGGCAGGAGTGAGGACTATGAATGGGTACATTGAAAGTCCTCACTCCTGTCATGAATTTGGTTAAGATATTCGTTGTACTAAGTTCATCCTGTCTACTTGATATTTAATTTAAAGCAGATTCTTTACTTACAGACAGTGTAGGTGTTCAAATACCTGACATGTTTCGGCGTTTGTTGTTCACATTTATTCGCTTAGGGTTGGAAAATAGCTTTGCTGCGCTGGAGACTAGTTAATACTGACTTTTGCTTAGCATGCGGCAGCGTATGATCGATGTCTGGGAACTCAATGAAACACACTCTCACACACACGCGCACACACACATATGTGGCCATCTGGTACATGCACGTCATTTGCGCACAAAAGGCCGTCACAGCCTATCTGAGATGGACAGATGGGCACACACACACCCCCCACCCCTCCATCCAAGCTTTTGACCATCTCCATATCTACGAGCGCGCACGTCGTCTGTTTTCTCAAGTCAACGCCGCGCAGTTCGCGTCAGGCTAAGTCAGCAACGTTGGCGGCGCCGCCCTATGGGGAATAAAAGCAGCAAAGACGGTGTTTTAGCTAAGTGCTCGTCCGGTAGCTGACCCGGGTTTGCTGTTGCCGAGTACAAGCACCGCCCGGCTGGTCGTGACACGCCGGGATTTAAATAATTCACCCCGTGGGCCTGCCGTGGAAGCAGAAACCAGCGCACAAAACCACCCGCACAAAAACGTACCTACACTGGATGGCATATATTATGTATCCTCTGCAAAAAAATGCAGCTTACAGAGAAGCTAAAACGTCTCCTTGTTGTATACACTTCTATTTTGCTTTATTAGTATCGCAGTTTGTCCATATTTCTGGATTATATACCCCTCCAAAAGAAATGTTAATATGATTTTAAATGTAAAAATACTGGATCTGAAAATAAAAATCTACTTGGATCAAAATATCTGCAAATTTCGGGGAAAGACATCGTTCGGCCGGCGGAAGTCTTGCTGCACGACGTCTGACTATAATGTCTTCTCTACAAAGTCATTAATTAAAGGGGCAATTAACCCATTTCAGGTTGACCCTCCAGCTCGCCCCCCCCCCCTCAACCCCACCTATGCCACCGTCGCGCGCCGCCGTTCTTAAAAATGAGCATATTCATGAATTCCGAAGCTGACAATCTGCCGCAAGTGACACTTCTATGAGCAATTCAAGATTTAACCTTATCCCACCCACCCCCCAACTGACCCTTCACCACCCCCCTCATCTCTCCACCAGGTGAACGATGCCGTCGGCTACAAGTGGCCGTGGGTGTATTTTGTCACCTTAATCATCATTGGATCCTTCTTTGTGCTTAACTTGGTTCTGGGGGTTTTGAGCGGGTAAGGGAAAGGGTTCCAGATCGCTTTGGACTAACCTCTTCGCTCATTTCTATCATTCAAAGCCCCCCCAAAAAAATAAAAATTTGCATGTTTTTCAGGTTTAAAAAAAATCTTATTGTAGCTTAACTCATTCACTGCCATTCACGAATGTATTCGGGAATTGAAAATATGACACAGCGTCATTTCCTAATTTGTTCGGGTTTTAATAATAATAATAATAATAATAATAATAATAATAATACATTTCATTTATAAGCGCCTTTCAAAACTCTCAAGGTTACTTTACAGTCACAGGGTACGTTTTTTTGTGGGTGATCAGCGGCAGCCACACGCGCCAGCGTTCACTCAACCCGGAAGTAACTCGGCTAGAGAGCTAGCTAGCTTTTAGATAGCTAACAGAGAGCTAGCTAGCTAGGCCTTCACTCAACCCGGAAGTAACTCAGATAGAAAGCTATCTAGCTAATAGACAGCTAATTCGATAGCTAAGTAACTCAGATAGGAAGCTACCTGGCTAATAGATAGCTAACAGATAGCCAGCTAGGCCTTCACTCAACCCGGAAGTAACTCAGATAGAAAGCTAGCTAGCTAGCTAATTACAGAGTGTCATGTTTGTGGTGCATGTTGAGGGTTAGCAAAAGGCTACAGGCTGCACTTGGCCTTGGTGACATAAAACGGACAACAGATGGTTTTGTTTTTTCATGCTTGGGTACCGATAACGTGCTGGCCATGGCAATATTTCCACAAGGGGGCAGAATTTCCCTTTTTTCCATGTTAGCGCTTTGTTGTTAAAGCGCGATATCAACCAATAGTATGTATGTATTGCATTCTATTTTGGACATCTGCCCTCATTTCAAGCTCATATAACTCCAGACCCATATAACTTAAGAATTAACTCTTTTTTTTTTTATGAAAGAAGACTGCCTAAGGTTTCTAACGCTGTATTGTATTCTAAGTTGTCCTAAAACTCAATATTTTGTGGGTCCTGGAATTGAAGTGACAATGACAAAAATGCTAGCACTGGAGTGGACGCATTTTGTGACATCGTCTGGCAGTGAATGAGTTAAAAATGGTTTCAAAATAGCATCAGATGTTTATTGGGAATGCAAACAAGTAAGAAAGGGGAGTCATTTCGCATTTGCTCACTAACACTCTGTAGCTCTTTCCCTTGACAGGTTTCCCGCTTTTCAGAGGCGCCCCCCAGCCCAAAATGCGTTTTTTTGTGTTTGAACAAGACTTTCACCCCGGGATTTGCTTTCCTGTCTCTGTTCCTCTCGCCATCGATGATTCCCTGGGTGTGCATCCTGGCACCGTCCGTCCTCCTTCCCAGAGAGTTTTCCAAGGAGAGGGAGAAGGCCAAAGCACGCGGCGATTTCCAGAAACTACGAGAAAAACAACAGCTGGAGGAGGATCTCAAGGTTGGGGTTTTACTCATCTGGACAAAAGTCTTGGGACGCCTATGAATTTTTTTTTTTTTTTTTTTACGAATTTAGGGCTACCTCGACTGGATCACTCAGGCTGAAGATATCGATCCGGAGAATGAAGAGGAAGGTCTAGATGATGATAAACCCAGAAACCGTGAGTCCTCTTTTGCGACCGTTTCCCTTCCCCATCCGTCCTCACGCGTTCAGCGGTTCAGGTCTTCGGGGGCCGACTCCAACTATAGGTACTAAACTAGTTCAGGCACTGGATTCCAAAGGTTTTCGGCCTCGGGAGAGTCCACCGCGTGGAGCCGTTGACACGTGTCCATGGCCACATGTGGAAGGGCTACTTATCTGAGCTCCGTAGTCTCATCAAGGGAACTGTGTTTATTCTCCGGAGAAACTACTCGAGTACTTTTCTTGGCAGGACTCAAGGCCCATTCCAGTGCTTGTCCTTGATTTATTGATTGATTTCAATTTTAACTTTAACCCACTTACGCCGAGTGTTCGTATGAACAAAGATTAATTCCTTTTCAAATGCATTAATGTTGTTTCTTGCTACATTAATTATTAGTAATGATATATAATTATATTATTGTTAATTATATCCTCTATTTGGACCTATTTGATACTCTTGTTTTGATTGTTGATTTTTTTTTTAATGAATTAATCTGTGTTTATATGAACACGCTTGGCGTAAATGGGGTAAATTTCATTTTATTTGCAAATGTAGCTTTAATGTTAATTTTAATTTAATTTAATTATTTTTTTTAATTGTCGCTTTAATTTTAATGTTAATGGTAATGTTAATGTCAATGTTAATTTTAATGCTAATGTTAATTTTAATACTAGATTTAGCTTTTGTTTTCATTTTAATTTTCAGTTTCATTTAAAATTTTATTTTAATTCTAATTTTAATTGCAATTGTAGCTTTAGTTTGAATTTTAATTGCAGCTTTAGTTTTTTCATTTTAATTTTAAATGTCATTTATTTATTTATGTTTTTTTTCATGTGACTGACGCCTTATTTTGCACATGCGATATCTCACATGATTCACATGCAGCATCCGACTCCTGATTTTATTTTTTATTTATTTAGAGGTGCCAGAAGGTGGTGATACTTTTTCTCTTTTTAATTGAAAATATTATTTCCTAACTGTGCGCTTATGTTCCCGTGTCTGCTAGTGAGCATGCCGGCCAGTGAGAATGAATCGGTCAACACTGACAACGTCCCCGGAGGTGACGTGGAGGGGGAGACCTGCTGCACCCGCCTAGCGTAAGTCTTCCTGAGCCGCTTTGCAAACTGGACATGATTTCTTTCTCGTTCCAGGTGTGCCAAACTGTAAACTAGCCGGGTGTCAATCATCTCATCACATAGTTAACAAAATAAAAGCCTTTCTTGCTCACTCCCCCTCTGGTTCTGATCGACTGTCTTTTATTTGGGCGGGCCGCTCCCCCTGACCTCAACCAGTTCATTTACGTTCATTTTCTTGCTTCAACCCCCCCACTCCGGATCTGCCCACCCATTCCACACTGTTGTTATTTATTTATTTTTATTCTCCTCTCATTGTCCATCTGTTACTTTGTCTTTGTTTGGCTGTTTGTGGGTATTTTGTTTGAGCCAAAAAAGACTCACCTCCCAACCCCCCCCCAAAAAAAAAAAGTATGCCAGAATTTGTTTCCAAAGCGACAGTAAAATACTCCAGGGTTCGTCAACGCTACAAATACAAGCGTAAACAATAAAGAAGTTGACTATTTATCCTTGTCGTCACCATGGAGACGGCGCTCATGCTGATCTCTTGATACTCTCTATCTCTCGTACGGGGGTGTTTGGTTCTTTTTTTTCCCGCTTGTCCTCAGTCTTATGTTTGTGTTGATGTTCCAGGTGGCAATCACCAAAAAATATATATAATAATAATAATTCACTGCCAGATGATGTGCAAAAATGTATCTAGTCCAGTGCCAGGGTTTTTGTCATTGTCACTCAAATTCCAGGACCCATAGACGATTGAGTTTTAGGATGACATAAACATTCAATACAGCGTTAGAAACCTGAGATACTCTTCCTTCATCAAGAAAAAAATAGTTAATTCCTAAACCATCTGGATCTGGAGTTATATGAGCTTGAAATGGGGGCAGATGTACAAAATCCAATGCAATACATATGTATTGGTTTATATAGCGCTCTAACAACCGCTGAAGCTGGAAAAAAAGCGCTAACATGGAAAAAAGGAAATGCTGCCCCCTTGTGGAAAAGAAAAACATTGCCAGAGGCCATGGCCAGCGCTTTATCGGCACCCAAGCATGAAAAACATTCAGGAATGGCACTCTACGTCATATTTTCAATTCGCGGATACATTCGTGAATGGCAGTCAATGAGTTAAAAAATATTTAAATTAATTTAAAAAAATTCTACTTGACTTCTTCATTGACTGGTTGCCACTTTTTTTACATGTCCTCACAGGGTGATTTGACCCCGCCCCTTTTCCGTCAAATCACCCTTCGTGTTTCGTCTCGACGTGTGTTTTGTGCGTCCGTCTGTGTGTATAATCCATTTTGTTCTTTGTGTTCCAGAAATAGGATCTCCAAATCCAAATTCAGGTTAGTAACATGTCGTTTGCCATCATCTGCGCTCACCCGCTTCACAACGATGTTCGTGTGTGTTTGTTTGTGTCTATTTAGCAAATAAAGAAATGATAACGTCGATCCCGCGCTAGGAAACCACCGAACCGTGATGTCGGCTTCTGCGCTGGATTTAAAATAAAAATAAAAAAAAAGACGCCTCAGAGCCAAGGGGAATTTCATACGCAAATAGTGAATAGCAAGAAAATTGACTTTTGTCTGTCTTTTTGTTATTTTTGTTATTCTCCAGCCGCTACTCTCGCAGATGGAACAGGCTGTGCAGGCGCAAGTGTCGGGCGGGCGTCAAATCGCAGCTTTTCTATTGGCTGGTCATCTTTTTGGTTTTCCTCAACACCCTCACCATCGCCTCGGAACATCACCAGCAGCCGCAGTGGCTAACTGACGTGCAAGGTATCGTGTTTTAGATGCATCGGGGGGGCTGCGGATTTATTTTTTGAGAAAATATAAAAATATTCAAAATAATAGCTTAACTCATTTACTGCCATTCACTAATTTATTCGGGAATTGAAAATATGACCTATAGCGCCATTCCTGAATGTGTTCATGTTTTTTCATGCTTGGGTGCCGATAAAGTGCTGGTCAGACCTCTGGCAATGTTGCAAGAAACAGAATTTGCATTTTGTCCATGTTAGCGCTTTGTTCCAACTTCAGCTGTTGTTAAAGCGCTGTATAAATCACTATGTATATATTGTATTTTGTACATCTGCCCCCATTTCAAGCTCAGATAACTCCAGAGCTATATAACTTAGGGACAAACTATTTTCTGATGAAAGAAGAGCGACTAAGGTTTCTAACGCGGCATTGAATGTTGATGTCATCCTAAAACTCAATATTCTGTGGGTCCTGGAATTCGAGTGACAATGACAAAAACACAATTTTTTTTTTTGCACGTCTGGCAGTGAATGAGTTAATTGCTATAACGTGTTTCACTTGCTTCAGATATCGCTAACAAGGTGTTACTCGCACTCTTCACCGGCGAGATGCTCTTGAAGATGTACAGCCTGGGCCTTCAGGTACAACACCGGGAGTGTCAAATAAATTGAAATAAGGTGGCAAAAAAAAATAATCAAAATGGCTGACTAATCTAGTGAGATTTGTTTTGTTTTTTGTTTTTTTCCTTCACCGCAGGCGTACTTCGTCTCGCTCTTCAACCGCTTCGACAGCTTCGTGGTCTGCGGCGGGATTCTAGAGACCATCCTGGTGGAAACCAAGATCATGTCACCGCTCGGTATCTCCGTGCTACGTTGTGTACGCCTGCTGCGGATCTTTAAAATAACCAGGTGGGATTTTTTTGGGGGGGGGGGGGGGGGGGGGATTTGGACCCCCGACGCGTTTGCAACACCCTGAATGGGCTTTTGACTTTGTTTGCGTTTAGATACTGGAACTCGCTATCCAATTTGGTGGCTTCCTTGCTGAATTCGGTTCGTTCCATCGCCTCCCTGCTGCTTCTGCTCTTCCTGTTCATCATCATCTTCTCCCTGCTGGGCATGCAACTCTTTGGCGGCAAGTTCAACTTCGAGGAGACCCGGCGGAGCACCTTTGACAACTTCCCACAGTCGCTGCTGACCGTCTTCCAGGTCACCGATCGAATCTGGAAACAATTCTCTTCATGGCGACGTCCATTTTATTTTCACGATGGCTGTTATTCATCAGATTTTAACTGGTGAAGATTGGAATTCGGTGATGTATGACGGGATCATGGCGTACGGTGGTCCATCGTTCCCCGGCATGCTGGTTTGCATCTACTTCATCATCCTCTTCATCTGCGGAAACTGTATCCTGCTGACGTGATGAGAAAAACGCCATTTTGCTCTGAGCCAACTGTTTCTTACCAAAAAAAAAAAAAAAAAAAAAGGATTTTGGTCTTCAATCGTCGTCTTTAATCCAAAACTGGCATTAAAAGTCCACCAGGATGAATGACGTGAGACATTCAGCAGCATCCTTAATATCACCCCGTGGCCAGATATCCTTCTGAACGTCTTCTTGGCTATCGCTGTGGACAATCTGGCCGACGCCGAAAGCCTGACGTCTGCTCAGAAAGAGGAAGAGGAGGAAAAGGAGAGGAAAAAACTGGCCAGGTATGGAATCGAGATCAACAAGCTTTTATGGAGGTATTTATTTATTCCATCATTTAGGTATTTATTTATTTATTTGCGTATTTATGTATTTTCTGTTTATTTTTATTTTCTGCTCATTTAATTATGTATTTATATTTTTGTGTTTTTTATAATAAGAATAAGAATAAGAATAATAGTAATAGTAATGCATTCAATTTATAAGCACCTTTCATATATTTATTTTACTGTTTATTCATTTATTTATTTTATGTTCATTTATTTTTTCTGTTCATGTAATTATTTATTTATTTTTATTTTTTGTGTTAATTTATAATAATAGTAGTAATACATTCAATTTATAAGCTCATTTTATGGATTTATTTATTTATGTTCCTGTTGTGTTCCCAGGCTGGGCACTCCTGACAAGAGGAAGAACAACGAGAAGCCGCCTCTGGAGGAGGAGAAAAGGGAGAAGATTGAGCTCAAATCCATCACTTCGGACGGCGAGAGCAACACTGGCACAAAGGTACACACGATGAAATTTAGTAGATATTTATTTATTTGCTTTTTTAATTTCATTGAGAAAAATAATCAAATTTCAGTTGTTATTTCGGTCATTTTGGCCGAACGTCAAGCGCACTTTCTTTATTTACAGATCAATATGGATGATTACTGCGGTGACGAGAGCGAAGAGAAAAACCCATATCCTGCAAACGACTACATTGGTAACGCACGCTTGCAAATTTGAATCACCGGGAGTTTCTTATCACTTCATTCTCCTCAACCTTTTTTTTTTTCCAACAGGCGATGAAGACGACGAGGAACCGGACGTACCTGTAGGCCCTCGACCGCGTCCGCTCTCCGACGTCCAACTCAAGGAGAAAGCTGTTCCCATGCCCAAGGCCCGCGCTTTCTTCGTCTTCAGTCACACCAACAAGTAATCCATCCCGACCGACATGATAAGTGATAACATGCTAAGATGTCTGCTATCGTAAACTCGTTTTTTTTTTCTTGACAGATTCAGGGTTCTGTGCCATAAAATCGTCAACCACAACATCTTCACCAACCTCATCCTCTTCTTCATCCTGCTCAGCAGTATCAGTCTGGCAGCCGAGGACCCGGTTAAGAATGACTCCTTTAGAAATGAGGTACGACTGCTCGTAAAATACTTCCGCAATTCATATCATATCAAAAAATATAAGCCTCATTCGTGGATTCCCTTGTAGATCCTGGGCTACGCAGACCACGTCTTCACGGGGCTTTTCACCATTGAGATTATTCTTAAGGTACTGTCGGCTCCATTTCTATTTTTGGAACAAATATTTGCGATACATAAAAAAAATCTGTGTTTTCGTACAACATAAAAATGTTTTAAAATAATTAATTCTGAAAAGCAGAAGGGCAAATTCAGGCAGGAGAGTGTCAAGTGCACCAAATGACATGTGACACGCACCAAATAAACAAAAAATAAATAACTAGATGAACAGATGAATGAATAGATGAATACATAGATAAATAAATGACTGATAAATAAATACATGAATCAATAGACAAATGAATACATGAAGAAATACATTAATGAATACATGCAATAATAAATAAATAGACAAATAAATAATTAAATAAATGAATGAATGAATACATGAATTAATGAAAAAATACATAAATATATAAATATGTAAATAAATCAAGTAATACATAAATATATAAATACACGAATAAATAAATAAATACATACATGCGTACATGCATACATGCATACAGTACATACAGTAGATACAGTATACACAGTACATATATACATATATATATATATATATATATATATATATATATATATATATATATATATATATATATATACATATATATATATACAGTACATACACACAAAAATATTTTTGGGATAACAAAACATTGATACTTATTGTCTTATTTTTCTTTAAAAAAATACACAAATGTGTATGGCCTTGGACATTAATTTTATTTTATTTTATTTTGAAATGCCATTTTGTGTCCACCACAGATGACAGCATACGGCGCCTTCCTCCACAAAGGTTCCTTCTGCAGGAACTATTTCAACATTCTGGACCTGGTGGTGGTCAGCGTTTCCCTCATTTCCTCCGGGATACAGTGAGTCCAATCATTTATTTTGATTGCCGAAAAATGGATCAGCCGACAATTATCCAACCCACCCCCTGCATCACGGCCTCACTTTTCTCAACTTTACACCCCTCTTAACACCCCCCAAATTCCCCATACACACACACCACAATGCTGTTTGCTCTTAATCAAGATGTCCTTTACTTCTTACAGCGAAGAATGACGTGATGTTTCTCATGTTAACTCGCTATGCTACACTCTCTGTTTCAAATTTTTTAATAGACGAGACTTCTCGACGTAAGTTCATATTCGTGCATTTGAATATGACACCCCCTCGCCACCCCCTCTCCCACTTCTACCCAAGTCACCGTCACTCCCTTGATTTAATATTTCTACTGTTTGGGAGAGTGGAGCCAAAGCCAAAAAAACACAACAAAAATCATTTTAATGCTTTTTAACAATGCTAGTTGCTAATTATCATGATTAAAATTAATCCACAGTCAAAACGTCAACTCTCCCGGGCAATAGAAATGGCCGGGGAATGTTCAAACTCAAACGTTACACACTCCTTTCCAGACGGCGGCACAGTCACTCCCGTTGAACGATGCGCTGGCATTTTGGTTGGATGTGTTTTTTAGCACCTTTATTGTGAAAGGTCACGCGTTGGTTTAAAAAAAAATATCAAAATGTCAACGCATTTATTCAGTTTTGATTCTAGTTGGTTTTGTTTGGGGCACAACCTTTGAACTTTGCTTGCCCTTCTTTGTTTAGGGTGTCTTGTTTACGTGGATTAGTGTGCGTCTGTTTCGTTGATTGTGTAACCGGATTTGTTATTGCGGTTCTCCAAAGAGTCTCAAAAACATAATAAACAGGTTCAAGAATGTAGCTTTTATGATATTAGAGCTAATGGTAAAATGCTAAATAAAACTCTCAGTTGCTATCACCACGTTTACTAAAGAAATTTTGTCCGAAAAATGACGTTTTTGCATTTTTAGCCAAATCTACCGCTCAATGCTAACGGCGTTGCAGGTCCAGCGCCATCAACGTGGTGAAGATCCTACGAGTTCTCCGAGTTCTCCGACCTCTGCGGGCCATCAATAGAGCTAAAGGCCTAAAGGTCAGCGCCTCGTCTGTAAAAACCGAAACGTTTGGAAATGGCGTACTGATTGTGACTGTATCGCCCACCCCCCCTCCAGCACGTGGTGCAATGCGTGTTCGTGGCCATCAGGACCATCGGCAACATCGTCATAGTCACCACGTTGCTCCAGTTCATGTTCGCCTGCATCGGCGTGCAGCTATTCAAGGTACCGAACGAATTTCGACCATGTCGAATCATTCCCATTCCAACATCTCGCTTTGCTCTCCAGGGGAAGTTCTTCTTCTGCACCGACAACTCGAAACAGACCAAAGCCGAGTGCAGGTAAGTCCTCGCGGATAAACTCCGACTTCCACGGCGACGTCATGTTCACGCCGGGTTTCTCTGGCCAGAGGTTTCTACATCAAGTACAAGGACGGGGACGTTGCCAAACCCGAACGAGCCCTGAGACAGTGGGAGAACAGCGAGTTTAACTTTGACGACGTGCTCCAAGGCATGATGGCTCTGTTTGCGGTGTCTACTTTTGAGGGCTGGCCGGGGTGTGTGTCTTGACTACCAAAACACTCACGGATACGCACGCAGTCATTCGGTACATGGACCCCATCCGGTTTGTTGTCCGTTTCGGCTCATCAACGCCTCCGGTCATCCTCGCAGGCTCCTATACCGGGCCATCGACTCTCACACGGAGGACGTGGGTCCCATCTACAACTACCGCGTGGTCATCTCCATCTTTTTCATCATCTACATCATCATTATCGCCTTCTTCATGATGAACATCTTCGTGGGTTTCGTCATCGTCACCTTCCAGGAGCAAGGCGAGCAGGAGTATAAGAACTGTGAGCTGGACAAGAACCAGGTAAGGGGTTCCGATGGAACCAAAATTAGGTACTTTGGGCACCAACCTGATTGGGTTTGGGCACCAACCCGACCGGGTTTCGGCACCGACCTGCCCGGGTTTGGGCACCAACCTGACTCTGTTTCAGCAACGTCCCTCAGGTCTGACTTTGTGTCTTTTGGTCACAGCGTCAGTGTGTTGAGTATGCCCTGAAGGCCCGCCCTCTGCGCCGATACATCCCTAAGAACCCGTACCAGTACAAGGTCTGGTACGTGGTCAACTCAACCTACTTTGAGTACCTGATGTTCACACTCATCCTTCTCAACACCATCTGCCTGGCCATGCAGGTGAGCCCCCCTCAAAACCCACAACCCTCTACCCCAGTCCTATTTTTATATCTCTATGCGTCAATCGCCTGTCGCCACCTCCGTTCTGTAGCACCATGGTCAGACGAAGAATTTCAACGACGCCATGAACATCCTCAACATGCTCTTCACCGGGCTCTTCACCGTGGAGATGATCCTTAAGTTGATCGCCTTCAAACCTAGGGTGAGACCCGCTTGTCGCGTTTGTTTTTTTGCGCACTGGAATTCGGCCACGTGGTTATGCTAATGTAAATGGAAATGAATGTCCTACATTCAACCCAATGAGTGAACCCATCCAATGTTCCTCTTCATCTTTGCCCCGCCCCCTTATACCCCTGACAAACCCAAGCCTCCATGTGCTTTCACAGTGGCGCCTTGAGTCTAATCCGTTCCGCCAACACGCTTGTAACATACAACTGAAATTTTCCCATTGTGACTTATCATTAGCATTAAGCTAGCAGGAGTAAACACTGATCTACGTAGCTGTTAGGAACACCTGCGCGACTCCCCTTTAAGCTTCTTGGAGGGTTCGTATCTTGAAAAAGTTGGTTGACGGGTCGCTCTTATCTCAAGGCACCGCTGCGGAAGTGATTCTTGTCGAGTCTAAGTATATGGCGGATGAACGCGCGAGTGCTACACACTCGAGACCGACCCGTATGGATTTTTAATTTGTATTTTTTGTGGAGGGTTCAGAAAAACAATTCCAATGACTGATTAATTTGGAGAACGTGAATTAGCGTTAGCGTACATTATCCTTCCCGTATTGAATTTGGCTGCCGCTGCAATATGCTAAATGAGTCCGTCCAATCTTCGAGCCTCCCGAAGTTCACTTCATTTTGTTTCGACACGTGTCGCAATTGTGCTTAATTGCATATTCATGAACTTGGCGTGTAGCATCAACGCGTTCATTTTGTGTCAACAGATTTTTTTTTGTGTCTGTTTTTAACGAAGTGTAACATATCTGATCCCGCCTTCAACGTGCTACAAGGTGGCGGCAGATGGTGTTTCCCTTCTAACCTTCCTCCTCCTCCTCCTCACCCCCCATACCCCTCCTCCTCCTGTATAGGGGTACTTTAGTGATCCCTGGAATGTGTTTGATTTCCTCATCGTAATTGGCAGCATAATAGACGTCATTCTCAGTGAAATCAACGTAAGTACTCGCCTCAACCCCCCCCGCCCTTCCTCTGTCGCCACCCTGTTTCCTCCTCTCTCGTATTCTCTGCATCTCTTCCTGCTCCTCTTTTCCTCCCCTTCCTTCCTCAAGTCCCAAAAAGGCCACTCATTGGAATACCAAGTTGCATAAAGGCAAGTCAGGCAATCGCAAACGTTGGTCGGGCTATATTCCGTGACGATTAATCGGATTAAACTGTCTCACGCCACTCACGCATGCTGATTTTATTATGTTTATTATTATTATTTTATGGACATTTCAAGTATACATTGTTATATTTTCGCTTTTCTTGTCTTTTCATTTTTTTAAAGTGTCATTTTTGTTCTTTTCCCACCCTTTCCTTTCTGTCATCTTTCTGTCATCTTTCCATCGCCACACAGAATTATTTTATCGATGCATGGAACGCATTTGATGCCTTGATAGTTGTGGGTAGCATTGTTGACATAGCGATCACGGAGGTGAACGTAAGTAGCCCATTCTCCCTCCGTTTTAACACACACCGCACTCACATTTGATCCCGCAATGGCCGAATTGGCTCAAAGTGACTCAGAAAAAGAGGCCTTGGTGATGCATTGCTTTGCTAATTTGAAACACATTAAATGCACTATAACAGCGCTTTGTGGACACAGCTTCCAGAAACCTGCGCAATAATCAGTGGATCTGATGAATTTATTTTTTAATTTTATTTTATGATATTTTATGTATTGATGTATTTTATTATAGGTTATTTCATTTTACATTATTTATTTTTAACTACTTTGTTTATTTTTTGTAATTTTTTTATTCTTTATTTATTTCTTTGTTACTTTTTTTGCCCGCACATTCCCTTTGCATGCCAGCTGACAAGATGCATCGTTAGGGTCTGGTGTCGTTCAATTGAAGTGAAAAGATACACAGAACAGATAATTTTTGTTGTGCAAGTAAGAGGCACAAGAAACCAATTTAATTCGCAAATGCTCTCACACGGGGCCCGCCAGATATATGTAAATGTATATATGAATTCATTTTTTTTTCTCCACGTAGAAGCCCGGCGGACAACAATGGAGCCGCATAACAATACCCAAGTCAAATGTCGAGTGCCCATTGTGTTTACACTTCACGGATGCTTGCCGTCATATCGAGAAAAAAAAACAAATAAAGAGAAGAAGAAATGCTGTTTAGCATGCAGCAAGCAATAGCGCAATAATCCCCGACCGAACTCTCCATTATTTAGTCATAGAAGGAGAATAAGTTCTGCTGGCGGGGAAGCAAATCATGTCGTACAATGATGTCGCTTGTAGCGCTGGTCAAATAGATGAATGTCACGTTAAAAATTCATCTTGAAAAGTGTCGTTTTGTACCACCTGGACTATCATGGCTTTATGCTCTCGGGCTCAACATGGGCCAGGATGGGACTCAGTTCAATAGGAAGACATTTGAAACCACATCCAGACCCAACGATGCATCTTGGTTATCTGTGAAAGCCATCTTGCAATTGAGTGAATTCTAATCGAGGTTAATCCGGTTCACAAAGACGCTAAATATTTTCCAAAAGATCCCGTTTTCATTTTCTTTTTTTTCATATTCTAGGTTCATTTTAACATTGCTACAGAAGCAAGAAGGTTTTTTTGACCAAATCCACATCTATATTATTTATAAAAAACTACAAATAAAACTAATTAAGAATTTACTTAAAAATAAAATATTTTACCGTAACCTAGGTAGCATAGTCTGCGAAACATAAACACAAAATACAAATCTATCAAATTTAACAAAAAAAATATTGAAAATATAATTATAAAAATATATAAAATATATATATAGAGAGAGACATATAGAAAAAATATAACAAATATAAAAAATTTACATGAATATATATTTAAAATGTATTTAAAACACATTTATATATATATATATATATATATATATATATATATATATATATATATATATATAATATATATATAAAATCTAACAATATAAAAAACAGAAAAATATGTACAAGTTTTTATATATAAATATTGAAAAAATATAAACAATATAAAACAATCTAAAATATGTGTAAAAATATCTATTAAAATCATTTAAAATATATTTAAAAATATTTATATATCTATTTTTTTGGTTGTTTGCGTTTGTGTCTTTTATAATTTGACATATATTTTTATCGATATTTTTACATATATTTTAGATTATTTTATATTGTTGTTTTATATATACATAAGTATATAAAATGGATATACATATATAACATAAATATATATACAAAATATATGAAAAGTATAAACATATTTATATGTATAACTATGTAAAAATGTATAGTAAAGTCTCGTTATATTGATATCGGATATATCGATAGTCCCGGTTATATCGATACCATTTCTATGCACGCACTGAGAAAATTACATGCAAACAGGGTCGGATATCTCGATAGTCCCGGTTCTATCGATATTTTTTTGGACTCCCTTGAATATCGATATAACGAGACTTTACTGTATATTAAAATATAAAATGGTCCAAATGAGGTAGCAACATTGACGTTTTGGAACAAAACTACATCAGTTACTGTCAAATCCAACGTGAGTGACCTGTGTGCTCACATAACTTGCCTCCTACTTCCCCTACCTTCCTTTCTACCTTCTTTCCTCCCTTCCTTCATTCTGTCCATTCTGTTTCGTCCATCCAAGTGTCATCCAAACCCCACCCACACACTCATTTACGTCACGATCGTTCTTCCTGGCAGCACGCCGAGTACGTGTTACATTGCCTCTGAGCCTTTTGCAACCGCCAAAGATATTTGCCCCGTAAATGCAGCTTGAACGTTGTGTACCATCATGGACTGCGATGGCTTTGTCGCTCCAGCTGGCAGCAAGATAAACAGATAGCTCCAGAGGCGGCCTTCCATCCATCAGCATTCCCATAAAAACCACGAGCACCCGCGCATAAATGTTGCAGACACATCATCGGCTCCTTCGCCGCCTTTTTCTGCGTACCCGCCCGGGCGCCATTATTCATGATTTCAACCCCCCGGCGGCCTAAAAGCGACTTTTGTAATATCCCACAGTCCCGATGTGGTTCAATCTAGCCTGATGCTGCCCGTCTCTATGCTGTCATATCGTTAAATTGTCCCCCTGACCCAGATGATATGAGACATTGTTATTTAAAATAATAATAATAATAATGACTCATTGCAGTCGCTATTTTGTTGGATTCACACCTCTCCACCTCTTGATTAAGACAATCGACAGGCTTGACGCGGCGCCGCTCTGTTGCTGATCTTTGTTGCCTTTCCTTAAAGCCAGCTGACTCCTCCTCGTCCTCCTCCTCTTCGTCCTCCTCTTCCTACTCCTCCTCCTCCTCTCACCCCCCTGTGGTAAGACCAATGGTACGCTCCGACGGTAACCTCGTCCGCCTCCTTCTACCTTTCCTGTGTCCATCCGCATGACAACACCACCGCTGCCCGCCGCCCCGCCGCCGCCGCTCCGCTGATATTTTCATATTTGCGTCTGACATTTTTGCAAGCGGACGTTGTTGTTGTTGCCATGGCGCCCGTTGCTTCCTCCCCGCCCTCTCCTCCTCCCACCCGTTGCTTACATACGTCCAGTGCTTTGTCATCAGCGCAAAACATCACGCCCGTCGCACTTAGTGTCCTTGATCTTTCCATTGATTTGATGTGTTTGGAAAACCAATTCTTTCTTATTCCTTGACTCTGCGTCACACCCCCCACGCCCACAACACCCCCCCCCCCATGCTTACTTTGATGCAACGACCTCAACTCTTGGGTTCGGGTACGACTGAGCAGCAGAGATAGCGGACGGCCATTTTTCTCACATATTAGCGGCTAATGTATATTGAGACCGAGCGAAAATCTGTTCCAAAACTTTTGCAGAGTTTGGACGGTACGTGGGCGACAAACAGACCCCGCCCACAAAGAAAGAACAGCGGTATAAATAAATGAGATATATTCGAATAGCACTCAGCGAGATGGCTGAATATTTTAGCATTGACAACCGGCACACAAAAGAAAGCCGCTGTTCCTGCTGCTAAAACCTGCCAAATTTTCACTCCTACCACTCCATCCCAAATAAAATCTAAAAATAGCCTGTCACAAGAGGGTTTGACAGTAAAAGCGAAGCACTAGAAAGGCTGAGAATGAGCTTTTCCAAGCGTGATGATAGAAATTTATACTAGCAGGTGTCATATCTTAATCCAAGTGAAGCTCCCCAGTTGTTTGGCCACTCCAGGTATGATTTAATGGCACCTCCCTCCCAGATCGTCACTTTTTTTCTCGATTTATGGACCAGCTTCCCGGCGATGGCCATCTCTACGGAAACGCTAAGCGTATTAAAACGTGCGCGATAGCACAGATCATCCTGCCGTTACCAAAGTCCGGCGGACCGTGTGATCGCTCGATCTGTTTGTCGCCCTTGTGGATTCCCCTCTCAAATTGACAAACCCTCCCTTAACCGGATCTCTGTTGTGAGCCGTGTTCAATTTTTACATGCTAACATGAAACGTGTGCATGTGTGTTTGTAAATAATGTCAATAACGTCCAAAAAAAGGGCCTTCAGAACTCTGAAGAGAACGCCCGGATCTCCATCACCTTCTTCCGGCTTTTCCGCGTGATGCGTCTGGTGAAGTTGCTATCCCGCGGGGAAGGCATCCGGACGCTCCTGTGGACCTTCATTAAGTCCTTCCAGGTAACGTAGTCCGTTGCAGACCTTGGTTTTCTCCACACAGCCCTTATTTTGCTCAGCGGGACGTACTTTGTAGATCTGGTAGTCATCAATGCAATGTAAACAATAAGGGCCCTGAAATTGAACCCTGTGGAACACCATCTGACCGTGGCGCTCAACGGGGACATAAAACAAGCATGAATGTGCATTGGACTGATGTTGTCTCATCTCTCCAGGCTCTCCCTTACGTGGCCCTGCTGATTGTGATGCTGTTCTTTATTTACGCTGTCATTGGTATGCAGGTAAGCCACCTCCTGCTTTGTCTCTGTCGGATTTAATTGCCCTTTCCTAATTGTCCAAAGAGACTGGTGTGTGTTTTTTGTTTCTCTCTCCCCCGCCGTCTCTCGTGCAGATGTTTGGCAAGATAGCGTTGCGGGACCACACGCAGATCAACAGGAATAACAATTTCCAGACGTTCCCCCAGGCGGTGCTGCTGCTCTTCAGGTGAGGAAAATTGCAACGCTCCTCTACTTGTCCACGCATGTGGTACCCTCCCGGAGTCCCCACTTCAAAAATAATCCGTGGGGTTCCATTTATGCGCCCCATCGGTGTAAAGGTCCGAAATGGATTTTAACTCATTCACTGCCAGACATGTGCAAAAATGTCTCCACTCCAGTACTAGGGTTTTTGTCATTGTCACTTGAATTCCAGGACCCACGGAATATTGAATTTTAGGACTACACAAACATTCAATCCAGCTTAAGAAACTTTAGACACTCTTCTTTCATCAGAAAAAAATGAGTTAATTCCTAAGTCATATGGGTCTGGAGTGATATGAGTTTGAAATGAGGACAGATGTCCAAAATGCAATGCAATACATACATATTGGTTTATATAGGGCTTTAACCACAGCTGATTCTGCCCCCTTGTGGAAAATACAAAAAAAATCCAAAGGCCATGGCCAGCGCTTGATTGGCACCCAAGCATGAAAAACCAAAACCCGAACAAATTCGGGAGTAGCACTCGACATCATATTTTCAATTCCCGAATAAATTCGTGAGTGGCAGTGAATAAGTTAAGAAGGTATTGGATCCAGGAAGGAATTTCCACAAATGTTAGCATGTAGCAAACCGTAAGCAACCGTTTTTTGCCGGCAGATGCGCCACAGGCGAAGCATGGCAGGAAATTATGCTAGCGTGCTCGCCCTATCGTCCTTGCGAGAAAGGATCCACCAATGAGAACATCACCATCCAGGAGGACTGCGGGAGCCAGTTCGCCATCATCTACTTTGTCAGCTTCTATATGCTCTGTGCCTTTCTGGTGAGTACTTATCCCAAAACCCTCCATCTCATTTTTTAAAAAAATATTTCCTTGGGAGTGAAATTTGTACCATGAATCTTCACGTAGATCATCAATCTCTTCGTGGCGGTCATCATGGACAACTTTGACTACCTGACCCGAGATTGGTCCATCTTGGGACCGCATCACCTTGACGAGTTCAAGAGAATATGGGCCGAATACGACCCAGAAGCAAAGTGAATTAGCCAAACGTGACCCCCGATGCACTCCACAACGATCGGTTTTTGAGGAACTTGGTCTTTTCTCTCCAGGGGGAGGATCAAGCATCTGGATGTAGTGACTCTACTCCGAAGAATCCAGCCTCCGCTAGGTTTCGGGAAGCTCTGTCCTCACCGGGTAGCCTGCAAGGTGGGCAGTCCGACGTCCGTTTTGACCAGATGATTCCCGAAAAAAAACATTTAGCATCATGTTTGTGTATGTTTAGCGTCTGGTCTCCATGAACATGCCTCTCAACAGCGACGGAACCGTCATGTTCAACGCCACACTCTTCGCGCTGGTCAGGACGGCGCTGAGGATCAAGACGGAAGGTGGAGAAGACGCACGGTTGAAAATGGCGTTCGGGTTGTCTTTACTACGTTCCAAGTTTATTTTATGGTCCGTGTGGATTTTCAGGGAATCTGGAGCAGGCCAACGAGGAGCTGAGGGCCATCGTGAAGAAGATCTGGAAGAGAACTAGCATGAAACTGTTGGATCAAGTGGTGCCCCCTGCTGGCGGTTTGTGTTATATATTCTCAAACCTATATTGACAATTATTTTTCCACATGATAGACGGTGAGATTTTTATCCTCCGTTAAAGACGACAAATATTTTTGCTTTCATGTTCGAAACGTTAATTTGCTTGCTTCGCCCTTTTAGACGACGAAGTAACGGTGGGAAAGTTCTACGCCACCTTCCTCATTCAGGAGTACTTCCGCAAGTTCAAGAAGAGGAAAGAACAAGGCCTGGTGGCCAAGGTGCCGCCTAAAACGGCCCTCTCTCTGCAGGTAAGCGCCAAATTATTCTCCAAAGTCGATTTCTGCATCGACAATTTCGCCGTTCGTTTAGGCGGGCCTGCGGACGTTGCATGACATCGGTCCGGAAATCAGGAGGGCCATCTCCGGAGATCTGACGGTGGAGGAGGAGGTAGACAAAGGCCTGAAGGAGCCCATATCGGCTGCATCCGAGGACGATATCTTCAGGGTAAATAAATACATAAATGAATAATAAATACATGCCATTGTCGCTTTGGAGTGCCTCGTTGTCACCCATGAACGTGCATACTTCATGAAAAGAAGCAGATAATAAATAAAAGATATGTCCATATTTTCAGAATAAAACTCATTGTATGTCTGTATTATGATTTCGGAAAAGAGGGGAATTTGCCAAAACTCAAAGAAAATCTGTTCATATTTTCAGAATAAGTACATTTATGTCAGAATTATAATTTGGGAAAAATGCGGAATTATCCAAAATTCAAAATCTGTTCACATTTTCAGAATAAAAGACATTGTAGGTCTGAATTTTGATTTATGAATATTGAGGAATTATTAAAAATAAATACATAAATAAAATTGGCTAATTATCCAAAACTAAAAAAATCTGTCCATATTTTCAGACCAAAAGACATCGTATGTCAGAATTTTGATTTATGAAAGTATTGAAAAAAAACATTAAAAATAATAAATAGACACGCTACATGTCCATCCTGGCTAGAATTAATATGCCTAATAGTGTTTTAGCGGTCTTTATTTTCACTTCCTGCGTCTCGATTCATCACTTCCTCTTCTCCATTTTGAAAACTCTGCAGCGATCTGGCGGCTTGTTCGGCAACCACGTCAACTACTACAACCAGAGCGACGGTCGCGCCTCCTTCCCTCAGTCGTTCACTACCCAGCGTCCTTTGCACATCAGCCAGAAGGGCTCCCCCTGTGAAGGCCAAAGCCCCTCCCATGAGAAACTCATGGACTCCACCACCTTCACGCCGTCCTCGTACTCGTCGTCGGGCTCCAACGCCAACATCAACAACGCCAATAACACGAGCGTGGGGGGCGTCCCCCCCCAGGGCGGCACCCGTTTCCCCAGCCCGTCCATCAGCACGGTGGACGGCCACGCTGGACAGCCGCTGACCCCCATCCTGCTACCCAGATCGGCTTGGTGCTTCCCTCCCAAGAGGTAACCGTCCCGTCATCCGTGAAGCGCGGGAGGACGATGGCGATCTCTACTTTGAAAACGTTTTCATCCCTTTCTTCTTCTTCTTCTTTCCTATCTTGGTGCGCATCGACGAGCAGGACGTGTTTTTTTGACAACCTCCTTCGGTATGTTGCCGAAGTGTGTTTTGGATGAGGAAGTGCCATAGCAACGCCGGTTGCTATGCACGCTCGTGCTGTTACCTCAATGGAGCTAACTCACTGCCGCTTAGCTAAGCTACGGTTAAAAGGTTTGGGGCCAGCGCCCCAAACCTTCCTCATCCAAAGCTTCTGATTCGTCCGTCACGGTTCTGGGTTTCATTTGACGAATTATCTCGCCTGGTTCAATGAAGCTTTTTGACTGACCTCATTAGTATTTTTATTTCCATTGCTATTTTCAACGCTAAGACTGTGCTTGGCCCCGCACCAAACTTTCCCTAACAAAGGCTTCCGATTGGTCCGTCACGCTTCTGGGTTCCATTTGGCGAAACATCTCAACTGGTTCAACGAAGCATTAGACTTAGATGATTAGCATTTTTACTCTCGGTGCTACTTTCAATGCTACGTACACCTGCCGCTTCACCCCGCACTAAACTTTCCCTGTCCAAGGGTTCCGATTAGTCCGTAATGCTTCTAAGGTTCCTTTTGGCGAAACATCTCGACTAGTTCAACGAAGCTTTTAGACCCAGATCATGAGCATTTTTACTCTCTGTGCTACTTTCAACGCTATATACGCCTGTGCTTCGCCCCGCTTCTCCAACCAAACTCAGCTCATCCGTACACTGGGATTGACTCTGCGTCTTTATCCAACCCCCACCCCACCCCCCTCAACCCCTATCAGCTCTGACTCGAGCGACAGCCGCCTACCCATCATCCGCAGGGATGAAGGGTCCACGGAGGAGACGTACGACGAGAGCTACACCGACGAGAGGGAGTTCCACGAGGACGACCACTCGCTCTCCTCTGACATGTAGACTCAATCGACATTTCTGGACCTTAGGGGAGGCTATTGTTACCGCCATTTTCTCCCATCAGGCTGGTGTACCGCGACGACACCTGTAAGCAGCTAACTCCCATGGAGGAAGGAGACGACATGGAGGAGAGAAGAGGAACCGGGGGTTGGCAATCCCCCCGAAGGGTCTTCCTATGTCCCTCCTCTTTAGGTACCACTCTATTCGGTTCAGGTTGCTCTCTGCGACTTGTTTCCACCACCTGGTCTTTTCGTCAGTGCGTAGATCTTCTTTCCATTTGGAGTGTCTGAGAAGGCAGTCGAGACCAGACGTCTCCCAGAAGACAGCCGTACCGTTGCACCTCGTCCATCATCAGGTAGGAATTGGTTCGCTCAGTAGGGGGGGTTTCAGGGGGGGTTGATGACGGTGTAGTCCTAACTCGCCCGGCACTCCTCCCTGAAGGCCCTCGCCGTCGCCGGGCTGAGTCCGTTGATCAGGAGGAGTCACTCGCCCACCCTCTTCAGCAGGCTGTGCTCCAGTCCCGCAGGTATTCGTCCTCTGCGTCGAGAAGATCGCCGGGCGGGGTTGATGACGGTTTTGTTTTTCTCCTTGCGCCAGAGCAAGGCGGCGATGCCTCGTATCAACGGGTACCTTCGTTGAGGTTGGAGGGCTCCAATTCTCACGAAAAGTTAAACACCAGCTTGCCGTCGGTCAATTGTGGGCCTTGGTAAGACCGAACGCTCAGGGGGAAGACAGGTGGGAGGGGGTGTAGAACCTCTAAGGACAATGCACAATGCCCACCAAAAACCAGCCCAATTTTCACCGACCAGAGTCCTTTTGTTGTCAATAACCCACCTTGGATGACAGACAGAGTTTGTTTTTCACCTATAGGTATACAGACAGTAACGGCAATAGTCGGGTACCCAGTCCTAGCCCCGCCTCCGGCATGCCGACAACCAATCACAGAGCGACGCGCCCCGTGTCGCTCACGGTGCCCTCGCTACTGAGGCACGACTCCGGTTCTTTGTCGCACGGTAGTGCGGGTAGTCTGGTGGAGGCGGTAAGTGTTTGTGGGTGGGCGTGGCCTCCACCTGACTAATTTACTGACCCCTCCCACCCTGGTTCTTGGCAGGTGCTAATATCAGAAGGCTTGGGCCACTTTGCGCAAGACCCTTCCTTCATCGAGGCCACCAAGGCTGAACTGGCCGACGCCTGCGACATGACCATCGAGGAGATGGAACACGCCGCCAGCAACATCCTCAACGGCAACCCCCCCGGCGACGCCGACGCGCCCACCGCCCCCAACGGTCACCTCCACAGGGACAGGACGGAGGACGTCGGGAACCGAGGCTCCGCCCACGGGCCGTCGTCCATCGAGGAGCGGCAGGAGCTTCTCTCGGGGACGCGGGGACAGGAGGACGAGGAGGACGAAGGCGGGGAGGACGTCGGGGGACACCACCGAAGCTCCGCCGCCGTGGGGGGGGCGCGGCAGAGGACCAGCGGGCTGCTGGAGGAGGAGGATATGGAGTGTGTGACCAGTTTGTAGGACCTCCGCTGGACGTCTTGCCATTGGTGGCTGCGCCGGACCCTCTTTTCACCCCCCTTGGAACAATGGCGGACAAGGCGCGCCACAAATTCTCTGTATGTCTGAATGTTTGTAGTAAAGTATATCACAGTATACTCTATATTAGCCCCCGGTGGCCACGCAGGACCGCCCTACCACCCCGACCCCTCTTTGTATGCACGTTTGTGCGTGTGTGAGTGAGAGTGCGTGTCTCTAAAGTGCCTCACAGTTTTCTCACGTCCTCAAAGTGACAAGGCGAAGGCAAGGAAAAAAATGTTCGCCGGCCTTTTCGTCTTGTCGGTGTTGGGAGAGGGCGGGGGGGTGGGGGCGGAGTTACCCCCCACCCCCCAACCCTCCTCGAGTCACTCGGGATGAAGCGCTGTATCAGCAAAAGAAAAGAAATGGCCTCCTCTTCCAAAGGAACACCTCCCTCCAGTCGTGGGGGGGTGCCAAGGATGGAACGACAGCCTCCCAAAATGGCTGACAAACTGCCCCCGCTGGCTTCCTTTCTTTTTGTCACTTCCTGCGACGAGTGAAAACCCGTGCACCATTTTTTTAATTCCCCTCAACCCCCCACCAACCCCCTTCCTTTCGTCATGCCGCCATTTTGTTTCGGCGAGGAGTTGGACAGGACTCTGGCCTCACCTTTTTCTGTATTGTCCGCCATTTTGTTTTTTTCCTTCTCATGCTGTCTAATGTATCTTTTTTTTTTTTTTTTTTTTTTGCACAATCGGGGTGCTGTTTTTTTCCCGAAATGTACTTTTAGGATAATTTTAAGCGTTTTTAAGTAACGAAAGACGGGCGTAGACTTTTATTTTGGGGTTGCGTGTCTGCGTTCATTTTATTTTTTGCGCGTGTGTGTATGTAAGACAAGACTTCTTTCTCTCAGTATGCACCTTTTACAGATTATATCTATTTATTTATTTATTCCCCACACCCTCACCTCCCCCACCCCAGAGGTGAGTGCGTTTTTTTGAGTCGATTCCCTACGTACGCTTCGATGAAAATGATTTTTAAGCCTAAATAATAATTTAAGGTAGCATTAAACATGTGTACGTGTGACGGGGCGAATAAGGGGGGGTTGGGTTGTTGCAAAGCTTCCAAAGCGTTTTAAGGTTCGAAGTTTTTAATAGGCACGGATGGGGGTCCAAGGGTGGGTTCTCTTCGGAGGTAGACATTTTTTTTTCTTAATGAATGCGCTGAAAAAAACGAAATTAGTCGTGAATGCAGTGAAAGGGCCGTAACACACTGTTATCATACATACCAGTCGTCTTTCTCTTCAAACTAACTCTTAGGGCTGAGTTTCAAGATGCTGCAAAGAATTTTAAATCCATCGTCAAACATCTTAGAGGAAGTGAGGTTTTTTTAGGGGGGGTGAGGTTGCATGCGGGTTTTGCCAATCGTCATTCGGAGTTTGTAGCAAGAAAGTGCGCCAGTGACAGATTTGGAAATACTGTATAATCAAAGCCAGATTTCAGGGGTGTTATTTCTAGTTTTGTCATTGTAGCTCATCACTTTTTTTATTTTTCAAAATATTTATATTTTTAAGTGACCAAAATCAATTCAAAGTTATGATTTTTTCAAACCAAAAGTGAGAATGAAATCAAAACTCCAAAACTGATTAGCTTGTTAGTAAGATGTCCGCCGTCACTCCCCGTTGCCTCTCACGGGCAAAACCTGGACTCAAAAAATGGTATTTACCACTCACGCCCCCTCAAGGAACACTCTTGTGACATAATAATTATGCAAATTTAATATAACTGTGATGTCACGTGGCTGGAAACCGCCATCTGCATTTTTTTCTGTTGCTAAGTTAGCGCTTATTAGCAGCTTTGTTGTAATGGATAACGTTTTGAGATGGAACGATTTGACGAAAAGGCCCCTCCCCCCCCGTTTAACATTCCTCACATTTGACCCCCAAGTAACCTTTCCCCAGAAACAAATAGATATGCAATAATTTTGTCTGTGCGGTTCCCCCGGCGCGTTTATTTTTATTTATTTTTTTTGCATGCCAGAGAAATCTATCATACTTGAAATCAGGTGAGCTGCAGTGTCGTTTTAATTGTGCGTTTTATTGACCTGATGTTTTTATTTTTGCGCTACTATTGAAGGCTGATGAAGGTTGATTTATTTCTCTGGTCAATGTGGCTGATTGGCGGGTGTCGCATGACGTCGGTGTAGCTAAAAGTAGGGCTGAACCATTCTGAAAAATAGCTTCATGACAATTTTATATTACATTTTCCTGTCTTTTTATTCATTTATGTTTTGACAAATATTACCAATGATTCCGGATTACATCTGATTTTAGTTCAAAACATTTAGGAATACGCTAAAAATGCACCTTGAATTATTATTTAATTTAAATACCGTTCCTCCAATTAAACAATATCCTTAAGAAATATATGTTAAAAAAATGTAACGGCAATTGACCAACTAAAGTAAAGTGTTTATGAAGCCTTTTTAATGTCAATGTTGTCAATTTGAAATCCATTAATCGTTCAGCCCTACTACTTGGTGAGTGTACATAAGTCACATGATATTCGAATGAACACATGATTTTGCATAACTTGAAAATGGCCTCCATTTTATTTTATTTTTTTATCCTGCTCCCAATATCAAACTTGTTTAAATCCCCGCTCCAAAGCATCTATTGAATCATGCTAAACTTTCAAGCCATGACTTATAAAGAAGAATGACTTATTTATTGATTCTGATACCTTTCCGATTGGAGGTTTTCAGATAACGCTGTTTAGAAATGGCCGACATTTTCTTGATCACTCTGTTCACTGACCGGAAGGGAGATTTTTCTCTCTTCCTTTCTGAATGTTCTGTACTCCTGCTTCCTCGTGTGACGGGACTTAAACATGCAGTTATGCATAATGTACGGTGGTGCCTTGAGATACGAGTGATGCTAAAGGGAATGCTATGTTCGATGCTAACACTAAATGGTGAAGCATCATGAACTGGGTAATAATTATCATTTTCTTGGTGGTGTCATATAACTACGCAACAAAGAGAACAATGTTGTCACTTATAAATGAAATTTATCATTATGGTTATTTTATTATTATATACAGTTTATTTATCCTCATCAAAAAACAACGAATATTATTGTAAAAGAATGTGTCACTCACAGTATTGTGACAACTGTGTGACGGTAAAAGGCTTCCCTCCTGTGGACAAATCCGTCATAGCAGTCTAAATTCATTTTAACTAGTCAAAACCTCGGTTTTCCACGATAATCCAAACCGAAAATAATCCCATTATAATCAATGTGTCTAATTACATTGATGATAATGGCACATATTTCGGTTTTCGACCCAAAATTTTGGGTTTTATATGCCTCGATTTACAACAGGTTCTCAACTAAGCGTACCTGAATGCACCACTTGACTCCCCACTCAAGGCACCACTGTATCATTACAGTACTATATGATATGAAGGTTTTAAAATTGATATCACTTCACCATAAACCGACGATTGTATATTTTTATACAGCATATCTGAGTCGTGAATAATTTAATCAAAAGAATGTGACGGATTGAAGCGGTTTGGAATGTATTTATGGCCTACTGACTGTAGCGTCAGCATGAATTTATTAGAAAGTCCCACTTGAGGAAAATATTCAGGTTGCAAGCGTTGATGCAGACATTTTGTATTTTATTGAAGTCAAACCATTGCTTGATCGAGCCCAAAACCTTCTTTTTTTTGCATGGCCGCCAATCACTTTGAACCCAGAACGAAAAGCAAGTGTACAGCTATTTTGTGGGGAAAAGTATATTCTCGAATGCTAGTTTCCATAGCGACTTTATTCTATTTTAGATATAAAATGGAGAAATATTTATATGCTTTGATTAAAAGAGAACGACAAAGATGGACGGTGCAATTATGAATCGAAGCCATTTTGCAAACCCTTGTTGTTAATCCCAGATAAGTTTCCTTTGTGCGAGCGGATGTGACCAAAGTAAAAGGATTGATCGTCAAAATCAATTCCGGGTGTTAAGGTAATGGCCGTAAAGAAAATTGAGGCTTTTTTTCCCCCAAATTTGAGTCAAGACACATAAAAGTCCGATTTTCTAAAGCTCACAATTAGTCGTGCAAGCATGCATTTATGAGTGTGTGTTTGTGTGCGCAGCTTTAAATGAGCCTTTATTTTGCTGACAGTACTGACGAGTCTAAAACTCTATTGTAGTGTTTATTTTATTTTATTTTTTGTCTACCCCGCAGATGGGAATTGTGCCCAGAGGCGTTCAAAGACCAATTCTTCACATTGTCGTAGGTGAGATCACTTTGTTTTCCTTTCAAAGTGAAAGTGTGTCGACACAAGTCACACACACACACACACACACCCTTGGTTGCGTGAGGGTTTTTTTTTCATTGGCCGACGTCACTTGGTCGCCTTGGTAACGGCTGCATGGTCTCTCACTTTGGATAACCTCTTCTTTTTCTTATTTTTTTCCTTTCCTTTCATTTTAGACTCTAGAAAAGGGAAAGAATATACAAATAAATCAGAATATTAATTCAATCACTTTTTCTACTCCTATTTTCCAGAAAAAAATGACACTGAAAAAAACAGGGAAAAAAATTATTTGTAAATAAATCGTGTACAGTTTGTATCTGTAAGTCGTCAGTCTGTCATTTGTGACAGAGTCTGTCTTGCTTATAACGCACGCTACCAGTAAATTAAAAAATGAAAATAGTATATTTAGACTGTATGGTCCCTTGAAAGCAAGTTTTAAATTAATATCTGATGTATATTCCTGTAACATTGCATTTTTATCTGAGGAATGATGTTATTAAAAAAAATGCGAATAAATTGCATTTCCTACAGTCGTCTTCCTCGTGCTCCCTTTGTTTCTTCCACATACGTATCATTGCTGGCCCTTATTGTTTTATTTATGTTTATTATTTCGAACTGTATTTAATAAGTTTTAAATTGAAAATGTTTAACAATGCACGTTTGTGTTAAAATTTGGAAATTGCGATAACAACAAACATACGCCTGTGTAAGCTCTCAGTCGTACAGGAGACAAACAAACATACGCGTGAACTCACAGAGATCTCACGAGGTTATGACACTCCATATACGGAAGTCCCAAGTTTTGTTTGTTTGGTTTTTTAATTATTTAATATGAACGAGTACTTCTTGGTGACACCACGCTCTTATACTACAATGATTCACAACAAAAAAATAGTTTGGTCAATTCCAGATAGCGAATTGTCTTCAAAACGACAACTTTGAGAGTTTTACTTTATTTAAATGTTATGTAATTGTACCGATGACCACTTTATATTTGAATTAGTGGTCTGTTTATGTGTTACTTCCGTACTTCCAGGTCCGACTGACGCAGAAAAAAATATCCCGTGACCGTAAGGTGTCCTGTGAGTTTTGAAATATGCTTATAAATGTAATACAGTAAAGTCTCGTTATATCGACATTCAAGGGAGTCCGAAAAAATATCGATATAACCGGGACTATCGATATATCCGACCCTGTTTGCATGTAATTTTCTCCGTGCGTGCATAGAAATAGTATCGATATAACCGGGACTATCGATATATCCGATATCGATATAACGAGACTTTATTGTATATTAATATTATTATTATGCTTGAGATACTTAATACGAGATACGGTAAACACCGCCGTCTTGTGGCTAACTCGAGTAACTACATCCACGGTGGCAATGGCTGAATGGATATAAAAGAAACTTTATCCATCCATTTAAATTGGAGATGACTTCATTCGATCCAATTGAGACTTCTAAACTATGATAAAAGTTGCACCCACAGCTAATACATAAAATATAACTAATAATTCGTCCATTTTGGACACTTTGACGTGTGTTTTTTGGAGAGGCAGATCACATGATCACCCGTGAGAGGATACTCGAGACTTTACCGACCCGCCTCCACGATGACAGAGGTTGAGATTTTCCCAGTCGATGTCAATAGGGCACAAAGAGACTCCGGGAGAGAAATCGTAAGTGTGTGTCTCCCACCAGGAGGCGAAAAACGACTCTCCACACCTTGATGGAGGAGCAACTTGCACCGCTTCACCTGATGTTTGCGTGACACCATGTGTGGGAGCCGTGGAAGAAGCTCACCTGGACGTTACGATGAAGACTTCTCCTTTGTCAGCCCCGTGGTCAAATATCTGCTCTTCATATTTAATTTCATATTCTGGGTGAGTCTGCTGCTTTCCAAATATGTTCCCTGGGGGGCGTTTAGTTGCAGGAAAAATGAAAATATAGCTGGCAAACAACAGCAAGACTTGTGCAAGGGGCGTTGAAGCGAGACATTTGTGTTTTAACAGAATTATGTTGTGTGCTTAATCAAGTGTCTACAGGATTAAAATGTTTTTGTTCCGGGGGGGGGGGGGGGTCAGGTCAGATGATTTATAAACCATATTTTGCAGCCAGACAATTGAAAGTGTGCAGTTATTGGTTCACTAAAGCGAACCTAGCACGCAATCACTGCAGTGTGACACCTAAAAGTACATAAACGCCTTTAAAATGAAACAGCAACACTGTTCACAACAAACCAAAGTCCAAATTCATGTTGGGTCACTTTAAGAAGATTTGGATTAAAGGTGCACGCAAAATGAACACCGTCACTACACTGTAGGTTACAATAAGCATTTTTTAATGCCTTCCATAAGTGAGCCGCTATAAGTCATGCTTGGGCAAGATGAGGATGTGTAATAACTTGGACGAGATTCCTGTTCCAATGTGCAGTTTGTTACACTTGTTTTCGGGAATGGCGCCACGCCAAGGGACAAGTATGAACATATCACATCATCATTCTTGCGCAATCAAGTTGTCAAATTTCCCCTCGTCTCTCTTACAGCTCATCGCCATGGCCATGATCGCCATCGGTGTATACGCCCGCGTCGTCAAGCACGCAGGTAAATCCAAAATCAGATCACACCACCCCAAAAATCACAAAAATCCAACCCTGTGATTGACTCGTCCCATAGAGACGGCGTTGGCGTGTCTCGCCGTGGACCCGGCCATGATGCTGCTGGTGGTCGGCGTGCTCATGTTTATCATCACTTTCTGCGGCTGCGTGGGCGCGCTGCGTGAGAACATTTGCCTGCTGCAGTTTGTAAGTTGCCATTTTGTTGATAAAAAAAGTCAAACAAAGCAGTTTACGTTTTTTTTTTTCTTTCCTCGCAGTTTTGCATCAGTCTGACTGTCATCTTCCTGCTTCAGTTAGCTGCTGGAGTGCTGGGGTTCATCTTTTCTGATAAGGTAAACAATTTCTTCGGTTTTATTTTTGCCGTTTTAGTGCGACTAGATGGCGAGCAGTGACCATATTTGTGTATTCTGCCACTTCTGCCTCTAAAAAAAGTATATTATTACGCAGTGTTTTTTATCAAACACATTCCGAACATTGTGGGGGTTTATTTTAGGGGGCTGGGGGGTCTGAAATTGTGATTTTATTGTATTTTGGTCACAAATTAAACACAAAAGAGAACACTAATGGGAGCTACACCGGGAAATGTCGCCGTCTGGCGGTCACTTTTATGTTAGCACCTACCCACCCTTTCCCCAAGTAATACATATTTTTAATGAAATTGCTGTTTGAACAAAAAAAATTCACTGGTTTCCACATTTTTTGTCTACGTGTGTATTTAGTTTAAGCCAATAAGAAAAGGTTTTCTTTTTCACAGGCCCGTAACAAAGTAACCCAAATGGTCAACAACGCCATTGTGCACTACAGAGATGACATCGACTTGCAGAACCTCATTGACTTTGGCCAGAAAGAAGTCGGTCACTACCTCACACGTCATCGTTAGTTTATTTTTTAATATTCAGTAAAATATATATGTCAATTATTTCTTCAGTTTGGCTGCTGTGGAGCCATGACCTACCATGATTGGTCCAATAACATGTATTTCAATTGCACTGCCAACAATCCCAGCCGGGAACGCTGCTCTGTCCCGTTTTCGTGTTGCATCATCACCAACGACAAGGTTTCATCTTTTACTTTTTTATAAATTGATTTATTTTATTTCAATAGCAAATTTTGCCAAACTTTCTAAGTGTGTGTGTGTGTGTGTGTGTGTGTCCTCGCAGGTAGAAGTGATTAACACTATGTGCGGGCAAGGCATGCAGGTAGTGGAGTACATGGATGCCGGCAATGTCATCCATACCAACGGATGCATCGACAAAGTGGTGGATTGGATACACAGTAACCTCTTCCTTTTGGGAGGTGTCGCACTGGGGCTGGCCATTCCTCAGGTGGGGAAAAAACACAACTCATCTACACACAAAGTTGGTTTAACAATGATAGCTTCTTGCAGTTGGTGGGCATCCTGCTCTCTCAGATGCTAATCAGCCAAATTAAAGACCAGATAGAGCTGCAGAACTACAACCTCAAACACCGCGCTGACCCGTGGAGATGACCTGTGACACTGGCAACCATTTTGACCTCTTGACATGAACATTATTTTATTTTTTGGGGGGCGTGGGGGGAGTTTAAGCAGTCATTTAAATTGCAGTAACTTTAAAATGTATATTATTTACACTCATAGCAATGATGTTGGGTAGCATAACAAAGCTAGCTGTTTTTACTTAGCGATACCATTATTTGAATCGCCCAACGTAAAATTTGGAATTTAGCCATCTTTATTTTTTACAAAAAATATTCTGTGACTGTAAAGTGTCCTTGAGAGTTTTGAAAGACGTTTATAAATGAAATTATTATAATTGAGAGCCCTAATACGAGATTGGGTGAATTACCGCCGTCTAGTGGCCAACTCGAGTAACTTCATCCAGGGTGGGTATGGCTGAATAAAAAGGGACTTTAACGTTATTTTTAACAGAAATAATTGCATTTTGCTCAAATGCTTTTAATTCCCGGTGACGTGTTTTTAAACGGTTTCAGCTTGACGTTTTATGTCAATGTTACTTCTGTGTTAAAAATCTGAAAATGTTTTAGTATAGTTTCATGTTCATCTGTCTTGTGTGACAACAAAAAAAGACTAAAATTGACATGACAATTTTGTGTTACGTCGATGCACTTTCGTCACTAAAGGAGTTTGTTTACGGAAGTAAATGCGGTTCTACGCATGCGCGAGAAAGAGCTATGGATGGAGATGGCCGTTTTTTTTGTGTGTGGTCCTGTTTTTTTCCTTATTTAATGAGTCGATGGAGGTTGTATGGGGTCGTTTTTTTTAAATACAAGCAAGAAAAAATATATGTTAAATTATTTTTATTGACATGTATTTATTTCGCCTTGATTTATCCGAGTAAGGAAAAAACGGATTCTAGTTTGCAGTGGCAACCGAAATCAAAATGTATAACAGATTTTGGGATTCCTGTTTGTTTTTCTATTTATTTTTCATGAAAAATCCACGAAAAAATGCTATTTTCTATGCGTAATATCATTGCCATGAGGCACATTTTTCCCTTCCTGTGAGCAGATGGAAGGGGAGGGGGCGGTATGGGATTTGTGGTGCTGTTGTGGTGGGATAGCAAGGGGGGTGGTTGGCGCATGCGCACTGGCAGTTGGAGCTCCAGTTACACTTTTTCAGATTTTTGGGGATGTTGGGGGGAGGGCGAATCTGCAACTTTTCTAAACATTTCCCCACTTAATACACCCTAACCAGTCACTTTTTTTGTTTCGTCACCTTGTCGATTTTGGATCATTTTGAATTTTTGGGGGAACTTTTGAAATCACGATGGAATTTGGAGACGCACCAAAGGGGAAAAGGAACGAAGGGTTTCGTCGTGGAAAAAGTTTGGATCGTTCTTAAACTTGTGCTCACTTTTTCGGGGCGATCTCTCATCAAAGAAGTGGAACTAGAAAATCAAAAATGGAATTTGAACCTCTACAACAATCTCACTACTAGAGCACCTTTATCGTCCTTATTTTGGCAACATTTAGCCTCTCCACCGTCCGTGCACCCCCCCCTTCCTTCTCTCTCTCCCAAGATGTCCTCCCAAGTTTGGAGCGCCTTTGTTGGCTTGTCCTGGATGCTGTTCGTGCTGCCCTGCTCCAACCTCGCCGTGCAGCTACCCCACAACGCGACCATATTCGAGGACAAATGCAAGACGATGACGACGTGCGAGGCGCTTAAATACAACACATGCTTGGGATCTCCTTTGCCGTACACGCACACGTCCCTGATGCTAGCAGAAGACTCCAGCTCCCAGGAGGAAGCTTTCGAAAAGTTGACCATGTGGTCCGGTAAGTTAAAACGACACTAATCACAACAATGAGTCATTTCTGAATAGATTCTAACGTGTTTTATTAAAATAATCGGCTAACAAATCAATGCAGGGCTGGTAAACGAGGATGTGTCTCCCTCTAGCGGACAATGTGTGTATGAGAGGCGAAAAATAACAATTGGATTGAATTAGCCTTTATTAGTCTTGAAGTGGAGAGATTTACATTTCACGGCAGCAAAATTATGAAAGGAAGAAGAAAGAAAAATAAGTAAAAATACAGGAGCCGTTGTAAAGGCAGCAATCACATTCAATTGTTTTATTTTACTTTTGTGTACTGAGCTTTCACTGAAAACACTACCTAAATTTGGTTCACCGTATGGCTAGCATGACATGCCGTGACGTCATTTCCCAGGTTTGCGTAACGCCCCTCGCTGCTGGTCCGTCATCCAACCTCTGCTGTGCGCCGTCTACATGCCCAAGTGTGAAAACGGCCGAGTGGAGCTGCCAAGTCAGAGTTTATGTCTGGCAACGCGTCGTCCTTGCAGTATCGTAGACCAGGAACGCGGATGGCCCAACTTCCTCAAATGCGAGAAATTCCCAGTGGGCTGCTCGGTAAGCAATTTTTCATGTCTTTTATCATCCGGATTTCCTTTTTTTAAGGATTATCTATCTATTTGTTGCGCAGAATGAGGTACAGAAGCTGAAATTCAACACGTCGGGTCAATGCGAGGCGCCGTTGGTGAAGACGGATATCCAGTCGAGCTGGTACAAAGACGTGGAAGGTTGCGGCATCCAGTGCGACAACCCGTTGTTTACCAAGGAAGAGCACGACGACATGCACGCCTACATCGCCTATTTTGGCACCATCACCCTCCTCTGCACTTTCTTCACCCTGGTGAATATGATCTCAATCAGGCTTGACCAAACAGAATGTCAAGGGGCCCTAAGATTGGTCCCTGCGTGTCGCCAGGCTACGTTTCTGGCCGATTGGAAGAATTCCAACCGCTACCCGGCCGTTATCCTGTTCTACATCAACGCCTGCTTCTTCGTGGGGAGCATCGGTTGGCTGGCGCAGTTCCTGGACGGCGCCCGTGACGAGATCGTGTGCAAGAGCGACAACACCATGAGACTCGGGGAGCCTTCGTAAGTCCGCCGCTGCCCAAAATCCGTCGCGAACGTGGCAGTATGTAACATTTTTATTTTACCCACAGTTCATCTGAGACTTTATCGTGCGTGACGATCTTCATCATCGTGTACTACTCGCTGATGTCGGGAGTGATTTGGTTCGTGATGCTGACGTACGCCTGGCACACGTCGTTCAAAGCGCTCGGGACCACCCAGCAGCCGCTCACCGGGCGCACTTCCTACTTCCACATGGTCACGTGGTCCATCCCCTTCGTCCTCACCGTCGCCATTTTGGCCATCGCGGAGGTACGTTCACATTTTTCATTTACAAACTAGCGATGACAAAAGAATTCATTTCTTATTTGTATTGGAACCTGCAGGTAGATGGCGACTCGGTCAGCGGTATCTGCTTTGTCGGCTACAAGAACTACAGATACCGCGCCGGTTTCGTGCTGGCGCCCATCGGCGTGGTGTTGGTGGTCGGCGGCTATTTTCTCATTCGAGGTAAATCCCGGCGCAACTCTCGTGCAATCAACAGGGGTTCAAACTGAGTGTTTTTTGTCCTTGTAGGGGTCATGACCCTGTTCTCCATCAAAAGTAACCATCCAGGTCTCCTGAGCGAGAAAGCGGCGAGTAAAATCAACGAGACAATGCTGAGACTTGGTATGATCCTCGTGAACACATGCGGAGGAACGTAAACAATCAAAAAAAACACACAAATCTTTGTATTTTTCTATTTATTTTTTATTTTTTCAGGCATATTTGGCTTCTTAGCTTTCGGCTTTGTTTTCATCACATTTGGCTGCCACTTCTATGACTTCTTCAACCAGGCCGAATGGGAGAGGAGCTTCAGGGAATACGTACTGTATGTTTTATGTTATTTTATTATAAGATATTTTATTGTATTTAAATATATTTTATTTTTATTTATTTGATTTATTTTGTTTCAATATATTTAATTTTCTTTTTCTTTAAATGTATTTATTTGTATTTATATATTTTATTTGTTTTATTTTCAATATATTTTTGTTTTATTTATTATTTATTTCTATTTATATATTTTTTTATTTTGATTCATTTCAATATATTATATTTTATTTTTATTTATATATTTTTTTTTTATGTATTAATTAATGGATGTATTTTTATATATTTAATTCTTATTTATCTATTTTGTTTTGTAAAAATATATTTTATTTTTATTTAAATATATTTTTGTATTTATCTATTTATTTCATTTAGTTTCGTTTAAATGTATTTTATTTTTATTTAAATGTATTTTATTTTTATTTATCCATTTAATTTTATTATATTATATAATATATATATATTATGTTTATGTAAATATTTTTTATTTATCCATTTTATTTTGTTTTGTTTAAATATATGTAATTTTTATGTATCTGTATATATTATATATTTATATAATTGTCCTAAAAAAAGACTCCTTCCTAACGGGTGCTCTGATGTAACTAACAGATGCGAGGCCAACGTCACCATCGCCTCCCAGACCAACAAGCCGATCCCAGAGTGCACCATTAAGAACCGACCTAGTTTGATGGTGGAGAAAATTAATCTATTCTCCATGTTCGGCACCGGTATCGCCATGAGTACGTGGGTATGGACCAAGGCCACCATCTTGATCTGGAAACGCACCTGGTGCAAGTAAGCGCGCGACGACAAAGTCTCGCTCGTCGTTTCCGTTCGAGGAGAACCAAATCGGGTTTATTTGTTCTGTGTTTCAGGATCATTGGGCGCGGCGACAACGAACCCAAGAGGCTGAAAAAGAGCAAGATGATCGCCAAGGCCTTCGCCATGCGGAAGGAGCTGCACAAGGACCCCGAGAAGGAGTTGTCCTTCAGCATGCACACCTTGTCACACGACGGACCCGTCGGTGAGAACCCCATCGCCATCCCGAAAACCGATCCAGATGTTCAATCGTGCGTTGTTATCCTTCTTAGCCGGGATCAACTTTGACATCAACGAACCGTCCAATGACATGTCGTCTGCTTGGGCGCAACACGTGACCAAGATGGTGGCCAGGCGAGGCGCCATCTTGCCTCAGGATATCTCGGTTACACCCACGGGAACGCCAGGTGAGAATTTACGACACTTGGATTTTTGTTTTTGCTAGCTAGCAAATCACCGAGTTGACATTCATTGCAACCTTGTAGTCAGGTGCGCCTTATACAGGTAACATCCAACTTACGACCAGCTTGACTTATGACCACCCGTACTTACGACCACGACCTCCAGACCGTATTTTTAACATTGTAATTCTACGCCTGGCATTGCAACACACTAGCAGGCCGGCAACGCGTACACAAATTTTGGCCAGCCAGCCAGCATCTCACACTCGCACAGCAATCGACTGTGTGATGGCACCAAGGTGGGGGGAGTTTGCGTGCCATTTAGCCTCCGAGACTCTATTCAACATTTTGAATGGATTTCAACTTACGACCATTTGGACTTACAACCGTTTGGTCGGAATGGAACTCGGTCGTAAGTCAGATGTTACCTTATATTGAAAAAGTTTGAAAATGCACCATTCAATGGGGGTGTGCCTTATACACCGGAAAATACGATACTTTGTTATATCCCGTTATATTGTTCCATGTTTTGGTTTTTTTCCATAGTCCCGCCCCCCGAGGAGAGGAACAGGTTATGGATGGTAGAAGCTGAAATCTCCCCAGAGATGCTCAAGCGAAAAAAGAAGAAGAAGAAAAGGAGGAAGGAGCTGCACGTACCCCCAGCGGATTCGGCAACGGCGCCAGCGAACCACCAGGCTTATCCCCAACGGGAATTTAGCCGCAGCTCGGTGCCCCGCCTCCCGAAACTCCCCTCCCACCCCAGCCTGGTGGCCAACCGACGGGAGCAGCTGAGGCGACAGCGGATGATGGAGGACGACATCCTGCCGGGATATTATCCCGATTTTCCGCCCTTGTATGGAGACGAGCGGCACCGGTTCTCGGATCGCCCCGAGGACCTCGGATTGCGCCCCCGCTACCCACCCGGCGGTTCTTTCTATGCCAATGAAGGGCTTTCGGAGAGGATGGCGCATGTGGCGAGGGTGCCTGCTGGCCGGCGGGTCGCCGACGGGCCAATCCGCTCGCAGACGGATTTGATGGAGGCGGAGCTTATGGACGCCGATTCGGACTTTTAAGTTGCGCTGATGGCAAGCTAAAGAAAAAGTGCTGGATACTTTCACAACTTTTTTAACTCATTTTAAGGAAAGGGATAACAAAAAAACAAATACACACTTCCTTGACAACTTTATAATGAAACACAAAAAAGGCAGCTATAAAATAGCTTGAAGGAATATACCGCATGGATTATTTTAAGAAAAAAATACAATAAAAAACAGCATTATCCAGTCTCCATGGCAGGTTACCATTAAAGTAGGCAAAACTATTTTTTCTTGAAAGAATGACTGTTTTCTCCCTACGCTCACTTAGCCAGTAAATACTGCAAATGTACTAACTTTATGGTGCTTTTTATAATACTGTATGCGTAAAAGTAGAAGAAAAATAATACGTTATTCAGATAAAGCCCATAGCAATGTTTCAATTGTTAGCTCAGACTTACTTAGATTTTTTGTAAAAGAAAAAGGGTACACAAAGATTGGACGCAGTTGTTGCTGCAGTCATATTTTTTTTACACACACATGTATGAATTATCTATTCTTATGAGATGTTTATATTTATATAAGTAGATCTGCTCGTTTCTGAAACTTTCATGTAAAGTCACCACCTGTGTCATTTTTAGTGGTATTTTCTGATCCTTTTAAAAGCAGCAGGTTGTTTTTGTGCGCTTTGAAAAGATTTAACAGCTGTTATTTTCGTATGTATTTGTACATATTTTGTCCTTTGTTCCTTAAATGTCCCCTTTATGATAGTAGTATCTAGTTTTTACATGTACTGTACAGCCAAACCTGTTTTCGTACGTGTAATTTCTGTTTTTTTATGCCCCGGTTGACCGAAAATGGGTTCTCGACCAAACTGAGCGCACCTGAATGCATCACTCGACTCCTATTCACTTCCCTTACGTCACTTCCTTGTGTTGCGTTTAATTGTGACCGATGCATTATCCTGTAGCGTTCCATTGTGAGCGGTCGTGTTTGTACATTTTAATTCCCAGCACTCTAAGGTATTTTATGTTGTAGTTCAAAGCTACACTACTTTTTGTCAGATTTTATGGACATAAATGTTTATAATTTTCGTACATTCTAGTTTAAATTGATTTGATATGCCATTGAACGTAGACATGAAGACGACGATTGTGATGAAGCAACAATGAATATTATTTAACCATTGGGCGGAGCCAAAGTTAACAACATAACGTTTGAATTGTATGTTGCTTTTTAAATGTTTTTTTTAAATCTACCACCGGTCAATTTTCTCGGGCATAAAAAGTATTTGAAAACATTTTTACAATTATTTTGTGCGTCAAATGTATGCGTGTTTACGTTTTTTTTTTTTCAGAACAAACATGAATACGACCAAGCTACATAACAAAGTACAAAAAAATAGGTTCGTTGTTTTTTTATTTAATGTCACGTATTTATTTTCTTCCGTTCATTATCTTCCTCTCATCCCACTCCTCTTCCTCCCCACGGATTAGTTGCAGGGAAGAAACGGGCTCCACAATTTGGACATCGAAGCACAAAAACAAAACAAACTAGGACTCGTGATAGCCGGCTGAAAGTGGACATGTCCTTCACAAAATCCACGCATGTGTCTTTTGCAGGTGACCAGGAGAGTTTGAGGAGGAGATCGAAGGACGACGCCACAGGTGAGCTTTTTTTTAATTTGTAAAAAATATTTTATTTTTCTTCAAGCATACATATTTAATAATGTCATTATTGTCCGGGAATTTATAAATAAGCTTTTTTTTAATTATTATTTTTTGTTTGTTCGTGGTTAATCAAATTCACCTGTGGAATCAAACCTCGACCTATTTCAACTTTAAATTACGGTTGCATGTTTTATTTAGCATATTTATTTGAAATTAAATATCAGAAAGATGAATGTAGTGTTATAAAACGAGTTGGGGAGCCCTTGAAGTTGAACGTGATTGACAGATAGGTTGTTATTGTCTTTATTTTTATTTATTTATTTATTTTTTTTTTGGGGGGGGGGTAAGAAACAATCGTCAGTTTTGTGTTTAAATGTCTTTTTTCTCGCCTTTTTGGGACATAGCAACTTAATTTGGATGTGATGCAACAATGCGTTGAAAATTTAATCAGTTCTAGTGTCTGTGTGTGTGTCTATGCGTGTCTTTTTGTGTCATGCATGACACTCAGGAGGTTTCTGTTAGTCACAGCCATTTTGTGACCTTTCATATTTCCTCCGGATCCAAATCGGGCCTTTGCATGGATAGCGTCCGAAATTGAGAACCGACGCGTCGGTCCGGAACTCGTCATCAACGCCGCTGAGTCGCCATCTCCCGATTTGTCGTCCAATCATTTTTGCCACTACACGCCCAAGTGTTTCCTACCAGTGCATAAAGGTGACATATATATGTTAACATTGGGATTAATATTGCCATCTTTTTTTAATTTCATGTAATTTTTGGATGTAGCTTGCACAGGAGCACACGGCAACTCAGCACGCTCCACGCCGTCATGCTGCGGCGAGGAAGGTTGGCATGAAAGCACTTTGAAAACCACCATCAGGGCTGAGAATGAGGTGGAAGCGCACAGGGAAGCTAACAACTACAAGGTAAATGGCTCTGCGTGTCACTTTTGTAATTTTAAAGGCAAACTTTATTTTAAAAAAAAACAACAACAAACGTATTTTTGTTTGTTTTAATAGTTTGGCTTCCGAAAATGGAAAGGCAATGTCACAGAGAGACCAATCGAAGACCGATCGGATGTGGTCAAGGAGCTCTACTCGGACCTTAGCATCGTCAAGCCCCAAGAAGGTCCTTTGATTTTATTCAGCACATTAAAAATTGTTTTTAACTCATTCGGTGCCATTCCTGAATTTATTTTGGAATTGAAAAGTGTAATGTGGAGCGCCATTCCCGAATTTGTTTTTTTGAAAAAAAAAAAATCAAACGTGGTATTTTTTTGTGTATTTCAGGCTCCGTGGTGACCTTGGGGAATATTATTTATGTAATTTTATTCGGCTGGTGGATTTCGTTAACGTATGTCATCGTTTCTCCTGTGATGTTTCTGACAATCATCGCCGCCCCTTACGGTTGGTATCGTTTTCTCTGGGTAGCATGTTGCATATTTCATGTCTGTAAATTATGTATTTTGTTTTTTGTGGGTAGGAAAACTGTGCTTAAAGTTGGCCTGGTACTTTATTTGGCCTTTTGGGAAATCGGTGGAAGAGGTAAAATACCGGGAAGTCTTTTAAAATTCGCGTTGACGTCCACGATCCAGATCAAAGCATGTTTCGTCATTTCAGGCCTGTGACTTCACAAAAAGATCGGTGACAAAGACGCAGAGATGCGAGGTCATTCCCGAAGAGAGGGACTGCGAGGACGGCGTCATTGGAAAGGACTCCGGGCCTCTTCTGGTGTCGTCCCCGTTACCCGCTGAAATGCCAGAAATAACAATTCGGAGCGGGTCGAAACACTGGGTGAGGACACAAATGGACAATTTCTGTTTTATGAATGTGTGTAATGCTACACACATTCAACATCACAGAAGCTACAGTGGGAAATGTGAGGGTGTCAAACCCAAGCGCTCAAAATTCTGATTCCATTATTTATAACCCCTCCTCCAGTGTCGCGCTAACATCTACGTGTGGCTACTCCTCGGGTATCCCATCCTGGTGGCGGTGCACGCGCTAGCTAGCGTCATCTCATGGCTACTGGTGTTCACCATCCCCGTCGCCAAGATGAACACCCGCGCGCTCGCCATCGTCCTCCTTGTGGCGCCCGAGGATGTTCACGTATACGCGTTGGAAAAGGTTAGCGGGGAAATTCGGCACGGAAAGTCTGTATGATCGTCATTATGTTTTTTTTGTTTTTTTAGGTGCACCGATGCGACGCGAGAGTCATCCTGTGCTGCTATCGCGCCGTCAACGTTTATTATTACAAATACACAGTGCAAGGGATCAATATTTTTGCACTCAGTATCCTTTTTGGGGACGTTTTTGATCCATTTAGCGTCTTTTAGTTATATGTTAGCTTTATAGCTAGGTAGCTAACAATCTTGATAACTATCTATTAGCGGTCTATTATTTTTTACTTCAAGATGGCGCCGCGAGAGTGACTGCCTTTCCAGCAGCTCCTGTATTTTATTTTTCTACTTCTTTCTTTCCTTTCCTCTTCTTTTCATCACTATCTCGATAGCTACCTATTAGCTAGCTAGCTTTCTTTCTAATTGAGTTATTTCCGGGCTGAGTGAACGCTGGCGCGTGTGGCTGCCGTTGCTCACCCACGGAAAAACATATCCTGTGACAGTAAAGTGGCCTTGAGAGTTTTGAAAGACGCTTATGAATGAAATACATTATTATTTTTTAAAAAAATCTGCTCCTGAAATTCTTCTACAGATCTCCTCCCTTTGGTGATAATCGCATTGATTATCGGTTACACCGACCAGAATCATCAATACTTCAGTTCGGAGACCAAATTCGCCACGGCGATCACGTCCATCATCCCGTTGTCGTATTACATCGGCATGGGCATCGCTAGGTAACCAAATGTGATGCTATATTTTAAGCCGGACTGATTTATACTCCAATTTTGTACTTTTTTCTCGTAGCATTTCGGCTCAAAGCAACTTCGCCGTGGGCGCGGTGGTCAACGCCACTTTCGGTTCCATCACCGAGATGACTTTTTACATCACGGCCCTCCTACGGGGTCACCGGGCCGCCTCCAAATGCTACGAGGAAGTCGTCAAAGCCGCCCTCACCGGCACCTTGCTGGGTTGTATTCTCTTCATACCCGTAAGTAATCGAATTGCGATTGGTCTCTTGGAGATGATGATGTCAAGGAAATTATCGTGTCACCCAAATAGGGCGTCTGCATGATTATCGGTGGGATTAAACACAGAGAGCAGCGATTTAACAGCCGATCGGCCGGCGTCAGCTCAGCTTTGCTCTTCATATCCGTCGGAGGTTAGCATAAAAGTTGCAAAAGTCACTTCTGTCAAGGGAAAAAAAAATCATGTTTTTAATGAATTCATTTATTTTTAATTCTTTAGGTGTTTTTGCTCCCACTCTCTTCTCCAAGACTTTCGGCAGCATGATGTGCGAAAGCTGCTCCAACGTTCCCGGCAATGCCAGCGTGCATTTTGTGTGCAAAGACTGCCACAACGACATGGTCGGTCATACTAGCTAGCGGTGATTCCAGAAAAAATAAAATAAAATCCAGATGTCTTACTTTTTATCTTTTGTTTGCAGAGTAAAAGCGACTCCCAGTTGATTATGATGCATATTGAGTAAGTGGATGTGATGTCGTTTCATAAATTGGTCAAAAAATAGGATCTGACCTTGTTTTCAAGCTGCTACTGAAATTTTCTACATATGCTAATGAAATGTAATGAAAATATTGAACAATAATGGATGTGATTTTTGTCCACCAAATATCAGTTCCAAAGACTTAGCCACAAAAAAATTACCCTAAATATAGCTGTTTAACTCATTCACTGCCAGATATGTGCAAAAATGTGTCCACTCCTGTGCTAGGGTTTTTGTCTACATAAACATTCAATACAGCGTTAGAACCATTAGACTCTCTTCTTTCATCAGAAAAAATAGTTAAATCCTAAGTTATATGGGTCTGGAGTTATATGAGCTTGAAATGCTATGCGATACATACATATTAGTTTATATAGTGCTTTAACAATAGCTGAAGCTATAACAAAGCGCTACCATGGACAAAACGAAAATGCTGCCCCCTTATGGAAAAGCAAATAAACATTGCCTGACGTCGACCAGTGCTTTATCGGCACCCAAGCATGTAGGGAAAAAAAAAAAAGAAAACCTGAACAAATTCGGGAATGCGCTCTATGTCATATTTTCAATTCCCGAATAAATTCGGGAATGGCAGTGCATGAGTTAAAATGTGATTTGAACTCATTGTATTGTATGGGGCTGCTTTAGATCCTCAGGGCCTGGACCTATTGAAATAATAGATAATAATTCATTTTTTTTTTTTTGCATGTGAGAGACTTGGATCCTATTTAATGACCAATTCAGCCATCCAGATAATCCCCCCAAATTTTCTGACTTCTTCTTGAAACTTTCTTTAACACTATGATTGGAACAAACATGTGATACTAAATGTAAATATGACACCAGGCCACTTGTGTACACCATCTCCGTGCTGCTGCCTGCTGCCTACCTCATCGGCTTGGTCTTTACGCTTAAAACCCACTCGCATATCTACGACATCCACGTCGGCGATGGCCAAGGCGGCCCGGCGGGGTCCGCCACCGCCGCCGCCATCTTCCCCCGAGTTGGCGAAGGTGACGCCGGCCCGCTATTTGCCGCCAACTCTTGCATTAATGCCAGCGTTGGCCCACCTAGCCGTTTTGTCACAGGTATGTTTTTTTGTATTCTTATTTATGCATATGGGTCACACCAAAAAAGCCTCCAGCTTAGAAATATTGAGTTTTTACGATGCGTCGTCCAGGTCACCACGTGGTCCACTGGTCGCGCTGGAGGGCACTCGCCGTGCTCATCGGGGCCACGGCGCTGATGGCCTGCTGCGCCGATCTTAGCACCAACAACATCGAGCCCATGTTGACTAACTCCTCCGTCTCACAGGTGCTTAAAACAAAAGAACAACTACCAAAAAAATGCTTTTTTTGTTTCGCATCGTGACCTCCTTACAGTACTTCATCGGCGTGACGGTGTTGGCGATGGTTCCCGAGCTTCCCGAAATTGTCAACGGGATCCAGTTTGCGCTGCAGAATAACATCAGTTTGAGGTACTTTTACTCATACATTTGTTTATTTATTTTATTTGTTTATTTATTTTAAATCATTTTAAATCATTTTATTTATTTATTTTACTTGTTTTTTTAATGTATTTTATTTTATTATTTATTTTTTTTTTTCTTACACATGCTTCATATTTTATTTATTTTGTTTATTTTATTTTTTTTATTTTATTTTATTTTACTTTACTTTTATTGTATTTTTATTAATTGTATTTTTATTGTGTTTTTATTGTATTTTTATTTTTATTAAATTTAATTTTATTTAATTTTAATTAATTATTTTTTATTTGATGTTTTTTTTTTACTGTATTTTTATTTATTTTTATGTAATTTTATTTACTTGAATTTTTTTTATTTTATTTTATTGTATTTGTATTTATTTTATTTGTAATTACATTTAATTCATTTCAATTTATTTTTATTTGTTTTTTTTATTTTACTGTGTTTTTATTTATTTTTATGTAATTTTATTTACTTGTATTTTTTATTGTCATTGTATTTTTATTCTATTTAATTGTATGTATTTTTATTCATTGATCCTTTTTTTTTCTGTTTTTTTTTTTTATCTGAATTGCATTGTTATTGTATATTTATTTTTATTAAATTGTATTTTTTTATTTTAATTTGTATTTTATTCTTCTGTCCCAGTCTGGAAGTGGGCAGCTGCATCGCCGTGCAGGTTTGCATGATTCAAATCCCGCTCCTCATCCTATTCAACGCATTCTACGTAAGTGAAATTGCCCCTTTTGACAATATCTGTCTCTCCTTTTGACGATTATATCATTAATATGCGGACAGGATGTGGGATTTACGTTGCTGTTCAGTGACATCCATCTATGGGCGAGCATCTTCAGTGTCATTCTGGTCAACTATATTTTCATGGATGGGAAGTCTGACTACTTTCAGGGTGAGTCTCATTTATTTGTTTAGTATTTAGGGGATTTTTGTGAAGGAATATTAAAATGTGTTTTTATTTTGGTAGGCACTGCACTGGTGGTGGTCTACCTCATCCTTTTGGCACTTTATTTCTTTGCCCCGTCGCCACGTTCTTGTTAATCTACAAGTTACAAAAATAAGAAGAATCTATAAAAACAATGTCTTGAGCATGCAGGGACGAAAGCATCATCTTTTTACATTTATTTCCATGTATATTCTCGCTTCTTTGTTAAAAAAATTGTCAATAAATTCCATTTATTATTCTTAGTGTCGTACCCAATTGATTTATAATGCGACTTTTCAACTCAAATTAACACCAACTTCCAAAAGATCAGAGAAAAGGCGTTCAACTTTATTCACAGAAAAAAGCTTTGTTTTAAAAATGTGAGAGCACCAAATTCACAGTGACCGAATGCATTTTTTTAGGTGGATGTGATGATGGCAACAAAAAAAAAAAAGACCGTCATTCAAGAACAGTTGTTTGACAGATAAGGCGACATTTTGTTTTGGGGATAGTTACATAACGTGACAGTCAACAAACAAGCAAAATAAAGACATCTCACTGTTAAAAAAAATAAAAATCTAGGCAAGATGGCGTGTCCAAATAAAGTCCTTCTAATAAATATACACGGTCTTTAAAATATTCCAGGAGCCTATACGTTTTTTTTTTGAGACGCAAATCATAATTTGGCGAATTAAATATTTCCAAAAAACTGATGACTGAAGGCGAGGGACAAAAAAATACATTAAAAAATCCACTCCAGCATGACAGATAAAAGAAATTCATAAATTTCAGCATATTTAGTCCTCTCTGCTTGCAAAAAAAAAAAAGCGGAATGAGGCAAAACAAGGCATCTCAGTTTTTTTGGCAAAAAAAGCCTCATTTCAAGCGCTCGATGAGTTCCTGCGTGAGGCCGAGGTTGAGCAGCTGCACGGTGGGCAGATTGGCCAAGTGGGGGAACGCTTGGAGGAGCCTCTCCCAGCAACGTTCCAGCAAACTGGGCACGGCCAACCAGATTTTGAAGAGCGATCCCGTCCTCTTGTTCTCGTGGATGTTTACCACGCCGCCGTGGATGTACATGCAGCCCGTCTGTCAGGAAAGCCCCCCGGGTAAAATCGGTTTTATTATGAATGGAATATTCAGATAATCTGCCTAGCAACAAGTGACTCAAATGTGTTTTTTTTTTTTTTTTTGTAATTTTTTTAGATATTTTGACAGGGTCTGGCGTCATACCCACCGGTGTCACGGCGGCGCAGTGAAAGTATGCCGGTTCGGGCATCACGGCGGGCAGTCTGCTCCACTGGAACGTGCGCAAGTTGATCTTCCACAGGTCAGCCAAAATGAATTCGCCGTTGTAGCCGCCGCAAATAAATACATCTAAGCAAGGGAATAAAATTAGGTTACATGCGACGGTGTCTTGATTTAAATCCATCGGGGGCAAAAATGGAGATAAAAATACTGACCGTTTCTTATTTGGACGCAACTGTGACATCGTCTCGGAGCGGGAAAACCTATTGGAATGGTTTAAATATAAATATATATTTCGTCAAAATCGTGTTATAATAGGACACAAACCTATTTTGTCGTGAGGTTTGGTTGCAATCTCCTCCCAGGAATTAGTCTCCAGATTATACGCGTGAATCTGTTACACAATTCATCCAATCAAAAGCGCTCTCTGATTTTTTTTTTTATATCTCTCTTCCGGTACCTTGTCCAAAGGGTAAGACGTCCACGACGTCCCCCCTCCTAAAATGTAGATCCTCTGTCCGTCCTGTGCTATTTCATGTCTGTACCGTTCCTCGGGTAGATCATCTCGAGGGTTGTTGGGCTTAAGGTGAATCCACTCTCTGGTGGTCAGGTCCAGCCTGTGCAGATCTGTGCTGTATATGTACCCCGTCGTTCCACCAAACACGTAGAGAAAGCCATTGATGATCACCATCGCCTGGATAAGGGATAACAAACTGTTAAATTCCCATCAATTGGCCTCGCAGATTGTAATCGTGGGAATTTACCTGTCCGTAGATTCTGTTTGGCTTCTTCCCGCGACAGTTGAGCAGCGACCATCGCTTGTACTTCACATTGCAAACGTGAACGTCGTTGCCGTTGTTCTCCCCGAAAGGGATTCCCGTGCCGCCAAACACCAGCAGATTGTTACCATGCAACACGGCTGCGGTAGGGAAACTGTGCTCAATGTTGACATTTTCCCCCCTCTTTTGCAAGTATTCAGGATATACTTTTGACGTCTATTTTTTTATTTAACACAATGCAGACATTTCACCTGACATGGAGGCCAACTCCGTAGGTACGAAACCCTCGGTTTGAATCTGCTGCCATCGCCCCGTGGCAAAGTGGTACCTCCACAGCTCCCGGAACAGCGGGTAGTCCTCGTTCTCCGAGCCGCCCGACTCATCGTAGTCCGGATTGTACCCTCCGAAGACGTAGAGGTTAGTGTCGTCTGCAACGCACCGGTGACCACTCCGGGCTGGGGGAGTACGACGACCTGAGATGGAAAGAGATACATGCACAGGATGACTGAAATGACGGATGCTTTGTTTTGATTGACACTAGCAGAGGCTGGTCAAGATCAGATGTACCTAATGAGAAAACCAGGTGGTCATTGTCATCTAGAAATATATGGAGTCGTGACATTTTGAAACAAAACGTTACGAAAAGAAATTAAAATACATGTTTTAAAACCACGCAAAAATAAAAACGTTGGTTAATATGCAAACTATGCTAGTTTAGCTTTAGCATCAGCTAACGACAGACCTGCAGGCTGCGTTTTTTAATAAATATGGGGGGAATGCATGACCGTGCGGTCTTTGTCAGACAAACAGTGACAGCGGTGAGGTAGCCATCATTAGCAAACATGCTAATATTGTCGATCGATTAGCGATCTGCTAGTCTGCTCACCGTGCAGCGGCCTGCCGCTTAGCTTCTCGAATTTATTCAACTGGTCCGGACAGCGATCGCCTTGGGCGTCCGTCATCTTGTCCCAGTTTTAACGCGGCCTCTCCCACAACATCACAACGAGGAAAAACAGCTGTTCCCAAAGTGATCGGTGGACATGATGATAAATGGTAGCGGTGCTGCCCCAGAAGGTTTGAAGGCAGACACTCATCTTTCGACAGGGCCTCGGCCAATCGGGTGATGCGTTGTTGGGTGGTTGGGTCTTTGGAAGTGGGCGGGGCAGATATCCTTCATAACAAGTTATTCTTGCATTGTCCGAACTCGAACAAGTTTCATTCGTCGTTTATCAAACAATCCGACATCGTCAAAATAAACAATTCAGCCCATAAAAATAAACGACTGGCCTGCCACTGATGTGTTTTCTGTCGTTAGTGGCACTTTCGGCACACGAGCACGTAATGAACCAAACACCCTTCCGCCTTATTCTCGAATCAATATCAAACTCGCCCGTTTTTACAATTTACGCAAAACACATTTAGAAATAAGTGATAAAATCAACATTCAAGTCTTGCTTTATGGTCATGTGTTGTGTTGACAAAAGTTGACATCACCTTATTTTTAAATTAATTTATCTTCCCTGTCGTGCTGCTAGGCGGCGCTAACGAGCCTAAAAGCTCAATTCCACACAATAGAAGAAGAAGACGAAAAAGTCCAACATGGCGGCTCTCGGCAACAGTCGTGTGGATCGCCAAGGCAACTCGAATCAAAACAAATCTCCTCTCACGTCTCCAGAGAAAATCCGCGAGCTACTCAACGAAGGAGTCTCGGCAGCCGATACGGGCACCCACTGGTAGGTTCAAAAAGAAACATCGATCTGGATTTTAAGACTTAGTCGTGCAGCATTTTGGCTAATCTACCTTAGCTTACTAGCAAGCATGGCAGCTTTGTGGTACAGTAAGTAGCAAGGAGGGAGGCGTTTCTCAGATATGAGCGCTTGTGGGCTTTCCTCTCTGTTTCACATATTTTGTGCACGCGTTATCTCCTTCTCGAATGTCGTTTTGCTAAATTATTCATGTTATCTCCCCTGCGCGTACTGTTCTGTTAATTACAAGGCAGTGGAGAATGACAGGTAAAGGTGATGTCAAAGATAAGATTAGGAAACAGTATCCCCTTTGTTATGGGGTTCATGCATTTGTTTGGTATTGACAAATGTCTCAATTATAAAACGGAACATTTAATTGCATTATGTGTTTATTATGGCAGTGGACAAGGCGATTCTAAAGTCCAAGAAGTCAGTAGCGACACACCATCTCCTTGTGAGGCAACCAACAAAGAGGCCTTTTTCAGTCGAGTGCAATCATACTCGATATCCTTTTGTGGTCCTAAAATGCCATTTTAATGCATTATGTCAGTCGTCATTGTAACGGGAATTCCTTAGCATGCCACTGTTTGAAATGGGCCGGCAAGCCCCGCGCGCTCTCCCCTCTCATGTGCGCCCGCTACGGCTGGATCAACATCTCCCACGACATGCTCAAATGCTCCAGCTGCCAGGCCTTCCTTTGCGCGTCGCTCAGGCTAACGTTGGACTTGGATAAATGTAAGATGAGAGCGGTCGTAAATGAACCAATTTAAAAATCAAAGCGTGGATGTGTGACGTTTTTTTTTTCTTTTTTCATTTTAACTAGATGAATGCCGCATCTCAGAGCTGTCAAGTCAGCTGCAGACCAAACACGAGAAGTTTTGTCCATGGCCTGACTTTCCTTGTCCAGGTGAGATCGTGTGACTTTTTCTAGAAGCATAGAATGATTTGTTTTCATCCAATTTCCCTAAGTGGTTTTCAATTTCAGAGCGGTTATGGATCGTGACAGCCGGCGAGCCGTCATCACTTCTGACCGCTTTCATCGAGCGTTATCAGAGCGCGTGCGAACTTGGACAGCAGCTCCCATCGATGAAGCCCGAGCTACTGAAATCAATGGTCAGCAATCGTAAACTTGCAGAGAAATAACAATGTAGAAAGATGTAATATTTTATTTATGTGTCTTTTGTTACTTTGCAGTCATTGACTGAGGATGTCGTTAGCGTTATCCTTCAGTTGATCGAGGAGGAACAAAAAAGAAAGGGAAGCACATGCTCGGAACCTTTTGCAGTCCAAGTGGCTGCGTGCATCGTTTCTCTATGTGGCTGGGCTGCAAAGTGAGTTGCTTGTGCTTATTGATTAGGCAAAATAAATTATTTTTACTTAAAAAAATGTGTTTTTTTTTGTTTATATCAGCGCAGGTGTGCCCATTGCAACGCTCCCCATTCTCAACTGCTCCTACTGCATGCGGAAAGTGGGCCTTTGGAATTTCCACCAGATGGAAGCCGTGGGTGGCAACGGAGATCCCGGCACGGACGCTACAAGCGCTTCCGTCGCCCCGCAGGAGGGCCAAGGGGAACAGACCGCTTCCTCCCCCACACCTCCATCCACTCCTAGTCGCATGAAGCTGAGAAGCCAAGACTCTTCCCGCTCGGACCAGGCAAGCTTTTATTAAATCCCCATGACAAATAATCTCACACAGGATATCTAATCATCATTTTCTGACATATTCGACAGGGTGAGGGCACCCCGATAGCGTTGCGAGCCCGCAGTCGAGACTCGCCCAGTCCGGTTGAAGAGCCGCCAAGTCCCTTGATGAAGGGCAAAAGGCCTGCGACTCGTAGTCGAGGACAAGTGGATACTTTGTCCCTTTCTTCTAAACGCCCGTGCCTTTCATTAGCTGTAAGTACCTCAACCCCTCCCCAATCTCCCCCAAAAATTGCTTTATAGTATCCTTTTTGGGAAGTTTTTGATCAATTTAGCATCTTTTAGTTATCTGTTAGCTGTATTATTATTATTATTATTATTATTATTATTATTATTATTATTATTATTATTATCATTTGCTAGCTGTTTGCTATCTATTAGCAATCTGGCTATTTAGCTATCTATCCACTATCTAACTGGATGGCTATCTAGCTAGGTATCCGTTGGCTATCGATTAGCTAGCTTTCTATCTATTTGAGTAACTTTCGGGTTGAGTGAACGCTGGCGCATGTGGCTGCCGCTGCTCACCCACAGAAAAACTAATCCTGTGACTGTAAAGTGACCTTGAGAGTTTTGAAAGGCGCTTATAAATGCAATGCATTATTATTATTATCATAATATAATAACTCGCTTGTTCTTTTAGGACGAAGTTATCCACAAGAATGCATTTGACCCGCTGGCTCAGCACAGAGACTGGTGTCCCTGGGTGGCTTTTGGGAAGGAAAATGTGGATCCCCAAGCCACTTCCGTTTCACAACCTGTGCCAGCGCCTCATCGGCAAGGCTGGAAAGCCGTCCTTGACCTCCTGATGCCGGCGAAGAACACAAACGCAGCATCTGGCAATGCAGCACAGGTAAGATTTTTATTGTGTATCCCAAAATGACTTGATGCGTCATCTGACACTTTTCTTTTGTTTTATCCCAGGGCCCTCCCGATCGATCCAAAAGGGTTTTTGCTATATTCCGTCAGTGGCAGGTATCCGCTCCATCTCAATAAAACGCATCAATTCAACCATTGCACCACTGGATTGAAGAAATAAGCAATCGGATCATTTTTAATTGCTTTGTGGGGCGAAAAAAAGCCCAATAAATGTCTTTAGAATTTTGATATCAAGTTTGCTACAATTCCGTGATGTGTGTAAAATATGTGGAGGATAGGAAATCCCTGACGATGAGAAAAGAGAGCCGGAACACTGGATAGTGGATGTTTACTTTTAGCGTGTGTTAGAATCCCACCTGAAATCTACAACACGTGTGTGCGAGTGAGAGGATTTAAACTCCGGATGATGGGCAGATTGCTATCAATTATGTGCCATGAATTTAGAAGATATGTGAAATTAGCTGCCTTGCTTTTGTATTTGCCTTCTTGTGACATGCTATCTAGTCTTCAGTGTCATGCACGTGTTTAATAAAATGGTCTCCTGAACTATGGTGCTCAAATTTCTTATTTTAAGAAAATGGATCAGAACAGTCAAAATAAATGGGTACATTTTGATGAAATGGTCTTCAGGAAGTGATTAGCATCACACGCTAACTTTGGGTGAAGTCTTGTTTTTTTCCCCCCTCCAGGTTGCCTGGTGGAACTTCAAGGTGAGAAGTTACAAAGCTTTGGTCTCTATTGTGACCCAAAAAAACAGAATTGTTTTCTTATTTTAGGGTAAGTTGTTATGTTCACGTTAAGAAAAGTAGACCGTGCGAATAAATATGCACTGTCCCAATGAAATAAATAAAAGAAAACCCGTCAGATTGGCATCATGCGTGTCACTTACGTCTGTGTACCCGCAGAGGGCGGAAGCGAGTCATGCTCAGTCAATGATGTTCATGCTTCCATAATATTACAAAGAAGAAGTCAGTAAGGAACATGACATATTATTGTTTTCTTTATTATTCATCGAATAATACACGCTTGTATCTCATTGTTACTACTTTCAATTGAATTTAGTATGAGTCAGACATTCATGATAGTCCTTTTGACAAGAAACGCGTTTCACCTCTTGTTTGCGCTACATTTAAAAAAACTACAAATATGTCTTCTTTTTTCTTTATTATACGTCGAAGAATACCTACATATTTTTATGGCACTGTTACTACTTTTAAAGTTTTCTTTTTCATACAAAAGGGTCACATAATTGATTTTACGATGAGTCAGACATTCCTGGTAGTCCTTTTGAGAGATTGTAACAAAGAAACGCGTTTCATCTGAGATGTTGACACGTTCTCTTGTTTGCTCTACATGAAAAACTACAAATATGTCCGTTGATGGTGACGTTATGTCGCGCATATGTGACGTATACGCGGAGGGATCCCAGCTTGTCAGAACCATGGCCAGAGCGTTGAGAGGCAGTGAACGCCAGTCGTCTGTCGAACGTTAGTTCGGCCGCAGAGTAGGACGAAGACGATCAAGCCAAGAAGAAGTGTTTAAGGCCAACATTTCCCCCAAGCCAATGTTAACTTTCGGATAGTGTCGTTTGCTAGTCTCTCTAGGGTGTCGGGGGCTAGCTTTCCGTTGACCTGCCTGTGTTTTGCGGTGGAAATCGCAAAAATGTCGTCTCCAAGTCCGGGCAAAAGGCGAATGGACACCGACGTGGTGAAACTGTATCCTTTTTTATCAACATAAGCAAGCTTCAGTTGCCTCTTGGGCCACTTTTGTCCTTTTGTGTGCGGAGTTACGAGCTTACGTTCTATTGACGTCTGTCCTGATGTCTTTACACATAGAGCCTCCATTGTCACTGACTGGTGTTTGTGTAAACAACATTTTGTTATCAAAGGTTTTGGCTTGTCGTTACCTGTTTGCCATTTAGTTGACGATTCGATTTCATGAGCCAACAACGTCCACTTTGGGTCATTTTGGATGACTAAACTATCGTTACGTTGGGGTGTATTGTTTAGCTCGCTCGTCTTGTGTTCAGAAATAACTGCAGGAGCTCGAGCAGATGCTAACATTGCTCAGCCCTTTACAGGAATGTCTTTCGTTAAATGGGGAATATGGACACGTTGAATGTAGCACTGCTTGAATAAAACACCCAAACTGTTATGGCTTTGCACTGTCTGATGTCAGGAGGATTTATGTCAAATTTCGCCTCTTTTTACACGTTGGCACACCAGCTTGTTTACATAATGCACAGAAGGACGTCAACTGAAAACGTTGCATGTTTAGTCTTTTGTTCCAGGACTTCTTTGCTAAATCGCTCGCTGTTGTGCGATCAGAGCAAAATGTGTTGAGGAAGGGGAGGGGGGGTTGATATGTGTCGTTTTTCCAAGAGCACTTGCGCAGCTGTCACTTGGAACGCTAGCTTAGTAGTAGCAGCTTGTCTGTTAGCCTAGCTAGCTAGCGACAAGTCTTTGCTGCTTGATTTCATTCCAACATCAAAATGGCCACCTGATCTCCCCGAGGCTCACCGTACTGTACTTGTGTGTGTGTGTGCGTGTGTGTGCAAGGGGGGCAGACGCAGTGTGCCTTTTGACGTCTCGCCGTTTTATGAAAATATTCTTTGAAAATAAGAGGTGACCCGTGGCAGGCAAGTAAAGGTCCACCGCAGGTGTCGAGGGGCCAACTTTTCACACATGTCGTTTCTTGCTAAGTCGTCGTGTCATTGTTTTTGTTCGTGTTTTTGTGTCTTTTAAACGTGTGCTGACAACGAACTGTTTATTTAACTCCCCTACAATATCACTGTCGTTTGTATGCTGTTCTAGAATCACAGTATTTTTGTTGTTGTTGTTTTTGTTTTTGTCCCAGCACAGTGAAGCCTAATCATTGGGTGGGCAGTTACTAGACAGAAAGCACATGAGGGAGGTGCTTATAACAGCTGATGGGATGGCAGTAAAGCTTAATCAGATGTGTGCCTTCCCCACTCTGGTTCTCCCAATACGGGGAAGTTGTCCTGCAACTGTCTGCATTCAATCAACCAACGGGTCATTTTGGCCGATATGTAAATGCACATTTTTTTTTGGCACCCTGCTGGTAATGTCTTCACCCCGATTGGGGCTGGGTCAGAGCTGGGGTTGTTGGAACAGGTTTTCACCGCCACCTGCTCACTTCTTTTCACTATCTTATGCAGGACTCATTTGCTGACCATGACATCTTGTCCTTGCATCACTCCCTTTATTGCCGTAACCAAAACCACAATGTCATAGCGCGCTTTTAATTCATCACCGGAGTGCTGTTGGGAATCAAGAGCGAGGACGGTGAGGGAATACCTGAAAAATGAAAAGTCTGCAATGATTTTTAGTGTGTCTTCGAGGCTTGCATTTTATAGTGGTAAGATTTGTGTTTGTTGATCTGGTTGCAACCTAACCTGGCTCCTTGAGTGCTAGCATTCCAGTCACATGACATCTCGGTACTATTTTAATGAGATGGTCATGGTGACGGCATCTTCTTTGCGACATTGAAGCGGATTGTTCTCTTCTGTTAGTATTCTAGCTTTTAGTCCTTTTGGACAAATGTGGTTTGTGGATTTAGCAATTAGCAACCAGGTGGTGGTTTATCTTTGCAATTTTTTTTGTTTGACTCCAATCTTCCATTCTTATATTCATCTCAGATGGGAATATATATTTTTTATGTTTGCCTGACTACTACGCGTGCTTTCTAGCAGCGAGTCGTTGGAATTTGAGCACAGGTTGGCCACAAAAGGACTTAAGCCTATGGTGAATGTGAGCTCTTGCGGCGTCCGGTTGGTGGAATTTGGCCGTAGAGAATTGGGGGGGGGTGCTTCTAGTGTGCCTCATACAAAGCTAATATTCCTTAATGTGTTATGGAAAGTTGAGATGACACCCACCAAAACCAAGATTATAAGCATTATTATTATTATTATTTATGTTGCTGTAAACAACATTATTGTGTTCCGTTCTGAAGGAAATAGAATCCGTTAGCTCCCCTGCTAGAATGTCATTATCAGCCAGCGTTAGCATCGATATTGTATTCTACCTTTTCAGTCACTCGTGGAAGGTCTCGAACAATGATTGTGAAGCAAATTCTGCCAAGCGTGACCACTCGCAATTTATATTCTGCCCGGTGGGGGATTTTTTTGAGGTGCGCGCCTCAGCGGTCTCCAATGCCTTTGGGGTCTTATTTTTTGTGATCCCTACAGGTGATTCCGACCGGGCTTGAATGCTTTTGCTTTCTCCTTGACGTTGCGTTTTTGACCTCAAGCGACTGTTTTATTCTCAGTTAGGGGTGGGTTTCCCCCCAAAAAATGTCAACCCTTTCTTTCCACCCCACAGCGTTTTCTCGATCACCTCCGTCCGAAGCCTGAATGCTAAATCGTTGCTTTATCCACTTTTCCACCTGGCTATTCAAGCGCCCCCCCTCATTGTTGAGCTCCTGAAACATGACATCCGGACAGCATCAGTAGCCCCAAACCTTTTGTTGTTGTTTTATTTTCTCCAGCCTCCTGCCAAGCTAAGCTACAGGTGCTAACGCTGTACGAGAGTAAAACAAGTGTGGAGGGCACTGCTGTTGATTGACTGACTCATTGAAGGAGTGTGACAAGACGTCAGTAGGGTGGGAAATCTTAAATGTACTCAGCATGATTTTGATGTTCTGAATCTGATCCGACTATAGACACAAGACTTTTTGTGAAGTAAAAAAAAATGGAAGCAGGAAGTGGCTGACTGCCTTGTGACCGATGATTTTTTTCCCGCCTGTGTTGGTATAAACATGCTGTGATTTGTGAGCGTAATTTCCTCCTATTGAGCCATAAAACTGTTAATATGTTTGCATTTTTTTAAATCAGAATCATCCTTATTGGCCTTGTATGTAGAAAACACAAGGAATTTGTCTCTGGTAGAACACGTTGCACTAGTATCATTAAAAAAAGACATGATAAAATAAGTATGGAGGAACGTAATGAAGGCTAATCTAATCTAAGAGAATCAGATTCCTTAAAGTTAAGTGGTACCTCTCAGGAACAACTTTAATACATTGTGCAAATATCGAGCCGACATCGAGTGAGTACAGAGCTGGAAGGGAGTAGCTGGAAAAGGTGGTGGGCAGGGTGCGGAGGGTCTAGTAGGATTTTCCGCAGCCCTTGTCTTGGTTCTTGCAGTGTGAAAGTCCTTGAGAGTGGGTAGAACACAGGATTGATTCGATGACTGCAGTGTAGAAATGTCAAATCGATTTACATTTTTTTTTAACCATTAGTCACCTCGGGGTGTTTTATTTAGTTATTTTTGGGTTTGTGGCAGGTTATAATGGACATTTGACTGCCGCCGGTCACAGAGCAAGGCATCTATAGACAGTAAGAGTTTTAATCTCACAGGACGATCAATGCCGCAGGTCGTGCGCATGGCTGAGTTCCCTTCGCATGCTCAAGTTGTTGTTTTTTTTTTCTCCCTTTCAGTCGATCTCTGCCATTCACTCACGAGCAACAAACAGCTCCTTGGCTTCCGTCGACTTGAAGGTAAATGAGCCGTCCGCAGCTTTAATACGGAAACGGGGGGCCTTGTTGCGGCGCGCTTGTGAAGTCAACGTTTGTGCATATGATGCGTGTCCAATGACCTCTTCAACCTTTGTCTTGCTTATCAGCGTGCGATCGCATCGGTTGTTTCCTTTCGGGAATTTGAACTCCGTCAGCACTTTTTTCTCAAGCGTTGAAACTGCAGCTTGTGCGTTAGCCCCGTGTCAAACATGGCGTCTGTCCGTCATAATTAACCAGGCCGTTGTTTTGTTTGTTTTACTTGACAAACCGCGATGCCCCTTCTCTCTCTTTTTTTTTTCCTTTCCCGTCAATAGATAGTTGAGTCAGTGAAAGCCCGGAGAGGAGGAGCGGCGTAAGGGAAGTGGCGTTTGTTTGCGGTGGGTGGGCTCTCATTTCTCTCCCGACGAGACAAAAGACGTGAGCCCGTGCGGCGACGTGGGGAGGGGAGCTTGTTCTAATGGAGACTGAATTTGCATGGCAATGCTGTTAAAATAGCATACGAGCCCGGGAGCCGTTGTTTTGTTCCAAAGTGCACTTGGCGGTAGGTTCTTTGCCCTTAAAAAAAGAAAAAAATAAGAAATAAAATCAAATAAAAGGCTATTCTGTATCCGGCAAGTGCAGCTTTTCACTGCTGTGCAGCATCAGCGTCGGGCCCTTGGGGCTGCATCACCATTGATATGTAAATAAATAAATAAAGAAAAAACACATTCATGGACCACACAGGCCGATAGCAAAGGGGTTTATTTTATTTATTTCAAAGCTGGAATTGAGACACACCGGTTGATGGAGATCTGCTGTTAAGGTCTTTGTTGAGAAAAGTTTGCTCTTGGGGTCCAATGGGAGGATGGAGGTGGGGGGTTAGAACATCTCATCTCACTTCCAAGTACAGGAGTCAAGAGACTGAATTCAACTTTGTTTAATGTTTCTAAATATTCTATAGTTGCAAGTCAAAGTGGTCTGCTGTGTTTCTATATTGGATTGGATTGAATTAGATTAGCTTTTATTAGTCTCGCAGTGGAGAAATTGACATTTCGCAGCAGCAAAGTTATGAAAGGAAGAGGAAAGGAAAGGAAGAAGTAGAAAAACAAAATACAGGAGCTCCTGAAAAGGCCGCCACTCTCGCGGCGCCATCTTAAAGTCAAGACAACAACAACAACAAAAAACTAAATAACAAATAATATGACAACACAAAAGACAGAGACAGTCATTCAATCTGAAGCACTTTCTGTTGTATGAAGCAGTTCTAAAAGAGGAGAAGAGCAAAACCTCCTTCTCACCAGTGGATCAGGGACGTCACGGTGAAACGTGCGCGCCTGCTACAAACTAAATGTTGAAAGCAAACACGAAACAGTAGCATCCATCGACGAAAAGTGATTGTCTCATATCTCCTGTCCAATGTAAATCCGCTTCGTTTCCTAGCCGCGACAGTTCCACATACGCACACTCCTTTCTTCTCAATTCAACTTAGTTTATTATTTTTTTAATATCGTGCAAATGTATTTGAAAGTGATATTTTTGCTTATATTCTTAGTTTGTGTATATAACGTGTTATCTTTGTCACAGCTGTCTTTTTGTGTGTGTGTGTGTTTCCGGAAGCTCTTGCGTACCAGCGAACGACTGCAATACTTCCTGCCTTTCATCAGCAAGGCCTTCAGCTTTGTATGTCGTCGTCGCCCTTCGCCGCAAAGCGTCGTTGCTTTCCATCACCTCTGAGTGAGATCGGCCCGGTAACTTTCCAGACATTTTGTCTTCCTTTCCCAAGCTAATATAAAAAAAGGTGTTGTCGAAACATTCATCAAGGTGTCCCTTTTGCTTGGTTACCACTGCTTTTGTTTGGACTTGCCTGTTTTTTTTCTCCTCTTCCTTTTTGGCCACGCCTAAAAATAGAACGCTCATGTCATTCAGGACTATATAAAATAGTTTCGCTGTGGCTAATTGAATTCATGTGTCCCACAGGGTTTTTATTTGAGGCCACTTTGGTTCTGTAATCTTGTTTACTTGTCGTTCCGCTCTTATGCTACAGAGCCAACCCTTTCCATGTTTTGACTCCTGTCGAAACATTTGACGTGCAGTCCGCATAGCAAAGCGATGTTGTCATCCGCTTTTCAAGCGAAGACGCCTGTCGCTACCTTTTTTTTCCCACCTTTTTCTCCCTTCCAGCACGTCAGCCGACCCGTTTGGGTCCCTTCACCTTGCTTTTGGACGACCGCAGTCTGTCAGCGTCGTCTTTCATTTCAGCTCAAGTGCAATTGGCATAATAAGCAACGCGCTTACACGCTGCGGTTAAGCTCCCGGGCCGTCACGTGACGCGTTCGTCGAGTCGCTGCGGGGACGTCAAGCCGTGCTTTTTGTTCGTGACTAACCTTTCATTTGCTTTTTTTAATTTCTTGTTTGGGTAGCTTGGTTATGGCTTCTGTTCCATCTCAGCTGGTGGTCACAGTAATGGTTGCCCGCTTTATGAGAGAATTTAATAATATGTTATTAAATTCAGCGCTCATAAATATTTATTGGGATGTCGTGTGCTCAAAATGCCCCGCGTTGAGACTACAATGCAATTTGGGTGTTCTTAGTTGTACAAAAACTAGATGCTAGGAAATGGTTTAAAAGTCATGTGATTTTTTTTTTTTTTTTTTTGCTGCCTGTCTTCCATGTTTGTGTTCCATACTTGGAACGTGGTTGGTTAGGATGGGATGAAAATAAGACCCGTCCGTCTACGCCACGAGCGTAAACAGCATATTTAAACCCTTGAACTCTCTTTGAAAAGTCAAAAAAAAAAAGAACTGTGGTCGGCGAGGGATAAAATGTTGGATTGCGGTGGAGAAAGAATTTTGTGCTCTGTGTTTTTCAGGTGCTTGTAGAAAGTCAATTATGTCCATTTTGACGAGGGATTGAGTCCGTTTTGGTCAAGATGCTATATGTGTGTCTGTGATGGAAAGATAATGACACCCGGTGCTAGCAACAGATTATGACTTATCTATACTAATCCAAGGTAAGGGAGAGTGCGGGTGTAGCTCAGCGGAGAATTTGTCATCATAGTTTTTCAAACAATAACAACTCCACCGTATTGAACTTCAAATAATATTTTTTTTTAGTTTTGCTTCCCCCATTAGCGCTACCAAATGATTTGAATCTATGGGAAAGCTAATAGCTTTTAAAGCTAATACACTAGACCGTGATTGACAATCTGGGTGCTACTCAGCGTGGAGCTCGCTTGTATTTATTGCTATAGCTCGTCACGATATTGATTGTTATTTACAGAAAAAAAGATATTGATTGTCCTTGACAGCCAATCAGCATCGAAAGCAAACACGAAGTCACCATCCTCAGTGGACTCAATGAGTTTGTAGTCAAGTTTTTTGGACCACAGGGAAGTAAGTCTATTTGTATTTTTTTACCAGTAAAATGGCCACATACGTTTGAAGGGATAACTCCACTCATAATTCATGTCTTGCGCTCTTATTTCAGCACCGTACGAAGGTGGCGTGTGGAAAGTGCGAGTGGACCTGCCGGACAAATATCCCTTCAAATCGCCATCAATAGGTGAAGAGCCTCGCAGCAAATGTCACAATTTGATCCATTTTATTTATATTGTTTCTAACGTCATCACTTGCTCTTTTTCAGGATTCATGAACAAGATCTTTCATCCTAACATCGATGAAGCGTAAGTACACCAGCAGCCGCCAATATCCACTAGAAATGAAGTGAATGCCAAAACCTTACGTTGCCTCCATTGGAGAATGTCAAAATAAACACAAATGATACAGTCAGCTGTTTTAGTAGGCTTTTGGATTGGATTAGCCTTTATTTAGTCTCGCAGTGGAGAGATTGACATTTCACAGCAGCAAAATGATGAAGAGTAAGAGGAAATAAAGGAAGAAGTAGAAAACATAATCCAGGAGCTGCTGTGAAGGCAGCCACTCTCACGGCGCCATTTTCAAGTCAAAACAACAACAACAACAAAACTAAATAACAAATAATATGACAACGCAAAAGACACAGAGTCATTCATTCTTCAGCACTTGCTGTACCCTCTTTGTGAAATGAAGCAGATCTAGATGAAAAAGGAGAGGATCAAAACGTCCTTTTCACCAGTTGGATCAGGGACGTCATGGTGAAATGTCCGCGTCTGCTACAAGCTAAATGTTGAAGGCAAACACAAAGCTGTAGCATCCATTGATGAAAAGATCGGTCTAACATCTCCTGTTCCAAGTAAATCCGCTTCAATTCCAAGCGGCGACAGGTCCACATATGCATCGGCGCTCATCGCGGGCTCCTCAAGCCATGCATCCATCCAGAACCGACCTTTACGCTGCCTATTACAGGCGCAAAAAAATACTTTTCTAAAGTCAGTGTTGAAAACACAGCTTCCAGTCTTCTCTGAGAAAGCAACTAAATGTCATGAAAAGCCTACTAGAACATATGAAGTTTATTTAGGGGTTATTTAAAGACACAGTGGTGCCAGTATGCCGGCACTCATATAACAACTTCGCATCTGATTGGTTCATTGTGAACACAGCCATACCCCAGTTATGTGGGGGTGTGAACACTTTTGCAAATTCACTAATTCCAGTTGTTCATTTTTTGGATGTTTCAACATGTGTTCATTATAGGCTATATTGAAGGTGGGGGTGGTATGGGGGTGTTTAGATATGCTTCCTACCAACATTCTTCTTCTGTTCCTCCAAACCAGGTCAGGAACTGTGTGTTTAGATGTCATCAACCAGACGTGGACAGCCCTTTACGGTGAGTACGTCCGTGTGCGTTGCTGAATTGCCGTAATCTTCTTACCGAGGGGGTAGAGGTGAATTCTAATGAGGTTAACCCCAGCGCCAGGAAAGGTCATACCCCCCCCCCCCCCCCCCTTTGTGATGGAGCTGATTTAGTGGCGGTCAACTGCGAGGCGCCGGCGGCCATCGTTCTTGAAATAATTGCGGAAGTTGGGTGGTGGGGACACACACACACACACACACACACACAAAAGCCTTACTGGGGAAGTGCAACCCCCCCACGCCCATAATTAACTCAGCGATACCACCTAGCGGACAAGAGTAGAAGTGCAGGAGCACGTAAATGCCCTTGTATTGTCTGACATTTATTTTAATAATAATAATAATAATAATAATAATACATTTAATTCAAAAGCGCCTTTCAAAACTCTCATGGTCACGTTACAGTCACAGGATATGTTTTTCTGTGGGTGAGCAGCGGCAGCCACACGCTCAAATAGATAGAAAGCTAGCTAGCTAGCTAATAGATAGCTAATGGATAGCTAATATCTAGCTAGATAGATAGCTGTATAGTTAATAGATAGCTAGCGAGAAAGCTATCTAGCCACCTCGATAGCTACCTAGCTTGATAGCTAGATAGCCAATGGATAGCAAATAGATATCTTTGCTATTTAGTGTTATTTATTTGGCTGAACATTTTGGTGCCTGAACTGCAACTTCAATTGTATTTTTTAATTTTTAAATTGTCTGAATAACTGAATACAGGTGTCCCTCACAGCTCTGTTCTAATTACATCAACATTTTTAATGATTGGCTGCAAGTGTGTCTAAGCGAATGTTGGTTAACAACGGGATTCTAGCTGTGTTAGCATCGTATATAAACAAAACTGAATTTAACCACCGTCTTATGCGAAATATACGTATTAAAAGAAATCGGGTTAAAGTTCAATTGCAGGATTTAGAGAGGAAAAATGTCACTTTGGACATCAGAAAACAATGGTCATGTACAATAGCTGCCACGCAGTTAGCAAGCGCAACTGATAACATCCACGTAGCACACGCTAGTGGAGGATGTCAAGCTAACAGAGAAGCAAGAAATATTCTCAAAGGGGTGAGTCATTTTATTTGATCTTCATTTGCGCTCCACACTTGAGGGATCGAAAATCCACTTGAGCTCGCTGTCGTATTGACCGAATTTTTGTGTGCGACAGATTTGACAAACATCTTTGAGTCGTTCCTGCCGCAGCTTCTGGCGTACCCCAATCCCATCGACCCTTTGAACGGCGACGCCGCCGCCATGTACCTGCACAGGCCGGAGGAGTACAAGCAGAAAATCAAAGGTTTGCGCTACAAAAAAAAAAAAATATATATATATATATATATATATATATTTTTTTTTTTTTTTTTTTTTTAAGTTATTGGATTGGTGCGTTAACATGTGTCTGCCATGTGTGTGTCTACAGAGTACATCCAGAAATATGCAACAGAGGAGGCACTAAAAGAGCAAGAGGAAGGAGCAGGCGACTCCTCATCCGAAAGCTCCATGTCCGACTTTTCCGAGGACGAGGCCCAAGATATGGAGTTGTAGTTTTGGACGTCCTGCAGCAATCCCTATGCCCCGCCCCCTTCTAAGCCCCAAACCCTTATGCCCGGCTTCCTTTTCCAACAGAGACTATATTTGATTTCCTAACCCATGACAAAGCAGACTTATAATATTCATATTTAAACACCTTGATTTTTTTATTATTATTATTATTACTAAACAAGGATTTTTATGAATATCCAGCTTCCTCTTCTCCCGTTTTGGCATCTCTTCCTCATACCCCCCCACTGCGCCCCACCGCCATTTTTTTTTCTTGTGTGTGTGTGTCAAAGGGGTTGTGGCGCCCAACGCAAAGACAGTATTTGAAGAGACGCACAATCACGCACAGGGTATGTCGCTACTACGCTCATGGACAGATGCGATCTCAGTTTTGGACGCCGGCTCGACGGCTGTGACTTTTTTTTTTTGGGGGGGGGGGGGGGGCACTAGAACAAATGACGTCACCTCATGTGACATCACTGCTCTGAGCACGCTTTGGATTCACTGAGGTTTTTTTTCCCCACAGTTTTAATCCCTCCCCCACTTTAGTTTGTCGACAAGTACCCAACACAGCAGTTACAAGTACACGGAAAAGAGGACCTCGCAATGTATTCCCAGTCCGAGAATGCAGTCGTGTGGATCCCAGCTCAATACCCCCTCCTCTGTGCCTCGTCAACAACAACAACAACAAAAGGAAGGTGATCAAGAAAACAACAACAAAAAAGCACATTTGGGACTTCTTTTCCTCTTTTGGACAATCTACACTTAGATGGATGCTACGGAATAGCTACTTCTGCCTTGCAAGTCCTCCAAATAGATTGCATTCATATGGTTTAAGTCAAGATTATTCTTATTTTTTTTCTAAGTTAGATGGCGTCTGTCGTGTGATTTGTATACGATGCTTTATTTGTGCAGATGTTTCCTAGCGTAGTCCATCCGAAACAAGAGGCACATGGAAAAAAGAGGCTGGCAACCACGTCCTGGGTTTGTTTTGCATCGGCGGTACATTTAAAGAGGTTCAATGTAGCAAGGTGCAGGCTTTTTTTTTTGTTTATTAGTACTTTTTATTTTTGGGGATTGACGCCTTCTCAGGATAACCCAAAAAGGTCGCATGCAGATTCGGATCTTATTTTTCTGGAAGCTGCCAACAAATATTCTTACAGCCCCTCTCCCCTTTTTTTTCTCTCATTCTTAATCCTAACCACTAAACCGCAATTTTAAGTCACAAAAAGTAGACCCCCAAAACTCCTGAAATTCTGTTTTGTTTTAAAAGTCATCCAGATTGGAATTCTTGCTATTACCTTTGTGCGGTATTGTTCTGGACCTCTTTAATCCCATTTAAGATTGTTGAAAAGGAGAAAAAAAATAAAAACCCCACCACTACCCCAAAAACAAGCCAAAACAACAACAACAAAAACAAACAAGCTCTTTATTTTGAAGTCCCTTTTGTTTTTAAAACATTGTGCACCTGCTGGCGAATAAAGTGATCATATACTCAGCCTTCCTTTGGTGTATGGTGAGAAGGGGGGGGGGGAGTCTCATTCATGGATCAGCAAAGTCTTTATTTTCAAACTAAATTAGCTTTTGCAAGCTTGACCCCAAAAATTACAACGTCCAAAGTTGCCCTCTTTTGAAAAGTGTACCTGGAAATATCCAAAATGACAAGGAATTGATTTGTGTTGCGTTCAGGGAGCCTTGGTTGCATTTTCAGCACAGTGTACACCCCCTCCCCTCACCTTCCCCATCACCATCTGTGTCTACCGACTGTGCACTAGCATGCACAGTACCCCCATTCACAAGTTCTGGACACGTCAAAGCCCCCCACGCGTTACACACAGCATGCACTATTTGCTACCTGGTGTGTTTTATTTTGATTTACCCCCCAAATTACATTATTTTTCTTATTCACAGAACCGCACCCCACCCCTCACTTGCCCTTTGTGACCTTCTTTTTATATTTTTATTTGACATTGTGAAGTGGGCATGCTTGTCAAAAAAAACAAGGACAAATGCTCTCCATGAATAGGCTTATAACCTCATGAATAGTGGTGTAAAAAATATACTGTTATAACTTCTCTCTTTTTTTAATAAAACATTCAATGTGTACAAAACGACTTATTTGGATTATTTTATTTAGCGCATTTGAATGTTAATATCTGATTTTGTTTATTTTAAAAATTGAATGAAAGCCGGTTTGTATTTATATTTATGAAGTTATATGAGACACTTGAGTTTGTTTTTATATTTTCACATAAATGTACTTTACACTAATAGTTTCTGCTTTGGAAATTGTTGTAGTACCGGAGTTTTCCACAAGACGGCAGCATCGTTCTAAACAACCATCTTCTTCGAGAAGCCTTGATAAACCCCATTCCTTAGAGTGCTAGCATGCTACACGGTAAGTTTTTCCTCGTTTATTTGATTCTAATTATATTTCTTTGTTATTTTCAGACATTTTATGATGTTTCTCTTGGTGGTATTTTATTGTAAGTGCTTCTATTTTTAACTTCTCCTTTATCGCCAGACGATGGCGCTTGGTGTCCTGTTTTCAACATGGCCGTACCAGTGCTTTAAAGGGAGGAGGTGAAATGTGGTGTGACATAAGGCACTTTAATCCTTTCTAGGCTATTAAAAAATTCTGTCACGCATCTATCTGTCCCATTTCTAGGCGGCTATTCACCCTACTACTGTTGTTACGTCTTTTTCCTCTTGTTTTTTCATCACACCTTGTTGTCATGAATGTAGTTGCACTGTACAACGAGCATAGAAATATCCGATATGTTCGATTAATGTTACTTTAACAGTACTTGTCATATTTCTAACACTTTCCCAAAACATGCATACTAGGGTAATAGAACACACACTAAATTGTTCCTAGGTGTGATTGCGAATGCTAGTAGTAGTCTGTCTATCTGTGCCCTGCGATTGGCTGGTAACCAGTCATGTAAACTGTCAGATGTCCATATCATAGCCTTAAGGAACATCAGTCACTCTTTCAAAGTGCTTTCCTCTCATACTAACATATTTTTTGTTTGCTCAACACTAATTATTTGTCGGTTTTTCTGCAGAATTGGCCGCCTCAATCATCCCTCGGCATTGAGAGGATGAAGACGGAAGAGCGCTGACCTCCAGAGGTGCAGCAACCCGACACGCTCAATGAAATATTTAAAGCTCCTCATTTTCACCGCAGTGCAGGACAAAGCGGTGACGTCATGCCAAAAAGCTTTCCTCCGGCCCGTCCCATTGGTACTCCTAAAGATGGTGATGATCATGTGACCTGTTTTGCTACTGATGCTACCGCTGCAACGACGGCGGCCTTTTAAGGTATGAGCCCTACCCTCAGACGCCATTACAACAACAACAGGTTGGAAACAATCGCAAGATTTTTTTAAAGGCGATCGTTTTTGCATGGTTAGAACAAGGAGGGTCAAATTCAAAGCTGGCTTTGTTTGGTTGAATGAGTCATTTTGAAAAGCTCTGAGTCACTTCAGTGCCTTGATCGAATCCCATTTTAGTGGTCGAATCAAAGATTAAGATTTTACCCATTCACTGTGTGCAGCATATTGCGTTCTGCTTGGATGTCATCATAATCACGGTCAACTTCAAAATGATTAGTGTTTTTCATTGTGAATATTATCATTAAAATGTTTCTGAAATATACTTTGTTGTGTATTAGGAAAAAAAGAATATATATATATATATATATATATATGGATATATATTCGACCAGTCATACATTTGGAACTACCCTCTAATTAAGTGTGAGTGTTTTTTTTTATCATTATTTCAACATTTCCTAACCCCTCAAAGGAAAAATACAACTAAAATTTAATGCAGTACAAAGTAGCTTCCTTGTGCCCAGATAACAGCTTTGCACATCTTTAGTATTTTTTTTCAGTTAGCTTTATGATGTGGATGATACTTTATGACTTAGAGCTGTGCAAGAGTGAATTGCTTTCCACATTTTTGAGTGGTATGTGTGTGCATGTGTGCGTGTATATGTGTGTCATTTACATGTACTTAGTATGAAAAATAAAAATTCTAGTTGCAAGTTTTACATTCCAGGTTCAGTGATATTTAATTTGAAAGACAAGTGTACACTATAAAGTAATATATTCCTGTTTACTACAGCTAACATCCAACTTACGACCGGGTCGTAAGTACAGGTAGTCGTAAGTCGAGCCGGTTGTAAGTCGGATGTTACCTGTATATTTAATTATTTTTTAATTTTTTTAATTTGGGGAGTTAAACCCATTCCAATTATTTATTTTTCTATCATTTGATGGCACAGCATCATTATTTCATACCGGGTCGTGTGTCTCATCATCTGATCCTCACCTGTTCCACACGTTAGCATGTTAAATATTCATTCGCCGCTAACAGGTGATCCCAGGCTCGGGTGTCTCACTCCCTATATTCACGTGGGCTAGATGTCAGCGTCGCTATTCATCCACGCTAGTAACTCCATCACCTTTTGAATATTACATTATCTCATGATGCCTTCCACTGTGCAGGTATCTGACTAATTAAGAGCAGCAGGTATGCGGAGGAGGAGGAAAGCGTCCATATATGAGGCGTCCGCACAGCATCAGAGTCATTGCATCGGGGAGGAGAAGCAAGAAGAGGACGCCGCAAAGCAAGCAGGTTGTATACCTTCCTTCATCTCTGTCCGTCTGGATGTCATTTGATCTTCCAGCATCTTAGGCCCGACGAGCCTTAGCAGCATCTAAGCCTGACACAAGGGAGGAGGGGCACCATGGTGGAGCGTGTGTGGTGGTGGTGGTGGTGGTAAACTGCTGTCTGCTTAATTGTTTGTTTAATCATCAAGAGACTAAAGAGGAGAAAATGCTTATTATTACAGCCGTGCATTATATTTTTATCTTCATCTTGTTTTAGAGGTTGCACAGAGGCCTTATGTGATACGACAAGGCCCCGCAGGCCTCGAAGGCCTCTGTTTCACTATCATTGAGCTCTATGGCGGTTTGATTGTTCAATTATACTACTTATTTAAAACATTTACAGTAAATCAAATGTAATGAAAATGCAATGCATTTTTTTAGATTTCTACTATCTTTGTGACTGATTTATTACCTGGATAGGATAGTTGTCCATGTTAAGCGCTTTGTTACAGCTTCAACTTTTGTTAAAGCGCTATATGAATCAATATCTAGAGATGCAACCACATAGGTGGGCAATGCTTACTTATCAAAACATGACCAGAATAATGCATTTTAAATTCATAGATTTGTTGACATAGACAAAAAAAAATGACTTTGAGTGAGTATCTGGTCCGCCTAAAATTCAAATGGCATAAATATACATTAAAAATTAGAGAAAGGGAAGAAATCCCAAACCAAACAAATAAATAAAGATGATGTTTAGAAAATTGAACGAAATCGTTTAATCCTAAAATGGGACGGGAGGGGCTAAAAAAAAGGTCACACGCGTTTTACATTGGCTGAAAATTCAACACTTCGAACGGGGTGGTAGGAACTGGGGGTCTTGGAAAGGGGGACATTTTTAAAAGCCACCTGCGGAAGTGATGAGCACCGTTTTTGCGCCTGCGCATTGGAAGAAAAAAGGTGCACGCCAGGTAAAAGGGGGGACGCGGAAGAGAGAGGGTGGATAGCGCGAGGGGGGAGAGAGAGAGAGAGAGAGAGGAGTCGGAGTGAAGCTCCAATTGACATTTGATACTCAGGAAGTTGACGACGCTGCTCGGATTCCTCTTTTGTCTCATTGGAATTGTGCGCCGTCGCTCGTGAGCACGCACAGCAAGCACTCATATTTTTTCTTTTCGTTTTTTATTTTTTATTATTTCTTTTTTTTAAAGGAAGGCATATTCATTTGCAGGTTAAAAGCACACGATCTGGCAACCCCCCTCGATGACGCACTACGATATGGATCCGCAATAAGTAAGGTATGGACGAAATTACACATTTATCACAATTTCACGACCGCTGTCTTATTCGTCTTTTTTTCTTCTTTTTCTGTAAAACAAGCCGAAAATGAATACGAAAAAACACGGCATTAACTTTACTGAAATTGAATTTTAAAATTGGAATCATTCGTAAAAATTGTAACGAAAGTGCTACGTCGTTTTAAATACGGGGTTTTACGTTAGTTGTTATTATTCTCATCTAGTCTTTCCCTCTTTAAAAAAATATATCTGAAATTCACGTTTAAATTGCGTTGCACCTGCTTTTACACCTGCACCCTATTACCGCACTATTACCGCTCATGACGTTTATACAGTTTCAAAATGTCAATAATATAAAATTCGTTCAGTTAATCGTGGCATCGTTGTCAAGACGATGATAACAAGCGAGGAAATTATTTCTCCCCCCCCCCTTCTTGCTCCGTTTTATTTCTTTCCTTTTTTAAAGTTTAGACTTTAAAGACAAGATTGCGTGACACGAACTATAAATAAATATATAAATCCTCCGGAAACAAGCATCGGAGTTGCTGGGGATAAATGCGATTAAGCGAAGATTAACAATGGCACCAACAAAAAAATAATAATATTAACTAAAAATATAAGTGACAAAAGAATGAAAGAGTGAATAATATTGTTTTTACATACGGTATTCGGATTGAGCAAGTTTGAAAAAAAAACCGATATTGCCTTATATCAACATGCAACGAATATTATGGATGACGTCATGACGTTTAGACGTAATTTCGTACCTCAAAGCGATGACTTGACTAAATTATTTTTTTTTGTAAATCACAGGCCACCCTAAATGAACCTAATGTCATTGTAAGCTCATTAGATAACCAAACAGGACTAGCAGTTCTTTTGGTGCCTCCTTTTTAGTGCTATTGATTTGAGTCCAGGAAATGGCGATGGGAGCCATTTGGGGCGTCTGAGGAATCACTTAGCACGTAGTTTGGATGGCCGGGGATCAATGGAATGAGCCCAGGGTGAGCAAGATAATGGCCGCAGAAAAGGGTGGGGCGTCTAGGGCGTCTGGGCCCCTCGGCAACGGCATCCACAAGTCAGGGAAGCAGCATCACTGCATGGCTTGCGTACACACAAAATGGCGACGCTAGCCAACTGCGTGTTCTTATTTATTTTATTTTTTTTGCCGTAGTCTTGCCGCAGTGTCCTCGTTTGACCCCGAGGGCGGCCATTTTCAGGAATCGGTCGATGAAGTTTGATGGAACAAAGTTTCCAACCCGTTTCAACCGGAAAAGCATAACGTGGGAGCGTTTTAAGCTACCATAAAAATATGTCTTCATGTTTTTTTAATTGTTTAGCTAAACATTTAAATTTCAATTAGTTTAACAGTAGCGAAGGAAGCCATTATGATAACTTTGAATGTCATTCTCGGGCCTTCAGTACCATCCAACAAAGCGACTTGGCTGTTTTTAATCTGTTCTCTCTCTTCTCTTCAGGTTTTTCCGCAGCGGTCCCGACGGTTTTGACATTAGACTCCTGTTCTGTGTATGGCACTGGTAGAATTCACTGTGAGAGCTCACTATCAGTGAATTACCATAGGGCCATAAACAGAGCAGAGAAAGAACCACTGTGGCCCGCCGCGCCGCACCCTCGGGTGAGCATCTCCATCTCGATGTATCTCCATGACAACGGCTTCTTCTTACGCCCGTTTTGGCACTAGCACATTTTTGCTGCTGTATATATGCTTTGAGCAATTATGTGTGGTGCCAATATGGGAGAAGACAGACAAGCGACACTTTTTGACGTCGACGAGTTTCATCGTCGGGCAGCTTTTTGGTGGTGTTTGGCAATGGTAGAACTCACACTGGTGAGCTAGAAGGATCCGGTGGTTCTAGACTTGCCAACTACTGCTCGAGAGCATCCACCTGCAAGAAAAACACAACAAGACAACACCCCAATCTGCTTCACGTTGCAAGTCAAATGAGTGAGTGGCTGTTGGTGGTGAAGGGCGGGGTGACGATGGGTTCTTCCCCTGCACACCACAGCCTCATAGCTCGCGCTTTCCAGGAGGATGCGGCAAACAAGACCTGTGCAGGTAAAAACTTTTTTTTTTGCTTTAAGGTTGGGCAAAATAATTCCTGTTATTGTTGGAACATTTTACTTCATTGAAACAAATGGGGGAAAAATTTACAAAAAAATAACTAATTTTAAAATGTAATAAAACAAAACTCACATGCATATGTTTGTCCGTCTGCGGAGAATTATGAATATTCCTATGCCTTAATGAGTCGTAGTAATTATGAAAGTCTTCTTCGTTGGTTTTCATGACTGTATGTTTCCACGGTGAAGCTTTGTAACAACCTTATGCCAGTACAAGACAAGACCCTCCACCCCCATCCACTCTCTTAGCTCCGTGGCATAATTAGCCAAGGGTACGGTGTCATCTTACCCTTCCCTTTTCATTGCCCCTCCACCACCACCACCAACCTTCCCTTTCTCAAAGAAAAGCGTAGCTTTCGTAAAAGCTATCGTGGCGGTCAACGCCATGAACAGTTCAAGGCCGATAGCTTCTATCTGGGTCAGGCTCAGTTAATGTAGGTGACAGCGGGATGTGGGGATTAAACCTTCTTTATCTGCCCGGTATATAAATCCCGAGCTTTATAAAGGCTGCACTTCCCATTCGGCTAATATTTTGTATTGTTAGCAACGTGGGCGCCATGTGATGCTTGTATTGGACAGAATAATAAATTAAAAAAAAAGAGACTGATTCATTGTATCCCTCTCTGCATCCAAGTGCATTGTGGGCCATTTAGTCCAGACGGGCCGGCTCAAGTTACAGCCGCATTTTTCAGCCCACCAAAATCTACCCCCCCTACCCCTACCACCACCACCCCAACCTCCCTCCCTCCCTTGTTCTCCTTCCTCCATATCTCTCGCACTACAGAGGCCGCCAGGGGAGACAGTGCGCCGCCTATGCTACCGGGTATTAACGCAATGAGATTATTGTTACGCGCCGTCTGGACTGGCGACTTGGAAAAGGTGAGGAAGGGAAGGGCAAAAGTATTGGGACACACCTGGAACTCAGTGAGTCCACGTCAGGAATATAGATGGCCTTCAAAATGGCCAAACAACTCTTAAAACGAGTTATCTCATTGCGTCTCACTATTTTAGTTCAAACTGATAAATTGCATTTGATTTCGCTTGGCTGGTCACCAGCTTGTGTTCCTGCCTGCGTGCAGGGACCGGGATGCTCGTATTAAGAAACGATTAGTGGAGATTAAAGCTCGGCTCTGGAGTGTGCGTCCGCGTGCGTGATACGCCCGTGACAAGGACTCGTCCAACCCTGGCAAATCAATAGCTTCTTTGCTTTGGATGCACTAATCCTACATCGAGCACCTTCATTGCATAGAGTGGATGCTATAGAAAAAAAAGACATCTAGGTCCCGGTCAAAGGGAGCCACTGTAACCTTTTTATCCATTGAAGGATTGCTTATTCAGCTGTAAAGGCCTGCATATTTGGTTTTTCACACCTAACAGAAAGTAGAAGCAGCAAGGCAGGAAAACGGTTTCGTCACGCCGAGCGCGACCTGGCCTCGGTTTTAATCTGGAGGACGTGGGATGTAGGATGATGCCTGATAGATTAAGGCCCGTGCGCCCTTCTTTCGCTCCCTCTCCATCTCTCACTATGTGTGTATGCAACAGAAGGCCCCCCTCACCCTTTCCTACAACCCCCTCCGGGCAAATCCCAGGCTTTAAAGCCGAGGAGGTTGGGGCGGCTTATGATGTAATCACGGTCCTGTCTGTCACGGCAGGGAGGTTGCTGGGTGAGGTTAGAACACTTTTATGATAGATGAGAACGGCAATGGGAAGCAGGGAATGGTCACTGAGAAGTTTTAAAGTTCTTAGGTTAGTGTACAGATGTGTGCTATGGTGATGGTAGATGTAAATAACGACATTGGCATTACAGCGGCTGTTTAACACTGCCTCAGTGGTTCTCTGGAGCTTTTTCCAAAATGTTTGAAAATGTTTTAATTTGTTTTAAATATAGTTTCTGTAGAAGGACAAATAAATATTCATAACGTTTTACAATGCTGTAAAACGTGTAGAATAAATGTTATATTTCAACAATTCTACAACGATTTACGTCCTTGCGTCAGATTCCTGCGACATTTTTGCAATTTGGGCGTGATGCCAGGAAGGAAGTTCTTCTTTTAAACACAAAAGTACCAAAAATGGCCTTTCAGTTATAATTTACTGAGCATAATGCCGAAGAATGGGTAAGAGACATTTTTAAGAAGTACCATGAGTTACATGAACGTTTACGACACCTGCATTTAGACGTAAAAATTAAATAAAACGACACAATTGGCGCCCACAGCTGTTATCGGCAAATTTGAAATGTCGCCATTTTATCTCGTCATCAATGGCTCCCATTACAATTCATGTTTAACCTTTTTTAAACACACATTAAGCCCCTTATGTAAATCGGTTCTTTATAAACACGATATTGAAGATGTATCTGAATTTAATAAATGACATTTAGATGTAAAAAGACGTTTTGTCACATCAATATTTACGACGGCGTCATTAGCTTGAAGCTAGCTTAGTCGTTATCGCTAGCTACATTAGCGTCAACTTTGAGCTGTACACAAAATGTTGTTTGTTAACCAGTCATGAATTTCAAAATATAGAGACGGGTTTAATTAAATGACAACGAGGTTACGAAACCATGTTAAATTTCATCACTGTCTATGCAAATTAGGTTGTCGTCAATCATTAGCATAAACATTGAGCCGGTACAGTACTTAAAACCACCCCATCTTTTTTTTGGCACGAAGGGGATGTTGATATTTATATTTGTAGTAGTACACAATACAAAGTTCAACAAATAGAAAATGTTAAAAGTCAACTCACTTTTATTACTGTATTATTGTCCTCAATCACAAATCTTTCTGTGAAGGATCATGATGCAGTCTGTACAACATACTACATTCTATCCCGACAAAGCCAATTTACATACGGATAGTCAAAATATTGAAATGACGCAAAAGACATAAAATAAGGAACAGAAGATGGGAACAGCTGTTTGAGAAAAAAAAGTTCCATGATTTTATACACTAAAACGTCTGCTTCGGAGAAACCGTTACGGCCCTCCAACTTAAAACAAAACCAGAAAAAAAACGATGTACTTCCTGAGTACAGTGATGTGAACCTCAGTATTTTTCTATTGTCCAGGAGTAGACAGAAAGGAGTGCAGGTATCGGTGAGGCGTTTTTAGTTCATTTTCAAGGATTTTTAACAAAAAGAAATAAATATCTAAATAAAACAAAAATCACTTTACAAAGTAAACATCGGACGCATCACGTGTACTTTCTGCATGAACATAAAAAAACATTTGTACAGAAGTGTGAACTGTAGGCCAGAATTCGGATCATTGCTCCAGTGTCACCACCTCCACTGCCTGGCCGTCCAGAGTCATGGTGCTGTTGATGCGTGTGGTTACCGGGGCCATGGCCACCTGCACGGGCCTGTTGCCTTGCGCCAGACTCGTCACCACCGTCTGGTACATGCTGACTGGGATCTGGACCAGACCTAGAAGCAGGTGAACATTCCAGAATTGATGATTTTTCTCGTGTGTCTACGCCTTGGCTCACTCAAGGTTGACAACTGCCGATCTATTCTTTCAGATCGTCCGTGTTCGAACAATGGCGCAATTGAACATCCATGGCCGTCCGTCTCCTCCACAACACAGCTGTGAATGTCTGCAGGGATTACCGCCGCTGTCACGTGGGTCTCCCGCTCCGCCTTCCAATCTGTCCGTGTCACCGACCCAAAACCCGCGCACACCGCCATCCGCATGCAGCCGGAATTGTTTTTACACTTACAAAGCGCAAATCCCGAAGGCTAATTGTCGGACCCACTCTGGCTAAAGCCACTTGCTGGTGATTGGTGACAGAGTGGAGGGCTTATATTATTGAGGGGGTGGGGGGGGAGTTCGGCCCAGCGCGATAGCGGGCCCGCGTCGAGTAGCCACTCCTCGACGTCGTGGCTAAGATGTTAAAAAGGGCCGCGCGCGCGTGTGTGCGTGAGCCAATCAGCGGGGCGGCGCACTTCAAAACGGCGCCCTCTACTCGAGTGATTAGCTCGCTAAGGTCAATAGCGCATAGAAGGACTGGCCGTCGCAGTTCCGTTTATAGCAAGCGGTCACTTTGTCACAAAAGCGACGTTTCCTCGCCGGCGTTTTTGGTCAAATCACACTGGAAGTTGAAAAACGATGTCATCGTGTGCGCTTTCAAAACAAACGCGAAAGTTTATGGCATTGACAGCTGGTCCTCGAGATAAGACGTAGATTCCTAATGGGAGTGGATCAAAGCTCTCCAGGAGGGGGCATCGGGGTGGGGGAGACCCCCTCGAGGGAAGCAGTGACTTTGATTGACTGACTTAAGCTTTGAAAGCCCATTTGTGTTATTGATTGATTGGCCATTGAAATACAAAAAAACGATCGGATTACTTAGTGGCCTTAAATTTTGGAATTCTGTTGAAGTTAGCTTGGCGCTAACTATCATATTATTCATAGTGTTTTAAGTTAATGAACACTTTTAGTTATTGTATCATTTTTTTTTACAACCCCTCAAAAAACATAAATAGCGACCATTTTACAGTGCCGACAAATTGCACGGCATTAAGAGAACGACGGGAGTGACGCAACAAGTTGTGTGCCCAACATTCGCCATCTGTCACATCAGCACCGAGTAGATTAGCCTCGGAGGAGCCCACCGAGGGAAGCTTAAAACTCTGCCAAGCTAATTGGCTGCAGCGGAAGAGCAAGGCTGAATGTTGACAAAATCTTCAGCAACACATCCCCAATTCATATTCGATGATCTGTTTATTATTACTATTAATATTATTTTGTAGTGCCCGCCAACCCACGTGCTAGCAAAACCACCAACAATGACAGAGTGAAAATGAAGAGAAAAAAAAAAGAATACCTGTTGCGTCCTGTACCCCTGCTAGCGCCCCGACAGCCGCCGCCGTCTCGGCGAGGACTATCTGACCCCCGCCTTGGAGCGTGGCCTCCGCTAGCGTCGCCACGGCGTGGGCCGCCGCCTCGCTACGCACAAAAGACGATACGCCACAGTGTTAAAAAAACACACAAATTTAGGAATTTAATCAGTCATAGTGATACTAGCTTAGGTGTGCAGAATTGGAGGTACGTTTTGTCTGGAGGGGTTATTTGGGAAATGTAGGAGGGGCGGCGAGGGGGTTAGGACTCTAAGAGGCTTTTCAAGTCTGGGGACTTAGAGCGAATCTGTCACAACTCTCCGAAGGCGGCAGGTGCTACGGGGGGTCGTAGCTAACAAAGCCATTTTATTAACCAGATCACAGCCAGGGCGAATTAGCGCGAGCCGGCTACGAATATGAACTGATGAAGACGCTTTGTAAACTGGCGAGGGGGTTGGGGGTGTGGGGGTGGTAGGAAAACAAAATGTTCTGCAGACTACAGCAGGTAGAGGTGTGACGATGGCAGTGAGAGGACTCAGGTGGGTGCAGGTAACGAGCCCCAATGGGACTGAGCCATTTGTGACACGGTCACCTTGACGCTGGGAAACCTGCTGACATGCTAGCGTGTGTTTGCGTAGCAACAACAAAAAAAAACTATAAGAAGCTGACACTGTTTAATTTTTACGTGACTGAATGTTCTTTTTTTTCTAATCAAGCAAGGTGCATCAAATCATCATTCTACATTGAAGTGAGCGAAGTGTTGACCCCCAAAATGGCCGCCTTGCTGACCTGTTGATCGCCATGGTGACGGTGGCCCCAGGATGCATCTCGTGACTGGCGGCGACGGCGACTTCCGCCAGCGACGCCACCGCCTGCGTGGCCTCGGACGCCTGCGTGGTTTGGATGGTCATCTCGCCGCTCTGGAGGGTGGCCCAGTTTTGCTCCACCTGGGTGAGTCCGTCGCCATCAGAACCGGGTTTTCCCCTCGTGCCATCCATTCCGGCGCGGTTTCGCTTACCTCGCCGTCCGCCACCGTCGAGTAATTGACCTGCGTCACCGTCACGCCGGGAAGTTCCGAGGCGTCGGCCAGCGTGGCCACGGTGTGCCCCGTCCCGACCTGGATGAGCGACACGGTGCCGTCGGGGTTGTTGATGGTCTGCACCACGGTCTGCGAGGGCACCAGGTGAGCGATGCTCTGGGTGGTGGCCAGGTGATGCGGCGCGCCCGTGGCGGGGGCCTGCTGCTCCTCAAAAGCGTAAAGCAGATCCTCGCGGCCGTGCTGCTTGTAGCAGTTTTTCACGATGGTCCGCAAGGCCTGCGTCCATGACACCTAGAGGGGGCGGATCAATCACAAATTATTGGAATTGATCATTTGTTAAAGCCCTGAATGAATAGAAACTCGTGACTGTAAAGTGTCATTGAGAGCTTTGAAAGGCGCTTATAAATTACATGTATTATTATTATTATTATTATAAAGCTCATTCACAACTTTGTTCTTCGGGTCTTTTTATATTTCGCTGTATTCCATGCACGCTTGGCAACACACTGCCCCCAAGTGGCCAATGTGTGAATAGCAGGAACACCCACTCTTTAATTTTAATTGCCATGATTGGAATATATTGTGATTTTACTTTTTCACTCATTATTCTTTCATGTTATGTATAAAAATAAAGTGTTGGTACTATTTATTATGGCCTGCAATATTCCTCCCCGCTCCCCAAATTGTGTTGACAGAAACGGGAGATTCATCTACCCTCTGTTTCTGCTCCTCAGATCGTACGTCGCTCCGCACGTTAGCCCAAGGAATGTCTTCGGGCCACCAAACGGGCTTGCAGCTCTCTTTGCCCCAACCGGGCTTACCGCGACCCGTCGAGTACTTCAGCATCTCCGGGATGAAGGCTCGCAGCTGGGCCTGCGACAAAAAGGAAAAGAAGGAGACGGGGTGAGCAGAACACGGACGCGTCCTTGAAGAGCAAAGAAGGAACAAAACAAAGGGAGATGAGTATTGATCACAAACATGGCGGAGGGTGGGGGGTGTCACGGACCCCCGCAAATAGCAACGCGCTTTCTAAAAAGGGAAATGAGTCACAGAGTAATCTATAAAGATGGCACCAGGCTGACGTGTTGACTTCGCAATGGCCAGAATAGAACGCTGTTTAAGGCTCTTAACATGTTGAAAAGTTAACTAATAACCAGATAATATCATCGAGAAAAATTATGGCATTAATAATAATAATAAATTTCATTTATAAGCGACTTTCAAAACTCTCAAGGTCACTTTACAGTCACGGGATAAGTTTTTTCCTGTGGATGAGCTGCGGCATCCACGCGCCAGCGTTCACTCAACCCGGCAGTAACTCAAATAGATAGCAATCTAGCTAGCTAGCGAATAGATAGCTATTAGCAAGAAAATAAATAGCTATTAGCAAGCGAATAAATAGCTATTAGCTAGTGAATAGATAGTTATTGCTGCTTCATGTCACAAAGAGGGTACAGCAAGTGCTGAAGCATGAATGCCTCTGTGTCTTTGTGTTGTCATGTTATTTGTTATTTAGTTTTTTTTTTTTTTACTTCAAGATGGCGCCGCGGGAGTGGCTGCCTTACCAGCTGCTCTTGTATTTTGTTTTTCTACTACTTTCTTTCCTTCCTTTCATAACTTTGCTGCTGTGTTACTTCCAGGTAGAGTGAACGGTGGCCACTTTGCATTTTTTTGATGAGGATACTAGTGCAGCGTGTTCTACCGGAAACAAATTCCTTGTGTGTTCTACATACTTGGCAATAAAGATATTCTGATTCTGGACAGAATTGATTTTGTTGGGCTGTCATGTTGTCCAATGGCGCCCTCTGCGGGCTCGATTTGAAACTACACAGAATCTCGCATTACCCCATTGAAAGAAATGTCCGAAGTTTGTCCATAGCATTTCTCCTATTAGTGCCTGTCTATCTCCAATTCCCCCCCTTTTTTTCCTCCTCCATGTCTTCCAACCAGGCACACACTCAAGCAAAAGCATCAGCTCACCTGGGTCATCTTGTCCACGGAGACGGGGATGCCGTCGATGGTGAGGGGAGGTAGCTCCGACGCTAGCTCCCCTCCGGCGGGGGCGTGCTCGGCTAAGGCGTTCTCCAGATCCTCCAGCATCATGCCTTTGTACTTCCTCACCTGCGTGACACGCAACGTTGAGATCACGTGAGGTGAACACGCACCCAAAAAAAAAAAAAAGGTGATGGGAGACTAACCACATTCTCCAGCGGAGCAGCGCCAAAAACTTTGAAGATCGGGTTCGGTTTATTGGGGGACATGCACAACACGATGGCCTGCTGACCCACGCGGGTGGTGTACTCGTCCAGGGTGGCCCTCAGTTTCCTGTTAGCAAACATCCCGCTTAATTCCCAAATGTATTCTTACATTTGGTGTTTGCAGCTCACCTGAGGAGACGCGTCTGCTGCCTTTTGCGGATGGACGGGTTGGATTCAAAAATGTGGGGCCTCTTCCTTTTCTTTCCCGTCGCCACGGCGGCAGCCGCTGCCATGCCGACGGGACCTGGAAGGGGGAGACAAGAATGTAAGTGCAAATACAGTTTGGAAGTTTTTCATGAAAGCGGTCATTCTGTAATTCTAAAAGTGGGTGAATTTCCAAATAAAATAGATAAATATCTAAAAGCTAGCTAGCTTTCTATCCGAGTTACTTCCGGGTTGAGTGAACGCTAGCTCGCTATTTGCTATCTATTAGTTATCTGGTTAGCTATCTCGCTAGCTATCTCACTAGCTATCCGTCAGCTGTCTGACTATATAGCTAGCTGTCTGGCTAGCTATCGATTAGCTATGTATTAGCGAGCGAGCTAGCTAGCTAGCCTTCTATCGATTTGAGTTACTTCCAGGTTGAGTGAACGCTGGGGCGTGTGGCTGCCGCTGCTCACCCACAGAAAAATTTATCCTGTGACTGTAAAGTGTCCTTTTGAAAGGCACTTCTAAATGAAATGTATTATTATTATTTTAAAATGGATTGAAATAGAAAATAAGGCAGTGCTGCGACCTGCTGGTCATTTTCTGACATTACATCAATTTTCAATGATTTTCAAACCTGGAATTTTATGTTACTCAAACCATTTTTTTTGTAATAAACATTTCCAGATCATTTCTATGATATATGTTCAACACTTGGGAAGCACAACCTGCAGCGGCCAAATGGGCGGTGACCTCATCATTGCCGGCCGAGTTGAGGATGTCTGTGTCGTCGTAGGGATCATCGTCCGGCGAGGAGGAGTCGTCGTCGTCGCTCATCATGGACGTGTCGTTAAAGGTGGTCACGTGCACCTGTCATACATCCGAATGGTGATGTTGAACACATTTCTGAACTGATTTCTGTTTGGGTTTTTTTTAAATGTTTAATTTCTAGAGTGAAACCTGGTGAGTGACGGCACTCGCTTCGATGGTGGTCATGTGTTCGGCTTGATGAACGGCGTGATCTTCCATGATTAACGCCTGCGTCTACACAACTGGATCCAGGGGTCCAATAGCTGAGGATGGACACAAAAAATGTGGGTCAACCAATAACTCACATCTCCTTTATTCAATTTCATCCAAAAAGCTGGTTTGCGGTTTCAAGGTAAGTCTTCGCGTTGGTACTCAGATCTCTTTTTTTTTTTTCAAGGAATTAGATACACAATGTGATTGAGAGGTCATTTCAATTTGAGATCATATTTACAAGAGCATCACCAAAACGGAAAGGTAAAAGTTCATTTTGTACTTTTAACGCGGTCTCAAAATAAACGTTTGGAGCAAGCGGTTTCCAGTTAGCATCAATGTCCAGCTGGTACAGGTAACATACATTAGTATCTGCTCTCTGATTATACTTTTCACTTTAAAATGTAATAATCAACTGCAAATGTTATTTTAATCTGGACTTTTAGAGCATGTTTTATTAAAGACAGCGCTCATTACAGTGGACAGTTTATCATATTGGTTGCAAGGTTTAAATTGAGAGCATTAAAAAAATATATGAAGAGGTTTGCTTATGCATTTTTGCATAAACTTTTGGTCAAATTAAGTCAGGTAGCTTAAAATCAAAACATAAAAAACTCATTCTAATATGTTCAATTCTTTTTTTTTCCATTTGAAGTGGTGTGGTTTTGATATTTCAGCATTTTTGAAGTGCTATTCAGTTTTGTTGCAACTTCAAGTTTTACAACAAGAAACGCTTTGCACTTCTTATGCCTTTTTTTGGAAGATGTGATGATTTGCTTTCTGCAAAATGCCTGATACCATTGTGGAACTTTCGTGACACCCCTCAAGAAGCAAGGACTCATTGTAAAAACTTGCTTTTATTAAGATTAACATATCCTTTACAACGAGTGCGGGGAAAAACATGATTACATCTTCAAATTTATTAATATTGCTATTCCCGTGCACATCAGATAAATAAATAAATCACACATGGTTACGGTGGAATTCGAATACAGTCATGAACATAGTGAGTAGCTCTTCATAACACCTCTTAGCGTCCCAAGTCTTGTATTGCTTATTATTGGATGTACGTAATGTTTTGATCGTGCATTAATAAAGCAATGCGAGATAAATTAACACCAAAACAAACGTTTACAACTAAGAGGCACCGAATGCAAGGAAAAGTCCGTAACGTCTTCAACGACTTGCCGGTTAAACGATCACTTCTCGGTGATGCTAAGCTAACCGCGCATTTAGCACCCAGGCTAACGTGCCAAGCAGTTGGTGTTTGACACTTTTGCATATCGATGTAAATGGAATACAAACAGCCCGCGTTGTAATAACCTTGTTATTACATAAGCGCGACGCAGGGGGTCGGCGGAAAAGCAACGAAAAGTGATAGCGGCGGCCCCGAAAGGCGAATTTAGCATCCATCCCGCGCAATAATATTGCCATTAACCGGCAGCTACAAGCTAGCAGCGGCCTTCTTGCAGCAGATCAACAGCTCTTGTCTTTGAGCTTTTACTCCATTCCAACGATAAAACAGTGACGATGGGGGAAAACGATCGGTGCAGCTTTCACGGTCACGCCGGCTACCAACATCCCGACTGGAGCATCGCTCGCCCCCCCTACGCTACCGGGTTCGCGTTGCGGCTGCGCCGAGGCTGAAATAGACGGAGATTGCGCGGTAGGGTACAAACCTCAGAGCGGCTGCGCTACTTCGGGCCTGCGCCGTTCAGCTGGGATGGAGCCGAGCAACAATGGACGACGCACGCACGCACGCACACACTCGCTCACAACAGGAACAGTAATAGCCACTTTGTGTGTGAGCGCCAACGGTGAGACGTTCATGTACTCGCCCCACCCGTGCTGCAGACCACACACCCGAAAAAATAAATAAAAACAATACTTGCGAAGAAAATATCGCATTAATTTGTAGGTGTTTTTAATCACCTGAAGCTACAGATCGCTACTTTATCATTGTAACAAGTGGTTCTATTTATTAAAAAATATTCGGTAGAGAATAAATACCACAAATCTGGATTTTAAACAGATTTTTCTTTTAACAGAGTTGTATTATATAATATCGATACAAAATACATAACATATTTGTAAATTCAGAAATTCCTTCATGTTAAATTTGTCAATTTGGTTTGACTAAAATAAACATTACCCAAGTTGACCGCGAGAGGGCACCAAATTATTTTTGTTGCAATAATACCAGTAGTCCAAAAAGGCATCATTTTTTAATGAATGAAACCACGCCTTCTCCCTGGTCATCACTCGAGCGACTACGAACCCCGAGAGCGACCACCATACGTCATTTTTCAGCGACATGTACAGAAATAAAAACCGACGTATTCCCCTCGTTGTCAGATTTGAAAACGCTAATTATTTATTTTTTATTAACTATTTATTCGAGTTAAATATTTTAGAAAAGTATTGTAAATGTAATATTTAAGTTAGTTTCATGTCAAATTAAATGTATTTCGAAGAATGGTCAACGTTTCCTTTCGTGAATGCGTGGAAATGCATACTAATAAAGTTCGGCAGAAAAAAAGGCTATTGTAGTAATTATTTCTATCTATTTCTTATTTCGCTCTTTCTTTTTTTGATAACTCACATTTTATTTTATTTTTTTTCATGGCTTGCTGTATTATTCTTGACTTAAAAAACACGTTGGAATAATTCACCCCTGCAAAAAAACAACCGGAAGTGAAAGCTCCACCGGAACCGGAAGCAGTGAAATGTTTGGCGTAGCGGCGCGGACGTTTAAACTTTGTTCGGTGTGCTTGAAATGCATAATCTAAACTGCAAGTTATTTTTATCGCTCGAACACGAATAGCGTCCTTATTTATATTTGACACTCGCGTGGGTGTCCAGAAGGAAAGAACGTCGTCTCGGCGTAGGCTGCTTGTCCGTCCAAATCAGCTGCGGACATTTTGTCACAGGTATGTACGCACGTTTTCCTTGCATGTTGACAATCTATTGAATGTGCGCGAATGAACATTGCTCACTCCTTTTGTGTTATATTTTGCATGACAGGATGACGTAGTTTTCACTCAATGGAAGTTTCATCTGGCTAGCTAATAGATAGCTAAGAGTTAGCTAGCCTGTCTGCCTGCTATGGCTTGTGTTTGACATTTCGACTGATCTTAACACGAACGCAACGTGCTGTACTGCACTACACCAGCCAATACTTTGCTTATGCGTTTAAATGACATTGGTGTGGCCAAGAAAGAAAAAAAAACATTATTTAATTACCTATTTCATGCTGTTTGATTAGATTTTTTTTGCTCGCTGTGATTATTTTCTCATGGAAAGTGGACTGTTGGGGTCATCTTGCAACACAGACGACAAATACTTGTTACTACGTACGTGTTATAGGTTGTTTAAGCAACTGACATGTTTCGGTGTGTACTTCCGCCTTCGCTCTGCTCTGGCCACGCCCATTTTTAATACAACCGGGTTCGTCAGAGCAAATGCGGTTGTATAAAAATGTACACAAAGTCAAAAGAAGATTAATAACAGGTGAGAGTTCGTTAATCTAATTTTCTGGTCTGGTTTGAGGCTTATGTCGGAATTTGATACCTTACTTTAAAGAGAAGACAAGAAAAAAACGGTTGGCAAGGGTTTATTAAGACTGACTTGTAAGAATTATTCCTACTCGTTGAAGGGACTTCTGCCTTGATTAAAAGGCCGATGGGATAAATAGCGCCACCTGGTGGACAAAAGTTAAACCGACATGATTTTTACAGTCAAGTAACAATCAGTGTGGTACAAGTTTTTATTTTTAATCTTTTTTAGGGGGGGGCGTTAAACATTAATGAATAATCATTTAAGTCAGCGTTGGGCGGCCATTTTGTCTTTCAGTGTCCACCATTTCACGAGGTCCGCAGATGCCACCATCTTCTTCGATCAGGTGCGATGATTGCGTACTTTAAAAAAGCACGACGTTGAGGAAAACTGCAACAGAAGCACTAACTTGGTCAAAGTTTGGTACGACGCTGCTGGTTAGTACTATTTTATGAACAGAATATCAATTTTCATCGGTCAAGTTGCATTTGAATGAGTGTGGGTGTTTTTTTTTTTCCTGACTTGACAGGAGGTGGGACGAGCTGGACACTTCCACGATGACCAGCAAGACAAGGTAAGAAACTTTAACGGTGTGGAAATTAGGTAGTTGCTACTAAAAGGCATTTTGATTTGGAGCCGCCATTTTATTTGAACTGTGCAACTGTAGGGAAAAAAAGACGACGATTAACACACATGGATGTTGGGTTTGGTTAGGAATGACATAGAATAAAATATACATTTATAAAATAAAAAAAATAAGTTGTAAACTTACCTTCTGCCGAACAGATTTTCTTCAAAGTCAAGGAATTAGTACCAAAAAATGTAAAATAATGTTAAAATTACCTTAACTATACACGCAGATTTGCGTGAAAGTTGTCCAAATTATTGAGTTGATTTAACATTTATGTAGTATATCGTCGACCAATGTATAGTAAGGCATTTTTAGCGCCCCCCCCCCCCAAAAAAAAAAAAAAAAACACAATTTTTAGTCTGAAAAAAATTACCATGTACTGTAAGGCATTTTTTAGTTGAAAAAAAAACAACAACCATGTATAGTATGCCATTTTTAGCCCGAAAAAAAAATACCATATACATGTAGTATATAATAAGGCATTTTTTGCCTGAAAAACACGACAATGTATAGTAAAGCACTTTTAGCCCCCAAAAAACGACCATGTATAGTATGCGGTTTTTAGCCGAAAGAAATTACCATGTATATAAAAAGGCATTTTTAGCCAGAAAAAAAAATACAATGTATAGTATGCCATTTTTACCCCAAATAAATTACCATGTACTGTATATCATAAGGCATTTTCAGCCCGAAAAAAACCCCCACCATATATATATATATATATATATATATATATATATATATATATATATATATATATATATATATATATATATATATATATATATATATATATATGCCAGTTTTAGCCTGAAAAAATTACCATGTATAGTATGCCGTTTTCAGGTGCATGTAAAAAAATTACTATGTATATAAAAAGGCATTTTTAGCCTGAAAAAAAAAAACGACCATGTATAGTAAGGAGTTTTTAGCCCTTAAAAAATTACTATGTATATCATAAGGCATTTTTAGCCTAAAAAAGATCATGTATAATAGTATGGCATTTTTTAGCAGAAAAAAATGTATAGTAAGGGATTTTGAAAAGCGCTTGTAAATTACAATTTATAGATTTATATGTAAATGAATGTAATAAAGTAAATGTATTTTACTGGCGAAAAAAAAAAAAGACACCACAATTGCAGTTCACAAAGTCGCCACCGGGGGGCGTAGTTTCACTCAATTGTTTTTTTAAATAAGTCATTGTCACAAACATTTTTTCCCTTTTCAGAGGATTTATTGAGAACGATTCATCTGTACAAAGTGTGAAATTGACACATGACAACTTACAACAGGACATGACGAATCAGACAAATACCTCGACGGTGATAAAAATGATGATAGGCATAAACATTGAAATAAAAATTCAATAAATTACCTCCAAAACTTTGGATCACAGACAGCCAACATGAATTATTTTTGTTTTAAATAAATAGAACTCTGCTTAAGACGTCCGATGCGTTGAAGAAAGATTTCACTCCTTTTAGCACTTGACAAGACAAATGTTAGAAAATGAAGTAGAAAGGTCATTGATTGATTGATTGGACAAGTGACATGTTTGTCATGTACAATAAAAAAAAAAAACATGGTGGACGTTTGTAAAAAAAAAAAAAAAAAAAAAATAGTGATTCCGGGAGGAAGCCCAGCACGTCCCTGTCCCCGTCCCCGTCCCTTTTGGAGTGTCTTCGCTTGTCAAATGCACCCGAATATGGCGTTGGCGCACAGGAGGACCAAGTCACAATTGCTTCAGGGGAGAATCTCTCACGTTAACATTCTTCTTGTTCTTCTTCTCCAGAATTTTACGACTCTGGAACGGACAGAAAGCAAGTTTGACGTGACTTCTTTGGACGGCGGCCTCCCAAAAAGCACTCACCCGTGTCGTCCGCCGCGGCGTCGGACGACAGGTACGCGTCGCCGAATATCTTGAGGAGCTGGTCGAAATACTTGCACTCCTGTTTGTCGCCTCTGCGGGACGGCGAGACGCCATCAGAGCCGGCCGGCCGGCAGGGGGCGGCGCCGGATGCCGGACGCTTACCTCCTGCCGTCCAGGAAGTGTCGGAAGCCGTACTTGAGCCTCTTGATTCGGGTCTGGCACTGCTCAGGAGTGCGCTGGTAACCTTGGCCGGCCAAGGCCTCGGAGAGCCGCGTGTAGATGTGCTTGTTCTTGGCGCAAGCCTGCACGTCTTCGCTCCCCCACGCGTTCAGCAGAACCTCCGTCTCGCCGTCGCTCCACGGGTGCTTGGAGTTGTCTGACAGCCACTGGTTGCCGGGGGTAACGACAAAATCTGGAGGGGGGCGGGTTCAAAATTCGACTGGCTGACATTTTTATTTGAAGGCGGCGGAGGAGCTTTTCACCTCCGATGGGCTCAAAGGTGTCGTCGGGTTCACCCAGCGGCGAGCCGCTGCACTTTAAATCCCGACGGAAGATTTCCTCCATCTCTCGGAAGAACTTGAAGTCCTGCCTGAGACGCAAATCGCATCGTTTTAATTCCACTCTTTCTTTTTTTTTCTCATCGCAGGAAACCGACTTTTCGTGGAGGAAGCCGTATTTCAGGCGCTTGATGCGAGTGTAGCATTGCTCGGTGGTCCTGGCGTAACCTCGGTTGCCCATCTTCTCCGAGATGAACTCAAAAACGTGGCGGTTCTTCAGGCAGCCCCTCAGCGTCGTCTGCACGTTGTCGCCACCCCAGATTTGGAGCAGCGTCAGCGTCTCCCGGTCAGACCACGGAGACTTCTTGCTCGGGTCGGGAAGCAGGTGGCTGGTGGACGGCTGATCGTCTAAAATAAGGTAAGGCGTTTTAGGCGTGAAAAAGACCCTGTAGAGTAAGGCTTTTTTAGGCGTAAAAAAGACCACTTATAGTAAGGCGTTTTTAGGTGTAAAAAAGACCACTTATAGTAAGGCTTTTTTAGGCAAAAAAAAGACCACTTATAGTAAGGCGTTTTAGGCGTAAAACAGACCACTTATAGTAAGGCGTTTTTAGGTGTAAAAAAGACCACTTATAGTAAGGCGTTTTTAGCCGAAAAAAAGACCACGTATAGTAAGGCGTTTTTAGGCAAAAAAAGACCACTTATAGTAAGGCGTTTTTAGGCGTAAAAAAGACCACTTATAGTAAGGCTTTTTTTAGGCAAAAAAAGACCACTTATAGTAAGCCGTTTTTAGGCAAAAAAAAAAAACACTTACAGTAAGGCTTTTTTTAGGCAAAAAAATACCACTTATAGTAAGGCGTTTTAGGTGTAAAAAAAGACACCTTATACTAAGGCTTTTTTAGGCAAAAAAAGACCACTTATAGTAAGGCGTTTTTAGGCAAAAAAAAAACCACTTACAGTAAGGCTTTTTTTAGGCGTAAAAAAGACCACTTATAGTAAGGCGTTTTTAGGCAAAAAAAAAAAACTTACAGTAAGGCTTTTTTTAGGCAAAAAAAGACCACTTATAGTAAGGCGTTTTAGGTGTAAAAAAGATCACTTATAGTAAGGCTTTTTTAGGCGTAAAAAAGACCACTTATAGTAAGGCTTTTTTAGGCAAAAAAAGACCACTTATAGTAAGGCTTTTTTTAGGCAAAAAAAGACCATTTATAGTAAGGCTTTTTTAGGCAAAAAAGACCACTTATAGTAAGGTGTTTTTAGGCGTAAAAAAGACCACTTATAGTAAGGCTTTTTTAGGCAAAAAAGACCACTTATAGTAAGGCTTTTTTAGGCAAAAAAAGACCACTTATAGTAAGGCTTTTTTTAGGCAAAAAAAGACCATTTATAGTAAGGCTTTTTTTAGGCGTAAAAAAGACCATTTATAGTAAGGCTTTTTTTAGGCGTAAAAAAGACCATTTATAGTAAGGCTTTTTTAGGCAAAAAAAGACCACTTATAGTAAGGCTTTTTTAGGCGAAAAAAGACCACCTATAGTAAGGCTTTTTTTAGGCAAAAAAAGACCATTTATAGTAAGGCGTTTTAGGTGTAAAAAAGACCATTTATAGTAAGGCTTTTTTTAGGCGTAAAAAAGACCATTTATAGTAAGGCTTTTTTAGGCAAAAAAAGACCACTTATAGTAAGGCTTTTTTAGGCAAAAAAAGACCACCTATAGTAAGGCTTTTTTTAGGCAAAAAAAGACCATTTATAGTAAGGCGTTTTAGGTGTAAAAAAGACCATTTATAGTAAGGTGTTTTTAGGCAAAAAAAGACCACTTATAGTAAGGCGTTTTTAGCCGAAAAAAAGACCACGTATAGTAAGGCGTTTTTAGGCAAAAAAAGACCACTTATAGTAAGGCGTTTTTAGGCGTAAAAAAGACCACTTATAGTAAGGCTTTTTTTAGGCAAAAAAAGACCATTTATAGTAAGGCGTTTTAGGTGTAAAAAAGACCATTTATAGTAAGGTGTTTTTAGGCTAAAAAAGACCACTTATAGTAAGGCGTTTTTAGGCAAAAAAAGACCACCTTTAAGGCGAAAAAAGACCACTTATAGTAAGGCTTTTTTAGGCAAAAAAAGACCATTTATAGTAAGGTGTTTTTAGGCGTAAAAAAGACCACTTATAGTAAGGCTTTTTTAGGCAAAAAAGACCACTTATAGTAAGGCTTTTTTTAGGCAAAAAAAGACCATTTATAGTAAGGTGTTTTTAGGCAAAAAAAGACAACTTATAGTAAGGCGTTTTAGGCGTAAAAAAGACCACTTATAGTAAGGCGTTTTTAGGCGTAAAAAAGACCACTTATAGTTAGGGGTAAAAAAGACCACTTATAGTAAGGCTTTTTTAGGCAAAAAAAGACCACTTATAGTAAGGCTTTTATTAGGCAAAAAAAGACCATTTATAGTAAGGCTTTTTTTTAGGCAAAAAAAGACCATTTATAGTAAGGCGTTTTAGGTGTAAAAAAGACCACTTATAGTAAGGCTTTTTTAGGCAAAAAAAGACCACTTATAGTAAGGCTTTTTTGGCGTAAAAAAGACCACTTATAGTAAGGCTTTTTAGGCAAAAAAAAGACCACTTATAGTAAGGCGTTTTTAGGTGTAAAAAAGACCACTTATAGTAAGGCGTTTTTAGGTGTAAAAAAGACCACTTATAGTAAGGCGTTTTTAGGCGTAAAAAAGACCACTTATAGTTAGGGGTAAAAAAGACCACTTATAGTAAGGCTTTTTTAGGCAAAAAAAGACCACTTATAGTAAGGCTTTTATTAGGCAAAAAAAGACCATTTATAGTAAGGCTTTTTTTTAGGCAAAAAAAGACCATTTATAGTAAGGCTTTTTTAGGCAAAAAAAGACCACTTATAGTAAGGCTTTTTTTAGGCAAAAAAAGACCATTTATAGTAAGGCGTTTTAGGTGTAAAAAAGACCACTTATAGTAAGGCTTTTTTAGGCAAAAAAAGACCACTTATAGTAAGGCGTTTTTAGGCGTAAAAAAGACCACTTATAGTAAGGCGTTTTTAGGCAAAAAAAGACCACTTATAGTAAGGCGTTTTAGGCGTAAAAAAGACCACTTATAGTAAGGCTTTTTTAGGCAAAAAAAGACCACCTATAGTAAGGCTTTTTAAGGCGTAAAAAAGACCACTTATAGTAAGGTGTTTTAGGCGAAAAAAGACCACTTATAGTAAGGCTTTTTTAGGCAAAAAAAGACCATTTATAGTAAGGCGTTTTAGGTGTAAAAAAGACCACTTATAGTAAGGCTTTTTTTAGGCAAAAAAAGACCGCTTATAGTAAGGCGTTTTTAGGTGTAAAAAAGACCACTTATAGTAAGGCGTTTTTAGGTGTAAAAAAGACCACTTATAGTAAGGCTTAAAAAGCCTTACTATAAGTGGTCTTTTTTACGCCTAAAAACGCCTTACTTACTATACTTGATCTTTTTTACGCCTAAAACGCCTTACTATAAATGGTCTTTTTTTGCCTAAAAAAAGCCTTACTATAGGTGGTCTTTTTACGCCTAAAAAAGCCTTACTATAAGTGGTCTTTTTTACGCCTAAACGCCTTACTTAGTGGTCTTTTTTCCACTTAAAGGCGATGTTGGGCGTAAAAAAGACCATGTGTAGTAAGGCCCCAAGTTGGATTCGAACCAGCACCGCCTGCACCCAAAGCCAATGAGTGTACCACTGGACCACCACTCACAGTTAGAAACACTGCACTAGTAAGGCGGTTTTAGGCCTAAAAACGCCTTACTATACATGGTGTTTTTTTTGGGGCTTAAAAACGCCTTAAGACTATGTAGTCGCTCAGCAGTGCATTGTTTCTAACTGTTACTTGTGGTCCAGTGGTACACTCATTGGCTTTGGGTGCAGGCGGTGCTGGTTCGAATCCAACTTGGGGACTTACTACACATGGTCTTTTTTACGCCCTACTTCGCCTTTAAGCGTATAAAAGACCATGTATAGTAAGGCGTTTTTTAGGTGGAAAAAAGGCCACTTATAGTAAGGCTTTTTAGGCGTAAAAAAGACCACTTATAGTAAGGCGTTTTTAGGCAAAAAAAGACCATGTATGGTAAGGCGTTTTAGGCGTAAAAAAGACCACTTATAGTAAGGCTTTTTTAAGCCTTACTATAAGTGGTCTTTTTTACGCCTAAAAAGCCTTACTATAAGTGGTCTTTTTTACACCTAAAACGCCTTACTATAAATGGTCTTTTTTACGCCTAAAAAAAGCCTTACTATAAGTGGTCTTTTTTACGCCTAAAAACGCCTTACTATAAATGGTCTTTTTTTACGCAAAAAACGCCTTACTATACATGGTCTTTTTTACGCCTAAAACGCCTTACTATAAGTGGTCTTTTTTACGCCTAAAAACGCCTTACTATAAATGGTCTTTTTTACGCCTAAAACGCCTTACTATAAGTGGTCTTTTTTACGCCTAAAAACGCCTTACTATAAATGGTCTTTTTTTACGCAAAAAACGCCTTACTATACATGGTCTTTTTTACGCCTAAAAACGCCTTACTATAAGTGGTCTTTTTTTGCCTAAAAAAGCCTTACTATAAGTGGTCTTTTTTTGCCTAAAAACGCCTTACTATAAGTGGTCTTTTTTACGCCTAAAAACGCCTTACTATAAGTGGTCTTTTTTTGCCTAATAAAAGCCTTACTATAAGTGGTCTTTTTTTGCCTAAAAAAGCCTTACTATAAGTGGTCTTTTTTACCCCTAACTATAAGTGGTCTTTTTTACGCCTAAAAACGCCTTACTATAAGTGGTCTTTTTTACACCTAAAAACGCCTTACTATAAGTGGTCTTTTTTTGCCTAAAAAAGCCTTACTATAAGTGGTCTTTTTTACACCTAAAACGCCTTACTATAAATGGTCTTTTTTTGCCTAAAAAAAGCCTTACTATAAGTGGTCTTTTTTTGCCTAAAAAAGCCTTACTATAAGTGGTCTTTTTTACGCCTAAAACGCCTTACTATAAATGGTCTTTTTTTGCCTAAAAACGCCTTACTATAAGTGGTCTTTTTTACGCCTAAAACGCCTTACTATAAGTGGTCTTTTTTTGCCTAAAAAAGCCTTACTATAAGTGGTCTTTTTTACACCTAAAACGCCTTACTATAAATGGTCTTTTTTTGCCTAAAAAAAGCCTTACTATAAGTGGTCTTTTTTTGCCTAAAAAAGCCTTACTATAAGTGGTCTTTTTTACACCTAAAACGCCTTACTATAAATGGTCTTTTTTTGCCTAAAAAAAGCCTTACTATAAATGGTCTTTTTTTGCCTAAAAAAAGCCTTACTATAAGTGGTCTTTTTTTGCCTAAAAAAGCCTTACTATAAGTGGTCTTTTTTACGCCTAAAACGCCTTACTATAAGTGGTCTTTTTTTGCCTAAAAAAGCCTTACTATAAGTGGTCTTTTTTTGCCTAAAAACGCCTTACTATAAGTGGTCTTTTTTACGCCTAAAAACGCCTTACTATAAGTGGTCTTTTTTTGCCTAATAAAAGCCTTACTATAAGTGGTCTTTTTTTGCCTAAAAAAGCCTTACTATAAGTGGTCTTTTTTACCCCTAACTATAAGTGGTCTTTTTTACGCCTAAAAACGCCTTACTATAAGTGGTCTTTTTTACACCTAAAACGCCTTACTATAAATGGTCTTTTTTTGCCTAAAAAAAGCCTTACTATAAGTGGTCTTTTTTTGCCTAAAAAAGCCTTACTATAAGTGGTCTTTTTTACCCCTAACTATAAGTGGTCTTTTTTACGCCTAAAAAGCCTTACTATAAGTGATCTTTTTTTGCCTAAAAACGCCTTACTATAAGTGGTCTTTTTTATGCCTAAAAACGCCTTACTATAAGTGGTCTTTTTTTGCCTAAAAAAGCCTTACTACAAGTGGTCTTTTTTTGCCTAAAAACGCCTTACTATAAGTGGTCTTTTTTACGCCTAAAAACGCCTTACTATAAGTGGTCTTTTTTTGCCTAATAAAAGCCTTACTATAAGTGGTCTTTTTTTGCCTAAAAAAGCCTTACTATAAGTGGTCTTTTTTACCCCTAACTATAAGTGGTCTTTTTTACGCCTAAAAACGCCTTACTATAAGTGGTCTTTTTTTGCCTAAAAAAAGCCTTACTATAAGTGGTCTTTTTTTGCCTAAAAAAGCCTTACTATAAGTGGTCTTTTTTACACCTAAAACGCCTTACTATAAATGGTCTTTTTTTGCCTAAAAAAAGCCTTACTATAAGTGGTCTTTTTTTGCCTAAAAAAGCCTTACTATAAGTGGTCTTTTTTACGCCTAAAACGCCTTACTATAAATGGTCTTTTTTTGCCTAAAAACGCCTTACTATAAGTGGTCTTTTTTACGCCTAAAAACGCCTTACTATAAGTGGTCTTTTTTTGCCTAAAAAAGCCTTACTATAAGTGGTCTTTTTTACGCCTAAAAAAGCCTTACTATAAGTGGTCTTTTTTACGCCTAAAACGCCTTACTATAAGTGGTCTTTTTTACGCCTAAAAACGCCTTACTATAAGTGGTCTTTTTTTGCCTAAAAAAGCCTTACTATAAGTGGTCTTTTTTACGCCTAAAACGCCTTACTATAAGTGGTCTTTTTTTGCCTAAAAACGCCTTACTATAAGTGGTCTTTTTTACGCCTAAAAACGCCTTACTATAAGTGGTCTTTTTTTGCCTAATAAAAGCCTTACTATAAGTGGTCTTTTTTTGCCTAAAAAAGCCTTACTATAAGTGGTCTTTTTTACCCCTAACTATAAGTGGTCTTTTTTACGCCTAAAAACGCCTTACTATAAGTGGTCTTTTTTACACCTAAAAACGCCTTACTATAAGTGGTCTTTTTTACACCTAAAAACGCCTTACTATAAGTGGTCTTTTTTTTGCCTAAAAAGCCTTACTATAAGTGGTCTTTTTTACGCCAAAAAAGCCTTACTATAAGTGGTCTTTTTTTGCCTAAAAAAGCCTTACTATAAGTGGTCTTTTTTACACCTAAAACGCCTTACTATAAATGGTCTTTTTTTGCCTAAAAAAAAGCCTTACTATAAATGGTCTTTTTTTGCCTAATAAAAGCCTTACTATAAGTGGTCTTTTTTTGCCTAAAAAAGCCTTACTATAAGTGGTCTTTTTTACCCCTAACTATAAGTGGTCTTTTTTACGCCTAAAAACGCCTTACTATAAGTGGTCTTTTTTACACCTAAAAACGCCTTACTATAAGTGGTCTTTTTTACACCTAAACACGCCTTACTATAAGTGGTCTTTTTTTTGCCTAAAAAGCCTTACTATAAGTGGTCTTTTTTACGCCAAAAAAGCCTTACTATAAGTGGTCTTTTTTTGCCTAAAAACGCCTTACTATAAGTGGTCTTTTTTACACCTAAAAACGCCTTACTATAAGTGGTCTTTTTTTTGCCTAAAAAAGCCTTACTATAAGTGGTCTTTTTTTGCCTAAAAACGCCTTACTATAAGTGGTCTTTTTTACGCCTAAAAACGCCTTACTATAAGTGGTCTTTTTTTGCCTAATAAAAGCCTTACTATAAGTGGTCTTTTTTTGCCTAAAAAAGCCTTACTATAAGTGGTCTTTTTTACCCCTAACTATAAGTGGTCTTTTTTACGCCTAAAAACGCCTTACTATAAGTGGTCTTTTTTACACCTAAAAACGCCTTACTATAAGTGGTCTTTTTTACGCCTAAAAAGCCTTACTATAAGTGGTCTTTTTTTGCCTAAAAAAAGCCTTACTATAAGTGGTCTTTTTTACACCTAAAAACGCCTTACTATAAGTGGTCTTTTTTACACCTAAAAACGCCTTACTATAAGTGGTCTTTTTTTTGCCTAAAAAGCCTTACTATAAGTGGTCTTTTTTACGCCTAAAAAGCCTTACTATAAGTGGTCTTTTTTTGCCTAAAAAAAGCCTTACTATAAGTGGTCTTTTTTTGCCTAAAAAAGCCTTACTATAAGTGGTCTTTTTTTGCCTAAAAAAGCCTTACTATAAGTGGTCTTTTTTACACCTAAAACGCCTTACTATAAATGGTCTTTTTTTGCCTAAAAAAAGCCTTACTATAAATGGTCTTTTTTTGCCTAAAAAAAGCCTTACTATAAGTGGTCTTTTTTTGCCTAAAAAAGCCTTACTATAAGTGGTCTTTTTTACCCCTAACTATAAGTGGTCTTTTTTTGCCTAAAAAAGCCTTACTATAAGTGGTCTTTTTTACGCCTAAAACGCCTTACTATAAATGGTCTTTTTTTGCCTAAAAACGCCTTACTATAAGTGGTCTTTTTTACGCCTAAAAACGCCTTACTATAAGTGGTCTTTTTTTGCCTAAAAAAGCCTTACTATAAGTGGTCTTTTTTACGCCTAAAAACGCCTTACTATAAGTGGTCTTTTTTTGCCTAAAAAAGCCTTACTATAAGTGGTCTTTTTTACGCCTAAAACGCCTTACTATAAGTGGTCTTTTTTATGCCTAAAAACGCCTTACTATAAGTGGTCTTTTTTACGCCTAAAACGCCTTACTATAAGTGGTCTTTTTACGCCTAAAAACGCCTTACTATAAGTGGTCTTTTTTACGCCTAAAAACGCCTTACTATAAGTGGTCTTTTTTACGCCTAAAAAGTCTTACTATAAGTGGTCTTTTTTACGCCTAAAAAGCCTTACTATAAGTGGTCTTTTTTTGCCTAAAAAAGCCTTACTATAAGTGGTCTTTTTTACACCTAAAACGCCTTACTATAAATGGTCTTTTTTTGCCTAAAAAAAGCCTTACTATAAATGGTCTTTTTTTGCCTAAAAAAAGCCTTACTATAAGTGGTCTTTTTTACGCCTAAAAAGCCTTACTATAAGTGGTCTTTTTTACGCCTAAAAACGCCTTACTATAAGTGGTCTTTTTTTTGCCTAAAAAAAGCCTTACTATAAGTGGTCTTTTTTTGCCTAAAAACGCCTTACTATAAGTGGTCTTTTTTTGCCTAAAAAAGCCTTACTATAAGTGGTCTTTTTTACGCCTAAAAACGCCTTACTATAAGTGGTCTTTTTTTGCCTAAAAAAGCCTTACTATAAGTGGTCTTTTTTACGCCTAAAAACGCCTTACTATAAGTGGTCTTTTTTTGCCTAAAAACGCCTTACTATAAGTGGTCTTTTTTACGCCTAAAAACGCCTTACAATAAGTCGTCTTTTTTTGCCTAAAAAAAGCCTTACTATAAGTGGTCTTTTTTACGCCTAAAAACGCCTTACTATAAGTGGTCTTTTTTACGCCTAAAACGCCTTACTATAAGTGGTCTTTTTTACGCCTAAAACGCCTTACTATAAGTGGTCTTTTTACGCCTAAAAACGCCTTACTATAAGTGGTCTTTTTTACGCCTAAAACGCCTTACTATAAGTGGTCTTTTTTACGCCTAAAACGCCTTACTATAAGTGGTCTTTTTTACGCCTAAAAACGCCTTACTATAAGTGGTCTTTTTTACGCCTAAAAACGCCTTACTATAAGTGGTCTTTTTTACGCCTAAAAAAAGCCTTACTATAAGTGGTCTTTTTTTGCCTAAAAACGCCTTACTATAAGTGGTCTTTTTTGCCTAAAAAAGCCTTACTATAAGTGGTCTTTTTTTGCCTAAAAAAGCCTTACTATAAGTGGTCTTTTTTACGCCTAAAAACGCCTTACTATAAGTGGTCTTTTTTACGCCTAAAAACGCCTTACTATAAGTGGTCTTTTTTTGCCTAAAAACGCCTTACTATAAGTGGTCTTTTTTTGCCTAAAAAAAGCCTTACTATAAGTGGTCTTTTTTACGCCTAAAAACGCCTTACTATAAGTGGTCTTTTTTTGCCTAAAAACGCCTTACTATAAGTGGTCTTTTTTTGCCTAAAAAAAGCCTTACTATAAGTGGTCTTTTTTACGCCTAAAAACGCCTTACTATAAGTGGTCTTTTTTTGCCTAAAAAAAGCCTTACTATAAGTGGTCTTTTTTTGCCTAAAAACGCCTTACTATAAGTGGTCTTTTTTACGCCTAAAAACGCCTTACTATAAGTGGTCTTTTTTTACGCCTAAAAAAGCCTTACTATAAGTGGTCTTTTTTACACCTAAAAACGCCTTACTATAAGTGGTCTTTTTTACGCCTAAAAACGCCTTACTATAAGTGGTCTTTTTTACGCCTAAAAACGCCTTACTATAAGTGGTCTTTTTTTTTGCCTAAAAACGCCTTACTATAAGTGGTCTTTTTTACGCCTAAAAACGCCTTACTATAAGTGGTCTTTTTTACGCCTAAAAACGCCTTACGATAAGTGGTCTTTTTTTGCCTAAAAACGCCTTACTATAAATGGTCTTTTTTACGCAAAAAACGCCTTACTATACGTGGTCTTTTTTACGCCTAAAAACGCCTTACTATACATGGTCTTTTTTACGCCTAAAACGCCTTACTATAAGTGGTCTTTTTTACGTCTAAAAACGCCTTACTATAAGTGGTCTTTTTTTGCCTAAAAACGCCTTACTATAAGTGGTCTTTTTTTGCCTAAAAAAAGCCTTACTATAAGTGGTCTTTTTTACGCCTAAAAACGCCTTACTATAAGTGGTCTTTTTTTGCCTAAAAACGCCTTACCATAAATGGTCTTTTTTACGGCTAAAAACGCCTTACTATAAGTGGTCTTTTTTGCCTAAAAACGCTTTACTATAAGTGGTCTTTTTTACGCCTAAAAACGCCTTACTATAAGTGGTCTTTTTTTGCCTAAAAAGCCTTACTATAAGTGGTCTTTTTTACGCCTAAAACGCCTTACTATAAGTGGTCTTTTTTTGCCTAAAAAAAGCCTTACTATAAGTGGTCTTTTTTTGCCTAAAAAGCCTTACTGTAAGCGGTCTTTTTTACGCCTAAAAACGCCTTACTATAAGTGGTCTTTTTTGCCTAAAAAGCCTTACTATAAGTGGTCTTTTTTACGCCTAAAACGCCTTACTATAAGTGGTCCTTTTTTACGCCTAAAAACGCCTTACTATAAGTGGTCTTTTTTACGCCTAAAAACACCTTACTATAAGTGGTCTTTTTTTACACCTAAAAACGCCTTACTATAAGTGGTCTTTTTTATGCCTAAAAAGCCTTACTATAAGTCTTTTTTGCCTAAAAAAGCCTTACTATAAGTGGTCTTTTTTGCCTAAAAAAAGCCTTACTATAAGTGGTCTTTTTTTGCCTAAAAAGCCTTACTATAAGTGGTCTTTTTTACGCCTAAAAACACCTTACTATAAGTGGTCTTTTTTTACACCTAAAAACGCCTTACTATAAGTGGTCTTTTTTACGCCTAAAAAGCCTTACTATAAGTGGTCTTTTTTACGCCTAAAAACGCCTTACTATAAGTGGTCTTTTTTTGCCTAAAAAAGCCTTACTATAAGTGGTCTTTTTTTACGCCTAAAAACGCCTTACTATAAGTGGTCTTTTTTACACCTAAAAACGCCTTACTATAAGTGGTCTTTTTTACGCCTAAAAACGCCTTACTATACACGGTCTTTTTTGGGCTAAAAACGCCTTACTATAAGTGGTCTTTTTTACGCCTAAAAACGCCTTACTATAAGTGGTCTTTTTTACGCCTAAAAACGCCTTACTTACTATACATGGTCTTTTTTACGCCTAAAAACGCCTTACAATAAGTGGTCTTTTTTACGCCTAAAACGCCTTACTATAAGTGGTCTTTTTTTGCCTAAAAACGCCTTACTATAAGTGGTCTTTTTTACGCCTAAAACGCCTTACTATAAGTGGTCGTTTTTTGCCTAAAACCGCCTTACTATAAGTGGTCTTTTTTACGCCTAAAACCGCCTTACTATAAGTGGTCTTTTTTTGCCTAAAAAAAGCCTTACTATAAGTGGTCTTTTTTTGCCTAAAAACGCCTTACTATAAGTGGTCTTTTTTACGCCTAAAAACGCCTTACTATAAGTGGTCTTTTTTTACGCCTAAAAAAGCCTTACTATAAGTGGTCTTTTTTACACCTAAAAACGCCTTACTATAAGTGGTCTTTTTTTACGCCTAAAAAAGCCTTACTATAAGTGGTCTTTTTTACACCTAAAAACACCTTACTATACATGGTCTTTTTTGGGCTAAAAAAGCCTTACTATAAGTGGTCTTTTTTGCCTAAAAAAGCCTTACTATAAATGGTCTTTTTTACGCCTAAAAACACCTAACTATACATGGTCTTTTTTGGGCTAAAAAAGCCTTACTATAAGTGGTCTTTTTTACGCCTAAAAACGCCTTACTATAAGTGGTCTTTTTTACGCCTAAAAACGCCTTACTTACTATACATGGTCTTTTTTACGCCTAAAAACGCCTTACAATAAGTGGTCTTTTTTACGCCTAAAACGCCTTACTATAAGTGGTCTTTTTTTGCCTAAAAACGCCTTACTATAAGTGGTCTTTTTTACGCCTAAAACGCCTTACTATAAGTGGTCGTTTTTTGCCTAAAACCGCCTTACTATAAGTGGTCTTTTTTACGCCTAAAACCGCCTTACTATAAGTGGTCTTTTTTTGCCTAAAAAAAGCCTTACTATAAGTGGTCTTTTTTTGCCTAAAAACGCCTTACTATAAGTGGTCTTTTTTACGCCTAAAAACGCCTTACTATAAGTGGTCTTTTTTTACGCCTAAAAAAGCCTTACTATAAGTGGTCTTTTTTACACCTAAAAACGCCTTACTATAAGTGGTCTTTTTTTACGCCTAAAAAAGCCTTACTATAAGTGGTCTTTTTTACACCTAAAAACACCTTACTATACATGGTCTTTTTTGGGCTAAAAAAGCCTTACTATAAGTGGTCTTTTTTGCCTAAAAACGCCTTACTATAAGTGGTCTTTTTTACGCCTAAAAACGCCTTACTTACTATACATGGTCTTTTTTACGCCTAAAAACGCCTTACAATAAGTGGTCTTTTTTACGCCTAAAACGCCTTACTATAAGTGGTCTTTTTTTGCCTAAAAACGCCTTACTATAAGTGGTCTTTTTTACGCCTAAAACGCCTTACTATAAGTGGTCGTTTTTTGCCTAAAAACGCCTTACTATAAGTGGTCTTTTTTACGCCTAAAACCGCCTTACTATAAGTGGTCTTTTTTTGCCTAAAAACGCCTTACTATAAGTGGTCTTTTTTACACCTAAAAACGCCTTACTATAAGTGGTCTTTTTTTACTCCTAAAAAAGCCTTACTATAAGTGGTCTTTTTTACGCCTAAAAACACCTTACTATACATGGTCTTTTTTGGGCTAAAAAAGCCTTACTATAAATGGTCTTTTTTACGCCTAAAAAAGCCTTACTATAAGTGATCTTTTTTACGCCTAAAAAAGCCTTACTACAAGTGGTCTTTTTTGCCTAAAAAGGCCTTACCATAAGTGGTCTTTTTTGCCTAAAAAAGCCTTACTATAAGTGGTCTTTTTTTGCCTAAAAAGCCTTACTATAAGCGGTCTTTTTTACGCCTAAAAACGCCTTACTAGAAGTGGTCTTTTTTTTGCCTAAAAAGCCTTACTATAAGTGGTCTTTTTTACGCCTAAAACGCCTTACTATAAGTGGTTTTTTTACACCTAAAAACACCTTACTATAAGTGGTCTTTTTTGCCTAAAAAGCCTTACTATAAGTGGTCTTTTTTGGGCTAAAAAAGCCTTACTATAAGTGGTCTTTTTTGCCTAAAAAAGCCTTACTATAAGTGGTCTTTTTTACGCCTAAAACGCCTTACTATAAGTGGTCTTTTTTACACCTCTCATCTCATCTCATCTCATTTTCCGTACCGCTTATTCCTCATTAGGGTCGCGGGGGTTGCTGGAGCCTATCTCAGCTGTCTTCGGGCACGAGGCGGGGGACACCCTGAATTGGTTGCCAGCCAATCGCTTTTTTACACCTAAAAACGCCTTACTATAAGTGGTCTTTTTTGCCTAAAAAAGCCTTACTATAAGTGGTCTTTTTTTGCCTAAAAAGCCTTACTATAAGTGGTCTTTTTTACGCCTAAAAACACCTTACTATAAGTGGTCTTTTTTTACACCTAAAAATGCCTTACTATAAGTGGTCTTTTTTACGCCTAAAAACGCCTTACTATAAGTGGTCTTTTTTTGCCTAAAAAAAGCCTTACTATAAGTGGTCTTTTTTTACACCTAAAAACGCCTTACTATAAGTGGTCTTTTTACACCTAAAAAAGCCTTACTATAAGTGGTCTTTTTTTGCCTAAAAAGCCTTACTATAAGTGGTCTTTTTATGCCTAAAACACCTTACTATAAGTGGTCTTTTTTTACACCTAAAAACGCCTTACTATAAGTGGTCTTTTTACACCTAAAAAAGCCTTACTATAAGTGGTCTTTTTTTGCCTAAAAAGCCTTACTATAAGTGGTCTTTTTATGCCTAAAACACCTTACTATAAGTGGTCTTTTTTTACACCTAAAAACGCCTTACTATAAGTGGTCTTTTTTATGCCTAAAAAGCCTTACTATAAGTGGTCTTTTTTACGCCTAAAAACGCCTTACTATAAGTGGTCTTTTTTGCCTAAAAAAAGCCTTACTATAAGTGGTCTTTTTTTACACCTAAAAACGCCTTACTATAAGTGGTCTTTTTACACCTAAAAACGCCTTACTATAAGTGGTCTTTTTATGCCTAAAACGCCTTACTATAAGTGGTCTTTTTATGCCTAAAACGCCTTACTATAAGTGGTCTTTTTTACACTAACGGCTTACTATACATGGTCTTTTTTTAGCTAAAAACGCCTTACGATACATGGTCTTTTTTTCGCATAAAAAACGCCTCTCTATACGTGGTCTTTTTTCGGCCTAAAAACGCCTTACTATACGTGACCGTGGGGTACGGCGCACCTAATGGATTCAAAGACTAGTGTACTTACAGATGTCGCCATAGGTTTCTTCGAGGGGCGGCAAGGCTATCGATGTCAAAGAAGAGGAAACATCTGCGTCGTTGAAAAGCGAGTTGTCACCCAGAACCGGAGCCAACAGGTTGAAGTAGCGGAAGGCTCCAGATCGACCATTTCTGAAGAAAAAAAAAAAAATTACAATTAAAAAAAAGAAAAAATCACACATGTCATCTTCTTCCTATTATTGTTGTTAGTCGTATTATGATGTTTTCTTTTGTCTTCTCCATTGCCTTCGACTGTTGCAGTAGCGCCTGTAGGTCTTCTTCAGCCGCTTGATCCTGACCTGGCACTGCTCGGCGCTGCGCGTGTAACCGGCGCCGGCAAGCCTCTCGGCGACGTCGGCGTAAACGTGGCCGTTGCGGACGCATGTTTTAAGGCTGTGCTGCACGTCGTCGGTGGCCCAAACCTCCACCAGGGCTTCCGTCTCCCGTTCGCCCCACGGCGCATTGAGCAAATCCGGCGCCGCCCCCTCCCGCTCATCGCCCGGCGGGGTCGCCTCGGTTCGCTCCATCCGGTGGTACAATTTGTCATCGACTCGCCCGGTGGATCTGGAAGACAAAAAAACAAGATGGCGATGACGTTCGGTTGACGACGTCGGCGGGCGTATCGCACTCACGTCTTCCCCTCGTGACTTTTCAGCGTCTTGACTTTCTCGTGGCACTGCTCCGGCGTTTTGGCAAAGCCCAAGTCGCGCAGCCGGTGGGAAATATCGGCGTAAACGTGACCGTTGGGGACAAAACCCGCCAGCGAGCGTTGCACTTCCTCTTCCCCCCAGATGTCCATCAACGCCGACGTCTCCTCGTCCGTCCACGGGCTGACGACGGACAGTCCCGCTTCTCCCTCTGTCCAGAAGCCCCGCCCACTTTGTACATTGACACCTCGCCATTTTTTTAAAAAACGTTTACCTGTTTCAGTCACCGAGTCGCCGCTGGAGTCTTCGGAGATTTCAATGGGGTCCGAGACGGCGGCGGAGGTGGACGGACGCTTGTCCATGATTCGCTCCATCAAATCAAAAAATTTGAAATTGACCTTGTCGGACCCGCCGGAGAGACTGCGAACGAAACATCCAAAGACAAAAAACATGGATTATTTTCAATTTTCACCCCCGCCGCCGGTTGCAAAAGCGAGCTTGTCGTTCCCTGCCGGACCTCCTGCTGTACCGGCACTGCCAGTAGTTGGTCTTGAGCCGCTTGATTCGGGTGTGGCACTGGTCGGCGGTGCGGGTGAAGCCGTGGACGGACAGTTTGTCCGATATTTCGCCGAAAAGGTGGACGTTGAGCGGGTGGCCTTTTGCGTTTTGCTGGTTCGAAAAAGCGGAAATAACGTCTCGCACATTTCCCCAACGTGGATTTGAAAGATTTTTGTGCTTACTTGGGATTCTCCCCAAAGTTCCAGAAGGATGACGGTCTCGTTGTCTGCCCAGGGGACTTTTTTCCTGTCGTCCTGGAGGCTCACGAAAGACACTGAAGGAAAAACGAACATCAGCAGGCTTCAAACATCAAAATTTGGTATTGGCGGCCATTTTATGTTGTGGCGTACCGACATCCGGCGCGGAGCAAGATGGCGAGTCGTTGTCGATCTCAGCGGACGCCTCGTTCAGCGGCGGCGATTGGTGCTCTTTCAGTAAAAACCGCGCCAGCTCGTGGTAAAACTTGCACTGAACTTGCTCCAGGCCTTTCATGCTACGCGACAAAGAAGACAAAAGATGCAACCGCCCCTCCAAAATAAAAGCAAAACAAAACGCCTACTTGTTTTCGTGGCACTGCTTGAAACTGGACTTGAGCCTTTTGAGCCTGGTTTGGCACTGCTCAGGCGTCCTGGAGAAACCTTGAGCGGCCATATTGGTGGAGATGACGGGGAACATGTGCATGATTCTGTTTGCTCCCCGCAACTCCTGCTGTGTCTTTTCTTGCCCCCACGTGTTGATAAGTGCCAGCGTCTCCGCCTCCGTCCACGGCACGTTTCGCGTTCCTTTGAATGGAACGTATTTTTTTTATTTTAGCGGGGGTGTCTGTCAATGTGTGAGCCAAAATGGCGGCAACGTACCCATTTCCTGACTGGTCTGCCCCACAATCTGCAAGTCGTCGTCGCCGTCGTCCCGTGACTCGTCGTCGTCGATCACCTCGTCCACGTCGTACGGCAATGCGGGCGCGGCGGCCGACGCCGGCGCATCCAGCACCCGCTTCATGTGCTCGTAAAAAGTATGTTCCACCCGGGAGGAGCCTCTGAGGGGGGAGGTAAAAAGGACAGCGTTTCAGTTATGGCACGCAAACGAGCGGCGAGGGGAGGCACGTGACTGACTTATTTTGCCGGAATCCTTTTTTCAGCCGCTTGATGCGCGTCTGGCATTGCTCCACCGTCCTCTTGAAGCCCCTCTCGGCCATTTTGTGAGCGATTTGGATGTAAATGTGGCGGTTTTTCAGGCAGCCCCTCAAAGCGCGTTGGACCGAGTCGTTGCCCCAAATGTCCAGTAGGTGAAGCGTCTCTTCTTCCGTCCAGGGAAGTTTGGCGTCGTTTGCCGAGGCGGCGGCGACGGGACCTTCGTGAGCGTCTTACAAAAGCCAGAAAAAACATTGTTAAAGTTATTGTGTGTACTTTTTTAAAGTACATTTTAAAGTAGAACAATATTGGATATATCCAAACCTGTATACTCCCCCCATATGGTGATGAGGGGGGATTCGCCAGAATTGTCATCATCCATTGACGACTCTCTGGCAAAAAACAAAAAACAAAAATGACATTATACATGACATTATTATTATTATTATTATTGTTTCTACAATGGGGGTCTGTTTGTCTTACAAAATGGCCGCCGCGTCCATCCTCTGCTTTGCCGGCGTCTCCACGCTGCCGCTCAACCTCCTCTTCCTGAGCGCCCGCCCCCCCCTAAAACTAAGGCTGAGCTCGTCCGCCCCCCCCACTCCCACTTCCGGGTCGTTGGTCGTCGTAAGGTCGATGGTTTCCTCGCAGGAAATCTGTTTCCTCGCCTCGCGAAGCCTCCCGCTCGCCACCTCCGGGGTGCTCGCCTCAACCGGCGGCCCGATGCCGTCGTGGTGGTCCGACGGTCTCGGGTCTCGGTGGGCGGGCAGATAAGGGGAAGCGTCCGTGGCGGCTTTGCTTCCCGGTGGGATGGACATGGAGGTGAGGATGCAGTCGTCCATAGGCAACAACCTCGGATCTACAAAAATAAACAAAATGGCGGGACAGTGTTACTATATCGCCATGGCAACGAGCGTTTTGTGGGGGTGTTCGTTCATCACCTTTCTCCTCAAAATGTCCGAGGTTTCGGTGGTGTTCAAGTAGAGCCTTCATATCCGCCGGTGGGAAAAAGGACTGTAAACAGTCGCCGAGGAAAGACGGAGCGTCTCCCAGCAAAGCCGCCAGCTGAGCAGAGAGGACAGAGTCACACATTACTTCAATGTACGTGAAAGTGACAAAAAATAAAGAAATCACAGTGCGGATGCTAAAACAAGCCACCTGCGTAAAATCAGGAACCGGGAGCAGCTCCTCTAGTCGGGATATAAACTCCCATACTAGCATCTCCAGCGCCGCGTGATACTTTGGTCCAAAGTAGACGGGAAAAATCTCCTATGGTAGGACAAAATGGCTGCCGCGCTGAAGGATTCTAGGTGGACGGCAGATGACGGCGGATGTTGTTACCTCAAAAAAGTACTTCCTCTCCACTGGATCCTCCAAGAGGGAGTGAACCAGCTCCACAAAGTTCACTTCTGACTCCTCCACCTGGTCGATGGTACTCTTGACCACACGCAACATGGATCCCATTGAAGCAGGCTTGAAATATTAATTTTTTTTTGTGTCTTACTTACATGGTTATCCTTGGCTGTGCTGACGGGCGCTTTGATTCTATCCAGATGGGGCTGCATCGTTTGCATATCCGCCGGCTGCTCACCTCGACACAACTCCAGAACCAGCTGAAGCCACACACACACACGCAAAAGCCACCCAATCTCGTTCAATTGGCCCCATCCGGAAAATCAAGCGTCGAGAGACGGGTTTTTTTTGGTTACCGACCCTGGCCCGGAGTCCCAGAGTAAGCTGAGCCCTCTGGCTGTAGCTCATGAGCTCGGGGACCAGCTCCGTCACCATGGTAACAAACTCCTCCAGCATGCCGTAGTGGTCCACCAGTCCCTGTTGGACGACGCGCCACATCGCAGCCGAAAGTAGCTGCAAGGGTGGGGCCAGGAGGCGGAGGTAATGCACGGGGAGGTCGTTAGCTGGAATAGACAAGAAAACAAAAAGAATGCAATAATTCCAGCAAACAATTCGGACTAATTTTATGACATCATTATTGCACATAAGTGGTGACTGACAATGAGTGTCTTTAAGTTTCAAATGGAGGAGCTTGATTGCTGAATGAAAACAACAACACCACTTCATTTATAAAGGCAAACAAGTCACCACTTCACGACAGATTGAGAGTCATTATTTTTAAACTCCACTTTCAGCATCCCAATTCATTCACACCCAGCAGGCCCCCAAGGCCGCTTCTTGGTTCCCATGGCGACAACAACCGATCCCATAATAGGCCGTCGACGACACAAGGGTCAGCTGATCAGAAACACTAGTAGCCCCGAGGACAGCGCGATGATGCTAGGCAGCCATACCGCACATGCTAATTCGTGTCGCGCATTAGCAAAACACACATTAGCCTGAACGTGAAGGCGCTGGTCGTCACCTAGTTACCCGCAAACTACCCCCAATGATGTCGGCGTCTGAAAAATGAAACAACCCCCGCTTTTTGTCGTAACGTGACAGAAGACCTACCTCGACTGGTGCCATTTTCAGCTCCTCGTTTTATTTCCATTTAGCAGCTGAATGACAAAAAACCGAACGGACCCCACCACCAGTACGTCGAGTGGGGGCACAAAAAACGTGGCAATAATAGCAGTTAGCTTCGCTTTGTAGCGGGTAGCCGCTTCGGGACTCGTGTTTTTAGCTTGGCAAAAAAAAATAGAGGGGGGTAGGAAGAACGGAACAATGGTCGCTGGTCTCATCCGCCTCAGTCCAGATCACAGCAAACCCCCTTTCCTGGTTGGCTGACGAAGACCGGAACGAACCAGTGGTAGCACTCTGTGACGCTAGAGGGCGACACCGCTTTACGTTAACTTCCGGTTTGCTCTGACGTTCAAACTGACTTCAAGGGAATATAAAAATAGTTTGTAAAAAGCATAACGCAACACTGGATAGATTATTGCCACTAGACACATTTATATTCCGTTTTTGGTTTATTGAAATAACTGTTTTATGAAACAAACGGGTGACATGGTTTAACAATCACTTCCGGTATGTGTAAACGTCAGAATTGACCGCAGCAGCAATTTCACAAGACTTTGCATTTATTTAGTTCCGTTCCTTTTTGTTGTTTTCATGAGCTTGAAATAATGTTCCGTTCTGACGAATGATCATAAATATTGCATTCATACACCTTGAAGTTAGTTTTCCCCTCTAAGTAAGAAAAGAAAAACAAAAATAATAAGTGCTTTATTTTCTTTAATAAGACGTGATTGTGATATCAAATGGCTCACAGTGGAACTGTATGGATATCATCTAAATGTATACATATAAATTTAGCTCACTGGCAGTAATGTATTATTTGAAAAAGAAGGAAACCATTTAATCATTTTCACCACTAGAGGTAGACATATACCGATTGATTCTAAGAAGTTCATGCTATAACTCAAAATATCAACAGACCTGCACCACAATATGCCCATAAATTGCCAAAGTCCAAACAACCGCTGGTGCATCTCCACGGCAGCCATTTTGTTACACGACCACATCGATTTTTGGACTCCACCCTTGATCAATAAATATGTATGATGGATTGGATTAGTTTACCTTTATTAGTCTCGCAGTGGAGACATTCACATTTCAAAGCAGCAAAGATATGAAAAGAATGAAAGAAGTTGATGATGGTATACCTAAATTATTATTTGGATATTTGTTGAAATGTATTTATCGTGTAAACCATTTATTTCTCCACCACTGCACTTCCCCGAGTGCAACTCTTCCCTCGGCCTCTATACTAATGAGCAAATTTCCCAGAGTGCCAGCCTACCTTTTAACGATGCTGGCAAGGAACTCGCACATCATTTGCTGTCATGCTCGACGAGTAAGTTAATCCAGCAGGGTGGGACATGAGTGACAAGGCGGTGCAGTAAAGTAGACAGTGTAATAACACCAATCACTTAGTGGAGTTCATTTACAGCATATAAAAAAACAACAAAGGTCAGCGACACCGGCAAGGCTCGGAGGACCGCCTGGTGTTGACTGACGAGAGCGACAGAGCGGGGAAGCGGCTGGATGGCGTGCAGGGACATCCGAGGGTCGTTGGTATGTGTGGGAGCAAGCGTGCTCGGACTTGGCACAAAATGGCGGGCAGGTGGGAGTCAGCTTCCCTTAACTTGCTCAAGTGTGTGTATGTGTGTGTGTGTGGTAATGAGTTTTTCACTTTTGTGTGTGTGTGTGTGATTAGAGACGGTTGGCGGGCGCGAGAGCTTGTCAGAAGTTATCTGGCCATCTCATCTCATCATAAGGCGCCCTGGCGGATTCCCTTGATGGCTCAAAAGCCAGCCGCTGCCTCGCCGCTGCCAATCGGGCCCGTCAAACCGCGGCACAAATCGATGCCAATCTCTTTGGCTTTCTATTTTTAGCGCAAGCCCAAGGGTTCTTTGATAAGGATGCTTGGGCTACCTACCCACACCCCACCTTTTTTTTTCCTTCACCTTGCAACCTCTTTCTCCCAGCCGGTTGATGAGAGCTGATAAGAGACGAGATGGAGCTTAAAAGCTACGCTGCTTCGAGGGGGTTGGTGGGGGGGTTTACGGCTAAAAGATTGATGAGCGGACCGCTATTACACGCGCTATCAGGCTGACACGCGGTTGTATTGTTTCGTCTGAGATGTGATTGCGTTTCAACTTGATGCCAGTCAACGTGGCGGTGTGAAATGGCGTCACATTTTATGGGGTTCCGAGCTAATCCTGGAAAGCTTTGGCACTAAATTTACCCTTGGATTACAATTATTTGTCATACAATACAATACATATTGATTTATATAGTAGGGGATGAATAAAAAATGGGATTATAGAAATATATTGTCATGGATCGGCTAATACGGAGGTATTGAATATCTAGAAGAAACAGGAAGTACAAAAACTGATTACATTTTAACTCATTCGCTGCCGTTTTGGAATTTATTCAGGAATAGAAATGCATGACATGGAGCGCCATTCCAGAATTTGTTCGGGTTTTGGTTTGTCTTGATGGGGGTGCTGATAAAGTGCTGGTCAGAGTTCTGTCAATATCTTTCTCTTCCACAAGGGGGCAGCATTGTCTTTTGTCCATGTTAGCGCTTTGTTACATATTCAACTGTTTTTAAAGCGCTATATAAATGTATTTTGTCTAGCCGCCCCAATTTCAAGCTCAGATAACTCCAGACCCATATAACTTAGGAATTAGCTTTTTTTCTGATGAAAGAAGACTGTCTAAGGCAAGGGTGTCAAACCTTTTTTTTGCCGCGGACTACATTGTAGTGACGGTTTCCTCTTGGGGGGCCACTATGAATTTAAGGAAGCCATTTTATTGTTCAATCCATCCTCTCCACATATATATAGAGGGCACAACAAATTAATGAATAATAAGTTTAAATATTTTAAATCAAAAATAATGACTATTATTGTGGTTTGTGTGGGACAATTTGAAATTTTGATTTCAGACTTAAGCAAGCATCATGGAATTTCACAAGTTCGATGTGCTTTCGCGGGCCAGATTTGGCCCACGGGCCTTGACTTTGACAACTGTGGTCTAAGGTCCTGGAATTGGAGTGAAAATGACAATAACCCTGACATTGGAGTGGACATATTTTGGCATATAATCCGGCAGGGATTTTTTTTCTCTTTTCTCTGTCAAACAGCAACAAAAAATATAATATGAATCCACATTTATTTTCTTGACAGTTTTTTGACTGTGATATCACACGGCATTTCATCAGCTGCCCATCATTCTTGGCCGCGTGTTGTTTAGCAAAATGGGAGTCAAAACATTTTTTCCCTTCTAATTGGATGTTTTTGTAGATGGCGAATTAATCAGCCGCGGGCTATTTAATGTTGTTTGGGCAGCTGAGAGGTAATACAGCCAAGCCATTAACATATCATTAAAAAGTCCTAAGCGGCGTAAATTGCAGGCAGAGAACGCTGACGCTTCAGTCTCGTTAAGTGGACGCCGCGTTGGTGCTGCCGCCGTTTCTTTAAGTGAGCGGTAGAAGAAATGCGCCACACGCCGGCGATAACGGTGGCGTTTGGGGCCGAGAGTCATTACTAGGAAGCAGGAAGACTTTTTTTTTCGGGGGACTGATGCACCAATATCCATTTATGGGTGCTAAGCGGCCATTTCCTTAGTCTTGAATAACAAAACACGACTATCATTTGATTTTTATGACATTAAGTCCAGTAAAAAATAAGAATACACTGATAATGTATGACTATTATAATAATAATTAACTATCTCTTAGCTAGCTAGATAGCTAGCTTTCTATCTATATGAGTTACTTCCGGCGTGAGTGATTATTAGCTATCTCTTAACCAACTAGCTAGCTATCTAGCTATTTGAGTTCCTTCCGGGTTGAGTGATTATTAGCGAGCTAGCTAGCTTTCTATCTGAGTTACTTCCAAGTTGAGTGATTAGCTAACTCTTAGCTAGCTAGCTTTCTATCTGTTTGAGTTACTTCCGGGTTGAGTGAACGCTGGTATGTGTGTCTGCCGCTGCTCACCCACTGCAAACTTATCCTCTGACTGTAAAGTGACCTTGAGAGTTTTGAAAGGTGCTTATAAATGAAATGTATTATTATTATTATTATTTGCGTTTGGGGTTGTTTGCATGTTTTATTGAATCATCTGCAACGTCGCTAGGCTCACCCGTGTCAATATTTGCGTTTCCATTCCACATTCTGTGCCGTCGCCAGAATTTTAGGGATTATCCAATTATCGCTTGACAAACGCGAGGGTCTCTTTGTCTTGCGGTAATTGGAATGAGGAGGTCTATCGCAGAGAATTATTGAACAGAGGCGTTTAGGAAGGAAAAAAAAGCAGGGAGAGGAAAAAGGAGAGGGGGGGGGGGTTGCCCGTGTGGTCCGCTTGAGGATTTCCTCCGATTTCATCAGGAAAAAAAAAGATGGCGAGGGCGATTCCACTGCAAACGATGTCCAGCGTAGGCGAGACGACAATCCCCTCAAGGGTTCGACTTTGTAAGCTATCACGTCGTCCTGATTAAAGTTTTTTTTTTTATTGTTTAATGAGGCAGAAGTTGAAAGTGGACATGGAACGGCCTGGAATGAAGCTTCCTGGGTGCACTGTTTCGTCTCGTAAAAACCAGCGGATAGCGGATACAGGTAACATCCGACTTACGACCGAGTTCCGTTCCGACCAAACGGTCTCAAGTTGAAATGATCGTAAGTCGAAATCCATTGAATTGAGACTCGGAGGCTAAATGACACGCAAACTCCCCTTCTCCGCTGCCATCACACAGTCGACTGCTGTGCGAGAGTGAGATGTTGGCTGGCCAAAATTGTTGTACGAGTTGCCGACCTGCTAGCGCGTTGCGGTGCCAGGCGTAAAATTAATTAAAAAAAAAAAAATTGGGTCTGGAGGTCATGGTCGTAAGTACGGGTGCTCGTAAGTCGAGCTCGTCCCAAGTCGGATGTTACCTGTATATATATATATATATATATATATATATATATATATATATATATATATATATATTCATTTTTTTTGTTTGAAATGAAACAGAAGAAATGATACAGGAGATACGCAACAGGTCGGTTTTATTGAGCAACGCTGACATAACATGCGATGAACACATGATTTTTTTTTAAATGACATTTTCAACGTCAAAAGCGGCGCCATATAACAAGCGGAAAAGTGGGCGGACATTTGCAATCAATTTCATTTTTTTGTTTTGATTTTCCAAGCGCAACTTTACTAATAGAGACAAGCTAGCATTCCCATCTTTTCGGTTACCATTGACACTGCCCTCTGGTGGTCGGAGTCAAAACTACCCCAAAAAAATCAGTTTCTGGAAAACTGATAATGCAAGTGAGAAAAAGGTTCCTCACCCCCGCCCACTGAATATTAGATCACAACAACTGGCGGCGTTGAATAAATCATTCAACCACAGGGGAGCTTCGCTATTGCAATGTCCTCTTGAATATTAATCCGCGCTGGCGTCGGGGCGGAAATAATGCAGCGCAATTGGGAAGCATGTGTCAAAGCGGTGTAATCCACGGCGATTCATAATTCATCTTTTTTTTGCGTTTAGGATTTATTACGATTGCTGGCTGCACGAGATCGGCCGTGGCGCTGAGCGGTCGCCGCGTGTTTAGTGGCTTCTGCTCCTACATGAACCCATCGACCATCACGTAGGAATAAAAAGCCATAAGACACAACAGCAATCTCACAGAGGGAAAGACAAAAGGAGGGGGGAGGAGGCAGAAAAATAGGAAAAAACAGTGGAAACCAGAAAAGGACGAAAGGTGTTAGGGTACAGAATTTTTTTGTAGCGCTCTTCCTGATAGCTTTTGACCTTTTTGACCCGGTTAGCGTGTTGTCAGTGGCCTGCAGGGCGGGCTAGAAATGAGCCAAGGGGGTGAAAAATGATGCGCAGCGGCAGATGAATATGTATTTTATGTTCGTATGCTCATGTGCTAACGACGTTCACTCTGCTAGCAATGAAGCGCGGCGATGATGTACCCATCATTTGCTAACTAGAACTGCATCATCTTGCTAAATAGCCCCGCCCCTACCAGCTTCAAACCGGGTAACTGATAGCCACTTTGCGGCAGGCAAAACGTGCCGTTGCCGGACACGCAAAAGAGCTTTCCAGAGCGTGAGCCCATCCAGATAAATATGCATGAATGCGACGCTGTAGGTTTCCTGCTTTGTATGCTAATGATCTTATACAACTTTAATAATGCAACGGAGCTGCGCAGGGGGTGGGGAAATGGAGGCGGTGGAAAGGGGGATGGGCGTTACGCGGGAAAGTGGCCGCAGAGACGTGACTAGTGGGGTAAGGATTCTTCCTGCTTCATGGAGGGCAGGAGATATGAGGGCTAAAAAGTGTGAAGGCTATCCAATCTGGTTATTATCTCATTGGTAAATCTGAAAATTTTAGCTTACGACAACGACATTTGGCTCATAATGAGAGGGGATGAGAGAGTTAATTTGCTAGGGAGGGAGCGCAATTTTGCATCATGGATGAATGCGTGGCGCCAGCGCGTCTGTGGAAATGTTGCAGCTTGGAATTGAAGCGGATTTACGTGGGGCAGGAGATGTGAGACAATCTTTCTTTTCATCAACGGATGCTACAGCTTTGTGTTTGCTTTCGACATTTAGCTTGTAGCGGACGTGCATATTCCACCATGACGTCCCTGATCCATTGGTGAAAAGGACGCTTTGATCTTCTTTTTCATCTAGAACTGCTTCATGCAACAAATAGGGTGCAGAAAGTGCTTAAGATTGAATGACTGTCTGTGTCTTTAGTGTTGTGTCACATTATTTATTTAGTTTTTTATTGTTTTTATTTTTGACTTCAAGATGGCGCCTTTACAGCAGCTCTTATATTAGTTTTTTTTTACTTCTTTCTTTCCCTTTCCTCTTACTTTCATCACTTTGCTGCTTTGAAATGTAAATGTCTCCACTGATAGACTAATAAAGGCGAATACAATACAATCATTGCTTCTTTCGAGCTCAAAAATGCAATTTTCAATATGGACAAAATATGAATCATCGCATACATATTACTCAAGGCCATGCCGACAAAGGCTTTGAAGCTAACAAAAAACCCCAATTCTGTCTTTTTTTTTCTTTTTTCCCCAAGCGTAAGCCGCTGCTTGCACTACAGTTACCATTCAAGGTCGGCACAAAACTGCTGAACAAGAAACCAAGAAATACGGTTTTGTTTCCCCTTCACACAAGTTAACTCACTCAAAAGTGTAATTTTGAAGGTTCCCCTTTAACCTAGTAACACGGTAAGGTGGGCCCAATGTAGTCATCGGTGTCCTATTCCTGTTGCGCAGGAGACTTACCACTTCCTGTTGCAGACTATGCATACGTACCACTTTGCAGATGGAAAAAAATATATATATTCGGATTATTTTGTTTCTTCCTGGAGCTCACTGAGTGGATATGTTCAGGCTTCACGGTTGGCATCCGCAGTTCCATTCCTGTGACAAAAAAAAGACAGTAGTTAAGACCTCCTCAATGTTCAAGACGAGTTTGGGATGTCATGTCATGCTCAACCGTCGTCGCCCTAGAGCGATAAAACCCCGTGGCGAACATTTTCAAGACGCCATTACCCGGCGAACCAATTATATCCCTTGTTGAGCAGCGACGACTTCTTGATGACTTTTGCGCCGTTTGTCACTCGCTAATGAAAGGTTGGCGGCGACGTCTACCGTCGAAAAAAACGAGACTGCCACGGCTCCTGGAGTACTTCGCCATGTTCGGGTGCAAAGTTACGCTTGGACTTGTTCATCTCATGTGTCGAGAGAGCGGTTGGGTGGGGGGGAGAGGGTGCTAACACCTCACACAATGAACTGTGACATCACCCATTGAGGAATGATGGATTGCGCTGCTGTATGCGAGGCGGATCACTCAAAAGTCAAAATAGATAGAAGGAGCCCCATCAGATGATGAATGGTCGACGGATGTGGAGACGACCAGCTTTGTCCGCCGCCTTGAAGCGGGGGGCGGGGGGGGGCATCGACTGTAACCAGGGAAATTAAAATAGCGAAAATGACATCACCGTTCTGCTATCGCAGCGCAGGTTTACTGGCGAAAAACGGGGTTTCTTTTCTCGTTTTATCGCGCGGTATAAGGGAGCATATTTGTTTTCACGTTTGATCACACTGTATTTTACTCCAGAGCGATTCCGATTGTCAACGGAAGCAACCGACATCGACCAAAACACACGAAACCATGCCGACTCAAGCACTACGCATTCTGATCATCCTATCACCCTTCTAAACAAATGTTTCAGCGGTTGTATGCGGAAATAAAAGAAGTAGAGAATAGCAAATATCACTTTGGCGAAAAAAAACAAACAGAATTCCGCTAAATAGCGGACGTCTGTGTAATGTATACAGGATTTGCATCTCGGCCAAAAGGTACCGGAAGATCACGAAAAAGAAAGCACAGAAGTCGAACTCGCTGTATCGCCGACGGGCACGCCAAGCAAGGCGGTCTCGTGGCATTGCGAACGAGTTGACAAGGCGACCAAGATTAAAAAAAAATGTATACACATCATCCATAATTGATGGACAGTACATGTCGCCGCCTTTGATATGATAGCAACTAGGCTACGATGGATCTGTAGAAAGCCCTGAGTGGAGTAGTGGTGGGTCGGGAGGGGTGGAACAGATGTAAGGTGGCGCATGAAGAGAGGGATGGGGTAGCCTGTGATGGTTACCACCCCGCGGCGAACAAAATAGCCCTCATATATTCCTGTAATCTGCATTAGCAGCGGAGACCCAGTCTGGAGACTGCACAGAGGGCATGAGTAATGGGGCCACTGCTGATTTGGCAGGCCTATATTACACCACCTCCCAAAAAAGTGTCGACAATATGAAACGTTGCAAATGAGCATCCTCCCACCCCCAGCGTCAAGGTATCGTTTCAACATGCATTACACCAATTTGCTCCTATAGCCACAGTTTATTTGACTTTTCTTCGCTTTACACTCCTGGCGCCCGATTTGCGCACAGCAGGCCTTGCGATGATCAATCACGCAGCGGCTTTCCGACGTGCGATTGCGAGTGGCCCCCCCATGGTTGTCGGATGCTTCTGTTTGTTTGTCCTTAACTCATTTGCTGCCATTCCAGAATTTGTTCGGGTTTTGGTTTTTCTTGCAAGGGGTGTTGATAAAGCACTGGTCATACCTCTTGCAATGTTTTTCCCTTCCACGAGAGGGCAGCATTCACCTTTTGTCCGTTGTTACAGCTTCAGCTGTTGTTAAAGCGCTACATAAATCAATATGTAGTATTGTATTGCATTTTGTACATCAGCCCCCATTTCAAGCTCATAACTCCAGACCTCTTCTCTTTTCAATTTAGGAATTAACTCTTGTAAAACGCCTCTTAACGCTGCTTACATGCTATCCGAAACGAAATCGCGAGATATTGATCCCCCTGGGGGCCAATCGAGTGGCTCGCCGTCCCGTGAGCCCGCCCTGATTGTGCATGAGAAAATTGGCTTTGTGTCCCGCTCATTATTCTGAGGTTTTTCCCGCCTTGGTGGATTAAAGCCGTTGCGCCGCCACGGTTTTGTTTCTCATGGCGGATTAGCCACGCGGTTATTTTTAGTTTCACTCCACTTGGGCGGGAAACGCAATTAATTAATCAGACAGATTTTGTATTTTTTTAAACCCCCTACGTCAAGATGCAGCTGACAAACGCCGATTGGCGTTGGGAGCTGTTATTCCCGACGTGAATTCGCCGGAGCGGATTTGATTCCGATCGCAACTTCTGGTGTTGTTCGAGAAGCTACTTTTATCGCATTGATGGATTGATTCGCCTCCCACGCCGAGGCAAAACCAACCTTCCTCCTGACACTTCAGGCATGTCAACGAGTCAAAAGTGAAGCGAAGCTCTTTTACATGCAGATTAAAACTTTCAAGCCCGCAGGGGGTGTAGGGGGGGGGGCAAGGGGGGTGATTTATCAGCAAGTCGGAAACTTCGGAAAGAGAATGCATCGCTTGTTGTGGGTAGTTCAGTTTTGGATAAGAGCTTAAGTTGAAGTTGGCAGACTGCGGGAATCTGTCTTGTAACCTTTTTGATTCGATTAAAGCTCTATTTTTAACCAGATCGTCGAGATGTGAAGATGTTTCCATAAAGTGGATAAATTAGCAAAAAAATGAAATAATAATAAAAATAACATTTGCTAATGTCAGCTTTCATTAATGGCTATTCTCTTTCGAGCGAAGATTCTTGCGCTCTCTCTCGCTATGATATTTTCATGAAGGCAATAAAATGCTCATCTGCAAAAGTCTAGAATGATTGTTGTTAAATATGACGCTTTTTTTACGCATTCACTGCCAGATGTTGTGCAAAAAATGTCCGCTCCAGGGCCATGGTTTTTGTCATTGTCATTCAAATTGCAGGACCCACAGAATGTTGAGTTTTAGGACTGCATACACATTCAATTCAGCATTAGAAATCTTAGCATATCTTGTTTCATCAGAAAAAAAGTGTTAATTAATAAGTTATATGGGCCTGGAGTTATATGAGTTTGAAATGGGGGCGGTGGTCCAAAACACAAGACATATTGATTTATATAGCACTTTAACAACAGCTGAAGCTGTAACAAAGCGCTAACATGGACAAAAGGCAAATGGTGCCCCGTTGTTGAAGTGAAAAAAACTTTGTCAGAGGTCTGACCAGCGCTTTATCGGCACCCTTGCAAGAAAAAACAAAACCCGAAGAAATTCGGGAAATGTAGTGAATGAGAAGAAAATGAAACGTCAGAGCACTAACGGCGCTAAAAGCGACAGGTTAGCAGCTCCGCCCTTCGCTTACTCGCACACGGACGCTTTGTTGTGCTCGAGTAGGAAAAAAAATGCAACAGGAGCTCTCCCCGCCATCCGTCATTCGATTTCGGCGACGTTTGACCTTTCAAGGAAGACTTGTGTCTCGGCCTCGTCTTTTTTTCCCTCTCTTTCTCTCTCATCCGTACGTGCTTGGTCATTGATTGGACGTTAATCCGAGGTCTTTACGGTTTGAGCTGAGCGAGGAAATCCATGTCAGAGGGCGGACGCAAAAGAGCCAAGCGTGCCGCACAAAAAGGTCGCGCTATCGAGGGGACTGGAGAGGTTTGGGATAAAATTAAAGATTAAGACCGACACATTCGGCGCTACAAAGAGTTTGAGAAATTGTGCGAAGATGACCCCCTTTGAGGTAAATGATTGCCTTGAAAGGCGGATGTGGAAATTTGAAGGGGCGTTATATGATTCGAATCTAATGGAGCCAAGCCAAAAAAAAAAGATATGTTATGATAGCCGCGACGACGCTACCCTCATTACGCCGCTGTTATACAACGTGATGTGCCGGGTAGCCATTATACACACCACATTGCTTCATATTTTTGTTTTAATGAGGCGCCGGCTTTATGATCTCTATTCGCCGATGCGCTCTGACTCGGCTGACTTTGCCGCCCAAGGTCAAGACAAAGGCGATTTGAGCCCCCCCAAACCCCTGGCCACCAGACGCTAAACAAAACCACTTATCTGCCTCCTTCCTTTTTAACCATACAAGGTCATCCACCAACGCCGGCGACGCCTTCGCAATTAGCATGCAGCCTGTGGCACGGCCTGTCTGCTAAACGACGCACGAGCGCGGCGTTCTACTAATGACATGCCACTCAGGTGAGCGTGAAAAAAAAAGGGGGGGGGGAACTCCCGCTGGGGGATCATCTCACATTCCATCCGGAAATGACTACCTTTTCTTTAGCAGATGACACGAACTATTTGGTCAACGACATTTTGCGCAAAGCCTCCCTGCACTCGAGGCTAACAATGAAAATAAAGCCAAGGCTATCTATTAGCTATATATCTATCTAGCGAGCCAGCTACGTAACTAGCTATATATTGTTCTAGTTAGCTGGCTAGCTATCTAGCTAGCTATCTATTGGCTATCTATTAGCTAGCTAGCTAGTTTTCTATCTGACTTACTTTCGGGTTGAGTGTGTGGCTGTCGCTGCACACCCACAGAAAAACTGATCCTGTGACTGTAAAATGACCATGGGAGTTTTGAAAGGCGCTTAGAAATGAAATGTATTATTATTATTATTGTATTCCCATTCAAACGTGACAATTCCAACGGTGAGTGCATTTAAAGCGTCACGGTTTGTCGGACCGGAGCGTAACGTAAATATATGACATTCATTATTCACAGCGGTCGGTTTACGACGCCATCGCTTCGTCAATGAGCAACAACAACAACAGCAAAAAAACTTCCCATACTCGATTACCTGTGCCGCGAAACGTAATGAGAACACCAAAGTCATACGCTTGAAAGCGGTAGAACACGTTCCCGGGGTTGGAAGTAATTACAATTCTCCACAGACGTAATTGGGAAAACAAATTAGCATTAGCTAAATGTAATTTCCACTCGACAGCATTGGAAATTTCACCTCTGAGCCACGGTGGGTTGCGAGGAGGGCGCGGGAAGGGAATGGGGATGCGCAAAGTCATCTGTACGATCACCGCCAAACAAATCTAATCAAAAACGGGCCGTGTAAGTCAAGGAAAGATGAAACGTGGGTATGCTAACAACATTTTCCTGATCACGCAATTGCCTTGTGTCAAACGTCACTTTTTTTTCATCTCAAATCGACAGTGAAGCTTATCACAATATGATGACATGAAATACCCCCACAACCCGCCGTGGCGTGAAGCAGCGATACGCTTCACAAAGCTCAAGCGCCCTGCTAATGACTACCTCTTTGTAAGCGAATAGCAGCGCTTGACGGGCTGGCAAAGAGTGGTCGTGGAGTGGGGTTATTGCGGCGCCAATCACCCACTAAGCATTTGCTGGCTCTTATTTCCTTGCCGCTAATGTGCTAGCCTCCCTCCGCTAAATCGACTCTCAACGCCTGACTTGACACCGTGCGGCAGCCACGCGGAGGATCCCCGGGATGCATCTCCCCTCCCCGTTGCCTTGGTTACGCTTATGCGCTCGGGAGGCTGGCGGTGCTTTTCAACCGCAAAGGTAAATCACCGAAAGCGACAGCGGGCCGACGATTAAGGATGATGACGTTGACACGACCTTTGCGTGGGTGTTTTTGCCAGGCGGAGATTGCTCAATTTAATGTGTGAAGTGAAGCCTTCCGTGTCAAGGTTACTTTTTTCCCCCCGCTGTGACGTGCGATGAGGGGAGGTTCCTGACTAGCGGGGCGCTACTCCTCGGATATGAAAAAAAAAAATGAACATATATAATATGAAGATACTTAAATTTTGGCCAAGAGCGGAGAAAATCCTACAAGACCCTCGGCACCCTGCCCACTATCTTTTCCAGCGACTTCCCTCACAACCCTGTTATAATCATTGTAGCACCAGCTCTGTCTGTACTCACTTGAATCAATGTTTGCTTGATACATAATAATAATAATAATAATAATAATAATAATAAATGTCATTTATAAGCACCTTTCAAAACTCTCAAGGTCACATAACAGTTGTAGGATAACTTTTTCGGCGGGCTCAACCCATAATAACTCCAGATAGAAAGCTAGCTAGCTAGTCATGTTTTGATACTAGTGCAGTGTGTTCTACCGCAGACACATTCTTTATGTGTTCTACATACGTGTCCAATAAAGATGCTTTTGATTCCGATTATTGGTTAGTCTGCACTAAATCGGCTAAGCTACATGCTAGCAGCGCCAGTCTACTAGGCGCATTCGCTTCATACATAGTCCAACCTGGTTGCGACGTACCTTTATAAGAACGAAACGGTTGTTTTGCCAGCAGGTAGTAACATTATGCCTGGGCGTTCTCTCTCAGCGGAAGTCTGCAAAACACGGCAACAGAAGCACATCAACTAGAATAAAGTCCTCAAGCGGTCAATGGGAACGGCTATTGTTTATGGCCAGAAATCCCAGAACCCCCCTATAACCACCCGCACCCCTTATCGGCCTGCGCAGATGTGCCTCAGCCTCCTCCACGGCGTTCTCGCTCAACACATCCATCAAACAAGTGCATCTTGGGACATTGAGAGAACGGCGCAAGCGCCAAGCTCACCATCTGCCGTCATTTAGAAAGAAATGACAGGCGCAAATCTCACAGGGGGGCCAAACCACCCCCCCCACACACACACACACACCCCACCACCCGTCTCATTCCTCTGCCAACGTCGTTACTGTGACAGCTAGCGCCCGTCCTCTCAGCCTTTCCACCGGAATCGACGAGCGAGAGAGGGCTGTGTGCTGGAGTGTGACTCCGAGAGAGGCTACGAGTGGATTTGCGGTCGGCGAAGCACAGCCGTTTACTCAGAGGAACAGCACGGTGAAAGCGGCTGTCTCACCCGCTGATAACAGGAGCCAACATGGAGGACGGCGAGACCGGATTTGGGCCGAAAAGCAGCTTCGAGCGGTCATTTTTTATTTTATTAGGCTAAGAGTTGGTCAAGAGATGGGAGTTTATAACCTATGTGAGGTCTTGCGCCGCCCCTTCACAGTCGTAATAATGAATATTTTACAGGCAGCCAAACAATATTTACAAAATCCACTCGGGGAGGGAAACGGGGCCGCAATCTAGCAGCTCTCCCCGGGTGCATATTAAGGAAAATGAAGTAGTTAACTCAATGAAATTAATAACAACTGCTGCGCGCCTGACAAATGAGCCACATTAAACTTAGCTTAGCATTGTGCAATAAAAATGGGGAAAAAATCCAAAACAAAAACCTTTTCGCCCTTGTGTACTTTTCCCTTAGACGCGGCGGCGTCCAATCTTTGTCTCAAAGTACCAGAAAATAATTTCTCCTTTGCTATTTCATTTGTAGTGTTTTTTTTCTCCTACTTTAAACTGCCGTTGTTATCAATTTTGCTCATATGTTACCTAGCTAGCTATTTTCTATCTATCTGGATAGCTGGGTGGCTATCTTGCTAGCTATCTAGCTATCCATTAGCTGTCTGATTATCTAGCTAGCTGTCTGGCTACCTATCTATTAGCTATCCATTAGCTATGCATTAACTAGATAGCTAGCTTTCTATCTATTTGAGTTACTTCCGGGTTGAGTGAACGCTGGCGCGTCTGGCTGCCGCCGCTCACCCGCAGATAAACATCGAACAGTGACTGTTCAGTGACCTTGAGAGTTTTGAAAGGCTTGAAAATGAAATGTATTATTATTATTATTATTATTATTATTTGCTAACTGCAAGGCCGGGCCGGCGTAGACTTCTCGGATGCTTAGCGGTGGCAGATAATATAAGTTTCCACCCGCCCCATGACTGAGCTGGGGGGAAGTGGCCTTTATTAATTTCATGGATCTGGAAATGAGCCGCGGCGATAAGGCGATCGCTCTCTTATCTGTGGATGGCGGAGGCGTAATTAAGCCAATCGCCGGCGATGATGAGGAAGTCGTGTGAGTTAAGGCTACGAGATACCAGGGTGGATTTGTCAGGGGACGGTGAGATTGGCACTTAATTGCCGTCTTTTCTATTTATAGGGTTGGGAGGTTCTCAGGGGAGGTAGCTTAACGCCTCCTTATGAAAACCCTACTGGACCCTGCCCACCACCTTTTCCCGCTACCGATTCATGCGCGCCAAATTCAGCAGACATTTACACAGCTTCAATCGAGTATAATCGAACTGTACTATCATTAGCTATGCACGTATTTGTGCTAGGTCTCCATCAACCGGTATCCGACTATATTTAATAGTAATCGCTGCGTCCAGAAAAGCCATAAATCAGCTGAGGATTTCAACCTAAACTCACCGGTTGAAGCCAACGCGACGGATTTCAAGATCGGCTTCGTTTGAGCGAGCCAGAATCCACGACAAGAGGCTCCCTATTATGACAACACCGGGCTGCGGTGTACTCGCCTCCATCGGGAGCAGTTAGCTCCTTGCTAGGGCGACTTGAAATTGCCTGTCCGCCGACGCGAGGCAGCCGGCGTCAAAATTAATAAAGGCCTTTGTGGCAGACAGATACGAGAGTCTTCTACCGTTCGCTGTGACACCTCCCCGTGTAAACCTCGGGGCGAGGGGGAGCCACCGCCAATAAGCAAAAAAACAAAAAAAACTGGCTGGTAAAATTGTAATCCGGGTTTGTGGGCTAGACGTGAGGGAGAATTGAGTGTTATCACCTCGCTTGACACACTCTTGTGTTTTCTTCAACGGATCCTCGGGGGCTTTATCACACCCGGCATTTCATTCCATTATCCCCAGCACACCAGGAACTGTCCTCGGAGCCGGGGAATGAGATGGCTTGTCAGGGGTCGCGGAACAAAGAGGCATGGAGCATGTCGAGCACAGGATTAGACCGGCAGAGGCGAAGGGGGAAGGAAAAAGGGGGACGAGAGATGAGAGGGGTATATGAGGGGATGGAGAAGGTGGTTCTGACTCAGGACTTTGTGATCTGGTGTGTCGCGGTTGGTATTCTGTTTAGTTTTTGGAGGAGGGGCGAGGCTGCAGCACTCAGTCTGGACGTTTGAAGTCAAATCCAGTCAGACAATCCTCCATGAAGAGTTTCATCCAGCTGGTCAGGAATACTGCCGCTCGTCACTTGACTGGTACTCATAAGAGGGAGCATACAACTCCTACTGTGGCATTCCTTCACTGACTCTACATTATACATTTTAGTGTTCTTTTCAAGATCTTATTTGTTCTTACACGGTTCTTATTTGTTCTTACACACTTTCCTGGAGCCTCGGGTCTGCTGACCAGATTACTAGATGTGCCAAAACCTAAACGGAGGCTCCGAGGGGACGGTTACTGGTCCCACTCTTTGGACTGACCTGCCACTGAACATTCGGCTAGCTCCCACACTGCCCATCTTCAAAACTCTCCTGTACTCTTTGACATTTGACTTAGCATGATTCAGGCTTGATGTTAATTGTACTCCCTGGTGCTTTCTACTATATTTGTGACTGCTTTATTTCCTGTATATGATAGTTGTCCATGTTAAGTGCTTTGTTACAGCTTCAGCGTTATATAAATCAATTTGAATTATATATTCAAACGGGCCGAATGTAGCGGTTAGCATCTGCTTGTAAGACACGCGTAATATACGTCCGCACAGGTGTAGCCTCGTGTCAGCGTGCATCCTAAAAGCTATAAAAGGCACAGACAAGCGCACACGGCAAACCCCGAGATCCTGCACTTCATTAGCCGTCCAGCCGACCCTAACTGGAGTAAATCGATGGCGGATAATATACCTGCCCCCCCCCCCACCTCTTGCCTCCCCTAATTCAGCCTCAACATCCATCCCTCCCCCCTTTCCAAAGCATTACAACATTATTCTTACTTGGGCATCCGCTTACTAGAATCCTGCCTTTGTCCTTTTCTTTCCACCTGATGAGATCCTCTTGCATCACCCCCTTCCTCCCTCGTCTCGACACTCGCTCGCTAGCGGCCACCCCCACCCCGCTATCCCCCCTTCCTTCTCATTTCACCTGTCCAGTTTCATCACAGGTATGGATTATTTCGTTTTATCAGGCGCCTGCAACGGCGTTGTCGTACACAACATGTCTGTTGTGATCACTGACAGCCGGGCCGGGCCGCGTTGACAGTTAAGGCGGATAATAAGCTCATTTTGCATGCGCGCTTCTGTGTCACTTTTCTCCGTCGGGGCTGCTTCCTATAATTTAGACTTGTTTCATCTCTGGGGAGGGACGGGGGGTTTATCACTCTGCCGGGGATTGGCCGCGGTGTTTAAAAATTCCATTTCATTGAGCGTGTCGGTTTCCGCCGACATTGCGGTTGCGCTTTGTAATGGCTCCGTACCCCCCCCCCCCCCCCCCCCCCACACACACACACAACTGTTTGACAAACTATAGCGGTGACCAGAGGAGGCGGGGCATTAAAGTCACCGAAACGGTGAATGTTTTTGCCATTTTTCAAAATCGGATTGGGAAATAATTTCCTAATGCTTAATGGCCCGCAGCAGGCTTGTAGCAAACAATTAAAGATGTAATCCATTATAGCAAAAGATAATAATTTTAAAAGTACAAATAGGCCTGTCATTGCCAATTTTAGTCACTTAACTTATTCGCTGCCATTTCAGAATTTATTCGTGAATTGAAAATATGTTTTGGTTTTTCTTGCGGTGGTGGGTGCCGGTAAAGTGCTGGTCAGTCCTCTGGCAATGGTTTTCCCCTTCCACAAGGGGACAGCATTTGCCTTTTGTCCATGTTAGTGCTTTGTTATAGCTTCAGCTGTTGTTAAAACACTATATAATCAATAAGTATTGTATTTTGTACACCCACCCCCATTTCAAGCTCAGATAACTCCAGACAAAGATAATTTAGGAATGACCTTTTTTGCTGTTGAAAGATCAGAGTCTAAGGGTTCTGAATTACCTTTTTCTGCTGATGAAAGAAGAGAGTCTAAGGTTTCTAAACGCTGTATTGAACGTTTATGTAGTCCTAAAACTCAATATTCTGTGGGTTCTGGAATTCAAGTGACAATGACAAAAACCCTGGCACTGTAGTGGACACATATTTGTACATCTTCTGGTAGTGAATGAGTTAAGAGAGGCTTAAATAAATATTGGAACTCAACAATCCATAACATCGCCGGACAAAATAGTCCAAATAAACGGTGGTTTGTATATCGCAATTTGATTCATACGTATCGGTGAGAATGACTCTTTTTCAAAACCACAAAAACTTTGACTGCTTTTCTACCAAGTAATTTTTTCCCTCCGGTGTGCACAAACAAACTACTAAAAGTCTTGCGTTTGTTGTGGGGTGGATGCGTTTGAAGCGCAGCAGGCGATGCATCAGTGTCACTCTTAAAACCAGTACGGAAAAAATAAAATAAAATACTGAATTATAAATAGTGATGCTCCAAACAACAAGCCCATCTGTGATTTGTGAAGATGTTTCTGGTGACTAAATAACGTTAGTGGCTCCAGAGCTGAAAATTGAAAGAAAACAAAAAGAAATATGAGAGCAGGCGTGTGCGTGCGCGCATGAAATATTCACGGAAGCAATTGGAGCAAGACAGCGTAGCGAGATAAAAGAGGCGCGGGTGCATCCCAGCGATATTTCGCCCAGTCGCGGTGCAAAAAAACGCTCCTGTGGTTTCCATCAAAATGGCTGTTGGTGAAATTATTTGCACATCACGCAGCACAAAAAAAAATGGAGTGGAATATATTTGACGCCTGAAAAGTGACGGCTTGTGGAAAACAAAACATTTTTTTTCTGTGGATAATAAAGTTACTACCATAGCTCTCAAGAAATCTCGATTTTGAATGTAACTGGCGAATGAATGACCCGTCAACTTTTTACTCGTTTACCACATGCGGGGGTCTTTTTTTTTTTTTTTTTAAAGGGCAGGAAAAGCTGATTCCTCTTGGCGTGATGGGCGGCGCATTACCTCATTTACCGCATGCAGGTTGCGGCCACGCTGGGTACTTCTAGCCCGAGGCGGCCACAAATCAGCCTTCATGCTTGGCGCAGCGCGAGCGGTCTGCTAATGGGAGAGAAAGAGAAAAAAAGGGGGGAGATATGAAGGAATTGGATCAATGACGGGAATATTTGGGCATGGAAATGATAGCAACTTTAGATTAGATTAGTAATCATAAAAATTAGAAAAAAAATGAAAAAATAGAGAAAAAAAACGATCCGTATCCATTCCACATGATGCACAACAACACAAAACTTGCCAATGGCTGCCTACTCGGGCGCCATCTTGGACTCTTAGGGGAAAATGTTAATAGCCGTCGCGGCTATAAACAAGACATGCGCTCGCCACACCGTGCTGTTTTTGTATCACCGGTGGTAACAATTAAGTCAGACTCAACTCATAAATTGACATCGGGCGATACACGGCTTCACGCCGCGGCTCAGATGGCAGAGTGGCCATTTTATTCTTGCAAGATTGCTTGTTCGATCCTTGTGACTCCAAACATGAGAGCGAATACTTCAATTGCCGCGGATGGGGATGAACATGGCCGCCAACTTTGTGCCACGTCATCGAATGGATGTCCGAAGTGAAGCGTCGACAACGGGTGGCAAATTGCTTTTTTTTTAAATGTTAGGTGGACAGGAGGGATGTTACTTACAATTGGCAGGGGGCGGGGGGGGGGGGGGGGGGGTATGAAATAGATGCAGAGGCTGAGGTAGAGCAAACACTGCGGCACCAGCTGCTCTCTGCAGCACTACAGAATTAAGCCTGGAGAAGGTGGCACTCGGGCGGACAGGGGGTTTGGGGGGGGGGGGGTCGGATCAAATCTTGGCGTCGCTCGACCGCCTCGACATCTGCGCGCCCTTGGAAAAAAATATATAAATAAAAAAATAAAGTTGGCAAACATCTGTCCTCTTCTCGTTCACCTTTATTTGTATTGCCAATAGCGCCGCCTCGTTTATTTGCTCACATTAAGTCACTCTGTTGTGACATAATAATCATAATAATAATACATTTCATTGATAAGGGCCTTTCAAAACTCTCAAGGTCACTTTACAGTCACAGGATAAGTTTTTCTGTGGGTGAGCAGCGGCAGCCAAATCGCTCAAATAGCTACAAAGCTAGTTAGCTAGCTAGTTAATAGATAGCTAATAATAATAACAGTCATAATAATAATAATATTGTATTTATAGCACCTCTCAAAACTTTCAAGGACATTATTAGCTAAGAGATAGCTAATAATAATAATAATAATAATAATAATAACTATTATTATTATAATACATTTCATCTACAAGCGCTCTTCAAAACTTCAAGGTCACTTGATAGTCACACGACATGTTAAATAGATAGCTAGATAGCTAGCTTGATAGCGAGCTAGATAGCAAGCTAATAGATAGCTATATAGATAGCCAGCTAGATAGCGAGCTAATAGATAGCTAGCTAGATAGCTAGCCAGCTAGGTGAGTCAAAGGTGGAGTCCTCCAACCCCTCCCCAACCCGGTATAACTTTTCTTCAGGGAGGACGGGGGGTGGGGTGGGGGGATCATATAAAGCAACCATCTATCTCCATTATGCCTCCCGAAATTGCTATTTGTCGCTTTGCAGGGGAAGAAATAATCAATATGTCTTGTGGAGGGGGTGGGGGGGTGGGCAGCGAGCGCATTAGACGGAAGCAAATTGATGTCTCTCGCCCCGGCGCTCTTCACTTTGCACACCGCACCGCAACTAATGGGAAGCCTCGCCGGGCAGCTGCCAGACAGGCACCCGGCGAGCGTAAAACGCTCGCCATTGTGTATGTGTGTGTGTGTGATAGGTAATTTGGCCGGCCAGCCGGGTTTGTGTGTCCGTCCGGCGTTGACGCCGTCTTATCTGTCGCAGCCATCCGGCGTGAGGTCTTGGGGGCTGTCACAGGCAGATAGCCCTGTCACCAGCCCGACGTCCCCCCTTCCCACCTCCTTCCCGAGGGCCTTGAAGGCTTCCTACAGCGAGTGACACTTCCAGAAAAATCCCCCACCTGATAAGTGCGCAGTAGACGGACGAACAGACGTGAGCGGTCCAATAGTCCATTTCTTCGCCCGGGTTTTTATTTCATTACACCTCTCCATCGCCCTCAATTTCCACTAGCAGCTGGTTTAACAAAATAAATAAATAATAAAACGATTGACTCGATTTTAGGTAAGAACGGGCTCTTTTATTAAATCGACTTTGCGCCGCTAAATCTCTCTGTCATCGGGTTTGCTTTGTCAACTCAAACGCGACAGAGCGAAGAAAAAAAAAAAACGGGACAGATCTTAAGTCATTCTCTGCCATTCCTGAATTTGACTTAGCGTGACTTGGAGCGCCAATCCTGAATTTGTTCCGGTTTTGCTTTTTCTTGCGATAAAGTGCCGGTCAGACCTCTAGCAGTGTATTTCCCCCTTCCACGAAGGGGCAGAATTTGCCTTTTGTGTCCATGTTAGCGCTTTGTTCCGGCTTCAGCGGTTATTAAAGCGCTATATAAATCAATATGTATTGTATTTTGTACATCTGCCCCCATTTCAAGCTCCAATAACTTCGACCCATGTAATTTAGGAATTAACCCTTTTTTTTTTCAAATAAAATCAGAGATTCTAAGGTTTGTTACGCTGCATTGAATGTTTATGTAGTCCTAAAACTCAATACAAGTAACATCTGACTTACGACCAGCTCGACTTACGACCACTACCTCCATTTTTAATTAATTCCACGCCAGGCACTGCAACGCGCTAGCAGGTCGACAACGTGTTCGAAAATTTTGGCCAGCCAGCCAGCATCTCACTCTCGCACCGTGTGTCATGGCACCAAAGGCGGGAGTTTGCGAGTCATTTAGCCTCCGAGTCTCTATTCAACATTTTGAATGGAGTTCAACTTACGACCATTTGGTCAGAACGGAACTCGGCCGTATGTCGGATGTTACCTGTATTTTGTGGGTCTTGGAATTTGAGTGACAATGACGGAAACCTTGGCACTGGAGTAGACATTTGGCAGTGAATGAGTTAACGGGGATTGCAAGCCGTCGCAAAAAACAATGCAAAGGGGGGAAGGAGGTGAGGGGGGGCTAGCGGCAGAATAATATCGACGCGGCTGTATTATAACGTTGAGGAATGAATATTTAAACAGAGCGGCGGATACGGTGACAGGCGCGGAATAAATTCATCTTTCTGTCATCCCCCCTCGCCGAATCAATCTCCGTCAGCGACAGCGGTGCGCTCGGAAGACGTCTGAAGACACAGGCGGGGTCGGGAGGGGGTGTGGTAGAGGGTCAAAACGGGATTCTTGATGATCTATTTGTTGGCGGCAGAGGGCGTTGGGGGCACGTCAATCTTCATTTGGCGCAACTGGAGACGTGTCGCACACGCTTGGTTACGTTTGGCGGAAAAAAATATTGAGCGACAAGAGAATTTCGGAATATTCTTGTTGGTGATTTATTCAGGCGTAGAAACGCGGAATACATTTGCGGGTATTAATAGATTCTCAAATGTCATTCTTTTTTTCGGTTCCTTCTCACTGGCACGTCGCCAAAGCGAAACAGGAGGAAACGAGACGTCACAAATACTCGGCGTTTACCTGCGAATGGGACGCGGGCGATAACGGCTTTTGACCAAGCTTTAAGCGGGAAGTGGGAAAAAAACTGGTGTTAATAATGCGATTAAGGTTGCATTGAAGTGACGCACTAAGCCACGACGGCGGTGACATTGAGCCGGAATGTACAATGCAAAGCGTCGCCGCCTAAGCCGCTTAATGGGATTCAAACATCATTAATTTGCTTTTTTTTTACACTTGTGTTTTTCAAAGCGCAAACGTGTCAAATGTCGGAAAGATTGAAGCCCCCGTGGCTGCTTATCTGCACGCCGCAGACCTGTGACGGTGCGGCGGCCGGTCCAAGGTGAACCCTCACCCCCCATCCCCAACGCCGCCTGCGCTGTCCCTGCACAAAACGTGTTGCAGATAAAAAATAAGGTAAGTCAATGTTTTCTTCAAAAGCTATGCTAACCGTTACTCCGCTAACCCCCTGGTGAGCCTTTCGCTAAAGTGACGAATGCAGGACGAATATAATATCAATGCGTGGTTGAGAGAAATGAGCTTTTCGCATCCATTGAAACAGCAGCAGCTTGGAATTGAAGCGGATTTACGTGGGGCAGGAGATGTGAGGCAATTTCTTTTCGTCAATGGATGCTACACCTTCCCGTTTGTGGTCAACCTTTAGCTTATAGCAGAGGTGCACATTTCACCATGATGTATGTCGCTGATCCATTGGTGAAAAGGACACTTTGATCCTCTCCTCTTTCATCTAGAACTGTTTCATACAACAAAGAGGGTGCAGAAAGTGCTTAAGATTGAATGACTGTGTATCTATGTTGTCATATTTTTTTGGTTCTTTTGACTTCAAAATGGCGCCGCGAGAATGGCTGTAACAGCAGCTCCTGTATTTTGTTTTTCTACCTCGTCCTTTCCTTTCCTCTTAGTTTCATCATTTTGCTGCTGTGAAATGTCAATTTCTCCATGGCGAGACTAATAAAGGCTAATCCAATCCGAACACATTAGCGGCATCGCTAATTTGCACAAAACCGCGCTAGCATGGCCATGTCGTGGGTCTACTCTGTTCATGAACCAACAGAGTTAAAAATAATAATAATAATCGGTAAATAAATAACATTTATCGTTTGAGTGAAAGATATCCTGTTGATCGTCAACAAACATTTTTTTTCGCAATCTAGTGATTTGTTTGCGAGGATGAAATGAAACACACCGCTTACTTAGAGATTCAACGCTAACGTGTTGCATTGACATTCAGTCCATGCAACGTTACGGCGGCCATTTTTTTCTGGCAATTGTAAAAGTGGTAAAAAAGGAAATGTTGACTCTCGAGGTCGACAAATTCGGCAATTAAACTTTGCGGTGAGCGTTCGTAGAGCGGCGACAAAGCCAGACGAACGTACGGCGGGAAGCGGTTGGCTGTTGCGACCTCGAGATAAAGCGTTTCTGGCTGGTGCTATTTCCGTGACTTTTGAATGTCAAGTCGGGAACCCCCGCGGGGGGATGAGGAACCTGCTTACCGTCAAAAATAAAGAAAAGCAAAACAACACGAAAAGGAAACAATAGCCGCGGAAATAATTTGGCGGGCGTCAGCGCGTGACAAAACGCGACAATGGCGCGGTGCCGCAGGTTAATTCGCTTTTTTTTGTTTTTTGATGGATGCGGAAGGCGCGGGGGAGAAACAGGCGGCAATTAGAAACGACCAAGAGTGAGAGCGTCGGCTCCCGCGTGCACCGCTGGGCATAAATGAGTCGAGCAGGCGGGGTTTGAACACAACGCTGCAGACACGCCTAAGACTCTCATTGTGTCCCTCGCTCGCTCGCTAATCCATTTCCACTCTAACAAGGCCGCCGCCGCCGCCGTCCACAAACGCAACCATGCAAGCGCCCGTCTGCCGGGTTTGGTTCCGATCCAGAGCGTTGACTTTCGGCAGCCATTTTAAGCTCCTCTTTGGCAACGCTAGCCCACCCTCCATGTTGGAACAAAACGAGGGAGGGCCTCTCTAGCGAATTCGGAATCTCACGCCCGAATAAGAAATAAGGCACAATTTAGCATCTGGCTATTAACTCATTCGCCATGACATCAAAAAATAATTTTAAAAAAATCCAAAAATTATGAAAATTTTATTCATTTAACTCATTCGCTGCCTTTCCCGAATTCATTCGGAAATTGAAAAGTATGACGTAGAGCGCCTTTCCCGAATTTGTTGGGGTTTTGGTTTATCTTGCGAGAGGTTGCCAATAAAGTGCTGGTCAGACCTCTGGCAATGTTTTTCCCTTCCACGAGGGTGCAGGATTTGCCTTTTGTCCATGTCAGCGCTTTGTTACAGCTTCGGATGTTGTTCAAGCGCTATATAAACCAATATGTATGTATTTTGTACACCTGTCCCTATTTCAAGCACAGATAACTCCAGACCCATATAACTTAGGAATTAACTTTTATTAAAATAAAATGAGAAAGCCTAAGGTTTTTTTACGCTATATGGAATGTTTATGTAGTCCTAAAACTCAGTTTTCTGTGGGTTCTGGAATTTGAGTGAGAATGACAAAAACCCTGGCACAGGAGTGGACACATGTTAGCACATCATCTGGCAGTGAATGAGTTAATATGCTCAAATCTAACTTCCAGGGGGGCACAAGGACAATTGTCACCTTTACGCTATCTCCCCGCCTCGCTAAGACAAAGTGCGCCCTTGCAGTTTGGCCCGCAACACCTCCCTCCCACCCCGCCATCAAAGTGACAAAGTCGCCGGCGGGGCCGCGCGACACCCACGAGGAGACAATGTGCGAGATGAGATAAAAATGTGAAAAAGAGGGCGATAAAACGTGATTGCCGAACACTTGGAGGTGGGTTTCAGGTGACAAACTTTGCAGGAGTGCAATGTTGGAGTGGCGGATCCTCGATTGGACTCATCATTGAAAATGGCTGTCCTGTTGCTCGTTCATGTTTGTGTTCTCTCCAAAATTAAAACGGAATGGCACCGTTTCCAAACACATGAAGAATTCATGGCAATGTACAGGAAAAAAAAACACATTGAAAAACATAGCTATAGCCTGGAATCCCACAGCAGCTTGGGTGGCTCTGATTACCCCCGCCCACCACCACACCACCTCCTTTCACAGCTACCATGTTGAATGCGACTGTACGCTAGCCCAAAGGCAGACGCAGTAAATATGAGCACGAAAAAAACTCCAGACAATAAGAAGGCTGCACCTCAATAACCGCTCCGCTGTAGTTTAGCGGAAGTGGGGTAGTGGGGGGTGCTGCTTATTGGTTTAATTCTCAAAATAAACTGCGATGGGCGGCTGCAAAAGAGCAAACAACTGAGGGGCTTGAGGTGGGGGGATTGAAGGCGTTTATGTGCTCAAAATCCAATCTAGCATATTTTTCGACACGTACAGAAGGCCTAGAGTAAATATTAACACGCCATTCCATTGGGAACCAATGTGGCCAACACCATACTGTTTTTTTTTGGCACACAAGCGTTAAGTAAACAGAGCTGAATAGACGAGAAAAGATTGGCTTGTTTTGGATAGCTTCCATCTTTTTTTGGCTAGTTTAAATGCTATTGTATTTAGCGGGGTTTCGTGTCGCCGGGTAATTATTCATATTATTTGTTATTTAGTTTTTGTTGTTTTGACTTCAAAATGGCCCCGCGAGAGTGGCTTCCTTTGTAGCCCCTGTATTTTGTTTTTCTACTTCGTTCTTTCCTTTCCTCTTAGTTTCATCACTTTGCTGCTGTGAAATGTCAATTTCACCACTGTGAGACTAACAAAGGCTAATCCAATCTAATCTAATCAACGGATCTGCACCAAGTGAACATCTCGCCATCACAAACGTCACATTTCTATTTACATTTTGGAGCAACTGGAGATTCTCGATGGAGGATTGGCTAAGTCCATAGCAGTGGCAGGCCGTGCATGTCACTCCTAAGGCTATCTATTGGCTATATATTAGCTAGCTAACTGGCTGTGTATTAGCTAACTATCCAGCTAGCTAGCTAGCTTTCTATCTATTTGAATTATTCCGGGTTGAGTGAACGCTGGCGCATGTGGCTGCCGCTGCTCACCGACAGAAAAACATATCCTGTGACTGTAAAGTGACCTTGAGAGTTTTGAGAGGCGCTAAAATGTATTACTATTATTATTTGTAACCATTTTCGTTCATCCTCCACCGCCCCCCACCCTTCCCGACGAATATGAACGACGCCGACAACAAGCCCCAACACGTTGCTCGAGTTGTCGTATATTTTTTTAGCCCGTTCAACAGATGACTTTGCCGCCGTGATAATGTGAAGCCTCTATCTTCGGCGGGAGCTGTGACGTCTATTAGATCTATAAATCATGTTAGCCGGCGGATGGGGGTGGGGGTGGGAGGCCTGCGGTGAGAGCTCAGGGTCATAAATCTCATTACCTGAGACGGCTGGCAACACCCCCCACCACCGGCGCTAGCTTTCACACTGTCCTCAATCTCTCCTATTATCAGCTGACCTTGACCGCCAAAGCCGACACTTACACTCCATCACGGCCGCGCGGGGTTGCGTTCCCGTCTCTTGCGTAACCTGACATACATTTTTTTGCTAGCGTCAATTTGTTAGCATCTCCCTAATGCCGTTTACGGAGATTTGTGAAGTTAAACAGCTAACGCGTAGCCATCAGTTCAGACGTTCGCTAACATTTAAAAGTGACGGGAAGAGAAAGGTGTGAAGCGATCCAGACGCGTCGCCATAATTATGGGATGCCTGCTGATTGCACGGACCTTTTATTAATTTTACAGAAATAAACGAGAGGGTAAAGGCGCCAATCTTACGCTGTCATTTTCTTCCGCCGAGAGCCCATCAGCACCTCCCGTCTAAAAATACGCAGCGCGTCTTGCATACATCTCGTAAATTGACTAGCATACTAACTTACCTAGCCAATCAGCTTCTTTGTGCAATCGGGCATTAGTGTATTTTTTTTTCTCCAAAGATGCATTGACTAGCATGCTAACTTACCTAGCCGACCAGATTCTTTGTGCAATCAATCATTAGCGCAAGTTTATTTTTTTATCCAAAGATGCATTAACTAGCATGCTAACATACCTAGCCGACCAGCTTTTTTGTGCAATCAAGCATTAGCAATTTTTTTAATCAAAAGATACATTGAGTAGCATGCTAACTTACCTAGCTGACCAGCGTCTTTGTGCAATTAAGCATTAGTGCGCATTGATTTTTTTTTCCAGCGATGTATATTCAAATTTATAGCTGCTAGCTTTAATAAATGTATATCTTGAGGCGATATAACAAAATGTTGTGTTTGCCCGTTTTACAAACGATTCTTGTTTCAGATCCAAAACGGTTTGGATATCAAAAGCCAACAATCAGAACATTAAAGTAAAAAAGGCGGACGTCGAGGGAACGCTACGGTCAACCGGGGCAATTTTTCTCGGTCGGACGGCCAAAAGAAACTTTTTGGGGAAAACTTTACTAAAGAACAAATCTCATGTAGGTCACACACTTTTTCATTGGGCTCTTTATCTTCTTGCCCGCCGCCGCCTACGCGTGGCCGTCAAAACAGACATAATGAATGTTTGACATCCAAACGGAGTCGTTTGCCGCCTGCAGTCTCAATATCTCTTTGACTCTTTTGGCTGTGTTGTCCACTTCTTCCCCCATAACCCGCTTTGTGGGCTCCAGCTCGGTTACTCTCCCAGTTAAAAGCGTGAAAAAGCTATTTTTTGGGCCGCCACTAGAAAAATGATTTGGTATAATTTCATCTGTGGCCTGCGGAATATGATGGTGGCGTGCGCCCAGTGATCTTCTATAAACATTGAAATGATTTCGCTGAAATGGAACGGGAAAATTTATCAAATTAAAAGAGTCCTTGTGCGAACTGGGTGATAATTTCAGTCTTCTTCTTTACATCATCTCCCGCCCTCACCCCCTCCATTTTCCTTCCTCCACTGCCTCTTAATGGATTTTCATGCCTGGAGCACATTCAGGGCCGGCGCGGGAATATTCGGCATTATGGTATATCTGTCGGCCGCCGTAATAACTTATATGGCAACACTCTCGGTTATCATCCCTACCCCAAAAGCGTCAGCGTTCCCCTAAGGAGCCTTTGGGAAGACGTATTTTCAAACTGTTTTATTTTATTTTTTTATTATTTATATTTATACATAAAATAAGGTGTATTTTGTATAGTTTTTTTTTCGTCGAAAATTATGTTTTATGGGGACCCGCGAACGAATTAGTCTCATTTTCAATGGTTTCTAATTGGAAATGAATGTTTGGCAGACGAACTTTTCGCCTTACACACACTTTCTGGAAACCTATTAAATTCGTAAGCTGAGGTCGCACTGTATGAGCGTGCATAAGCTAACTTGATCTATTTCAGTTATTCCCGGTTGAACGGGGTCAAAGTTGCTGGATACCTAGCTAGCTATTGCTATCTATTAGCTGTATAACTAGCTATCTTGCTATCTATTAGTTATCTATTAGCTAGCTAGCTATCTTGATCTATTTGAGATATTCCCAGTTGAACGGGGTCACAGTTGATGGCTACCCAGCTGGCTATCTATTTGCTATCTATTAGCTGCCTAACTAGTTAGCTTGCTATCTATTAGTTATCTATTAGCTAGCTAGTTAACTTGATCTATTTGAGTTATTCCCGGTTGAGTGAACGCTGGCGCATGTGGCTGCCGCTGCTCACCCACAGAAAAACTGATCCGGTGACTGTAAAGTGACCTTGAGAGTTTTGAAAGGCGCTTAGAAATGAAATGTATTATTATTTGTATTATAAAAACTACAATAGTGACTGCAGTTGCGTGATGCATCCATTACATGGAGCTATGTTACATTATAACTTTATTGATATTAAACTTTTCTTTTCTGGAAAGTAGTAATTTTTCGTTTGACTAGGGGAGTTAAATCCCGGCGTGTATCGAGAAAGGGTACACGTAATCATGAGTAATTTCCTCCCCCTCCTACGCTGACTTTTCCTGATTGCAAAAGGCACTTGTGGCACCATCATTCAGTTCCGCTCCAGCAGGCGCAGGAACACCAGAGGGGCAGCCTAGTCGCTCGTTTGTTTTTTTTCCTGTGTCTCTTCCCATCAGAGGGGAGCAGGGCTCATTAGCGTTTTGGCCCCTGTGGGGTCCCGGAGCCCCGCAACCTACCCGGCAAAAATCTACCTCCAATGGCCCCCTGGGTTGGGAGCCCAAAACACAACAAGCCGTTGCTGGCGTCCCTATTGCCTGAATCTTTACACTTGAAAAACACAATTATGCTAATAGCGGGAATCATTTGCCATTCCATCTCTGATTTAATGCGGCCTTTTAGTGGGAGAAAGCTAATTAGAGGCTTCAATTAACATGCGCGACACAAACCGGAGAGAAGTGCGAAGGAGCATGTCGATCAACGCTGGGGGAGCGTGGCGGCGAGAGTGGCCGACGAGCGGGTGAAAGGGAGTCTGAAAGGCATGCAAATGAGACACGCGACCACCGCCGAGATGGGGGGGGGGGCGGTGTTGGTAGCAGGGGGGTGCGCGGATCACTGCCGCGACGACACCTTCTGTAAATATCAACGTGACCCGGAGACAGAGCGGAGTCATCTCATTAACGCTGACAGAAAGGTGTCCCTGGTGTCGAGGGGGGGGGGGGGGGTCGGCAGTCAATGACGCAACCTCAACTCAACTCGGGTGCAATCATTAAAGCCCCCCACCACCCCCACCCCTGTCAAAGCGCGGTATTCCGGGCTGTGATCCGCTAGTTCCTTGGAATTTTATGTGCTGAGGCACCATGGCACCATGTGGACGGAGCAATTTACTATGGAGCAGTGGTGGGCCGTCAGCTCTTGCTAGGCCTTCTCTGCTGGGCTAAAAATGTCTGAATCACAGACTAATGTGAATTTTATTTCATCCATGAATTCGTGTGAAATAATATTCAATTGTCTTTCAGCTTCCCTTCTTTGCTTTTCCCCCGTTGCGCAGCTTCCAGACAAGTGTTTTCATATTTAAGCATTTAACCAATCACATTTCAACCATCATTTGTGACCAGGATTAGAAATCAACCTGGACGCCTTCACAATTAGTTCTGCAGGCCCTGAAGCATAACAATGTCGATGACACTGTTGTTTTAACCAATCAGAGTTCAAGTTGGCAACTGAAGGCGCTGGGAACGTTTTCCCAAAATATGATTGGCTAGTCACCAGACGCTAGTGATAAGCGCATAAAGGCCAGAGCTAGCACATTGTATCTGTAGCAAGCAGCATCAGCAAATATATTGTTGTGTCGATTTAATAGCGATTTTGGCTGAAGGAGAAGGAATGGATTTGGTTGCAGATATACTGTTAAAGCCATTTCCAAGTTGGACTTTTCAAAGAATAGATGGACATCTTTAATAATAATAATAATAATACATTTAACTTCTAAGCGCCTTTCAAAACTCTCAAGGACACTTTACAGTCACAGGATTATTTTGGGCGGGTGTTGGACAGCTCCGAAGCGAGCAATAAAAGCAAATAATATACCAATTTTAGGAAGTTATCGTGAATCCATGCGTACTTGGTAAAAATTTTAACAGTTTAAATACAATATTTCATAAATTTTCTTATTTCCTGGGCAACGACACCCTCTAGTGGACGTGTAGTCATATCACACCACACTCGCAGCTAATTGATTCCGACATAGCATTACTGAAGGCCTCGGACTGACATACACGGCCCACCGCTGCTATGGAGTAAGCCGATGCTCCATTGAGCATCTCCAGTTGGTCCAAAATGTTGCCAAAATTATGTTTTGGGATATTTTTAAGCAATTTATGTCAACGGAAAAAAATAAATACAAATTTGGAAGCAATAAATGGTTCAAAATGTCGGATTATTTAAGTAGCTGGTGCAGGGTTGGGTGGGTGAGGGGGGCAGATTGCAAATGGCAGATGAAAAATGGCAACATGGTGCAAAAGGCCGCGAGCAAACACATATGCCGCTTTTATTGACTTTGACTAAGCTTTCTGCGCTCTCAGAATCGCTTCATAGGCGCTTGGATATTCAATTGAAAAGATATTTTAGGAGGTGCGGGGGGTGCGAGGGGGGGTTATTCACTCCCTTTATTTGCCTCCCTTAAGTGCTTTGTGTTTCTTTGGGGCGGATTTCATTAAGAGGCGAAAAGTGAAGAGGATTACATTTTCTGTTGCGCTGCCTTCAATTGAGATTGGCTTCGGAATATTATCGGATATTTTTCATTTTGTTGCAGAGTACTATGGATATTAGCGCTGCTAGATGTTGATTTAGTTTTTTAAAAATAAATATTTGCGATTTCTTTCACCCCAAGAGTCGTCGCAATCATCGCCGTAGTCCCTATTCGTATTTATTTTTGTTGCTAAATCTCTCTTGGCAGAAATTTGTTGACATATTCCGACATTTTTTTTAAATATTAACCCTCCGGCTGTCCCACTTGGGGATTTGTGCAGCAGCAGCAGCAGCAGCAGGCTGGGGGGGGGGGGTTCAGTCGTGAAAAGTAAAAAAAGTGGAGATTCTTGGATGTTTGAGTTTGTCCCACTTTAAAATTCATTGAAAATCTGTCCCCTCAAGTCCTGCGTATGGGTTGCCGTTTTTATTTTTTTACTCCCTCCCAGTCTGACCTTTCAGGATACTGTGCACACATATCGGAAAATAAATAATAAATGCCTGTTTTCCCACCCGTACCGGGTATTGAACGGAAAGGCTGGGATTTACGAGGTGCTGAATACAAAAGCGGGAGGCGGTTGTGGGTGGGGACTTGCAATAAAACATCATCAATTCCAGAAAGGATCGTTTGTCTTGTCACGAGCGAGACGTGGAAACGCTGCTCACACTCTATAATAGCTCATCCAAACTGCCATTGATCATTTCCTTTTCGGGATTTTCTGCTGTTTGGGCTGCAGTTGGCGGAAAGCGCAATTTTGATTGGATGATAATGACCTAAGGTGGCCGTTGATGTTCAATGAGCAATTTTGATTGGATGGTAGACGATGTCGAAAGAGGTTAACGCCCCTTTTTAAATAAGCCCGACGAGTATCGTAAACTTCATGTTGAATGCAATGAAACAATACCATCGATGAAACTGTGGCACTTTGACAAGGCCCATGCTAACGTTATCATCAATATAACTTCGGCGAGAGACCGCAGAAAGCAAGTGTGGAAGCTAATGAGCCGTGTGCAGGCTAGCTAGCAGTAACTTTGCGTCTGGACCTGGCAAGTTGACTTCCATTCCGATTGTTTGGCTGGATTTTTACCAATCATGAGGAACGGAAAACAGTTCATGCTAATGGTGAGTACTATCACTAAAGTTATTTTAAATCATACATTCTGACATTTTGTTGAAAAGTGTGTGAGTCTCTCACTGAAAAACATTTGTAAATATTTTACTTTCATAATAATAAACATAATAATACATTTCAAAACTCTCAAGCTCACTTTACAGTCACAGGATCAGTGTTTCTGTAGCTGAGCAGCGGCAGCCACATGCGCCAGCGTTCACTCAACCCGGAATAACCCAGATAGAAAGAAAGCGAGCCAGCTAGCTAATAGATAGCTAGCTAGATAGCTAGATAGCCGTATAGCTAATAGCCAGTCAGCTCGATAGCTATCCAGCGGGCCAGACAGATAATAGATAGCTAGATAGCCATCCAGACAGACAGACAACAGATAGCTAATAGAAAATAAATAGCAAATAGATAGCAAATAGCTAGCTAGCTAGGAGTGTAGCGTTCTCTCAACCCGGAATACCTCAAATAGATAGAAATAGATTTATGGCTCTCTGAGTCACTGCACTAAGGGCAGTGAAGGCCCACCTGTGTGCTCTGGAGGGGGGTCCTCGAGGCGGTTTTCACGTCTTCGTTGCAGCGTCCGGACCTAATGGGACAACGTTGCGACGTTACAGGGCCGTCAAAATGTACTTTGGAGTCAATTTGGAGCGCGTACTAAAGTGGCGTTGAACAACAACTGATACTTAACTGGTTCAGACGAAGGTTGAAAGGATGAAAGCGGTTCCACCGCCGCAATATGGCCGCCTGGAAATATGACAAATGAGTGATTGGGATGCAAAATCCAATTGCAGACATTTTTTTTTTAAAACAGGGCGCCTTCATTTTCATATCTGTGTGCAACAAGCAAGAGAATTCTCATCAAGAGCGTACACTGTATTTGATATAAATCTGGAAATCAATATAGCGCGCCCAGGCCGGGATGAGAAAAAAAAGGTGATGTTGCCAAGGCTGGCGTCAGAAGGGCCTTTATAGTGAACTTGATTAAAAGAAAATTGCTTTCAAGTTGCTCTCGGCAAGCCGCGAGGTTGAGTGGGTGAACGCTTTCATGCGGCGCCGCTTGAGTTTGCCAAACTGGGCTCAGGGAAACAAGATGAAAAAAAAATGGCGTCAAAGCGCCCGAGGACGGCGAGCGTACGCTGGTAACGGCGAGCGTTAATATTACTTTGGATTTTATTATAATTAAAAAAAAACATTTTTAGGGGGTGTTCGATGTTCAAGGAGGAAGTGCGCATGCACTTATTGTCGCGATATATTGGAAATTCCTGATCATTACTGTCAATCATCCAATTGCGTGCGCCGGCGATATTTGTGAGCCTCACGCACCTGACAGGAATATCAGATTCAAGAGCGCCCCCAACCCCAACCCCCACCCCACTCCTCATCCCCTTTAATTTTCTAGCCATCGAAAAGGAGGAATTTGAATGACAGTCGCATATCAAGCGTCTTTTGCCTGAAACATTCGCACAATTGGCTTTTAATGGACGCCGGTGAATAATTCAACTACTTCATTTTTTTTTAAAGGAGCCTGATTTTTTTTTTTATTCGCCCCCCCCTCCCCTGCTAGCTGCCCTTTAGTATTTGAATAGGATTGTAAATCCATGACTGAACTGGTTTTAACTTTAACAGCTGCTTTTAAAAAATTACACCCCTCCACCCCAATCCCCTGCAGCTACACAGGGATGCTAATGGACTGTGACTAACAGGTGCTTCTGCACCGTTAATCCGCATGGAATGAAAAAAATGGCAGATTTAATATATTAACACATTTCTTGGCTGGTGACCTCGCAAACGGAAGAACCGCTAGAGCGCGCGGCGACGTGTTATCAGGACTTACCAGAGACAAACAATCATCGAGAGCCGTGGCGGCCCCGGTGTGAGGTAACTGGCACGCGGCTGTTGGGGAAGAAACGTAAAGTTATTGCGGGTTCTTGTTTTTATTATGGAGTATTTTGATTCAAAACATGCTAAGCTAAGCTAGCGTTCACGTGAGTTATTTTACAAGGCTAAAAAAAATCATAGCGATGTAGCCCGCAGACGGACCGCTTTGATTGACGAGCCCGAGTCAAAATGGAGGCAGGGTGGTCCACGTACGGTGGACCACTTCCTGTATCATCATCGGTCATCTTTCTGACCGCCTGATGTCGTCCATTTTTATCTGTAAAGAGGTCAAACTGACTACGCGCTACAAGGTCATCCCGACCTCACCTAGCATCAAATAGTCTCAACTTTTCCAATCTATCGTTTGCGATCAAACTGAAGATTAACCCAGAGAAGCTTATCTAAATGGTAAGAATGAGATTGAAACAGTTCAGACAGTCTTTTAAGTCCTTCCCATCTCCACCCACAGCGCGCAAAACCTCGCTAACCCCCCCCCCATCCACCACTCCTGGGGCGTATCAATATTCATAAGTCTGCCGGGTGTCTTTTTATTTATTTTTTTGTGTGTGTGCGCGATGACTGTCTCATTAGCCTTTGATTCCCTTCGTCAGCGCCCAACAACACAAGCGGCGTTTGAAGTGCGCCGAACAGCTGCTCGCATTGATCTCCATTCCGCTTTCTATACGGGTGGACGGATTGCAGCCTGCGGGGGCGACGATGAATATACGCCATGTAGTAAATAGCTGCTAGGCTACCTTTTTCCCGCCTTGGCGTGTCAATCGTCACACTTGTTACGTGCCAAATGAACGACATTAGTCGTGTTAGTCATTAGTCAATCAACGCTACGTTACAGATTTGTTAAGTTAGACAAACGTCGTAAACGATTATTTGAAAACCGGTCCGGGTCGCTTTCACGTTTTTGGTTCTCAGGACCCTGACGAGTCTAATGACATCATGAAATGCACATTGGCACCGCGCTAGAGTACTCAATAGTTGCACAATAGCTTTGTGTACGGCAGTATGCGTCGCATTAAAGAGCACACTCATCTATTATACGATCAAGAAATGAAGATCGAGGGAGGCACGAGGGTCGGCGGATCGATATGGCTGATAACATTAGGGTGACTTTATAGGCACTAATGAAGAGAGTGGCGGACCGATTGTGAGACCGCACAAAAGGTCTGATGGCAGATAAGCCCATTTTCGCCAAGGCTGCACACATTTACGGGCGAGAGAGAGAAATAACGAAGCCGCAGGTTCGAGGAATTCTGACGGTGAAGTTACATGATAATCACAAATACGGTATTTTTAAATTCGGATCCACCAATAACAACGAAAAATTTTCTGCCAGGAATGTGCGATTGTTCTAAAACGCTATCAGTCTTCAAATATACAACGTCTGCAAGAATCAAGACAAGAGTGCGAAAAATACAACCCTCCGCATCCTGCTCACTACCTTTTCCAGCTACTCCATTTAAACAGCTACTTTTCCCGTCATCATTAACTCTCTAAACAGTAACCCCAACCTAACAGTCCAGTGCCTCTTTTGCAATTTTGTAGCTCGTAGCTCCAGTTCTATACTCAATTGAACTAGTGTCTGCTTGATACTTTGCACTTTGTCTCACAGTTGTTCCCGAGAGGTACCACTTAAATTAAGCAATTCGATTAGATTAGCATTTCTTAGTGTCCTCCATACTTATTTGTCATGTCCTTTTTTAGGATACTAGAACAGCGTGTTCTACCAGAGACAAATTCAGTGTGTGTTCTACACACTTGACCAATAAAAATGATTCTGATTCATTTTGCCTAGCGCTCAGTTAAAAAAAAAGCCTAGCTACGATAACGCCACGTAAATATGATCACATATGATGGAAAAAGTGGGGGGGGGGGTCATACCTGAGAGCAGACATCGTTGCTGAAACTTGGGAGGCGGTGAAGGCAGGAACTTGTCGGCTCGGCGCTGGAGACTGAAGAGGAAATGCTGCTGCTGCTGCTGTCGCCTTCGCCTCTTCTTTGCCTCTCGCTCAACTTGCGTCTCGCTATCAAACCTCTCCGCGGTTCGCCCAACACCCCCTCCCCTCCACACACCCACCCCTTTTTTTTCTTTGCTCCTCCCCGTCCCTAACACCCCCCCCCCCCCACACACCTTTTCTCCGACACCGCCCTGCTCCTCAAACTTCAAATAAAAACTAGTTGCAGAAGCTTTGTTGCAATGGAGAGCAAAATCACACCATAATAGATAAGTCGCACATTATTGGAATTATCAATATTGTGCAAATTATCGTGTTTTATGTATTATGTGGGTAAATTACAGTGATACCTCAGATAACGAACATAATTGGTTCCCAAAAAGTGTGTGTAAGGTGAAAAGTGTGTCTTCCAAACATTAATTTCCCATAGGAAACCATTAAAATTAGAATAATCCGTTCCCAGGTCCCATTAAAACATAATTTTTGACTAAATAAGCCTTAAAACCACACAAAATATATCTTATTTTACATATAATAAATGTGCGATTGGATTTAAATTAAAGAAATAAACTGTACTGTATAATAAAGTCATTTTATTTACCTTTGTGATGGTTGTTGTCAATGGATGTAGCAATGGTCGACTTTGACAATGAAGCATACTGGTACTGGGACGCTAAGTCACACAAACGCACACCTCGTTCGTGTTTTTCGATGATCTCCTTCTTCTGATCGACCGTCATTTTCTTTTGTGTCCTTTTCGGCTTAACACGAGCCTGTGGTGGGGTCTTTTTCAGACCCATAATAGCAAAAGTACTCCACACGATAACAAACCACATCTGCACTCAGAGGGGGGGGGGGGTGAGGAAAACTAGTTTGCCAGCCACTGTGGCGCTGTGTGGTTTGGTTCGTTTGCCAAGATTAGATTCTCGGGAATTTAAAGTTCGTAAGGCGAAAAGTTCGTAAGATAAAGCGTTCGTAAGCCAAGGTATCACTGTATATGTAACATACAAAGTCTATATTTGTTATATTATTAAAAGTAATGGCGAAAATTGATGTTTACAAGTGGCCTTCCGAAATCATTATAGTCTCTTGTTGAAATACAATACAATACAATACAATACAATACATATTGATTAATATAGTGCTTGATTGTGATTAGTAATAATTATGATATTTTAGTGTTAGAATCGCATAAGGTGCCTCAGATGTCTAATGGGCTGCAAAATGGTGCTTGGATTAAAACATAAATCAAGTGAGGCACTTAGCAAAGTGCTTTTGGGTAAAAATAAAACCTTTTTACAGCTGCGCCTCTTTTCTGCTTTGAATGGTGTATCAAAATTCAGTTGTTACCTCCCAAAATTTTCAGTCCAGATGACCGCTGGTGGATTCCGTAGCCCATCCCGGTCTTTTTTCTCCCCATCGAGAACCCTCCACTGCCTCTGCCCCTGTTTCCATAGTGACACTTTCCCCGACTCGGGCTCCACATAATCAAGTGAGCCAGGGTGGGGGGTTGCAGGCAAGCGTTGGGGGAACCAGGAGCAGGGGGGGCTGAAGGAATGGCAAAGATGAAGAAGATGAGGGGAGGAACTGGAGGGTAGGGGGGGTAAACAGCAGCAAATAATGAACACAAAAGAACGTCGGCGACGGTCTGTTTGCTTCAAACGTTGCATTTGCCGCATGTTGGGTTCAGATCAGGTGCTTGACAAAGAGCGGCATATGGCTGACGTCATTATCACGTTCATCAAACAACAGGGCGGCCACTTGTGCGTGGTGTCATGCTCCCAGCAGCGAAGAGATAAATCATAAGAGGTGATCAATCTGAATATTAATGGCAAAATGTGGTTAAGTCACTCATGGTCCCCAGGAGAAGGACTCCTCATGATTCCGGATGGGGTTTTTTCTCCTCCCCTATAGCTCCTGGATGGATTGCATTGAAAATGGACTTTGACATTCACAGTTTTAAGACGATAAAACCCAATGGCTTTCCGTGAGCTTCCTTCACTTCATCGTATAAAACGTGATCTAAAATATCATGGTTGGTATGACGAGCTAAAAGCAAAATGGATAGAGACACGCTTAAGTGAAAATTGGAGCAGCATCACCAATTCGAGTGCAACTAAATAGCATTTCCCCCCATCAGCCACATTTTAACGATAATGTCAAGTCTTGAGCTGTAATTTGCAATTAGTGAGCACATACGTTTAAGTCTATCTCAGTTTAGATGTATTTTTGTCAGCTTAATGAAGAGCACACGGTTAAAAGCGCTAGCATAAATTCGCCAAATAGCAATTAGCAAACGTGTTATTAGCTTACTTTCACGAGCTTACTTTCAAAAAGCCAACTCTACATTCATATGAAAATCCTTCGTTTTGATGAAATATCAATTACACAAGTGTTTGAAGTCTTTATACGATAAAACTTACCTTATTTAATCGTTTTCAGTCGCTAGCATAAATTCGTCGAGTGAAAAATACTCCGGAAGTGGTGAAGGGGGCGCTAGAGAGCACAGAACGGAATTATCCATAGAAGAACGAGCTACAAGAGTAGTAAACAAAAACGAAAACAATGCAAATAAAAGTACACTTTGCTTTCTTGAGAATATTATGTTTAGTGGTAACACATAAATGTACAGTATATGGGTTTCTATGTTTCTCTGAGTACTAGTAGCAGCTTGCTACGTTTATTAGCTAACATCGACCGTCCAGTGTAGGTCACAGCTCACCTCCGCTAACGGCTCCATTATTTACCACCACGGGGGGCCATTCGTCTACTTTAGCTACCGCCGTTCCCCCGTTTAAATGCGTCTCTGGGAGGAAAGGGGAATGATTGTGTCGGCGCAGATCATTATTTCGCCGAATTAATCACCGTTGGAAGGGATTATTGTCAGGCGCCGGCTTTTCGGGGGTGATTAACGTTGCCGCACGTGTACTTTTTTCACCGTCGATCGATAGACGAGCACGTAGGAGTTCGTGCGCGCACACGCGGACCCCACGAGCAAGGTCAGCGTGGGCACGCGTGGGCCTGTAGGTGCAGATTGAAAGCGGCGATTAAAGTGGAATTTGTCCGGTGTTGTATGATAATGCGTGCACTGGGATGGCGCATTTTGCAATGAAACAAGCCATTCGTTTGTAACCTTGACTAGCCGGAAGTGACTTAACTGGCATTGAAGGACATTTGGCACACCGTCGGTGCACTATTAAAACGTGTTCATGGCCCGAGGTAGGCCAACAAAACTGACTGGAGATCAGTATGGAATGGTAGACCTTGGTAGGTATCCGACTTCAACAACAGCGGTTTTTTTTTGGTCATTAAAAAAGATGCATTATCCACAAAAAAGTGGGCAAAAGAATTCCTACATACACACCTTTTTTCTTCTTCTTTTGAATCCAGATGTCCGGGCAAATTGGTGAAGAAAACACAACATCCTTAGAGGAGATATTAACGAGGAAATTATTCTTCTCCATTAAACACAATTAGCATTTCCACTTTGGGCACTCGGGGGGGGGGGGGGGGGACTAAATTTGGATTAGCATCACAAGGCAACCTGGAAACAAAACAAAAAGCGCTGAAGGTGATCAACGGCCGTTTGATAGCATTGCGATTCAATTACGACCGTTTATTTTCTATTTTTTATTTTAACTTTTTCCGAATTTTTAACTCATTCATTGCTAGATGATGTGAGATGCTGGCTGCCTGGCCAAAATTATCCAACGCTTGGCCGGCCTGCTAGTGCGTCGCGGTGCCAGGCGTATAATTAAAATATTAAAAAATAGGGTCTGGAGGTCATGGTCAGAAGTATGGGTGGTTGTAAGTTGAGTTGGTCGTAAGTTGGATGTTACCTGTATAGAGTTTTTGGACTACATAAACATTCAACACAGCATTCGAAACCTTAGAATCTCTTCTTTTCATTAGAAAAAAAGAGTTAATTCCTAAGTTATATGGGTCTGGAGTTGTCTGTGCTTGAAATGGGGGCGGTTGTGCAAAATACAATACAATACATATTGGTTTATATAATAATAAGTTTCATTTATAAGCACCTTTCTAAACTCTCAAGGCCACTTTTTGAAGTCGTCTTCTCAAGCAAGACAGGCCGAATTGGATGACGGGCTTTCCCCCGCCAACCAGCAACATGGCTGTCATCCACTCAAGTAATAACCCGACGACCTGGCCCACTACAAAACTTGTCTCTCCGATTTATGTCTGTTCCGAGTGCAATTCCCAATCTCAGCCTGTTAGCCATCCCGCGGCTTTAGTTTAGCTCGGGGAGTGACTGACAGCCGGCTGATTGGGGGGTGGGGGGTTGACGCTTGCGGATTCCGGTGCCCTCCACTCAAGATGGTTGGAAGGATTGGACCAATTACCCGCTCAAGGGCACGCAGACCAGAAGCGGTAGGGTTGTGTGTGTACCCTCGGACTCGGTGTGTTCGCGCGACGGAAGAGGGAAAGATTACAGGAAGTCCATCAGCACGGCCAGGTTAGCTTCCTGCATAATTGGGGGGGGAGTCGTCAGCATAGGGAAGGGAATAAAGCAACAAAAGGAAGAGGCGATCAGGGAATTGCAGAATTGTACAGTCAGCTTTTTTTTTGTTTTATGTGAGCTTTTCTTTATCAGTCCATAAATACAAACAGACGGAATTAATTAAGCGTATCGAGCCAAACGTTTGGCGCGATCCTAATTGTGTGATGACATGGTTTATCCTTTTAGAAATGCAACACTTAGCACTAGATAATGACATCACGGTTCAATGTAACATTAGCCATGAGCCTTAAAATGCTAACGGTAGCCAAAAACGTCCATCATATTTTTTTTACGTCACATATTCGTGGGGAAAAAAATAAATAAAAATAGCACCAGATAATGACATCACGGTGCAATATAACAACATTAGCAATTAGCCTTAAAATGCTAACGTTATCCAAAAACGTTTGTTGTATTTTTTTACGCCGCTTATTGCTGGATAAATAAAAAAAAAAAACGCTTTTGCATCGTGCTCCCGGTGTGCGTCCGTCTTCCAAATGATGTCTTTCATCTCCCGACTTCAGACGCCGCCGTCACCTTCTTCTATTATCCGGCGAGATGAAGTGTGACACACCAAGCAGATTGTGTTGAGAACAAAGGACAAGGGATTCAAACCCCCACCCCATCACACCCCCCCTACACAAACACACGGTTGGACTGAGCGATAAAGGAAATGCGATTCTTCATTGAACTCTTGTGAAAATGAACAATTTGAGGATAGTTGTAATTAAAACAAAATAGAAAAAAAGGGGGGAGGGGGGCGTGCATCTGCCGCGATGCCTTCAAGGACTTCAAATGAATCCAGCGGAGCTGCCTGCTGCTTCGTCGGCCAGCGAGCAGCAGGCTGTAGCTGAGCTCAGAGAATATGTCCGCAGCCTATCAAGAGATGCCAGGAAAACCCCTCTGAGGACAGAAAGCTAAATCCAGTTTGTGTAGGGGAGGCGGGGGGGTTGCAATACACTGAAATCAAAGCCACGCCGTTTCCTTGGGAAAGTAGAAGCGAACGGGCTAAAAGTGGATTTTGACAAAACTGGTTATCCCAGATGAGCTGTCGGCGACGGCGGCCATCTTGTCCAAAATAGACATTGTGAGTATTGTGCTGGTGTTGTATTGGAGGTACCTGTAAAAAAAAAAAGCTTTCAAAGTACTTTTTTCCCGCTAAAAGGTCATAATAGGAGTCCATTATACTTTTTTTGCTGAAAGGGTGATTTTTAGTATTTTGGGATACATCAAAAATGTCGACAAACTATTTGAAAAATGAATAGTTTGTTGTTGTATTTTTGAATGGTCAATATAATGGACTTGGATGAGTAGCAAAAAAAAAAATAATAAAAAAATAGCTATATGACTGTTCAGGGATTCATTTATATCATATTAAATATTAAAGGGATTAACTAAGCAAAATGTGCTTTTTGTCCTATCATAATATTGAAGCGATGTATTAATTTTTTAGGCTATTTTCGTGAGTTGAAATACTTATGAGATTATTTTTAAAATATGTCTTTTCCTAAATTGATAAATAAATAGGTAAAAAGATGAATTAATAGACAGAGAAATAAATTAATAAACAAATATATTAAAAAATCAATCAATAAATAAAGAAAATACATTACAAAGCAATAAATGCCAAATCAATGCACAATAACATAAATAAATAAATAAGTGAATACATAAATAAACGATAAAAAATAAACAGGTAAAAATAGAAGAATTAATAAAGAGATAAATAAATAAATAAATAATGGATAAACAAAGAAAATGAATAGATTAAAAATAGATGAACAGATAAATAAATTAATAAACAAATATATACAAAAATCAATCAATGAATAAAGAAAAGAAATAAACACTAAATAAATGCACAATAACAAAAATAAATAAATAAATATTATAAAATAAATACCAAGTCCGCAGAAAAAAAAAACTATCCTGTGACTGTAAAGTGTCATTGAGAGTTTTGAAAGGTGCTTGAAAGGCGCTTATAAATTAAATGTATTAGTAGTATTATTATTATTATAAATTAAATGTATCATTATTGTGATTATTTAAATATATAAAGACGCTTTGGCCACTAAGGGGGAAGCATACAACAGAGATACTCAGTGACTTTGTCAGCTACATTATCAGTCGTTATCCACGGAGGATAAAGAATATGTCCCCGTGAGTTGTTGGACAATACGGCAATACTCATGCGTACGTTGAGATCTCACTTTATAACCACCTGCGCCGTATCTCGTAAAATCCGTGGGACAACGAGGGGGGGGGGGGGTTGTCAGAGCGGATGTTCCGCCATGTTTGTATTACACCGCCGCAATCAAGACGCCTAACAGCGCGTGTCGCGGCCAGAAATGAGCGACAGAAAAGTGAGAAACGTATAGCGCGCGAAGCCATGCCGTCATTAGGGGCCATCGACACGGCTTCATTAAGACACTATGGGGCTGTCACTCCCGGCAAAGGGGCGAGGCGAGGCGGCCGAAGGGACGGCAAACAACAACAGTGTAATAACGTTGACATTTAAAATAGGCTTCGGGTATCATATCCAATTCCCCCCCCCCACCCCCACGTGCACCCTTAATTCCCTTTTAATTGCTTTGCCGTGCCGGTCGCCGAATAAGGCTGTCTCTCTTCATTTATAAGAATGAGGGGACGGGGACACGGCGGCGCGGGGTGGTTCATCGGCTAAATGGAGGCGCTGCCAAATTGCGGTGCCAACGCTAAGATAATTGCTAGCCCTTCCAAAGCAAATCAAACACTTTGTAAAAAAAAGGCTTTGATGAAAGACTTTTTGGAGAGCCGAGTCCGTTTTGATGACAGTAATTAAAGAATTAAAAACAAGTGATTGGGATGGCGAGGGATAATTAATGGCTGTGGCGTTAGCAAAACATTGTCGTCCTAAAAAGGAGGGCGCTCGAATGGCAATCAGGTTGACGTGTTTACCAGGACGAGAGGCACACTAGGTTAAAATAATTACCTTCAAGCTAAAAAAGAAAGCCTACTTGAACAACTATTTCACGGCAGTAGTGAGTTGCTAGGTAGCCACGTGCTAATTTCAGTTAGCATATAACTTGAAAACATGTAGCAAAGCGGTCTGTCGCTCGCCAAAAAGCACATTGAGTACAAGTACTTGTCACCCATCAGCCATCAGCGCGGAGTGCCGATGCGTTAAGTGAACCTGCCGCCGCTTGGAATTGAAGCGGATTTACGCAGGACGGGAGATATGAGACAATATTTCTTTTCGTCAATGGATGCTACAGCTTCATGTTTGCCTTCAACATTTAGCTTGTAGAAGATGTGCGCATTTTGCCATCATGTCTGTGATCCACTGGTGATAAGGACGCTTAGATACTCTTTTCTTTCCAGAACCAGAACTGCTTCATTTCACAAAGAAGGTACAGCAAGTGCTGAAGAATGAACGGCCCTGTGTCTTTGTGTTGTCATATTATTTGTTATTTAGTTTTGCTGTTGTTTGGACTTCAAAATGGCGCCTCGAGAGTGGCTGGCTTTACAGCACCTCCTGTATTTTGTTTTTCCACCTCTTCCTTTCCTTTTCTCTTACTATCATAACTTTGCTGTTGTGAAATGTAAAATTCTCCACTGTGGGACACTTCAAGATGGTGTCGCGAGAATGACTGCCTATACAGCAGATACTCCATTTGTTTTTTTGCACTTCTTCCTTTCCTTTCCTCACTTTGCTGCTGTAAAATGTAAATTCCTCTTCACTGCAAGACTAATCAAGGCTAATCCAATCCAATGCATACCACGCGCAAGTTGAGTGACAGCGCGGTTGGCGCGCGCAACTTGGCCAGCTCCCGTGTTACTTTTATCCCGTGTGGAAAAAAAATAAATAAGTAAATATATTTTTTAAAAAATGCATGCTGGTTAATCAAAGCCCGTCATTTCCATAATTCATGGATGGCCATCTGTTTGCCACTTCCTCACCTGCCCTGTGCGGAATAAACATATTCAGGAGAGGGGACCAAGGGGCTATTTGATGACACTGTCAGCCAAGCCCACCCCCCGCCCCCACCCACACACACGGACAGTGTTATCCATCTTCATGGCAAAGTCGCTAATGCAATCTTTCTAATGAAGCAATATTTTCCCCTCAGCAGGTCAGAAATTACTAATTGATTTTCTGGCTTTCAATATATTGACATCCGAGAAGCCATTTTGGATGCACATTCATCACACTTACGAGGATGCCAAAAGATACCATTGTTATGATGGTCGCTTGGTAGAACACGTCAGAATTTTTTTTTTTTTGGGGGGAGGATAGTAGATAGCTAATAGATAGCCAACAGATAGCTAGCTAGATAGCAACCCACCTAGATAGCTCTATAGCTAATAGCTAGCCAGCTAGACAGTTAGCTAATACACTGAATGCCACTATTAAACACACAGATAGAAAGCTAGCTAGCCAGCTAGTATATAGCGAAGAGCTAGCCAACAGATAGCTAGCTAGATAGTTAGTTAGCTAATACACTGAATGCCACAATTAAATACACATATAGCTAATAGATAGCCAAGAAGCTAGCTAGACAGCTAGTTAGCTAATACACTGAATGTAACCAAATAAAATAATAATAATACATTTGATTCATAAAAGACAAGTCTCATCAAGAGTTTTCAAAGGTGAGAGGGTCACAGAGAGTAATCCAATGCCCTTTGACCTCAAAGTATGAAATCATGTGGCAGTGTGAAAGGCCATGTTTTGTTGCACAGGGTCCCCAAATTGAACTGACTTTTGTTTACAGAGAAAAAAATAAAGCTGTTTTCATCCGCCATATTGTTGTTTGGTCAACACAAAAATAGGTTATCCCCTTTACCGGAAAACTTTCCCGTTATGGCAAAAGGGTACAACAGGTCAAGCGTGTTGTGCAGCTCAGTCAGTCTCTTTGCACATTTTATTGAAAATCAACAACAGATGGCACAACAGAAATTAATGTTTTGTACATGTCGGGGGGGAAAAAAACAGCCAAATTTTCTTTTGAACACCTTCCAAGGCAATTTTTTTTAATACCTTCAACGGGATCTATTCAATGCACACTTTCAAGTGGTGCAGCCGAAATATTATTAACACTTTCCTCACGATAAGGCATGCCGTTATTTGCTTTTTAGTAACCTACTGTCACTACTTTTAAAGAGTCTCCATCTACAAACAATAGATTTTTTTTGTGGGGCGTATAAAAAGATACATTCATCTAACCTTTTATTTCACTTTTTTGTTTGTGTAGCTTTGGTTCATAGTCGACATCTTTTGTTAAGATTAAAAAAACACACCAGAGTCCCTGCTTTAGTCGTTAGATGAGATACATACAGGATGTAGTTTAAAAAAAAAAATAATAATCCCGTGATAATCTTGATTTTGCTGGCACCTGGTGGCCAATTCGAGAACTTCAAGCCTGCAGGCAATTTCTTTAGTCATCCATCATTCTCGTTTCTGAACTATTAAAACTAGGCAGGGGGTTTACCCTCTCAGTTCTCTTCATTGTTCTTCAAATTTCAAAATAAAAGTTGACAGCTAAGAATTGCCCTGAATTGGTGCGAGAAAACTATGAAAAATATGGGACTGGAGCTACCTTGAGTTAGCTTGACGTGCGCTTTCCACACATCACGGTAAGGCAAATATAGGATGAGTGAGGGTTGTGCATGCGCGTGCGTATTTGTGACATCCTGGTAATATTCTCTGCTATTTATACATATTTTTTATTTATTCATTCTGATAGAAAAACATTCCTGCTGTCAACAAAAATAAATCCGCTGGCCTTACGTGTTTTTTTTTAATATATTGTTAAGTGGAACAGATATGAAAAGTTGCAAATGTGCACTGACATCACTTAAAAGTCCTAAAAGGAAGGCCAGAAAAAGAGTCTCAACTCAAAGTGACATTTGCTTTTCCAATCCTACCGTTAAGATTCACGTAGTATCGGTTACGTCAAACGTATATGCCTTCGGGGTTGAGTCCGGATGCGGTGATGCTTTGCAGGGAGCGCAGGTCGGTGGGTAGGTGACGCGGTAAAAAGTTGCATTCGTCCTCTGTGGAGGGATAATAAACACTTTAAAATTACATCCTGGGTGCTTCAATATTTTTTTGATTAGTGAAAAAAAGGGGGTCTGAAACCGGCTGGAACTAACCAATAATCAATTAAAACCTACCTTGTAATACAGTATATGTCCACAAGACGGCAATATAAACATATGCAGGAATCTATTTCAACCAGGTGCTATTAAAAAGTATTTTTAAGTGATAATATACATTAAATAAAGTTTTTTAAGCCACTGTGTCATTGACCGCATGATGGCATTACTTGTAGAAAGTAAAACGATAGCTAAACGATAGATAGAGAGCCAGCCAGCTAGACGGCTGGCTGGCTCGCTTTCTATTAGTTAGCTATTCGTTAGATAGCTAGCTTTCTGACTATCTGGCTCACCATCTAGCTTGCTAGCTAGTTATCTATTAGTTAGCTGTTAGCTAGCTAGCTTTCTGACTATCTGGCTAGCTATCTAGCTCGCTATTAGCTAGATCGCTAGACTGTCATAAGTCTTGTCTCATAAGGAATTCTGTCAAACAAAATTTCCTTAATCCGGAAAAAAAATTGGATGCATTATTTTTTTTTAAACACGAAATTCCAATATCCGGAACACGGAATTACAATCCATGCAGAATTGTGTAATGTCATGCTCGATATACGAAAAAAAAAGTTGTCTATTCCGCCATTTTTCCTGCCGGTGACGTAGTTGTGGCTACCTAATTCAACCTCGATATAGTTTTTGAATTGTGTCATTTATTATTATTTTTCTCCTCCATTTACTTATATTCCATGTACATTTTATATACCGTCGTCATCGCCCCCTAGTGGTTGCTGAGCCGGCAGCACGGTGACCTTGGTGCCCGTCTGCCGAATGAACTGCTGCAGGTTGACCTGGCGAAGCTCTTTGGTAAGCTGCTCCAGCTCCTCTTCCTTCTCCTACAAAAAAAGTCAATAAATAAATAAAAGTCCACTTCAGGGATGTCATATTCGCCATGCCCTACTTTGAAGTTAGTTGCGCAAGTGCAAGCGAGGGATTGCAAAGTTCTTTCAGCCTCTAATAGGCCAGACAATGGCGTCATATCTCCACCTCCGCCTTGCTTCCCCTTTTCTTATTATGACCTCACACCCAGCGGGGAAAACTCCCGTATACGCTTTGGAATCAAGCGCAGCAAAGGATCCGTCACACGCTTTCCCCCCTTTGCAAAAAAAAAAAAAAAAAAAAAAAACGATTCCACTTGGCATCCCTGTCCGTGACCTAATGAGCTTAAGATTTTACACGGTTCCACTGCAGGCGCGGCGAGGGAGGATGAGGATTTACTCACCCCCCGCGAGGATCTTCTTCAAACAAACAATCGTCTCAGTGCCGTTACGGGACACCGACCTGGAGTCTCTTGCCTGATTGGCCGAGCGAGTGTTCCAACGCCCTGCAGCCCGTCTCCAGGCGAGCGGTGTGCTGGTTCTGCGCATCCAACTCGGTCGTCACTTTCTCCAGTTGGGCCTTCACCTGAAAAGAAGCACATTTTCAGTGTTATAAAGTGTTGAGCCTAATAATAATAATAATAAGTTTCATTTATAAGCGCCTTTCAAAACTCTCAAGGTCACTTTACAGTCAGAGCCAGCGTTCACTCAATCCGGATTAACTCAAATAGAAAGAAAGCCAACTATCTAGCTAGTTAGCTCATAAATAGCTAGTCAGCTAGCTAGCTAGTAACTAATAGATAGATAATAGATAGTAAGGTAGCAAGCTAATAGATAGCTAATAGATAGCCAGCTAGATAGCTAATAGATAGCTAAAAGATATCCAGATAACTAGCTAGTTAATATATATCTAATAGATAACTAGCTAGCTGGGTAGACAGCAAGGTAGCTAGCTAATAGATGGCCAGCTATCTGGATAGGTAGCTAATAGATAACCAGCCAGCTAGCTAGATAGGTAATAGATAGCTAATAGGTAGCCAGAAAACTAGCTAACTAATGGATATCTAATAGATAACTAACTAGCCGGCTAGCTAGCTAATAGATACCCAGCTAACTAACTAGCTAATAGATACATAGATAGCTGGATAGATAGCTAATAGATACCGAGGTAACTAGCTAGCTAAGACATATCTAATAGATAGCGAGCTAGCTGGATAGATACCTAATAGATAGCCAGCTAGCTAGAGAGCTAATAGATATGCAGATAGCTAGCTATATAGATAATATATAGCTAATAGATAGCCAACTAACTAGCTAGATAATAGATATCTACTAGATAGCAAGCTAGCTGGATAGATAGCTCATAGATAGCCAGCTAGCTAATATAAGCCGAATCTGTAGAAACAAAATATTTCAATATTATAAATAAAAGTTTTTTTGGTCAGAAAAACTCATTTGCTGCTAGTGTTAAAAAAAGAAACCTAAAAAAATCTGTAATCAAATGGTGAGTTTTAGCATGTCCACGTTACCTCCTTCTCATCAATCATGTGACGCAGTTCGTCATCCTGCTGCCGAAGCTCGTGCTCGAGGTTGCTCTCCATACTCTTAAAAAAAACGATGAAAAATAACTTTAAAAAATAAAAAGTAGCATATTTTCCAAAGGCGGGCGCTCCATAAACCAACCTGAATGCGGCCCAAGTATTCGGAAAGTTTTGCCTCGCAGTCGCGGACGCGATCCTGCAGCTCGGCTAGCTGTTGCCGTAGTTGTCGCTCGCTCTCTTGCTCTTTGCATAGCTCGTTCTGCCAAAATTCCTCCTTGTCCATCTCGGCGTCGTTCTTCCTCACCTGCTGCTCTAAAAGCAGCAGCTCCTCTTCCAGGCTTCCTTCCTGGTGGGTGGAAAATTAATTCAACTTGATTCAAAAAAAAAAGAAAGATGGGATGTAATACTATTAAAAACACGCAGGGTTTAGTTGGTTGCCGGGCAACACTTCCCTCCTCACCTCGCTAACTTGCTCCCATTCCCGCAGTTCGGCCTCGCAGCCCACCAGGCGGCTTTCCAGGACTTGCAGTTTGTCTTTCTGCAAGCGCACCAGCCGGCTAAGCTCCCGGGATGGACTCCTCGGTCGCGAGGAGTCCATCCCGCCACCGCCAACCTGCCTTAGATCGAGACTTACGCCGCGCCGCTGGGAGTGCTTAGCTGCGTAAAATATAAATGTGAGATGTCATGATCACAACAAACTCCAAATACAGTGAAACCTTGATTTACGAATTTAATTTGTTCCCAGAAAGTGTGTGTAAGGCGAAAAGTGTGTATTCCAAACATTCATTTCCCATAAAAAAACCATTAAAATGAGAATAATCTGTTCCCAGTTCCCTACAAAACGTAATTTTCTACTAAATAAACCTTAACACTATACAAAATATACCTTCTTTTTGTATAATAAATATGCTATTGTATTGTAATTAAAGAATATAAACTGTACTATATAATAAAGTAATTTTATTTACCTTTGTGATGGTCGTTGATGACTTGATGGAATGGATAGCTTTTTGCATAAAGTGTCTCAAGGAGCTCTGGGTTGTACATCGATATTGCAACAGCAACAAATGCAGGCAGACACACTAGAAACTTTATTAATAGCTAGTTCCCGTGCTTGTCTTTTCTGTTCAACTTGTGGGTTATTTGTGGAGCCTGATTGATGGGCTAGTTTAACCTTCAATAAAGTTAAAACGAGTCCAAATTTCACTGTGTTTTCTATCCATTTCCTCACAAGATTGTACTCTCGGCGAAAAGTTTGTTAGCTAAAGCGATCGTAAACCGAGGTATCACTTTATCATAAAATTCCACATTTTAAATGCTACCTTCAGGATCTCGACTTTTCCCCAGCATCTCCCGCAGACTTCTCGTCCCTCCGTTGAACGTGACGGATTTGCGTTTGGGCTCCTTACGCCTGAGCGAGCGATTCGCCGCCGACGGGTGTAGCTTAGCCATGGGTGGTAAGCTCTGACGGTGGAAAGCGCGATCAGAGCCGCGGGCCAACCCGTCCGAGGGTAGCCGCTCGCTAACGGACGGCCCGGTTCGGTGGAGGATGAGCTCCACGTCGCTGGCGTACTGGCCCCATTTGTTGAGAGAAACTACGGGGTTCTCGTGGGGAGCCAGGTGGCGCTCCGTGTCTCGCCATTTCTCGATCAGGGTGTACCTGCCAGTGCGGCCTAGAAGTGCGAAAAAAAAATGTTAAAAGCTAGCTAATATAGCTAATAGCTAGCTAGCCAGATAGCAAATATATAGCCAGCTAGGCAGCTAATGGATAGCAATATTTATGCTTTAGCTGTTGTTCAAGCGCTATATAAACCAAGATGCATGTATTGCATTGTATTTTGGATAGCTGCCCTTATTTCGAGCTCATATAACTCCAGACCCATATAATTTAGGAATTAACTCTTTTTTTTTCTGACGAAGGACAAGATTATATGGTTTCTTACGCTGAATTTAATGTTTATGTCATCCTAAAACTCAATATTCGTTGGTCGTGGAATTTGAGTGACAATGACAAAAACCCTGACACTAAATTGGACACATTTTCACGCATGTCTGGCAGTGAATGAGTTAATTCTCATAGTTCACTATAAAAGTTGACAACCGAAGTGGCCTTTTTGTACTGATCCACTCTTTTATTTCTTTTTTTCCATTCACAGGTTACAAGTGCACCTCTGAGAACTCTTTAACGTTAATGTTCCCACTACTTTAAGGTAGTGGGAAGAAGGTGGGCTGTGTTTCAAAGCAATTCTTCTTCCAATCCCCCCATTGAGGCAAAAAAAAACTTACAGTAAATGCTAAAGAAAGAGTTTTATAGCAGGGGAAATTCCATCGCAACAAAAGGTGGGTACTGGGAGCCGAGTTCAATGGTTCACGGCATTCATCACCAGAGACGTGCACAAAAGCGCCGTGGTGTGGACAAAAAAGCCAAAAGCCAAAACAAAGGATAGTGAGCGCTTTTACTCCTGCTCCACGGGCGCCATACGGTGTGTGTGCGTGTTTACCGATGGCTTGCGCGAGCGCGATGACCACTTCCTGACAGGTGGTGAACTCGGTAACGCCGCAGACGATACGCTGCACGCCGTCCACCCACACTTTCAGTTCCATGGCCTTCATCCAGACGTCTTCAGTCCTCCACACCACAAGGGGGTGCTAAAAGTGATGATGTCCACCTGGCAAACAGAATGGCGATGAAAAGGGGAGGAGAAAATTAGGACTGATACCTCGGCTTACGAACGCTTTAGCTTACTTTTCGCAGCCACGATAGCTGGCAGACTAGTTTTCGGCCTAAGAACACCAAACCACATGTCTCGAAGAGTGCCACGGTGGCTGGCGGACTAGTTTTCCCCACTCATTTTCTTTCAGTGCAGATGTAGTAGTTTGTTATCGAGTGGATACTTGTGCTTTTTTGGGACCAAAAAAGACCCCACCACAAGCTAGTGTTAAGCCGAAGAGGACACAAAAGAAAATGACGGTCGAGCAGAAGAAGATCATCCAAAAACATGAACGAGGTGTGTGTTTGTGTGACTTAGCGTCCCAGTACCAGTATGCCAAGTCCACCATTGCTATGTGTGGCTAAGGGTGTTTCTGTGTTGTCTAGGCAACGGTCTCAGGCAATAGAAGAGGTTGGAAAACTTCTGTTGATTTGGATTCATGAAAAGCAGCTAGCAGGGGACAGTCCTTATGGAAGGTGACTCTCCTTCCAAACAGTCACTCCCTCCCTCAATCCTCCTCCCACTACATTCCATCAAGCCATCAACGACCGTCACAAAGGTACATAAAACATAGGCAAATAACTATTATACGTAAAATAAGAATCAGAATCAGAATCATCTTTATTGCCAAGTATGTAGAACACACAAGAAATTTGTTTCCGGTAGAACACGCTGCACTAGGTAAGGTATATTTTGTGTAGTTTTAACTGTTATTTAATTGACAAAATTATGTTTTATGGGGACCTGGAAACGAATTATCCTCATTTTTAATGGTTTCTTATGGGAAATAAATGTTTGGCAGACGAACTTTTCGCCTTACACACACTTTCTGGGAACCAATTATGTTCATAAATGTTCATATCACTGTACATTTATGAGACAATGAGCATTTAATAATGTCTTTTCAAAGACGTATTCCTGTGCGTTGTATTTTTGAACACGCACAATCAATAAATGAATCTGTTCAAATCTTAAAAAAAACCCTGTAAATGGCTTTGGGGATGATTTCCATGCGGCAAAGCTAACAGCAGTTGGCCAAGATGCTGCTGGAAAGCTATTTTGAAAACTGCTGACACAAGCATCTCTGCGGACTCATTAACAACCTGGCAAGGGGCCGCAAGCAGCGGAGCGGCCACACGGTCTCTTTTGTGTGTGTGTGTGTGTGTGTGTGTGTGTGTGTGTGTGTGTGTGTGTGTGTGTGTGTGTGTCTCCCAGTGCAAATCCCTTCACTGAAATGACAGGTTGGGGACGAATGTGTTACAATGGGCAAATTAGGCATCTGGTTGAGAAGCATTCACGAACGATGTGATGAGGTGTCGCATTTTCACGCGAGCGATCCAAAATTGCAGCGGGTGTTTAACAAATTTAGCTTAATGCTAACACAAACTGGGAAACGCCATAAGCACGCTACTTCATAGCATATCGGAAGTAAATATCTCATGCTTTTAGCAACGGCTATGCAAAATAAGAGTAATATTAGCACAAAAGCAAGAACACAATTTAGCTTAATGCTAACAGGCAATGGGAAACGCCGTAGGCACGCTACTCATAGCATATGGAAAGTAAATGTGTCATGCTTTTAGCATCGTATATGTAAAAAAAAAACGCGATATTAGAGCAAAATAGAGATGTTTGGGTGACTGCTAGGAAGCACTCCAGTGTGCTCCCTAGCAGAAACGACCTTCGATTTTCTTTCCTCCACTTGTGAATAGCGATACCCGCGCCCTCAAAAAGCCATTTTGATGCCAGCCAATGGCAGGCGACGGATAAATAAATCACACGAGACGTGGCTGCACGCACATCAGCACGCGGGCCCTCGTTGCTATTTCAGTGCAAATCTACACTCAATCTACACAAAGAAATGACGCTCACTTGCTAGCTTAAAACGCACTTATGTAAATAGGCCTGTAACATTAGGCACACCTACATAATAATACACAACGGCCATCTGGAGCCATTAAAACGAAAAAAAAAAAACAAGTCCGAACTTGCACCGTTAGGCCGTTATAAATAAACGACACGCCAACATGACTTTATGAGGTGACATTTCCAGTCTTTTTTAACTTGTACAATAATGTCAGCCCTACTGAAATGTGACATTCATGGCTGCCGGGTCAGCACGAGCGGCCGGCGTTTTGGACACAATAGAACGAAGGCAAACCGCAATGCCGACAAAAAAAAAAAAAAAAAGATGGACAGCTGGACACACGGCGTAGTAGTACTTGGACATGTGCTAACCGCACAGAAGACGGAGTTTAATTTGGATGTAACTTCACTCTCTTCAAGCGTCATTCTCGGGATGCCACAAGGAAAGCAGGGCGAGGGCGGGACACTATGTGGTTACCCTAAAAATGTTTATAGACGAAACGGAGGGTGGGGGAAAAAGTCCCTTTAAATCATAATCTTGGAATATTTAACTGAAAATCGGGATGTGTACGAGCAACTAGCCACACCAGAAGCAACCAGAAATAATTAATCCATCTTTTTAAAACAAAATTGTAAAAAAATGAGATTTTAGGCATTTTAACATGGCAGCAGTCAAAACCTGATGATGTCATCAAACGTCTTTCTTTTCAGGGACGGATTTCAATTTAAATAATCGCTGCTCTGCCAAAAAAAAAGACCACCGCAATGGCGTGTGTGTCCACATGGCTAAATCGCGGGCGTGATTGAACGCAAACAATCCCGTCGCCATAGCAACGCTGACCCTCCACCAGCCTTTTGTTCCTGAGCGCGGCGCAGTACACATGACTGCATTGATTCGAGGGGAAATGGAGGGTGGGGGGGTAGTTGACCGTGAACTATTCGGATAAAAATGTCTTTTATTGCACTTTACTTTGAAGTTAGCCATGTTGCCACACTTAAAAAGTCAGTAGTTGCTTCAAAAATGTAACCGCAAAAAGGAAATTTTCATATTTTTGTCATCAAATTTGTGGCAAAAAATTATCAAAGATAAAATGATCAAACTAAGATTGCACCTACCTGAATGTGTGGCGTTTACAGAACAAGTGACTAGACTGACTTGCAACGAAAAGCGTCTTATTTACGAATATCTTTGTACTGTTTCATGGCTATGATGTTAACTGCCTCCCATCTGAGAGTGACATGCACAAGATCCAATCGGATCGCGACATTGTCATGAAAGGACATCAAAGAGGTGTGCTTTGGACACACAAGAGGCGGGCTACACTGCAAATGTCCATGTCAGCAGTTACTTTAATATAAAAACAAAAAGGAAATTTGATTAGATTGAGCCGTATCCACGCCCCCCCCCCCCACCTATCAATTAGTTTGATGGAGGCACCCAGAGCCGCTTTTGAAGTACTACTCTTGTGACCTTGTCATTTGAACTTGGCGCACTTTCAATCCGACAGACATCCAAATAGGATCTTGACAGTCATTTTAATTGATTAGCAAAGTTAGCACGGGCAGTAAAACTCATCAAACCAATATTGGGATTATTTTAGTCCTGACTGGTCAATTTGGCTATTAGCTCGCTATCTATTAGCTAGCTAACTGGCTGGCTATCTATTAGCTAGCTATATGGCTGGCTATCTATTAGCCAGCGATGTGGCTGGCTATCTTTTAGCTGGCTATATGGCTGGCTGTTAGTTAGCTAGCCGGCTGGTTATCTATTAGCTAGCTAGCTAGCTCTCTATCTATTTGAGTTACTTCCGGTTTGAGTGAACGCTGGTGCATGTGGCTTGACCTTGAGAGTTTGGAAAGGCGCTTAGAAATGAAATTTATTATTATTATTATACTTGAATAATTGTTGATATTTTTCAAGTGGAACATCTTGTACTTCATATTCAAAGATAAAATGCATCATAAAGTTCTTCTTTATCTGTTATTTGTGTATTCATTGCTACATAGCGCCTCTAGTGGTCAGATTGAGATTACTAATAATATCTTGCATTACAGGCTACAAATTGTAAAATGTTTTGATGACAAAAATGTTTGGACTAGTGTTTGTTTTGAAATACCATTTGTTTAAAACAAAGCACATTTTTAACGTTAGTGTAACATCCGACTTACAACTATCTCGACTTACGACCACCCGTACTTACGACCACCAGACCCTATTTTAAAAATTGTAATTCTATGCCTGGCACCGCAATGCGCGAGCAGGCCAGCAACACGTACGACAATTTTGGCTAGCCAGCCAGCATCTTACTCTCGCACAGCAATCGACCGTGTGATGGCACCGGAGGACGGAGTCATTTAGCCTTCGAGTCTCTATTCAACATTTTGAATGGATTTCGACTTACGACCATTTTGACTTACGACCGTTTTGACTGAAGAGAACTCGGTCGTAAGTCGGATGTTACCTTTATTTGTATTTTGTATCAGAAAAAAAAAGTTGTCTCGTTACATCTATCGACTGTATTTTGACTGCGTTGACACCAAACGATACCACGCGACCTGCTAAGTTCAAACTAATCAGCTTGCTGGGAACAATAAGCTTGTAAGACTTGGAGCTCAACTCAGTGGGAAGGTGTGTGGAGGGAGGAAGGGAGGGTGTCTGCAAAAAGACACACTCCCAACGGGATTAGTTACTTAACAACACTACCCTGAATGTTTACGTTGAGTCAATGATTGGTTTTAAAAAAATAATCATACTAACTCTAAAAAATGGAAATTGAATTTTTAGGCCGCGAGTCATCACATCCTCTCGTCTCTATTATTTAGATTTTTTTCTCATGAGTAAAAAAATGGACGAATGAAGCATTTAACACCACATGTCCTCAACCAAGGACAGCAACCCATGCACGAGTTTTTTTTAGTCTTGGAGCAAAACGACATAAGCTTGATAAATACTATTGATCATGTGACGCAGCTATGAGCATGCAAAGTCAAAAGTGTTCATAGGATGAACATCGAATGCAGAAATAAGCAGCTAATCATTAACCATAGAATGGCTTGGGCCCACCAAAACAAAACATACCTTCTCACAGCGTCCCGCATCTTGCAGTTTATTCCCCTATGGATTATAAAAAAAATAATTCAAGAAACGTCTTCGGGAAAAATGTTAGCGGCAGGCTACTTTGCGGGGATAGAAGGGAAGGAGGTGGGGGTGTTTTGAGGGTGTTTGTCGTCTGCTGCGGGCCGATACGCGTCACGCCGCCGCATGTGCATGTAAACACGGCTCGCTCGCTCCACTCGCCGGACATCCGACACGGAGCGTTCACCGACCGCAGCTCTCCCTCTCTCTCTTTTTCTCTCGCTCGCTCTCTCTGATGGTGTGTGCACGTTGGGGCTAGCAGGGGGGCGGGGGTGTAGAGAGGGGCTTGTAAATGACGTGGGAAGAGAACTGGGGCACCGCGAGGCAAGACGGACCCGGTTAAAGCGACAGCCGCACCGGACGGGACCTTTTCATGGGACCATTTTGCATCTATATTTACTATATTTTATATTTATCAGAGTTTAAATCAGTGTGTCTGACTTTATTTTTTCGCACTAGTGCATTTTATTTGTGGCGAATTAGCTTCAAATTCAAATAAAGCTGTTATCACGGTTGGTGCAGAAATCACAATGTCCAAATACATCCGACTTAAGACCGAGTTCCGTTCCGACCAAACGGTCGTAAGTCAAAATGGTCGTAAGTCGAAATGCATTCAAAATGTTGAATAGAGACTCTGGCGCTATCACACGGTTGGTTGCTGTGCGAGAGTGAGATGCTGGCTGGCCTAAATTGTCGTACACGTTGCCGGCCTGCTAGCGCGTTGCGGTGCTAGGCGTAGAATTAAAAATTTAAAAATAGGGTCTGGAGGTCCACGCCTAAGTATGGGTGGTCGTAAGTCGCATGTTACCTGTATGGTCATTTCGAGTTTATTTTTAAAGTGTTCAAATTAAAAAAAATAAAATAAAAAGAACTCACCAAACATACACTGAATTCTCTCAGTGGAGAGGGAATTGAGACATGCCCCAGTAAATTCAGCAGATGGCGCTGTGGAGGAAACAAAAGCTTGTTTTATATATAAAAAAATAAAATACAGATAAAAAGATGATCACTTACCTTTTACGGGACGTGTCACATGACTTTCCTTTCCACATGATGGAGAAATGTACACTTTTATTTACATTTCTACATTTAGCAGTGGACATCCAAAGTTGTCCACGGTTTGACAGACGGTTTTGGCCTGGATGGGGATGTGTATTATTCCCATAAGCAGGGCGGTTCTTCATTCCCTAAATTCTTGAGGGATCAAGTAGGTTGAAAAGACAACGATTCTCAGGGAAAATCTTCCTTTTCTCCCATTTTCCTCACCGTTGTGTTTTATTCCTCTCTCCCTCCCTCAGCGTCTAGACTTCATTAGCAGAGGATGAGCCTCTTCCTCGCAGCGGCCATGTAAGCCTCGCTAAAGACAAAGAGGGCTATTGTTCAAGAGGATTTTGGACTGCGCCTGGCGTTTCCTTCGCACACGGCGCACCGAAATAGCGCTAAAAGTTTCTCATACAAAAAAAAAGGGAATTAAGAGTTAACTGGAGAGAGTTTGGCGAAGAAAAAAAAAGCTGAAAGTTTAATCAGAGGAGATTCGAGGGAATTTATGCGTTAGCAGTTTCAGGCCGCTTAGGGATAAATTAAAGGACGCAACAATTAAAACGTCATTAAAAGGTATAATACTGCCTTATAGCGGATGTAATACAAATAGCATGCCATTGTTTGGGGGGGAAGATGATTATATTCATCTTTAAAATTACAGTGATCATCATCATAATAATAATAATAATAATACATTTCATTTCTTTCAAAACTCTCAAGGTTACTTACCAGTCACAGGATAAGTTTTTCTGTGGGTGAGCAGCAGCAGCCATACGCGCCAGCGTTCACTCAACCTGAAAGTAACTTAAATAGATAGAAAACTAGCTATCTAGCTAATAGATAGTGAGCTAGATAGCTAGCCAGGTAACTAGAAAGATACCTTGTTTTACGAACTTATTTGGTTCCCAGAAAGTGTGTGTATGGTGAAAAGTGTGTATTCCAAACATTAATTTCACATTGGAAACTATTAAAGTGAGAATAATCAGTTCTAAGGTCCCCATAAACATAATTTTCAACTAAATAACCCTTAAAACTACACACAATATACTTTATTTTATGTATTATAATTGTGTATTGTAATTACATAAATAAACTGTACTATATAATAGAGGTCTGAGTAACCTTTTTATTTTCTCATCATTGATGGTTGATATTAGCTTGTTTTTTGTTGTATGATAGAATCTTTCCCAAGATGTTTTGAAATTATTTTTTGTTGTGTAAAAAAAAAAAAAACATTAAGACTATTAAGACTATGCAATATGAAAAAGTAAGAAAAAATACAGATGTCCAGGTGAACTCCCGAATAAAACAATAAATGTCCATCAGTTCCACAGGTTCTAGATGGAGTTTACCGCCTTTGTGGTCCTTGCATTGATAAAATCTGATTTTCTGAAACCAAACTGTTGAACACACACAAAAAAAGATACATTGCACGCATGTGTCAATTGAAGTGTTTGTTGTCGTCTTGAAGAACCTAAATGAGAAGTCCTACGTGATTTGCTTACCTTCTTGTAGGTCCCGTGGAGGTCACTGTGCTTCCACAAGGAGTGCAGGAGGAGACATGCTGCTACACCTGCTCTGCTTGGGCCGTAACTAAAAAATAAGAATAATTTTTAAGAAAATTGAAGTGATGAAATGATAAAAAAGGTCAATCAGAGCACAAAAATATGGCCCTGTAATTCTCAAAAGGAACAGCTGTGATTGGCGTTCCTCAGGGATGCATTTAAGGTCCATGTTGTTTTGCATCCAAAGTACAGTAATCCCTTATTTTTCACTGTTAACGGGCACCGGGACAACCCTATGATTGGAGTTCTTCAGGGATCCATTTCGGGTCCATGTTGTTTTGCATTCCAAGTACAGTAATCCCTCGTTTTTCACTGTTAATGGGCACCGGGATTACCCGGGATAGACGAAAATCTGCGTTTGATGTGGACTTTTAATCGATGAAAAGGTTTCTTCAGCCGTCATCTGTACTTCTTTGAATAATTTGAATTTCAAAAAAGTACAGATGACGACTGAAGAAACCTTTTCATCGATGGACCACTGTACGACTGAGAGCTTACACAGACGTGGACTTTTAATGTTTTAATTGTAATTTTTTTGTATTTATAACCCTGGTGTAAAATTGCTAAAAAATGTATTTTGTCAAAGCTGAATTGCTATTGACACGCACTTTAAAATTGCTTTTGTATTTTCATAGAATTTTTTTAAGCGATTGATTGCTAACTAGCATCTAAAAAGGGCTAAACAGTCCTGATAAAAAAAGTTTCCGACTAACCCGTTGTCCTTCTCGCTGATGTTGCAGATCTTCGGGAGGGCGTTCTGACTCAACATGGCTCGCACGTTATGCACACCGTTCTGGCTCAGGTTGACCAGGATGTGACACAGAGACGCCGTCACGCCTGACGGAAGGTCTCTCCCTGTGTCGTCGTTCGGCAGGAGCTCCACCAACTCTGGTAATACCTGCTTAACTGTAAGCAAAAAAATAATATTTTTTGTAAAAATAAAAAGGTTGTAATAAGCACACTGATAATAAGAGCGACCGACCGATATCAGGGTGCAGCTCGGAGAAGCGGGAGAGATTTTTGACGAGCGATACGGCCGTTTTCTTCACGTCGCGCTCGCCTTCCTGTAACATTTTTCTCACGTGCTGGAGGCCATTTTCCCTGTGGACGATGGTGTAAGCAATGGTTTCGGTCACCTGGAAGAAAATAAGGGGAAAAAATATATAAAGGAAATTAGCTATCTATCCAGCTTCATAGCAGGGTATTAGCTATCTAGCTAGCTGGCTGGCTACCGATTAGATGTCTATTGGCTGGCTATCTGTTACCTATCCAGCTGGATATCTATGAGCTATCTATCCAGCTGGCGATCTGTCAGCTATCATTTGGCTATCTATTACCTAGCTTGCTGGCTGGCTGTCTATTAGCTATCTATCCAGCTAGATAGCTGGGTATTAGCCGGATAGCTAATTGACTACCTATCTATTAGCTGGCTATCTGTTAGCTATCTAGCTGGTTAGCTGGATATCCATTGTCTATCTATTAGCTAGCTGGCTAGCTTTTTATTTGAGTTATTCCGGGTTGAGTGGACGCTGGCGCGTGTGGCTGCCGCTGCTGACCCACAGAAAAACTTATTTTGTGAGTGTAAAGTGACATTGAGAGTCTTGAAAGGCGCTTATAGCTTTCTGTGAGCTATCTTTTAGCCTGCTAACTTTTAGTTGGCGATCTTTTAGCTTGCTATCTATCTATTTGAGTTACTTCGGGGTTGAGTGAACGCTGGCGCGTGTGGGTGCCGCGGCTCACCCACAGAAAAACGTATTTTGTGAGTGTAACGTGACCTTGAGAGTTTTGAAAAGCGCTTATAAATCAAATGTATTATTATTATTGTTATTATCTGTTGTGTATGGAAATGTCTGTTTTGTCCACAAGAGGGAGCCAAAAACTATGACTTTCCTCACAAGCAAGGACAATGTGAGGTTCTCACCGCTCCGTTGCCGGCAGTGATGTTCTGCAGGGCTCCGATGGCCGCCTGCTGCGTGTGATGGCGGACGCTGCGAGCGATGAGCGACAAGTACATGCGGATGGTGATGGAACTCCATAGCCATTCCGCGCCGCGGGGGTTGGCCTTTTCTTCCAGCAGCGTGCGATGACGCTGCTCCGGCTGGCCACGCACGGAAATATATGATGGATGAAACTTTGAGAGCTAGCGACTGTATTTCAGGAGATGCGCGAGGACTTTACCTCCCTGGTTTTGGCGCTATGTTGCGCGAAACATCCGACCATCTTGGGCTTGGGCGCCGCCGCGTGTTCTTGGGAGAGATTTCCGGCGTACTTGTCGGCTAACTCCGACTCGATTTGATAGGACAGGTTGTGCAGGATGCTAACGCAGTTCTCTGTGGACTTTTGGGGAATAAAATAGTTTGATATGAGACGTCGTGAGCGTCAGGAAAAGGAAGGCTGGCTTTTGAGGTAACCTTGTCGTCGGCTTTGTAGTCGGATACGGTTCGTCGGATGTAGTAGACCAGGGAGTCAATGAGGTTCTCGCACTCCCGCATGGCTTTTCTTGCATCTGGACCAGAGGAGCTTAGGTTTCTAGATGCAAAAAGTTGAACAACTGAGTGATAAAAAGTATGTCGCAATAGAAAAAAGACACCAAAAGTGGATATTTAACTCATTCGTTGCATTATTGTATCTGTTAGCTAGCTGGCTTTCTATCTATTTGAGTGACTTCTGGGTCGAGTGAACGCTGGCGCGTGTGGCTGCTCACCTACAGAAAAACGTATCATGTGACTGTAAAGTGATCTTGAGAGTTTTGAAAGGCGCTTATAGGTGAAATGAATTATTATGATTATCATAGAAATAACTCATATGACAGCAGGCTATTTAGAATCTTCATGTCGGTGTCCGTGTTATACTGCCCCCATGTGGACAAAAATAAAAGTGACATTTTCAACGCAGAATCGTCCCTGTGGCGTACCTGAGGCAACCCGTCGCGTAGTGGAAAGCCTCGTCGTCGGCCATTAGCTCATGTTTGGGGTTTTCCCCTTCGGAAATGCCCGAGCTCGGCACCAGGACGGCTTGCGTGAGAACCGACAAAACCTCCCGGGAGAGACTTTCCTTCAGGAGGTCGTGAGAAGACAGGTTCCAAAGAAGGCCTTAGAGGTCAAAGGTTAACAGATGAGTCCGGCGTCATAAATTTTGCAGATTAAATCACAAACTCACCGGAAAGTTGCCTTCTGGTCTCCGTGTCGTGGCAGTTTTTTAGCACACGCAAAATGGTGGCTAGGCCGCCATTGCTGTCCTTCACCTCCATTTTGTTGTCGCTGCTCTGGTAGACGACGTTGCGCAGGGCGGCGGCGGCGGCGCGCTGCACTTCTTCTTCGTCGTTGTGGAGGAGCTGGAGCAGTTTTTTGATGCCGCGTAGGAAAAATACCTGCAAGGAATGGAACGTGCGCACTCACTAGACAAAATAGTCGTAAAAACGAATCCTTGCATGTATGTTGTTTACTATTCAACCTGTGCCATTAGCGGAAAATGACTGAATCGAAACGTGAAAAATCCAAACCATCTTCCTAGCGTCGGCGCTTTTAAAACATTGCGATTGAATGTGCCCGGCGGCGCCGATCAAAATGTCCTCGTTCTGTTGAGACAGCAGATTGACGGCCCTCTCCAGCGTCATCTCCGGGGGCTTCTCTGACCCTCTACATGAGACAAGAAATGGGAAATTTTCACCCCCGCCATGTTGAAAAGCATCAAAATGGAGGACTTACAGAGTTGAGATATTGTTGATTTGAATTGGCTGAAACTCCGCCCCCAATCGCCCCGTCACGTCCATCTCCGGTGGGTACGTGTTCAGTCTGAGAAGCTTGTGACTTGTTGACATCCACGGCGACCTGTCACGTAATTGCGGGGCGACGAGCATTCCCTCGCTTTGCCGGAACGCCGACTCATTCCAGCTGGACTCGTACCCGCGCTGTCGAAACGAAGCGTCCGACCAAAAACGGACGCTACCGTCGGCGGGCGTGGAAACGTTTGTCGGGGCCCGCTGAAGAGCCACCGAGAGGGCGTGACGCTGTTGCGAACCTAGCGAGCGGCCAAGTAGGGAGCAGTTCCTGTGAGACAGACTGCGGGCCGGCAGAGAGGACGTGCCAAAATGGCTGCTGTGGAAATTGAAATGGCATTGAGCCTTGTCGGGGGTCTCCGGGGGGGAAACTTCCACTCTTCTGGACGGCCTGCGTACGCGTTCGATGCTCGACAGAGTGGAAACCAAGCCATTTACCTGTCAAACAAAACAAAATTTAAGGTTTTTGAACTTAATATTTAACCTAATAAATAACAGCTTATAATACATAAAATAATGGATTAAGCATGAAATAAAAAAAATAATAATAGAAAATAATAAATAAATAAATAAATAAATAAATAAATAAATAATAAATAAATTAAAATATAAATGCAGACTCAAATAAATTAGTAAAATATGCTTAGAAAATAGGTCAACACCGCAATGCTGAACCAAAAAAAATATTTAAAAATAACAATATATAAATATAAATCAACAGCATTTTCTTCTTTGTGAGCCCTGCTGTCATAAATGTATCAAATATTAACGTAAACATACAGCTCGACAGAGTGTAACCGAAGACATTTACCTGTCAAACAAAAGACAGGGTTTTGAACTTAAAACTTAATCTAATAAATAACAGTTTATAATACATAACATATTATGCATGACATTTAAAAAAATAGAAAATAATAAATAAATAAATATGTAAATAAATAAGTAAATACATAATTAAATAATTGCATACGTATTAAATAAGTAATACATAAAAACTAAGTAAATAATAAACAAATCAATTAAATAAAAATATAATAGAAAATATAAACAGAAAATAATAAATAAATGAATATGTAAATAAATAAATACATAATTACATACATATTGAATAAGTAAATAAATGTGTAAATAAATAAATAAATTTAAATATAAATACAGAATCAAATAAATGAGTAAAATATGCTTAGAAGATAGGTCAACACCGCAATACTGAAACACAGACATATTATTTAAAAAAAAAATCTGCATTTTCATCTTAAAATGAGTCCTGCTATCATAAATCTTTAAAATATCAACGTAAACATACCGCGGCGTGAGGGCCCAGTCCGTCAGCCGCGTCGAAACTCTTGGAAGCGCTTCTCTGTAAGTGGACACCACCTGAAACAAGTCGTGGAGGTTCAGGGGAGAGTGTTGAGTTACGCGGTACTGTAATCACATGAACGCATCGCAACTTCATAGGAAGCAAGAGTAAATAAACTAGCACACAGAGGCACTGTGTTGCAAGAGGAATGCAGATCGTATTTGCCATCCAATGAGAGACAGAAGTCGCTCGCGTAGTACAACTACAATAATTAACATCATATTTAAGTAATAAATATGACAATGTCAATCAAAACTGAGCAGTGGTTCTCGTTGTTGAACCAAATATTATGACTGGTGAGTTAACCGTAAAACAGGATGACAACTTAACCCAAAACAGGTAACCCGAGTCCAAAGTCTGCGCTTTCCTAATCGATAAAAGTTAAACATTTAATACACTTTAAACCGGTAATAAGCCTCCTTTTTGGGCGTCAAGGGAGCGCTGCAGGAACCTGTTGGACCAGCAAAATACTATGACTTGCAATCCAGTGCAAAAAATAAGCTTTGATTTTGGCGTCAGTCAAAGTCCTGACTGGAAAGTAAAGATCGTCTATGCAAAAAAAACTCCAACTTTTGAAAAATAATATTTACTTTAATCAAACGGTTCTCCAGCCCTTAGGTGTGAATCTTTAAAGTAAATATGTGTGCAGTATTACGTGTATAATTGCGGGTGTTGTGGTGTGTTTTGATAGTCTAATTCGCCATTTGGGAATAATGGAAGTGGAAACCAGTCAACATAAAATTTACAATACTGAATACATGTATTATATATGTTTATCCAAGCATAGTGTTGGTTAATATAACACAAAGAGGAAGTTAAAATTACCATTTGAAACGCTTTTCCTCGACTTCCGTGCAAGAGTTAGCTGAACCTGCTGCTGCACCCGCAGGCTACGGTCACTGGACGGAAGCCGAGCCGACGAGCGAGCGCTCGGCTCGGCTGGCAAGGCCAAGGTGGTGTCGGTGGTCAGCCGGTGGTGGGCGAGCGACGGCAGGGCCGATTTGAAGAACAATTCTTCCATATTTTACCTATTCACAGCATTGTCGACGTTGTTAACGTGAGCAAAGCGACGCCATTACACACTTTTTGTTGTTTTTTTTCCTACTGAAAATTCATCCGGTGTATTGTGACGTCATGCCAGGCGGAGTTACATTTACCTGTGGTGTCAAGTGACGCCATTGTAAGTTGCACTGAGTCATTTTTTTTTATTTGTTTGAACTAAAACACGCCCAGTCCCAAATGGAAAATAATTATGCAGCTGGGTTCACTTTTGTATGTCCTAAATTTTAAGAAAGGAATTATAAATGGCTGTAATTATAAGTTTTGGGGCCAATGGATGGGTCTACTTTTCGCCTCCGCCATGTTTACGTTGTAGTCGTTCCTGAAATACCGCGATATTACGATGAATACATTAATAAACTTTATAAATATGTACGTACTGTCAATTTATAATGTTTGTATTTTTGTAAATCATTTTCTTTGTATTTTTTACATAAATATTTTCTAAGAAATTGTGGGACAAATAAATAACTTTATTGACAAATGCATAATCTACGTAACAACACAAAGTCAGCATAATTGTTGTCCTTAGTCATTAATATTTTAAATAAACATATCTGTATAGATAATTTTAAATAATGTTATGCATCCTTGGCAACACACGGTAATTACACTCTAGGTTAAAAAATCAGAAATATGCCTTTATATATTATTTTGATTGATTCAATAAGTTTGGATACCTCTTGTTTTATATCACATAAGCTGTCTGATTCGTTACGCGACGGCCTTTGTCTTTGTAGGGCTCTCAGGTTCGATGTTGCTAGGACACTATTTTTACCGCAGGCTCCTTTAGCTGCGAAAGGGTCCTTGAATATTACCCCTCCGGTGTCATTGCCATTTAATACAGCGACAAAGTGTCACATTTGTCTTCCAATAACAGGAACATAAGTGGCACGGGGCTGTGTAAATTATTGGTGAATATTAACCCCATGGTTGCATAACGTTTCACTAACTAGTATAGAAAGACAAGCACCACAAACACTTACAGTAAGAATTTATCCCCATTTAATATCCCCGACCCCCAATATTTCCAGTTTGAAGTCAGTCAATGTTGACGTCACCGTGCCTAAGAATCACCATATGCTCCGATTTTACCAACATTCATTTATCGCGTTGTCGCGAGAAACAACGAGACTTTCACCAAGCTTACATTCATTTGCATTAAATATGATTTTTTTTAGGGGTGAACGGAGGTTCAATAATTGCCTGCAGGATTACGCGAGGGGATTTAATTTAAATGTATAATGCGTTATTACATGATACAAGTCATTCATAAGTCACAAGTTGAACAATACACTTTTTTTCACATTATTAAATCATGATTTTTTACATATATTTCTGTATGAAATGTTGAGATTTGGCACACGACTCGCATCCGTAACACTTTCACGCTAACATTTTAGCCATGTTTTGGATACTGTGCAAAATTAAAAAAAATATTTTCCTCCGGTTCTACCAGTTTAGATTCAAGGCTATTGTTACGACTTGAGTTTTAATGCAACACATTCAAAAAATGAAACACATTCAAAAAAAAAAAAAACATGGCCTGGACTGTACCAAGTACACAGGGGTGTGTGGGGGGTGTTGTGTAATGGGTTTTCCAGTTTTTGTACATTGTTAAAAAGATAAGAAAACTAAGAACAGGTTCATTCCGATTAAAAAATAAAGTCCCGATACATTTCCAAAGGCTAATTCAAGCGTCGTCATTCAGAAGCAACTTTATACCCTTCTATCTGAATGTTTGACTTCTATTTTTGGCAGAAAAAGTGGATGAGGTTCTTGAGAAGTCTCAAGCACCTCAATCAAGGCCTCCCGGGGCGACACCGGATGATAAAAACAAAAGTAACGAGACTGTACCATCTGTAAAGGTGAAGGTGCGTCGTGGGAAACAGCGCGTGGTTAAACACGGGTATTTTATACTGCAGAGACCATTGAATGGTTTGAAAATGGGGGAACTTTTTCCTTATGTGACATCATCATCATCATCAAGTGTAACGACGGCGTTGTCAGCGGAGAGGCTCGCTGGATTGCGTTTACTTAGACTGAGGTAGCAATTCACGGACGGCGTGGCGTGACCTTTGAACTGGCCACCAACGACTCCCAAATATTCATAGAAGCTTTTTTTTTCTTTACTGGTCTGATAACTTAAAAAAACATTTTTTAACATGTTTTTAGATGTTTTTTTCATGCGATATAATTTGAATTCGGAACAAACTATTTTCTATTATTTTATAGAAAACTATGACAATTTTTAACAACAGCTGAAGCACTAACATTAACAAAAGGCCAATGCTTTTATTTTGACAGGGCTCCAATTTTTTTGTGTGTTTCCTCTTGTAAATTCCTGGAACATTACAAGCTTTTCCTTACAAAAAAAAAAAATCGCTAATTATGAATTTTATTTTATTTTTTTCCATCATGGCCGCAATACTCTGCAGTGTAACATCCCATCTTTAACAACGCCAAACCGCGGTGACTTTTAAATACTTATTCAACTAAGAAAGCGCCACCCTGCGCTATAAGCCACCCTTTGTGTCTCAAAAACATTCTCTGCGCGGTCATGCTTTGCGTTTATTGACCGCAGAGCATGTGTGTTGTGCCAAAAATGGAACCAAAAAAAAACATTCATAGAAAGTTACTGTAAGGCATGCCAGGAGGGTCCGCGGCGTCCTCGCTTGTCCTCACGCTGAGGGAAGAAAACAAAAATATACAAAAAAAAAATACAAATAAAAACGTGCAAGTCAGCCGCATGCGCTTTTAGCCATCGTAGCGCGCAGGCGCATGAGTCCTTCTCAAGTTCTGGCAATGGCTTTGGTCCGTCCAGCAGTTAAGACTATTTACACACTGGTGGAAAAGCGTCCCGGTTCCATGCGAGGCTGTACAAAAAAAAAATAATGATAATAAAAATAGAATAAAAACTCCCCAGCGTGATGTCCTATCTGCGAGAGGAAGCCAACATGCTGCCCGTGGACGGCGTGGTGGCCGTGGCGCTGTAATGGGGGTAGTTGTCGTTGGCCGGCGGCCCGGCCAGGATGGAGTTACCGTTGGTGGGCGAGCAGCTGAGCTGGAGCTGCTGCAGTCGCCGAAGGTACTCGGCGTGCACGGGTTTGTGGCTCTGAAGCACTTTGATGGCCTCGTCCACCGTGAACCATTCGCGCTTGCGGCCTGTGGGAAGGGAGTGAAAAGCCAGAGGGTGAGCTTCCTAGCTCATAGATAGCCAATAGCTAGTTAGATGTATATATATCTAATAGATAGCCAGCTAACTAGCTAGCCAGATAATAGCTAGCTAATAGATAGCCAGCTAGCTGGCTAGATAGCTAATGGATAGCCAGCTGGCTAGCCAGATAGCTAATAGATCGCTAAAAGATAGCAAGGTAGCTAATAGATAGCTAGTAGATAGCTAGCTAGCTGGATAGATAGCTAATACTGTAGATAGCTATTGAGTTTTAGGACCACATAAACATTCAATACCTTATACTCTCTTTTATCAGAAAAAAAATAGTTAATTCCAAAGTTATATGGTTATGAAGTTATATAAGCTTGAAATGGGGGCAACTGTACAAAATACAATACATACATATTGCGCTATATAGCGCTTTAACAACAGCTGAAGCGCTAACATGAACAAAAGGCCAATGCTGCCCTCTCGTTGAATGGAAAAAAACATTGCCAGAGGTCTGACTAGCGCTTTATCGGCACCACCGTAAGAAAACCCAAAACCTGAACAAATTTGGGAATGGCGTTTCATGTCACAGTTTTCAAATCCCGAATAAATTCCAAAATTTGCACTTGAGAGGTACATTACTTCCTTGACATCAACTACTACTTTCCTATTAGCCAGGACTTCAATGCCATTTAGTGGTATCTAAATATGCTTTTTTGATCGAATGTTCTACCCAGAAAAAAATAAAAAATACAAATTGAAACTGCCAACAATGAAATGTAACTGTAACTAAAAATAAAAGGGAATCAAACCTATGTTGACCGAGTCCTCCCACGCCTCCAACGTTTCGGTGACGGTCAGCACGTAGACGTACGTCCGATGCTTCCGATCTTGGTTTTGCTTTTAAGGAATAAAACGGCAAAGACAACACTTAAGATTCCAAAAAAAAATTAATATATATATAAGCCTTGAGGTAAACGTGCATCAACAGGAAGTGGGGATAACTATCAAAATAAAAGATGATGCTGTTGTTGTGATGGGGCAGTGAATGAACTTCCTGGTCCACACGTAATAATAATAATACATTTCATTTATAAGCACCTGTCATATCTCTCAAGGTCACTTTACAATCACAGGATAAGTTTTTCTGAGGGTGAGCAGCGGTAGCCATACACGCCAGCGTTCACTCAACCCGGAAGTAACTCAAATAGATAGAAAGCTTGCTAGCTAGGCAATCATTAGCCAACAGATACCTAGCTAGATAACCAGCTAGCTAGATAGTGAATAGCTAGCTGGCTAGCTAGATCTACTACTACTACTACTTTCATCTAGAACTGCTTCATGTCACAAAGAGGGTACAGCAAGTGCTGAAGAATGAATGACTGGTGTTGTCATATTATTTGTTAGTTTTTTTGTTCTTTTAACTTCAAGATGGCGCCCGGACCGAGAGTGGCAGCCTTTCCAGAAGCTCCTGTATTTTGTTTTTCTACTTCTTTCTTTCCTTTCCTCTCCTTTTCATAACTTTGCTGCTGTGAAATGTCAATTTTCTCCACTGGGAGACGAATAAAGATACATCCAATCCAATCCAATGCAAATCCTTACCTCAAACACACCAAGCAGACGTCCTAGCTTGCCCTTGACGCCAGCCTGAGGAAAAATAAATCAAGACATTTATTATATTGTATTTAATTTTTTATGCTTTGCTTATTTGGACCTTTCCGAATCCGTTGGGCGAAATGGAGACACGCAGTCCCGACACGCTCGGGAATCCTGCGAGGGGCCAAGTTTAGACCGCGGTCATGCCTGAGAAGACAAGGGTCCCGACGAGCGACACCTCAGCCGCAAATACACTCGGCGTGTGACGCAGATGGTGACCTGCGTGTTCTCGAACGCAACACGCATACGTTCGCACGTACATGCGATACGCTATCAACCCCGTTGAACTCCTTTATTATGGCGCCGCTGCGGAATGAGATGTGGTTGGCGACATCCATGACTCTTGTCATTCCGTCTCTATTATGACTGTGTTGTATATTATTTTATACCCTTATATTCTGTCGAATTATTTCTCACCTCCTCAAAGACTTCCCGCACCGCCGCTCCGCAAGGCTCCTCCTCGGGTTCCATTCCTCCTCCGGGGACGATCCACTGATCCGGATGCCGACTGCTGCTGACCAATAACACCTGCGCAAAACAACAACAGCAAAATAAGCAAAATATACTTTAGCACTAATTACAATGTGTTTTGATATTAGCACTGCATTTCTTTCAATGGTTATGACGTAGCTGCAGAAAGGCAAATCCAATCCAATCCAATCCAATCCAACGTGGGCCAATCACTTTATGGTCACAACACAGCCGCTGTAAACATGGTCATAAGTCGAATTCCATTCAAAATGTTGAAGAGAGACTCAGAGGCTAAATGACACGCAAACTCTTCCCCTCTGGTGCCATCACGCGGTCGATTGCTGTACGAGAGCGAGATGCTGGCTGGCTGGCCAAAATTACGTGTTGCCGGCCTGCTAGCGCTAGCGGTGCCAGGCGTAGCATTAACATTTTTAAAAATAGAGTCTGGAGGTCGTGGTCGTAAGTAAGGGTGGTCGGAAGTATGGGTGGTCGTAATTTGAACCGGTCGTAAGTCGGTTGTTACCTGTATTTTTTCTAATTGACATAATTGGAAATGACATTTGTTGGAACCCCCGCCCCCCAAAAAATGTTTTTAAGTATATTTTGATGAATAAAAAACAGCACCGGAAGTCTCAGTTTTCTCTGGGCTCAGTGATACGACACTAATATTCGTTATTCTACGCAGATGAGGCATAGAATTACATTTTTTAAAATAGGGTCTGGAAGTCATGGTCGTAAGTACGGGTGGTCGTAAGTCGAGCTGGTCATAAGTCGGACGTTACCTGTATTGGGAAAAATAGGTTTATGTTCCAATTAATTTGAATAAAAAACTATTTCCCATGTTAGTGTGCAGTGACAGACAGAACAAACACGGCAAAGGATATGAACAGCCATTTTTATTCCAATTTCGCGCATTTACACCATTTTGTTATTGCTAATTAATATAGTGCGATTCTTTCACGGACCACTAGAGGGAGCTTCAGCATTTACTGTATTGGTGCTCAATGTGTTTATATTTAATTATTCTTCCTGGAATCAAAAACTTTGGCGACTTATCTTAGTACGTGTTGGCACATAGTGCAAACGCCACAATAGAAACACGTACAGGCGTTTACGGCGTAAAACAGGTGCACTGTACAGTATCAAAAAGGTGCACGGTAGAACAATGTGACCCACAAGGTGCGAATAAGTTGCTTTGTGGTCACCGGCGTTCTCACATTCGGGCTCTGGTGGAGCCTTCGTGTCGTAAAAAAAAGGTGGTATGTGTGTACAAAATAAAAATCTGGCGTAACTAGGCCAAAACACGAAGCTACGCTACGGTTGCCAAGCACACACGGGGCTCCGTCTTGGTTTTCTGTGAGGAATGTCGCGGGCTTAATCTACATACTGCAAAGTAATGAGGACTCGTCATGGCGGGTGTCCATCGGAAGGCAATTTAACGACATTAAAAATAACTTGATGATGGAGGGAAAATGGCAGTCATGAAAAGTAAGAGTGGTTATGCAATAGCAGTGAACTACTACAACATTGCCATGTCAATTGGAATAGGATTCATTGTTCAGAATGGTTGAGGGCGTGGCCATATGTTTGGCGAGAAAAACAAAATAACTCACACTGACATGATAGATAGGTCAGAGGACAAGTGACAGCTGGATAGTAACCCAGGTTAAATTTGGATAAGGCGGGTTACAGCAAGGAGGGCGAAAAAAACAGAAGCCCCGAAAGTGTTTCCCTGCCTGTTGAGCAATTGACACCAGTTCCCAGAGTGGCGCTTGCTACGAAGAGGCGGCGGCGGCGTTTCTCCGCTCAATTCTACCGCCACTTACAGTAAATCTCGTCAATGGAGGGTTGACAAATGTCACTTTAAACTTAGCAGGCGCACTTCTCGGTAGAAACAGCACACGCCGCCGTTTGCGCGGGTTGAGTCGGCGGCGCGCATGCTAACATCTCAAGCGTGACTTGAGGAGTGTTCAACGACACGCAAACACGTTTCAAAATCCAGATTACACTGGATTTTTTTTTTTTTCATTCGCTAACAAGAACGACATTCAGACCGTCATGCTCCAGATCCATATAATTTAAGAACTAACTAGCTGGCTATTTAGCAAGCTATCTAGCTGGCTATCTGCCTAGCTAGCTATTTGCTATCCATTTGCTATCCATTTGCTATCTATTATCTAGCTACCTAGCTAGTTATCTATTTGCTATGTATTTGCTATCTGGTTACCTAGGTAGCTATTATTATTATTATTATTATTATTATTATATGATTATAGTAGCTGGGTATTTATTAGCTATATGGCTAACTAGCTATATCTATATATCTATCTAGCTAGTTAGCTAACTGTCTAACTGGCTATCTATTAGCTATGTGTTAGCTAGCTATGTATTTGAGTTACTTCTGGGTTGAGTGAACGCTGGCGCATGTGGCTGCCGCTGTTCACCCGCAGAAAAACTGATCCTGTGACTGTAAATTGACCTTGAGAGTTTTGATAGGCGCTTATAAATGAAATGTCATATTATTATAAACAGGTCGATACCACAGCCAAAATCAATAAATACAAAAAAATGGTCCTCCATGCCTGTCGGTGGCAATATACTACAACACAATTAGCAAAATTATCAGCCACAACATAAAGAAGTTCTGGGTTATGCTATATTTTTTTATAAATCAAAAATACTCTTTATCAGTGAGTACTCATATAGGTATAGTTCTAAAGTGCTAGCTAACGTAGCACTATCCTATAGTTTCCTGATTTTGGAGACTTTGTAGACTCGAAAATGACACACATTTTTGAGCAGGGGAAGAAGTAAACAAATTCACCTGCGATCTGTGGTTACACAATAAAACTATGAATCGCCCCCGACTCACAACGAAACTTCTGGACAAGATATTCCGGACGCCATAAACACCTCATCCGACACGGTCAGGAACGCTTGTAGCTGTCAAATACAAAAACGGGACTCTTAAATGTCACGCAGCAGATGCAATGGCGATAAACGACCTCACACTTTCACAACTAAAAAAGTCGATGGTTGATTTCCTATCGCGCCAATGTGGCTCTTCTTTCACAACAATCGCATCTCGTGTGTCGCAGGCGTGGGTATTGATGGGGCAAAGTCCAACATTGAAGGCAGCTTTGGATCTAAAAAGGAGTTCTTTGTTAGCAACTTCAGATCACAGACGACGGCGTTGGCGTCAAAGGAAAGTCACCTCTGGGATTACGTGAGTGCCAATTCAATGCCAGGCTCATAAAATCCGGGCGATCACATGCCCAAATCGGAGCAACTGGAGTACCTTCGGAACCTTCTTTAAAATATTTACGCTCTCTCGCCAATAACCATGACATAACAATCCTCTCTCAATCTGCAAGGACGTTACTTATTTTGAATCTGATATTGCAGCACACTGATAAAACAAAAACCACAGACACATCAATATGCTTCATCTTTTACATTATTTGGGGAAATTATTACACATTAATGTTTTATGATCCCATTTCCCATAACTACAGATGACAGATGAGAATATAAACGCAAAGGGAGTTTTGCAGTGAAAACAACTCATGCCTGTCAGCTCATGCTCGTTATTTACATGCCGCGGCCCCTTTAAATCCTCTTACGCACCAACCCTATGCGTCAAACTGGCGGGTTGAGATGCAGTAAAAAACTTGAATGATCACCAGTTACTTCACGCTCAAGCACTTTTATTGTCACGGCTGGATTATAGTTAAAATAAAATGTTAGTTATCCATTGATATTATTCGATAAATTCAACCGAGTACGTGAGGATTCCCGGTGGACGTGTAATAAAACGCCTCCCCGCCCCTTAACTTTGCATCAAGCGCGTAGGAATATTTGCGGAAGTACAAATGACGCTATCCAAAATAAAAGCGAGCGGTTACAGCGAAGCGCTATTCCATAATGATACAAGCCGGAGGAAGTGGGTTATTTTGAAAGTACTGGTAGTAAAAGTGCTGCCGATTCGAGACCCCAATGACGACGCTCGTTTTTCCCCCTCTACTCCCCAAACTAGCCCAAACTGGATGGTCCAAGGTGCATCAGTGGAAAACGAAGACAAAAACAAATAGAAATGAATTTTAAAAAATGGTCTATATCCACACATACTGTGACGCATTTAGTGATAATCCCGATGAACGTCAGAGTTAGTCAAACAAAACAAATGACGTTATTTGAAGTCAGTTTATGTGTGATGAAATAACACGTTTAGAAAGCGAGAAGGCCCCAAAAGTAGAGCTGTGCGCGGCTCGTGTACGTAGCGGAGGGCAACGCACTACCAAGCGGCTTCCCCCTCTTACCTCGTCTTCGCGCTCGTTCTTAAAGCACAGACACGCCGCTCGCTTCTTGAAACCGTCGCCGTCGTACGTCCTGGTCTGGTTGGGTTTCAGCTTCATCCTTAATGAGCTCTTGACCCGACGTAGAACCGGCGACAATTTGAAAAGAAAAGACCGAAAGAAAAAGAGGTTAGCAACACAACCGCCGCATCACCGCCGTCTAAATCCGTAGAGTCCTGAGAAAAGCGGGGGGGACGACGAGTTGTGAAGCTCCAACGCTCTTTTATAAAATGTCCCTCGGTTGATTGTATGCCAGAAAGGTAGATCAGACCTCCAGCTGCTGGTTTAAGTTGTCTGTTAAGCGGTGAATGGAGACCCCCGCCCCCCGGCAGGGATTTTATGTAGACGTCCCTCCTCTGGGTCCATTTGCGCATGGCCGCAACCCAGTGGAGTTTGACATCTACAAGCCGCGCCCCCCGCTGGAGATAAAACCATTTGATTGGAGGAGCTATTAGAAATAGGCGGGACTACACGACAAATTACAGCGATCTGATTGGATGCTTTATCAAGACGGTGATGCACTGGTGACATGCCAGAAACTAAATTTAGGGCAACCATAGCAATCCCGCATCACATCACAACAGAAAACAAAAAAGCGTGAAATAGATTTATATTCGCTATTACCATCAATTTTCCCTCCAATATGGCTGCAAAGCATTCTGATTGGATGTCAAATATGCTCTATGATATTTAGAAATTTCCATGACATCAATGTTGCTTTGATCTTGGGCGATGGAGTGGGGGGGGGTTTGTAAACTATTTCACAATTGAAATCCGTTAAAAAATATATAAAAGGATGGACAGATGCAAATAAGTGAGTTTTGCACTGTGAAATTATTGATATATCTGTAATTAACTCATTCACTACCATTCACAAATGACAATGACAAAAACCCTGGCACTGTAGTGGTCACATTTTTGCAAAAGTTACATTATTTATTCTACAAATACTCTTTGGATTGAATTGGATTGGATGTACCTTTATTCGTCTCGCAGTGGAGAAATTTACATTTCACAGCAGCAAAGTGATGAAAGGAAGAGGAAAGGAAAGAAAGAAGTAGAAAAACAAAATACAGGAGCTGCTGGAAAGGCAGCCACTCTCGCGGCGCCATCTTGAAGTCAAAAAAACAAACAAAAACTAAATACCAAATATTATTATTAGTAGCTAGCTATTAGCTAGCTAGCTTTGTATCTATTTGAGGCATGTATTATTAGTAGCTAGCTATTATCTAGCTAGCTTTGTATCTATTTGAGGCATGTATTATTATTATTATTAGCTATCTATTAGCTAGCTTTCTATCTATTTGAGGTACGTATTATTATTATTAGCCATCTATTAGCTAGCTCACTAGCATTCGATCTATTTGAGTTACTTCCGGGTTGGGTAAACGCTGCAAAACTTATCTTGTGACTGGAAAAGTGACCTTGAGAGTTTTGAAATGCGCTTATAAATGAAATGTATTATTATTATTAATAGGACAAACCAAAGACACAGAGAGTCACTCATTCTACCGCACTTGCTGTACCGTCTTTGTGACATGAAGCAGTTGAAACAGCTCTTTTTTTTTGGGGCGTTTTACTCTATGTAAACAGTTGAACAGTAGTTTGACTGCTGATCAGTGTGTGAAAATTATACATACAAGTCACACGGAGTTCTCGTGATTTATAAGATCAATGAGTTCATTACACGAGTTCATTCATCAGGCTGAATAAAAAAACACAGAAAAATGGCTGACAACTGCTAAGCGCTATTTGGTTTGTATTAAATTCATGCTGATGATATCAGCGTCCCTTCTTTGCGAGTGACGTAAACACACACACACACACACACACACACACACACACACACACACACACACACACACACACACACACACACACACACACACACACACACTCCTAAAAACCGCCCCCATTGACTAAACCCGTTCAAGTTAAATACATCGCATTCGTCGTCAGGCAAAAGCTATGCGATAGCCGCTGATTGAACAATGGCTGATCGACTCCATTCGCGTCAATGAAGAAGCGTGGACCCTTTTCTTGCGTTGAACGAAACGTCGAAATGTGTCAAGGTACGCGTTGACTTTTCACCTGGTGTGCTGAGGAAGCTCCGCGTCATAAGAAATTGAGATAACACAAGGAGAAAACGCAGACTGCGGCCATGCGGGAGACACACGATTGATCAAAAGAAGATTGTGAGGCAATTTCCATGAAAGAAAAATGGCCGCCGTTGTTATGCAAATAACACTCATCGGGATCGCACGTACGCCATCTATGATCCGATCAATCGTGGCTTTCTAATCCTCTTATACTCGCCCTGTCGGCCCCCCGCGAGTATGTCTTGTTGACATTTTTTTATCTTGCTCCAAATATGTTCCTGCTTGTTCCAACATGGAAGTCAAACAATCTATTTTCCAATAAGCATTTCCCAATTGTTTTTATAGCAAGGGGGGAAAAAATGAATTTTACTGCACCTGATACATATTTCCACCACGTCTCTCCCTGTATGCCATCACAGCAAATATTGCATCGAGATGCAGAATGTAGCAGTGGACTATTTTTGGGTACGTTTCCCACCCGTGACATGACTTGACCTCTCATCAGTATTCACACGCTGCAGTAAAAAAAGCTCCCTGTGAAGACGTTTTATGTCAGCCTCATCCCTCCCCGAGGTGCGCTGCTGATTTATGAATGAGCTATTATGTAAGGAGGAGAAAAAAAAGACGACGCATGGAAAGAGGACAGAGTTGAGAATGTGTCTGGGATTCCGGTGACATGTTCAAAGGGATTCCATGTTGTTGTTCTTTGCGGCGTTTACGGGATAGCATTTGCAGTGAACCGAGTAGCACAAAATTTGGCTAATTCACTAGATCAGGGTGAAATTTGTATTTGGGTGACCTGAGATACGACCTGTTATCGCCATCAGGTTTATACTATATTACAAGAAAGGACGCACGGGCAATAAAGCCAGCGAGCCAGCCACCGAGAGGCACAATGATGAGTTAATAATTACTCATTTTGACATTATTTCCTGCAAAAATCAATTCAAACGGGGCGTTACCATGGCAAACAGATCATAAACTGTTGTGTAGGATGAAATATGATAACAAGGTGGTGGATATTCATTCATTCACACGACATAATTGTCAAGGTATACCTCAAAGGTGCGGTTTGATGGGGTCCCATCCGAAATGGCGCCGTCTTGTGGCATTATGCGGAACTGCAGAGAAAATATACACTTACTACATTTTAGCAGTAATCGGAGTTAAATAGTTATTTAGAGTTTCGTTTACTTTCATGAGACTTTAAGTCAATCTTCGTGTAAAATATTTTTACATTTTTGTTTTTTTTTCACTTAATTTCAATATGGCGAGTGGCGGCTAGCTTGACCACAGTAGTAATTTCTACTCCCATTTTTTTCCATTTATATCAATCTCTCTCACTCTGTATCTTACTATCTCCCACTACGTAATCCAGTAACGATTAAATGTGTAATAAATATAATAATTATAACAATAAAATAAAGAAAATTAAACAGAGTAACTTTCGATACCTGACGGTTCTCATTCGACGGCCCGCTCCTGCTGTGTTCAAGCTGTTAAAATGTTGTGTCTCCCCCTAGCAGGCCAATTTGTGTACTGCACTTAAAAGTGTGTGTGACATTAAAAACGAGTCGAAGAACGATGCGTGTATTAAAAGTAGGACAACTTTTAATGCATGAGGATTTCGTACCAATGTGCGCCTGGCTCTTCCACGATACTGTATATGAACACACATTATTCACCTTAAGACTGTAAGTGAAGGAGGGTGTCATTCTCTGTCCATGCATTTAAATAGCAACACAGGGGAAGGTTAAGGGTGGGGAAAAAAGGTAGAAAGTGGGGAAAAAAGGCTAACGCACATTAAACGCATTTTACAAAGGAAAACAAACAAAAAATTAAGGTCACCCCCCCATTCCCACCCTCCCATAGGTCTGCAACAGTAGATTTCTTTTCAAATAGATGTGGACTTATAATCTTATTTTGTCCGTCAATTTCAAACGTTGACAAGTGGTAGATCACGTTCAGACCCCGGTGCTACTGTGACGATCGTTGTGATGGTCGTTGCAGTTTGCATACAGCCTGGTCCATTTTCGGGCTGCGGGGGGTGCAGGGGGGAGGGGGCAGAAGTGTTGACAAATGATCAGTTTTTTTTCCGTTCGACAGTTTTCATCTTTGAAAATCCAAAATGGCAACCTGTCTCGATGGCGGTGCTTTCGCTCTTCTTCCACTGCTCTGCAACATCGTTTGCAAGCGGGTCATCTGGATTGGGAGCGCTTAATAACGCCTGGATGGATAGCAACACTGTGCGGATTTGCAAGGCCGGAGACCACTTCTCTGTAGGAGGACGGACGGGAAGATGGAGGTTTAAAAACAAAACATCCAAAAAGGCCAGGAGTCATATAACAAGCTTACCTTTCAAAATATCTAAACATATTCTCCCCAGTCGGTCAACATTCGGGTGGTAGATTTTGGTCATGAATCGCACTTTGGGGGCAGCCATGGGGTACTCCTCCGGGAGAAAGAGTTCAAGTTTAAATGTTCCCCCTTCAAAAGGAGAATCTTTGGGTCCACCGATGATCACATGGAAGTAACGTGCGTTGTTTTCATCGGGCGCCGCTGTGATGCCTGGTACGGGTTCCTGCATCAGCCGCTGCGTCTCCTGTGGCGGATCAGAATACACTTGAGGAAATCACCGCGGAAACATTTGTTTTCTGTCAAAAAGGGACGTTTAGGCAAAACCTGAACAACAGCGATTTTAAGAGGATTTTATTTCATGCAAATTATGATTTATTTTCTTTTAGGTGCATGATCTTATGTCTCTTTCTCGCTCCCAAAAAATTAAAATGCCACACAAAAAAAAAAAATCTTCACATCAATTGAAGCTGATGGTTTTCAATGTGATCCACGGTGACGCCTAAATAGGAGCATTCGCACATCAACAAGGAAGTAGTTAGTGAATGGCGTTTGTCAGTTAGCTTTGTTATGCTAATCGCCGTCAAATCCTGCTCAACTTGATTAAAAGAAGAAAAAAAGCAGGGGTGGTGGAACAGGCTGGTGAGCCTCTACCGGAACCCGTCAATGAACTACTTTGAACGGATTTAGACGTTTAACGCGGAATTAAAATATGAATTTAAGGAATTATAATGTGAAAGGTAGCACCGCAGCCACACAGTTGTTATCCTGGCGAATCCCATTCCCATCCCACTCAAAACGCGTCGTTATTCTTACACATGACGATCGCGAGTTTAACTGACAATTATAATATCGGGAAATAGATTTGATCCGACATGGAACAGGAAACGCGAAGGAGCCGAAATAGCAAACAAAACACCTTAGCGAGACCAGCAGTTAGCCGCGGAGCTAACTATGCTAACGTAGGGCTCGGCGTCTCCAAAAAAAAATCCCCGTTCGCGTTGAAAATAACATCGCGGTGTCCTCACGCAAGGCCATTTAACGCCCTGATTCAACGCCGGGATATACCTTGATAATCCTGCGTGGCAAACCAGCCATTTTGGGTTGGTTTGTGTGTGTCTTTTTGAAATCTTTTTAGCTGTGCAAGTCGCTGTTTCTCCAGGCTGGATGGACTGAGCTATCGGGGCGGGGCACACCACGCCCGCTTCCGGTTTGGAGTGACGTCACAGGAAAAAATGTGGCCGGTCAGGACCGTCCGCATTTGAGATTTTTATTTTTATTGTTTGTTTTCTGATGAACATTACTCATCTGGTTGTAGAAACGAGTACAAATTACGAATGGAACATAAATAAAATAAAATTATAAATCTACTGCGTACAGTACAGTAAGTTATGTATTTCCAACTGTGTATATATTTAACTGTTATTTCTTCCATTTATGTTTTACCTCTTCCTCAAAACAAGTATAATCATATTTTTGTACATATGTACAGTCATATTTAAATATTTTGATATCCTAAGAATGCCATTGTAGCACGTTTTCAATAAAATATTATTATTATAAAGTAGAATTATTGGTTTCGTTCGCTATTCTTTCTTTCTGACATTTGTTGAATGACCACTGAGGGTACCCACAGTTAGTGAGTGCTCTCCTGATATGTTTTGACTCCTTTTCTCTACCTTCAGTGCTAGTTGGTATTAGTTTAGCCCTATGCTGGAGGGTTCTGATAACTCCTAGTTTATGTTGTAAAGGGTGGTTAGAGTCAAAAAGTAAGTATTGGTCAGTGTGCGTAGCCTTCCTAAAGACTTCTGTTTTTAGCGCTCTGTCCTCTTTTATAATTACTTTACAATCCAAGAAGGCGAGTTGGTTCTCTTGAATGTCCTCACGAGTAAATTTAATGTTGAAGTCTACAGAGTTGAGATGATCTGTGAAGGATTGAATTTCTTGTTTCTTAATTATGACAAAAGTATCGTCCACATATCTAAACCAGTGTCTAGGTTTTGTCCCTGGGAAGGATGTGAGGGCCTGTTTCTCCATCTCTTCCATGTAAAGATTAGCCACTATGGGTGAAACTGGTGAGCCCATAGCACAAATGGATATATATATATATATATATATATTATATATATATATATATATATATATATATATATATATATATATATATATATATATATATATATATATATATATATTAGATATTGTATTTATTTAGAGTTATATTCTGATGGACACTAATTCTGATATGAAAGCAATGTTTTTTTGAACAAAACTGTTGAGCAAAAAGTCGTTTCTATGATGAATAAGACTGCATAATAAAACAAAACTGTTATTAACCCCCATTCACTTACATTTATTCATGGTTCTTCTTCATCTTCACAAGGCCACGCAGTGATTATTTTTATGGGTTATAAACTTTGAAAAAAATAGCAGATCAAGACAACAAAAAGGCATAATCGGGGTAAACTTCTGTGCACATACCTGTTAGTTTATTACACAGAAAATGGCCATAAGTTAGACATAGACATGATTATCTGTCCTTTGGGGTATTGGTCTTGATGCGTCTTGTGTGGTACCTATAAATAATGAGGGAAACGAAATGAGATCATCTTTATTTTTCTCACATTGGAGAAACAAACAGTAAGCATATTTAAAAAACATGTTATTTTTCCATAAACTGTGCATTGCATGTTGACTTACTGTCCAATGGGATACCAGCGATGTTTAGTGGTGTAAAACATCTTGCTCAGCTCCTCTATGGTAGGACCCGGTTTGTCCCTCAGTACATCCTTGCTGAGGTGGGCCTTCATCACCTGCTCGTGCGTTTCGGGAGGGCCTCCCACCGGGTCAGGCCTCTCGATCGGCTGCAACGGAGCAAAGAAAAGATCTATCAGATAACAATGCAATGATTGGAATGTGAGTTATGTCTACTGTACTGCGTTCTGACCTGGGTGAGTTCATAGGGAATATCCACGGTTGGGTGGTAGCAAACTATTGTCTTTCCGTCTGATGTCAAACCGATCTCCACGTCACTAACAGACACATGAAATTATAACCAATCACAGTATATACCAGTAAACAATACAAGAACCAAACCTGCAGTCATCAATGGAAGGACCACGGATATTGGACGCATCTCGCACTGGAACGATGAAAGCTATAAAACAAATTGATGAGATTAGCACAGTTAGTTACGCCTGGGTGGAGGCTGGTGTCAAATTTGCTTTTAAAAGCCAGCTTTTAATATTTTCCTCTGGTTAGCATCCCATGTGTTTATTTCAGCGTCAAGGTTAGCTAGCATTAGCTTTACTTGCAATCGTTGGAAGGCCAACCGCGCAAAATCAAAAACGTAAATATGTTTATCTTTGAAATAGTGTGTAGTAATTACCTTGGACGCGTGGTAATCTACTAAAATAGACAAATTTGGTTGTTAGACTGTTTATTTTGCTCAGGTGACACGACCCCATGCTACTTCCGCACGTACGTCACTATTTTGTTCCGGGTGACTTTACCTCGCGGAGATTTGAAATTGATTCCGCGATAAACAGTCTTAAAAAGAAGACTTTCAAAGTTGTCATGTTCACAATTGTTGAATAATAATATAGTCAAATAAATAATTATGAACTGTAATCGGAGAATTTAGTTCCATTCAGAATCAGAAGAATCAGATTCGAAAATTTTCGGAAATTGTTATCCCGTCTAACGTATCCACCCGGACAAACAAAAAGACGTACACCGCGGAAGAAAATTTAATCCGTTTTCGAAACGAGACAAAATAAAACTTTATCGCTATTTTTAAGGTGACTAAACTCTTATCCACTAAGTAGTTACAATTTATATTTTCTGTGAACACATTCCATTACATAGTTTAAAAACAGTAGCTGTATATTTATCAAAGCATTAAAAAATCCAATTATATATATATATATATATATAGTTTTTCCAATAAATAGTCCCACCGTGTGGCTCTACTAATGCTAAAAGCATATTAATGAATGCAAGAAAATCAGCCAACAAATATAAAAACATAAAATATGAAGTCATAATATTGAAAAACGGTATTTATACATTGGATATACAGAATGCAGTTGAACACTTAAAGCAGTAAATATGTATGCCATAATCATTTGACATTTCTGTAAATGTACAAAACACTTGTACGCTTTTGTCAACCAACTCTCAACTGTAACAAAAACGATCGCGTTGAAAGATGAGAGCTTCTATCCCATTACGAGGTATCCATCCCTGCTGCGGCTGCAGTGCTGGATGTTTCCGATCCCGCGTTCACCACCAAACGCTCCCGATTGCCGAACACTGAAGCCACTAGAGGTAAATAGCAAACAATTTTAGACAATCGTAACAGAAAGGTGGTGAATTCTCAACAAATACGGAATAGGAGCGATTTGGCTCCTACCTGATGCAACATCGCTGATATCCCAAACCCGCAGTCCGTCTTTTTGACCCCCGAAAGCGTAAGTGAAGGGTCGATCGGGACAGCAAGCCGCACAGAAGACCACACCCTGCAGGCGCAAACATCAAGCGTCACGCTACTCCTTTACCATTTGCGCCGTTTTAATCAATCCGGATAATCCCTACCATTTTCATGTCCCTTGAATGCACCAAAATGGGTTTATCAGCCAAAACGTCCCAGACTTTGACGTGCTTGTCTGCTGATGATGTAACCAAGCAGCCTTTAATCTGGCTGCTGAGATCCAAACCTAAACACGCGGAAAGCAAATTCGCTTAAGTGAGAGAGTAAAAAAAGAAATAAAAAGTATGTTTTTTTTCACCTGAGACTTCTTCATCATGTGCCTTAAGTGTGAAAACGGGTTTATCCGTACGAGCATCCAGACAGTAAACAAAACCGTCCTCTGTACTGGCCTAAAACACAACCTAGCGTCACGGCAGCCATTTTGAATATTGATGGAAAAACTCCAACGGCGCCTACCAGGAAGTTACACGGTGAAAAATGATTCCACACCAGGCGCTCCACTTGAGAGCTGAATCGCCATGAGCGGCACCCCTCGGGACTGCGGCAATCGTAAAGTAGCGCCGTCCTATGAAGAAATCACAGTTACCAATACGCGGCTTCTACGATAGACTTAACACGTGACGTACTTGTCATATGATCCTGACAGGAGAGTTTGCGCTTCAAACGGGTGGAAAGTCAACGTCTGAACCTGGGAAATGAAAACAAAAGTGGCAATTCGGTCGTTTCAGGAAGAATAAACTCCGGCTCAATCGCCACCATTACTTTATCAGTATGTCTGCGCAGCGTGCTAGCGGGTTTGCCTTGACTCAAATCCCACAGAATGACCGTCTCATCCGCCGAGCCGCTCGCTAAGACATTCCTGAGAATAAAAATGGGACAAAATATTAGCGGGATGTGGAGAGTGGATTGAGAAATTATATTTTTGTATCAATATTGTAAAATAAACTAATTGTTTTCTGATTCTGATATATTGTACTTACTGACCTCACTAGTTTGTTCCAAGACAAATCCAACACGGCATCAGTGTGTCCCTCCACAACCTCCGCTGATGCACCCTAAAAATCCACCAAATCAGGAATGCCACTCAAACTTGACAAAAAAGTGCTAAAAAGAATAAAAAAATACAAGTAACACCCGACTTATGACCAAATTCCGTCGTAAGTCCAAACGGTCGTAAGTCACAATGGTCGTAAGTCAAAATCCATTCAAAATAGAGAATGAATAGAGACACAGAGGCTAAATGACACGCAAACTCCCACCCCCCTCTGTTGCCATCGCAACCTGCTAGCGCGTTGTGATGCCAGGCGTAGATTTAACATTTTTAAAATAGGCTTTGGAGGTCGTGGTCGTAAGTACGGGTGGTCGTAAGCGGAGTTGTTCGTAAGTCGAATGTTACCTGTATAGGGTTTTTGGACTACATAAACATTCAACGCAGCATTCGAAACCTTATAATCTCTTCTTTCATTAGAAAAAATGAGTTAATTCCTAAATTATATGGGTCTGAAGTTATGTGAGCTTGAAATGGGGGCGGCTGTGCAAAATACAATACAATACAATACCTGCTTGGTTTATACAAAAATAAAACATTTTTTAAATTGGGTTTGGAGGTTGTGGTCGTTAGTTCGGGTGGTCGTACGTACGGGTGGTCGTAAGTTGAACTGGTCGTAAGTAGGTTGTTACCTGTATTTTTTTCTAATTGACATAAATGGAAATGACATTTGTTGCAATCCCTACCCCCCAAAAAATCTTTTAAGTATATTTGAAAAACAGCACCTGAAGTCTCAGCTTTTCTCTGGGCTCATTGATACGGCACTAATATTTGTTGTTCTAGGCAGATGAGGCATACCGTAGTAAAGGCGGTCGTAAGTCAGATGTGACATGTACCTTCTTGCTCTTTTTCTTCTTGGCTGCTTTTTTGCTACCCAATGAGAAGACAGGCTCAAGGCAATCCACCACATCCAGGTCCCACACGTCGATTTGCGGCGTCATGTTGCCCACGGCGGCGTAGTTGGCTGGGCATTGTGGGAACATTTTTATCCATCACTGCAAACTGTACGATATAAAATATGAAAAATGTATCTTACATCGACCTTCTTCAGGGTTTGGATCAAAGTTAAGCCACTCGATGCTTAGCGGGTATGCTGGTAGCAGAATGTCGTGGTGTACGTACAGGGAGTCCTCGTCGCCGTTGTACACTGGCCATATGAAATGGAGGAAAAAAATCACAAAGTAGTAGCTCACAAATGAAGAATAATAATAATGATAATAATAATAACAATAATAGCAATAGTCTTAATAATAATAATAATAATAATAATAATAATAATAATAATAATTATTATTATTATTATTATTATTATAGTAGTAGTAGTAATAGTAATAATAATAATAATAGCAATAGTAGTAATAATAATAATATTAATAATAATAATTTTAAAAAATAGTATTAGTAACAGTAATAATAATAATAGCAATAGTAGTAAGAGTAATAATAATAATAATAATAATAATAATACTAAATGTCTTTTCTAAGTTGTCCGATTAATCATTTCAACTTGATAATTCTTACATATTTCCCATTTGATGCTTACCGTAGACTTCCAGGTTACAACAGTCCTTGTCAGCTTTGCCGCATAAGACCAGGTTGTCGGTGGGCTTGATTTGGAAGTCGTCTCGCTCGTATTGATCCTAAAAATGGACGCCAGATGTTAGACAATGTTATATTCCAAATGGTTGGTCTTCACCGGGCGTTCAACTTACAGTATCTTTGATCGTGATGTAAGGATCTTCTTCGTTTGAGCTGAACACGGTGAGACCTGCCAGGCTGTCACCAAGGTTGGTTGACACTAAACAGTTAAAAAAAAACACAAATATAGCTTGTATGTGTATTCTGATGAATGTCTCTTCTTCTTACTAACTTAAAAGACTAAACAAAATGTAATTAAAGCTCTGACCGATATCTTCTTCATCATATTTATCCAAGCCATATTCCGCAAGTTCATCCTCTTCTTCATTTTGCGCCCCGGCAACAGCCCCGACATCCTCGTCTGCTACAATGCCGTCATCCTCCTCGTCCTCTTCCTCTGCTGCGTGTTCCCTGATTAAATAATAAAAATTATTATAAAAGAATTCAGAAATGTGAGCACATAGATGGAAAAAAAATGTACCCCAATTCCTCCTTTGCGTCATTGATGATCCGTTGAAGCTCTTCCTGGCTCAACTCAACCTGTCAAAAAAATATCAATATCATAATTTATAGATAAAACTTTCAGGATGATGTCAAACAGATGGACGTGGCCTTGTTGACATCAGCACTCGGTAGGCTAACGCTAGCGAGCTAATCGTTCCGACTACTTTACTTACTTTGTCCGGCGTTTCCTTAGCAGTGCCTCGTTTCACCCATCCGACACATGTAATCTGAGAACTCATGATGTCAACCAAATAACTTCGGAAAAATAGCGACTATATTGTGAATATATTATAGATTGTTAATCAAATCGCATACGGATTTGTATTTGCACACGAAGCATGTGTTTTGTGCGCATGGTGATGACGTCACGGTGACGCAAGGGAAGACAGTAGACGCGCCCACTAGTGACGAAACATTTACTAAAACTGCTAAAAAATAAAATAAACGCGACACTTAAACAACAAAATGTAACTCAAATTACGCCCTTTATAACTTTTTTTCGCAGTATATTTAATTTCGTACTTTTTGTTGTGTTAAATCTTCATTTAAAATGTCATTTGAATTCAGTTGCACTGAATGGAGTTCAGGAAAACGAAGATAAACACTCAAAATATAAAGCTTGAGTACGTAAAAATAACTTACAACTCACGTTTTCTTTTAAATTCAAAATTTAATAACTCGATATAAAAAGGTAAAAAAGCATATACAGAAGCAAGAGGTCCTTTATAGTGGTTACAGTACCATTTGAAGCGTGGAAATAATACAGCGGCAATAATACGATTTTGACACAGGTTCAAACGTGCAGTCAAAATAATGTGCAGTGATCACACAATTAATACCCTGTCCATCAAAAAAATAATAATAAAATAAAATAAAGATATTCCTCATTTTGACAGAACCTCAATCGGATTTTGGCAAAGTGACAGATTGACCTTCTGTAAACGTTCAAATTAACAGTTATAGTAAGTTACAGTTAAAGTACAGTTAAAATAACAAGTTATAAACAGTTTTTCAATAATACTGAAACATATTGAAGAAAACGTAACATCATTTTCACTAATCCAGCACACAAGCAGCATTTCTCCTTTTTTTGGGGTCCAACTCGCTTAAATTGTCAGTCAAAATTCAAACTTCCAAATCCAGCGCAATTCCTCTTTTAACCACCCCGCCGTCGGAATTGTTGCGCGTGACGTCATCGCGGGCCGGCTTCAGGCGCTTGGTGACTAATTTGAGGTTGGTTTCGTGCAGGATGACCTGCGTCAGGTACTTCTCGCGCTTCATCTGCTCTTTGACGGCGTACGGCACGTCGGGGATGACGTAGGATAGGATGAACTTGGTCAGGTAAACGATATGCTGTCAATAAAGATTCATGAGTTACTCAAAAGCGTATTTGTGTGTGTGTGTGTGTGTGTTTTACCTCAACAACGATGATAAAAGCCATTTTGGCAGCGATCACGTGCCAGTAGTAAATGTTGTACTCGTACTCCTTCGGGTGCCCGGGAGGGTAACGGAAATCTCGATATCTAAGAAAAAAACAAAAGTATGGTGTTTATAAGTACTTCAGATACTTGTGTAGTAAACCGATTAGCATGGTACCTGCACGTGGTGATGTTATAGGGCGCGCTGAGCGGCCGGCTATCGTTGGAGAAGTCGCTAATGTTGAAAACAGACAGCGAGCTTTCGATGTAACCCCGCATGGTTTGCGAATCGTACTCGCCGTACGGGTACACGGAGAAAGACCAGTAGTACACCAAGCGTGGGATCATATCGGAGGTGAAAGCGATGATCATCGCCTGAACGCCACACGGAACAAGGCGGTGACGTCATACATACCGGAAGGAACGTTTCGGCGCTAAAAACAAGAACTCACATTGGTGGCGACGGCCAAGATGGCGACGCCTTGCAGGATAGGCTGCCAGGCGCCGATATCCTGAGCTTTTTCCGGTACGATGCGGCGGAACTGCGTGGTGATTTTCCAGGCGTCCACGCGGATTTCAAACAAGTTGTTGACTAGCGCCAGAACCGGAGCCAGCGGGAAAGACGCCACGAAGAGGGTGACGAAGCCAAACTGGATCACTAAGGGGGAAAAAAAAACAATCGCTGTAACCTGAATTTTTGTTCAATATACGTATTATTATTACTATTATCATCATTTGCTAGCTATTTGCTAACTATTAGCTGGCTAGATAGGTATCTGTTGGCTATTGATTTGCTATTGATTGGCTATTGATTGGCTAACTAGCTAGCTTGCTATCTATTTTAGTTATTTCCGGGTTGAGTGAACGCTGGTGCGCGTGGCTGCCACTGCTCACCCACAGAAAAAAAAAACGTATCCCGTGACTGTAAAGTGACCTTGAGAGTTTTGAAAGGGGCTTATAAATGAAATTTATTATAATCATTATTAGCATATTTCAAAGTCGCATGCTATAGTATGGTTAGTAGGCCGACCACAAGGCCCACAATGGAAGCACAGAAAATCTGGGGTCAATCTGAGGTGAACAGACACAGCCTGTTAAAATGTCATCCTCAGGTAGGAGATCTGGCCTTGGACTAATTTGGGACTTGGTAAACTCCTTCATAGGTAGAGCTCATTAGCCAGGTTACAAAGACAACCCATTAAAATGTCTATGGATGTTGGTGCTATCTCTGACAGTATAGTAGCACCCGTAGCGCGATTAGCATTTTTGTACTAGTATCCAAATGGAACTCACCCATTTCCAGGTACTCGTAGAAGAGTCCCAAGTTGGACATTGACTGAAGCTGGTAGTCCTGCTCCCAGCGTGGAATCACCTTCTGCGACGAGGCCCGCGTGCATTTGCGGAAAATGACATTTTTTAACCACCTGTAAAGTCAAAGTTCGAGTCAGCCCTTTTTTTCTTCTGTTTTTAGCTCTTATTGGACTTTGGTGCTTTCTTACGGTAAAAGGACCTCTTGGATGTTATTCCAAATGGCTTTCCCGCCCATGATGATTGACAGCTGAGTGGTCAGTTCAATCAGACAACCACCGGGATCACACTAGTAACCCCCCCACACCCCCCAAAAAAAACCACACAAATTCAGTCATTTTCAAAGAGTAAATACACTAGAAAAGGAGAATAAATCTTTACCTCCTCATTCCGGTATTTTCCCAAAAGGTAGACAGGTCGCCCGGGATAGCCGACAGCTTTCCCTTTGGCAAAGGCGATGTAGAAACAAGACGAGTAGTAGTTGACAAATTGGAAGAGGAACATTTTGAGCGTCAGGCTGTTCTCGTAGTCCGTTTTGGTTCTGGGCAGCTCTGTTCGGTGAGAAAGTGTATCTCAAATCATGTCCTCCCATTGAAATGCATGGGAATGACATTAATTCGTACCAATTTTTTTCAAATATATTTTTAATATTTTTTTCTTTAAAAAGGAAACTATCAGTATGTAAAAAAACAGTTAAAAATTTTAATATAAAGAATGAATGCTCCATCTTGGTTAGCTTTACACACAAATTGGCCACCAGGAGGCAGTGTAACACAAACATAAATAGAGACGGTCACTTATCAGTCAGCTGCAGTAACAATCGTTCATCTCAGAGGGTAAATAACACGTCTGCGTCTTATTATGTCATCATTTACATTTTATAGCGTTTAAAAATGACGACGTTTCGCCTCAGCGACCCACCAAAATCGGTGATCCAGATAGCGACGCGCTCGTATAGCATGTTGAGAATCATGATGACCACGAAACTGATGAGCGAGGCGGTGACCGCCGTGGCCATCTGCGGCGTCACGTATTCCTTAAGGGGCTCCAGCTCCTTCAGGTCTTGAGCTCGCAGCCTGGCCGAAAAAGCGAAGAAGGCGGCTAGGCGGTAAACGGTGATGGCTACGATGGAGGCTAGGATGAGAAGAATCTGTGATGGAAATATTACAAAAAATGGATCATGATGGATTTTAGATTCGAAGGTTGTATAGAAAATGTCATTTTTGGAGAAATTGTAGGTGGCTAATAGATAGCTAGCTAGATAGCTAGTCAGCTAATAGATAGATAGCTATTTGTCCAGCTAGATAGCTAGACAGCTAATAATAATAATAATAATAATAATACATTTCATTTATAAGCACCTTTCAAAACTCTCAAGGTCACTTTACAGTCACAGGATAAGTTTTTCTATGGGTGGGTGAGCAGAGGCAGCCACACGCGCCAGCGTTCACTCAACCCGGAAGTAACTCAAATAGATCGAAAGCAAGCTAGCTAGCTAGCTAGCTAATGGATCACACGATTCCAAAAGTATTTATGAGGATGTGCTAAACTCAAGAAAAATGGGATTTTTTTTCAACGTGCGAGTTGGAAATAATTCCCACGGAGAACCGAATCCGCTGAAAAGTTGGACTTTCAAACGTGAATGATGTAAATTCCTATTTTGTTGAACGCATCATTGCAAAAAACAGTCAATTTTGTCAATGAAAAAAATGTAAATGGATTTTTTTGTTATTAATGGTGTAGAATAACAAATAATTTTCATCACCCAAAATAAAACCGTCCCCATTCCTATGGACACTCGAACGCATCGTCCGCATGCTGTGTAGGGCACTTTTTCCTTCACCTAAAATCACACACACATCACAAAAAGCACTCAAACCATTTGGACACGTTGCCGCTAAACCGAAATGACACCAACTCACCCCCGTGACTGGATTTTTCCTCTCGTATATACACTTGGCCTCATATTCAGGTCGAGGGGGCTCCTGCTGCTCCAGGAACTCCACCGTGTCCCACTGGTATTCCAGTTCGGCTTGGTAACGCTTCCAAAACTCCAGGAAGAGCGTCACTGTGAGACAGGAAGTGAAAGTAGATATTATAGGCTGATTAGTATGTTTGATTAAAAAAAAAAAATACAACAAAACAAAGCGTTGTTAGCATTGAAAATGGGTGCTAGCGTGACCTACCCCAGATCGCCATGAAAACAGCAAACACTAAGGTGCCGAAATTGTCAAATATGCACAGTTTCTACAAAAACAGAAGCATCTAGTTTAAGTTTTCACACAACGATAATAAATAATAATAATAAACAGCGCAGAAAAATCCTGACCTTTGAAGCTTCACAGGTGCTGTTTAACCGCCAGTATTTGCATTCCTGGTCGCATTGCGGGCACATGACGATTTTGCCGCCGATCTCCGGGTCGCACACCTCTTTGCTAGCAAAACACAAGACGCCAAACGTCTCGTGGGAATGAACTCACAACAGACGAGATATGGGGAGACGGAATAAAGGAGGACGATACCTCCACGTGCTGGTTTCTTGGGTTTTGTATCCGTAAATGAAGCAGCTGAGACCCACAATAGCGGCTAGGGCTAGCATGATGGTGTAGAAGCCTAACCAGGCAAAGTAAATGCCAATTTTCTCACCGTAGTATTTCCTGTGAAGTTCAAGAGAAAAGATGTTTATTAATATTTGTATTTATTTTTAATAATTAATCGTAAGTTATTCAGATGTGTGCAATACGTAATATAAAATAAATGCTTCAACAATCAAATACATGCTGCTAAAAAATAAACCTAAAAATAAAATACAAATACATAAACAAAAATAAACCTAAAAATAAAATACAAATACATAAACAAAAATAAATTAAAAATACAATAAAATAAAATAGAATAAAATAAAGATGCATAAATTCATAAATAATCAAATACATGCTGCTAAAAATAAAGATACAAATAAAATACGAATAAATAAATAAATACAATACGATAAAATAGAATAAAATAAAATAAAATAGAATAAAATAAAGATGCATAAATTCATAAATAATCAAATACATGCTGCTAAAAAAAAAAGATAAAAATAAAATACACATAAATAAATGAATAAATAAATAAAATAAAAAAATCATAGCAAACTTGCTCTATAATCAACTGCATTGCGTAAGACGTCACCTTATCAAGTCAAGAGGCTGCATCTTGTAGAAGCTTTTGGGGTGAGCCCATTCCCTGTAGAGACGAAACCTTTCGTTGGGGCAGCCTTCTTCTTGCGACTTCACATTAAACCTACACTGGCTCAAGACGCAAAACAGGGGTTGAACCTCCCCAAAAAATGACCCGGTGAACATAAGTGAGCGTCTGCGCTTACATCATGAAGCGGATAGGCGGCTTTATAAACGCCGCCGTCTAATAATTTCCGGATGCCGAATTTCTTCACGCTGCCTCGTATCTCATAGGGGGCTCGACTCAAGATGTAGTAAGCCTGCAACGGAGCATGGCGGCCATTTTATCGTAACGCCATCACCACGGCGACGTAAATGACTCACTCACTCACTCACTCACCATCCTGCTGCGCATGGACGAAGTGAAGAAATCATCCCTGTCTTTAACGTAGAAGTACTCCAGTCGGTCTTTCTCAAAGGGGGCGGTGAAAAACTCGGTCTCCTTGCTGATCAGGCTCTCGTCCGGGTAGAAGGGCTTGGTGAGCACCGACAGCCATTGCCACCACGGCGAACGCTGCGACGACAGGTCGTTGGGCTGGATGGGCAACTTGATGTGCAGCACCTCGGCGTACGTGCACAACGTGTCCCAAGGCATGTGCACTTTGACGAACACCAGGTTGTCGTCCGCCACCTGGATCGGATTTGGAATTATTTCGACTGCACTCAGACTCAAAAGCCAACGTTTGATGAAATATTGTTTGGGTGATTGCTAATTGAGCTTTTTCTTTTCTAAAATGGAGGATACATTCAATACGTTCATCTCGGTATTTTTATTTTCAATATTTTATTTCAATTGGCATTCAATAATTTACCTTAAATCGGAATTAAATGCGGCAGGGATAATCAAATAAAAATGAGCCTGTATTATTCCTGTATGATTAAAAGGAAATTTGGTTATTTTTAGCTGAAAATAGAAATGCTTTTTTGTACACCATTTCATAAAAATAAATAAATAATAAATAATAAATGTATTGGAAATAAAAACTACCAGTGCATTATTTATTTATTCATTCATTCATGTATTTATGTTTTTATGTATTTATTTATACATTTATTCATTTATTTATTTTTGATTATTTTTATTTATTTTTAATTATTTGTATTTATTTGTATTTATTTGTATTTATTTTTGTATTTATTTGTATTTAATGTATTTGTATTTATTTACTTATCTATTTGTTCATTTATTCATTCATTTATTTATTTATCTATTTATTTATTCATTCACTTGTTTATTTTATTTATTTGTATTTATTTGTATTTAATGTATTTGTATTTATTTGTATTTATTTGTATTTATTAATATTTATTTTTATTCAGTTTTATTTATTTTTATTTATTTTTATGTATTTATTTACTTATTTATTATTTATGTATTTATTTATTTGTTCATTTATTCATTCATTCATATTTATTTATTTATTTGTTTATTTATTTAGCATGCCGAAAAAAAATCTTCACGTAGTTGTCATTATTTGTGCACAAAATGGTTAAGAAAAACATTTCTGTTTGCATATTTTACATCTTTTGGGACAGGGCTTTATTTTGAGGACAAAGTCAGGCCCAAAGTGAGACTTAAAGGCAGGAAGAGACATAGCAAAAATTTAAAATAAAATTAAATGAATTGAAAAAAATATGCTAGCTTTAAAAAAAAAAAAAAGCTCCTTACAGATTGTGAAGCCTCCAATTCCATGCCCATTTTCATCAGGCTGGCCTCAAAATATTCCCGCCGTCTCTGCACAAAAGAAAGTGAGTTACTAGCGTGGATGGCTTATCAGGTCACAGCTTGCGTTAAAAAAAGTGACGGTAGTCAAGAAAAGAGCAACTTGATGATGAATACGAACGGCCGATGCAAATTCATACCGGCTGTGCAAATAGACTCCATTTAATACAGAGGCCAAAGTCGATAGTGTTGCAACATGGCACTCGCAGGATTTCAAAGTTAAATACAACGGAGCTGGAGTCAAACACATGTACACTAAAATAAATAAGTACACAAATAAATACAAATACATCGCACAAATAAATAATTAAATAGATTAACAAATAAATACATAAATAAATAAATAAACAAATAAATAAATACACAAAAATAAAACTGCAGAAATACATACACAAATAAATTAAATACATAAACAAATAAATAAAAAGATTAAAGAATAAATAAATAAATAAATAAATAAATAAATAAATAAATAAATAAATAAATAAATAAATAAATAAAGACACAAAAATAAAACTGCAGAAATACATACACAAATGAATAATTAAATAGATAAACAAATAAATAAAAATATTAAAGAATAAATAAATAAATAATCAAATGCCGTACATGTTGCAAAAAAATAAAAATACATAAATAAAAAACATAAATAAAATAAATACATAAATAATCAAATACATGCTGCTAGAAATAGATAAAAAAATTACAAATAAATAAATACATACATACATAAACAAATAAATAACACAAATAAATAAATAAATTGATAAATAAATAAACACATAAAAATAAGTAAATAAATATGTGAATAAAAACACGGAAATAAATACACAAATAAATTAATAGATTAACAAAGAAATAAATAAATAAGCAAATAAATAAATACATTCATTAACGAATAAATAAATACATAAATTAAAAAATAAATGAATGAATAAATAAATAATCTGGATTCAAAACCGTGTGCCATGTCATACATTTAATTTGTCATTTTGATGTAGAATCAGCGTAAAGTACCTTTCGCCTCGCAAAAGTGTGTCTCTTCTCAAAGTCTTTTTTGTCCTCGTCCTCGTAGACCAGGATAAAATCGATACGGCGGACACCGTCGTTGAAAAAAAGCGAATCGGGCTTCCCGTTAAAGTCGGCCTGCGGGGGCAAGGAACATTTGGATGACATTTTACTTGACAAGAGGCACTTTTGGATTAAAATGGCCGCCGTCCACAACTCACCAGTTGCACTTTAACTACCGTTGAGCCTTCTGGAATTCCGTGATACGTTGGAAGAAACTCTTCGGGGTAGACTAGACAGCCAAAAAAAAACATTGATCATGATAACCGTAAAATCAAATAGCAAAATGATTAATTTCCATGTATTTTCATCATAAAGCGACAAGAATGGAGTTTCTGTAGTCATGTTATCAGTTTTAATAACGCCATCGGCGCGTGACGGTGAATAATTGATGAGCCTTAAAAGCCAAGTCCGCTAACTGATGTTTGTTCGGTTTGGGAAAGGGGAGGGGATCAATAATATCTTCCTTGTGGTAGCATCATGTGAATTTCTCCTGCGATATCTCAACAGAGAATGTAGAAATGTGATGACATTATTTATGAAAGTCGATTGCCCGTAGATGTGAATGCTTGCCTGAGAAACATAGATTGACAACATTGATTGCCGGTGCAAAGACAGGTTAGACTTCATTTTCTCCGATTTTTACAATCCACAATCGTTTCACTCAAGGAATGGAAGCGACGACATTCTAACGGTTGCTAAGGCAGAATCACAACATCAGAAGACCCAGGAGACATCCCTGAGGGACACCAAAAGATGTGTTTTTTTCAATTCGTGGATGTAGACACGCCCACATCATGATAAAACTTAAAGTCGGTCACAATAATACAGTTTAAAAGCGAAATTTGCACACATATTTCCTCTCACTTTTAAGGAGAAATGACTCAACGAAGCATGCAATTGACTTCCTCCACCATTTGTGTGGAAGTTTACCGATGACGTCGTCCCCCCCCCCCCCCCCCCCCACACACACACACACAAAAAAAAAAATATACAATAACATTTTTAAAAGTTAGTTTGTCTCACCGACGTCTTCTTCTATCATTTCCAAGCGGGCATCTCCTTCCAGTTCCTCGACGTCAGAGAGGGATTCCATCTCGAGGATGTCGTTCTCCATTTTTGATTCACTCAATCCAAAATTTTTGGCTTCTACAGTCCCCACCGCCCCCCAAAGTCCGAGCCCCCCCCACCACCGTAGCTCGTTTGGATATCGCAGCGGATTAAAAGTGACGTCACGCCAACATTCTTATGATAGTTTCGCAACACTGACCAAGCGTTTGGTACACTTTGGACCAAGTTGAGACTTGAGAGAAGCGGTAAGAACTCGGGTGGGGTCGAAGGAAGAGGAGAAGGAGGGGTTATTTTGGCATTTCAACGCCGGAACTCCAAATTTGGTGATTGGTGATGACGTTGGAGCCAGCTGGCAAACCAAGATGGCGGCCTCCGTGAAATCGCATGTTCGTGAATACATCGTGAAGTTTATTTTAGTTAAATATATCATTTCTAATGTGATAAAAAACAAAAAATAAAAAACGGTAAGAATCGGGTGGGGTCGAAGGAAAAGGAGGAGTTGTGTTGGCATTTCATCAGGGGAACTCCATATTTGGCGATTTGTGATGACGTCAGTGTCAGCTGGCCAACCAAGATGGCGGCCCCCATGATATGGCTTCGTGTTTACATTGTGAAGCTTATTTGATTTAAATATATCGCCTCTAATTTGACGAAAACAAACAAATGTTTGTTTGTTAATTCAAACTTTTTCGCCCTGACAAATACAAACAAAGTGTAGGATAAGCTGTGTAAAAAAATAAAATAAAAATAGAGAGCATCAATGTATTACAACACAGCATCTCTTGTATTTGTTTTTATTGCAATGTACAATAGACGAGGGATATATTTACAAAAAAAATGAAAAAAAAATGAAATACAACATTTCACTGGCAAGTTGTCCTTTGAGGCCGTGAATGACAAGTTTAAAACACACAACAGCACCACAGCTTGCTGGAAAATCATCATCTGGGGGCCTTGCCATTTTCATGAACATCCATCCTGTCAACAAATAAAATATGATTTGAATTTCAATATCAGAGGATCGAAATAACATATTTCGGAGCTGATTCAAAAATCACCCGTTTTCATCTTTGAGGTGCTGGTACAGCTCAAACTTGCTGTTGACCGAGCGCGCTCTGCCGATAAACTCTCGTCGCTTCCTGGACTTGGCGCTGATCCGATTGGTCCATAGAGAGAGTAGCGAGACGGGACCTGTGGCGGGGTAAAATATCTGGTTCAAAGTGGCCATTTTAGAACCCCCAAAAATAAATAAAAATATATGACCATGAGAGGTTAGAAAGTTGCTTAAAAATGACCAAAAAGGATATAAATATGCTATGAAAATACCACCTAGCAAGCTACCTAGCTGGCTATCTATTTGCTATCCATTAGCTATCTATTATCTAGCTACCTAACTGGCTATCAATTTGCTATCTTTTAGCTATTTGGTTAGGTAGCTAGCTATATAGCTGGTTATTTTATTAGCTATATAGCTATCTAGCTAGTTAGCTAACTGTCTAATCTATTAGCTATCTGTCAGCTAGCTTTCTATCTATTTGAGTTACTTCTGGGTTGAGTGAAAGCTGGCGCATGTGGCTGCCGCTACTCACCCCCAGAAAAACCAACCTTGTGACTGTATATGACCTTGAGAGTTTTGAAAGGCGCTTACAAACGAAATGTATAATTATGATTATTGTTATTATTATGATTATTAATAATAATAATAATTGTTATTATTACTATTACTACTATTATTATTATTATAAGGAAAACCTCATCTTGATTCAAGTACCTTTGGCGCCCTCTGGTGGCTCAACCTCGTCAGTGGCCAGACGAGGTTTCTTTATAAGAGGTTCAGGGGAATCCGGTGAATCCTTAATGACTTCTGCTCCTTGCTCCTCCTTATCCGGCACAATTTTCACCCTGAAAAAAAGAAAACATAGTCACGTGATCGTTACACCGGTGACAACCGAGTATACGGTGACACAATCATGTCAATCACTCGCCTCTCGGCGTCTTTCCAGTTTTTCTCCTCGACTTCCTTCCCGTTATTTTTATCAGTCCGGTCTTCCCTGTCCTCCCTTTTCCGGCCTCGTTTCTTTCTTTCTTCTTCCTCGGGAGGTTTGCTACGGCAGGCGACGATGCAATCTAGGACTCTCTGGTGCCTGTCGGTAGCCCCGGCGTGAGTTTTTACCAACGTTTCCAGTTCGTTCCACATGATGCGGTATTGCTCGTCTCTGTAGGGGAAATAACATCGTATGAACACCATGGACAAAAAAAAAATACATTTAAATGTGTCACGTTTCACTCAACCAGGAAGTAACTCAAATAGCTAGAAAGCTAGCCAGATAGCTAACAGCTACCTACTAGATAGCTAGCTGACTAGATAGCTAATGGAAAGTTAGCTAGATAGCCATATAGCTAATAGACAGCTAACTAGGTAACCAGCTAGGTAGCCAGCTAGAGGAACCAACCTTTTGGGACCTTTCCCTCTGGAACCCACGGTGGAGATGGGAAGAGGATCGTTCTTCCTTTCCATGTCCACCAAATTGTAGACGGTCTTCTGGCAGGTGAGGACGTCCTCCTCGGTTAGCGCTTCCTTTACGATCAAGCTAGCGAGAGGAACGACCTTAAAAACAGAATAATAGTAATAGTAATAATAGTTGTAGTAGTAGTAGTAGTAATAGTAATAATAGTAATAATAGTAATAGTAGTAATAGTAATAGTATTAATAGTAATGGTAATAATAGTAATAATTATTATTATTAATAATAAAGGAGGCCATATTAATTCAGGTGCGAATAGCGAATGGAAGTCGCGCTTACCGCCTGCATGTTAAAAATTGTGGTCTGGGAGATAATCATAGGCCAGTAACGCGTGTAGCGTTCAAGTTGGGCTTTAGCTCGCTGCGCCGGGAGTTTCCCTGCCGGATGATGAGAAGCTTCCGGAACGGGAGTGAGGCGGTTTTCTTTCATGAATTCGCCAAAATCCTGCAAGACACAAACAAAATGAATCTGATGTTTTTTTTTTTTTCTGAAATCTTTATTTATAGTTTCGGACTCAACATACAGTGATGCGATAATCTGTCACACGGCCGCCACAGCCCTCGCTGATGGAAGGCGGGTCTTCCAGGGTGGAGCGATTGCTGTTGAGAACGTGCAGGAAGATCTCGCCGCCGTGGCTGCTTAGCATGTGGCTGATGATCTTGGAACCAGATTTCCTCGGTTGCTCCAGTAACACCGATCGACCTGGAGTGACCGTAAATAAACAATTAACTCATTCACTGCCAGACAATGTGCAAAAATGTGTCCACTCCAATGCCAGGGTTTTTGTCATTATCACTCCAATTGCAGGACCCACAGAATATTGAGTTTTAGGACTACACAAACATTTAATTCAGCGTTAGAAACTTTGGACTCTCTGATTTCATCAGGAAAAAAAGAGTTAATTCCTAAGTTATATGGGTCTAGAGTTATCTGAGCTTGAAACGGGGGCAGATGAACAAAATACAATACAGTACATATAGAGGTAACATCCGACCTACGACTGAAATTTTAACACCGCTTTTCCCGAGCCCGAAACATGACCTCAACCCCGTGGGTCGACTTACCGTTAAGAAGAAAGTTGGTCAAACACGACGAAGGACGACTGTTGACGTCCGTGGGCGAGATGCGATACGCTCCGGTGCAGTAATGCAGTTCTGAAATGGATCGTGGGATAATCAGGGGACGCCATTTTGAAAAAGAACTCCCCCTTTTTCGTTTTGACTTGAACGCACCGACGGAAATGGTTCTCGGCGTGCACCATTTTAGCGTGACCGTTTCTTTAAGTCCATTCTCTCGCGTGCTGGTGCCGGCCATATGCAAATCCCCTGCGAGACAGAAAAAAAAATGAATAGAAAAATCAATCAAAAATGGCAGATAAATGCCATGGAGCGCTTTTAGCGTTGACCCACCACTTTTAATAAACTCCATGTGAGCATCCTTGTGATGCAGAAGCTCCACGTCGTAGTTGGCCGACGTGTTGGCGTGTTGCTCTTCCTGTTCAACCGCCGCGGTAAAAAAGATACAGAAGACAAACGCAATACCAGTGAGGAGCAAGTTGAAGAGGACAACGGAAAGTAATGTTACACACTGCTGATTTCATGTTCAAGGGTTATGGAGGGGGCTGAGGGTGAGGGGTGATTATGCTAAAAGCTAAAGGTGTGTTTTAACACTCAAGTGATGTAGTCAGGAGGACGCAGCGGGTGATGTAAGTGGACAACGGAGGAGGAATAGATTTTAGGGTGAAGAGGCAACGGTGGTCGCAATTTTTTTAAGGTACATGTACTATTCCACAAATGAAATAATTCCCTCAAATAGTTTAGCGCAAAATGACAGCACTCGCAAGGAGCATGGGGGGGATCATATTTACACTTCAAAATGCAGTGATATTTAACTTTTTTGTTTATTTATTTTGTGTGTATATTTATATATTTGTTATTTTATTTGGTTATTATTTATTTATTTATTATTTTATCTACCTATTCATTTTGTTGGTTTGTTTGTTTTTTGTTATTTATGTTTGTATTTGTGTATTTATTTATCACTGTATTTATTTATTTGTGTGTATTCATTTACCTATTTGCCAGCGTACTGTCATATTCTATATTATTACTATTATTAAGTATTGTTGTTATTATTATGATATAGTATCAATATGCATGTTATTTTCAGCTCCTACCATGGGCACAGGTACGAAAAGTGACTGAAGCTTTTAAAGGACAACCGACACTTTTGCTCAACTTGTTTTCCCACCAAGAAAAATGACTTCAAATGACTTCAAATGACTTCAAATGACTTCTACATGCCCAGGTGAGCTGTTACGGACGCTTGACAGCGTACTGTCATATTCTATATTAGTAGTATTGTTGTTATTATTATGATATAGTATCTCTATGCATGTTATTTTCAGCTCCTACCATGGGCACAGGTACGAAAAGTGACTGAAGCTTTTAAAGGACAACCGACACTTTTGCACAACTTGTTTTCCATCAAGAAAAATGACTTCAAATGACTTCTACATGCCTGGGTGAGCTATTACGGACGCTTGACAGCGTGCTGTCATATTCTATATTATTATTATTAGTAGTATTGTTGTTATTATTATGATATAGTATCAATATGCATGTTATTTTCAGCTCCTACCATTTATATATTTATCTATATACTATTGATTTAGTTTATTCGTTTATTTACCTATTTATTTATTTAGTTTTTTTTATTCTTGTATTTATTCATATATTTATTATTTTATTTAACTATTTATTTATGTATGTGTGTATTTATTTATCAATGTATGTATTTATTTATTTATGTATTGATTAGTGTGAAATTATTTACTCATTTATTTAGGAATGTATGTATTAATTTTTTTATTTACCTATTTATTTATCATTGTATTGAGTGTATTTACCTATGTGTATTTATTTATATATTTATCTATACACTATTGTATTTTTTTAGTTATTTATTGATTTTGTTTTTTATTCTTGTATTTATTCATTTATTTATTATTTTATTTATTTGTTTGTTTATTTATTTATCACTGTATGTATTTATTTCTTTATGTATTTATTAGTGTGAATGTATACTATTTACCTATTTATTTAGGAATGTATTTATTTATTATTATTATTATTTTTTATTCATTTGATTGATTTCTTTGTGTTTAGTTATATATGTATTTAGTATTTTATTTACCTACGTACTGTATATATGTATGTTTATTATTTGATTCATGTATTCTTTTATGTACCTATTTATTTATCAATATATTTATTTATGTATTTATTTATGTGCGTATTTATGTATTTGTTTATTTCCTTCGTTTTTTAATCCAGAGACCAACGTTGCCTTTCTTTGAACATCTCACACATCAAACAAATGAATGGTTGCAAAAAAGAAGAAGAAAAAAAAAGAGCGTACAACACACACAAAAAAAAAATAAATAAATAAATAAAAATAAGACACACACCATGATTTGGACTAACGCTCTTTTCCTCCTCACGTGCGTGTGTGTGTGAGCTTCGAGTACTAACCTGTTCGCAAACATTTAATGTGGGCTAGCAAAACAGAAAATACAGCATGAAACCAGCAGCAGGGTTCGTTCAGTCGCTTCGACATGCAGGTGAGATGCGTGAAAAGGATTTTAAAAAAGAAAACAAAAGAGAGATGAAGTGAGGGAGGGGCGACGACAGCGAAAAAAAATCAAAGCAGACGTGAGCGGAGCAATGCAAAAAAAATGGCTGATTGCAACATTAAGACAGAGCAAAGACGCTCGGTGATTGTTAGAATATGTGAGTGATGGGTGCTAAGGAGGGGGGGGGACTTGGGGGGTGGTGGGGTCAAAGTGCACCGACCTTCATGGGGATATTTGTGATGGTCGTGGAAGCCAAATCAAAATGCTGCTGCACCAGAATATTCAGCTTGGTAGCCAAGTGCCTTCCTGCGCGGACGCTGTGCACCTCGCTGGTTAGCAGAGGGAAACCTGGGGGTAAAATCACAAAACATAATTACAATTCTGTAATGTAAATATTGACGAGGATGGTTTTTTTGAAGCTCCAACCTCCTTCTTGGGCCGGTCGGACACCAGCGTGTCGTCTCCTTGGGGGTAGATGTGAATGAGGACTAGCTCGCATTGCTGGATGGCCATCAATCTGAAACAGCAAGAAGTATAAATAAGGCAGAATAAGTTTACATTAAAAAAAGGACAGTAACTCTCATTCCCCACACAGTCAACGGGCAAGCTAGCGAATAATCACAATAAAAAAGAAACAAACTGACCTGTCGGAACTTCCTGCTAGCTTGTTTTGCTCCAAAATGGTCTCCTGGATGCAGTCTTCCAACATGCGCACATGGGTGTCACTGTATGATTCAACATAACATTCCATTATATACCCTCATTTGATGTATTTTTATATTAATCATGAAAAACTTTCCAATAACTCGATCGTCTACCTTTTAGCATTTGTGAGACAGATAATCCGACCGCGGTTAGCGACTCTCTCAGCAACGTCCATCAGAGCGATTCGCTTCTCGTGTTGAAGCTCTGTGATTTTACACAGCGACTCCACCGCCGCTACGAGCCCGTGCAGGATGCTGCAGCATTCGGGGTCCTCGCACGGGTTGGGGGGCCCCACCGCGGCCAGAGATGACATGAGCTGCCAAAGACCCCCCCAAAAAATGGCGTCCATATTTTAAGATGTGCAAAAATGCTGGATGGATTTTAAAGGGGGACATTTGTTTAAAGTAACATGCTAACCTCGTGTGTGCTCTGGCAATCACGTTTCCAGCTATTCAATAAGTGGAATTCTGAATCACTCACAATGTAGTTAATCTAGAAGGAAATATAGATTTTACTTGATAGCATCTGATCTCCCCTTGCAGAAAACAAACCGGTAGGACTCACTAACCAATTTGTCCAGCGGGTAGATATCGTAAAGGATGCGGCAGTATTCCATGGAGCATTCCACAGCACATGTCCACAGGGACTTGGACACGGGAGCTAGAGGAATGAGTCCCTGTCCCCGGCTTTTGGTCAGGACATCACATTCAACCTGTTGACGACTGGACTCAGCCATGTAGGGACAGTGGTCCACCACAAAGACAGTCTTATGGGCTACTGAGAACATCTTCATCTTGTTAGCCTAAAGTGAATGATGAACTGTCGAGAAAGCGTTGGGGTCAATCTCATGAAACATTGTGGAATAAGACAAATTGAGAGGAGAAATGTCATTTACTCACGCGTGGAAAATGTTTTTTTAAGTCTCCCAGTCAGGAAATGATCGCTAGAAACATGACTGCACTTTCCGTCGAAAGTTATATTTTTCATTTATCTTTAAATCAAATAAGAAATAGCTAATTATTATAAATACGCGATAACAAGAACCGATCCCAAACAGTAGGCAGGCTACATGCTAAAGTGGCTATCGCGCTTGTCATCACTAAGCTGGACGATCGGAGCTTTATCAAAACTTTTTTTTCCTGTTTCACTTTTATTACTAAAGACTACCGAATACTTATCATTAAATTAAATGTGTTCATTTCGTCACAGTCCTCCATGATGGCTTCCATAGTACACCTTAGTATGAAACAACCCTTGTGGTAGGTTAGCTAAGATTGTTATTAGCGGAAATATGTCCGGCGTCGGTCCGTCACTAACTATCTCCCCCCCTATCAAGTTCCTGCCTTACAGAGTTCCGACCAGAATCCAGTTTCGACTGGTAAGTACGTAAATAACAAAGTAAATAAAGAAATATTTTTCAATTGCTAAGTACATGTTATGAACAACCTAAAATCATGTTTTAGGACCAAACTGAGCGCACCTGAATGCCCCCGCTCGACTTACCTCAGATTTTTTTTACCAATCTTCCTGTGTGTCACGTCTCATTGTGACCGATGTGTTATTCTCGTGTAATAATAATAATAATAATAATAATAATCATTTTAATATATAAGCACCATACAAAACTCTTAAGAACACTTTCCAGTGACAAGAAAACGGAAGCGCACCTGAATTCAACTCCCCTCCGCTTACTTATACGTCACTTCCGTGTGTCATGTTGCATTGTGACTGATGCATTATTCTCCTTTAGCCTTCCATTGTGAGCAGTCGTGTTTGTATTATACAATCACAATAAAAAATAAAAAGTAGATATTGAAATGCTCCGGTTTTTATTTTATATATACACACACACAAGCAACTAAATGGGCCCATAGCATCTGTAAACCCCACAATAGCTGCATTGTTTACTTCAATGTCGATATCAATGTGTCTCCTTGACAACAAGGCAGATGACTCGTCTGATGATTAAGTTACATACTAATGTATGTAATATGTGGCCTTCAAACTGCTGACTGTCCATAATGGTCTCGGGGAAAGTCTCCTGGGTATGGAAAGGAAGTGACTCACTTCTTGTTTACTGTACATTCGCCCAGCTTGGCCCACAACATAGTGTACCACATAAAAAAAAAGCGTTAATCTAAACCATGCGTTTCAAAAATGTCACATTCCCATTTGGTGTGTACTGACTTTTACGATCCGTCAACTAAACATGTTGTTTAAAGTCTGCCACTTATACAAAAGGGGAGCATCAATAAATTAGAAATTGGAGACTGGTTGATCCCGAAACCCCATAGGAGTGAAGGGTGGGGGTGGGGGGTAAAAAAAACAAAGGACTTGCTATTAAAAAGTCATTAGGACCAAACATTTTAAAGCGTTAAGAGGTGTACTGCCTCAAAGATAAAAGGATTAATGGCCCGACTTCATCACCGGAGATGAAGATGAATGACTGTATGAAATGACGACACTGATGTCATCCTTCACTTTTACTTTTAATGTTGTAACGGAGGTGCACAGACTCATTTGACAATTTCCTCATGATTGAATTAAAAAAGGGAGAGAAAAAAATACTATCACAATGCAATCTGGAGTCAGGTTCTATTCATAATCACTAACGCATGGATGCCTAATGGAAAGCAAATTATATTCCCAACCAAAAAAAACCACAGATGTTCTGTATATGTAAAAAATACTAAAACTAAAAAAAATAACACGTGACGGTCGTATGTACTCCAATACCAAAAAAAAAAAACAACAATCTAACATTTGACCTTACGATTTGTTCTCCAAATGAACATGATTACAAGGCCGTGCTTGCCTTTCAGATCTTAAATTGCATTAAAAATAATCTTGTTGCTACAAGCGAAACTATTATGGAGAAAAGTAATAAAAAACAAACAAACAAAAAACACATATAAAAGAAACTTTAAAGTCTACTCGTGGATGTATCACAAATAATTGTATAACAAAATATGGTGGCCCAGAGGGTTCAATTTGTTTTGTCCAACTTAAAAATCATATACAGGTAACATCCGACTTACGACTAAACGAGTTCCGTTTCGACCAAACGGTCGTAAGTCAAAATCCAATAAAAATGTTGAAGAGAGACTCGGAAGCTGAATGACTCGCAGCCCCCTCCCTTCCACCCCCACTGGTGTCATCACACAGTCGATTGCTGTGCGAGAGTGACATGCTGGCTGGCTGACCAAAATTGTCGTACGCGTTGCCGGCCTGCTAGCGCGTTGCGGTGCCAGGCGTAGAATTAAAATAAAAAAATTGGATCTGGAGGTCGTGGTCCTAAGTACGAGTGGTCGTAAGTATGGGTGTCGTAAGTACAATTGGTGGTAAGTACGGGTGGTCGTAAGTCAGATGTTATCTGTATTTTTTTCTAATTTACATAAATGGAAATGACATTTGTTGCACTACCTTCAAAAATGCTTTTAAGTATATTTTGATGAATGAAAAACAGCACCTGACGTCTCAGCTTTTCTCTGGGCTCATCGATACGGCACTAATATTCCTTGTTCTACGCAGATGAGCAAGAATATATGACAGCTTTTCCTTAAAAATCATCGATGCCTTCCTCTTCGTCGTCGTCAAACTTCCTCTTGAGGGCGTTTTTCTTCTGTTTACCCCTGGTCCGCCGCTTGGCGGCAAAATCCGGGTCGCCCTCGCGCAGGTGCGACTGCTCGTGGTTCTTGAGCAGGCCCGGCATGGCGAATCCTTTCCCGCAGGTGTCGCACATCCACGGCTTCTTTCCGGTGTGAGTCCGCTTGTGGACGTTGAGGTGCGAGGCCAACTTGTACGTCTTCCCGCAAACGTCGCAGCTGAACGGTCGCTCGTTGGTATGAAGCCGGATGTGCACTTTCAGATTACCCACTTGCGTAAAACTTTTCTCGCAGATGGAACAGCGGTACGGACGCTCCCGGGTGTGGATACGCAGGTGGACCCTTAGGCAGTATTTACTGGAGAACTTCTTCTGGCAAACCGGGCAGGGGATTTTAGCCTTGGGGACGTGGTCTTGCTGGTGGCGCTTGAGATCCGACAGGTACACGAAGGTCTTGCCGCATTGGGAGCAAAGGTACTGGCGGTCGCCGATGTGGTAGCCCATGTGGCGTTTTAGGAGACTCGGAACCAGGAAGCGTTTACCGCATCGCTCGCACATATGCGGGCGATCGCGGGTATGCCAGCGCTCGTGATTGGCCAGTTTGAAAGCGGTGGGGAAGCTCTTGTTGCAGTGCTTGCACGGGAAGGTCATCTGACTGGTGTGGCATTCCATGTGCCGCTTGAAATAAGTGGACTGCGTGAAACCTTTATTGCAGATCTCGCAGAAGAACGGTTTTTGACCGCTATGAGCTAGCATGTGCTTACTGAGGCTTTGAAGCTTCGCAAAGCATTTCCCGCACTGGCCGCAAGCGTACGGTCTGGCCGTGCTGTGCGTCTTCAGGTGGTTGTTGAGGAAAGCCTGGGTGCGGAAACTTTTGCTGCATGAGGTGCACCCGAAGGGTTTTTCGCCGGTGTGGATGCGTTCGTGGTCCATGAGTTTGGATTGGTAAGGGAAGCTTCGGTCGCAAACGCTACAGTTGAAGCGGTCGGGCGGAGGGCGGATTTGTTTTTTGCGGCGGATGCTCGGGCGGGAGTAGTCGTCGGCGCTAAGCTGGTCCGGCGGCAGCGGCGGTAACGCCGGGAGGGAGATGGTGTTGGTGGCGATTTTCGACACCCATTGGTGAAGGGTGACGCGTTGCGTCTGGACTTTTTGCCCGTCCTTGGTGGTGGTGGTGGAATTGGGCGACGCCGTTTTCCGAGGCACCGTCAACACTTTAAAGGGGATGGATTTCAAAAGGGGGCGTGCCGGTTCGTCTTTTTCTGCTTGCTCGGGTTTTTCGCTTTGCCCCGGATTCGCCTCGGGTGGATCTGTGACCTTTTTCGCCGTGGCGCTACCAGGGGCGGCATCCACCTCCGCGTCGCCCGACTCGTCTGATAGGTCACCTAAGTCGTCGGAGTCGGTGAGCGTGAGCGTGAACGGGGGGCTAACCGTGGGCTGCGGCGCTGGGGGAGGGGGCGTCGGCGGAGGCGGGGGTGGTGGTGGTGGAGGTGGCTCGACGGGTTTGGGTCGGAAAGCGAGGGAGGAGAGCACGCAGTCGCCCACCGATGACGAGATGGTTGCTGGGGAAGATTTGGTTAAGCTTATCAATGAGATCAGATGGAAGACGAATCGCCATAGTACATCAGTGGCTAATGCTAATGCTAAATTGAAATGTTTTTTTTTTTAAACTCATTCACTGCCATTCCCGATTTTATTACGAGGGACGCCATTTCCGAATTTGTTCAGGTTTTCGTTTTTCTTACAGGGGGGGCATAAAGCACTGGTCAGACCTCTGGCAATGTTTTTTTCTGTTCCACGAGGGGGCAGCATTTTCCTTTTTTCCATGTAAGCGCTTTGTTCCAGCTCCAGCTGTTGTTAAAGCGCTATATAAACCAATATTGCATTGTATTTTGTACAGCTGCTCCCATTTCAAGATCATATAACTCCAGACCCACATAATTTAGGAATTAACTCTTTTTTTTCTGAAGAAGAGCGTCTGAAATTTCTAACGCTGCATTGACTGTTTAAATAGTCCGAAAACGGAATATTTTGTGGGTCCTGGAATTTGGGTGACAATGACAAAAACCCTGGCACTGGAATGGACACATTTTTGCACACACTGGCAGTGAATGAGTTAAAGTACATTTTATAAGTATTCAACTGTTCATGGCGTTAGCTGTTAGCTGAACAGCATTAGCTTAGCAACTTACCCCCAACAATGATTAAAAAAAATAATATTGGAATCAACAGCCCTCAATCACCAACTGTTTGGCACTCGGCCTTAGAAGGCGGGGCTTCTTTGCCTGGTGAGTGACGTGGGTGTCAACCTTTTACTTCTTGGGAAAAAACGTTTCGAGAACACTGCGGTTAATTTTAATGAAAATAAGCGGTCTTGTTCATACCTTTACCAGATAGAAGTCCTCTGGACTGCTGGTACAGGAGGAGAGTCTTGAGGTCGGCACCTAGCGGCATGTCCCGCCCACATGCCTCCAGCATCGCCGGTTGCGATGAAATCATGTCACTGAGCTGAAGCCAAAAGAAAAAAACCTCCGATTTTTAGATCCATTTTTGGATCCTGGTTCTCATCTGGTTCTCATACCTGGGTCAGATTAGGAACTGGTAGAAACTGCTCCAATTTACACACCAGGCCGGCCATGAGAGTCAGCAGCGCCGTGTCAAACTTGGTGCCGTACTGAACCGGGAAGACTTCCTGCGGAGGGAAAAAAAAACTCGCGAGCTTCCTTTTGAAATCTCGGAAAGGCCGAATGAGGCGAGGTGGTTGCCACGGAGACGTCTTTTGTTATGAATCGAAGCGTAAGCGTAACCATGACAACGCGGACTACCCTTGGTTCGACACCGTATTGTTCCAGCGTACCTTAAAGAAGAGCTTCCTCTCAGTGGGGCTTTTCAGCAGATCCTGGACCAGGACCATGAAGTTGGTTTGACATTTTTCCACTTCCACGTCCTTTGAGCAACAGGGGAATGAGTGAAAATTTAACGCCGCCGCCGCGTACATCTTGGAAAGCGAGCGCTCGCGTTCTTACCCCGGCGGGTGGAGTGATCTTCAGTTTATTGATGAGCGTTTGAATAGCGCGCAAGTCTGGTTGGCCTTCCCCCTGGAGTAAATCCAAAATGATCTAAAAGCAAAAATTCTCGATTGGACATTGGGATAATTCATCGAATACCATCAACGTAGTTGAAAGAAGCATCAGCGCAAAGCGCCGATGCGTATGTGCAATTGCCGCAGCTTGGAATTGATGCGGATTTAGACTGTGTTGACCCGCTGCGCCTTTTCGGCAGCACGAATATGCCATCCCCGATTTGTTCAGTATGTGGCATTGTCACGGCTCGGAATTGATGTGGATTTTTGTGGGACAGGAGATATAATACAATTTGTTTTCGGCAATGGATGCTACCGCTTCCTGTTTGCTTTCAACATTTAGCTAGCTAGCCAATACATAACTAATAGAGAGCTAATAGCTTGCTAGCCAATAGATAGCTAATAGATAGCTAATAGCTCGCTCGCTAGATAACTAGCTTTACAGCAGCTCCTGTATTTTCTTTTTCTACTTCTTCCTTTCCTTTTCCTTCCATCACTTTGCTGCTGTGGAATGTAAATTTCTCCACTACAAGACTAATGAAGGCTAATTCAAGTTGCTCTTTCGTCATGGACGTCGTGATTGTTATACAGAGTGAAAAATATTCGCTGACCCTCGCCCGCAAGCCCAAGACGAGCTGCGCCGTCTGCTTGAAACTCATGAGCTCCGGAACGGATTCTGTCACCATGGTGACAAACTCCTCCACCTTCTTGTACTGGTTGATGTTTTTATGGCGGATCACCTGCCACATGAACGAATACGTCAGCTGCAGCGGGGAGGCCATCAGGCGAAGGGAGGCCAAGGGGAGAGACCCTCCGCCACCTGGAAGGGGTCAGACAATAACAAGCTAGCCATCAGACAACAACAAGCGAGCTGTTAAGAAAAATAGTCATCTATTTTCAATGGTTTTTGTTCTCACTGTCACTAAGTGGTCTTTTCTAGAATGTCCATTACATGTGGGCCCCACCGGGCTGGCTTTACACTATTTTGTAACACCAAAACACCCTCACACTATTTCCGTTTTACATAATAAAACAAGATAAGGGCCAAGTACATACACAGTACCGTGCAAGTCAATTATCCCATGCAGTGATGTCATTAGGCATGATGTACGCAGACGCTGGTTATGGACTTAAAACCGGAAACACAAACAGTCATCGTTTCAAATTCATCCGCAAATGACCCAAAACGTGCGCATCATACGAGACTGGTACTATTTTTAACTAGCAAAATAAATGTTTGAATATTGCTTGATGGTGCATTGAACATTAGGGGGATGCAACAAAATCAACCATGCAGAATGCGATCAGAACATCCGGGCAATGATGATTAATTTTGTACGAGCGTAGCAGGGTCTGCTGCATGCTGTGAAGAGTTAAAATAAAAATTACGATCAACCTTGACCGAGGATCGATATTACATGCAGCGACAGACTGTATGCGCCATTTTATTCAACTGTTCGTGGCGGTAGCTGTTAGCTGACCAACGTTAGCTTAGCAACTTACCGACACCCTCAGACCGCCTCTCCATTTTTTGGCCCCTGATCAGCGTTGCAAACTCACGGGTGAATAAACAGGTTGTATAAAAAAACAACGATGTGCAGTTTGCTTGAAAAATCTACGATAAAAGTAAAATAAATCTCTTTTTCACGAACGTAAAGCCAGGAAGAATAATGGCGACCGTGGCTAGTAGCTTTCCAAAACAAAAGCTTTAACGTTTCCGGCGGAAGCGACTGCACAAAATAAAAGCTTCGTATATCTCATCTTAATAATGCGTTCAAATACCTCGGAAACTGACGCTACAGCAGCAAATTGTCAAATAAAAAATGTTTATTGTAGGTATTTTTATTTCAAAACGCCAGGGAATTTTTATTTAACATGTTTACACTCCGATGTAGAAAAAAAATGTAGCTCAGTGGCTACATACAATCACTTCTGGTATAGAATAAATACGTTATCATTATAACGAATAATTAGTGACCCTTATAAATGTATCTCGCACAAAATACACAACACATTTTGTGTAAACGTCACATGCATAAGTATAATGTTAATAATGTTAAGTTCATTTTTTTCTTCATGCTAACGCATTATTCGCAAATAAATACGTCCAGCGAATGCAACTTTGATTCTAATAGAAAGTATTACTTTCACTACCAACACCCCCCAGTTACAATACATTAACATCCAAGGGCTGTCAATGGAAATAATCACCATCTATCATATTTTATTTTATAATTCATCCAATATTTCATTTTTGTGGTTGCAACTGGCAGTAGTTTAGCGCTGCGCCGCATCAAACGGGTCTGTTTCTAATACTACTTTCACATAATGCAACCAGAAATGAAGAAACACATTGAGGCAGGATGTAATTTGTATCCAACATCTGGCTCCAATCCCAGTAAATCATTCACACAATTTAACATTTTTGGGGGGTTTGTGTCTCAATTATGTTTTTTCGCTATTTTAACTCCTTCATTGCCATTCATGAATTTATTCGGAAATTGAAAATATATGACGTGGAGCGCCATTCAAAAATGTGTTCTGGTTTTTTCCCATGCTTGGGTGCCGATTAAGCGCTGGTCAGACCTCTGGCAGTGTTTTTCCCCCTTCCACAAGGGGGCAGCATTTGTATTTTGTATATGTTAGATCTTTGTTCCAGATTTAGCTGCTGTTAAAGCGCCATATACATCAATATGTATTGCATTTTGTACACATGCCCCCATTTCAAGTTCAGATAACTCCAGACCCATATAACTGAGGAATTAACTATTTTTTTATAATTAAAGAGCGTCTAAAGTTTCTAACAATGTGAATTTTTATGTAATAATAATAATAATAATGCATTTGATTTCTAAGCGCCTTTCAAAACTCTGAAGGTCACTTTACAGTCACAGGATAAGTTTTGCTGTGGGTGAGGAGAGGCATCCATATTCCGCCAGCGTTCACTCAACCCGGAAGTAACTCAGATAGAAAGCTAGCTAGCTAATAGATAGTTAACACATAGCTAATAGATAGCTAACAGATGGCTAGCTTGGTCTTCACTCAACCTGGAAGTAACTCAGATAGAAAGCTAGCTAGCTAATAGATAGCTATGTAACTCGGATAAAAAGCTAGCTAGCTAATAGATAGCTAAATAACTCGGATAAAAAGCTAGCTAGCTAATACATAGCTAATAGATAGGTGTAGTCCGAAAAGTCAATTTTCTGTAAGTCAATATGTAATGACATGTATTATTATTATTAATATGATCGGCATTAGATGATCATATTTTTCTCCGATCCAGTCGCGCACGTGTGTCTTTGACATTGCGCTAATCGGTCCCAGATGGCTCGCAAACAACATGGCCGTTTGCCGTTCAACAAGGGTCCGACTTTGTGTATCAAAGCGCCGAGCAGATGGCAAAAATAGCCAAGGCCAGATTGGCCGTCAATCCGTCCATTGTGTCCCCCTTCGCCCGTGATCTATCGCCTCTTCTTCTTCTTCTTCTTCTTCATCTCTGATGCAGCAAAGACAACTGGACTTTCTAATGCCTCATTGACTGAGTCAAACCCGTTTGGGTCATGAGAACATGACTGTGTGGAGAGAGGATGCGTCACATACAAGAAAAAGAGGGAAGACAGGAGACATCGAACGGGAGGGCGGGGGGGACGGACGGACGGACGGACAGGACAGGATGAGCTCAGCGAGGAGCATAAGAGGGACGTTTGTTCTCGTCCTACAAAAGACGTGGCCGTAGGCTGGAGGAAATGACACTTGCCAACACGGACGATGAATCGACGGGCCTGGAATCACCGCCGATGGTGTTTAACTCATTCACTGCCAGACTATGTGCAAAAAAATGTGTCCACTCCAGCGCCAGGGTTTTTGTCATAGTCACTCAAATAGCAGAATCCACAGAATATTGAGTTTTAGGACGACATAAACATTCAATACGGCGTTAGAAATCATAAGCTATCTTCTTTCATTGGAAAAAAAAGAGTTAATTCCCAAGTTGTATCAGTTTGGAGTTATCTGAGCTTGAAATGGGGGCAGGTGTACAAAATACAATACATATTGGTTGATATAGCGCTTTAAAAACAGCTAAAGCTGGAACAAAGCGCTAACATGGATGCAAAAGGCAGATACTGCCCCCTTGTGGAAAAGAAATAACATTGCCAGAGGTCTGACCAGCGCTTTATCGGCATTCTAGCAAGAAAAAAACTGCGCTGGGAACCAATCAAGCTACAGGCAGATATAAAACCTCGTCATACGGCATTTTTTTATTCCGAATGTCTGTAAATCGGTAATAAGTGAACCACGAAGTAGCGACGGATCACGACGTACCTTATTATCCCCCAATTTTTCCAACCTGTATTTTCCGACCTTTAACCTTCAGTCCAGTCTTTTATGGTCGACCTTAGTCCACTTGCATCGCCATCTTTCAGGACAAGACACCCCATTCCAAATCTGTTGGTCCATTCTTGTAGAAAAGTTTCAGTCCAGGCTTCAGTTTTCACATGAATCTTCATTGACGTCCATTGACGGACGATTTGTACCCCAAAAAAATGGCTCAGGTGAGTTCTGCGTCTTTGCGAACGTCCATCTTTATCCTTCATCTGTCGTCAGGACCCGCGAGCTCGTCGTCCTCTTCGAGACCATCAGCGGCGACGCCGTCGGGTTTTTGAAGCGATACCGAAACGGACACGCTGGGGACGGAGTCACCGGTTGCCATTTCTATCTCTTCGGTGGGGCGATCCCTCGAATGTCTTCTTAATGTGACCTGGAGAAAATGGCAATTAGTCCTTACCGCTTACCCACAATTAGCTTACGTAGCGTAACCGTGGGTAACCGCAAAGCGTCACATGATATTTAACTCATTCACTGCCATTTCCGAATTTATTCGGGTTTTGCTGTTTCGTGCTTAGGTGCTGATAAAGTGCTGGACAGACCTCTGGCTAATGTTTTTCCCTTCCATCAGGTGGCAGTATTTACCTTTTGTCCATGTCAACTGTTGTTCAAGCACTATATAAATCCATATACAGGTAACATCCGACTTACGACAGAGTTCCGTTCTGACCAAACGGTCGTAAGTCGACTTACTTGGTCGGAACGGAACTCGGTTGTAAGTTGAAATGGTCGTAAGTTGAAATCCATTCAAAATGTTGAATCGAGACCCGGAGGCTAAATGACACGCTAACTAACCCCCCACCCTGGTGTCGTCACGCTGTCGATTGCTGTGCGAGTGTGAGATGCTGGCTGGCCAAAATTGCATTGTACGCGTTGCCGGCCTCCTAGCGCTAGCGGTGCCAAGCGTAGAATTATTTTTTTTTTCAATAGAGTCTGGAGGGCATAGTCGTAAGTACGGGTCGTACGTTGGACGTTACCTGGCTATGTATTGTATGGTATTTTGTACACCTAACCCCAATTTCGAGCTCATATAACTCCAGACCCATATACCTTAGGAAATAACTTTTTTTTTATAAAAGAAAAGCATCTAAGGTTTTAAACGCTGAATTGAATGTTGATGTCATCCTAAAACAGGAAGTTCCTTTTTAGGAAGTTCTCACTAAGAAAAGAGTACATCACCATTTGATAATAATATAAATGAAATGTCGTAGTTTAACTGCAAAATGGCCTGAGGGTACAATATAAGGAGGAAACCGTACATTGCTAAACAGCTAATAAATAACGACGTTGCCACACCAAAATAAAATAACAAAACTCGTCCTGTTACAGCTTTGGATGTGTTTTTCACAACTGTTTGCAAGGCGATTATCTTGTTTGCGTAATGTTAATATGTTCCGATGTACTGGAAAAGAAGCTGCCGCTAAAATAACCGCCTGAGATCATCCAAATCTCGCTGTGAGGCATGGCGGTCAAAAGAGTCAATATGATAGAAATTAACATTTTTGAAGAAATAAAAAAATATCCCACTCACCCGCCATGCGATGAGAACGACGCAAACCACGATCGGAATGATCATCACCAGAAGCAGCAGCAGCGGCGTTCTTTTCCACCATCTGGATTCGCGACCTCCCTTTTGACCCCCTGCCGAGAAAAGGATGTGCTGTCATGTTATTGGAAAGTATTTGCAAGAAATCTTATCAGGCGCGACGTAATTCCCTTGATTACAAAATACTGAACCGCTTCGGGCATCTGTTTGTGCTTTTACGATCATTAATCAATCTAGGAACAGTTAGCATATTAGCATGCGCAGCAAGATGTAATTGGTTTATATTGTTGCTAGGCAGATTTTTGTAGGCCTCATTTGTAAACACGCAAGTAAATAAATTAATTAATGGATACATAAATAAATAAAGAAATAAATATAAAGGTAAATGTGCAACAAATAAATACCGTAATTATAAGTAAATAAATAAATTAATTAATTGATTGATGAACGAATATATAAATAAATGAGCAAAAAAAATAAACCTCACATAACCAAATAACCCACTAAATAATCAAATGAGTAAAATAAATGAGTAAAATAAACAAATAAATAAATAAATAAATAAATAGGTAAATGTGCAAAAAATAAATACCGTAAATATAAGTAAATAAATGAATTAATTAATGGATGAATAAATACATGAGCAAAAAATAAACACACAAAGAAACAAATAACCAACTAAATAAATACTTAAATGAGTAAAATAAATAAATAAACACATAACTTCATGAGTAAGCAAATAAAAAAATAAACAAACAAACAAATAAATAAATGGATAAATACATAAATAAACAAATATATAAATAAACAAGCAAATAAAAATACTAAACAAATAAAATCACAAATAAATAACTAAATAAACAGATAAATAAATACCTATAAATACATAAATGCATAACTGTAAACTATATGTATATAGTATGTATATATATATATTGCATGTTGTATGTTGACGAAAGGCCCCTCATGACTCACCTGGTCCGTTATCCATATTGAGACAAGGCGGCGGCTTGCAGGTAAAGCTGGACGCATCATTCCCCGCGGCGTTCAGGATATCCTCAATGTAGTCGAAATAAACCTCATTCTTCAAGCTCCCCTCCACGTAATGACACTGAAACACCTGCATGGCCCTTTCCTGCACCGCAACATCTCAATTACTTCACCATACATACACCACCAATGAAAGCAAAACGCCGACCCCTCACCAATTCCTGGTTGTCAAAGGTGAATCGCAAACCCTTCAGCATGGTGACGAAAACCAGGATGTTTTCCCTATTGGATGAGACCACGCCAAACATGTCGGCTAGCTTCCGAAGACTTTGCTCCAACGGGTAGACGTTTAAAACCACCCAACACTCACCAGACTATGACAAAAAAAAAAAAAAAACATTAACGGAAAAATATAAAAACATTTGAGCCGCCAAGAAGGATTACATACCACTTCTTTGGGAATGTAATAAACAGGAATCTCATAATCAGAAGGGATGTTGCGTTTCTAAAACAAATGTCATCATTTACTACACAAAATCAATCGAAATCAACATTTGTGAGAGAGATAGAAATCAAAAAGCTCACCAACAACGACAGCTTGCTCACATCATCAGTTATCAAAGGTCCTAATTTTCCAAAGCACAAATTCCAACTCGTCAACAAACTCAAGAGGATACAAGGTGCCTTGAAGATCTGAAAAAAAAAAAAAAAAAAAAAGTCAATTCACGACGGAAATGACGCAATAAGCTCAATAATAATAATAATAATAATAATAATGAACTCCCTGCAGGCTAATTTAACACAAGCTCATCTGCCTTTGTCAACACAAAGACCGAAAACACATTTACTACAAAAATGAACAAACGAAGGCTTACTTTCTTCCTCATATGGAGCACAAGCTGACTTGATTCGCTGCATGGAAGTACTACGACCTAATAATCCCCAAAAACTGGAAGAAACTGCGAGGCACCACGTGTATTCGCGTGAGGTCCAAAAAGCAGTGAAACTTGAAGATGGGGAGAGGGGGGGTTGCCATCCGTCTGTCTGTCTGCCTGTCTTGCCTCCCAACACAGACCGCCGGGGTGTTTTTTTTTTATTTTATTTTGAAGGCTTGCAAGAGGCCGCCTACAGGCTGAGTCACTGTGTCACACGCTGACCACATTTGAAGCTTCTCCCACCGGGATCGACTCGATACACGCACGGAGGGGGTGGAATTTCTTTATTTATTTATTTGTATTTTTTTTTTTTTGGCCACTTGGAAGATGCCTCGGGGGCGGGGAGGTGAGGTGTTCACCTCGGTCGTGAATGCTAAATGAAAGGCTTTGAGATGCAACCAGGCTGGTGTTAATTCATTCTAAACAGAGAAGCGCATAGACAACTTCATACGTCAATCCATAGCCGAGCGATATTATCATTCATCTGATTGTAGACAAAACAAAAAAATGATCATCTTTCCTAAAACACAACCTGATTTGAATCAAACGAAATGGTTTGAGGATGCCGTGCTTCATTTTAGCCCAAACATGTTGCATTTACACGTACCCCCCCCCCCCCCATCCAATCCACCATATATATACAGTAAAGTCTCGTTATATCGATATCGGATATATCGATAGTCCCGGTTATATCGATATTTTTTCGGACTCCCTTGAATATCGATATAACGAGACTTTACTGTATATATAAGATCTCCTTCCCAAGCACCAACATCCATAAACCAAGAGAACGTAGACTATCTACCTAGCAATCTATGAGCTATAATATAATAATACATATGATAGCTGGCTATCGAGCTAGCTATCTATTAGCTATCTAGCTAGCTAGATATCTGGCTATCTATTAGCTATCAAGCTAGCTATATATCTGGCTATCTATTAGCTAGCTAGCTAGCTAGCTTTCTATCTGAGTTACTTCAGCGTTGAGTGAACGCTGGCGCGTATGGCTATCGCTGCTCACCCACAGAAAAACTTATCTTGAGACTGTAAAGTGACCTTGAGAGTTTTGAAAGGCGCTCATAAATGAAATGTATTATTATACAGTATATCTATCTATATTTTTTTCTTTCTATGAATAGATTGCTATGGATGGGAATATGCCCCCCAGTGGCTGTAACGGGAATAACAAGGAGAAGCCGCCAAGTCCTGTGGTGGCCCCGCAGTGCCAAGTTGTTGCGATACCACGTCTGCATTTGTTCGCCGTCGCGCGATCTGTTCTTGGCTATGAACAAAGCCGCTCAGGCATGGTTGACACGCCGCCCCGATGACAGGCTGCCGCAGCCTCTGAGCTCACATGCTTTTCGTGGCTCCGTCCCCTTTTCGAGAGCCAGGGTTCCCAAAAATAAGGCGGCGCATCATAGGGGCCTCTAACTTTTTGCGAGCCACTCTTAAGGCCGGAGCGGCAGCTGCCGGAGATTAGACGGGTCAGTGACACGAAGGCAGAGATCGAGTTTGGGCTGGTGAACATTTTAGAATTCATTTTGACATCGCACGAATCGACGCTTTTGAATGTAAACGTTGTGCGCCGATTCCGCTTTGACCATGAGTTACTTCGGATATCGCCGGGAACTGAGCAAATACGAAGACGTGGACGAAGATGAGCTCCTGGCCTCGCTCAGTCCCGAAGAGCTAGCCGAGTTGGAAAAAGAGCTCGTGGACATCGACCCTGACGCTAACGTACCCATCGGGCTACGACAGAAGGACCAGACTGACAAAACCCCGACGGGGACTTTCAGTCGAGAGGCGCTCATGAAATATTGGGAAGCGGAGACTCAGAAAATCCTGGAAAAGGAAATTGGAGGAGCTAGCCCGAAAACGGTCAGTAGCGAGAATACAATACAATTCAATACGTATTGATTTATTCAGCTGAAGATGGAATCTGGGCTCGGGGATTCCCGTTCTGGGAGGATCTGGTCCGATACAAAGTTCTATAAGAGGACCGTGTAACGGATACCGCTAAACTGTCGCTGGATTTCCTTTCGCATTCCAATAGACAAGTCAACGAAGAGCGTAGAGTTCACAACGCCTCACCAAAATAAATTTCATTGCCTCAAAGCTAAATTTTAGTCGACGTATAAAACGACATACGATCAAAATTGTCTGGGTGCTAAAAATATCGGGGCTCGGTTGTAACAGATAACAAAACAAAATGGAGGCTAGTTTCAGCTAGCATGTATCAATTACAAATTATATTGCTTAAAAAAAATATTCTGAATTAAACATTAACTCATTCCCGAATTTATTCCGGAATTGAAAATACGACGTAAAGTGGCATTCCCGAATTTGTTCGCGTGTTGGGGTTTTCATGCTTGGGTGCCGATAAAGCGCTGGTCAGACCTCTGGCAATGTTTTTTCTTTTCCACAAGGGGGGCAGCATTTGCCTTTTGTCCATGTTAGCACTTTGTTCCAGCTTCATAAATTGCCATATAAATCGCTATACAGTAAAGTCTCGTTATATCGATATAACCGGGACTATCGATATATCCGATATCGATATAACGAGACTTTACTGTATTAAACAATATGTATTGTATTTTGTACACCTGTCCCCATTTCAAGCTCATATAACTCCAGACCTATACATCTTAGGAATTAACTCTTCTAACGCTGCATTGAGTGTTTATGTCGTCCTAAAACTCAATACTCTGTGGGTCCTGGAATTCAAGTGACAATGACAAAAAGGCATTTTTGTCACATTGTCTGGCAGTGAATGAATGCCTCAATGCGTGATTTTTGCTTTTTTTTTTTCAATAAAATTAATAAAATAATTCATGAAATGAATGAACTGCGTTTCCATGCAGGATGATGAAGATGAGGGCGTGACAGACAAGGACAGCGAATCCGACGACGAGAAGGACGACGAAAGCGAGAAAGAGCAGAAAAACCAAAAGGAGGAAGAGGAGGAAGAGGAGGAGGAAGAAGAGGAAGAAGATGAGGAGTGCGAAGAAGAAGAAGAGGAGGAGGAAGTCGTCACAGAAGACGACGACGAAGAAGAAGAAAATGCTAACATCGAGCCCGTCGCGCCGCCACCGATCGTCGTACCGCAGCAACTAAAGCCGCAGAAGGCGGGGCCTATCCCACTGACTCCTCCCCCTCCACCTCCAGACCCGAACACCAGCGGTAACCCCACCGTGGTGGACGAAGCCCTGCAACGGGCTCTTAGCGACGATCCCGAGCTCACAGAAGTCAATTTGAATAATATTGACGACATCTCACAGGTACAAACACGACATGAAATAATATTTGAGAGATATTTTTGATATTTTCAATCCACGATAAATTGTGTTTTTTTTTTTTTACCTGAAAATTAGTTTTTCTTATTGTCAGAAAAAAGGCAGTATTTTCCACGCTCACTTCGACATTTAAAAAAAATACCAAAAAGAAATAAGTCAAAAATCATATAGGTATAATGTAGGCACTAACTGATACCGAGTACCGATACCGCTAATATTTTTGATATACAGGTAACATCCGACTTACGACCAAGTTCCCTTCCGACCAAACGGCCCTAAGTCAAAATGGTCGCAAGTCGAAATCCATTGAAAATGTTGAAGAGAGACTCGCAGGCTAAATGACTCGCAAACCCCTCCCCCCCCTGGTGCCATCACACGGTCCATTGCTATGCGAGAATGAGATGCTAGCTGGCTGGCCAAAATTGTTGGCCTGCTGGCGCGTTGTGGTGCCGGGCGTAGATTTTTTTTTTTTTAATAGGGTCTGGAGATCATGGTCGTAAGTACAAATGGTCGTAAGTCGAGCTAGTCGTAATTCGGATGTTACCTGCATATATTTGCTGATCTGCAAGTGGCTAATCCCTCCCCTCCTCAAAACAATTGCCTACATACATATTGAATTATATAGCGGTTTATCAACAGCTGAAGCTATAACAAAGCACTAACATGGACAAAAGGCAAATGCTGCCCCCTTGTGGAAGGGAAAAACATTGCCAGAGGCTATGGCCAGTGCTTTATCGGCAACTAAGCATGAAAAAACAAAAAAACAAAACCCTAACAAATTCAGGAATGGCGCTCAACGCCATATTTTCAATTCCCGAATAAATTCATTAATGTCAGTGAATGAGTTAGAATAAATAACTTTTCAACTTAGCATTAGCAATAGCTGTCTGTGTCGAAAAAACAGTTTTCTTAACACGATAACAAAAAAAACTAATTTTAAGATTTAATTATTACAAATATTTGTAATATTTGTCGACTACTGAAGTCTAGGAGCAAAAACGGTGGTATCGTTTTTTGCTTTTAGTATCGGTTGCTGTTACCAGCAGCTCTCAACCGGTATCGGGCCCATACCGCTAACCCGGGATACAATATCAAATTTCATCAGCATAAAAAAAACAACAACAAAAAAAAGATGATTAATCTTTTAGGAGACCCTAATCCGATTCGCCGAAGCCCTCCGGTCCAACACTCACGTGCGCATCTTCAGCCTGGCCAATACCCACGCCGACGACGCGGTGGCCGTGGCGGTCGCTAAGATGCTTCGTGAGAACTCGTCCATCGTCAGTCTCAATATCGAGTCCAACTACGTGAGCGGAAAAGGCGTCATGGCGTTGGTCCAAGCCATGCCCGGGAACAACACCCTTACCGAGCTACGATTCCACAACCAGAGGCACATCTGCGGGGGGCAGGTTGGTACCCGGACTCGCTATGCTATGCTATGCTATGATATGTTAGGCTATGCTATACTATGCTATGTTAGGCTATGCTATGCTATGCTACACGAATGCTATGCAAATGCTACGCTATGCTACAATAGGCTATGCCACGCTACACTATGCTACGCTACGCCGACTGCATTTTTGATATCACAACGTGTCTTGTTTGTCTTTAGGTGGAGATGGAGATGGTGAAGATACTTCGGGAGAACCACACCTTGATCAAACTGGGCTACCAGTTCAACCTACCCGGTCCCAGAATGAGCATGACGGGAATCCTGACCAGGAACCAAGACCGCCAGAGGCAGAAACGACTTCAGGAACAAAGGCTACAGCAGCAACAGGGGGCGCCGGAAGGAGCCGCTAATCCACGGACCGCGGCGTTGGTAACGACATTCTCACCGATGTTATTCATAATTCATCATAATAGGGCGATTAGGATTATTTGAAAATGTGAACACTGGCTAAGTATTAGCAAAGCTAAGTGTTGCATATTAGCTCATTCATTGCCATACCCAAATTTATACTTCGTTGTTTGGGAAAATCGTCGTGAACACTTGAGTCGAATTTAAAATTGTGTAACATTAGAACAGGAAGTGAGTCAAAATGCTAAGCTGTTTTTCAAAAAACAGACAGCTAATGCTAATGCTAAGTTGAAAAGGTTTTTTTCTTAACTCATTTACTGCCATTCCCGAATTTATGTGGAATTGAAAAGCATGACGTGGAGCGCCATTCCCGAATTTGTTCGGGTTGTTCTCGCGAGGGGTGCTGATAAAGTGCTGGTCAGACCTCTGGCTGTTTTTTTCCCTTCCACCAGGGAATTTGCCTTTTTTGTCCATGTTAGCGCTTTATTACAGCTTCAGCTGTTGTGAAAGCGCTATAGAAATCAATATTTTTTCTATTTTGGACAGCCGCCTCCATTTCAATCTCAGATAACTTCAGACCCATATAACTTAAGAATTAACTCTTTTTTTAATGAAAAAAGCAAGTCTAAGGTTCTTTACGCTGCATTGAATGTTTATGTCGCCCTAAAACTCAATATTCTGTGGGTCCTGCAATTTCAGTGACAATGACAAAAACCCTGGCACTGGAGTGGACACATTTTTGCATGTCTGTTAGTGAATGAGTTAATATTTTATATATTTTTAAGTTTCATGACGCATCATTAAAGTTAAAAAAAATCACGAAGCTAGCTATTAAGCCAAAAATATACAGTATATATATATGCATATATGTTTGCTGATCCGCAAGTGGCTAATCCCTCCCCCGTCAAAACAATACAGTAATTTTCTATGAGACAATGTTACGGAAATGTAATTGAAGCTCCTCCCATCACATTCAACATAGTTCTTTGGGACAAGGTATTTAGCGAAATAAAATGGCACTTTTTGATGATGCTAAAAGCAGTACTTAGGCGCTAACGTTTTTAGCCAATTATAACAAGTAGGTTTCAAAATTAAAACTATGATTGACATTTCTGTTTCTAGAGAGGAACACCTTCCAGCTCACCTCGATCCTCTCCATGGTCCTCCCCCAAAGTCCCGCGGAGCAACTTAGCGAAAAAGCAAACACCTCCTGCACCTCCTCCGCCACCTCCTCCACCTCCGCCTCCGCCGCCACCTCCTCCCCCTCCACCGCCGCTGATTCCATCCAGCCAGGAGAAAAAGAAGCCCACCCGGACCATCGCGGAGGTGATCAAATCCCACGAGGCTAGTAGCAAAAAGGCTAAAGGTAAAGGGAAGAAGGGCAAGAAAAGCAAAGCTAAGGATGAGACAACCTGCATCCTCAAAGAGCTGAAGAACGCGTTGAGACCCGTGGCGGTTGAGCGACGGGGGGATGACATCAGCAGGCCTTCCACGCCGATGAGGTCGGCTCACGACCAGCTGATGGACTCCATCCGGGGCAGTAGCATCCGGAACCTGAGGAAGGTGAGAAAAAAACAAATTAGCCTATTTAGCTAAAGGACATTTTTTTTCGTTAGCATTAAGCCATGAGTGAATAATTTCCCCAAAAACACTGACCAAAATTTTGTAGTCGCGCAGAGGATAAAGAATATATGCCAGTGACTATGAGTCACTTTGTCCACATGCGTCGCTCTTGGCGACCATTTTGAAACATTCACACACGCCGCAACATCAACGCTAGCTTTTTTTAGCCTCTCTATACATTTCATTTATAAGCGCCTTTCAAAACTCTCAAGGTCACTTTACAGTCAGAGGATGAGTTTTTCTGTGGGTGAGTAGCGGCAGCCACACGCGCCAGCGTTCACTCAACCCGCAAGTAACTCAAATAGATGGAAAGCTAGCTAACTAGCTAATAGATAACTAGCTAATAGATCCCAAGCTATTTATCTAGCCAGCCGAAATAGCCATACAGCTAGCTAACTAATATACAGCTAATACTGTAGATAGCCAGATATCTATCCAGCCAGCTAAATAACCACACAGCCCGCTAGCTAATAGATAGCCTGCTATCAATCCAGCCACCCAGCTAAATAGCCACAAAGCTGGCCAACTAATAGATAGCTAATAAACAGGCAACCACATTTCCAATTCACTGTTAGCGCTAAGCTAACAGCCTTTCATTGGAAGTTTGTTGATGTTGACGTCCGCTGTCCAACATCTCATGCTCACAACTCCCAAAATTAATAACGGTATGTAAAAAAAAATAGAATAACTAAATATGCTAAAATACGCGTGACACTTTTGAATGGAGCAAAGTGTTTGGCGACCTCGTGGCTTGTCAAGAGTGGAAAAAGAAAAGTCAGCTCTGCTTCCAGCCGGAAAAAATTCCTTCACTAAATGCTGCTATTGATAGCTTGAAGTGTGCAGCGGTGGTCAGATAAAGGCAGACGGAGCAACAACACAAACACGCTGTCACTTGACTCTTCACGCTAAAGCTTTTTTGTTTAATATGGTCAAACATGAATAAATCAATAAATAAATCAATAAATAGATATCTTCTATTTTTTAGATACATTTGTATCCATTTATACAAATAAATGTATAAATAAAAAAATATATAAAAATATAGATATACTGTAAATATATTATTAAAAATATAATAAAAAATATATATACAGTAAAGTCTCGTTATATCGATATTCAAGGGAGTCCGAAAAAATATCGATATAACCGGGACTATCGATATATCCGATATCGATATAACGAGACTTTACTGTAGATATATTGTGCGTGTGTTTAATATATAAATGTATGAATAATATTCTAATATAGTATTATATTTTTGTATGTGAATTTACATATATAAAAATATATATTTATATATTAAAAATATCTATCCATATATACATTTACATAAAAATATAATATATTTTAGGATACATTAAAAATAAATATACATTGATTTTTTGTGTTCCTTTTTTCTTTTGAACAGGTTGAATTATATTTTGATAGAATTTTCTTTATATGTACATGTACATATTATAATATATTAAAAGATTATATTTTTATATTTTGAATATAAATTTACATATCTAAACAATATCTATTTATATATTAAAAATATCTATACATATACACATTTATATAAAAATATATATTTTATGATACATTAAAAAATATATAGATTAATTTATATATAGATTTCTTTTAACAGGTTGAACTATATTTTTAAAGAATTATACATATATGTATAATAAAAAATATACATACATATTTTTTTATCTTTTTTTTTTTTTAACAGGTTGAACTTCCATTCCACCTACGATAAAACAAGACGTCGCGTGGGAACTAGCTGGGATACCCAAAGATAAACAGCGATTAAGAAAGGATTTTTTTTTTTTTTTTTTTGGGGGGAACTGACACCAAGATGTCTTTTTGTAATTGTATTTTTTGAAAACCTCAAATTGTTTACCTACAATATTTTTGTCTTCTTTTCTTATAAACTTGTAAATATGACGTGCTCTGTTTGAATGAATGACGTGTTTGTTTCTAAATACACATTTGACTTTGAATGCCGATTTGTTGAAATGACTATATAAAGACTCCCACATGAAAAGCAATGGGAAATTTACATCAACAAGGGGCGCTTCTTTAATAACGATATTGATGGACGATGCTAAGCTAACAGATCAATGCATGAAGAGGCTGCGTTAAGTAGGTGTGAAGTGCGCGACAACAAGCCCTCGGCATGTGCAAAATCATTTTTTTACAGTTCTATTTTCCCCAGCCAGCTTACTGTATTAACTTTCCTCCTTGCTTACTATCTATTCGCATCTTTTTTTACGCCAACACATGTCCACAAACCCCCCCCCCCCCCCACTTGGCATTCCTAAGGCCTAAGTGTGCCTAAGAATAAAATTTCACGGGCTACTTTGTTGGAACAATCTGCCAAAGTGCCGATAAGGGGAATCCTTTCAGTGACATCTGCTTCAAAATGTGAAGACATCCTGCGTGTCCTCATGGAATATACGGACGCATTTGTGCTGTCCACCAGAATGAAACAACAGGACTGATTCACTCCCCAAACGACACAACAAAAACAGTTCATATCTGTCGGTAGATAAAGAAAAGTTACTAAATCCAACTTCTATCTTTCGTCACCTGCTAATTCGTATCCACGCGTGTCACTCGGGTTGCAGAGAGCCAGCGGAAAGTGACATACCTTGGTCTAATCCCCCCCCGCCCTTCCACGTCCCGCGCAGAAGGTCCGCAGCTGAGATGTGACACGGCTAAAAATAAAATAGCACATACAATTTATGATGTTGTTATTGGCACACTTGGGTAAACAATGGCAGGCTAATAACGTCATATTTGATTTCAAAAGAGAAATAAACCCCTCCAAAAAGTTTTATTTCTTTTTAATGGAGGGGACAATATAATGTAGCGATTCACCGTGTACTTATTCATTCAAAATATACATAACTGGCTGGCTGGCTGGCTATCTATTAGCTATCACACTGCCTAGCTGGCTCTCTATGTAGCTATCTAGCTGCCTAGCTGGCTATCTATCAGCTACTTATTGGCTGTCTAGCTGGCTATCTAGCTGGCTGGCTAGCTATCTGGCTATCTAGCTAGCTATCTACCTATCTAGCTAGCTAGCTGGCTATCTATTTGCTATGTATTAGCTATATAGCTAGCTATTAGTTATATGGCAAGCTAGCTAGCTAGCTGGCTGTCTAGCTGGCTATATATTAGCTGTCTATTGGGTATCTATTTGCTAGCTATCTTTCTGTCCATTTGAAATACTTCCGGGTTGAGTGAACGCTAGTGCAAACTATGGGCATTTAAGCTAATTAAGCCTCATTGCTAATTGTATGCGACAATCAAGACCATTTATTTTATTTATTCATTTATTTATTTATTGTATTTGAAAAAAATTAAAGTACCGGTAGTTAAAAATAAACAAAATAACGGCTAAATATTTAACGTATATTACCATGGCAATTTTCCCAGTTATATGAAAGTCTTAGCATTTTTTTAGCTTGTTCGAATCAATCAAAGCAAAAATTGATGGAACTTTGCTAGCATAAGATTGAACAATTAGCAAAGGTGCTAACATGCAATACAAAAAGCTGATCAATCAAAAATAGTCATCAGTAAATAAATAAAATGTATATATTATGATATATATGTATATAATATATACAATAGTAAATAAGTAAAGAGTCGCAACGCTAGCTTAAAGCTAGCAGTTAGCATTGCTAGCTTTTAGCCTCCTCACGTCATCAACTATACCTTCAAATTGTTTTTTTTTTCATTTTCAATGCATATCTTAACATAGTGCAGAAAATTTACCATCTTTACATAAATAAAATAAATTCTGATCCTCTCATAGCAATTTTGGTGTCGAGTAAACGTAAACATCAAGAGGTGTAAAACTAAAACTTTAAACTTTATTCCTCAAATTTTACACAGTCAATGACCCAATTCCAACAAATATTGTCCAAACTCTTCTTTATATTGTATAGCGTGAAGTAAAAAATGGAAAGATGGAAAAAAACAAAACAATAACCGACTTGAATGTAGTGTCATCGTGTTATTATAATAGAACAAAAAAAAACATGTCCGATGAGTTGACATCATCACAATATGTCACTTATTAAAATAAAATATAAGTGTCAGTTTATTAAACGGGAGTCTACATCGATACGCGAATGTACACAGGACGAACAACGTCATTCTTCTCACAAAGTGCGTACGTACGTTGCGCTTTCTGATATACGGAGTACGCAAACCTGAACGTATCCTGCATACGAGCTTCCTCATTCTGTGCAAAAAAAACCCGAACAAAGACTCACAATTGGAGCACATTTACAGAAAACAGCAGCTTAAAGCGAAGAAAAGAGTCCAAATATGGTTTTTTTTTTGGTTTTTGTTTTGTAGAAAATCTGATTGCTAAACTAGAATCATTAGAGTAAGCAAAAAATTATAATTAAAGGTATGAAAATATGTCTTTTTTCTCTCAACGGGGGGGGGGGGAGGATATTTGACTGGAAGATCAGTGACAGCTTGATGTCAAAATTGCACTTTTTTTTGGAGGGTGGGGGTAGAGCGGCAGAGTGACAGAATGCGGGGAATGTGTGGCGACAAAGTGACAGATGGCCTGACGGAAAAAAAAAAGGTCCAAGATAGTTAACAAGAGGCACAGGACAAATATGAAAATGTCCGACAGATTAAATGAGGTATTGCACTGATTATTAATAAAAAGCATAAAGGCAACAAAAAAAAAACAGTAAATTAATTGAAAAAAATGTTTTTTTCTGTTATTTGAAATTAAAGATTTTGTTTTGAAAGTAACATTTTTTTGCGTCATTGTGATCCAAAGATACGGAAAGGAATACGAGAGGTGAGGAGGGAGGGGGTGTAAATACATCACTAGTCATCCCATTCATCCTCATCTTCAAAGTCCTCATCGTCTTCGTCGTCGTCGTCCTCATCTGGAAAAGAGACCAAAAAAATGAAATGAGCTCACACATTTAAATATTAATATTATTGATATAATAGTACCCGAAGAATGAATAGCTTTGCTCCGCTTCTGCATGACCTCCATCAGCGCCCCCACGATGCCAGCCGAGGGGGCCAAGGAAGATGGCGGCGAGTCGTTGCTTTCGTCCCTCTGAAATGACAAAATTCGCCACTCAGGTCATAGAGCGGTTGCGCCAGCACCGTTTTTGATCTAAAGTAACGTCGGTGCCATTCGACTGTCATCATTGGACAGCTCTGGGGCGATTGTGCTGTTTTTTTTTCGCCTGTAATAGGTAGCATTTTCACAGCCTCCACTTTGTTCAGTATGGGGATCGGTCGCCGCTTGGAATTGAAGTGGATTTTCAGTATGTGGGGCAGGAGATGTGAGATGAATCTATTTTCATCAATGGATGCGACAGCTTCGTGTTTGCGTTCAACATTTAGCTTGTAGCATATGTGCATATTTCACCATGATGTTCCTGATCCACTGGTGAAAAGGAGGCTTTGATCATCTCCTCTTTCATCTAGAACTGCTTCACGCAACAAAGAGGGTGCAGAAAGTGCTTAGGATGCGTTTTTGTGTTGTGATATTATTTTTTGTTGTTGATGTTTGACCACAAGAATGGCTGCCTTTACAGCAGCTCCTGTATTTTGTTTTTCTACTTCTTCCTTTCCTTTCCTCACTTTACTGCATTTCTCCACTGCGAGACTAATCAAGGCTAATCCATCTATCCATGGCGAAAAAGAGAGGAATGAGAAGAAAGTCACCGGTTTGAGTTGAATCCCTTCTCGGATTTGGTGCAGAAGAGCATCTCGCCCGGTATTGGACGCCGGGCGTTCCTTTTGCTCCACCTTCTTGAGTTGGGTGCCTTCGCGGATCTGACTCAGCAAGGCCGACTTGCCGCCGGGCGGCAAACCGCCGTCCGCTGTCCCGTTAGCCTCGAAGGACGCCGGCGGAGGCATCGGAGGGGGCGGGGGAGGTGGGGGCGGAGCTCCCCCGAAGGAAGGAATGGAGGAAGTGGGCGGCGGCGGCGGAGGGGGCGGTCCGGGCGCCGAGGCGTGGGCCGGCGGCGGCGGCGGGGGCAGGTAGCCTCGGCTAGGGGGAGGCGGCGGCGGCGGAGCGGTCATCCCCGGCCGGGACGGGGGCGGCGGCGGCGGTGCGGAGACGGGGGCTCGGGAGGGCGGCGGGGGAGGCGGGGCCCCTCGCCCGCGGGCGGGCGGCGGGGGAGGCGGGGCAGAGCTGTGATGGGGCGGAGGGGGAGGAGGACCGCCTCTGGATGGAGGTGGCGGGGGGGCTGCGGGGGACAAAAAAAAAAATGGCGTTATTGTTGCTATTTATTGGAGAGGTGGATTTTCTGCGGGTAGTCAGTCTTTTGACGAGGGAAAACAAAAATAATACGGTATGCTACAGTTCATTTAGCTGGCTGTCTATTTGCTATCTTTTAGCAAAATGGCTGGCGAGCTAGCTTTCTGGCTGGCTATCTATTAGTTATATAGCTAGTTGTCTATCTATTGACTATCTATTAGCAAACTGACCGGCTAGCTATCTATTAGTTATATAGCTAGTTGTCTAGCTGGCTATCTATTGGCTATCTATTAGCTAACTGGCCGGCTAGATAGCTATATGGCTGGCTATCTATTAGTTATATAGCTAGTTGTCTAGCTGGCTATCTATTGGCTAACTAGCTTTCTATCTATTTACTTCCAGGTTAAGTGAACGGTGGCGTATGTGGCTGCTGCTGCTCACTCATAGAAAATTGAGAGTTTTGAAAGGCGCTTATAAATGAAATGTATTATTATTATTATTTACAGTTCCGCGTTTATGTCATGGATGACGAAAAATCGCCAACAGATATTGACTTATTTATTTATTTATGCATGTATTTACATATGTATTTATGTGTGTATTTATGTATGTATTAATGTGTGTATTAATGCACATATTTATGTGTATTTATGCATGTATTTATTTATGTAATTTTGGATGCATTTATGTATGCATTTACTTATTTATTTAAATATCTATGTGTGTATTTATTTATTTGTCCCACCTTGTCGTCGCAGTTCATTTTTGACCGCTTCCACGCCTCCTTTCTTCTCAATGAAGTCGTAGATGACCTTGGAGGTCTCTTTGTCCTTCAGCTGCGCCTCGGAGATGCCGCACATGTCGAAGAGGTTCTTCAGCTCGGGGTCCAAGTTATTCAACTAGTGGAAAGCGGAAAGGGTTAAAATGACAAGACTTTTTGATACATTTCATTACTAAGCGCCTTTCAAAACTCTCAAGGTCACTTTATAGTCACTTTATAGTCACTGTGATGCTAGTGTCATCAATGGCGTTTTACATTGAATGTTAGCATTAGGCTAAAAGCCATTCATAGCTTTTATAGTTTGATTCATATTTAAACTTTAAATTTGACCTTTTTTTCCCCCATTTTGCATAGTTGGAAGTTGACTACCGCCATTTAGCTTGGCGTCCATTTATTTAAATCAGAAGATGGGAATACAGGTAACATCCGACTTACGACCGAGTTCCGTTCCGACCAAACGGTCGTAAGTCAAAATAATATTAAAAAGAATTGCCGACTTTGAAGTCTATTCGTGGATGTTTCTTAAGCAAAATACGGTGGCCCCGACAGTTCAATTTGTTTTGTCCAACTTAAAAATTATATACAGGTAACATCCGACTTACGACCGAGTTCCGTTCCCGCCCCAAACGGTCGTAAATCAAAATGGTCGTAAGTCGAAATCCATGCGAAATTGCTGTACGGGTGGTCGTAAGTCGAGCCGGTCGTAAGTCGGATGTTACCTGTAATTCATTTGAATGACATCATCCGTTGCAATCAATTTCAAGGGCATTAAAGCGGATGACTTGCAAAATGGTCTAAATGCAATCTTGCCTTGCGTAATCGCATACAAAGGAGGGGAGGGAGAGGTAGTGGGGGGGCTTTTTGGGAACAAGTCCAAGGATGCAAACGCAGGTTGCGCTCAAAATCCCCTTGTGTAACCGCGCCGGAAAAACACGATGGCGGAGATTAATATTTTTTGGGAGCCCATGTTTCATTTCAAAGATTCCTTCGTCATGTTTAGTCACATGTGGCGAATGTAATAAATGTTTTTATAGATTTACTTACGTCAAATCCCGTGTTTGGATCCCATCCTACATGCCCGATGTGCCTGTGACAAAGTTTAAAAAAAAATAAAATCATACTAATAATAATACATTGGATTTATAAGCGCCTTTCACAACTCTCAAGCTCACTTTACAGTCACAGGATAAGTTTTTCTGTGGGTGAGCAGCGGCAGCCACAGGCGCCAGCGTTCCCTCAACCCGGAAGTAACTCCAATAGATAGAAAGCTAGCTAGCTAGCTAATTGTGGAAGTCACTCAAATAGATAGAAAGCTAGCTAGCAAGCTAATTGATAGCTTATAGCTAGCTAGCTAGCCAGTTAGCCATATAGCTAGCTAGCTTTTGACGGCGCGTGAATGATGAGCCATAAGGGCACAACGACGTTCACTCACTGGAAGTTGCTCGGCGTTCCGATGTCGGCTTTGGTCAGCCGCTTTTTCTTGCCTTTGTTCTTCTTCTCCTTCCTAAACGTGGAGTGCATGATGTTGTTCATCTGAGAGTTGCTGTGGAAACGATGCCCCATGCTGATTTCCGGGTTTCTGATGTCCACGGTGGCCATGGGAAGCGCCGGACCTGGAAGACCACATTGAAAAGTGCTGTTATTATTATTATTATTATTTTTATTAATTCCCTTGCTAGTTTTCGTATCTATGTGAAGTTTTGATCAACCGGATTAGCTCGATGCCCAAGTGGAAGCTCCGTACCTTTATCACCACAAGGACTTTTAGGCGTTTTTGTTGGTAAAGGCGAAACGGAGCGACTTCGCCTTCTCCTCACCCCGTCCCAAATCCCCCCGTCGCGACACCCGTCCGCCCCGACGTCGCCGTTAAAAGCGCAAGCTCGCACTTGTGCCGCGGAAGGCTCGGCGAAATTCGGGTAAAGTTCATCCTGGGGGAGGACCAAACAGTGCAAAGTGGACAAGCAGCCCGCCGGGCCTAAACCGCCACCGCGCTGGTCCGATGGAGCCGATAGGAAAGTGGTGCAGAACATCATCGCCGCAATTGGGGGTCCTGACGGTAACGTCGTTTACTTAAAACAGAACATTACAAATGGCTTCCGGCGGATGCATCATATCCACCTCCGGTGAAAAAATAACTCCTGTTGTCTGGAAGTCCTAAATATTCTGTTCAAAAGACCAACAACAAGCCCACCCCCCCAAACTCCCCGTGCACATCTGGACAACTTTTCAGACCAATACGAAAACCGCCACACTCTTATTGGCTCGTTCGTTGCTCTAGCTCCGCCCACTTTGACCAGTTTACCCTCCCTTTACGCGTCAAACCGCACACGCTCGGTGGCTATAATCCCCTCATATTATTCGAGGATTTAATGAGTGGTTTTTACATAATAATCCCCCCCGCCCACCTCCGTCGCGCCTAATCTCAGATTAAACCTCCGACAAATGTCGGGAGAACGTCAAGGGATGGCGAGGTGTGGAGGGGGGGGGGATAATTAAAAGATGGACAGGAAAACGGTGGGCAACGTACCATTTGGAGGCTCGCGTCTCTTCTCTGTGAACACAAGACAAACCAAACGGTTACAAAAACGGGTCGCTAGGTGGCGCCGGGCGGAGAGAGAGGCAAGATGGAGTTGCTAGCGAAAGCCAAAGATTTGGCCAAGTCGGAGTTAGCGAAGGGAACGGTTATGATCATAGTGTGTGTGTGTGGGGGGGGGGGGAGGAGTCCAGAGTGGAGTGGGAGGGAGGAAAAAAAGGCTTAGTGAGCAAAGTGTGTGCATCCATGGTAGAAAGCTTGAAGAGGAGAGCGGAGAAACCGGCTGAGAGTTTTAAAAGAAAGAAAGATATCATTCATCAAACCCGAGCAATGCCGCTAATAATATATATATATATATATATATATATATATATATATATATATATATATATATATATATATATATATATATATATATATATATACACATACACAGTAAAGTCTCGTTATATCGATATTCAAGGGAGTCCGAAAAAAAATATCGATATAACCGGGACTATCGATATATCCGACCCTGTTTGCATGTAATTTTCTCCGTGCGTGCATAGAAATAGTATCGATATAACCGGGACTATCGATATATCCGATATCGATATAACGAGACTTTACTGTGTATATATATATATATATATATATCATAATGTCACATGAACGATGTAGTTATTATTTTTAATTTCACGATGAAAGCGCTATATAAATCAACTCCGTACCCGATTTCCTTTGCCTTTTGCCCAACAGCTCTGACAGGTGACCTCGGAAACGCTTAGCCTCCTCCTCGCTAGCAAAATTCAGGCCCACTTGACTCGTCTGTAGAATTTAAGAAAAAGGGAATTAGAATAAGCACAAAAAAATATGAGCGGTCAATGAGTGTATTCTTTGTACTAAAATGATTTTTATCAATTTTATCCGCCACATTCATCATGACCTGCTCCATCACTGCTTAAAAAAGGGGTGTGGTCTTCGCTTCTCACCTTTCACATTCATCTCAAGATAGTTTTTTGACGTTTTTTTTTCTTCAATTTTCAACTGAAATAAAACCTTGTTTTTTTTTGTCCTTGTATTTTTTTGGGGTCAGTAAAATGCAAAAGCAGCAAAGGAGGTTGGGGGATGTCAACTCACGTCTCCGGCAAACGAGATGAAGAATGGTCTGGAGGGATTTATGCTAAAGTTGTTGTACAGCTCCTGCTCGAACAGCATCTTACCGTCCTGTGACAAAACAAAAAATAAAATAAAAATACATCAACGTGAGAGATCTTGGATGCGTCATCTTCAGCCATCTTTTCTTGTAAAATCCTTAAAATGTATTTAATTTGATAAAAATTTCCTAATTTTTCGACTTGAGCACAGCTATTATAGAGAAATGCTGCCCTCGTGTGGTTATATTACAGAATGCAGGGAATTTGGGGGACTTTTATGAACAGTTTTATTGGAATAAAGCGCTTTTATATGACATTTCTCAACACTTCAAGATATTCCCGTTTATCTTACACATTTTGATACCACATTCAATGGCATACTAACGAATTGTATGTCCACCAAGGTGATTATTAAATATGAATGTGTAGTACTTACTACCTTGATGTCAAACACGCGGATAAAGTAAGATCGCTGAGGGTTGTCCTTAATCAAACAGGCCACGCCGCAACATCTTTTGGACCAGGTGGCGTTCCGGTCGGCCAGGAAGACCTGGACCACCGCCGAAGACAACGTCTAGGACGGGGGAGCAGCAGAGTCAGTCAAAAGTGCCGATACAGCATGTATAAAATAAAATAAAATAAAATAAAATAAAATAAAACAAAAAAAAAACAATAAATGAAACAAAATAAATATTACATGCAAATCAACTAAAAATAAATGAAAGAAAACTAAAAATAAACAACAAATAAAATAAAAATCAACTAAACTATAAATAACGTAAAAATAAAACTGAAATAAAATATAAATATATTAAAAAAAGACTTAAAAATAAAACAAAATAAAATAAACAATACATCAAAATAAAATAAACAATAAATCAAAATAAAAATGACATAAAATAAAAATAAAAAATAAATACAAAACTAAATGCAAAAATAAAAAAATACAAAAAATGAAAATAAATTAATTAATGAAACAACAAATTAATAAATAAATGTAATTAAATTCAGGGCATTTCTAAAATTTTCCAAAATACAAGAATTCAGAAGTGCGTGGGCTCCCTCTACTGGTCAGCAACAGAATCGCTCTTGATAGGAAGATATATTATGAACTGCAGCGTCAATGTTCAATGTACGCATTACAGTACAGTAGCTTATAAATACAGCTTAGTACATTTTGGGGTGGAAAAAAAGTTTTAAGAGTCACTGCCTTTTGGTTTTAAGATCTCCTCAAGGCGCTGCGCACAAGCTCGGATTAACGCACAGATCAAGGAGGCCGCTCAAAATGTCTGTACAGCTATTAATAAAAGTAACATCCGCCCTCAGGATCCGTTCTCAAACAAATCCTTCCTACTTATAAAGTTGAAAAGCGCGCATCCGAGCACAGACGGCGAGTTTCCAGTCAGGCGCCATGTTGGTTTTTACAGGTCGCCGCGGGGTTTGCTATCCTGGGATGTAAACCCACGCTAGGCCAACATTCGCGACGTTGTTTGAAATTTGGGTCGCGCGGGTCGAGGCTGGGAAGCATTTTCCGCCACTGACGCCCTCGGCTGGCATTTTGTCTTGTGCTTCTTAAGAGTATACAAACACAAAGGTCCTGTTTTTGCTTAAATATTGACAGAAAGGATGAGAAAATCCCGCTTGGTGATGTCATTTTTGACGCACTGCCACAACAACGGAGCAAAAGTAGAGGGACGGCGTCCACGTGGGCGCTCATACACGTGGAAACAAAAGCTAAAGCTATCTATCTATCTATCTAGCTAGCTATTTATTAGTTTTATATTAGCTAGCTAGCTAGCTTTCTATCCTGCCATTTTGTTTCACGTCTCAAGTACTAAAAGCTATCTATTCGCTCGCTATCTATTCGCGAGTTAATAGCTATATATTCGTTAACAAATAGATAGCTAATACAGCTAGCGAATGGCTATCTATTCGCTAGCGAATGCTAGCTATTCGCTAGCTAGCTAGCTAGCGACGAGATAGGTATATTTAGTTTATTGTGTATTTTTGTTCAACCTCTTCTGTTGCCTGTGATCATTGCTATCTTTTCACTAGCTAATAGCTATCTATTCGCTAGCTATTAGCTATATATTCGCTAGCTAGCTTGCTATCTATATGAGTAACTTTCAAGTTGAGTGAACGCTAGCTCACCCACAGAAACTTATCCTGTGACTGTAAAGTGACCTTGAGAGTTTTGAAAGGCGCTTGTAAATAAAATGTATTACAATGTATTATTATTAACACACACACAGGGATGACAGTAGCTAGCGCATCGGCTAAGCTAGCAAGCGCCTCATTCTTTTCAATTCCCAAATATGACATCATTCAATCTGATTCTCTTGGACGCTATATTAAGATTTTATTGTGTTTTTTTGGAATGACGTCAAGGCTAAAGAGCCCGAGGTTTCATCCGCCCGTGGAGTGCTGATCCATCCCGACAGGGTCAAAAGACGACAGGAAGCGAAGCTACGCGCACTCGCTAACTTCTTCGGCTCAAACCATCCATGAAAATGTATCATTTGGGTTCTCCTCCGGGACACGAATTTGACCTCATTTTGTGCAGGAAGGAAGAAAAAAAAGATAATAGCTGCTGTTTAAAATGACTTTTTTTAAAAAAAATTGCAGGCAGGAAGAACATAAACGGGTTGATATTGAGTGGAATTATGTTCCGTTTATGCAGCACAAATAACCAAATGGGGGTCTGACCACGGGACTTCCTGTAGGATGCTGATCGGGCAGTCTGTGCACACACACACACACACATACACACACACAGCATAGATTAACCCCCCCCCCCTCGCCTACCCCCTTTTTTTCCTACTGATGGCGAAAACCGAGGGAATACCAATGAGCATCTCTGCACGTGCACGAGTCAAAACGTTGGTGAAATCGCGTTCCTCTTTTCGTACTGCAAGAACGGAAGCATTCTAACCACCTTTTACCGCCTTTTGCGCAGTCGCGCAGGAACACAAATCAATGTTGCAAAATAGCCATTAAATCCGTTTTACATTTGCGATAGAGAGACAAATACGCCCCCAGTTGCATACAAAGATGGAGGGCAATTTGGAAGAATGGTCCTAAATTCTCTCATCTCAAAAATAAAATAAAAATCATCTAAACTAAAAATAAAATAAAAATTAAATAAAAAAAGAGATTTAAAAATAAAAATGAAATAACACAAAATAACATAAAATAAAAATAAATAAAAATAAATGAAACAATAAAAATAACATAAAAATTAAGTCGAAAAATTAAAAATAAACTACAAATAAAATAAAAATCATCTAAACTAAAAATAAAACTGAAATAAAATACAAATTAAATAAAAAAGAAAGAATTAAAAATAAAAATGAAATAAAATAAAAATTAAATCAAAATCAAAACCAAAGAAAAAATACTAAGACAAAAAAATAAAACAAAATAAAATAAAACACAATAAAATAAACAATAAATCAAAATAAAAATGAAATAAAATAAAAATAAATTTGAAAAAAATAACAAAAACAAATTAATAATTAGATTTAATTAAAGTGCGGCGGAGTAATGTCGCCGCGGCGTCTCTGAACGCGCTTACGTCAACCGACGAACTGCTAAAAAGGGGAAAAAGAAGACAAAGTGAAGCGGCGTGCGGCTTAAGCACAAACACGTCCGTCAAGACTCACGAGGCAGGAAATTGGGAGCGTAGGTAGTTTTTCGCTGTCAGGTGAGGTTAAAAAAACAAAAAAGAAATAAATAAACATAACATCATCTTTGTGTTCAACAAAATGAGGCCAGAGAAAATAAATATTGATATTTTTTTCACATCCTGATAGGATTATGTCATGGCATTTTGCAACTGTGATGAAAATTGACACTTTTTTTGCCACTATTGACATTTGAACATTCACATTATCATTATTATTATCAATATTACATACTATGAATTAAAATAGGTTAATAAAGTGTCATCCATGTTAACTTTGACTGTTTCTCCACGTGGATGACGTCTCTTTTGACCCACGTGTCCTAAAGTTTAATATTAGGCTGGTAAGTTGGTATGTATTATCATTAGTAGTAGTAGTAGTAGTAGGAGCAGTAGTATTAGTATTAGTAGTATCGACGTCATAGTATCAGGCCGGACATTGAGTATCAACACCTATATCGATACTTTTCAGGGATGGGAGAATAAAATGATCAATGCATGGGTGTTGTTTATGATCATAGAAAAGTAGAGATGATTGTGATTACTTTTATTTCAGTTTTACGATAGTGACATTTGACTGCAGTCAGGCTGGTTGAGCAGGACTTTTCAATTTTGGGGGACTAACGCAGTATGGCGATGGTGGTGTAGGGGGGACACGATCAGTTCGCACTAGTCCGCGTTGTCCCCTGCCAAGCCTTGTCGGCACATTCCTTCAGTGGACGCACTTCCCGAAAACAACCCAAGTTCGGATAATGTTATATAATAGCTTCGAAAAAAAGTCATTTTGCTAGCTGTTGATTGATTTAGCAGCTAACCAACAACAGGGGGTGACGCCATTAACCCCAGGGCAGCCCTGTTGAAGCTGGGGGTGCGGGTCTAAGTCGAATAGCAACATTTCGTGGGTGATTTCAGGTGTGTCAATCGTCAACCTTGACGCGTCGAGGCCTAATAAAACGGATTATGTCTCAACGTTGGTCGAGTGAGAGCGTCCCGAGCGAGATTCGACGTCCCCGCTCGCCCGTGCCCCGTTGCCTCGGCTGTCAAAACAAACGAACCCTCTCCTCAACCCAGATAGAACAAGGAAGGGGACAAAAAGGCTCACTTCAAACCGGAAGACAAGTTATCAAAGTAGAAAGGCTGACGTGAACTTACGATGCATTTCCTGCCCAGGTGGTTAAAAATGTAGTCATTCTCTTGAGGCGTCAGTAGTATGGAACCGACATTTGTTTGCCGTTGCGGATGAAGTCCGCTCATTGTGAAACGAAACGATAACGTTTACTCTAAGAAGGTAAACGGAGTCCGAAAAGATCCATAAACAATCCCCGGGTCATCCGTGGCCTTCTTCCGTCCGATTCTTCCTCCTTGAGTGAAACTTTCACCGGGGTAGTCGCACGGCTGTAATGCCAGAAGTGTCGAAGAAGAAGATGTCAGATCTAGATTTTGTGCAAAACTGGATCAAAATTGGAGCGGAAAACGCCAAAAAGTTTCCTGGGAACTCTGAGTGCCTTAGCGCCCGTAGTCAGTTCCATCCAACATGGCAGTGTCAGGGCGAGTCCATTCTTGTGGAATGGGGGGGGGGGGGGTTACGTCTTCCTACGTCTGCATCTCGCGCACCAAAAACAACCAGTAACACATGAAAACACACGCTAAAAGCACACATTTAGCATTAAATACAACCAGATCATATTTAAACACAGTCACGTGCACGATTATGTGGAAAATAACATCTCTCTCGATGTCTTCCTCAGGTGTGGTACGATCCTGTCCGCCCCTGGTTTTTATGACAGGAATGTGTGCAGTGCAGAAAGGGAGGAGGTAAAACACAAGGTGCATGTTGCCAGCAGAACACCTTCAGCTCCTTGAAGGACTTTCAGATGAAATTAATGCAAATCTAAAAGCACATAAAAAAGCATTAAAATTATCTCCCCTTAGATAAAATCATGCCACTTAATTCAACCAGAAAAGAGGGGTTGTCTTTAATCCATGCACTGGAAGGAGTGATTGAGACTTAATTTCCTCCCTGGATTTTAAATGCTGCTCGGATGATTCATCACAATGCACTAAATATAGTATGCCATAAATTGAAGTTGAATTAAGACTGCTCCAGTTACGACAGGTACCCTCAGGGGTATGACGACCACGTACATGAACGCAGTACATTTATTGTTCTGGTGCCATGTTAGTCAATAGATATTACACTGAGATCATCTCCCCCCCGTTTTTTTTCACGAGGCGTATTATTCTCCACAAATGATATTGCAAAATAGCAATTTCCAAGTATACATCATTGCCTGGGTGACTCATACTTATTTCAACAGTAAGCCTGGGGATATTTTTACAACATGCTCAGTCAGGCTCATCTACGGGTGTTATGCAGGATGGAGGCATGGTGGAAATTGAAAAATGATAATAATACTGTAGAGAGAGAGAAAGAAAATACACACCAGATGTTTCATTGATTTATTTATGTATTTGTTGTATGCTTTCGTTCTAGCCCTTTTAAATCACACTGTGTGCTTTTTTGTACGTGTCGCCATATAAAATTTGAATTAGTATATTTTATTTATGTTTATTTGTGATATAAAAATAGTTTTTAACCAATTTCCACTGCAATAATGGGGTCACACCAGTATACACGCCCTCACGACTAGTTTAGGATTAGCACAGGGGTGTGTAGACTTTTTATTCCGTTTTTAGTTTGCATCTCTGAAGAACCTGAATTGACACAACTTTGACCTTGTTCACAACAAACGAATACCTGTACTTCCACGTGGTCCTTGGTCAACCAAATTCCGCTGCATTGCATTTACAGGCTTGACCAACTTGAAAAACCTGACTGACAAGTGGAGGATAAAAAAAAATCCAGGAAATGCTGCATTGCTCCACCTGGTTTGATTTTTTTTTTGTTTGTTTTAAGATTGCCTCACCGAAAGAACATAAGAGCATTCTCTCCCCCTGTCATGCGTGGAACAGAGTTTTTAATCTTCAAAGACCTCAAAGCTAAATTATGCAATTGAAAGTAATCATTGTGCTGTGAAACGTTTATTAGAAACGCCATCACAGTGTCAAAAAATGCCCCTTGGTATGCATCTACACAGTTAGACAAGAATATGTTAGTCGTGTGGCTGCTTGGTCATCTTGTGTGTGTTTTAGCAGTGACACTTAATGGGGGTCACGCTCATTAAATTTCAGCCTGACCTACAAAACAAGACAATGAGGTCAAAAGAAAATATGAATATTATATTTTGGATGTCCCTGCAGGCTTTTGCATACATTTTTTAATCACCTTGGCATACATTCAATTTGTTAGTATGCCATTCAGTGGGAAGATAGCGTTCAACGCGGTATCAAAATGTGTAAAAATAAAAAAGGAATATCTTTGCGTGTTGAAAAATGAAATGTGAAAGTCCTTTAGTCAAATAAAGTAGTCAAATTGTTATTATGAGTCATCCGCCCCAAATTCCTTGCATTCTGCAATATAACCACAGGAGGGCAGCATTTGCCTATAATAGCTCTACTGACGAAAAAAATGTGTGATTTCTAATAAATGTACAATACATTTCAGGATTTTAAGACAAAAAGCGGCTCATTTAATTATTTGGGGTTGTATATATATTAAAAAAATGTTATTACTTTAAAAGGGGGCATTTAAAATTGTCGCAATGAAACGCGACACAAGGATGTGACGTATCAGGAAGAGGAAGATCGTCGACTCAGTCAAGTGGTGCATACAGGTGCGCTCAGTTTGTTCAGGAACCCGTTTTCTGTTTTAAACTGGGGCATAAAACCAGAAATATTTCCTATTATCGTCAATTTAATCATGCCTGCTTTTTTAAATCGTGATTGAACAATATAAACATCCGTTCACAATGTAATGCTATAGGAGGATACATCGTCGGTCACAATGAGACGCGACACAAGGAAGTGACGTATCAGGAAGCAAAGGGAAGTCGATAGGTACATACAGGTTCGCTAAGTTTTGTAGAGAACCCATTTTGGTTATAAACTGGGGTTTAAAACCCTGACTGTTTTTGTTGAGTCCGAAACATGTCACATCATGATCAATGTAATCACGTCTGCCTTTTTTAATCGTGATTGAGCAATACAAACACGCCTACTCACAATCGGACACTAATATGTCGGTCACAATGAGACGTGACACAAGGAAGTTACGTATAGGAAGTAGAGGGGAGTCGAGGGGTACGTTCAGGTGCGCTCAGTTTGGTCGAAAATTGACATTTTTGTTGTAAAACTATGAATAAAAACCTGAAATTTTGGTCGAAAACCGAATTTGTTGAGAACCGAGAAGGTTCTGTATTGTATTTTGGATCCCCACGGAAGCAGGCTATTATATACATATTTAATCACGTTGGCGTACATACAATTTGTCAGTATGCCGTCCAATGGGAAGATATGTTTCAACGTAATATCAAAATATGTGAAAAAAAAAATGGAATATATGGGAGTGTTGAAAAATGAAATATGAAATTGCTTTAGTCAAATAAAACTAGTTAAACTGTTTATGAAAGTCCTCCCCATAAATTCCCTGCATTCTCCAATGTAACCACAGGAGGGCAGCATTTCGCTACATTACTGAAATCTAACAATGTGTGAATTCTTATACATTTAATATATTTAAGTATTTTACAGCAACATGTGGCTAATTTTATAAATTATTTTAGGTATTTTATATAAAAAACTATTTTATTACTTTACAAGGGGGCATTTACAATTGTTGTAAGCCATATGTGGTTTCAACTCTTACCGTGTACTTTTAAATATAAGTAAATTAAAAAAAACATATTTAGATATTGAATCAATTAAAATATATTCCATATAACTACTACTTCACACAAAGGAATGTTTAAAATCCAACATTAAAAAAATTAAGTGCCAATCTATCGAACTTGAATGTTAAATTTAAGTGAAAGTGTTTGGAATTATCGTAATGTTCTGCTGGATAATTGTCATTATGATGGTTATTAATTAATGTCTTTTTTTGGGTCTTCTGGAGAATAAAGGCTGGAGGAGCAGGGAGCCGTGTCCACGTCAAGTCAACAGAATGCTTCCACGAAAAATTGCAAGGTCAGATACAAAAATATTGAACCCGTTTTGTTTATGTATTAAAATTAACAAAGTTCAAGTGACGTCATCACACGAAAACCGGTTTTCTTCACGTAGCCTTCCAAACAAGTTTCTCATGTCTTGACGTTGCGTTTGTTCTGCTGAGCAGCTTTATGAAAACAGATGTTACTTTGCGGTTTAATTTAGAACCCCATACCTGCCACGCCAACTAGTTAAACTGGATTTTGCGAGATTTGCTTTGATCATAACAGTGATTATTATGATATATAAAATGTTTTTTTTTGTCATGTAATTGTATTATAAACGCAGTCAGATATGAACATTATGACAAATTTATATTTGAGTAATGTGTGTTACTTCCGGGTTGAGTCAACGCTGGCGTGCCTCACTAAAAAAAAACTTAACCTGTGACTGTAAAGTGTCCTTGAGAGTTTTTAAAGGTGCTTATAAATGAAATGTATTGTTATTCAGATAGACGATTTAACAGCGATGGTTTAAAAAAAAACGCATTATCCTTCACTACTAAAACTGAACACTAGATGGTAGGATTGTAACGTTTTTTAAACAGGCTTGGGGTAGGCCCCCTTGAATGCCCCAAAATCTTGTTTTTCATTCATAGAAACATGAGCAAAATTGTTTGAAAACCACCATTTAGGAAAAAAATTAACACTTAATGCCCCCTCCACCCCCTCTATACTATGTCCTTGGTGGTTTATCTAACATCTAATCACATTTTCACCCCCTTAGTCAAGAGCAGTAAGCCAAACGCTCCAGTAACATCTCCATCCCATTAAGGACCTCCACATCCTGCCGTCAATGGCGTGACGATAACATTTTCTCATCAAATCCGTTCCATTAGGCTCATTTCAGCCTAAGGAAGATGAAGCCGTCTTAGTCCCTCCGGAAATTAACTCCAGTCCGCCGCTTAGAAAATATAATTTCAGAACCCAACAGATAGAAAGCTAGCTAGCTGGCCAATAGATAACTAATAGCTATTTATCTGTCTAGCTGGCTACCTAGCTAGCTAACTATTTGCTATCTTTAGCTATCTCGCGAGCTAGCGATCTAGCTAGCTTTCTATCTAGTTAGCTATCTATTTGCTATCTATTTCTCGCTAGCTAGCTATCTATTGTCGTGGTGTTTTGTGGCACTGGAGATATTTCCAAATCGGGTGCCTGTTGCTCCGATAACATTTGTACCCCCCCCCCCCACCTAGCCCCCTTTAATAGGATGAAGGGACAATAAAGACATTCCTCCCAAAAGCAGCTTTGCACTATTCCCGCGAGGCCTTCAATAGTTCCCTCATTAGGGATTCAAGGCATCCCGTCACGCCCCCACATCTCCCCCCACTTCTCCGGAGGGTGCGCCATGTCACAAATCAACCCCCCCCCCTTTATCTCTTAAACATAATATTGTTATCAACTTGGCCTGTTGATCAACTTCTTCCACAATAACAACTTTAAAAAGGGACAGAACTAATTGTCCTATTGTCTTGTCCTTCATGTATTTTATTTAAATAATAATAATAGTAATAATAATAATAATACATTTCATTTGTAAGCGCCTTTCAAAACTCTCAATGTCACTTTACAGTCACAGGATAAGTTGTTCTGTGGGTGAGCAGCGGCAGCCACACGCGTCAGTGTTCACTCAACCCGGTAGAAATACAATACAATACAATACATTGATACCTTGGTTTTCGACCATAATCCATTCCCGAAACCTGTTTGAAAACCAATTTGTTTGAAAACCAAGACATCACTTTCCATTATAATAAATGTAAACATTTCTAATCTGTTCCAAGTCGAGAACACCCATTTTGAAATAGATCTACATTTGTTCTTCTTTTGAAAAGTTGCTATCTTACATTAACGGCACTGCATTTAAATACACACAACAAATGTCGATTTTAAAAAGGAAAAAAACGCACCCCCCCAGCCCCCTTTTATTGAGGACAATCTAATTAGAATGATTTGTCACTATTCTCACTAGCCGGTGGTCTGGTTGTCAATGGCAACATGGTAGCGACAGACGTTTACAAGTCTTTTTGTTCCACCTTGTTGACCTTTTCCTGGTACCTGTCATAACCGGCGCCCACGTACCCCCCACTTAACCCCCCGCCCCTCGACCACTTCTTTGTTCATTCGGCGACACACTCTGTTGTCTGTCTCCGTGCAGCCGTCGCCAGACGGCGGGCGTTCCGTCCATCACCAGGTTCCAGCTCGGTGTATGATCCAATTTAGCTTTAAAAATGGGTGGGGGCCATTTTTACTTTTAGGTCTCCAGTGGAAACCGTATCCCTACTCGTCTTTTTATGCATCCTCTTCACTATTCTCCGTCATGCTTGTGGGAGATTGCAGCCATGGGTTACGGAGACTCTGCTTGCGTGCACTGTGATTGGATCGAGTCCAGCAGGGATTTCAGGGGGGGGGGGTAGATACACACGTTTGCTGATGTTGTTGTCTCAACTCTTCCGCGGACGGGGAGGAGCTTAGTAAGTCGATGGTCCGGTGTGGCGCCATGCATGGGGGGAAATGACCTTGGGACGACTTTGGTTTAGGGTGTCATCAAATCATCTGGTCAACAGTTTAGTTCTTGGATGACTTAACAAAATAAGTGCATGTGAGGGACAAGTTGTATTTTTGTCCATTTTAGTCTAGTATCTGTGACTTTGAGTGTTTTGGCATATAAGGCTTTGTCTGGTGAGTGACATGGGTGCCAGAGCCTCACAGTTGATAGCTTGCTGGCTAATTGTTACCCCAAAATTCTGTTTCTAGCCACCAATGGTATGAAAAAACAAATACGAGCAGCCTTAGTCACTTAAAATAAAATTATAAGATGCTTGAGACGCAAAAAAAAAACCATCCCTAGTGAAGATAACTCATGTTTCACCAAAAGTCTAGAAAAAAAAGACTATTTTTAGAACGCACATTGCTATTTCTTTTTAAATGTTTTTTTTTTCCTTCCAAGGTCTTTCAAATGGGGGAGGAGGGAGAACCTTCCTCTGCTTATCGGTGACTAATAATTGGCTACCTCATAGTCCCAAGAGAGAGAGAATATGATCCTGTGTGTCACTGAAGGACGTATTAGGGGGGAGGGGTGGAAATGGAGGGACTATGAATGTCTTTTAAAAACAGGCCATTGCACGAAAAAGATTTTTCGCCTTCTGTACATCCAGTAGCAGCTGGTCAGCTAACGCGAATCACGTGTCAGGAGACCATAAAACACACCCTAAAATGAAACTTTAAATGCACAAACCGCCACTTCCCACGCGATACAGCGCCCACGCATGCACGCCGCTAACTGCTGTCTGCTCGTCTGTCGCGTGTGTGCAAAACACATTTGCATGGCGACGCTAACACTCACTTTGCACCATTAGCCTTTTTTTTTTTGTCAAATGTCAAAGTAGTGACAAGTCGGTACTTATTGGAGGTCGAAATACGTGACAATAACCACTTGTTTCTTGGCGTTACGAGACGGGTATGTGGGCTTCACTCTGTGGGACAATGCTGAAAACCCGAATTATTATTATAAACATATTTTGGTCTGTATGAACCCTTTTGGGTATAGCGGTTACGACAATGAACACAGCGGGATGGCTAATTAGTTAGCATTAGCGGCATTTTTCTCTTTAACTCATTCACTGCCGGATGATGTGAAAAAAAATGTGTCCATGCCAGTGTCAGGGTTCTTGTCATTGTCACAGAAATTGCAGGATGCTAGCCAGTGAGCCGCATAGCTAATATCTAGCTAGCTAGATAGATAGCCAGGCAGCTAAGACATAGCTCATAGATAGCTAGAAGGACGCTCATAAATGAAATGTATTATTATTTATTATCAACTTGCTAAAGTAGCATGCTAGCGGGCTAGTGTGGCTAACAAGCACACGAACATTAGCCGCAACATACTAAAGATACAAAAGTACAGCGAGTTGTACTCACGTTTTGGTCATGAACTCACACTTAAAGTTATCTAGCTGGCTACCGAGCTATCTATTTGCTATCTATTGGCTGGCTAGATGGCTATCTGGCTAGCTATCTAGCTAGCTATCTATTATCTATCTAGCTGGCTATTTGGATAGCTATATAATGGCTATCTTATAGCTATCTATTAGCTATCTAGCTGGCTGGCAAGCTTTCTAGCTGACTATCTATTAGCTATGTAGTTATCTAATAGCTATCAGTGACTATATATTAGCTAGCTTTATTGAAGCGATTATAAAGGAAATATATTATTGTTATTATATTATTAAAGGCAATTTCGGCCAAAATTCGGGCAATGCGTCACTCACTAGTAGCCTTTAAATATAAAAGCCCACTCGTACCCCCCACCCTCGGGTTAATTGAGGTGACAGTTGGCGCGCTGGTACAGACGACGTCTACCTTTGACCCAGTGACACACTTCCTGCTTGATTAGACTTTGCGTGTCGACTGCGTGTGTTTACCCCAACGACTTCTTTGAATAATTCAACTTTCAACGCCTTTCTCATTTCTCCTGTACGCCAAACGAAACGATCCATAAATCATACATGAATCTCTCCGCTGCCACTTCTTTAATCCATCATTCGCCGCTGACCCCCCCTCGCATTTGCTTCTGTTTACATTTTTCTTTATTTTTTTTCCCTGTCATGCATAAATCACTCGCCTTACCTTTTACGGCGCATAATCAAGTACAGGGGTGTGCATCGAGAAAAAAGTCTTGGCGTTATTTCCAGCTTCATGCTCAGGTGCTAAAAGGGAGACGGCGAGTGGCACGCTTGATTCATCATTTATGTAATCATCAACTTTTGCTTGAGCAAAAAAAAATGATTCATCACAAGCAAGAAAGACAGGAAGCAGGAAGAAAAGAGACAACAGCAGATAACGAGAGCGAGAGTTCACAATAACTGCCGCTGACGATCCCTATAATCTTATCACACCCCTCAGAAATCTGTTGGATCAAAGTGTGTCTGAAATACATCCAGGCCTGAGTACAAAGTGTGTGTTGTGCAATGCGGCAAAAATATGTCTTTTGAGACTATTTCTTCCTTTTTACTATATATTAGATTCGCCTTTATTAGTCTCGCAATGGAGACGTTTACATTTCACAGCAGGAAAGTGAAGAAAGGAAAGAAAGAAGTAGAAAAACAAAAGACAGGAGCTGCTGTAAAGGCAGTCACTCTCAGCATCTTGAAATCCAAAGAAAAAAAAAATAAAACTAAATCCGCTTCAATTCCAAGCCGCGACAGTTCCACATATGCATCGGCACTTTCTTCTCATCGCGGGCTATTTATGAGGCTCACACATCCATTAGCTTTCTCCAAGTCTTTATTTATAGAGCGCAAGATTAGTCACACGACGACAAAGACAGTTGAAATAAGAAATTAATCAGGGAAAAGAAAATCTACAATGAATTTTATAGAGCAAAACAGCAGCAGATTCAATGAAAACAGCAGAAGCTCTAGAAAGGAACCCTGTGGAACACCGTTTAACAATGTGGGACTCAGAACAAGCAAGGCTACCACAAATAGTCCTGTCAGCCAAATGTAAACCAGTCAGGATGACGTCAGTATTATTATTATTATTATTATTATTATTATATATTTTAATTAAAATAATAAATTTCATGTTTACTGCCACATTTATGTATTTATGTATGTGTTATTTATTGATGTATTTATTGATTTACAAACAAGTGCTTTTCAGTGCCTTTCAAGTGTGGTTAACGCAGTGTAATCAGCCCCCGAAAAGCATCAGTGCAGCTCCACCTAGCAACAGCCTGCCCCCCCCTCCATCCCTTCCTCCCAGCTGGGAACACTGGGAACGGATTTACATGCTCCCGCTGCCATTCCCTCATTGATCTCCGAGTCTATCTCCTGACGGCTTCCACTGTGCAAAATCTTCTAAGGGAGAAGATATTCAAAAGGAGAGCAGTTTTTGGGGGGAGGTTACTATGGCAATGGCCGCACGGAGCACATCTTTGTGTAATTGTACCTGGGAGCTCAGTTGGCAAATATTGTGTCCTTCGAGGAGCTGGGGAAAAGCGACCTCTAAATGTGAATATATTACTGATGTGCACGGCAGATATATGAAATAATTTTCACCTCACATAACACTCAGGTTAAAAATCACATTTCAGACCGATAAAAGATACCCAGATTCTCGGCAGGTTCAGAACGAACCGAGTGTTGAGGGTCCCAGAAATGTCAACACAAATAAAATACGATTTTAAAAACGTTTATTATCAAAGGCAAGAAAGTCCAAAACAGAAAATCCGTCAAAAAAGGCATTAACAAAAATGCAAGAAAATACCAAACTAGATGGCAACTAAATTACAAAAAAGTGAAAACGAGGTCTCGAAAACAACCATTCAATCAAGAGCAGCAACAGGGTCAAATAATTTGACAAGCCGCAGTCAATTCATTGGTCCTGACGAAAACCAACAGCAGGTGTGCACATGGACGGGAAAGCCCACTTCTGCCTGTTGGAGACACAGAAACATGTAATTCCACCTGTGTCTGACCATATGTCCTTGCAACTTTCCAATAGGAAAGTCCAATTGAAAAAAAAAAAAACACGGCGCAATGACTCAAGGGGGCTGATTTGCATCCGTACACAAAAACATTTTGCTCCTATTGAAGGATGAGACAATAAATGGTGAAATAAAGCCGGAAATTCACTAAAAACAGAGGCAGTGCCACAATGAGGTCTATCCCGCATTTCATCCATTAGAAAAGAAAAGCAAACTGGGGTCGCGGCCAGGACCTCGGTGGAAAGTTACAACTTCCCTTCTTGCTTTTCTACGTCCAAATGTCCGTTTGTGTTGCGCGGACAAAAGCCGCTTTGACTCGCTAAACTAGCGCACTCCCCCTCCCTTACTTCACCGCATTGTACGCTCAGTGCGTGCTACGTTATCGACAACATCGACATTCGCCAGGCAAAGACATGCGTGTGCGTGGCGGGCAACAAGGCAATGAAGGTTTATCAGCACTTGGGCCTTGTCAAGAAAATAAAAATGGCGACTTATGTACACAAAAGGGCACGGCGTTAGCTATTTGCTTATGCTAGCATCACTTAAGATTGTCCCGTTTTCCACTACGTGCCATTGTCTTGGCAACCGGAGTGCACTTTGCCAAAACATTGTCTTTTAAAGTCGGACGGGCCCGCAAGAGCAGCTGGCGTGGATGTAGGCCAGCGCAAAAAGCGAGGCCCATGAGGGAGGTCAAAAAGCGGTCGCATGGTAGCTCATGCGGGGGTTACACTAGCGAAGACTCTGACCAATCTATTCGAGTGGGCCTTGTACACGGTAGGCTGATACAACGTGACGGCTTTTGTGACTCACCGTAGCGGACGCAGGCTATTTTGAGGGGGTGCGGATGCACATCCAAATGCATTAGCATGTACAGCGACAATGAATTTGTGAGCTTTTGTGCCTCAAAACATATCAACACAGATCCCGAAAGACGAGGCAAAGTGTTTGCGCCACATTAAAAAATGGGCGAGTCGTCTATCTTGTGTGTTTGTTTGTGTTGCTATGAAGCCGCTTCCTTTTCATTGAACGTAGTCCCCGATTCCCTGATCCATTTTACTTGAATCATTGGCAGCTATGAACAGAAGATTAAACCGCTGTGTGTGCGTCTGCCTATGACTAATCTGTTCAAACGGCGAGGTGGAAGGTAAACCAGAGAATGAAAGGGACATTTAGGATGATCTGCGATGTAATAAGGATGCCAGTCGATTTAGATTCTTTGCATTAGCGAGCCGAAATGAATAATAACAGCGCACGTCAACCTGCCTCAACCGTGAGGTTGTCGCCGGTATTCTTGTTCCAGTAAAAATTTGTATAAATATACATAAAACAACATGTCGCCGTTTGTCGCCAAGGAGTGCCAATCTTAGCAAAAACAACGCTAGCAGGGAGAATCGTGGCCTATTTGTGTTGACTGTGATTCATTCCCATTAGCGTACCGGCGATGCACGTTGTCATCCCGCTTAAACTCCGGAAACGGGCGGTTGCAAAGGAGGATGGGGATGGGGTGGTTGTGTCTGTCAGTTTTTGACTCTTTGAGGCCAGTGATAAATGGCGGCATAGATTCAGAATAAAAATCAGGCGAAGCGATAGAACGATTGCTAAAGGCTTCACTTTTGTGCACCCTGTAACCTGATAAACTGTAACCGATATCCCCAAAAGGATTTAGGGTCGAAATATTTTTGCAGCCATGTTAAGGCATTCTTCAAGTGTTTCCTGTTCTAACAAGCTGACAGGTGACGTAGGCTGAGATGCCGGCAGGCGCTGGCATTTTGGCGACGGATGAAGGGGGTGACAGTGCAAAGATTCCCCCTGACATTTATGTCAGGAGAGGGCAAAGCGTGCGGGCCTTGAGATCCAGTTGCCTTATTCACTTGTCATGTTGAACTGTCGACAAAACACGATTTGGCCTCAAATGATCTTGTGGTGCCTTCAGGGAAAATGGCCAACTAGAAATACAACAACTATCAGGCTCATTAGCATTCATCAGTCAGAGATGGCCCCCGGCGGTCCTGCAAACAGGAAAATCACCAGGATGAAAGTATCGGTCGGTATACCACGATCCACTTTATTTTGGAGTCAGTACAATCTCCATTAAGTCTCCAGTTGGTCCAAAATGATGCTGCCTGCCTATTGACTGATACTCATGAGAGGGAGCATAGAACTCCTACTGTCGCATTACCTCTCTGAGCACTTCAGAGGGTATCAAGCCCTTTCCATTTCTGGCCATATTCAGCAAATCCTCCATTAAAAGTTTCCTTTTCGTCTGAAATGCTGCTGTTCAACTCTTAACAGGAACTCGTAAGAGGGAGCACATCATCTCTCCTCTGGCATTACCACTCTGAGCACCTCTGAGGGTATCAAGCCTTTTCCATTTCTGGCCATATTTAGACTGACCATTCAGTATGCTCCCACCCCTTGTTGGCCATCTTGAAACCTCACCTCAAAATCCATTTCTAGTCTGTGGCTGCTTGTTTTCAAGCACTCTATTAACGCTGAGACAGAAGCCACAAACCGGCTTCCGGCATGATGGGGATAAAGTCACTAAGATCCGAGGATTTAAAACACTCTTCCGAATTGAATTTGACCACATCTTGGTTGTCCCGTGACGCGTGACACTCAATTACAAGCGCTCCCATTGGTATGCTGCAAAGTGTCTCTCAACATCTCACCTTGATTACAAAGTCAATGTGAAACAGCGAGCACTGGTTTGTGACTATACGATAGCACAATGCAGCTTAATACCAATAAAAAAATGCATTGGGACTGAAATGTTTTTGTAGTGGCTGTGTAAAAAATGTGGCAATACACTGCTTTTTTCAAGTTTTTTCATCAGACTTCAGGCCAGACAGAGATTTATTTGCGTATCATTTTTTTGCAGTCAGTCACAAAGTCACAGTCATCAGTTGTTTGGGGTGAAAGTAAACAGAAACCAAAGATGAACCCAATTCAAAGTCTTTTTTAGGGAGTCGGGGTACCCTAAGTAAGTCATCCGCCAGGGACTCCCCAAATTTTATCTTGCTCACACGCCAGTTCCATTTTTTGTTTTACATTTGATATTTTTTTCCCTCCCATACATTCCAATTGTTTTTACCCAAACACTTCAAAAGCAAGCAGATCGTAGAACTCGCATCCCGTCATCTCACATCGTCCTCATCCCGAAGGGTCTTGGTTGATCCGTCACACTCCACTGCGACGGGTGAAAGTCTCCTTGGTTCAACGAGGCCTCAATCAAATTCCCGCTCAACAGATCCAAGCAGGATTTAACACTAGAAAACGTGAACATTGGAATCAGTAAACTACCCTCGGCGACGACGAAAGACAATTTATTACTATTGGCAGTCGGAGAAGTCCCGGATGAGGTGGCTCATGGTGATGAAGGGATGTTGTAGAATCTGGTTTGGTCTGATCCTTTCTTCAGGATCCAGTTGCAGCATCTTCACCAACAAGTCCACAAAGCTTCTCCTGTCCAGGTCGCTGGCTCTGTCGTGTTCTCCCGTCAATTCATCGCATCCCTCGTGAGAAGGAATATGATAAATAAACCACTAGAAACCACATAGAGCTCATTTACTGTCAGGAAACATTGGCATTCTTACCTCCAGAAGGTCATATAGGGTGTTTAGGGTGCAGGGTATGCAAGTGGAACTGTAAAGCTTTGACTAAACGGGATACAATTCTATTGGTTAAACAACTGGACTGACCGTAGATGTTAAAAACATTCCATACCTTAAACATCCAAAGGGTTGGTTTCCTTTTATCATTTCTGGCGATGTAATGTTGGAAATACTGCTTTGTGTACACACCGCTATTCAGTAGGTGCTTGGGTGGCTTACCAATGACTCGTAGCACGTGTCTCATCTAGCAAAATAACACCCGCATTTACCAAAGGGGAGTTTACAGGGGTTTGTATATCAAAAGGAACGTTTGACCCTACTCACCATATCAAACTCATCGCTGCTGGGGAACAGTGCTTTGCCCATGAGCAGTTCTGCTGCAATACATCCGAGAGACCAGATATCAATAGCCTCATTGAAGGAAGCACCCAGAAGAATCTCTGGAGATCTTCACCAAACATTGATATTTTTAATTTCACCATCACCATTAATTTTTCCCATCATTACCCGTCACTCGCTCACCTGAACCAGAGCGTCTGAAGTTCCGTACCCTTAGACCTTTCCGAAATCAAAATGGCAGTGCCGAAATCGATTACTTTCACCCTTAGCGGTTGATGCACGTGATCCACTAGCATGATGTTATCCGGTTTGAGGTCCGTATGGGCTATCCCGAGGCTTTTAAGGAGTTGCAGCGATAAAGCAACCTGAAACGGAGACGAACGTTCAATTCGTCGCATCCAATTTTTGGACATTCCGACATGCAGTGTGGGAAACAAACCTGTTGCAGAATAGGCCGTATCTCTTTTAGCTCCAGAGCATCTTTCTTTGTGATCTGATATTGGTAAAGACTCATGTCTAGCTTCTCAAACTCGTGACAATAATGGCCCTCGTGGACAAAGGAGCTGTACCATTTCACGATATTGTATTTTTCCAAATTGAAGTTCTTCAGCACTTCCAGCGTTTCCACCTCTTTCTGCGCGTCATTGTTGAATTCTTTCTCCATGATGATTTTCAAAGCCACCGATTCATCCGTGGCCAACTTCCTGCAATGGACGACTTTTCCGAACGACCCGCATCCCAAAACGCTCTCCACTATGTATTCTGCGGAGGGGGAGCATATTAAAGTTCCGACATTTAGCTCTATCTCATCACCAAAAACGCTTCCGGATGAACTTGATTCATCACTCCACGCCGCATAGTGGAATAATATTGACATGTCATCTGTGGAGTCAAGCTGATTGTAAAACTTGATTTCTTTTGCGCATGGTGTTCGCATGCGTATCCATTCCATTTACAACCAGACAGCTTTTCGATGAGCTGAGAAGGTGAATGGGGTTGAATGAACTGTGCAGGCAGAGGGTGTTTGAGGGCGAGTCTGCCATGCAACGTATGCTTGCGGTAGGGAGGGAAGGGGGGTAGGGATAGGGGGGTAGGGTGGACTGACGGAGGCCGTACTCACCGTTCATGATAAAGTTACGGTCCAGGAGCTTGAATAAATGATGTAAGTGACACTGCTAAAGGACGCACAGCCACAATTGCCATCTTTCGATCACAGGAACGGCGCCTCTCACAGCTCTAATATGTCATCTCATGACATCGCCTACAGCGTCTTGAGCGTTCGGTCACGTGCAAAGCGTAATATTGACAAATTGTTGAAGCAGCTAGGAATAAAAATTCATTGCATTAAGTGGCTTTATTGGTCACATTTATTTCAAACCGTTTCGAAAGCTTCTGAGTGACCTGGAGACACAATTGCTCCTTGTCCTCGCCCACTGGTGCTTCCGTTGCACTTAGCCATCGACTACCGCCTCCTCAGGAGGAGTGTCTGGCGCAGCTTGTGACTGGAGTGCAATAATCAGGAAGACACACGGCACCAACAGAAGGGGCTCACTGTCCATCGAGATGGCTCCTCGTTGACAATCTGGTAGCCTGGCTGTCCTCTGTCCACTCCAGTGGACCATTTGTTGGAATACTGTTGATTCAAGATCACTTTTGTCGCTTGCCGAAAGTAGTTTTTCCCCCTGATGACAGTTTTTGTATGTGTTTATGCTCTCAGTCCGCATGAGCAAATCCAGATAGGGGGGTGCTACGGTCTTCAATGCATTTCCAGTCTGTGGTTCCTTTTGACTGTCGGTTCTGCAGAGTGAATGATATGAAAAAGGCTTTTTGGAGATTCATCCCATCAATGGGAGATTGTCAGTCTGTGTGTGTTTGCATACAAGTGCATCTGGAAGAAAGATAGCAATGAGATGGACTCAATAGAGGGGGAGAGGTGGAGTAGCATAGCACCCCGCTGTTTTGTGCATGGGAGTATCGGCTAAAGCTTCCATCACCCTCTGAATAGAGGTTTTGTTGGTGCGCAGCCCTCCTGATAAGACTTCCCTCATTTTAGCGTGAATGCCTGCTCTCGCAGTGTCTCCGTGTTTTCAACAGTGGTGGTAGAACAAGAACAGATCCACAACAAATTAATGAATTACTAGTTTTAAAATATAGAGTCGAATATCATTGTTAGTGTGGTTTACATGGGACAATTTGACATTTTGGTTCTGACTTTAGCAAGCATCAGAAGTTTGATTTGCTTTCATGGGCCGAATAAAATAACGCGGCAGACCAGATTTGGCCCGCGGGCCTTGACTTGGACACTTTGTCATAAAGCTTCTCAAACTGATTCAGTAGTTACTACTGAGTAGTTGAAGCTTCTGGGATATTTTTGACCCTCATTAGCCTCCCAAAAAAATCGCAAAACTAACAGCTTACATCGCAAAAATCAAAGCCATTCACCCCCTAATGTGATGATGTCACGCACTATGACATCCGACGCCACGTTACCATGTTATCCAAAACGAATCCATCCCGACGTGATTACCAATGAAATCCAAATTCATGCTAATTGCATTTCATTTCCAACGCTTCTTCCATTTCCCTCCTGTGGAAACAAATGTTTGCTCTCTGAAATGGTCACCGCCATGTAAACCATCCACACCACAACATCGCTGAGGTTGAGCCATTTGTCAGCATTATCCTCACTCCTTCGCGCTATAAATCGACCGCCCTAATGCAGTTACGCCACCGTGCAGAGTAAAGACTTCGGAAAATGTACTCCTTGATGAAAATCTGATTTTCAAGCAGCGTGATTTCTCCCTGTCAAGCACCGACAAAGTTGAAGGCCGCTAATTGGGGTTTCAATTAGCCCTGCTCCCTCTGATTAAAACTACCAACGGCCGTTATTGACGAGACGGTCAAACCGCGGAAAGGGGGATCATAGATTAAAGTCCGAAGAGGCTAAAGGGAAAACAAGGTAGGGGTGGAACGATAAAACGGTAGAAAAAGCGCAGATCCCGCAGATTTAAAAGGCAAAAGATAACCTTGAGTCTCAAAGCGATGTCTCAAGAGGAAGGTGGGGCCAACCCTGGAGAAGGATCGCCATTCTCTAATGATCAGTCTGCCGGCTGAAGGGTTTCCATGGCAATAAGGGGCGGTCATTTAAAGAAGCTCCATCAAGTAGTCAAAAGCAGGTGTCTGTCTCGGGCCCCCTTATTTTTTTATGGATTATCTGCATCATTTAATTGGGGTCTTTTACCTTTTCGAGCATGTGAAATACGTCGCTGTCTTTCCTTTCTTTGTATCCGCTAATGTTTCACTTAATTCTTGCCGTTCAGGTTGGGACAAAAAAAAGCTCTTTTGAAGTCACAAAACCTCATTAGTTGCTTCAAGTTCAGTTGCGAGTTTTCCCTTTTGACCACAAGGTTTATTTACCTCATCGGCAGAGCTGTATCGATAAGAGACTCGGAACGTGACGTGTCTCCATAGCAACAGCCCGACTGGCGTGGCGGCATGGATTCTTGCTTTAAATAGAACGAATAGACTTCACAGGGAGTTGGCAACAACGAGTATTTGTACTTGTCGTAGAAAGAAACATTTTCCACTTCCTGTTAGCTAATTTTGCATTTTTTTGGGGGGGGGGGGAATTAATAGCCCATGTTAGCAAAGCCGACAGTAGATGTAGTTGCACAAGTGTGCGCACCCTTTTAACTCCAGAATGCCCATATCACATTCAAACTGCTGCTGATGGACCCCAAATAAACTTCAGATGTTCGAGTGGGCTTTTTCTGGCATATTTTTTCTGAGCAGGAGTAGGTTTGTGAGACAAATCCATCTTCCCACTTATAATCAGGTGTGCAGATTTATTAATGACTTGGACAGAGTCTCGATTTAATATGAGGTCTGTGTATATAATACAGGGTGACCCAAAAAGATGCATACCCATGAAAACTTTGTCAGACGAGTACGGGTTTGCTTGCAACGAAATGGTGGACATTTAGAACTCGTCTGACAAAGTTGACAATCACTCTGGTGAATGGTCTTCCATAAACTGAATAATGTGTGGTTGTAATTTGAAATAAATAGCTTTTTAATCAAAGCCACAATAGAACTTTTCATGGGTATGCATCTTTTTGGGTGTCCATGGACTTCAATAAAAGGACAACAGGAAACATCCAACTTAGATTTGAGAGTTTTAATGCAATTTTTTCATCCTTGAATAGACAAAAGGACAGTTTTTGGCTATATAAAAAAGCTACTTCGAATTAGAAACCAGTGAGCGGTGTTGCGGGGGTGGGGGGGGGGGTTGAAGACAACAGTGCATGTGCTTACATTGGCAGCCACCAATTAGCGACGGAGTTGAGAATACGTACCGTACACCATCAACACTTTGAACCACACAAAATGACACAGCGAACCACTTGAAAATGCTGCATGAAAATTCCAGAGGTCAGTTCGACTCCAGTCCCGAAATCCCCGACTTGACTTGATATTTATGATTTATGGGCGGGGGTTGCGCATAGCACAACGGTGAGTTCTTAACGACACTGCAAGGTCAACATTTTGGGATTGTCAACAAACTGACCTGGCGAGTGCTCTAAATAACCTCTGACCATTAGACTGATAGTTAAAAAAAAAAAAAAATTGGCAGTGCAGAGTAGAACTGATTGTGAAAGACAAAGTAGTCTATGATAAGGCCATTTTTATTGTTATTTTTTTTACATTTGGTCAATCTAAGTAGAAAAAAAGTCATCCCTATGAAGCGATTACTCATTAGCAGCGAGAAAAAAATATGTATGTGAACATAAACTAGCTTTTGGCTATTTCCTGGTGATTGTAATGTGCGACTATTTTCAAAAGTTGTGATTTACATTTCAAGCAATGGCGCTGAAAGAGTGAAATGATTAAAAAAAACATTTACAGTAAAGACACACTCATCGATTGGTCATTTCAACACGTTTAAAAGTCGTCACTTTTGCGCTGCTTTGCATGCTTGTGGTAGCATTCTACTCTAGCCGATGGGTTATTCCAACATTTATTTATTGATTCATTTAAAGTATAGTCTCAAATTACACATCACCACCGTCTACCTCCAGAAATGACGTGCAGTTGTATTATTGGTGAAGTGGAACAGACATATTTGTTGATTACAGCGCTTACATCATAAGAGCACCAAAAATTGACATATTTTCCGTTTTTTTTTCTTTTTTTATGATACAACAGTGTCGCGGGTAATCCGCTTTGTCCATGCTGAGTGCCACCGAACAGTTTTTTTTCCACGCTTCTCTGAGACCAGCCCAGTAATGTCCAACGCGATCACGCTAAACATCTTGGCTATGTACAGCGCAGACAATCCATTTAAGTACACTTGCAGAATTTACTGTATTGACATCGTAAATAAGAACCGTACCGAATATTCTGCAATTTCGGGTAAAGCTTTTTGTACTGGAGTTCAACAGACAAAAATTAAATTAAATTAAATAATAATCTTGTGTAACAACAATTACTGTGATTTTTTTTTTTTTTTTACGTAAACAGATTCGTGTAGTAATGACAGGCAGTCAGGCACACTTTCATGCACCATCGTGATGTAGCCTGTAGCCTGATAAGCCACCACACGCACACGCACACACGCACACACACACACACAAAAGAAACACAAAAAAAAAATAATCAAGCTGTGTGTCTTTAAAGGATCTGGCCTAGCTAGTGCTAACGCTAGCGCCGACACCACCCTGAAAGAAACAAAATAAAAAATAGCGGGAAGAATTTTACTATTTTAATGCAATTTGTTAAATTATTTGCAGAAACTAGAAGTAAAATAAAATTCAATGAAGGTTTTTGAATTTATGGAGTTAGCCGAAAATGTGAATCGGATTCCAATTCAATGGAAATATTTAATATAAGCCAGTAAATACGACTTGAGTTACTCTGAATTTAAAATCCAACAATATGCAGGTAGAATTGAGAACTCTTGTTATGAAACAGACTTGCCATTTTGTACATTTTGCATCTCTTTCGTGCTCATTTTGAGTGTTGTCATTTTTTATTGCCGACCATCGCAATCCTTTATTTTTACCATGTGGGCTTCAAATAATCTGAAGAGAGAAACCCTAACCCTGCCCTCCATCATCCGGACTTGCCAGGGCACACTGAATCTTCAATCTTAGCAGTGAGATCCCGCCGGTGTGTAGTTACTGAGCTCCCGGCGAATGGTGCTAAACGGCGACAACTCCAGCTCGGTGGTGCATTCGTGTTCGTTATCGTCACTGGCCGTGGTTGAGGACGGCGTGCGGCTGCAGCAGCAACAGCAACAGCAGCAATCCAGGAAAGCCCTGCCTAGCGGTCGACACAAAAGCAGAAGCAGCACCGGCGTCACCGCCGCCCGGCAGAAGAGCAACAGCTGCGACAGGAGGTGAAGCACGGCCATGGTGTCCTCGGGAACTCCGGCGGCCATGTACACCGACACGATGTTGCAGATGTTCTCGGGCACAACGCAGGCGCCGTAGACGATGGCCAGCGCCACCACCGTGCAGTTCATCTGGCTCTCCAAACGGATCTGCTTCTTGTTACTCCGCACGCTGGACTGCTCGGCCCGTCTGATCTTCCGCGCCGTCACCAGGGAGCACCCGATGGTGAAAAGGGTCGGAAGGCAGAAGTAGCAACCGAAGCACCACCACAGACGGGCGCCTTCGTACGTCAACCCGAGAACGTAGAGCATATCGGGGAGCGCCGAGGAGATCCGGATGACGCAACGCTCCACGGGAGGCTCGTCGGGGAGTTCGCCGTCTTCCACCACCAGTTGCCGGATCAGAAGCTCGGGCAGGGCCAATAGGAGCGCCCCGATCCAGATGACGGCTAGCTTGGCGGTGGTGGAAGTGCAGTTTTCGATCATCTCGTAGTACATCTGGACGTTGGTGGCCGCCCGGAAGCGGTCGATACACAGAGCGCAGAGAGTAAACGTCGTCACGCCCAGGGAGGCCACCTGAAACAAAACGCCTGAGGATTAACCACTGTCCCACTGTCTCTACGATAGGTTATATTTTACTGTTTGATCTCATTCATGTTTCGCTCTTGTCCTCTGTCATGTTCTCGCTCATGTTACGGTCACTACTAGTTTTTAAGTGTCAATAACGTTTGTTTGTTACTTTAGACTTTTTTTTGTCTGAGTTCTGGATGTAGTCGTTCTCTTTGTCTCGTTTGTTTCGTCTTGTTTTACTCCAGGTTTTGTTTGCTACTTTGGACCTTTCTGTTCTGTTGACTTTGTTGTTTGAGATTGTGTTCCTGCTGAATTTATTGAATTCAATTTGTCAAATAGACACTGCTCCTCCCTCCTGCCTGCTTTTTTGGGATCCACCACCTTGAACGTCGTGACGACATCAAGTCCAGATTAGCCGACACACCAAGGCCATCCGATTCTCATTTTTTTCACCCCCCTGACGGTTTTATCTCCACTTGGCAGTGTTTTAACGACACCACCGATTCCTTTCGCCTTCAACAGACGCTAAAGAAGACCTCGGGCGAAGATTCTGGACACGGAACAGAAGGCCTTAAGCACCTATTAAAAACTCACAATGAGGATTGTTCCTCATGCTAAAGGATCTGGTGGATTAACGGCCATTTTGGCACCCTCCAAAGTCTTCCTTAACAGCAGCTGCAGTGTGTATACATAGACCATCTCACAAACTGGCCTTCACCCACCACTCCAACCGCCCCCCTTTATTCCCAACATCCTCTTCACACGGTCTGTTTTTTCTCCTGATGACTTTTACTTCCTCGCCCTCTTGTTCCGACATGAAACATGGTTTCCTCAAATAACCCGCCATCACTCCAACCCCCATCGCCGCCGCCGCAGCAGTGCCTCCTCCCGTCATATCAAATTTAATTACCACGGCCAGCATCCCAGATGGCCCCAGTGAGCTTCTCGAAATATAAACTTCCTGGATAGAGAATGAATATATATATATATATACAGTGTCGATCGGCACGTGCGCTTCAAGCTACTGTTGACTGGCCTGCAACAACAAGGTGCTCTAAGAAAAACCTTCAGCAGACCATTTCTGACAACGAGGCGCTCTAAAGTGGAACTAGTACTGACTTTCTATCCACCGTCAAATCCGTTTGTCAATGGGATTTCTCTCACAGCTGACAACGAGGCACTCTAAAGCAACTATGTAATGAATTTATGGCTGGAAATCTGAAAATTCACTTTGTAGTCTTTCACACGTGCAAATACACGATGAATATTTCATGGTTGGACGAGTGTCTTTTGATCAACGCTCCGGGGTGGAGTGCGGAGGCACGACAAACAAGCTTTGTTCTGCAGGGAGGACAACGGGGGTGGGGGGTTAAAATGAGTAGCGAAGTCAGGCCTGGTGGCGTGACAAAGCCGTGTTCAGGGGATGGGATTTCACGTAGACGGAGGGTAGCAACAGGGACGGGAAAATGGAAAGGGCGAAAAAGGGTCTCTTGACGTGTCGCCGATGTTCCGTTGGAGAAATGGCTCGATTATCACATCCATATTTCAGCAGTTCTTTTTGGTTCATGTATAATTTACATGTCGGAATGGCCGAAATGAACGCCGTATTGTATCATGTCAGCCTCAGGGCTCGGAATAGGGCGGTGATACATTTTCCATGCTGCAGTCATTGATATGAGCAACAGGTGTTATGTCAAAGATGCAAACGCGCTGAAACTCATTTTTACCGGCTGTACTGTGATAAAAACTAATCAATTTCATCATCGATTTATCGTTTTTGTCATTATCTCTTCAATTCCAGGAGCCGCAAAATATCGAGTTTTAGGACTACATAAACATTCAATGCAGCGTAAGAAACCTTAGATGCTCTTCTTTCATCAGCCAAAAATAGTTAGTTCCTAAATTATATGTGTCCGGAGTTATCGAAGCTTGAAATGGGGGCAGCTGTATAAAATACAATACATACATATTGATTTACAGTTTATAGCGCTTTAACAACAGCTGAAGCTGTAACAAAGCGCTAACATGGACAAAAGGCAAATGCTACCCCCTTGTGGAAGAGAAAAACATTGCCAGAGGTCTGATCAGTGCTTTATTGCGGATACATTTGGGAATGGCAGTGAATGAGTTCATAATCTTTGATATGAATTGCCTTGAGGGTTTCTGCAACAGAACAAAATACAATAATTGGCCTGCGTAGAACCTCTCCTGAGATCAAATACCAAAAAGCTTCATTTAGCGAAACCACTCCCTGTATTTTATAACATCTCAACCATAAATTCCTCCCCCATTAAATTACATCACGGTCTGGAGCATACTTCTCTCGAATTAGCCCCCAAAAAATTAGCATGTCCATCTGCTTTAGCGTCTACTTTCCCAAGTCGTCGGAATTTGTCGCTATTCTCATTCGTTGACCTGATTCCTCTCCTTGCAGCTGTTCAATCAACCCTGCAAATCACCTCATGAATATTTCACGGTCCTATTCTCCCAATTAGCAATTTGGCTATGAACACGCAGGCTAACACGTCGCGTTAGCTTATTCCAAAGCGCAATAACGTGTGTGATATGACGGCGAACATGCGCCGATACAGTCCAATTAGCAATCAATGGGTACAAAATGTGCATGCTAACGAATTCTGCGACATGGTGCCCCGCGCCTCATCTCCCCGGAGGCTTTTGTCTGATCACAGATAGCTGATGCGGGGAGAATCGCTGCAGGCGTCGATTCGGTGTAGGGAAGGCCCATTCCACCCATCTGCTCGATAAACACGCCCCACTAAACTTTGCGTACATTTTTCGTATGCGACAACCAATGCTCCGCGACCTGTCAATCAACCGTACACGCGTAAAACTCATCTGGATGGAAGGCGGCGGATAGTTTATTTTTCCTTCCTGGAAATGGATAACCTATTTTTTTCTTATGGAAATAAAATAAAAAGAAACACATCTCGTAGTTGTCATACCACTGAGCTGAAGCTATTTTCCCCCTCCAGTGTAATATTTTCCACCAAAAATAAATAGAAAATCAAAATATAAACTCCAATACAACAGCATCAGAACATTTCTAATGCACCTGTTCAGTGGATGACTCTACAATATCTATGACGTAGCAAGATGGCTGACCGCTAGCGGGCTAACACGCCTTGAGGGATTTGTTACATTTGTGTTCCATGTTGATGAGCGACAATTAGCATGGAGACAGATGGAAAGAAATGTGTGTACCATGTTCACCCCCCCAAACCCAACACCCCCCCCCCCCCAGAGTAGCCCAAAGGGAATAATCTCCCATTTAGAAAAATAATGCGTGACCATGTGTGACATCACGGTTTGAAGGCAATGAGGCATGGGGCGTTGACTCCAATTATAATCTGGTAAACAACTGCGCCGTCACGCTTTTTGGAATGCTTTTTTAATGTGTCCCTTCTCATATACCGCACCATTTTATTCACAGATCGATGTTTTCTCGCTATTATGTTACCGTGAGCTAATTTTTGTCAATATACTGTAGCTCAAAGTGGCCCAAAACGATGCCTATCCCCTGCGGTGATCAAAATACTTCCTGTCCTGGTTATTTTCCGCATTTTGGAGTCTCGTCCCAACACCGCAGAAACTGTAATGCTAGCCCGTTAGCTTTGCGCTAATATATAAGGAACATAACTACTATAAACTATAAACTATAATAACATTTCCATTGTGTTTTTATGAGCCTTTCACCCCCCCCAAAAAAAAAACTGTTATTGTGATACGACAGCTAGTCCAAAATGCTCCCCCTGACAACCCCCCCCCATAAAAATATGCCGCTATGTGCGCGACCGTCTGGCATCGGCATGACAACCCAGTTTATCTGAAATAATACAGGCGGTCTAAATCCCAAATCTGCTATGCTTGTCATGCTTCTCCATTGAACGGCGAATAAAACCAGGTTCAGTGAAAGCATACTTATCTGGTAATGAGATGTCAATGGCTGTGCAACGTGTTGTTCTTTCTTGTGCTTTTTTTCCATCAGTGATTTTTTTTTAATTCTTTTCTTGCAGTCAGGGGTTATCGCACCACCGGTGACGAACACACTAAATGCGTAGCGGAAAGTATAAAGTGAAAATGACAATGATATCTTGTTTTGGGTCAAAATGTGGTCTGGGTTTGTCTCAGGCGGCAGGTGGGGTATCTCGCTCAAACCAGTTCTTTGCAGTTCATGTGCAGTTAAGGAAACCCAATACGTACTTCAAAGTCTGATTGGGTGGACCAGTTGCATGACAATGACTGGGAAAAAAGTATTATGTATTGCAAAAAAAACCAGTTTATAAATGCTAGTCATTAGCCAGTCTATGGCATTTCCTTTATAGTGTTAGCATCGAGCTAACATACTTTAAGGCGTTTTTTTCCAGTAGTTTTAATAATGTAGACCAGGGATGGGCAACTGGATGCACTTTCAACAAAATGTACATGATTCTTATTCTATCTTTGTGTATTTTCCAGGGTTTCATTCTTCTTCTAGATCAGCTTGAAGTGCTTCAACGGCAAGTGATGTCGGCCAACTGCTGATGAATTATGCAATGGTAACTTCAAACTTTTCACGCTAGGGTAATGCCTATTTATTTATGTATTTATTTGGTTGTTCACCCAACTGTCAGTGTATTTATGTATCTATTTATGTATTTATGTACCATATTTATTCATTCATCCATCTATATATAAATCAATATGTATTGTATTGTATTTTCCTTGAGAATTTTGAAAGGCGCTTATGAATGAAATGTATTATTATTATTATTATTATTATTATTATTATCTAAATACAATGTATAATAATAATAATAATATAATAATAATAATAATAACTTTTACTCTAATAATAATAACTTTTACTCTTACTCTTATTCTTACTCTTATTATAATTCTAATAATAATAATGATAATTATTAACCATCCATCCACCCATCTATTTATTTATTTAGTTATCTATTTTTTTAACATTTGTTTTTGAATTTTCTTGATATGAATCAATTTATTTATTTATTTATTTTGGGTCCCACCCGTCAATTTATTTATGTATGTATTTATTTACTGTATTTATTCATCCCTCCATCCACCCATTTATTTATGTGTATATTTTTGTATGTATGTATGTATGTATGTATGTATGTATGTATGTATGTATGTATGTATGTATTTATTTATTTAAAGTTACCCCTCCCCAACCTAGATGGTAGCACTTTGACAGTTCTCTTTAAGGGGTACAAATGGTCTTCCCTGAAAGGTTCCGACCCCCCGTGACGAGCCAAGTGACCTTTAAAGTTATAAACGAGCAAGTTTTTCCCCCTTGTCAGCAGAAAGATTGAACGCACGTCACCTCCATATAAGGCACCACTCTGCAGGTGACCTCCCCCAGCAGCCAAGACTTGGTCAACTCATGGAAGACCACCATGGGCAGGCAGAACAAGATGAGCACAAAATCCCACACGGCCAAATTAGCCAGCAGCGAATTGGAGATGCTCTTCATGTAGTAGTTCTGGCACACGATGCACAAGATGGCGACGTTCCCGGCGACGCCAATCAAGAAGATAACCCCGGAGACGCAGGTGATGGCGTAAGCGCCGTACGTCTCTCCGGTCACCGGGTAGAACGGGTTCTTGATCTCGTCGCCAAAGTCCTGCGAGCCGGGCGGCGTGATCGGCGTGGCGTCCCACGGGTTCTCCTCCCGGAAGGTGACGAGCTCGGGCCTCCCGGTGAAGAGGTCAAAGGGCGCCTGGGTGGCTGTGAGCGCCACCGGCTTTGGGATGGGTTCCCATGGCGACGCGTGAGGCTGAGCTAGACCCCCGGAGCTTTTGTTCAGGCGGGTTTTGTGCTCTTTTGTGCCCCTCCTGTGTCGATCTCCTTCTTCGGGCTCCCCTCCTCGCATTGAGGGCTTCGACGCATGATGGCGTCCGCCTGCCGGCGTCCCCCCGCTACTCCACTTCATCTTCCTACTCCGATGTCGCATCGGGTCCCGATGTAAGAGCGCCTCCTTCATGGATGTCCCCGTCCTATTCACGCTCCCGGCTTCACCCGCGACCCCTCGTTTCCATGGAAACGTGCCATTAAAAGTCCCCCGTGCGACTGAGGACTCACCTGTGGCACTGTCCCCCACTTTATTTTGCCGAATGTCCCGTAGCGATGAAGTCCTAGCGGGCTGCGGACTCCTGTCCACTTTTCTCGTGGACGCATTAGCATTGAGGAGGAATAACGCAAAAAACATCCCAGGTGAGAGGATCTGCATGGTGCAGGGGGGCGGGGTTTGCCGACCTGGAAATCCCGATCGTGCACCTTTATGTACTCTGCGGCGCTTGCGCTCAGTCCATAGCCATGCTAGAGACCGTGCAGGAGAACGTGCGGCGTCTCAGTCAAGAAATACTGTACACCCGAAACAAATCGGCGCATTCATGAAGCTGCAAAACTTAAGGATTCCATCCAACGGCGTGGTCGCTCCGCATCTGCGGACGTGATGCGTTGCATATCCGCCGATATCCAACGTCCACTGTTTTGGTCGTCGCGTGTGTGACTTGAGTGGGATGGAGCAGCGGCAATGCGGCGTGGAGCCGCCTGAAGCTTACTGAGTGGCGAGCGAGGAAGGGGGGGGGGGGGGGGGAAGAAGAGAGAGTGAGTGAGAAAGAGGAGGGGTCCTCTTCTCTTCACGCCTTCCTCTCTTCTTGCTGTATCTCAGCGTGCATTGCAAAGAAAATGGACTCCCCTGGCGGATAACCCCGATCTGTCACTCTTCATCCATCAATGGACCATCCACAACTCCCCCCCCCCCAGGCGGACCGTGGCTGCAGAGCAAACCCCCCTTGCCCCAAAAAGCCCCCCTACCCCTCTTCCGCCGCTGCCTCAGGCAAACATGGCAGCCACGCCCGCGTTGGTGAAAATTCTGGGGGGAAAAAATGCCATTGGTTTCTATCTGTCATGCTCAGGAGGCGCTATGCTAGCTTGAAAAGTGAGCACATTTGATATTTAGACTGCCCACTAAGTCTAACTTTCCTTTTCTTAATATATATATATATATATATATATATATATTGGATATGCCTTTATTAGTCTCACAGTGGAGAAATTTACATTTCACAGCAGCAAAGTGATGAAAGGAAGGAATTGTAATAACAATAATACATTTCATTTAAAAGACACTTTCAAAACTCTCAATGACACTTTTTTTATATCCAATCTAAAGTGCAACTAAAAATTGACAATATCAACACACACGTCCACATCGTCTGCTAGCTTAAACAATGTTCACTCAGAGACGCGTCAATAGCATCATTGTCTTCTCTCTGTGTTTTAACCCTTTCAGCAACGCGTATGTGGACACAAACAGTAAATCAGGACAATGGAGATAATATGGTGATGCTCACCGGCATGTATTCTTTATCCTCTGTGAAGCACGACTAATATTAGCATAGCCTATAAATCATCATATGAATAAATATAGAAATAAATAAAAAAATAAATGTAGGTAAGTAAATACATAAACCAATAAATAAACGAATAAATAAATATATCAATACATAAAAAATAAATAATCGAATAAATAAATACATATGTAAATAGATCACCATATAAATAAATAAACAAGCATGTAAATAAATAAATAAATAAATAAATAAATAAATAAAGCAACATACATATATACACAGATAAATAAATACATACATTTAAAGATGCGTCAGCATCTCCCCGATAGCACACCTCCTAGCATCTGACCTTCTACTTCAAATAAGTCATCACAGCAGCGTGTTCTCAACCCACTCTCACATCATTTTCACTCCCCTTCAGCCATCATCGTCAATCGACTTTTTGAAAAAGTTACAATTCCCCCATGATGTGCAATGTCCAAGACGGTTTTATTCGGCCTTTGGAGGTAAACCTTGTACACTAAAGACTCCATATTCCACATTTAAATACACTTGCAGAGTAAGAAAAGGGGCAACATGTCTATTTTATGTATGTGTGTGTGTGTGTTGTGTGTGTGTGTTGTGTGTCTCCCACGGATGCGCTCATGCATAAAAACACGCAACACATGCAGGCACACACACACACACACACACACTTGTAAAATGCAGGAATGAGTGCACATGTGCACAGCGTGAATTAACACGGAAGAGAAGTACCGAGTTTATTGGGGCGTGTTATCGGCGAGACCAAAAAAAAAACCCAACAACAACACGCAAGGGCCGCATTTAATGCCTTTGTTTAATTGTAATTACACGCACGGGTACACGCGCACGTCAGGGAGACGTCAAAGTTTGAAGACGTGCCAGTCATGACGTCATATGCGGAAATCGGAGTGACGGGATATTAGCTATCTATTAGCCATCTATCAGCAGTCTAGATAGCTACCTATTCGTGGTCTGACTAGCTATCTATTAGTGGTCTGGCTAGCTATCTAGCTAACTATCTATTAGCTATCTATTAGCTAGCTAGCTTTCTATCTATTTGAGGTATGTATTATTGTTATTATTAGCTATCTATTAGCTTACTGAGGACGATGACTTCGATGGCTTCAGTTCAAAGGAGGAAGATGAAGACGGCTTAGGGCAATTTTTTACCAGTATGTTCTTTTTGGGTTCACGGTGAAGGGGTCGTGAGTTTGATTCCGGGACCGGCGTTCCGACTTTTATCATAATGAAATGTATTATTATTATTATTATTATTATTATTATTATTATTATTATTATTATTATTATTATTATATCATTCAGAGCATTGTCATCAAATGGTGAGTGTGGTTTTTGCTTTTTTTGAATGTTGCTGTGCCGATTACCATTTTGTAATCGGCACACACACATGTGTGTAATGTAACTTGTTCTGTAGCCACAAAGGGACATATGTCTTCTTGTGCCGGTCCCAAGCCCGGATAAATACAGAAGGTTGTGTCAGGAAGGGCATCCGACGTAAAAGCTTGGCCAAAACAAACATGCGGATCAAACCTCTCAAGATGGAGGACATTGATTTGCTGTGGCGACCCCTTGAAGGGAAAAGCCCAAAGGAAAAGAAGAAGAAGAAGGATATGTTTGAATCGAGTTCGCAAATTACATTTTAATCCCTAAACACGTTCATATAGTCTTGGTTTGCTCACGCTTGACCTTAAAATCTAAAAAACAAAAACAAAAATACTTTAAAAAAACAATATCTGGTTCTATTAACAGCAAACTTCTTCACTGTTGTCTGTACAGCTTTTCCGGTTAGTTTGAAGATGCTGCCATCTGCTGGTAATTAATTGTACGTGATTTAAAAAAAAGTCGATTTCTTTATTTAGTTTTTGCGTTTGATAAATTAAAAAATATATATAACACAAAAGTGTGCTCACAACGATAATGGTTGGATGTTTAAAAATACGACCCTTCTTTGAGCAACTTACATTCTTTATTTTTATTCGTTATTCTTCACGTCTGTAAAAATACATCAATGACAACAACACAATACGAATTGACGTTTAGGTCTACGTACTTGATTTCCTATCAACTCTGTTCACTTCACCAATTCATTCTTTATATTTCTTTATATTTAATGCCCACTTAACTAAAACCAACCACCATAGGAATCTCTTTCGATGTGCAACCTTGACGAGAAAATAATTCACATTTTAATAAGGGCGATATAAAAAAAACACGTTTTACTATATTGCCAACAATCAGCCCTCCAGCGCTCTTAAAAATCGAAACGCAGTGCGACAGCAGGCATATTTCCATCTCGCAGCTCCTTTCACTGCACGACATCTATTTTTTCCCCCAAAGATCATTAGTTAAAGTTTCTGCACTATATCGCCTTTTGCAAATGAGGCTTAATGAGGCACAATTCCGGCGCATTGTCTTGCTCGCGGCACTGATACTTCACGGCGGCTTGCTGATTTTAAGGCGGTCGAATTATCCTCCAAGAGGAGGTTATTTACCGCAACGTCAGCAAAGTACAGTACAGTGAGACCTCAACTTACGAACTTAATTGGATCCCAGACAGAGTGTGTAAGGCGAAAAGTGTGTATCTCAAAAAAAATCCCGTAGGAAACCATTAAAAGGGGAATAATCCGTTCCCGGGTTTCCGTAAAATATACTTTTCAACTAAATAAGCCTTAAAACTACACACAACATACCTTGTTCTATGTATAATAAATGTGCTATTGTATTGTAATGAAAGAAATACACCGCATTGTATCATAAAGTCACTTTATTTACATTTGTGATGGTCATTTATGGCTTGATGGAATGCGGTCGGAGGTCAAAGGGAATTGCTGTTTGGAAAGAGAGGCACATTACATGAGGACTGTAATTAAAGAAATAAACTGTGCTGTAAAATAAAGTTTTATTGACCTTTTTGATGGTCGTCGATGGCTTATGGAAGGAGAGTCACCTTCCATAAGGACTGTTGGTAACTTAACCTCTGGTGCTGTTCGGTCGTGTGCTTCCGCCGAAGATCACTCCGCCAGCCGTGGTGGGTGTGTATTATGAAAATAGTGCTTATTATAAGGTTTAATTTTCATAAATTTGACGTTTGTAAGACGAAAAGTTTGTAAGTTGAGGTGTTTGTAAGTTGAGGTCTCACTGTAAAGTCGTCTGAAATCAACAAACAATACCGATAAAGGTCACTAGAGGACAGTGTAGCATAGGGATTGAACATTGCGGTTAGTTTGCATGAAAAATCCTTTCGATCTTGTTTAAATTAGACTCCCCAAATGAAAACTGAGTGTGTTTGTGTGTGTGTGTGTGTGTGGTTTATCACTTTTCTAAATGATTTATTTACTTGACTAAGTGATTAAACGTATGTTTGCATTTTATACAGCCTTTAGTGAACGTAGCGATTTTTGCTCTCCCATTACATGTCATTACAGTAATCCCTCGTTTTTCACTGTCAATGTGGATCAGTACCACCTGTGATGGACGAAAATCCGCGAAGTGGATTATAATTTATGATTATGTACATGTACAAAACCCCTGAGTCAATTGGCTTTTATTTTTACTCTGAATGTTTTGTTTCCCTGAAGAAAAAAATCTGCGATGCACTAAAACCGCAATAAGCGAACCGCGAGGGATCCCTCTCATTAGTATTTTAAAAGTCAACTTCGCAGCTTGACCAGAAAGCTTGCTTCAGTCTGACAGACACGCGTGGCTTGCCGCTTGCCGACTCGTCAAGCAGTTGGCAGAATTCCCAGCAGGACTCCGGAGACCCGCTGTTAGCTTCTCCATCCCAGCGTTTAGCCGCCATTTGCTTCTTGCTTACAGGAGGAAGCGCCGGGAACCCCCCCCCCCCCCGGTGGTCCGTAATGAGCTGCCGAATAGCACCTGCATGCGCCAAATGAATCCCACGCTGATACGGACAAGCCAGTGAGATTGTTAATCTTAATAAGAAATTATTTATGAGTCTTTTGTTACTCGTTAGCGGCAAAACTAACACCAAAAATCTCGTTACCAATTATGCTATCGTCTGCTGTTTAAAATTGATGTTGTTAAATGAATGACGAAAAGGGAAAAAAATCTGCATTTAGTCCGAATATTTCTTGATTTATTTATCTAAATAGCTAGCTAGCTATTTGCGATCTATTTGCTATCTAGCTGGCTGTCTAGCTATCTAGCTAGCTATCGCTGAACTATATAGCTATCTAGATGGCTATCTATTTGCTATATAGCTATCTATTAGCTAAATAACAAAAAAAAAAAACAATCAGCATTTAGTCTGAATATTTCTTGATTTATTTATCTAGCTAGCTATTTGCTATCTATTTGCTATCTAGCTAGCTATCAATGAACTATATAGCTATCTAGCTGGCTATATATTCGCTATATCGCTATCTATTAGCTATCTATTGGCTAGCTAGCTAGCTTTATATCTATTTGAGTTACTTCCGGGTTGAGTGAACGCTGGCACGCGTGGCTGCCACTGCTCTTGGTGCTTCTTGGATATATCATAATGTCTTTTTTTTTCTTTAATAAAACTTCCTGTTCATTGCCGCTAACTCCCAAACGGCGCATATGACTACAAGTGACGGCTCACGGGGGCAGAAATAAGAAAAGCAAGCTTGTTTCAGCGATGCGTGTCGATGTAGCTCCGCGCTATACGCCAACAGGCCCCCCAAAGTGCTCATCATTCCACGCAGCGGAAAGTATGAGGAAGCGCCACATAATAACACTCGGAAATCCTCCGTTATTTCCTCGCCTCGAACGCCTCCCGGCGTAGTGAAAGCAACAAACAAACATGCATAATTCAGCGAGCCGGCCACTCGTGCGTCAGGCATCGGTAATGATTGCGCTAGAAAGTGATAAAGTGTTGCACTTACACCTAAAACGGCTTTTTTTAAACTCATTTGTTTGGTACGAGTCAGGAGGGGAAACGCTTACTTGTGTGGCGTTTATTTGAGAAAGCGACGACGCCGTAACAGAAGGATCGAACTGTTGGCGTATTCGTTCACGGAATGAGAGTGCAATGAGGGTGTGATCGTCTTGACGATTTCCTTTTTGTTTTCTCTCAGGAGACGGAAGTTGCCATGGAAACATCGTGGTGTGCATCCATGGGTCTGTCTTAGGGCCCCACCAGTTTTGGAAAGGTGACATTGTATACAGTATTTTATTTTATTTATTTTTATGAGTCATAGAAGTGATTTTCAAATGGTGTGCTCCCTGTAGTGGTGTAAAAAAATGTCATAAATTAAATGTTCGAATGGCATAACAAAAAATTAAATTACATTAATATTAAATAAAATTATTATGTTCAGTTCTGTTGTAATTAATTTTTATTAAGGAACCAACTAATATTTTCTGCACACTAACTCATTCACTGCCATTCACGAATGTATTTGGGAATTGAAAATCGTCTGGCGCCATTCTTAAATTTGTTCGGATTTTGTTTTTACATGCTTGGGTGCAGATAAAGCGTTGACCTATGGCAATGTTTTTTCCCTTCCGCAAGGGGACAGCATTTCCCTTTTTTTTCCCATGTTAGCGCTTTGTTCCAGCTTTAGCTGTTGTTAAAGCGCTATTTAATCCAATACAGGTAACATCTGACTTACGACCAGCTCGCCTTACGGCCACCCGTACTTACGACCATGACCTCCAGATCCTATTTTTCAAATTTTAATTCTACGCCTGGCACCGCTACACGTTAGCAGGCCGGCAATGTGTACGACAAATTTGGCGAGCCAGCATCTCACGCTCGCACAGCAATCGACCGTGTGATGGCACCAAAGGGGGGGGTGTTTGCGAGTCATTTAGCCTCCAAGTCTCTATTCAATATTTTGAATGTATTTCTTATGGCCATTTTGACTTACGACCGTTTGGTCGGAACAGACCACCCTCATTTCAAGCTCATATAACTCCAGCCCCATATAATATAGGTTATAACTCTTTTTTTTATCAAAGAAGAGAATTTAAGGTTTCTTATGCTGCATTGAATGTTTATGTAGTCCTAAAACTTACGATTTTGTGGGTTCTGGAATTCAAGTGACAATGACAAAAACCCTGGCACTGAAGTGGACACATTTTTGCACATCATCTGGCAATAAATGAGTTAATTTCAGTCTCATTGCGCACATTTTAACATTTTTCAAACCTCCCCAAAGGTTCATTTCATCTCCCAGCCCGTTTGGTGCCGCTCACACCGGCGATTGAAGTCGACCTTGTTTTTTTTGAAAGGCAGATTGAAGACAAAAGCCTCGAGGTGAGAGGTGAATTGTCCACTGGCGCGACTGCGGGTCGAAGCAATCTGCGGGGCGAGCGAGATGCCAGACGGATGCGAATTGCACTTATCTTCCGCTGACCTTCTGAGACGTGTGGCTTGATTGAAGAAGAGGAAGAGTTTCGACAACAACAAAAATTATTATTATTATTGTATAATATTTAAAAAATAAGCACAAAAATAAAAGTACAGATAATGTTTTAATTTAAGTGAAAAAGACACTGATAAGTTAAAACTATTATAATATATATAAATCAATATGTAACAAAAAGGTTCTTATCCTGTGACTGTAAAGTGACCTTGAGAGTTTTGAAAGGCGCTTAGAAATTTAATGTACTATTATTATTATTATTGTATAATTTACCACAGTTCCTACCACAATAACTTCTAAAGCTACTGTACACCGACAAGAATAAGAAAAAAAATCCAAAAAATTAACCTGTGACTATAAAGTGACCTTAAGAGTTTTTAAAGGCGTTTATAAATTAAATGTATTATTATTATTCAATAATTTAGGACAATCACGCTGACGAAATAAATAGCGACACCCTGCAGTTCCGCTTTTGTCCACACGACGTCGCTAAACAGCCTTCCTCACTGGCGTCCCTCCCAGCTGACAACGACGTCCAATCATTACCACGTTTGGTTGTTTCGCTAATTTGTTTTGCTGCTTCTCATCGCCTTCTCAAATGTAAAGATACAATATTATCACATTTTTACATCATACTCAAATCATAAACCCCCCCTTGTGCATAACTTTAGGGCTCCGTCTGGGGGTTTGTGGAAGCAAAACGACGATAACCACCTGCAAAGCCGTCGAAGGACTAATTGGTGAGGCGTGCATCCATTTAACTTTGTTTTTTTCCAACTGAAGAGCAACTATTTCTTTCATATGGATTAATGATGCTTCCTGCTTCAAACTATACTTTGATATTTAATTGTAACTTACCAAAACAAGCCGTGATATAGTCATGAGCATACTTGCGTTATATCGCCCCTCGATATAATCGCACTTCATGTTTTTATTTACCAATTCATTTCACTCTCCAATAATAATAACATGTCACTGAGGGGAGTTTGCATTTCGTAGCTTGGACACGTTCGTTGTTTGCTATGATTTTTTATGCATTGCGTTGCTTTGACATTGCAATGCATATGCACTTACACGTAACGTCAGTCAGTCATCATGTGGACGACGGGGGTCCACAATACCCCCCCCCCCCCATCCCCAATGGACGATGCTGACAGGTAAATGCGATCTAAATGGCAGGAAAAGATCACGGGTGATGTTAAAGACGTGAAAAGGGTGAATAAATTGCTTGGGGGAAAGGGTGGTGGATGGGGAAAGGTCAGAGGACGACAGTGGATTGTTTTGAAATTTAAAAAAAGAAAGACAGAAGTCGACAATTCAGTTAGATTCATTGTATGCTATTCGCCAAAAGTGTTATGGAGAGTTTTGACCTTTTCTGAAATGATAAAAGCACATTTTCATATTGAATTGTAAGACATTTTATTATACTGTGCTAAGAAAAAGAAATATTCCTGCTATTTTTGAATTTTAACTGTTTTGTTTGCATTCGGACAAAGGCAGACTGGCACAATTGACAGCCTTGCCCTGGTATTTATGCATTTATTCATTTTTGAAAAAGCATTTTAATGTGTTAAAAATGTTGGAATTTTACTTTGATTTCTCTTTTGCCATCGATTAGAACCTTCCAAGGAGCCACGTTGAGATGATTTGAGGAGCTTGATGTTTGTCACCTGGAAAATGGCGGTGTACCTAATGTTGCAGCCAGTGAGTAATAATAATAATAATAATAATAATAATAATAATAATAATAATAATAATAATAATAATAATAATACATTTCATTTTTAAGCGCCTTTCAAAACTCTCAAGGTCACTTTACAGTCACAGGATAAGTTTTTTCCTGTGGGTGAGCTGCGGCATCCACGCGCCAGCGTTCACTCGGAACTCGGGTTCACCCGGAAGTAACTCAAATAGATAGAAAGCTAGCTAGCTAATAGATAATGATATACAGTATATAACTGTATTCACTCTACATAAGGTGGCTGTACACCTTAAATCCGGGTTATTGGCTCATTTTAGACGTATTTCAAATTGTAATTTGTGTCATTTTGGAGTGTTGGATTCTATGGGGTAACCGGGATGACAGAGTTGTGTAATTGAATCGCCCATTAGGGGTAAAGCCGATCAAAGAGTGGCTGTGGATATCCCATAATAAGGAGAAAAAAAAACGGGATTCAGTCGGAGTCCACTTTTGAAAGCTGTCGCCAATTATAAGGCGACGCACGGAACCCCGTTGAGGAACGTTCCTTGCGACGAGAGCCAACGTTTCATTACTTCTCACCCTTGTCTAAATTTGACACGAGATCCGTAGATCCGTGACAAAAAATGGCTTCTCCTCTCACCAAAAGCTTTTTGAAACCAAATAAAATCCCTTCAGTAATCAACAGATGGCGCTGTGGGACTACGGTTGCCCCGAAAAAGTTGCCAATGAAGTACTGCAGACAGATACCAGTGGGGGGGTTGGTTTTGGGGCTTCTGCACTTCCTTTCTAAAAGCATACACACCATCAGATTACGTAAGGTAGGCTTCCCCCAACCTGCCTTTTACCGTTCTGCCTTCTCCATTTTTTTTCCTTTCACGTATGGCCTCCATTTTGAATATTTTAAAAACAAAAATTCCATTAAATTATTAATGATCGACAATTTTAACAATTATCCAATGTATGTCTCATAAAAACATATTTTTTAAACATATTCCACACGCATATCGGAGACTTTAAAGTTAGACTTTGGACCGGTGAGTGACGTGGGTGTCGGCAAATGGGAACATTGCATTTTTTGATCATCCAACCAAATGTTCTGCTTTTAAGTGATATCTTAAGCGGCAAGGTACCTGAAAATATGTTATTCTTATGACATTTTTGTTTCTATTTATCAAAATTATCCACATTTTAATTAGCAATACCGTAGCGCTATGGATGCTCATCCTGTGTAGCTTGAACAGGTACCTTATCTGGTTGACATTAGTACCATTCCAGTCTCGGTGTGCATGACAGTGTTAAAAACAAATTAATCGTACTGCAATCTTGGTCTTCTTGGACCGACAAAAACGTCAGCGACATCCGAGCTATTAAATGTTAATCCCCGCGTTTCATCCCTGCTAATGAGCGTAACCCTTTCCCTTTGACCGCCACATCTCCGAGTGATGTTTTGAACTCCATTCTCATTTTTCCTTGATTGAAGGAATGTCAAAGCAGGAGGTGGGTACAACAGTCGCCCCTAGCAAGAGCCAACGCCTCGCCATCTGGGAGAAAGTGTCCACCCTCATTCCTCTGGAGAGTCAGCCGACGGAAAATTTATCGGAGGCGCGCTTGAAAAAAGGGTAAGATATCGTCTAGGGAGGGGGGGTGAAAGGGGGTGGGGGGGGGGGTCCAGAGATGTCTGAGAGGCATTAAGGATGATCAGACATTTATTTCCTGCTCGTCTCGCCTTTAAACTGCTTCTAGTGTGTTCTTTTTTTATTTTATTTATTTATTGCATCGATGGATCCTCAAGTCTGTTGCTTCGCCATTCATCTCAGTGACAAATCTCTTGGGAGAAAGGATGGTAAAATGTGGTGAGGATAATGTGCAATAAAATAAAATATATATGCATAAGCAACTAAATAAATAAATAATCTGCTAAATAAAAACTAATACATACACAAATGAATAAATACATACATCAATAAATATATATGTAAATAAATAAACAAATGATAACAAAAGTAAATATAAATCAATAAATAACATACATTTTTTTGTTTTTATTTAAATACATAAATAGAAACAAAATACATAAATAAATATACACATAAATAAATAAATACACAAATAATACAAATAAATATAAATAAATACATACATGAATAAAAATTAAGAAATACATAAATATATACATAAATACACAAATACAAAAAAAATACATAGAAATAAAAAAACTAAATAAATAAATAACTAAATACACACACAAATATATATATATAAATGAATACATACATAAATAAATGAAAACTAATAAATACATAATACAACAAATAAATAAACAAATAATTAAATAAAACTAATAAATGCACAAATAAATACATACATGAATAAATATAGACATAAATAAATACACAAAAAATATATATACAAATAAATACATGAATAAAAATGAATTAATACACAAACAAATAAAAACATACATGAATAAATATATACACGAATACACAAAAATAACAAAAATAAATACATCAATAAACGAATCAATACGGAGATAAATAAAAAAAAAACCAAATAAATAAATGAACAAATTACCAAATGAACAAATGGAAAAAAATGAATGACTGGTCACACCATTAGGGCCACCTGCACAACCTGTACGGTGTGAGCCACCAAGCAAGGTAGGTAATCACTGTTCTGCTACCTATCGATGTCGCAATGTGTCAGATGTCAAAAAGGAAGCTCCTCAACTGACATGAGCAAAGTTTCCATGGCACCTCCTGTCACGATTAGGCCTCGAAGCACTACTTTGGTCAAAACCATGCTTCTTTTGCTCACTTCAAAAATAGATCACTGGCACCAAGATGCTTTCTGTAAATGAAGCTCCAAAACGTACCTCCTCAACTCACTTCAACAGAGTTCATCGGCATCATAAAATGGTGCCGAAGCTGCATTTTTTATTTTTATTTTTTTTAATTTAATGAGCACTGGTATGGAGGATTACATCCGCCCTTTGAATGACCCCCCCCCCCACTCATACACGCCACGCATATATAACTTCCTGTAAGCCGTCAACATCAAACGGGAAGCAAGATAAGTCTGAAGAATGGTGCGAACTTTTCAATCTCATCCTAAATTTCATCTTTAAACGGATGGGATGTTGCAAGCGGCGGGTGGTGGGAGCCGTCGAGGGAGGGAAGGAGGGGGTCACTCGAGTTCCAAAGATTGAAGCGACCGCATCTCATTTTAAAATGACATTTTATGAGGTTCCATCAAATGTGTTTATTTTGCATATTTATAGCCCTCTCCCAGCCACCCAAAGGCTCCTTATTTTCCACAGTGGCCAAACACCGGCGTCATTTACAAACTTCTTTCCAGGCCAGGCGTCATCTTGTGTTTTTTTTTTTTTTTTTTTTCCCAAGTCGGGTAGGACGTGGTCATGAATAATCGTATCGAATACGCTGGCGGTTAAACCTGTTGTTGACTCGCCAATATGGCCGCCGTGAAAATTGGCAATTGTCGCTAAATTCCTGACTAGCTGAAAGAAAATAGGCGGGAAAAAGTTTCCTTATCGCAAACGCTCCCGTGTTTGCGTCACGTTTAACCGGCTTTGAATGGATCCCAAAAGACCGTGTGACAGAACCACCCCCCCAAAAAAAACCCTCTTTATTCACTCTCGGCGCCGTACCTCCCTCGACAATGTCGGCGACGATACTTCGCACTCGCTACAGGTCGACAATGAAATTCAGTGACGCGTTGCTAACATGTCGTCACCAAAGAAGAAGAAGAAGAAGGCGTCGAGCATAACAACAAGCGTACGTGAGGACATAAGAAGCCCAACCTCGGGGGGAAGCGGAACGCAAAGACTCCCCCGTTCACGACGCAGATGGTACATACCACACATGAGCGCTCTCATGTGTGTGTGTGAGACACAAAGTGTGTGTATGCATAATGTGCTTTGTGTGTCACTTTGAATATACGTGAGGCGAAATCTTATTCCTGCTTCCGAGTTGTCTGGGAAAGTACACCCAGAGCACAATATGGCCATTTATGAATTCTTATTTATTTATTTTTGTCCTTCATTAGCGCCGCATGAACAAGGGGTTGTGGGTGGTGGGGGGGGGGACTGGACCGACCGTTGAGTTTAATGCTCGCTCGGAGGCAGATTGTAAATTATCTGCAAATCTGGCTTCACACTGTTTTTAATAATGGATACGTACAACTTCACCAAAGCCGAAATAAGATTGATGAGATCCGTGGCGCCGCTTTGGCCTTTTTTTACAATAGATGATTAGCCACGTGGAGAGGGGGGGCGGGGGGGTTTCATTTATAAGCGCCTTTCAAAACTCTCAAGGTGACTTCACAGTCACAGGATAAGTTTTTCTGTTCAGTAAAGTAACTTAAATAGATAGAAAGCTAGCTAATAGCTAGCCAGCTGGATAGCTAGCCAAATAGATAGCTAATAGCTATATAGCTAATAGCTAGATAGCTAATATATAGCCAGCTCAACAGCTGATAGATAGCAAATAGATATCGAGCGAGGTAGCTAGCTAGATAGCAAATAGTTAGCTAGCTATGTAGCTAGCCAGATAGCTAGCTAGCTAGATAGACAGCAAAATCCACCTCAAAACTTTGCCATTACAGTAACTCATTCACTGCCATTCCCGAATTTATTCATATGCATTGCATTGTATTTTCTGACATCAAGCTCATTTAACTCCAGACCCATATAACTTAGGAATTAACTCTTTTTTTAATGATGAAATAAGAGAGTCTAAGGTTCCTCACGCTCCATTGAATGTCTATGTCGTCCTAAAACTCAATATTCTGTGGGTCCTGGAATTTGAGTGACAATGACAAAATCCCTGGCACTGGAGTGGACACGTTTTTTGCACATCGTCTGGCAGTGAATGAGTTCATTTTAATTCGTAATTCACGCCATATAAAACACAAAATCGGTCATTTGACATGTCGACTGTATGTTTGACCCAAACACACGATGATGCGGCCGTCATAAAAAAAAAGACCCGCCCGTAGGCAAAAGCAATGCCTCACATCCGGCGGAGTGCAGAATGCCCCATAACGACGGCGTTTTAACCCCTGTTGACCTCGTGCGGCGCGAATGATGGGCCCGGCGGGGCCGCCCCGTCTTGCGATATATTTTTAAGTGAAAAAAAAAAATGTATGTCAAGTTTGAACTCCAAATGACGCATTTGAACACCGGCGCCCACGTCACTTACCGGTCTGGGCCATGCCCTTTTTCGTCATACGCACTCCAATTCACACAACAATGTAGAATATTGGGTGGGCTGGCCCGAGAAAATAATACTTCATACCACATATGTGCTTTGTATATTTGTATTGTGTTTCGTGACATATATTTGATTTATATTTGTTATCCTATAAAACGTTCCTCCCAAGCTTGTGTGCGAGAGATCCTTTTGGCATCAGACGCCGATGTGTGTAATCGGAGTGGGATGAGAGCGGCTCTATTTTAAGGTGGTGGTGGTGGGGGGGTTCTGGATCCGTGTCAGCCTACCTTCTGTGGCGAAGGAGATAAACAAATAAAGAATGATGCCGAGTGGGTTTAAAAGCCTGTTTGCAAAGTTAAAAAGAGACGCCGCTTTGGCGGTAGAATGATTTAGTCAATGCCGATGGAGTTGGAAAGTTAACGAGCGAAGGGGAGGTTGAAGTGGCGGTGAGGGGGGGCTAAAAGATTGGAAAAATGTTTCAAATCCTCCTTTCCCTTTCTTAACTTTGCTGCTGTGTTACTTCCGGGTAGAGTGAAGGCTGCCGCGAATGGCTGCCGCTGCTCACCCACACGAAAAAAAAAAAAAAAATCCCGTGACTGTGAAGTGTCCTTGAGAGTTTTGAAAGGCGCTTAGAAATGAAATGTATTTTTATTAAATGGTCATTGTAAACGTTAGTTCGAGTATATTTATTTATATTTACCCATCTGCAGTATGTATGTATCTATCCATATTTATGTATCTCTGTGCATTTATTTCTGTATTTCTGTATTTATTATTTATTTTTATTCATTCATACTTGTTTATCTATTCATGCATGTATATTTATTTATTTGTTTAGTTATTATTGTTATTTATTCATATGTATTTATTCATTCATGCATGTATATTTATTTGTTTATTTAGTATATTTATTCATGCCTGTATATTTTATTAATTATTTTTTTTCATGGATTCATGTGTTTATTCATATTTGTTTATTTTTTTATTGTATGCATATTTCTTTAATATGTATTTATTTATTTATTTATTTATATTTACCCATCTACTTATTTGTGTCTATCCATGTTTATTTATTTGTTTATTTTTATCTGCATTTATTTCTGTATTTCTTTTTCTTTATTTCTGTATTTATTTTTTATTTTTTATATTGGTTTATTTATTCATAGTTATGTATTTATTTATGCATGTGGCCGTATTAATTAATTAATTTATTTATTCATTTAGTTACTCATTTAGTTATTTATTTATTTTTCACTGTACATTTATTTATGTATTTATGTCTTTATCTATTTATTGTTTATAGTTATTTATTTATTCATATTTGTTTATTAATTCATGTGTCCATATTAATACATTAAGTAATGTATTCATTTAGGTATTCATTTAGTGATTTATTTATTTAGCTTTCAAATGTCCTGAACCGCCTGTCACAAGTCAATATGACCCCGCCCCCAACATAACACACTCTGCTTTAGATCATTTCAATTCAAAATTCATTTTTTTTTGGGGGGGGGGGTGATGCAAAGTGCATCGCAAGCCACCTTCGCATCCATCACTTGTTAAGCACACATACATCTTTCACCCCCCTCCCCCCTAAAAATCTCTCTATTCTTGACACACACACCCGTCAACGGCAAGATGTGTCGTGTACGTCTTTCTCAGTGGTGCGTTGCCATCAGGGCAAAAATAAAAAAATGGAGCGCCGTAGTTTCACCTGGCTTGTTCATTGCACTGACTTTTATCTATTTATTTTTTAATGCACAGAATATCCCGTGAAAAATGGAAGAGGAAGTCTTTGTGGACAAGATGGGACAACCCCACAGACGCACAAAAGCTAGCAAAGGTATCACGGTTAATTTTCCACAGAAATGTACTCAAAACAAAAGCCGTAAAAGCTCACTGCAACCAATCTCCGTAGCGATTATGATCTCTCAAATCCCCGGCATGCAGCAATGGTGTAAAATGTCTGTAACCAAGGCCAATAATGAGTCATAACGTGAATATTTACCTCCCATTTTATGCCAGTCTAAGCTTTCAAGCTTCATAAATTATTCCCGCGCAATATGCAGCCTTGTATATTCTAATGGGCTGCCATATTGGATTTTATTGCAAATGGAGGGCTTGTGATTCTCCGAGAGGAAAGGAAAAAAAAGTGCATTGTGGCAATGTGTCTCGTGGCATCCATTCTATTTTTTATTCTTATTTTTATCAGCCTGCGTCAAAAACGTTCACTGCAGTCCTCCCGTGAGATGGAATTTAAGAACTTCTGTCAGCTGTGACTGACAAATGACGGACAGCTTGATTTTCGGCTCAGTTGAGAGCAATCGGCCGGAGGGAGGCGGCCATCTTTTTTTTTCCCGTGACACCGACTCGCCAGACTGCATGCGCAGTCATTAATATAAAGCATGCAGCTCGCCAAATCATCTTTCCCCATTGAAATGAATGAAAAAGCCCTTAATCCGTTCCTGGTGTGTGTGTTTTGGCCTGCAGGGGATTGTATCATATAAAACGGGGACAAACAATTGATGCAATATTGAGAAATCCTCATTTATCACAGAGGATAAAGAATATATGCCTGTGAGCATTGTAATATTTCTCTATCCGCATTATTTGTTTGTGCATTTATTCAACTAATGAAGCAGGAAGAACACAAATTGGGATTTTCTAATCAATGAAATTTTATATTGACTTAGCATGAGCGTATATGCCATTTCGGCATGCTAATCCCTCAACCGGCCAATCTGCATTATATTTTTATTACCCAGATTAGCTAAAATTGATTTTCCTTTCAATGACTAGCACCGCCTTCGCGTTAGCATTAATCTAGCAGACCGTCGTAGACGTCAAAACTGAATTTCCGCCCCATCACGACGTTGTTCAGGGTCACCTCATGTCGCGCCGAGGCTAATTGGATGTATACCAACGAATAATATCAACCGACTCTGTCTTTGATGTGATTTTCGTCACATCAAGACCTGCTTTCGACGCCATCTTTTGAAGCTGTTAATGAGCAACCGGCAGTGTAGTGTCAACATGTTGATGACGCCTTTTTATGCATCCCCCCTACCACCCCCCCCCCCCCCCCCCCATAACACCCATAACATGCCACATTGCATCGTGAACAACCGTCGGATTACGCTGATTGATTGCGACTGGCAAGGATGAATCGGACAAGCGTCAGGCGGCAAGCCAGTGGGACCCGCCGTCTATTGGCTTGGACTCGCCGACTTTTTGTGTGTATCTGTGTGTGTGTGTGTGTATATGAGAGGAACAGATGCCGAGTGACGACAAATAAGCTGATGGGATAATGAGATAACGAGCAGATGAACAGGATGACGAATCGTATGACTGTGTGAAAGGGGGTTGGGATGGGGGGGGGGGGTAGCATATATGCAAAACTGTCATTAATATGAACTGACGCGATCAAATGCGTAACGACGTCGGCCATTTTGCTCGTTACCAAACGTCCGCAAAAAAGTGCTTCATGCGCCGAGAAATGATCGCATGTATTCGCAGAGCTTTGGTGTTGCTAATGTCCGAGCTGAACAATTGGCGGCTAATTTTCCGAACTGGCATAATAGGACGAAAATTAGCATGTTATTGAGCCGATGCGCTTTCAAGCTTGTCGACTTGTCCACATAAGTAGATTTGGATCGATCGTACGCATCTCGCAACGATCTTTCGTATCCGCCACATCTCATTTTTACATCCCCGTGATTTGTTCGGGTCGATATCGCCGCCTAAATAATGATGTTGCTCTGTCTACGCTCGCGTACATCATTTCAAACGCTTTGCCATCCAAAGTCCGAGTCCATTTGCTTGACGGACGTCTTTGACGGTTGCTAAGCAGCTAGCGCAGGATGATCCTTTACATTCATAATTATATTTACCGTCACCTACTGTCCCGACGTAGGAGCTGACGGCTTTGAGCGACGGCGCAAACTCAAATAATTATAATAATAATAATAATAATAATAATCCATTTCATTTATAAGCACCTTTCAAAACTCTCAAGGTCACCTCACAGTCATGGGATAAGTTTTTCTGTGGATGAGCAGCGGCAGCCACACGCGGGTTAGCGCCATCAGGACGCAGCGCACCGTTGGGTGGAGTTTGCCTGCGTGCAGCGGGAAAACCAGCGCGGACAATAATAGTCCTTTTGCCAAATCACAGCATAGCTAGCTATATAGTTAGATAGCAAGGTAGCTAATAGATAGCAAATAGATAGATAGCTAGATAGGGAGCTAGCTAGATAACAATAGATAGCTAACTAGATAGCTTGTGGTATAGCAAATACATAGATAGCCAGATAGGAAGCTAGCTAGATAACAATAACTAACGACATAGCTAATAGATAGCAAATAGATAGATAGCTGGCTAGATAGCTAGCTAGCGAGATAGCTAATAGATAGCAAATAGTTATCTAGCTATGTAGCCAGCTAAATAGCCAGATAGCTAGATAGCCAGAAAGCTAGTTAGTTATCTATTCACCAGCTCGCTAGCTTTCTATCTGTTTGAGTTGAGCAAATCCCTCCGCGTCCGAATCGTCTTGACGACAGATTGCGAACATTCCCGATGAGTGACAACGACGACAAGCCTCGCTGTCACAGCTGCATCATCTCACGCTTTATACGACCAGGCAGGGCCGTTTGTAAAACACGGACGTGGCAACAATGGCCGCGACGTCATCTGTCCAATCCCATTATGGACGGCGGGCGCGCCGGCGGAAAAGACACAAGCGTTACGCATGCCATACGGCGAAATCTGCCACGGCGTATGACGCACGACTGATGGAAGGGCATATGCATCTCCCGACGGCTTCTGCCGCATGACAACGTAACCATAACAAGCGACGTGCCTGAGCCAATGCGCCCCGATGCTTTTAGACGGCCCCAACGTAGCGGAAAGCCGTCATTTAGATGAGTTTCCATTTTTTTATATTCCGTATATATTTATTATTTTTCACGTCAACCCTAATAGGCTAACGTCGAATGGAGCAGCAAAAAAATTGAGCGCTCGATCGACCGAACCGGAGAAGTCAAGGCGGGGAAGTTGCCAATAAATCCGTTTGTTTACATTTTAGCGTTAGCATGGAGGCTAAAAACCATCCAAATTCTAGTACATATATAGTAGAGCCTGAATGCTAAATTGGCGCTCCCACAGTAGCGTGAACAGATTTCAAATGCATCAGCCCGCCCCCACTAACCCCCCCGGTAACCCCCCCTCTCCACAGTTCATGCTGCGACGACGTTGGCGGGCAGCTTAGCCTTGTTTCTGTTTGCCGTACGAGCTTCTCGCTACGTTATCTCTCGCGGCGTAACAGGATTAGCAACTAGTCACAAAATGAAACATGCCCCCCCTCCTCCATTCCCTCTCAAAGGTAGTGTTGACAACATTCTTATGAGCAAATGATGATCTTAGACAGGCTTAGCCGCGTATGCAGTCGGTGGCAAACAGGACGGAGCTAATATAATAATAATAATAATAATATATTTCATTTATAAGCGCCTTTCAAAACTCTCAAGGTCACTTTACAGTCACAGGATCAGCGTTCACTCAACCCCGAAGTACGTCAAATTGAGTTATTATTAGCTCACTCTTAGCTAGCTAGCTTTCTATCTATTTGAGTTACTTCTGGGTTGAGTGATCATTCGCTAACTATGAGCTAGCTAGCTAGCTTTCTATCTATTTGAGTTACTTCTTGGTTGAGTGATTATTGGCTAACTGTTAGCTAGCGAGCTAGCTTTCTATCTATTTGAGTTAGTTCCAGGTTGAGTAATTATTAGCTTACTCTTAGCTAGCTAGCTAGCTTTCTATCTATTTTAGTTACTTCCAGGTTGAGTTAACGCTGGTGGCTGCCGCTGCTTACCTACAGTAAAACTGATCCTGACCTTGAGAGTTTTGAAAGGCGCTTAGAAATGAAATGTATTATTATTATTATTATTAATTAGCTAATAGATAGCCAGATAGCTAGACAGTTTGCAGCTAGACAGCTAATAGCTGGCTAGCTAATGGATTGCAAATATTACGTAGCCAATTGTGAGTGGGGGGGTATTGAGGGCCGGGGTGGGTGTGGCTTGGATTGGCTTGGATTGGATTTGCCTTTATAAAATAAAAAAAAAAATCATATTGTAATAATCTGGAGTCCAAAACAGATGTGTGACCCCGTGACAGGAGATGACCTTTTGCCCTTTCGGCAGCCTCGCTAACAAATGCTAATGCTAACAACAATAAGAATCGAACTTTCCCGCCAGTGCGTCTCATTATAAACGCTGGAAAGAACATTTCTACAGCTGTTTACCTGTAAAGGCCTATTTTTTTTTTCATTTCATAATTGTCCTTTTTGCTCGGCTGCGCGGAATAAATGTGTACGCTCGTCGACAATTTGCAAGCGTGTGACGCGACCCCTTTTGCGCAGCCAGGCCGCCGGCTCGGGGGCGCCATTATTCATGTTCGCCGGCGGACTTTCTGGCGAAGGGACAAACACGGGATCATTAAGGAGACGTTTGGAGGGGTTCACCGCCGTCGAAGCACGAAGAGGTGGGGGGGGGGGGGGGGGCAAGATTCGGCTAGCTATGTGAGAGCGCGCCTTTTCCTCTCTCGTAATGGAACGATAGTGCTTCAAAGCGACGCGCCGCAATATGAAAGACAGAAAGAAAAAAAAAACATTTGCGATTGTGTTTCATTCCTCTCAAAGGACATCACAGGATATTTGATCTACGGAGTTGATATGTATGATGAAGAAAAAAAATGTCTTCTGTTGGAGAAAATTGCCTTTGTCTCTGGGGCAGATGAATATTTGCGCTACCTGCTCAAGAATGATCGTTTTTATGTATTTATTTGAGGAAAAGGGGCTCACAGCACGATTTGAAATTGTCTTCCAGTTAACAAATGAAGACCCCCATCACCCGTTGACATTAATTGACACTCGTCTATTAGCTAGCTAGCGAACTTGATCTATTTGAGTTATTCTCGGTTGAGTGAACGCTGGCGCATGTGGCTGCCGCTGCTCACCTACAGAAAAACTGATCCTCTGACTGTAAAGTGACCTAGAGAGTTTTGAAAGGCGCTTATAAATGTAATGTATTATTATTATTATTATTATTATTATTATTATTATTATTATTATTATTATTTTAAAGACGCCCGTGTTCTCCGTGAACAACCCACCACACACAAAGCTTGTACCACAGCCTAAATGTATCACTTCAACATAGTTCCCCTCCCAAAAAAATATTTTCACTGCTCAAAATATAATATAATTAAAAAATATAACAATATAATAAAAATATAATATAATGATAAACAATATACAAAATATAATAAAAACAAATAAAATTATATATAATGAAATATATATCATAAAACATTCTACAATAAAAAAAATTAAAAACAGTTTTATATAAAAATATATAATAACAAATCTACAATAAAAAATAATTAAAAACATTTTTATATAATAATATATATACTAACAATCTACAAAAAACATAATTAAAACAATGTTTATATAATAAAATATATAGAATAAAAATTCTATAATAAAAATTAATTACAACCATTTTTACATCGTAAAATATATACAATAAAAAAATATTAGTTAAAAACATTTTTATATCATATAATATAATAAAAACATCTACGAAAACACAATTAAAACAATTTTTATATAATAAAATATATATAATACAAATTATATAATAACAATTAATTACAAACATTTTATATAATAAAATGTATATAATTAAAGAAATAAAAAATATTTAAAAACATGTTTATATAATAAAATATATACATAATGAAAAAAAAAATATGATAAAAATATGATAAAATCCTTCACCCCCAAAAATCTAATATAATTATAAAATATAATGATATACAGTATATAATAAATAAAAATAATACATACTATTTTTTTTATTATTATTTTTATAGTCCATATCTTTTCTCCATAGACGTTCAAAGTCTGCATGAAAAATCAGCATCAAACTTTCACTTTCGGGCCACGCGACTCCTTCTTGCACTGACCTTTGGAGCACAACTTTGCTTTGTCTCTCCCGGTGTTAAGCCGTCATCAATTTTTGCCGTACTTTTCTGTCATTCCGACTTTGATCATCCCCCGCCGTTCGCTGTCCTTTCAGCCTTGCTACCATTGTTCCCTTTGTCGGTCACCTCATATTGTGTCTGTCTCTTGATTGTCTCTCTCTTGCGTCCTCGGCCTTTCAACATCTAATACTTTTTTTCTTCTTCTTCTTCCTTTTGTGTAGGGCATTTTTCTTTTTGGCTTTTAACTTTTTAAAGCGCTTACTCCTGAATTCGATCAAAGCTGGAGAAAATGATTTTTTTTTCATCAAAAGTGATTGGGGGTGGGGAAAAAGGCCTTGGTCAGTTCATATTTCTTTTTTATTTATAAAGGTAACATCCGACTTACGACCGAGTTCCGTTCCGACCAAACGGTTGTAAGTCAAAATGGTCATAAGTCGAAATCCATTCAAAATGTTGAATAGAGACTCGGAGGCTAAATGAAAAACCCGGAATAACTCACATAGATAGAGAGTTAGCTAGCTAGCTAATAGATAGCAAATAGCTAGCTAGCTAGGTAGCCAGTGTTGTGTCCTGCATCGCCCGACTCCATCCATGCAGCCGCCCACGCTACAGGAGAGCGCAGGAAACCCCGCGTCGCTTCCAAAGGCATTTATAATTCAACATGCACTTCCCGGCGTCCCCTTTTACACACCCTCACTCGCCACCCCCCTCCCGACTCACCTGCGCCGCACTTTGTCCTCCCAGCTCTTCTTCTTCCTCTTCCAACAAGCACTTTGCATTTTCTCATTTCACCCCCCCCCCCCATTTCCACCCTTTTTTTTCTTTTTATCGCGGCCTTATTTGCTTTCTTATTTGCTCCTGCACACCCTCCCTTTTTCCCCCACTGCCTTGATAATATTCCTTCCTCAAGCGAGGGATGGCATTAGCAGTCCCTGTGCTTCAGCGCCAACGCGCAATATGTTGGCACATGACAAGATTGTGTCCAACCCCCCCCCCCCCCACCGCACTGCATCAACGGCGTTCAGCAACCAAGCGTGACGTGCAGGCGTCCACCACATAATAAGTACTCTTGTAACTTTCTCATCCGTAACCTTCCCCTTTAAATTAAAAAAAAGGATCATTGCAATAACCGAGGGTGTATATCGTTGAACTCCTCATTTTATTTTCGTGGCCTTGTTTAATAATAATCTTCTTCTTTCTTCTTTTCCTTTCGGCTTTTCCCCTCAGGGGTCGCCACAGCGAAGCAATGTCCTCCATCTATCCCGGTTTTGTGCATCCTCTTCTCTCACACCAGCTACCTTTCATTTATATTTAACTCATCACTGCCATTCACAAATTTAGTCGGGAATTGAAAATATGACAGAGCGCCGTTGTCTGGCAGTGAATGAGTTAATCATGATTTTATTATGATTTTATTAATTGCAGTTGTCATCACGTGTCGTCTTCTTACACCCCCCCCCGATCCTCCTTGCCGTTTGCTCCCCCACTGGCGCACTTCTATGACTTCGTCCCTCGACAGTACCTTCTCTCCATCTGCCTCCTATTTCCTTGTTGCCAGTTGTTTTCCTTCTCGTCGAAATTGTGGTTATTCAATAGGCATTACAGCATCCAGCGGGTACCCCAAAGGAATATGCTTTATTTCCCATAGCCAATATCTTTGCATGTAACAATCGACTTGACATGTAGACTCGGGCGATGTTGCAGAAAGCGTGTCAGAAAACACAAGATGAGGGGGGAAAAAAAGAGAGATTACGTTTGCAATGTGGTCGGGAATTAAACAAAAAAAAAATCAAAGCATGAGCGCAAATCTCATATTGTGTCGTCACCGATGTGCAGCCGCTTAAAACGTGAGATTGGAGATGCTGTGGCGCCTTGAGATACAAGTTTGAAAAGCGTTGCTGCAGCCTCGCTGAATAACTTTTCATCATTTTTTTAAAGCCAAATAGCTACAATATATACAAATATGCCACCATAGAAAAAAAAATCACATTTAAAGAACGTTTTTGCCGCAAATTTTTGTTTGATGGACATTGGGATACTCTGTTGTTTGCAGACTGGCCACTTGGGGGCAATCTAACAGGAGACGATGCGTAAATTAACGGAGACATCGACAGCTTGTCATTTGGCCATATTATATTTTATTATAATATAATATAATATAATATAATGTTGTAATAATAATAATTATAATAATACGTATTATTTATCAGTGCCAATATACAATACAATGTTACGTTATATTTTTTAATAATATAACGTAATATAATTGTATATAATATTAGAATCAATTATATGATATTATATTTTATCTTTTTATAATGTACAATATAATATTACATTATATTTGTTATATTATATTTGTATATAATAAGATTAATACATATTATTTATACGCACCAATATACAATACAATACATTATATGTTTAAATAATTTTATGTAATATAACATCATATATTATGATAATCAATTATATATTTTTATAATATAATATACAATACAATATTATATATTATAATTATATTATATTTGTTGTTCTTCGCAGAGGATAAGGCATATATGTTATGATCGGAACTAGAGTTCTAACCATTGCGTAACCTTGTTTTGCATCAAATTTGTGGAAACATTTTAACGTAAAGTTGCGTTGCTGTTTCAAACACACGACTCGTAATTATTTCGACGGATAAAAATATAATAATATAATAACATAATACTTATCCAACCCCCCCCAAAAAATCATTCAACAGCGTCGATCCACACCAAACAGCATAACTACCCCCGTCAACTCAGCGAAGGGACTGGATTGTCCCCGGCAGAATGTGTAAACAAGCTCGGCGAGACGCTGACAAATGCGACTAATTGAACAGCGCCATTTTGCCATCCTATCAAGGGACGTCATCTCCACTGTCGCAAATTGCGCAAATCGCCCACGGGGACGTTTGCGCGCTGACATTTTTAAGATGGATTAAAGACGTTTCCCAGCAAATTTCTCTGCAAATTGATTGTAAATAAATGACCTGTGGTAGGAAACAAAAATACACACCTGTTGCTTTGCAAATAAATTTCATTTCAGTTCACCTAGAGGTATAAAAACTATCTTTTCAAATCCACTTTCTATTTATCAAGAGTACCCGTCGGAGTCCATCATACTATCGCCCCCTTTTTCCGCCGTCATTACCCCACACGCGCAATTATTTACGCTTGGAGCGAGTCGAGCGGAAGTAAAGGAAAAGTCGGAGAAAAGGTGGCATCTCCAGAGCGAGAGAGCGTCGATATTGAAACACGTCTTTGCGTTTTCACTTGAGCTCCGGTGACCGAGCAGCCGTGAGTTTGAGTCACTGTTGCATTATGGGAATTGTTTTCTCGCCGCGGTTTAGTGACACGTTAGGACTCCTGGTTATTTCGTTCGCGTGCGATGAAATGTTTCAGGGACATTATTTCATCCAATTTATATCGGTTTGTTGTAGTAAATAGTGTTTGTTTTACGTCTTTTTAAAGATTATTATGAGTTATTTTATATGGTATTAAAACACATATGACAGCATTATTTCAAGAAGATATAAAAGTAACAATGGAGCATGACCGAGCCCACTATGTTTTTGTTGTTGTTGTTTTTTTAGCGATGTCACGTGAGCTAATTGCATTTTTCGGTAACTAACTCATTCACTGCCATTCATAAATTTACTCGGGAATTGAAAATATGACGTTGAGCGCCATTCCCGAATTTTTTCGGGTTTTGGTGTTTCATGCTTTGGTGCCGATAAAGCGTTGGTCAGACCTCTGGCAATGTTTTTCCCTTCTACAAGGGGGCAACAGTTCCCCTTTTTTTCCATGTTAGCGCTTTGTTCCAGCTTTAGCTGTTGCTAAAGCGCTATATAAACCAATACTGCGTTGTCTTTAGGACATCTGCCCTCATTTCAAGCTCATATAACTCCGGACCCATATAATTTAGGAATTAACTCTTTTATTCCGATGAAACAAGAAAGTCTCAGGTTTCTTACGCTGCATTGAATGTTTATGTCGTCCTAAAACTCAATATTCTGTATTCGAGTGACAGTGACAAAAATCCTGGCAATGGAATGGACTAGTAGTGAATTAATTAATTAATATATGATGAAAATATTTTTTATGGGGTCATATGGCTGATAGGCATTTCTGATCATTTGTACGTAGAAGGGCGTTTTGAGTTTTTATTTTTAGTGAAGTGGAAAGAATTGACTACTGTTACACCATTCATGAGCATATTGTAGTCCCACAGGGTTCAATCTTAAGCCCCATGCTGTTCACATTCAGTCTATACACTTTCTACATAAACACAAATCTCCAGATACAGAAATCTACACACATTTAGTTCCGAAATAACTCACCCAGAGTAAGAAAGTAAACATTTGACAACATCCCTCGCTTACTACTTCGCCACAGCAGACACCCACAAACAAAACATTGTGTTTTTGTGGTTTCACACAGACACTTCAGCCCCTTAGATGACTTTACTGACTTATTCATAAATCCTTTTTGTGGCTATGTCGATATACAAATGTAGCCTTGTGTGCTAGTCCTGCATTTGGCCCCACTGCATTTTTCATGACAATGGTGGACAAGATAAGACGGGTTGCATTAAAAAAGTGTTTCAATGAGATTTGTGTAGCTCGAATGTCTTCGTTTGACATTTTAATGTCTACATTTTTTGTTTGGTTTTGGCACCTTTGAGAATAAGGACACTTATCAGGCTTTGTATTCGCTTAATTCATTCTACCCCTCTACCCCCCTAGCCCCCTTTCATTTTTCAATTTTCCCCCCAGTACCAAGGGACTCGCCTGGCGCTGAGTCATTCTCTCGCATAGGCGTCATCTGCGTTTGATTCTGCATGCAATCGTACCTTTTCCGATGGAATCTTTTCCCGAAATCACCTCAGCTTCCTCCATGGAGAAAATTGGAAACGTTAACCGCCCCCACCACCCCACTCAACTTTCAATTGTCTTTTCATGACGTGAAAGTACGTTGAAATGCTTTGGACTGTTGGATAATGTTCCTCGAGACTACCTTGAATGGATTTCATGGTCGTAGCAAAATATTTTCGCCAGTCGATATCATTTTACACATTAAAATTCGACTCATGGACATTTGTCTGAAATAATATAGGTTTGTTTAAGTGTGAAAATGAAGTTTTCACTGTTAAAAAAACACTGCCCCGCTGCGATAATCCCTGCCAAGCAAAAAATAGCATCATCCTAGCCGTTCTAAGATAGCATGAACGTGCCGTTGTGAGCCAATCGCGATGGAACTTTACAACTCCTCAAGCACAGGAAGTAGAAATGGATAAATAAATCAAGATACCTACGAGCCGACGAATAGCATCATGCTAGCCGTTCTAAACTAGCATGAACATGCCGTTGTTAGCCAATGGCGATGGAAGTTTTCAGCTTCTCAGGCACAGGAAATAGAAATGAATAAATAAATAAATCAAGATACCTACGAGTCGACGTTCGAGTTGAAAGGAATAGCATCATGGTAGCCGATCTAAGCTAGCATGAACATGCCCTTGTTAGCCAATCACGATGGAACTTTTCAACTTGTCAAGCACAGGAAATAGAAATAAATAAATACATCAAGATATCAACAAGCTGATGTTCGAGTTGAAGTATATTAAAATCATAAGAACAGGAAGTACAAATAAGTAGAGAGCAAAAAGGTGACAGTTTAAAGAAAATTGAAGCTAGGCGCAGTCGTCAAAATTAGCCAATATGAAAATGGGCCTGTTTTTTTTCCCTCCCTGTTTTCTGTCCAACTTTGAAATGTCATTCCTAATGGGCCAGATTACCGAGTCGCTTTGTGACTTTACACATCTGCTAAATTTAAAGCGCCGCATTGCTCGTCATAATAAAAGGCAGTAATTACGCCCGTTTCCAAATGAAAATGGCATCAGGGGGCAGAACGATTGTGCGAGTTTACCTACGTACCCACACACACACTTAAAGATTAGTCGTCAGGCATATTTTAGCCGCCATGATGTTCTTGTCACATTTATATCGTTGATATTTAGAGTTTTCCGTGACCTCGAGCCGGCGATGCCACTGGCAGTCGATATTAGCCCGGGTCGCATCGGAAATGCTTATTTAGAAATAAAGGAGGACATATGGACTTTGGGGAAGGGTCAAAATGGTCAAATTATGCCGTGATGGAGAATAAGAATAAGAATATTTAAAAGTTTCATGCTGTTAGTGAACACGTGTGACTCAAATACATGATTGAAGCACAGACAACGTGGGGTCAATCTGAGGTCAACAGACACAGCTTGTTAGACTGTCATCTTCATCTAGGAGATCTGGCCTTGGACAGAATTTAGGACTTGGGAAACTCCTTTATCACAGGATTAATTTACGACTTGAAATTCCTTCACAGGAAGAGCTCATTAGCCAGGTTACAAATTGATCAGTTCATGGAAAAGGCAATGTTTTATTGCTTACAGCTGTTAGTGCTTAGAACTCAAGAGGTGTGGTATTCTAATCAAGAAAACTATGTTTTACTAATGTATCACTTCAATTTGCATATACTCTCAATAAATAGCTTGGCAGAGGCCTGCAGAATTCGGGCGTCTGTCATGATTGGCTACGTCTCCTGCCTGCAGTAAAAGACAATCTTTCTGTGTTCGAGCCTTGGTCCACAGTGTCCGTTCGAACATCTCTGACATGCCGTCAGAGGGGAAAGTGCCGTGTGAGGTAAAACATTTTGATAAAAGCGATGGTTGCTTTGACCACCTATGACTCACGAGCAACACTGCGACCCGGAAAAATCAAATGATGCGCTCACATTTCCATTTTTGGAATTACCATGCTCCCCGAAAAAAAAGTCCTACCCTCATATTAGGCCATTGAAGTCGCCGTTACTGCCGACAACCACTTTCCTACCTGCTCTTTATTCAGAGTGCCTAAAAGTTTCGATGCGTATCTGGTGGCGTTTTTCCAAAACATGGCCGACACCAAACGTCACATCCCCCCCATAGAAAGAAAGCCTTCGTTGTTCTATTTGAAATGGATTTTTTTGCTGCAAGCAAGGAACAAAAGAAGGAATATTAAATGTTCAAGGGTAGTAGCTCTTGGAGGGATGTTTTTTTTCACCACCCCCCCTCGCTCCATCTTGAATATGGATGTGTCCCCAGCTTTTCCTAGACTACCTTAAGGCTTTAGCGGTCTGGAACAATGCAACAAATTCTTATATGTCGCTCTTTGCCACTAAGAGCGGCACTTTACTAAAACAGACACACCTCCCCCCTGGAGAAAAATGGCCAATATGCGTTGGCGACGGCGGTCAAAGCGTTCCTAGCCCTCTGCTAAATGATTGGGTTCGGACCCCCGAATATAGAGGAAAGCAAGTATATTGTTGTCGACGCAAATGGAAAGCAAATGACTAAAAGCGTACAAGTGGAGGCAAATAAGAAGGCGGCAATCAGCAAATAGTCGGTGTGCAAATGCCGTCCAATCAAAGAGTCATTTCTTCGCATTCGAGCGTCTGCTTGTGTCCGCCCTCAGCTTCCGAGGGAGGACGTCGACGCCCACCGAGCGACACGCAACATCCCAGACAATGTAAAGGTAACCCAGTCAGATATGCGGGAGGGGTCGTTCAAGAGAGTAAATGGCAAGCGTTCCTACATGGGAGCCAGAGTGCGAGAGACGAGAGACAAGACAGCTTTTATTACACAACATGTGCCGTGGACAGATGGCGGTGAATTATGTATTAAGGCTTTTACACCGCTTCTCTACTTTTGCACAGTCAAGTAGAAAATGAGCCCGGCGTGTCGAGAAAAAAAAATGTTTAGCAACGTTTTCACATCTTTACCTGGCATCGTCCACACCCTTTCCTGATTTATTTTATTTTTTTTCCTTTCAATGCAATAGGACGAACAACAATTTATGTTGTCTGGGAAGTTGTTAAATAGATGTGCATACTTTCTGAAGTTTTTTTTTTCTCCATACGTGCGTGTGACGCGCTAAACTGATTTTAAGTGCAGGAAGCAGTTGTCGGATTTGCATAATATTCACACTTTTTCCCCCCCAAGCAAGCCACCGAGAACAATGGTTGGTCGATAGAACCCGACTTCCTGTCAGCGGTACTCAACTCCCAGCCTACTCCAAATGTTAATTCGTGAAAACAAGTCTCCCAAAATAGAGTTTTTGTGTGAAAAAAAAACAATGAATTGGATTATAGCGTGAGCGCTAAATATTAACTCATTCACCGGCAGATGATGTGCAAAAATGTGTCCACTCCAGTGCCAGGGTTTTTGTCATATTCACTCAGGAACCGCAAAATATTGAGTTTTGGGACTACGTAAATACATATGCGAGCTAGCCTCAATTTGAATAGACATGCGTTTTTATTTTGACTTTTTTTACTATGAATTTTATTTGGAGGGTGAAAAGGGAGGAAAACAGTTACAAAGCGCAACCTCAGCGGGATAACACCTTTAACCCTCATTTATTATTATTTTTTAAATTAATGTAATAATAATAATATTAATACATTTCATTTATAAGCGCCTTTCAAAACTCTCAAGGTCACTTTACAGATAGATAGCCAACAGCTAGCCAGTTAACAGTCAGCCAGCTAGACAGCTTATAGCTAGCTTATAGCAAGTGAGGTTAACACGATTTCCCTTTTTTCTTGCTCCCCGGCGTCGATTGCTCCTTGATAAGAAAATTATACGATCAAGCGAGAATTTAAATATATGTTCTATCTACAGTAAATTGATTTTTTTTCCCACTTTACCTGAATATTCATATCTGCAATTAACATTTTTGTTATACTTGGCACTTTCAAGAGCGCTTAAAGACCCACTGCGGCCCCTCATTATATCATATATTGCAAATTATGCTTCTGAATTACATGAATTAATCTGTACCGCTGCTATTCTGGCTGAATCGGCAATAACGGAAGACCAACTCAGCGAGTTGAGTGTGCAGTGGCGAGAAGCCAATCGGATAAAACCGATCTGATTGGGTCGTCTTTGGAGAGAAAAAAAATACAAAATTAAAAATCAAACGTGCAATATTTGGGATTGAAATTCCATTTGAGCTCTGAGCAAATGAAGCCTGGTGATGGAAGTCTGGCGTGAAGCTTTCAGTTAATTCCGTGGATCTTGGAAATAAGCTCTGACAAGGATATGAACACGGAACTCAAGCTAGCAGGTAAACAATAATTAAAATTAGCTGTAAGATGGCTAGCTATTAGCTGTCTAGCTGGCTTGCTGTTGGCTATCTGGCTATGTATTCACTATTTATTTGCTATCCATTAGCTAGCTAGCTAGCTAGCTATCTATTAGCTGTTAGCTGACTTGCTGTAAGCTGTTTTATTTATTTTATTTATTTGCTATCCATTAGCTAGCTATCTAGCTTTCTATCTCTTTGAGCAGCCATGTTGAAATTGTTTTCCTTCAGCTACTGTCCTCTCATCCTGTCCTGCCCAATATATAATTTTTAACCTCCTTCGAGTCATTTTCGGCACTCGAGTCACCCTCGGCGTCCACTCGCTAACCCCCGCGGGTACACCGAGTGCAAGGATGAATTATGATTGCCCTCCCCCCCCTCCATATCCAGACATTGTGTTGTGATGGTTACAAGCGAATCCAATTTGAGCGCCGGGAGCTTTAAGACGTACGAGTCAAGGAAGAGTTTAACAATATAAATTGTACCAATAAAAAAATCGGGTAGCGCAACACAAATTGAGGAATTTTATGGAGGCATTTTGAATGGATTTCGACTTACGACCGTTTGACTTACGACCGTTTTGCAGAACGGAACCCGGTCGTAAGTCGGATGTTACCTGTATTTGTTGAACAGGGTGCCATTTTCTATCTCTTATCTTGCCTCCTTACTCTCCCACTCCTTCATTTTCCCAGATCCTTCGGGTACTTTAGAGGCCATTGTTGCGCTACGTGCTAACAGATGTGCGGCGAGAGGAGTGTGACAAGTGTTGCATTCCTCTCATTTATCATCTCGACCAATGAGAGAAGCACTTTTCGGGAGTGAACACGGAGACAGAGATGAAGGCGGTAGGTAACATATCGGAAGTGAGTTTATCGGTGGACACAATTAGCCGTTAGCAGTTCTTTTCCTTTTCAATTATTAAAGGACAACCGACACCTCCGGTCAAGTTGCGTCCATAATTTGTAAAATCACTTCAAATGACTTCTACTGAGCGCATTTTACACAGATTCCACCGCATATAGTTGACGTTTTAAGACATGCGCTGAATATTCATGAAGTCTTGTTTTCGAGTTGATGCCGATGCCCTAAATGATGTCACGGAGGGAACGCCCCTGACCGAGAAAGAGACACACAATGTATTTTGGGTACTTTTTTCGTCCGAAAACACTGTTGATGGCGAAATTAGGAGGAGAACTACATAAGTAACGCAATGGTGAATGTGTTGCACCAAGACTACTATTTGATAACAGTTGACACAAATTCCCTGCAGACAAATCAGCCCATTTCTAACGGAGCTTGGGCGCCATCTTGTGCATTTTCTGGGCGCTACATTGGAGTCCAGACGGCTGAAATTGATACGGAATGACTTCTTTAATCGATAGCAAACATTTATGCTTCCTCTTCAGAACTATTTGAATCATATTCATAACTGGATGAGTAACAAGAAAGCATCTTCTCCGAATCTGAACTCTCTGAAGCATTTATTTTGATTCTGGAGCAAGGCAGTTTATGACGAAGTATCCTGGCGTGACGCCACGAACAAGGGGGCGGGACTTTCTGAATCGCCCCAGTTCCCAGCTCATTTTGTGGCAGTTTTTGGGACACTTGAAGTCATTTTTATTGGTGTTTTGCATTTGACTAAAAATATCAGCCTGCGTGTTTTGGCTATTTTAGATGCTATAAAACGTTTTTCTGATGTCAGTTAGGAAACAAAATGATGGTGTCGAGTCAGGTTGGCGAGCGGTAGGTCTCAGGAGGGGGTTCTTTAATAACCCATCCCCAGTGTGTCGTCTCGAAAGAACCGATTCCGTGGATGGATTTTGCGTTCGCTGAAAGCATTCAAGACTAGTATTTCCAGTCATACGTGGACGAACCCATTGAAATGGCGCTGCCGTTGACGAAAAGCGTATAATTACACTACGCATAAGTGACCCGTGTCCATCATATCCCCCCACTAGTCACTTTTAAAAGAAGCTGAAAAATACTGTCAAATAGCGAGTACTATGCCGCCTCTTGGCTCAATCCTGCGGTGACTAATGGGACCTTTGGGACTTCCACAGCTCATTTTGTGAGACCTTTGTGCTAGTCGCGCTTCATGTTGTAAGAAGTTAACGATGTGGGGAGCCCAAGTGCATCGTTTTTTTTCTTCCCCTGACCGACCCTCATTACTCCCTAAAGGGCCAGAGGAAGTAGGCGGCAACGCCTCCCCCTTCGTCAAGTCTTAGCCAGATGATATGGGTCAATCGGTTTTCTACGGACCCCCGCACTCGTAATCCCCCTTTTATATAGCAGCTAAATGACATTCTTGTTGTGGAGCCAGACATTACGATGATCTTTTGCATGCAGGGAGAGCCATCCTGGCACGCGCTTACGGTCGGCGGCCGTGCCAGTTTGAACCGGACCTCCGCTTCTTGTAAACAATCAGATTTGTCTGGGGCCTGACCGAATGCAATCGCTTCAGCTGTGGGTCTTTTTCGAGGCGCTCACTGATCTTGTTCTTCGCAGTAGATGCCTGCTGAGGATGTAAAGTATGGAGACTTTAGATTTAGAAGAGGGATTTTTAAGATCGACTATGGATGGAGAGAGGACAGCGTTAGCTAGTTCAAGGTGCGCTAGCTAGCTAAATAATAATAATACATTTCATTTGTAAGGACGTTTCAAAACTCTCAAGGTCACTTTACAGTCACTTGATTAGTTTTTCTGTGGGTGAGCAGCGGCAGTCACACGCGCCAGCGTTCACTCAACTCGGAATAACTCAAATAAATCAAAAGCTATCTAGCAAGCTATTAGATAGCCCACAGATAGCCAGATAGATAGCTAGCCAATAGATAGCTAATAGATAGCCAGCTAACCAGCCAGCCAGCTAATAGATAGCTGACAGATAGCCAGCTAGCTAGCTATATAGCTAATAGATACAATCTAATGGTAGCTTATAGTCCATTCTGAGCAAGTTATCTTCGCAATACTTGGGTAATTGCTCATAGGTGTACCTGCGAGGTGGCAGCTTCGAAACAATTCAGCTTTGTCGCGATTGTTCAACAACCACATTTTGATTGCTCGACCACAGAGCGGATGTAGAATTGCCATGCATTTAATTGCCCGACTTTTACTATTTATTAATTTATTTTTCCTCCTCCAAGTCTTCAACTTTCTCCACCACAACTAGTAGCTCAGTCTTACGTAACGACTTGACTTTGGATTGATTTTTTTTTTCCAAGGGTATTCGGCAAAGAACGGAAATATTGGTCTTCCAGTTGCAGATTGAGCTTCGGCTGTGCTAATTCAATGTATTTATGCAGCCTATTGTCTAGGTAATTTGTTCAAAATAACTCCAATCGGAGGATTATAATTAAAGTCCAGAAGCGCATTGCCTCACAGTGAGTGCCTGAGGGTGGGGCGGGGCGATTGCTTTATTTACTCGGGTTGTTCATTAATAGCGAATATTGGATTTATGTTCATTAGTGCGCACTAATGAGACTGGCGTGTGTATGTTTTTGCGCGAGAAGGCCACATGGGCGTTAGGGAATGTCTGTGTTGTTGTTTGTATTTGTATTTGTATTGTTTGTATTGTTTACATGTCATCGATGCCATATGGTTTTGTATTCATCCGACAAAGCTGGTCTCCTTCCCCTCAACGCCGTCTTTGGAGACATTAAGCCAATGTTGAATTCATTACCAAATCTTGTCATTGACTGAATTGACGCAGATGGCGGCGGTGGTGGTGCTGGTGGTGCGCGATGGCGTAGGAGTCACATTGACACAATGCATAAAGCCTCATCCCGCAAGAGCCTCCAAAAAAATAGCCAAACGGATTACGACAATTACTGACCTGAGGATGCTCAATCATGTTCAGGCTAAAAAAGAAATAAATAAATACATCAATTGCTAATGAGCCCCCCTCGTCAAACCCCCCTCACAGCTGTGAACACGTCAACAGACAAAATTGAAAAGCCGTTAAAGACACGAGTCACTAATAATGGGGATTCGGGATGTATAGGACATCAATGGCCTTGAAGTTGAGCTTCCACGCTAAATGCTAGCTTGCGCGATCAACCCACGCGTAGCCCATGGATGTCTTAGAACTCTATTTTAACAATAATAATAATAATAATAATAGCTAGATAGATAGCTATCTAGCTAGTTAGATAGCAGATAGATAGACAGCTATATAGCCATTCAGCTAGCCATATAGCCAGCCAGCAAGGCAGCAAGCCAGATAGCTAGCTAGCTGGCTGGATAGCTATCTTGCTGGCTAGCTATTAGGTATCTATTGTCTTGCTAACTTTCTATCTATCTGTCTTACTATTCTATTTGAGTTACTTCCGGGTTGCGTGAACGCTGGCATGTGTGGTGCCGCTGCTCACCCATAGAAAAACTTATCCTGTGACTGTAAAGTGACCTTCAGAGTTTTGAAAGGCGCTTATAAATGAAATGTATTATTAAAAAAAAAAAAATTTTCATTATTATTATTATTATTATTATTATTTTATAGCTAGATAGATAGCTATCTAGCCAGCTATATAGCCATCCAGCTAGACAGACAGCTAGCCAGCTAGATAGCTATATAGCCACATAGCTAACTGACAGCCAGCCAGATAGCTAGCTAGCGAGATAGCTACATAGCATCCGGTAATTGTACAGGACCGAATTCCAAACATTTACGAGCTTAACAAAGAGGGTAATAAATAATCTTACTTAATTTATTTTTTATTCTGTAGCATCTCCACCAAATATAATGTGATATCGACCGTGTGTTTATGTAGGCGATTGTAGCGCCATTTTTCCCTCCTTTCTCTCTCTCTCTGTACGTTGATCCCCGAGGGAGACCGGAGCCTTGGTTCCCGGCAGTGGGAACGCGAAATACAAAAGCGTAAAATTGAAGAGCCGCCAGAGGTGGTTGGCACAAGAATTGAAGACGACTCGAAAGAAGCAGATGAAACAAGAGGGAAAGAAAGCTTTAAGTGTTAGCATAAACGAAAATAGGAACTCCCACGGAAGAACAAAAAAAAAAAAGAGGAACATGACAGAGAATACATCCGTGAGCAATCCCCTCGTGGCCGTGGCCCTTCTTTAGTTTCCAAATGATCAGTCAGTGGAAGAAAAGCACTTTTACCTGATTCCACCTCATCTCGTAACTCCGCCGCGCACTTTGACGCTCCCGAGAGACACCAAACGCAATCCGACTCAAACATAACGAGACCAAGTGGAACACGGCACAAGATGTGACAGGCGTCGCCACGCCGTGACAGAAGAAGTCTTTCCCAGAGGAACCTTCTTTCCTCCATTTCACACATGATGTCTTGTCACTCACGTAACCATCTGCCGTGAGCTAGCTAGCTAGCTCCCTGTTTTTTTTTTTTAAATCAGCAAATCTTTGTCTCGCTACTACGATGCAACAGTTGCGGATGTGTCAGGGAGGTATGCCGTAAACTGATTTTTAGCTTGAGCAGTGTCTGAAATAACATCTGCCTGGATGCCCGGGGCGTGCAACTTTTACATCAGGCGTACAACATACAAAATTTTTTTTTTCAAATCAAACAAAGATTTTGAAATGTTCGTTCAGATTGGAAATTTTGGAATTTCGTTTCGTTTAGCAATTTGCATACTCGGTACGGCAGCCAATCAGAAGCCTGTTTCGTGCTTCCGGACTTTCCCTAGCGTTATAAGGTTGTGCATTTGCATATCATTTTCCAAAGTAGATGCACAGAACCTCAGCTCCAGAAGAAAGATTCAAAAGTAGCTAACACCATTTATAGTCGGTATAGTATAGTCGGTCCCCCTTAGGGACCGACTGCTAACTAGAGAGAACCAAGATGGAGTAAGCCTTTGTTCTTCGACAATAGACTCCACTTCATCAAGTCTTGAAACACAACCAATTACCCTTCGGACCATTAGGCAAGTTAAAAAATCAGGTCAGCCGAGACGAAAAAATCTAGTAGCTGTTAGCTTCACTGATGTCACGTTGTGAACGTTCCCATCCAACGCTTTGTTTTTATTATCGCGGATAAACATGCTTCTTTGAGTTCTGCGCCCATTTAGATAAGACGAGCACGGATTCATGGAGATAAACCAACCATGCAAGTTTGTACCACAGCTTACACTCAACACGATCAAATTAGCTTAAAAGGCAGCTTTTAAGTTAGCGTCGTGTAACATAGGGACAAGGATACACCATTTTTACCCTGCGCGGTTAGCTCTGAATAAAACGGTCACACCCGAGCGCTAACCAACTCCACCATTGAGCCATTAGCCGCGGCGTGTTAATGAACATTCATTGGGGGGATGCCAACTGTCATCCATTCCTTCGACGAGGCCCACCTGTTCGTGGGATTAAGATCGGGTGAGGATAGCACACGTCGATGGCGTCAAAGCGCTTCTTTATGGCGACGGCGGGGGGGGAAACGGAACAGACTGTGCTCATCCCAAACGTCCATCCTCATTCCGCCGCTCATCCATCAACCGCCGACTCTCACATCATTAAAGGGGGAAGGGGGAGGACCCGTAAAGTGCGACACAGAACAATAAAAAAATATATATATATATTTATTTATCCTTTCATTTTGTAATTTGTTGATTAATTAATTATTGATTTATTTATTCACCCACCTATTTATTTAATTCACCTATATATTTAATTTTTTATTTCACCCATTTATGCATTTATTTATCCATTCATTTAGTGATTTATTGATTCATTTATTCACGCACCTATATATGTATATATTTATTTATGTATCCATTCTATTAGTTATTTATTGATTTATTTACCCACCTTTTTATTAATTTATTTAATTTGCCCGTTTATTTAGTTATTTATTTATCCATTTATTTATGTAGTTTTTTATATTGTTGCTATTATTATTAATGTTGTTGTTATTATTATTGTTGTTTTTGTTATTATTATTATTTATGTAATTATTTATGGGTGCTTATCAGCGGAAAGTCAATGTATGTATTTAAACTAGTTTTGGAAATTTGCAAATCTACTTTCTTTGTATCGGCCTTTCTCTCTCGCAGTCTCTCTCTCATTAACTTTGAAGAGAGTCTAATCGGAATAAAATGGAAGAGTAATGACTCGTGCGCGAGTGTCAAGGTTGTCAAGGACAGACCGGCGAACGAGACAAAAGAGCGAGTTCAAAAGAAGAACGCCATTCATTGGTGAAAAGGAAAACATTTATTTACCGTCCCTATCTCCCATTGTTCCCTGTTTGTAACACCCTTTTCAAGGACAACGGTTCCTTTGGTCCTATCGCAAAACTCCTTTTGAGTTCCAGCAGAGACGACGACGTCTTCAGTGAAAGAGGCGTGACCGTATCAATCTTCCGTTTTAAGCTCCGGCGGCTTCCGACGCTATCCGAAGTGTTTGAAATGGAGCGCTCGGTGAACGAGGCCAAGCTCCTACGGCTTTGGCAGATTGGTGCAAACCGAATAGATCAGATAGACATATGGCAGACCTGATGCCACACCCCCCGCCCCAATAATTCAGGCTCCTCTACCAGTACAATCCCAGAAGTCAGTCAGTCAATTGGCTTATCGCCCTCGTCTGCTTATATTTTCCTTAGACTCCTTAGACAGGAACATGTCATAGATGAGATGTTGCTTCTGCCTTTTGTACCAGAGCCCCCCACACCACACCACCACCACCACCTCCTCCAAGGACGGGATGTGCAGTCACGCTTACAATTATGGAAATGGTGAAACGGGCGCTATAGAATTTGTTGGCAAGAACGAACGAACGAACGGCTTATTCTTACCGCGGATCGTTCCGTTCGGCCTTCTACGGGGTCACGCTGTGCTTATCCGTTATTTGTTGCTTTCCTCTGCAGTTGGATTTGACGTCACCTGGTTGACGTCTCAAGAAAACCGAGGTCGACGACACCTAGAAAATAACATTTGGCTCTTATTTTCATGACTGTTTTCAATCACCAAGTCCTAGCGGAAACCCCCCCCAGCTCACTTGATTTGGATTGTTTGACGCTAAATCAAAAATTTAGCATTTGCGCGTGTGTGTGTGAGTCTATGATATTCGCAGCGTGATCACAGAGATGTTGACAACTCCTGAGGAGAACAGCCAAGTTGGATATCTGACAAGTCTTGTCGACACATTGCTAGCGAGTCTATCTTTTTACGAAACTCCTCTCCAAAAAGCAGAATTGACACATTGACAAGTAGCTAGCTAAGTAGCTACTTAGCTAGTTAGCTATCAAGCTCAACAGGCCGGTAAAGGCACAATATGGATAAAGACGATGAACGATCGCATTAGCAAGAATAATTTCTATTAAAAGGGGACACTTTATGCTAGCATGTCACGTCCTTTGACGTTAAAGCCACAGGCTTTTCAAATAATCGAGCGCTAAAAGATGCGTCGCGAGAAATTCAAAGTCCCATGGCGGAGTTGTCGAAACCAATGAACGTCAAAGCCGCAGGGAGTTTCCGCTGAGCTTCCCGCTAAATAACGCGCATCTGTCACCGCGTGTCTTTCTGTCATGCTTTTGACCGTCGTGTAGCTAAAAAAAAATCCACATTTTCCTTCCATTTTACTATCCATCCCACAATTATGTATTATTTATACGCCAAATTTTCCATGATTCCTGTCAGACCTTGCGACACAGTTGGCATTTTACTGCTTTTTTATTCGGCCTGAGGGAGAAAAATAATCACTCTTAGTCAATTTGTTTGATTGCGTAGGCGACGCGCAACTCAGTGTGGTGTAGCATAGTCACTTAGCACTGCCGGTTGATTAAAAAAAACAGAAATAATTGTGCGTTACGACAGCTCACTCGGTTTACATATTAAACATGCATTCAAATGGAAAAGCTGAAACCCAATAACGAACGAGAATACACTTTACTAGTGATAGCTAGCTAACAAGCTAGCTGGCTATCGCGCTCAACCAATCCCTGAGCTAGTAATAACTAACAGGAATATATTCACCCTGAATTCACAAGTAGCCAGCTAGCTAGGTATCGAGCTCAATAGCTCCCGTAGCTAGCTTACGAGCTAGCTATCAAGCTCAACAGCTCCCTTAACAAGCCTGTGAACTAGCTCAACAAATCCCATTAGCTTGCTAGTAATAACTAACGAGAATACACTACCCTCAATTACGAGTGGACAGCTAGATAGCTTGCTATTGAGCGCAACAGCTCCTCAGGTAGCTGGCTTGCTAGCTATCAAGCTCCACAGCTCCGTAGCTCAATTGCGTGAAAGTGACGAGCGTCATAAACACCCGATGTCGTCTTTACTTTGGTTGGGGATTAAGAAGCGATGATCGTAGGTGACTTAAGTGCCACGCGAGGATCGTTAATTATCTTTGTTTGGAGGCGAGAGCGCCGTCTGTATCGTCACGCCGCACGCTGTGCCTTGAGTGCGCTTGTTTTTAATACACAAGGCGTGGAGGATTAGTGTCACGTAGCTTTTGTTGTTTATTATCCGCGTACGTGTTTTATTATGCTCCCTGGGACCTGGGCTGGCTTGATGATGCACTCTAAATAAATCTGACTTGAATTGTAGATTAACTCGCATACGCGAGCATGCAATTACAGCGCAAGAGCCTCTCCGAATGCTAATTAGCTTAGCCGTGATAAGAGATGAGCATTTTTAACTTGTTAGCGGCGAGAGCGCTGGGGCAATGAATGTGAAGAATTCCAAATGCGGAAGCGAATGGTAAGAAATGGAAACCTTTTCGTCCATGTTGACAGTAGTTCATTTGCGATTTGGGGCTTTTGAGTCAAAACCCCCAAAAACTAAAAATTCTCGGAAGCAACAAAGCTGTCACAGTAGCGCTTTTGCGCTCAACTCGTCTGTCATGGTGATGTATGTCCCTGTGTCTAATCTTCCCTAGAAACAAGAGGAGCGGCGGAGGCGGCAGCAACAAAATGGCGAGTCCTGTTCCGCTTGTCTTTGATCAGTCGTCTCTGGTGTCGACGAGTTCAGGTTGGTGTCACGTTGCATGAAGGCGCGGCGCGTAGGGTGTCGTCATTTTTCATCTTTTCCATTGTTTTTTATTCGGGATGTACAATCCCAACAGATAGACTATAATAATAATAATAATAGATTTCATTTATAAGCGCCTTTCAAAACTCTCAAGGTCACTTTACAGTCACAGGATAAGTTTTTCTGTGGGTGAATATATATGTGAGTTATATGTATATATATATATATATATATAACTCGAGCTCAACAGCTCCTTTAGCTAGCTAACTTGCTAGCTATCAAGTTCAACAGCTCCCTTACCTAGCTTGAAATGGGGGCAGATGTACAAAATACAATGCAATACATACGTATCGGTTTATATAGCGCTTTGCTAACACGGAAAAAAGGGGAATGCTACCCCCTTGTGGAAGGGAAAAAATAATCCCGGCGATACAATATTTATTTTTAGTCATCATTAAAATGAATACCGAAATCCAATCAAAAAATATTGAAAAACAACAACATTCTTCTTTCCGCTGACGTCCGCCAACAATTTACTCTTATTTCCCCACAAGCGTCCAAATGAAGTGAATGAAATCGTCCCTGATTATTTTGCCCGTAGCTAAAAAGCGAAAACAAGTCAGCAGCATCGGCTAATTGCGAGCGGGGCTCCGAGTGGCGGGGGTCGAGTGCTTTTAAATGTTCGATAGCGGCGAGTGGAATTAGAGTGCTCCGTCGTCGCTTTAATACGGGCTTGACCTCGTCGCCCACCTGCACGTCTCTGTTTCCGATGCAAGCAGTGGGAATAAAAAAGGACGATAAACAACCCCCCCACACAAATAAAGGCACACACCAACGTCATTGTGTGGCTACATGTGGTGTTGCTTCCTCGCCGCTGTGCGCCTCCTCCCAGTAGTGGATGAACCCACCGGCGCCGAGCTGTCAATCATCCCCCGCGCATACACACACCCCTGCGCTAACACATAAAGATGCTAACAAAACTCTCAAGGGAGGCGGGGCCGAAGTTTGCGCTGTGATTTTCATGCGATGAAGTGATTGACGCTTAGCATCCGTCCGTCATGTTGAAATATTCCCGCCCACCCAACACCCCCCCCAAAAAAAATAATAATGACCAATACATTTGATGATGAGTAACCAATTAACGGACACATCGACGTGACGACCCCGCGAATAATCGCCAATCGTCACTTTCAAATCGCCCGTCTGCTATTAACTCATTCACTGCCAGAGAAGGTGCTAAAAATGTGTCCAATCCAGTGCCAGGGTTTTTGTCATTTTCACTCAAATTCCAGGACCCGCAGAATCTTGAGTTTTAGGACTACATAAATATTCAGTACAGCGTTAGAAACCTTAGATGCTCTTATTTCATCAGAAAAAACAGTTAATTCCTAAGTTATATCGATCTGGAGTTCTTTGAGCTTGAAATGGGGGCGGATGTACAAAATATAATGCAATACATACATATTGGTTTATATAATTATAAAATAATAATAATAATAATAATAATAATAATAATAATAATAAACACAAATAATAATAATAATGACAATAATAATAATAATAATAATAATAATAATAATTTTTCTAAGCACATTTCAAAACTCTCAAGGACACTTTACAGTATGAATAAATAAATACATAAATAAAACAAATAAATGAATAAATAAACCTGCATGAATAAATAAATAAATATGAATAAATAAAAATAAATAGTTAATAAATAAATATTGAAATAAATGTACTAATAGCGCTTTAACAACAGCTAAAGCTGGAACAAATAGCTAACATGGTAAAAAAGGGAAATGCTACCCCCTTTGTAGAAGGGAAAAAACATTGCCAAGCGCAACATGGCCAGCGCTTTATTGGCACCCAACCATGAAAAAACAAAACCCAGACAAATTCGGGAATGGCGCTCTACATCATATTTTCAATTCCCGAATAAATTTGTGAATTGCAGTGAATGAGTTAATGACAGAAAAATGCAATTAGCTCATGCAACATCGCTAAAACACACATAAAAAATATTGAGCTCGGTCATGCTCCATTTTTACTTTTATATCTTCTTGAAATAATGCTGTCATACATTTTTTATTGTATTTTTTTAAATATATTTTTCCAAAAATTGCAATGCCAACTCCAGACTGCTTTATAACGAGCGCTACCGACTTTTATGGCCGTTCCAGTCAAATTATTCCCAGACAATTTATTTACTCGATTATTCTCCAGACGGGGGTCTTTGGAATTTAGCTGACCAAGCAAGTGCCCGCAAAAGTCCAGAAAAAAAATTCACTTGGCCGCCAGACAAATATTATGGAGGGGGTTGTTCTGAACTACAGCCATCTTTTAACTTTATTTCTTTTCATTTTTAACAAGGCCATCAATCAACGGCGAGCGAGAAACACTTTTTCGTCTTAAAAAAAATCATATTTGGAACACGCAGTTTAGGTGCCATATCATTTTTTAAATTTCACACCGCTAAAGGGGCTATTGTTAACTGTTAACTGGCTAGCTGTTGGCTATCTGGCTATCTATTTGCTATTTATTAGCAATCCATTAGCTAGCTGGCTAGCTATTAGCTGTCTAGCTCGCTGGCTCTAAGCTCCCTAGCGTGCTTTCTGTTGGCTATCTGGCTATCTATTAGCTATCCATTAGCTATTTGGATAGGTATTAGCTGGCTGTAAGCTGTCTAGCGTGCTAGCTGTCGGCTATATGGTTATCTATTAGCTATTTAAAACTATCATTTAGCTAGCTGGCTATCTATTCACTATTAATTTGCTATCCATTAGCTTTTAGCAAAGCTTTCAAAGCTGACCTGAATGTATTTTATTATTATTATACTTTTCACATTTATCCGCTGGGTGTTGATTCTTTTCATCCTTCATCTTTCCTCCATCTTTCCTCCCTTGCTTTTCTTCTTTTGCCCATCATGTGAAATAAGGGCGAGAACAGCAAACAAGTTTGATTTGCTTAATGAGCCGCGCGGCTATAGCCCACTTCCCTACGAATACAAATCAAATGCTAATTATACTTCAGCGGGGTGATTAAAAGCAAGCTTATTTACGCGCGACGGCGCGTTCGTCAGAACGCCTCGGTCCAACGCTACGGGTTGTCGCTATTCAAACGTGCTACAAAAAAGTTAGCAAAGTTTTTTTTCAGAAAGCGGACAAATAAAAACTAGATTCCTGATAGGTGCACTTATGCTAGTAGCGATTGTTGACGTTAATTGCCGCATTGGCGTGGAGAAGTTTGTAGATTGCCGTGGGGGGGCGGATTGCAATCAAGCTCGTATTGTCTCAACAAGCATTGCTCACTCGACGGGGGTGGGAGGGTAAAAAATAAAAAAATAACAAATAAAAGATAAATGATATGAAAGGACAAGCTAAAGGCCACGTCATAGCCATGATGAAAAGAAGAGGGCGGGCCCATTCTGACACCTCCCCACCATCACCCTCAACCCCCTCGCCACCCCCTCGCTCTACATTATTCATTGGCTGACAGCAATACAAATATTAACATATCAAATATTAACACAAATTCCCATGGGACATTTTCAAGTAAAAGCGGGGGGCAATTTAACGCTACATTTGTCACTCGAGTGTGGAGCAAAAAACTATTAAAATACACCCCCCCCCCCCCGAAAAAAAAGGCTGCTGCAAGCCCTCATTTCGAGTAATACGTGAAAAGGGAAAGCATAGCGGGCCGAAATGAAGAGATACTTTTCCTGCCCCCCCCACTTTTAATTAAAACTATGTTTCGCTAGCTAGCTCATTAGCACTGTATATTTTGCTAGCTAGAAAATTTCCTCATTGTGGGACTATTAAAGGCTTTCTGATTCTTTGATTCTGACTACCTCGCTAGCTAGCTAATGCCCTACGTTTCCCTAGCTAACTACCTACCGAGCTAGATCGTGCTCTAGGGTTCCGCAAGCTCAGTAGTGCCCTACATTTTGCTAGCTAACTACCTACCTATCTAGCTAGTGCTCAACGTTCCGTGAGTTAGGTAGTGCTCTACATTTCGGTAGCTAGCTACCTAACAATCTAGTGCTCGACGTTCTGCTAGCTAGCTAGCATTCGACATTTCACATCAGCATTTCTTTTAGCCGAGCGACTTGGCAGGACCCTCCAAGACGGCAACAAGTCCGCAATCGTCCCTCCTCAAAGCGGGAAAACGACCCCCCCCCAGGCGCTACCAACTAGCGTAATTTGTCCCGAAAATAATAACACCCCCCCAACCCCCCAGTCAAATTAAGCTTTTTAAGATTTACATTTCGCTGTTAATCCACTTTCGCTGCCTCCGTGTTTGACGTAGCGATATTAGAAGGGTCTTACGCGGGCCCCTCTTGTTGCCTTGGCAACCCCCCCCCCCCACCCTGACTTCCTGGTGGCCAACTTGATGCTGTGTACAAAACTGTTTAGCTACAGGCAAACTTTACAAGGTAACATCCAGCATCGATCACACGAGTGAGAAAGGGGAGAGGGTCCAAAAAAGGGTAGAAAGGGATTTTTTGGGGGGGGGGGGGCAGCAAAATGCCGAGAGTCAAACGAGAACAGCGTGTACTTCCCGAAGAAGCAACGTGTCATCTATTGAGGCCACGGTGTTGGAACAAGCGTGTAAATAATGCTGAGTTAGCGTCACCGGGACTCCCGCGGCACACGACGGCCACGCGCTATTTCGCCGCGTGACGTTTTGTACGACGCCGAGAAAGCGTGAGTCAAAGGGGAGGCATGAAAGGGGACGGAGGGTGAATTGCGTGACCTTATAGCAGCTCTTGGATTGACCCCCGCGAGCGTGGAACAAGTGGCCCGGTGTAACCTTTACAACCTGTACTTAACTTCTATCATCTCCACGACCTCGTCATCGTACTCTCGCTTTTTTCTTCTTTTCTTTCACTTCCTTTCATTGTCAACTCTTTTTTTTTTTTTTTGCGGCGAGCCCCTGTCACCCTGCCACCGCTGTTGCCATAGCAACACCGGATGAACACGCCGTTGCGGCAAAGTTGGCCCCGTGTCTCTACAAAGTTGCTCTATTGTATATTTCATGGCGCTTGGTGACAGTCCCTGCAGTCCAGGAAAAACAACCCCCCCATAGCCCCCCGCCACCCTCCCTAAAAAATTCTTTGAGTCAGATGCTACTTTATGTTCCTGCCGGCGAATGTAGAAACCAGTGACACGAAGCGGCGAGTGTGGTCGGCGGTGGGGGTTTGCCGCCTACTCCTTTTCCACCCTTTCATTTGTCGCCAGCTGGGTGACATTTCGCGGCGGGTCGTCCACAGAATGCTAACCGGGGTGCTAGCGCTGCGGCTACGTTGGGTAAAATCGCGATCAGGGATGGGGCGGGGCGTTGGGGGACAATATCGATAAGGATATTTTGAGTAATTCTGAGGCTAACAGAAACTAATTGTGACTACGTTGATCAATATTGATCGCCCACGTATTGGCATAACAGCGCAAAAGGCAAAGCGTAACGTCTCAAATTTGGATACATTCCGTCGCATCTTGGCTGTAATGCGCAACGGCGTGTCAGCGCGTAGGCGACCGCGCATCTCTTTTCATTGCTTCCTCTCTCATGGATCCGCATGAAAGCATATGCGTCGCCATTGGCATTGCGGCTTTTGCGATCGGCAGACAAAAAGGCGAGAGAGAGTGGAGGGAGGGCGAGCGAGTGACAGCGCGTCAGTCGTCGAGCATCCAAAAACAAAAAAGTGAAGTAAAAAAAATGTTAATTTTATTTCATTGAAAAATGTTCATATTTGATTACACACGCGCAACAGCGCTTCCGTCTCGTCAGGATAATGCTTGGATGCGTGCAGTCCTGCACCGCACTTTCGTACCCTCCCCACCCCCCAAATCGTATTTGCATTCGAACTGTGCGCTAATGACAACATTGATTCCGAACCGGGCAAACGACTTGCAGTCATGAAGGCGTCTTGAGGCTAATGCGTCCAAAATGAGCTCTTGACTCCCGAGTACAACCTGACGTGTCATACTAACGCACCCGTTCGGACAGCGAGAGTCCGATGTATATCGAGCTAGACAAACATTTTGGGGAGGAATTCTTAGCCAATTATCTGCCAACAGTTGCAGTTGAAAAATGTTTGGTAGGGTTACGGTCAGGGCTTTGAGTGGCTTTTTTTTCTAAAATAATGTGAGCAACATTTATTTATTTAATGATTTAATTGATTCATAGTTCAATTGTATTTAATTATATTATGCAATTATTTGACTGCATAAATAACTGTATAACTAACTATTTAATAATTTAATTATTTATAAATTATATTATATAATAATATGATTATTATATTATTTTATTTTATTTTTTACATTTGTAAATTTTCTAATGTATTTTTTTATCAATGTACAGTAAAGTCTCGTTATATCGATATCGGATATATCGATAGTCCCGGTTATATCGATAGTCCCGGTTATATCGATACTATTTCTACGCACGCACGGAGAAAATTACATGCAAACAGGGTCGGATATATCGATGGTCCCGGTTATATCGATATTTTTTCAGACTCCCTTGAATATCGATATAACGAGACTTTACTGTATTTTATTATTGCAGTATTTTTTTGTATTGTTTTTTTATGATTTTACTGTTTATTTGTTTCATTATTTACTTATTATTTATTTCTTTATTGTATTTTTTATTTACTTTTTTAATTATTTGATTATCTAATTATTTAAATATTTAATTATTAGTTATGTAATTATTTAAATTTATTATTGTATTTATTTCATTATTTAATTATTCATTATTTTCTGATTTCGTTTTTTTTTTTTTTGGTATTTTGTTATTTAGTTAGTTAATTTGTTGATTAGGTACTTGAATTGGAAATTAAAAAGTCCACTTTTTACTATGAGGATTCACATTTTTATTTAATCAAACTTAGTTAATTCATTATTTAGTTCTTTAGTTGATTAGTTAATTAGTTATTTGTTGATTTAAATATTTGTATATTTATTTATTTCCATGAAGGAAAAAATGTCGGAAAATCGCCATCGGAAATTGTGGTATTCTGTACTTATTTCCACTTAAAACTATGAAAATATTCAAACTTATACCCATCTCACATAGTAGTTGGCACATATAGAAGATGCATACCCTTGAGCTGCCTACTCTACCGCGGATGAGCGAAATAAAGCTTTAAATATGTTTGACCGGAGGGAGCGACGGGGGGGGGGGCGAATATATGCGTATGAAGCGTATCCGTGCGTACCTCCTTTTTGTACCCACGCCACTTATCGCATGCTCTTATGAGTCACCAAACGCATTAAGGACGCGTGTTCAAAGTTGACCGCTAGATTACGGGCGCAAAAATCCGAGCAGAAAAAAAGGGGGAAAGGCGAGCAAGGAGCAAACACCCCGAACGTGAAAGGCGTCCGTAATGGAGATAATAGGCGCAGGATGGACGAGTGCGAGGCCACTAAATGAATGGGCCCTCCTTGACACAAAGTCCATTTGTTAGTTTTGAAACGTGGTGACAGTTAATTACTGGGGCTGCACTGCAGACTCCACTTAAGCGCCCTCGCCGAAAGAGCAAAATAAAGAAATAAAACATACGCTAGTGTGTCGGCAGACAGAAGAGACAGCTTCCGACGCTGCGGTTTAAGTGTGGGGGCGGCGAGGGAATCGCGCCGCTTTTTAATGCCGGAAAGCAGAGCCCAACTTGTCTCTTTGCACTATTTGCAACCGCTAATTATCTTTATTTTAACAGTATCGTATTTAACTCATTCACTGCCAGACGATGTGCAAAAATGTGTGCACTCCGTTGCCAGGGTTTTTGTCATGGTCACTCAAATTCCAGGACCCACAGAATATTGAGTTTTCGGACTACATCAACATTAAATTCAGTATGAGAAACCTTACATTTTCTTGGTTAATTCCTAAATCATATCGGTCTGGACTTATATGAGATTGAAATGAGGGCAGCTGTACATAATACAATACATGAATCAGATTCGGAAAACCTTTAATGATCCCACAATGGGGAATAATTAAATACATAAATAAACGAATAAATACACGAATAAACACACAAATAATTAAATAAATACACAAATAAATACATGAATAAATACACGAATAAATCAACAAATAAATAAATACACGAATAAATAAATACACGAATAAATAAATATTTGCGGTGAATACAAGCAGTGGTAGTTTTCCGTTAATTACAATTAAAAATTGTTCGTGCATTAAAACGACCACATCGCTTTGACTGTATGCTAGCTCAATGCTAATTCCATCGACATGCTAATATTGCGTCATGTTTCTAAACACATACAACGCAAGAACATATCACAATGTAGCATTAACAAAAGGGATATTCTTTATCCTCTGCAGCGAGATCATCTCATTTATCACAAGGGTCTGATATAAAATGGCGGTTTTATTCTTTTATTTTGGCCAACGTATTGAAACGCTCCACAATTTATTGCCTGTCGTGGCGTTTCAGATGACTTTGTGAGACTTTGCGAGAGCGGAAAAAAATGACAAATTTCACTTTGTGTGGCGGATTTACTGTCGGAATTAAGGGAAGGGACGCTACTTATTATTCATCGGGCCCTTCAGATCTCAAACACTGTCGAGCCTCCTCGTCCGTGTTGAAGGAGAACAAAAACAGCCGAGCCACCTCGGAAATTGCTACATGAAAATATATTGGAAAAAAAAAACGGCTCACGGTAATCAATCGAACGTCGCTTTAGGACGGTTCTGACAAAATCTACAAAGACCAACGTTTGAATTCACTCACACTTTGTGAGCAACGTATAATTTTTTTATGATAGCGCAACAGGGGGGCGCGCTAACGAAAACCGCCGCTGTTTGGATTGCCGCACATGAGATATCATAACATTTTTTTAAAAAGCGCTCCGTGATTGCTTTGAATAAAACGTGTATTTAACAGTTCACGTTTTGGTCAACAGTGGAAACGCCGCCTATTCATTCCTCAAAGAAACAAGTTGTGATTGAAATCACAGGTTGTCATATTTTTGTATGCGTATTTTTGAACAAAATAAAACATTATACCGTACTTCACATTACGTATGCCGTTCGCGCCATTTTGGGCGTCAATGAAGGCTAAATTATAGTGTCGTATAAATTCATTGACACATGAGATGGAACGCGCGCATATGTTTTCACATTTAAGTCCAGCCATCAATGACTTTGTCCTTTTTTTGCGCATCGTTTGCCCGTTTTATCCGTTTTCGGGATTTATAAGTAAGCACGTCGCCGCTTCCAATTGCATACGTCAACGTGTCGCGGCCATTTTAAAATGTTTCCCTTTTTTTTTAACTGCCCCCGGGGGGTTTCAGTTTTTGCCACACGCTGACATGTTTTTCTCCGGTTTAACAAACAGCTAGCATAGACTCTTTCCGTGGTTGACGGGTGATGCTAAATGCTAAAAAATACCCTGCCTCGCCATTTCGGGATACAAAAACTTATGTCTGACTTTCCTAGTTGTCGTTTAGTGATGATTAGTGATTTAGACGAAGCGTGTTAATTGTTTACTAGCTATCGAGCTTGGATTGGATTGGATTGGATTGGATATGCCTTTATTAGTCTCACTTTCACAGCTATCGAGCTTGCTAGCCGCAACTAGTACTAGGCAAGTTAGCGCTTAACCTAGCTTTGCTCTCAAGTAGTAGACTGCTAGCTCGCGAGCCTGCGATGATTAGTGATTGAGACGAAGCGTGTGAGGTTATTTTTTTAGCCACAACAGCTTGTTAGCTAGTCAGTTTGCTATCTGCAATTATTACAAGGCAATTTAGCTCTGAACCTAGCTTTGCTCTCAAGCAGTAGACTGCGAGCTTGCTAGCTGGCTTGCTAGTGATTGAGACTAAGTGTGTTACGTTAATTTTTTTTAGCCATGATAGCTTGCTAGCTAGCGAGCTTGCTACCTAGCTTTGCGCTCAAGTAGTTGTTTAGTTCTTTTCAGCAGTTGTGTCCACATTTCCATCCTCAACGGTTCACCTCAGATTTCACCTTTAGCTAAAATGTATTCGCTTGTCTCTTTAAAAGTCAGGTGTCCTTTTCAGGGTGTAATCCAAAAAGGGCAATCTATGCTATTACGCCTCAAAACTCGTCATTTTCTGAGAGAGCGGCTGGCTCGGCTATAAATCAGATTCTGGACGCTCCTCCCACTAGAATGGCTGCCATTAAAAAGAGGTCAGTTAAGGTGTTGCGGGCAGATTTGAGGTTTTCCAGGTACATTTCAACAGCGGAGACGCTCTGGATTTGATCCAATCTGCCGCGGGAGCTTCTCGGAATCCCTTTCGGATGTGGACATGTGCTCGCCGAGATAATTGCTTTATCGTGGCACTCTAGTTGATGATTAAATAATACGGGGTATTATTTTGCGGCGCATTAGAGACGTGTCGGTTGAAGGCGATGGGATGAAAGATGTGCAGTGCGCGAGGTCGAGGTAATGAGTCACGCAGCCCCGAAACCCCGGCGGCGAGAAGCCCGTAAAGTGTGAGATTGATCGTTTTTTAATATGGCGATAGCGGGCCCTTTGTTAAGACCCCCGTTTCATTCCTGAATCGAGCCTAAACTAGTGCTGTCAAAAACAAGTGAGTGGCTTCAACTTTGGCTTACATGCTACATGCATGATGCTAACAAACAACATTAGCATCACTGTTTTTTTCTGCTTTTTCCCCCCAGAATCTTTCTCCCAATCGCCAAGCGAGGATCACCCGCCACCGAAAGTCTTTCACCGGGCCCCGCCGACTTCCAGCGTAAGCAGTTTTGCTCACTAATGCCACACTCAACGCACACACAAATGTCACAGGTGAAGTGCTAATGGTGTTTGGTCGACCCCTTTGCCACTGACATTTGCAAATATTTGCAAAGTAGGGGAAGGAGGGCAGGGGGCTTTCACGTACCCCCACCCCACCTGCACACACACCCCCGCCCCCTGCCATTGTTTGCCATTTGAATTGCCAACTTGATAGCCGGGGACCAGATTAGACTCTGGATTTCTTGTTTGGAACGCGTGGGCCTGGAACCACGCTTTTTCGGCTAAAACGGCATATTATACATGCTAATTTTTTTTGGGCTAAAAACGACATGCTATACATGGCCCGTTTTTTTTTTCACGCTAAAAATGGCTTACTATATACATGTACATGCCCGTTTTTTTCACGCTAAAAATGGCAAACTATATGTGGACGTTTTTTTTCCGGCTAAAAACGGCATTATATACATGGTCGTTTTTTCGCACTAAAAATGGCTTACTATACATGGTAGGTTTTTTGGGGGGGCCAAAAACGGCATCCTATACATTGTATTTTTTTCGGCTAAAACCGGCATTAAATACATGGCCGTTTTTTGGGGCTGAAAACGGAATATTACAAATTTGTCATTGTCAAATTCTTTGTCTTCACAAGGAAATGGAGAAAAAAAGGTGAGTTCAAAAACGTTTTGAATGCATTATTGATTTTCAGGGGAAACCTTGGTTCCTCTTTCCAATTTTTGCACTCCAGGAAGGCAGCATGTGCGATCAATTTTAACCCCGACGTTGCCAATCCAATGTTCCTATGCCTCGTAATTGGTCGAGGAAACAAAAAAGGGTCGTGTTGATCGTCCAAAATGGCTGTTCTGTTTCTTCAAGCTGCAAGGAATGTGTCCCTTAAGACTAATTATGGCATTCTAAGGCAACTGTTTGTACCTTTTTCCAAGGCCAAAAACACCCCCCCCCCCCAAATCCCCACCGCCTCATATAACAATGAGTGGAAGTCTCTCATCTGCAGAACCAGAAATAAAAAGTGCATCAATACATTTCATATGGAAATGATGACACCCTTTAAGACTATCTTAGCATCGGCTGTCCCGCGACGTTGATTTTTACGCCGTGAAATCAAATTTTAAAAAAGTCAACAGTGCATGCTAACGTTTCCTGTTAAGTGCTAATGCACACGCCTACCTTACTTGACCGCATGGCATCGAAATAACATTTTTATTTATTGATTTTTGCCATCCAGAGACGTGTGTTAAATACCCACGTTTTTACTAAGTCACCCCGCAAAATCATAAATGTTTGAAAATCGCGAAAAAGTGAATTGTCGCGTGTTGAATTCATCCCCCCCCAAAAAATGACATCAATGCATACTGTGTGTTTTGTATGGTTTTTATTAAAACAAATAAATACATGAATAAATTCCTTTCATCAATTTGCTGCTGTGAAATGTAAATTTCTCCACTGTGAGACTAATAAAGGCAAATCCAATCCAATCCAAATAAAATAAAATACAATAAAATAAAATGCTATAAAGTACAATACAATACAATAAAATACAAAAAAATTAAATACTATAAAATACAATTAAATTAAACTAAATTAAATTAAACACTAAACAATACGCACAACAGTAGTGATTTAAAATGGACATTTATACCTATCTATTTTTTTCTATGGCCGGATAGATATAATTACAATAATGATGATTAATATTATTAAATCATGATGAGCGAATAATAAATAATACTCTGAATAATAAAATATGATTTGCGCAAATGACTTGAACCGCTCAATTTGTTTCCCTTCTTCCCTTGCACGCTAGCATAATTAAAAAAAATGTTTTAGACTCCTGTACCGCCGTTTTGAAACGAGCCTCCAATTACCGAGCACCGACCACTCGGATCACAAAGTCAGGACGTCGAGAGAGACAAACCGGAGCTTCTCGTGCACTGTAACCCTTTTACGAGCGCGTTCATTCCACTAGTTAAAATGATTCATCGGCTTTGTCGCCATTAAACGGCCTTTAATGTTTTGGATTTTAATGAGTCATTGATTTAAATGTGACTCCTGTTGCTCGCCTCGTTTCTTGACAACGGAGGGAAAATCTCTTGCTTTTGTCTCCGCAATGATGCTCAAAAGGCAATTTGAAATTAAAATAAAGGCGAGAACAGCATGCCGAATATGTCTACGATATGCTAACGTTCTTCTTTTTTTTCCTTTCGGTTTTACCCTTCAGGCGTCTATCTCACCCGGTTTTGTGCATCCTCTTCTCTCACATCAGCGACCTTCATGTCCTCTTTGACAACATCCAAAAAGCTCCTCTTTGGTCTTCCTCTCAGTCTCCTGCCTGGCAGTTCAAGGCTCAGCATCCTTCTTGCATCCTGCCTGAGAGGTATTGTGACTTGATAGTTTTTGGACTATGTGGAGTAAAGCTCAAAACGCCTTACTAAGGACTTATTAAGGCATTCTAGAACCAACAAACGACCACGTATATATAGCAAGGCATTTTTAGTTAAAAAAAAGACCATCATGTATAGTAAGGCGTTTTTAACCCCAAAAAAGACCATGTATAGTGAGGCGTTTTTCGCCGTAAAAAAGACCACTTATAGTAAGGCGTTTTTAGGCGTAAAAAAGACCACTTATAGTAAGGCGTTTTTAGGCGTAAAAAAGACCACTTATAGTAAGGCGTTTTTAGGCGTAAAAAAGACCACTTATAGTAAGGCGTTTTTAGGCGTAAAAAAGACCACTTATAGTAAGGCGTTTTTAGGCGTAAAAAAGACCACTTATAGTAAGGCGTTTTTAGGCGTAAAAAAGACCACTTATAGTAAGGCGTTTTTAGGCCAAAAAAAGACCACTTATAGTAAGGCGTTTTTAAGCGTAAAAAAGACCACTTATAGTAAGGCGTTTTTAGGGGTAAAAAAGACCACTTATAGTTAGGCGTAAAAAAGACCACTTATAGTAAGGCGTTTTTAGGCGTAAAAAAGACCACTTATAGTAAGGCGTTTTTAGGCGTAAAAAAGACCACTTATAGTAAGGCGTTTTTAGGGGTAAAAAAGACCACTTATAGTAAGGTGTTTTTAAGCGTAAAAAGACCACTTATAGTAAGGCGTTTTTAGGGGTAAAAAAGACCACTTATAGTTAGGCGTAAAAAAGACCACTTATAGTAAGGCGTTTTTAGGCGTAAAAAAGACCATGAATAGTAAGGCGTTTTTAGGCGTAAAAAAGACCACTTATAGTAAGGCGTTTTTAGGCGTAAAAAAGACCACTTATAGTAAGGCGTTTTTAGGCGTAAAAAAGACCACTTATAGTAAGGCGTTTTTAGGCGTAAAAAAGACCACTTATAGTAAGGTGTTTTTAAGCGTAAAAAGACCACTTATAGTAAGGCGTTTTTAGGGGTAAAAAAGACCACTTATAGTTAGGGGTAAAAAAAGACCACTTATAGTTAGGCGTAAAAAAGACCACTTATAGTAAGGCGTTTTTAGGCGTAAAAAAGACCATGAATAGTAAGGCGTTTTTAGGCGTAAAAAAGACCACTTATAGTAAGGCGTTTTTAGTCGTAAAAAAGACCACTTATAGTAAGGCGTTTTTAGGCGTAAAAAAGACCACTTATAGTAAGGCGTTTTTAGGGGTAAAATAGACCACTTATAGATAGCCGTAAAAAAGACCACTTATAGTAAGGCGTTTTTAGGCGTAAAAAAGACCACTTATAGTAAGGCGTTTTTAGGGGTAAAAAAGACCACTTATAGTAAGGCGTTTTTAGGCGTAAAAAAGACCACTTATAGTAAGGCGTTTTTAGGCGTAAAAAAGACCACTTATAGTAAGGCGTTTTAGGCGTAAAAAAGACCACGTATAGTAAGGCGTCTTTTGCGTAAAAAAAGACCATTTATAGTAAGGCGTTTTTAGGCGTAAAAAAGACCACTTATAGTAAGGCGTTTTAGGCGTAAAAAAGACCATTTATAGTAAGGCGTTTTTAGGCGTAAAAAAGACCACTTATAGTAAGGCTTTTTTTAGGCAAAAAAAGACCATTTATAGTAAGGCTTTTTTTAGGCAAAAAAAGACCATTTATAGTAAGGCGTTTTAGGTGTAAAAAAGACCACTTATAGTAAGGCTTTTTTAGGCAAAAAAAGACCACTTATAGTAAGGCTTTTTTTAGGCAAAAAAGACCACTTATAGTAAGGCGTTTTTAGGCGTAAAAAAGACCGCTTATAGTAAGGCTTTTTAGGCGTAAAAAAGACCACTTATAGTAAGGCTTTTTAGGCAAAAAAAAGACCACTTATAGTAAGGCGTTTTTAGGTGTAAAAAAGACCACTTATAGTAAGGCGTTTTTAGGTGTAAAAAAGACCACTTATAGTAAGGCGTTTTTAGGCGTAAAAAAGACCACTTATAGTAAGTCGTTTTTAGGCAAAAAAAGACGACTTATTGTAAGGCGTTTTTAGGCGTAAAAAAGACCACTTATAGTAAGGCGTTTTAGGCGTAAAAAAGACCAGTTATAGTAAGGCGTTTTTAGGCGTAAAAAAGACCACTTATAGTAAGGCTTTTTTTAGGCAAAAAAAGACCACTTATAGTAAGGCGTTTTTAGGCAAAAAAAGACCACTTATAGTAAGGCGTTTTTAGGCGTAAAAAAGACCACTTATAGTAAGGCTTTTTTTAGGCAAAAAAAGACCACTTATAGTAAGGCTTTTTTTAGGCAAAAAAAGACCACTTATAGTAAGGCTTTTTTTAGGCAAAAAAAGACCACTTATAGTAAGGCGTTTTTAGGCGTAAAAAAGACCACTTATAGTAAGGCTTTTTTAGGAAAAAAAAGACCACTTATAGTAAGGCTTTTTTAGGCAAAAAAGACCACTTATAGTAAGGCGTTTTTAGGCAAAAAAAGACCACTTATAGTAAGGCGTTTTTAGGCAAAAAAAGACCACTTATAGTAAGGCGTTTTTAGGCGTAAAAAAGACCACTTATAGTAAGGCGTTTTTAGGCGTAAAAAAAGACCACTTATAGTAAGGCTTTTTTTAGGCAAAAAAAGACCACTTATAGTAAGGCTTTTTTTAGGCAAAAAAAGACCACTTATAGTAAGGCTTTTTTTAGGCAAAAAAGACCACTTATAGTAAGGCGTTTTTAGGCAAAAAAAGACCACTTATAGTAAGGCGTTTTTAGGCGTAAAAAAGACCACTTATAGTAAGGCGTTTTTAGGCGTAAAAAAGACCACTTATAGTAAGGCTTTTTTAGGCAAAAAAAGACCACTTATAGTAAGGCGTTTTTTAGGCGTAAAAAAGACCACTTATAGTAAGGCGTTTTAGGTGTAAAAAAGACCACTTATAGTAAGGCGTTTTAGGCGTAAAAAAGACCACTTATAGTAAGGCGTTTTTAGGCGTAAAAAAGACCACTTATAGTAAGGCTTTTTTAGGCAAAAAAAGACCACTTATAGTAAGGCGTTTTTAGGCAAAAAAAAGACCACTTATAGTAAGGCTTTTTTTAGGCGTAAAAAAGACCACTTATAGTAAGGCGTTTTTAGGCGTAAAAAAGACCACTTATAGTAAGGCGTTTTAGGCGTAAAAAAGACCACTTATAGTAAGGCGTTTTAGGCGTAAAAAAGACCACTTATAGTAAGGCGTTTTTAGGCGTAAAAAGACCACTTATAGTAAGGCGTTTTAGGCGTAAAAAAGACCACTTATAGTAAGGCGTTTTAGGCGTAAAAAAGACCACTTATAGTAAGGCGTTTTTAGGCAAAAAAAAGACCACTTATAGTAAGGCGTTTTTAGGCGTAAAAAAGACCACTTATAGTAAGGCTTTTTTTAGGCAAAAAAAGACCACTTATAGTAAGGCGTTTTTAGGCGTAAAAAAGACCACTTATAGTAAGGCTTTTTTAGGCAAAAAAAGACCACTTATAGTAAGGCTTTTTTAGGCAAAAAAGACCACTTATAGTAAGGCGTTTTAGGCAAAAAAAGACCACTTATAGTAAGGCTTTTTTTAGGCAAAAAAAGACCACTTATAGTAAGGCGTTTTTAGGCGTAAAAAAGACCACTTATAGTAAGGCGTTTTTAGGCGTAAAAAAGACCACTTATAGTAAGGCGTTTTAGGCGTAAAAAAGACCACGTATAGTAAGGCGTCTTTTGCGTAAAAAAAGACCATTTATAGTAAGGCGTTTTAGGCGTAAAAAAGACCATTTATAGTAAGGCGTTTTTAGGCGTAAAAAAGACCACTTATAGTAAGGCTTTTTTTAGGCAAAAAAAGACCATTTATAGTAAGGCTTTTTTTAGGCAAAAAAAGACCATTTATAGTAAGGCGTTTTAGGTGTAAAAAAGACCACTTATAGTAAGGCTTTTTTAGGCAAAAAAAGACCACTTATAGTAAGGCTTTTTTTAGGCAAAAAAAGACCACTTATAGTAAGGCGTTTTTAGGCGTAAAAAAGACCGCTTATAGTAAGGCTTTTTAGGCGTAAAAAAGACCACTTATAGTAAGGCTTTTTAGGCAAAAAAAAGACCACTTATAGTAAGGCGTTTTTAGGTGTAAAAAAGACCACTTATAGTAAGGCGTTTTTAGGCGTAAAAAAGACCACTTATAGTAAGGCGTTTTTAGGCGTAAAAAAGACCACTTATAGTAAGGCGTTTTTAGGCGTAAAAAAGACCACTTATAGTAAGTCGTTTTTTAGGCAAAAAAAGACGACTTATTGTAAGGCGTTTTTAGGTGTAAAAAAGACCACTTATAGTAAGGCGTTTTAGGTGTAAAAAAGACCAGTTATAGTAAGGCGTTTTTAGGCGTAAAAAGACCACTTATAGTAAGGCGTTTTAGGCGTAAAAAAGACCACTTATAGTAAGGCGTTTTTAGGCAAAAAAAGACCACTTATAGTAAGGCGTTTTTAGGCGTAAAAAAGACCACTTATAGTAAGGCTTTTTTTTGGCAAAAAAAGACCACTTATAGTAAGGCGTTTTTAGGCGTAAAAAAGACCACTTATAGTAAGGCTTTTTTAGGCAAAAAAAGACCACTTATAGTAAGGCGTTTTTAGGCGTAAAAAAGACCACTTATAGTAAGGCTTTTTTAGGCAAAAAAAGACCACTTATAGTAAGGCGTTTTAGGCGTAAAAAAGACCACTTATAGTAAGGCGTTTTTAGGCAAAAAAAGACCATTTATAGTAAGGCGTTTTTAGGTGTAAAAAAGGCCACTTATAGTAAGGCGTTTTAGGCGTAAAAAAGACCACTTATAGTAAGGCTTTTTTAGGCAAAAAAAGACCACTTATAGTTAGGGGTAAAAAAGACCACTTATAGTAAGGCTTTTTTTAGGCAAAAAAAGACCATTTATAGTAAGGCTTTTTTTAGGCAAAAAAAGACCATTTATAGTAAGGCGTTTTAGGTGTACAAAAGACCACTTATAGTAAGGCTTTTTTAGGCAAAAAAAGACCACTTATAGTAAGGCTTTTTTTAGGCAAAAAAGACCACTTATAGTAAGGCTTTTTAGGCGTAAAAAAGACCACTTATAGTAAGGCTTTTTAGGCAAAAAAAAGACCACTTATAGTAAGGCGTTTTTAGGTGTAAAAAAGACCACTTATAGTAAGGCGTTTTTAGGTGTAAAAAAGACCACTTATAGTAAGGCGTTTTTAGGCGTAAAAAAGACCACTTATAGTAAGGCGTTTTTAGGCGTAAAAAAGACCACTTATAGTTAGGGGTAAAAAAGACCACTTATAGTAAGGCTTTTTTAGGCAAAAAAAGACCACTTATAGTAAGGCTTTTTTTAGGCAAAAAAAGACCACTTATAGTAAGGCGTTTTTAGGCGTAAAAAAGACCACTTATAGTAAGGCTTTTTTTAGGCAAAAAAAGACCACTTATAGTAAGGCGTTTTTAGGCGTAAAAAAGACCACTTATAGTTAGGGGTAAAAAAGACCACTTATAGTAAGGCTTTTTTAGGCAAAAAAGACCACTTATAGTAAGGCGTTTTAGGCGTAAAAAAGACCACTTATAGTAAGGCGTTTTTAGGCAAAAAAAGACCACTTATAGTAAGGCTTTTTTAGGCAAAAAAAGACCACTTATAGTAAGGCGTTTTTAGGCAAAAAAAGACCACTTATAGTAAGGCTTTTTTTAGGCAAAAAAAGACCACTTATAGTAAGGCGTTTTTAGGCGTAAAAAAGACCACTTATAGTAAGGCGTTTTAGGCGTAAAAAAGACCACTTATAGTAAGGCTTTTTTAGGTGAAAAAAGACCACTTATAGTAAGGCGTTTTTAGGCGTAAAAAAGACCACTTATAGTAAGGCGTTTTAGGCAAAAAAAGACCACTTATAGTAAGGCGTTTTTAGGCGTAAAAAAGACCACTTATAGTAAGGCGTTTTAGGCGTAAAAAAGACCACTTATAGTAAGGCTTTTTAGGCAAAAAAAGACCACTTATAGTAAGCCGTTTTTAGGTGTAAAAAAGACCACTTATAGTAAGGCGTTTTTAGGCGTAAAAAAGACCACTTATAGTAAGGCGTTTTTTAGGCGTAAAAAAGACCACTTATAGTAAGGCGTTTTTAGGCAAAAAAAGACCACTTATAGTAAGGCGTTTTTAGGTGTAAAAAAGACCACTTATAGTAAGGCGTTTTTAGGCGTAAAAAAGACCACTTATAGTAAGGCGTTTTTAGGCGTAAAAAAGACCACTTATAGTAAGGCGTTTTTAGGTGTAAAAAAGACCACTTATAGTAAGGCGTTTTTAGGCAAAAAAAGACCACTTATAGTAAGGCGTTTTTAGGCGTAAAAAAGACCACTTATAGTAAGGCGTTTTTAAGCGTAAAAAAGACCACTTATAGTAAGGCGTTTTTAGGCGTAAAAAAGACCACTTATAGTAAGGCGTTTTTAGGTGTAAAAAAGACCACTTATAGTAAGGCGTTTTTAGGTGTAAAAAAGACCACTTATAGTAAGGCGTTTTTAGGTGTAAAAAAGACCACTTATAGTAAGGCGTTTTTAGGCGTAAAAAAGACCACTTATAGTAAGGCGTTTTTAGGCGTAAAAAAGACCACTTATAGTAAGGCGTTTTTGGGCGTAAAAAAGACCACTTATAGTAAGGCGTTTTTTAGGTGGAAAAAAGACCACTTATAGTAAGGCGTTTTTTAGGTGTAAAAAAGACCACTTATAGTAAGGCGTTTTTAGGTGTAAAAAAGACCACTTATAGTAAGGCTTTTTTAGGTGTAAAAAAGACCACTATAGTAAGGCGTTTTTAGGTGTAAAAAAGACCACTTATAGTAAGGCGTTTTTAGGCGTAAAAAAGACCACTTATAGTAAGGCGTTTTTAGGTGTAAAAAAGACCACTTATAGTAAGGCGTTTTTAGGTGTAAAAAAGACCACTTATAGTAAGGCGTTTTTCGGCAAAAAAAGACCACTTATAGTTAGGCGTTTTTTAGGTGGAAAAAAGACCACTTATAGTAAGGCGTTTTTTAGGTGTAAAAAAGACCACTTATAGTAAGGCGTTTTTAGGTGTAAAAAAGACCACTTATAGTAAGGCGTTTTAGGCGTAAAAAAGACCACTTATAGTAAGGCGTTTTTAGGTGTAAAAAAGACCACTTATAGTAAGGCGTTTTTAGGTGTAAAAAAGACCACTTATAGTAAGGCGTTTTTAGGCGTAAAAAAGACCACTTATAGTAAGGCTTTTTTAGGCAAAAAAAGACCACTTATAGTAAGGCGTTTTTTAGGTGTAAAAAAGACCACTTATAGTAAGGCGTTTTTTAGGTGTAAAAAAGACCACTTATAGTAAGGCGTTTTTTAGGTGGAAAAAAGACCACTTATAGTAAGGCGTTTTTAGGCGTAAAAAAGACCACTTATAGTAAGGCGTTTTTAGGCAAAAAAAAGACCACTTATAGTAAGGCGTTTTTAGGTGTAAAAAAGACCACTTATAGTAAGGCGTTTTTAGGCGTAAAAAAGACCACTTATAGTAAGGCGTTTTTAGGTGTAAAAAAGACCACTTATAGTAAGGCGTTTTTAGGTGTAAAAAAGACCACTTATAGTAAGGCGTTTTTAGGTGTAAAAAAAGACCACTTATAGTAAGGCATTTTTTAGGTGTAAAAAAGACCACTTATAGTAAGGCGTTTTTAGGCAAAAAAAGACCACTTATAGTAAGGCGTTTTTAGGTGTAAAAAAGACCACTTATAGTAAGGCGTTTTTTTAGGCGTAAAAAAGACCACTTATAGTTAGGCGTTTTTAGGTGTAAAAAAGACCACTTATAGTAAGGCGTTTTTTAGGTGAAAAAAAGACCACTTATAGTAAGGCGTTTTTAGGCAAAAAAAGACCACTTATAGTAAGGCATTTTTAGGTGTAAAAAAGACCACTTATAGTAAGGCGTTTTAGGCGTAAAAAAGACCACTTATAGTAAGGCGTTTTTAGGCAAAAAAAAGACCACTTATAGTAAGGCGTTTTTTAGGTGTAAAAAAAGACCACTTATAGTAAGGCGTTTTTAGGCAAAAAAAGACCACTTATAGTAAGGCGTTTTTTAGGTGGTGTTTTTAAGCGTAAAAAAAGACCACTTATAGTAAGGCGTTTTTAGGTGTAAAAAAGACCACTTATAGTAAGGCGTTTTTAGGCAAAAAAAGACCACTTATAGTAAGGCGTTTTTAGGGGTATTTTTTTATAGTTTTTTAGGCGTAAAAAAGACCACTTATAGTAAGGCGTTTTAGGCTAAAAAAAAGACCACTTATAGTAAGGCGTTTTTAGGTGACCACTTATAGTAAGGCGTTTTTAGGTGTAAAAAAGACCACTTATAGTAAGGCGTTTTTAGTAGGTGGGCGTAAAAAAGACCACTTATAGTAAGGCGTTTTTAGGCAAAAAAAGACCACTTATAGTAAGGCGTTTTTAGGCAAAAAAGACCACTTATAGTAAGTCGTTTTTAGGTGTAAAAAGACCACTTATAGTAAGGCGTTTTAGGCGTAAAAAAGACCACTTATAGTAAGGCGTTTTTAGGCAAAAAAAGACCACTTATAGTAAGGCGTTTTTAGGCAAAAAAAAGACCACTTATAGTAAGCCGTTTTTAGGTGTAAAAAAGACCACTTATAGTAAGGCGTTTTTAAGCGTAAAAAAGACCACTTATAGTAAGGCGTTTTTAGGCGTAAAAAAGACCACTTATAGTAAGGCGTTTTTAGGTGTAAAAAAGACCACTTATAGTAAAAAAAAAGACCACTTATAGTAAGGCGTTTTTAGGCGTAAAAAAGACCACTTATAGTAAGGCGTTTTTGGGCGTAAAAAAGACCACTTATAGTAAGGCGTTTTAGGCGTAAAAAAGACCACTTATAGTAAGGCGTTTTTAGGTGTAAAAAAGACCACTTATAGTAAGGCGTTTTTTAGGTGGAAAAAAGACCACTTATAGTAAGGCGTTTTTAGGTGTAAAAAAGACCACTTATAGTAAGGCGTTTTTAGGTGTAAAAAAGACCACTTATAGTAAGGCGTTTTTAGGCGTAAAAAAGACCACTTATAGTAAGGCGTTTTTGGGCGTAAAAAAGACCACTTATAGTAAGGCGTTTTTTAGGTGGAAAAAAGACCACTTATAGTAAGGCGTTTTTTAGGTGTAAAAAAGACCACTTATAGTAAGGCGTTTTTAGGTGTAAAAAAGACCACTTATAGTAAGGCGTTTTTAGGCGTAAAAAAGACCACTTATAGTAAGGCGTTTTTAGGTGTAAAAAAGACCACTTATAGTAAGGCGTTTTTAGGTGTAAAAAAGACCACTTATAGTAAGGCGTTTTTAGGTGTAAAAAAGACCACTTATAGTAAGGCGTTTTTCGGCAAAAAAAGACCACTTATAGTTAGGCGTTTTTTAGGTGGAAAAAAGACCACTTATAGTAAGGCGTTTTTTAGGTGTAAAAAAGACCACTTATAGTAAGGCGTTTTTAGGTGTAAAAAAGACCACTTATAGTAAGGCGTTTTTAGGTGTAAAAAAGACCACTTATAGTAAGGCGTTTTTAGGTGTAAAAAAGACCACTTATAGTAAGGCTTTTTTAGGCAAAAAAAGACCACTTATAGTAAGGCGTTTTTAGGTGTAAAAAAGACCACTTATAGTAAGGCGTTTTTAGGTGTAAAAAAGACCACTTATAGTAAGGCGTTTTTAGGTGTAAAAAAGACCACTTATAGTAAGGCGTTTTTAGGCGTAAAAAAAGACCACTTATAGTAAGGCGTTTTTAGGTGTAAAAAAGACCACTTATAGTAAGGCGTTTTTAGGTGTAAAAAAGACCACTTATAGTAAGGCGTTTTTTAGGCGTAAAAAAGACCACTTATAGTAAGGCGTTTTTTAGGTGTAAAAAAGACCACTTATAGTAAGGCGTTTTTTAGGTGAAAAAAAGACCACTTATAGTAAGGCGTTTTTAGGCAAAAAAAGACCACTTATAGTAAGGCATTTTTAGGTGTAAAAAAGACCACTTATAGTAAGGCGTTTTAGGCGTAAAAAAGACCACTTATAGTTAGGCGTTTTTAGGTGTAAAAAAGACCACTTATAGTAAGGCGTTTTTTAGGTGTAAAAAAGACCACTTATAGTAAGGCGTTTTAGGTGTAAAAAAGACCACTTATAGTAAGGCGTTTTTAGGTGTAAAAAAGACCACTTATAGTAAGGCGTTTTTTAGGTGGAAAAAAGACCACTTATAGTAAGGCGTTTTTAGGCAAAAAAAGACCACTTATAGTAAGGCATTTTTTAGGTGTAAAAAAGACCACTTATAGTAAGGCGTTTTAGGCGTAAAAAAGACCACTTATAGTAAGGCGTTTTTAGGCAAAAAAAGACCACTTATAGTAAGGCATTTTTTAGGTGTAAAAAAGACCACTTATAGTAAGGCGTTTTTAGGCAAAAAAAGACCACTTATAGTAAGGCATTTTTTAGGTGTAAAAAAGACCACTTATAGTAAGGCGTTTTTAGGCGTAAAAAAGACCACTTATAGTAAGGCGTTTTTAGGCAAAAAAAGACCACTTATAGTAAGGCATTTTTTAGGTGTAAAAAAGACCACTTATAGTAAGGCGTTTTTAGGCGTAAAAAAGACCACTTATAGTAAGGCGTTTTTAGGCGTAAAAAAGACCACTTATAGTAAGGCGTTTTTAGGTGTAAAAAAGACCACTTATAGTAAGGCGTTTTTAGGCAAAAAAAAGACCACTTATAGTAAGGCGTTTTTAAAAAAAGACCACTTATAGTAAGGCGTTTTTTAGGTGTAAAAAAGACCACTTATAGTAAGGCGTTTTTAGGCGTAAAAAAGACCACTTATAGTAAGGCGTTTTTAGGTGTAAAAAAGACCACTTATAGTAAGGCGTTTTTAGGCGTAAAAAAGACCACTTATAGTAAGGCGTTTTTAGGTGTAAAAAAGACCACTTATAGTAAGGCGTTTTTAGGCGTAAAAAAGACCACTTATAGTAAGGCGTTTTTAGGCGTAAAAAAGACCACTTATAGTAAGGCGTTTTTAGGCGTAAAAAAGACCACTTATAGTAAGGCTTTTTTAGGCAAAAAAAGACCACTTATAGTAAGGCGTTTTTAGGTGTAAAAAAGACCACTTATAGTAAGGCGTTTTTAGGTGTAAAAAAGACCACTTATAGTAAGGCGTTTTTAGGCGTAAAAAAGACCACTTATAGTAAGGCGTTTTTTAGGTGTAAAAAAGACCACTTATAGTAAGGCGTTTTTAAAAAAGACCACTTATAGTAAGGCGTTTTTAGGCAAAAAAAGACCACTTATAGTAAGGCATTTTTTAGGTGTAAAAAAGACCACTTATAGTAAGGCGTTTTAGGCGTAAAAAAGACCACTTATAGTAAGGCGTTTTTAGGCAAAAAAAGACCACTTATAGTAAGGCATTTTTTAGGTGTAAAAAAGACCACTTATAGTAAGGCGTTTTTAGGTGTAAAAAAGACCACTTATAGTAAGGCGTTTTTTAGGTGAAAAAAAGACCACTTATAGTAAGGCGTTTTTAGGCAAAAAAAGACCACTTATAGTAAGGCGTTTTTTAGGTGTAAAAAAAGACCACTTATAGTAAGGCGTTTTTTAGGTGAAAAAAAGACCACTTATAGTAAGGCGTTTTTAGGCAAAAAAAGACCACTTATAGTAAGGCGTTTTTAGGCAAAAAAAGACCACTTATAGTAAGGCATTTTTTAGGTGTAAAAAAGACCACTTATAGTAAGGCGTTTTTAGGCAAAAAAAGACCATAGTAAGGCGTTTTTTAGGTGTAAAAAAAGACCACTTATAGTAAGGCGTTTTTTAGGTGTAAAAAAGACCACTTATAGTAAGGCGTTTTTAGGTGTAAAAAAGACCACTTATAGTAAGGCGTTTTTAGGCAAAAAAAAGACCACTTATAGTAAGGCATTTTTTAGGTGTAAAAAAGACCACTTATAGTAAGGCGTTTTAGGCGTAAAAAAGACCACTTATAGTAAGGCGTTTTTAGGTGTAAAAAAGACCACTTATAGTAAGGCGTTTTTTAGGTGTAAAAAAAGACCACTTATAGTAAGGCGTTTTTTAGGTGAAAAAAAGACCACTTATAGTAAGGCGTTTTTAGGCAAAAAAAGACCACTTATAGTAAGGCGTTTTTTAGGTGTAAAAAAAGACCACTTATAGTAAGGCGTTTTTTAGGTGAAAAAAAGACCACTTATAGTAAGGCGTTTTTAGGCAAAAAAAGACCACTTATAGTAAGGCATTTTTTAGGTGTAAAAAAGACCACTTATAGTAAGGCGTTTTTAGGCGTAAAAAAGACCACTTATAGTAAGGCGTTTTTTGGCAAAAAAGACCACTTATAGTAAGGCATTTTTTAGGTGTAAAAAAGACCACTTATAGTAAGGCGTTTTAGGCGTAAAAAAGACCACTTATAGTAAGGCGTTTTTAGGCAAAAAAAGACCACTTATAGTAAGGCATTTTTTAGGTGTAAAAAAAGACCACTTATAGTAAGGCGTTTTTTAGGTGAAAAAAAGACCACTTATAGTAAGGCGTTTTTAGGCAAAAAAAGACCACTTATAGTAAGGCGTTTTTTAGGTGTAAAAAAAGACCACTTATAGTAAGGCGTTTTTAGGCAAAAAAAGACCACTTATAGTAAGGCATTTTTTAGGTGTAAAAAAGACCACTTATAGTAAGGCGTTTTTAGGCGTAAAAAAGACCACTTATAGTAAGGCGTTTTTAGCCCAAAAAAAGACCACTTATAGTAAGGCGTTTTTAGGCGTAAAAAAGACCACTTATAGTAAGGCGTTTTTAGGCAAAAAAAGACCACTTATAGTAAGGCGTTTTTAAGCGTAAAAGACCACTTATAGTAAGGTGTTTTTAAGCGTAAAAAAAGACCACTTATAGTAAGGTGTTTTTAAGCGTAAAAAAGACCACTTATAGTAAGGCGTTTTTAGATGTAAAAAAGACCACTTATAGTAAGGCGTTTTTAGGCAAAAAAAGACCACTTATAGTAAGGGTTTTTTAGGCAAAAAAAGACCACTTATATAGTAAGGCGTTTTTTAGGTGTAAAAAAGACCACTTATAGTAAGGCTTTTTTAGGCAAAAAAAGACCACTTATAGTAAGGCGTAAAAAAGACCACTTATAGTAAGGCGTTTTTAGCCCAAAAAAAGACCACTTATAGTAAGGCGTTTTTAGCCGTAAAAAAGACCACTTATAGTAAGGCGTTTTTAGGTGTAAAAAAGACCACTTATAGTAAGGCGTTTTTAGGCGTAAAAAAGACCACTTATAGTAAGGCGTTTTTAGGCGTAAAAAAGACCACTTATAGTAAGGCGTTTTTAGGTGTAAAAAAGACCACTTATAGTAAGGCGTTTTTAGGCAAAAAAAGACCACTTATAGTAAGGCGTTTTTAGGCGTAAAAAAGACCACTTATAGTAAGGCGTTTTTAGGCGTAAAAAAGACCACTTATAGTAAGGCTTTTTTAGGCAAAAAAAAGACCACTTATAGTAAGGCGTTTTAGGCGTAAAAAAGACCACTTATAGTAAGGCGTAAAAACGACCATGTATAGTAAGGCGTTTTTAGGCAAAAAAAGACCACTTATAGTAAGGCGTTTTAGGCGTAAAAAAGACCACTTATAGTAAGGCGTTTTTAGGCAAAAAAAGACCACTTATAGTAAGGCGTTTTTAGGCGTAAAAAAGACCACTTATAGTAAGGCGTTTTTAGCCCAAAAAAAGACCACTTATAGTAAGGCGTTTTTAGGCGTAAAAAAGACCACTTATAGTAAGGCGTTTTTAGGCAAAAAAAGACCACTTATAGTAAGGCGTTTTTTAGGTGTAAAAAAGACCACTTATAGTAAGGCGTTTTTAGGCGTAAAAAAGACCACTTATAGTAAGGCGTTTTTAGCCCAAAAAAAGACCACTTATAGTAAGGCGTTTTTAAGCGTAAAAAAGACCACTTATAGTAAGGCGTTTTTAGATGTAAAAAAGACCACTTATAGTAAGGCGTTTTTAGGCAAAAAAAGACCACTTATAGTAAGGCGTTTTTTAGGCAAAAAAAGACCACTTATAGTAAGGCGTTTTTTAGGTGTAAAAAAGACCACTTATAGTAAGGCGTTTTTAGGCGTAAAAAAGACCACTTATAGTAAGGCGTTTTTAGGCGTAAAAAAGACCACTTATAGTAAGGCGTTTTTAGACCAAAAAAGACCACTTATAGTAAGGGTTTTTTAGGCAAAAAAAGACCACTTATAGTAAGGCGTTTTTTAGGTGTAAAAAAGACCACTTATAGTAAGGCTTTTTTAGGCAAAAAAAGACCACTTATAGTAAGGCGTTTTTAGGCGTAAAAAAGACCACTTATAGTAAGGCGTTTTTAGGCGTAAAAAAGACCACTTATAGTAAGGCTTTTTAGGCAAAAAAAGACCACTTATAGTAAGGCTTTTTTAGGCAAAAAAAGACCACTTATAGTAAGGCGTTTTTAGGCGTAAAAAAGACCACTTATAGTAAGGCGTTTTTAGGCGTAAAAAAGACCACTTATAGTAAGGCTTTTTAGGCAAAAAAAAGACCACTTATAGTAAGGCGTTTTTAGGTGTAAAAAAGACCACTTATAGTAAGGCGTTTTTTAGGTGTAAAAAAAGACCACTTATAGTAAGGCGTTTTTTAGGTGGAAAAAAGACCACTTATAGTAAGGCGTTTTAGGCGTAAAAAAAGACCACTTATAGTAAGGCGTTTTTAGGCAAAAAAAGACCACTTATAGTAAGGCGTTTTAGGCGTAAAAAAGACCAGTTATAGTAAGGCTTTTTTAGGCAAAAAAAGACCACTTATAGTAAGGCGTTTTTAGGCGTAAAAAAGACCACTTATAGTAAGGCGTTTTTAGGCGTAAAAAAGACCACTTATAGTAAGGCTTTTTTAGGCAAAAAAAAGACCACTTATAGTAAGGCGTTTTAGGCGTAAAAAAGACCACTTATAGTAAGGCGTTTTTAGCCCAAAAAAAGACCACTTATAGTAAAGCGTTTTTAGGACAAAAATAGACCATGTATGGTAAGGCGTTTTTAGGCGTAAAAGACCACTTATAGTAAGGCGTTTTTTAGGTGTAAAAAAAGACCACTTATAGTAAGGCGTTTTTAGGTGTAAAAAAGACCACTTATAGTAAGGCGTTTTTAGGCGTAAAAAAGACCACTTATAGTAAGGCTTAAAACACCTTACTGTAAGTGGTCTTTTTTACGCCTAAAAACGCCTTACCATACATGGTCTATTTTTGTCCTAAAAACGCTTTACTATAAGTGGTCTTTTACGCCTAAAAACGCCTTACCATACATGGTCTATTTTTGTCCTAAAATCGCCTTACTATAAGTGGTCTTTTTTACACCTAAACGCCTTACTTAGTGGTCTTTTTTGCCTAAAAAAGCCTTACTATAAGTGGTCTTTTTACGCCTAAAAAAGCCTTACTATAAGTGGTCTTTTTTACGCCTAAAAACGCCTTACTATACATGGTCTTTTTACGCCTAAAAACGCCTTACTTAGTGGTCTTTTTTCCGCTTAAAGGCGATGTTGGGCGTAAAAAAGACCATGTGTAGTAAGTCCCCAAGTTGGATTCGAACCAGCACCGCCTGCACCCAAAGCCAATGAGTGTACCACTGGACCACCAGTCACAGTTAGAAACACTGCACTAGTAAGGCGGTTTTACGCTTAAAACCGCCTTACTATACATTGTGTTTTTTTTGGGGCTTAAAAACGCCTTAAGACTATGTAGTCGCTCAGCAGTGCATTGTTTCTAACTGTTACTTGTGGTCCAGTGGTACACTCATTGGCTTTGGGTGCAGGCGGTGCTGGTTCGAATCCAACTTGGGGACTTACTACACATGGTCTTTTTTACGCCCTACATCGCCTTTAAGCGTAAAAAAGACCACTTATAGTAAGGCGTTTTTAGGTGTAAAAAAGACCACTTATAGTAAGGCGTTTTAGGCATAAAAAAGACCACTTATAGTAAGGCTTTTTTAGGCAAAAAAAGACCACTTATAGTAAGGCGTTTTTAGGCGTAAAAAAGACCACTTATAGTAAGGCGTTTTTAGGCAAAAAAGACCACTAAGTAAGGCGTTTAGGTGCAAAAAAGACCACTTATAGTAAGGCGTTTTAGGCGTAAAAAAGACCACTTATAGTAAAGCGTTTTTAGGACAAAAATAGACCATGTATGGTAAGGCGTTTTTAGGCGTAAAAAAGACCACTTACAGTAAGGTGTTTTAAGCCTTACTATAAGTGGTCTTTTTTACGCCTAAAAAACGCCTTACTTAGTGGTCTTTTTTACGCCTAAAACGCCTTACTATAAGTGGTCTTTTTTACGCTTAAAAACGCCTTACTATAAGTGGTCTTTTTTCGCCTAAAAACGCCTTACTATAAGTGGTCTTTTTTACGCCTAAAAACGCCTTACTATAAGTGGTCTTTTTTACGCCTAAAAACGCCTTACTATGAGTGGTCCTTTTTTACGCCTAAAAACGCCTTACTATAAGTAGTCTTTTTACGCCTAAAAACGCCTTACTATAAGTAGTCTTTTTATTGCCTAAAACGCCTTACCATACATGGTCTTTTTTACGCCGAAAAACGCCTTACTATAAGTGGTCTTTTTTACGCCTAAAAACGCCTTACTATAAGTGGTCTTTTTCACGCCTAAAAACGCCTTACTATAAGTGGTCTTTTTTACGCCTAAAATCGCCTTACTATACATGGTCTATTTTTGTCCTAAAATCGCCTTACTACACATGGACTTTTTTACGCCTAAAACGCCTTACTATAAGTGGTCTTTTTTATGCCTAAAAACGCCTTACTATAAGTGGTCTTTTTTACGCCTAAAACGCCTTCCTATAAGTGGTCTTTTTTTGCCTAAAAACGCCTTACTATACATGGTCGTTTTTACGCCTAAAAACGCCTTACTCTTCATGGTCTTTTTATTGCCTAAAACGCCTTACCATACATGGTCTTTTTTACGCCGAAAAACGCCTTACTATAAGTGGTCTTTTTTACGCCTAAAACGCCTTACTATAAGTGGTCTTTTTTATGCCTAAAAACGCCTTACTATAAGTGGTCTTTTTTATGCCTAAAAACGCCTTACTATAAGCGGTCTTTTTCACGCCTAAAAACACCTTACTATAAGTGGTCTTTTTTGCCTAAAAACGCCTTACTATAAGTGGTCTTTTTCACGCCTAAAAACGCCTTACTATAAGTGGTCTTTTTACGTCTAAAAACGCCTTACTCTTCATGGACTTTTTTCGCCTAAAACGCCTTACTATACATGGTCTTTTTTACGCTTAAAAACGCCTTACTATAAGTGGTCTTTTTTACGCCTAAAATCGCCTTACTATACATGGTCTATTTTTGTCCTAAAATCGCCTTACTATACATGGACTTTTTTACGCCTAAAACGCCTTACTATAAGTGGTCTTTTTTATGCCTAAAAACGCCTTACTATAAGTGGTCTTTTTCACGCCTAAAAACGCCTTACTATAAGTGGTCTTTTTTACGCCTAAAACGCCTTCCTATAAGTGGTCTTTTTTTGCCTAAAAACGCCTTACTATACATGGTCGTTTTTACGCCTAAAAACGCCTTACTCTTCATGGTCTTTTTATTGCCTAAAACGCCTTACCATACATGGTCTATTTTTGTCCTAAAAACGCCTTACTATACATGGTCTTTTTTACGCCTAAAAACGCCTTACTCTTCATGGTCTTTTTATTGCCTAAAACGCCTTACTATACATGGACTTTTTTACGCCTAAAAACGCCTTACTATACATGGTCTTTTTTACGCTTAAAAACGCCTTACTATAAGTGGTCTTTTTCACGCCTAAAAACGCCTTACTATAAGTGGTCTTTTTTACGCCTAAAACGCCTTCCTATAAGTGGTCTTTTTTTGCCTAAAAACGCCTTACTATACATGGTCGTTTTTACGCCTAAAAACGCCTTACTCTTCATGGTCTTTTTATTGCCTAAAACGCCTTACCATACATGGTCTATTTTTGTCCTAAAAACGCCTTACTATACATGGTCTTTTTTACGCCTAAAAACGCCTTACTCTTCATGGTCTTTTTATTGCCTAAAACGCCTTACTATACATGGACTTTTTTACGCCTAAAAACGCCTTACTATACATGGTCTTTTTTACGCCTAAAACGCCTTCCTATAAGTGGTCTTTTTTTGCCTAAAAACGCCTTACTATACATGGTCGTTTTTACGCCTAAAAACGCCTGACTATACATGGACTTTTTTACGCCTAAAAACGCCTTACTATATGTAGTCTTTTTACGCCTAAAAACGCCTTACTCTTCATGGTCTTTTTATTGCCTAAAACGCCTTACTATACATGGACTTTTTTACGCCTAAAAACGCCTTACTATACATGGTCTTTTTTACGCTTAAAAACGCCTTACTATAAGTGGTCTTTTTTACGCCTAAAATCGCCTTACTATACATGGTCTATTTTTGTCCTAAAATCGCCTTACTATACATGGACTTTTTTTCGCCTAAAAACGCCTTACTCAACATGTTTCTTACTTGACTTACCTTCCATGTTTCACCGTGTACTTCCGCCTTCGTCAGAGTGTCATTGATGTTGTCGTGACGCGCCTCCATCAGCTGTTGTTTCTATGAGGGCATGACTTACCGACTAGCATGTCATGTCCCTCATCCCCGTTGATGGTCTTCGATTCCGGATCTCAATGGCCTCCCTGATCCAGCGTTGATTTTTGCTTTCTTCTGCTGAGAAAGCATCGTTTAGTCGTTTTTTTGGGGGGGGGCTAGAGATGGCATACAATAAATACATGGTCGCTTTTTTTCAAAATAAAGTAATGAGAACAAAATCAGTCCAAACAAATAAAAACCGTGACTGAAAAACAAGATGAGAACTCACAAATGTGACATGGTCGAGCAGACCATGTCAAAGTGCTCATGCACATGTGACAGTAGCTGCCCCTCAAGGGACCGATCCTAGAATCCCAAGAGTCATCCAAAGGCCCTCATCGCCGGGGAACAGAAATGAGAATGTTATGGCATCCCCTGCATGCATCGCCAAAGAACAGGAACAAGAAGGCGACGGGGGCATGCCAAGCACCTACCTGCGGGGTCCAGTGGAAGGTCGGGTCGTTTTATGATGATTTGCATGTTGTACCGCGCAACTGCTCCAGCTGTTGCTCACAAACAGAAATGTGACAATACATGGTCATTTTTTTTCAGCCGAAAATTGCCTTACAATACATGGTCTATTTTTTCGCCTAAAAACACCCTACTTAACATGGTCTTTTTTTCACCTGAAAATGCCTTACTATACATATACTGCAAATTTCCCCATTGTGGGACAAATAAAGGTTTTCTGATTTTCTGATTCTGAGGGTCTTTTTTTCGCCTAAAACGCCTTACAAGGGTGTCAAAGTCATTTTTTGCCGCGGGCCACATTGTAGTTATGGTTTCCTCTCGAGGGCCGTTATGAATTTGGCAAGCCATTAGAATATTTAAATCCCTTCAAATATTACATATGGAGCACACAGCAAATTAATGAATAACTCGTTTTCAAATCTGAAGTCAAGAATAATGACTTTTATTGTGGTTGACATCCAAAAATATGAAATTTTGGCTCAGATTTTAGCAATCATCATGGAATTTAACAAGTTTGATTTGCTTTCGCGGGCCGAAAAAAAAAATGCCCCACGCATGGCAAATTGGGGTCACGGCTGCGTCTGATGCTCTGCGGCTAATCAGCATCAAGGGTGACTCACTTTACAGTCAACACAACATGCCGCCCGCACATTCGCCATGTCACCACTCTCACCCGCTTTCTTTGTTCCAATTGGAAAAGTCACCTTTAGTGCCCCCCCCTCCCTCCCTAAAAAAACAAAAAACAAAAAAAAATCAACAAATGCACGTGGACGACTTACGCGACGACAAAAGGCCAAGAGTGGCGCCGCGCCGCAGGGTGAAATGAAGTGATGAAAGAGGAGCAGACGGCGGAAGTGCGCTTACATCCGGTAAATCCTAATAAAGGTGTGAACGATAACCAAAATGGACAATTAAATACCTGGCATTAGCATTTCCTGCTGTGAACTCTCACGTTGACCCCAGCGATCAATCATGACACTCCGGGCCAGTAGGTGGCAGTCACGTACCTGTGGGGGGGTAATCAAGACATGAATGAAAAAAAAAGACACCTTTTCAATACATAAATATATAAACTGCTTATCGGATAGTCATTAGAGAAAAGGCAGCTATTTTGAAAAGGTCATGACCCCACCCACCCACCACCATTTTGAATCTGATATTATGATTTTTGTGATTTCAAAGATGTAATTTTGATTGTAATCTTAATATAATTATGATGATTTCAATATTGCTCATTGTTTAAAATAATCTGACAAAAAAATTAACATAAAACACAGTTCAAAACGTCAAAAAAATGTCAAAGAATCACAGTTGAAGTCACTTTTTTTTCAGAATGAATAACGTTGTTTTTTTTTTGCCCCGCCCCCCTGTGATAGCTTGTCAAGTTGATGGGCGGAGCTTCACCTGTTGGGAGGTCATCGGCTTCGGAGGTGAGCGGGCCGTCAAAGCTCATCAGATGGCGACCTCAAGGAGTGCTGAGGGTAATAAATCGTGTGGTTTTTCTTGGCGAGGGGGGGGGGGGTGGTGCTATTAGCTAGCGAGAGCAAATGTTTGTTTGTTTTTTGTAGTTTTGCACAATTTTGAGGCTGGATTCAAGATCTTGGTTGAACGTTAATGTGTTCATCGAACCCCCTTCTTTACAATTACTCATCACCTGATAGAAATATAGAATGTAGAAATACATATGTCTGTCATAAATTTTGACCAACATTTCATCTCGCAGTGTGAGCACCAGCGGGTGAGGGAGGGGGGGGGCAGGGTGTAGAGGGAGGGGGTCAAACAGGTCAAGTCCTTTATCGTATTACATTGAAGCGTATTTTTGTCAATGTTAAAGTGAGATCGGATCAGTTTTGGTTGCTAAATTGGTGCTTGTGGATTAGTGGAAAGGCTATGCTAGGCTAAGCTAACCTCTGGAGCATTTGCAGTTTTTGTTACTAAATTGGAACAGTGCTCGTGATTGCATTGGATTGGTGGAGAAGCTATGCTAACCTCTGCTAAACTAACTGTTCAGCGTTTGCGCAATTCCAGTTTTGGTCTCTAAATTGGAACGGTGCTTGTGATTTGCATTGGATTAGTGGAGAGGCTATGCTAGGCTAAGCTAACTTCTTCAGCATTTGCGCAGTTCCAGTTTTTGGTCGCTAAATTGGAACAGTGCTTGTGATTGCATTGGATTGGTGGAGAGGCTATGCTCAGCTAACTTCTTCAGCATTTGGGCAGTTCCAGTTTTGGTCGCTAAATTGGAACAGTGCTTGTGATTGCATTGGAGTAATGGAGAGGCTATGCTAGGCTAACATATGCTAATCTAACCTGTTCAGCATTTGCGCAGTTCCAGTTTTGGTTGCTAAATTGGAACGGTGCTTGTGATTGCATTGGATTCATGCAGAAGCTATGCTAGGCTACTTGTTCAACATTTGCACAATTACAGTTTTGGTCGCCAAATTGGAACAGTGCTCGTGATTGCAGTGGATTGATGCAGAGGCTAAGGTAGGCTAAACTATGCTAACTTTTTCAGCGTTTGCGCAGCTCCAGTTTTGGTCGCTAAATTGGAACGGTGCTCGTGATTGCATTGGATTGGCGGAGAAGCTATGCTAGGCTAAGCTAACCAGTTCATTATTTGTGCAGTTCCAGTTGCTAAATTGGAATGGTGCTTGTGATTGCATTGGATTAGTGGAGATTCTAAGATAGGCTAAACTAACCTCTTCAATCGTACTCGCATCCGTTTGCGCAGTTCCAATTTAGCTCCGCGGACCACAGAAATAGCAAATCATACTAAAATAAAGATGAGAAAGGACGAGACCCGCTTCCGTGCCACACCCGCACCAGTGAAGGAAAAACCCAGACCGAGATGTGACCAAAACAAACCAACTACCCCCCAAAAAAGTAAGCAAAAACATTCCTTTTATTATAAATAAATCTTTCCTTTGGGTATCAAAAGCGGCATGCGTCATCATCCACCCCCCATGATGTGCGTGGACAGGTTGGCGACCCCGTTAGCCAAGAGACGGTTGGGAGGAAGTGGAACTTATCTCCGTTTTGCAAGGACGATTCAACAACGCTGAGAGACAAGAATGAGGGGGTGTTACAAGCACAAAAATACTCAACGATTAGTACAACAAACATTTTTTTTGTCTCATAGATGGTCAACTGGATTCCTGACCTTTTACGCATACAACAGATACATGTTTTTGTTTTTTTTAATTTCCATCATCCAACCCAAAGTTTTTTTTGGGTCTCCCAATGCAAGCCCCCCTATGCCCCCCCCCCTTTTTATGTGAAATGTCTTCATGCTTGGATCGCTATATATTTTTTTTCCAGTCTTGCAAGGCGTCCATTTTTTTCTTCCCTTTTTCAGATGGCGTGATTGCTGTAGCTGACGTACGTGGTCTTAGATGAAGCTGGAAAGACACAAAAATGGCAAGTTTGAGTCTCCCTTTAAAAAAATGGGGTCGTCTTACTCACTGTTGGTCTCCATGCTCTCACACAACTCCGTCTTGACTTCGCCGTTGGGACGGTCGCCTCCCTTCTGCGACAGTTTGCCCGACATGGCGGCGGCGGTCACGATAGCCTGCGTCGGGAAGACTTTTGTCAAAAAGTGGGGTGACGGAAGACCCCCCCGATCCAAAACAAGGTATTTATTTTTTTACCTTGAAACTGCGTTTGCGTTTGGGAACGTTCTGCTCAGGGTGGAAGAGGATGATGTAGACTTTGGGCATGTAGAGCATCCCCAAGGAGACGGATGCCGACAGGCTAAGCGAGATGGTCAGCGTGGTGGTTTGGATGTACATCTGAAAGGGCAAGATGGCAAAACGCCGTTAAAATGTTTTCGCAAAAAAAATATATATAAATATATATATAGGTACCATCCGACTTACAACCGAGTTCCGTTCCGACCAAGTGGTTGTAAGTAGAAATGGCCGTAAGTCGAAATCCATTCAAAATGTTGAATAGAGACTCGGAGGTGAAAGGACGGGCAAACTCCCCCCTCTGGTGCCATCACACGGTCGATTGTTGTGCAAAAGTGAGATGCTATCTGGCTAGCCAAAATTGTTGTACGCGTTGCCGGCCTGCTAGCGCGTTGCGGTGCCAGGCGTAGAAATAGTTTTTTTTTAAATAGGGTCTGGAGGTTGTGGTCCTAAGTACGGGTGGGCGTAATTTGAGTTGGTCGTAAGTCGGATGTCACCTGTATATCCAGGTAACATCCGATTTACGACCAACTTGAGTTTGCGAGTCATTTAGCCTCTGAGTTTCTATTCAACATTTTGAATGGATTTGGACTTACGACCGTTTGGTCAGAACGGAACTCAGATGTTACCTGCATATATAAATAAATATTATCCACTTGCCGCCATCTTTTGTGTCAACGATACAAAAGCTTCTCGTGATGTTAGATTTTGATTAGCGCTCGCAAACAGACTTTTATGACGATGCTAACGCCATAGCGGCGCCGCTCTCATGCATTGGCGCTTAAAATAAAAAAAACGGGAGACATTTGACAATTCTCCCATTTTTTTTCTTCTTCTTACATTTCATCTCAAGTGCCCGCAACCCTGAACGGAATAAACGCTTTTAAAAATGTGATCGAGAACCCCCCCCCCCCCTCCCGCAACCCCGTTTTACTTAATCCTCGCTTGCACTTGACTGCAATTACGTTGCCATGGCGACGGACCAGCCCGCGATTCGGATGAAATCCAAATCCCGTGAGAACGTCACGTGGAGACATCAAGACGAGCCTGCAAAAAGCGGCGCCTTGAGATATGAGTTTGTACTAGCTCAGTTTTTATTTTTTATTTTATTTATTTATTTATTTATTTATTTATTGGGGGGGGGGGGTGTTGACTTTCAGCAGATAGCGTACGATTCTTCGGAACGGGTCAAACTACCCAAGTAAATCTAAAACGAGGACAGTTAGACGCTTTGTATTGGAAAAAGATATTTTTGGCTATCGGGCTGGCTAATAGCTATCTAGTTTGATCAAAAACCCGATCGATTTCCGATCAAATATTTACCCTCTCGGCAGACTGAGAAGTTCCGAAGAAGATGGGGATGAAGGCCAGCCAGATGATGCAGGTGGTGTACATGGTGAAGCCGATGGGCTTGGCCTCGTTGAAGGTCTCGGGGACGCCGCGGGTCTTGATGGCGTAGACGGTGCACGTGACCATCAGCAGAATGGAGTAGCCCAAGGAGCAGATGAGCGACAGGTCCGAGATGTCGCATTTGAGGACCCCCCGCGCCGCCCTGGGGTCTTGGGTCCGCTGCTCGCCGTAGTCCACCACCGTGTGCGGAGGGTCCACGGCGAACCACAGGAACACGCCCAGAAGCTGGACCGAGATGAGGGAGAAGGTGATGACCAGCTGGGAGGCCGGCGAGATGAATCTGGAGATGGCGACATTAGTTATGAAAATTAGCATTTTAGCGACAGCGCTAGTAGTACAAAAAACATCAAGTTCTTCATGAAGCTTCCTTTTCACCATCACTAGATTAAACTGTTGGGAGACACTTGACATCAATCACATCCGACATTAGCATTTTAGCTAAAGCCCTAGTAGTCACAAAACATCAAGTGCTTCATGAAGCTTCGTTTCTCCATCACTAGTTGGGAGACCCTTGATGTCAATCACATCCGACATTAGCATTTTGGCTACAGCGCTAGTAGTAGGAAAAAAACATCAATTGCTTCATGAAGCTTTATTTTCCCATCACTAGTCTAAAGTGTCAATCACTTCCGAGATGGTCACCTTGGCGCGGTGACCGACTTCTTCCCCTGCTCGAAGATGCGGTGGATGCGGTTGGTCTTGGTGAGCAGCGCCGCGTAGCTAAAGCACATTCCCAAACCCAAGAAAATCCGCCGCAGGGAGCAAACGCCCACGTCGGGCGCGGCGATCATCAGGAAGGTGATGGCGTAGCACAGGAAGATGCCGGTGAGTAGCACGTAGCTCATCTCGCGGCCCGACGCCCTGACGATGGGCGTGTCGTTGTAGCGCACGAAGGTGACCATGACGCAGGACGTGGCCACGATGCCCATCATGGAGAGGAACACCGGCACGGCGGCCCACGGCGAGTTCCACTCCAGCTTGATGATGGGGATGGCCACGCAGCCCGTGCGGTTGGCGTCGGGCCGCATTTCGTACGGGCACAGCTCGCACGTCAACTCCGAGGCCTACGACAGCACAACGGACCGTAACCACCCCTCGACAATCCCCAGCCAGGCTAACGTCACGCTTGATATTATCTTCATACTTTTGACAAAGCGATGCTAAACTAGCCTAGAATGCAATACCTTGGATGCTATGGCTAGATGCTATGCCCTAACCCTTTCGTGGGGGGGGGGGGGGGGGGGGGGGGGGCGGCTGTACCTGGTAGTGGTATCCCTCGCAACGCTCGCAGTGCCAGCAGCAGGGTACCCCCTTCACCACCTTCTTCCTCTCGCCGGCGCGGCACGGTAGGCTGCACACGGAGGCCGGCAGCGACGGGTCACCCGCCTTCCAGCGCATGGCCTGCACCTAGGGGGAGGGGCGGCATAAAAATAAAGGGGTGGGGGCACATTGGACGGCTTTGAACGGGATTTTCAAGTGGTGGTGCTAAAAATGACAATTCAAGAGCGTTTCTCATCCGCCACTTGTTCTGGAGGGGGGGGGTAATGACTACACACGCCCCCCCCCCCCCCCCCCCCCCCCCCCCCCCGTGCGTCAAGCGCGTGTGCGGCGAGTGCAAATGAGCGCGGTCGGGAGAAAACGTCTCGCGTCACATGATCGCATCTGACAGACGAGGTTTCTACCCTCGTTTGATTCATGTCTTATTCATTGACTCCCCCATTTTTAGGGGGGGGGGGTGTATGACGATCCCAAAAATAACAGTCCACAGGTTGAATTTCCCAACGACTTCAATTTGGCAGTGACAGCGATATATACAGGTAACATCCAACTTACGGCCAGAATTTAGAATTCAAATTGACCACTTAAAACTCAGAATATTGTTAGAAAAGGTCCTTTTCTTCTATTTTTAAAAATTTAAGTCTACACCTAAGTCTCTATTTAACATTTTGAATGGATTTCGACTTACGACCATTTTGACTCATGACCATTTTGACTTACAACCGTTTGGTCAGAACAGAACTCAGTCGTAAGTCGGATGTTACCTGTATATATATTTTTGGGTGGTGCATCATTTTTTTGCAGCCCTCATCTGTCCATCATCATTTGTCAAAAATCCTACTGGACCCTGGGCACCCTGCTCACTCCCTTTTCCAGCAACTCCCTTTAAGCAGGCGCGACGGATCCATGTGTCCTCCATACTTATTTGTCATGTCATGTGTATTATTAATATTATTGTCTTTTTTTTTCATAATGATACATACATTTTGTCCAATAAAGATGATTCAGATTTTTGAAAAATCTCTTTAAAAGTTTGTCACAAAAACTGGGGGGTGCACACTTTTGATACAACGTCAATATCACCTACTTCTGCTTAAAATGAAACCTAGTGATTGGGTGGAGGGGGACGAAAACAAAACATGCTCTGTCACGCTCGATTCGGCGTCCATCATGCGCAAAGCATTTCGCGCCCATTAGTCTTCTCATCTGTCATTTTTCATGTTTAATTTTTTTAATGAAGTCCTGTGTGGATTTCACAACCCCCCGAGTGAGTTTTTCGTTGGGCTTAACTCATTCGCTGCCATTCCTGAATTCATCCTTCATCGTGTTTGACCAACAGGAAGTGAGTCAAAATGCTAAACTGTTTCTCAAAACAGACAGCTAACGCTAAGCTGAATTGTTTTAACTCATTCGCTGCCATTGCCAAATTTGTTTGGGTTTTGTTTGGGTGCCGATAAAGCACTGGTCAGACTTCTTGGCAATGTTTTTTTTCTTCCTTCCACGAGGGGGCAGTATTTGCTTTTTGTCCATGTTAGTGCTTTGTGACAGCTTCAGCTATACTGTATAAATAAATATGGATGTACAGGTAACATCCGACTTATGACTTGCGACCACGACCTCCATTTTTTAAATTTTAATTCTACGGCTGGCACTGCAACTCAGAGTCTCTATTCAACATTTTGAATGGATGTCGACTTACGATCGTTTGGTCCGGTTCCATTTTGTACAGTCACCCCCATTTCAAGCTCATATAACTCCAGACCGATCTAATTTAGGAATTAACTATTTCTTTCCCAATGAAAGAAGATAGTCTAAGGTTTCTCACGCTGAATTGAATGTTTATGTCGCCCTAAAACTCAATGTTCTGTGGGTCCTGAAATTCGAGTGAAAATGACAAAAACCCTGGCACTGTAGCGGGCACCTTTTTTGCCCATCGTGTGGCAGTGAATGAGTTAAGAAACAAGTGATAAAAATACATAATTATCAATAAATCAATCTTACCTTGAGGTGCAGTTGGTTAGTCCATGATCCGATGACTCTGTACTCGGCCGTGGTGCCATTGGTGATCTGATACTGGAAAATATCGTATCTTCCCGGCGCGTCTCCGTTCTCGTTGAATACCACCGGCGTGCCGGCACTCCCTAAAAGAGAGAGAAAAAAATGTAATTACATGAAAAAAATAAATGATTGTATATGATGACTCCATAACTTTTGAGGCTTGGCTCGGCGCCAATAACCTTTATTTCTCATTTGGTTCCATTTCAGATGCCCCCCCCCCCCCCCCATTTTTTTTCTTCCGTGTTGCTTTTATGGAAATGCAATCCAATGGGACGGCGGACACAGAAGAAATCCAATTACGGTGTCCGCGCGGGAGGAAGCGGCGCTATTATGGAAATAAAACGCAAAGAGTGGAAGTCATGGATATGGGGAGGGGGACGCAATAAAAAAAAAAAGAAGACATGAAAATTGAGAAAGGGGTGTTAAAAGGCGTTTGAGCTTCATTGTGCGCAGTTTAAAAAGGGTTGACGGCCATGGAGCTAAAATGTCTCCAGCCGAGGTGGAAAGTGAAACAACTGTCTTGTTACCCTTTTCTAAAAAGACACATTTCAAATATTTTTCTTTAAAATAAAGACAAATAAAATATTTTAAATAAATATGTAAAGATATTTCTTTTAAATAAAGACAAATATTTAAAATATTTTAAATAACTATAAATATTAAAATAATTTTCTTTGAAATAAATATGTAAAATATTTAAAAAAATAAATATTTATACATATTTGTAATATTTTTCTTTTAAATGACGAATATTTAAAATAACAATTTATAAAAATTACAATATTTTTCGTTTTAAATATGTAAAATATTTTCAATAAATATGTATAAATATTTTTAGAGAATTGGGCTCCTTTCAAAATCAGAGAGGGATGCATTTGGCAACACCGCCACCAGATGCTGAGCATTTTGTTTTGCTAGCCCGCCCCCAATCTCTCTCACAACTGGCTACGAGTTTGCGTCGACATTTCCGCCAAGGCCTTTCAAGCGTTCTGCAAACACGAAGCCTGAAAAACATCATTCAACACTGTCGCAGAGGCAAAGTGTACAAACACGTGTCAATCATAGCAATTTTCTCCTAGCAGCGGGACAGAAGTAGTAAGAAGTAAAATGTCAATCTGAGGAATGCGTATTAAAATATACACGACGGCGACTGAATCTGGCGCTTTGTGATGGTTTTTTGACTTTGACTCGCTTTCTTATCCATTTCATGCAGCAATAAAGAGAACCTGGAGCCTGATAGGTTGTCATCTGTAAGTCGCGGCGCCGCGGCTAAGTCCTCATCTCACGCTCGCCACTTCGGAAGGTCATCGTGCTCACCACGACGGCGCCAAATAAAAGTGTTTTTTTTCCAAGCGATTCTTTCCTCAAGTTATTACGAACTGCATTTGTCAAACAGGCCATCCATCACCTCCCCATCTCCACTACATTATGGCCGCCGGTTTTACTTCTTGCGGCTCTCGGCGAGGTCAGATTGCTACGCTCCCCGCGGGTCATTTTCTGCGCGCGGCGAGATCATTAGGTCGCGGTCAAGTTCATCATCTCCAAGCAAATAAATTCCGCCATTACTGTGCTGTGCTCACCGCCTCCCTCAGGTCATTACGAGTAGCCTCGCTTCATCATCCGCCAGCCGCTTGCAGTCCCCCTTACCTGCTCCCCAGCCACCTCATGACCTCCAATACCACCCAGGTTACTGTGTAGCCTCTCTAATTAGTCAACGCCACTTCCCTAAGTCGGGGTCCATCTCGTCTCTTCAGGGAGACGTGACCTGGCAAACTGCATAGAAAGTTCTCGTCTTAACACCCAACTGAGTTAAAAAAAACCCAAAACCATTACTTTCAACACTTTGCACCTTATAATCTTGTATACACTTGCTAAATTAACGCAATACCAAGTTGCTCCTTTTTTTACGGCGGACTTGACAGTTGATGGGGCGTAACTGTGACGTCAGCGTGACGAAAATGCGGCGTGCAACTCGAATCAACGCATTGAAAACATGCATGAGCTTCTCATCAACAAATAAATACAAATGGTGCAGTGGCAAACCACAAGCATAAACGCAGCTTTGATAGGTCAACAAAGCATTTCGCCAACTTTTTCGTATGCTTGTTCGGATTACGCTAGGCCCAATGCTAGGTTCATACGCGGTGCACCAAGCCATGCAAGTTAGCTTGTTAGCATTAAGGTAGCCGCATTGCTTGGTTCATACTCGGTGCACGGAGCTAGCGGTTTCAGGCACATTGCTTCACAAAACGATTTCGGACATTTATTTTGAAACCGCAAACTTACAGCCATTGCTTTCGGAGATGTGCAGGAAAAAGTTTGCAACAGGACAAAAGGCGCACGTGGAGCTTGCACGACGTTTCTTACCCACAATGCATTGCGGTGAGTACTTCCGGAACTGGATGTGACGTACCCAAAGCCAGGTCGTTGGAATATTTTTTAAATGCAATTATATTTTTGCACGGAATAACATGAATGAAGATGTTTCATAAAATAAAAACATTATAAAAATAATTTTATTCACTTTTAACCTTGATGAAACGCCGTTGAAACTTTTCGTGTGTCCACAACGCATTGCTATGACAACTTCCGGCACGTCACCAACGCTCGCTCGCTGGAATATTTTTTAAAACAATTATATTTTTTGCACGGAATAACATGAATTAAGATGTTTCAAAAAAGAAAAACATTATAAAAATAATTTTATTCACTTTAAACCACGATGAAACGCCTTTGAAACGTGTCCTGTGGGCAGAACACTGAGTACTTTGAAAAACGCAATCACCCATTTTTTTTATTTTCAATAATAAATACCCTCGGCGAAACAGTTTCACTCCGAAATATGTTGTAAGGATATTTTAAAGAGGTGTTTTTTACGTCGAGGTGAACACGACGTTTGCTACCTGCAACGAATTGTGATGACGACTTCCGGAACACGTGCACGTCACCAACACTCGCTGTTTGACATATTTTTTTAAACACAATTATTTTTTTGCATGGAATAACATAAACAATGACGTTTCAAAAAATAAAATATTCTAAGAACTTTTTTATTCACTTTTCACCTTGATGAAACACCTTTGAAACTTTTCGTGTGGGCATCACATTGAGTATTCTGAAAAACGCATTCAAACATTTTAAAAACATTTTTAATGATAAATACTCTTGGATAAACAGAGTTACATTCCGAAATATTTTCCAATAATATTTTAATTATGCTTTTTTACGTGTAGCTGACCATGTAACTTCTTTTTTTTTTAATCGTGAATGAACAAACACGTCAGCTCATAATGGAACTCTTCACGTGGGTAATGCGTCGGTCACAATGAGACGCGACACAAGGAAGTGACGTCCAAGGAGCGGAGTCGAGTGGTGCATTCAGGTACACTCAGTTTGGTCGACACCCCATTTTCGGTTGTAAACCAACGTGTATAAAATTCCAAAATCCGAAATATGGGATCGAAAACAAAGGTTGCACGTGACTTTTGGCTAAAAAAAAGTTCAGTGCAAACATTAGCTGGTGAGTCATTGGCGGTTCTGAGAAGCAAAGAGAGACGGGACAGAATGTAAACTGGAGCTAAATAAGGACGCTGGCGAAGGACATTGAGGATGTCTCGAGGAGAGATGAGGAGGGGGTGCGGGGGGGTTCATTTTGAAAAGCCTCCGTGGAATATGCTCAGAGCGAAGCGAGACCAATGGCAATTCACAGTGCATCCACTTGTGGGTTTGCTTAAGTGACATTTTGAATATCGTTCGACAAACACAACGATCAAATAGGTCAAGAATCAAGTGAAGGCAAATGTATTATTTGGTGCACTCGGGCTTGCTATGTAAAAGGCAGACCTAGCCTGGTGAGTGACGTGGGTGCCAGACAATGAGAACGAATTGGCTGGCTGTACGTTTGCAGCGTGTTTTGCTAACCTGAGAGAAGTCGTTCAAAGGGGGTCAAGGGAGGATATGGCGCCACCTACCCACGACCCCCTAAGCTTCCAATAACGGAAAAAGACCCTCTTGAGCGCCAAAGAGTGCAGATCAAGTCCCAGTCGATAGACAGCGGCGAGTCCCAAATCTCTTTTTTTCCCCAGGAGACGTGTTTTTTTTACTTATTTATTTATTTATTGTAATCCTCATCATATGAATTCCTCCCTTGGTGTCTTGTTAACTAAACAGGGGGGGGGGCTATCGTTGCCACACAATGCATCAGGGATGCAGGAAATGAATAGTTGGCAGAGCGGGCGGCATCATCTTAGAAGGGGGGTGGGGTGTGGGGGGTAGCATCGGCAAAGAAAACATTCATAAAAATATAAAAGCGGCTGATATGATTTTGGCGGAAATGAGGGAGCCCAATTAAAATTGTCAGGGGGGAGGTGAAATTATAATGGGTGGGGGGGGGGGGGGGGTGATTCATCACCTGCACTGAGCCAAATTGGAGCTATTAATACGTCTACTCTATTTTTTTTTTTTTTGCTTTCGTGAGTTTTTCAGATGACAGTGAGACAATTTGGAATGAGTACACTCGGGAGAACTCATTTAATGGCAATTATATGTCCAGACGTCATCTTTATTTCTGTTTCTATTCATGATACAAACACATGGCTCAGTGTAATGCAAGAGATAGTGCCGGCAGTCTTAAAATGACATTGTGGGTGCAATGATTGGGAGTCGGCAGTCCAACAAATGAAGTGCCAGGGAATCCTGTTAGATTTCTAATTGCGCTACAGCGCTTTCATTTATTTCAATCAACTGCCTGCGACGACGACGGCGGGGCAGGCAGGAGGAAAAAATGTTTTGTTTTTTTTTCTCACGCCGCATACCCGTATACAGGGATGAATGGCTTCTAATTATGCCGGAATATATGGAACGCGTCACACCAAGGCGACAACAAAGCCGGATTCATATTTTGCCTTTAATTGTCTCATCACCATTCAAATAAATGAATACCAAAAGTTAGCGTATTTGGCTTGTCATGGCGCTGCTCTATTTTGGCAGAAATTTGAAGTAAATAAATAATAAATAATTATTAAAATAATATTTTAAATATATATATTTAGAATATATATTTTATTTGTATATATATATATATATATATATATATATATATATATATATATATATATATATATATATATATATATATATATATATATATATATATATATATATATATATATATATACAGGTAACATCCGACTTACTACCGGTTCGACTTACAACCACCTGTACTTACGACCAAGTATTTTATTTAAAGTAAAACAAAAATTAAATATATATATATTTATTTTTCTTCCAAATATATATATATATTTAACATTTTAATATATATATTTAATAATATTAAATATTAAGTGAAAAATCTTTTAAACATATATTTAGAATAGATATTTTTCCCTTCTAAATATATATATTTAAAACTATTTTTTGTGTTATTTTTAAATATGAGCTCTCACTCACCGTTGAAGCTGACAGCACGAATGTGGCCGAGAAGCTCCTTTCCATCGATGCTGCTAGCCATGCGCGGGCACAGTCCCGGGTAGCCGTGGCAGAATTTACGGTGCATATGGTGCAGCGCGTGGGCCATGGCGTATACGGCGTCCATCACAAATTGCACCTTGCCCTCTTGCTCGTAGCTGGAGTCGCGACCCACCTTCTCCAAACCTGAATCAGAAATGGAATCATGGCGGACGGTCATGAAAAAGGCCGAACGCGGCGGGCCGTAGGCCGTGTTTAATTATGAATACGGTATGTGAGAGGCAAAATAGCGACACAGTGTACTTTAATGAAAAAGTAACCAACCTCCTAACCCCTCACGGTCAATTCACGCAGTCGCAGGTGAAAGAACACGTCGAGATCCTCCCGTAATGGCCTTTCCATGTACGGGGACGAGTTCAGGACATTCCTTAACGTTTGGCCGCGCTTTGAACCCCCGTTTCCTACGGCAACCGTTTCTAATCTCGCAGTCTGTTTGGCCGTTGTGTATAACGCGCATCGAGTCGGCGTGCTAAAACATTTACAGGCTGTTCAAGTGCTCCTATGGACGAGGGTTTTTTTTAACCTGCGTCACTATTTCAGGACGAATGGTTAATAATTAAGCGTAGAAAAAAATAACAAATAAATAAATAAATACATAAATAAATGTGTAAATAAATAAATAAGTGCCTAAATAAATACACAAATAAATAAGTAAAAAAATCAATAAGTGTGTGAATAAATAAATACATAAATAATTGTATAAATAAATACGTGTGTGAATAAATACATAATAAATAAGTAATAAAATAAATAAATAAATAAATGTGTAAATATCTAAATAAATATATGTGTGTGTAAATAAATAAATACATGTAACACAATTGGAAATGGATTGTGTCATCCTCCATCAATGTTGCCATTTTAAACTTTTAATTGAACTTGTCATAATTTTTACTTCGGCTTACTGAGGAACGGCGACTTTATATTTGTATGTGCTATGTCGTATTATTTTACGTTAATTTTTCAAGCGTTAGAAAAATAAAGATGGATGTCAATCAATCTGTCTGTATTATATTTTCCATGAAGCACATACCAGCAAAATACATCTTAAAAATCGTTTGCTCTTTACATAACATTCAATTTTGTCTTCCCTTAATGTTTTTAGAAAGTGAAATATTATAGAGTGCCACAAAAAAAATGTTAACTACTGGATTTGCATGTTTTTATAAGAACCCGGAACCGATTAGGGCTCTTCCATTCATTTCAATGGGCGAAGATGTTTTGAAGCCAAAAGTCTTAACATGGCTTCCAAAATTGAATCCCATCACATGTCAGAAACACATTTAAACACAATTTCTTATTTTCCATTACATTTAACACCTCACAAACCATTTCAGGCCACAATGGCAATTTTTTCTCGCCACCTCTAACGCAACCCCCCCTTTATTTCTTTTTAAAGCGAGTGGCCACCGCGGGCAACGGAATCCAAATTCATCTGTGCAGAGATGCATTAACAATAGCAGAGCCCCCCCTCCCTCCATCCACCCCCCTTGTCCCTGCCGATCAATACGAGCGCCGACGAGGCATTAATAGGGTCCCAGAGAACGTAATCCGGTCGGCGTTTTTTTACTACATGATTTGTATGCACGACATTTGACGGAGGTCTGCTTGTTAAAAAAATATATGAAAAAATTACAAGGAGGGGCAAGGGGGGGGCAAAATAATTGATGACAGTGTGGGCCTAAAGAATCACACGCGCCAGTCGTGTTAGATTGTAACCTTTCAGGCGTTGCTTTTAAATTCGATTAGCTGCCAGGAATGCAGAGTACGACTGGATCGGAGGCGCCGCGCTTGACTGTCGGTTTGGGTGACACTTAAGTGAATCTTGCCGCTCCACCTGGAAGCAAAGTGTGCCTTATCGTTTCGCGACATTACAGTTTGGTCATAGGTGTCCGGTGACAGGAAACGCCATCTGGATCGAAAATTTGACAATGTGAAGAAACGTGAGGGAGTTACAAAACTTCAATTTCTATGAGTCTGAGTGTGCATAAGCTCCATTTGTGCCCCCCCCCCCCCCCCCAAAAAAAAAAAAAAGTCTCCCTCGGGATGTTCCTTGAGTTAAGTGTGTCGCTTCAGGATATTTTCAGAGGGAATTTATTCCGGAATTGAAAATATGACATAGAGCGCCAGTCCCAAATGTGTTCTGTTTTTTTTTTCATGCTTGGGTAACGATAAAGCACTGGTCAGACCTCTGCCAATGTTTTTTCTTTTCCATAAGGGGGCAGCATTTGCCTTTTGTCAATGTTAGCACTTTGTTCCAGCTTCAGCTGTTGTTAAAGCGCTGTATAAACCAATATGTATGTATTGCATTGTATTTTGTGCACCTGCCCCATTTCAAAGTCATATAACTCAAGACCCATATAATTTAGGAATTAACTACTTCGTTCTGATGAAAGAAGAACGTTTTAGGTTCCTAATGCTGTGTTGAATGTGTATGTCGTCCTAAAACTCAATATTCTGTGGGTCCTAGAATTCGGGTGACAATGACGTTTTTGTCAGTGTCACTCCTGGCACTGGAAAGGACACATTTTTGCACATCGTCTGGCAGTGAATGAGTTAAAAGTGGACGGTTGACGTTTTCAATGATTTGGAAAATCAATGTTTTTTTTCAGGGGGTAATGATAAAAGTAATACGGTTCAAAGTCACTATCTGGACTGCCGCAAGCGTGCGCACTAAATGGCCAACGGCTGATTTGCGCCGCGTTCAGCAAGCGGTGGCGGAACTGTGAATGGGCTCCAAAAAACAAAGCTTTTGAGACCGCTGGCTAACACATGAAAAAAAAAAAAAAAACCCTCCAGCTGGCTGCCGCGTGACATGGCGAAATCGCTAAGCTAATTATCCTAACAGGCCATGAATAATGCCAAACAAGGGGTTTGTTTGGGCGACTTGGCCGCCCGAAACACACAGCTGCCATTATCGGGGCAGTGCAGCTCGCCATCTCTTAAGAAATGGAAGCTCCAGAAATGGTCAAAAATCCCCAAAAGATATTAGCTACTCTACTCTGAGGCTAAAGAATACATGCTTGTGACTTGTGGGCTATGATTATTATTATTAGTGTTATTAAATCCATTGCTATATTGTTAGCTTGCAAATGGAGTAACCCTATTATTGGTTAGCATGAAGCTAACGAATGATACCGCAAAATGCAATGGTTTTAATTATATTTTCCGTTGTGAATAGCCTCCGCGGAAATGAAATTGCCTTGACACGTCTAATTCATCTGACCCCAAGAGACAAAGACGCTCATCGCCGCTGGCGCCCGCCAAATAGCGCTGGAGTCATCTCCCGCGACCTTTCGCCACTGAGCTGTGAAAGTAACAAACGGCCGCCATTCATTCCCACAATAGTCCCGACCGGTAGCCCAGCGTCGTTAATCCGTGTTTTCGCAAGAAAACGCAATCGTGCTTTGAGAGGGCGGCTAAATGAGCGGCGCCGTGACGAGCGGCGGCAAATCGTCTGGGTTCGCGGTTTCTGGGCATTGCATCAGGTGTGCGTGTTCCAATGCGGCCTTACACCCACTCGCCGGCCGCTATCGGTCGCGCCTTGTCGCGTCCGCTCAACCGACGCTAAGGTATTATGCGGCGCTTGAGCGGATGTTCCGTATTTGTCGCAGGATTCAACGCGTCTTTGTGACGAGTGGGAGAGCTTAAAATAACCCGCTGGTAATATTGATGATATTGTTGTTGTAGCGTTGCCTGATTCTCCGTTTCTTTTCTCGGACGGAGAAGAAGCGCAACGAGGCCCGAGAGTCGCATTCAGCACGCATCAACGATCTTATCATCACTACCAGAGGCCATTTTTCTGTTTATTTATGTATTTATTTATTTATTTATTTATTTATTTATTTGGTATGATCAGTTAGAGCTTCTCTTCATCCACTTATTTGATTGGTATGGTCTACTGTTTAGGTAATTATAATGATGGCCTCTCGGAGGAGGCCATAAGAGGGAATGAAGGAAATAGATACATTTATTTAGCCATATTAAACATTGCTCTGCTGATGACCATTTTGTTTTTGGGAGCCTTTTACTGAGCGAGTTGCTTGTTCTGGAGCCACAAAGGGACATGCATCTTCTTGTGCCAGTCCCAAGCCTGGATAAATTGAGAGGGTTGTGTCAGGAAGGGCATCCGACGTAAAACTTGGCCAAAACAAACATGCGGATCAAACCTCTGAAGATGGAGGACACTGATTCGCTGTGGCGACCCCTTGAAGGGAAAAGCCGAAAGGAAAAGAATAAGATTTATTTGGTATGATTAGATTGATTAAAACGTGCAAGCGCCAATATGCAATCAGTGTCACGTGCATCAAATAAATAAATTTTAAAAATAATTCTGGAAGGAGTCGTCATGGGTACCAGTCACAAATTTAATGAGATCCGAGTCATAACTAGATGTTATTTTTTAATTTACATGCTTAATATTGGAATTGGAACCTAATAATCCAACGTAAATTTGTTTGGAAACGTTGGCTAGCATAGCATCGGTGTAGCAGTGGTGTATTTCTTTAAGGATTTCATTTTTAAACAAATAGTGGAGCATCACAAGCGTGTATTATTTACCCTCTGCCAAGAATGACATTTTATTGGTGGAGGGATTGGGAGATTGGAACAGATTAATCGCATTTTCATTCATTCGAATGGGGAAAGTTAATTTGAGAGTGGCGTGTTCGAGGGGCCACGGAACGATTTTAAACTACCTTGGAAAAAACAAATAAAGAAAGAAATAAAAATCATTGTTTTGATAGCATCGCCCTGGAAGCCATTAAGGTTTTGTTAGGTAAACTCATTCGAGGATGCAAAATCACGTCGGCGCCTTGATGGATGCCTTCACGGCCAAGCGTGCCAGGCGGCGTTTCCACCGGCGGCGCGCGTGATTGATGGCGTCGCGCTTGACGGGCCGACTAATGATTGGAACCCGTTTCTTAATTAAACATCAATTAGCTGTGCTAATTCAATTCGTACCTTCTCCAGTTTGGCCCATTAGAGATGCTAACCCCCACATGCTAGCTTTTTGTTTAGGGCACCCAACAAGGAATTGACAGTTTTTATCGTCAGGGTTACTTTCCATTCGATTTGCGGTGTTTTTGTCTATCCGGGAGGCTTACCTGCCAAGACAAAAAATGAATAATCGATGGCAGGGAGAACAAAAAACGAGGATCAGAGGCAGACTCGGTCGGATCAACTACATTCAAACGCACGACAGTATATCGATACGTGGCATCCAAGACGATAGTCAAATTTTCTGCGCTATAAAGCGCACCTGAAAGCATTCTATTTGATCAAAGTGCCTTATCGTCCGATATTATTTTTATATGGATCAATATTCTGATTTTCGGGATTTTTAAATGTTCTGTGAAGCGGCAGTGGTCATGAGAGCACTCTACAAATAAATCACTATTGTACAACTATCTATCTAGCTAGCTAGCTATATAGCTATCTAGGTTGCTAGCTATCTAGTGAGCTATCTGTTGGCTATCTATGAGCTATTTAATAGCTGGCTAGCTAGCTTTCTATCTGTGTATATTAGTGATATTCAGTGTATTAGCAAACTAACTATCTAGCTAGCTAGCTAGCTATATAGCTCTATATAGGTGGCTAGCTATCTAGCGAGCTATCCGTTGGCTCTCTATTAGTTATGTACTTGCTGGCTAGCTAGCTTTCTATTTACTTCCGGGTTGAATAAACGCTGGCGCGCATTGCTGCCGCTGCTCACCCACAGAAATACTTATCCTGTGACTGTAAAGTGACCTTGAGAGTTTTGAAAGACGCTTATGAATGAAATGTATTACAATATTATTATTATTGTATTCCCTTTAGCCTGACTCCATCTAGTGGATGCACAGTGCAACTGCAGTCACTACTATATCTTCTATTCTACATGCCTCATGCGGTGCGCCCTATGAATGATGCGGTGCGCCTTATGAATGTATTTTTTTTACAATAGTATTCAAATATAATATTAAAAAAAATAAAAATAAATAAAATAATAATAATAATAATAATAAACTAATATTAAAATAAGACATTCATTGATTTATTGACCAATCGTTTTAGCCAACGTTAACTCATTCACTGCCATGCACAAATTTATTCAGGAATTGAAAATATGACGTAGAGCGCCATTCCCGAATTTGTTCGGGTTTTGGTTTTTCTCTTGTTTGGGAGCCGATAAAGCGCTGGTGAGACCTCTGGCAATGTGTTTTCTTTTCCATAAGGGGGCAGCATTAGCCTTTTTGTCCATGTTAGCGCTTTGTTACAGCTTCAACTATTGTTAAAGTGCGATATAAATGTATTGTATTGTATTTTGGACAGCCGCCCCCATTTTAAGGTCAGATAACTCCAGGCCCATACAGCTTCGGAATTAACTCTTTTTCTGATGAAAGAAGAGTGTCTAAGGTTTCTAACGCTGCATTGAATGTTTATGTCGTCCTAAAACTCATTATTCTGTGGGTCCTGGAATCCGAGTGACAATGACAAAAACCCTGGCACTGGTCATCCATTTTTTTCACGTAAAATCTCAATTTATTTTTCAGACTGGTTCACACAGTCACACTTTGACGTTTAAATTCCTCCGAGGCTAACTCATAAATCTGAGAAATTAGCGGGAGGTGTCCACAAGACGCCAATTGGCCCGAATCACGCCACAACGCTGACATAAGCATTTAATATTTCTTACATGACTTTGTTATTATGGGTATATATTACCCACGATACAAAGAGCTCATATAAAATATTCATGAGTCATTATTCATAAGATGCGGCATTACTGCGTTCCCTGTCTTTTTTTGTTCCTATGCGTGTCTTCCGTTAAATTGTATCCTCCGTCGGATAGCGGCTAACGCTAACGCCGCACTGAGGGAATGGGCCTGTACAGGCACCAGGGAGACAAAAAAAAGTGTGGGTGTGCTTTTGTGCGTGTGTGTGTGAAGGGGGTTTGTTTGTGCACGGCATCGGTGACAGAAAGGCTGCCTTGGGACACGCAGGGGGAGAGAAGGGCACATTACAATAAATACATTCTAATGATCGTTTGGGCGTTGGGGGCCACTTAGAGTCAACCGGCGATTTGGCGAGATGAAAGCGATTCATTGCGTCTCGACCGCTGGGGGCTCAGGAGGCGCGACAACGAAAGGAAAAGCAACGCTCAGACTCAGAACAGGGGGAATTGAGAGTGGATAGCAAAAGTCGACACACCCCCTTTCCTTGTATGTGATTATTGTTGTAACTATTTTAACACATTCACTGCCATTCACAAATTTATTCAGGAATTGGAATTACATGGTGAATTTGATGGTGCTAAGCTAGCTCTGTGTTAGCATTAAGCTAGTGACTGTTTAATGCCAGACAGTCAACACATGGTGAATTTGACAGTGATAGGCTAGCTCTCTGTTAGCATTAAGCTAGTGACTGTTTTAGTTCAGGCAGTAAATATATAGTGAATTTGACATTATTACACTAGCATTGTGTTAGCATTAAGCTCGTGACTGTTTTAGGTCAGACAGTAAATGCATAGTGAATCTTGACAGTGCTATGCTAGCTCTGTGTTAAACTAGACATTAAGCTAGTGACTCTTTTAGGTCAGAGAGTAAACGTATAGTCAATTTTACAGTGCTATGCTAGGTCTTTGTTAGCATTAAGATAGTGACTGTTTTATGTCAGACAGTAAACGTTGTCTAGATACCTCTGCATTTCATTCTGTCAGTATTTTTCTTTTTTGGATTTATGTGATTGAAATTAGCGGCACGGTTTCCTATTTCCTCTTGTTGGCGATCCCGTATTTGTTTTCTCCCTTAGGCAATCAGAATCACGCTCATTACCATATGTTGGCCATCAGTTGCGTCGCCGCCGCGCTGACCTTGAAGCAGAAGGGCCCGGTGTTGATAATTTCGGAGGTCGCAAACTTTCCCCGCTGGTAATTAATGGCCTCGGCTGTCGGACATGGCTGGGGGGGTGCCCGACACGCGCACGCCCGCTTGCACAAATGCCACGCGAGTAATAGACGGTCAATGGGAGTCGCCATCCTCGCAAATCTAATTACGGTAACTAATGGCGGCCGTCAGGGAAGGGACACCCGGTCGCGACAGGCACACAAACAACCGCCGGGCAGGATTTACGTTTTACGTGACTTTGGGTACTAAAACGCGTCGTTTGCGGTTTTCGTTATTGACGTGGAAACCCTCACGTGGTTGATTTCAGCCTTACCTGTGCATTTCTTCAGGATTCCCGGCCGTTTCCCGTGCATGCCCAGCTTACAGTTGAAGTTCTCCTCCCAGAACTCGGCAAACCAAACGTTGCGCCTATTGTTGGACAGCGAGCGGCTTCGGAAATAGCGGTCGAAGGCTGCAAAAACATCAGAGACAGGGAATGACCATGCGCTGTCACTGAGGGTTATTTGCTCTTGATGAAGCGTCGGCTCACTCCGCCCGGGGACGCCGTCGGCGCGTGAGCGAAACCGACTGCCGAGGAAATCCCCGGAGTGTAGCCGACTGACGTCAGGCGCCCTGCGCCGTGCTAGATTTGCGCTAAATGCTGACAAGAGCTGCCTTGGTTAATCCCCTCGGCTGTCTCTTAATGCACCTGCGTAGCTCCTGAAAAACGCGGCGGGAGTTTTCCCTCGCTCGAGCCGGGATCGACCGAGCCGCCTCGGTGGGGATCAGTTGGAAACGAAAATATCCAAGCGATGCATTTAAAACGCTTTGGGACGCGGCTAAGTTGAAGACGCAGCTTGACTTATCGAACTTAGATGGTCGGCCAGAAAAACAGCTCTCGGAGTCAAAAGGCGACCCAATTTCGGGCCAAAGGCAGTGCGGAAGCGCTTTGAAGCAAGGCGGCAAAATCCTCCAGCTGCTGATTGGATTTCTCACACCGTCTTGTTTTCATTTCCCACATTGTTGCTAAAAATCGGACGACTTTTTCGCAGTGCGCTTAAGAAATGATCGGTTCGCTACTTTCTCACGCTTACCGTCCACAGAAGCCCTCTTGGGAAGAATAGTGATGGCTCCCTCCGCCACCCTTTCCTGGCCAATCACGGGGGAGATCTTGGACCCCCAGCTATCAGAACCCACCCACAAGAAGTGGCCCGTTTGGTTGTTGCGCTTGGCGGCGTCCAAAACGCGCCTGGTTGAGACGCACAGAGAAACAAATTCCTGTGATTCAGTGCGCGCAGATGACGTGTCGCTAGGTCGGAAATGCCGCTTACCGTATGTCGTCTTCGTTAGCGAACATGATGATGGCCCTGGCGTTGGAGGTCTCCAATAGGCGTCGAATAATCTTGTCAAACTCCCCCGGCTTTGGTTCCCTTGGAATCTTCAAGGACTGCGCGATACAAACGCCACCTGGGACCATAGGAAGGTCATGCTCAAGCAGCTATAGTAGGAATGCGGGGCATGGAGGGGCCAAAGGTGAAGGGCGATAAACCTTATAATCTTGAAAGCAGTTTGTAAAAGATGAAAATATAGTGCTTCAAAAGTCGTGGCAAGCCAAGCGGTTTTCCCAGTCATCCAGGTTACGGTGATCATCAAGGCGGCGTATCGCGGCAACTGACTTTTGTTTTCTTGCTTGCTTTAGATCAGTGGTTCTTAATCTTTTTGGAGGCACCGAACCCCACCAGTTTCATCTGCTCATTCACCGAAACCTTCTTACAATGACTGTCCACTAACAGCAGACTAGACTGAGGGGTGGACCTCTGCGGTGGAGGATCCACCGAACCCCTAAGACCGACTCACCGAACCCCTTGGGTTCCATCGAACCCAGTTTAAGAACCACTGCTTTAGATGTTTTCATCTTGTTTACCAAATGTCTGCTTTTGGCGGTCAATTTCAAGGGCGCATCGAGGACCTCTGAGACTCTAGAGATTCGGCGTTCATCATCCACAGTTCCCAACACCCGCCATAACAACAATAAGACTGAACGCATTCGTCGATGCGTCACACCGAAGCCGTTTTGTCTCTGCGTCTTCGCTTTGTCTGCTTGTGCCACTGAATGAGGCCTTGCAACCACCCCCCTAACCTACCCGCCCGGACGCCCCCTGGGATCATAGCGACGGTGTACGCAGGCGCCTATGACTGAATGCTAAAAGCAAATACTACTTTCCAGATACTTTCTCAAGGATAATAGCCTACTTGACGCAAGGTGTTGGTATTCATGGGCTTCTATTGCTAGGGGGAAAAAAACCAAAATGTGGGTGGTATTGTCCGCCGCGTTCTCGTCGCGGCGCCCTTGGAGCGTTTTCCAATGTGATTAAGCCACAGTTTGTTTGACTCGTATCATCGGTAACTGTCTGTACGCCGAGCAGACTTTTCCCCGCGCATCAAATTAAGTCGTGGGCGAGCCAGAGCGCCGAAAAGTGCATCGTGATGCGACGGCGTTCTTCCTCAGGCATTCATCATCATTGGCCCGGGCAGGAAGTGATTGGAGAAAAATCGACTGTCTGCCTCGCACGTCGAGGTTGTTAGGCAATCGGTAACGCGACCTTCAAATGAGGATGCAGAAAAGGCGTTTCTTTGGATTTATTGACGTTTTCTTTGAAGAACGCTAGCATGTTAAGAACTGATTCTAGCAGCATCCCGTTGATGATAAACGTTTTGTTTTCCTAAGCGGCAAATTGCTGATGACTATCTGCGAGGGGACGCGTCATTCCCAAAAGTTTGTCATTGAATCATTTGGGTTTGACGTCCATTGTTTTTTTTTTGGGGGGGGGAAATAAATAAAAAGGTCTTTAGCATGCGCGCATACTAGCTAGCTGTCAATGCGCATTGGTATGCCAGAGATGGAATTTTGCAACTATACTGGCTACCTGGCGGGCTACCTAGCGAGCACTTTATTTGCTAGCTATTTGCTATCTATTAGCTATGTAGCTGGCTCGCTAGCTATCTAGAAAGCTATCTATTAGATATGCTTATCCTGTGACTGTACAGTGACCTTGAGTTTTGAAAGGCGGTAATATATGACATTATTATTATTATTATTATACCGACAAAACTAGTAAACTTTTCAACTTTGGTGAACTTGCTTTTGCTTGGCGCTAAAAAACTATGGAGGCACCATTAGATGGACAACAAAATGACGTTTGAGAGATTTTAAGCTAGCCGCAAGGTTCGGATGGTGATAGAAAAGCCGTAACGACAACCGAATCGGTGTGGAATTCCGAAATGAGATGCTCCCTTGATGCTTAGTCCGTTGCTAGGGGTGCTACAGAGTGGATGTCAGAAATCAATGATTCATCTGACTAGAGGGGTCAGGGGGGGGCGATCTGTACGTTTTAGCGCCTGACTCAAATTACGTTTTTTTTTGGGGGGGGGGGGATTACGGGTTCTGCGGCAAACGCATTTCGCTTGGAACCGCCGCCCCTGGAAAAAAGTACATGGCTTAATTAAAATATGACTGAGGAGATAGCGCCCCCCGGTTGCCCGGAGAGAACTTGTCAAATGAAGATAAGCGCAAAAGCCCAAACAGACCCGAGGTGAAGTCGCCGTTGTGGATTGGGTGAGAATATGAAGTCTTGATATGAGAACAAAAAAATGGCCGTCGGGTGTTTTGGGGCTACAGGGGGGGGGGGGGGGGGGCTCAAAGGACCTTTTTTTCCATCCGAAGAACTAACGGGAGATGGAATATGTGAATAAACGTCGTCCGTCGGGGGGTGGGATGGGTTTCGCGCATTGCGATCCAATCAATAGCCAGAATCCCACAGGATTGGGCAAGATGTGGGATATGAGGGGGTCTGGGGGGATTTGGGATTGGGGGCGTTGTGGAAATGAAGGGATGAACGGAAGAGGAGGTGATGAAAACCGTCGTCGGTTGAGGCCAGGTGAAGGAGGGGGAGATAAGCAAAGGGATGATGGGATGTCGGAGCGCAGATAAGAAGCGCAAGGTCAACGTTAAGCTAGGAGATGACAAAGAGAGAACGTGTCCCCCTTTCACTACGCTTTTCTTCCTCCTCCCCCTGAAGATTTTTCACTCCTTTTCACCAGGCATCTCTTCAACCGCCCTCTCCTCTCGCTCGCGTCTCCTCATCAGACATCCAATTACCGCCTGAACCCGAGACTCAGGCCATACGCCCGTTCTGAAGATGTGCACACATACCACGTCAGTCGTCAGTTTATCTCTCTGAAATCAGTAACCCGGCAACACACAAAAGAGCCAATCGGCTGCCTGACAATCGCACATCGCGCCGCCGCCCGGACGTGACAATGACGCCGTTCGCCGAATAAGCCGTTCCCGCGTGCAGAGAATGAAATATTCAAAAAGATCCCTTCGCCGATAAAGTCGCCGCCACGTTATTAGCCAGTCGCTAATTTCAACGTCAACGGAATGGCAATGACCAAACGGGATTGATTGTTGTCGAATGCTTGAATGGATACGAATAGATTATGTGCTGCATGCGCCAATGTTTGTGCATGTGTCCGGCATGGCTCGTAAACACCTGGCGCAGATGCTGGGAGAACAGGAGGGAGGGTAGTGGGGCGCTATGCTAATCCAGCAATGCTGTTCCGTTACATTGGTGCGAAATGTCAGCAGTTTGGCAAGCGGGACTTTTCGCGCACGCTCTCATGAAAATGGGGGCTTTTCATGAGCTACTTTGATGCTATAGGTGAACCCCCCCCCAAATAGATGGAAAGCTAGATAGCTAGCTAATTGAGAACAAATAAATAGCTAATAGATCGCCAGATAGCCAACAGTTAGCCAGCTAGACAGCTAGTGTGAATGATATTGGGCTAAGGACGACGCCCTGTGGTACTCCACAGCCCATATATATTTTTAAATGTTATATTTTGCCAAGGCTGCGATCACGAGACGTCGCGTCAAAGTTTCAGGGTAATTTATTTTCACTGGACGGGGACTTTCCAATTCAACGGCATCTCTCTTCTGCATCTTTTTTTCGCCGTCAATATAAATAAGGCCTGACTGCACCTCCCGTCAATGCGCGGCCGCTTCGGCAAAGCTCGCGCATGGATTCAAAGGGGTCGATACGCTTTGCGCATCAAGTATTCTTCAGGTATTGACCTGGCGAGTCCGAGGCTCATTTTTTCTCGTTCTGTCACGCTGCATATCTTCAACGGACAGTTTCGGCGCCGATGCGTGGACCTCGCGGCACTGGCAAAATGACACACAAAGGTTGTGGACTCCTCTGCGTTTTCGCTGTCCTAACCGCGGGGGAGTCGGAAGAGCACTCAAGTCAGGTTGCGTCACGCTCCAAATGATGGAGATGTCGTAAATGGATGTGGCAACGATGGCGATTTGGAGAGCGCTGCACGGGAAGAGGCCGTAATGGAGATTCGGTAGAGTAGCCAAGTTGATGACAACCTTTGTTTTTGCACAGCCAGCTCAGCGCCAGGTCGGGTTATTATGCAATCAGGCGCAATAACAATCAGCGGTGATGTCGCTGTGGATGTCGACTCGCTCCGACAGCCTTTCTGTAACTTTCCGACCTCCTTGTGTGCTCCCAAGCATGATGCTAACGTGAAATAGAATCCATGCCGTGATGCTAAAAGTGCTTCAAGAAACTAAATCGTACAGTCTAGTACAGACCAGAGGCTACACAGTCATGTATTCTTTATCCTGCACGTAGAATGGCTAATATTAACTCATTCACTGCCAGATGTGTGCAAAATGTATCTACTCTTGTTTTTGTCATTGTCACTCGAATTCCAGGGCCTACAGAATAATGAGTTTTAAGACTACATAAAAATCCAATGCAGTGTTAGAAACCTTAGACTCTCTTCTTTTATCAGAAAAAAATAGTTAATTCCTAAATTATATGTGTCTGGAGTTATATGAGTTTGAAATGAGGGTAGCTGTCCAAAATACAATGCAATACATACATATTGGTTTATATAGCGCTTTAACAACAGCTGAACCTGGAACAAAGCGCTAACATGGAAAATGGGAAAATTCTGACCCCTTGTGGAAAAGAAAAAAACATTACCAGAGGTCTGACCAGCACTTTATCGGCACCCGAAAAAATCCAAAACCCAAACAAATTTGGGAATAGCACTCTATCTAGCTGGCTACCTAACTAGCTATCTATTTTCTATCTATTAGCTATGTATCTAGCTAGCTATCTATTAGCCAGCTAGCTAACTTTCTATCTATTTGAGTCATTCCGGGTTGAGTGAAGCGAGCTGCACATTTAGCGGTTCATCTGGGTCATTTCATGCACTCAGAGACATCAAACAGAAATAAATGAAAAGGGATGAAGCGGAGCTGTAGGCCAAGCAAGCTTTCTGTCGATGTCCGGGGACGTATATTGGAAAGAAGCAGCAGTGGTTGAATAGGGGATATTGGCAGAAGACCCCCTACCCTCAACCACCTCCCCCTTGTTTTTTTTTTTGCACGCACTTTGCCCCACTCTGACAATTTTAATCAACGCAATAAGACTGCGGAGGTTTCATCGTGGAGCTTCTCGGACCAGATGGATGAATGTAATTTTTTTTGACGGCGGAGGTGGGTGGGGGGGATTTGGACCGTGATGGAAGGCCCTCGAAGACAGCCGGACGAGCGTGTACTTGAGAAGGAGAGAACCGCAGAGAACAGAATGAAAGAAGCCGGTGCAAAATCGATAGCCGCGGACTTGACACCTTTTTGCATCACGGTGTTTTGTGGACACTTGATTGGACCCGAGCCACTTTCGGGGAAGGGGCTCAGGATCAGGTTAGAGCCATACTTCCTGTATTATTGGGTCAAAGAGCATCAAGGAGAAAGACAAATCACACCTGATGTTCTTTAACTCATTCACTGCCATTCACGAATGTATTCGGGAATTGAAAATATGACTTAGTGCGCCATCCAGGTTTTGTTTTGAAATTAAATATATTGACTTCAGATACAGTGATACCTTGGCTTACGAACACCTTGGCCAATGAACTTTTTAATGAATTAGAAAATTACAAAATTATGTTTTATGGGGACCTAGGAACGGATTATTCTTATTTTAATGGTTTCCTATGGAAAATTAATGTTTGGGATCCACACTTTTCACCTTACCCACTCTGTCTGGGAACCAAGTAAGTTCGTAAGCCAAGGTATCACTGTACTTGTTTGTCATGATAGCCACCGATAACAAACAAATAAAATAAATGAGCCACAGATCAAGTGTCCCGCATGTAAACAAAGCAATCAATTCCGCCGGCACGAGTACGAAAGGGTTGGGGCACGTCCCATTACTGGGCAGACCTCCAAGGGCGACTCCTCAGAGGCTAACGTTCGATTAATACGACGTTAAGAGCAAGGCCGGCCGGCGCGTGACAGCTCGGCACGCCAACTGTTTTCTCTTTCAATTACGACGATGACAGAACGTCGGCGGCTAGCCAAGACTTCAAGTGAAGGAATCCGTCGAGGAAGTGAAGAAGTGTCTGACTAGCGCGTCGCTAACGGATTGCTTCGTGCTCCGTGCTTCCATTTAAGAAATCGCACCGCCAGACCGTAAACAATTTGCAGCCGTTTGTGATCCGTTTGGCACTTGTCATCCGACGACGACGACGACGCAGGTGAAAGAAAATCCAATTTAGATGCAAAACCAAGCAAATCCATGATTGTCGAATGGGAGCTAGTTTTGCGATCCGCCCCTAACGAATTCGGACGGCTTCACTCACACCCCCGTTGAAGGACGATGGCGCGAAAAAAAAAAAAAAATCATTGAAAAGCTGCGACAAATAAACTCAGGTTTCTGTATGACAAAAAATGGCTGCCGCCGCTGCCGCTAAGACTGTACGCGCTATCGATCCAGCTAATTCGGCGCTCAAACCAAAGTCGCCTGAGGGGATTTCCATCCAATAGACAAATTCCACACGTTTGACGACGGCGCTTGACTCGAGAAACTCCGAAAGCTATTGACGTGCCACGTAATTACAAACTTGACAAATGCCCTTTTCGCTGGTATTAGCTTTCTACCTGAGCGCTAACAACCCCCCCTCCACCCCTCTCTCCACTGAACATTTGTCGACTTTATAGAATGAACCATGTAAAAATCCAACTGGAGAGGGCGGGTAGTCCTTAAGAAGTTTTGATGCCGTTGAATATTGAAAATTAGCATAATTTTTAACTCCCTAGCAACACGTCGTGAGCTGCCTAGCAACAATTTGTGCATAATATATCAATTATGTGTGTTTTTTTTGTTTTGTTTAGCTTCTCACAGAGAAAAGTCAGCTGGCTATACCACGGCATGACAACGAGGCGCTCCAAAGCGGTCACGGTTCACATACTGGCTACGACTTCGGCCAACTATCTTTCCCTGCCCGCTACTTCCCGCCAATGCGTGCACTCGAGGTGACAACGTGGCTCCCTAATGCGGCCTCACTAGCAAGAAACCCCTGGTCTACATAAAATGGCTTTGAAATTGAGCCTTTATACACGCTTCGGGCCAACAACCAGGCGCTCTAAAGAGGCTATGCTAGCAAAATAGACAATGGCAAGATTTACTTTGGGGGATGTAGGCGTCGAGGGACGGTTTACGGCGGCTAGCATTGTGCCAGATAAAACTCTGATGTGACAAAGGCGCTTAAGACTTTCTATACAATAGTGGTTCGAGCACAGAGTCAATATTTTAGACTTCCGCCTACGTTGTGTCGAAAAAAATCTAAATTCCTCCATCAGATTTCCAACATTTTTTTGTCAAAGGTTTCCTGTATGTCTGATGTGCTTGGACAAAAGATAACTTTTTGATGCAATTACAGGAAAAAAATCTGGACCCATAGCAACGACTTCCGCACTTCATTCGGCGACGGGCGAGCCAGCCATTCAACCAGGTGATTCCGCCCCCTCACAGAATCAACACACGTTGATCGGAAAGTCATTCCGAGCTTTATCGGCAGCTTGGCCAAGCACACGACAGACTCGGCGTGGATCGATGTCCCCCCCGCCGCGAAGACCTGAAACTGCTGCATAGAACAAAGTCCATATTTTCTCCCCGGCGAGCAGCTGGCGCCATCCACTTTAGTTGACATCTTTTCAATAAATTGATCGGTTACCCAATCAGGCATCAAGATTTCCTCACACATTCTCCAGACAGGGAAACCGTTTCTTTCCTTCTCTAGTTCAGGTGTCCCTCGGGCGGATCCTGTTGCTTGTAATCAGCCCGGTGGCCAGCATGCCAGATAGATAGCTAATAGATAGCCAGCTAGCTAGATAGACAGCAAATAGGTAGCAAATAGATAGGTAGCTAGGTAGCCAGCTAGGTAAGTAGCGAGACAGTCATGGTCAACACAAAGCAAAATAATAAACAAGTCTTCCTATGGGTGAGCAGCGGCAGACACACGCGCCAGCGTTCACTCAACCCGGAAGTAACTAAAAGAAATGGGGGTGTGGTGTGAAATGGAGGAGGACAGGTGGAAGAGTGGAAGGTAGATTTTGACAGATATTGTAAAAGACACGAGAGTCATTAAAGATTCGCAGTGAGCACCGGAGAGCCCTGCAGGCTGGCAGTAAAAGAATGCACCGGGATTAAAGATGGAAAGGGAGGAGGAGAGACGGCAGGCAAGGTTTTGGGAAAGCGTGAAAGTCGTGATAAAGGGCGGGTTGAAGAAGAGAAAGCAAATAATGTAGAGGAGGAATCGAAATGGGTAACGATTGAAATTGGTGGAGTAAGGATGATGACGGCGGTGAAGGAGATGAATCAAGTGGGGGGGGGGGGGGGTGCTATGAAGTCGACGCCCGGCGAGGAAGATCTGGAGAAGGAGTGACAGTGAAGAGGAGAGCGAAAAGACGCAATGAAACAACTGAAGGGGACAAAGTGGCAGCGCCGCAGGGAAAGACTTGACTGTCATGGCGCCATTAAAAACCAGCTGGATGTCACTGGAGCCGATGACAACCCCCTCCTGAACGGCCCACCCCCTACACAGCGTACCTCTTGAAAACATACTCACGTACGATGTGGGGATGTGCTCGACCGCACTCGCAGCAGAGGACGAGAACATCTACAAGCCAGTTTTGCATCCACGTCTGCGCGCGTCGCGTTTGGATTCAAAACGTAGAATTTTTATTTTCAGAAACTGATTTAGCAAAATAGCATGGAAAAATTGGCGCTAGGCTAATCCCCCTCAATTTTTTTGCAAACAAAATTCATGTCTCCCCCACCTCAAAATCAACTTGAACACTTTTTAAACTTGAAACAAACTCTGTGAGTCACTGTAATCATAACCGTTCTACGCAGAGTATAAAGAATATGTGCTTGCGCGATGAGTTATATATATAAAAAAATATATATATTTCTCCCGCCATCCTGACATTGCGAGCGAACACGTCAACATCTTAATCAAAACTGACGATGGGCTTCCGGAGCCTTCTTTCAACCCGCCCCCCCACCCTTCCCCGGTTCAAAAGGAATCCAATGCACTACCAGCAGAGGTAGAGAACGTCTATAAGCTAGTTTTGCATCCGTGTCTGCGCGCATCGTGTGTTTATTTTCTTAAACTGATTTAGCAAAATAGCACGGACAAAATGGCGCTAGGCTAATCCCCCCAATTTTTTGGGGTCGAAATTCATGTTTGTTTCCCCCCCCCCAAAAAATTCAACTTGAACGCCCTCAAACTTGAAACAGACTCCGTGGTAATCATAGCCGTTCTACGCAGACGCAATGAGTAATCTTCGAAGAAATTAATTCCTCCCGCCACTCCAACATCCCGAGCGAACACGTCAACGTCTTAATCAAAACTGGCGGTGGGTTTCCAAAGTCGTCTCCCCCCCCCCCCCCCCCCCAACGCCGCCCTACCGACAATGTACGACGACAAAACAAACTCTGACCACGGCAAGAACACATCCCGTTTTTTTGCTCATTTATTTGAAATGACTAATTGATTGGTCGCTTAGGGAGATAGAAAGATGTGAGATAAGAGTGGTTATGAATGGCGCGTTAAAAGATCCCGGGTAGCGAATTGCGATCTCGGAGAATAATTTACTTTAATGAGATCCAGATACGATTAGGAATGTCCTCGTATTCCGTCTCCATTGCAGCCTGCGGGGAGGTTGGGGAGGGTAGGAGGTGGTTGGTAGAGCGATATGATGAAATTCAACGGGCTCTTCAAATCATTTCGCAGCCTCGCTTCATCTCCTTTTTCGGGATTGCGCTATCTGTTTTTTTTTTATCTTTACATCTGCATTTCTGACACTTTTAACTCCTCCTTGTCACCGATGTGTCATACGCCCCTCATCTCGCTGCCGCATTGCTTTCATCGCCTCGCGTGTCGCCACCCGTGCTCCCGTGCAGCTGCTTGTGCGATTCGCCATACCCCCACCGCCACCCCCGCCGCCCACCCCCCTTGGGGGACCGCCGAGAGCAGCAATTGGTTCCTCCCGATCACTTCCCAGGCCAACTCGGCGGAGAGTAAAACATTATGAGGCAGATCCATAACAGCGATCAAAGCTAACAAGGGGAAGATACACGTACATGCACATATTGGCGCGCCCAATAGGCCCCCGCCATACAAACGATGGATGGAAAGCTAAATTTCAATCGTGCGGTGAAGCTAACCGGGTTGCGAGCTTTCGCGCCGTGCGGAAATTTCATTTGAGCTAGCTAAATGAATGCTAGATAGCCAGCTAATAGATAGCTAGCTAACTAGATAGCTAATATGTTTCCTGACTCAAACAGCCAGCTAGCAAGCTATATTGCTAATAGCTAGTTTTCTAGCTAGCTAGATAGATAATAGATAGCTAGCTGATAGAAAGATAATAATAATAATAATAATAATAATAATAATAATAAAAATAATAATACATGTGATTTCTAAGCGCCTTTCAAAACTCTCAAGGTCACTTTACAGTCACAGGATCAGTTTTTCTGTGGGTGAGCAGCAGCAGCCATACGCGCCAGCAAAAATAGGTAGGCTAGATATCAGTTAACCGGTCAAACATTATTTAGGTTCATCACAATTATGTGTTTAATTAGGTGGCTAGCTATCTAACAAGCTATCTGTTGGCTATCTATTAGCTATCTACTAACTGTCTATCTAGCTTTCTATCTGTATTTAATAGTGACATTGGGTGTATTAGCTAACTAACTATCTAACTAGCTATTAGATAGAATTAGATTAGGTAGAAATAAGCCAATGAAAATGTAGACGTGGAGCCGCTTTTGGGGGTTTTCGGCATTGTTTGGGTTCCGGTAGCTGTCGCTTATAAGGTGGCTACAAATGTGCAGATGCTAATCGTTGCTAATGCCACCGTTATCTTCATGTGAGGTCATATTTGTGTCCCAAGTCAATGGAGAAAGTACAGAGAGAGACATAATTGTGGACCTAGTGCCTCAAAAATAATGAAAAAAGGGGGGCACGGTGGTGGGCGGTTCTGTACAGCTTGAATCATCAGCTGCTGAAACGCAAAGAGGCTATAAAGCGGGACAGAAATGGGCTCGGCGAATATTTACAGCACTGACAATAGAAATGTTTACTTGGAATAAATCATCACACACTTTTGTTTTTATTTTGTATTTTTTTGTTTTTGTATTTTGTATCGAAGATGGACCACAACACCAAGAAAGGAACGGAACGGAATAAGAGTCTCTGCGGGCAGCATGAATACGGGTTTTAGTGAGGGGAGGGCGGGGCTTATCCCCCCCCCCCCTCATAACAACCACTTCACAGCAACCAGCCCTCTCCGTGCATCAAACTGCTTCTCTCCCTCGCCGGACTCTTGTATCATCTCCACCCCCCTTTCGTCCCCGCTAGCCGTGACAGGACCGCGGCAAAGTCTCGGCTGCGACACCTGCGGGATTTTTTGCGGTCCCTCCGGAGTGTGTGATGGAGCGCTTCTTTCCCGTGCCATTTCAATTTCAAATGCGCCCCAGCTGAGCGTTATTGGCAGAGCATCAAAAGCAGCCGGCCTGCTTTGCATTCCTTCCTTTTCTCAACCCCTGTGCCCCCGCAACCCCACTCCACAATGCAGTGGAGTGGGGATTGAACACACAGAACTGCACGTACACACAAAAAAAATGCATATTCAGCGCAGTCTTGTTGAAACATCACGCAAAGCGGATCAACAGGTGAAGTGAAATCAAACCCTGGAGGCTTGCAATGTTACCATGAGGACATAGGGAAGACACTCAGACCGTGTCTTTGAGGTCGATGGGTGAGTTAGAATTGCACTCAAACAAGGTGTCTAATCGAGACGCTTCAATGGCTAAGAGATCTATTTAAATTAGCTTACCGCCGCACTACTGTCGCACTACTGTCGCGCTACTGCCGTCCTACCGCTGTACTACCGCGGCCGTACCGCCACTTTACCGCCGCCCTACCGCCACGCTACCGCCACGCTACCGCCGCTCTACCGCCGCCCTACCACCGCCCTACCACCGCCCTACCATCACGCAACCAAGACCCCTCGTCGATCGACACGTTACCGTAAACATGGTCACAGAGTCAGGTCGCTTCAGACAAAAGACTTTCCGAATACCATTCCGGATGCCTGCAGTGCCTTTTTTTTTGTTTGTTTTGCTCGCTGTCCAGATTTTGTGATGGCAGATAAGGGACAGAACACAAATCAAGCGATAAATCGAGAGTTTTACCTTGCATCCGGCGGCGCATGTATCGGCTGAATTCTGACGACAGAGAGGTGGAATTTACACCGGACATCTTTATTGTAACTGACGATCATCTTCACCCCTCCAACTTTGTTTTTTCGTGGGTGACCTTAAAAACTGTTGGCGAGAAATCCAACAAAGGTCACGGCATATCAACAGCATTTTTTGAGCTTGCGTTGTTTTCATCCCCGTGTGCTCGAAAAGAATTACCCCGGTCAGTTGTACCGCCGCCACCACCTCACTCGCTACTTAATGGCTTCATTAGTTTAGATTCCATAGACTAGCGTTGAACCTTCGCGGGGTGTTTAGTGTTCACTCCGACTCTCGCGCGCAACAAACTCACAATCGGCACGTACGGGCTCAGCCTTCTGTTCACAGATCATCAACTTTGCTCTTTAAGTCACTCTCCCGCCAGCCCCCCTTCCCGAAATCAGTCTGTGTTAAACATTTCACGACATCCGAGAACACGAGAGAACCGCTATGTCCTTGTTTTGCGACACGAGCCATTCATCCGAAGGTGATAAAAGCCGTGTGTGTGGAAACGAGACGAGAAGCATTCCCGAAATGTTTTTAATCGCGATCTGTCATTCGAAGTTAGCTGGGGGCCATGACGACCGCCAAGACCCGCTGACACTTGCTACCTTGTTCGCCGTAGAACCTCGACGCCAAACTTCAAGGATCTTTTAATCTCGATGACGTGCGAAGGTATTTGGGGTCCGGCGAAAAAGAAACACATCCCGCAATGCTAAACGCTCCGTTTTCAACGGGATTGAGCGCGGTCGCTAGTATCTCGAGCGATCGCTCTCAATCCCTTCAGGGAGTCGCGGAGTGACCCGGCGGCGTCACTGCATGATTTTGACATTTACTTCGGTCTTATTAACCACTCAGCGGCATATGTATGGGTGGTAACAGCACGGGGGTGGTGAGATAGAGGGCCATAAGGGGGTTGGGGTTGGGGGGGTGATTTTTAACGGATGCAGAAAATAAAATAATTAACTGAGCACCTGCTGCTCTCGCGAATGCGCAAAACATCTGCGCGCGATAAATGTGTTCAGAAATTCACTGCCAGCTCGTTGTGTTTTTTGCCCATTCGCCGGAACAAAAGCGTACGGCGAACAAGGGGGGGGGGGAGACATTCGCGGCGTATTTAAAAACCGGGCGCACACAAACAGTCGTTTGTTGGCTGGTAATTAAGGCCATGAAAGGACAAACATAAGCCGCCATTGGCTGCAAAGCGGAATCGGGCCGGCGAGACGCGAGCTAGCGGTGGCTTACAAGTGACAATACGCGCACTAGCTTATTAGCGACAATGCGCGCGGGAAAACAAAACATTTCAGTCAAATAAAGCCGCCACCGTCGAACTGTAAACGGATTAAGCTTCCATTCACCTGCGATACAACCAATGCATTTTTTAAATATTTCAATTTCTTTATTGGGATCTCCCACGCGCGTACGCCCTCCCCCAACCGCCTCCCCCACCCTGCACGACAAGCCAATTATGAGGCTGATGGGCGGCTGCTGGCAATTAAGCGATTATTAACAGGCGAGGTCTGACAAGATGAGGAATGAATAGGCGCGCGGGTGTGCGTACCCGCAAAGAATTGACATGAGCGAGGTGGGAAAAGAGGGAGTGCGAGTGGGAGGAGGTGGTTGGGGGGCAATTAATCCAACCTGCATGCTTTTACACTGTCGGGGCCCATGACAAGCTTTTAATAAGGTACTGTTTTCATAATTGCATTTTTCCGAGGAGCGATGGGGGAATGGAGAAATATTACCCAAACGTAAACAAGCAAAAGCCATCCGTACCCGAAGCTAGCAAAAAAAAAACAAAAACCCCTGTGTCATCATCAAAGACTTGATGAGGTCACAAAAGGAATTAGACTTCTTTACACCCCCCTTCCAGAATTGATGAAAAGCAATATTGATATCATAATCATAACAAACTGTCATGTATTTACAGTAATTCTTCATTTACATAATTGACAAGAAATTTTGCATTGCGGGATTACAAAAATTAAAATTATTTTCGTACTACGAAAAAAAACTGTAATATATTATGTATATTAACTTACTGCCATTCACAAATTTATTTGGGAATTGCAAATATGACAGAGCACCATTCCCGGTTTTGTTTTTTCATGTTTAGGTGCTGATAAAGTGCTGGTCAGATGCATGGCAATGTTTTTTTCCCTTCCACAAGGAGGAAGCATTAGCCTTTTTCCATGTTAGCGCTTTGTCGCTAAAGCGCGATAAAAACCAATATGTATGTTTTCCATTGTATTTTGGACATGCGCCCCCATTTCATATAACTCCAGACCCATTTAATTTATGAATTAACTCTATTTCTGATGAAAGAAGAGAGTCTAACTTTTTTAACACTGCATTGAAAGTTTATGTAGTCTTAAAACTCAATATTCTGTGGGTCCTGTAATTTGAGTGACAATGACAAAAGCCCTGGCACTGGAGTGGAGACATTTTTGAACATGTCTGGCAGTGAATGGGTTAAATAATCCTTATAATAACAATTGGTTTACGTGACAGCTATAAGGCTTCATTAGCATTATCCACTAATGCCAATTAACACAATTACTTCTTGATTTTCAGTTACCCAAACATTATCCACGAAAAATTGTAAATTTCCCCCAGGGTATACTCATACCCACCCTATGAAGCATTTTCACACCCCCGGTTAAGAACCACTGATCTAAACAAAAACAAAAGAAAATATACAATCCACGCTAATTTTAGCATCAGACGCAAATGTCCCGCGATGCTAACTGGTTTAGCATTTTATGCGCTAGCGTATGACTTATTTATTAGGCTTAGTTTTAGCGCCATATGGGGATTGACTTTTGTCACTTCCAAAAGGGGATCCGTCGATATTGACAAGCCCCGCCCACTCCTGGCTCGCCCCTAGCGTGAACCTGATCAAGTCGGATGCAGTGGCTGCACGGGCGCCTGACATATGGGACGACCCGGGATATTCCGGCTGCCGCGCTGTCAGTAGCGTAGCATCCGGAGTCGAAAAAAATGAAGCGTCCGGGTAGGAACGGCGAAAACTTGCGAGAGAGGAGAAGCGAAAGAAAGCGTACAAAAAAGGAGCAGGTGTTACAATTGCTGTCAGATGTCTTTTTCAGTCATTACTCGTGGGAGCGAGCGACTGTGCCATTTATAGGCTGGGGCGCACCTGGAGTTGCCAGCGGGGGAGTGCCAGCCTGCGTGAGTCGACACCGCGCTCTCCGGGAAGCATACGATGTGATTTGCTGGCCGGCGCCACGCTTCAAAATGGAGGGCCATCTGCTTGGCGCTGATTGAAATAAATCGAACGGATCAAGCGTTCACTCGGGGATGACTCAGGGTTATTGTGGATAATCTCTGGGTGTCCGCGTTCGAGGGTTTTCCTTGCCGAGATGTACAGAGTACTAGCATGGGTGTTGCGCCTGCTCCCAATGTGGAGAAAAACGAAAATAATATTAACATAGTGGACAAAACTCAATCAAAAGTCGTTTTAGCCTGACTTTTCACAAGGTCGGACGGTGGGAAAAAGGTAGTAATGCGCCGCGGATCAATACCATGACGTCAATCTAGCTGTCTGTCAACGCGTGAATGGGTAGGGAAGCTAATTCCGATCCGGTCTGCGTTGAGGGACTAATTTCGACTAAAACGGGAAGTCAATATCTCAGTTCACAAGCGAAGGAAAACATGAAGGCCGTTTAGTTCCCGGCGGATTCGCTAAGCGTCAATTTGTGCGGTAAACAGAAGGAAAGCTAAGGTAGGTCAGCGTCGCAAATTAGCTTTGACCAGGTGCTGGATAAACATGGCTTCCGCTTTGTCTTATGCATAGATAAAGTCATAGATAACAGAGTCTAATCCGGAAGTATGAAAATGTGAATGTGTTAGCAGGTTAGCTAGTTCAACATGTAAATGTGTTAGCAGTGTGAGGATGAGAAGGTTTCTTCAGACGTCATCTGTACTTGTTCTTCTGTAAGAAGTACAGATGACGGCTGAAGAAACCTTCTCATCGATGCACCACTCCTGTACGACTAAGAGCTGACACAGACGTTAGCAGTGCGAGCTAAATTCAAGCACAGATACTGAGTACAGTATGTTGAAACTGAAGAATGTCATCGAGCTGGACTTTGGACTTTTGCTGACCCCTAAGTCATGACTCCTCTCAACATAACTGCGAGACAAACACTCGAAAGCTGGCCTACTTCAGCCGGCGAGTCGAGTGTGTTGTCATTTGCGCCGCGTGCCGCCGTACAAATTACATTTGTATTCTCCTGGAAGGGCAACATGACTTCTTTGCTCCATTCATAGTCTAACAAGCACCTGTAATTGACTGCGGGGCTCGTCTGTCTGCACCGATGGTAAACAGCGAGAGGAAGTGGCGCGGCGGCGGCGCAAGGGAGATTTCTCTTTGCCGTTAAACATCGCTCATTTTTCCTAGTCTCTGTTTTTTTCATCCCAATAAACTGGGCAGCCGGTAGAAGTCTAAAAAAACAGCCAACGCCTACCGAGGTCCCGTGAATAGATCAGGCAGGCGCCATCTTGTATACGGCAGCCGCCCGGGTGATTAATGAGTCCGGCGGTGAGGCGCACTTGAACGCTGCGGTGCGCATTCAAGTGTGTTGTCAAGCGTGGCGGAGAGAATTAGCCATTGCACTGATACAAATAATAATAAGAAGAAATAAAAATAATCAAGGGAGCGACCAGTGATGCTATAAATTAGCGGGTCTATGATATTTCCCATTATGTGTTAGCAGTAGGGGCAAGCTCTCATCTTGAATCTTGGTTGCAATAATTTTGTTTTGTGTTTATTTGAGGGGATTGGCACCGTGACGCATGGAGGGAGTTGTGAAATGATTCCAAAAGGTGGGCTTACACGTGATCGAAGTGTGATGCTAATCAGGCAACGGTCGAAAAACGCGACGCCGCAGGTGCGAGTGTGTGAAAGTCGCCCGATTTGTCTTCGCGAGGGAGCAGGCATCCGACAACCTCGTCACGCTGCGCTGATTTGCGAGGCGCGAGGCGGATGGGGGCCGTGTGCATTTTGCCAAGCGCGGGTGTTGACAGAGCGAATGAGCAAATACCCGAACGAACTGGCTGCAAGCTAGTGGAAACAAACGAAGCAAACATCTCAACCAAGAAGCAAGTTTGTCCAAGACGCCTGTCGGGAATGATGACGAGACGACGTTCTGATTCCCTTTTGAGAACGGTGAGCTGCTTGCAACAATTTTAGCAACTGTGGGTGAGCTCAGTAAGAGGCCTATAAGAATGGATTTGTTGACTCTCTCTCTGTGTTGCTTCACCTTTGCTAGGAAATGGTCCCAAACGCTGCTGCGCTGATGCTACTCGTTCGCTGACCGAATGGAACGTCTGCAAGCAGTGTTGCGCTAATATGCCGAGGTTCTGATGTGCACAGTTGGATCGTCCACCCCCCACGGCCCTCTGTCGTCGTTCAAACTTAATGCACTCGTTTGCATTGAAACCAGATGGCAATGACAATCAAAGGCAAGCGCGCTTTGCTAAAACTCCGACAATCACCGTCGACGTTTTTTGTTGTTTGTTTTTTAATCATAGAATTTGAAAACGTACAAAGTCAATACTGAAGATGTACACACCGAGTACTTCAGAACTGGCCCGCCTCCAATACCCCCCCATCCCCGCTTGCTGCGTATTACAAGTTGACGGCTAGGACGGAAGACGATTTGCATACAAGTGCCGCTGACAGCATCTCGGGGACTCTTAGCCGATTAATATAATCTCATTATAAACGTTGCTAATCAGGATGGTGTACGGGGGTGGGGCTTGTGGGAGGGGGTCATATTTCTGCTGTCGCGGAATTTCCAAAAGTCCTCGCATTTGTAGAACTTCAAAATCGCAGTCAACGTATTCAATTTAACACGGCGATCTCGGTGACTCCGGTGGCGAAAAGTCAATCGAAAGCCGCGAATGGGATCGCGTTCTTCTTTGTTGGTGAGCGCTCGGCGGGAAATAACCAAAGTGACAACTTGTCAAAGCCGAGTATGGATCCGTCCTCGCGAGTCGGGTCGGGAAAACCGAGTGGGGCCACGCCGAGGGTTCGCCGTTCAAGAGAAGTGCCGAAAATGACGCTTCAAGTTGAAAGGTCCGTACTTCGGCGGTAATCCGCAAAACGATTTTCTGCAATTCGATCAGACCGACTCATAAAAAAACTATTCACGTCCAGGTGGTTGCATCATTCTTCATATAAATTTCAACCGTTTTCGACACAGACCCTCGTGTGTCAATTGCCGATCATCGGCTAATGGTTGACCCACTCCCACATTTCATTTGCCCATTTTGCGACACACACACAGACATATATATGCGTTTTTATGTATTATGGGGACCAATTTTCATCACTTACTGGGACAATCACACACACATCTGTGTTTTTGTGTTTTATGGGGGACCAATTTTACTTACGGGACAAACACACACACACACATCGTCCCGATAAGCGTCGAAATGCCACTGGTGGAGAACGGCGTCAGCTCGACGCTTCTCCGTGCCGCATTTCTGTGTCTTTTCTCCCGATTCAATTTGGAATCAGCTTGGGCCTGCAGCGGTATAAGGACTGTCCTCTTCGCTCTTCTTTTCCAGTTTTATCTTGTTTTCTTCTAATTACTTGAAACTCGAGAAACGACCCAAATGAGACGTTGGAGTCCCAGAGGCGTTGCTGCTAGCGATAGCGCCGCGTGTTACAAATTAAGCGGGGATGCTTGACGGCGTCTAAAGGCTGTTTTTTTTTTGTTTTGTTTTAGGGCGGTGGAGTGTGGTGGGGGTGCATCTCTGGCGGCATCTGACCGCAGAGTGTGGGTGAGAGAAGGAGAACAAAGTCAATCGGAAACAATGAGGAATACAGCAAGGCACAAGTCCAACTTCTGGCGTAAACTTTTTTTTCGCCCTCCCCCACCGGCTGCACCTCCCCATCTGCCTGCTATGTTGCTATGGCAACATAGCAGGCAGCTCTCATCACACACACACACTCGACATAATGATGACACGTGTAACTACTTCCCAATACCCGTTTGATAATAATAATAATATATTTTATTTATAAGCGCCTTTCAAAACTCTCAAGGTCATTTTACAGTCACAGTATATGTATTTCTGTGGGTGAGCAGTGGCAGCCACACGCGCCAGTGTTCACTCAACCCGGAAGTAACTCAAATAGATAGAAAGCTAGCGAGCTAGCCAATAGATAGCTAATAGTTAGCTAGCTGGATAGGTAGCCAGCCAGTTATATAGCTGTATAGCGGCCAGGGAGATAAATAGCAAATAGCTAGCTAGCGAGATAGTTAGCTAGATAGCTCATTTTGCCAGGAGTCTCCACACAAAACAAGCCACTTGACTACAATGTTCAAATAATAAATAATAAATGTTCAATCATCTGTTTTGGGAAGACTTTTGATGTACTCCTTGTGTATGGAACTCAAAATGCCTCCAAGGAGGCATCCCGAATCAGGACTTGATCCACCACCAAGAGTGTTGGCCTCATCCCCGTCTGCTCTTTGTCCATTTTGCAGGAAGTCACATGATTAATGCGGCCATCTTTGTTTTGGGCACTTTGCTCTTTTCCGAATCGATGGCGAACGTACGCTAGGAGCCTGCAGAAAAACTTTCCAGTTGCGAATCGAGGAAACTTTGACAGTGTTGCCAAAAGTCGCTGACGGAAGCAGACCTTCAAGACGCGGCTCACGCTGCCGAGCAAGGTGCCGGATGCGAAACGACGGGGCGGATGACGATGCATTTGTCAAGAATGGCGAAATAAAAGAGGAAGAAAATGGGAAGGCGATGCGAGATGAACGAGGTCGCACAAAAAGAAATGGAAAAATCAAACGAAAGACAATGAAAATTTCCCCTTTGAATAATAACCAATTGGCCGCAGAAAGCAAAGCAAGTCAACTTTTCACATCGGTTGACGCGAATAAATCACGCCGCCTGCGTCAAAGTTTAGGGAGAAGAAGAAAGCGGCCGGCGTTGCGGGCGAGCGCCGTCATTTGTCAAGCGGAATGGTGGAGCGGCATAATTGGGTCTTTGAACGCCGCCGTTGTAGCTAACATCCATTTCTATGTAAATGTGAGCACGGTTAGCAAGACTTTGACATCGGCTCAATCTAATGACGACGGTTAGAATATTCCAAGATCCGTCCATCCGACGAAAACCTTTAGCAGAACCAAACTGCATCCAAACAACGGCGCAAAACGAGACGGATCGAGACATATCGATCCGTTGTCCGTTAGCCGTTAGCGGATTTCTCTGACATGCCTCGTTGCTAACGTAACAACACAATCACCCGGCACCGGCGGACTTGTAATTCCGACCCGGCCACTCGGGCTAATCAGCCTCTTGCCAAGCCCCGTCATCCATCAGCCGAGGTCTGTCGGCGCTTGGATGCGGGTGAGCGATCTTTGGCGAGGAATGGCGATATCTATGGGAAACGCGCCCGTGTGAGTACGGACGTTTGATTTATTAGCATCAGGACGGGCGAGTGAAGAGCTACAAACGGGAGATTTTAAATGGGGAATAAGCCATTTCGCCAGATTTAAACGAAGGGCAGGCGACAAGCAAGGGTTGTCGAATGGACGCTCGGAAAAATAAGCATCGCGATCCGTCAAATAGTGTGTTCTACATACTTGGCCAATAAAGATGATTCTGATTCTGATTCAATAGAATACCAAAGAGCTAAAGCCATACGCTAGCGTGCATGCAAGCTACCATGATGCTACCACATTATTTAAGCTAGCACATGTTTCAAAAATGCCCGCGTCCAATAACGTTGCACATGTTAAAACACAGAAACGTCATTCGCCACCTACGCTTCTTCATGCGGTGCGCCGTATGGTCGTGAAAATACAGGAACCAGAATGATTGTCTTTCCCTAACCAGCAAAGGTAACCACTGCGCCCATGCTAACCAATGCTCACTTCACCAAGAACAAAAAAATCAATTCGGAGAATCAGCGGGGTAATTCCGGCCGGCCATCATACCCGATCCGGCTGATTGAAATCGGCCGTTTGGGCGAGATGGGCTGAAATTCACAGCAGCGCTTTGCTAATAACGACCGTCTTTTAATGTCCTGCGGAGACGGCGATGTCTTCCACAGAGGGCCGTTAGCTCCTAATGGATATTGTTGCTTTCACCCCGCTGGGAAAGAGCGACCATAAGGCCGACATCTTCTCCGTTTGAATAGAATCGGCCATGTTAATGACCGCCGGACCACCGTTTGGTACCCGATGAATCGGTCGAGGGCCGCTTGAGATTCATTCGCCGTAGATGAGACACAGGTTTTGAAAGAGGTGTCAAGGATGAACGGGAAGCGGCGCAGAGTGCGTGGGTCTTCTTTGGCAAGACGGCTTCACCTTGAGATGAATACCAAGGCCGCTTTAATTAGTTAGGCACGGCTGGGTTGACGCTAGCAACAAACACCCACTCGCTCGCTCGCTCCAACCCACCCGAGAGCGCGTCCGTTGCGCATGACTCAGCTTGCCGCCGGAAAATCTAACATTTTTCTAATGACGCTAATGAAGGCCGTGAAGCGATGGGTAGCTAAAGTGACCCTCGGGACAAAACGTAGCGTCAGAGAGCATTTGCGCATCCTTGAGAATGAAATGTGTAACGGGGTGAATTTCATCAAAGCATTTGTGATCAAAGCCACCAAATGCACAGAATCAAACGGATTTCAGATCCCAGACGCGCAAGCTGGCTCAACTCGCTCGTTCCTAGGTCAAAAACCCCCCAATACCATATTTACCGCATCTAAAAGTATCACATTTTCGCAAAAATCAGCCTGTTTTGTAATCCAACGCACCATACGTACTAATCCCTATGATAATTTATTGGATGTTGTATTTTAAATCTTTTTCTAAGGGGAATACAATAAAATACAACACAAGCTATTTTGTATAGTATTCCTCTAGTGGATGCCTAGCACACCCGCAGCCATCATTGTGCCACCTATGCAACTTATAATGCGGTGCGCCCAATATATCAAAACAGTTTCAACCATCGATAGCATATCTGTATTTTTGAGGGTTTTATTTTTAGTAAGCACAAAAAGATGCTCTGACCTGTGTTTTTCTAGGTGGTGCGCAGGTGTGTTTCTCCAGCAGACAGTTAAAAAGTTATTTGCAGACAGGACCGACCAGACGCAGTTTTACAGACCTTGAGGATAAGGTGACATCTTGGATTGGCCCATTAGTTAACGTGTGACGAGTAACAACAACCTTGTCCTCGGGATCTTTCAATTACAAGTCACTTTTTGATCTGAAATATTGCTATTATATTTTTTTGGGGGCAGAATCACAAGCGCGAGGTTTCTGCATGGCCAGAAAAGTTGAAGTCGGTATACAGTATCTGGGTCACCCACGATTGAGGCGAGAGGAGGACACGGCTGGCTTTAATAGCATTTCCGTTACATTTTAGCCCTCCGTCAGCTTGGCGCTGCGCTGTTTAGCCGATGTATGGCGTTACGCATGAATCAATTTCCACAGCGTCACAGGAGACGGAGAGGGTCCTCTCCACACCTTCTCCATCTTTCGCTAAGCAATAAAATCAGTCGTCGGAAAAGCGTCGCTCAACTGCCGTTTTGAACTGGTAGATAAAGCCCTTCCTGTTCCGTTCAGGCAATACGACCGCATATCACAGACCAGGGGTGGGGGTCTGGGGGGTTGAATGATCACCATTTTGAAGTGCAATGCGACCCGATGTCAGCAGGCGCTGTAACCGCCCTGTCGAAACAGGACAAACATCCCGATGGAGGGGGGTTTGGGTGTTATATTGCGGGGGGCTCGGCTGGTGATGAGAGCAAAGCACAAGCATCCAATCTACAGATGTTGACGGTAGGTTGGCTGCGATGTCGTAAAGACTACGTCGTGACCCTTCAATTCCGAGAGCGGACCTCCGCCAAAAGTGGCGCGTTTGTCAACGGCTAAATCGATGGAGCCTGCTATACATCTGGGAACACGACAAGCCATCCAGAAACCTCGGAAAAATCTTAAATGACCAACCCCATGCGTCACCAGATCCGGATTAAATTTTATAAGGTTATGATTTTTGGATTCTCACAGTTCTTTATCCGGTCCGACAAAATTCAAGCTCCTTAGTGGAGGAAGCACCGACGGCAATGGGACGACAGGCAACAACAACGGGCAGAAGAATCCGAGAATCCGGGAAGCGCCAACATCAAGTCCAAAGCTATTTTTAGTCGCGTGCCTACAGCATTGTTTTTTTTTTTTTTTTTTTTTTTAATCGTACGCAAAAAAAAAATGCTGACTCTAGCATGGACTGAAAAATTAGCTGCGGCAAACTTTTTCTCGCCGGCTTCTCCGTGGGGAACCCGGCGTGCAGAAGTAGGACATATCCCGCTCGAAACGCCGCTTCCGCCGCGCCATCGTCATCGTCGACAAACGGCGGCCGCTTTTTAAGATCCCGTTGGTCGTCGCCGCGCTAGCGACATTAGCATGCAAACACGCTCACGCGGGACAATAAACAAGAGCGCGCCAATTAGAATGGATGCTCGCCATTAGGATGCGGGGAGCTTCCGAGGGCCGCAATCATCGCGCTGCAATCACAAAATAATCACTGGGAAATTCTTGCTGCGCTTCTACGGGCATATAAAGCAGAAAAATTAAAAATAAATGTGAAAAAAAAAGATTCACGCATGCGCTAGTGTGTAACGTGTATGTTTGCGCAGTCCAGGGATGCCGAGCATCATTACTACAGTACAGTCGCTGCACCAAAAATAATTTTACACTACAAGTAGGTCAAGAATATCGAAGTCACATGGGGCGGTTCGAGATTGCTCATTGTTATGGGATCCTATGACCCCACCCCAAGCCCCCCCATTACAACAAATACATAAAAACAGGTCACGGATCAACAGAGAATACAGGGTAACTCAGAGTTCCCGCTCCCGAGCCACTTCACAGACGTGTTATCCGGGCGGTTCTGGTTTTCACCCCCCTCCCCACCCCTCCCGCCACCTAAGAGGGCCAGAAAAAGGACAAACAGAAAATCCTGCTAAACATTTGACCCCCAGATATGCTCCCCCCCCCCCCCCCCCGAGCCACTTCTGACATTTTCTCAACTGCGTGTTCACCTGGGCGGACTCGACGCATGTGACTGACTGCTGTCAACGCATGTCATACCCGAGCGCATTATTTCCCGAGGCGGTCCGCCTCCAAACATGCATGCGAGAGGAGTCGCAAATGAGACCCACTCAGGGAAGAGCGAGCAAAGGGGGGTAGGGGCTATTGTGAGGGTGTGGGTGGGCAGGTCTTGAGACCCATCAGTCAGCAAATATTCGCTCTCCATTAACGACAAGTTCGCCAGGGCTGTTTCGGATCCGTCAAGATCACTTGGACCGTTTCGTGAAATGATGCGGCCCTACCCCCCTAGGTGTCCCCCCACACCCCCTCCCAATTTACTCTCTCGCACCACTTGTTCGCTTAATGCGGGCGTGATGGCGAATTGACTCTTAACACTGCACACTTCATTGTGCCCGGTCGCCGCTAAGCTGCTTTTAAATAGCCGCGTGATCAAATATGACACAGTTGAACACACCGACATGAGGGAGGGGGGTTGCGGGCAGGGGGTGAAAGGCACTTTGATACAGATGGAAGTGGCCTGGATTGCTTTTGTTTACATCACCGTCTATTTCCGGTTGCGCGGCTCCATGACAAAAAAGAGATGTAACAGCTCGCGGAAGAATGCAGCAAATGGCACATGGAGGGGCTTTTACCCATACTTTTCCCGTTGATTCAGTTACATTGGAGCGCCACGTTGTCCGCCGTCATTTTCACGAGATGGCAAAACAAAGAGAGAAAATGGCGGCCATTTTCCCCCCTGTTTGTCATAGAGGAATTTGTCCATCATGTGGTCACCCGACAAGACGATTCCGGTTCCCTACCTGTTTCCCGGGAGATCTGGACAAAGGCCTCCACGCCGCTCTCGCCGTAGTTGCCCTCCGAGGCCAACGTGGACACGTAATTCCACTCCATGGCCGTCACGATGTCCATCATAGCCTGCGCCTGGTAGGAATCCGGCGGCACCACGCGTGAGAAGAAGTCGTAGCGGGTGTTGTCGCTCAATTCGGGCGCCGTGGAGGCGTAGCTGATTTGCGGGATCTGGAGAGATGGAAGCAAGAAAGAGCTAGTTAGCCGTTAGCTCAATGGGTTGCAATTTGGGAGACGGCCTGAGAGCTCACACACACACACACACACACACACAGAAATACAAGTCTTATTTGCATTCATGGCAGAGTGTGAGTTCAATGCCAGTCTGAAGGCAAAAACATCCAAGGGTCAGCTGTCCATCACACACATTTCAGAAGAATCAAAAGTGCTGAGCACAGCCCAACTGGGATAGAGGAATTAATTGACACTGTGTGTGCGTGTGTGTGTATGTGGATGTGTATGTGTATAAAATCAAATGTTTGAGTTACATCGATACATTTTTTTTCATGTGCACACTAAGTCCCCACCATGTCGCAAAAACGTGGAAGTGTGTGTGCGCGCATGTATGTGTGTGTGTGTGTGTGTGTGTGTGTAAAAATCACATTTCATAGATATTTTTTTCATGTTTGAAATTTGGTACCCATGGGCCAAATGCCTCACATCCCCACTATGTGGCGAAAACGTGAAGTGTATGTGTGTGCGTGTGTGCATGTATGTGTCTGTCTGTGTAAAATTACACTTTTGAGTTTCATAGAAACATTATTTTTCAAGTTTAAAATTTGGTCCCCATGGGCCAAATCCCTCACATACCAAGTCCCCACCATGTAGCAAAATTGTGAACGTGTGTGTGTTTATGTGCGCACGGAGTGCTTCCGGGCCGTGTTGTAGCCGCGTGAACAAAACAGATGATAGTTGTAGTCGTGTCATTTTGTTGGTTATACGGTATGCAAATTTCGCAGGGGGGCGCAGATGGCAAATAAACTCAAAAAAACAACAACGCAGGTGCGCCCCAGTACATGAATGAACATCTCGTCTGGGTCGCTTTGTCCGCGTGCACTCCCCGTAAATAGACACATATCCATTTCAAAGGGTTTTTTGTGTTTTTGTTATGGTGTTTTAGATTTAACCACAAAAAAAAAGTTGAAGAGGCACTAACCCCGAGAACTGCCAACCAACCGCGCTCATGTCGGCGACCCTTCAGAATAAAGCGACCTTTTGAAATGCCTCATTACCCAAATCGTGTGTGTATGTAAATTTCACGTCGGCAAATGTGCTCTTTTCAAATAAATAAATAAAAAGGGCGAGCGATCAACTGGTCACGAGGAAGCGTGCAACCTTCCGAAATGCAACCTTTTTATCTGCGCGACAATAAAATGCCGTAGCAATAATGGAGGCGTCGCGCCAGCCTGATGGATCGTCTCGGTCCGCAGCTAATTAACCCGAGCGAATTGCACATGTGCTCGCTTTCGTTTGATAACGCCGTGGAGTGATGGTGTTTTAAGCATCCTCCATTTTTAATTGTTTTGTTTTTTGGATTTAATAATTGACACAAAAGCTCCGATGGAGGAGGAGGAGGAGGAGGATGGCTGACTAGATGTTGCTTTTAATTGCGCGGGAATGAGACTCGGCTATTGGTCAAGCCATGTCGGGTTCAGGGTCTAATTGGGAAGAAGGGACCGCCGCGGAGCGCTGCGGGTTGGCAGGGGGGGGGGGGGGGGGGGCGTGGCTAGAATTCCGATGCATCTCACCTGGCGAGTCCTGGATGGAATTTTCCACACGCTTTTGGAGTGGATTTGTGTCAAATGAACCTCCATCCAAACTAATATAAGACATCTACAATACTAGATTTTTTTAAAAATTTTGTATTTATTTATGTGTCTATTTATTTATTTGTCTAGTTATTTTTTACATTTATTTAGTTGTTTGTTTTGTTATTTATTATTTGTTTGTATATTTATGTATGTATGTATGGAGGGATGTATTTATTTGTATTTCTATGTATGTATTTGTTTGTTTATTTACATTGGTTTTTATTTAGTTATGTATTTATTTATTAGTTTGTTTGTTTTGTTATGTATTTATTTGTTTGTTTAGTTATTTATTTATGTTTCTATTTGGGTTTCTAGGTAGCTAGCTATTAGCTATCTATTCGCTAGATATTAGCTATCTATTCGCTATCTGTTTGCTAGCTATTAGATATCTGTTCACTAGCTAATAGATATCTATTCGCCAGCTATTAGCTATCTATTCGCTAGCTAGCTAGCTTTCTATCTATTGGAGTTACTTCCGGGTTGAGTGAACGCTGGCGCGTGTGGGTGCCGCTGCTCACCCACAGAAAAAAACGTATCCTGTGACTGTAAAGTGACTGAGAGTTTTGAAAGGTGCTTATAAATGAAATGTATTATTATTATTATTTACATTTATTTATTTTATTTTATTAGTAAGGTATTTATGTATTTATTTATGTTTCAGTTTATTTGTTTATTTATTATTTATTTATTTGTGTGTTTATTATTTATTTATTTATTAAATGCGTTGCTGATGCAAAAAAAAAAAAAAAAAAAAAAAAATGTGATCGGAATGTCCCTACGAATCCAAAGTTTTAAAGCCACGACTGCAGCTGAAGTAAATTTGCAGGTAAATTCAAAACAACAGACTGGCCAATACCGATCAATACAACACACACGCCCAAAAGCAATATTTACAAGGGCCACAACCTTACCATATTTCAAAAGCTCTTTACGCTCCGAGCAATATTGTTGTTTACAACTGCGGGTTTGAATCCAAAGAGAGGTCAAATTAAATCACGCGACGGTACAATGTATCGATTGGCAGTTCTCGCCGCGCCGCGCCACGCCATTGACGTTGTACTTCCTTCACGCCGTTTGCCGCTTTTATTTGGCGCTAAACAACATTGGCGTTTCCTTTCATTCGCCGCGCTCGTGCCCCGCGATTGCACTCCACTTCGCGGGCGTTCACTGCGTGGGATAAAAAAAAAATACACGAATGAATAAATAAACAAGACAAAAATCCCCCTTTTACGTCGACAGGCAAATAAACAAGATGAGGGATGGGGAAAAGGGTGGGGGAGCGGGGTTTTGTGGGAAGGGGGTTAGCTACATAACAGCGCAGTAGGGGCTAACATGAGCGGAAAAGAAAGCAAAAGAAGACAACAAGCGAGAAACTTTTAATGGGAGCCAAAAAGAAGCAAAACAATATGAGAGTGAAGGGGGTTTGTGGGGTGGGGAAAAGTCTCAAAGAAAGATAAAATGGGCGGGGGGAGAAAAAGGTCGCAAATTATGAAAAAGACAGCTGGATGAGATGGAACGAGGGAAGGATCATTCCAATGAATGCCAAAATGGAGGCCGAGCAGTCAATGACAGAAACGAGGAAAATCATCTGAAGTGTCAAAAAAAGGAGACAGAGACGGACTAAAGACGCTATTATCCAGCGTTCTGTCCAACTTGAACCGCCTCGTAACGTACAAAAACCTGAACATGTTTCGCTTTTAGCCTATGCTGACATCATTAGCATGTATTCTTGTGGCGTTGGGTGCTAATTTGCATGTCAAGGTCTGCTAGCTTAATGCCAACAGGTTGGAAATGCCATTTTGGGCTAGAATAAATTAGCAAATAGGTCATTGTAATTATAATAATACATTTCATATAGCATTTCAAAACTCTCAAGGTCACTTTACAGTGACGGAATAAGCCACACGCGGCAGCGTTCACTCAACCCAGAATAAGTCAAATAGAGAGAAAGCTAGATAGCTAGCTAATCGCTATATAATAGATAGCTATCTGACTATATAGCCAAAAGATAACTAGCTAGAGAGCCAGATAGCAAATAGACAGCAAATAGATAGCTAGCTAGATAGCCAGCAAGGTAGCCAGCTAGATAGCTAATAGACAGCAAATAGACAGCTAATAAGTAACACACTTAACTCATTCAGGAATTTATTCGGGAATTGAAAATATGACATAGATCGCCATTCCTGAATTTGTTCTGGTTTTGATTTTTATTCATGCTTGGGTGTCGATAAAATGCTGGCCAAGGCCTCTGGTGCAGCGTTTCCATTTTTTTCCATGTTAGCGCTTTGTTCCACCTTCAGCTGTTATTAAAGCGCTATATAAACCAATACAATGTATTGCATTGTATTTTGGAATTGCGGTGCATTTGTTATAGGCGAGGTTAGCCCAGCATAGCATGTTAGCTTCTGAATTTGACTTTGTTTTCTTGATAACACTTGAACTGGATAGCGGCGCTCTCGATTCGCCGAGGGTATACCGGGAAGGACGCCGCATGTTTTTCATTTTCTACACGCCGCTAGCACAAAGCGTCAGTTGGTCGTGTGACATTCTTCTTGCTGTCGGCACGCGGGCGCCGAGGCCCGAGCTAAAATTGAAAGGCGTCGCCGCAGCCGCCAGCGACTGAACGATGGCGACACGCAAACGCTCGACTTTGGAAGCGTTCTGTTACCATTCTTTATAAACATTATGTTATGCATTGCTAAGTGGACGTGTGTCCAGCCACCGCCCCTCCCAACCCCATCTATTAAGTGTCTCAACATTAGCTCAGCTTCATTAAAGAAAGTGACACACGCAACATGGCCGCCTCTCCCGACACATTGCGTCAAGCTAGCTACATTTTATTTCGTTATTTTTTAACCACCCGATGCAATTTATCGTGGACAAAAGGCCGTCTGGGTTTCACACGCAATTCCAACCTGTGGCGTGAGAGCGAGAAAAGCGTTTATTGCTTTCTAGCCGGCGGATAAATACCCGCTCGCTCGCTCGGGTGGCTTACAAACCTCATTGTGCATGAAGCAATAAAGGCCGCAGAAAAATAACCAACTAATTACATTTATGGTAGACGAGGCCACCTTGAGCCATGAGTGGGAAGCACAATAAACCGCCACCGAGGCCAAATATCAAACGGCCGTGTGGAAGCCAATAGAATTCAATGGATTGTCAATGCAGGGAAACGTTTGAGAAATGCGTACGAAAAACGGCAAATAGAGGGAATGCAACAATCTCGGCTGAACTCATTCACTGCCATTCATGAGTATTCGAGAATTGAAAATATGACATAGAGCGCCATTCCCAAAATTGTCAGGGTTTTATTTTCTCATGCTTGGGTGCCAATAAGGCGCTGGTCATGTCCTCTTGTAATGTTTTTTTTTTCCTTTCCACAAAGGGGCAGCATTTCCCTTTTGTCCATGTTAGCGCTTTGTTCCAGCTTCAGCTGTTGTTAAAGCACAATGTAAATCAATGTTTTGAATTGTATTTTGTACATCTGCCCCCATTTCAATCTCAGATAACTCCAGACCCATATAATTTAGGAATTGATGTATTTTTTATGATGAAAGAAGATAGCCTAAGGTTTTTAACGCTAATATAAATGTTTATGTCGTCCTCAAACTCAATATTCTGTGGGTCCTGGAATTCGAGCGACAATGACAAAAACCCTGGCACTGGAGTGGACACGTTTTGCACAACGTCTGGCAGAGAATGAGGTAAAAATATGGCTACAACGCTAAAGGGTGTTGTTGCTAAGTTGCTAACACCATCCTGTCCTGAAAGCACCTTCCTCCCCATCCCCCTTGACCCAACGTCAGCTACTTGGTTTCTGATTGGCTGTCGAAAACATCGTCACCTGTTTTGCTAACTCATTTGTGCGCTTTTAATTAATAACCGCTGACATTTTCCTTAACAACACCCGAAATGCCAAATTTGGCAATTATGACTCCGCCGTTTTCAGAGTTCACCTGTAGCCAGCTGTTTTGTTGTGTTTTTTTGGGGGGGTGGGGGGGGGGGGCGTTTCAACACCAGCCAACCTTTTCCCGAGACAATCCCTTTGTGCTAATTGTAGCTCCAAAGCGGCTACGCAGGCGAATGGCCTCGTGTTGCTAATTAAAAAGGCATCTGATATTTGGTGTGACGGGGGGGGGGGATACCGACTGGCCGCTCATCTCCCAACATCAAACAATGACCCCCCGATCCTCCTCCTTTCTCATCTCCGACTCCCTTGTTCCCGCGCTATCGCTCTCCTGCTTTTATGCCTCGCCCGGCTTATTTACACTCTCTGTCCTCGCATCCCTGCGGGTGTCCTATGCCATCCTGTCCAGTCCTTCGAGTCTCTCGCCAGATACACAAACCTGATATATTAACCGAGAGAGCTAATGCTAATGCTAAGTTGAAAAGTTTCATTTTTAACTCATTCACTGCCATATACGAATTTAATTTCATTTCTAAGCGCCTTTCAAAACTTTCAAGCTAACTTTACAGTCACAGGATAAGTTTTTCTGCGGGTGAGCAGCGGCAGCCACACGCGCCAGCGTTTACTCAACCCGGAAGTAACTCGGATAGAAAGCTAGCTAGCTAATAGATAGCTAACAGATAGCTAGGTAGGCCTTCACTCAACCCGGAAGTAACTCAGATAGAAAGCTAGCTAGCAAATCGACAGCTAATAGATAGCTAAGTAACTTGGATAGCTAGCTAACTTTTAGATATTTATATATTAAGTAAACTTAGGAATTAGCTCTTTTTTTCTGATGAAAGAAGAGAGTCCAAGGTTTTCTAATGCCTGTATTGAATGGTTATGTCGTCCTAAAACACAATATTCTGTGGGTCCTGGAATTCAAGTGACAATGACAAAAACCCTGGCACTGGAGTGGACACATTTTTGAAACCAGGCCAGACCGATTAAAAAAAAAAAAAAAAACCCTATTTGCAGTAAATATTCGGCCATTTTTTTGGTATCATTCCAAATACCCCCGCCTCCTACTCAAATGCTAACAGCGTTGCTGTTCCCTCCCTTGACACCCCCCCCCCTGTCCCCGTGCTATTCACACTAATTTTCACCTTCTTTCCTCTATTCGCATCTTCCGAACAATCTTCCTTCCCTGTCACACGTTTTTTTTCTCCTTTTTGCGCCACGCTAGGTTGCCGTCGACGCCGCTCTTTCTTTAACTCTCATGCGTACGCCGGTTGAAAACGGGGGGAGGGGGTAGGGGTGGGTGGTCGGCGTCTCAGAACATCACAGATCCAGAGAAGCGTTTCAACTTAAAAGGGGTGAAAACACGTCTTTTTCGTGCTCCCCTCCCGTCGCGCCGCTAAGCATTCTCGCAACTTCTTGCTAGCTGTCGACCTTCAAGGAGCGTCGTATCAAACGAGCGCCGGTGATCGCCGGAAGGAGACGACAATGAAAGTCGGCCTATATAAGCACAATTGGAGGAGAAGACGCGGCGAACGGCAGTTTTGTCAACAAGACAATCGTATAAACATTTTGTCAGTAGACCAAAATCTAGGATTTTGTCAAAATAAATTCAAGGGCCCTAAAATCAGATTTTGGTTGCGCTCAGATTCACAGATCACGGATTTAAGCAACTGTTTTATCCTATTTTTACCACAGAATAGTTAAAACTGTAGAAAACATCTACTGTGCGCTGTGTTACCGACGACTGAAAACCATCAGTAAGTGGAGCTATCTATTGGCTAGATAGCTAGCTTGCTATCTATTTCAGTTACTTCTAGGGTGAGTGAACACTGGCGCGTGTGGCTGCCGCTGCTCACCCACAGAAAAAAAAACTTATTCTGTGACTGTAAAGTGACCTTGAGAGTTTTGAAAGGCACTGATAAATGAAATGTATTATTATTATTTTTAGCTAGATAGCTTGCTTTGTTTCTATTTGAGTTACTTCCGGGTTGAGTGAACGCTGGCACGTGTGGCTGCCGCTGCTCACGCACAGAAAATGTTATCCTGTGACTGTAAAGTGACCTTGAGAGTTTTGAAAGGCGCAAATAAATGAAATGTATTATTTTTATTATCTTAATAGCATCAATTGCTAACTCGTTTCCAAATACTTATAATTACATTTCAGTCAAGGTATTTTTGTCAATTTAAAAAAAATGTATTTTCTGCTTCTCTGAATATGTTCAAATAGGACATATGCGACGATGCTAATAGGCTAAAGACACGATTACCGTTGTCTGCTGTGCCTTGTTTTTTGCTAGGTGTTGCTGTATCATGTATGTTCAAGTAGGTGCGGTTTTCAGGTGTAGAATTAGTTTGACGACAATGCTAATTTCGGCATTATTGCACATCTTGCGTTAGCATTAAGCTAGTGAAGTTTTGTTCGATGAAATGACAGTTTGATTGAACGGTTGTGGTGTTTGGATAAATCATCGTTTTTCTCGCTTTACAGCGGACATGCTAGCACTTTTTTAAACAAGTTTACACACTGTCGTAGTCGTCAACAGCGAGGGAGTTCACTCGGAGGCCATCTTGTCGGGTGAACGACTTCACTTGAGCACTTTTAGATCATTGTTTTCAAAAAAATAAAACATAAATAAATAAAAAAGCATGAGTCAGCTTTGAACGAGCGCTGCTAAGTGGCGGTCGTCTGGCGCGTCAGCAAATTCGGAAATCCGTCGGTCAAACTAAGGGAATGAAATGACACCTCACGAGGTCGGCGTCTATTTTGATGCCAAAATAAAAGAGTAGAAAAACATGGAGTGCGTTTTTGGGGGCCCAAACAAGTTGTGTCGAATAGTGAGCGGGGAAAATGGCCGCATCATCGTTTTTAAATGGATTCATTCATTTTTAATCACGTGTGGACGTAACTGACAGTAATTACGACTTGGCAACGAGCGGCGGGCGGATGGAAGGCTTTTTGGCCTGTCGTGCGCAAAAAAAAATATCAATAAAGTCGACAATTCATCGATTTTAGCTCCATTTTCATCACTTGGTTGCTGATTACGACAGTTTTTTTTCTGTTTTTTTTTTTTTTTGTCAGTCGGTCTCAATTTATCCGTCAGACTATCACATGACGTCCATCAGATTGCAGGCCAGTATCATCCACCGGTCAATCTGTCTCGGCGGCGGCGAATGTATTTCGCAGGAATTCATTGAATAGAGTAGCGATTGTGTGACTTTGGCACTCGGAGGGCTAATCAACAAATATTTCCCCCACCTTTACCCCTTGCGGTTATGTAAAGTTGCGTGTGTCTCTCTGAGTGACAGGATCATCCGCCGCAATCCAAAATATGAAGCTTTCCCAAAGAGACTGGAAAGGAACGAGAGGCCATGTTTAATTCATAGCCGCCGCACCATTAAATATATATCTGGACATTAAGGGGTAAAGCCGACTGTGGCACGACGGATCTGCTGAGATGTGAAGAAGAGGGTGGGGGTGGTGGATAGGGGCTGGACACCGACCCTCGCTCCATCTCATACACACCCTTGGTGAAACCGGCGGCGCGCTACATCTTATTTGGGCGGCGTGATGGATGTAACAGATTGCTGGGCGGTCGAACGTGTTACGGAAACGCACTTGGAATTGGTTTCTCGCGGTGATACGCTGCCATTGCGGAGCGCCAAGTGACTGACTGAGGGGGTGGGGGGGGATTAGCCAACTGTTTACATTTAGCCTTGATTCGATGCGACGGCCTCATATGCGCGTCGCGCGGCAGATTGACGAGCGTCGGCGAGCGGGCGTTTGAGCGCATCCGCAAATTTATAGCATGTCGGGCGGTGCCGACACCCGCCGTGCCGCGCTAAGTGGCGAGTGTTATATGGTTTGTCACCTGGAATATGCTGCGTGCCGCAAAAAGATAGCATCCCAAATTCGATTTCGACACCGATGAAGGGGAGAGGAAAATGACAAATTACTGAGCGATTTCAGAGCACGCCGTGGTCACCTCCGCTGGACGCTGACTTAGGACGATTTAAACGCGAGCAATTGATATACCAACGGGGGGAAATGGTTCACGCGATTAGCTCGGTTCTTTCAACACTGTGCCAATCGATTCAACCTGTAGCGGTCATGCTTCAATCATAACGTGTTTGAGGTCAGAAGAGGACAACGTTGAGCTTTGAGTGAGGATAAAGTCCGTCAAATACAAAGTCCAACTACTAAAAGATTCATTTTCATGAATATCAGAACAGCTGGTCTACAATCGCTAACTCAAAGTCATGAAACAATACCGCCGACGATCGCCCGTGAGAGCATATTGGAAGATCGACGCACTTTCAATCGATTTCAACTATAGATGAAAAATGCTCAAATCTACAGATTCTGTAGTAGAATGTGAAAGGTGACCCATGAGTGGACAAAAATCATTGATTTGAACCAATATCAATGATCACGATTAATCGGCGGAACAATCAATTTTTAACTCATTCGCTGCCCTTCTAGGCATTGAAAAGTAGCCAGATGCCGAATCGGTCACAGCAAAGACGCTAACGCAATGCCAACAGGGGACTCTGACATCAGCTCACTTCCGATTGATCCGCAAAGGTGCGATATCAAACTTTCTACCTTTCTTCAGAACAACTTCCACTTAAAACTAACGTCACGGATCGAAAACGCAACCCGTCAAGGCGGAACGTCAAGCTGCAGGTATCCTTGGCCCGAACTCGCCAGGCCTCAGGCCATGCAGGCCAATCGTTGAACCTCATCGAACTGTGTCATGTAGATGAAGCCTCAGTCAGACTTTGCCCTCAAGCAAATCAACACACACACTGAAGCTGATTTCACACCGCCGTCGGTATTCCTCTGTTCAACCATCTCAAAAAAATTCTTCTCTGCAAGGATGAGGCGGACCCCGGAGGGCACAGGCGCCCGGTTTGAACACCCGCAGCCATTGTTTTTACACATGTCGAGATTTTGTGCAACGCCACGAAATAATTCAAACCCCCGCCGTTAGCTTGAGCATTTGGGTCCCGCGACACTTCATACCACAACTGGTTGGGCCAAAATACCGCTTGAAATGAATTTTGAATGGTACATGTATAATTCAGGGCGAGATATTACACGGCGCAGAGAGGGAAAAGGGAATTTTCAGCCCTGGATTGTGATGAGGATCACTTGGTGTCGCCGCGGGCGTTGCTTCGCGTAGATACGGACGCTAACGTTACCGGCAGGTGAGTGAAGCTGATCAAAATCTTGACAGGCGAGATCCCGGGATGGGCCGGTTTCACTCTGACGTTAATAATTTAAGCTTTTTTCGGGAAAATGTTTGAGGTTGAAAAAACCAGATGAAAAGTTGCGCAAAGTTGAGTCTTTGGTTCGGAAAATCCGAACATTTTTTTGGAGACTTTATGATCAGGGAGACCTCGTGGCAACATTTCAGATGTCCTGCGTTATTAGCTTGAAGGAACCCTTAAAACATGTACCGGCGTTTTCTTTCGCATTTATTTTTAGGTCAAATCCGAAAAATGAGTTCAATGACGTTAGAAGGATTTTATCGAACGTCCTAGTGCACGTTTTTGTTTTTCGTCCGTATCATAACAAATTGTTAGTTTCTACTCAGTAATTTGTTGTCAGCCGTGTGGTGTTGATACTTGATGGCCGCCATAAAAAAAAACTTCAAAACACGCAATCACCGCCGATAAATATCTTTTGAGGTAGGCGGGCATTCGGCCCCTAGCGAGGGAATCCGTATCAGCATTTGCAAAAACTCACCCGTGGGTGACGCGGTGGCAAGTGTAATTCAATACTGTCAGATACGACGCATTGGGTCCCTGTAATCACATCGGCACGCCTGTGACACGGCGCGACGTTGTCGAAGCGTTTCCCTGATTGCGCCGCTCTTTGGATCGTACCTCGTTGTATTTGGATAAAACGAGCCCAGAAGGACAAAAAGTACAAAAAACGGACAATGCTAGCGAGACGTTGCTCCGAAGGCTTTCAAGCGTGAATATAAAAACAAATGAGTAAAAAAAAAAAAACAATATTGCAAAGCGTTCAAGGTACATCGACTCCAAATTTGTCGTACTACTGAAAAAAAATAGAAAAAGATGTACTGGGTGGCTACGCTTCACTGTCGCTCAACATCACCAAGCTTTGTAAAAACAAATCCTACTTCAAAACTACTCCCGTTTTGAGATACGGTTCATACGTCGTAGCGAAACGTGTCCACGCGGAATGCTAACCGGCGGCGATGAGTCATTGAGTCGCGGCTCCTTCTGAGTTGTTTGTCTGGCTGCGCTTGTGCTGCATCTCATTGCGAACAGGTGAGTGAAGGTCAAGGACGGGCGTGTGGAGGGGTACGGCGGGGGGCACTGAAGCTAACAGTTTCTATCTGCCTGCGCATGAATGATGAATGAACGCGCAGCGTTTGAGCAACGTGCTAGCGTGTAACGTGTGTTTGCCGAAGCACCTGGGCGGATTCCACTATAAATATTTACGAGAAGCGAATCTAAGGTACTAATGATCACATTGTGCCGACTCAGCAAAAAGTAAGCGCCCTCCTGCAGACTCCGACTTCATCTCCGAGATCTTTGGCCCCTCTTCCTTGGGGAATTGTCCTGCTTCGATTCAGGAACAAGTAAACAGAACAAGGGTAGTTTTCCTTTCTCCGCTCCGCCCGTTTGCCGGCGCCTTGGGTCGATTTTCACCCGCCAAAGAGTGCGAAAAGCTACTTCGAAATATGTCCGTGCCCTCATTAGCCTCCGGGTGCCATTGTGTCACAGTTTCCTAGACAATATACTAAAGATAGCATGAGCGCTAGCCGACCATGACGTAAATATCACGCATGTTAAGACGGCGAAGCTGAATGTCATGCCGATCAGATGGCAAGATGGCCGAAAAGAGGGCAACAGACGCATTGCTCAAGGTTACATGAAAACCACGATAGCAATTTGTGGATGTATGCTAACCCACCGTGCGATTCATACACACGCACATGGAGTTGAGTGTTATTTTCAGTAACAAAATAACGAGGCTAGCCGCCCCCTCCCCCCTCAAACTTTGTGTTCAAATAAGTCTTCCCCAAGAGGGACTTGAGGCGATGTCGTCTGATGTGGCCGAGCGACAGATGGTCTCCGTAAGGGAAGAAAGATGGATCCAAAAAGGAATCTTTAGCGACCAATCCCAAATGCTAACGACAACGACAACAAACAGACAATATGTTCTATAGCTTTCTGAAGGTGCATAAAATGGGACGATACTCCAAAAAAAACTAATCTCGCTTTCCATCCACCCACTGGCCAGGTCTTGCATCTCCTACGGGAGGCTGGGTGGGCGGAGTGGGGGGGGGGCAACAACTGCTACCCTGACTCAACCTCATCCTACCACTCTCAGCCTCTTTCCAACCCTGTCAGGGGCTATTTATTCAGCCTGGCGAGTCATTTCCAGACCAGTGTCCCTCCCCTGCCCCTCCAACCTCTATCTACCCCCCATCCACCCCGCCAGGCTGAAACGTGGGACCCTATCCCGCTCCGAGCTATTGCGTCTAGCTTGCTTCGGCGCTCGTTAGCATGCAAACGCCGTCGTGGGAGGATATTTTGGCACTCTTTTTCTTCCATTTAGCATCTGGAGGACCACAAAGAAGCGTTGTTTTGATCAATTTAATGATGAGGCGCTAGACGCAACATATTAGCAATAAGCGTGGTCAGGGGAGAGGGGGCTGAGGGGGGGTTATTGACGAAGCAACTTACAAGCTACGATGAGATCTGACTTCAAATGTCTGTGAGGGGTGTTGGGGGAGCTTTGATCAATACACGTGTTGCTTCAGCTAATTGAATCTGACATTCATAATTGCAGGAGGTAAAGCTAACGTGATCGGGGCAAAGGGGAGGCGTGTCTCGTCCTCGCTTTTGATGAGACTTTTTTTTGAAGTCTGGAAAACGCCTTGACTCTATATCGATTTCCATATTGGCTAACCGAGACACGGCGGTTTATTTAGCCGGCAAAAACGAGTATCACAGCGCTTGATTTACGGTTTGGTGGTGATACAAGATGGATGACGACGCTAGGACGTGGTGGGCGGTGGGGGTGTTACGAGTCATGACCGATCCCGGCAAGCCACCGTGACAGAAACAAGGGCTGAAGGGACACGGACGGAAGACAAACAGATGCGTCGGCAACGTCGGGGACAGGCCGGCAGCAAGCTCGCAATGTGATGGAGCACAAAATAACACCTCCCATGCCCTCAAGTGGGACCACTTGTTTTTCTTCTGCATCCTTACACATTTTTTAAAAATATAGATATTTTTGTAATATACATCTGAATTTTTGTTAATGAATAGCTATTGTTTTTCTTATTTCATAATAATAATAATAATAATAATACATTTCATTTATAAGCACCTTTTTATAAGTGCCTTTCAAAACTCTCAAGGTCACTTTACATATATATTTAAAATGTGTATATATTTAAAAAATATATACACTTTAGTGCTTTAAAATATATATATACATTTTTATTTACATTCTTTTTTATGAAAAAATAATTTATTATTATTTTATTTCAATATATATATATATTTTTTTAAATAAAGTACAAAAGTATATGTATATATGTATATATTTTATTATTATTATTATTAATATATATAATTTTTTTCATAATAATAATATTTATATATATAATTTAAATATATACATATATAATTTATGTATTTTTTAAATATGTATACATATTTATAAGCACTTAGAAATATATTTTAAGGCAAAAAATAAAAATCTATCTACGTATCTATCTCCATGTAAAATATTGTATATATATATATATTTTTTTTTTTTTTCAAAGTAAAAACATATTTGTATAGACCTTCGTCTTCCTCTTTTTAATGACATAACATAAATATGACATGACACCGATTCTCTATTTTCTCAATTTCCGCATCCGCGGGGACATTAAATGAACGCACACAAGCGCACGCAAAAGAAAAATAAAAATAAAAATGTGGTGTCAGCACCTGATAACGCGGTGGCTAACCGACTCTCGCAGCCGAGCGGAAAAAACGTCGGCCACCAGGGGACCATATCCAACTCCACAGCCTTTATTGCTACGCCATTCCGAGGAGGGAATGGATGGATTACTGTTAAAAATATAGATTTAAAAAAAATTGGATGCTACAGCTCAGCATTTGTCTGAAGCTAACGTGAAGCTAAGCTTTTTTAAATGAAGCCGATTTGGATTGCGTGAGGCCTCGTATTCGTGTTCAGGTGGCAACGGATAAGCGTGTGCGGAGCTTTTTGTGGCTTTTCACAGCATGTTGTGCATGTATGTGTGTGTATTTGCACAACAAGTCGAGGGACAACCCCGTGGTGACTGACCAATAACTGACTGGTCAGTGAGCTGGCAAAAGCCGGATGTCCCCTTGGCACTATGCCCTCAGTGTGAAACACACACACAGCAGATACAGGAAGCACTGAGGAGAGCAGACAGTTGGTGTTCAATGATACAACCCCGTTTGCAACAGCAACAAAAAAATAGGTGAAAAGGAAGCAGCGCTAAAGGTGATAGGGCCGTGTACCAAAATAAAAAGCTACCTTCTCCCAGGAAGTGACATTTTGAGACCATTTCATATGCACAAGAGTCAAATCCTCGCTATAATTTTGTGTGCACACCCCCTAGCTTGATGCTAACGCACACAGCAAAAGGCCATTGAAAGGCTAACAAAACTAGCATCCATTTAGCGGTGATATAGCCTCATTCTTTCAATTCAATCTAATTACTTCACTTTGTATATTCACAAAGTACAAAAACATTTGCACGGCCATTTTGATTCTCAACACACGTTTCCTCAAATTCTCGCCGAAAAGTGTTTACGCGTCACGCATTCCGCCGAGTCAAACCCGAGTGAGAATTTCTTTCATGTACCCGCAAAGACACAAAAGAGCTGGCGCGACTCAGCTGGCGCCGAGCGAAACGCCCAAGTGCCAGCCATCGACGCGGGAGCCAGGAAAGACGCTTCGCTAATTGTTTACTTCAGAGTAGCAAGTTATGTGGCGCGTACACTGCTAATTATGTTGTTAGCGTGGTGCTAGGGGGATGTTTACATTTTGTTCGCATGTTTTTGGGGCCATTCCAAATGCAATTTTGTTACAAATATAGCCGGCCAGCTTGGTTTTATTTAATTAGTTATTTTTGTTTCTTTATAAGATAAGGCGGCCATCTTAAAAAATGGAAGATTGCTGTCACATGTACAAAATCTGCTACAAATTCTTTACCGTCAGCCTGGAAACTCAAAGTTGTTGGCAAAATGCCCACCAGGGAAATAAATCAAAGCTAACAATTTAATCTCAATTCTCCTGAGTTAGCTTGATTTCATTAGCGTGAACGCTAACACGGATTAGCGCGCGGAGTTTACGCCATTCATATTTGATTCCGGGCACGTGAAATATGAATGAGCCAGAGCTACATCACGGCAAGTTGCAACCCTGGGAAGAAAACAACCCCCCACTATAGCTAGCTAGCTGTTAGCTATTAGCTGTCAAGCTGACTTGCTGTAAGCTGTCTAGCTGGCTAGCTGTTGGCTATCTGGCTATCTATTAGCTATTTATTTGCTATCCATTAGCTAGCTTTCTATCTATTTGAGTTACTTTGGGGTTGAGTGAACTCTGGCGCCTGAGAGTTATTTAACTGGATGGCTTCAGAAGTAGCATAAGGGCAAGGAAACTGACAACTTCCTTGAGTGCTTTTGCTCCCTTTTAACAATTGCGTACGACGTTGCACGACTGCGATTTCACGTCAGAGTAAAAAAAAAAAAAAAAAAAAAAACAAACAAACATTTGTATACAATTTTGATGACATTATCATTACATCATTTTTTAAATAAAAAAGGTCCAACAGTGCACTTGTATTTTCGTTGCCTTTCAAAAAAGGAAGATTATGCTGCGGGGCTTCTTCGGGCGGAAAAAAAACATCTCTGCGTTAGCAAGATAAAAGCGACACGAGCATACAAAAGAAGTTAAAAAGACTCACTTCACTTGCACATTTTTGCTTTTGTTCCCCCCTACCCCTCACCCAGAATTCTTTTGATACGGCGAATATGGAAGATTTTCACTTTAGCGACTCTCCCGAGAACAAAGTGACCTGCGGATTGCATTCGGCGAGCTAAGCGGCTCAACGTTGACTCGCTAGCTTGACGCTAATTTGAAACATGCAAGCAATAGTCACTTGTGATTCTTCGCTGAGGATAAATAATACAGTAAAGTCTCGTTATAACGATATCGGATATATCGATAGTCCCGGTTATATCGATACTATTTCTATACACGCACGGAGAAAATTACATGCAAACAGGGTCGGATATATCGATAGTCCCGGTTATATCGATATTTTTTCGGACTCCCTTGAATATCGATATAACGAGACTTTACTGTATATATTATGGAAGTATATTTGTCAACAGCAACTCAAATATGATGGAAGACATTTTGTGCTGCATTTAGCAGGCTATCTAGCTAGCTACCTAGTTAGCTATCTATTGGCTATCTGTTTGTTATCTGGCTGGCTAGCTAGCGATCTAGTTAGCTATCTATTAACTATGTATATAGATATCTATGGTTAGAAAGATGAAGTCGGTGGTGTTATCTATTAGCTATATAGCTTTTTTCTTCTCTTCACTTCTTTATATTTATCTAGCTATCCAGCTATCTATCTGTCTGGTTATCTGGATAGCTATCTAGCTGGCTATCTTGCTAGCTACCTAGTTTGCTATCTATTTGCTTTCTATTTGCTATCTGTTAGCTGGCTGTCTATCTATCTAGATATATATTAGCTACATAGCTATCTAGCTGGCTCTTAGCTATCTTTCTATTTATTTGAGTTACTTTCGGGTTGAGTGAACGCTGGCACATGTAGCTGCCGCTGCTCACCTACAGTAAAGCTTATCCTGTGAGTGTAAAGTTACCGCAAGAGTTTTGAAAGGTGCTTATAAATGAAATGTATTATTATTATTACAAATATTGGTCGCTTTAAGGGTTATGATGCTACAATAGCGGCGCTATTCGTTAGCAGTGTGGATACCGAGTGAAATTTTGTTTTTTAATGAAGCTAAACAATATTTTCCAACTGACAGAGAAAGAGGCGGAGGAGATGCGTCTTCGCAAGCCCTCGACTCATTTGTTCACATCCCCCGTTCCCATCAGCGAGGGCTCGCCGCCCACTCCTTCGCGTGCGCACACTTCCGGATACTTAGACAGAGATGCTCTTTTATCTGTCTTGGCAAGCTCCTTGGGGGAAGGGGCAGTTAGCGGTAGCTCAGTGACTTGTGCTAAACAGGAAGAAGGAACTTCCCTCCAGTGGATACACACATACACGCACATATCGATGTACAAATACACACAATCGATGGGCTTAAAAAAAAATGCACTGGGAAAAGTCAAAGATGCTAACAGACGTAATCCGGGTATTTTAGTCAATGGCCGCCAGGTATCGGCGGGATAAGTTAACGTTATGCCCCCCCCCCCCCGAGGTGGCCGCTTGCTACTTTTCCGCCCCGTTAATGCAATTCCGTAATGTCACACCAGAGGACAATTTAGCACCTAATCCATCTTTTCATTATTGGCCACTAGAGCTGTTAGCGGCGAGCCTTTTTGAGCCTCGAATAATTTCATCGTGAATTAGGGATTGGCGAGTTGGTCCGACATGTGCGAATGGAGTGATTTTACAGAGCTAGTTGGAATACTATATGATGGCGTAGTAAGTAGCACTGTAGCGATCAATTTATTTTAATCGATTAACCGACCGATTAGCAGATTTTTGATTTTGTACGATTTGTCGGGTGTAATTTATGTCCATTTGTGACATCATTTAGCATGTGCGATTACATGTTGCTGAATTTGGTGAGTGATGTGGGCGCAACAGCCGTCGTCGCGACAACATATTATTTTTTTCGGTAATGTTTCGGTAATCAAATTATCATTTTAAGTCCGAAAAAAAGTGTTTGATGATTAACTCATTCACTGCCATTCCCGAATATATTCAGTAATTGAAAATATGACATGGAGCATTCTTCCCGAATTTCTTCTTTCTTGCTAAGGGTGTCGATAAAGCACTGATTAGACCTCTGGCAATGTTGTTCCCTTCCACGAGGGGGCAGCATTTGTCTTTTGTCCATGTTAGCACTTTGTTACAGCTTTGCTATATAAATCAATATGTATTGTATTTTGTACACCTGCCCCCATTTCAAGCTAAGATAACTCCAGATCCATATAACTTGGGAATTAACTCATTTTTTCTTGATGAAAGAAGAGCGTCTAAGGTTTCTAACGCTGCATTGAATGTTTATGTCGTCCTAAAACTCAATATTCCGTGGCTCCCGGAACTTGAGTGGCAATGACAAAAACCCTGGCACTGGAGTGGACACATTTTTGCACGTCTGTCAATGAATGAGTTCATTGTTTGGAACAGTGTTATGACATAAGCTTTTCGAAATATTGACTTCAAATAAGGGAGATAAATGTGTTCTTTTATGAAGTAATGGGTCATTACGTTTCCTGACTTGAGTTGATTAAGCAGACGTCGCCAAATGCCAATTTGAAGACAAATGATTTTTGTGGTGTTTCAGACGAGAAATCCACCCGAGGCTTAGCCAACTTTTTTTTTTTACATAAAATCAGCCTCTTTTTTTTAAATACATACTTTAGCTAAATGGTCAAAAACTCCAAACGTCGTTTTCAGTTCAACGATGCTACTGGAACGAAACGGCGGTAATGGAGACACATGAGCCTCCAGCTCTTTGTCAGAGTGTACAATGGGTGAAATCTGTCTGCCTGTCACACACCCACAGACTCCCGCAGACCCCCACACCCACCTGAGGGCCACTGGTGAGATAGATTTCCAAGTGCCTGCAATCTCAAAGAACCTGCCAATCAATGAGTGCTCTTCAATTAGTCGGTCCCAGGTGAATGGGTTTTGGAGGGCCAGACACTTTTTTACGTGTCGGGGTGCTACTTGATAGGTGACATCAGACCCAGAATGACCCACTCACGCTAAAACAAGTCCTATCTGCCAAAATGGATCCAAATCACGCTAACACGCTACCACTACCGCCCACCTGGTGGTGCAAATGAGCCAACAGAATACTTTGCGTACACAAAGAAGGGAAAATGACATTGACAAGAATTAGCAGATCTTTCTGGTGGGCAACCAAAAAAACTTCTGGAGCCCCGAAATTGAACCAGGTGGAACACCATAAGACAATGGTGCCTCCGAGCAACCAAGGCCTACTAAAATAAGTCCTAGCTGCCAAATAAGATCCAAATAACACTAAAACACTACCACGACTGCCCACCTGGTGGTGCAAACGAGCTAACAGAATACACAAAGAAGGGAAAGTGACAGCGACAGGCATCGGAAGATAGTTCTTGTGGGCTACATCTACATCTGCAAACTAGCTTGAATGTCTTAGACAGTGAAAATTGGTTCCTGGGCAATTTATATTTTCTTCTTCTCTCTTTTAAACATGTTAAGAATATGTGACGAGGTGGTGACGGACAGCAAGTTCAACCCAGGGAAAGAAACTTCTGCCAGGAATGCCAATTAACATCCAGGCAGGTATCCGAGGATGACAGCTAACACATCCTTCTTTTCAGAACGCCGTCACAATGCATCATGAACACAAATACAAACACATACACAAATACACAAACACACACAAGGACATTGATCTCCTCGGAGGAAGGAAACGCAAGCAGACAGGCTGACTTAAAGTGTTCATTTTGTGGGGAAAATGGCATCGTTCTCAAAAAATAGAAAGGTACACAGAAGCTGGGCTAATTAGATATTCTTTTTGGGTGGGATCACGTAACACACACTGGCAGGCTCAGGACAGAACACAATGAAAGTGAGCTAGCGCGCGGGTGCTAAGGGGGTAAAAGATGAAAGCTACGTCGGTGAAGAAAAGATGCGTTGACGTAAAGTGCGAATGACTCAAATCAACACAAGTCTATTGTTGACAAAATAAGAGCCTTACACACACACTCGTGCGGGGGTTGACCTAGTTGCGTCGGGTGAGATATCGGTCAAAATAAAAATAAAATAAAGCGACATAGAGAAACGATCGCTCAGCTGTAGCTTGGGCAAACGCAAACTAGCCCAACACACCCGATAAAGACGATACATCCGTTAAATCGCGGCCGTCGATAACCATCGCTGCCGAGTACGCGCATCTGTGATTAATTCAGCGTTATTAGCGTTAGCTGTTGATGCCCCGGAGGCCTTTACGCCACTCCGATGAGATCTCGACGGCGAAGGTATCGCTTTTTTTTGTGTGTCTATTCCTCATTTCATTCCCCTACGCCTCCATTTTTAATGACTCCGAAGCACACCCGCTGCAAGTGTGTTGATGATAGCGACGACGAGAGCGTCTCCGACGGCCCGGGTGGAAGCGACCGATATTATAGCACGTTGAAAAAAATAAAAAATAAATAAAACCTGTAAACCGACGATGTGTGAAGAATAAAAAAGATATCAGAAACAGAAATCAATGTCTTGCAGCGTGACATTTCAAAAGGTCGCTTTTCAGGTGCTGATACATTCATGCAAAACGACCCGCGGACGGAGTCGGAGGAGAGCTCAAGCGTGGCCAAGTACATTTTATTTATTTATTTATCTATGTATGTATGTTTGTATTTATGTATTTATTTATGTATTTCTGTATTTGTTTATTTATTTATTTGTGCATTTATTTATCTATGTATTTATGCATTTATTTAGCGATGTACCTTTTTATTTATTTCCATATGTATTTATTATTTATTTATTTCTGTATTCATCTATTTGTTTATTTATTCATGTATTTATTTATTCATGTGCTTATTAATTTCTTTATTCATGTCTTGATTCACTTATTTATTTATTTATTTATGTGTTTATTTATTGATATGTTAATTTATTTATTGTGAATGTTATTTATTCATATATTTAGTTCTGTGTTTATTTCTGTTTATTTATTTATTTGTTCCTTTTTGTTTATTTGCAAATTTATTTCTATGTTAATTTTATTTATTTATTGTGATTTCTGTATTTATTTTTGTTATTTATCTATTTATTTGTTTTTTTAATTTATTTGTTTATTTTGAGGGAATAGTGCGAGCTGAAAGTGCATTGCACAGAGTGATTGATGAATTTGTATTGATTAAAATATATATATATATATATATATTATTTTCTGTTCGTACATAAAAAAAATACTTCAGACATCATCATGATTGAATGCTGAGCGTTCAAAAGAAAATGTAAAAAAAAATCATCCCCCAATTGTCGAGCGAGTGATAATTATAACCATGTCATGAACAAACGAACAGCGCCGTTTGACTAGCCGGGCGCTGATAAGCAAATCCGTAATTAGCGGACCGGCGCGTGGGGGGCTACGGCTTACAATCACGGCTCATTGGCTTCATTTGTGTTTGTTGAAAAGCTCTCCCGGGCGCTGAACCCGCCCACCCGGACTGAAGTCAAGGAACAAAAACAAAAATGGTGGATTTAAGTCACAGAAAACTATTCCAGCGGCGTTGTTGCACTGCTAACTGGGAAAGCTAATCAACACCCCCAAGATGCACGCACGTTGGCAGCCGGCGCTTTGAACAGACGACGTGTGAACGCGCCGGCGTCGCCCTATTGCTTCTGTGCGTAATCTTCGTACGCCTGCAGAGCGACGTGGCACTCTTCCCACACCTTTGGGTAGTGGTAGGGGGAATGACAAACTTCAAGGATCACCTGCTTTGCGATGCTAGCAGCCTCTACATTAAAAAAATACAATTAGTCACAATACTAAAATGAAAAAAAATAAAATAACTAAAAATAAAAATAAAAATAAATATAAATACAAAAAGAAAAATAAATATAAATACAAAATGAAAAATTAAATTAAATTAAATTAAATTAAATTAAATAAACAATAATAAAATTAAAGTTAAATAAAATGTAAATAAAATAATAAAAACAAAACAAAAATTAAATATAATAAAGATACAATCAAAAATAATTAAAATTAAAATTACAATTAAAATTAAAATTAAAAAATAAAAATAAACAATAATTAAAGTTAAAACAAAAAATATATATATAATAATTTGTAAAAAAAAAAATCCTGAGCAGAGAGAGGGACGGGCCAACAGGCAAAATCATGACAAAAATGGATGGGGGGGGGGGGGGGTAGTTATATCGTAGCAGAAAGCTGACAGGCTATAAAACGGCAAGAGTGATTGATCAAAAATAAAAATAAAAAGAAACATGCAGGAAAGCCACTAACAGGGGTGAGCTAGCGCCTTCTTAATCTCCGCAAAACATTGCAAGCTCATCTCCGGGTGCCGCCTCGTAAAAGCACTTATCGGACTTTGGGTGCATTCGAACAAAGACAGAACTGAAGTTTACAACTCAATCTTATCAACATCCAGTGGCGACAATAAAGACGCAATGAAAACACAGAGAGCTGATAGGACTTTGTTAGCCGCAAGCTAACGCGAAAGCACCTGTGCTTTAAGTGAAGAAGCTAGAGGTGCGTTCAGGTCTCGTAAAGCAACAGCCGATTTCTCTACGTGCGACAAAGGGAAAAAAATGTTAGCGTATCATTGTCGGCCTCGGAGTTGCCAGTCAGCCATGACGGGAGGAGAGAATTAAAAAAAAGCTGGCGGCCAAAAGGGACCTTCTAAGAGAGCCGCCGCGCGTACGAGCGCGACCAGCAACCTTCTTCTGGGCAGACGAATGTCACAGACTTTTTGGTGGCAGCCCTTCGGCTTGATGACACCGCCCGGGGCGATGCGGTGGCGAGCTTCTTGAGCGACTCGGTGACGTCAAACGCGGTTTTGTTTGAGTCGTTAAATTAGCTACCTGGTGCTTTGTGATCCGACGTTCGAATGCTCATTTATTTCATATTTGGTAATCGTTAGGGAGCAACATTTTTAGAATTTCAGAACTGAGGAAATTTTACGGCTAAATATAAAACAGAATTACGCGCACGTCGTTTGAAAAGGTGATTAGCGTCATGCTAGCTACCAACGCAGAACGCCATACTGGGGCTACGCATATATTCGCTATCCTTTGAAACGAGCAACAAACGCTGCAGCTTACTGAGAAATTGTGACTCTATAAATACATAGATCGTAGATAAATAAACAACCAATAAATAAATAAATATGATTAAAAATACATAAAAATAAATAAATAAATAAATAAATTTCAAAAAGATGTGAATGACAGCAAAGCTTAGACTGCAAATGTCGGATTTCAATAGGGTGCACCTGATGCACCAACGACACATTCAAATCAACTCTCACACACACACATACAAACACACACACACATGTCAAAAAGGTGCTTCGACAGCACAAATGTGACAAGAGTTCAACTCGACACATTCTGCCCGAGCCATCTCGCAGGCGCGCCGCATCTGCGGCTTCCCCCCGGGAGGATGCGGCGCACCCGCAGCGCGTGCGCTGCATGCCAATGACGTGTGTCTGTTTTGTATCTGTGTCTTTAAAAACTCAAATAAATAAATAAATCAGTGTATGGCTCGAAACTCTCACGGGTGCCTTTCATAACCTCAAGGCGGCCTATTTATCGCCGATTGAGGGATAAATTAATCAGGATCCCTCCAGGCCTCTTGACCGGGCCCCGGGCGAGCGCACACACACACACACACACACACACATACACACGCACACACACACACACACATACACACGCACACACACATTAATATTACAGTAGCATAGCTTCAAAATAACCCACATAACACCTAGCGGGGAAATATAGGGAAAAGGTGATACATATTCCGTCAATCACAGACGACAGCCTATATCGTCACATTTGTGAGCGCGAGTTTAATGGAACAGCCATCGTTTGAAGTATGGGGTGGTTAGGGTCGGTACAGCGGAGGCATGGTAACAGAAAGTGGCTCACAATTGAAAATTGAAAAGAATGGGAGTGAAGTCATTCATTCGTTCCCATTCATCCAATGCAGCTGCACAAAATAAATCAAAAATAAATACATAAACAAATAAAATTAAAAATAAATATATATATACAATTACAAATAAATAAACGCAAAAGAATATGAATAAATTAAAATAAAAGTGTGTCTAATAAGATAAATTAAAAGTAATTTAATTAATTATTTTAAAAAAATGAACGAAGTCGTGTGAACTCTACTCCTCCAGTTTGAGGCAGAAAGAGCCGTGCGATGCAGAGGATAAAGAATATATGCATTGAGAATTCATTTTAACATCTCACAAGGTACCTCGACTATACATGATGCCGCCGATGTCTGTTTCGTTAGCCCAGTCGTGGCATTTTACGCTGTTATCACATTTTAGTTTGTTGGCTATCTGGCTATCTATTCGCTATTAATTTGCAATCCATTAGCTAGCTTGCTAGCTAGTAGCTGACTTGCTGTAAGCTGTCTAGCTGGCTGGCTGTTGGCTATCTGGCTATTAACAATTTATTTACTATCCATTAGTTAGCTAGTTATCTTTCTATCTGTTCGAGTTACTTCGGGGTTGAGTGAACGCTGGCGCATGGGGCTGCCGCTTCACACCCACAGAAAACCTAATCCTGTGACTGTAAAGTCACCTTGAGAGTTTTGAAAGGTGCTTTTAAATGAATTGTATTATTATAATTACAATGAGCTATTTGCTAATTTATTCTATCCCAAAATGGCATTTCCAACCTGTTGGCATTAAGCTAGCAGACCTTGACATGCGAATTAGCACCCAACGCCACAAGAATCCATGCTAATGGTGTTAGCATAGGCTAAAAGCGACACACGCGACTCAAGTTTTTGGACGTTACGAGGCGGTTCAAGTTGGACAAAATGGTGGTTGGGATCTGCCATTCATTTTGGGAATGCAAATTAAAAATTTAACCTGAAACAAAAGACCGCTATTTACATCCCCCCCCGCCCCCCATCCTGGTCTTTGAGTTGAGTCCATTTGGCAAGCATCGTGGAACTCAACTTAGTCCGCCTTATAAACTTTTTTTCCCCGATGTGTGTACTTTACCTACACAAAAGACTATCTCTGCTGACATGTACTTTTCTCCCGCCCATTCCCTCGCAAGCTTCCGCTGCTCACTCTAATGGCAGACATTATTCACTGCTGACTTCCCGATAGCGCCGCGATGCTGTTAGCGAAGCGCGTACGGTCGAAAGCTATTGAAGAGGGCAGGGAAAAATAAATAAATAAATAAATGAAAAAAAAAAACACCCTTCGCTTCGCCGTGTACACTTAATGGGCTTTTTGGGCCGCCGACGTATACAAAAGCATCCCTTTCCACACAATTATCGAGCCTTTGAATAAGTTGGGAGCACAAGCGCAAGGTCATGGTGTTTGAATAGCATGTAACTATTCGGATGCTAACGTCGGTTTCCGCTAAAATTGCCCTTTCGGAACATAGCCAGGTGTGTTATCTAGCAGACGACGCTAAGATGACACTAAGCGGCACCTTTGAAAGACCCAAAAGCTGCGTTTATTTCCGGCGCATCTTCATCTGAATGCATGTCAAAGCTTGTTTTTAACGCGTGGAGCTAAGCCGCTAAGAATTAGCGCAAAGAAACAAAGTTTGGAAAGCCGTCACGCAAGATGGGAAGCGAACATGAAACACTTGGCTGAGGGCGACGGTTCCCATCCGCTTGCCAAGGCTATAAAAAAAAAAAAAAATAAATCAAAATAAGATGGCAGCGGTTCGCAACGACGACACCAGATGATTTCATTTGTCACGCTAGGAAGGAAAATGGCAGCAATCATACTAATTATGACACCCAATCCCATCCCACAGGTCAAAATATGAATATTTTTCAACGTTTGAAGAAAAAAAGCTAAACCAGCTTTTAATTTGGAGGGGATCTCTTGTTACCATGGTGTCTTTTGGTCTATGCTAACCTCATTATTGGTTACAAATGAATGGACAGCGATATTATGCTCCGTCCATCTGTTCATTTTTCTATATTTATTTATTTTATATTATTATTATTACTATTATTATTATTATTTATATTGAGTGAGTTTTGGTAGAATAAAATTGGCACATTTTCAGAAATTTCCAAAGAACGCAAGACAAAAACTGTCTATTTGGCTGGCTGGCTATCTGGCTAGCTACCTATCTATTTGCTATCTACCTATATATCTGGCTAGCTATCTATTTGCTATCTATTAGCTATTTAGCTGGCTATCTAGCCGGCGATATATTAGCTATCTATCTGGCTAGCTAGCTACCTAGCTAACTATCTATTTGCTATCTATAAGCTGTCTAGCTGGCTATATATTAGCTATATATCTGGCTAGCTATCTATTTGCTATCTATTAACTGTCATGCCTGCTATATAGCTGGCTATATATTAGCTATCTAGCTGGCTATTAGCTATCAATCTGGCTAGGCATCTAGCTGGCTAGCTATTAACTATATATTAGCTAGCTTTCCATCTATTGAAGTTCCTTGAGAGTTTTGAAAGGCGCTTGTAAACGAAATGTATTATTATTATTATTATTATTATTATTATTATTATTATTATCATTATTTTGGCACAGAGATAAAAATGAGGTAGTGTTAAAAATACGAAAAGAAAAAAACAATAATCGATCCCACTAGGAAATGGACGAATGGCTTTTGACTAACTTGGCTTACAAAAAGCCCAAATTCGGCATACCTAGCGCATTGTTTTTAGTTATTATGCTAATTATTACTTTTTATTTTCGTCAAACGCCGAGAAATACAATGAAAACACAATGCACACGTGTGTGTCAGTCAACAAAAACGATTTTGAAACGTCTGGCAGGTGTCCAAAAGCTCCACTTGGACGGCGCTCAGTGAGAGGAGGGGAAGGACTTGTCTCGTTTTAGCCGTTAAATCCCCGCCGAGGTTCACGACTTGTTATTGAGCATTTTTTTAGGGGGGGGGGGGGCAGTTGGAACGCATCCAATATGGATGCGATTTGGCCAACAGGTGCCGACAAGTTGCCAAGTGCTATTAAGCAGTCACATAAACTCGATATATTTAGTCGCTGCAAAAAAAAAAAAAAAAAAAAAAAATACAAACTAATGGCAAGTCAAGTGTTGCCTGGGAGTGACGTGCGTTTGGAGTGCAATTATGCAAATGTTCAAATTGGGCTCAATTAATAGAAAATCTTCTCATCATGGCTGACGGCTTTTTGTTTATTATTATGATTCGTATTATTTTTTTTTAGTTTGGAGAGGACGAGAGGACATTTTACTTGGCTCCAAGTTGGTCACCGTGGCTACAAAATCTGGGATCACCCCAGCCCGTCCTCCGCAAAGACAAGACAACAGTTTTGGCCCAATCCAAAGCGCAAACCGGAAACTTTCATGCTCGCGACATCAAAGCTGTCCCAAATGTCAGACGAATTACCGCAGATGGAAATAAATTAAAAACAAATCCTAAAACACAGATGCCTTGAGGTTTTCATTTATTTATTTATTTATTTATTTATAACTATACAATAATTTATTTAAGATATATTATTTATATTATTGTATATTTATGTATTTACTTATTTAATATGCATTTGTTTCTATAGTTTTTTATTCATCAATTAATTGATTTAGTAAGTATTATATACTATTATTGATTATTTATTTATTTATTATTTTTATGCATTTATTTATATAGATTTTTTATTTATCAATTAATTTATTTAGTAAATATTATTTACTATTATTGATTAGTTATTTATTTAGTATTTTTAACCATTCATTTATATAGATTTCTTATTTACCAATGAATTTATTTAGTAAATACTATTTTTTAATAATATTGATTGTTTATTTATTAATTGATTATTTGTATGCATTTATTTATTTGTGTGTTTATTTATTTATCTACATTTTTATTATGTATTTATGCATTTATGCATATACTTATGTATTTATTTCATGTGTACATTTTATTTATGTGTATTTATTTATATTTTTATTAATCTATTAATTAAATAATTTATTATTATTTATTATTTATTGGTGTACATGTATTTATTTATTTGTATATTTCTTTGTTTTTTTTTATCCGTGTATGTATTTAATGTATGTGTATTTGTTTGCTTATATTTTCATTTATTCATCTATTAATTTATCTATTTATCCATCTTTTTATTCATCAATGTATTCATCTATTTATTTTACTTTATTTTTTGAGGGGTGCCAACAGGAAGTCTGATTGTGAAGGCCAAAAGACGACTAACTAACAATAACAAAGAAAGCAGTCAATAGAGTGCAAGCTCACTCTCAAGCTAAACAATGGAAAATGTGCCTCCTCGGATTCATTTGAAAAGCAAAGCAGCGCTCGGCTGGCTACTCGGCCGGAAAGATTCAGAATAAATATTTAGGCTAATGTTTCGGGACTTTGGGGGCTTTTGGAGTCAAGCCATAACGCGTCCACTCAGTCACGCCGCATCACATCCCAAAATATAGTTTGGATACAGAAAGCAGCTGGCTCAGTGAATCATTTGGATATTTTACTTGAGAAATGCTAACGTTAGCAAATACGTTAGCGAAAGCGCTTCGGGGTGAACTGCCCTGTTTTAAAACGTTACAAAAGCTACAAAAGTGGCCACTAGGGGGAGCTAAACTAAACGGAATACAATGCAATACAGCTTATTCTATACAGTGATTTCACAAGCGACGTCCGAGAAATCGAAAGAGTGATCAATCGTGATGAAAAATGGAACAAGTGAACGGGGAAACGATGATGAAAACATCGAGAAAAGGGAAGAAAGGAGTACGCAGGTAATGAAGTGCGAGGTTTCACGACCCCCGCCCCGTCGACGCTGTGATTACACTGACGGCGTCTGGCGCGGCGCCGCATCTCCGATTCTCTTTCTTCGTTCCGATTCTCTCATCCCTCCATCACGCCCTTGCCCTCCCTCCTTCCCTCCCCGGCGCTCGCCGTGCCATTGCTTCTCTTTTGTCTCACTCACGGCTGCTGCATTATTCATTCATTCATTCATTCATTCGGGATTCCAGCGTGGCCATCAAATATACATGGCAATGCGGTTGCCTAAGAGGTGGGAATACATGGGGGGGGGGGGTGAGGGTCTTTTTCTAGGGGGGGGGGGGGTTGCTATTCTTTGACAATTGGTATATACAGTTATATGTATAAATATTTGCAAGCCATTCACAATGTGATTACGAGTATTTCACGGTCCCCTATGCACAAGGGTGCCACGACCCTTTCAAAATAAGACCTTCGCTGACACTAATTTTACCGGAGCAATAAATAAATACATAAACATAAATAAATCAATCAATCAATAAATACGTGCCTTCAAAATTCAAAATAAGACCTTTGCTAACACTAATTTTAATGAAGCAAAAAAACCCAATAAATAAATAGACATAGACACATAAATAAATACCTTCAAAATAAGACTTTTGCTAACACCAATTTTAATGAAGCAAAAAAGAATGAATAAACAAATAAATATATACATGAATAAATAAATAAATAAATAAATAAATAAATAAATAAATACACAAATAAATAAATAAATAAATGTGTGCCTTCAGAATGTAAAATAAGACCTTTGGTGACACTTATTTTACTGACGCAAAAATAAAATAAAATAAATACATAGACACACAAATAAATAAATAGACACCAAAATAATAAATACATAGACAGACAACTAAATAAATAAATATGTGCCTTCACAATTCAAATATATCTCCAGCTCATCTTGCACACAACCCCCCGCCCCCCCATCACCCCCAAGGCCTTCGCAATACGGTCATTAATCCCTCCCATTTTTAGCACCGGCTGATCAATAAATCAATACTGTCGATAGTCGGCGCTGAAACCAACCCAATGCTCGTAAATAATGCACGGCTGGGACGTGCCATCGCCAGGTGCTATTTTAAACACGCCATTCCTGTCAATGCTTGGGGGGGGCGCTTTTAGAGATTTTTAAGATCTATTGACGAGAGTTTTTTTAAGGGGGCGTGGCCACGTGCCTTTTGATTTTTTTTGTATTTATTTATTAGGTTTTTTTTTTTTGTTTGTTGAAAGGAAGAACAAAAAAAGAAAAGGCACATTTTCAATTCTTTGAACTATTCGGGGTGTTCCCGTTTCAACTTGTCATCACGTCGCTTGAAAGAAGAAGACTCTTTTTTTTTTTAACCGAGCGCTCTCCCCCATCCCGAATATTAAAAATGCATTTCAATATTTTATTTGATTTTTTTTTTTTTCAAAACTCAATTCCCCTTTTTCTCTTTCTCGCCGACTTCCCCGTCAGAAATAATCCATGAGCCGTCTTCCTCTGATCCATTTTAGATCTACGCTTTTCAAAAGATATCAAACACGACTCGACAACTTGGTGGCTTTTGAAGGGGGGGGGGGGTATGTGGTGGGGGGGTCCCTGAGTGGCGTCCTCACCTACGTGTTGAACTTCTCACCGAAACGCTCAACCCATCACCTGTGCTCCCAATTGACCCGCCGCTGTGATACGGTTAAAGCTAAGTTATTATTAGCCGCTTTTAGCGCCGTGTTAGCATGAAGCTAGTAAACCAAAATTAGGTGGTGGTATCTTGTATTTGACAAAGAACTCTTAAAGTAAAAGTAAAGCAAAAAAAATTTAAAAAATACCAATAATAGCGTCAAATCCTAACTGCGTTTCTATCACGTTAGCGTCAAAATGGCCACTGCGACCTTTCTATAGCATGTATCAGTCTCGCGCCACATGTCGCACCCTCTCGATGCCCCTTCAGTGAAAACTGAGCGCGCGACCTGAATGGTTTAGCTAGGTGTGTCATAGCTAGCATATAGGCTAGTTTTTTTTACAAAAAATAAAAGACCACAGAGTCTAATTACTCTGTCGTCAACACAATTCAATTAAAGCCGGTGGGGGGCTAGCTTGTCTCGCGTGCTCAGGTAATTGTACACATTAACGCTAGCTAGCGCAGTCAGCAGTTTGCCTGCGCCGAAACGTAACGATTTTCTGGTTCTCATCAGAGAACTTGATTAAACTTGCGCAAGTACGCGCGAGAGTGCGTAATGGACTGCGAATAGATCTGCTAAGTTCACTGCTGCGCACCATTTTTTTTTTGGAGGGAGGCGGGGGAAAACCGAATTTCACATTCTTATCTACTGCGAAAAGCGCTACGTCGGTGTTAGCACTAAAACGCAGAGTCCAACCAATTTAGATGTTAACCACTTGAATAAATCCCGGTGGGGTGGAGGGGGGTAACGCGCCATTGTTGACGGGCGATTAGGTGTGGCGCAACCAATTTTTGAACGGCGCCGTGCCCCCCCCCCCCAAAAAAAAAAAAAAAAAAGTGAACCGGGTTGCAAAAGTGTGCACACCCCGTTATAATTAGGAAGACGGCCAGGTTGGGAATTAAACAAGTTATGTTGAAGTTGGCGCAAGTGACCGTAAGTAAAATGTAGATGTTCTAGGAGGCTTTTTGTATTTGTGGCTTTCTAGGGGGAAATAGCTCAGTTTCTTCCAATGAAAGGCAGTGGGGAAAAAATGTGCTGTTTAAAAAATGCTTTCTAAGAAGCTTATGGCGCATCGGGCGATTCACGCGACAGCAAAATATGGGGCCGGATGAATTCCTCGGAGCTCAATTCCCCCGACAGACGGCGAAGCGAGCAGACGGCCGACGTACGCAAGTCATCGGAAAGATTGCCGTCGCCTGTTTGGCGCGCTGAGAGAAGATGCGAGGCGACGCGGCTAGCTGGGAAAAGGCCACGGGGGAAAAATGTCGAGCAGTGAATGAGTTAAAAAGGAGAAAAAAAAACATTTGATGGTCACAATTGATCAGTAAGCCACAGTCATGTTAATCTATCGCTGCAGAGGATAAAGAATATACGCCTGCGCTTATATTAATCGTCTTAAAAATGTTATCACAAAGCGAAGCTATTGGAGCGATTTGACATTCTTCACATTCCTTGAACGAAATTCCTAATCTTTGCCTTTTTTGTGTGTTGACGTTAACTTCTGCCTCCCCCCCCCCCGCAAAAAAATGCTGTCGTCGCTAGCTCTGCTCCCCCACGCCTGTCGCCTTTGCCCTTCCCCTGTGAGGATTATTGTTGAATTTCATTTTAAGACATCCGTTGTCATCACCGCTGACTTGACACCCGCGCGCTTAGCTTAGCGCCGATAAGGATAATCTTCCGAAGAGGAAAGACTACAAAAACATCCAAGATAAGCAAGTCGCGACACTGGCAAGTTAATCCGGGTTGGACATCGGCGACGCTCGAGGAATCAAAAGGGTTAGACGAGAGTACTCGACTACGCGATGGATGCTGATAGCGAAACCGCAGATGTTACCAAATTAGCTTGGCGTCGATAACAGTAGGAAATTTGGTGGCGCTGGCATGTCACGAAAGATTTGGATAAACAATCTGTTGTTTGGTCAGCCATTTTGAAAAGCGCAATGATGCTAGCACAAAATAATAATAATAATAATACATTTCATTTCTAAGCGCCTTCCAAAACTCTCAAGGTCCCTTTACAATCACAGGATAAGTTTATCTGCGGGTGAGCAGGGGCAGCCACACGCGCCAGCGTGCACTCAACCCGGAAGTAACTCAAAATAGGTAGAAAGCTAGGTAGCTAGCGAATAGATAGCTAATAGCGAGCCAACTAACAGTTATGGTCTAAAGGTGGAATGCCATTTAAGAAAGGGGAAAAATATTTTTTTCAGAGTCAAAACTATACTTGAATACACAAACCATACTAAACGAGGCTCCTCATCTCGTGTCAACATAGTTCCAACTAATACATAGCTAATAGATAGTTCGCCAAATAGCTAACTAGATAGCATGCCCGCTCATAGAAGGCTAGCTAGATAGTCAGCCAGCTAAGGTAGCGTGCTAGCAAATAGATAACAAATAGCATATGGGAACATATTGGGAACAAATGCAGTCGGATGCTAGCACAAAAAGATGCTAGTATGCTGTGCTCAGATTTTCGGAGCCGTTTTTTTCATGATTTTTTTTTTTTTTTGCACAGCATGCCATGTCCTACATACGTTTTTTTGTTGTTTTTTTTAAGGCCGCCACTCATTCAAGAGATAGAATCTTGGGAGTAGATAAATACCAAGCGCCGGCGGCCTTGCATTTTGATACAATCACTGAAAGACTTTGGGGGGGGGGGGGATCCTCCCACGCACACGTTGTTGGACACACACTGACGCATATGGCGGTGGCAGGCGAGGGAGGGGGGTGAAAGCGGGGGCGGTTCTACTCATCAAACAAAGCAATATGCACACATTGTACATATGCTCGGCAACATGGCCGAAAAATCGCGTTAGGCTAATGCGCGCCAGGCGGCGTCGAGTCGGCTTCCGCTTGCTTATTGTGACAGATTTCGACCCCGCCGGCTGAAAACGTGTTTTTAATATGCAAATCTCATCGTCCAAAAAGCGTAGTCGTTAGCGAGGATGATAGCGGTTCAGAAGAAGAAGCGCTAGCAAAGAAAGACGTCAAATGCTTCAAGTAGCATCTAACTTTGAATAATAATAATAATAATAAAATAATAAACCATTTCATTTCTAAGCGCCTTTCAAAACTCTCAAGGTCACTTTACAGTCACAGGATAAGTTTTTCTGTGGGTGAGCAGCGGCAGCCACATGCGCCAGCGTTCACTCAACCCAGAAGTAACTCGGGTAGAAAGCTAGCTAATAAATAGCTAACAGGTAGCTAGCGAGGCCTTCACTCAACCCGGAAGTAACTCAGATAGAAAGCTAGCTAATACACAGCTAGCTAGATAGCCGACCAGGGAGCTAGATAGCAAATAGCTAGCTAGCGAATAGCCAGCTAGATGGCTGGATAGCGAGGTAAATCTTCTTTTCCTTTTTGACTCTATGGGTCCTGCAATTTGAGTGACAAAAACCCTGGCAGTGGAGTGGATCCGTTTGTTTGCACATGGTCTGGCAGTCAATGAGTTAATATGAAGAGGAATTTCAATCAACCCGACAATTCAAAGTCACGGCTTGAAAAATTCAAAATGTCCGTCCTTACCTTGAAAAGGCGCAGGATGTTGGCCACCATGATGGAAACGGAGCTGGCGGCCGCCCCGATCACACCCACGATTTTATCGGGCTTGGTGAAAATGGGCGGGTCGCCGTTAGCGCAGCGCACATCCGATCCGTCCCTCTCGATCAAGGCCTGCACGAAGGTCAGCGACTGCTCCAGAGCGTACGTGTCCCGGGAGCAAGTATCCAAGATGCGAGCCCCCAACGTGACGTTGGGGAGCAACTCGGGGTCCTTGTTGATCAGGTCGATGGCAAACATCATGGCCTCCAGACGGTGGATGCCCTTTTCTTTCTTCAGATCCCCGCAAGGCGTGCCGCGGTCGCCCCGAGAGTGGACCGGGAACAAGCCACCCAAGATGATGTCGCCGTCCAGACGGACCGAGTGGGCGTACTCCGGCGCCGCCTGCGGGTCGACGAGGAGTCGTTGCGGACGGGCGACGGGAAGGAAGCAAGCGGATGACGCGACCAGGATGACAAAAACCGGTTGGAACCGGGCTCGAGGCTCCATTTTGGAACTTGGGGCTCGGAAGGGATTCCAATCGCAGGCGTCTACTGGTTGACGAGGGAAGGGGGGAGGAGCCGAGGGGTGAAGCTAGCTGAGCTCCATGAGCGAGTCATCTTCTGATCTGGATTGGGGGGGGGGGGGAGGCGGTTTCAGATCTTTTCCGGGGGGGTCCGTCCGCTGGTCACATGGTCAGTGGTGGAGCCTGGTGGGAGACGACAGAAGAACAAGAGTTTGAATGCTGGGAAAGATTCCGACTCGGACCTCAGGGGGTCTGCTCCACCGCTAACTTTGTGGGGCTGAGCTACAGTTTCACATTCTTGATGAAATAAAATAATTTTCGGGTGGTAAATGCATTTTTGCTTAAGTGCAGTGGGATGGGGATGGATCCCTGAGGCACACTGTGACATTCCAGGATTATTTTGGAGTTTTGTTTTGGCGTATTTCTTAGCAAAAAAAGTCAATACTTTTCTATGGTTATTTATTTGTGTATTTATTTATATGCGTATTTATTTATTTCTGTAGTTATTTAGTTGTGTATTTATCTATATCTGTATTTATTTGTGTATTTGTTTGTGTATTTATTTATGTGTGTATTAATTTATTTGTGTATTTACTTATGTATTTATCTATATGTGTATTTATTTATTTATTTATTTATTTATTTATTTATTTATGTGTGTATTTATCTATTTGTGTATTTTTATTTGTGTATTTGTGCATTTATTTGGTAAGATCGATGACTTGCATAGATAATACAGTAAGATGTAATGTTTGCAGTTTCACGTACATGCCCACTGCACTGTACTGTATATGAATGCAATCGTTTTTTGCAACAATGTTTATTGTTCTGTCTGCTGAAGCGTGATGATTTTGAAAATGACTGTACATTCCATACTGTGTATTAAAGGACAACCAACATCACTTTTGTTTCCTGACTGACATCAGAAAAATGTTTTATAGCACCGAAAATACCCAAAACACGCAGGATGATATTTTTATTCAAATGCAAAACACCAATAAAAATACCTTCACGTCACGCCAAGACGTCTTGCATTGCTGGAGAATCCAAACAATGGCTGCAGATTCGGAGAATATGCTTTCTTGTTACACATCCATTTATGAATATGATTCAAATACAGAAGAGGAAGAGTAAAGCATACATGTTTGCAATCGATTAAAGAATTACAGTACTGTACTGTACTGTATACCGTATGCTATGGAGCTTGGATGCCCTCTCCTGGCGGCTTTTGGATGCAACACGGTTCTCAGACCAAACATGTACAGTCATTCTAGTCAGGCACTCTTCGAACCCCGTTGTTGGGTCCTCCCAAGCCCAGTCACGTCACCAGCTTCCGTGTTGTGACCTGTCTTACCGAGCACAATGAAAAAGCATGGCAGAGCTAAAACACAGTTGACACCAATTTCAACAATGGGGAAACGTAAGAATTGTGATATCCGAACAACGTCCAAGGCGGCAATCGTGGCTGTGGAGGACAATCCAACAAGCAAAACCTTCATCGCGAAAGAGTTTGATGTGACGTGCCGCAGAATTCTTCAACGTAAGTCATGTAAACGTTGCAGTTTTGGTTTTTCATCCATGTATTTAATTGTGTAGCATTCAGATATCTTTATCGCTTGCAACAGTCACTGTTTTTTTCGTGTTTTCGCGTGAATAGAACGTGAGGATTTTGCATTGGTTGCATTTTTGAAAGGAAATAGTCATTAAAAAGTGTAAAGACGTTTTTATTTTATGCACACATTTATCTTTCACTTCACTACTGCACAAAAAGCATGTTAGATACGCAATCCATGAACCCAATGACATGACACATCAAATATCCCCCGTTTACGTGTTGCCCCCCCCCGCCCCTTTAATGCAGTTCGGCGCAGGACGGATACATCGACAGTACGGTTATATGGACATTTTTACTGACTCCCGAGAATATCGATATAACGAGACTTGACTGTGTGTATATATATATGGAGAAAAAGCCACTCAGGCCAATCGCGTCTCTCGAGACCCCCCCCTTAGCCCCCCTTTAATAGGTTTAAGACTCTCGTAGCGGCGTGAATATCTCCCCCTCTCTGGAAGGCTCTTTGCCGATTGGTCTCTAATTCAATTGTGTCCCAATTAATTCCTCATTTCTTCGCCTGGAAACGGAATGAGGTCAAAGCCACGACAAGTCCACTGGCGACGATCAAGCCGCGTGTTTCCTCGTGGGTTAGCTAGATGTGCTCGCGCCGGGCGATTTTTAGCTCACGCGCCGATTTTGCTGACGCAAGTTTTTTTTTGGGCGGGAGGGTGGGATGCAGGTTAAGCTCTTTGATTGTTTGACATTAGGCTTTTTGGTGATGAGTCGAGGTCAAATGTCACAATATGAATTTTCGTCCTTTTTTGAACATACAGAAGTGCGGCATCGCTAATGTGGAGGACGCCCTACGTGGTTACAATTTTTGAGCTAAATGCTGAAAAAGGAAGCATTTTGTTTTGCCAATGGTGCTACTTGCATGCACGAGTCACCACTCCCAACCGAATAAATACATAAATAGTTGATAAATAAAACAAATGCCAAAAAAACACAAAAATAAATAAGAAAGCACACAAGTACTTGCATGAATATATATAAATAAATATGTAAATAGAATGCAAAAAATAAACACAAAAATAAATAAAATGCAAAAAAATAAAAACATGAATGGAAAAATAAATAAATCCAATTCAAAGAATAAATGCAGAAATAAATAAATAAAATGAATGAATTACTAAATATATTATTGCATAAATAAAATGGAAAAAAATAAATGCAAAAATAAATAAATAAAATGAAAAAATAAATGCAAACAAATGCAAAATAAATGGAAAACAAAATTTACAAATAAAATGCAAAAAAATACAAGCAAAAATAAATGCTAAACTAAATAAAATTCAATAAATGACATGCAAAAATAAATGCAAAAATACATAAAATGCAAAAAAAAAGCCAAAATGAATGGAAAACAAGATTTAAAAGTAAAATGCAAAAAAAATACAAGCAAAAATAAATGCCAAAACAAATAAAATGCAATAAATGACATGCAAAAAATAAAGGCAAACATGAATAAATACATAACTATATATATATATAAATAAAACACAAAATACTTGTATTAATAACTAAACTAAATACATCATAAATAGAATGGAAAAAATAATTGAAAAAATGCAAAGAAATAAAATGCAACAAAATAAAGGCAAACATGAATGGAAAAATAAATAAATACAATTCAAAGAATCAATGCAAAAATAAAGGCGGAAATGAATAAATAAAATGAATGAATTACTAAATAGATTCATGCGTAAATAAAATGGAAAAAATAAATGCAAAAAAAAAAATGCAAAACAAATGCCAAAATAAATGGAAAACAAAATTTAAAAATAAATACAATGCAAAAAATACTCGCAAAAATAAATGCCAAAATAAATAAAATGCAATAAATGACATGCAAGAATAAATAAATATGCAAAAATAAATAAAGAAAAAAAAGGAACTATTTGACACTAAATTGGACCGTTTGCTTTAAAATTCACCTGACTCCCATAATGAGTGGAATGAAACCAAAAATCACAGACGGACACAAAAAAACCAAGCCGTGCGTGCGTGCGTGACTGACTCATCCTTCCTCTTGAGCGGACTGGCACTGCTGCATTTTGGCTCACTTGTCCTTCCACTCTACCTCGTCCCTTTTCATTGCCGCCGCGATCCCCTCCACAATCCCGACACCCACCCACCACAGACCCCTCCACCCCTTTGCTTTGTTTTTTTTACAGCCCCCACCCACCCCCTTTGCCTCCACCTCTCCATCACACTCGTCCAGGCCGCCATTCGTCTCGTGGGGATGTCGCTGCTCTTTTTGGGAAGTGACAAGTTTTCACCTCCCTCCCCCTACACTGCCATTCCCTCAATCACAGTAGGCGTTACTTATGCAAATAAGATGATATATTTTTCTACTTTCAGGGAAGCATTTTGACTTACATTAAAAGAAAAACATGCTGTGCTTGAATCACCTTCTTATACAATGGACTCATCTATCACATTCCATACATCCTCTTTCCTCTAGAACTGCTTCATGTCACAAAGAGGGTACAGCAAGTACTGAAGAATGATTGTGTCTTTGTCCGTCATCGGTACTTCTTTGAAGGTGTCGGACGTTTCGCTTCTTATCCAAGAAGTTTCATCAGTTGACGAAGCTTCTTGGATAAGAAGCAAAATGTCCGACACCTTCAAATTTGTACAGATGACGGCTGAAGAAACCTTTTCATCGATGGACCATTCCTGTACGACTGAGAGCTTACACAGACGTGTGTCTTTGTGTTGTCATTTTTTTGGACTTCAAGATGGCGCCGCCAGAGTGGCTACCTTTACAGCAGCTCCTGTATTTTGTTTTTCTACTTCTTTCCTTTCCTCTCATAACTTTGCTGCAGTGAAATGTATATTTCGCAAGACGAATAAAGGTACATTCAATTCAATCCAATCCAGACTTAGAAGTAGAGATGGCAGGAATGGTGTACAAGGGGGGGGGGGGGTAATTATTCTCAAATTTACCAAATGCCGATCAGGAAAATTAACCATTCAACATGTCAGCCTGTCACGGGGTAGCGTTAGCGTCAGCTGACGAAGATGCGAGTGGAGAGGAAAGCCAAGAGTGACACCAGTGGCATTTGTCACGGCAAAACATATTGAATCCATCAAACGTCATTCTTTCCAGTGAAAGCGTTTATGATGAAATTATTATTCAAAATGGAGAAATTGATTTTTCACAAACTTTTTTTCCCTGGGCTGTCTTATGACCAACTACGCCCTATTTTTAATGCATTCGATCTCAAAGCTTTGATAAACAATCACAGTAAGATTCAATATGAAACACAAAAGTGGTGATATGATTAAAAATATTCAAAAAAATAAGAAAATATTCACCCAGCAGCTCATTATACAGCTCATAGAGGGGTGGGGGGGGTGGTTCTTCAAATAGCTCGGCATGCAACCTCATTATAGGAGACAGTGCCATCCAATGTGAAAGCTGAGGAAAGACCACTGCAATATTTCCTTTGAGGAGGTGGGCTTGTTACCCACGCGAGACATAAAAGGATGGTGGAATGTTAAAAACGAAAGTGTGTGTGGGGAGGGGGGGGGCATAAAATACCTTTTAAAAACAATATTTAAGAAAGACAATACCTTTACGTCTTCCCAGAGTAAATCTTGAGTCTTCTCTGGTATGGGGTGTCCACCCAAAAAAAAAAGGGGGGGGGGGTGGAAAAACAATTAAAAATATAGCAGTCCTGAAGTGGAATATCCTTTTCCTCGATGATTTCAAAACGTGAAAAAAACGGGAATCTTCTCCGCACCCCCCCACAAAAATAAATCCACCAGAAAAGACGTCAAAGTGGTGGTGGGGTAATGTTAAATGTTGCTAAAAGTACTCCCCGACTCGTGTTTCCAGGTGACTATTGCAATATTGCAACGCTTACAACCTCGTCGGTGGGACGAACGCAGCAGACTCAATCAAGCGAACCCCCCACACCTCGAAAAACACGCGCGCGCCCACGAGAAGGTAGAGAAAGAGAGATAGAGAGCGTGCGTGCGCGCGACAGGGAGAGAAAGTCAGACCCACGAACGTCACGAGAATAATCACAAAACACCTGCCCCCCCCCCTTCCAATAACGCAACAGCTGGGCTCCTAATTGCGATTCACGAACGTCAATCAAGTTGAATGCAAAGCGATATCGATAAGGATTGATTATGCTATAAACCGGATAATGGATAGCAATATGGCACGTTCGCGTCAATATGTCATCAGATTCCGTCCAATTGATTGCTTCAACTTGTCAATTTTTTTTTCTCTTTCGATGACGCCCATTGATTAACATTAAGCACCGCCGAACGCGAGAAACGGATCCTGTAGCGGGAGGAGAATTAAAGTAAATGAAGCGCATCCCATCTGCCCCGTAATAACAATTTGATCAGCCGCGAGGAACGCGATTGGAGGAGCCCTACGGGGGTTCGTTCGTGTGTTGATAGGAGAGTTGGTGGCGTGTTGTGGAGGGGATGTTTGAGGGGGGCGGAGTGCAACACGTCCCATTTGACAGCTGGAAGTCCGCTGCGGTTAATGGAAGGTGACGTGGAGCAACGGCGCCATATTGTGGCCATCGGGTGACATTACAAGATGTCCGATCAAATTAGTTTCATTCATTTTAACGGTTTTATTGTCGTACACCGCGTTATTAACACTATAAATAAGTTGGGTGAACTCAAAATGTAAAATATTTATTCAAGCGAGTGGTGATTTTCTCACGTGGAGAAGTATTAAAACGTGACATTAAAAGAAGAATAAAAATAACAAATATAACAATAACAATAATAATACATTTCATCTATAAGCGCCTTTCCAAACTCTCAACGTCACTTTACAGTCACAGGATCAGTTTTTCTGCGGGTGAGAAGCGGCAACCACACGCGGCAGCGTTCACTCAACCCGCAAGTAACTCAAATAGATATAAAGCTAGCTAAGAGATAGCTAATAGATAGCCAGCTAGACAGTTAGCTAACTAGCTAGCTAGCCATATAGCTAATAAAAAGCCAGCTATATAGCTAGCTAGCCAGACAGATTGCAAATGGATAGTCAACTCGGTAGGTGAATTCCTTGCATCAGGCTTGGTGATATTAGACATGTGATTTGACTACACACACACACACACACACACACACACAAACACATAAAATATATAAATGTGGCCAAAAGCAATAGCATCTAAGCTAAATGAAATCCATCTGTGTGAAAGGCATAAACAAACATGATCGATGTGGCTTTGTCACTCATATATCCCAAAAAATAAATAAATAGTCAGGCCAAAGTCCTCCATTAAGAGCTTACATGTTTATTATACATTCCGATCACATTTGAAAAAGAGGAGCTAACTTCAGTGGGTGACATGAAAAACAATCGTTTTTCAATGCAAAATAAACCGCTCCGACATATTTGACGTCAGCTATTGTGATTATTTCATCTAGTAACACATCCACGCAGGAGGAATAATTTATACATTTCCACCCAGAGCAAAAACGTGTTGCACTCGTGTGTCTCGTTATGTAAAAAATAAACTTTCCAGCCTTTAATTCATTTCCGGGCTTTTTTCTCCCTCATTATTTACATTTACTCTTCATTTCACCAGTGTTTCAGAGACTACCTGAGAACCTAAATGAAACACTTTTCAAAGCAACGTATCGGTTAAAGTTACTAAATTAGTAAATAAAAACCTAAGGGTGCAAATGTAGACATTTAAGGATTCGAACATAAAAATCCTAAAGTCGAAACAAATTGAGGAGTTTCCTGTCCATTTTGGAATACAACCTTTTTACTCAAATACAATTTATTTGTCAGTCAAACGTTGAGGATTATTAAACAATGTGGCTCACTGTGGCCATTTAAGTGTTAAGGAAATACATCTATTTACATATATTCTTTATATTATTTCTGAAGATTGGAGAATTTAAGATTTGGAATTGGGGGTGGAGGGAAGAAAAAAAAAAGGAAAATAGCTCTTTAACGACAGTTCTTTTAGTTTTCATGGGCGGCAGCACCATCTGCTGGACAGATCTGCTTTCTTCTGCAGTTCCATTTCATGTTTAAAACACACACAAAAAATCTTCTGGGAGGGTTAAAAAAAGTTGTTGTAAGTTCATCCTTCACTTTTTGTTTGTTTCCTTCATTGGTCCACGTTTTGAAACAACTTTTAAACATTGCGCCAGTGAAATGGGAGGGAAATAAAAGAGCCATAAAACAAAAGAGCTCCATTTCACTTCTATGTAAAAGGAAACAGCGGGTAAACGTTTGGTTTCAGCTACTATTCGATATACGGTGGGAGAAAAAAAATGGTTACAAACGCACTTGTTAAGCTACTAACTCAAGTACGCACTTGGGCTTTTTGTGCGGTGAATGGGGGGGGGGCGGTAGGCGAAGTAGGTGTGTGGCGAGGGGGTATAAAAGGAAATATTTGGAGGGGTGTAGAAGTACAGCAGGCAAAGTGCGCCCAGAGAGTTCTTACACGTTTGTTCTTGTTCACCACACGAGCGACTTGGAACGCGTGCTGACTCCTTTCCTCCTGCTAGCCGCCGCCATGGCCGCGTTGCGGTGACTTCGCTTGTGGGATTCCAGGTACAACTGGGAACAATTGGAAAAAAATAATTATGGCATATACTGAAAATAACAAGGAGGAATGGTAAACGATTCACTGAAATTGAAAACAAAAATCGCACTATTTAGACATTCAAGTAAAAATAATTGATTTTTTTCTAAATATTTGGATAAATAGCACACCCAATCGAGTATTAAAAAAACAAGTCGAATTTTTGGTGACAGTATTTCGTTTTCTGTAATTATTATTATTTTACTTGGCCATCTTGAGTTTTGACCTAATACAGTTAAGTAGTGTGAAGCAGTGTTATGATACACGGGCACCCTCTCGTAGTACAGCAAGAAATTACGGATGTAAACTTTGTTTTATTTTTTTGTGCTAATCCAGGACATTTTGAAGCCGTTCAATTCAATTTGGCACTAATAAAAAATATTTAAATAGGCGTCATTTTTTTAATGGAGAATTTTGGTGCCATATGACTAAGTATGAATAGTTTTTATTTTCTCACCTGTCTTGGGAGAGCCCAATTATTTTAATGATTCATTTAATTTTATTCATTTACTTTTTATTATTTTTCATTTACTTTTATTTATTTACATTTTTATTGATTCATTTATCCATTATTTTACTTATTTATCAATTTGTTTTTTATTATCATTTTTTATTTATTTCAGTTATATTTATTTTGTATATTTATATTTTTAAGTTTTGTATTTATATTTTTACATATCTTTTAATTTCTTAATTTAATTTACTTGTATTTATTTATTCACATATCCATTAATTTGCTTATTTATCAATTTGTTTATTTGCATTTTTTTTTATTTCATTTATATTTTGTATATTTATATATCTTTTAATTTCTTAATTACTTAACTATTTAAATATTAATTATAACTATTTAATTTTTATTTATAACCATTTCATCTTTAATTACTTTACGGAACTATGTAACTATTAAATTTTAAATTATTAAACTATTACATTTTGTATATTAAAATATTCAATTTTTGAATTCAACTATTTATTTTTTAATTAAACTATTAATTTTTAATTATTAAACTATTACATTTTTCATTTTTTAAATTAAACTATTTTCAATTGATTCACTATTGATGTATTTCTTGAAGTATTTCTTGATTCATTTATTTATGGTCCACCTCCTTGAAATCAAGTGTGGACAAAAAGGCAAATGGAGCGAGCGTCGTACCTTCTTGGCGAAGGCGCGTCCGCACTGGTCGCAGGCGTGCAAGGAGAAGTTCTTGGTCACCCGGACTTCGGCGGAGGACGATCCGGCGGCGGCGGCGGCGCCGCTCTCGGTCAGCGCGTCCTGGCGGCGTGTGTGCGGCCCCAAGGCGGACGGCGAGTGGCGGTGGTGCGCGTGTTTGTCGCTGCGGCGCGTCACGGGCGGGCTGGCGGGGCGCGGGTGGCGGTCCTGCTTCCGCGTGACGGGCGGCGAGGGGGCGGGCGGCGGGGACGGGGTTTTGCGGGCGGAGGCGGCGGACGACGGGCAAGGGGAGGGCGCGGCGGGGGCGTGGCGTGTGTCCGCCTCGCCCTTAACGGCGCCACCCGCCGCCTTCTTGGGATTAGCGCTATTAAGGACGGCCTCGGCTAGCCTCTTGACCGCCCGGCTCTCCAACTTGGGCATAATCTTCGCCAGGTAGGGCGACGACTTCTTGTGGACTACCGTCACGTGGCGCAGGACGTCCCGCTTGCGCCGCGATTCGTAGCGGCATAGCGGGCAGCGGTAGAACTTGATGAAAATGTCGTTGCCGTCCATGTGCAGCTCGATGTGCTTGGACAAATTCTGACGCGAGCTGAACTGACGTTTGCATAACTTGCAGAAAAGCTGCTTGAAGTCGAAGCCTACCGATAGTTTGCTTTTGGCCGGATGAGCGCCGGGCGGGGTGGCGGCGGACGGCGACTGCTCCTCCTTCACTTTGAGGGCGGCGGCGGCGCTGCGAGCGGGCGACGCCGGCGGGCTTTGCTCCATGTCTTCCTCTTGCTCGTCTTCCGACGCTTCATCCGCTTCCTGTTTGACTTGGACGTTGTTGCTAGGCAACGCTCTAGCGCCGCCGTTATTGTTAGCGTGCGCCGTTAGCGTCGGCGAGGGCGACGCGGCCGCCAATCGGTTGCTTTTGACGCTGTAGATCTTGTGGACGATCCGCATGTGTCTCTTCAACATCAGCTGAGTGACAGAAAAGTTTCACGCCATCACATTTTCTAGCGTGAATAATAATAATAATCATACTTTTCATTTATGAGCGCCTTTCAAAACTCTCAAGGTCACTTTAGTCACAGTTTTTCGGTGGGTGAGCAGCGGCAGCCACACGCGCCAGCGTTCACTCAACCTGGAAGTAAATAGAAAGCTAGCTAGCCAGCTAGTAGATAGCTAATAGATAGCCAACAGATAGCTCGCTAGATAGCTATATAGTTAGCTAATACACTGAATGTCACTAAAATACACAGATTGAAAGCTAGCTAGACAGCTAGTAGATAGCTAATAGATATCCAACAGATAGCTCACTAGATAGCTATATGGCGAGCTAGTTAGCTGATATAGCCAGCCAGATGGCTAGCTCGGTAGGTAGCTAATAGATAATAATAATAATCATAATACATAGCTAGATAGATAGCTAATAGACAGATAGCTATCTAGGTAGCTAGCTAGGTAGCTAGAACGCTAGTATACACAATGTAAGGATTTAAAAAGGCGACTAACCTGCGAGCTGTAGTTCCTCTTGCACAAGGTGCAGCGACTTTGCGGTTGCGCATGGGTGCTAGGTTGACTCGGCGGATTAGCCCGGTTCTGGTTCTGGTTCTGGTTGGGGAGCGCCGCTTTGGCGTTGACTGGGGCCGTCTTTGAGTTGCCACTTCGGGGCGGCGACGCGGCGTTGCTTTTCCGGGGAGGCGTGGCTTCCAGAGATAAAGGCTGACCGGGTCGCGAGGCGATGGCGGGCGTGATGGCGTCCCGCCGCAGGCCGCGATGCACCTCGTCAAAATGGCGGCGGACGTTGGTTTTGGTGGCGAATACTTTCAGGCAAACGGGGCAAGATTTGCCCGGGGGGGTGCTCAGAGATTGGGGACGACCTTCATCATTACGTTAAAACAAACACACAACGAGAAAAAAATGTTTGGAAAGCGCCAACTGGTTGGAATTTTCAAAGCTAGCTAGCTATCTATTTTTTTTTTTAAATGTATTTATTTTAAAGACAATATTTACGCAAATACAGAGATGAGGACTTTGAGCCTTGATGCGTGTCATATAGCCTCAGAGTCTCCATTCGACATTTTGAATGGATTTCGACTTACGACCGTTTGGTCGGAACGGAACTCACAGACGACGACTCCGGACGGGCTAGCTCACCTTTCACCATCGACAGCAAGCTCGTCGGGACTGTCCTCGTGTCAGTAAATTTCCGCAGCTCCTCCAGTTTGCTTTTGTGCATTTTGCGGCAGTGCCGTCGGATGCTGCGGCGCGAGTTGAAGTCCTGGCCGCACAGGCAGCACGAGATGGTGACGTCGTCCACCTGGACGGAGCCCAGAAAAAAAAAAAATAGGACGTGAAACTAACTGATGCGATAAATGTAATAATAATACATTTCATTTCTAAGCGCCTTTCAAAACTCTCAAGGTCACTTTACAGTCACGGGATATGTGTTTCTGTGGGTGAGCAGCGGCAGCCATATTCGCCAGCCCGGAAGTAACTCAACTACATAGAAGCTAGCCAGATTGCCAGACAGACATATACCTACTAGAAAGCTAGCTAGATAGCTAGACATATAGCCAGACAGCGATTAGATAGCTAGATAGCTAAAAATTAGCAAATAGATAATAAATAGATAGCTACCATGGTAGTCAGCTAGAAAGGCAGCTAGCTAGATAGCCAAATAGCTGGATAAATAAAAAGAAGTGAAGCGAGAAAAAAATTAAAATGTACCCCACTCGTGGATTCTTCGTCCTCAGGTTGGGGCGCTTCTTCTTTAGCTTCTTCCTCTTCCCCGTCCCACTTTTTCCGGTTCTGGTTATGCGTGGGACTTTCTGGACCGCGGGGTTGGGCGGTCTGGTTGTTTTCGGACTCCCCCGTTTCGCCTTCCCATGCGACCGGACTCGCCCTGGCACTTTGGGGTGGACGGAGGGGACTGATGTCAAAGGCGCTAAGCGCGATGAGGTAAAATGGCGTGCGAGTTAGCGCGCCGCCGACGCTACCTGGGTGCTCGTGAGGGATAGCGAGCCATTTCCTCCTCGGTGGTGAGGTACTGGTAGACGGCCTTGCTGCTGGTCTGGATGGGCTCAAGGCGGACCACGTAGTCCGGTCGCTCTGCTCTATGGTAGATCATGTCGGTCACATCTTGAAAAGCTACGCTGTGTTGGTCATCGCCTGGAAATGACAAACAAATATTGTTTATGATAATAATACATTTCATTTCTAAGCGCCTTTCAAAACTCTCAAAGACACTTTTACAGTCACAGGATATTTTTTCTGCAGGTGAGCAGCGGCAGCCACGCGCGCCCGCGTTTACTCAAACTGGAAGTAACGTGGTCATCACAAAAAAACACTTTTTTGTCTTACCCAATGACACAGTTTACAGCAGCAAAATAATCCATATCCAAAATTTTGAAAATAAAAAAAACTGAAAAATAATTTGCCAAAATGTTGAAAATTAAGCCTTAAAACGACCTTATTTTGTTGAGGTGTTTACATCATAGCGCATGGAAATGATTGGTCACGGCGCTCACCGTCACTCTCGGGCAAACGTGAGAGGCAGTAGTATTCTTTGTGCGTGATGAGGTTGGGAAGGCCTCGGAAGAGACTGCGACACACTTTGCACTCAAAGATGGTGTCCACTTCCTTTAGCAGCATGTGCCTCAGCTGGCTGGTGCCTGACGGCGCAAGAAAAAGGCAGCGGGCGACGTCAATTAACACCTACCGGGGTCGTCTTATTTTAGGACTAAAATCCATTGCGGAGGTCATAACATTGATGCAATATTACAATACAATAGCTATTGCTTATTGTAATAAATTAATTGACGACTTTGCTTAAAATAAATAAATACAGAAAAATTGAATAGATGCATAAATAAAATAATATAAAGAAACAAAATAAAGTAATTAAAATAGTGCGTGGGCTAGACTAAATAAATAAATAAATGAAATACAATTAATAGTACACAGACGGTAGACTTGACCAAAATAAAAAATAACAAAATAAACAAATAAATACATACCTAAATACACAAATAAATGAAATATATAAATAAAATAAATAAATAAATAAAATAGATTCAATAAATAAATTACTGCGTGGGTGGTAGACTTGACCAAAATAAATAAATGAATAAAATATATATAATATATAATATATAATATATATATTTAAATAAATACACAAATAAATACATAAACAAACAAACAAATAGATACAAAAACCAAACCTCAAAAATATTGAATATTGAAATAAAAATCTGACTGATTATTTTTTTTAATAGTTCAACCCTGCTTGAGATAAAAGTGACCCGGACTTCAGAACTGACTTGAACCATGTAATTCAAAAATAATCGCTGGCATGTATTCCTTATCATCCGCAAAGAGCAAGTCATATTTCTGGTTTATGTCACAATGCTGTGACAATTTTGTTTTAAATCAATTACCGCTATTGTTCGATACTGATTAGCAAGTAAAATATTAGGTTTTAGTTGTGAAGTTGAATGACAGGGTGTGTTCCAAACCTGAACGAAAACATTCAATAATCTGGTGAATCCCCGATTTGGAGGTGTGCAGGGGTTGCTGGAGCACAGCAGGGTCTCCCGGCTCCACGCAATGACCTCAAAGGAGGAAAAAAAAACAATTTTAGATTTGGTGCAGTTGTGATAATATTTGGGCGATTGGTGTTCTACCTGCGTGGTGAGTGCCAGCGGCGGTCTGCTGTAGCCAGTCTTCGGTCTGGCAGCTTTGGTCCCCCGTGGACGCTTTGTCGGGTTCTGGTAGCAAAGGGGGGATGGGCCTCCATAACGGCTTAGCTTGGGCGGAGCAGTCGCCCTTTGCCTGGGTGTCCATTGAGGCTTCGGGGGTCTTTTTAGACGCTTCTTCCGTGGGGAGATGGTCGGAGACGCGGCGTGGACTTTTTTCCGCGTCTTGTTGACAGGACTAAACAAACGAGGGGCAATTAAAATGACAGAAATTGGGTTATTAGCACTCACGTTTCATTAGCTGTACAATGCGTTCAATTGTATATTCTCATCTCCTGCTCTGCTCTTGTGTTCTAAATTAAATTGCCTGTGTGTAATATCATCAATCGTTAGCATCCAGAGGCTAAGTTAGCATCATGGCATAGACACACACACACACACACAGTAGATTAGCGACTGCGAGCCAATCAATGAGCACACGCTTGTGTCTGAAATCTGCTGCTCGCACTGATCTTCAATTTATCATCATTTTCCTTCCATCACCGCCCTCGTTCATCTTCCTCATTCCGGCTAAAGTCCCTGCCGCCCTTGAAAGAGGATAAATGACTCCCACAACATCGGCGCGGCGCAAAGTGGGACACCTGGACCCTTTAGTGAACTGTCAGGGGGGTACAAATAACTCACATGGTGGGCAATTAAATGTATAGAAGAACAAAGGGTTTTTTAATGGCGCTTTTAAGTCGTACCTCTTGACGGACAGTGTGAGAGCTCTTCCTCCCGGATGACTTAGTCTTCACCATGGTGCCGAGACGCCACGTGTGCTCTTCACATGAAACATAAAATTAAAGATTAGATGAAGTAAGAACAAAAAAAACAGCAGAAAAGAAAATCAAGTCACTGATGGTATCATGCTACACTTGCCTGACTTGTAAGCGAGCAGCTAGGGACTGGTTAGCCACCCGGTGACGGTTGTGGATAGCTGCTCGTCTCTGTTTGTGACTGACAGGCGACCAGTTCAGGGTGAGGTTCACCTTCCACCCAAAACCGCCCCCTCCGTGACCCTGTTCAGGAAAGATGGATGAAATTGCAATTGAACCTGTTGGAACCTGTTGGAATACTAAAATGCTTCACACAATTATATTTATATATCTTTATGATTATCCCAACATTAATTTTTGTAATCATTTTTGCAAAATCAGCATTTCATGTATAAAAATGACTCGGGTTAAGATTTTAATATCAAGATTCTATACAAACAGAACGCTGCATGTGGAAAATGTAGCGATGTCGCCGTCAAGTGGAAGTACGGTGTTACTGTACTCATTACGGAGTACAGTACAGTAAACCAAACGATACAGAATACGAGCGATTAAAAGTCATTGAACATTAAAATATCACGAGAAAATCACGACTATTAGCTGTAAAATTAATTATAAAAACCGTGAAGACCCCCCACATCCGCCATTTTTGTGCGTCAGTGTCTGTGCCAGTGTTATAATAATAATCCATTTCATTTATAAGCGCCTTTCAAAACTCTCAAGGACACTTTACAGTCCTATGGCATTCAAAATGATACATGAAACGAAGGTGATTTTCTGGTGTTTTTGTTTTCTGACTACTTAACTGTGTGCTAAAATACCACCAAGTACATGTTAATGCGATAAATTAAACGGAAAAACAACATTAATCCGCTCGAACAAACAGTCGTCGTCGGCCATGTTTTGTAGTTGTAGTTCACGCAAGAGCCCCACAGAGGGAGACAAAGCTAAGTTTGAATTGTTTTAGTTTTACCCGCAAATGGACAAACTACTGTTTTTTTTTTTAGTTCAACAGGCAGGACACCTGTTACTCGGCAAGAACAAGTGTTAAAACTACGACGTCAAATTATTTTCGAAAAATTCGATAAGAGAATGATATTGACATGATAGGAGAGAAACAACAAAGTGATGTTCCTGCAGATAGCATGAGGATGGTTGACGGCCATTGGTGAAGCGACAATATTTTTGACAGAATTTAGATAAATAAGTACATACATAAATAAATGACACACATTTTAGTTAGCGACCGTAGCTTCACCCCTAATTACTCCAATTTTAGCCCTCCAACTGAAATATGAAGCCAACTTGTCGCATTTAGCTGCATCAGTGCCAATTCGCTAAATAGCAAAGCTAAAAAAAAACAATTCTAAATAAAAAAAAACAATTCCGCAGCATTCGACCATCCGTCTCCAGTGTCTCAAAAGAATCCATCCCAAAGTCTTGCGAGTTTACATAATTGATGAGCAAATACGTGATGCTGCATCCCCCGTGATTAATCTGCAGCGTGGTTGAGGAAACGACACTATATTCTGGCCCAATTGTATTATGGGACCACGGGAAGGACGACGTGGCACTCTAAAAAGACAGTCATATGAATAGTATGTTTATTTTTTGAGGTGTCATATGTATTCCTTGCTTGTTCTAAAAGGATATTAGGTTAAAATAAAGTCTTTAAAAGTCTATCAAGGCTTCGGGGTGCCGGCAGTCAATTTACTGTGGTTGAGTACAAAACAAACGGACGCTAAACGCCGACGGAATTGGATTTTGCCTCAATCTATAAAACCAAACATTAGTTTATATTACAGACATTGCTTCAAAAGCCTGCCCCCCCCAAAAAAAAAAATTACAATCGCACATAGTCACATTTATCTCTCATCTGTTTATACTTGCTACCGCGACAACACCTGATATACAACCTGTCAACAACGGCTGATAGCATACAGGCACACTGATCATTTTCATTAAAAACAAAGAAAATGGGGAGGGGCTAAAGTAGTCAAATACATAATGTACATATCTGACGAGAACATACATTTTATCATTAGACTGTGGTGGGCACTAAGAACGCTGATTTTCAGTTTTTTTCCTAGCATGAATGCATTTCGTAAAATGGAGGAAAAACAAAAAGGCGTAGCTAAAAATAAACATCATACGGTAGCACAAATGTGGACACCCTGTAAGAACTAATAATCAAATAAACCGTGATCAATATATAGCGAAAAGTTGTCACCGATTCAAGTGATGAAGGTCCAAACTAGGGTCAAGTTGGTCTAGTAGGCTTTTTCTGGCGTATTTTGCCACAGTTTCGCTGTAATTTTCTTGACTTGATTTAATGACATGTTTCAATTGTTTGTTGAATAATCACAAAAACAACTTGTAGTTTTACAAAGGGTGTGTAGACTTTTGATAGCGTCTCCATTTTCTTTTTTTTTGGGGGGGGGAGGAGTATACACTTCCGAATTTGACGTGGTTGAGAAGTTCAGGGTATGTTTGTTTGGATGGACAACGTACACGCGTCAATGTGGATGCTACCCCCCCACAGCGCATTACTTTTCTTGGACTCAAAGGCACCGAGCAAATGTCGCGATAAATCGTGGGGCTTGCGTGGTGGCGAACACGCAAAGTGAATCGAGTGGCCTCGCCGCGATGGCCGCTACGACGCATGCACTGCCTGATTGGGGAGGGGGGAGGGGGGGTTGTGGAATGGAAGCGGGAGGCAGCCCGAGTGGGACTTAGGAGCGCATAAAGGGGGCCGGCGCGGTGACTATTGTGCTTCCCCCCTTTTTTGTGTGTGTGTCCAAGAGTTTCACTATTTACAAAAGGTTGGCCCGGTGCGTGGTTGGCGGTTGCGCCAGCTGCGCAAAAAAAGGCGCCGTCGCGGGTGCTTGCGCAGCGACGACCGCCGGACTTCCCCACTTTTTGTGCAAACTCTTCCCCACTCGTGTTTTTTGCGTAAAGAAGCAGCGCGCGGGGTGATTTCCTTACCCGTCGTCGCTTCGTATTCCCACCCCCGCCCCATCCTTCCTCGATCGCTAATCTTGCTCCAAACGTCTTTTTTCGTGGATAAAATGGCGTTCGAGAGGCACCAAAACGCGGCTGGAAAGGCACCTTCCGCGCCATAGTAGCTGGCGGAGGCCCCCCATTCCGAAGCGACTGCAGCATGGCAGGGTAGTGCGGCGTAAAGACGACTTGAGCCGGATAAAAGCAAGCCAAGGCACCGAGTAAACACGACGGTGAGCTAGGTTGTAACCACCCGAGGCCATCCGGGTTGTTTTAGCACCGCGACGGCGGTGCTAATGTGCGCCAAAAGCCCGAGTCCCTCCACTAAGAGGCGGCAGCCTGGCGCACAGAACCGGTGACCCTTCCATCTTTGCGCGTCCTTCCACCGCACGATAGCGTCGGCTAGCCGCCGACTCGAGCCCCGGTTTCGCTCGATAGCACAACGGCGAGGCCGCGTGAACACCCCGCGGGCTTTAGAACGCCTTGTGCCGGCTACCCAAAGCCCCTTGGAAGCGTGCTCGCCGCGGCCGGGTAGAAACAAGAGGGCGATGACGCCATTTTTTGCAAAAAAACAAGCACGCTCGGGGAAGCTCGGCGCCGAGAGGCTTCCGTGCTGCACCGAATCGTCCGCGAAACGAAGTACTTACCGTTTCTCTCCTGGATGTGTGGGGAGGGTTGCTGTCGAGGAGGGGGGGCTCGGCGATCCGATGTGGCGTGTTCGGTTCACTCGAAGTTGCACTGCGTTCCGCTTGCCTTTGTGCACCCAGAGGAGGCTCTCGGGCGCCGAGGCTGTCTCTGCGCAAAGGTGCACCCTCTTCCCCCCTCTGTCCCGCTCCGGCTGCCAGACATGCAGGGGGGGGGGGGGTTCCGGGAGGGGGTGACAACAGATGAAAATTTGGCCTAAGAGAAAGCAAAAAAAAAAAATTAAAAATACATTAAAGCACGACGACGCGTCGTCGTTACCACCCCCCACTGCCACCCACCTCCTTTGATAGCTTTGCAGCTTTAATCCAAAGGCCACACACACGTCGAAGCGACCAATTTTGTGTGTGTCCCCCCTGCCCAATACGCGCAAACGAATCTTTACGAACACGAATTGTTTCCAACGGGGACGCAATCGAGACGCTTTAAACTTTCACGTCGGAAACGAAGCGATCCGAACACCGAGGCGCAACGTTGGGGTACAACGTCAAATATGGGTCAAGAAAACTTGGGTAACTTGAATTGTTAAGCTTTCCTGTTGCTAAATGTGACATACATTTACTCAACATTGTGAAAATGCCATCACGGAATGGATTAAATGGATAGAACCGATTCGTTGACAAGACGACGTTGACAGTTATGTCGATTAATTGAATATATTCCTATCAGGTAATATGTCAGCTCCGAAAAAATGTAAAACAAAAACTTTGTACTGATAGGAAGAGTAGAAATACCCATTAAGCATATTTACCTTTTTCAAAAATATATGTTAGAATTTTTATTAACAGCTAACTAATCAACAAGTCCACCTTACAACTCCGCATTGACATTGAACCTGTCACTAATAAGCTTTAGACATTATCTTCTTTTCATTCAATTTATTAAATAAATGTAATTTTATTGAAAATAAGCAACTCCTCGTAACTTAGCAACACACATTGGACATTTAAAAGTAAGACATACAGGTGATAATTTCAAAAAGCACAAAACGAAAGCACTCACCACATAACCTAATCCAATTTCAGTGCTAGCAAGATAAACAGACTAGCTATTTTAGCGCGTCTACATTAATGTATTGTTTTTGTAACACAAGCCAACATTTTATACAATAAAATAATGAACATTACTTAATAAACAGTCATGTTTAATAGTTATTGTGTTCCTAATTATATTTTACATAGGAAAACGTCAATTTTCTGCTGTTTATCTACAATGCTAACAATCGCTAGCCGAGCTAAAGCTAACGCTAGTACTCTACTGAGATGCTAGCTTCCAAAACGTTGACCAAGTTATACGAATGTTGTGAAACTAAAACTGCCAATAAAATACTGATTCATTACTTATTTGCATACTAAAACTTTACTTGAACTAGTCAAAGATTGAAATGGAATTTGAAATATTGTACTTTTTTATCCCCCCAAAATACTCATCGTCTCATCCAGTATGGAAATACTAAATTTTAATCTCAGACTATCTAAAATAAAATTAAATATGTTATCGTTTCAACATGACTAAATAATGTTGGCATTGAGGCTAGCCAAACATGTTATATTACTATTTTTTTTAGGTATTAAGTTAAATAAATGCATAAAATGTCTGCTTACAATTACATTTCAATCATTTATTGTTTGGATATTCATAAAAAGAGTTCCATGGTAAAATTAAAATACATGTTTAAAAAAAAACATTATAGATTAAACACAAGTGTATTGTTTTTAAAGTGAAACACAACTGAACTCTTCCAGGGTCCCATTTTTACATACCAGTAGAGGGCAATCTGAGAATTTGCAGTTCTCCAACACTTTTGGGGCCTTTTCTTAATAATAATAATAATAATAATAATAATAATAATAATAATAATAATAGCCATTTATAAGCGCCTTTCAAAACTCAAGGTTACTAGTCACAGGATAAGGATATCTAATAGATAGCTAGCTAGATACATAGCGAGCCAGCTACATAGCTAATCGCTAGCAAATAAAGTGCTCGCTAGGTAGCCCACCACATAGCTAGCCAGATAGCTTATGGATAGCACAAAATGGATAAAGAAGGACGAAAGCAAAGCCGCAAAAGGGTACCCGCAACTACAGACAATTAATTTCAGCTCCAGCATTACTACATTATCATAAGAATGCATTTGGCATTGAGAAATGAGGGCGGCTACTATGAGCTTGCATTTGGGGGCCATGTCGGTTCTGCCGGATGTGGCCCAAAGGAGCTTTTTAAAAGTTTTTTTTTTTTTTATATAATAACGCACGGGGTCCAGAAAGTGACATACAATACAAATCTACCAACATGTCTATCATTATTTTTCAATTATGTACTAACTTAAATATGTATTTTTCGATCGATTAAAGCAGAGTGTCTTACCTTCAACCGCAGGAGCCTTCAGCGTCATGTTAGCTTAGCATGGATGCTCCCGAAGATGACGAAGTAACAGCGGGAGTCTGCCGGGACCTTGCGTCGCTACGTTCTTTGGTGGTTTGGAGTAATCTATGAGAGAAAAGCGGTGCTTGTATGTGCTGCGTTTAGGTTATGTCCACAGAAATGCGGGTGTTAAAAAAAATCATTTGTGGTCTATGGGCTAGCTAGTCACTCCAAACATTAGCTTATTTTAGTTTTTCTTATATGTGATGTGTTATATTTAGCATTTTTTTTTTATATAAACTATCCCGTTACAAGTGGACATAACCTAGTGAGACTTATTCACACCACAAGACTGAAAAATTAAAACACACATACATAGTAACATTTTCAACAATACAAAGCGCACGCAGGCGACGTACATACAGCGCAATGAGTCTCCACTTTAAGTCACACTTGAGTTATTTAATAAAAAGCTCTTTTTTGTGTTTTTGTTTTCCTTTTGAAACCATTTCAACAACGTCCACTCCGACGGCAGTGAAAACAAAGAACGTTTTTAATACCAAGGCCTGTCAAAGTGCAAATATCGAGGAATGGGAAGCGTTAACTTCGCAATGGGCAAAGATGGCGACGCACAAAAAAAGTTTGTAAAAAAATTAAATCCTTGAACTCTGTCATGGTTTTGAGTGAGGGGAGATAAAAATAAATAAAAAAAGGTTGTATCCCAATTCGATAGCAAAAAATGAGAGGTGTGTAGACTTTTCCTACCCACTGCAAATAAACACGAATAGCGCTGAAAAAATAGTGATGCTAATGTGAGCATTCTGATTAGTCAAAAATGTCAACGACGAGTAGCTCGGAGAAGAAGTTGATCGTAATCTTGTGGATGCGAAACGAGTGCACGTATGACATCACGTCGGGCGGGGTCAATAGACACATGCTTGAACTTAGCTGGTTAGCTCGAGTGAAGCTAAAAAAAAAATAACAAAAATGTCGCTGCATTTCCTGGACACGGTCATCAAAATTATATTCTTTAAACACTCCATTTTGTATTAAAAAAATAACATGAAAAAAATAATAAACATAATAAATACCAGAGCCACAATAAACGTATATGTACATTTTCCATAATTTTAAAATGAATCCTACCTTAAATGGATGTTTCACCCTAAAAAAAAAAAAAATCTAAACCCCACCCCCCAAAAAAAACAAGCGCAAAAATGCATCCCCCCTCCTATGTTGAAACACACTTTTTTGTTTCGTGTAAATATATGTATTTCTTTTAATTTGAAGGGGACTTCTTGGAAGTGCTGCGAGGGAGGACGAGGGCAATAAGAGCACTTTAAACACAGCCGGGCAATGCACAAAAGACTGCAAAGGGAGTCTCTGCGTAAAAAGCGCTTTGATATCAAAACAGGGAGTTAGCAAATAAAATAATAATAAAATGGCGAAGAAGAAGCTGGTTAAAACCCAACTAAAAAGTTTGCAAGTCAAGCAAACGTCACAGGAGAAAAAAATATTAATAAAATGTGTCATAGTTCCTTGCTAGCGGACCCCAACGAAAGAAACGTCTAGAAAAACAGAATTCGGATTTCCGCCATCTTTGTTTTTCCTTTCTGTCCTCCAAAGTCGGGACAGGAGAGTGAAAAAAAGGGACCTGAACATGTGGCCCAAGAGTTCCTTTAAGAGGCGGGACTAAAATGGGAGATGATGCTCCAACTGGGTCGGGCCCAGGGGGGTCATTTTTACCAAACAAGGTGAGGTGTCAGTGATGCATCTTGGCCTGTGGGGAGGAGGCAGACGGAAACAAGAATTTTCAGTCACGGCGACGTTTTGTTGTCCAAAAAATAAGTAAAAATGTCGCAAATATGGCGTATTTCACCTGGAAATGCATGTCACTGCCTTGCGGAAAAACCAGTTCGTCGTCATGACAACAACAGCCTTAGTTTTGCTGCACAAATCTAAGTATCAAGGCTAATTTTCATTAGCCTGTCTATGGTGTTTCTCATTATACATAAGCATTAAGCTAGTGTCAGTTTGGAATGGAGTTTTCGTGAAGATTTAGGTTTTGAAATGGTTTAAGTATGCTAATTTTCATTGGCCTGTCTATGGTTTTTCTCATTATACACTAGCATCAAGCTAGTGTAAGTTTGGAATGGAGTTTTCATGAAGATTTAAGTTTTTAAATGGTGTAAGTATGCTAAGTTTCATTAGCCTGCCAATGGTGTTTCTCATTATACATTAGCATGAAGCTAGTGTCAGTTTGGAATGGCGTTTTCATGAAGATTAAGGTTTTGAAATGGTCTTCAGCGAACCTGTCTTTGAGACTCGCCGTCACTCCCAAAGAAGCAGTCGGCAACCCCTAGCCGGTTCAGCTTATATCCACTTTTCCCTTCGTGCGGGCTGGCGTTTTTCCTCTTTTTCCCCGCTGCTTTTTGCCCGTAATTCAACGTTGCGGAGGAGGGGGCTGCTGACGGCTCCCTGCTGGATGAATAGGATAAACCGGGGTTGCCAAGATCACTGGGGAACAGACGAAGGGGGGATTTGCCAAGAGATGACATTTAGTGAGGGCCAACCGGAACCCTTTATGAAGTCACATGACCTCAAACGTTACCTGTTATGCGAACTGTGGCCGTGAGAACTAGTTTTGGTGAACCAGTGGGCGCTGTAGCTCCAAATCCCATTCCCAGTCGAACCCCGGTGTCCTTTTTTCGTCACGGCGACGGCGTCCGAGCCTAGCGACGGTCGCAATGGCGGATGATCGCCGGTCCCGTTCCGGACGGAGCAGTTTTTGCTCTTAGCTTCCGCTATAGAGTCCTGTCGCTCTTTAGCGGGGCGACCGGTCCTGTGCGCGGCGTGATGGCAAAATGGCTGTGGGGAATCTGTTAAAATTAAAGCTCCAGCTGACGACGGAAGGGCGGGGAAGGACATGGGAGTGGACGGGGCGGTTAAAGGGGGGCAGGCGTCTGACGTGGGAGAGGGAGGCGGCGCTAGGCGAGAAGAGGACCACTGCGACGGGGGGTGCGACGGGGGGTCCGGGCTTTCAGCAGCAAGAGGAACCTTTCTGGAACAAAGATGCAAAGGGGCTTTTTTAAGGTATTTTGGCTCAAAAGTCACTTTTTTTTAAACCCAAAAAGCATCCCATCATAATCCTGAATAACAAATATTAAAAGCATCTTAAAAATGCAATCAGAAATACAAGAAAAGTTATCCATATTGAGAGAAAACAGTAAAAATTAGACAAGGAAAGGATCAGTTAAAATAAAAATAATACAATAGTAAAATAATAAAAAAAATTATACAGTATAATACAATAACAAAAAAAAATAATATAATAAAATAATAATAAAATGACAACATAATAAAATAAAAAATAATATAAAGAATAAAATAATAAAAAATACACATTAAAAAAAAATATATATAGTAAAATAATAAAATAACATTATATAATAAAATAATACAAAAATAAAATAATAAAAACTACACAAATGATATAAACAGTTAATATAAACAATAAAATAATACAATAATAATAGTAAAATAATAAAAAATAGAATATGATATAATAAAATAACAAAATAATTCAATACAAAAAACAAGATTATGAAATATAAGATGAAATAATAATAATAAAATATAATAAAATCATAACTAAAGAAATTAACAATTACATAAATAAAATAAAAACAACAACAAACAAATAAAGTAATTTTTTAAAATAGCATTAAAAATAAACTAATGAAATAATACAATAAGATAATAGATACACACAAACATAAGTAAATAATAAATCAATCCTATTTTGGCGTGTGAAAAGTTGGAGAATTGTCTTTCAAGAAGTGAATTTATAATCATGAAATTAACAGAGTTGTCAAACTGAATTAACAAAAACAACAACAAAAAAGCAAGCACCTCATAATATAATACATTTACTTCTGCTTTATTTGCGTGAAACGGACCCACTAACCTCCACATTTGTGCGTTGAGGTGCTTCTCCACCATATTCTGGAGCGCCGCCCTCATCCGGTCCCACCGCCTGTCAAAGACGTAGTGGCCTCGTCCCATCAGCCTGCTGCTGAATATGCAAAACTGCATCCGGAAAAAGGCGAGAAATGAGAGACGGCTAAGATCTTGATGTCGGGAACGACTAAAATCACATCCATATTCACCCCTAAAGGCTGAGGGTGGTGGTTCGTAAAGCGGAAGCCGAGTCTGTGAGAATCGTCGGGAGTCGACGCGTTGTCGCATTCGTCGCTGGATAGCCGCTCGCTATCACCCGCCGCCTCCGTCAATGTCATCCGGGGTTGCTCCACGTTGGAGGGAGGAGTTGGGAAAGGCGACGGAGGAGGAACTGGAGGCTGAGGCATGGAAGGGGCCATCCCCGGAACCCTACAAAATACGCCATCATCAAAAAACTGACGTAAATCGTCAGGAGAGCGATGACGAGCGTCCATCACCCCACCTGGGTATGTGCGCGTTGGCCAGCTTTAATTTGAGCGTGGACAGAGGGCGGCCATTGTTGCAGGGAGACTTGGTGAGACCGACGGCGTCTTGCGAGGAAGCGCTCGGGCTGCAGCCGTCTTTCTCTTTCTCTTTCGCTACCTCCTTCTCCTTGGTCCTGCTTCTGTGTTCGGCCAGGAGGACATTGAAATGTTTCCCGCGGCCGGGTACGGCCCGGCGGTGGCTTAAGGAGTGAGTCTGTAAGAAGATTTGCGTACTATGAGGCACACGTTTCATCTTTACACTGTATAAATAAAGCTACATTGTATTGTATTGCACTGTATTGTAATCCAATTAGCATAGCTTCCTCTAGCGGTGCACAAGGCAACCGCAATCGCACGATTCAACGCACCTGATAATGCCCTCGATATGAAAAAAAAACTCTTTCCCATTAATACTTACAGTTTATTGATATATCGAACAAATATTTACGAGTGTTTGGAATTGACGAGGTGATTGATACCTTGCAGGTGAGGGAGCGCCTGCACGGCTGTTTGGTCTCAGGGTCCGGAACGCCACAGTGCTTATCTGGGTCAAATATTCTTCCTGTTTAAAATAAAAATAAAAATATAAAATATATAAATAAATACATATACAATAAAAGTAATTAATACATTCATCAAACTAAATACATAAAATACAGATAAAATAGAATACAATAAATAAATAAAATAGAAAAAATAATCTAGATAAATAAAAATAAAAAAAATACATAAAAGAGAATAAAAATAATAGAATAAAATTAATACATGAACAATGAAACGCATAAATACAAGCACACCAAGAGACATCTGTTAATGTTCCTGTTCCAACACCAACGACACAGGGAAAAATAAATCATTAAAAATATGAAATCATAACTTGGAAATTGAAGGAGGGTCAAATATCTGTGAAAGTTACTCGCGGATCACAAATACCAACCTGAGAGTCTGTCATGTGACCTGGAAGAAGCTTTGGCGCCGTTTGGATTCTTTTTCTCAGAAGGCGACGGCGTTGACAGAAGAGCTGGCGAGGGCGACTTGGAAGGGGACGGCGAGGACGAAGGCCGCCGGTCCAACGGCGAGCGCGCCGGGCTGGGGCGTCCGTTTAGGGACGACGGCGAGCGCGGCGCGGACGGCCCGCCGTGGCCTCGACCGTTGGGGTGTTTCTCGCTGGGGACGGTCGCGGCGGGGGGGAGGGGTGGGTGTTTGAGGGGGGAGGAGGCGGGTGACAGGCGGACTTGGGAGGTGGAGTTGGCACGACTGAGGCATGGCATCTTCTCCAAACTCACCACTGGAAGAGATACACTATGGGGGCGGGGTGTCGAAAAACAGGAAGTCATCACACCACCCCACCAAAATAAATTAGGAATTGAGTGTGTAAAGCCCACCGTGCTTTGCTCCGAACCCCCTTGGGAGGATAGACGGCGAGCGGCGCTTTGCTGAAGCGCGAGTGAGGGTAGTCCTTAGGGATCCGGAAGTCGTCGCCGGGACCGCCCGCCACGGGGGGCGCCTTGGACTTCATGAGGACCAGCGAGCTCCTGGGGGGGACGGAAGAACCGTGGCGCTTTTCTGGAACGAGATTTCAACAACAACAAAAAAAAATACATTTGCAGGTAACTTCCAACCACCCGTACTTACGACCACCAAACCCTATTTTTAAAAATTAATGCTATGCCTGGCACCACAAGTCGCTAGCAAGCCGGCAACGCGTACAACAATTTTGGCCAGCCAGCCAGCATCTCACACTCGCACAGCAATCGACCGTGCGATGAAACCAGAGGGGGGCGGGGTTGCGAGTCTTTTAGCCTCCGAGTCTCTATTTAACATTTTGAATGGATTTTGACTTATGACCATTTTGACTTACGACCGTTTGGTCGGAACGGAACTCTAAAATGGTTCTAAAAACTAAATAATAAACTACAAAATGGGCGGAGACGATGATGCGTTGATTAAAAACAAAATGGCAGCCACACTTACGGTTCTTGCTATGCATGTCTTGATGGGAGTGAAGTGGTAAGGGGACGGAAGAGGTATGTGTTCCAGGATTCTTGTTTTTCACTGGGAAATTAAACGCCGACTACCTGGAATGAAGAGAAACTGGATGAAGGAGGAGCAAAAAAAATATATAAACACTTATCCACCGCGCGCGTGGCCGGCAGGTGAGTCAACAGGCAGCCGAGGACGAAGAGCAGCTGCATTCCGAGCCGCCAGATCAAAGTCCAAATATGCGCCTGCCGTCAAGTCACGTGAAAAGATTATTTAACGCTCTTTCCGGTTTGTTTTTTGGCGCTCACGTGTGTGAGAATCATTTTTAATTTAGTCGCCGGGCGGGAATCCGCCATGGTGATTTACAACCGGCGGGCGGCGGTCAGGGCGAGGTCAACGGGGCCCGCTTAACGGCAAGGGCACCCTGGGCGACGAGGCACTCTTGCCTGTCGTTATGGCCATTGTGGCGATGAGACGTGCCGCGGCTAACGATTAGCCTGATCCCCGTGCGTGATGAGCGAGCTCGGCTGGATCATTGAGAGGGTGGGTGCGATCAATAGTTCAGAAGGAGCAAATCATAGTGACATGGGAGTGTAATCGCACTATTTGCTATCTATTAGCTATCTAGCTGGCTGGCTGGCTATCTATTAGCTTAATAGCCAGCTATCTTTTAGCTTAATAGCTATCTAACTGGCTATCTATTAGCTTAATAGCTGGCTATCTATTAGCTTAATAGCTATATAGCTAGCCATCTGTTAGCTAGATATCTCACTTACTATTTATTTGAGTTACATCCGGGTTGAGCGAACGCTGGCGCGTGTGGCTGCCGCAGCTCACCCAGAGAAGAACGTATCCTGTGAATGTAAATTGACCTTGACAGTTTTGAAAGGCGCTTATAAATGAAATGTATTATTATTAGTAGTAGTAGTAGTAGTTTTAGTATATATTTTTAATAAAAATAAATGAAATGTATTATTATATATTTTTAATAACAAAACGAATAATAATAATAAGCGCCTTTCAAAACTCTCAAGGTAACTTTATAGTCACAGGATAAGTTTTTCTGTGGGTGAGCTGCGGCTGCCACACGCACCAGCGTCCACTCAACCCTGAAGTAACTCAAATAGATAGAAAGCTATCTAGTTCGCTAATAGATAGCTAGCCAGCCAGATAGTTATATAGCTAATATGATAGCTAGCTAGATAGCTTGCTCATCAGCTAGATAGCTCACAGATAGCAAATAGATACTTAGATAGCTACATAGCTGGCGAGGTAGCTTGCTAGCTAGATAAATAAAAACAAGTGAAGAGCTGTAAAAAGAAATACGAATAAATACACAGAAGATAAATTCATGACATGGCGATAAAAATAAAAAATAAACAACCGCGGTTGTACAAGGAAGGAGAGGAGGGACACAACAAGCATGGCTGCCGGGAGCCTGTTTGCTCTCACAATACCACTGACCTCTTTCCAGCGGAGAAAGCGAAAGTAAGAATGCGTGCGCGTGCAATTATGATGACCCAGTCTCTTTTCTTTCTCAGGAAATGGCTTGTGTGGACCACTGGACCTCAAAGGAGGAGGTGGGGGACGATTCCAGTTGCAATCTGCGATATGCTTAATTGTAGTTTAAGGAGGAAATGGCTGGGGTGCCTTGCTCAAGGGCAGACTACAACAAATCAGGGGCAGCAAAGGCGGATTGATTTTGTTAGACTTGAGACCAAATGTGGACAATTTGAGCAACGTGCATTGGCGTGCTTGATGCGATCAATAGTGAATTATTTATGTATTTATTTATATGGAATATTTATAAATCAATATGTATTGTATTGTAATTGATTCATCTCATGATGATGTCATCAATGAATTGCCATTTCTAATCCGGATGTGGAGAGAAAATATGAAAAATGTGTGTGTCAACGCCACGTAAGGAATTCACAACCATAAATATTCATAACAATAATAACAATAATAAATATTCATAATAATAATCATTCACTGCCATTCCAGAATTTATTCAGGAATTCAACATATGACGTGGAATTTGTTCGGGCTTTGAATGTTTTTTTTTCATGCCTGGGTGTCGATAAAGCACTGGTCAGACCTCTGGCAGTGTTTTTCCCCTTCCACAATGGGGCAGCATTTGCTTTTCGTCCATGTTAGCGCTTTGTTCCAGTTGTTGTTAAAGCACTTTATATATACCAATATGTATGTATTGTATATTGTACACCTGCCCCCATTTCAAGCTCAGATAACTCCAGACCCATATAACTTAGGAATTAACTTTTTTTCTGAAAATTGTTTATGTAGTCTTAAAACTCAATATTTGCCCTTTGCCCATGTTAGCGCTTCAGCTGTCCTTCAAGCCCTATATAAACCAATATGTATGTATTGCATTGTATTTTGGACATCCGCCCCAATTCCAAGCTCCAATAGCTCCAGAACCATATAATTTAGGAATTAACTCTTTTTTTTTTACTAAAACCAGAGAGTCTAAGGTTTCTTACGCTGCATTGAATGTTTATGAAGTCCTAAAATTCAATATTCTGTGGCTCCTGCAATTTGAGTGAGAATGACAAAAACCCTGGCACTGGACTGGACACATTTTTTTGCACATCTGGCAGTGAAGGAAATTGGTTCATCTTACCGTAAGGTGTAAGGAAGCCCTGAGGGGTGAGCACCTGATTCCAGACATGGCACACACAACGCGATCAAAGTCCTCCAGCACTGGAAACAGACGGCGGCCGAGCATCCCTCGGGAAGGCGGCGAGAAACACACGATGCGTAAATACAAACGTTGCCGCCATTTTTAACAACAAAACAGAGAAACATGATATGAAGAATTCCGCTGAGCCAATTTTCTAAAAAAATTGCAATTTACAATCAACAAAGTTCTTATGATTCCACAAAATATGTCAATTACTTATTTAAGCCATATTTATTCCATGTTATCTACATTAACAACCTATAGTGTATTAATTTCATGATAGGTTTAATTTATGTGCTTTACAATACAAACGACAACCATTTCCTTCTGTTTGTGTCGAAGAACGGAGGAAAATGTTATCCTACTAACGCATAGGCTTTTATTCACATGACGCATAGCATTTATTTACATGTCCTCCATTTTAATAATTACCCTGCATTTTAATAATTATAATAACTGTTTGGCCTGCATGAGATATTCTATTTATTGTTGCAACTCCCGTTTTTTTTGTCTTTCAGAGATAATTAGCCTAACACTGTTGTATTATAAAATGTATTGTAAAATGCATTCAGTTTAACTATCGTAAAGTGAAGGCAGCTGCCGAAAAACTATGGCGTTGACGTAAAGATAATAATAAAGTAGACGCATGGATTATGAATCAACTTTTCTGACCATTTTGTCTGTTTGTCGTCTTTTTAAAGCCTTAATTATTTAGAAATGATGAAAAGCGACACATTTGTCAAATAAAAGCGGCAATGTTATTATCTCGGACGTTTTTTTCTGTGTTTTTAAATACGCCACCGACTGTAAACAAAGTGCATTTAACCGCTTCCAAAAGTACAATTAAGTGCATTTAGCATTTTTAAAAAGCACATAAATGATCCCTGAACTGAGATTGATTATGTTGACATGTTGCCAGTTCGGTTTCTGAAGTTTACAACTTAAAGCTGAAGCAGACGACCACGCTACTAACAAACAAGCCATTCCCGGTTAACGACACAATTTCAACCCCCTCTCAAACTTACCTTTTTCATTGACACCGCAAAGTTCTCCGTGACACGATTCTGCGTGGAAACAAACAAATAAAAACTGTCAAAGCGAATTAAAAAAGGCACATTCAAAAACTGACGCGCGCATACTTTGACATAGTGGTTAGCATTAGCTTGCTAGCATAGCCACCCCCTTCCTCCACTTCGCTGTCAATAAAAAAAATAAAAATAAAGCAGCGACCAAAACTTTTAAGTCGTGAATAGTTCCGTCATAGCTTCGGTGTAGGAGTCAAGTGGGTCGTAAACACGCAGCGTCAATGTTTGCTTCGCAGTTACAGGTAGTGCGTGGCCCACAAGTCGGGTTCTCCATTGGCCATTTGGAGGTTGGTCTTTTTTTGACAGTTCCTTGGCTGCTTTTGACAGACGCTCCGTGTTTGGTGGAAGTGTGGGGGGGGGGGGTCAATCTCAGAACACTTGGCCGCCGAGGGTGCGGGGAAAGCGGGGTAGGTGTAGGGAGGAGCGAGGGGCGGAGGGGGGGGACACTTCCTTACACTTTGCCCGCAAAAAAGACAAGCGTCAACAGCCGCGCGCTTCGCTTGCTTACCGTCAACGACACGTGGTTGAGCCGCACCGAAGAACGAAGAACGAGGCTGGCTGGGGAAGCTATCCGGACTTGGGAGGAGGCGAGCCAGTGTCGCCATTGCTCCTTTCCTCCTTGTTGCTTTGCCGCGAGCCGTCCTTCCTCTCTCGCTTGGCTCGTTCGCACGCAGGAGGCGTGGAATGAGAGTGACGTCATCTCCGGAAACTCTCGGTGAATGTTTGTTTTTGATAAATAACAATAATATTTTTTCTCAGTAGTACGTCGATATAAGTATTAAAACAACATATCACGTTTATTTATAATCATCTTAAAATGGCGTGAATGACATGACCAAGGGCACGTACAGTACTTGAATGCAAATCATTTCAAATTCATCAATTAAAAAGTGCTTGATTGAGAAATTTCTGGGGATCAGTTATTAAAAATGTCATAATTTCAACGCTTTGAGTATTTTGGAAACCTTTTGATGCCATCACTTTCCACTAAATCTCTTTTACATCGTTTGTGAAATTTAAAACAATAGACTGTTGGGAATACATTTAAAAAATGCGCGAAACAAAAATTTAGATTGTAAATAAAGACCATTGTTGTATTTAAATTTGTTACGTACAGTATTTTATTATATACGGAGTTCGTTTCATAAAATAAAGTTTTTGATTTATTTTACTACACTGCCCTCTTGTGGCCAAAATGAGCAACTTCACTTTGTGAAGATACCGTAAATGTGAAGCCCTTTTTTTCTGACGACTTGACGCAATAATAGCAAGAAAATATGATTACTGAATATTCATACATATTTAAATTGTTTTACAGTGTGGAAAAATAGTATTTAAAATATTTTACATGGCAAAACAAACAAATGCATAGGAGCCATTTGGGACAAAGCATTGTGCAAGTGGGAGGCATCACCAGTATGCCCCCCCCAGCACATCTCGTCTTTTATTCGGCATCCACTTCCGTTTTGAACAAATAACACCGGATATCAAAATGTATTAGAAAGAAACGTTGAAATGCTAATATCAAGTGAGAAAAATGACCAAGAGAGGAAAAACAATGAACGATGAATAGAAACAAGGAAAAAAAAGCATCTTTAGCTCACCTTCTCTGCCAAAACAAGAAAATGGCGCACAATAAAATTCAGCACGGATGTAAATATTTTGAAAAAAAAAAAAAAGATTTTTAGGCGTCAAAATGAGTACCTTTCCCTTAGTAGGACGAACCGAGGGATCATAATAGTACCTGAATTTCGACTTTCTTTGGTCAAGCTGTGAAATTAACATGAAAGGCATGTTTTGGCATCAGAAAATAGACTTTTGATATTCAAATTCAAATTTTGTGTGTGTGTGTTAGATAGCTGCCGGAACCTGCTGCCTTCCCGGTCCGGGTTGGGTGGACATTTTCTGCGAATGCCAGCGAGTCTCCTTGTACACGAACCAGGCGTTGCCGGCCCAAATGAACATGTTGAGGTAGCCAAATACCTGAAAACATGTATGCAAGGTGGGGGGGTCATAAGGGAATTTTAAAAGACAAAAACCGAAAAAAAAATAATCATGAGGAATTTGTTGATGTGGCAAAAGCAAAGGAAGCATTGACTGCGCGACACTTATTCCGCCTAGCAACTAAATGTCTGCCGCAAAAATGTCACATGACCAAGAAATGAAACCAACCCGAAAACGCCGATTATTATTATTATCATTTAATTGTAATTTTTTGTGTGTGTGTAATCGATCGTCTCACCACAGAGATATTGAGCGTCCGCAGGTTGGCGAACTCGGTGACCTCGCAGGTGACGTTGCTCCCTTTGCAGAGCGCCAAAGTGGCGCCGAGGCCTTCGCTATTGGTGGCGTCCTTGATGTTCTGCAGAGCTTTGGCCCAAGCCGACGAGCAGACCAACCACAGGAACACGATGACAGCCGTGATCACAAAATCCTAGAAATGGACGGTGTATTTGTTGATTGCCTCGTTTCCCGGATCGCGACTGTATTAATGTATGCGAGCTCGCGCGCTGGCAGCTCACAGCGCAGCAAAGTGATGAAAGGAAAGGAGTAAGTAGAAATACAAAACACAGGGGCGGCTGTAAAGGCAGCCACATAGAAACTATCTCACATCTCCTATTCCACGTAAATCCGCTTCAAATCCGAGCCGCGACAGTTTGCTAATCTTGAATATGATGCCAAAATCCTCACCAAAATGGGTCCCAAATCAGAATTCTTGTAAACGTGCATGTAGCCCAAATAAACCAAAAGGGCGGCCATGCTGTACAGGAAGCAGAAAATGGCCACGCCCACAAAGAACTCCGCCGCCGAGGACGAGTCTCCCATTAGGTACGTGGTGCTGACGGAGTGGTTGCATAACGTGGAGTTGCCCTCCACGAGCGGCATCTGGCTTAACCTGACAACAACAATAAAAACACCACGTCCGATCGATTGATCGATCGATTGATCACCCGGCTCCTTCTGGATCGATTCTCACCTGAAGGGATAGTGGAAGTTGACGTCCAGCGTTTCGTTCCTGCCATCGCCGCAGAAGACGGACAAGATGTTCTTGGCCGCGAAGCCGCCGCAGCTTCCGAAAGCGAATATCGCTGTCAGCTATTTGAAAAGACAATACAATACAATATTGATTAATAAAATAGGAATGAAATAGATACTATAAGTAGTTTTAAGGCTTATTTAGTAGAAAATTTGTTTTATGTGGACCTGGGAACGAATTATTCTCATTTTCATGGTTTCCTATGGGAAATGAATGTTTGGGATACACACTTTTCGCCTTACACACACTTTCTGGGAACCAATTAAGTTCGTAAGACCAGGTCTCCCAAAATATTTCATTTGTAGTGTTTTTTTTTTTCTTGCCTTTAACTGCCGTTATCAATTTTGCTCATATGCTATCTATTAGCTATCTGGGTGGCTATCTCGCTAGCTATCTCACTAGCCATTAGCTGTCTGGTTATCTAGCTATCTGTCTGGCTAGCTATCTATTAGCTAGCTAGCTTTTTATCGGTTTGAGTTACTTCCGGGTAATAATCCATTTCATTTCTATGCGCCTTTCAAAACACCCAAGGTCACTTTTCAGTCACGGGAGAAGTTTTTCTGTGGGTGAGCAGCGGCAGCCATACGCGCCAGCGTTCACTCAACCCGGAAGTAAATACATAGAAAGCTAGCTAGCTAGCTAATAGATGGCGAATAGATAGCGTCAGCTAGACAACTAGATAAACTAGCTATGTAACTAATAGATAGCCAGCTAGCAAGCCAGTTAGCTAATAGATAGCTAATTGTTTACTGTCAAATATGGCCGCAGTTACATCAACATAGCTCTTTAAACACCAAGATGGCGTCAAAGCAATACTTTTGTTTTCAAAATGGCGCTAGCCTTCCGATATGAAGTTCGAAATTGCATTTTGTTGCTATCTTGGACGCTTTAGAATGCAAAGTGTCTCCTTGGAGAGCATTCCACGGAGAAATTCCTAGCACGGGTGAGGATGTGGGGTGGGTTGATTTAGCGCGCAAAGGAAACCATGTGATTTTAATGCGTGAGCACAATCGCCATTCTTTGTAAACGGCGTTTTTGTCAAGTCAAGACGAAAATATGTTAAAATCATCAATAGATGAAACGATTATTGGAATGATGATGAAATGTGTGTGAAATTTTGTAAAATGGGTCACATTTTTGCCAAAGAGCGTAGAAGGGTGTGATATGCTCTGTTGAAAAATGCTGCGTTAGCATTTTAGCTTTAGCCCTCAAAAACCACACACACACACACACACACACACACACACACACACACACACACACACACACACACACACACACACACACACACTAAGTGGCCTCAAACCAGATGTTTCTCCATATGTCATCAGCGCATGTGTGCTTCCTGCTTAAACACTTATTTTTAACCCCCCTTGACCCCTCCTCCATGAATAAAAACCACATGGAGCACATAAGAGACGGCAACATGGCGGTCAGCATCTTTCCTGACGTCTATGCATCCAAGACTTCCTGTTTACATTCAAAATCTCCGGAAGGCCGCTTCCCGATACGGAATGACGACATCCTGGGTGTCGTTTTTCCAGCTAGCTCATCAAATGACATAATTGGGAGTTTTGAAAATCAACATGTGACCGTGTCTTTGGAACACATCTCCATATGTGCAAAAATGCCGTACACGTATTTGCTTTTTCTGCCTGACTTGTTATTCCACGAGGTGAATTATTACTGAGCTTTAATCTGTAACTGTGTCTACGACGGGCAGCGAAATTGCCAAAAGTCGCATGGTACTTTTTGCTCATGCTAGCTTAGTGCTAACATATAATGCAAATCACCATTGACAAGCTGATCGAAAGCATTGGATAGTTATGGCGCGCTAAGTAACATGGTTGAAAACAAACAGTGCATTAATATCTACCCCCAATGTAACAACACTGGTAGGTATAAATTCTTTATCTTCTACAAAGAACATATTAGCTGGCTGCCAGGCTATCTGGCTGGCAATCTATTAGCTATTTATTTGATATCCATTAGATAGCTAGCTAGCTTTCTATCTATTTAAGTTACCTCGGGGTTGAGTGAACGCTGGCGCATGTGGCTACCACTGCTCACCCACAGAAAAACTTATCCTGTAACTGTAAAGTGACCTTGAGAGTTTTGAAAGGCACTTATAAATTAAATGTATTATAATTATTAATATTATACTGTTGGTAAGTCACAGTAGTTTGAGTACACTGCCCCCTATTGGCCACGTTGTACATTATTTTATAACGATGCAAAAATATTTAATTCATTACATTATTTAATGTTTGGGGAAAAAAATGGCGTTAGACTCGTTTTCTTAAGGGGGTCACTGAATAAGATGCTTCTAATCAATTCAATCGAAAGAACATAGGTAAAACATAGTTAAAACGATTGAAAAACGTTATGTTAATACTAGATAGAACCGCACCTATTTGTCCTCTGGTTCTGACCCACTTTATTACTTGACCACGCAAACGTACACGCTAAGCTTTGAACAAAGAATTCTCTTACCCATTCAACTAGTTTAACGAAGCCCAGCGGCTCCTTCAGCGGGGACAAGTTGAGCCGAAATCCAGTCATCGCGACTTGGGTCCAGAACCTTTTTTTTTTGGACGAAGCCGAACTCCGTACTGTGAAAGAAGCGATGATTTTGGTCCCACGCCGAGGCAAAAAAAGTGGGAGTGATTTGACAGCGTGACGTGGTTCTGCTGGTGAACGCTGCAAAAAATATGCACTGAAAAAAAGTGAGGCATTAACACAGAAAAGTTCGACGATGGATTCTGTCGATGTGGTACCGAACCATCGAGCAACTTTTTACAGTGCAAACAAACAATTTAACTCGGACATTTTTTTTGCCCCCAGCGTGACGTCAGACGCAGAGCAAATGCGATTTGATTCGTTTCGGTTTCGGACATTCGCCCCGCGATGGAAAACTCCAGAAAATAAACAAAGTCTGAATTTCGTCGAGTCTACATTTTTGACGCAAAAATTATTCCAGATAGTCTTATTAATATTACGAAATAAAAAATATCGAATGTTACCGGACACGAAACATTCGCCGTCCATCTCACGAGTGCCATTTGCTATGACGTCACAACAGTCACACCCTTTTCAGTAAAAATAAATCTCTACTAATTTAATAGACTTGACATTTTAGAGCTTTTTGCTTTAAAATGACATTTGCTTATTTTCTCGAAAGGTTAAACATTACCGTTGTGGAACACGTTTACAAACGCTGTTCGTTGTGGCGAAAGTATCGTAAGATCATGTTTGAAAATTCAATAAAACATTTGACGAAAGTTTTAAAAGGCGTTTATAAATGAAATGCATGCATTATTAGCATGCATTATTAGCCTATTAGCATGACGCTAAAGAGTCTCAACAACGTCACCATGGTAACATCCCAGAACTAGGGAAAATAATCAATGCATTACAATTGGACTTCGACTAAATATTTAATGAAAACTAGAAAAACAAAATGGACAGAAACTCAAATCTAATGCATTTTCTAGTTTAGTGGACATTTGGACGATAATAAAGACGTCGTGTCGTCGATAAAGACAACGATGTGGGTTGCTCGAATTAAAAATGTCCGTGAGATTTCGAGACAACCAACATATACACGCAAAGGACGTCGAACAACACAAATCACCCACGAACACTTGATCATCCGTAATACAACACGCACATTCGCAAACGTTCGTCCGAATAGCCAAGCAGATTTGGATATTTGTGTTGATACCAAAATAAAAATACCTCGTGTGGTTTGTCTCCAAAACCACCACAATCTGCTTACTTGTATGTACAAAAAAGAAAGGCAGTTATCAGGCCACACCGTCTGTAAAAGGTAAAATCAGACTCGATAAATCAACACGACGCAACAATAAAGTAGGAGGTGATTATTTTTGACAGTAGTTGTAAAATGAAACAGAAAAAAAGTTTAATGATTAAAAAAAAAGTGTGCATTCCTTCAAAGTATGACAGCTGAATGCAAAGTTTCAAACGCTCGCCTTTAATCGCGTGACGTCATTGGTCTCCAGCTATGCTAATGCTAACGCTATTTTTACAAATAACGTGCAGCAGATGGGGCTGTGGGTCACGGACATGGAAGCTAATTTATTGACATTTATTTTTCTAAGAGCAGTACGACCCCGTTCTAATATGTTCTGACAAAAGAATCTGGGCAAAATAAAAAGTTAAAATGAGTTTTGGAAGTAGCTGGTGGTGCTAGCTAGAAATGCTAACGGATCATGGTGTGTTTTTTTGGGAACCATATCCAATTAAATTACTTTTAAAAAAATGTGTTACTTTTTAAAGGCTACTAATAGAGCATTTTTTGTAACATTGTTGATATCCATGCACTTGTACAGTCTTATATCCTCACACAATGGACAATTTGGCACACTTGTAAAAATAAATACTAGTGCCACTTTTTGGCCTACTAGAACGTAATCAAACTTTTCTAATCAACAACCGTGCTAAGCTAAGCTACTCGTAGTTATCAGAGTTGGAAAAAATGCCACACAGGAAGCATACCAGAGGGGAAAATCAAAGTTTTTCCAGATGTTTTGAGTGCATGTCAGAGCCGATTCGTCGGGATACCTGCAAGGTCACGAACTCGCCGTGTCCATTTGGCCGATCCGAGGAGACGCGTCACGTTAAAAGGCGCAAACTGACAATTTTTCAACAAATGCAGCTTTCCCCTCCACAATAAATACTTCAACTAGTGAATAAAAAGAAAGAAAATGATCAGAATTTGCATCAAAGGAAGTCATTTGTGTGTTTTGTGGCGCGGTATCAAATGCTCTCAAGTGGTCAAAATGCCATTTTGTTATGTTTGAATAGCAATGAACCAAAGCTAAGTCGATTCCAGCCAATCAGATCGTCCGGTTTGTGAGGAAGGCAGAGGCGACAGCGCTACTATCGCCGTTTCTTCATTTTAATAACAAGGAAGTCACAGTTTGAGAGGAATTCAGGGAAGGATGGATCATCAGTGCACAAAGGCCTCGGTTTGTTTATTTTTTTTTAGGGGGAGGCGGGTGCGAGATGTCAGAGGCCAAGGAAGAGGTGGTTGGGGAAGGGGCAAGGGGGAGGAATGATAATAATAAATGTCGGCGGTTAGTCAAGCTCACTCTCCTTGAGCTTGGCATTGTCTCTGACTTGGTCAAACGTGTACGTCTTCACTATCTTGCCGTTCTGGAAGACGGTGTGCAACAGGTCCTGTTTGGGGACGGGAGAGGAAAGCGGAATTAATCATAATAAAAATAATACATTTCAAAAATAAAAGCGCCTTTCAAAAGCTTTCAAAATCCTGTGACTGTAAAGTGACTGAGAGTTTTGAAAGGCGCTTATAAATGAAATTTATTATTATTATTAGCTATCTGGCTGGCTATCTAGCTAGCTAGCTATTAGCTATCTGGCTGGCTACCTAGCTGGCTATCTATTTGCTATCTATTTGAGTTACTTCCGGGATGAGTGAACGCCAGTGCGTGTGGCTGCCGCTGTGATGGACCCCCGTTGTTATTGAACCGAATGAACTCACCACTCCGTATTCCTCCAAGTCGCCTTTACCCTCTTCGAGCGTGACAAAGTCGCCATTTTGAGTCCGATGCAGAGACAGACGACCTTTCTTTGACCTTTTGTTAGGGTCCGCCACGGGGTCTTTGAACACGTTCACCTGGTAGCACATCAGCTCAATTTATCTCAGATGTTGGAAAGTAAACGAAGCGTTTAAAAATGACAGCGTTGAACTTTGAAAATAAAAAAAAATGGCGATTGGTCACCCCGAGTCCATTGGTGACCACGTAGCTGCATTTGAAGGAGCAGTTGAGCAGATCCCGGGTCAGTTTTTGCAGTAGAGCGCCACCAGAGCCGAAGGAAACGTTTTCAATGGACCATCGGTGTTCCTTCATTCCTTCCACGATCTGCCAAGTGAAGTGAAAAAGTGAAGAAAAGGAAAACGGGAGCAACCCCTCCACCATAAGTACCTCTTGTAGCGTGTTGATGTCCACGCCGTCTCCTTGAATGACGCGGATGTACGGGGGAAGCACCTTGAATCCTTTGGCGTTTTCTTCTGGGGGGAATTTCTTACCTAGGATCTCCAAAACCTGACGAATTCACCCAATGGTTGATTTTAGGGACACCATCCACCCCCCCCCCCCCCCCAATATTCCACCAAGCGCACCTTCAGGACCGTATCGAGCGGATTCCCCGAATCGGGCCTGACGACGAGGGGTGCGTCGGCGCTGCGCGACTCGATGAGGGCGCGGAGGTCCTCGCCCCAGATCTTCTCGCAGGCGTTGTAGATGTCGTAGCTGTCGCTGACGATGGAGACGGGCACGCCGGGGAACTGCTTGATGATGTGTTCAAAGGCGTCCTTCTCGTGGTCTTTGCCCCATGCGGTGATGGTGCTGGGGGGGGGTGCAAAATTAGGAATCATGGGTAAAATTAGGAAAAATTACATTACAGGAAGTTATATTCTATTTAATTATATTATGTACAATTATATTACGTATATTTAATTATATTAAACGTGATTATATTCGACTCTATTATATTTAATTATATTATATAAAATTATATTATATTTAATTACATTACATTAGATGATATTTGACGATTATATTTAATTACATTTTATAAAATTATAGTAAATTATATGTAATTATATTGTTGTGTATTAATTATAGTAAATTATATTATATTATATGAAATTATATTGGATGAAATTCTATTATATTTAATTATGTCATATTAGATTATGTTAAATTATATTATATTTAATTATATTGAATTATATTCTATTTGATTCTATCATATTTAATTATACTAAATTACATTCTATTGGATTCTACTATATTTAATTATAATAAATTATATTATGTGACACTTTAGGTGACACTATTATATTTAATTATATTTAATTAAATTATATTTTATTTAATTACATTGTATGAAATTATATTTTATTTAATTATAGTATATTAAATTATATGAAATTATATAAAATCACATATTTAATTATAGTATATGACATTGTATTATATGAAATTATATAACATTTAATTCTATTATGTTTAATTATATTAAATTGTGTTCTATTTGATTCTATTATATTTAATTATATTATAATAATTATATTTAATTTTAAAGTTATTATACTTAATTCTATATTTAATTGTATTATTATTTACAGCGCAGCGGCAGAAGATGGATGGATTTAATTGTATTATATTAAATTATATTAACATATATTATACTAGATTAATTACATTATATTAAAATTTTAAAAATAATAAATTATGAACAAAGAACCTGATGTCCAGAAAAGGTGTTATTTTCCCTCCCCACATAAACACCGCAATCCCCAAACCACATCAACCATGAATGCTACTTTACGGTGGAACGGAGCAATCGCTAAGGTAAACAGTTGAGAGTGCCCGCCTATAGCGGTTACTACAGCAACAAGGCGTCCATCCGACAACGCGCCGGCGCGGCGATGAAGGATGAATCCAAGCGGCAGTAACTGCCTCTGATGGCCAGGAGGAAGCCACTGTGTGCGTTTGTGCGTGCGTCGTGAAACAAAAACAAGCGCACAGCCAATCGCAATCTTCCTGCCGCTAGCCAATAACGTCACGGGGACCCAAATGAGCCCCCCGACACGCAGCAGATGTCTCTGGGTGGATTTTGGACGAGGGCTGAAAAATTTCATTGAACGGGATAGACGAGATTGGTGATCATGATAATACTTTATCGGATATCAGGATGCTACTTGTTAGCGCTTGCCTGAATAAATTTACAGAAAAAGTTTTTTGTGGTGCGAGTACGCCACAAAGCAACCGTAGAATTGGAATGAGAAAATTGGGTTGTTTATATTCAACGAAAGAACTGAATTTTGTCAGACCAAAGCTCAATAGCTAGCTTGATGCTAACATATAATGCGACATATCACAGACAGGCTAACGGAAATTAGCATTGAAGAAATGCACGTGAACTAAAAATTATAATATTGTGTGTGTGGGGGGGGGCTACATTGTGGTTATTATTTTTTGGGTGTGGAGGGGGCGCATACCTATGTTCCGCAGCAGGTACCGAGAACCCTGGCACCGGGTCCTTGGTCCCATAATACTTCTTAATCACACCGATGCCAGCGACCGTGTCCGTGCCCTTGAAGTTGACCAAGTGAGCAGAGGCGCCGATGCCCGCAGTCTGTAAAAAAAGACACAATAAATAAAGTAAAAACAGAAAATCATACACAGGTAACATCCGACTTACGACCACCGACGTACTTACGACCACGACCTCCAAACCCTATTTAATTTTTTTTAATTCTACGCCTGGCACCGCAACGCATTTTGAATGTATTTCGACTTACGACCGTTTGGTCGGAACGGAACTCGGTCGTAAGTCGGATGTTACCTGTATATGAAGAAAAAAAAAAAAAAAGATTTTCTTCAGTACCTCTTGCGAAGAGACGCCGCGGTAGCCAAAATCGTGCAATTTGTACTCGAGTCCTTCCAAGTTTCCGGATGTGTCTCGGAGATACTTGGCCAGGATTTTCTTCTGCTCTCTGGAGTTGGTTGCCACGGTGATAGGGTACCAGATCTGCACGAGGATGGTCTGGAGGGGGAGAATAAAAGTGGTGAACACGTTCCCTGATGTTCCCAAAACAAAATGGCGACCTCTTCTATGCGCTTGTTAACAAAGTGCTTTTGACTCACCTCCACCCAATTGGTGAGCCAGTAGCATTCTGGATCCGTGCTCTCCACCGTGAAAAGGACGTTACCCCGGGGGATGACGCTACCTTCTGGAACTGCCTTGATTTCAATCGGCAGGCGGCCATTGTATTTCTGGGAGGGAGGGGGAGGGGTAAACATTGTCACACTCTCTCCCCGGGTGTTCAAACATCCACCGGAATGTCGAGTTTCTAACCTCCAAAATGTACGTCCACCCTTTCTCGTTAAAAACGTCATCCTGGAAGTGTTCCCGGTACACCTCTTTGGCCTCCTGGATCTTCTCCGGAGTGACGACCTTTCCTGGACACAAGTGGGGTGGATAAAAAAAAACATTATGGGGTTGCTCGTCCGCTCCATTGGAGGCAAAGATGGCGATGACAAGAAAGGAGCGTCAGCGCAGAGCGCCGATGCCTATGTGGAACTTGCCGCAGCTCGGAATTGAAGCGGAGTTACCGGCTTTGTGTTTGCTTTCAACAGTTGGCTTGTAGCAGACGTGCTACAAGGATAGCCCAGACGTACCTTTAAGGTATTTGTGCAGGATATACTGAAGCCCGTAGAAGACGGTTTTGTCGTATTTGACTTTTCGGCTTTTGCCGGGGTCCGTCCTCTTCTCGCGGCATTCAAAGTAGGAGTACACTTTGCTGGTGTTGGGTGGGTATTGTTTGTAATGGGTTACCTGGAACGTGGAGAAGACAAACGTATCACAAGGTTGCAATGAAGGAGCGTTCACAGACTGTTGGGAAAGTTTCTGAAAATGAACTTTGGGTGAAAAGTTTATCTGTCAGACGTGCGTTATCTTCAAATTGCATAAGTGAGAGAAAATTAAAGCAATAGCAAAAGTACTCCAATGTTGCGTTTGTGTATTGTCAGCTTCTGGAAAATAGTCTACTTGAACACACACTGAGTTAAGGGAATAACAGGTAACATCCGACTTACAACAGAGTTTCGTTTTGACCAAACGGTCGTAAGTCAAAATGGTCGTAAGCCGAAATACATTCAAAATGTTGACTCGGAGGCTAAATGACTCGCAACCCCCTCCCCCCCTGGTGCCATCACACGGTCGATTGCTGAGTGAGAGTGAGATTCTGGCTGGCTGGCCAAAATTGTCGTACGTGGTAGCGGCCTGCTAGGGCGTTGCAGGGTCAGGAGTAGAATTAAAATGTTAACAATAGGGTCTGGAGGTTGTAGTCATAAATACAGGTAGTCGTAAGTCGAGCCGGTCGCAAGTCGGATGTTGCCTGTATATTTGTTTTGGTACATTAGTGTAAAACTACAGTACGGTATAACAGGTCATACTTTGTCCAACAGAGACATGCCTGGGCAGAGTTCCACAAACAGGAAGTGGTCATGCTAACAAAATAAAATACAAAATCCTACGTCCACATTGACCCTTCCATGACATTCATAGATCAGAAAATGGAACACTTGTCATCACGCCTGAATTGAATCCATTTATCAACCGTGACGCGGCAACGGGAGTGTCATTCATTAAAAACCGAACAGAATGTCTCCCGTTGCTGATAAAAGTAGAATTTATGAGACTGTCATGTTATTTAATTTTGACTGAAAACGGTCAGGGAGATAAAGATAAATGTCAACAAGCAACTCGGTTGATTTGACCCGCGGTCAGTGTCCTTTCAAGGACTCAAAATAGAGTCAAGACATTCACTGGAGGACGTGTAGCTGCCGCACGCTCGCTATTACGCTGCAGCTTTATCTCAAGCTGGAGGCATGTGCGTTTAAAATGAGTTGTGCGTTTAAAAAGGTTGACTGAAATGTCAGAAGGCCTCCATAGTAGCACTGTAGCAACCCAACCAAAACATTAGATTTATATTTCTCATGAAAACAATAAATAGCTATTAAATGAACCCACGGCAGACATTTTGGAAAGACACATCCAGAGAACAAAACCTGATCACCGACCAATAAACGGTGCGGGTGTTCTCAGCCAGGAATTGTCAGATGCTCGGGGTATTGTATACAACCTCGTCTCTTTTCACGCACTGAAAAAAAAGCAAACGCTGCAGGATCTCTTTTATCATGTCGGATTGATCATCTGGCATACACTGTATGGGGGAAATTTAGTAGTTTGGGTTTGAAGTATTTTGAAGTTGACACCTGTCCGTCAACTTCTAAGGGATATAGCAACAAGATGCTATTTTTTTTACTCAGAATTGTATTCATGTACAACTCATTGTGTTAAGGTACAAATAATTAAATACAAAAAAAAGTTACATCATACAAAAACGACGGCGGCAGTGCAGTCACGTGACCGTGGGACATGGCAACGAGCCTGACACCCGTCCATGTTATAAGCATCGAAACAAAATGTTTTGTGATTAATTTCTCCCTCAAATAATATCCTTAGATTTGGTCTGTGATTATAAATCATAAAATGTATGACTTTTGAAAAAAAGCTGTACAGGGTTTAGACTCATTGCGGCGGTACTTGGCATCCAGACAAAGTAGCAACGGAGCGAAGGTCATTTACATAATAACTTTTCGGTTGCCTTACCCCCAAAATTAAATGTCCATTCACGGGTCTTTTTATTTTAACAACAACATAATAATAATAATAATGCCTTTCGATTTTTATTTTTCCCCACAGAGGAGCGCAGGGGACTACCCACGGAGCAGTTGCTAGCTACATGCTAACTAATGTTAGCTTGTTAATAGCCATTTTCCCCCATTGCTTTGCGAGGAAACTAGCACGTTAGCTCATTCGGATAGCGAAGCTAGCCGAGCACCGTCCAGTGCTGATGGGGATGGAATTAAGAGCCGATAAGGAGATGCTTTGTTCCCCCCCATACGCATCCTCCGCTCGGCCGGGTGGCCTTGGGAGCTGATGGTGTCGCAACCTTTTTTTGAATGCGTTTCCATTCATCCATCAGACTTCACGCCACCGCCATTCACTCATCCCATCTCAGGGCGACCCCATCCCGGGTACGCTACCTTGTAGGAGTCGGTGGCGAGCAGGATGTTGAAGTCGTCGTCCCGGTGCTCCATCTTTGCCCCACTTGCGGGTCAGTCGTAGCTGTCAATGGGTTGCCGGGGACTCCTGACTGATAACGTAGCTGGGCAAAAGGGGGGGCGAGGCGAAGGGTCGAGTCGACCACTGAGAGGGGGTTTCGAATAAGGGGAAGGGGGGAAGAGGGAGACGGGTGGTCGCTCTTCAAAATTCCGAAGTGGCTCGGCTGCACTCGGTTCTGCCCGGCAACGTCACGACGCGAGCCAAGCAGGAAGCGGTGCAGTCGCCGAAGATCGTAAAATAAGTGAAGATGGCTCGCTCTGCAAACATTGACATACAATGAGAAAGGATGGCCTTTTACTGTTCCGCTCCCGCACAATCAACTACTATACATGTATTTGCGATTTTAATACAGGAAAAACATATATATATATAAAAATTCTTTCTTACCAACATTAGTGTAAAGCGTTTCTCCGACTCAGTGGTGCAAGTTACCGATAGTGCAAGTCACCGTAATGCCAACAAACGATGACACGCCACATACGATGACATTTTCGCCACAGAGCCACAAAATAACACGAAAACGTCGTTGGGAACTAAATTAATTAAAGTTAGATATGCCGGGTGAAAGTAACGCACAAACGGCCGCTCACAATTTCAAACTGGATAAAACGAATAGGAGTTGGGCCTCCTGTCACGTGAATTCCATAACCATGTAATGCCGTAACACATGCAGGTCTTAACAGTGTCCGCGAGGGGCAGTGTTGGCTGTTTATAATAACACCCGTTTTAAAGTGAAATAAAATTAGAAAAATACATGTACATTAATAACAGGAAAACTTTGAAATAAAATCTACTCGATGAGACTGCATTTGCTTGTCAACTTAATTATTGCACAGTAAAAGAAAGACATTTGAAGTCTAATTTTAAGCACATTCCAAAGTGGCTGACAGTAGTGTGCCTTATTATTTTGCCCCAAGGGTGCTCGCGTACCAAATGTGACACCCTATTGTGAGTTCCCTGAGTGACTGGATGTTCTTGTGCTTGATGGTGAGAGATTCCAGGAAACAAGTCAACGTCAGTCATGTGATTCTAATTTTTAAATGTTGAAAAGTTGTATTTTTTAAATAATGTAATTTGTAAAATGTTGCTATTATTTATTTGTCTATTTATTGAGTGTTTTTAATTATTTATTATTTATTTTTAGTTATTTGTAACTTCTTTTGTTAAATGTTTTTAATTTCTTTTATTTTTATGTATTTATATATTTGTCTATAATTATTTACTTCATTACTATTATTTATTTTATTAATTCTTTTTAATTGTTACATTTTTTAAGTTTTTATTTTGTTTAAATTTTCAAGTTTTTTTATTTAGTAATTTTTATTTATGTATGTATTCATTTATGTAATTATTAATATTTATGTATGTATTAATTATTATTATTTATTTTATTAGTTATTTTTAATTGATTTTTTTCTTTTTTTTATGTAATATGTTTTATTATTATTTATTTTTATTATTATTATTTATTTTTAGTTATTTGTAACTTAAAAATTTCAAGTTATTTGTTAAATGTTTATTTTTATGTATTTATTTATTTATATAACTATTTACTTCATTATTATTATTAATTTTATTAGTTGTTTTTAATTCTTAAATTTTTGAGGTTTAATTTTTTTAATTTAGTCATTTAGTCATTTTTATTTATGTATGTATATACATTTATGTTAGTTACTTAATTATTCTTATTTATTTTATTTGTTATTTTTAATGTAACATTTTTTAAGTTTTTTTATTCAGTAATTTTTATTTATGCATGTATTAATTTCTTGATTTGTGCTTCTTTATTTATTTGTGCTTATTTATGTATTTATTTATTAATGCTTATTTATGTATTTCTTTATTTATGTATGTATTTATTTATGTTTTAGGGTTCTTGCCTTGGTGGACAGTCGGCATCTCGGTAAGTCAGCAAACACTGAATAAAGCTGCCAGCGTGTTGGTTCATCCATGCGGAATGGGGAACGTGACAAAAGTCACCTCCCCACGGTTGCTTATCTTGGAGCAAACATGGGAGAGAGAAAAAAATGGAATGGATGGAAAGAAAAATGAAGTCAGAGAATAGGGAGAGGTGAAAAAGGGCAAGCTTATTTAACAGGGCTCCCATTCCCGCGTCTCCCTTGCACAGCTGTTGAGCATCAAGCCCAAAAAATCTTTTGCTCCATTTGATTGATGGCTTTATATACAATCTGATCTCATCGGGTTCTGCCGGCTACCAGAACGCGTGTTGAAATAGCAGAGATGGAATCCAGATTGCCAAAATAGTTTCACCTTGTTTTGGTTTTTTCACAAAAAGAAATGGAGGGCTACTGACAAGTGTTGTAGGCCAACAAAATTGGTCATTTTAAATTAAAGGACAACCGACGTCTCCGGACAAGTTGTGTCCATAATTTGTAAAATGGCTTCAAATGACTTCTACTCAGCGTATTTGACAAACATTCCACCGCATATAGCTATAGTTTACCTTTTAAGACTTGCGCTGAATATTCAGGAAGTCTTGTTTATGAGTCGGTGACGAGTCCGTACGTGACGTCACGAAAGGAACGCCCCTGACCGAAAAATAATCATACTGCGTGTTTTGGGTATTTTAGATGCTATAAAACGTTTTTTCTGATGTCAGTTAAAAAATAAAAAAGTGACGTTGGTTGTCCTTTAAGTATATGAATAAATAGAGATATTTATCTTGTAGAAAATGCACATTGTTGTTTCAATTTAGCCACATTTAACAACTTCATTAAAAAAATATATTTTCTGAACAAATCCTTTTTAATGACCTGCGCAACCACCCCCCACCCCCCCCCTGCATATTAAGCGCGAGTGACTATTCTTACTTCATCAAGTATTGATAAATTTGACATTTGGACTTTGACCACCATTGCATAGTTTCAATGATTTATGAAATATTCTATGACATGTAAAAAAATAAATAAAATAAGTTTGGTTATCTACAAACTATTTTTTTAAATAAAATGCCAAAACCTGAAGTGAACCAAAAACCATGCCACAAAAAAGTGTTGATTATCTATAAACTATTTTTTAAAATAAAATACCAAAACCTGACGTTAACTAGAAACCAGGCTGCAAATAATAAGAAAAAAGCATTGGTTATCTACAAAAAAATTACAACTAAAATCCTGAAACCTAAAGTGAATCAAAAACCATGCCACAAAAAACGAAAAAAAAAAAATGTTATTTACAAACTATTTTTAAATAAAATGCCCAAAACCTGAAATAAACCAAAAACCACACCACAAAAAATATTATCTACAAACTAAAAACAAAAAACAATGCAAAACCTAAAGTGAAACAAAAACCATGCCACAAAAACAATATTCATTGTGTACAAACTATTTTTTAAAATAAAACACCAAAACCTGAAGTGAACAAAAACCACGCCCCCCCCAAAAAAAGAATTACAAACTATTTTTGTAATAAAACACCCAAAACCTAAAGTGAACAGAAAAACCACACCATAAAAAAGAACATTATCTCCAAAATATTTTATAAATTAAATGCCAAAACCTGAAGTGAACCAAAAACCACGCCACAAAAAAATATATTATTTTTTTTAACAAACTACGTATTATTTTTAAATAAAATTCCCAAAACTGAAGTGAACAAAAAACCACAACACAAAAAAAAAGTAAAAAATTATAGACTACTGTATTTCCTTAAATAAAATGCCAAAAACCTGAAGTAAACCAAAAAAACACGCCACACAAAAAAGAACATTATCTACATAATAAAATTATAAATAAAATGCCAAAACCTGAAGTGAGCCACGTTGCAAAAAAATAAAAAAACACTAAGAGGATGTATTCTTGCCTGATAAATCACCACTATATAACCCCCCCACACACACGCACATTTTATTGCTGCCATAAAATGTTAAATCACTCTCCTGCATAAATTACCCAAAAAAATGAATTCAGCGCATTCTCAGTGAGTCACTTGCAAACTTAAACGTTATTATGTCGATTTTTGGAACGCGTGTGAACATTTGCTTATCATCTGATCAATACCATCAGTCATCTATTCATTATTCATCAAACCGGAGGCTTTGGCTGTCGCCGCCCCCATTCATCTCCAAAAAACGTCAAGTCTGTTGTGCAAAATGGAAAAGGAGGTTAAAAAATAGACCTCCTTGAGGAACGCCACAAAAAAACAACATAAACAGCGTTGCTCGTAAAACACTTACATAAAAAAAAAAGAATCGCTGCGTATTCACCCCCTATAAAGCGAATGCGAAATATAAATAGTAATAATACGAAGCGCCTTTCAAGGTGACTTTACAGTCACAGGATAAGTTTTTTTTTTCTGTGGGTGAGCAGCGGCAGCCACACGCACCAGCGTTCATTCAACCCAGAAGTACCTCAAATAGATAGCAAGCCGGCTAGCTCGCAAATAGGTAGCTAATAGCTCGCGAATAGATAGCTAATAGCTAGCGGATAGCTAGCGAATAGATGGCTGATAGCTAGCGAATAGATAGCTAATAGCTAGCAAATAGATCTTATAGCTAGCGAATCGATAGTAAATAGTTAGCGAATGGATAGCTAATAGCTAGCGAATGGATAGCTAACAGCTAGTAAATGGATAGGTAATAGCTAGCTAGCTATATAGCTAATAGATACAGTAGCTAGCTAAATAGCTAGATAGCAGCTAGATAACAAGATAGCCAGCTAATAAGATTTTCAAGCCATCTTGAATGAGGTCAACTGAAGACGAATGGCTGATGGATTGCCTACAGCTGCTAATTAATAATAATAATAATAATAATAATAATAATAATAATAATTTTTTTTTATTTTCAAGCGCCTTTCAAAGCTCTCAATGACACTTTACAGTCACAGACAAGCGTAAAAAAACAGGTACAATACTACTACTACAACTACTACTACTACTAATAATAACAACAATAAAAACAATAATAATAATAATAATAATAATAATAATAATAATAATAATAATAATAATAATAATAATAATAATAAATAAGGAGCTGATGCTAACGTTAGCGCACGTGATAACGATTAGCGAACAGGTTTGAAATTAAAAGGTGCGCACAAAAATTCCGCCTCTTACGTATGCGCGATGAAATAAAGATTAAATGTGAATGCGTGAAATTATTCATCTGCTCACAGCGGGGGGGCGCAGTCCCATCACACGGCCCACCCCCTCAACCATCCACACCCCCTTTTCCAAACATTATGATGTTATTTTTTTCAAAGCCAAAACACACCCCAAAAAGAATCCATTAATGCTTGAAATTACCCACAATCCTCCTCTCTCCTTCAGGCTTTTCTCGCTCTCATTATCATTATTTTTTTTTTTAAGCATCCATTGCTAATAACGACAGTATTCATGAACCTTACCTGAAACTTCGGAAGTGTTTCTCCCGTCGCCCCTCCCAGGCAGGAAATTGGCGCCACTTTTCCAAGAGGAGGATCACCACCAGAGGATGCTCATAGGCTTGGTGAGAAAAGGGAATCAAACCATTAATAATAATAATAATAAAAACAATAACAATAACAATTGCAATATCAGTACCAGTAGCAGGAGCAGTAACTGTAACAGTACCAGTAGCAGTACCAGTAGCAAAATGATAGCAATAATAATAGCAATAATAATAATAATAGCAATAATAATAAGAATAGCAATAATAATAATACATTTAATTTATAGCGAATATATAGCCATATTGATAGCTAGCTAGTTAGTTAGCTAATACAATGAATGCCACTAAAATACAGATAGAAAGCTAGCTAGCCAGCTAGTAGATAATAATAATAATACATTTCATTTATAGCTAATATATAGCCAACAGATCGCTCGCTAGATAGCGAGCCACTTAGATAGCTATATAACTAAAAGATAGCAAGCTAGATAGGTATCTCCAACTTGAAAGCGTCCATGTCCTTCGCGGAAGGTTACGCAAATGAACGTTATAAAGTCCAACGTTAAATGGATTTTCTTTGTAACTTTTGTCATCTAATCAGATCGGCCACCATTTTAAATTCCTTTTTTTTTTAAACGAACCGTTTCATGTTTCTACTCTTCCCCCAGCCGCCGCCCATTTTAATTTTCAAAACGATCTAACGAACAATTTCACATCCCGCGGCTTTGCCCGAGCTCAGCGCAATTCCACACTTGCAGATAGCTTCCGTTTAAAGAGTTCACACAAGATGTTAGCGCGCCGTTTGGACTATTCTTAGCATGACCCTCGGTTTGTCCTGTCGCTCGCTTCTATCAATTCTCGCCGCTCGGCTTTCATCTACGCCAGCCCGAACACTGCGTACGTGCGCGCGCTTGCATGCGTGCGTGCGCTAACTTGTTTTGTGTTTGTTGTAGACGGCGGAGATGCTACGGGAGCATTTGAACACGCATCTGCCACGCCTGGGGAAGAAGAAGATTGATTCCTTGGTTATCAACTATGTGGCTAAGATAGTGAGTAGTGGATAGTTTTCTAGCTAGGTGAAAAATTGTTCACTCATTCACTGCTAGACAAGTCTAAAAATGTGTCCACTACAGTGCCAGGGTTTTTGTCATTGTCACTCAAATTTCAGAAAAAGAGTTAATTCCTAAATTATGAATCTGGAGTTATCTGACCTTGAAATGAGGGCAGACATTCAAAATACAACGCAATAATAATAATAATAGTACATTTAATTTACAAGCGCCTTTCAAAACTCTCAAGGTCACTTTACAGTAACGGGATACATTTTTCTGTGGGTGAGCAGCGGCAGCCACACGCGCCAGCGTTCACTCAACCCGGAAAGTAACTCAAATAGATACAAAGCCAGTTAATAGATAGCTCATAGAGAGCTAGCCAGCAACTTAGACCGCTGATAGGTAAAATAGCCAGCCAAATAGACCGCTAATAGCTAGCTAATAGCTAGATAATAGATAACTAACAGATAGCAAATAGATAGCTAGGTAGGTAGCTAGATAGCTAGTCTGACAGTTGGTTTATATAGCGCTTTAACAACAGGTGGAACAAAGCGCTAACATGGAAACAGGGGAAATGCTGTCCCCTTGTAGAAAAGAAAAAAAAAAAAATTGTCAGAGGTCTGACCAACGCTTTATTGTCACCTAAGCATGGAAAAAAGTAACCCGAATAAATTCGGGAATGGCGCTCTGCGTCCTATTTTCAATTCCCGAATAAATGTGTGAGGTAATTAGCATATTTTCATTTGCTTTATGTTTGAGCCGATAGCGATTTCTGGCGAAAAGGATGTAAATCGGTACGTTTTAGTATTCCTGGAATGTAAAGGCGGCGGCGGCAAACCACGCATAGTAGACAATGTGACATTTATCAAAACAAGAGAACTGTGAATGGCAGCGAGCCCAGTTAAAGGCCTCCGTCCGGTGCCTAAAAATTCGATTGTGTACCTTTCTACATTTATCATCAAGATGAATGCTTGATTCCTTAGCTTGGCTCCGCCCCAAAATGTAATACCGCTTGCTATGCGCCAAGTTTTATGGAAATGAGTTTAGTAGATGTTTTTTTTTTTGAAATCTTGCTGATAAACAAACAAAATGAAGGGCGAAAACAACAGCGGATGACGTCGAATTGGAAACGACAAGGTGGAAAAAAATTAGCGGTTATGGCTACTGCACCCAACACACCCTCATTTGGACTAGCGCAGCCAAATGTCCACTCCATAAACAAAACAAAACAAAAAACAACCGCCCTGTGCATTTTACTGCCCCCACCCTCCTCGACATCCTTTGCTGCTTATTGAGACTAATGGCGACATTGACACAAGTTGGTAGGAGGGCGAAATAGATTACGGCTTTTAAAGAACCAGGAAGGTCTGCCGTGATAGATTGCGACTCGCCACTACATTCTTGTCATAGTTACTTATTCGCTGCACCCCACCCCTCCGTTGCTACGGACAACGGAGATACACTGCTCGTTGTTATGCAGCGCTAAGCGCTAGCGAGGAGTCACTGAATACAAATCGGAAAAGTTGTGTTTGGAAATCAGCCGGCTAGGTTTATAATAATAATAATATCAATACATTTCATTTCTAAGCGCCTTTCAAAACTCTCAAGGTCACTTTACAGTCGCAGGAGAACTTTTTCTGTGGGTGAGCAGCGGCAGAAACACGCGCCAGCGTTTACTCAACCCGAAAAAAGAAAGCTAGCTAGCCACCTAGATAGCTATATAGCTAGCTAGATAGCTAGATAGTTAGTTAGCTAATAAATTAATAATTATATCTTATTTATTGCATTGTATTTGTGATTATATTTTATTTATTATAGTACCTATGCTTGTCTGTGACTGTAAAGTGACCTTGAGAATTTTGATAGGCACTTAAAATGTCACTGAATGTCACTGAATGTCACTAATAGATAATATGTAGCCAACAGATAGCTAGCCACTTAGATAGCTATATAACTAAAATATAGCTAGCTAGATAGCTAGTTAGCTAATACACTAGATAGCAAGATAGATAGATATATAGTTAGACAGCTAACTAGATAAATAGATAGCTAGATATATAGTTAGATAAATAGCTGGATAGCTAGATAATTAGTTAGCTAATACACTGAATGTCACTAAATACACAGATAGAAAGCTAGCTAGCCAACTAGTAGCTAATATATAGCCAAAAGATAGCTAGCGATCTAGCTAGCCACTTAGATAGCTATATAACTAAAATATAGCTAGCTAGATAGCTAGTTAGCTAATACACTAGATAGCAAGATATATAGTTAGATGGCTAACTAGATATATAGCCAGCTAAATAGATAGTTAGATAGATAGCTAGATAAATAGATAGCTAGTTAGCTAGATAGCTAGATAGATAGCTAGATAAATAGATAGCTAGATAGTTAGCTAGATAGCGAGATAGATAGCTAGAGAGATCACAATTTAGTTAGATCGCTAGATAAATAAAATAAATAAATGGATAAATACGTGAATACATAAAGACTGAGGAAATTAATTAATAAAATAAATAACGAGTGCCGCAGATGTCAAAAAGATGCGGAAAGCCACGTCCGCTCAAATTGCCGCCTCTGCCTCAAGCTGGAGTTTCATTCGAAAATAATTGTGTGTGTGTGTGTGTGTGTGTGTGCGCCCCCTGTCCGCATTGTGATTAGAGGAATGTGGAGTGTTTTGCGTCTGTGTTGTGTTTCCTGCTAGTCAGATGCTTTTTGGCGGTGTGGGGTGCAAAACGCACGCACCACAGCCACTGGTGAATCTATCAATCCATCTTGACATGTTTTTTTCTCCAATTTATTAGGCACCATTACGAGAGTGCAAGCAAAGTGCGCTTGATGCAACAAATGTGGCCAGTGGCGTTGTTTCGCGTTTCGTTTAGCATTTATTTTTGCATGCTAGTCGTCCGGTAGTGGGTTGTAATTTGCAGCCGTGTCAAACCGAGTCGGTCAGATGGAGATACGCAACCAAGCATGTGTGTCGTAAATTATTTAGCGGCAAAGTTTCACAAACGGGCTTCAAATATTCATCTTGTGGAGGAGGTGGTGGAGGGTATAATAATTAAACATTGATTAATGGGCTGGAGTCGGAGCGTATGGCCGCACTTAATAGTAGCACAACGAAGCTCTGCATCAATGTGACTGATGGAGCGTCGTGGTTTCTTTTTGCTTTTAGTAGTAAATATTAGCAAAGTGTCACGTATTTCACTTGACACGTAAATAGTTACTTATTTATTTATTTGTTTGTTTGTTTGTTTACGTATGGATTTTACATACCTATGTATTTATTTACTTATGTCTTTATTCACTTATGCATTCACTTATTTATTCACATATTTATGTATTTACTTATTTATTTCTCCAACTTATTTATTTTTTATTTACTTATTTCTTTATTTACTTATTTATTTCTTTACTCACTTATTTCTTTACTTATTTATGTATTTACTTGTGTATTTACTTACTTATTTACTTACTCTCTTATTTCTTCATTTACTTACTTATTTCTTTACTTATTTATGTATTTACTTGTGTATTTACTTACTTATTTACTTACTCTCTTATTTCTTCATTTACTTACTTATTTCTTTACTTATTTATGTATTTACTTGTGTATTTACTTACTTATTTGCTTACTCTCTTATTTCTTCATTTACTTACTTATTTCTTTACTTATTTATGCACCTATTTATTTCATTACTTATTTCTTTACTTACTTATTTCTTTACTTATTTATTTACTTATTCATGTACCTATTTATTTCTTTACTTATTTCTTTACTTACTTATTTCTTTACTTATTTATTTCTTTATGTAACTATTTCTTTACTTATCTTTTATTTATTTTTTACTTATTTCCTTACTTAGTTACTTATTTCTTTACGTATTTATTGATTTAGTGACTTATTTACGTACTTATTTATTTACCTACTTATTTATTTACTTATGTATTTATTTACTTTCTTAATTACGTTTCCTAATTACTTTCTTAAGCACTTATTTATTTACTTATTTGTTCATTTATTTATTTACCTACTTATTTACTTATTTATTTATTCATTTGTTGGTTGTGGAAGCGCATCTCAAAACTAATCTTTGTGTGTGTGTGTGTGTGTGGAGGCCAACAGATTCTACCATATGTGGGACCATCCCATCAGTTCAGCTTCCATCGTCAAGAATCTGTTGGGGAGACGCAACAAAAACAAAGTCATCAATGACGTCACAGATTCTAAAATTCTTCAACATCCAAAATGAGCCAATTGCATTTCCAATCCTGGGATTTGTCTGTCGACAGGGATTTGCTTTCACCGACAAGGACAAAACAAACTTCGGAACAGAGTTTTACCTTCTGACGTACCTGAGTAAGTAAGTAAGTACTTTCTGACATCGAGGAGCAAGGTAACGTGTTGTCTCAGCAGGGGGGAGTTCTTCTCATGGACTTTTTTTCCTTCCTGGTTCCCTAGGTCTGAACCCGTTGCGCGAGCGGGAGAACGTGGACGGCGCCTTTGTGGATGAGACGGCTCTGAAACAGACACTCATTCTGCTGGGCTTTGAGAGAAAATGAATCCCCCCCCCCATCCATCCTTTGCAAAAATAAATCAATAACAATATAAGGACAGATGGAAGAAAGATAAAGCGTAGATTGATGGGAGACAAGGAGCAATGATGAAAAACGAGAGCGAGGAGATGAACGGGGAGATGGAAGGCCGCAAGTTGGCAGGATGAGGCAAAGGGGGGAAAAAAACGTACACGTTTACATTTGAAGTCAGGTTTTTTTCCCAGCGTGTATTAAATCAATACAACGGTCGAAAACAAGCCACTGAAATGTTTGCACATTCTCTTACAATATATCATTAGCGCTGCCTAATTACAACAACAATTTAAACTGTTCAATGCAAATCGCGCCGGTCCCCTGGCGTGTGCATCTGTGCAGTAGAGTCACTCTTGGCAGGGGATAAAGAATGCATGCCAAGTTTTGTTATCATATGTTAATCTGTTTGCCCCTATTTGGCATCTTAGCTTGTGTGCTAGCATGATGCTAATCAAACTTAAGGCTCCCAGTTAGTTTTTTTTTTACACTTTTTTAAGTCTTACTGATGGTACAGTTTTTTATATGCCAGCGTTCACTCAATCCGGAAGTAACTCAAATAGATGGAAAGCTAGCTCGCTAGCCAATACATAGCTCATAGACAGCTAGAGAGATAGACAGCCAGCCAGCTAGATACCCAGCCAGCTCGATAGCTAGCCAGCTAGATAGCTAGCCACCCCGATAGATAGCCATAGTTTGCAGTTTCTGGTCCCAGTCACGTTCAGAATTTTTTTTCGACTCGGTCAAACGAGCAGATGTTCGGTCCAGCCGTCAACGTCCGACAAATGGCCGGGGACATTTTTAAAACGAGATGCAATTATCATTTCCCAGCAAATCTAAATGAGGAGATAATGCGGTGCGCCATGGGACACACTAAGGATGGCGGAGGGGGGGTGGAAAGATGGAAAATGAAGCTATCATTTTGGAAATTTAGTGAGCGCCATTTGGTCAGTTAGTGATGAGGGAAACCAACCAGGAGTCTTTTATTTTATTGCATTTTTTTAGTGGAGTGTGACAAAGAAAGACGCTAAATAAAAAAAGACAGTGTCCATATGTGGACGATTTCATTGTTTGACATCATGTTAGGACTATTTCCTGTCACACATTGTTGCGATATTTGGATACACTTCTCATGCTTGAGAGTGGAAGACTGGGCGATAACGATTTGCGCAACACGTTGCAAAAAGATGTTGAGCGAACGCGCAACGTCAAACATGACGGACTCTAAGGAGATGAAAAGAAAGACACGTATGCAACGCAATGGTTCTGTTTTGAATCATCTGACCGAATGAATCATTGTCACGTTTTTTTTGTGGAAGCTGTCAAAGGAAAATGTGTGAGGTATGCGTTGAGATCGGGAAATACCAAACATGCTATCACTTTTGAATAAAAAGGGAGAGAAAAAGTATTTTTGTTTCCAATGAGATATTTTTTACCCTCCCATGTTAAAATGAGTCCAATGAACTTTGAATGTACATTGGTGTAAGACGAAAAGTTGGTCTGCCCCCCCCCCCCCCCCCCCGTCCGGTCAGTGTTACATAATGGCCTAATGAAGCCTAAACACTTTAGCGCTAAATTAATCTGACAGCTCTCAGCAGCTGCCAACAATGCGTGATCACACACACCATTACTCCCGAACACAATATCTTACTAAATTAACTTCATTGACCTGTCCGTTTTTCCTCTTGCGCTCTGTTGTGCATGAGATGCTAATATGCTAACTATGAGCGCAAGTTTGTTCCCACTTTTAGATACGACTAAAGTAAATAAAAATATCAAGACATGTTCCTATTGGCCTCCAGTAACCTGGGCCCATCAAAACTTGCTAGCGTGCTAGCTGTTCTTTTATTTGCGATTAGCTTCAATACATACCAAAAAAAAAAAACGAGTTTCACATGTAGTTTTTGAACAGCAGATGTTTTTATGATTTTAATACTACCCAACATGGATTTTTATTAAAATATGTAGAAGACATTTTCTGTCATCTGCCCTGAAAATCTTCAAAATGTGCTAAAGAATTACCATTTAGCGATTAGCATGCATTTTTATAATAATAATACATTTAATTTCTAAGCGCCTTTCAAAACCCTCAAGGTCACTTTACAGTCACAGAATAAGTTTTTCTGTGGGTGAGCAGCGGCAGCCACACTTTTACTTGTTTAGCTTTTTCTAATAAACCAACAATTCTTCTGAGTTTCTATGTTGCTTCTTGCCCAAAAAATAAAAATAAAACAAATCAAAATCATGATAAATGATGCTGAAATGTTATCAGTTCTAACAAATCACTGCTACTTAGCTAATTACTTGGAAGGCTAACATAGCGCATTATGCCAATATTGTGTCAACTATGAACAATTTGAATATGAAAATAAGACTTTTCAGTTTCTTTTAGCCTTTCTACATTCAGAATTGTTAGCTACTTTCACTAACGTATCCAAAACCTTCCAGAAATTTCCCTCCGAGTTTAATATGTAAGTGCCCGGCAACTTTTAAGCAGACGTCATCTTATGATTGGATCCAAATGTACTGTTTTATGTATCATAAAAAAACATGGAGCAACTCCACCCCTGGCAACTGCCTGAAGAATAAAAATAAAGTCTGAATCACCGATGCGCAATGGCAAAACACCAATTTAGCGACGTGACTTTATTTTTACGAACAATGTGGGAATCAAGTGAATATTTTCGAATGGTCCTTGAATTCCTCCTCCCGTTTTTATTTATTTATTGTCTTATCATTGTCAAATCTTTTCCACTGTGTTATCATCCCCTCCGTATTTACATTTCTCCTTTGAGGCTATAAACTCGGGATTTAAACGCTCTGCAACGCATTCGTAGGACATTGAGAGATAAAAAAATGGAAAATACAGTGATACCTCGGCTTACGAACTTAATCAGTTCCCAGAAAGTGTGTGTAAGGCGAAAGGTGTGTATTCCAAACATTCATTTCCCATAAGAAACCATTAAAATGAGAATAATTCGTTCCCAGGTCCCCATTAAACATAATTTTCTACTAAATAAGCCTTAAAACTACATAAAATATAGCTTATATGTTTATGTATAATAAATGTACTATAGTATTGTAACTAAAGATATAAACTGTACTATATAATAAAGTTGTTTTATTGACCTTTGTGATGGTCGTTGATGTCGTTCCCTCTTGATGATATTCGAGTGAAGTTGCTGTTGCTCTGCGATAATACCCTCACTCACACTGTCACCTGCTAGCTGCTTTTCGTTCATGCAAATCAACAGAAGTGTTTCAACCTCTTCTATTGCCTGAGACCGTTGCTTAAACAACACAGAAACACCCTTAGCCACACGTAGCAATGGTCGACTTAGCGTACTGGTAGTGGGACGCTAAGTCACACAAACACACACGTCGTTTGTGTTTTTCGATGATCTCCTTCTTCTGCTCGACCACAGTTTTCTTTTGTGTCGTCTTCGGCTTAACACTAGCCGGTGGTGGGGTCTTTTTCGGTCCCATAATAGCAAAAGTACTCCACTCGATAACAAACCATGTCAGCACTCAAAGAAAGTGGGTGTGGAAAACTAGTCCGCCAGCCTCCGTGACGCTGTGTGGTTTTGTTCATCCGCCGGAAACGAGTTCGTATGCCAAGATTATATTCTCGCGAATTTAATGTTCGTAAAGTGAAAGTTTCGTTAGCTATCAGAAAAAATAAAATAACGAACACAAAAACAAACAGATGTCGCAATGTAGCAATTAATTTTGGCAGGGATGCTAAGTGCTAAACTAATATATTCCCTACATTTCTAAAGGTTTGAGATGTGTCGGTTTGCGTATGTGTCTCATGTTAGCACCTGGTTGGGAGGGCTTGAAGGGGGCCTGGGCGCCGTAAGGTTTGGGTAGGGGGAGCGAATCCGAGTGGGGGATATAAGCGTCCGGGCGCTCCGCCGCCGTGGTGTAATGGCCGCTCGGCAACCGTTTCCACTCGTCGCCGTCTGCTAGCTGCACACACACAAACACTTTTTAATATTGATGCGTGACCTTGCAGTGCCGAGATGAAATTCAATTTGACCAAAGTATAATATAATGAAAATGGAATAATAAATTCAATACTTGTGTTCTGTCAAAACAAACGCACGTGCGCGGAATAACAAAATATAGCGCTCATCAATTACCGGCCATTTTTTTTTGAGGTGTGTTATTCTCTCCAGAGTGCAAAATACATTTTTTTATTCAAGTGGAGAGTGAACAAACACCGCAGCGGGATGGTGATTAAGGTGCCATGCGTGATCATCTGGCTCATTAAAGCCATTTGGCCAAGCTTTGACCCACATGGAATCTTCGACAGGAGAATTTGGAGCCATGTCACCGTTACTGGCTACCTAGCTAGCTAACTATTAGCTATCTATTAGCTGTGTAGCTAGCTATCTATTAGTTATCTATTAGCGAGCTAGCTAACTTGATCTATTTGAGTTATTCCCGGTTGAACGGGGTCACCGTTGCTGACTAGCTAGCCAGCTATCTATTTGCTATCGATTAGCTGTCTAACTGACTAACTTGCTAGCTATTAGTTATCTATTAGCTAGATAGCTAACTTGATCTATTTGCCAGTGAATGAGTTAAACCGAACACGCCATTATCTTCAAACATGGCTAAGCTATTTCGGAACAAATGCCCAAGAATGAAGACGTTTCGGACGTCCAGGCTAGCGTCTTAGCTAAGTGGGTCAAAGTTTCTGCAGGAAAGAGCAACCGTGCTCTTCCGTGACCTTGGAGTCATGCAGCATGGAAATGAGGTGAGTTGAAATACCGCAGACTTCAAAGCATCGGAATGGATTATTGCCCCGGCACCAGAAATATTCACGGCCACGAACGCATGGATTGCTAACAGATAGACAGGAAGCAGATTGAAGTGGGGAAGTTCGCCAGACGTTTTAGGACCGTCTTAAATACTTAAAGCGGCTCCATCGCTAGCTTTTGAATGCCGTATTGTCCCGTCTCTCTTTTCTTGAATTTGCAGGCGGAGTTCGCTTGAATGATTATTATTTCGGCAGCACTACCAGCTTGAATCAATTCCTTGTCTCCGTTTCTTTTCCTCCTCCTTCCCCCGAAGGCGCATTCATCAAGTCTTGACCAATGATGGGTTATTTTCTTTACCCGCTCTCGCTCTTCTTTGTCTCGCTGTCTCCGTTTTTTATCCCTTAGCATCTTCCTCCATTCTTCCTCCATTTCGGGGCAGGGCGGCAGGCCTTGCTCCAAGCGTCTCTGGCATCTGTCCATCTGGAGGCGCACAAGAAGAAAAGAACACAAGAGTAAATTGACGTTATGTAGGTTTTAGTGGGTAGAGGTTGGCACATGGACGCAAAGTCTAGCGATCGAGCGATCTAGCTAGCGATCGAGCGATCTAGCCAGCGATCGAGCGATCTAGCTAGCGATCGAGCGTTCTAGCTAGCGATCGAGCGATCTAGCCAGCGATCGAGCAATCTAGCGATCTAGCTAGCGATCGAGTTATTCATTAATTTATTGTCAAAATATTCCATTTTGCTTGCTAAATTCCCAACCAAAATGTCAAATTGTCCCGTCTAACCACCATAGCAGTCATTCTTCTTGACTTTTTGATTTTTAAACTAGTTATTTATCAATGTGTTGCATGCTCTTTATTTTTAACGCTATCTAACTAGCTAGCTGGCACTCCATTTCGATCTTGTTTGCATTTACATCTTGTTTGTATTCATAATTGTATTTTATTTATTGCATCCTATTTGTGATTATATTTTATTTCTAGTAGCAATGCTCGTCTGTGACTGTAAAGTGTCCGTGAGAGCTTTGAAAGGCGCTTAAAATGTAATGTACTTTTTTCTTCTTTTACTTCAGGCCACTTTTTAGCCCAGCCATAAGATTCAAGAGGCTGCAGGATCCTCAAATCTACACTGACCTGAAGCTCCCTCTCTTTGACTTCCTGCTGGAGGCACAAGACGGCCGCCTGCTTCATGGACAGTTCTGCGGACGTCGCCATCAAGCGACGGCTGGTGTCGATGATGCGGCTTCGTAGCTCGTTCACCTGGAAACACGTGTGAAGATGATCGGCAGGCGTGCGTGAGCCCAGCGTCATCTTTTGAGGTTTACCTTCTTAGCTAGCGACAGTTTGTCTGGTTTGGAGTGCTCGTTCTGCTCTTGGAGGTTCTCGGAGAGACGCGTCACCTGATCCACGAGGAGCTCTTTCTCCAAAAATCGCCTCTCTCTCGTAGCAAGGTTGGCCTCCAGCTACAACGAGAGAGAACCCAAATCTTCAACAAAAATGTCCGCCTGAGCTAATTTCTTCTGGTGTACCTTCTTGATCTTCTTGAGCAGTTCGGGGGACGAAGGATCGGCGCCTTTGAGCTCTTTGTAATCTGCCGTTTTGCTGAGATGATCCAGCGTCTTGTCTCTGACCTCGAACATCTGTTTCGTGAAGAATTCCACCAAGAGTCAAACCAAACAATTTAAAGCTATTTAAACTATAATAATAATAATTATACATTTCATGTATAAGCGCCTTTCAAAACTCTCAAGGTCACTTTACAGGCACAGGATCAGTTTTTCTGCGTGTGAGCAGCAGCAGCCACATGCACCAGCGTTCACTCAACCCGGAACAACTCAATCAAACAACTCAATCGCTAGCTAGATCGCTCAATCGCTAGCTAGATCGCTAGTAGACTATAGTAATAGTCTATAATAATGATAATACATTTTATTTCAAGCACCTTTCAAAGATCTCAAGGACACTTTACAGTCACAGACAAGTATAGATACAATAATAATAAATCAATAATGAAATAATCAAAGAAACAAACAAACAAATAAATAATAGATCAATAAATAAATAAAATAATACATCATAAATAATAATTAAATGATAATTACAAAATACAAAAAAATAATTACAAAATAAACGGTAAATTAATAATAAATAATAAACAATAATTATATATATATATATATATATATATATATATATATATATATATATATATATATATATATTATATAAGATTTAAAAAATCACCAAAAAGGTTTATATGTAATTTGGGACGGTATCCTGGTCATGTCACCAATTAATAAATTGCAGATGAACTTCCTGTCATTCAATGAAAGCTTAGCATGCAAAGATGAACAAATAATAAAGAAAATCAAATGTGAACATTTAAGTCATTATGACACTTTTATGATCCATTTTTTTCGGATTAAATAACCATTTATGGGTTTATATGTCATTTGGTATTTGGGACGGTATCCTGGTCATGTCACCAATGACTAAATTGCTGATGATCTTCATTCAATGATGCAAATATGAACCAAAAATAAAGAAAACCAGACAGATATATATTTAAAAAAAAAAAAAAACAATAAAATGTGAAAAATATTTCCGGATGGCATCCGGGATCAAACTGGAAACCTCGAGGAGTCAACCGGAAAGACGGAAGGAAGGTGGTGAGGAGGGAAAAGCAGGGGTGTGAAAAACAAAAATCCAGACACAGGCGGTCGTGACCCGGCGTGACCCTGTCTTATGAAACAACGACTCAACCAAACGGATTATGCGTGTTTTTGCAACGTGTGTGAAGGTGTGCGCAAAGAGATGTAAAAAAAAATGGAAGTGGTTGAGGGAGGAGGTGGCGAGGTGGCGCGGGGTTAGAAGCCAGCATGCAACAAAGTGATGCTTCGCATTTCCTCCGACTTGACGAGATTAATGAAGCCTCTGGAGTGTGAACGCGGCGGCTGCTCTGATTCAAAGCGACGTTTCGGCCCCCTTTTTTTTCCGCCTTTCGTATCATGCGGGAAAAAAAACAGGGCAACACGCGCAAACCGAGAGCGCAGATAAAGCGGGCGAGCACGGCATCAGAAGGCCCGGCCGGGATGATAAAGGCTACGAAAATCAAAAGAATGAAAGATGAAGGGCTGACAGACTGAGAGGGAGAGAGAAAAAGAGATATGGGTTATCTGCAGTTTTCCTCATAAGTCGGCATATATGTTCAAAGATGATATCCACATCTGACAAAAACAATCATTGCAATATCACGGTTGCCAAAGTAAGCCTTCACTCAACCAGGAAATAAATAGAAAGCTAGGTAGCCAGCTATTAGATAGCTAATAGATAGTCAACAGATAGCTCGCTCGATAGCTAGCCACCTAGATAGCTATATGTTAGCTAGCTAGATAGCTAGTTGGCTAATACAGCGAATGTCACTAAAATACACAGATAGAAAGCTAGCTAGGCAGCTAGTAGATAGCTAATAGATAGCCAAGAGATAGCAAGCCAGATAGCTAGTCACTTAGCTATATAACTAAAATATATCTAGCTAGATAGCTATTTAGCTAATAAACGGAATGTCACTGATTAAATTAATAATAATAATAATAATAATAATAATAATAATAATAATAATAATAATAATTAGCGCTTTGTCCCAGCTTCAGCTGTTGTTAAAGCGCTATATAAAGCAATATTACATTGTATTTTCGCCACCCGCCCTCATTTCAAGCTCATATAACTCCAGAACCATATCATTTAGAAATTAACTCTTTATTTCTGATGAAAGAAGAGAGTCTAAGGATTCTCACGCTGTATATTAAATATTTATGTAGTCCTAAACCTCAATATTTTGTGGGTCCTGGAATTCAAGTGAAATACATGAAAAATAAAGGGGCACTTAGCAGCAGGTGGGCACACGGAAGGAAACACTCTCATCTGCCACCTACTGGAAACACAATGCAGTGAATGAGTTAATCGCGGTCACGAAAGCAACTGATTTATTATTTCTTTTTTTATTATATCCTATTCACTTATGGGGAAGTTTTGGCTCTTAGCGAATCTCCCAGAATCCCTTCGATGTTATCGACGATCTCAAAACGTCATTTATTATGCACGCCCTGAAGTCAAGAAGCGGATTTACTTTTGCGGCTCAAATTTGCATTTTCGAATTGGCAACTTGTCGCCCTTCATCTACGGTCCATCCAAATAAGTCATCTGGAGTTGCCATGGCAACAACAGGCTACGCTCCGAAAGTCCCCCTTGTGATTTTTTTTACACTGAACACACAACGTCGCCTTTTAAAACAATATCAGATAAGGCAAATTGGATAAAAAAAATACTATTATTAATATATATAATAAATGGGCGGAGTTTAAACTCTAAAGCCTGATTATCTCCAGCAAATTACTTGATGATGATGATGATGATGACGCCCACCGCCCGCCTTCTTTAACGGGTTGTCAGGAACAGATAGGAAGAAAGGGGGTGGGGAGGACCTCAGGCGTCAAGCGACTCTCCGAACACATTAAAAGAATGATAACCAGGGCCTAGGCCATGCATGAAATTAAAAAGGTTTTATGTTGGCGGAGAAGGGAAAATAAAAAAAAAGATACAGTGATACCTCAGCTTACGAACTTAATTGGTTCCCAGAAAGTGTGTGTAAGGTGAAAAGTTCGTCTTCCAAACATTAATTTCCCATAGGAAACCATTACAATAAAAATGATCCGTTCCCAGGTCCCGATAAAACATAATTTTCTACTAAATAAGCATTAAAACTACACCACATATACCTTATTTTATGTATAATAAATGTGCTATTGTCTTGTAATTAAAGAAATAAACTGTACGGTATAATAAAGTCGTTTTTTTGACCTTTGTCATGCTCGTTGATGTGGTTGTCTTTTGATGATATCCAAGTGAAGTTTCCGTGCTTTCCCGGCGATAATACCCTCAGTCACATGGTCCCCTGCTAGCTGCTTATCGTGAATCAAAATCAACAGAAAATTTTCAACTTCTTTTATTGCCAGAGACCGTTGCTTAGACAACATAAAAACACCCTTAGCCACACCTAGCAATGGTCCACAATGCATACAGGTACTAGTACGCTAAGTCACAAAATTGCACAATACGTTGGTGTTTTTCGATGATTTCCTTCTTCTGCTTGTATATGGAAACAGTTTCTAAGTACACCATTCATTGGGGGTGCAACGTATACTCCGGTGCGCCTTATACACAGCGGAAAAGTCATTTTCATACATTTTGCTCCCTTCGTAGCAGTCTGGGTTTACCCTCGTCGCACCCCTCCCATTCCTTGGGAACCTTAAATTTGAAGAGTCTTTTCCAGTTCCCCTTGGACCGGGTGTGGGTGTTGGGGTGGGGGGTTTTGTTGACACTGAGAAATGTCACTTGGACTGGTTGCTAGGGACGATGGGCCGGTGTTTAATCGCGCATAAACACGGGCTATTCTTCTGTCGCAACATCTGGTTGTCCATCCAACATATGCCAAATAACCCCCCCCCCCCCACACACACACGTGTCATCTTCCAAACAGCTCCTCTGACGGGGGAGACAAAGGGGGGTGGGGGTGGTGGGGGTGAGACAAAGTGGGGGAAGGGGGCTTCTGGCCAATTCAATTCATTCTCCGCGCAAATTCAATCCCCACGCAGGTAGGTTTAGTCATCCTTTTTGCATCTATTTTGTATTCGTCTGTGATCGCTTTATCTGCTCATTGCAACCCGAACCACTGCCCCCCCCCGTTTCACTTTTGACGGCAAATGGCGACAAAGATGGATTGGGGGGCCATCTGCGGGCCCATTGTCGTTTCATCCGCGGCGGCTGTCATTTGTTTGGAATTTTAATCATGGGATGAATAAACACAGACTGGCGGCGAGTGTTTATGAGTTTAAGCGACGTTAACTCCCATGCAACAGTTCAAAACAACCCTCCTCCCCCCCCGTCAGCCCCCTTTTGCCCTGTCCTCTTTTATTATCGCATGTCACCCCTCCATCACTTCATTCTTCAAGGGAGGGGCTTGCTACGCACTCCCTGCGGTGGTGAGTCACTTTGTGTCCGTCCCTCCGTTTTTATGTTTTCATCCAACCTGTCTGTAAACGGCGCGTGGGGAAATCCACCGTGGAGACACGTGGAGTGCGTAAAGAGACGGCAACAACCCCCCCGGCTGACACCCATTTCTTTGGCGTGTTGTTTCATACCATTAGGGAGACATCACTTCCTGTTTCTTTCTCCCCACTCTCCGAAAAAAATGTGCCACCTTCAATAAAAGTCATCGACAAGTCCAGAGACACCAAAAATAATCTTCCAACACCACAAATATTCCACGTACAGTGATATCTTAGCTTACGAGCGCTTTAGCTAACAAACTTTTCACCTTACGACCATTAAATTCACGAGAATATCATATTGGCATACAAACTAGTTTTTAGCGGATGAACACCAAACCCCAGCGTCGAACAGCGCCACGGTGGCTGGCGGACTACTTTTCGTCACCCTTTTTCTTTGAGTGCAGATGTAGTTTTTTATCGATTGGAGTACTTTTGCTGTTATTGGACCGAAAAAGACCCCACCACAGGCTAGTGTTAAGCCGAAGAAGACACAAAAGAAAAATACGGTTGAGCAGAAGAAGGAGATCATCGAAAAACACAAACAAGGTTTGTGCGACTTAGCATCCCACAACCAGTATGCTAAGTCGACCATTGCTACGCGTAGCTAAGGGTGTTTATGTGTTGTGTAAGCAACGGTCTCAGGCAATAGAAGAGGTTGAAAAACTTTTGTTGATTTGAATTAAGGAAAAGCAACTAGCTGGGGACCGTGTGAGTGAGGGTATTATCGCCGAGAAAGCACGGCAACTTCACTCGGATATCATCAAGAGGCAACTACATCAACGACTAAAGGTCAATAAAATGACTTTATTATACAGTACTGTTTGTTTCTTTCATTACAATACAATAGCATATTTATTATATTTTAAAATAAGGTATAGCTTCAGCACTCAGTTTCTGGAAACCAATTAAGTTCGTAAGATGAAGTATCACTGTATTATATCACTAGATTAAAGTTTTCCAAACATAAGGCGCACGGCATTATAAGGCGCTACAGTAGAGCCTGGGGTTTACGCACTACTTCTTTTACAGGGGGAAATGGAATCGATGGCCTTCGATAGTAGTTGCGAGACCTGTTGAGGATTACCTCGAGCTGTAGCATGATGAGCTCCTCCTCTATCTTCTTCTGAACTAACACTTCCTTCTTTTGAAAGCAGAGCAGCCTGGCGGTCTCGCCGATGCTCGACTTCAGCTCCTTGCTCTCCCTCTCCAGGTTTTCCAACGCCTGGTCGCCCGCGGCGATGACCGCCTCCTGCGAGTTGACCTTCTCCTGGTAGTTGAATAACACCTCCTCGTGCTCCAAAAGCTGAATTCCCCTGTGGAGAACAAGAGGTTTGGATGATTTGAATCGCCCAAAAAACGTAATTGACGAACGCACAGAAAATTCCGGCGCTGTACGGCTCCTTCCTGGTTCCTGTTGACGTTGATCAGCGCTTGTTCCTGGAGGCTGATCACTCGGCGGAGTCGTTGCAACTCCACTTCGTTGTCTTCGCCTTCCTGGATGACTTCACGTCTTTGCTGAGCAACCTATAAAATGTTTAAAAAATGATCGGTTTCCAGCGCTGAAAAACAGATCGGAGGTTATCAATAAATCAAAAGAGACCTTGTTGATATCGTTGAGTAGTTTTTCCTTCATTTTACGCTGACTGGAGACTTTTTTTTGAGCTTTGGTCAGCAGACTAAAAAACAAAAAAACAGTGAGTAAAAAACAGTGAGTAAACTTTGAAAACAATTCATGGTTAAGATTCTTGTTACATCATAAATTATGACAGCTGAGCTAGCTATCAAGCTACCTGCCAAGCTATCTATTATTATTATTATTATTACTTTGTGATATGTACGAAGCAATCAAAATGGACAGTCTGCCGCTGCTTGGAATTCAAGCGGATTGACGTGGGACAGTAGACCTCTTTTCGTCAATGGATGCTACAGTTTCATATTTGCTTTTCACAGTTAACTTGTAGCGGACGCGCACGTTCCACCAGGACGTCACTGATCCACTGGTGAAAAAGACACTTTGATCCAATCCCAAAATCATTGCTCAAACCTGTCCTTCTTGGCGACGATATTCGTTTGGATCTCCAGCTCATTTTCCAGCACCTTGGCCCGCTCGGTTAATTCGGCGAGGGCGTGCGAGGCCATGCGCTTCAACTCCACATACTTCTTCTTCTCCTCTGCAATCACGTCGTAAAATTGCTCGTACTGTAGCAACCTGAGGTAGAAAAGGGGAACGATTAATTAGCGGCTCGGCGTGGCTCGAAATCAACAGATGTCAGGTGAGCGTCGTAGATTGTGAGAAACGAGACGTTTTTTTTGGGTCTTTTCTCGAACATGAAATCAATCGCGGGGAATGAAAGAACGAAAAAGAGAAGAAGAAGAAAATAATAATAAAGCGACACCTGCGCTGCAGCATGGCACTCAGCTTGCCGTGATGCATCACGATGAGCTCCTTCTCTCGCAGCTCCTGCTGGATGCGCCGCTTCATTTGCTGCGGACGGATTCAATCACACAGGCGCCGTGTTTTACGGCGCTGGCGGGGGAAGACATGAATAGGGACCGCGGTGCTCGGGTGGGTTCGGAATTGATCGCGGATTGAAACGGGACAACAACGGAAATTGTCTCGTTGTTGTCCACTTGGGGGTTATCGTCTGGACGATGCATAATAGGGGAAGTGTGACTTTGAGTGTGTGTGTGTGTGGCTTTAAAAAGGTGGATTCTGGGTTGGTGAGTGATATGGGTGTCAGACAAGAAGAGTATTGTTATAATTAGAAGAAAAAAAGCAAGAATTGATCAGGAAATGGCTCCAAAATGCTTAATGCAAAAAATGAACACTAACCAAAAACTACATTTTATCTTTTTAAAAATTACAACACTTACAAAATATGTTTTAATGTTTGTCACTATCATACATGACCTTTTGGCGTTTATTTTCAATTTTTACGGTATTCACTGTACATCTAATGACAATACTTTCCTAGACAATAATAAGTGACTGCTCTTTTTTAATCTTGCCCTTGACAAAAACCCTCCATAAGATTAAAAAAACAAAAACTAATACTAAAGTTAAGACAAACTGAATTAACTCATTCACTGCCAGACGATGTGCAAAAATGTGTCCATTCCAGTGCCAGGATTTTTGCCATTTTCACTCAAATTCCAGGACCCACAGAATATTGAGTGTTAGGACTACATAAACATTCAATCCAGCGGTAAGAAACCTTAGACTCTCTTCTTTAATCTGAAAAAAAGTTAAAATCTAAATTTTATAGGTCTGGAGTTATCCGAGTTTGAAATGGGGGTAGATGTACAAAATAGAATGCATACATATTGATTTCTAGAGCGCTTTAACAACAGCTGAATCTATACCAAAGCGCTAACATGGACAAAAGGCAAGTGCTTCCCCCTTGTGGGAGGGACAAACACTGCCAGAGGTCTGACCAGCGCTTTATCGGCAACCCCTTGCAAGAAAAACCCGAACAAATTCGGGAATGGTAGTGAATGAGTTAAACGCAGCATCAATAACATGATAACAATAAATTAATCAAACTGAATTCAAATAAAAACAAAAACAAATGGAACCTGTTGTAGGCTCAAGTTACCGTCTAGCTAACTGTTAGCCTGTCTAGGTGGATAATTCTGTGTGATTTCCCCAAACTGCATTTGTTGTGTGTTTGTTGCACACCTCGGATTTGAGCATCTCGCGGTGCTTCTGGGCTCGTTCGTCTACTTTGACGCTCGTCAGACATCGGAGATGATGCAGTTCTTCTCTCAGGCAATCCGATTGCTTCAGCAGCTCCTGGATGTTCGCAGACTGCTGCCGCTTCTGGCACGTCTTGTCGGCTCTTGTTAACTAGCAAGGGAGGGGGGAGGCATGAATGAATACTTAGCATTGTTCTTAGCGTAAAAAAACAAAGCTTTTGACTATGTGTTAAGTTATGCAGGTGTGAAAAAAAACAAACGCGGCAAAAAAAATGCTAGCGTTGTCGGTGAGTAACATTAGCAAAGCGGCACGCTAACGACATGGCGGCGGCGCCCACGCCCCTTACCTGTTTTTCAACGCTCATTTTGAGAGAGTCCACTTCCTTCTGTAGTGTCATGCTCTGCGCGATAGCGGGCCCGCTTTTCGGGAGAGCGTCCAACTGGGAATGGAAAGTTGGAAAGTTGATGTACCGTGTAAAACATATCAAAAGTCAAAGTCAGCTTTATTGTCAAATATGCTAATATACAGTGATACCTCAGCATACAAACCAATTGGTTCCCAGAAAGTGTGTGTAAGGCAAAAAGTTCATCTCCCAAACATTTATTTCCCATATGAAACCATTAAAATGAAAATACTCCGTTCCCAGGACCCCATAATATATAATTTTCTACTAAATACGCCTTAAAACTAAACAAAATAAACCTTATTTTAACTATAATAAATGTGATATGGTATTGTACTTAACGAAATAAACCGTACAGTATAATAAAGTTGTTTTATTGACATTTGCAATGGTCGTTGATGTAGTTGCCTCTTGATGATATCCGAGTGAAGTTGCCGTGCTTTCTCGGCGATAATACCCTCACTCACACCGTCCCCTGCTAGCTGCTTTTCATTAATCAAAATCAACAAAAAAAATTTCCACCTCTTCTATTGCCTGAGACCGTTGCTTCGAAAACACAGAAACACCCTTAGCGACACACACACCCATAATAGCTTCCTTGTTCTTCAGCATGGTAGCAATGGTCAACTTAGCATGCTGGTACTGGGACGCTAAGTCACACAAACGCACACCTCGTTCGTGTTTTTTAATAATCTCCTTCTTGTGCTCGACCATAATTTTCTTTTGTGTCCTCTTCGGCTTAACACTAGCCTGTGGTGGGGTCTTTTTCGGTCCCATAATAGCAAAAGTACTACAGTCGATAACAAACCACATCTGCACTCAAGCAAAGAGGGTATCGAAAAGTAGTCCGTTTGCCACTATGGCGCTGTTCGACCGTGGGGTTTTGTGGTAATCCGCCGAAAACTAGTCCGCCAGGCTAGACTATATGCTCGCAAATTTAAGGTTCGTGAGGCGAAAAGTTCGTGAGCTAAAGTGTTCGTAAGCTGAGGTATCACTGTATAAAAAAAAAACAACTTGACCGTAACAAAGCTTGCATTTGCGCCATTTCCCAAATACGTCAACTCCCGGACGTGTCATCCATATTTCCATTTTTGCGTAGGTGTGAGAAGTGCTGACACCATTTCCCTGATTCTCTCTCTTTCACTTTCAGTGCAGTGAAATTAGAGGAAGTTGAAAGACTTCTAAACAAAATAAACACGACCCTGATGTAACGGATGACACAAATGTTCCGGATAACAGGAACAGGGACGATTTCCCAGTCCAAAATGTTCCCCGTCACTTTCATCCGAATGATGGTAAGGAGCTACAAAAAAGTGAAAAAGACGAAACGTCACCTACCCGCGCCTGCAAGTCCTGGCAGGTGGATTGCGCGTGCCGCAGTTGTTCAGTGGCCATGGCCAGCGTTCGCTCCATCCTCGTGAAGGCCCGCATGTGCCTGCGGAGACAAACAGAAGGCTTTAAAATATTCATCACCGTCTTAACCGTTATCCTGGGAGAGGCGGGTGTGCGGGAAGGGGGACAAAAAAATCAATTGTTAGCGTATAGTCGCATGTAAAATCTCAATCTGATGTGGTTAAATGCCTCCACCAGTGAAAAGGAGGAGGATATTATAGGAAATAAAAAATCATCCATCCAGACGACATGATGTTCTAGGAATATTTTTTACATTTATTTACAGGTGACATTACGACCGAGTTCCGTTCCGACCAAACGGTCGTAAGTTGAAATGGTCTTAAGTTGAAATCAATTCAAAATGTAGAATAGAGACTCATAGGCTAAATGACACGCCCGAGGTACAGTGGATTGCTGTACGAGCGTGAGATGCTGGCTGGCTGGCCAAAATTGTCGTACGCGTTGCCTGCTAGCGAGTTGAATTACAATTTTTAAAAATTGGGTCTGGAGGTCATGGTCGTAAGTACGGGTGGTTGTAAGTCGAGCTGGTCGTAAGTCGGATGTTACCTGTATTTGTATTTATTTATTTGTTACCTTTTTTTCTCTTTGAGCTGCTCGGTTTGTCTCTCACATAGCAGCTTTCGCTCACACATGATGCTTTGCAACTTCATTTCCAGGATGCCTCTGATAGTTAAAAATAATAAATCAAAATAAAATCATCCATGTGACACACACAAAAATAATTATATTGACTTATTAAGATAAATTTCACTTTAAATAACAAAAATTAAATCAAAGTGAGGGATATACAAAAAATATAATTATATAGATTAATTAATTTATTAATAGATTAATTTCACTTCAAACAACAAAAATCAAATCACACAAGAAAATAATTACATAGATTAATAAATTTAATCATTCGCTGCCATTCACAAATGTATTCAGGAATTGAAAATATGACGTTGACGCGTCATTCTCGAATTTGTTCGGGTTTTGTTTCTTCATGCTTAGGTGTCGATAAAGCGCTGGTCAGACCTCTGGCAATGTTTTTTTCTTTTCCATAAGGGGGCAGCATTTTCTTTTTTTCCACGTTAGCTCTATTTTCAAGCCAAAGCTGTATCAACCAATATTGCATTGTATTTTGGACATCTGCCCTCATTTCAAGCTCAAATAACTCCAAACCCATATCACTTAGGAATTAACTATTTTTTTTCTGATGAAAGAAGAGAGTCTAAAGTTTTTAACGCGGCATTGAATGTTGATGTAGTCCTAAAACTCAATATTCTGTAGGTTTTGGAATTTGAGTGACAATGACAAAAACCCTGGCACTGGAGTGGACACATTTTTTGCACATCGTCTGGCAGTGAATGAGTTAATTTCACTTCATAATAAACAAAAATAAACTCAAAACAATTCAGGTGTAATCACATCAAGTGTACCTGCGTCCCAGAAGCTCAGCTTGTTCCTCCCTGACGACGTCGCGTTCTTTCTGCGCCTCGTCGTACTTTTTCTGTCCAGCCTCCGCTCGGGCCCGGAGAGCCTCCATGTCCTTGGTTAGCTCTTCCTTTTGCGCCCTGAGGTGATGGTTTTGCTCCGCCGCCTCTTTCGCTTCATTCGCGACGGCCGCCAACTGGGCGTCGGTCGCTTCCAGCGCCTTCAGGGCGGCTCTGAAGGCCGATTTGTGCAAACGGGTACTTAGCATTGGACACTCCACGTTCGTTAAACATACAACGGGAACGGCCATTTTTAAGTCTCAGAATTAATAATAATCATAATAATAATCATAATAATAATCATAATTATTATTATATCTAACTGGCTAGCTATCTAGCTATTTTCTGTCTATTAGCTATATAACAGGCTGGATATCTAGCTAGCTATTTGCTGTCTATTAGCTATGTAGCTGCCTAATTGGTTATCTAGTTAGCTCTCTATTTTCTGTCTATTAGCTATCTAGCTGGCTGGATATCTTGCTGGATAGCTATTTGCTCTCTAGCTGGCTAACTGGTTATCTATCTAGCTAGCTATTTTCTGTCTATTAGCTATATAACTGGCTGGATATCTAGCTAGCTGTTTGCTGTCTATTAGCTATCTAGCTGTCTAACTGGTTATCTAGTTAGCTCTCTATTTTCTGTCTTTTAGCTATCTAGCTGGCTAGCTGGTTATCTAATTAGCTAGCTATTTTCTGTCTATTAGCTAAGTGGCTGGATATCTTGCTAGATAGCTATTTTCTCTCTAGCTGGCTAGCTGGTTATCTAGCTAGCTAGCTATTTTCTGTCTACTAGCAATCTAACTGGCTGGATATCTAGTTAGCTAGCTATTTGCTGTCTATTAGCTAGCTATCTGGATAGCTGGTTAGCTAGCTATTTTCTGTCTATTAGCTGTCTAAGTAGCTGGCTAGCTATCTATTACCTATCTATTAAGCTCGCTATGTATCAGCTATCTAGCTAGCTTGCTATCTATTAGTTAACTATTCGCTTTCTATCTTTTTGAGTTACTTCTGGGTTGAAAACTTATCCTGTGACTGTAAAGTGACCTTGAGAGTTTTGAAAGGCGCTTAGAAATGAAATGTATTATTATTATTATTATTATTATTATTATTATATACACTCACTCCTTCTCTGAACGTTTTTTGGCAATCTCCTTTAAAATCTGCTCAGGTGCTGCGAGGAGCTGAGCTTTCTCGGCCTTTGCAGCACACAAACACACAAGGGAGGCGGTTATTATTTTATTGATAGTGAAACATTCGCTCAGTGCACACTCGCTCCCTCTCACACATACCTCTTTGATTTGTTGGATTTTCCTCAGTTGGTCCAGCTCTTTGGCTTCCTCAAGCGTTTGCGTTTGGTATGTTTCCATGTCTTCCTCCAAACCGCTGAGCGAAGACAAACGCAGACGATGTTTCATGAACAATGAATGACTGGCGGCCAACGGGAAAGGAAGAAATACCTGATTTCCATCTGTCGCTGGGCCACTTCTTTTTTTAGTTTTTCGCATTTGTCCCGTAGGGTCGCGGTGGTGCTTTCCAGCTCATGTGGGATCTGAAAGCGGATTCATTATCAACGAAGGGATGGACCCAATAATGTCTTGTGTCACTTTTGGACAACATGTACATGTCCAGGGATGAGCAAGAGCTGATATAAGGCCTTATTTGAACGTATCGAGTATTCGAGTAAAAGTCAGTATTAGTCACTGTTGCATTTTTTTAGCTCTACTTTCATTCTCATGCATTTTGTTAGTAATAAATACATAATAATACATTACATTTTAAGCGCCTTTCAAAGCTCTAAGGACACCTTACAGTAAATACATGAATAAAAATAGTTGTTTAAATTGATTTACTCGTGGTATCGGTTACTTGGTATCGATCTCGGTGATGAGTATTTGTTGGTATAATTATTTTTTTTGGGCTCTACTTTAATTCTTATGCATTTTGTCAGCAATAAATAGATAGATGAATACATAAGAAATTAATAGATTTTTTAAAAAGTTATTTAAATTGATGTACTCGTGGTATCGGTTATTTGGTATCGGTCAAAGTGTTAAATACTCGTTGGCATCATTTTTTGTCTCTACTTTAATTTTTATGACTTAAATAAACAGATAAATGAAAAATAAATAAATATATTTGAAAAGTAGTTCTTTTAATTGATGCACTCATGCTATCGGTTATTTGGTATCAATCTCAATGTTGAGTACTCGGTCTCAATTTTATTTTGCTCTACTTTAATTCTTACGCCCTTTTTCAGCAAAAACTACTTTTAGATATAATAAAATACATAAATAACTACATTTTAAAAATAGTTATTTCAATTGATGCACGAGTGATATCAGTTACAGTACTTGGTATCGATCTAAGTGTTGAGTCCTCGTAGGTATAATTTTTTTCTGTACTTTAATTCTGATGCCTTTTGTCAGCAATAAATAAATAGACAGATGAATTAATAAATACATATATATATATAATAAGTAAAGAAAGAAAGAACATACATAAATACATACATTTAAAAAATTGTTTAAATTGATGGACTAGTGATATCGGTTACTTGATATCTATCTCAGTGTCGAGTACTCTTTGGTATCATTTTTTATTTTTTGGTTTATATAATGCTTATGCGTTTGTCAGAAATAAATAAACAAATAAATAAATAAATAAATAATCATAAATAAATACAATTTAAAAATAGTTATTTCAATTGATGCACTAATGGTATCAGTTATTTGGTATCTATTTTAGTGTCACATCTTGGTGTAAAATTAAAAAGCCAACTGTTGCCATGACGATTTTAGGAATAAGTGGTGGCTTTAACAGTTGTGAATATTATATTAAAAAAATATATACTCCGTATTTTGGCGCACATCTGCTCAATACTTTTCAAAAGTACAATGGTGACGTTTGGATGGAAGATGGTTTGAAGCGCAGCTCAAAATTCCTTCCCTTCACCCCTTCAAGTGACACTTACATCAAGTTCCGTCGCGATGTCATTCTCCTTCAGCAGACATCGCTTTTCTTCCCGGAGCCTGCACCGAGGTCAAAGGAAGGTGAAAGGAAAAAGAAGAGAATGAGAAAAATCGGAGACAAGACAAGCAAAACATGGGATTTTGCGTTTTTTTTGTTTTGTTATGAGTGTCATTGAACTGAATGTTCCGGAAGCACCGATGAATGTTATCACGTTGCCTAGCAATGTTCCAGTGACCCCCCCGTTGACCTCTGGATCGGGTGGGGAGCATTAAAGTTGTTCTTTTCCATTTCTCTGGGTGCATCCGACCCCCTTTTGAATGCATCGATATTAGCGTTGAGAGATTGGGAGACGAAGGAAAAAAGGGAGGCCTGTGGCAGAATTGAGGAAGATGGGCCAAACGAAAGCGACGGGGGAAACCGAAATAACTCTTGACGTCAAGTACGCGGAGTACATGTAAACACTTCACGGGGAGGAAATGTTACATTCCATTGGCAACTGGCTCCAATAAAACAGATACAGGCAGACGACAGAAAAAACTAAAGTGAAAAGTTGAGAAAATTGATAGAAAACACAGTGAAATATGGACTCGTTTCAACTTTATTGACAGTTCAAAGGCAGAGTGTAAACTGCAAGGTTAAAATATCCCATCAATCAGGCTCTGCAAATAACCCGCACAAGCAATCTGTACAATTTGAAGAGAAAAGACAAGCAAGGGAACCAGCTATTCATGAAGTTTCTAGTGCGTCTGCCTGCATCTGTTGCTGTTGCAATATCACAATTTCTAAGATGGACAACCACGAGCTCCTGGAGACACTTTATGCAAAAAGCTATCCATTCCTTCAACGACCATTGCAAAGGTCAATAAAACAACTTTATTATACAGTACAGTTTATTTCTTTAATTACAATACCATAGCACATTTATTTATTATACATAAAATAAGGTATATTGTGTGTAGAAAGGTATATTTTATGGGGACCTGGGAACGGATTATTCTCATTTGAATGGTTTCCTATGGAAAATTAATGTTTGGAATACACATTTTTCGCCTTACACACACTTTCTCGGAACCAATTAAATTCGTAAGCCAAGGTATCACTGTACAGCTTTTCTCTTTAGAAGTTGTAGGGAAATAAATTAAAATTAAAATATTTTAAAACTAATTCCCATTACGATTAATAACATCACTTCAAAAAGTTGGTTATAGCTTTCATTTGGTGCGTTTGACTGTCATCTATGGACTGGATCCTGCTTTTTTTTTGCGCCGATATGTGGAGCTGCCGCCGCTTGGAATTGAAGCGGATTTACATGCTTCAGAAAATTTAAGACAATCTTTTTTTATCAATGGATGCTACCGCTTTGTGTTTGCTTTCAACATTTAGCTTGTTAGCAGACGTGCACATTTCACCGTGACGACCCTGATCCACTGGTGAAAAGGAAGCTTTGATCCTCTCCTATTTCATCTAGAAGGGCTTCGAAAGTGTTTAAAATTGAATTCATATTATTGAGAAACTGAAAGAATTTAATTCATATTATTTTGTTATTTAGTTTTGTTTGTTGTTCTTTTGACTTCAAGATGGCGCCGCGAGAATGGCTGCCTTTACAGTAGCTCCTGTATTTTGTTTTTCTACTTCTTCCTTTCCTTTTCCTTTCATCACTTTGCTGCTGTGAAATGTAAATTTCTCCATTGCTAGACTAATAAAGGCTAATCCAATCCAATCCAAAATTTTGAATTTTGGACTCCGCTAAGGTTAACGAATGCATACGCACGCGTGTTAGCGTCTCACCATTTGAGCTGATGCTGTGTCATGTAATCTCTGTCTTCGACTGCTTTCAGCTCGGCGAACGCCCGCAGGAGCTGCTGTCTCAATTTGCCCGCTTCACTCATGGGCTCCTCGGAGGAATTTGGTTCTTCGGGCTTCTCCAAGTCGGGTTGCAGCCGCCTCAGCTCGGCGCGGAGTCTTTTGGCTTCTTCCAGAAGCCGGATTTCTGAATTTTGGGCACTTTGGGTGGAAAGAGAGGTCATGTTTGTTGTGGGGGAAGAAAACAAAACCACACACTAAATACTACTAATACTAAATAGCGTGATTTCTGTTTTGGAGGCAAAATGTAGCTGAAAATGTACTGCAAACAACTCCAAAAATCGAATTAGCTTAGCTTTCCAGCTTTATTTTGGAATTCAACCACATTCTGGGTTAAAGTAAATGAACTCATTAGTTTTGGCAGATAGATGCGGTGTCTCCACCCTCTTTCCCGCATAGAGTTTTGCAGTTTTTGGCTCCCACATATTAGCCGCACCAAAGAGGTTGACGTTTGTTTCTACTAAAAACAGCGTCGCATACCTCCGCACTTCATCGCTGAGTTGCCTGTAGATGGCTTTCAACTTGTCCACCTTCTCCTGATTCATTTTGCCACGCAGTAGCATCTGAGGGGTAATAATGGCGGTATTAAAAACAAGGACAAATGCAGGCAGGCTAACGTCGCGTTGCTAAGGGGGCAGAGGTTAAGGGGTAAATTTGACGCATTTAAACAGTTAAACTTGGATCGACATAAATTAAGCCATTGTGGTATGTTAGCCTCGCGGGCTATAAAGAGACGAATGATGGCCAATCGCAAAATTCTGAAGATTCCCCCCCCCCAAAAATAAAAAAAGTAATAATAATAATAATAATAATAATAATAACAAAAATAATAATAGTAATATAATAATAATAAAAATATAATAATATAATAACAATAAGAATAACAATAAAAATAATAATAATCATAACCATAACCATAACACTAATAATAATATAATATAATATAATATAATATAATATAATATAATATAATATAATATAATATAATATAATATAATATTACAATAATAATAATAATAATAATATTGATAATAATAATAATAAATCCGCGCCAGCGTTCACTCAACCCGGAAGTAACACAAACTCACGCCACTAATGTGAGTGCGTAGCTATAGATAGACAATACATCTTAATTCATATAGCGCTTTCACAACAGCTGCAGCTGCAATCAAGAGCTTGACATCATAGTCAACACAAAGCAAAATAATAAACACAACCGGAAAATATGTCGCAGCAATTCTAAAGATAAAAACAAAAAAAAAAGTGCCAGCGCAGAGCTATGAAAGATATACAGCTGCGGGGAAAAAACATATTGACGATTGCCCCCTTTTCCGCAAGCGCCTATGGCCTGATTATCTTTTTGCCTTGAGTTGTTGTCGGGTAACTCGCCCTCCCCCAACACCCCCCGGCGAGCTACTTCCGGGTGTCACAATGATGGAAAAGGCGGACAGGTGCTCGGCTCTTATCTTCAGAGCCAGGCTGGTCGGGATGAGGGGGGGATAATGAGGGTGTCGAGGGGTAAAGTGAGGCGGGACGGCGGCGGCGGGGTAACCTTGGCTTGTTGGGCAAGTAATCTAAACACAAGCCAAAGCCACACACGACGACGACGGTGCAGCGTGACTTTTAAACATCGGGGCTATTATGCGCTTTACGATTTATCCCATCGGGAGAATATCCCCGGCTGGCTGGCGTGGAGCGTGCTCGCAATTCCTGCGGGGGCTCCAAAGAGAGAGAGCGCGACGGGCTCATCAGATAATAAGGGCCGTCGTAAAAAGGAGAAAGATTTATTTGGAAGTGTCTCATCTTGCGCTTGTTAGCAGTCAGGCAATGTCAGGTCGAGACAAGCCAAGCGTTACTACTTCCTTCCTGCCTTGCCTTAAGAAAAAAAAGGATGTGCCACAATCTTCCATCTTGAAATATTAAGTGGGTCATCCGGGCCTGCGTGTTCAGTCTCCGTCGTGAAATTGATGGCGGGCGCCGGAATAGAACTTGATACTCGCATAGCTCAACCGACGGGAATGAAAACAATCAAATCGATTTGGAAGACGCCCGTGAGAGAATTCAGAAAATGTTATTAAAAAAAATATATATATATAGATATATATGAATATGTCGCTGCTTGGAATTGAAGCGGATCTACGTGGGACAGGAGATGTGGGAAGAGATCTGTTTTCAATGGATGCTAACAGCTTTGTGTTTGCTTTCGACATTTAGCTTGTAGCAGACGTGGACATTTCACCATGATGTCCCTTGATCCACTGGTGAAAAGGATGTTTTGATGCTCTATTCTTACATCTAAAACTGCTTTACATAACATAGAGTGTGCAGAAAGTGCTATGACTGTCTCTGTCTTTTGTGTTGTCATATTATTTGTTATTTAGTTTGTCTTCAAGAGCCAGCTAGTTAGTTATCTGGCTGGCTATCTGGCAGGCTACCTAGCGAGCACTTTATTTGCCATCTATTAGCTATGTAACTGGCTCACTAGCTATCTAGCTAGATATCTATTAAATATATGTCTGGCTATCGAGCTAGCTATTAGCTGGGTAGCTAGCTTCCTCTCTATTTGAGTTACTTCCGGGTTGGGTGAACGCTGGCGGTGTGTCTGCCACTGCTCACCCACAGAAAAACTTATGCTGTGACTGTAAAGTGACCTTGAGCGTTTTGAAAGGCGCTTGTAAATAACATGTATTATTATTAATATAATATATAATTTAACTAAATAATATATATATATTTTTTATGGTGGATTTTGTATTTTTGTTTTATTGTGTTAAATCCAAAACGGGCCCGAAGTGCATATGAGACTTATCTACTGCCGTTAAGAGAATTTGAAGCTTTTTTTTTTTTAATGGGTGAGCGCATTGTGCGGAACATGTGGCCAGCTATCTTTGAAGTGAAACAATCGCAAAATAATATTTATGCCCTGCAGACGGCGGCCAACTAGGCGGCCAACTTCGGTGCGCACGTGCAACGAGGTGAAGAAAAGAATGCATGAAAAAAGGCACTTTCCACCAAATCTGAATGTGTTTTTGAACGCGCAGATTGGAAGTTAGCAGGGCTTGAAATAAAGCCTTTGTTTTAGTGCGTAGCTTTGGACAAACTATCAGAAAGCTTCATTAACATCTGTGGCAAGATAAAAAATAAATAAATGCGAGCGCAGAAGGAATGCTTAAGCAGTGCGAGTGGGTTGAGGGGCGGGGGGCTATTGGCTATCTATTAGCTAGCTTTCTAGCTGGCAATCTATTTGGTATTTATTAGCTACCTATTAGCTAACTGGCTATCTATTAGTTATACAGCGAGTTGTCTAGCTGGCTATCTATTGACTATCAAGTAGCTAGCTAGCTTTCAATCTATTTACTTCCGGGTTGAGTGAACGCTGGCGGTGTGTCTGCCGCTGCTCACCCACAGAAAAACTTATCCTGTGACTGTAAAGTGACCTTGAGAGTTTTGAAAGGTGATGAGAAATGAAATATATTATTATTATCAGTAGTAGTAGTATTAATATTATTATGATTACTTAAGGATTCACTCTTGAAAATTTGAATGCAACGCTAACCCAAGGCGAACGCTAAAACACCAACGACGACATTGTTTTTATACCCCCCTCATATCCCTACTTGTGATAAGGCAGGGGGGTGGGCGGGCATTAAAAATTAATAAGGGACATATTGTAAAACCATTTGTAAGTCTCTAATGACTTGATGCACCCAAATTAATTTCAAGCAAGTCGTTTGGGGAAAAAAAATGCTTGTTCGTCGGGAAGTCGCTTTTATGTCGGCGGGTTTAAGAGTAAGAAGTGTGCCCTTGGAGAAGTGGAGACTGACTGTGGTGGAGGGGTGGGGGGGAGTAATGGGTTGCATTCACTTGTGTTCATTTCAGAAAAAGAGTAAAGTGAAGATAAAAAAAATAGCATCCAGCTAAAAGTCAGTCAAGTGGACTGAGTCGTTTCCATCCTCGAAGGGGGACGGTTGTCACCAAGCAAATGGTGACGGCGGCCGAAAAACATGAAACAGGAAACGCTAACGACAGATAGCACACAAAGAAAAAACACAAGTGAAAAGGTGAGAAAATGGATAGAAAATACAGTCAAATTTGGACTCGTTTCAAATTTATTGATAGTTCAAAGTAAGAGTGGAGACTTGCAAGGTTAAAATATCCCATCAATCAGGCTCCACAAATAACTCGCACAAGCCATCTGTACAATTTGAAGAGAAAAGACAATCTTGGGAACCAGATATTAATGAAGTTTATAGTGTGTCTGCCTGTGTCGTAATATCACAACTTCCAAGATGTACAACCCAGAGCTCCTTGAGACACTTTATGCAAAAAGCCATCCGTTCCCTCAAGCCATCAACGACCATCACAAAGGTAAATAAAACAACTTTATTATACAGCACAGTTTATATTTCTTTCATTACAATATCACAGCACATTTATTATACATAAAATAAGGTATATTTTGTGTAGTTTTAAGGCTTATTTAGTAGAAAACTATGTTTTATGGGGACCTGGGAACGGATTATTCTCATTTTAATGGTTTCCTGTGGGAAATTAATGTTTGGAATACACATTTTTCGCCTTACACACACTTTCTGGGAACCAATTAAGTTCGTAAGCCAAGGTATCACTGTAGATAAGAAGTTGCGGCAACTCCCCCCCCCCCAGTGCCACCAATATGTCCAAGGCCATTACGTAATAGCTCTCAACCCCTCCCATCCTCCCCCGGAGTCACCCACCCTTCACTATCTCGCCCCCTTCCTCGCTCTCTCGCTCGATCGCCCCTCATATTAATGACACAGCATCGAAAGCAGCGCCAGTTCCCCCTGCGCTCTCTCATCCGTGCAGGTTGCGCTCACTCACACACAAACACGCTCAGACTTCACTTCGCTGGATTGCGTCCACTTTTTCGTCTTTTCGTCGCAAGTCAACCAAAAATGAGGACTCTTCTGCTTTCTGCCACTCTCCTGCTCACAGTGACGGCGGATTTCCCCGGGAGCTCCCACCAGAAGTGGGACGCAAGAGTAGCCTACACCTCGGGCTCCGACTCCGGCGCCTGTGCCCTGAAGCTAAGACCTTCAGGCCAATGCGGGGGGTCCGGGGTTGGGACGGAGGAGGGCGAGGAATGCCCTTACCAGGTGACCCTGCCTCCTCTGACTATTCAGCTACCGAAGCAGTTTCGGCTTCTGGAGAAGGCGATGAAGGAGCTGCAGAGTCTGAAGGAGGTGGTGAATAAGCTGAAGAGCAGCTGCCAGGAGTGCGGCGGCGGACGGCCAAGCGGAGTCTACGGGCATCAGCAGGCGGATCAGGGGCAGACCGGGGATGTGGCCGGTCTTGATCCCACTCGACAGGACGTGCAAAGTGGGACCAGTCAAGAAGAAAGGGACAATGGGATGATGTCCGGTGGGAACGTTGAAGGCACCGGAGTAGGACATCACATTGGGAAAATCGCACCCGGTCCGAGCAGTATGCAGGAAATGCAGGTGAGAGGTACATTTTGGTTTGCAAATGTCTCTTTCAAGGGCACTCATCCGAACGTTTGGATTGCTGGTGGTGATCGGGGAGACCGCCCCGTCGAAAAGTCCGACATGCAGTCCAATGGAATGAGCGGAATGTCGATGAGTTATCAGATGGCGTCCTGACAGAAGGGAAAATTCCTTGTTTTGGAAACAGTGTTGGGGGAAGACGTGTTGGCCCCGATCTGATGACAGTAAATTTTTGATAGCCACCCCGAAAAAAATCAGGCAGTTTCTCTGGCTTTCCTGAAAATTCCAATTTTCCTCACTCAGCTGAGTGTAAAATAAATGAATAAATAACTAAATAAATAAATAAAAATCAGGCAGTTTCTCGGTCATTCCCAAACAGAGCAATTTTCGTCACTTGGCCGAGTTAAAAACAAAAACAAACAAATAATCAAAACATAAATAAATGAATAAATAAATAAATAAATAAATAAAATCAAGGCAGTCTCTCGGCCATTCCTGAAAAGTTCCATTTTCGTCGTTGCTCGGCTGAGTTTTCAACTAAAATTAAAAAAATAATAAAAATCAGGCAGTCTCTCGGCCATTCCCGAAAAATCACATTTTCGTCATCGCTTGGCTAAGTTTTCAAATAAAATTATTATCTTAAATAAAAATCAGACACTCTCTCAGCCACTCGGGAAAAGTATAATTTTCGTCATCCGATGGCTGAGCTTTCAAATGAAATAAAAAAAAAATAAATAAAAATCAGGCAGTCTCTCGGCCACTCCCGAAAAGTCCAATTTTGATCACTTGCCTGAGTTTTCCCCCATTACAAAAAATCCCTGTCCTTCCAGGTGAAGCTAAACAGGATGTCAGTAAGCTTGCGCAACGCCCGCAACCAAATCACCAACCTGCAAGGTCGCATGGAGGGCCTGAACCTGCTCAACATGGACAACGTGCAGTCCATGGTGGACAGACGAGTGGAGAACATCACCGGGGTGGTCAACAAACTTAGCTCCACCTGCACCTCCCAATGTGCCGTCCAGACGCCGCCGCAATGTGAGCCATAACCGCCGCCATTTTCTCCAGAGCGCCATTGCTCAAAGCGTCCATTTTGAAAAAGCTAACATGTTATGAATCATAGCAAAAAGCAATTTTTGCTTGAAATGTATCCCCCCCCCCCCTACTCCTCCATTGAGCTTTAGGTGAAAGAGACTGTGATGCTATATTCGAGCGGGAAAATGCATGAGCTTATTTTTAAGAAGATTAGCCGGGCGAATGATGCGAAGTGAATTTCAACATGGCCCCCTTTTTCTCCTTCAAAACTTTCTAACGTTTTTTTTTGCTTCCTTCACCATTTAATTCAAGAAGCAGCTTTTTTTCTTATGTTTTTCCTCCTTTTCGCATCTGGTTCGCCCCCTTTTGGAGGTCACGCTTTCCATTTTTGCTACTTTTTTTTCTCCCGTGTTAAAATTAACATCTCGCAGAGGTAAACATTAGTCAGGGAGAGAAAAAAAAAACGACTTGAGAATGAGCCATCGGCTGCGGTGAGAAATGGTTGAATACGCTACGTAAAAAAAAGTGAAGAAGCGGTAAAGCTCGGAGAATTTGAAACGGATAACGTGCGCGAGGGGGATTTAGCATGCGGGTTGGCGCACGCTTTGAATAAAAAGAAAAAGAAAACGCAAAAAGTCATCCCTGGCGAGAGCACGATTCTTCACTTTCACTCCTGTGGGGTGTGTTAGGGGGCGTGGCTTAGGGCCTTGAGGTGAATAGACGGGAATGAATGTTCACGTTCAGCAACGTTATATAAGAAATTGGATGGTTCCCCTTGTGAAATTCTTTCAGCAAGGCACTTGGCCTTCAGTAAATTACAAAAATAAATGTAAATAATCATAAAAATCATAGTCCATCTGGTCGCGAGACTATCTGACAGGAAACACATTAGTATTCCCGACAGGGGGGTCCGATCTTCGCCGCGGAATGGCTGTCATGTTGCATTTTGTCGCCAGTCACTTATCTCGCCGCAGTCAAACGGGGGCGCTGCCATAAATTCAAGAACTGTCAGACGCCTGAACGGGAAGGGGGAGGGGGGTTGGTGTGGCAGGAAAACCAAAATCTAACAAGAAAGGCGTCAAATCAATTGGTTTACGGGGCCGTGATCATTCAATATGGCTGCCATAGGATGCCTGTTATTGCAATTTCGAGTTTTCAAATAAAATAAATAAATACAAATCAGGCAGTCTCTTGGCCATTCCCGAAAAGTTCCATTTTTATCATTGCTCAGCTGAGTTTTCAAATAAAATGTAAAAAATAAAATATATAAAAATCAGGCAGTCTCTTGGCCATCCCCGAAAAATCCGATTTTTGTCGTTGCTCGGCTGGGTTTTCAACTAAAATTTCAAAAAAAAAAATAATAATGATAATAATAAAAATCAGGCAGTCTCTTGGCCATTCCCGAAAAGTTCCATTTCCATCATCGCTTGGCTGAGTTTTCAAACATAATTTTAAAAATAATAATAATAAAAATCAGGCAGTCTGGCGGCCATTCCCGAAAAGTCCAATTTTTGTTGTCGCTGGGCTGACTTTTCAAATAAAATAAAATAAAAATAAATAAAAATCAGGCAGTCTGTCCCACGCCCCTGCCGTATCCCAAAAAGTCCAATTTTCGCATTGCATTGTGCAACATTTATCTCTCACTAGGGGGAAGCGTTTACTTGGAGTAATGGTACAAGGGTGTACCAAGGGGGGGTGTTGCATATTTTTCCTCCTGTTTAAAAAATAAATAAATAAAAAATGACACCTGTGATTGATCAACGCCAGAGCTCCGCCTTCCCGATCTACAGAATAAAAAAATCCACCGGCAGTGTCGTATTGAGATTCACGATAAGGGCATTAGTTATATGCAAAAGTGCAGACGTCGCCGGTGAGAAGTGCCTCACAGGGGGGGGAGGGAGGGGGAGACCTTTTCAAACAGAACGAGGCAATGGGGAGTGGGTTGGGGGGGGGGACCATTTTGCATCGGAATAAAGTGCCCGGCGGATTTTCATTCGGCGCTGAAAACTTTTCATTATGATTAAAAATTGAATTACTTTCTTCAGCCTCTCCTTTGCCTCAAGGAGGGGGGGGGGACAAGGGAGGGCATTTCTATTGACAAGGGAAGAGAAAAAAAAAGTAATAAATAAATAACAGAAAGAGGAAAGTTAAGAAAGAAGAAGAAAAAAAGATTGAATATCAACCCAGTCGCAATTCCTCTCACAAATAACCTCGCTTCAATTCCCTTTCTTGCAGTCATTTTAGCCCCCCGGGACTGTTCCGACTACAATGTGCTGGAGACAAGGAAGAATGGCGTATATCGCATCACCCCCGACCCCCGTAACGGAACCTTCGAGGCCTATTGCGACATGGAGTCCTTCGGCGGCGGCTGGACGGTGATCCAGCAGCGACTCGACGGGTCTGTTAGCTTCAATCGCACTTGGAACGAGTACAAGAAGGGATTCGGGAACCTCAGGTAAAAGACTCGGCTAGCAGGCTAATAGATAGCCAATAGATAGCCAGCTAGACAACTCACTACATAACTAATAGAGAGTCAGTCAGATAGCTAGCCAGCCGGCCAGTTGGCTAATACATAGCAAATAAATAGCTAATAGAAAGCGAAAATAGATAGGCAGCTAGACAACTAGCTATATAGCTAATAGATAGCCCGCTATATAGCTATCCAGACAGCCAGTTAGCTAATAGGTAGCAAATAGAAAGCTAATAGTGAGTCAATAGATACCCAGCTAGACAACTAGCTATATAACTAATAGAGAGCCAGCCAGATAGCTAGCTATCCGGCCAGTTAGCTAACAATTTACTGTCAAATGTGGCCGTATAGTAAATTTAGTATGACTAACAAGTGCCTGATCAGTCGCCACATAATTCATCTCGCTTTTAACCTCCCCAGAGGTGAATTCTGGCTAGGCAATGACCACATCCATCTCCTGACAAAAGCCAAAGACATGACGCTACGCATCGAACTGGAAGATTTTGAAGGTGTGCGGGAATACGCCAAATACGACCAGTTCTACGTGGCTAACGATTTCCTGCGTTACAGGCTGTCCATCAGCGGATACAGGTAGGGCGCTAATCGCCACGCTCGAAATGGCATTGTAGCGCCGTGATAACACCCCCGTCCCTCCTTGTAGCGGGACAGCCGGGAACGCCATCAACTTTAACAAGCACTTCAACCACGATCAAAAATTCTTCTCCACCCCGGATCGCGACAACGACATGTACCCGTCGGGAAACTGCGGCGCCTACTATAGCTCCGGTTGGTGGTTCGACGCCTGTATGTCGGCTAACCTCAACGGCAAGTACTACCATAAAAGATACAAGGGGGTCAGGAACGGGATCTTCTGGGGGACGTGGCATAATATGTCCACCGAGTACTACCCGACCAATTATAGGCAGGCTTTTAAAACGGTTAAGATGATGATACGGCCAAAGAATTACGCTCCGTAATGGGAACGGCGAATGAATGATGGCAAAAACAAAATGGCAGACAGAAGTAGTACCGGTAACTTATTTATGCATGTCAACAAACGTAAGAGCGAGCCTGTTTGGGCACTTTGTCAACGGTTCAAATTAGGGATGCACCGATATCGATTCGAAAGAATACAATGCAATGAGAGCACATTCTGGTGGATCACGCCAGAATCGCTGATTCCTATTTTAAAGCTAATTTTAAAGATAATGCTAAAGAGCCTAACCCTCATTTTTAATAATAATAATACATTTCATTTATAAGCGCCTTTCAAAACTCTCAAGCTCACTTTACAGTCACAGGATAAGGACAGCTAATAGCTAGCTAGCTAGATAGCTAGCAAGCCAGCTACATAGCTAATAGAGAGCAAATAGCTAGCAAATAAAGTGCTCGCTAGGTATCCCGCCAGATAGCTAGCCAGATAGCCAGCCAGATAACTCATTGGATAGCGCAAAATGGATATTTTTCTTTGAGTCCAATGCAAAAGACACGTACGTTAGCGTCGCTATCTGGAAAAAAAATGATATCGGTGCACCCCAAGTCCAAACAAAAACAAAAATCTGTTTTTTTTTTTTCAGTTCTCCGTTGTCTAAATGTTGAATTAATGATGATGATAATTAACTCATTCACTGCTAGACGAAGTGCAAAAATGTGTCCACTCCAGTGCCAGGGTTTTTGTCATTTTCACTCAAATTGCAGAACCCACAGAATATTGAGTTTTCAGACTACATAAATATTCAATTGAGTGTCAGAAACCTTAGACGCTCTTCTTTCATCATAAAAAGGGTTAATTCCTAAATTATATCAGTCTGGAGTTATCTGAGATTGAAATGGGGGTGGCTGTACAAAACAATATTGATTTGTATAGCGCTTTGGCAACAGTTGAAGCTGAAACAAAGCGCTAACATGGACTAAAGGCAAATGCTGCTCTCTCGTGGAAGGAAAAAAACATTGCCAGAGGTCTGACCAGCGCTTTACCGGCACATAAATTCGGGAATGGCAGCGAATGAGTTAAGGACAATGGATCGTGAACAAGAAGCGATGGTATCCTTCGGGGTGGTCCTATTTAAATGTTATTCTGGATATTTTTTTTCTCCCTTTCACCAATTGTTTGTCAGTATTCCACTTCCCGTCCTGCTGCATCTTTCGATGAAACCATCTTAGACTCGGCTCAGTGCACGTAAGTAGTTAAAAGCCGAGTGAGCTGCCATTTTTTTCTAAACGCTTTTCACATTCCAGTGAGTCATACAAGAGCAGGATAGTCCCGTTTTGGGGGATGTCGAACTGGCGACAGGCAGAGGTACACAAGTACATCGTATTTTTTTAATAGCGCTCACTTGGCCCATATTATCCACAATATCAAGCATATTTGTCTTATTAATAACACAAAACAATAATACCACAGCTACATGAATAAGGAGCAACCGCAGCCATTGTTTAAAATAAAATAACTTGTATTATACTTCCACCTAACGCCAAATCACTGTATTGCATCATTTAAGCTCTCCTAACACTGTGAATGAGCAGAATGCAGGAAAAAAAAATGTTTCCATATGAAGGACGTGTACAGTATTTATTTTTTATTTTTGTGAAATTTGATAGACTTTATATGTCCGGGAGTCATTAAAAAAAAGTTTGATAAGAAGGATGTTAATATTTCAGCAATGAAGGAGACATTGTTGCGGCCATTCGTCACATATTAATGAGTGAGCGGAAAAGCTTGGACGTGCGTGTGTGTATACAATATATTTTGTATCATTCATAGTCATTGTCATCCTTAAGGATATGCACTTTTGATATTTAAAAATAAATAATAAAGTTCCATTTCAAAGGCTATAATACGACTTGTCTGTTTTTTTAAGATATATTGATTGCACTGAAGCATTTTGGAATAAAATGTGTTTTGGGATGCGGAAATTGACATAATCTTCAAAGTGATTTTGGATGAGAGGCTGGTTCTACCCTGGATTGGTCGCAAGTCAAACACAGGGCACATATTAACAAACAATTATGAATCATACACATTTTCTACACAGGAACATTTAAGACACAATTGGAACCTAATAAGAAAACACTTAAAATCCATACCTCATCCAAAAGTTGAAAAGTGGACATCTCCAAAAGTGAAGCATCCGTCATTTTGTCCACAAGAGGGGTGTCCGTCCCTTTTTTAACTTCTGTCTCCATTTCTGGAAACAGACATTGAAAAAAAACTGCTGGTAAATAAAGCGTTTTTGAACCATTTTAAATCATATATGAACATTAAAAGCTTAATAAAAGAGTCGTTGATGTCTTTTGTGTTTTGACCTGGAATATGCGGATGTATTCATTATTTTTGTTTTGTTTTTCCTCATTGCCCAATGAACAGCCCTTGAACCGTGAACCGCCCTTCAAAACTTACATTATTAACTCAAAAGTCAGACTTATTGACTCAAAAGTCAGAACTTTGTTTCTCCTGACGTCAGTAGATCATCGCTAGCATGATCGGCTAAAGCTAAACGAACTTGCTTCGATATCACGTATGGTAAGCAACGTGAGCAAAGTTGACCTACCTTGCTAATAAGCTTCCATAAGGTCAATGCAACTGAAAGAAACTTAAACAAAACGAAACAACTGCAGAATTCGACCGAAAAACTGCTGGAAATGTTCACCAAACAAATCACAGCACTCAGCTGTGTTGCACGCAGACTTTGGTTGCCATAGCGACGACGCAGCCCGTTCTCAACGACGCCATGGAGACAATTTAAATTCAAAACAAAAACATTAAAGAGATAGTTTTGTAAATGTTTTGCTCGATTTATTACAAGTTTGTTTTAAAGTATAGATATAAATAAAGAACATATTGTACAATAAATATATTGTTTGGCTGACCGAAATATCCAGCAGGTGGCGGAATAGAGTAACGTATGCTAACTTCATGCAAATAGGCTAAATTCACTGCCCCTACTGAACAGTTTTTAGTCTAGTTTATGAATTAAGAAGTGGGCAAGAGTGTGAACCATTCAAAATAAGATGGAACACATTTACAGATCAGTGTAATGTTATTAGCTTACTTCGAGAATAGACTTAGCACAATATTTCTTACTAATGTCTCCATAAACAAAAGTCAAAAGAACAAAAAAATACTAATATGACAACACAAAGACACACAGAGTCATTCATTCTTTAGCACTCGCTGTACCCTCTTTGTGACATGAAGTAGTTCTAGATGAAAGAGGGGAGGATCAAAGTGTCCTTTTCAGCAGTGGTTCAGGGACGTAATAGATAGCCAACAGATAGCTAGCTAGATAAGTAGCCACTTACATAGCTACATAACTAAAAGATAGCTAGCTAGATAGCTAATACACTGAATGTCACTAATTGAATTAATAATATATTTCATACTTTTCCTCAGCAAATGAAAGCTAAAACGTCAAAGCCAAATCATTTCAATGTATCACAGATGAAAATGATGCAATAAAAGTCGCAAAGTCAGACCGAAAAGCGGGATTACGGGCTATGTTCGGTAGTAATGTTGGAAGCCCTTCTTTGCCATCCTGAAAGAGATTTTACATGGCCGCTTCCGAACGCAGCTGCACAAATGACGGTAGAGCTCCAAACTGGAGGTGAATTGCGCGGCGTCAGCAGTTTCCTCAACGCCCCAAAACCGCCTTCGAATAACGTGAGAAATTACTGTAAATACTGACGACGTAGCGGATGGCGAGAAGGGTTGAGACACCCCGACACAAGTGGGATCAATCGGCTTGTAACTGATTTTATGAGGACATGGAGGACTTTTATTCTTTTAATGGCTATGCTGGCTAAAAGCTACTATTACAAGCATATAAATGAAAACAAACATGCTTGTTGGTGTTTTTTTCCGTACCTCACACTCGTACGCTACACTCTCTTGTCGAACGATGTTGTCCTTGAGGCTAAGTGTCTGGAGCCACTTCATAAGCAGATGTTTCAAGTGCCTTCAAGATAATATAGAAGAAAATAAAACGTTTGACACTAGTTTTTATTGGGTTTGACGGGATCATTTGCACACGTTAAAAATAAATTGCTCTGTGTCCTTGACACATCCGGCTTCGTTTACAAAACGAAAGGCTGAAATGAAGAACACACGTTTCATTACCGATTGAAGGTCAGGGGAAATTTTGATGCCGTACTTGTATTAGATATTAAAATCGTTCGGTTTGATTTGTTAGATATTAAATTGGAAAAGGATGAAAAGTCATCGGTACCATTTTGTAAGGACGCTTGGTCGCGGTTGAAGCATCTGACCTTGTTCAAACCGCAATTTGTCGAAAGATTTTTTTCGCAACTTACAGAATCGGGATTTTTCTGTGGCACACCGATGTTAAAAAAATACAATAAAATAGAGTGGAACGATGCCCTCAGATTAGGTCTTAATTTTAGACCACTAAAATAAATAAATAAATAGATAGCTACATACTGTACAGTAGATAACGACACAGATCGAGACATAGATAGCTACATAAATAGCTACAGATAGCTACATACTGTAGATAGCTATAGATAACTAAATATATCTACAGATATCTACAGCTAGCTAAATAGCCATATTAATAAATAAATAAATAGATAGCTAGATAGCTACATAGATAGCCATATAGATAGCCACAAAGTTAGCTACAGATAGCTAGAGATAGCTACATAGATAGCTAGCGATAGTTAAATAGATAACTACATAGTGAACTAAATAAATAGCTGCATAGATAGCCACAAAGATAGCTACAGATAGCTATATAGATAGCTAGAGATACTTACATAGAAAACTACATAGATAGCTACAAACATGCAAATCAAACCTCTGAAGATGGAGCATACTGATTCGCTGTCGCGACCCCTTGAAGGGAAAAGCCGAAAGGAAAAGAAGAAGCTACAGATAGCGACATATAGCTACCGATAGCTATTGATAGCGACATAGATATAGCTACAGCTAGCTAGCTAACTAGATACAGTAAAGTCTCGTTATATCGATACCGGTTATATCAATAGTACTGCTTATTACGATACTATTTCTATGAACTCAAGGAGAAAATTACATGCCCGCAGGATCGGATATATCGATAGTCCGGTTATATCGATATTTTTTCCGACTCCCGAGAATATCGATATAATGAGACTTTACTGTAGATAGCCTCAAAATGTTTCCCAATGAAATTGGACATTGGACAAAGTAGAGGAAGACAATTTAATTAAATCACAACAGACGGTGTTTTTTTTTTCCGACAGTGGCTTACTGTACCGTCTCCTGCGGCTAAAAGTCGACAGCAATTAATGACCTTCACCATAAATGCCCCCCTCCCACCTTCAGCGACATCTTACTGGAACACACTGACTCACTGTCTTTGTGAGACAGATCCTGAACTTGTAAACCTCCTCTCCGGAAGCGCTACGCTAAAGAAACAGTTAAGTAAATATTCGGCAACGAAATGCATTTAATAGATTGACAAAAAAAGGTGCATTTGGAAGTTGGGGAAAAAAAGGTGGGGGGAGGCTAGTGTCAGACTGTGTGGCAAGTTAATTGAATCCAGACATGTGACCTTTTAGCGGTTATCCATCCGAGGACACCAAACAACTGTCAAGAGAGCGGACCACCACTTTCTTGTTTTCGCTGCTGCAACAGTGGGAGAGGAGCGCTGGATTCAAACATTTTGTGGCAACATTGGAAGAGGAAACCTTGTCAGAAAGTAAACAAAAATAGCAAAAGATTCAATCAAAGAGCTTCATGTCCATAACTACACCTTAGTGTGTGTTTGTGATGCGTATGAGGACATGCCGCTGTTTGGAATTGAAGCGGATTTAAATAGGACAAGAGATGAGAGACAGATCTTTTTTGTAAAGAATGCTACAGCTTCGTGTTAGCTTTCAAAACTTAGCTTGTAGCACACGTACACATTTTAACCATGACGTCTCTGATCCATTGGTGATAAGGACGCTTTGATCCTCTCCTCTTTCATCTAGAACTGCTTCATCTAACAAAGGAGGGTGCAGAAAGTACTTAAGATTGAATGACTATCTGGGTCCTTTGTGTTGTGTCACATTATTTGTTGTTTTTTTGTTTTGTTTTTGACTTCAAGATGGCGCCTCCTGAGTGGCTGCCTTTACAGCAGCTCCTGTATTTTTTTCTGCTGTGAAATGATTAGATTGATGCAAGTTTTTCTATCTATTAGCTGGCTAGTTAGCTAGCTATCTAATAGCTAGATAGTTGTCTAGCTATCTGGCTATTAGCTATCTATTATCAAGCTATTGGCTAGCTAGCTATTAGCTAGCTAGCTTTCTATCTATTTGAGTTACTTCCACAGAAAAACATATCCTGTGACTGTGACCTTGAGAGTTTTGAAAGGCGCTTATAAATTAAATGTATTATTATTATAAATGTGAATTTCTCCAATGTGAGACAAGTAAAGGCTCATCTCATCTAATCCAATGTAGGTTTTTTTATTTATTGTTTTGCTAATGACACAAAAAAGCAACAAAAAATGCTGTAGAACTAGACCAAAAATGAAGACATGTACACACAGGTACGTGTAAAATTGCGCCGTTCAGAGTTTGTGTGACGAGTTAGCCCGGATGGCAGCAATTAACTTCAGCTGTTCACCAGACCGAGACGGCAGCCATTCATTTACACCGATGCTTTTTGCACAATGCGTATTTGGATATTTGTGATGAAAGGGGCCCCAGTCTTCACCCCCTTTCATCCTAAAATCAAATAATAAAAATCAATAAATAAAAGGAATTAAAAAAAAAAGAATAGACACTCAACAATACTCAACAATACTCAACAATAGAACATCATTTAAACCATGTGGAAACAGAATTACCCAAATCGGGTTTCTTTCCTTTTATTTTCTATTTGGTTCAGTGTACAGGCCGCAAAGACAGACAGCCATGTAATTTTCCGAGGCTTGTTGAAGAACAAAGTTTTCCATTCCCTTGCATGCATTTCGCATTTTTTATTTTTTTTTTCTCAACTTGTCTGTGGTGTAGAAGAAAAAAAACGCTGGAAATCTTTTTTGAGGAGAGTATATGGAAGATTTTCGGTGGGTCGGGTACTTGGAGAGGCAATCTGCAGCATAATAACAGAGTGCACGGAATGAGAGGAACCATAATGGGCATGCGAAAATATAGAGTCACCGCGCTAAATTTGCGAGGCACGCTAAAATAACCGGTTGGCAGCTCACCCCCCAGAAAAAACAAAAACAACAGCTAATGTATATCCCGACAAGGCCAGACACGTATTTTTAATTCCATTTGCTATCTATTAGCTAGCTACCTAGTTGTCTATTTGCTATCCATTTGCTATCTATTAGCTAACGACCTAGCTGGCTATTTATTTGCTATCCATTTGCTGTACTGTAAATATGGGTTGATGCAATACAGCTACATATAGCAACATGACTTTCTAGATACTATGTACAGTTTTTTATGAAACGGTTTTGTACATTTACAGTACACAGTTGACATTTTTTATTTTACTATGCTTAGAATATCTTGTTTTCTATCCTTTCACCCCGCCACCAAATCCCCCTTTCAAATTGCTGCTGTGGACTGCAAATGTCCCCATTGTGGGATGAATAAAGGTTTTCTGATTCTGATTTATGATTCTGTTTGCCATCTATTGGCTATCTATTAGCTGTCTGGCTAGCTAGCTATGTAGCTGGCTATCTATTAGCTAGTTAGCTAACTGTCTAGCTGGCTATCTATTAGCTATCTGTTAGCTAGATAGCAAGCTTTCTATCTATTTAACTCTAGGTTGAGTGAACGCTGGTGCATGTGGCTGCCACTGCGCACCCGCAGAAAAACTGATCCTGTGATGGGAAAGTGACCTTGAGAGTTTTGAAAGGTGCTTATAAATTAAATAAATTAATTAGTATTATAGTATTAGTATAGTACAAAAGGAGTAAACATGAGTGCTTGGCAAGTGACGAGATGCAGCTCAGCGGAGGGGCTTATCATGGCTGACCTATGAACCCGGCGTGTTAGGTAATGATGTGTCTTTAAATCATACCGAGAAGAGAAAAAAAACACGCATACTGTGGGATGTGGTTATCGAACATCCGTGGAATCGGTGGGGGGAAGGTTGCGGAGATAAATGGCTTGAGTGATGACTTTGCGGAATGGAAAGACCCGGCACGACAGCATCCCAGTGCTAGGCAATCAATCCACATGCTAAGCTTGCCCAACTTTTGGCCCCACGAAGTAAACGAAAACGGCACTTAGGGTTTTGACAAGACTAAATGCTTTGGAGACGCCCCCCTGCACCCCCCAAAAAAAATCTTGATACATGCACACTGTACGTGTTCAACGGTAGATAAGCGTGTTCTTACTGCCTGGATGCCGCCACGATGCTAGCTAATATAATTAATAACTTTCTGGTTAAAGAGATTAGAACTATTTGGCTCGTCTGACCACAAATATGCAACACAGGCTAAGACGTTCCTGAACATTCCGCCTTTGTTGCTTTCTGACGTCATTAACAACCAATCGGTTGAACACAATTGTCAACAATTTAAACCCATAGATTAATAGCGGACCCCCGTCCATCCCTCCACCTTCCCCTCCCCGGTGCCTTTTATCAATCCTGCTATGAAAAAGAAACTGTCTGGAGCAACCCGCAGAAATGCGAGATGCTTTTTGGAACTTTGATAAAAGGCAGATACAGATGTCAATAATTACACCGTCCAGCTGGGATGTATTTTCCTATACGTTCAAGTCTATACTATACAGCGCTACCCGACAGCATAGGCTACAAATTCTAGTTCGACGTGTCAAACCTTGCAGCGACTGAATTCCGAGCGCTACTTAGCATCAGAAAAGAATGTCATTAGCAAGCCATGGAAAAGGATCACAATATATTGACCGTCGCACTAGGTGTCGCTAATGTGATTGCTATATAAATCAATATGTATTGTACTGTATTGTATTAATAATAATATATATCATTTATAAGCGACTTTCAAAACTCTCAAGCTCACTTTACAGTCACAGGATAAGTTTTTCTGCAGGTGAGGAGGGGCAGCCACGCGCGCCAGCGTTCACTCAACCCGGAAGTAAATAGAAAGCTAGCTGGCTAATAGATAGCCAACAGATAGCTTTCTGGATAGCTAGCCAACTACATAGATTTATAGCTAGCTTGCTAGAAACCTAGATAGTTCGTTAGCTAATACACTTAATGTCACTAAAATACATAGATATAAAGCTAGCTAGGCAGCTAGTAGATAGCTAATAGATAGCCAACAGATAGCTAGCGAGATAGCTAGCCGCTTAGATAGCGCTAAGGTCCGTCATATTATGAAAGAGGATCCCGAAGGCCTGCAACGACTTTTGAAAGACCGAATCCTCTGAGTGATTGACAATTAAACAATTTGAAGGCTATTTCTCTTGTCTGTCCGCATTCCAGTGCAGCTGCAAGAGGACTTTGAATCATCGACAACATGACATACAACTTGACCCGCTGTCATTCTTCGGCTATGGAGGGGAGGATTTGAAAAACTGGGAAAACGAAGCATCCCCAGATCGCGACGGTGATTCATGCTGACTGTCTTTTGAAACATTTTTTATGAGCGAAGAATGACTTTTTCTGCACCTCAGGTCGGGGGCCAGGGGGGTGGGGGGCTTTCAGCGTGCGGTCATAAAAAAGAGGAAGTCGTACAATACGCGTTGCAGATGGTGCGATGGAGATCGTTTGTGTTGGCTTAAATAGTTACATGTACACAAAAGACAGACGCCCGGGTGAAGAAAAATCCAAAAAAACCTTCTGACTTCTCCTTGGGAAAATGATAAAACATCTGCCTGCTGCATCTGTTTGATTAAGACTTTTTTCGTTCCGATACAAGAGAAAGGAAAATATTACGAACAAAAATTACAACATGCAAAGGGGGGGTAAAGAAGGAAAGGAAGTGCAACGGCTAATTAGAGGCCTGTTGTGCTTTCTGTTTACACGGCTGCCAAACTTGCTACAAATAACGTTAGCAATAAATCATTGTGACATTTGGTTGGATGTACTCCTTTCCCTCTCTACCTTTGCCCGAGTTTATTTTGCAGTTCTCTGTACGATGTTAACAAATTTGCAATCTGCATTGATTAATATGCTAACGACGCCTTGTTTCTTATTGGTTGTTTTTCTTGGGGTGCGGTGGTGTGTTTTAAATCCAATTCGGTCATGCTAGCTTCTCATCATTTTTTCTTCCCACATACCTCACTGGTATTGCAAAGACACTCTTTAAAGCACGTTAGAAGTCACCCATTTGGCCATTTAGCAATAAACTAGCTGCGCGCTAAGCTAAACAAGCCCAGATTCAGGATTTGCGATGAAATCACCAGGGTTATTTCAGTCTACGCCGTTGATTTTTGGTTGACGTTTTTATTTGGTGGTTGAGGCGGGATGTCCTACGAGTGTAAAACATACTTCGGGTCAACCAACATCGGGGTAACGTGGCGTTGGGCGGAATGTGGCGGAAGCACGCGAGAAGCAACAAGTTAGCATTTGGAAAATATACACGCATTGTTTTACAGTTCTAGATACCCCCCTACTATTTGTTTCAACCTGAACTGCTGCTGTAAGTGCCCTCAAGCCAATGGAAGAGTTGGGCAAGTAAACAATCTCATTTCAGAGGGAGCACAACGGTGGTCCTAATATGGTGCTGTTTCACCCGCCGGAGAGAGGAAGTGGTACAAAAGGGTCCATTATGAGCAAATAGCCGGCGGGGTTCAACGACGCGGGATGCCCCCCGACATGGAAACAATAGAGACTGGAAGCCATTTTTCCCCGCCTTCGGGTCCCTGATGGACAAGGGAAGCTAATGGCTAAGAAAACATGATGAAAATACGTTGTTAGCTATTTTTGGAGACAACCTATATTGACATCAAAGATGTCCGCCCTTTTGAAACACTTCGGAGCAGTTGGAGCAGCATCTGGTGGGAGGTGGGTGGGGTGTTTTGCAAAGCTGGGGGGGCAACCGGTGCAAACCGTTTTCTACAGATAGCTACACATAGCTAAAGATAGTTACAGATAGCTAGCGCGATAGATAGCTAGCTAGATAAAGAAATTGATAGCTACATAGCTACATACTGTAGATAACCACATAGATAGCTACAGATTTCGACAGACAGCTACATAGATAGCTACAGATAGTGACAGATAGCTACAGATAGCTACAGATAGCGACAGATAGCGACAGCTAGTTAGGCAGATAAAGAGCTAGCTTGATAGCTAGATAAATAATAAAATAGACAACTAGATAGCCGGTGCAAACCCTTTTCTGAGCATGGTATAGAGTGACGGGAAACATGAAACCCCCCCCTCAATTAGCTTCCATTTTCCCTCCCTCCAAGGGGGGAGAGTGAGAGAGAGAGTGAGTGGAGGAGTATTCGGTTATTCTTCACTCCCCTGCTCAGAGTTGAGAGGCAAACGTTCTCGGGCGGGACGCCGCGCTCATGTCAGGATTAGGAGCCGGGGACGGGGGGGACACACCGGCGATCTGCAGGTCCTAATTGACCGACCCGAGGCCGACTCGCTCCCTGGTCAGGTAGGACTGACGTGATATGGTTTTGCATTCGACGCCCGGCCACATGGTTGTGATTACAAGGGGGAAGGGGGGTGATAGGGGGGCTACAACTCTCATTCATGCTTTAACTTGTATTGTAACTTTTTTTTAGCTCCTTTGGATGTTTTTTTTATAAGCCTGATTGTAAAGTCTAGAAATTAATCTACCCTCACTGCAATTGAGAGCAAAAAAACGGCACATTTTTTGAAACCAGACCCCAATTTTGCCAAGGTACAGTTCTGCTGATGTCAGCAGGTCTTGCCGACATCCCGTTGCCACTCCGACCAAAGCCAAGATCTCTTTGGTGGGGAGCCCAGGGGAGTTTGAGAGACAAGAAATCATTTCATGGTGGCCCTGTGGAACTTCCATAATTTACTAGTCTGTGTGATGTGCAATCCAGATAAGGCAAAGGGAGGGACGGTAGGATAGCCCGTTTTTAAAATCGCCTGAGTTAATTATGTCCTCCGGTAATGACCGGCCATGGATTAACTCATTGGCTGCCATTCCCGAATTGTACCGGCCGATAAAGCGCTGGTCAGACCTCTGGCAAGATTTTTACTTTGTTACTTTGTTACATTGCTGTATAAATCAATCTGAATGTATTGCATTGTATTTTGTACATCCACCCCCATTTCAAATTCAGATAACTCCAGACCCATCAAACTTGGGAATTAACTCTCTTTCTAATCAAAGAAAACCGTCTAAGGTTTCGTACGCTGAAATGAATGTTTATGTAGTCCTAAAACTCATCCATTTGCTATCTATTAGCTATCTGGCTAGCCTAGCTAGCTATGTAGCTGGCTATCTATTAGCTATATGGCTATCTAGCTAGTTAGCTAACTGATTAGCTGGCTATCTATTAGCTAGATTTCTATCTATTTGAGTTACTTCTGGGTTGAGTGAACGCTGGCGCATGTGGCTGCCGCTGCTCATCCGCAGAAAAACTGATACTGTGACTGTAAAGTGACATTGAGAGTTTTAAAATGAGATTATAAATAAAATGTATTATTATTAATATTATTCATATTCTGTATGTCCAGGAATTCAAGTGACAATGACAAAAACCCTGGCACTGGAGTGGACACATTTTTGCACATCGTCTGGGAGTCAATGAGTTAATCTCATCAATATATCACATTAGGAAATTTGGGCTCAGCTGTGCAACAACCTTTCTATACTTTCTGACATGGTTGACAGGGGTAAAGGGTAGGGGGCATAACCTCCCCCCCCCCACGTGAGTAAAATTCCAACCACATGTTGTTTCGCCCTGGAATTCTGCCCCGGCCAAGAGAAGGGAAGGGGAGGAAAAAGGCTTAACTTGCAAGTGTGTGCTGATTCGTTAGTCCGCGAATACTTTGAGAGTCTCGCTAGTTTGGCTCCTAGGCACTTAAGTGGACCCCAGGGGGTGACACACTGTTTTTTTGGGGGGGTTATTTTCTAGTCTGACTGAAAACTGCGTTTACTTGTAACGTCCAGTCAACGATTTTGTCAGAGAAAATAGCAGTTCATCAGGTCTGGCCGAGTGTCCTCATTTCATCACCAAATGGTGACACCCGCTGAGTCGTCGCAGGATGATTTGAATGAATGCCCGACGGGCCCGATTTCGCGCCGAAGACAAAATCCAGATGGCCTAAGGCTTTTTTTTAAGTGGATCGGTGCAAGAGCCAAGACACGGGAGGGAAATGGGAGGTGGGGGGTGTCATTAAAAGCAGCACATCCCAAGTACGATATATTGGCGGCCCCGACAGAAAGGAATAAAAACAACAACACGGTACAGTTTGTGCGCTTGGGGATATTGGAGAGAAAGAGGCTTTGCGGAAGTTGAATGAAACTAATTTCACATTGCGCTACATGCTATTGGCCCTCGGGTGAAACAAACTCCCCCCGCCCCTATTTTTCCAACTCCCCATTTTATTTTTCAGAACCAAACAAATCTGTCGTCAATTACGCGCTCGGGGAACCTCTCGGGTTTACATAGGCCACGTATCAACGCGATCTACATTTTTTTGGGTTTGACATTCTTTCTTAAAGCAACAAAGTGGCCCTTGTGTCAGAAGGGTTCGGTCGGTGCCCAGTTTGGAGTTCATCAAGAACCCCCCCTGAGCTACTTGTCCATGTTCTGTCCAGAGTCATGTTCTGTCCAGAGTCATGTTCTGTCCCGGTGCATGTTCTGTCCAGAGTCATGTTCTGTCCCTAGTCATGTTCTGTCCCTAGTCATGTTCTGTCCCGAGTCATGTTTTGTCCCTCGTCATGTTCTGTCCCTAGTCATGCTCTGTCCCTAGTCATGTTCTGCATTCGCCAAAATCCAGAACCTCGATTGATCCCTCCCCCACCCCCAATCCCGTCCATACAGTTTTTATTCCCGTAGGTGGTACGAAGTCATGTCCGTTTTTAGGTCTGCCGACATCCTATGACCCATTCGAAATCCGTAGACTTTTCATAATGTGGTATTTTGTCTCGCCTTCTTCCAGCCAAGTACCGGATTGTATATGAATTCAAGTGGGGGTAAACGGTGCAAAGCAAGCAAACGCACGTCTATAAATGGCCACACATCTGCTGTGGAACTTTGTTTTGAAGTCTCAGTTGTAAATTGTATCGGTTTTCGAAACCCGCCAGGACGATTTATGAGCAATTGAACTACTCTTGTTTTCAGAAACAATGGTTTCAACCTAACGGCGGTACGACATGATGGTCGGGTGGATTAAAATAGATGAGTCAAAGCGCTACGTAAGTGATGGGCACAACCCGTCGAGTCTGTTCTCCAGGGTGAAGTCAAATTTTGTCCAAAAACCCATCAACTTAAGTGAAAGTGGCATTTTGAGGCCACCAGCGTATTTTTCTTCCAGTGACAGAGGATAAGTCTGCCGATATATTTTGGGCCAAGTCCCTGGAGACGGGAAGGGACCACAGCTCTGTGCAAAATATTGACGCGCAAGTTTTATGAGAGGCCCGGTTGGGAAGATAATGCTAGCCTACGCTTAGCTAATTTCGGCTGCTTGTGGGCAATGGCCAGGAAACCGCGTCGGATCGCAGATGAATTGCTGCATAACAGCTGGGATGGCAAAAATGACCCACGCCCGTTTCCGACGGCTTGACATGTCTCGAACGGAATGCGAATTAAAAAGTGCGCTAAGGTTTCGCCTGCAGGGAAAGACGATACGCCGAGCGACAAATGGAGTGGGTGACGAATAAAAAGCATTGGACTTAAATTTGTGGGACTGGAATTTAGGGCAGCGGGTGGATAAAATGGAGTAGGGGAGCAGGGGGTGGACGGTCATCATGTGTAAATATAACATGGCGGCCGATAATGTGTCTAAAACGAGTTAACAATGTCACAAAATGCTAGTAGTATCCACGTAAACATTTGCAGCTGTTTCTGTCGGATATTCAGACAAAAGGATCATCTGCGCTGACGGGCTTGTTCCAGTCTGCAAGACACAACATTGGGGGGTTGCGGTTGGTACAGTTTGGAACTGACTCATCATGCGCAATACTTGGAAAGGGTTGTGGCTTCTGATGGCCTGGTCGGGCTTGGGACATTGAGGTCTTGAAGTATTTAATTTTTAGACAGTTCCAGGCTTTGCTTTTCCAGAAACAATGGCCTATTCTGGTCAGGGTCCCAAGACAAAGGCCCATAAAAGTTTTGAGGACTAGACTTTTCCAAAAAAGAAACTGAATTGTAGTTACGGACAAAGCAAGACCTAAATAGACTTCTTGTCCTCTTTTTTTGTCTTTCTAGCTGTGACAAACCCATCACGTCATCTCTCGAGATTGACCTGACTACCGTCCTCCTCCAACATGCGTCTCCTCGCCGCCCTGTGCCTGTTGCTGATCACCCGGATCGCCGAGCCCGGCCGGGGCCGGCGTTCCGACGCAGCGGAACGAGGGAGCGTCCATTGGGCCCAGACCCGAGGTCGGGGAAGGGCCGGTGTCGTGAAGCGCCAAACTCAGGAATGCAAGGAGTACATGGACGCCGGGGAGAAATACCTGGACTGTCAGGACAGGCAGTTGACCACCGTGACTGAAGGCTGGCCCAAAGATATCCACCACCTGCTGCTGGCCCGGAATAAAATCCAGGCAAGTACAGGCAGGTCTCAGGATATTAGACACGTCGGATCTGCGGCGTTATTGACGCAAGTCACAGCTAGTCCAGTCATCTCCAATTAAGATCTCGGGATTTGTTTCCGTCCAGTCGGTGGATCTGACCTTTCACGTGGCCCAAATTGGAGCTGGCTAGATGATGGCATGAACATCGGTGTGCCATCATATTGGGGTCCTGCCCCCTTGAAGGGGACAATAGAATGTGGATTTAAGTTAGTATGTGAAGATAATGAACCCTTTGCGAGTCGTTTGGGGTTTTGCTCATTGCAACACACCACAAGTGTCTCCGGGTTTACAGTGCCTTGGAAACAATGACCGTCTGGGATGGCGAGACCGTGTTGTTTTGATTCTCGAGTATCTTACAAATGACAACAAATACCGTCTCCCCCTCCGTTTAGGTTCTGAGGGACAACATGTTCTCCCAGTTCAGCCAACTAAAGAGCCTGGACCTCCAACAGAATGACATTTCCATGGTGGAAGACCGAGCTTTTAACGGTCTTTCCAAGCTCAGGACACTGCTGCTGCAACACAACAGATTGAAAACGGCCTCCGAGGAGGTCCTGCTCCCAATGCCCCGCCTTACCTACCTCCGTCTCTACGACAACCCCTGGGGCTGTCACTGCCCGTTGGACAGCCTACTTAGGACGCTGCAGGTGCCTAGTAACCGCAACCTGGGCAATTACGCCAAGTGTGCTGAGCCCCTTTCGCTGAGGGGCCAGAAGCTGAAGAAGCTGAACGTGGACTCGTTGTGTGCAGGTGACAACCAGGTGGATGAGACTCAACCTAAACCACCCATCAAAAAGATAGTGGGCACATCCATGTGCCACACGTACATGTTCCCCAAACCCCTGCTGGACTGCAGCTACAAAGGTGAGCGTGTCAATTGTCAATGAGACAATCCCTGCCCATTCCCTCGCCATTGCCACGGTGACATCATCGAGACGATGACTTGACTCGTATGGACGTGGGGAGCTAACATGCATCAAAGCTACGTAGGCACTACGTTTGAGTGGACCGCCCGGAAGTATTAACAGGGCGATTGACCGTCAGGTTAGGATATGGATCGACGCTTTTCACGCCGTCCTAGCGACAGCTAACTTGGCACTAGCTAGGACGGGGTTAGGACAACACAACAGAGATGGATTTAAAATGGGACCAAAGAGGAAAAAAAATCATGACTAGTTCCAAACTTCTGGAGATGAAAGTAAGTTATTTTAAACTAACTAGGAAAAGGTTTTGCTGAGTCAGCATGCTAGCTGACGACATTTATCCATCCATACATCAAATTTCCGATCTGATTCATCCTCACAAGGTCCGCAGGGGGTTCCTGGATGCTATCACAGCTGTGATATTTAAGATGTAACAAAATCCTCCGGGAGGAAGTGGACAAGAGCATCGAAAAACCGTGTCTTTGTTTTTATATCATGCTTGGCTCGAACAAAAGCAGTCCAGAGGCAGGCTGGAAGTAGCGATGACATTTTTGTAGCCCAAAAAAAGACAAAGAGGAGAAAGGGTAGTCCAGTCCTCTCTCTCTTTCTCTCATCTCGCTTTGATGTCGATCCAATCCTGTCCTTGTGAAAACGACGAGAGAGAGATTTGGACGCAACTCACAGACTCGTTTTTGTCTTTGAGAATGACGGCGGAGCCAATAAAAAAATATTGCGAATCATTTTTCAACGTGTCAGAAGCCCACAAAGCGCCATTTGTGTCAGGCGTACGTACGGTAGAGGAAGGAGGGTTCGCATATTTTCCGAGTAGTTCTAAAACTCGGACTCTTCAATGGGGTCTCTATCTGACTCCCTGACATCTGCTTCATCCCACGATTTACGACGCAAACCCGAAGTTTTGCCGCGTCAAATGTTACGCAACCGCGGCGGTCCAGTAAACATGCCGATCGGTTTCAACTGCTCAGATCTTTTGAAATCGGACATAGTGAACACTGGTGTATCACGATTGTATCGCAAAAGCGTTTGAGGTACAAAACCCTGCGGCAACGACAAAATACAAAAGACCGTCTAGCATTTGTTTTCACTACGTTCCTCATTTTCCCTTTTTTCGCGTCAAAATGGCGCCGCCCCTGTGGTTTGAGGTCTCTTTTTTTCTGAGGCGAACCACAGCAAATTTCAGGCTCCACGTCATCTTTAACATCAAGACTCAGTTAAGGCATCTACAGATGTGCGCAGGGACACTTTATTTTATGTATTTTTTTTACGCAAGAGCATGCTGAATAGTACTTTTTAATTAACTCCATTATTCAAAACAAGACAAGGGGATTAAAGAGACCAAAAAGAATTCAATAAAAGGCTTCCTAAGTGTTGGATAAAATAGAATCCATCACGATTCTGCCAGGTCATAAGACATTTCCTGCAGGAGGTACGTCCCGAACTGGACCGTATGCACGTAGCTACTTGCGGTGACCGTAAAGCAATAAATGCCTCGGCTGGAAAAGCTGTAATTAGCCAAAACGGGGGGCCTAAATCATAAAAAATATAAAATTTCACTGTTTAAAGAATATAAACCATGTGCAATAACAACTTACAGCCTCCGAAGTCATGCTTCTTTAACCCTCTGTCGTCGATTATGTCGATTAATGTCCTCCAGTCCAAATAAATCTGATATATTTCGGCTTCCTCGCATGCTTGGGCTGCACATTTGGCCATTCACTCTGTCTATGAATTCACGCCCTCCGACCCCCATCCCCACCCTGTCCTGAACTGAACTGAACTGTAATTCACACTTTGTAAAAAGTAAACATCTTCTCTCCCTTTCGAAACCCCTGGGGGGGCTGAATAAAACCCGCCCCCTGCTAATTAAATGTCAATCAAACACGAGCGCTGTAACCCAGAACAAAAAATGATGCTACTTAAACATCTACAGTGCACTTATGAGCCGTGAAAATAATATCAGCCTAAAGCCGACAATGGCTGGTAGATACAGGTAACATCCGATTTACGACCAGCTTGAATTACGACTACCCGTACTTACGACCACAACCTTTAATTCGACGCCGGTCACTGCAAAACGCTAGCAGGCTGACAACGTGTTCGACAATTTTGGCCAGCCAGCCAGCATCTCACTCTCGCGCAGCAATCGACCGTGTGATGGTACCAGAGGGGGGAGTTTGCGAGTCATTTAGCCTCCGAGTCTCTATTCAACATTTTGAATCGATTTTGACCTACAGCCATTTTGACTTACGACCGTTTAGTCCGAATGGAACTCTGTTGTAAGTCAGATGTTACCTGTATTCATGAAGGTCCCAAAAAAAGTGGGATTCCCTTTCGATTGCAAGTCTACGGAGGAGAATGAAACATTACCTTAAAAGTCTGCTTTTGCAATAACAGCAAACCTTTGGAGGCTGTTGTATTCCAGACTTAGCTTGACGGCGCCGCGCCACCACGATAACAGCTTACAACATCTGCGCCGGTTAAGTGCGGCCTATAAAGCCTTGCGACATCTGCACCGTTAAAAAAATAAATAAATAACGACAAACATCCACCAGACTTCTCAGCTAAAACCGCGTGCACGCGGGCAGCTACAGACAAAAGACAAAACCGTGCACACAAGGACGATTACATCCGCTCACCTGCGACTCATTTACTACAAAGACAATCGTCCATCGTTGAATGTGACACATGAGGAGGCCACTTCATCCAAAACTTGACATTCAAATGAGAGCCACACTTCTGGGTCTGTTCATAAAAGCGTAAAGATGCCGCAGAGTGATTCTCGAGGCTTGACGAGTGCTAGAACGTATGCGCAATTAAGCAATGGAAATTAACTGGTTCGTACGTTAAAGGCTAATCATCGGGGAAATGTACAAGCGAGGAGCTTAGAAACGGATCAGGACTTTTGTGTTTGTTGTCAGGAGGATGGGGAGGGGGATGTTGCACACATCCCACGCAACATCTTGAAAATAACTAGACTCTGACAAATCGGATCTTCGGGGGAGCTCCCGTTGACTCCGAGGTGACCCGTGGGAACATTTTTTTATAAGGGGCGGACGAGATGGACAAAGCAGATGCAAAGAAAAACCCGGGACGGTGGTGCGAAACATGCTTGGGTTGTTCGCCTCAACGAACTCTGATTTTTCCGATGATAAGACGCAACGGGTTTTGGAGCAAAACGGCTGCAGCAACAGACATCGACAGACAAAAACACAACAACGTCGGCGAACAATGAATTACGGTATTTTCCGGTGTGTCCTATACAGTGCCCTATACAGGCAACATCCGACTTACGACCGAGTTCTGTTCCGACCAAACGGTCGTAAGTCGAAATCCATTCAAAATGTTGAATAGAGACTCAGCGGCTAAATGACTCGCAAACACCCCCCCCGGTGCCATCAAACGGTCAATTGCTGTGCGAGAGTGAGATGCTGGCTAGCTAGCCTACATTGTCATATGCGTTGGCGGCCTGCTAGTGCGTTGCAGTGACAGGCGTAGAATTAAAATTTTAAAAATAAGGTCTGGAGGTCGTAGTCATAAGTACGCGTGGTCGTAAGTTGAGACGGTCGTAAGTCGGATGTTACCTGTATTTAGAATTTTTTTATATATTCACATGTTATATTTGAAAAACGTATTTAATTCATTGAAGGTGCGCTTCATACTCTGGTACGCCTTATATATGGAAAAAGTTTGAAAATACACCTTATGTGCCTATACAGTACGTTTGCAGTAGTTTCATGATGAGCTTTGTTTATATGCGCATATCGATTCTACCACCCCCTGGTGGTCAAGGCCTGCACAACATTGAATGTCAATACGATACAATACATATTGATTTAACAATAATAATAATAATAATAAATTAATAAATATCTTTCTTATGGGGAAATTTTTGAAAAATGACTTCCTGGGACAGGTGAAGTGATGACCCCGCCTCTTTTTCCCGATAGGTTTGAGCAACGTCCCGTCCGACCTGCCCTCCGACATCGTGAAGATGGATCTGTCCGGTAACAACATCAAACATCTAAGGGCCAAGCAGTTCTTGAATTCCAAAGACCTCAAGATGCTCAACCTCAGCAGCACTAGCCTGAACCAAATCGACTCAGGTGACCGCTAAAAAATATTGATTGATTTATTTGCATACACAACAAATGATGTTGATTCTGCTAGCACCTGTCTCCCATTTCGGTAATGGACCGCCGTGATGCTCAAAACTAACAACGTTGTCGGAAATGATTACCCCCCAAACAAATCCCAGTTGTATTCGTTAGCACGTAGTGTAAATAATTTCCCCGCTAGCTTTGGGCCACGCTACTGTTGCATCAAATCCCCTCCCCCCCGCCCAGACCATGTTAGCGCTTTGTTGCAGCTTCAGCTGTTGTTAAAGCGCTATATAAATCAATATGTACTTTATACATCCGCCCCCATTTCAAGCTCAGATAACTCCGGACCCATATAACTTGGGAATTAACCCTATTTTTTCTGATGAAATTAGAGAGTCTAAGGTTTCTTACGCTGAATTGAATGTTTGTGTCATGCTAAAACTCAATATTCTGTGGGTTCTGCAATTTGAGTGACAATGACAAAAACCCTGGCACTGGAGGGTACACATTTTTGCACATCTGGCAGTGAATGAGTTAATAGTCAGGATGGGGCGGGGGGAAGTTTCAGAAGTTCAAGGTCAAGTTAGCCAGAGACGTCTCCCTCATTCTATCTCCGTTCAATTATTTTGAAACATATGGTGACCCCTTCCTCCCCTCTGTCTTCCGGTTTCCCCCCTTGTTATCATCGAGATCAAAGCTAAGCTCGAGGCTAGCAGAGCACAGCAGGAAACGCTCAGAAATGTCTTCACTCGTTCGCCTGCCTGCCTGCCTTCCATCGAGTCGCGTTCATTTCCGGCGAGGGGCGACGTCGCACCATATGGTGGGAAATGGATCGTAGCGAGGTCGCGCGGGAGATATTCGCCATTTAGAACTGGAGAAGATGGTGCCAAAGTTCTATTTGATAGGAAAGGACCACAGCTGGGATAGCAAAAACTCAATACTGACACCTTCCCTCAAAGATGAGCATAAAGCATCAACTCTATGCAGATAATAATAATAATAATACATTTCATTTCTAAGCGCCTTTCAAAACTCTTCAGGTCACTTTACAGTCACAGGATGAGTTTATCTGTGGGTGAGCAGCGGCAGCTAGATGCGTCAGCGTTCACTCAACCCAGATAACTCAGATAGAAAGTTAGCTAGCTAGCTAATAGATAACTAATAGATAGCTAGCTAGCTAATCCATAAAGATGTATAATCTCTCATCTGTTTTCACCTGCTGACTAAATTATCGAACGAGCTATCAATCTTAATTTAGGAAATCAAAAATGAAGACTACTTTGATTCAATTAAAATGTAAACAAAAATATCTACATATGACCACAAGAGGCGAGCAATATAAGCTTGATCAATGTTTATTTTTATGTATTTTATTTATTTATTTAATGTGATTCTATCCAATCCAAAATGGTCAGAAACACTGCGGCAAATGTTGCTAACCATGATACTTTTGATGTTGCATAAACAAAATGGCGTCTACAATTCCTTCTACTGCTCCCATCATGAGTTACCTCATCAATAAAGACAAGTGAGACAGATCCAGGGGAAAAAATGTGAGCCTAATCTACTTGGGGGAGGAGCTAATGTCTAGCCAGTGTTCTTTAAGTGAAGCGAGTCAAGCTATTTTTCCAGCTCATTTATTTCCCCTCACAGGTGCATTTGCAGGACTGCTGTACCTCCGCGAACTGGATCTGTCCAACAACAGTCTCCACTACTTCCAGTACGCCGTCCTGGAGGACCTCTACTTCCTGCGTAAACTGTCTCTGAGCAACAACCCGTGGATCTGCGACTACAATATCCATTACTTGATCTACTGGCTCAAACTGCACCCCGGCGTTGCCCACACGGGACTCATCTGCGCCGATCCGCCCGAGTTCCGAGGCTGGCGAGTCGTCGACTACGTTAAGACCTACAATGGGGAGTGTCCCAAGGATATACAGATAGGGGGCGCTAACGGGGCGCAAGGGGGGTCGGAGAATGAGGCGCAAGAGTTGTTGGGGGAGACGGAGGAAGGGGTTCAGTTGAGACCCCTGAAAAACCGAAAGATTAAAAAGTTTGAGATTATCAGGTTGAGTTAATCGAGAGGTGGATTCATAGTTTAGCGTTTGGGGAATTTCGACTGATGAATTAGCACAGGTTGATTTTAAGTACGTTTTTTAGTCTTTTTTGCAATGTATGTAAATAAAAAGTCTTAGGGGAATCTGAGTTCTTACAAGGGATCTCTAGTTCTCACATTGCTGTGCTTAATTTTAGTTTATGCAGAAGTTTTCCCTTCACCGGATGGTCTTTTCCAATTAAACATCCCCTCCAACTGCTCAAAACTATGAACTACAGGTGCTTTCTTTTCCATTACTTTTCTTGTGGTACTGAATGAATGAATGGCAGGCACTTTGGATAAGATCTTTAAAAATAAAAAGGTGTCCATTTTTGTGAGTAGTTCTTTTTCAACAGTCGTGTATAGAAATATTTCAGAATCAAGAAAGTAGCAATTCATTTCAACGTAATTAGAATGAATGAGAAATACTTTCGAGGCGCACCATCAGGCTCATTCTGGCCTATTACATTTAAAATATTTGCGTTTTGTTCTTTTATAAATGTAATCAAAACGACGACACTATTAATACGTACAATATAATCAGCAATGATGTTAAAAACTCACATTTTCTAATGGTCACAATTTTTGACAAATACAATTGAGAAAGTATCATGTGTGTAAACTTATTGAACAACATAGCATTTTAGATCACATAAACACGTTTTAGTACCTGAAATTGTTTGGAAAGGAACTTCCATGTTTGAGAATAGTGGAATGTGATTGGCTAAGTCATCTCCCAGTAAACTCACCTCTAGCTTGTCATGCAGGTAGCGTCTCATGTGTGAATAATACTAATACTACTACTAATAATAATACATTTCATTTATAAGGGCCTTTCAAAACTCTCAAGGTCACTTTACAGTCTGCGAGTGAGCAGTGGCAGCCACACCCGCCAGCATTCACTCTACTCGGAATAACTCAAATCGATAGAAAGCTAGCTAGCTAATAGATAGCTACGCCACCAGTTAGCCAGCTAGATAGCCAGCTAGATAGCCAGCCAGAGAGCTAGCTAGTTAATTTAGTGTGTTCAATCACCCTGCCAAGCAATATTTTGAAAGGTGTCCACTCACTAACACAGGTGTTGCTAATTGCTGTTTGTTCCACCCGGTACTCTGTACTTTGTTTGAATGACACTGAGCAGCGCCACCTTGTGGAATGGTGGGTAGACAAATGACAAATGTAGCCCCAACATAATAATAATCCATTTGATTTCTAAGCGCCTTTCAAAACTCTCAAGGTCACTATACAGTCACAGGATCAGTATATATGTATATACTGTATAAATATATGAATATATTCTCATAAAACTTAGTATAATGATTACTAAGTAATAGCCTTTAAATATGTGACATTTTAAACATTGTAAACATGGAGTGAGACGGGACTAAAAAAAAAAATAATCCCACTGTGTTGTGATGTGGATAATTCTTTCAAATAATCTCAAATACGCAGAATGCAAACCGGCTAAACTGCTTTCACTGAATTGCATAACACTTACCAGCTTTTGTAACCGACCGCTAATAGGGCTCTGAATCTTTGCGATTAAAATCATCACAAGTGCAGATTTTGGTAGACGTTTAATAAAATGCAAAATTTGATCACAAACAAACAAACAAAAATCAATAATGATCATAAAAGGAAGAATTATGTAAAGTCTCTGGATTAATTCTTCAAATCTTCATCAATCACTCTGATTCATTCTTATTGTCTTGTTGATGGGTATCCATTAGTCATTCCATCGTCAACAACACGACTTCTTATCGGACGACGTGAAGGCCCCCACGCTGCCGTTCACCGGACGGGAATTAGTCCTGAGGAGTAATTGGGGCCTTCCAAATCTTTCCAGTTCATCTTGCTGGACCTGAAGGCCGTTACGAGAGAGAAGCTCTTTGGCCATCAACATGAAGCTCTCCTCCACATTCTGACTTTCCTGGAGAGACAAATATGGAACATTGCCATGTACCGGTACACTTTTCCGACTGTGTTTTATTAATATGTTTGTCAGTATTTTTTAATTTTTCACCTTGGCAGATGTTTCCAGGGCAGCAAGTGCACCCCTTTCTTTTGCCATAATGCAGGCTTCTTCAAACAGAACGTCACGTTCTTCTTCTAAGTCACATTTGTTACCTGGGTGGACGGAGACATTCATATGACATATATAATACACATAAAAAATAATAATACATTTCATTTACAGTCACAGGATAAGTTCTTCTGTGGGTGAGCAGCGGCAGCCACACGCGCCGGCGTTCACTCAAACCGGAAGTTACTCAAATAGACAAAAAACTAACTAGCTAGATAGATAAAAGAGAGCGAATAATAATATCGATGGACCACTCCTGTACGACTGAGAGCTTACAGACGTAATAATAATACATACAATTTATAAGCGCCTTTGAAACTCAACGTCACTTTACAGGCACAAGACAAGTAATAGATAGCTAATAGATAGTTATCAAGATAGCTCACAATTATTATAATTGTTCCTTGGTGTCGAAGAACTATGTTAAAATAAGTGGAGGAGCTTCATTTAGTCATGCTACAGACCTTTCAAATAAAAAAGTAATGTTTTGCCACCAATTTATGGCATTTAAAAGCAACGCTAAAACTTTTGGATAGCCAATTGCAGCATATACATTTCCAACCAAATATGCATAAAACATTTGTAAACACATTTCACAACAACGCCATGATCGAAATATGTCAAACTGTGCACCCACCAATGAGAACCAGCACCACGTTAGCCGCCCCGTAGAGCTCCACCTCGTGTATCCAGTCGCTCACCGACTCAAAAGTAGTGCGTCGCGTGATGTCATAAGTGATCATGGCGCCGTGAGCGCTGCGGTAGTAGCTCTGAGTGATGGTCCGGAAGCGTTCCTGACCCGCCGTGTCCCACACTTGCATCTGTTCAACATAATTTGAATCAATTCGATTCCTGCACTGCAGTCAATATGATGAAGTATTTTGTTTCACACTAAAACATGCAATTAAAACAGCTAGAATGAATGTTAGCATGAATGTTTATCATCCATAATTAATACAGCTTGCATGAATGTTAACATGTGTGTTTATCATCCACAGTTAATACAGCTAGCTAGCATGAATGATCATCATCCACAATTAATACAGCTAGCATGAATGTTAGCATGAATGTTAATCATCCACACACACAGCGTATAACAAATTACATTCGTGTAGCAACAAGCGCCATGGTGACCTTCCGCCGTTGCACATTTTCTGTCGCATCTACAGCAGGGAAAGGCGAACACGTTTTTGTCAGGCCACGTTACATACAAAGAGATAGCTAGCAAGATAGTTACGTCGCTAGCTAGGTAAGGAGCATGGAGGGTTTGGTGACGTCCCATGAGGGCCATGAAACACAGAGAACTAGCTAGCTAGAAAGTTAGTCAATCCAACATCATTTAGCATAGTAACGGCTTGTTACTGAACAAGTTGAGTTCAGTCCCACTATACAGTGCTAGCATCTCATCTTCAAGCTAGCAGATTAGGACCATTGGTACTTTGATGAAGTCCCATGAGGGCCATGATACACAGAGAACTAGCTAGCTAGAAAGTTAGAACATTAGCTAGATGGATCAAGTGCAATGCTATTTGTTAGCTTGCTAATGTTTCCCATCATGAGCTAGCGTTACGCTAGAGGATTTCAAGCTATCATTACAAAGCATCTTGTTGTAAATAGCATCACTAGTGCTTGTTGTTAAACGAGTCGGTTCAATGCCATCATACATTGCTAGCATTTCAGTTTTAAGCTAGCAAGTCAAAGCAAGTAAAACAATCAACTTTGTCATAATTAGCTAGTTGACAAATATACTTTGAACACCGTGTTAGCTTTCCGACGAACCAATCCTGATTCAGCTCATCGACTTATCAACGGTTCTGTTACCGAGGCGCCACACCGAAGGAACCTGAAGAACTGGTTCTCGGTTCCAGTTGCCCGTTGAGCTTGTTTTGGGCACCTAGCCCAAAAGCTACCTTGTAAATAAAGCTCAACCATTTTGAATTTGATTGGTTTTGCGCTTTTTTTGCCCGAGACTTTATCTTGAATTAATTAAAAATTAAACCTCATGATAGCTTCATAAACGGAAATCAATATGCTTACTGACCTTGACTTTCTTGCCTTCAATATCCAAAGTACGCACAGTGAAATCCACTCCAATGGTGTTCTGCTGCTTCTCCGAAAAAAGTCCCGACTTGAAGTTCTGGACTACGCAGGTTTTCCCTACGTTGGAATCTCCGATGAGGATGATCTTAAAAAGGTAGTCGAAGGAGTCGTCATGTTCCGTTCCTGGGTTCTGCATCCTGGAGGAACTTTGTATTGAGGAGGAAGGAAGGGGAAAGGGTGGACGGTAGCGCTTGGTGGACCCAATTCTTGGTCTGCGGGGATGCCGAGTGATGTTGGATAAAAGTCAATTTGCAGAATCAAATATGTCTCAGGGTAAATTACAGCAAACGTGTCCGTATGGATCCAGTCCGACCGGTTCCTGACGATTGTTTTGTCAAGGTGTCAAATGATTCCACTCCAAAGGTCACATTTTTCACATTTTCTTCGCGATTTCCATAGTTACTATCTATTTTTGCGTCCCTCTCGTCAAGCCTCTTCAAGGACAACCGGATCAAAAAACACATCTTTGAATTCCCGGGTTTCCGGAGTCAATCCGCTTGACAGTATTTCTTTGCATTCAGAGACCTAGAGACAATTTTTCCCCCTTCCGCAATGAAGTTTGCCGTCTTATCCAAATGCTATTATTTTACTTTCCTTTCCGCAAAAGTACAATCAGCCCATTGTTGCTACTTCGGTGTTTCCCTCCCCTCTGTCACACTCGCTTCCTAGCACCTGAAACAATACAATCCCGCCTTACCTGTTCTACAGAATACAATGTGACTGTTTCTTTAAGACTGTGGGATTGTGGGAAATGAAGTTCATCCATCCCAAACCTCAATACAGTACAGTATATGTCATGTATGACAGTTGATTGTATACATTTGCAATATCTCAAAATTCTACATTAATAGATTATTTAGACACGGACAACCATTACACAAGGTCATAACATATTTTCGCAAAATGGCCGAACACATATAATAATTATAATACATTTCATTTCTAAGCGCCTTTAAAAACTGTCAAGGTCACTTTACAGTCACAGGATCAGTTTTTCTGTGGGTGAGCAGCGGCAGCCATATGCGCCAGCATTCACTCAACCAGGAAGTAACTCAAATAGACAAAAAATTAGCCAGCCAGCTCATAGATTGTCAATAGATAGCTTATATAGAGTGAATGATATATAGCCGGATGTGCCATTTAGCTAATAGATATCTAGCTACACAGCTAGCCAGATCGGACAAAAAGATAAACTCACATTTCCTAATTTGGTCAGACAGATAGAAAGTGGGCTCAGTAAAGGCTACCAGGGGGATGAGATCATCGATGCAGTGGTTCGTGCCATAACACCAGGTCTGCAGTTGAGAAGCTACCTCGAAGGGAAAGAAAATCTTACCCTAACTTCTTTACGAAGGATTCTCCGATCTCACTATCAAGAGAGAGGAGCCACTGAGTTGTACAAGCAGCTCTCATCGGAAGTGCAGACTAATAAAGAGTCCCCACAGAAATTTCTACTGCGTGCAATGGATCTTCGTCAAAGGATTCTTTTTGCATCTCAAGAAGCTGAATCAGAGGTGAAGTATGATCCCACGTTGGTCCAGAGTTTATTCCTGCACACAGTTCTGACGGGGTTACAGAGTGACAATGTAAAGAGTGACATGCAACCTTTCCTCCTGCTAACCACCACATCAGATGAAGTACTGTTAGAAAAATTAAACATGGCATGTGCAAATGAAAAAGAGCGACAGGAAAAAAAGAAAAATGCTGCTGCACGGGTGACAACGCTGAACACTGTCCAGGTAGATGACACACCAGTGCCGATTGGGAAGAAGACAGTCTTAAAGCAGAATACTGTTACTGTGCCGAATGAACTCCTTTCAGAGATCAAAGAGATGAGGTCAGAGATGATGCTGTTAAAAGAGCTGCGTGCAGAAGTGTCCCAGATCAAAGAGACTATTCAGAAACCAACAGCCACTTCTCAGCCCACCAGCGGAGGACCTGAACGCCTGCCTGACCACTACCCTGAACAGGTCGCCTTCACTCCACCTTCACAATATCAGGTAGATCCACCAGCCAGGCACTACTACACCCAGCACTCCCCATCAGCTCTTCAGCAGTACCACCCAGCACCAGGGCCCAGGCCGATGAGGGGGGCAGCACAGTTCCAGCAGCGGTTCGCCCCTCCGCAGTACTACATGCCCCGTCGCCCTCAGCCCAGGTGTTATTCTTGTATTCAGACAGGTGAAGAATATTGTCAGCACTGTTTTAAATGTGGAAGTAGTGAACATTTCAGAGCAGGCTGCAAAGCACAGAACTCAGCTAGGAACCATGCTTTAAACTAGAAAGGGTTACTCCAGTGGGACATGGTGTGACCACAGAGACAGATAGGTCCCAGTGTTACAGTGGTGCTATGAAAATGGAATGTAAGCCCCACACACGTGGCCCCGTTCAGAAGAGACATAAGCAGTCATTTGTCGAGCGTACAGATAAGAACCAGTGTGGCAAATTACCTTCGGTCAGGGAGTTAGTGGGAAAGAAATGTCTTATTCGGTGCTTTTTGGGTAACAAAAAGGTTGAAGCACTCTGGGACTCGGGGTCCCAGGTGTGTGCTGTAGATGAGTTATGGAAACAAACAAACTTACCTGACGTGTCATTGAAAAATGTGAATGAACTTATTGACCCTGATAACACTCTCAATATTGTGGCAGCTAATGGAACGGATATGCCTTATGTAGGATGGCTTGAGATATCATTTAAACTTGGTGCTAATGATCCAGGGCTACTTGTACCAGTATTAGTACTAAAAGGTGACCAGCAACAGTGTCCTATCATAGGGTTTAATGTCATTGAGCGTCTTGTGTTAGATAGCCTCTCTAATGAGTCACAAACAGGGGATACAGAAAAGCTCTTGAAATCGGTTAGACTAGCTTTTCCCCACCTTAAGCGCAATAAAGCTGCCACTTTCATAAAAGCAGTTAGTCTGGGACAAGCACATGAGTACCGTGTAAAAACAACAAATGAGAGATTCACTATAGCCAGGCATAGCTCACTTATTATTCCATGCAAAGTACAGGCTAAGCCCTTTAAGGAAGATGTTACATTGGTTTTTGAGCCAAGTGAAAACCCACAGTGGCCAGATGGCCTCGAGCTTTGTGACTCGTTGGTCTCAGTTAAGGCAGGTTCCATCCCTAGGATAGTTGTTAGTGTCCAGAACCCTACTAATCATGATATTAGGTTTCCAGTAAAGGCTATTATTGGTACAGTGCAGTCGGTAGGGTCTGTCTACCCACTTAACATATTTAAAAGGGACCTTCCTTCAGTGGTTGTCAATGAGGTCCATGTCCAGAATACCACCACCGCTCTCAGTGAGCAGTGGGACCCCCCAATTGACCTTTCTCATTTGGACGAAGATAAAAGAAAGACCGTTCAGCAGATGTTGAGAGAGGAATCGGCATCATTTTCAAAATCGGACGACGACATAGGGTGTGTGGAAAACCTACAAATGGACATTTTGTTGAAAGACACTGAGCCTGTTTCAAAGACATATATGTCTGTCCCAAAGCCAATGTACAGAGAGGTGAAAGACTATTTACAGGACTTGATAGCGCAGGGGTGGGTGGAAAAGTCCACTTCCTCCTACTCATCCCCTGTCGTCTGTGTCAGGAAAAAAGATGGTACACTGCGCTTATGTATTGATTACAGAGAGCTGAACCGGAAAACACACCCTGACCGGCACCCCATCCCACGGGTACAGGACGTGGTGGATAGCCTTGGGGGTAACACCATCTTCTCGCTGCTGGACCAAGGCAAAGCATACCACCAGGGGTTCATGTCCAAAGGGAGCCGACACCTGACTGCCTTCGTGACCCCTTGGGGCCTTTATGAATGGATTCGAATTCCGTTTGGACTCATGAATGCACCAGCAGCGTTCCAGCGGTGTATGGAACAATGTCTGGAGGGGTTACGGGACGAAATATGTGTCCCCTATCTTGATGACATTCTTGTTTTCAGCGGGACATTTGACAACCACGTTGAGGACGTCAGACGAGTGTTGCGACGTCTCAGGGAAAATGGAATAAAACTCAAAGCCCGAAAGTGTGACCTCTTTAAGCCGGAAGTGAGGTACCTCGGCAGGATTGTCTCTGCTGAGGGGAGCAGAATGGACCCGGCAGATACAGCAGCAGTGCGTGCCCTGAAAAACAAGCAGCCAGGCACTGTCGGTGAGCTTCGAGCCATTTTGGGACTATTAAGCTATTATAGGCAATACATCAAAGATTTCTCTTGTATCGCTAGTCCCTTGTATGCTTTGCTTAAAGCCCCTCTGAATGTTGAGACTCAGCAGCATCAAAGACAAAAATGGAAAGTGAGACATAACAGTGTGTCTTCCAACACACGTATTGAGTGGAGTGATGAGCATCAGTCAGTGTTAGAGCAGCTAATAGACTGTTTAGTTCAACCACCAGTTTTAGGTTTTCCTGACTTCGCGCATCCTTTCATTTTGCATACAGATGCCTCTAACCGGGGTTTAGGTGCTGTGTTGTACCAAAGACAAAATGGCAAACTTCGCGTGATAGCCTATGGCTCTCGGACATTAACTGCAGCTGAGAAGAATTATAATTTACACTCGGGCAAGTTGGAATTTTTGGCGCTTAAGTGGGCGATCACAGACAAGTTTCGTGATTATTTGTACTATGCACCATTCTTCACTGTGTATAGTGACAATAATCCACTCACGTATGTACTGTCGACTGCTAAGTTAAATGCAACTGGGTGCAGGTGGGTCGCAGAACTTTCTGATTTTAATTTTACTGTTAAATATCGTCCCGGTAAGGAAAATGTTGATGCAGACAGTTTATCTAGGATGCCCCTTGATATGGTAACATATATGGAAGGATGTACAAAAGAAATGTCATATGATGCTGTGAGTGCTGCCGTACAAGCGGTTGACCAACAGAACGAGTCTAGTGCAGCTTGGTCTATGGGAATCTCAGCTATGTGTGCCGAGGTGTCACTAAACACACCGATAGCCCCATTGACTGTTGGACAGATCAAGCTAGATCAAGAGACTGACCCCATTATAGGACATATTATTAGATACAAACTGGCGGAGACGAAACCGCTAGGTACTGAACTAAGAAAGCATTGTCCTCAAGTTGTTTGTCTTGTGAGGGAATGGGACAAGCTACACTTTAATGACAGAGGTGTTTTGTACAGAAAAACGGCAAACAGAACCCAACTACTGCTTCCTGAAAAACACAAGGTGACAGTGTTAAAAGAGCTGCATGATGAAATGGGCCACCATGGTGTAGAAAGGACTCTTTCCCTTGTAAGGGATCGTTTTTACTGGCCCTTTATGCAAAAAGAAATAGAGGACTATGTACTGAGAGAGTGTGTGTGCCTAAAACACAAAAAGCCCAACCGTGAGACCAGAGCCCCTCTTACTAATATTGTGACTACTCAGCCTTTTGAACTTGTCTCCGTTGACTTTTTGCATCTTGACAAATGTAAGGGTGGTTATGAATACGTGCTTGTGCTAGTAGACCATTTTACACGTTTCGCTCAAGTTTATGCTACAACGTCCAAAGCTGGCAAAACAGCGGCAGACAAAATCTTTAATGACTATGCTTTAAAGTTTGGGTTCCCCCTTCGAATTCACCATGATCAGGGTGGTGAATTTGAAAATCAACTTTTTGCTCAACTGAAGGAATATTGTGGGGTTGCGGGTTCAAGGACAACCAGCTAGTGGATAGCTACCTAGATAGATAGCCAGATGTTCCACATAGCTAAGAGATAGCTAGCTACACACCTATCCAGATAGCCTGACAGCTACTGAATAGCTAGCTCGATAGTCAGCCATCCAGCCTGCTAACAGATAGCTAATAGTTAGCTAATAAATAACAAATAGATAGCCAGGTAGCTAGCGAGATAGATAGCTCAAACATAAAAACAATGTGAAGCTTTTTTTATATGCATGACAAATATAAAATCTCAATACCAATTTAAAAGAAAAAAAACTACAACTAATAAATCACACGGTTAATTTTAAAACGATACAATGGATACACAAAAACTATTAGCGAGCATAAAGATAGAAACAATCATCCATTTTTGACGACCAAGTCCAATAATTACAGGCACTCTTTTTCAAAACTGAGATTTCAAAGAGAAAAAAACACCGGAGCCCCTCTCGGTTACGTCACGCGGTCCATTCCACCGCGGATGCAGCAACATCCAGCGCATCGCCGTGACGTCCATGCACCCCCCCCCCCTCCCGAATCCCACGCACGCGCTCGGATGCCGTTCCGTCCGAAACATCACCAACACGCATCTTTGCCCGTTCTCCTTCTCCCGTGTGCTTTCGGGGCGTTGTCGAAACTGTGGGTGTGCGGCGGGGGCGACATGCAGCGGAACGCGGTGGTCGTGGTGGCGGATAAAACCAGCCTGAAGAGGCCGTTCATTTTCGCCTGCGGCGTCAACACGGTAGGTAGGCGTAAAAACCAGGGATGAATTTATGTAACTTGGGCCAAAAGTGTCGCTTTGGGTACAGCTACTGTCATTATTTGATATTGGGGGGGGGGGGGGGGTTAACATTTGCGGGCTGGACTCGAATAGAAATGACGGGTGACGTCACGTGGAGGCCATCCATCAGAATGCACATTTTTTAAAGGTGCTACCACGAAGGCTAAAACAACTACATTGAAGCGATTTTTTGGGGGGTAAATTGTTTCTTTCAAAATGAGAAATTATTTTAAATTTATCGGTTAATTTGCATAGTGCATAAGCGAATAAAACCACAACCGGAATGTGCATAAAAGTTAAATGCAACTCAGCTCTAATGCAGTAACTACATTAACCACTAGAGGGTGCCCGCACTTAAAGAATCACAGATGTTTATATATATTAAATGTACATGTACGTATATCTATTTTTAAAATAGTTTTTTAATTTTATATATATGCATATATATGAATAATATTCTATATTATTTATTATTAATTACTATATATGAATTATATGTATCATTACATTATGTACATTATATGAATGTATTTGTTATAGATGTATTTTTAATTTATTAATATTTATAAATATATATTTTACTTTATATATATATATATATATATATATATTTGTAAACATTTTTATATATTTTAAAAATATTTATATATTATAAATATACATATTTTTTGCAAAATGGCGTCATAAAAATGTAATTTTTTATAACGTTTTAATTTTGTATCAATATTTATAAATATATATTTTAATTTACATATGTATCAATATTTTTTTAATATTTTTTTGTTTGTTAGGTTTTTTTTTGCAAAATGGCATCCTAAAAATGTATTTTATATCGAGTTTTGTTTATTAATATTTATAAATGTATATTTTAATTTATACATATATCAATATTTTCAACATTTTTCTTTATTTTTTGTTTTGTTTTGCAAAATGCCATCATAAAACAAGCATGCAATGGTCTTTTAAATAATAAGCATTGAGAACCAATGAGATTTCGCTTCATTCTGATAGTATTCCTTGTTACCTCCCCCAAGGCTCTGTGTTCCTTCATGCTGACCATGACGGCGGTGGGCCACCGAGACCTCTTGCAAGCGGGCCAGGTGGGACCCCCCCCCCCCCTTAAGTGTTTTATGGTTGGAAGGGCGGAGCGTCTCTCGTCCACTGGCGTGTCCTTGAGCGAGGCAGGGAATGATCATGGCGTCACGTAGGCGCGACCATCAACTTTCACCTCGACCATTTAATGACCTCGCCATGACCAAGTGAATACTCTGAACTAATTCCGAGCGAATGACGGAAGCCATTATGGATTCTATATATTTTGTATTGATATAAGACGCTTCAATAAGGCTCATTTATTACTACTACTATAAAATCCAGTTCAGCCAAACAATGCTTGCTATGTTAAATTGAAAGGATAACATTTTTTTTAATATTATCTTAAGATAAAGTGTCATTTTTGATTTTTTCGAGTGCTTCTATAAATCTCTAAATGTATTATTTATCTACCCAGCTGGTGTCAAACGCGTCTGTGGTGATTTTGTACATCTTGGAGATAACTTGCCTGCTGCTATCCGTACTTGGCGTGTTCGGAGCATGCACGGGAAGGAGGTGGTGTTTGATTCTGGTAATTGGATTATTTACTTTACATATTACAAATGTGGGCTATCAATGAGCATTATTTTTTACATTTTTAATTTTCCAACTGACTGTGTGCAGTTTGCAGCCGGGATGGCAGCAGCCAGTCAAACAATCATTGTGAAAACAGCGCTAAGCTACCAAGACATTTATGAGGTAGGTGACGTACACAATTGCGCATTTTATTATACAATCTGATTAAAAAGGCTCTCTGTTTAGACGGGGGTAGCAAGAGAAGAGTCCAAGTTACTCTCCATGATGCCTTTGAGTGCCACCAGCAAAGTCAACAGAACTTTGCTTCACAGTATTCAAGCGCATGTAAGCGTACGCCGTTCGTCATCGACACAGCATAGTCATATTTTGACAATTCAAGGGTGTGTATTGTGTGTGTGCTTACCAGTTTAAATGCTGCGGTCTCATTGAAGGCTACAAAGATTGGGGTACAGCCATGCCTGTTTCTTGTCATTGTCAGTCGCCGGGGAAATGTGTGAGTATCTCTTTAAGAGACGCACAGTGCACTAATGTATATACTGTACGACATGCAGGCCTGCAAATTGAAATAACATTTAAATTGAGGTGCATTTTCTCAGTTGCATGCTCAGCTGGAATATAAACTGATTAAATATTAGGAATGACATGACTATATTTTTCATAATTCTGAATATTTAACGTGGTTCAAAATGACGACTATTTACCCCATTTAAAAAAGAGAAAATGTCGAAATGTGACAATGAAACAGCATAATTAGCACTTCGAAATTAAGAAATACATAAATGAAAGCTCACAAATTTAAAAAATAGTTTAGTTACGAAAAAATATGACGTATTGAAGTAAATTGAACGTTTTAAAAACGTGAATAATCCGTTCAGTTCCCATTTAAAACTCAATTCATCAACATAAATCGCATTCAAAAATGTACAAAAGTCACAAATAACACATATTTATCACCTGTGCGTGGAAATTCTCAATTCCTAGTAAAAAAAGAAACATTTTAAAAGAAACTATTCGGAGCTCAAAAGTCAAACAAATGTAACAAACATTTTCGCTTCCTGGTTAACTTCTTCGTTAGTGTCTGTGGAAGTTCATTAAGCGCTTGGGCTTGATTACACAGCGACCTCTTGTGGCTGTCTGGAAGTACTGCTATTCATGATCATTATTTTTCCTTCATTAGATACGACTGCGAGGCAGCGCCACTTTGGGGGCTCCAAAGAACCAATACGTTTATCAAGAGGTGAAAATAATATTTCGCCCCCACATTTATGTATTGATTTAGATTTTATTTTTATTACTGTGTTCAATTCATAGGCGTGCCTACCAATCTATGTGTCGGCATTGAAGCGAGCATTCTCATTGGCCATGGGAATTAAATTTGGAAGTGGAGTATTCTGGGTAGGTCCTCCCCTCACCCCCACCCCCTATCACGTTGCATCACCATTCAAGAATTAATTTCCAATACTTTTTTTCAGGCGGTTCTCCTGGTGATGAGTTTAAAGCTGACGGTGCAAATGAAGCGCAAACAGGAATTCATGGCCCTGCTCCACTCCAACCGCTACGTCCCCGGTGCCTTCTAGTCATAAGGGAGCGAACTTTTTTTTTAATTTGCACATTTAAAAACACAATATGCTGCATACCATTAATAACCAGACCATCACTTAAAATGCACGTAGACCTGACGCATAACCCACATGCATTTTGACTATAAACGATGGTCGTATTTCCACATGTATCATGTACAATTATGATCTGTATGATTAACTTATCAGCATATTATCCCAGCATGCACTGGGGGAATGACATTTCAACATACCCAGACAGGCAGGTATGAATATGTTGTCGAAATGTATGTAACCGACACCTTACGTATGTAGCAGCGTTTGCAATGTTATGACAGCTACAGGTTTGAATGGCGATACAGAAGTACTGTACACTGAAATGAATGTTAAACGCACATTGTGCACACACTCAGTTTGTCGAAAAGCACATTCATTGAGTCGTAAAGTTTGATTTTGCAAACGCTTATTATTTATGAAATCCATTTCGTTTGAGGTGTGTGCACTTAGAAGCCAACCATGTATATGCTAGATGCATTTTTATTTTCGAGAGATGTTTGGGTTCCCTCTCCCCGGAAGTGCGTCAGACCAACACCGGTTATGTCATCTACTCGATTGTAAATAATGGAAAGCAAATAAATTCATAACAACCTTTCTAAAATATATATTACATGATGAAACCAAATCAATTGGTGCTTAAATAAACAGTTTAAAGAAACTTTTCAAAGCTCCAAAGTCAACCACAAGCAACGAAGGTTCTCACTTCCTGTTTGACTTCTTCTATGGTGACCGTGGAGGAACATTGCTTACTGGGGTCTGATTTGACAGCGCCCTCTATTGCACCCTTGAAGCACTGCCTATCATTTCCGGTTTTTATTAGACAAGATTAATCGAAAATAGTGGAAATATTTAATAATTATTCATTTTTTAAAGACACACATTCATACTTATATGGTAAAATATTGATAATACTCACATAATGTATGTTCTTTCCCAAAATGTACTCATTTTGTAAATTATGATAGATGAAAAACATTACAGTATCTCAACCCAGAAAAAAATCACATCTTAATTACAAACAAAACAAAAAATATGTAAATTATAATAATACTAATAGTGGAGCTTGAATTCACCTAAGTGCCTCAATAAAATCCCGATCATTTTATTGCACAAGTCAATTTGAAAAAATAACGACAGTAAACAACCTAAACATCACAGTGAAAACATGACGGAATTCCTTGTACGCAAAAAAAACAGTGGCGAAATCCCCTACTTACACCCAATTGCACACAACCCATTCACGAATCAAAGTACGCCTAATTTGCTGACGTTAAGCTCCGATTCCTCAGAATGGACGTGAATCATTCCTGCCACACAGATACTTCCTGACGATCAGGTGAGCTCAGCCGGTTCGGCCAGGACGGCATAGTTGCCCGTTTTAGCCTCTCGACTGTACGCCACCACCACCGTGTCCTTTTTTTCTTTCAGTTGACACAAAATGGTGATGCTCAGCAAGCAGGATAACACCTGAGGGTGAGGGAGGACGGAAAATAAGACAAAAACGCAGAGGTTTCAAAGTCGACGGTCGCTAGCTTGATAGCATTGACGACATCCGGCGGAATCGTACCCAAAGTGAAGTCAGGCCCATTGACACGCCCACCACGGTGTTAATGGCGGTGTTTAAATGCGAAATCAGTTTCGGAAGACATGGCTGCAAAAAAATAACACACGTTACGATACGATACGTACTACGTACAGTGACACCCTGGCTTACAAACTTAATTGGGTCCCAGAAAGGGTGTGTCAGGCAAAAAGTGTGTATTCCAAACATTAATTTCCCATAGGAAACCATTAAAATGAGAATAATCCGTTCCCAGGTCCCCATAAAACATCATTTTCAACTAAATAACTGTTAAAACTACACAAAATATACCTTATTTTTGTATAATAAATGTGCTATGGTATTGTAATTAAAGAAATAAACTGTACTATATAATAAAGTCGTTTTATTTATATGCAAGCAGACAAACTAGAAACTTCATTAATAGCTGGTTCGCTTGCTTGTCTTTTCATTCCAAATTGAACTGATGGCTTGTGCGGGTTATTTGTGGAGCCTGATTGATGGGATACTTTAACCTTGCAGTTGAATGTCACTGATTTCTATCCATTTTCTCACTCTCTCCCTCTGTTAGTCTGCCGATCTATTTTCATGTGCAGCTCTGTGTTATATATATATATATATATATATATATATATATATATATATATATATATATATATATATATATATATCAATAAAATCATTAAAATCATACTTCTTTATAAATCATGACTGGCGTGCCCTCCGTGAGCTGAAACAAGCTGCTGTTCCTGGGGGCGGCCACCTGTAAATGACAACAACTCCGAATAATAACAATCATAATAATAATACATTTCATTTAAAAGCGCCTTTCAAACCTCTCAAGGATCACTTTTCAGTCACTGATAAGTTTTCTATTTGTGAGCAGCGGCAACCACACACGGCAATGTTCACTCAACCCAGATAGAAAGCTAGCTAGCTATCTAGCTATTAGAGAGCTAACAGATAGCTAGATAGATAACCAGCCAGCTAGATAGCTAACAGATAACTAGCTAGATAACCTGCCTGCCAGCTAACAGAAAGCAAATAGCTAGCCAGCTAGATAGCCGACCAGATAGCTGGATAGCGAGCTAGTTAATTTCGTGTGTTCAATCACCCTGCCATGCGTCATCAAAAAGACTAATTGCGAACGAAAGAGTTTGAACACCGAACTAGCTCAACAAAAGATGTTCACTAAGCTAAAGGCAGATTCTTCGCAGAAGATAAAGAATACATACCGTTGTTCGTTAGAGCGTTGATGTATTCAAATATCAGTTTTTTCAAAGAACTAGCGCGGCGTGGGCGCTAGCTTTAGCGTTGATGGCATTTTGTAGCGCATGCTAGCATACGAGTGAAATTGAATGGGTTTTTAATAGCACATAAGTTATTCGGACGACTTACGCAGTCTTCCGTGGCGCCGTTGCATAAGCACGACTCGGAGATGTTGTAGCCCCAGTCCTCGTAACCGCGTTGCACTCCGCAGCAGAACAACTAGGAAGTAAAAATGACGATAAGGAAGTCCTCCATTTTGTATTTGACGCTAGATGATGTCACCCACTTCGATTTGGGTTTCCGTCAGGATTTTCACATCCAGCTCGCTGGTGCTGTTGATCGGTTGCAGGCTCAGGTAGAATTTGGACATGAGCTTAATGATCTACAAAAGGGAGAAACAAGATGGACGGTCGGTTTGCGGCGTCGTTTCGTCAGAACGGGCGAGGAAAGCAAAGTAAAGGCGTTACCACCGGTCGCATGATCAGCACGTGGACGGTCATGTAAAGGACAAACAGGATGCACAGGATAATTCCAACTGTGAACTGAGAAATGACAGACAAGGACAAACCGTCGGTGGATAGAAAAAGTCTACACACCCCTGTCCAAATGCCTTTTTTGTGATATTTAAAAAAGTAGACCATCATAAATCATTCTGGGTGTTAGTGATCAACAACTCCATTTAAATAAAAATCTGTTGAAAATGCCTCTCAATCACACCAAATTACTTTATGATGCTCTAGTAGGCTTTTCCTGGCATTCTATTTTCACATTGCAGCAGAAACCCGAATGTAAGGGAACTAACTGTTCATAATTCGGTTCAGAAACAATGTTCTGGATTCAATTCGATGTCATATTCCGTGTTACCACCAGAGGGTGCTAATGTATCACTTTTGTATCTACTGTACATACAGTGATTCCCCCACTTCACGGTCCACTTATAATAATAATAATAATAATAATAATAATAATAACAATAATAATTGTTTGCAGGTGAGCAGTGGCTTATAGCGAGTTCATTGCAATTATATACTATTTAAAAATCATTTTAAATGTATATATGAAAAAGTATTTTGGCATACAAGGACATGAATAACAAATTATAAGATCCAATTTAGGTTTTCAAATGCTATCTAGCTTGCTACGTAGCTGGCTATCTATTTGCTATCTATTAGCTATCTGGATGGCTAGCTAGCTATCTATTAGCTGACTAGCTTTCTATCTATTTGAGCGCTTATAAATGAAATGTACTATTATTATTAACCTACTTCGTGGTTTTTCACCTATCACGGGAAGGTTTCAAGTCCCCATTAGCAGTGAGAAATGGGGGATTCCTGTATTATGTGTGTGTGTGTGTATATTTACTCACCAGAATGAGCGCCCATCTCTTCTCTTTGCACACACCGTACAAGCCGATGATGGGGAGAACCAACATGGTGATGGAGAGAGCGTACATGGCATTGATGCCCACAATCATTTCCTCCACCTATGGATTTTGTCAACGTAGCTAACGTGAGGATTTAATCGGAATTGGGGGAAAAAAAATAGAAATAAATATAAAAATAAAACAATAAAAATAAATACATTTGTCATAGTCATGATTAGGAAACATACTTTAGTGATGAATTCAACAAACAGTGGGCACTTTGACTCTTGGGTATTTTGGCGTATTGTCTGGCTACGTGTGTTGCCGCACCATTGGATTTATAATACTGTATCTTGATTGTGGCCAACAGCAATGCTATTCTGTGAATTTTTAGCATGAAGCTAACAGCACTTTTTGGACCATTTGTTTGTCACAACTTACTATATATAAGTCAATGTGCCACTGTTAAAAAAAACTGAAATAAGCTTTAAATGACAACCAAATAGCGTGCTATATGATGCATTACATTCCCAAAGAAATAATAATAATAATAAATTTCATTTCTAAGCGCCTTTCAAAACTCTCAAATGATAAGTTTTTCTGTGGGTGAGCAGCGGCAGCAACACGCGCCAGCGTTCACTCAACCCGCAAGTAACTCAAATAGATAGAAAGCTAGCTAGCTAGCTAGCCGATCGATAGCCAACAGCCCATTGCATTTTCTGTGTAGCTCTATTTATAATTGTATTTTATTTATTGTATTCTATTTGTAATTGTATTTTATTGATTATAGTATTTAGGCTTGTCTGTGACTGTAAAGTGTCCTTGAGAGCTTTGAAAGGCGCTTAAAATAAAATGTATCATTATTATTGTTGTTGTTATTATTAGTATGATTATTAGTCTGATTATTAGTGTGATTATTATTGTTATTACTACTATTATTATTATTATTATTATTATTGCTGTTATTATATTATTATTTTATTATTATTATTATAACAGATACCTAGCTAGATAGCCAGCCAGCTAGATAGCGAATAGCTAGCTAGCTCGATAGCTATATGACATAGACTCCACAAAAAAATAAACCATGATTGACAGTTTGTCAGATAGGAGGCGTTACCTTTTCATCCGCATGGTACTGCCCGTGGCTAAATAGCGTCAAGGCTAGCACGAGTGCCCCTATGATCTGCGACAATAAAAAAAAGACATAAAAATAGATGATAATACACTTTTTAGGGGAGCTTGTAGAGTGAAAAATCAGTTGCAAACAACGACATGCTGCAAAATGGAAACCGCGAGCGCATACATGTAAATATAAGACACACAAAAAAAACAACACTCACCGCCATCAGACTTGCCACAAGGAGAAAACTCCTTTTCAACCAGATGTTCACTTTCCCCATTTTTCAACGACAGCAAAAAGTAGAGTGTCTTCGAAACCTACCGACGTTTACAGAAGTGCAAAAAAAAAGAGCCCCTCCAAACCCCCCTGAAAAAAAAATAAAGGCCAAAACCGCACCCCCTCCTCCTGATGTGCGACTGTTGAGAGGAAACAGGGGCGGGATTACAACTGCATTGGGGACTTTTTTTTTTTGGTGGGGGGCGAAACCATTGGGGAAGAAAGACGAACAGATGTGGACATTGTTCTTTCATGCTGCTTTATTTTGTTCCTGATGTGAAAAGGGGGCGGAGGAGGGAGAGCGGCGGGTAGTAACTCCTTCCCAAAATGCATTCTTGGAGTAGTGGAAGTCCATAAAGTGAACACCCTGACATTTGAGAGCGTCCTCATTGCACAAAAGCATTTAAATTAAAACCTGATGATGGGGATTGTTTTTTTTCCCATCCGCTTCCAAACCAAAAAAAAAAGAAAAAAAAAAGGGGGGGGGGATTGCAGAGATCCACACTGTCAAGATAACTGTCGCGCTCCAGATAACACTGGAAATAATATTTACGGCTTGGAAATACACAAAAGGAATTCCATGAATCCAGTGCAGAATCCGCTCTTCATAACACCGCATTTTTGTTTTAAATAGCAACTTAAAAACATTTTTTTTACTATTTAAAAAAAATGGCTTTCTGTATATATAATATAAAAATATCTAAAATAAAAAATACAAATACAAATATAATGAAAAAAAAATATATATATATATATATATATATTTTTTTTTTTTTTTTTAAATCATCAGACTAAAAGAAAAATGAATACAGTCATATTTACGAATTAAGGTTAAGGTTAAGCAACTTGTCGAGTTTTTATTGTTATTTTTTTAAAGCGTCACTGCCATAGAATACATGGCATAGTGAAATTCAGACTGCACAATCACCATCAAAACTATGTTTCAGGAGATAAAATACGTTTCGGACCGAACAACTGAAAAAAATAGCTTTTACGACACTTTCAACAAGAGCCGTTCCAAATTTGTCATGTGAGCATTTTACTGTGAATTGAGGCTCCTTGTGAGTATTTTCATTTGATGTCATATTTTGGATGATGTAAACCGCTGCCAACGACAGGAAAGGAAAACATATTCCAAGGCTGCTTTACATGGAAATGAATGACGGAATCTTACGGGGCTCTTCCTTAAACATGATTGCGACGTTTGCCCAAAATCAAGTACAACGTGTTCCTGAGCTTCGGCAGACGAGAGTGGACTTTCGGGAGGTCACGCTGAGAGCAGAAAAACATCTGCGCAACACGTCACCTTGGTATTCCATTTACTCCTCCACATGTCACCTTTACATCAACATTTGGGGCCAGATTTCCACATGCTTGGCAAGCTAGCGCACACCCGCTTTTTTTCCGCTTCTCAATTCACCATGTATTCAGTTATGTATTTATATGGTTATTTATTTATGTATTTATGCATTTTGGTTTATGTATGTAGGTATTCATTGATGTATTGATGCATTTGTTTATTTACATATGAATTATTTATTTTTGTATGTTTATGTATTTTTGTATTTATGTACTTATTAATTTATTTATGCATTTATGCATCTATTTATGTGGTTATTTATTTTTGCATTTATACATTTATTTTTTGGGGTTATTTATCTATGTATTTATGTATTTTTCCTTATATGTGTATTTATTTATGTATGTATGTATTGATGTGTTTATTTACATATCATATGTATAAGTATTTATTTTTGTGTGTTTATGTATTTTTGTATTTATGTATTTGTGTATGTGTGTATGTATTGATGTGTTTACGTATTTGTTTATTTACATATCATATGTATAAGTATTTATTTTTGTGTGTTTATGTATTTTTGTATTTGTGTATGGATGCATTTATTAATGTATTTATGCATTCACACCTTTATTTTTGTATCTATTTCTGTGTCTATTTATCAATGAATGTATCTATTTATCGATGTACCTATGTATCTGTTTATTTACTGACTTTTAAAATGAATTCGAAGAATCAACATTCAGAGTGCAGCAAGTTTGAGGTAAAGTTCTGCTTTACGTTTTTTGGGATATCGAAACTATCAGGAAGCGGCCCTTTTGCTTGAGAGCTGATCATCTGATGCGTTGCAATTGTTTTTTGTTTTGTTTTGATTTGTTTTATCGTTGCTAAATGGAGATGGTCTTTGATTAGCAATGTGATTTGTGTTCAAAGTTGGATCATGTGAACGCCGTTAGCGCTGGTAGCAATTAGTCAAGGGGTTATTGGAGTGTGAAGGGGAAAACATAATTTAAAAAAAAGATGGCATCTGGCATTATACTTTACTGTACACTTTGAATCAGTATTTGATGTCAATATATGTTTTCAATTCAAACAAAAAACAGAACGTTTCTCTGGATCATCTTATACTTACTTTATTCTGCATTAATTTTGTCCAGAATACATTTGGATTGGATTGGATATGCCTTTATTAGTCTCACAGTGGAGAAATTTACATTACATACATTTCAAATGTTTATTAATTTATTTTTTTCGTAAATGTAATTTTACAATTTGTTATTTTGGTTTAAAATCACGACGAATCTCTATACAGAACCCATCCAAACAAAAAATATGTTTTGACGATTCAGATTCTCTCGCTAGTGTTACACTGGCAGCCTCTAGTGGTCAAATCAAAAACATCACGGGTGTACCGTTCCAATACGACGACGCTTACTTTTAGCAGCAAAAAAATATTAATAATAATACATTTCATCTATAACCGACTTTAAAAACTCTTGATGACACTTTACAGTCACAGGATAAGTTTTTTTGCGGGTGAGCAGCGGAAGCCAGAAGCACCAATCAACTGAACGCGGAAGTGACTCAAATATAAAATTGTTTTTTCGTAATATATATTTTCCTGATACTAAATAAGGGTAAAATGTTCCGATTGGGCAAAACGTTACAGGGTTTTACAAAACTATGTGTTCCTCCCCCCCAAAAAAAATAATAAATAAAAATAAAGTAGTACTCACCATCGCTAGCCTTGTCATAATGATGAAACTCTGTACAGGTTGTCGATTTCTTCTCCCAAAAACTTCTTGGGGTATCAAACGCCAGGAAAACATACAAAAAAAGGAAATAAAAAAATCAAAACAAATACATTTGGTGTCAGCCATTTTCGTTGTCTTAAAGTGCGATGCGTAGCAATGTCCACGAGACGGCGGCAAAATTCCACCAGAAATATTCGATGTTATTCCAAATGAATTGGAACAGGAACTCTAAAGAATTAACTTTTTTGCGGGTAATTAAAGCAACAACAACCTTTTTTTTTGAAAATATGTGCTTATTTTTACTCTTCTGAACGTATTTAGGTCCTTATGGATTTCACTTAACATAAACCTTTTTAATTTAAAACAGATTCTTATCTTACAGACAGTGTATTGTCGGTGCTCAAATACCGACAATACACTGTCTGTAAGATAAGAATCTGTTTTAAATTAGATATCAAGTAGACAGGATGAACTTTTTTATTTTGAAAAGTTTGTGTTGACTTTACATATAAATATGTTTTTAAAGGCAAACTGACAGCTAAAACTATCACTATTTTCATGAGTCATCACTCGCCCGACATTGACTTCACCACACACCGGTCACGCATGAGGCAGCGGTCAAATTTTGATCTATTTTGACATTTGACAGGAATAATAACGAAAACCAAACAAGCGGAAACACTTTCCAATCTATCACAAAGCGACTTTGGACGCCCAGAGACCAGCAATTAAACGTCGTCAGCTATGCGTTTGAATCGAAAAAAAACAACCTCTTTTCAATATCCTTCAAATCGATCTTACGTAATCCTTTTCATATTGGTCGCTTGCTTTGTCGTGAGTGTTCCTTGTTGCCATGGCGCCACAAGGATGAATGGTGTTTGAAGGGCAAATGGAGGAAAAGGCAACCCCCCCCCAAAAAAAAATAATAAAAATAAAAATCTGAATTTGACGAAACAATCTCACACACACACACACACAAATGAACTGAATTTTTGCAAAGAGCCAATCTTTGATTTTCATTGTATTCTATTGATGTTAAATATATATATATATATATATATATATATATATATATATATATATATATATATATATATATATATATATATATATATATATATGTTCTTTTAGCATCATTTTTCAAGCTCATTTTAAAAAGAATGCACTTTAAAAAGCGGAAATCGTCTTCAAGGACATCCTTTTTTTCCCCTTTTTTTGCGATTGAAAAGACTATATCTAACTAAAAAGTGGATGACTGGAATGCGCCACAGTCGCCATGGCAGCGACATCAAGGCAGCTTCCATACAGTAGTTGACGTGCGAATGGAGCACTCTGGTCAACATCAAATTTTAATCACATCTTGATGTCTCTCGAAAAGTTACTTTTAATGCTAAGTTCACCATTTTGTTGCACCATGTCACCTGATAACACGGTAAACTGACCAGTGTAGTGACCGCTATGCCTGAAATTGTCTGAAAAAGTCTTTGTTATTTTATTTATTAGATTTTTTTTAAAAAGCAAATTAGATTTTTGAGTTATGTTCATTTATTTGGTTTTAATAGTGACCAATGAAATCCTGCAAAAGTTCTGAATCAACCCCTCCCAAGTCCCCTCCAAAAATAATTAGAAATTCTTTTTAATTTATAAATAATAATTAAAAAATGAAAAAAATAACATACATATCTGATGAAAACACTGACCAAAAAAACACCTAAAAAAATGTTAAAAATTAATTCCAGTGTTAAATTCCACTGCTATGCTACTGGACTGTTTAAGTACAGTAGCATACTAAGCATAACTGTTCAAAAAATATATATATATAATTCATGTCATTGCACATTGTGTACATTTTAAACATTATAATAAGGTTATGCAAATAAATAAAATAATTATTAAGTGTCTTCCTTAATGTTTTTAATGAAATAATTAACATTCTTTGAAAAGACATGGCGGAGTTGTCTCCAGTAGGATTGCACTAATAAATCTGGAAGACATTTTAAAATGATTATTTATAATAAAATATATTTTTCTCGATGTACAAAGTTATTTTCTGATGATTTTTGTCTCTATCGTGGTATTTAGCCTAGCATGCTAGCTAAAAGAATCCAGGAGCCTTGTGTGAGGGTAGCTTGCACGTGTTTGACAACTGAAAAAAAGTCATTTCTGCACGATAGCTTCATGCTAGGTGTTGATGCTTTACGAGCCTCTCTAAGTGCTTCGGAATTAACCACACGATTTAGCTAAGCAAAAATACCCACAATGCTGTTTTGTTTCTCTTTCCCTCGCCCGATATTGGCGCGAGGATGTTCGGCGCGGCCGAGTTTTCTACCTCTGAGTCACATTCCTTCCACTCTCAACCCACTCAAACGCAGACGGCGCCTTCAGCTGCGAATGTGATGCCAGTGATACATTCAGACGCCGGTAATCAAATGATGCTAATGAAACAAAGAGCCCCGCAGCGCCCCCAAGGCACCGGTTCGTCTGAGCTGATAAAAACAAACGTGTGGTGGGTGACATACTTTTCACACTCGGAGTGTTTTCATAGCCATGTCGCTATTTTAACAGACAATTTAGGGTTCAAAAGAAGTTAGCATAAACAAACGTGAAAAATTGCCCTTGGTACCTTCATTCGACATTTACTTGAAATTTGAATCCAAACCAGTTGATTTACTCTTTCAACGGGAGCCCGTAAGAGGGAGCATAGCAATCCTATTTTAGCCACGCCTCCACTACATTAAATTTAACTTTAAATGTTGGCAATTTTTTTGAAAATATCTAAAAAGAAAATATTAACAGGAATATATCAGGAACTATTAGTGCGTTTTTGTGACCATCCTGAGGGTGAACACAAGTTATGAGTACGAATTGCTGGTACACATTCAAGGACACGCGGTTCGCTGAGGCTAAATCGATTAGCTTGTAGCCAAATTGGTTTAATGCGCAGCGAGAATATGATTTATTTCAATTTTGCAATTAGATTATCCTTTTAGGACGAGAGATTTCTTTGTTGATTCGGCCATTCCCGCTCCTGAGGTTCATTCAACATTTTCTGTGTGTGTGTGTAGCTTCATGCTAACGACGCTTTTCACAGGCAAGATTTCAATTTTGTTAATATCTGTACTTGAAAAATGTGTTGATTAACGTGAAGGCAGCTAAACTAAAGACAATCAGTGTAACGCAGAAATCTTGACAAGACGTAGCCAGCGGCAACTTCACTATTTTGCTAGCTAGCTTAATAGGTGCTAACGACTACCCTCTGATTGACTGGTGTGATCTTGGCGTGTCGCCGAAAGCACCGATTGACCACATTTTCCTCCAATTGCGTCCATCTCACTCACGGACGCCGTGCTACAATCAGCTCGCGGTGGTGACGGCTAGCGCTAATTGAAAAATAACCAAACAAAATGCTACCACTTGATAAAAGCATCAGACAAAGATAGATCAGAAACAAACAAGCGCACCTGATGGACGTCGCTGATTGGTGGAGACACCAGGAAGGGGCGGGGAGACACAGGAAGGGGCGTGGCTGATATCCATGAACACAAACTGGAATACATTGAAAAACATTCAACACGACAGACAACGTCTACAAAAAAAAAAAGCAAGCGGGCGGGCTTTACCTTGACTTGACTGGCTCAATAAGACGCCGCAGGTGACACGGATGCTTCCGAGCCTTGTTAACGCTTTGTTAGCACTGTTGCTAGAGCCTAAAAGGAAACAGTTTTGCTCGTAAAAAGAACCCGATAGCAAACACAGATACCACCTCACTAGCCTGACATGTTCATCAGCTCATTCTTGATGGTGTTTAGCGCCGCTATGCCCTCTTAACCGTGACTAAAGTAAAGCTAAAAATAAATAGTTGCTAAGAGCAGTGAAAAGTCGTGATAGAGAAGCTCCATTTCTTTCTGTACGCAGCCATTTACCACCAGCACTGTTTTTGTTCACTCCTTCCTAATAATGATAATCACGGCAACCCAAAGAGCCCCTGCACTTAGCATCTCCTGCTAAACAATACCCTGGCGGGATGTCAGTGAGAGGCTCCATGTCACCGCGTGAGTAATTTCGAGTGTTAGCGTAGATTTTGGAGTACCTTGCGCGCTATGAAGCTCCACTCACGCTACCCGAGTCATATCGGGGCTCTTAACGCCTGGATCTCATTACACGGCACTTAGCGAGATTCGAATGTCGCATGGCGGTATGATCTGGTTTGCTACGGTATCGGGGAAAAAACATAGCTTAGCCGGCGTGTTTTTAATGAAAGTAGTTTTGAGATGCAAAAAAAAAACATTAACTCACCAGAAACACTAATTATAAAATACGTGATTGATGAGTCGAACTTAGCTTGCTTTGATTAGCCAATCAGAAGGCGGCAATGTTTCGACATCATCATGGGTCAGTCGGGTGGTCCCCGTTCGGGTGGTCCCCGTTCAGGTGGTCCCCGTTCGGGTGATCTTGAAATCCGATCCGCTCGAGGAACACTAACGTTGCTAATATTGGTAAATAGCGGCTTCTGAAGTCTCTGGAGCAGATTAGAGTCACATACCAACACTGAAGCTGAAACCTGATTGGACAAAAAATATTAATGTGTTAGAATTAAAGCTATGCAGAGAAAAATGTAAAAAAAATTATACAATTATGTAATAAAAAAAATTAAATGCACTTACCTGTAAATTTCCTGTTTTTATTCTTTTTTTGGGAATGCATAACCCCGCCCAAAAAATCAAACATGAATATATTAATTAAAACAAACATCCATTCATGAAAAGATACATAGTTTATGTGAATCTTTCTGTATATCCACATTGTTCTCAACCTGATATACAGTCTTTTATTTTGTTATTTTTTTTTTTAGTCTTTGACAACTTTTATTTTTTAAGCATGCACTTCCGATACAGACTCGAAACTTGAAATTGGTCCCCACGACAGAACATATAAAAGTTGGATCAAACAGCTCGACGACGTCCGGAGACTCAATAGAAGGAAATAAAAAAAATAAAAAATAAGCACAGCATTGGACGATCGCGACTTTCACAGGTGAGGGTCTTGAACAGTGAAGACACAAAAATATACATTTTCAAATCAGAAAAATATTTTTTTCCGTCCACCCGCCTGCCCAGAGTTCCATCATCGTAAAAATACACAAACGGTACTTCTTTGTCACATTCAAGAGTAAAGCAGCGTGTGAACTCCATATGGAGGATCGTAGGATCCCTCCGCCATTTTGTTTTTAAACCATCAAGTGTCTCTATTTATTTATTAAAATTATTTCTTTACATTTTTTATACATATTTTGTTAACGGAATCACAGTGTGGCTTGGCGCTTTCAGTTTCTCGGATTATTGCACATTGACCAAGGGGTGTAAGGGCCGAACTGGAACAGCGGGGGAAGGGCGGAGGGAGGGTTGAAGGACTGAAATCTGATTTTTATTTATTTTATTTTATTTTTTAAAGACAGGTAACATCCGACTTATGATCGAGTTGCGTTCCGACCAAACGGTCATATGTCATAATGGTCGTAAGTCGAAATCCATTCAAAATGTAGAATATAGACTCTTAGGCTAAATGACATGCAAACTCCGCCCCCTGTTGTGTCATCACACAGTCGATTGCTGTGCGAGTGTGAGATGCTGTCTGGCTGACCAAAATTGTCGTCCGCGTTGCCGGCCTGTTAGCGCGTTGCGGTGCCAGGCGTAGAATTGAAATAAAAAAAATAGAGTCTGGACACCTTCAAAGAAGTCCAGATGACGGCTGAAGAAACCTTTTCATCGATGGACCATTCCTGTACGACTGAGAGCTTACACAGACGTATAGTCTGGAGGTCGTGGTCGTAAGTATGGGTGGTCGTAAATAGGATGTTACCTGTATATGATTTATTTTTCCTCACAAAATACAGTGATCGTTTTGATGATGAAATTGCTTTTTTTAATTTGAAAGGGTAGAAAAAAAATCCGTCAATAAGTATTTATTATTATTATTTTAGTAACTCCAATTTTTTTGTTTTGTTTTCTTTTCTCCCAAGTTAACGTATCTACAAGCCAATGCCGGCATATCCGGATTTGGCTACGGTCATCAGCTTTGACCACATCCACAACGCAGCCCGCCAGAGTTGTCAAAGCTGTGCATGGACAGGTTTTAGATTGGTCCTAAAAATATTAGCGACGAGCAATAATTTCAAAATGTTATTTTTTTTTACTGATATTTTTGTTTTTCTTTTCAGTGTGGCCCTTATACAGCTTAATCACAAAATAGATCGGATTATTTGGAATTGCTATTGTGCAAAAGCAGCCATTCTAGAAGTCCCACTTTTATTTTTTTAAATAGATCATTTTTGCTACACATTTTATCCCCCCCCCAAAAAAAAAAACACAGTTGGATACATTTTGGAAGAATTAATTGATTTTTCTAAATTATTACAAGGGGACTTTAGCACATTTGGTTGCATTTGCAGCACTGACGCAGGGCTTGCTGTACAATGGGAGACTTCTACAATGGCGCTTGTATCACAATGGAGGTTAAAAAAAAGGGGGAAAGGGAGCTGGGGGGGGGGGGGGGGGGCTTCTCATCCCATTTCTGCACTCATTTCGAAAAGTGACGACACCCAAAGCCCATTTAACACAACCTGCCGGAAATTGGATATGCACGTACATCAATACACAGCAGAGCATTAGAAGCGACTGAAATTGACCAACATTTTAGAACACAAAAGTGCCTCGATAAAAGAAAAAAAAAAAACACGTATAGCAAGAGAGGACAAGATTTGAGTACAGTGATACCTAGGCTTACAAACTTAAATGGTTCCCAGACAGTGTGTAAGGTAAAAAGTGTGTATTCCAAGAAATAATTTCCCATAGGAAACCATTAAAGTGAGAATAATCCGTTCCCAGGTCTCCATAAAACATAATGTTCTACTTTCTAATTTTCTGTGCGGGTTATTTGCGGAGCTTGATTGATTGGAATTTTAACCTTGCAGTCTACACTGCCTTTGAACAATTAAAGTTGAATCAAGTCCAAATTTCACTGTTTTCTATCCATTTTGTCACTCTCTTTGTCGGCTGCCTGTCTCTTTAATGTTTGAGTACAGTGATACCTTGGCTTACGAACTTAATTGGAGTGTGTAATGTGAAAAGTGTGTATTCCAAAAATTAATTTCCCATAGGAAACCATTAAAATGAGAATAATTCGTTCCCAAGTCCCCATAAAACAATTTTCTACGTCTTCTTCCTTGTTTCTAATTTTACCTTGTTCCTCATCAATTGTGTTCTGTTTAGCTGGGTAGATAGCTTTTTGTATCAAGTGTGCAGATGGCTTGTGCGGGTTATTTGCGGAGCGTGATTGATGGGAATTTTAACCTTGCAGTCTACACTCTGCCTTTGAACTATCAAAGTTGAAACGAGTCCAAATGTCACTGTTTTCTATCCATTTTGTCACTCTCTCTCTGTCGGCTGCCTGTCTCTTTAATGTTTAAACCACCTCCCCTCACTGTTGCGTTCTTTACCAATCACGTGGCTTTAACCGACGACTAGGGGCGGGGAATAGAGGACCAAAATAAGCCGGCGGCCATTTTCTTGTTAGAACGGGCTCATTTGCGAACGACACATCACTCATTATGGCAGCTTCGTGTGTATCCCGAAAAATAGTTCGTATGCCAAGGTAAAATTTTCATAAATTTAACATTCGTAAACCCAAACGTTCGTAAGTCAAGGGGGTTCGTAAACCGAGGTATCACTGTATCTTGAAGGTTACCATCGGTGACTTGCAGTATTTACACATTGGCTCGTTTTGTTTATTTGTCCTCCTGCTTCGGGATTAAATGCTGTGTCATCGTCCAGTCCCATTTCTTCCGTGGGGGGGAACTTCCTCCTCCGTGTGCCTCGTCACGGGGTCTCCCTAGTGGTTTTCGCGTCCACTCGATCCTTTATTGTCCTGTAGGAGCGTCTGGAAGGCCTCCAAATGGGGACTTCCCACTGTAATTAGGTCCTCATATTGTTATACAGTCACGTCGCCGATGGATGAAACGGACATGGCGTCTTCAATTGTTGTTTTTCGATGGAGGTGATCAATAATTTAATCCGCAGACAAGGTGGAATGTTTTTTGGATGGGATTTTTTTCGATCTATGCGCAAAGAGCATCATCTGCAAGCCAGTTGCTAGGCAACCCTTTTTTTTTGCTACTTGTCATCACGGAGGAATCGGGGTGAGGTCCGAATGTGCAAACTCACACCTGTTGGGAGTAGACGGGGAATTGATGCGTATCGTTGTGGAGTAATTAATTGGATTTGCAAAGGATATTTGTGTTCAATATGCATTGTTATATTATTATTGGAAAAAATAGAATGGAAATAAGATTTTCTTTTAATAATACAATACATATTGATTGATATAATATACCCTGTAATCTGATTACATGATAAGCACTGCACTGTAGTTAATGGCTTTACCCTAAATGATGAAAAAACAATAATAATAATTAAAGATAGGTGTTAATCGTGATTTAAAAAAAAAAAAATCAGAATGTTGCTAAAATTAATTTTCGCAATCAAATTCATGGTGCCAGAATAAAGTTATAATACTCATAGGATGACATTGAAATGTTTTAAGGGGAAAATGGTTGAATAATCAATAAAATTGGAAGATTAGACAAAATAAAAAAATATATATTTAAAAAAAATCTGAGAAAATTAAAGTAAGTTCGGACCCAAAAAAAATATAATATTAATTATTCTGTAATAAATTAATAAGTAAAAAATAGTTAATACTGCAATGTACTCATCCACTGCCATTTATGAATTTATTCGGCAATTGAAAAGTTATTTGGAGCACCATTCCCGATTTTTTTTTTTTGTTTGGGTGCCGTTAAAGCACTGGTTAGACCTCTGGCAATGTTTTTTTCCTTTCCACAAGGGTGCAACATTTATCTTTTGTCCATGTTAGCGCTTGGTTACAGCTTCAGCTATTGTTAAAGCGCTATATAAACCAATATGTATGTATCGCATTGTATTTTGGACAGCTGCCCCCATTTCAAGATCAGATAACTCCAGACCCATATAACTTCGGAATTAACTCTTTTTTTCGAATGAAATAAGAGCATCTAAGCTTTATAACGCTGCATTGAATGTTTATGTTGTCCTAAAACTCAATATTCTGTGGGTCCTGGAATTTGACTGACAATGACACATGGAATGGACACATTTTTGCACATGGTCTGGCAGTGAATGAGTTAAAAGCCCGTGCTAACATATTCCAAGGCTGCCGTCTCATATTATTGAACGACGTCCATCGTTAAGAGCTAACAAAAATAAATAAAATGGTTGCAAAAGCCTCACGGGGATTGGTTCAGGTTACCTTTCTGCCAAGGCGCTGCTTTTTCCCCCCAACGCCATTAAGAAAGAACGCCACTCTCTGCTTGTGTGAAACCGGTAAACACCATCTCTTTGCAGTTATCTGAGAGTGAACAACCACATATCAAATTACTCTTCTTTCTATCGCAGATTTCGTAGAGGTGAACACAACAGCGCCACTGCTGGTCCAAACCAAGTACTGCGCTTAAGTTCGCTCTCTCGTTAGCGATACAGAAACCCCAACTGAAATGAGGTGCTTCCTTTTTTCTGTCACATGGGAGCAGATATTATATTTTCACAGTGTGTGCCCCCAAAAAAGAATACATCGAAGGGAAACTTCAAGTGACGCAGGAGGATGATAGCCAATCACGTTTAAGATTCTACAGGTGCTAGCCACAGCCATGTTGCACAGTTCAGTTTGTGATCGGATATGAGGCAGAGTAATGCAAAAAAACAGGCTAAAAAAAGTGTATCGGCGCCGTACGTCTCACAGGATGGAGGGAATCGGGGAACGGGAGCGACATAGCGGGCAGGGTGACCCGTAAGGCGAGGTGACGGGAGATAACCTCAGGGCGTTAGCGGTCACGCCTGCTATGTTGTTTAAGCTGCGTGATTTCTCGTAGCCTTCAGATGGGAGCGCGACAAAGAGGTGAAGTGGCGCGAGGACATGAACACACACAGGCCGGCAGGCAGGCAGGCAGGCATCAGAGTCCAGGACGAGTGAACCGTGGCAAGACAGGAGACAGAAGAGCAACGATCACATTGTGTATGGTGACTGCATGCGCAGATTATTGCCCGAATGGTCGCAGGTAAGTCGGAAATGAAGTGAAGAATGACAATCGGGTCAACTTTCCACTTCCTGGTTATCAACAGTTAGCAAAGAGAGGATATTTACGATAGTTTGTAAAAAAAAAAAAAGACGATTAATGGAAAAGTTCGGAAAAACGAATGGACTGAAAAACAGGTGTCAAAGGCTTAAGGGCCAGAAGTAGCCCTCAAAAATGTCAATTTTCACGATTGCTGAAGTTCGTACTGATTGCTTATGTTCGTACAAATTGCTAACGTTCGTACCGATTGCTAAAGTTCGTACCGATTGCTAAAATGTGACATTTGAGAAATCGAACAAATTGGTTGGACAAAAGCTGAAGTGATAGCCAAAACCGTCAGCCCTTGACGAACGAGGGGCTAGCTAGGACAGTTTTACTTCCGTTTGATATCAAGACGGACGGTCAATTGACGGACCGGCAACGATCAATAACTGTTGATTTGTTTCGAGCGTATGAAACCAACCCCTTCTCGGTCTCTTATTAACGGTTGTCCCGTAGACCCAAGCCGTCAATTTTCATCCGTCAAAATTTCATAACTACCCTTACAGCGACATCTTTTCATCTCACCCTAATGGAGGAAAGTTAAATATTTATACCGATCATTCCGACAGATGGCTTTTAAGAGCCATTTTAGACGGCTATGACGAAATACAATCGTACGGAACTTTGCCGTGACGGCGAGGAATCGGGTACGGTGCTCCTCAAGGTACAATTTAGTCGCAAATGATTGGATTTCCCCGTGTAGCTATGTCAGTTTGTCGTGTCATAAAGGTGCGCTCAGAGCACTAAAATTAAAGCTATTTAAACTTCCGTGAGAGTCGGGCCCATGTGGGAATGCATTGAGGCTAAAATATAAACTACTGAAATGAGGTAGTGTTTGGCACGTACCTGTTTTTCTTAAGCCTCCATCCGCAGGACAATTGTAATCGCTAGCAGCGATTAGAAAACACGTCCCACCGCTACGACGGTCCTGTTCTCGGGTACTGGACCTTCGGATGGGGACTCTTTCCTCCGAAGACATGGTCAGGTCGCTGCTACCGCCGCAGTCCGTCGATAGAACTGCGAACGGTATCACGAGGTTGTCATAACAGATGCAATTTGTCCTCCGGCGGAGTTATCTGGTCTTAGATCAAGAGACAATCGAGTTTGAAGGCGATGAAGGTACAAAGATGGAGGACTATGCGAGTGAAACATCGAGATGTCGGTTTTTCGGCGTGGTTTCTCATTCGGTCCAAAGTAGCCTTACTTGAGCGATTGCGTTCGAGTCCCCTGCCGCCTTTGACGTGGCACAGGTCACCTTGAGCGCTGTTGCAGGTGTCGGTGAGATCCGCTTTGCAGTAAGTCGGGGAGCCCCCCTGTACCGCCTGGGGGATGTGTTTCTTCCGCTTCTTGGGGAGCTTCTGCTTGGCCATAGCCAGGGAGTAGTACATCCCAAAGTTATTGACGATGACAGGCACGGGCATGGCTATCGTTAGCACTCCCGCTAAAGCGCAGAGGGCGCCCACCACCATGCCAGACCACGTCTTTGGATACATGTCGCCATACCCCAGAGTGGTCATGGTCACCACGGCCCACCAGAAGCCGATGGGTATGTTCTTGAACTTGGTGTGGAGGCTGGCCGTCGGATCGTTGGGTTTCGCGCCGATGCGTTCGGCGTAATAGATCATGGTGGCAAATATTAACACCCCGAGTGCCAGGAAGATGATAAGCAGCAGGAATTCGTTAGTGCTGGCCCGTAATGTGTGACCCAACACCCGTAGACCCACAAAGTGACGGGTGAGCTTGAAGATACGCAGGATACGAACAAAACGGACTACCCTGAGGAATCCCAACACGTCCTTGGCAGCTTTTGAGGAAAGACCGCTTAATCCTACTTCCAAGTAGAAAGGCAGGATCGCCACAAAGTCGATTATGTTCAACAGACTCTTTACAAATTCCAATTTGACCGGGCAGAAGGTGACCCGGACCAGGAACTCGATGGTGAACCAGAAGACGCAAACCCCTTCCACGTAGATCAAAGCGGGGTCGGTCTCAATCTCGTACTGCGGTCCCGGATCTGGTAGGCTGCTGTTCCGCGTCGCTTCCGTCTTGTTGACGATGGTGTGGAAGGCCTCGTGGGTCTCCAAGCAAAAGGTAGTGATGGAAACCAGGATGAAGAACAAAGACGCAAAGGCAATAAACTGCAAAGGGAAGGGAGAAGAGAAAGAATTGAGCAAGGCTTTAAGACCCGACGTCACGGTTTTCTTCGCCGCTAAGCCCCCCCCCCCTTTGCTAAATCAAGATAAATCATTGACTCCGTGTAAACACAGACACGTTTAATTAAATTGCCTCCGCTTTAAATCGCCTCCAGAGATACACGCAAGCTATTAGCAAGTATCACGCTACTTGTTGACACGAACTGCGGGAATTCATATGTAGACGCAATCTGGCCACGTCAGAGGAGTTCGGAATCGAACGAAAACTTTAAAGTTAGCTTCATTTCTTCAATCTGTCAAGCGGCTAGCTATCTATCTGGCTAGCTAACTGTTAGCGATCAATTAGCTAACTAGCTAGCTTTCTATCTATTTGAGTTATTCGGGTTGAGTGAACGCTGGCGCGGATGGCTGCCGCTGCTCACCCAAAGAAAACTTTCTTTTAAAGAGGACATTTTATGGCATAAACATCGTGAAAATGTTTTTGTCCCAGTGTGTTCACACAGTCAATAAACAAAGTCAATGTCATGCGTCAAGGGCCGATTGTGAAGCATTGCTAAATTCTTTAAAGTTTGTTTTTTGTCCGTCACTAAATCAACGTTAAAGGGAACGAGACACAACAAAGCACTTCATTACATTACGTTACGTATCTACGCCCACCCCTACCCCCACTTAAAAAAGTGACAGCCAAATCAACATTGTCTTTTAGGCATGGGGGGATGACTGATGTGTCCTTTTGTTTATTCCCGATGCTCTTCACCGCTAGCCGGGAGTCACGTCAAGGGAGGAGTGACTGCTAAACAGGTACTCAGCAGATTAAAACTGAAAACAACACGATGCTTTTTGACTCTCGGTAGGATTTAGATTTTAATTATGGAATAAAAATTTCATTTGAAGAACATACAGTAAATCAAAATCGCCATGCACACGTTTGACTGTAAAAATTGGGTATAGCTTTAGAAAAAAAACGGACGTCGTGCCGGTGAGTGCTATGGGTGTCGGCAAAAGAACATCACGAAATAATGCAACAAATAAATACATAAAAATGCAAAAATAACACACAAATATACCAATAAATAAAAAAACAAAAATACACAAATACATAAAGAATACAACAATAAATAAATAATACACACAAATAAATAAAAACACTAATAAATAACATTAATAAATCAAAACACACAAATAAGCAAATAAATAAATAAGCAAATAAATAAATAAATCACAAATTAAACAAATAAATAAATGAACATATAAGAAAATAAAAATACAAATACAAAACAAAATTAAAAATAGACAAATAAAAAAAAGAAAATACACAAATAAAAAAAACATTAAAATACACACATTAAAAAGTTTAAAATACACAAATAAAAAATACAATGCACAAATAAAAAAAATACAAAATACACAAATAAAAAAATAAACGCACATGCAAATACAAAAATAAAAATAGAAATAAAAAATGTAAAAAATATAAAAACACTAAAAATACACCAAAAATACAAAATACACAAATAAAATAAATACATACATAAATAAAAACAGGCTGGAGTATGGGTAATTTGTTTTCAAAATAGATGTACTTCAAAATTCGCAAAGTTGGAACTGGCTCAATTTTAGACACCTCCAATTTCTGCTCACCTCTCCCTCCATCTGCGTCGATGCCACGCCGGGCTCCTGTTAACATGACGACTGAAAAAAAACCGAACTAAATAAATAAATAACGGAGTGTATCTTCACCTCCCCTTTAGCCGCCACATTACCGAATGATCAATTGTACCGTGGCTCCATGGCGGTGTCGCCATCGCACGCTAACGATAATGAAGTGACATCAACACGCAAGCGCCATAAAAAAAAATAATAATAATAATAAAATGGGTGCTGAGACATTTTGAAGGCACTGAACATGGCAAAAGGATTTGCTGTTCCCCTTGTTGTCTCCCGTCGTTGTCTCCTGCTGTCCACACACACATACACACACACACACACACACACACACACACACACGCACGCACACACACACACTTCCTCATTATGCCGCCGTGCTGTAACATGACAGCAAGCTCACTGGGGGAAACACTGCTAAGCCCATATTGCTTTTGGCAGCCAATGGTATTTTATTGTATGTTAGCATTAAGCTAGCAAACAACTCACAAAATTCATTGTATTTATTTGTTTTTGTTTAATTTGGTCATTAAAAAATAAAACCGTAAATGTAAAGTGTCCTTGAGAGTTTTGAAAGCCGCTTATAAATTTAATTTATTATTATATGACAACCTCCGGGTTGGATTAAAAATAACATCTAAAACATCCCAGGGGGAGAGTATAATACCAAATATAACTCATGCGAGGCTAATTCATGTATTTCAGCAGCTCGCCATATAGCCGACAGGCGCCATTGATTCATCCCAACCGTTGACATGTTTACGCCGCGATAGCTTAGCGACACGCGTTGGCGCAACAACCATGTCGTAAAACGGTTGCTGATACAATTATTCGTCATACGTGTTCTCAAAATTGAACAAAGAAAACTCAGTGGCTGGATTTTTCATTGATTGTTCAAGCAGTCATGAGTTATTAGTCTGCTTGGAGAGGAAAGCAAAGAATTTCTGGAAACAAATACACCATTTTTAGCAACCTTGATCCTTGACATTTTTAAGTCAATACTTACCTATAAAGTCCCTTTCACAATAAGAAAAATCCCATATCGGATGCTGACAGGCCAGCTTTTTAATAAAAGACATAACCCTTTGATTTGGGGGTGCTAGGGGAGGGGTGGTGTATAAATCCGAGCTCCCAAATATAATCACATCTAAAATGACAAAGTACTTTCAGTTTAAATCACTGCCAGTTGATTAAACAAATGGTGGTGCAACACATGTAGACAGGCAATACGACAACAACCGCTTGCATTCTTTATCCTCCGCGAAGACCCGTAATATCATCACAAAATAACACAGTACTTTCAGTTTAAATCATTGGCAGATTATACAAACGCTGGTTAATGGTCTGAAACTACTTTTAGCCTCCCGTCAGGTGAAAAAGTCAATCCAAAAACAATATTATGCCCACACCAGTCGCTGACAAAGTGCACGGCAGCATCTCAACGTCTATTCAACATTTTCACTGATGAGATGAGATAGGGACGTTCCACTGTTGCTATGACGATGAGGAACGTCGAAACGGCGGCGGCGCTCTGTGACAAAAGACAGGAACGTTTCCGACAATGCCCCGCGCCGTTCGAGCCTTAGCCGAGTTGAATCTTGATGTGTTTTGACAAAGCAACAACAACATGCTAGCGGAGACTTTCCAACTGCGGGGTTTCACCACCGTGATGTCGAATTCATGCCTTGTATGTGTTTACGTAGCACGATAAAACTAGTGTCAAAATATGATACTAGTACTCTGAAAATCTTCCTCACACTTCATACTTCAGTCAATTAAAATTTGCAGTGCCCATTACGATAAACACAAAATGCATGCGTGCCATTTAGTCGAAGTAGTACAAGTAACATCCGACCAAACGGTCGTAAGTCTAAATGGTCGTAAGTCGAAATTCATTCAAAATGTTGAATAGAGTCTCATAGGCAAAATGACAGGCAAACTGGTAAGTCGGATGATACATGTATTTAGTAATAATAATACATTTAATTTCTAAGCGCCTTTCAAAACGCTCAAGGTCACTTTACAGTCACAGAATAAGTTTTTCTTTGGGTGAGCAGCGGCAGCCACACGCGCCAGCGTTCACTCAACCCGGAAGTAACTCAGATAGAAAACGAGCTAGCTAGCTAATAGATGGCTAGCTAGATAGACATATAGCTATTCAGCAAATAGATAGTCCGCTAGATAGCTAGCCAGCTATTAAGCTAATCGATAGCAAGCTTGATAGCTCATAGACTGCCAGCCAGATAGCTAGCCAGTCAGCAAGATAGCTAATATATAGCAAATAGATTGCAAATAGCTAGCTACCTAGATAGCTAGCCAAAGCAGTTCGTGATGAACGAAGAAGGATTCAAAGTACGCTAGTACAGTCGTGTGTCTGTGTGCATCATACCAATACTTTTCTCCGTCCATAAAAATAGCAGTTTGTTTTTACTACCATAAAATCAGACTAGCCTTTAGCTTAACGTTGAACTAGTGCTTTTTTTAATCTGGCGTACCTTTTTTTCTCCGGTGTCTCTTAACGTTAAAGATTATATTTATAAATGACTTCTATTTTTGGATCTGAACCGCCAGAAAATAGTTTCATATCTGCAAATGTTCAATGACAGTCGGGCGAAAAAAAGAACAACAACAAAAAAAGAGCATTAGCGCAATCATTGCATTTCTGTCTGAAACCTGATGAGATAAAAGGCCTTCGGAATGACAAGACAGCAGCCGGGAGACAACCCGAGGCAGCTTGTCATGCTCCCCAAAAAAAGGAGGCATGAAAAATAAAAGCCAAAAACAGATTCCAGACGTGGCAAAAGAGGAGAGCGAGATGAGCGAGTGACGCTAACGAACGCTGCCGCTCAGATTTCCGAACGTGGTCCGATTGCGCTTTTAAATAATACAACTAAAATGGAAAAGCGCTCATCGTCCCTGCGTCCATTAAGCTAAATCGCACTCCGCTCTGGAAGAAGTAAAAAAAAATGTCTTTAATGATTCATGAATCGGCTCCCATTTACTCTCAAACGTACTCGGCAGAATCGCGGCGCCATCGAGCTAGTGAAAACTGGAATTTATATATTTAATTTTAAACGCTCAGCTATTTAAAAAATATGAACTACTGTCGACTTTGAGGACAGGTTTCGTAATTATTTTTATGAAACGAATTCCCTGGGGACCTGTCTCGTCTTAGTTTTTCGTCGCAGAGGATAAAGACTATACACCTGCGGGATCACTTCATATAACGTAATGTCGATGGATTTTTATTGATCAAAATTCGGAAACGGCGTATTACCTTCTACGATAGGATAAATACTGAGAGCAGTCAGCTTTTCTTTTATTTTGTGTCCATTTTTTTATTGATCCAATTATCTGATTATCCATTCATTAATTCATTTATCCATTTATCAGTTTATTGATCCATTCATTTATTTATTTATCCATTTATGTATTTATTTATTATTTATGTATGTTTCTTTATGTATATATGCATCTATTCGTCCATCTATTAATTGATTTATCCATTAATTCATTTATTTATTCATTTATTGTTTATGTATCTGTGCCTATATTTATTTATGTATTTATATATATATATATATATTTATTCATTTGTCCATTTATGAATTGAGTCATTCATTGATTTATTTATTTTTCCATTTGTGTATTCATTTATTATTTATGTATCTGTTTCTATATTTATGTATTAATATATCTATTTATTTATATTTATGTATGTATTTATTTGTCCATTAATTGGTTCATCCATGTACAGTAAAGTCTCGTTATATCGATATTCTCGGGAGTCCGAAAAAATATCGATATAACCGGGACTATCGATATATCCGACCCTGTTTGCATGTAATTTTCTCCGTGCGTGCATAGAAATAGTATCGATATAACCGGGACTATCGATATATCCGATATCGATATAACGAGACTTTACTGTATTTATTTATTTATCCATCCATTTGTGCATCCATTTATTATTGATGTATGTTTCTATATTTATGTATTAATAAATATATTTATTTATTTATTAGAGAGGTGGTGTCAATATATTTCTTTTCACAGGCAATTTCGGAGTTACGGTTGCCTTTGGTGAGGGGGGTTGGGGGTGGAAAAATTTTGTTATTTACAGTACTTGAAATTACAATTTGATAATTCGGTACAGATTTCAGCAAAGGCCGTGAAAGTTGACACTTATGACTTGCTCCCGTGGGCCATATAAAACGATGTGGCGGGCCAGATTTGGCACACGCGTCTTAACTTTGACACCAATATCTTTGTTTTTATTCATCTTTTTTTAGTAGTAGTGGATATCACACCCGTGTTTCATTTAATCATCTCAAAGCTTGCACGTGAGCTCGTCTGCCCCTACGCACTAATTGTCTCTATTCTGAAGGGCTTGAAAGACAGCCCAATAAAATGCAACCTTTTCCCAGGGTCTAATCACTCCCCGCCTCGTTCGGGTGCCTTCCACTTCCAAGGCGACAGTTTTACAAGTCTTCTTGTCACCGCCGCCATTAAACATGTATGGCTAAAGTCAGTTACCAAATGAACTAAAGTGAACTCGTTTGTTACGCCGAGTTTAGCCGCAGAATTTCCGCCGTCTGGGCCGTTTTGAATTTTGTCATGCTATTTGCGATGCGTTTTTTGAAAAACGACAGCCGTGGGACCCAAATTGGGTAAGTGGGTCCTCATTCCTTGTTGAGAAATGTGACTCATCACACCCTTTTTCCCGTTGCGCTACTTCGCACTTAACGGTGAAAAATAGACCTATCAAAAATGTCATTTTATCAAACACCCACCTCGCAAAAGAAAGCATTTTTGTTTGGGTGAAGCCGGCCCGCGTGCACAGGAGCACAAATCACGTTGACAGAGGAAAGCCATAAATAGCAGGACGGTTGCGACTTAGAAACTAGCGCACCGCGCCTGGAAAAAAACAGATGAAAAGGCGCCTAGTCCGTCTTTTATATTCACCATTTCAGGCGTCCGATTGAAACCGTTTGTCATCCTTTGTGAACTTGGAAGGTGGTACAAGTCTTGCTAGCTAACATGCTAAAATAGCAATGCTGTTTCAGATGTTAATGGAAGGAAAGACAAAATGATAAGGCGTTAGCGGTGTATTCGTACAATTTGGGATTTAGATTGGCAATAAAAACCATGAAATCGAGTCTCCATTTTGATTAAGTATCATCTTGTGAATAGCGTTAGCGACGATTGTAAAATCGGAACAAGTGGTACCGCAACTTGTTTCCGCATTCATTTTTTTAAGTACAAAGGGTTAGACGCAAACAGTCAGCTTCACTGCTGGTCTCTTAACGTTCACTGGAGTAACCTAATTGATCACAAGCCATAAACAACTTCATCAATCACCGTGAGGATGAAGGAACATTAGCGGCGGTGAAATTACCCCGCGGCGAATATACAATAGCTCGTAATAACATTTCCACGGGGCGTCGAGCAAGCCGGAAAACACTTTTTCTGAAGCGACTGAAACACATACGGGATATTTTTGTCATCGGGGGTTGGGGAGGAATCAATGCGAACTGTGCGGCTGCCGCAGGAAGTGCATTAGCATCGCGGCGTGACGGCGGGTGTGGCGAGCACAAGATGCCCAGATGGCGTCAAGGCAGGTTAGCGCCTGCGTTACTGACCTCTTGTTGTCTGGCAGCCAGAGATCAAAAGTTGGAGTAGGGGAGGGGGGACACAAATAATTGTCAAGAATGAAAACATTTATAAAAATATTTATCCAAAATGTGGACATTTTTACTGTTTATCGGAACTTGCTGATTCATGGTTCATGCAATTGTGGCCTAAGCTTGAATAGTCGACTCAATTTGTCAACATTCTAAACAAAATGGACGTTGTCAGACGAAAATTAGCATGGAAGCCAAATACGGCGCACAACTTGCGGTGGTGAAATAAAGTCCTTTTTCCAGGCTAGGGAGCTAATTTTACATTTGGGAGGCAGTGCCGGAGCTGAAAGTGAGAAAACGAGAAGGACGATAGACAAGACAGTGAGCGCAAAGCCCGATGGGACGCCGTATATAGCAGAGAACGACTCCATTCATGCATACGGAGCGAGTCGCTTTTATTAACTAGCCAACAGTTTCTCGTCTCTGGCTTTTGGCGCGCAAAAAAAATCTACATGGTCACACCGGGTGTTCACACGAGTTTCTTTAGGGTAAAAAAAAAAAGGTTGTTTAGCAGGGGTGCGTAGACTTTTTCTCTTTTGAAACCATAGCTGGTTTCATCTCAGGCATTTGGCTAGCACAATGCAAAAATACGATCTTGCACCTCTGTCGGTGTCGTATGCGTGCCGTATGCTCCAACGCGCTTCATTGTCAGCGCCCTGGAAACTAACAAGCTAGCACGCTAAAGGGGGGTAACGGAGCAATAAGGCCGTCCACGGTCCAACAGGTTTCTGAAAACAATCCTGCAGACGGGTCTCAATGAAAACAAGGCGGCCGCGATGAGCAGCGCCGGTGTTGCCATGACGACCGGGAGGTAGACCCCCCCTCCACCTCCCCACCACCCCACCACCGGCTTTGGTTTTCTTCAGGCGTGCGGCAAGCGGCACCCAGACGGGTTGGATTTTTAACCTCTAAAGTGGCAGAAAGCAAGATGAGATCATAGACAGGGATGGGAAGCGGCTGTGGAGAGGGGGTGAGGTGGGATTTGCGTGGGTGAGGCACGCGAGTCGAAAGAAAAGTGCTACAGTATAGGCAGCGCCTCGACACAGATAGGGAAAATGTTATCAATTATTCTTATTACTTGGCTTTCTGTAGTTAGTTACTTATAGTTACCCATTTTTTATGTTATTGTGCGCTATGAAGGCACACCGTCAATAAACGGCCTATTTTAAAATTGTTTCCATATATCGGGCGCACCGCATTATAAGCCGCTAGACACGTGGCTGCAGTTGCGTTACGCATCCATGAGATGGAGGTCTGCTAAAGGGAATACAATACAGTCTTATAGTTTTCAAAACAGCTGTGACAAAGCGATTTACAGAAAATTTTAAATACGACGTCCAAGAAATCGGAATATTGATCAATATAGAAGGCCTATCATAAGTTATATAGCTATTTAAGTGACTAGCTATCTGTTGGCTATCTATTAGCTATATACCTGTATATGTTAGTGACATTCAGTGTATTAGCTAACTAACTATCTTTTAGCTATCTACTAGCTCGCTAGCTAGCTTTCTATTTACTTCCGCTGCTCACCCACAGAAAAAGGTATTCAGTGTATTAGCTAACTAACTATCTGGCTATATAGCTATGTAGGTGGCTGGTTATCTAGCGAGATATTTGTTGGCTATCTATTAGCTGGCTAGCTAGATATCTATTTACTTCCGGGTTGAGTCAACGCTGGCGCGTGTGGCTGCCGCTGCTCACCCACAGAAAAAAACATATCCTGTGACTGTAAAGTGACCTTGAGAGTTTTTAAAGGCATTGTCGGCTTTTGAGAAAAATATTTTGGTGTTCTATCGGCATTGTAGTGGACTATCATCCCATTTTTGTTCTTGGGTTGTTTTTTTTGGCAGTTTTGAAGGATTTTGAGTCACGGAAGTTTGAAACGTGCTAGCTGAAGATGGGGGAGGCGGCGAGCGAGAAGGAAGAGAGAAAGCAGGACGGGCTACAACAATAGAAACAGCGCGGGGGAGCCCACAAGAACACGACTGCTGGCACCAGCGCTTGTGAGCAAGTTCATTAAAGGAACAGATTTTGGTTTTTTTACGCTTTGGGCTTCAGCCTTGCCTGGAGACACAAATTCCACCATTTTCTATGCTCATTGGAACAAAGCAAATATGATCGATGAAAAATAATAAATACGAACACACAGATGCAGAGTTATAAAGTTAATTAGTTAGCCGAAAGAGGAAGTATAGCCCAACTGCAAGCAGCTCTGATTTCATCAAACCCTGAACGGTATCTTAGCAACACCTCAATTGCAGGCGGTAGAAGCTTGTCACTTATTGTCCTGGTTTGTGTCAATATTAGGCGGACTGTAAATGGTTAGCACTCGCGCAATCGAATGAGATCAATGACAAAACAAAAAGTCAGGGAAGTAGTTGACATTATGATCAGTGGTGGTTTCATACATTCAAGAAATCAAATAAAAACACAAATTTTAAGTAACTAAAATGACAATCTTAACACAAGAAAAAATCGCAATGCTATGCTAATTGTCCTCCAGTTATTTCTAAAAACTAAAATACCAAAACCAACAAAAAAGGACTAAAATAAACCATCATTTTATTTATTAACCAAATGAATAAAAAAATTCAATTAAAATCAATTTAGATTTTTAAAATCACTTATTTTATTTGGGTACCCATTCTGTTTGCAGATGAATGTTTATCAATATTTTGGGGCATATTTTTAGGTGTTTCATTATTTTGCAGACTGGTTATTAACTCCAAAATCCTGATTGTGTCTTTATATTTTAAACATGACTCAATTTAATATGTATTTTTTTAACGTTCTTAAGATGCAAAACGTGACTATCGCTGCTTCTGCTTTCAGAATTAGAATAAGTAAATAAAAAATTGATACAGTAAGTTATACATTAAAAAATACGTAAATAAAATCAAAAAAATAAATAAATATAAAATAATAATTTAAATAATTCAAATAAAATACCTGTAGAATTAAAATAAATTAAACATAAATAAGTAAATAAATAAATAAACATTGTATGTTTGGTCAACACTTACGCCTACTAATAAGAAGGGTGTCATGGCTAAAGGTTTGTTTTTGGGTTTTTAGGGTGTCAAAAAGTTTGAGAAACACTGTCGTTCCTTACCCTGGCCGCCCTGGAGGAGTAAGGGTCCTCGAATAGATTCCAAACGACCGGCTGCCACTTCCTCCACAGGCTGCCACTCCCGTCGGGGGCGACGTCCTCGATGCCGAGCCTCTTGGTCACGTCGTCGTCCTCCTGCTCGCCGGTGTCCACGTTCAGCTCGAACACGTCCAGCGCCTCCTCGGCGTCGCGGTGCTGCCGGTACGTCATCCAGCAGCACGGCTCCACGTCCGTCTCGTCGATCCCCCAAAAGGAGAGCTCCTCTTCGAACAACGGTCCGCAAACATCCGCCGGGCAGTGGAGCTTCCCGGTGCGGTAGTAGTTGAGCACGTAGGCGAACACGCCCGGGTGGCGGTCGAAGAAGTACTCGTTGGTCCGGGCGTTGTACTCGATGAAGCCGGGGACTTGTTGCAGCTGATCCAGCACCGATCCGAGGTCCGAGTCGGAGGCGAGCAGGGCCAAACGCGTCCCTGGAAGCGTTTTCAGGGTGCTTTTGTACGTCTCGTGTCTGGTTCCCCCGACGTTGAGGATTATCCTCTCGTTGTCGTCGAACTTCCCCATCGCTCGGGATCAGACATGACTCGATGGAGAAGCGGGTGCAAGTTGAAAGCGAGGCGGTGGGGTGCGCGCACACCCGCGGCTCCCCACCCCGGTCTTGGTGCTGCTCAGTCGGGGTGGTTTTTGCTCACCCGTTGGACGACCTTGTGGGTCTGAAGGAAAGGGTGGAAAAACGCACGTGTGCCCATTGTTGTGGCACCGACTGAGTCAAGACGACGGTGGCGGCGTTTACGTGCTTATCCTCCGCCCATGCCCTCCTCCAAGACGCAAGTTACCGTCACGCCCACCCACCCTCTTCAAAAAACATTTAAACCCATATCTAAATATGTAATGCAGACAGTTTTAGATTTCTAGCCTTTCAAAAGATGACTCATCCATCAGCCATTTTCCTGTTGGATATCGCTTTGGAGCAATCGACGACAACAAAAAAAGCATCTTTCTCAAATCGAAGAACAATTTAAACAAGCGTGTTATACTGAATACAATTAAGTCACTCAATATGAGCTTGTAATATCGTAGCTGTCCACAAGAGGGTGCTAGCTCCAAGTAAAAAAAAACCCTCATACCACCGTAAAAACGCCAATGATTAACATGTAATCGTCATCAACACCTGTTGTAAATCCTTGAAGTTCTCTCATCGTTCCACAAGGGGGTGCCAAGTCGCCGCAAAGACAACGTCATTTACTGACGTATCACCACAGGTGTGTGTTAACACAGGTGTGTGTAGCCCGTTTTGGGGAGTGCTAATTGACCATTTAAATGAATCTAACCTCCGAAATTCGATGTATTACATTTTATTGACGTTTTTGTTAACATTCTACGTTTCTAATGGGGAAGGGGGAAAGTGACATTAAGTTTGAGCAGAATTCACAAAGGGAAACCTTTAATTACACGCATCGTTTGTGAAACGGCCATCTCAGAGTAATCTAATTACTCATTACTTTGTTGTGATTACATTTGGACAGATTGAAATTAATCAATACTTCTAATCAGGAGAGCCAATTTTGGACTATGTTGAATCGTGTTATGAACGGAATATGCTAGAAAGATTTCACGTTGGAAAACTTTACGCGCTAACAATCCAGATGGAAAATTACTTTGAAAGGTCAAAGGAAAAAATACACAAAATGGAGAAATCCCACCGGTGTGACCTGGACTGACTTTGTAGTTACTCTTGGAACTGCCGCATTATTTAGACCAAGGGACCACTGCGGGGTTAAAAAATAAAAAGTGCATTCGGGTTGTATTACTCATTTTTCCGAGACGTGCCGCCGTCGCCGCCCAATTCCATTTCAAGCGTCCCCTTTTGGTGGCGGCGTAAATTGGTCTGTTCAGTGATTGACTAATGAGATCATTCATCACGTCGAGTGAAGGCTGCGAGCCAAGAAACGGACTCCCAAGTGCGCTCGGGCTGACGGGAAGAGGCAAATAAAATAGATTCAAGGTGACCTGAACTTAAATATCCCATTCGACTCAACTTGGAATTCCAAAGACCCTTTTGGAGCAACCGTAATGTTGTTGAAAAAAGAACCCGGACTGAAACCCCACCCCCACCTATATCGTTGCGATATCTTCCCTCTAAAAACAGACTCGCCCGAGTGCTGATGTTAATCAGGAATTGCAGTACAACAACATTTGGTCGGAAAGAAGACATTTTGGGAGAAAACGTTTTTCTACCACTCTGTGAGCTTCCATGATAGGTCCCGGAAGGGAACTGACCTCCTGGTATTGGGTGTGAGAAAATAAAAATCATGCAAGTTGAGTTATTAGTTGGTCATTTTAGTTAAAGTTAAAAAGAAACTAGTAATTCATCCAATAAGAGACAATGACATATGCTATCTCATACCTGGTAAGGTGGAATGATCCGGCTCCGGAGTTTGATGTCCTCGAAACGTGACCCTTTCTAAAGTGTCTAGATTGGAAGATGAAGTTATGATGGAGCGTGACACCTTCGTCTTGCCTTGAGAACTCCGACATTTTATTGAATGGAATATTTTTCATTTTGGAGGACGTGAAGAAAATGTATATATATTTTGAACAGTGACTGCACTTCAACTAGTGTTCCTAAAAGCACCCAGCATAATAAAACAAGACATTAAAATGCACAATTAAAAGGAAATCCCATTAAAAGGAAATCCCATTGGAGGAAACCTGAGCTGATTTCCTTAATGGAGAAGCTACTTTGCGACCAATCCCACAATTTTCTTTCCATGCCGCAATGACGGGAAGTCATTAATAAATGGCGCATATCGAATTACGAATTGCTTCATTTCACCCGGCAGATACTTCATCTAATTAGGTCACGTTTTCCAATCATGTTGGTGGGATACGATGCGTGCTCACCCTGTTAAATATTATATAAAATAAATACCGCCGCACACATATGACGGTGAGCAACTTGATGAGACGAAAAATGTATTTGGCACAACAAGATGAGGGCAGATGATAAGAATCTTTTACCTACCGGACTGGATATGGAGTTATTGTGTTACTGTGGCGCCATCTATAGGACACAATGGAAACTTTCATCCAATGTATATACTGTGGATAGTGTATACAGTACAGTATATATATATATATATATATATATATATATATATATATATATATATATATATATATATATAATATATATAAAAAATATAGATATACATTTAAATATATGTATATGCATATATTTAAAAATATATGGACAGTAATTTTAACAAATATATGAAAAAAATATGAAAGATATAGTAATAAAACTAAAATAATATCTGCCTATATGTTAAAAAAACAAAAAAAATATGTATATGCAGGTATTTAAAAAAATGGATATATACTTATATTATATATATTTAATGATTGTTCATATATTTTCAAAAACAGATTTAAAATTATTTTAAAATTTATATTTAAATATATATTTACATTTAAATATGTACTTTCATATATAAAAAATATATGAAAAATATATATAGTCAAAAAACAAAAAAATATATATAAATATATATAAAAATATATATAAATAAATATAAGTATATATAAATATAAGTTACAAATTATTAAAAAAATATATGTATAGGTATATTAAAAAATATATATATATGTATATGCATATGTTTAGAAAATATATGAAAATATCTATTTTTAAATATATAAAAAATTATGACATATAGTAATAAAAAAAATATACAATCATAAAAAAACTAATGATACATATAAGACTGACTGTACTTGGGCTGAATCAGCAACTACTCGAGCCCTGTTTATTTTTATTTATTTTTTTCCTTTTTGAAGGGACGACAAACTGAATACATCCACACTTTGGGAAGAATATTCAGAGAATAAATAATCATATAGAATAAAATACTTCCTGCGAGAAGTTCATTCGGGAACGTTGCGCCTCCTGAGGCCGCACGCCTGCTGCTCTTCACCATTCTCGTCGCAGTTTGTGGCGGCGGGCGTAGGTTTGAAATCTAACTCCTCGCATCCTTCGTCCACTTCCTCCTCGTCTTTTTTAAGGTCCTCCGTTTCTACCCCGTCGTCATTTTTCTCTTCCGCCTTTTCCTCCTCCGGGGAAGCATTCTTGACTTCAGTGACATCTTGTGGCTTTTCCGAGGGTTTTTTGGTGCCCAGCGTCTCAATGAGATTGTCCAGGCTCTGCTCAAAGCAGGCCTCTGAAAGGGAGAAATCATTTGAGGCAACATTACAACTTGATTGATGGAAAACACACGTTAAAATTATTTTAAAAACAAAAAATAGATATATTACAATTGGTATTTGTTTATTTAATATGTATTTAATATTGTATTTATTTATTATCATGTGTATTATTGTATTTAACATTGTATTTATTGTGTATTTATTTATTTATCATGTATTTATTTATTAATGTATGTGTTATTGTATTTACTATGTGTTTATTTATTGTGTATTTATTTAATTATTTATTTTTTTATGTATTTATTATTGTATTTATTTATTTAGTATCATGTGTGTTATTGTATTTATTCACGTTTTTATTTATTGTGTATTTATTTATTTATTCATTTATTATTGGATGCATTTTTGTATTTGTTTATTTATTATGTATTTATTTTTATGTATTTATTATTGTATTTATTTATTATTGTAGTTATTATTGTATTTATTTATGCATTTATTTCTTGTGTATTTATTTATTTATTTATTATTATATTTATTGATCAATCTATTTAACTATTTATTTATCTATTTACTTACATTTAGTTCCAGTAAATTCCTATTTTCATGCGAGTTGGAGAGCAAAGTACCGGTACTTGGTGTAAAAAAAGAAAAACTTAATCAAAATAAAAATTTAAAAACACAACATTCAATTCATTCATCGGACATGACATGATTTCCATCCGGCACGGCTGGCGTGCTACAACAACACGCCGCCATCTTAGCAAATAAAATAAGATGCAAAATAAGCGCGCGGACGTCCGAACGCACCATTCATCGGCGGGCAGTCCATTCCTCTTTTTTTCATGAGGTCACGGATGGTCTGGAGTTGGCTCATGATCTCGTTTTTCTGCTCTTGGGCTACAGATTTTGCGCTGGTGACACGCAACGAGAAACAGTAACGTGGTTTCATGATATTTATTTGCTACAAATAGCAAATATCCAACCCGCTTACCAGTTTGTGAGCGGGTCGAGCTGGGTGAGAATCGAATTGAGCATCTTTTCTGTTTGGGCGAGCCTTTGTTCCAGTTCGTTCAACTGGTTCTCTGTCAGAGGACAAAAAATACAAATAAACACATGTCAATGACTTGTGGTCAATAAATATGGTGTGGAAAACAAAGACGAGGTATTCAAATTACAAACCGCACCTGCTTCGGCTGATTTTTTGGTCCCTTTAGTAAATTTGTCCTTTTGCGCTTGGTCATCAGAAGATTTGATCTGCAAATGGAGAAGAAAAAAAAAATCATATTTATATATTTCCGCAAACAGTAGCCATGATAATAATAATAACAATAAGAAGAAGACATTTCATTTCCAAGTGCCTTTCAAAACTCTCAAGGTCACTTTACAGTCACTGGATCAGTTTTTCTGCGGGTGAGCAGCGGCAGCCACATGCGCCAGCGTTCACTCAACCCGGAAGTAACTCAAATAGATCGAAAGCTAGCTAGATAGCTAATAATAATAATAATAATAATAATAATAATAATAATAATAAATTTTCATTTCTAAGCGCCTTTCCAAACTCTCAAGGTCACTTTACAGTCACAGGATAAAGTATAGATAGCTTACGAGATATTCAATAGATAGCTACATAGCTAATAGATAGATAGCTAGATAGCCAGCTAGCCAGATAGATAGCTAATAGAGAGCAAATAGATAGCCAGCTAGGTAGCAAGCTACATAGCCAGCCAGATAGCTAGCTAATAAACGTAACATTGTTTATCCCGGCTGATATCAATTCTGATATTTAACAGAAAATAATTTCGCCAATTGATTAAATAGTCAGTTAATCTAAAAAATACATGACGAATAAAATAAAAACAATTATACGCAGAACATTAGACTGCTTTACTTACTTTTATTTAACTTTGCTTCTTCTTCTTTTTTTTTAATATAAGAAAACATGGACGCTCACCCACATTTTTTCATCTCATTGGGATTTACTGCATTTCATCTCCACTTTCGCGATCATATATTCAGGAAAATTTGGCAATGCCACCATTGATCCTACCTTCAAAAACTTGTACGCAGCAAACACTCCGACCCCAATGGCGTACAAGGGCATGAGCGTGAATACGTAACCCTTGTCGTTGTTATGACTGGATTTGAATTTGTCGCCCTTTATCTCTTGTTCCATCAGTTTCTTCATCTGTTTCACGCTCTCGGGTGACTGATGGGAGCTGGGAGCTCCCACGCTGACCGCCGGACCTCGAAGCACACTTGGGCCGGGACCTCCTGATAGGAATATTGTACGACCAGAATAATGTATAACTGTATAATAATAATGTAAACTGCAGTTTGGCTTTTATGATGTATCCATTAAAAAATACTAATATGTCATGGTTAAACTTGTATTTACTATGTAGTATAAACTATATTAGTATAGTGTTTTTTTTTCTGGGAAATTTCGCAGTTTTTTTTTTTTTTTTTGGTGGAATTATGACATAAAAAGAATGATAAGTAGTGGAAGAAATGAGATTATCATGGAATAAAATAACAGTTAAAGCAACGCGCACACGGACGTCCGTCAACAATAAAAAACAATTAAAACAATGAGGTATTATTTATAAAAATACTGAAAACAATGACAAAAAAAAAAAAACAATTACGTCACCTTTTCTGGAGTATCGAGGGTCGAGTCTCGATTCCTTCGACCCGGAACCGACGCCGAACAGCTTTGGCAGGACTACAAAGGTGAACAGCACCGCAGTGAACGCCAGTGCAACTTGTTGTGATGTGGATAAGACCATCCTCGAAACACTTGTCGCACCGCAGTTTAGTCAAAGAAAAGAACCGTGCAGAACCCGGAATAGATGAATCAATTCAAAACACGCCCCAGGTGGGTTTTTTTTATGAAGACGAGGCCACAGCTGTGTTGACAATAAACTTAGCCTACGACCAAAATCAACAAGAGTGTTTCCGCTATTAGACTTTCAGAATAATAAAATAGCGATGAAAGTTTTGTTAAATCCGAAAGAAAATCAGCAAATTTAGCATGACGTAGGCATCCATTCCGCAAAAAATGTATCCAACACGTAATGAATCAATTTCTACTCAGATTAATTTGCATATATCGTTTCGTATTTCGCTACTCGAGGTCACTTTATTTTATTTTGAAAAATATCAATCTACGTTTCCTTTACAGCTGAAGTTGCATTCAAGGTCGGGGAAAAAAAATTGGAATTGGTGCAATGGAGTTGATTACGAGTTCTGAGCTACTAAACAATAACATATTCAAATATCACATCATACGCAATGCTTATGTGTGTTAGTTATAAACATAGATTTGCATTTAAATCAAATATATTTTTACACAGAACCAATTTTTCTGAAATATTGTCAACACCGTATCTCTTCAAATATTTGCTAAGTTTGTTTATTTAGTTATTAGCTTAGTGGTGACCTATTTACTCAAAGGGGCAAGCCATTATTTGTTCAAGCATCAGTGGATAACCGAGGTCATTCTTTGATGATTTAAAGTCCAATAAATTCAATAGTTTACTACAGTAAAATTAGCTTGACCTAAAATTGTATCAAAAAATATATTTTAAGAGCTTATCTCACATCGTAGAACAATAAAAAGAAAAACAAACACCGGCTACTTAGCTAAACCAGAGTCCGTGCTGCAAAAACCATTAGCTCTGCAGTCCTCACAGGAAAGACCCGTTTCAGCCTGGCAGCTGCATTGTACCGGCCGGCTTCCATACGACGACAGTTTTCCTTCTTTTTTAGTTTCGGCATCTTGAGTCACGTCGGCACTTATGTACGTCACCTCCGATTGGCTGCACTCGCAGGGCCGCGCCGCTTTGGGCGAGCCGGGGAGGCTGCGCTGTTCGTCGTGCTCGACGGGGATGCTAGGCGACGGACTGTGATGGATGCCGATCGGGGCGCCGTCGTCCAGACTGTGAGGGCGATCCAAAGACGAGTCGCTGGGAGGGAGAAGACACTCACTCAATGTCTCCAGAACCTAAATAAATAAATACAAACTTGAATAAACACATAAATAATCAAATAAATAAATAAATAAATACTTACTTAATAACTTATCTGAATAAACTAATCCATAAATAAACAAAAAATACATAAATAAATAAAATATTCAATAAATAAAAACTTAAACCAACAAATAAATCAAATCTTAAATATATACAAACTAAAATAAATAAACATGTAAATAAATACATAAATAAACATACAAATAAACAAATCAAATCTTAAATAAATAAAAACTTAAATAAATAAATACTTAAATAAAAAAATAATAATAAAAACTTAAATAAATACATACATACATTCATAAATAAATACATAAAACAAGTAAATAAAATGTTACATAAACAAGCAAATAAGTAAATAAACAAGTAAATAAGTAAATAAACAAGTAGATAAACAATTAAATAAATAAATAAATAAATAAATAAATAAATAAATAAATAAATAAATGCTCCAGAAAAAAAATTCACGAGTTGCATCATTCTAAAAAAAGTCAGAATTACCCTCTGATTAGTTGGTGACACATTTCCTGTGAGTTCGCATGGATTACTGAGAGGCAAAGATGGCGCTGAAATATCAAATACAGACATTGAATAAAAAAAAAAAAAAACGATTTATGATGACATAAAGTGAAACTAAATTTCATACCATCAGTGCTTATTACTTGATTGATGTGTAGGTCAGGCGCAGGAAGCCTGGAAGGACCTTGGACTGCTTGAAACTGTCCCTGAAAGAGCTGCATGGCCCTGTAGTGACCCATGTCCTGTAAGACTGCCAGTAGGTCCTTCACTCGCGGGTTCTGCTGGGCCCACCACCATAGCAGTTCCTTTGTGGGACTGCGACCCCCTGCCTCCATACGTTCGTAGATGCGAACCTCCGTGAAGCTCGGGACGATTCGGGCGGCTGTGTGGCAGTGTTACAGAAGCTTAAAGTTACACTTAAAAAGATAGTTCAAAACTGATGGCGTCCCACAGGGGTCAATCCTTCAACCAGTGACATTCATATCATCATTCGTAGGGCATTCGTGGCCAAGTTATTTAGATTTTGCTCCAGTGGGAGCTACTCACAATGCGTATTTGCTGCAATAATTTAGGCACACGACAAAAAGACAAGTGCTTCATATTCATATGCTTACTTTGGACATTTTATTAGAAACCATAACATTCAGTAACTACCCAATGCCATATTTATTTATACATTTTTAGAACAGTTGATCATGTTCAATACAAGATGAGTGGTGTATGTTTATATCCATCATTATATCAACAATTCCCTCAATTTAAACAAATAAGCAGAAGTAACAGGCAGAAATGCTTCCTGTCACAGTTAATAGTTCTGTTTTTATATGTGCTGCTATTACAGCTGCAAAATTTGATGAGTAGCAATGCAGTTTTTGTTTTCAAACCATTAGGTTTTCTATCCTAATCTATTTGATTTTAGTTATTTTGCACAATTTGGTAGGCAAAAAAAAAAACAATTTGGTTGTAAAGTGACAAAATACGAATAAAAGTGATTATCCTATTCATTTTAAATGTGCCCATAACAAAAAATACTTTTAACGGTCTAAAAGGCGCTTATAAATGAAATGTTTTATTATTATAATTAAAATTTTCACGTGTCAATTCCTCAAACGCTAAGTATGCGAAGTTTAGCCACCGAAGCAAACATTCTGAAACATATTTTGATCGTCAAATCAATAAAAACTCACCTAATCCTCGCCATCCGTATCGGTGATATCCCGTGTCCATTATTTCACAAAATCTTAAAATGACGAACGGGGGGACATTGTAGAGAAAAGTATTTGGGTCCATTTTACATCGTCCGCGCAAATAACAGCCACGCGTGTCACCCAATTTTTTTATGAACTTCGTGAAAGTCTGGAAACTCCCGTCGGCTCTCAAATACACGCAAAATGATCGAGTCATGCGACAGCGTGCAAGAAACCTTTCCGGAATGCGGGCCTTGCGGGCTTCCGTGGTAAACAATGAATGACGTCAGATCCTGTCACGAATATGCGAGTATAATTAGTCATTACACAATAAAGGCACAATTTCCGAACCCGAGTGAGCAAGATTCTTCTTTTCCTTTCGGCGTTTCCTTTCCGGGGTCGCCACAGCGAATCAAACCCCTGCCGGGTTAGATGGACGCATCTAACCCGGCAGAGGTTTGATTCGCATTTTGTTTTGGCAAAAACTTTACGTCGTCAGATGCCCTTCCTGACACAACCCTCTGTATTTTTCCGGGCTTGGGACCGGCACAATAAAACACTGACTTGTGTCCCTTGTGGCTACATTCCAATAGCATGATTAACACCAGGAAATACAGAAATTCTTATTACTCTTATTCTGAAACATATTAAACACCACGTCCGGGGCAGTACTTATTCAACTGACGCTAACTTTTAGACAGCAAATACAATCGTAAAATGTCAGCAGACTGAAATATATACTGTAAATCGTTGCCATTATAAGCCTTTTAACGCGTTTTTGTACAACCAGATTGTAAAATCGTTTCAATTTAGTTCTTTCTAGTTTTGTACTTTTTTTGCTACTTTTGGGATAAAAATGTCGACGTTTTCCCTGAGAGTTCTGAGTTTTTTCTGCCCTCTAGTGGACAGCTTCGTGAATGGGCTTGATCACCCGACTGGCATTCCACCCTTGGTTGTTTTTCATTCTAAACCGGTTCAAGGCAGGGTTCACACCACGTATCTGGTTCTGCTCCAGTTTTGATAACTGCCAAAATTATTTGTTTTTATCGGGGATTAATGTTTGGAATGTGTTCTTCGTCTCAAAGTGCGGCAGACCTGCGGGGGGGGGGGGGGGGGGAGGGTTAAATACAGCATCTATAAACAACATTTGGTTCCATGATTTCAGAAATGATTTTGAAAAGGAAAACAATGCATACCCAAAAACAAGGGAGTGGAAAAATGTTATGCATCCGGTTCTGCAGGGAAAAAAAAGTTTGATCATTTGAGTCTTTAACTATGAGGTCATGGTAAAAAATGACTGAAAATGCAAACGTACCCCAAACAAACTCCTTCGAAATTCCCTGGTGGGTGACCTTGCAGGTGTACTCCTCTGTACTTTTCGGGACGAATGGCACATATTTGGTCATGTGGAAGTGCCAGTCGGTCCCGAAGATCAGCTCAGTCTGATTGGCCTCCTTGATCACGACCCCGTTTCTCAGCAGGTCCACTTGGATGATGGGCGGGTGAAATTGGCTCACGTGGCATAAGACGGTGTTGTTTTTGTTCAACAATCCTAATTTACGGCTGTACACTTGAACGACCGGTGGAGCTGTCAAAAAATAAAGACGTTACTACAAAAGGGACCGATCAGTTTTCAAAGATGGGTTGGATCTGTTCCTATGGGTGACGCTTCCAGTCTCTCCGGGTTTTTTAATATCACTATTGTCACGCTTAAAATGATCATGGTTATCGATAATCAGCTCTTTTAATATTTATAATTTTATTCATGATTTCCATAAATAAAATCATCTTCTGTTGTTTATTTTCCCATTGTTGTCCTTGGGTGCCCTGAAAGGCGCTTGTAAATTGAATACATTATTATCATTATGTTTTGCAGGATGTTTTATCTCGACTAGAAACACCAAGTGAATTCTAACACGTTGAACCTGTTAACATAAAACAACTGAAAACTACTTTAGAAATATTTTTGTAATTGATTTACTTACAGTCTTTGGTCACCGTGAACTCCAACAGGCACAAAACAACGAGAACCGTCGACCAAACGTTCATATTCATAACCGTTCACTTGATCAATAAATTGAATTCAAATTAAGAGTAAATTAAAGTAAAATGCTTAATTGTTGCCTACTCGAACACCGCACACATGTTTGTGTGAGCCAATTTCCCCCACAAATAAAACGTGCACTTGTTCAACTGGTTGTTATGCCAAGCGGGCAGTACAACAGTTCCCACAAGTCGGCACATCTTGGTATGCATAACAGCATACCACCAGACCAAAACGCGGAAGTGACCGGTTCCTCCCAGTTGTTATTGTTTTTTTTTCATTTATTCAACCTGTAAATACCTACTTGATGTGTTTTCAATTGTTTCTGAACAAAGCCGATCTTTCACGACATCGACGCTAAATCTGGTCTTAAATGTGGAACCTTTCGACTGCAACAATAGTTTGTGGAGGAATGAAAAAAAAGAAAAGAAACAATGTTAATTTGTAAAGAGTCAGTATTTGTTGAATAATGGCACCACCAAACGGCCATGAGGGGAACAGCAAGTGGCCGAAACGTATTTGTAGAGAAAAAGCACCACCAAGAGGCCATTAGCGGAACAGTAGGTCGCCAATGGAAGGACTGTGTGACTGCTGTCTTGTTTCGGACTGAATTGGCTCTGTGTCGTTTCCAAATCACCAAATGGTTTTATGTTTACACAAAAAAAATCATTAATGATGACGTGCACAACCCACCTTGATGACTTCGATGGGACTGGGCACAGGCAGCTTGTTTTTGTATCGCTCCGGTCTTTTAATCATTAACCAAAGAAGAAGATACCTAGATGATATAAGTGATAAATCACGGATGATGGCTAAAGACGCGGAAGGATGTTTGTTTTGAAACAAAATCTGAACGCTATAAAAAATATACATTTAAAGTCACTTTTTTTGAATATGTTGAAATAAATTATGTACCAGAAATATTTGAGTCAGCGGGTATAGTGGAAAAAAAAACAAAGCTAAATGTTGCAAAAAAACATCGAATATTCCGATGAGCTAAATGCTATTATTTAGCTTATAGATACATTAAAGTAGCCCCCCCGCCATTCTCATTAGCACAAATGGATGTCTGCATTGTATTAGCATGAACAATCACCATCAGCTAATGCTAATCTAACATTCCACATTTCAAACAGCATCATGGTGTTAAATTTTAAAGACTTCTGCTTCTGTTAGTTTATTTGTAACGTTAGCTAACGTGCAATCAGGCGCTCTCTAAATGTATTTGTATTTTCATTTCCCGCACCATTGATGGTATCAAACCTAGAATTGTTTTGACTAATTTGTTGGGTGTTTATTTAACGTCCATACATTTATATTTGATACCATGGTTGAGGTCACAGAGGATCTTTGGTCCGTCCGTCGACAGCTTCAAAACAAGGCGTTTCCAAAACTTAATTTATTTCTCACCATTGTGAAAATATAGACCTATGAAGCACATACAAATCCATTTCAAACACATGGAGAAAACGGCTATGTACAGGATGAAAACATAACATTTCGCTCTTTGCATACGGATTGTCAAGGCAAGTCAAAAACTCATCTGGACGAGAGAAAAAAACACACACTTCCTTTGGTGTTGGAAATAAAAAACAAAAAAACACACACAAAAAATAAAATACTATAAAATGAACACAATAAGCAATCACTCGTTAGAAGTTAAAATCTGGTTTCGGGATCTGGTACCTGTGGACAAAATAGTTAGAATAATTACAAATAGAATTTGCTCCTAATTGTGTTGTAATATTATTATTTTTAGATATTAAAAAAAAATGCATGTCAAATTTAAGACGGGCATTTTTTTGGCTGCCTCATTCGTTGACGTCCTTTTTGTGAAGGACCTGAGTGTGTGTCATCCCTTACATTCCGATCTCTGCTCCTGAGACCTCCCGCAGGATGGTGGACGGTGACCGTTGTCACAATCTGTCGACGAAACAATCAATCCAAGTATTCATGAACGACATTCAAATACAGTCGTGTAGTAGGCGTAAGTGTTCGTCAAAACCTAAACGCCATTCCTAAAAAAATATGTTGAATCGCTAAGATTATCTACAGGTTCAACGTTCATGTCTTGACCTTAAACAGGGTAAAATATACGTGATGATTCAGAATGTAGCGGATGTATAAAAGGACTAAAGGGAATACAATCCAATACAATACAATTGTATTTATATTGAGCAGAAGTGTCACGTCCTCCTACCTTGTTGGCTTTGGACTTGTTTTGGGAGCAATGGGGATGTTTATCCAGGATGTGAAGCACGGCGTCGTGCAGTGTCAGGAAGAATATGGACGGCTTGACTTCATCATCAAAAAAGCTACAGTGGTGCAATTTGTCCAGGATGTAAGCTACAAATACATACACAGAACATTAACAATTACTGAGAAACACGAAAAAGAAGTCATTAAAAGTGACAGAACCCCCTTAAAAAAACTAATACAACATTAATTTAGCTACATGCTAGTATAATCAAAATTTCATTTTAGCTAACACGCTAGTAAATAAAAATTTCACTTTAGCTAAGATGCTAGTACTGAAAAGCAACATGTCATTCTAGCTAATATGTTAGTAGGTGAAAATGTATCTTTAGACAAATTGCGTATATATAAAAAATCATTTTAGATAAAATGCTAATATATTAAAAAATCATTTTAGATAAAATGCTAGATCACAATTTCATTTTAGCTAAATTGCTAGTATATCAACATTACATTTTAGCTAACATGACAGTAGATCAAAAAATAATTTTCGCTAAAATGATAGTAGATCAACATTTCATTTTAGCTAAAATGCTAATACAACAAAATTTCACTTTAGCCAACATGCTAATTCATCAAAATTTCATTTTAGCTAACATTATAGATCAAAATGTCATTTTAGTTAACAAGCTAAGTAGATCAGAATTTCATTTTAGCTAACATGCCAGTAGATCAAAATTTCACTTTAGCTAACAAGCTAGTCGATTTTTAGCTAACATGCTAATCAATTTAAATTTCGTTTTAGCAGCACTTACGATCGCAAGCAACAATGTAGACATCCACTTCAACGCGAACAAATTCTTTGAGAGCCTGCGGACAAATGAGGTGACATTTTCAAGGAGGACACATGACCAAAATGTCCAAAAATATCAACTGACCGCTTTAAGTCCCTTGAGACCGGACACGTCCAGGAAGGAGACGGCCGCAAAGTCCAGCACCAGACTATGCAGGTCCACCCGGGGAACAACGATGTTAGCGGGAAGTTCAGCGTTCCAGTCCAGGCGGGCGGGAAGGTCATTGAAGTCGGTGGGCAGGACCAGTTCCTCGGCGTTGCTCTCGAGCTCAACCGACTCCTTGATGGGCCCCCGTGCCGTGTTCACAAAGCCGTTCTGGAATGGGGAAATGCACATGCCGATTCTGGCTAAGTTCAGACTATTATCTAATCGACTGTGATAACTATTTCGATTGCTTTTGCTAAATCTAGCAAGATGCTAAACATGTATTTAACCCTGTATTGGTTTGAAAAACAATTTCCCGCTTGTCACGTACCTCTGTCCACCGCAGATAACCTTTCTTTAAAAGTTTCTGAATCAATTGTAGCGCCTTATTTCGCTTCCTTAGCACCCTCAATGGATTAAAACCAACCTGTAGGAAATTAAAAGAATTTCGGATTTAAAAGGACATTTAAAATCCCATCATGCAATAACAGCGAGTCGACGTACAGCCTCCACCAGTTTTCTTCTGAAAAACTCGATGTTAGCGAAGAAGATTGGCGACGGGATCCGAAAGATTTTCACTCCGTCGGGTTCGTAGATCTGGAGAAGACGTAGATTGGGATTTTAGCGACACCCTGTTTAGAAACGGATCAAATGCGGAATTGTCCACTCACGTCGACGTAGTCCTTTCGATCCTTGTAGATATCAGTGCCGTGAATGTTAGCTAGCACACTGCAACGTGGGCTGAAAAATACACTATGGTTAAAAACATTTCTGTAAAAATAAAAAAGACATTATAAAAACAAACAATACATTTGTTGAAACGAAAAGGTACTTACAACTGAGCCCTGAGCACGACACTGAGGAGTTCCACACCGAGACCCGCGGCCAGACCGAGATCCAACCCCAACAAGATGGCCGCGATACATGTGCCCAACCACACAACCTGCCCCAATCGATAAATAAATAAATATAACCACCCCCCTTAAATATTAAAGATGATTTTATTCCATCCGTCACGCATTAGCGCACTTACACAATCCGGCTTGTCCCGCCTCCACAGATACGGAACTTCCCGAAACTGCATGAGCATTCCTTTCAGGTTAACGATGACCACCGCCCCTAGTACGGACTGTTCGGGAACATGGGTCAAGGGAGTTGTAAACAAACACAGTAGAACGGATGCGAGGAAGCCCACCTTCGGGAGGGGGTCCAGGAGAAAGCCCACGGCTAAGGTGACAATCATCACGATGATTGCCGAAAGCAAGCCGGCTATCTGGAAATAAAAGTTTATTGATTTATTTACGAAGAGATTTTAATCAGAATCAAATTATTTGGTTACCTGAGTCTTGCCACCTGTACTTTCCTGTACAGCACTTCTGGACAGAGCTGTACTGGCCGCAAAAGACTTGAAGGACGCACCAAAAATGTTGCTGACTCCGAAAGCAATCAGTTCCTGGTGGTAAATCAAAAAACATCTTGGTCTGTTCACAAGTTAAAATATCAATCAAAATAAAAAAATCCCATGCACCTGGTTTCCATCTATGCTATAGTCGTGTTTCACGGAATAGACCTTAGCCACAGAAAAGGCTACGGCAAAACCCACGATGGCCATCGGGAACGCCTCCATGGCCGTGTCTCGGAAGAGGACCAGGTTTGGGGCCATGGGGGACTCGTACCTGATAAAGAATATTCGAGACTACAGTCGAGAGGGATTCTTCCGTCATGCTATGGTTTTTGTTTCTTGTAAGGTCTTTCAATGTAATGTCGGATATCGGTATTGTACCCCTTTGGAATATGTCCGACGACCTCGATGCCATACTTGGTCCTGAAGTCAAACCCGTAAGAAACGCCGCAGGCGATGACAGTCTAGCGAAGACATTAGCGCCTATTCAATCGCAGTGCTATTAGCATCATCATCTTTCTCATGGTAGAAGTGTAAATATGTTGGGAAGACACGTACGCCGAAGACCCCCTCACCATGATAACCTCAATGGGGATAGGAACAGGCAACTTGGCTTTAAATCGGTCATTGAGCTCCTTCACGATGAACACCACCACCATGATCACCAAGGAGATGACCACATCGCAAACGTTGCTGGACAGGATCTTGTTGAAGATGATCTCCAAAGTCTGCGAAGAACAACAACCGTGAGGATCCCACTGCGCCAACCCGAATCCCAGGCTTTGTTCTCGCCTTACGTATATAATGGAGAGCGGCCCACTTATTCCGGGCACTTGAAGGCCCAGGACGAACTTCAACTGGGACACCAGGATATGGATGGCGGCCGCGGTAGTGAAGCCGGACACCAAAGTATCGGATAGATACATGACCACGAAGCCCACTTGTAGGATGCCCATCGCTAGCTGCCAGACACATTTTGAACCATTTAAAATAGGTCCCATCCTCCAAAATTAAACTCAAGAACCCTTTATTATGTAACCTTCATGTCTAGTAAATACCAAGAGCTGTCCCAAAATGGTGGATAAGCTGAAGGAGATGGACAAAATCCCAAGGACCGCCGTAAAAATCAAATCAAACCTAGATTGATGATGAAAGAACAGGGCCCTTAAGAGGGAGCCCTGGGGCATACCTGCCGGATGACCGTTAAGGTATGAATAGAACGCAAAAGCAAAGCCATTCGCGATTTCGCATCAGAGCTCTGTCTATTCAGCCATCGGTTCTTGAGAATTTGAAAGATCGGTTCACCTGCATGATTCCCACAAGGAACGTCACAGAGGACGCCACCAGCACTCTCTGTTCATCCTTGGTAAGACCTTCAAAACCCGTGATGTTAGCAGGCGGGCCTTCATCCGGGACCAGTCTGGTGACCACCGACCCGATCATCAGACACAGCACCGGGAACGGACCTTCGGAAAAAGCAGAGGAGGCTCACAACTTTAGACCGGTAGCGAAAACCGTCCTCAATAGAGAACGGTCTTACCCACTGAGATGTGTCTGGAGGTTCCGAGGAAAAAGTAGATGACAACAGGGAAGAAAGCGGAGAACAGACCATACCAGGGAGGAAGCGAAGCCAGGAGACAGTAGGCCAAACCTTAAAAATCACATCCAACGTACTTTTCAACACAATGTGTCATTCTGCCACTGACTAAAACCACCCGACAATGAAGTATCGGTACTGTAAAACCAACACGGTTGAAACAAACCTTGCAGTACGGCGACCAGTCCCGTACTGACACCAGACACAATATCACTCAGCAACCACTCTTTGACCCTGTAGATCTTTATCCAACCAATGATCGGCAGTAGAGATAAAACTGCATTTTTGGCACGTCTGGCATCGCATCTGTGAAAAGACCCCCCCAAGAACTAAATAAATAACACACATTTACCGGCAAAAAATAAACACTAACACCAATACGTAGTTGAAAGAAGATAACGTTTTATCTAAGAAAGGTTTCAAAGTGTACTAAAGTACGTGCTAAGGCTCACGTGAAGTACTGCTTGACGTGTTCCAACGCCGTCTTGCGGTGTCTGTAGATCTTCTCGTGCTCCACGGCAAACGCCTCCTCAGAGTACAGAGACCGCGTCACCATATACTGCCCGGACCCTGGTTGCATGGTGGCTGGTTGCGGTCCCTCCGCAGACCTGCTGCTACTTTGGCTGCCGAGATCCATTTAAGTCAATTAGGAAGGTTTGAGATCACCTTTGACGGCGCCAACAACAAAAGGTCCAGATGAGGAAGCGCATAAGGTTTGGATCACTTGTCGGATTTGATAAATAGCGAGTACTAGCAGAAGAGCGGCGCTTTCAATGACTCACGTACAACAGAAAGCACCTTCGGTTTATGAACCCGGAGGATCTTTCCGGAATTGGAGGACAGTGCTGGTCACCCTCAAAATGACATTTCAAAAACACAACTTGATCCATTGAAAAAAAATCTTTAATCACAATAAATAATATTTTAAAATGCTTAACTCATTCACTGCCAGACACCTGAATTCCAGGACCCACAGAATATTGAGTTTTAGAACTACATAAACATTCAATACAGCGTTAGAAACCTTATACTATTTTCTTTCATTAGTAAAAAAGTTAATTCCTAAGTTATATGGGTCTGGAGTTATATGAGCTTGAAATGGGGGCAGATGTACAAAATACAATACATTCATATTGGTTGATATGGCGCTTTAAGAACAGCTGAATCTGGAACAAAGCGCTAACATGGACAAAAGTCAAATGCTGCCCACTAGTGGAAGGGAAAAACATTGGCAGAGGCCATGGCCAGCGCTTTATCAGCACTCAAGTATCAAAAAACAAAACCCAAATACATTTTTGAATGGCAGTGAATGAGTTAATCTGTAGCTCAATTTGTTCTTGAACTTGAAGTTGCTCAGACAACCAAATTTGGACCCAATTGTTTATTTCATTTCCGGTTTAGCAGCAATCAATATTTTTAGTAGGTGCATATGAGAAAGTCATAAAAATTAATTACTCTGTCTTTGAAACCAAAACAATAATTGGGTCATTTTTCAAAAATGCTAAAAATGATCGTCCAATTTCGCTTAAGCCCGCATCAAATCTCACCGTGTTGTCACCTACCTGATTGAGTGCTACAAATCCAAACTTTCCAACTTGGTTCTCGTACTTCCTCCTCCAGCAATCGGATCGCAACTGCGACGGTCAGCCGTTCGTCCATCAATAAATGACGGCGACGTCACAACTCCCGACTGTAATTATTAACAGTAATGACGACCGATTCCCACCAGTTTGGATGCCTACCCTTATCCTTGACCATTGTTCTCACTGATATCTGTTCTTTGAAAACTTTTCACTGCTGGCGGCTTTTCCGCCCCTGGAGGAGGGACGGACGGACGGGACGGGACAGGCCATTGTTAGAAAGGGAGGTGGAAATCAAGGAGCCTTTCTAAACGGGGGTGGACGGAATGCTGCCAAAGGTCAACAAACAGGACTGCGTTTGGGTATTTTCAGTGATTTACGACATGGAATCATGGTAGAAAAGGCCTCCAAAATATTGATTAGATGGCGGATATATTATCACATAATCGTCGGATTATGTGGAGGATCGGTATTGAGATTTTTTTGGGTGTCCTATCCACTTTGGGAAAAAGAAAAAGGTGCTGAGGAAAGAGCCTTGTGGCACTCCACCATATCCAAACAGCAAATCCCATACAATATTTCCCACGAGGATTTCTAAAACTACCAAAACATGTTAAATCAGGGTCGATGACATCCAATAATAACATTTTCTGACATATTGCGGCCGCGTGAGCGCGTGTAGGCGGATGCCGTTCACGAGTTTCGGTGAAATTGACGTGGAATGTAAACACGCCGTAAATTGTGTGAATGACCTGACTGAGGTTTCTGCTTGGAATGAAGCTAATTATGTGTGTGTGTGTGTGTGTGTGTGTGTGTGTGTGTGTGTGTGTGTGTGTGTGTGTGTGTGTGTGTGTGTGTGTGTGTGTGTGTGGGTGTGATCAAAACATTTTTACATCATATATTCACATTCAACATTGAAACATGGGTTGGCGTGTATAACTTATTCACTGCCAATGTGCAAAAATGTGTCCACTCCAGTGCCAGGGTTTTTGTCATTGTCCCTCGAATTGCAGGACCCACAGAATATTGAAATTTAGGACTACATCAACATTCAATTCAGCGTTAGAAACCTTAGACTCTCTTCTTTTATCACAAAAAAAGAGTTTAATTCCTAAATTATATGGGTCTGGAGTTATCTAAGCTTAAAATGAGGGCGGATGTCCAAAAGACAATACAATACATACTGTACATATTGCATTATATAGCGCTTTGCTGAAGCTGGAATAAAGCGCTAATAAAACAAAAGGCAAATGTTGATTCCTAGTGGAGAAGAAAAAACATGGCCGGAGGTCTGAGCAGCGCTTTATCAGCACCCAAGCATGAAAAATAGCGCTCTACATCATATTTTCAGTTCCTGAATAAATTTGTGAATGGCAGTGAATGAGTTAAAATTGACAGATTTTAAGTTACTTAAAGCGCTACAGTATATAAATCAAGATGTATTGTATTGTACAGCGGGACCTTGGCTTACGCACTTAATTGGTTCCCAGACAGAGTGTGTAAGGCGAAAAGTGTGTATCCCAAAAAGTATTTTCACATAGGAAACCATTAAAATGAGAATAACCCGTTCCCAGGTCTCCATAAAATATAATTTTCAACTAAATAAGCCTTAAAACTACAAACAATATACCTTATTCTAGGTATAATAAATGTGCTATTGTATTGTAATGAAAGAAATACACTGTATTGTACTTAGGACATAAATATAGATATTTTTCCAGTACTGGAAGAAATATGACGGAATCAGGGCAGCGAGTCCTCCCCCCCCAGACCCCCTCCATTTTTTTGTATCATCTAATTCATAAAATAAAAGCATGGAAGGAGGTTTGAGAAATTTTGTTCACCAATAATTGACCGCGGCATGAGTCATATTTGATAAGAACACTGGCATCATCTTATCCGGCTTGAGCTAAGCCAATTTTTTTAAAGCACATTTGCTTCCACAATTATCATTATTAAATACAATAAACTAATAATATAATAGTATAATATAATAATATAATAAACTAATAAAGGCATATTCAATCCAATCCAATACAATACAATAAATATTGATTGAAATAGCGCTTTAACAAGAGCTAAAGTTGTAAAAAAAAAGCGCTTAACATGGACAACTATCAGCTAAATGTTGACACAATGTGCAATAGAGTGAAAGAAGAAAATGGTTATCATGTCATGAAGAGTGATAAAGATTTGTTGTTATTGACCTTGGCGACATGAGGTCATTGTCTGCGATTAAATAATAACTTTTGTCATTGGGTAATAAAAGAGTCGCCATTAATGAGGGAAATGGCAAAGGGTTTTACGATGCGAATGATAGCGTGCGATAAAGAGCTCGATTGTTGAAATTGGCAGGGTAATTTTTGAAGATAATATATATATTATTTTTTTGACAAAACATTTTACTGTTTACTTTTAAGGAATATTATGCTGATTATTTTTTTAAATATTTTTTTCTTTTTTTTTAATTGTAAAATTTCAAAATGTTTTATATCTTTTGGGAAAAGTACATATATTTATATATTTTTGGACAAAATATTTCCCCTTAATGTCAAATAATATTTTGCTGCTTATTTTTTAAAAATATCTTTTTCTTCTTTATACAATTTTAAAATGTTTTATATCATTTGGAAAAAAAAACGTATATTAATATATATTTTTTGCCAAAACATTTTACTATTTACTTTTCTTAATGTTTTTCTTTTTTGTAAAAATTTTAAAATAATGTTAATATATATTTATATATAATTTTTGAAAAAAACATTTTCCATTTACTTTTAAAGAATATTTCACTGCTTATTTTTTAAAATGTCTTCTTTTATGTAAATAAGATTTTTTTAAAATTTCATTAACCCCTTTTTCGCAATATTTTTTTGTTTGCAATTTTTTTTGTATTAATTTTTAAAAATATTTTGCTTTTAAATTTTTTTAAGTACCTTTTTTCCTTATTAAAAAAAAATGACATGTTTCTATTTTTTCCTTTATTTCTAACCCATTCCCGAAATTATTCGGGAATTGAAAATATGACATAGCATCATTCCCCAATTTCGGATTGCAACTTTCCCCTTTCATAACTTTGCTGCTGTGAAATGTAAATTTCTCCACTGTGAGACTAATAAAGGCAAATCCAATCCAATCCAATCCAATCCCCTCTCCATTCCACGTGCTTTGCCCCCACCCATTTTTGCTTTGCACCCGTCGCATCACAAAGCACCGTTCGCCTCCCCCGCTATCGCGCAACACTTATCCACCATGACGAGCCTATCATTCGCTTGACTGACACGTGATTGCTTTTTAGCCAATAAATCGCCATAAAATGACACCTAGTAGCATGAAACACCGTCCCCCGAACGCTTGATAAAGCCGATATTTCATATCGGGGTTAAGATAGCATGTTCCGCAGAAGGTCATTGGATTCCGAATATTCATATTTCCAATCTGACTTACCGATTGGGAAAAGTCAAGGAGCTCTTTCAACGTCTCCTCCCTCAATTGCAAATAATGGCCATTTTTTTCCCCCCGGTCGGAGAAATTGGGACTGCATGTTGGAACGGGCCACCCGGTGGGCCGCTGTGGGTGGAGCATGGGGGGGGGGGGGGGTCTTTGCTAGGTGCGGCGCTCACGTTTGCAAACAGTGTCAACATTGTTTTCCTCGAGCGCTAGCGACACGCGCACTTTGTGGAGAGATTTCTAGGTTTGACCCCCCTCTCCCCCTTTGCTAACCACGGGGTCAAAATGGTCATGTGCAGAGGGGGCGGGACAAATCAATAGAGAAAAGTGACATTTGTTTGTTTGGTCAATATAAGCTCCGGGAGTGTATCGATTTGGGTGAAATTGGATGCTAATTTTTAGCGATCGCTATAGTAATTATATATTAGCTAGCTACCTAACTTGGATTGGATATTGGATTGGATATGCCTTTATTAGTCTCACAGTGGAGAAATTTACATTTCACAGCAGCAAAGTGACTTTCTATCTATTTGAGTTATTCCGGGTTGAGTGAACGCTGGCGCATGTGGCTGCCGCTGCTCACCCACAGAAAAACTTCTCCTGTGACTGTAAAGTGACCTTGAGAGTTTTGAAAGGCACTTAAAATGGAATGTATTATTATTATTATTATTATTATTATTGTTATTATACATTTTATTTCTAAGAGCCTTTCAAAACTCTCAAGGTGACTTTACAGTCACAGAAGATTTGTTTTTTCTGTGGGTGAGCAGCAGCAGCCACACGCGCTAACGTTCACTCAACCCGGAATAACTCAAATAGATAGAAAGTTAGCTAGCTGGCTAATAGATAACTCATAGATAGTAAGGTAGCTAGCTAGCTCGATAGGTAGATAGTGGATCAAATAACAGGGTATCAATATTGGTGCATGAAATGTTTATATTTTTATGATAAAAGTCTTTATATTGCAACAAACAAATAAATAAATAAATAAATAAATAAATATAATGTTAAAGGTTGGGGGAGGGGCTTATGGTTGCCATGCTGGGCGGACATGAGGCTTGCGAGTTTATCAGATTGTGAGCATGGTTAAGCAATTTGGCCGCTTTGCGCAAAGCCGGTACACGTTTTTCTCAGTGTACAAAACACCTGGCAGCCTTTCTGACAGTTTGTATATTTGTGACCGTATTTATCATGATAATATTTATGATAATCATAAAAATATGTCACAATGTTGATTTACGGTCTCGTTTCTCATTATTTTGGTGTAAATAAGCACACGCGGGCGGAGTTGAACTTATAACGTCGTTTGGTGCCCAACATGCTGAGAGCTAACCAAATCCACAGTGATTAGCGTTTGATGAGCCACTTCAAACCGCATCTGGCCTGAGGCGGATGACGGGTGGGCGAGTGTGTGTGTGTGTGTGTGTGTGTGTGTGGGGGTGTGTGTGCGTGCGTGGGGGTGTGTGTGCGTGCGTGGGTGTGTGTGTGTGTGTGTGTGTGTGTGTGTGCGTGTGTGTGTGGGGTGATGGGGGGTCCGATGGCCATCAGAGACCACCACATTTAGCATCCAAGCAGAATATTTTTTTTAGCTCGAAGTTGTGATTGATGGCGTGTTTTATGTCGTGTTTATTTATCTTTTTAGTACTATTTTTACTTATACAAACCCACCCATTAATTAATTAATTATTAATAATTCACCCATTATTTATTTATACAAACACTCATTTATTAATTGATTATTTAATTATTCACCCATTATTTATTTATTAACACCCACCAATTTAATGTATTATTATTATTAATATTTATTATTATTAATTCATGCGCCCATTTATTTATTCATTCACCCATTTATTTATTTATTTGTTCATTTATTCATTTATTTATTCATTTATCCACTCATTCATTCATTTATTCAATACCACTCATTTATGTATTTATTCATTCATTCAAACCCACCCATTTATGTATTTATTCATCCATTCACAAATCTATGTATTTACTGAGGCCTTCAAAATGAAGAATTTGAATGAGAGTGAATCGCCAATTAGTAGCTGAAACCAGGCTACAAAAAAATAAAAATATGCCAAAGTGGGTCGCAAAGAGCCACTTTGAGTCGCTCGAAGCCGCGACACATTTCCCATGATGCAACATCTCCCAAGTGGATTCAAACGGACACGTTTTTACACAGAGCGTTCCCATGGCGACCGCTAGAAATAATCCCAGCTGAGCAAGCGTTTGGACACTTTTATACTTTTATTCAGGTAGCAGCAGCATCAGTCAGCCTGCCCCCCCCCCCCCCCCCCACGTAGCGCGCACATCTCATTTTCAAAGGCTTTCTCACGTGCACGACCGACTGTACACACACACACACACACGCACACACACGCACACACACACACGAGCACACACACACACACACACACTCACACACACGCGCACACACACACACACACACACGCTCACACACCTGCATGACGGCTTTTCTGCATCTTCGTTTAGTGGTGAATGTAAGGAAGAAATGACCTCTAGTTTCAACTAATGAACTAAAATAACAAAAAAAACTTTTAAAAAGGGTAAAAGAGAAATAAAAACGCCCTCCTAGCACAAAAATAAAAACATTGAAATAAATTAACTAATTCCCTGTCATTGCCAGGGTTTTTGTCATTGTCACTCGAATTCCAGGACCCACAGAATATTGACTTTTAGGACTACATAAACAATCAATGCAGCGTTAGAAACCTTAGTCTCTCTTCTTTCATCAGAAAAAAAATGTAAATTCCTAAATGATATGAGTCTGGAGTTATATGAGCTTGAAATGGGGGCAAGTGTACAAAATACAATGCAATATAGCGCTTTAACAATAGCTGAAGCTTGAAAAAAGCGGTGTCTATTAGCTATCTATTAGCTAGCCAGCTAGCTTTCTATCTATTTGAGTTATTCCGGGTTGAGTGAACGCTGGCTCGTGTGGCTGTCGCTGCTCACCCACAGAAAACTTGTGTGATTTTAAAGTGACCTTGATAATTTTGAAAGGCGCTTAGAAATTAAATGTATTATTATTATTATTATTATTATAAGATGGAGAAAAAGGGAAATTCTGCCCCTTGTGGGAAGGAAAAAAACATTACCGGAGGCCATGGCTAGCGCTTTATCAGCACCGAAGCATGAAAAAAAACCCATCATATTTTCAATTCCCAAATAAAATCCCGAATGGCAGTGAATGAGTTAAAAGTAACGAAGATGATGTCATCAAACTAAGGGGGCGGGGCAAATTCGCAAAAGTGGAAAGCATTCGTACTGAACGCCGATTTGTCTCGCCGCCGTGATGAAGATGAAGATAACGTCCGCTTACAAATGGCCGCCGTGTGCAAAAGCAATGGCGCCCACCTCCACACCGTTAGCATGTACGTCTCCATCCGCCGCAAAAAAGCTCCGATACATACGCGCCGACGCTAAAGGTCAAAGTTCATCAACAAGGTCCGAATCACGTCCACTGACCTCGCCAAAGGGGGTGGGTTTGATCCGCGTACCCTCGCACCCCTCACCTCCCTTCCATTCGCTTACCGAGTCAATCCAGTGGGTGGGAGTTAGCGAGGGTCCCGCACTAGCTAGCTGTTGTTCTCCGCCGTCATGTATTTAAGGGCGGCAAAGCCGTAGCGCCGCGACATGTTCTGCTGGAATTCTTCCTTGAGGGTCTTGAGGCAGACCCGGTATTGTTTGTTGGAACGGAACTTGGTGATGTCGAAGCTTGGCGCGTGCGGCATGTGGATCATGTACGCGTTGGGGAGGACCACAAATTCGTATTCCTGTGGCGAGAAAATAAGAACAAGGTTTTAAAAACGCTTATTTGTGGTTGTTGACTTACAAAAACAATAAAAAAAATATTAAAGTAGGTCAAATATGTACTAAGCTACCTCTTCTTCTTCTTTTCCTTTCGGCTTTTCCCTTCAAGGGGTCGCCACAGCGAATCAGTAACCTCCATCTTCAGAGGTATGATACGCATGTTTGTTTTGGCCCAGCTTTTACGTCGGACCTCTACTTTTGAAATTAATTGGTTGTGTAAGAAATTTCATAAGTAGAAAAAAATGTGCAAGTCAAGACACATTTTCCATGTAAATGCCCTAATTAGTTCCAAGAGCTCATAAATTCACACATAAATGTTTCCTAAAGCCTAGAAATACATCAAATTCTATTTTAAAAATTGTATAAGAATGAGATCATTGCATAACAAATGAGTTGTGCATAATGTAAAAACAAAATACAATAAAAATGAGGGTTATTCAACATCTGTTTCCAGTATTTACAACTTTTTTTTTTACTTATTCACTGCCATTCCCGAATTTATTTGGGAATTGAAAATATGACGTAGAGCGCCATTTTTTCGGGTTTTGTTTTTTCCAACTATGGTGCAGATTAAGCGTTGGTCAGACCTGTGGCAATGTTTTTCCCTGACACAAGGGGCAGCATTTGCCTTTTGTCCATGTTAGCGCTTTGTTGCAGCTTCAGCTGTTGTTAAAGCGCTATATAAATCAACATGGATGTATTGTATTTTGTACAGACGCCCCCATTTCAGGCTCAGACAACTCCTGACCCATATAATTTAGGAATTAACTCTTTTTTCTGATGAAAGGAGAGTGTGTAAGGTTTTTTTTATGCTGAATTGAATGTTTATGTAGTCCTAAAACTCAATATTCTGTGGATCCTGGAATTTGAGTGAGAATTTGAGTGAGAATGACCCTGGCACTGGAGTGAATGAGTTAAATTTCCCACCACATTTCATGGCATTTTTTCACCAATTTTTGTCGCCGGCATGCTTGGGAAAACCCTCTGAAAATGCCATACAATCACGTATGGCTTTGCGAAGAAAGCCATCATCATTCTCCAAGGATTATGTAAGAGGTATGTCACTCAACAGGAAGCCGACCTCCCGCGGGGGTCGTACTGGACTGTTAACAAAAGAGGGAGAGTGAATCGTAAATTGTTGTATTTGTGTTTGGAAGCTAGTACTTCCTGGTGCCTGTCGGATCGGACGGATGGGTGTTGACATGTTGCCATTAGGATTTTCTGCGAGTGTGGGGAAACTGCGCTACACCTTAACTCATTCGCCGCCATTCACAAATTTATTCGGGAATTGAACGCTGAGACTTTTCAGGTGACAAGGTTACGTAAACCAAATTTAGATATGTTACCTGCGCGTCCAGTTCCATGATATGCGCCACCTTGTTCCAACCGAAGCCCACGAAGCGGCGGTCGTATTCGGGGCTGTCCCGCCTGACCATGACGTAGGGCTCAAAATCGGCTTCCCATTCCACCCTGTAAGGGGTGGTGGCCGTGCGCCATTTGGCGAAATTGGTGGGGGCGTGGCCTTTGGTCCACACGTGGTACCTGGATGGAGTATGATAACATTAAGAGCTAGCTTGACGCAAACTAAGTCGGAGTTAGCGCATACGCAAGCTAGGTCGGAGTTAGCGCTAGACGCAAGCTAGTTCTGAGTTTGAATAGACGCAGGCTAGGTCAGAGTTAGCGCTAAATGCAAGCTAGGTTGGAGTTGGCGTATACGCAAGCTAGGTCGGAGTTAGCGCAAGATGCAAGGGAGGTCGGAGTTAAATAAGACGCAAGCTAGGTCGGAGTTTGAATAGACGCAGGCTAGGTCAGAGTTAGCGCTAGATGCAAGCTAGGTTGGAGTTGACGTATACGCAAGCGAGGTCGGAGTTAGCACTAGATGCAAGCGAGGTCAGAGTTAACGTAGACGCAAGCTCGGTCGGAGTTAGCGCTAGATGCAAGCTAGGTCGGTGTTAACGTATACGCAAGCTAGGTCGGAGTTAACGTAGACGCAAGCTAGGTCGGAGTTAACGTAGACGCAAGTTAGGTCGGAGTTAGCATAACACAACCAATGGATTTAAAATGGTTCTATTAGCCTGTCGTGCGTGTTTTTGGAATGTTGGAGGAAACGGCAGTACCCGGAGAAAAGCCACATAGGCCCGGAGCTGGGTTCAAACCCACAGTATCGGCATTGCGAGGCAGATGCGCTAACTGCGACATATCAATGTGACGGCGCCCCCAAAGTGGACTTGTTATTATTACCTGAAAGTAAAAAGCGTTCCCATGTCCAGCTGAGATAGCAACTCGGCTTTGGATTTCGGGTAGGAGAGCCGATAGCGCAGCGTCTCAAACGCTGGCACCACCAGTGCTTTCTTGGTGTTAGCCATGTCGAGTTGTACGACTGACTTCCTGTCAACACGCACAAAAGGCTAAAATCACAAACCGCGGGGTTAAAAGCAACCGGTCGGCCATCTTCTGCTCACCTGAGATATTCGTACAAGCCATACATGGGTAAGAAATCAATATCGGACAGGAACATGTAAGGCGTGTTGACGTGCCGCATGGCAACGTTTCGCAAGAGGTTGACCGGGTAGAACTGTCCTTCTTTGTAGACCACGTGATAACCCACGTTTCCACGGCTCATTAGCACCTCCGAACCTTGAGCGTAGCGCAGGAACTGCTGGGCTTCGGCGTCGGACAGGTACAGCGCTAAGCTGATGGGGCCTTCCCAGTGCTTGCAAATGGCCTCCAACATCTGAAGTCTAGCGTCCAATTAAAACAGACGGTTTGGTTAAATACTAGAAAATAAAAAAATATACTCCTGAAATGCTTTAATTAATATATATTGGACACGTCGATTTTGCTCATATGCTACCTAGCTAGCTATTTGCTATCTATTAGCTATCTGGATAGCTGGGTGACTATATCGTTAGCTATCTCACTAGCTATCTCGCTGGCTATCCATTAGCTGTCTGGCTATCTAGCTAGCTGTCTGGCTAGCTATCTATTAGCTATGTATTAGCTGGCTAGCTAGCTTGCTATCGATTTGAGTTACTTCCGGGTTGCGTGAATGCGGGCGCATCTGGCTGCCACTGCTCACCCGCAGAAAAACATCTTACAGAGACTGTTAAGTGACCTTGAAAGTTTTGAAAGGTGCTTAAAAATTATAAATTATTATTATTATTATTATTATTATTATTATTAAAAGTGGAAAAAAATAACATCAAGATGAAATGGAGTCTAGTCTAACTAACTGCAATTCCTGCACTCGCCACCAGTGGCCACTAAAAACAACGGTTATGTTATTTTGAATGGAGTCCACCACACATTGACAAAATCACAATATCTGAAGTGTGTGTTTTTGTGTTAATGTGTGTGTATGAGACACACTACCTGTCCATGGAGAGCTGCGCCACCAACGTGACGTCGGCGTTGTCCGGAGTGGCGTCATACTCGTAATGCAGGAAGTAGAGGTGCGTTCGGTGGACGGTGAAACGCTCGCGGCGGAACTCGTAACACGGGTCGTCTTCGTCCAGCTCGGAGAGAGTCTTCTGGAGCTACGCGGTGGGCGGAGGAGAGGGGGGGGGGGGTTTAGCATGTTTAGACGTGTAGTATGTAATTATTGAACAAATGATGTGTAAATACTTTGCCTACAGTCGGTGTTACCATGGTAACAATTGATCATGACCTTGGAAGAGGACACGTATTCAAATGGTGTTTACTCTTATACGAATTCATTTTCACGTCTCAGTTGTGCATCGATAGGAGAATGGAAAAATAAATAGGCACACCATTTCTTTGGGGCTGATGAATATGAGATTGTCAGGGTGACAAGGGAGCATGAACTCCGTACAAAAGATAATGATGACGGCTCTGTGTTCAGTCACTAATCAAACATCCTCATAACCAACAAACTCCCCTGCTGCCCCTCCCCGGTGTAACAAAATATCAATCCGAGTGGGGGCTGATGCGTAAAAACATGACCCCCACTATATTTATTATTATTATTATGATGATGATTATTATTATTAGTGTTAGTGTTAATATTACTATTATTAGCATTATCGTTCTTATCATCACTATGAATATTATTATTTTTTCTTATCATTCTCATTCTTATCATTGTTCTAAAAATTGGGAATATTTAATTATTTTTTTACCATTATCACTATTATTATTAATTATTATTGTTATTATCGTTATTTTTACTATTATTCTTATTTGTTTTATTAATTTTCTTATCATTATCATGATCATTATTATTATTAGTATTATTGTTCTCAAAATATAACTATTATTCTTCATTATTATTGTTTTTATTATGATTGTTAGTATTAATATTATTAGCATTATCGTTCTTATTGTCATGAGCATTATTATTATTATTATTATTTTTCTTACCATTATCACTATTATTATTCATTATTATTATTATCGTTATCGCTATTTTTACTATTATTCGTATTCGTTTTATTAGTTTTCTTATCATTATCATTATTACTGGTCTTATCATTACCAATATTATCATTATTATTATTGTTATTATTGTTCTTATCGTTATCATTGTTATTATTGTTATCACTATTTTTACTATTATTATTGTTATTAGTTTTATTAGTATTATGATTATTGGTTTTATCATTATCACTATTATTATTATTATTGTATATTTTTATTATTATTCATTATTATTCTTGTTACTATCATTGATCACTATCATTACTATTATTCATTATTATTATAATTGTTCTTATCATTATCAGTATTATTACTATTATTTTATTATTTAGTTTTTTTTAATCCTATTTATATATATTTAACGTTTTGGGGCATGGGGGAGAAGGGATGGGGGGGTTTGTTGGGGTCTCATGGCAACCAGCTGACTCACATTTTCACTGTTGTGATCGGCCTCGCTGGGACAGCCAAACAGCTCCCGACGCAGCAGGTTGCCGTCGTACTCCAAGAAGGTTAGATAGAGATTACGAAAGAACTCCACGTGCTTGTTCTTCACGCGGAGCTTTTTCGGGGAGTTCCAATGGATCACCTGGTGAGACAAGGAGATGCCCCCACCAAAAAAGATGGTTACGGGGTCTTGTATGATATTCAAATGGGATGAAAACAAAGGTTAAGACACTGCTTTGATGAAAAATATTTTTTTGGGTCACCTTAAGGTCCGAAACATCTTTGTAGCACTTTTCCGAGCGGGTGTGGTCAGATAGCTGGACGTTCCAGAAGCAGGGCAGCTGGTGAACCAGGAAGGGGTTCTGTTTGATCACCGCATTGAAGATATCCTGTATACATACACAAAAATACCCCCCCCCCCCCCGCAGTTAAATATCTATATCTTAATTTTATAAATGGACTGTGATGCCTTTTGGGCCTAAAAACTTGGAATGTATTAATGATAATAACAGCTAAATTCCAGCAGGGGGAGCCCCAGTCAAATGTAACACCGAGAGCAACCCATTCGGAGCAAATAAAGATAAATATAAACTGATTGTGTAGTTCAAACAAGTCCAAACTATTTTATTTATTTATTTTTTGGTCTCAATTAGTCCACGCGGAGCTGATATTGATCACATTCAGCGGAGTTATGAATTTTCGTCAGGCAACAAATTACAAGAGAAATACATCAGAGCGCAGAATAGTAACCAACATATGTTTTGCAAAAAGATCACGCGTAGAATAATTCAAGTTCAGCCCTGGAGGGGCGCAAATATTGATTCAAATCCCATCTCGGAAAGTTTCGAGAGCATTTGCAAGTCATTTAACCTCTGAGTCTCTATTTAACATTTTGAATGCATTTCAACTTACGACCATTTTGACTTACGACCATTTGGTCGGAACGGAACTCGGTTGTAAATCGGATGTTACCTGTACTTAGTTTTTTTTTTTTTTCTTGTAATCCCCCCACCCCCTTGGGCTTCAGATCTTCTGGTTGACATGGCAACAGTGGGTGACAGCCACTAACACTTCGACTTACGACCATTTGGTCGGAACGGAACTCGATCGTGAATCGGATTTTACCTGTACTTAATGGTTATTTTCTTGTAAATCCCCCCCACAACCCAGTCGGGCTTCAGATCTTCCGGTTGACGTGGCAACAGTGGGTGACAGCCACCGCCACCGTCTAAATGGGAGACATAAAAGCTCAAAGAGAGCCAAATAAATGGTGCGATAAAAAGGGCTTGACAGACTATCGCAGTAGCTCATACAGTGGAAGGCAGACGGAATACTGAAACATTTTTCGGAAGCTCCGCCCCACTTCGCCGACCCCCCTCCCTGCACCGCCTCCGGTTCATTTTCCAAACTGCGTACCTTGCGGGACTTGACTTAATGAAGGTTTAATTAAAATCTCATAAAACGTACCACTCATCGCGATGAGCGCTGGATAGCTCGCGGGTGAATATGGGTGGATAGGTGGGGGGGTCCTTAGCCAAGGTTTTTGAGATCTGGCAATGTAAGTATGTATGCATCATGGGAACTGAGCGGCGTGGCTGTAGGCCGGCGAGTGAGAAAGAAAAGGGGGCGGGTTTAGGGGGGCAAATTGGGGGAGGGGCATAAATACTCAATAGGCCGCGCGATGTCTCGTTTTAGGCGTTGTCAAGCGATGACAGGCTTAAAAAGAAGCGATCTAGGGCGGATTTATTCCATTTCGGCATTGCACTTCCGAGGGCTCCCTCTGCTGGTCACCCAAAGTATTGCCGAATTCTCAAAACGTGTAAAAAAATGCTACAGAGTTCAGTTTCGCTATCATTTGATCAATCGGTTTGATTATCCTATTGCCTACGGAGAACGTTGCCTGGAACCGTTTTGATCGCCCAAGCTACATTTCTGACCTCAAGGGGGGTGGGGGAGGACGAGTTTTCCCGCCTGGCGCGGCGCAACATAACAGACGTGTTGGATAATTTGTCTGAAAGCCTCACGAGGCAAAAAAACTCAGCGCCAATTATGCGGTGCTCTGCAAACTACCCGCTGAGCAGACGCTCCCCGGTGACTTTTTTGCTCGGCAGATAGCAGCCGTGTAACGCGCCCGGTTTGAGTCTTCAAATGGAATGGAACAAAGGTTTCCCCTTGAATTAAACGGATTCAAACCGTCGCCACGTTTTTGATGAGCAGCCGAATTTGTTCGGGTTTTGTTTTTTCAGGCCTGGGTGCAGATAAAGCACTGGTCAGACCTCTGGGAATGTTTTTCCCTTTCCACAAGAGGGCACCATTTGCCTTTATTGTCCATGTTAGCGCTTTGTTACAGTTTCAGCTGTTGTTAACGCGCTATATAAATCAATATGTACAATATGCATTGTATTGCTGCTATCTATTCGCTACCTAGCTAGCTATCTATTGGCTATCTATTCGCTATCTAACTAGCTCTCTAGCAATCTATTAGTTAGCTAGGTTACTATTAGTATCATTTAGGAATTAACTCTTTTTTTCTGATGAAAGAAGAGTGTCTAAGGTTTCTAATGCTGTATTGAATACTATTGAAGTCATAAAACTCAGTACGATAGGTGTGATGTTGTGTTGTAATTAAAGAAATAAACTAGGTATCTGTTAGCTATCTATTAGCTAGCTAACTTTCTATCCGAGTTACTTCCGGGTGAAGTGAAAGCTGGCGCGTGTGGCTGCCGCTGCTCACCCACAGAAATCCCGTGACTGTAAAGTGACCTTGAGAGTTTTGAAAGGTGCTTATAAATGAAATATATTATTATTATTATTATGTGGGTCCGGGAATTTGAGTGATAATGACAAAGCCCAGAGCCACTTCTTCCATCTCTTCCAGGCAGATCCCAAGGTGTTCCCAGGCCAGCTGGGTGACATAGTCTCTCCAGTGTGTCCTGGATCGTCCCCGGGGTCTTCTGCCAGTGGGACATGCCCGGAATACCTCACCAGGGAGTTACCCAGGCATCCTAATCACATGCCCGAGCCACCTTATCTGGTCATAAGGTCTCCCAATGTCCAAAAATCACTCATTCAACACAAGGGAGTGACAGGATAGTATGAGAGTGGCAGGTTTGCGACTGTCGGGCAGATGTCGCCACGGTTGCCACCTAGCATGTTTTGGATCAGCTCCAGTCATATATTCATCCACTGTTCAACTGTTGCTAAACGGGATGCTAATCCGTCTGGCGGAGTGGAGTTTTGGCTCAGGCAAATGTCACAGTGCAAAATACCGCCAGCCCCCATCCCCATTTCGTGGTCATTTGTCTTCACGCACAAAGTGCGTACAAAGGGACTAGACGGGCAGCAGCTAATGGACTTGTAGGGAAAGTTCAAGGCTATTTTATTCTGACAAATTACAAGTGGTTTGGGGTGGAGGAGGGGGGGTGGGTGGTTTGTTGCATTGGCATTGCTACACGGGTGGTGATGGAGGGCGGCGAACTTCACAAGTCGGAAATAATTAACATTTTCATGCAGCTGTGACTCAAAAGGTCATTTCTTTGTTTTGTTTTGGGCGCACAAAAATATTTTCACAATAAAAGACATACATGCACCAAACGTGGTACCGGTCAGAGAAATACTAAATAAATAAAAATCAGGTGGGAATTCTAAAATCGCAAACAAAGCTGAACTTTGCTGTAGCTTACCTGTATTTTCCGCACTACCACACACACCCAAAAGCATTACATTTTCCTCAAAAGCCAACGGGGGCGCTTATAACTGACTGCAAAGTGACCTTGAGAGTTCTGAAAGGTGCTTATGAATGAAATGTATTATTGTTAGCTATCTATTAGCTACCTAGCTAAATTTCTACCTATTTGAGTTACTTCCCGGTTGATTGAACGGTGGCACGTGTGGCTGCCGCTGCTCACCCCCAGAAAAACGTATCATGTAACTGTAAAGTATCCTTGACAGTTTTGAAAGGCGCTTATAAATTAAATGTATGATGATGATGATGATTATGATGATGATGATTATTATTATTATTATTTTGCTTTCTGCTTTTTCCTTCAGGGGTCGCCACAGCAAATCAATGTCCTCCATCTAACCCGGTTTTGTGTGGTTATTATTATTATTATTATTATTATTATTATTATTCAAAGTGCCTCCTGTATGGATCAATATTCGTATTTATTGGACACCATATTTTAAAATGTTTTTTTTGTTCCAGGTGCATGCGGGTATGAAAGCGTGTTTTAAATCCACCTGTTTTGTATTGTATTCCATTTAGTGTGGTTCGACCTAATGGGTGCATAACGCAACTGCACCGCCTATTATGGCTTCTATTCTATTCCGCTTATAATAATAATAATAATAATAATAATAATATTTAATTTCTAAGCGCCTTTCAAAACTATAATGTGGGACGCCCTATGTATGAAACAGGCAGTTCAATGAAGCTCCGCCTTAAAAATCGAAGCGGAAAATATCATCAAGTTTTAATTCTGGCTAAATAGACTTGAATTTAGGAATAAGAGTAGCTGGAATTTGGCCTATATTCCATTTGATTTGAGAATCCGATGGATACTACTGCATCGTTAATTGGATTGGTCGGACTTGCAAAGTGACACCAACGTCCCCGAACGTTTTACCTGATCCGCTAGCGAAGTCGACAGCATGCTCATTAATTCCCGCTCGGCCGTCAGCCTCCACATCTGTTCCCATCGCAGCTTTCGCAGTCGATCGAGGAGCAGTAAAATCACCCCTGAAAAAGGTACACAGGAGACACCTTGATATGGTACCTTAGAAAAAAAAACATGAGATTCATATGACGACTAAATATTTAAATAACTTGTACTGGCAAGGATGAATAAAATCAACGAGAAAATCATATTTGGCTTTTTCATTCAAATATTTGAATTGAACTCATTAGCGCTATACAGAGTCTCCCCAACTTACGAACGAGCTACGTTCCGAACGGTCGTTCGTAAGGTGAATGTGTTCGCAAGTTGCTTCGGTGCGATATTTTGTATGTTTAAGGCTGGTATAAGTGTGTTTAACATTTAAATAAGTATGTTTAAGGCTTATATCAGTAACTTGTATTGGTTTGCACTGAAAAGTAAACATTTCATAAAATATATGCTCAATAAAGATGTACAAAATACTACATATGTGACTACAAAAATGTTCGTATGTACCGTTGTTCGTAACTTGAATGTTCGGAAGTAGGGGAGCGTTTGTATAAGCCAATATGTATGCATTGCGTTGTATTTTGTACATCCAGCCCCATTTCAAGCTAAGATAACTTCAGACCCATATAAGTTAGGAATTAACTCATTTTTCTGATGAAAGAAGAGTGTCTAATATTTTTTATGGTGCATTGAATGTTTATGCAGTCCAAAAACTCCATATTCTGTGGGTCCTGGAATTCAAGGGAAATAATAAATAAGTGTGCAGTGGCAGCCACATGCGCCAGCCTTCACTCAACCCGGAAGTAACTCAAATAGATAGACAGCTAGAGAGCTAGCTAGCTAATAGATGGCTAATAGCTAGCGATTCATTTAGCTAGCTAGACAGTTAATATATAGTGAGCTAAACAGCCAGCTAATAGATAGCTAACAGATAGCTATTAGATAGATAGCTAGATAGCTAAACAAAAACAAAAACCTGGTAAGCAGCAAGATCACGAGCAAAATGTGCTTATCCATCGTCAAAAATCACAAAAAAAAGCCAAAAGTGTTCATTTATGAACAATAAATCCAAAAACTGCAATCGCAACGGAATTCAAAGCTAATCGAGACTCACCAGTGTTGAAACCTCGGCCCAACGCAGGCCACGGCCGGTGGTTCTTCCACAGATTCCCAAGGTACCAGTCGCTCTGGTTCTCCACCAGACCCAAAACCTGCTGGCCTGTAAGGTACATAAGGAATATAAACCGTATCGTCAAAAAAATGCAAAACGTTCAAAACATACAAAATGTGATTTTTCTAAGAGAAAATGGCGGCCATTTTTTTAAAGTACATTTCATATTGTCTGCATACGGAAAACGGTTGGAAAAGGATCAACGGCCAAGACTTCAGGGGCACCTTAATCCCCTCTTAAAGCTTTGCTTTTTATGTCGGAGTAAACGGCAAACTGGGAAGGTGGGCTGGGGGGGTTGAGGGTTGGTTGGGGGGGCTTTACTGCCGACACTGCCATGACAAAAGTCACTCGGGGAGTTCCATAATTAGCTCACATGAATGGAAAGATTTAGAGCGACGGGTGGTGCAAACAGCGAAAGGAGGTGGAACTTAATAAAGAGGGGGGGGGGGGATCCAGCTGCTAAAGCTAAAGAGAGGGAAGGATAAGACGTATGTGGGCTTAAGTGTGGAAAAAATGTGTGAATGTGAAGGTCAAGGAGATGTTTAAGTAATCGTTTAAGTCCAAATATGCATACTGATGTCATAACAAATAGGTCATAATGTAAAAAATAAATAAATAAAGGGAACAAACAGAATTAGAGCTTCATATTAGGTAGATTTGTAATAGAACAAAAATAAACATAAAAATTGTTTTAAAAAATATTCAGTACACTAGTAATAGAACAAAAAATATATATAAAAATACAAAAAACAAGTTGTTTTAAATATTTAGTAGACTTGTAATAGAACAAAAAAATCCCATAAAAATATACAATTAAAAAATGTAGACTTGTAAAAGAACAAAAAACATAAAAATACATACAAATAAAAAAAAATCAGTAAACTTGTAACAGAAAAAAAATCCTATCAAAATAGAAAACAATGTTTTAAAAATATTCAGTAGACTTGTAATAGAACAAAAAAATCAAATAAAAAACATATTTTTTAATATTCATCTGACTTGTAATAGAACAAAAAAAATCCTAAAAAACATACAATAAAAAAAATATTCAGTAGACTTGTAATAGAACAAAAAAAATCCTATAAAAATACATCAATTAAAACAAATTCAATCTTGTAATAAAACAAAAAAAAAATAAAATACAAAAAAAAGTAAACAGTTTTTTTTAGTAGACTTGTAGTAGAACAAAAAAAAATCATAAAATACATTGAAAATATTTTTAAAATTTGGACTTAGATACATTTTACGTATTGATCATCGCAGGATAAAATTAACACCAAAATAAAAAATCTCATATATCAATGAAAAACTAAAAAAAAATCGATAAATAACAAAAAAAGCAAACAAATAACCAGATAAATAAATACAAAATAAAATAAAAAAATCAATTAATTAATTAAATAAATTCCGAGACCCTCCCCTTTGTGGCTGGATTATCTCGGCAAAGTGCTCACGTATGCAGGTTTAGACAGATCTTTAAAAAGACCTCTACAATAAACGCATACATAAATATATAAATAAAGGAAAAAATATATAAAAGAAAAGAAAAAAGAATAAATAAGTAAATAATCATAAAATAAATCAGTAAAAAATAAAAGAATAAACACATTATTAAATAAATAAACAAATAAATAAAATAAAAATTGGACCTTTGAGTTCATCTAGTGAAAAATGGGAGCTGTGACACTTCAACAATAAAACGGTTGCGTTTTAATGACGACGGTAAAAGTGAACTGGCTACGTCGTCAATCCCGTTTTAGTGCGGGAGCAGGTCGCTATTGTACGCATTTAGACGTGCCTTCATTCCCTTTTTTCCAAGCAAACGCTTAATTACGGAGCCTTTTAAAACGCTCGGCTTCCTCACCGTTCTTCAGGGCGACCCTTCTGAGAGTTGCAAAATCAAAAGGGGTGGGGGGGGGCAGAGGTCGGACATTAACACGGTAACTTTGTTAAATTAGAACATTGTAGGCTGTCAAATATTCAAGGGACAAACAAAAATAAGAGTCTTGGCAGACCACAAAAAAAGAATTAAAAAAGGGAAGCAAAGACACAGTCAAAAGCCTCTTTTTGAACGCAACAAAGAAATGCTACGGTAGCAAATTGCTAACGGCAGCGTTTGGTTTCAAAGTGCTCAGCATTTTTAGATTTTGATTGTCCCGAGCGTGAAAACCCAAATTCTTTTGGATTATATTGATTTTTAGCAATCAATCAAAAGGCCTCCCAGTCAACACATAGCTATCAATTTGGTAGCTTTAGCGATAAACATGCTAGGTTCAGGCCGCTTGAAAACATGTGTAGGAAAGCAACGGCTGGTGATATTGTTGAAAATATACCACCCAAAAAAAAACGGAAATTGCAAATATGAATTTTAAAATCTGCAAACATGCTAATATGCAAAAATGCTAATGACTAGCCAAAAACATGGATCGATATATTTTAACGTTTGTTTTTGCAATGTTTTTTTTTTTTTTAAGGAGAGGATAGAAGGACAAAGCGTTGGCTAATAACAGACGTGTGCAGCAAATAACTAGTTGCGCCGAGAGCCCGGCGGCTCCCCCCCCATCCGTATTCCGCCACGATGTCTTTGGCAAGGTTTCCGCGGCGTTTCTTTGTCGCACTTCAAAACGATCCCAACTGTAGATGAACAGATGGAGTCGGGAGCTAATAAATGTTGAATATTCACTTGTATGACTGCATTGCAGCAAAGTGGGCAGTGGAAAAAAAGGTGGAGGGGGGGGGGGGTGCTGGGATGCCAAAAAGCGGATTTTTATCGCAAGCAGCGGAGACAAAAAAGTGTTGCGAAATCCCCTGTGTTAAATGCCAAGCTGGCAATTGATTGTCAATGGGATTTTGTCTTTGTCCCGGTGTCCTTGGACACCAACTGATCAACGGAAAAGGCTTTTTGACGCGTAGGGTGGGGGGGTTACACTGCTGAATTAGTGAGAAACGATGTGTCCCGCACTTCGGAAATTGCGATAGACCTAGCAATGCTAATTCAAGGGCAGGTAAATTTCAGGTTGGGAACGGCCCGGCCCTCTTTGGGTCACCTAAAATATCTATTTTTTTTTAATGACGGTAAGGGCCGTGATGTTGCGGGCGAATTATTTATGTATTTATTTTTATTTTTTGTTTCTTTATTTATTTATTATTTTCTTAGCTAATAGCTAGCGAATAGATAGTTAATAGCAAGCGAATAGATAGCTAACAGCTAGCGAATAGATAGCTAAATGATGTCGTCTTTGGTCTGGAGTCCAAGACGTTGCGATCATCACACTCCTGGTAGCGCCTGCGCGAATTCCTTAGCCGATGTATCGTCCAAATATGATACATACTTTTAAGGCCATCACAAAAAGCTTCTTTGCGAAAGAAGTACAAGGTGTAACAAGGCGCCAAGAAGGAAGTATATGGGGGTGGGGGGGGTAAGCAAGTGGGGGCAAGATCCATTAACATCTCTTAGACACGCACTGTACATCATGTTCATAAATGGGAAGCGGGAACACACCTATTGAAGAGAAATGGGCTCGGGCTACATAGTGCTCCCGAGAGATGTTGAAGAATTCATGAGTTCAAAGGCATTAATACCCCCTCACAACCCCCGCAAAGCCCCCCACACACCTCTCCATTAAACACCTGACCTCAACCCTGCTTGATACACAGCATTGTGATGCTCTCAAAGTGACAACTGGGGTCACGGACGGTACTTTGTGAAGGCCGTGGACCCTGGGAATGAAGGTAAAATGAAGTATGGGGTCTTCAGGGGTAAAACCTTAGAATATCCGTTGATTGGAACTGTACGATGGGGGAGTGGTGGGGGGGAGTGGATTCCAGGAAACCAGCAGGGATTTTTCAGCATCTAGCATGCTAGAGGCCATCAGCAAGTCAGCATTGAAAGGGGGCATTTTCTGCAATATAAGGCGCACCTAAGATGGGGGGTGTTGTGACGCCCAAAAAAAAGAGAAAATATTTTTTCAAAAGCTGGCCATGTGCCTCATCATGCGGTGCGCCTTATGTAAGGAAAATGTTTTTAAATATGTCATTCATTGAAGATGCCTCGAATAATGCGGTGCACCTTATGCATGGAAAAGGTTTGAAAATATGTCATTCATTGAAGGTTCGCCTTTCATTCCAGAAAAGTACGTAGCATGATTACCTTTGAACTTGTGGAAGACGGCCCATAGCTCGGCGATATCGGTAGCGAACGTAATGTCCGTGTCCAGGACGATAACCTTTTGGAGTTCCGGCGGAAGCGTTTTGGTGAGCACGAGCTTCATCAGACCGTGGATCCCCGAATAATGCTTGTTGGGGATCCACGAGACCTCAGACTGCGTTATGAGTACGATAGAGGACAACAAATACAAGAACACACGGTCAGAAAAAAATGAAGTAGTGTATTTTACGTACAGGTAACATCGGATTTACGACCAGCTCGACTTACGACCACGACCTCCAGACCCTATTTAAAAAAAATTAATTCTACGACTGGCACCGCAACAAGCTAGCAGGCCGGCAACACGTACGACAATTTTGACCAACCAGCCAGCATCTCACTTTCGCACAGCAATTTCGACTTACGACCATTTTTGACTTACGATCGTTTGGTCGGAATGGAACTCAGCTGTAAGTCGGATGTTAGCTGTATATGGATAAATATTGAGATTTCCTTGATGTAGTATTTTACATGTGCTGCGCTTGGTGACAGTGAAATGAAGCTGTATTGTATTGTATTGTATTGTATTGTATCGTATTGTATTCCCCTTAGGGTTTTATATATTGATATATATTGTATATATTTTTCTTTCTCATATTAAATGAGGATCTGCAGAACTGACATCATCCCATCCAATTGATTCAAAACTCAAACTTCCTCCCGTAGGCAAATGCTTTTAAAATACATCTTTCACTTTGTTTCCAAAACTTGCCTATGTTGGATATTCATAAGGGTACTTTTTGGGGGCCATTTTGCTCCCGGAAATATACTTTTTCTAATAAGTAGTGCGTGGAGTGCGCTGACTACGTATTTGAGGATTTTAGCATCACTGAGTGATGTGTACGACTCAATGTTGCCTGTCGCTAAGATGTGAACTCGCGACAAAGCAAAAGCAGTACCGCTAGCTCTGCGCTGCCTGCGTACAAAAGGAAGTCGTTCACATTATAGTCATCACACCCAAGCTAATAATTCCGTCGCTATAAAATTAACATACCGCTGGTATTAGCATCATCACTCAAACAAGGGATTTCCTCACCTTTAGCTCATCGGCGTCGTAGAAGTCGACCCGGACGGCGGGTACCATCCAGGTGTGGAACAGGGACGACAGGATTTGCTGAGCTATGGAGTCAGTGATGAAATGGAAGTGGAGGGGGTTCCGCCTGGGGATACGAACCCGCGCACATTAGTTGATTTGCTGCATTTTCACAGAAACTTCAAAGCATCCGAGAAGTTGAAAATATGGCAGAATGTCAAAAATTGAAATGCGCTGTCAAACTAGGGCGGCGGCGGCGGGATCTAATGACACGCTGTCCTACTTTGAGGATATTCCACAACAAAAGCACTTTTTACAGCTGCAAAGCAAAAATGCTATTTGGCTCACTATTTTGTCATGATTATCTCGTCAAATATTTGACGATGATGATTTAATACAGCGACCACGACGACGACATGCTACTCTACGCTAACATACGCTACGTAAGCTAATGTTACCTATGAACGTCCTCATGTCAAAATTGGGTACATTTTCAGGATGGTTCGCTCATTCTCGGAGGTAACCATCGGTAAATTACACACCGGGACGCTCACGCCGGGATGCTAACTGTACACATGAGCGTCTTCCTCGGCTAAACAGCCTTCACCGTGTGATATGCGTGAAAACCTCCGATGCTAAAAACTCTTGTCGACTGTTAGTGGAGATTGTTATTTATTTATTTTGCTCGTCTAAAAATAAAACAATAAATAAATGAGATGATTCATCAGACAGGACGTGAGGGGAGGGAGGGCGAAGCTTATCCGGGAGAGACAATCACGTCTGACCCCGGGAGGAAACGGCATCTTTTTATCCCAGGGGGGGCTTCCTTTGAAATGAGATGAGACAGCTTAAAGGGATTTATGCTGCTAAATGCAATTCGCCAAACAAACCGGCGCGTGCGGGTAGGGGGATGGCGAGGGGGGTGTGCGTCGCGCGTGTAAGGTGTATATTGCGGAATCGTAATCAGGTCAAGAATTGGGGAAACCTAACATGGAAAGCAGAGGTTGAAGGGCTAGCTATTAGCTATCTATTCGCTAGCTGTTAGCTATCTATTCGCTAGCTGTTCCCTATCTATTCACTAGCTAGCTAGCTTACTATCTATTTGAGTTAGTTTCAGGTTGCGTGAACCCTGCCGCGTGTGGCTGCCGCTGCTCACCCACAGGAAAACTTATCCAGTGACTGTAAAGTGACTTTGAGAGTTTTGAAAGGCGCTTCGAAATGAAATGTATGATGACGATGATGAATTGTATATAGCATGTACATAGCAATCAAATTTCTATAGCATGAACATTCAACTTTATTGTAGAGTGACTCAGTGGCGCTTTGTTATGAGCTGGATCTCTGCGCTGGCTAGGTTTTCAGGGTGGGGTCAAGGTGGGGGGCAGATAAAAGCCCCCCACTCGACCAAAGTGGTTTCATTTTGCGCTTTACGATTTCAAAGAAGGGACCTATGACAAAGCTAATATTTCATCCAATATTGACTCGCGACTATTTGCTAACTGCTGCAGGTCCAAATAATCAACCCCCACCCCCCTATTGTGACATTTGGTAATCATTCGCCCTATCTCGTCAGGACGACGGGCTGACGCGGCCGTTCGCGCAGGGCGCTGTCTCCTCTAATGCTTGTCACTCAGCGGCAAAAACAAGAGTGAGTCAACATTTAATGCCCTCGTTTGATTCCACATTGCCTCAGGAGGCGGCGTCGGAAAATTAGCCGCGCGATTTGATGACCACAAAAAACAATAAAGGTCATTCCTGTCCAAAATTCCAAACTCATCATCTACTGTGAGCGCAGAGCAGTACCGTTTATCGCGCCAAAGTCACCTCCCATTACAGTCACGTCAGCGTCCCCCCATTTTTTTCCAGGTTGAAATGAAATCATGTCAGCGGCTACAAAGTCGGGCATCAAGAACAATCTGTCTTCGACCTTGACTCGGTTAGCTCGATGAAATAAGAGAGAGCACCGCCATCCCAAAAATAAAAAATACTTACCGGTGGAAAAGGACGGATTTCACCAGAGTCACCACATCACGGCTAGCGTTGTAACCGGCGCAGACGATGGCGACGTGGATTGTCTGTCGAAATATGGAAAAAAATAAATACAGCAAATTTTTAACTCATTCACTGGCAGACAATGTGCAAAAATGTGTCCACTCCAATGCCAGGGTTTTTGTCATTGTCACTCAAACTCCAGGACCCACAGAATATTGAGTTTTCGGACTACATAAACATTCAGTACAGCGTTGGAAACCTTGGACTAATTCCATCTGAAAAAAATAGTTAATTCCTAAATGATACGAGTCTGGAGTTATATGAACTTGAAATGAGGGCAGATGTCCAAAATACAACAACAATAATAATAATAATAATACATTTCATTTCTAAGCGCCTTTCAAAACTCTCAAGGTCACATTACAGTCACAGGACAGGTTTTTCAGCGGTTGAGCAGCGGCAGCCACATGCGCCAGCGTTCACTCAACCCGGAAATAACTCAAATAGATAGAAAGCTAGCTAATAACTCAAATAGATAGAAAGCTAGCTAGCTAGCGACCTAATAACTCAAATACATGTAGATAGAAAGCAAACTAGTTAGCTAGCTAATAAAAAGATAACTAGCTAGCTAATAATTAATAATATTGCTGCTGTGGACTGCAAATTTCCCCATTGTGGGACGAATAAAGGTTTTCTGATTGTGAATAACTCAAATAGATAGAATGCTAGCTAATAACTCAAATACATAGAAAGCTAGGTAGCTAGCTAATAACTCAAATGCATCATATTTTCAATTGCCGAATCAATTTGTGAATGGCAGTGAATGACTTAATAGAAAATACGACAAAAACCGTCGTGTCGACTGAAGGTTTTCAGCTTTTTACACAACGTAAATAGTGAAAGTTTAGGTCAGTTTTGCATGAATTGCAGAATGAAGTCAAAGCTCCAGAATTTATTCCCTGACTGCCCGCGGGGTCTCCAATTTTAACTCCAAATGACATTTTGACACTTGACGAAGTCTGAACTATTTCTTTTCCACTCCTCCAACCCCCCAGAGCTTTTTGTCAAGAGTCAGGGCAGCCTTGACAACCCCACCCAAGTGAGCAAAGGGGTCACGCGCAACCACTTTTGGAAGCATTGCGGGAATCACTTTACCCTCTTTTCCTTTTCCCACTTGCGGTTTTTCCATTTTTCAAAAAATACTTCACCCTGGGCGAAAAGGACACGTTGCGATATTAGCCGTAACGGTATGGGGGAACATTTGAGTCTCATTTAAGAACCAGTCGGGTTGTTGTCCTTTGTAGCCAATTCCGGTGACAATCTCAATTTGCTCCTAGCGCTTGGCGCTAATGTTAGCTTGGTCGTTTTGCATTAAGCTAACACCGCGGGCTTGGTGTATTTCTGCTTGATAGTTGGACTCTGGAGTTTTTATTGAGCTAGCGCTGAGATACATGATCTTTATTCCGGTCTGGTCACCCCCCTTCCTCATCCCCACCCCCGATTGAGTGAAAATGTGCTGCGGCGCCGCGGGAAGCACTATCAGATCACAGCACGGTAACGCCGCTCTCCTCCAACGATACCGGCCGTCTGATCCGTTTTCCTGACGTCAGAGAAGCGACTAATGAGAACATTCCGACACCCCTGCCCCCTTCAACACCCCTCACCTCACACTTATCCACGACAGGCTGCTGGACACAGTCCGAGCTGTTAGCCACCGCGGCTTTCTGGCCCTCGTTATCACCGGTGCCTTCCTCTGAATGTGCTCTGCTTTGGTTGCCACGGTGACCGCCATACGGAAGGCGTGACGAGGGGCTTCTGGGTGGCCGGCTGAGCTCGTGGCGCAGCGCCCGGTTTTCCTCTTCCACCGCCCGAACCCGGGACTCCAACGCTAGCCGTTCGCCCGCTCCTCCGGTGTCCGTTGACGACAGCGTTTCCAATGGGGAAAGGGGGAGGGGCTTCACTGTTGGTAGAAGATACTTCTATGAGATTACTTTATTTGATTTTTTAATATTACACAAGCAAAACATTTACAAGTGTACCCCTGCAAGGAACGAAAACAAGCCATTCATCCATTTTTCAGAGCTCGGCCTCAAAGTTGCGACTGAGCGGTAGCTCTCAGCGGCTAATTTGGGGCGAGAATGTGGATACTGCCACGGGATTGCTAACAGGCTGTCAAAACCCAATTACGGGGTCTCAGTTTTTACCCCACAGTGGTAGATGCGCAATACTAAATGTTGAACAGACTGACTACAGGCGATTTCATTTTGTTGTCCGTGAAAAAGGATATAGTGGGCCAGATCTGGCCCCTGGGCCTTGACTTTGACACCAAAGTAACATAGAAGAATGGAACAAAAGCAAGCCTACAAGTTTTTTCACAAGGTTCCGCATGGGCAATAAATCAATGAAATCACAACATCTCAGTCAAACCGAGACGCCGAGCGACCGAGCAAAATCGATGTTTCTGCACTCGTCGTGTTACACAAGTCTACACACCCTTATAGGTTTGTGTCAGTCAATCCAAGCAAACTTGGACATCATGACAATTTCCCTCGACTTGAAAAAGAAGCATTGATCCAAGTATCGATGCGACCGAGGCATGCAGATGCTTTTCTTCTCCTCTCCGGTTCGGTAAGACCACCCGGCGGATTGTCTCATCTAGGTAAAAAGCTTCCAAGTGCTTCAGATATTGCGAAACACTGGCGAAATTCGAGCGGAATATATTGATCTGTGTTGCGAAATTTATGGTACGCTGGCCATTTGTCTCCGGCTGTTAAATAAATAATGGTGGCCCTGAACACACCACCGGGGAATATGCTAATAAACTCCATTTGAAAGTTGACATTTTCTTGTATGTATCCACTTTAAATGAATCAGCGGAATGAAAATTCCGCTGGGTCTTGATAATGGGATTTTTTTTTCTCTGTCCTGGTTCGCATGCAGTGATTTATCGTCAAATGCGGCCGTGAGATATAAAGGTAGCCGCTAACTGAAGGTGGCTAACTTTCATCTTGAACCCCCCGACCCTACTCCTGCACTGACCCCCCAAAAAAAATATAAATAAATATTCATCTTTTTTTGAGCTCATTCACTGCCAGACGACATGCAAAAATGCATCCAGCTCAGTGCCAGGGTTTTAGTCATTGTCACTCAAATTGCAGGGCCTACAGAATACTGAATAGTCAGTCAACTCTGAGAAAACCAAAATACAAAGTCGATATTAACAAGCTGCCAATTCCAAGTCGGAACATTTCATTTGATTTCATTTCATTTTTGGCTGCTTTGCGCATTTTAACGAGTGTCGCGTTCCAAAAAGCCTCACGCTAAATCATTTGTCTTCCTATTAATCAGGGGGGGCATGAACGCGATCAATAAAGTCATCGTAGCAGGTCTTTCATTAACTCAAACTGGCCTCTGGGTTTGCCGTCTCAAATGGCAAAACCCCCCACCCCCACCCACCCTTGAGGGGTGTGTGTGAAGGGGATGATTGTATTAACTATTTGCTAATTAAACTTAATTACGAATGAGCGTAACTGCCTGATGAATGTGTTCTCAGACAAGACCCTTTTCAGACTCTTATGGCGATGCCAGTAAACATAGAGACGACCTACTTTTCGGGGGGTGGCGGCGTCGCCAAAATAACGCGCGATGATCAAATGAGGTTAATTCATTGACTGCCAGACGATGTGCAAAAAATGTGTTTTTGTCACTCAAATTGCAGGACCCACAGAATATTCAGTTTTAGGACTACATAAACATACAATACAGCGTTAGAAACCTTAGTCACTCTTCTTTCATAAGAAAAAATAGTTAATTCCTAGGTTATATGGATCTGGAGTTATCTGGGCTTGAAATGGGGGCAGATGTACAAAATATGATACAATACACAAGTATACTGAATACTGACTACACACAACTGAAGCTCTAACAAAGCGCTAACATGGACAAAAGGCAAATGTTTCCCCCTCGTGGAAGGGGGGAAAAAAAAAAACATTGCCGGAGGTCTGACCAGCGCTTTATCGGCACCCCCCAGCGCAAAACCCACTCCGTTTACAGGAAAGCGCTGCCATAATGTCAAATCATGACGCGGGGATGTCAACAAATGAGACTGTAGCTTACTGAGCAGCTCAAGGATTAACTCTACAAGTGTTTTGGTGCTTATTTGGGGGAGGGGGAGGGTTGAAGATGCTGTGAATGGTCACAAAACAGACTCATGCCAGTTTTATAACCCGGCGAAAGAACAAAACTGTTTTTTTGGGGGGGTGCAGGTGCACCATATTATTTAATTGGGTCGCTCATCCAGATAAAGCACATTGGAAGCCCTAGGGAGACGCAATCCCCCTCAAACTCTGTAAGACGAATAAAAAACAGCGAAGAGTGAAACAAAAGGAGGGTTGGGGGGGGGGGGGGGGGGTAAAATAATGGTGTGAGAATGAACAACAGAATACGGGGGTGCGCAGGTGAGAAAAAAGCCAGCACGATAGCGCTAATTGGCACATTCACACTTTTACCTCGAGCAAAGATCACCTTTTAACAACTTCCTACCGGGCGGACATTTTAAAATCAATCTCATAATTAGTTTACTTGCATGATTGGCGCATATTCCGAAATTGTCATGCGAAGGGAAACCCGCAGTGAAAAATGGCTCATTTGAACTCATTCACAACAGTTCATATAAAATATGAATTTGTACGGGTTTAGTTTTTTTTCTTGCTTGGGTGCCGATAAAGCGTTGGCCAGACCTCTGGGAATGTTTTGCAAGATGGAATTAATTCAGAGCAATAAATAAATAAATAAATCATTTTCACTAATTGAAATTTGTCTATTTTGTGGCAATAAAATTCTGAAAAAAATTGCATATTTTGCGTTGCATTTTTTATAATAATAATAATAATAATAATAATAATAATAATAATAATAATAATAATAAATTTCATTTATGTGGAACTGTCACGGCTTGGAATTGAAGCGGATTTATGTGGGACAGGAGATGCGAGACAATCTCTTTTCGTCAATGGAATGTATTATTATTATGATTATTCGAAGCACTTTTCAAAACTCTCAAGGTCACTATACAGTCACAGGGTAAATTGTTCTGTGGGTGAGCAGCGACAGTCACACGCGCCAACGTTCACTCAACACGGAAGTAACTCAAATAGATAGAAAGCTAGCTAATATATAGCTAATAGCTAGCCAGCGAGATAGCTAGCTAGATAGATAGCTAATAGCCAGCTAGACAGCTAATATATAGCAAGTCGATAGCTAGCTAATAGCTAGCTAGATAGCTCATATATAGCCAGTGAGATTTATAATGCATTTTCCCTAAAACTCACATTAATAATCAAAGCAAATACTACACACTAAAAGTCATCGAAATTGAAAGGATCCATTGCAATCCCGTCCCTGAGGGATTGCAATTTTTTACTTTTTTACTTTTCCCTCGACATTTCCTCGCAAATTGATCAACTCATCCTCAGACGACTTGGAGCCAAACGTACCTTGAAAGCTGCCGACCGCCAGGTAAAGCCAAGTGAGCGCCGGGATGAAAAGCAGGGCGAGGGAGGCCGCCAGGAACTTCCTGCGCCCGCGACACATTCCCAGCATCCTCCGCAGTGAGTTGAATGGAAAGAGAGGCGGGGGTCGACCTCTATGTGGGGAGCAGCTGTTGCCCGCGATGATTCATGGCACTAAAAAAAAAATACATAAACACAACAACAAAATAGGTGAGTGGAAGATAAACGGTAAAAAAGCATTGATTTGACCAATGTACCCATATGACATTGTAATGGGATGAGTTATATATGAGGGGACGTTATGAAATAAATGTATAGGTAAATGAATAAATACTGTGTAGATAGATAACTGGATAACTAAACAGATAACTAAATAACTAACCAACTAAAAAGCTAAGTAACTAAAAAGCTAATTAACTAACCTATAGATCCTATTTTTAAAATGTTTATTTTACGCCTGGCACCACAACGCGCTAGCACGTGTACGACAATTTTGGCCAGCCAGCCAAGCATCTCACTCTCGCACAGCAATTGACCGTGTGATGGCAACAGAGGGGGGTCGTTTGCCAGTCACTTAGCCTCCGAGTCTCTACTCAACATTTTGAATGGATTTCAATTTACGACCTTTTCGACTTACGATCATTTGGTCGGAACGGAACTTGGTCGTAAGTCGGATGTTACCTGTACTATGTCCAAAAAAATCACAATTACCTATTGTACGACAAAAAGCCCAAAAACGCCCCCTTGTGGTTACATTTGAAAATTATGTGGAAAAAAAACTGAAAAAAATGGAACTGATAGTCGTGAAATTCGCTATTTATCGCAGAATGGCGACAAGATACTGAAGTCGCTTTACCTTCGCTAACACCGACGCGGAATGTGTCCTTCAACACGAAACGAGTGCGACTCAAGAGAAGAAAGAACCTGCATACCCTTTTCACTCGTTGAACTGCTGCCGCCTACTCAGGTGAAGGGGGTTGTGTGTGTGTGTATGGTGGAGGGGGGGGGGTACTCTCTCGCCAACGCGATAATCACGAGTGGCCATGGGTCAAAACAACATCAACACAAAAGGCGGTACGGCGCATCGTACGGACTAAATGACTTTTGCCACACTGGCGGTGGCGGAACAGGGGGTTTTGGTAAGGGGAAGGGGGCGTATATTGATTGTGCAGGCGGGGGGCTGTCCTCATTTCATTAAGCTTGTATACTCATCAGTATTCTGTTATGGTAGGGAAGGGACGTGCGCGCGGCCACACAAAAGCAGCTGTAGCATTACGGGTGTCACCGGAGCTAAGCAAGTGCGAAAAAGGCATTTGGAGGTGAAAATCGTCCTCGGACAAAAGTAGGGCCACATAAGGAGGTGCCTTTCACATCGCCTCAAAGACCGGTTTTAATTGAGCGTCGCTACACCTGATTGGGGTTTTAGTCATTTAAGAAACATTTATGTTTGCATTTTAAAAGGGTGATTGGAACGCATTAAGGGTTTTACATAGAGAATTACATTACATTACATGACATTACATTACATATATATTGGTTAAGATAGCGCTTTAGCAACAGCTGAATTGGAACAAAGTGCTAGCATGGACAGAAAAGGGAAATTCTGGCCCCTTGTGGAAGGGAAAAACATTGCTAGAGGTCTGGCCAGCGCTTTATCGATGCACAAGCAAGAAAAAAACAAGACCCAAACTAATTTGGGAATGGCACTCTACGTCATACTTTCCAGTGAATGGCAGTGAATAAGCTAACGAAGATGTTTTTTGTATTTTTTTGCATGCCAACTAAATCATGCTCTAGTCTATAAAGACGTAGTCACTGGCATGTCCCCGACGCCGATAAACTCACCACATGCCGTTTTTTTCGGCGGCACTCGGGAGCCGAAAACAAAACAATCACAGCGTCGGAGTGCGCCGACTGGAATGAACCAGACTTGAAGTGCTAAAGGGCTACAGTTGGATGAGGAAAATGCGGTGCGATTTGTAGCCTGTGCCGCGCTGATGTAAACCGACAGTCTTCAGAGGTAAGATTCGCTTGAAATCACAGTCACTTTATATCACTACCCACTGCCTTTTAGCCCCCCTTCTCCCACCGTTTGGATAGCACGGCATGTTTCCAAAAGGCTTTTACAGTCTTATCCCGGACCCCTTACGATCTTTCTCCCTGGGAACAACCTCGTTTGTCGCCGTCGCGACGTGAAGCAACCTCGTGCGTACCAAAAATATGGTTCTGCGACAAAATGACGGCAGGTTGCTGCTTCCTGTCAAATTCCCCTGGGGCGTGACACCATTTGCGCACTTCGCCTCGTCTTCAGTCTGTCACTCGTTTACTGCGCGATTCAAATTTTGGCGTTAAAACTACCAATGTATGTTTTTTTTTTACATGGGTGTAGTCCGGATGTGGTCTGGATCAACTACATAGTGTCGCTTTTGTCTGGGTATGCATTGTCAAACCATTTCCAAACGCAAATCATGAACTCTCGGATGACTGCAGACCCGATACCCGCATTAGGGTCAGTAACCTGGCTGTTCGATTACCCTTCTGTCCAAATTCAAAATGAGCTCATTAGTTTCCCCCTACCACCTCTCTCTCTGCCGAACTTCATTTCATTCCATTTTCAACCCGCATTCATCCCGACTGCTAAAATATCGGTCCTTCATCACCAGACGCCGCTTATACCCGAGCCGCCTGGGAAACAATTTCTGCCAGGGGCTACATGGCCATTCCAGTTTGTCTTCTTTAAAAGTGCGACACTTTGATGAGATCCTTTTTACTCGGCCGTCTTGCTGCGGCGACATATTAGAACGCCGAGCGACTAGCGCGCGGAAAATGTACATCTATTGGAGACGGCTGCGAAACAAGTTACTCAAAGCAAATAATTTGTTTGTTGTATTAAGCAGGAGATGGAAGATCCTCTCGGACAATGCAGAGGTATCAAAGCATCCGCAGGGTTAGTAAGTGGCGGTGGGCGGTTCTAGTGTAAACAAGTCGGTTCAGGAAATAAATATTGGAATTCAATATGCGCTCATTCATATACGACATTGTTATTTGGGTCTGCAGAGCAGAACAATCGGAATTGACGCATTGAACAACTGTTCCGTTCCAATCTGGTAGTATCTGGTCTGGTCACAAAGACAGATCTGATCCCTTCCCGAAACATAACAGGCAATTATTTTAAGGGTGGCATCGTGTGATGCATCAATTGGGAAACTCTGGGGACCGAGGTGAGGAGACCGGAACAGTTTTCGGTTGTGGATTGAAATGCAGTCACAACAAACGTATTTTTCGTACGAGAGGGCGCTACGGTACATAAGGCGCAGCTTCAACGAATCGCCTCTTTTAAATCTATTTTCATATCTAGGGCGCACCGCATTATAAGGCGGATGGGACAGAATGCATCAATTGGGACACTCGGGCATCGAGGTGAGAAGACCAGAACAGTTTTTGGTAGTGGATTGAAATGGAGTGACAAAAATCGTATTTGTCATACGATAAGGTGCAGCTTCAACGAATCGCCTCTTTTAAATCTATTTTCATGTCTAGGGCGCACCGCATTATAAGGCACAAAGGACAGAAAGAAAAATAATGAATGCAGTTGCGATATGCAGCCCCTAGACGGAACTACGCTACACGGAATACAACACAATGCAGTCCAGCTTTATCTAAATCGCGCTTTCTCAACAGCTCCAGCTGGAACAAAACGCTTCACAAAACATTTTTAAAAAATCTGAATATGTGCCTTATTGTGCGGAAAATACGATAGTTATAATCCAAAGAGTAGTGACGGGTCTCTCTCGCTCTATAGAGTTAGAGGATCAGGATGGCAGCTTGTAGTCATGCTGCTTTGTTTGAAGGGGACTTAAATTAGCATGCCCTGAACATTTCGGAGGCTGATTCACAGACAGCTGGTCAGATAAGACAGAGGAACGTTTAAGCCAAAAAAAGGCCTGGGTAACCAGTCGCCGAATGACTCTCGCCTGACAACGGCGCCGTGTGATGTGTTGTTGGAATAAGCGGTCGTTTATGTCAGTAGCACCACGGTGACTCTATAAAAACGTCATACGTGGGATGCGGTTCGTCAAAAGTCTAGCAGATGTAAATCACCTTATTCACCGGATATCATGCAGACAAATAAACGTAAAGGAACTGGATTATCGCACCCATTTTTCGGAAAACAAACCAAGATTATGAATTTAACGGAACCAAAATAAAATGTGAATTAAAGCCAAACAACCGAGGATTTTTTTTTTTGACACTTTCACTGTGTGTGTGTGTGTGTGTGTGTTTTTTAAAGCAGCGTTTGTTAGCTCTGAAAATCACGCCGGGGTCACCCCTTAACGTCTTCCGGGCCATTAAAGCCACTTTGATTTTTTTTGATTTTTTTTTTCGACAATTCAAAATGTTAGCATTGGACAGTTTAGAGTGGATTTAGAACACTCATTACATAAATTGTCCACTATCGTAACCGCGATACTCAAAAGCGCGAAAGCCAACTAATGATCTGGTCACTATTTTGCGAATAGGCCGATGCAAAGTCCTCAAGTCTCCACTTATGGCGTAGTCAGTCACCAATATGACAGGAATTAATCTTTTTCCCCCCTCAATTTAATCAAGATATTTAATTCTGTCGCTGTATCCTAATGACCATTTTTTCCCTTCAAATCCTGCAATGTAATGAGTTAGCTCAGAGGTATGGGTCCTGAGCGCATAATATTACAGTGATGATGAGATCGGATGTAGCCCGCTTCGGGCGCTGTGGAACTTACTCCAAAAATCCTTCGACTATCAGAACAACGCGATCCATTTAAATGAGTTTCGCGTGGCTGTCATAACAGATAACGTCACACAAAGCTCCGAACTTTGATGTGGACGACGAGACACGTACCGCTGACCTTCTCTCGTGAGATAATTTCCAAAACCCAAAAACCGCTTGGGTGAGATTGTAGTTGTATTTTCTTGACTGGAATCTGTTATGATCAAAATCTGGCCGGGCGCGATTAATCTAGCGAGGGACACGCTATCATAAAGTTCCAATTAACTCCGGTAAATGACTTGTTTATCATCTCAACGCCCACTGCGGTCACACCGAACTCAGCAAACAGTCGGGAAGGACAAACGCGGCCAAGAGAAGACATACGGCGCTTGGCATATTTTACGACCGGGCGATGTCGGAAGTTATATAAGAGAAGAAGTCAGACCTCTGGGGAACACCCAGAGTCCCAAATTAGCATCAGAGTGGTAATAATTAGCGCTAACTGCCTAGTATAGCGGCCAGCAGGTGAGGCGGCATTCAGGAGAGGTCAAAGCTCTCCATCGGCTTCATTTTCAGGCGCTAGGGGGGCGTTTAAGTTGCGTGGTGATTACGCGGTGATGAGTGCATCACTTGAAATGTATCTGTTTAACGCCGCCGGGCGTTAATGGGAGGAAATCAATGAAGCGCTGGACAGAACCGGCTTGTTTGCCATACAAGAGTTGGGATACGCTCCTCATTAATGAAGACAAACATAGATTTCGGGCAAGCGTGATCATGTACTCGGGAACCTTAACGCGTTTCCAATACAGGACGCAACGTGCATTCATATGTGGTTTCATTTCGACAGCCCAGCTAGCGATGTCGGAAGTGACGGGAGGCATGATTGACGTCATCCCAAAATAAAGAAATCAATAAAACAATTGCTAGCCTGCCACCAAATAGGTCAGACGATGGAAAAAAGACCAGCGAATCGTTTGAACATGAAGCGCGACTTCAAAAGCCGAGAACTGCAAATGTCTTAAATAAATAAATACATGAATAATTGAAAATGTTGGGGAAAAACTCGACGAAGAGACGAAATACCATGTGTGTCACCCTTTCCCTTCCAAAATAAAAAATTTATAGTAAGAATTTTCAGTTGTTAAAGTGCTATATAAATCAATATGTATTGTAATAATAATAATAATAATAATAATAATAATAATAATAATAATAATAATAATAATAATAACAGTAATAATAATAAGGTGCTTAAAATAAAATGTATTATGTATTCTTATTATTCCTATATAATAATAATAATAATAATAGAAAAAAAACTAATAATAATGTGCTTAATTTTATTTATTGTTATGTATTCTTATTATTCCTATTATATAATAAATTAAAAATAATAATAATAATAATAATAATAATAATAATAATAAGCTAACCACAGTGTTTAAACATCTAAAAAATGAACAAATCCCCCAAAATAATAAATACATAAACACACAAATAAATAAATAAATAAATAAATAAATAAATAAATAAATGTGCTTTCCCATTCTGAATAACACCAAAACATTTTAACATTAAGCAAAAAACGTAAAATCCAATTACCGGTACCTGAATGTTTAGGAAAAAAAAAAAAAAAAACGAGTATAATGCTTAGTTGGACAAAAGAAACGCAGCTAGCAAGGCGCTGATCAGCTAGCTGCTTCTTTCTAAAAGTCCGTCTCCACTCAGTCGAGTTTTATTCATCTGCAAAGCAACTTTTAACATTAAAGTTAAGAGTGTATTGAAAGGCTGTTTTCATGTTTTAGCATAAAACAGGACCTTTAAAGTCAAACACCCCATATGTTGTTTAAAAAAGGTCTGGTAAGGGTGAGAGAGTACAAAAACCTTTTCAAAAGTTATTGATCACATTTTCTTTTTGAACCGGGAACAAAACGCGTTCAAGGTTGCGCATTATGTCTGAACTAATGTTGAAACATTGCCGCCGGAGACATCTTTAACCCAATAATGACCCACTATTCGGTCAAGAAAACTAAATAAAACCACACTTGGTCCCTTACGCCCCATAATACAAAAGCAATTATGTGCCTTACGTCAATAGCGACCGTGCTGACCCACAAGCAAAATTGCCCACTGGTCAATAGTCGTTTTTGTTTTCAAAGATTCGCATGAATCAGCACGACACAGGGAAAAACCAGAGGAATAGTAAACAAAAAAAAAGAGATAGGTCGCCGCGTAATCGGAAATAAATGAAGACGTATCGCTTTGGTATGTGAAAGATAGACAAACACCTCGCCATCGTCACGGTAGATAATGAATTGGACGTTTTTATGATGATCATCATTTGCCAGTTGTGGCTCCCCACCTCGGAACAATGAGGTGCAAGTTCCCATTACCATGATTAGAATCAACGCCGAATAGCAAACTAGAATTATGGGATGTGACATATCAGACTTATCAAAATACACATTAAAAAAACTCATTTCATATTGTCACTGAATCGAAATTTGACCATAAGACTTTCACATTAGCCGGATATTTTCATCGGCATTATAAACATGTACTATAAATTGAAGTTACATAATAAATTAAAAGGCAAATATGCTCTACGTCTTCTCTTTTACATATTGAAATAGTTCTCAGGTGTCTCAGAGATGGCTAATGAAAAGATTTACTTGCTTAATGCCACACTTGTTGGCTGAGCAGGTGACAGCTAACCTGATTTACAGACATCAACACTCCCTTTAAATAAGCGAATTGGAAGTAGATAAACAATCTAGCTAATATCACCCACCAATCAAACTAACCAAAACACCAAAAACATACAAATTATGTATTTAAAACAACCACAAAAGTCCGTTGGGAAACGCTGCCAGCTTAATGTTATCACCCGAAAAACGCGATTGACGGGCTAGCTAAAGTAGCATAGTGTTATCACACTTTAAGCGATGGATAATTGCGCACAAACAGTTTTAAGACACATAGATAGTTACAGTATACTAAAAATATACATAAAAATGACTTTTTTTCTAATACAGATGATGATCCACCAATGTGTCATAAAGTCCTGCATTGGAGGACGACCTACTATCAGTTTTGAAAGGCACCTATAAATGTATTATTATTATTATCATCATTTTTTTCTGTCGCCTTAAACAGGGGTATCAAAGTGATTTTTTTTGGTCGCAGACCACATTGTTTTTATGGTTTCCTATCGAGGGCCGTTATGAATTTGGGGAAGCCATTAGAATGTTTAATCCCCTCCACATATTACATATAGAGCGCACAACAAATTAATAAATAACTAGTTTTCACATCTAAAGTCAAGAATAAAACACTGTTATTGTGGTTTACATCCAAAAATATGACACTTTGGTTCGGATTTTAGAAAGCATCATGGAATTTCACAATGAATTCGCTTTCGCGGGCCGAAAGAATGATGTGGCGGACCGGATTTGGCCCTCGGGCCTTGACTTTGACACCTGTGCCCTTAGATATTGGTGACTAGTATCGGTAGCCTCAACGAATTAAAATATATCAGCTACTAGAATTAGCCTGGAATGGAATCATGGCATTTGCATTCATCTCAATGGGGAGACGTTTTTTTCCAGCCACATAAACATGAAATATGTATTTTGAAGAAGAAAAAAATAAGTGCATATGCCATGTTTTCTCTTTTGATCGAGTATTTGACAGGATACACCATGAGCATGACTGACAACAAAAATGATACTACAAAGTGAATATGATTAAAACGACCTCCCTGCTCAGGACATCCGATTTAAATAAATCCACAAATGGACATTTGTGCGTTCCGTGCCACTTGTTAGATACACGTTTCACGTCAGCTGTTATTCCCCCCCCCCCCCCCCCCCCCCCCCCACACACACACAAAAAAGGGTCATAAAATGAACACGTTTACTGATTAAATGCGAAGACGTGCAGGGCAAATGAATGAAGGCACTCGGAATGTGACAGCTGGCTAAGCCCCACGGGTGGTTTAATCCCTTCAACCCTTGTTCGATTTACTGGTTTGTGGAGGTTTTTTTTGGGGTGAACATGAAGCCAAAAATGGGCATGCGTGTTTGCATGAGTCAACCAACCAACCCCCTTCAGCCCCCTCGCGCTTTAACAACGCGATTCTGGACGTGGAACAGAAGGACAGCCCAAAATAACGCAGGGTTAGTGGTTTAAAAAGGGGGGTTGGTGTTTTTTTTTGCTGCTAAGGTAAGGTCACCGAGCAAATGGCTTGCGAAAAACTGCGGATTTGAACTCACCTGATGCGGGAGAGCCGTCGATCAGCCTCGAGTGCAATAAAAAAAATGAAGAAGCTTTCGGTGGGATAAAATAAATAAATAACCAGGGATAAAATAAATAAAATGGCGTGTTAAAAAATAAACAAACAGAAGAAGGGGTAAACAAAAAGCTTACCCTGCTTTTTTCTCGTCTACGGTTCCTTCATCGCAGCTCTTTCTTATCGTGGAGTTTTTTTTCTTTCCTTCTCCTTGCAAGGAGCTCACGACAAAGCTGCTCAGCTATGTGTCCTCCATCCAAAGATTTGCAATCTCAAAAAAAATTAAGAGTATAGCGAGCGAGGACTTTGATTACAGCCACGCACGCGTCATAGCGGCGTGCAAAAAAAGCATGCCGAACTCAGCTCGATGTGCAAAAAAAATCGTGAAAAAAGAGCACCCAAAAAAATCCCTTTGACGTCTCCTGTTGAGTGTCCGGCCCGTGTAATCTTCCACGGAGGTATTTTGTTGTCGTCCCACCCCCGCTCCAGATTGTGCCCGAGTTTTCGGCCTCAACACAGCAGCTCTTTCTTCCTGCCAGGCAGCCAGCAGCCAATCAGAGAGCAGCGTTGGCGGGGGCTATCCGGAAGTCCAGGAGCGGAATTATGTTGAATGACTGGATTTGATTCAAATATCAATTTATCCATCATCCTGGGGTTGTTGACATTAATCTCCACCAATTTTATAAAGAGAGCATCCAAAACAACTAAAAGAAAAAAAAGCAGAAAAGCGAAATCAAAAGACAACCACAGAAACACATGCTATATTTCTCAGATAAATACTAGATGCTAGATGGCTTTATAGCTGGCTGGCTGGCTATCTATTAGCTAGATATCTAGCTGTCTGGCTATCTAGCTATCCAGCTGACTGGCTAACTATCTATTAGCTTTCTATAAGCTATCTAGCTGGCTCAATAGCTGTCTATTAGCTAGTTATGTAGCTAGCTATCATTTAACTATCTAGCTATATAGCTGTCTAGCTAGCTATTTACTGTGTGCCGAAGAGGACGAGGTTTCTGGGCTCAGACAACATTTGGAAAAGTCTGAGAAAGAACGAAACGATTTGAGTCAAACGGTGGCAGAGCTGGAGGTAGCAGAGCTGAAGATGTTGAGGTTTTCTTTGGGAGTGACCAGGTTGGATAGGATCAGGAATGAGCCCATTAGAGGGACAACTCCTATTCCTATTAGAGGCTTTGGAGACCAAGTCAGAGAGGCCAGACTGAGATGGTTTGGACATGTCCAGAAGAGAGTGACTATATCGGGAGTAGGATGCTGCAGGAGGTATATGGATGTGGTCAAAGAGGACATGAAGGTAGGTGGTGTGAGGGAAGAGGATGCACAAAACCGGGATAAATGGAGGACATTGATTCGCTGTGGCGACACCTGAGGGGAAAAGCCGAAAGGAAAAGAAGAAGAAGAGGAGGTGGACGCCTGCGAAACTAAAGTATTCCTACGCACACACACACACACAAACACGCTGGCTAGCTAGCTAGCTAGCTATCTATTCACCATCTAGCTGGATGGCTATCTAGCTAGGTATCTGTTGGCCATCGATTGGCTAGCTAGCTAGCTTTCTATCCATTTGAGTTACTTCCGGGTTGGGTGAACGCTGGTGCATGTGGCTGCCGCTGCTCAGCCACAGAAAAACTTATCCTGTGACCGTAAAGTGACCTTGACAGTTTTGAAAGGTGCTTATGAATGAAATGTATTAATATTATTATTAGCTATCTATTAGCTAAATCGCTAGCTTTCTGTCTATTTGAGTTACTTCCGGGTTGAGAGAACACAACCCACACCATGATGAAAGCATAAACAAATCCAACCGTGCACTCACATCAGTGCGTTAAAACGGCGGGTCACATTTCAACGTCCTTTGTGTGTTTGGCTAATTACGTGCGCAGGCAAGTATAGTAATAGCATTTCAAATGCATTTAGCTGCAGAGTCGTCTCCACCCCCTCCCTTTTCTAATGCCACTAATGTGAGGTTTTTATCATATCAGCGGCGAGTAGAAGCCTGTTTTTCTTCACAGGTGAGAAAAGATGGAACGAAAGATTGTCACGCCCAGCATGGTGCACTTCCATGCAAAACGAACCGCCGTGGATTGTTAATATTCCTAAAAGACCATCAGTGAAGCCCACCTCCCTGGTTTTAAATACATTAAAAGAATGTACAAACATAGGGAAGAATCTTCAACGTCAATACGCAAAGGTCAAGATGAGTCACTGCCAGACGATGTGCAAAAATATGTCCACTCCAGTGCCAGGGTTTTTGTCATTGTCACTCAAATTCAAAGGGCCCACAGAATATTGACTTTTAGGACTTCAAAAACATTCAATATAGCGTTACAAACCATAGAAATTCTTCTTTCATCAAAAAAAGAGTTAATTCCTAAATTATATGGGTCTGGAGTTATAAGAGCTTGAAATGGGGGCAGCTGTACAAAATACAATATATTAATAATAATAATAATGATACATTTCCTTTCTAAGCGCCCACTCAAACCGGAATAACTCAAATAGATAGCTAGCTAACTAGCTAGCTAGCTATCTATTAGTTGTCTATTAGCGAGCCAGCTAATTAGATAGTGAATAAATAGCAAATAAATAGCTAATGATGTAGCCAGCTAGTTAGATAGCAAATAGATAGCAAATAGATAGCGAGCGAGGTAGCGAATAGATAGCAAATAGATAGCAACAATAAAATACATATTGTACATATTCGTTTATGTAGCGCTTTAACAACAAAATGATCACCGTCCGATTCAAATATTGTCGCGCCTGAAATTGTGTGAGGTCTAACTACAGCTTTCTATTTCACTTTAATTGAGTTTTAACCCCCCCCCCCCCCCCACCCGTGGTTTCAATCCACATTCATTTTATTCCTACCTTTGATCAAGTAACGCCTACTTTGTAGCCACACTCTCTTGGGATTGCATCATGGATCAAAATGGAACTTGGCTTCGGCAAGCTTAAAAAAAATGCCGTGTTACCGTGGGAACTTAACACGTTATTTCGGCGAAGACTACAATACAGTGTGAGAGATTTCCGTATCGTCTGCTCAAAATGCTAACGGGAGGATCAACGCTAACTGACCGCGGCGTGGCGGCCTAGCTTCAAAGCTTCAAGAGGAAAATTAATGTTATACTTTATTACTTTTTTCTATAACCCTCTGCTAGCACCTAGGTGTTAAATTCAAGCGATAGCATTGAAATCATAAATGTCCAGACCTCTCCGTGGCTACACTGGACCAAGGCCGCAGGTGTAACAAACAGAGCTGAGGGGAAGCCCAAAATGAGATGGCTTGATAGAAGCTAATTCTATTAGTGTTCATTATCAGAGAACACAATGAGTGTGGGGGAGGGGGAGCACGCAGGTGATATATTACAGTACGCTAATGAGGCATCAGTGGATCACTGCGACAATTACGACGATGTCAAGATCAGATACGTGACAACAATCCGACGGACGGGGTGCGGTATGCTAACAATTTATGGGACATATACAGAAATCAGAATCATCTTTATTGGTCAAGTGTATAGAACACACAAGGAATTAGTCTTCGGTAGATCATGCTACACTAGTAATTTGGCTAACCTACACTGACCAATCATAGAAAAGAGGTTTTCCAAAATGATTTTTCTTAAAATGACACTGGAATGTGACTCTGGATTGCGGATTTTGTATTTGGTTAGTGTGGATCGTATCCCTTTGGAGGAAGTCATAAGTACAAAAGATCTGTTTTGTAGCTAGCGATCGAGGTTGCTGCACAGGGTTTGGTAGGTAATATATTTGGGCAATTCCTTTACACAGGCGTTCGATGAGCACCCCAAGTACAAGGTACACACGGGGGAGATGTGTGTATAGAGCTAAAAGCTTCCTCTCGGGAGAATTCAGAGTGTCATCCAGAATTTGCCTGTTTGCGGGCCCAAATAAAAACCCGACGGTGAAGTCAAATAAGGAGTTTGTTTGGGATAACAGAAGCTGTCGTGGTGCCAGAAAACAAGGAGGAGGAAGGAAGGGGAAAATGATCATGTACCAGATCATGCCAGGGGGGGTTGACTGAACAAGGCGGCATTGTTTTGGAGTGAAGGTGCTGCCGGATGATAAGTGATGGCAAACTGTCAAGAGGAAGCAGGGCAGGTTTTGTGGGAGTAAAAAAAAAGACTGTGATGGATGATCGCAGACTTGTATTATCAGCTCTTGTCGTTGACTCTGCTTCGTCAAGAGTATAGAAAGTGCAGAGACTTGGGAGACTTTGGTTCCTGGTAATGGAAAGGTCTTCAATTTTGGCAATGGCCAATATAGATCTGCTCAATTATGTGCTATCCTTGACAAATTTTTAGACCTTGACATAATAGAAGTGGGCACAGGATATAGCCCTGGGGGGGTTCCTGCGATTTCTGCCCACCAGGGATCTAGTAATCCACGGGCAGATGACATTAAAAACATTGACCCAAGAGAGGATTACCAGGAGGGTGGTAGCTATGTAGTCCCTACTTTGTCAGGGTGTTTTTCAGATGTCGCGCGGCCCCTTGTTGCTAGCATAATCCCATCGACGCACACAACAGGATTTAGGATCACAGAGATTTTGAGGGGGAGGTGGATCTTTGAGATGTGGAAAATGGAGTCCGGCACAAACATCCGGTCTATGGAAGATTGAAAGATGGGAAGACTTAACGCAGTGTGGACCAGAATACGGCGGGTTTATGTTGAGTATACGTGTAAAGCAGCTGCCATGAGGAAAGAAGACCTTGAGCAGGCTCGACAACCCTTCCTCCTCCTCCGGGGATTAAATGAAAGACAACTCTCGGTGCCATGCAGTAATTACTAACATCAATATGGAAATATCGCCATGGCAATTGACGACATGCCGCTGCTGGTTCCTGCAATAACCTTGACAAAACATATTTCTGCTTCTTCTGTGTTTGATTTTGTTTTGACGACTTGGCTGCGGTCTGGAGAAGGTTTTAATATGGTAGGAATCCGAATTTCGATTGCGGCGTGTAGGCAAAAATGTAGAATTGATGTGCAAAAATGCTCGGAACGGTATATAAAAAATACGAAGTACTTTTGGAAATCAACTGCTTGCCTAATGCCAGCGTGAGTCGCTGCCGCGGTCACGCATTTACGAGCTTTTTAAAAGACTCCCTCTGATCCGCCAGAAGTCAACAAGGACAGAGGTGCCAAACGACAGAGCCCACTTAAGTCTCCGCGGTCGACGCGCATACCTCTCCACAGTTCTCAGCATGCTTTGCGTCTAAAGCTGAGACAAGGCTACTTGAAGGGGGGTAGGGTGGGTGGCTTCGTCAAGTGGGCTAACGCAGCGCCATGCCAAGTGCGACAGGCCGAGAGAAGACCTTGCGTCAGTATCTCGGCTCTCGCTCTGACTGAGACTCGTCTAGGGGAGACTCTGCGGCGAATATCTCCCTAGCAAACACACCTTAAAATAGAAATCGGGGACAACCTCCCCTTTCGTGTTGACTCTACCCCGAAGTACTTCAATTGCCTGATATCTATCAATGTCGGGTTAGCCTATACATTTATATTGTGTCTATAAAAGGTAAACCGGTGCTACGACGACACATAACAAGCACTGAACCGTTGATCAATTTGTGTCAGTGTGGAAGAACCTTTACGGTCCATCCCTGAGGCGTAACTTGCCTTCAACGTGTTAAGATATAAAAACGCAGGAATAATATGGTCCTGATGTGACGGGTATACAGTACAGTACCTTGACTTAAGAGTGCCTCGTCGTATGATTTATTTTACTTTTTGCAATCAAAGTAATAAGTTACTGAAGTTGCTGTCGGTGTTCAGTTTTTTGTTCTTTTTTAGCAACTACCGAAAGAGCTACCGAAAGAGTCATGTGACACTGTCGTACTGAAATATGAAAAACATATTAGTCAAAAAACTAAAAGTCCGCCATTAGCGTCCGTTAAATGTCCGTGTGTCCGCCCCACGAGCGCATATGTTGGCGTTTGCATGTATATTGCCTTGCGTGGCGTTTATTTATAACAAACGTGGGAGGACTGACTCAGCTAGCTATCCAATGCGAATGTTTGAGCGTAGGAGGGGGTCAGGTCAGAGCTCGATGCGTTGGATGAGTCCTTGAACAGACACATCGTGACGGTCCTCTGGGAGCTTAGCAGCTTGGTGTAAATTGATCCTGGATGGAGGATTTCGCCGGTGCTAGCTTACATGCTACTATAGCTACATACTAGCATTTTAAGTTGTAAAAAAAAAAAAAAAAAAAAAAAAAAAAAAAAAAAAAAACTGAAATAATTCTTTGAATTACATTCTCTATTTTATTTTGTGCTTTGTGTATGGGTTCGTTCGGATACAAAAGACGTTTGTCATCGTTTCAAGAGATATGTTAGTACGCTTATTCGCAAGGACGTTAGCGTTGCTGCGGCAAGAACAGAATGTGCCTGGTATGATCCAATACAAGCGCTATTTTGATTACATTTTCCAGATGCCGTCGATACTGGAGAGAGTGGGAGGATGAAAACCCCAGCGGCTAACATATTGCCACGCAAATGAGAAACGTGCTGGTTCTAACAATGCTGATTGTTGGTTGAACAAACGTCTGGTGAACAAATGAGCGCTAATGAGCAGCGGAGGAAATTTCAAACTCCATGACCCGTTTTGTTCTTTTAGCCTTCGGGGTCAGAGTCGTCGAGAAGTCGACGATGATCGAGAGTGTATGCTAAAAATGAGTTGGCGGTAATTGGGGGCAAAGAGGACAAAAGGACAGTCGGGGTCAGTGAATATTCACCCTGGGTAACACCGCATGTATATTTGTCAATGTCAGGGATTTCAGGGATGCGAACGATGAAGCGGTCGAGTTGCGGTAAAAAGTTAAGATGCCCAATATTGTTTAAATCAGACATTTCCAAAATCTGGGGCCAAATGAGGCCGATGGTCAATTTTCATCGGGCCCATGGAATCAAAAACGTCTGGCCCGCATGTACAATTAAGTCATTCACTGCCAGACGGTGTGCAAAAATGCATCCACTCCAGTGCCAGGGTTTTTGTCATTGTCACTCAAATTCCAGAACCCACAGAATATTGAGTTTTAGGATGACATAAACATTTAATACGGCGTTAAAAACCGTAGACTCTCTTCTTTCATCAGACAAAAAGAGTTAGTTCATAAATGATATGGGTCTGGAGTTATCCGGGCTTGAAATGGGGGCAGATGTACAAAATACAATACAATACCAATTGTGGGAAGGGAGGCAATGTCTCCAAAATTGTTCAGTCAATAGGAACGCGCTGCCAAAATGTGAAATTAATCAAGAGTGAATTCCCAAGTTATATAAGTCTGGACTTATATGAGCTTGAAATGAGGGTGGATGTCCAAACTATTGGTTTATATAGCGCTTTAACAACAGCTGAAGCTGGAACAAATGGCTAACATGGAATAAAAGGGAAATACTGCCCCCTTGCGGAAAAGATAAAACATTGGAAGAGGCTGTAGCCAGCGCTTTATCGGCACCCAAGCATGAAAAAATTCAGGAATGGCGCTATATGTCATATTTTCAATTCCCATTTTCAATAAATTTGTGAATGGCAGAGAATGAGTTAAATACTACTTAAAAGTTGATGTGAATTAATTTCAAAATTTGCCATCAAACTTTTCAAACAGCAGGGGTGCTCCCATGTGAGGAGCTGAGGAGGGGTAGGTGGTATTCACGCTCACGCTCGACTCGTATTAAAGCAAATAAAATGTGCCAAACTGTGAAATCCCCATCGGGCTTGATAGCAGGACAAAAGGAAGACTTTGCTCGGGTGTTCTCTGGATGATAAAAACAGATGCTCGTTTCCCCTCCCCGCTGAGCTACGCTCTGTTTCACCCGTCTCAAGAGGGGGTGCGGCGGGTGGGGAGGAGGAAAGGGACTGGGGCGGAACGTGGGGGGATGGGGGGGGGGTTGCAGGGCAACTCCTTGTAGACTGGTCTCAAAATGTTGTCAATAAAATAATACCTTCCACCAGATTTAAAATAAATAAATAAATAAATAAGGGCCACGGCACGTTTAAGCTGTTTGTTTACGGTTAGCTGAGCATCAGAAATAATCGCCACATGCTGCTTCACCACGTTCAGAGATGGGATGATTTGATGACTGCTTGCAGCTCTGGGAAATTTCCATCTGCCAAAGATATTTTATGTTTTCTGCGCTTTCCTTCCATTTGATCATTTCAAATCATCACCGGTGACACACGCATACGCTCAATGGCGTTTTTGAACCTCGACTTTCTTTGCTCCGATTTTTTAGCAATTCTGAATTATTAATAACCAGTGACGTATTTTAGAAAGTACGATTTATCTTTGCACTTGGTGTCAATCTATCAAAGAAACTCATCAAATATATTTTTTCTTGATATGACGGCAGGGGAGGTTAGATGCTAGCTAGCGGTGGGGGGCTTTTTTTTTTCTTCTTGGACATTGATTTGTTTTAGCTTGCCTTCCCCGTTAGTTGGCGGCGAGCGAAACGGAGACGCTTCCATTCACGGTAATCATCTTTTCCAAAGTCACCTTGCGCGAGCGAGCGAGCTGTAAATAAATTTTATTCTTGTGGAATTTCAATGGTCCACCTTTGACGCTGGCAGCTGTCAAACAGCCTCCTTGTTATTGTTTGTGCCAAATATTGCCATGGCGATGACGTAACAGGCGGCGTTGTCTTCTTGCGGCGGTTCACATCGTCATTAGCGTCAAAAGCATCTGGGCGACATTGTACACTTTGCGAGTTTTTTTTCAAAACGGGCTTGATTTAATTTACATTAGCTGTGACCCTCTTAAAGTCAGACTGAAAATCAATTTGGGAAGCGATGGTAAGACGGTAGTGGGCAGGGCTAAATTTGGATGTCTTTGCACTTGACTTTTTTGTCCTGTGTTTTGCGTGTTTTTATTTATCTAGCTATTCAGCTATCTATCTATCTCGTTAGCTATCTCGCTATTTACCTGGCTACCTACACACAAGCGAAGCTAGTTGAGAGATCTCACTACCCCCCTGATCACCATCTTTCACTTTATCACTATGTCACAAAATCAATTTTCTTGCATCATCAGCACCCCCCCCCCCCCCCCGATCGCACGGTGGGGTGCCAAGCGATAGGCAGAAGAGCACGGTAGACGATGGATGTTCCGCCGTGGCGCCGCATGCACACAAAGTAGTGACATTCACATAAAACCTTCCCTCCGACCGGGAAACAGATCAATTGGAACATCCCGCGTTCTCCTTTGTTGATATTTCGCAGCGGGGGCGGAACCTTTAGAGCCTTTATGATAGCAAATAAACTAACAAAAACGCAAAGACAAATGTCGGTGTACCAAACAGCCTACTTTGTTAATGATTAGCTAATCTACCACAGGCAGCCATATTTGGTTGGTCCCTAACCAAGGCAAAGATGAGCTAGGCTAAGCTCACCGAGCATAGGGTAGTCTCACCTAGCCTAGGGAAAGACAGGTGAGGCTATTCTAGCATAGGCAAAGACGGTCTAGGCTAAGCTAACTTAGGCCAGGCAAATACGGGTGAGGCTTAGCGAGCCAATCTTAGGTGAACATGGATGAGTCTCAGCTAGCCACTCTTAGGTAAGAGACAGGTGAGGCTAAACTAGCCTAGCCCAAGCAAAGAAATACCAGGCTAAGCTAGCCTAACCTAGGCTATACTGACACATTGACGAGGTACACACTGACAAACTGATTTTTTTCCTCCACTCTCAAACACGCGCTAAACAAAGATTGGCAAACGCCGCCACAGAGGCTGCGAAACGCAGACAATAGCGCTCGTGTAGCCCATTAACGCGTGGCCGTCTTGCGTACGCTCATTAACTCCGACCCGTATGCCATGAATTTCACCACTAATATGGCACCAAGTGCACTTTGCAAACAACTGACGGGCCCCCTTTTCATTTCTCCATTAACGTACCAGCTGCATATATTCTTGTCGCATTATTACGCGCCGTGGAATTGAATTGAAAATATTGTCGCAAATAGTGTTCTACTCCGGCAGACAGAGCTCGGTATTAATATATCAACACCGCCGCCCCACGCCCGCCGTCAAGGTTTGCTATGTCCCAAACTGTGCTAGCAATATACGTGATAGATGTCGCCTATGCTACGATAACACTCATATTAGATGCAGGTGAGCGGCTCGCTGATGCTTGTCACTCTGTATTGCCTTCATTTCGCTCGCTCGGGCCTTGCTTGGAATATCAAGGGAGGGTCGCGGGGGGTGGGGGGCAAAGTCTGTATTAACGCCGGAGGCTTGACCGGATCAAAGGTATCTATTTAAAGCAGATGCGGTACAGTGTTTGCTTTATGTTAAGCCCCTGTGGTTGTTGGTGCGCAAAGCAGGCATATATTCTTTATCATCTGCGCCGAAATGCTCGTAATTATAATAATAATAATACATTTCATTTATAAGCGCCTCTCAAGGTCACTTTCCAGTCACAGGATAAGTTTTTCTGCGGGTGAGCAGCAGCAGCCACACGCACCAGCGTTCACCCAAACCGGAAGTAACTCAAATAGAATAGTAAGACAAAGAGATAGAAAGCTAGCTAGCAAGCCAATAGATAAATACTAGCTAGACAGCCTATTAGAGTTTACTGAGTTATGCGGAGTAGTTACGAAAGTCTTTTTTTGGGTATGCTTAGTGGTCAAATTGCAGAAAATGGATCTGAAATTGATTTTTTTTTTCATGCTTGGGTGCTGATAAAGCGCTAGCCATGGCCTCTGGCAATGTTTTTCCCTTCCACCAGGGGGCAGTATTTCATTTTTTTCCCATGTTAGAGATTTGTTTCAGGTTCAGCTGTTGTTAAAGCACTATATAAATCCATATGTATTGCATTTTGCATAGCTGCCCATATTTCATAATAACTCCAGACCCATATAATTTAGGAATTAACTATTTCTGATGAAATTAGAGAGTCTACGGTTTCTAACGCTGCATTGAATGTTTATGTCGTTCTGAAACTCAATATTCTGTTGGTCCTGGAATTCAAGCGACAATGACAAAAACCCTGGCAAAATCTGTTGTGAAACATTGACGTTTCTCCCGGGCAGGATGTGATGCAAGAGAAGGATACCCGCAACCCTTTCGGAGGAAGTACGAGTTAGGGACTCCATCAAGCCTCCAACACAATCAGCGCTTTGACCCGCTAGCACACGGCGTCTCGAATGGAAATGAACTCACTGATGAAGTGACGCTGAGCTTGAAAGAGAGTGTGTATGTGTGAGAGTGTGTGAGACAGTGTGTATATGTGTGTGTGTGTGGGGGGGGGGGGGGGGGGATACAGCCGTGGCAATCCGGAGCTTGTTATGCATCTCGAGAATGAGTATAGCACTGCTTTGAACTATGGAGCTTTTTTTTCAGAGCTTTTTGGATTAGATGCGGGTGTCGCCCATACCTGACGGCGGTCAAAGGTCACGACCTGGGGTGTATTCGGTATACATACTAATGCGGCTTTCACGGGGGCAAAGGGGGGATTTCTTCATCGAGTTGTGGTTTATTTTCTCTGGCTTTTTTTATCCCTATGCTATGAGCGGAATGAATCGGTCAGCCGTGAAGATAACTTTTACATATATTAATTCCCGCCCATTACACTAGCTAATGGTGTTAGCAATCGAATAAGATCTTTTTTTAATATAACCCATTTAAACGTAGTTAAAGCCATGCAAAGGACGCAATGATTAAAATGCTGCAAATTGTAGATTGAATATCCAGAATAAGGGGGGGGGAGATCGTTCATAGCATGACACCATATCCTTCCGTGTGCAAGTTTCCAAAAAATAAATAAATATGATAAAACGTTGAAAAAGTCGGCCATTTGTCACAAATAATTTAACATTCATCTCCCCAGCTTGCCTCTTTAAGTCTGTTTCCAGGTTGTCGTCAACCTCCACAGCTGGTGTTTATCCTAGCTTAGCAGGACATCGCGTTTGTCTCAGGGACTCCAAGGGAAAAGGGAGCTGCTTCATTTCAACCCCCCGTCCACCCCAAACTCCAAACCCTTCCCATCCTGCTCCCACGAGTTCCAATTTGGTTAAATATTTCCGGAAATCGAGGTTCGCGAACGGATTTTTGTTGTGTGCAATGAATTATGAGGTTTGGTGTTTGTGTTCATAAACACAATGTTCAATCCTGTATCTTAAAATGGAAGTTCAAATACGTCTAGTATGTATGGCTTCATTATTAAACCATTACTATTTACTAATTACTAATAAAGCCCTTAGTAAGTATGGCTTTATTATTATTATTATTATTATTATTATTATTATTATTATTATTATTATTATTATTATTATTATTATTTGTTATTTTATGTTATTATTTCTGTTATCATTTATTCATTTATTTTATGTCATTTATTTATTTAGTTTTTTAATTTTATTTATTTAATTTTATTATGTAGTATTGTATCTTATTTGAATTTATTTATTTTATTGATTTGATTTATTTGATTTATTCCATTTATTTTATTGATTTACATTTATTTAGTTTGGTTATATTTTATTGTATTTGATTGTATTTTATTTATTTTACAGTATTTACTTTTTTAATTTATTGTATTTAATGTTTTATTCTGTACATTTTATGACACCATAAAATTATTAAAAAAAAAATATTATTATTATTTATAATTATTTTCATTGTATGGTATTTTAATTATTTATTTTTTATTAGGTACATTTTATGTACCTTAAAATGGGATTTTATTTTTTAAATTTTGTTATTTTATGATATTATATATTATTTTATGTAATTTTAGTTACTTTATTTAGTGTATTTTATTTTATTTTATTTTATAACGGGATCTCATTTTCTACTTAGCACAGGCAGTTTTTAAATCCATCCAGTGTAGTGAATGGGAGTCTATTATAAACTGCTTGCCGATGCGTGGATAGCACCTTGATCCATATGCATCAAACGATACGCTCTTCAGCCCTTTCCTGTTGTTATTTATTTATATTTTGCTTTGAAAAATAGCCCCCCCCAAAAAAAACTCATACATAAAGACCTACTCTACCCCCTACGCTTGAGCTAAATAAAGGCTTTATTTTTCGTATTGCACTCAACGTCCGAAAAAAAAAAAAACTTTATTGAAAAAAAAAACATGCACACTTATACGGACGAGTAGCTCAGTGAATATATTTAGCAACGTGGGCATAGTCGCTACACTCTAAATGTTCAATATACTTGTTAAATAATAGATCTGCACGGAACAACATCTCGATCGGAATATCGATACGACGATAATCATCCACCTCAGTTCATATGAACTTTGGGGGGGGGGGGGGGGTAAAAAGTTCTATCGATGGTATGATTTGTAAGTCGTTGAAAACTGAATACTGTACCGGATCAATATTTTTGTATTATGCATGAGGAAAAAATACATCCGTGCTGTTCCGAGATAACGTTTGTAATGTATGGCTTGGTTATGCAATGTGAATGAGTAGCAGGTTAGCAGGAATGGATTTATTGAAAGCGGGGGTGGAATGGGGGCGGTGTGTGTGTGTGTGTGGGTGATTGAAAAAGAACTTCCATAGGCCCGATGCAGCGGGGTGTCTTGCCAAAATAACGCGGAGGCAGTTTATCTCGTCCGCCGGCTCTCTAAAATGCGCCGAATGACTCAAGCGGAAGACCTTACCCAACACTTTCTTTTTTGCTGGCATCCAATAATACTTTGCTATTGTCTCATCTATAAAAGCGCCCGTTAGAAATGTCTGCCCGTGCTTTTATAACCACATTTTTTTCTCTGACTTTCTCCAAAGACATAGAAAGCAAGCTAGCCAGCTAATAGATAGCTAATAGATAGCCAATAGATAGCTAGCCACTTAGATAGCTATATAGCCAGCTAGCTAGATACACTAAGCCAGCTTTCACTCAACCCGGAAGTAAAATGACGATAGCATGTCCTCGGCAGTCTGGAAAGTGAAGTGAAAGCACAAGACGAGAAGGGTGATTAAAAATGAATAAGACGATCCATTTTATGCCTCTTTTACTCACGCTCATTATTCTTAATGCAGGTGGCGGGGGGAGGGGAGTGCATGTACTTCATTTTTGTTCAAGTCGTACACCCAAACTTCTCTCATTTAGTCATTTCCGCGTCTACGCTAGCTCGCAGTTTGACTATTTGTTTTCCGCAATGACTTTATCTTGAAGGTTACAAGATTGATTTTGTCCTTTCGGAATCATTTCTCCGGAGTGAACCCAAACGCCTCATCATCCTCTTCGTCGCTATTAATACCCCATCTGTCCTTGTATTTAGTCACAAACATTAGCGACTCGATGTTTATTTAATTAGCGGGGCGCTTTGCCACTCTTATTTTGTGTTTCTTATGAACAGAAACAAGGCAAGACAAACCTCAAGGGGGTTGGCGTACCTCCCAATCTAGTCCCGAATCTCCTTTTGATACATTTTTTGTTTGCTTTTATCACGTGGCCTTGGTTTAAGGACTCTGTCAGGAAGGAGAACAATTTGACTCTCTGTCTAATTAGTTTCTCGCCGCCTACTCTGGGACTATATATCACAGTCCTGGATTTTCTTCTTTATGGTCTAAAACAGTGGTTCTTAATCAATGACTGAGTCCATTAACTGCAGATTAGACTGAGGGGTGGACCTCTGCATGCGGTGGAGGATCCACCAAACCCCCGAGACCGACTGACCGAACCTGTGGGGTTCGATCGAACCCAGTTTACAAACCATTGGTCACAAAGTATCATTTTGAGATTCCCGCATCGGATTGCGGCAGGGTCATTGAAGACGGTATCCCACGACTGTGGAGGTCTCATTTCGGACCGAGGTTAAAAGTTCTAATAGGGGTGATGTAGGTATCTACGCGGGAGATTCCAATACCCACCACCCAAGCACCCGCCAGCGGCCCAGTGACGTTTTGACGTTTAGCGGCATCCTCGGAAATGAAACAATGATGTCCCAGAGGCGGACGTTTATTCATTTCTTCTATCAGAAAAGCCGGAGGTTACAAAAGAGGGCCGGCGTGTCGAGAGTCGCCGTAAGGGACAATAAATCATGCAGGAGAAGAACTGCCTAAGGACCCCGGAACACTGTGGATGGAATATCTAAGCGAGGGTGGAGGGGGGAAGGTGAACGAGGGATGGGGAAGGGGTGGCTGTGTCTTGGAGTACACAACCCAGATAAAGAGAAGTGCGCTGGGCATAAATAAAGAGTAGAATACGAAGGTGAGATGTGAGAAGGTGTACGTCGCAAAAGGGGACGGCACTTGGACCCGGTTGTCGATTTACTTAGCGCAGTGGTTCTTAACCTGGGTTCAATCGAACCCTAAGGGTTTGGTGAGTCGGTCTCAGGGTTTCGGTGGATCCCCGCCACAGAGGTCCACCCCTCAGTCGAGACTGCAGTTAGTAGGCACAGTCATTGAAATAAGGGTTTGATGAATGAGCATATGAAACTGGTGGGGTTCGGTACCTCCAACAAGATTAAGAACCACTGCATTAGTGGGTCGACCTGCGGTGCAAAGGTACCGGGTTTCATTCCACCTGTGGTATTCCTGTGTAGAGTTTACATGTTATCCGCCGCGTGGGTTTTCTCCGGGTACTCTGGTATCCTCCCATGCGTGGTTAGCAAAGAGTCTGCAATGTCTCAATTGGGAATAGCGGCGCCTTTCGCGGTGAACGCTTGCCGCTGAATGGAGGAGGGGTGGTGGGTTGGTGGGGGAGGGTGGAACACACCGCTTGCAGAAATTTAATGAGTACATTACACTGAATGTGATGAGTAAGGAGGACTCATTCCTCCCCTTGTGGAAACGCCACAAAACCTGCCCCAGAAAGCCGCGGCGCGTAAACAAAATGGCGCTCGGTGGTAAATAACGTACAGGCATGCAGAACGTTTTGGGGGTGGGGGGGGATAAATGCAGTTAAGCGTGTGGGGGTGGGGGATAGATAGGGGGTGCGTAAAAGGAAGGTGAGTGCTATGGTGGCGTGGGCTTTAATGAAGGTTGTGAAGATGATTAATGAGCGCTTGATGGGGCGAAAGGCAAAGGGGCGCCGCCTCGGAATTTCTTTTGCCGCTATCAGGAGAGGCGAAAAAAAACAACATTTTGGAATTACAGTCGTGGGGGGACGACACAAAGATGACACCGACCAATCACGTAATTTGAACAGACCTAGTGAGGCACTTTTTAAACTCTAATATACTGAGAAAAAAACATAACTAAATAAATACACTAAATAAATAAATACATAAGAAAAATGATTTAAATTAATTAATTAAAATAAGTAAATACCAATAAAACCTACACCCACATGCACTTTTTTGGGCATTTTACCATGGCGATTATTCATCCAAATGCTCTGACTCGACCCATCTTATGTCACTTAGCTTGAGTCAAATGCATTTTTCTATTGCACGTTTCATGTATTTATTTATTGATTGATTTATTTTCCCCATGCTTTGAGTCAATGGAAACAAAGCACATCCTGTCCATTATCGCGGCTAAATTAGTGTCGGGCTACATTCTCGGCGCCGTGCTCCATCCAACAAAGAGAGAGAGACTGATGATGATACTCCACGGTCCAAATTGCAGCCTCCTAAAAATATTATAATGACACATTTTTTTTGATGGGATGACTGATGTAATGACAATAGTTTATGCGCACACACATATTTATGTTTGGCATATATCCTCACTCTCTAGTCGCTTGTGTTTGACGGACAGTCGGTTAGCCGGGCAAGCAAACAAACAAGCACGGCGGCGCTGAGCACAACCTCCGCCTCTCATTGACCATTATCTTGTCAAAAGGTCATTATGGGATGACTCATCCACCTCTGTGTGTGTGTGTGTGCGTGTGTGTGTGCGTGTTTGTGTGTTTGTGATGGGAATAAATTAAAGTCGGTGTCGAAGCACAAAGCATCAGAGGGGAAAATGGCCGCCGCAAAGTAGTGGATTACTGAGCGCGAGGAGTAGATGTCGAACATTGGACGTTTTTCGGCGGTGAAATGACCTTTGAACCTAATAGCACACATATTGATCGGTTATACTGCAAAGAACCAGGGAAGAACGACGAAATAATCTCTTTCGGTTTAATATTACGCAAAATCATTCATTTTATTAGCTATCTAGCTGGCTATCTAGCTAGCTATCTATTAGCTATATGGCTATCTAGCTGACTGACTTTCTGGATCTGTTAGCTGTCTGGCTATCTATTGGCTATCTAGCTGGCTCGTTATCTATCTAGCTAGCTATTAGCTATCCATTAGCTAGCTAGCTCGCTTTCTATCTATTTGGGTTACTTCCGGGTTGAGTGAACGCTGGCGCGTCTGGCTGCCACTGCTCACCCACAGAAAAAAACCTATCCTGTGACTGTAAAGTGACTTTGAAAGTTTTGAAAGGCGCTTACAAGTGAAATGTATTATTATTATATAAACAAATATGTATGTATTATATTGGATTTTGTACATCCTTCCCCATTTCAAGCTCAGATATCTCCAGACTCACATTATTTAGGAATTAACTTTTTTTTCGGAGGACCACTGTGACTTTTCTTTCATGTTTTATATTTTACTCACACACACACCTCAACTCAGATTGTATCATCCCCCTATTAGCATAATGCTAACTACAAGAAAAAAATGGAACCCCCAATCCGCATTTATCATCTTCTGCGTTGCCTTTTTGTATTTGAACAACCTTACATTTACCTCCCCTAAGGCGATGGCGCACTTGCACACTGCAAATTGTTTGTTTGCTCGCTTTCAAAATACCCCCCACCACCCACCCCCGCGCCACGTTTTCACCAAATAGCAATAAGAGTCAATTCCAAGGCACATTTTCCTTCGACAGACACACACCAAATCCTGTGCTTTCACAAATGGAGCCAAAAATTGTTCGGTGATTGTTTGGTTATGCCGAGGTATTGAAGTCTTTTTTTGCTATCATCATCATGCCAATGGAGTAATTTTGTAAAAAAGACTTCAGAAGACACTATTTCTTTTTTTTTTTGTAGGGCAGTGTTGATATTTCTCATTGAAGACATTTTTTTTTAACAACGAACAACTAAAGGGGAGCCAGAGGGGAAAAAATGGCCTCCATCGTCCCTTTATAGTATGATATAATTCCTCGTAAAATCCGGGATGAGACTTCTGCACAGTGAGGACTTCATTTAAAACGGAAATATAAAAAAAAATGCATAAAATAAAATGAATGACCCCAAGGATCCAGAATTACGGCATATTATACGCATCCTATTTTTTTCTGTCGCTGAAATTAGGAGATTGTAATGGGAAGGCCCTATCGGGTGCTGGTGAAAATGGCTGTCATGGCCCATAAACTTAACCAACGGCAAGCAATTCCTTTGGACATAATCCCATTTCCTGAACCGTTAATAATATTAATAATAATAATACATTTCATTTAGAAACGCCTTTCAAAACTCTCAAGGTCACTTTACAGTCACAGGATAAGTGTTTTCTATGGATGAGCAGCGGCAGCCACACGCGCCAGCGTTCACTCAACCCGGAAGTCAATAGAAAGCTAGCTAGCCAGCTAGTAGATAGCTAATAGATAGTCAACAGATAATTCGCTAGATAGGTAGCCACCTGGATAGTTTTCTAGCTAGCTAGCTATATCGCTACATAGTTAGCTAATACACTGAATGTCACTAAAATACACAGATAGAAAGCTAGCTAGCCAGCTAGTAGATGGCTAACAGATAGCCAAAACATAGCTACCTAGATAGCTAGCCACTTACTACAGTACGAGCTACCAAACTTTCATTTCACCTCCGTGCAGGGGAAGAATATCAGCTGTCAGTCAGACTCCATGACATCGACTTTTTTCATTGACGACGTAGCTCAAAACAATACAGGTCGTCAAAGATCATTATCGATCCGCTTCCTTTTGAGTGGGACTCGACGGCGGACGGTAAGGAGGTCTTATAGCTTTTATTACTCGTATCGATCAGCGGTGGACGTTCCACTTGGATTCCATCGGTCATTTTCCGTGTGACGTGGGCTGTCGCACAAATGGTGATACAAGCGTAAATTCAATAGGCGACGCACACAAGGGGGTCGTTATTTATATATATATATATATATTTATATATGTTTTTTTTATTTCTTTGTAGCGCCTTGTAGTCGAAGTCAATCAGCATGGAGAAAGCGCTATTGTACTTTTTGCGTGAGTCATTATAGCGGTATATTAGCCGTTGGATCATTGCCTCAAAATGACTTCTGTGGCTCGTAACTGCTTCTGAGCTAGAGCACAAAAGCACATTGAAATTGGAATGACTCCCTCAAAAAAATACTTTGTTCTATTCAAAGTCGACGATTAATACGTGGATGATGTTGTAATGAGAAATGTCCGAATATCCTTGAGCAAAATACCCGACGCCTAATTTGTCATCGGTGATGAGATGGTTTTCGCTATAATGGCAATATGATATTGTTATGATGGTGGAAAATGTAGTTACAGTCAATTTTCAGGGTGTCGTCACAGTTTTTGTTTCTTTCAAAAATCTATTGTTCAAATTGGACGTATAGAGTTCCCTCAACTCAGCTATAAAAAAAAAGAAGGATTATTTTTTTAATTAAAAACATAGTCTTCAATGAGTTGACATTCTATCAACAATGGCCGCCCAAAATGAAATAAATAAAAAAATATGTCAAGTCAGTGGCAAAATTGACACTATCAACAATAAATAAATAAATTACTTTAAAAAATTAAAAATATCCTTCTACATGCCGGTCACTATATACACAGCTCCACAATAAATAAATAAATAAACCAGCAAAAATAAATAAATAAAAAAAAATAAATAAATAATTCCGATGCACCAATGGCATCATCAAAACAGCCCCCCCCAAAAAAATATATTTTTAAATACCCCTCATGAGTCGGTCGCTGTATCCACGCAGGCCCAGAATAAATAAATAAATAAATAAATAAATAAATAAATAAATAAATAAATAAAATAATGAATGAATCAGTTGCTATGTTCACACTGCTCCACAAAAACTTAATAAAAATGTCCTTCGAGTCGTTGGCTATATCAACACTGCTCCAAATCTGAACAGCTATCTCAATAAACATTATTGATCTAATCTACTCAACAGTGTCATTTCGCACCCTAATATCTCTTTATACGTTGGCTTTATGAATAAACTAGCCGCAGGCCACGCTCATAAAATGACAACTGCTCCCTGATGTTGTCATTCACCATTGACTGCCTCTGGTAATGAAAGTTGCGTCGCCGTCGTCCCTCGTGGGACACGCATTTGACACCCCGACAAAGTCTGCACCGAGGCTTCATAATACAGTAAAGTCTCGTTATATCGATATTCAAGGGAGTCCGAAAAAATATCGATATAACCGGGACTATCGATATATCCGACCCTGTTTGCATGTAATTTTCTCCGTGCGTGCATAGAAATAGTATCGATATAACCGGGACTATCGATATATCCGATATCGATATAACGAGACTTTACTGTATCTGTCGGATCGCGTGAACTACGCAGGTGGGAGAACACGGGGAGTGGGCAAAAACTGGCCGTTGGCTTATGAAACTCATCAAAATAAAACAAGAAAAACAGGAAGAACACACACACATCCCAAGTCATTCCTGACAGCAATATGCTCCCTCTTTCACATTCCATTACGAAGTTCATATTTGAGCGCCGGCGTTTTGACGCAAGTAGAGACCCGCAAGTTAAAACTCCTGACGCATATAAAAACAGATTTTTGATGGCGCAAAAAGACACAATCTGTTCGCGAGTCTGCAAAGTAACCGTCGCCAAAACCGCATTGACCACTGTAACCGAGCTGAATCACGCAAGACACAGTAGGACATCGCTTCAGATGTGACAAAATTGCAACCGGTACGTGATACAATTAGTAGCGTGTCTACAACAGTTGAAGTGCTAGCGCTAAAAAGACGAATTTGACGGCTAGCCGACGTTGGCATTTCCTCATTGGGACTTGATTTCAATTGGAATTAGGATCAGTTTGATTTCATTTAAGTCACCAGTTCTATGAAAGGAGGCATCTGCCAGAGCAAGCCCAACACCCCAAAAAGAACCCACTAGCATCCGTCTGGAGCATCTGCTCTGCTGACAGGTGGAATAAATCACTAGCTCCGCTGCAGTCTTGCTGCAGCGCATTGAACCCAAAAGCTTCTACGGACCGCAACGGCTTTGGACCGCGGGCGTCGTGCCTGGCAGAATACCCGCTACGTACCCCCGGAGATGCATTGTTTTGAAAAGAAGCTATTAGTCTTGCCGGAAAAAAAGCTCAGATCCAACTTTTGGACTTTTCTATTCCCAGCCTGCCTCTGGTGTTGATACTTTTATGACGCAAAGAGATGGAGGGTCTTCATTTCACCACAACAAAGCAGAGGCTCTATTCTGGAAAATGTATTTTTCATTGTGTTGGGAAATTAACACACAAAAACAGACAGAATATTTACTCGACTGAGTAACTGACTTCACACTGACTTGCAATAGAAACATGTTGTGAAAAAAAAATGTTAAATACAAATGAAATGTAACAAACTGAATTTGTTCCGGAATCTGTTCCCGAATTTGTTCGGGTTTTGTGTTTTTCATGCTTGGGTGCTGATAAAGCGCTGGCCATGGCCTTTGGCAATGTTTAAGCATTTCCCTTTTTCATGTTAGTGTTTTGTTCCATCTTTAGCTGTTGTTAAAGCGCTATATAGACCACTATGTATGTATTGCATTGTATTTTGGACATCTGCCCTCATTTCAAACTCATATAACTCCAGACCCATATCATTTAGGAATTAACTCTTTTTATGATGAAAGAAGACAATCTAAGGTTTCTAACACTGTATTGAATGTCTATGTCGTCCTAAAGCTCAAGATTCTGTGGGTTCCGGAATTCGAGCGACAATGACAAAAACCCTGACACTGGAGTGGACACATTTTTGCACATGTCTGCCAATGAATGAGTTCATATCTAATCTCGATGTCAACGATGTCCAAATATTTTGGCCAATCCGGATTCTCAAATAGATTTGCCCCCTGATGGCGGGAAAATAAACGGAAGCCGTTGGAGTTGACTGGATAGGAGTCGAATCGGAGCGCTTTTCAAGCAATTTCCTGTAGCTGGTGCGGCTCGACTGGACGCCCGCTGAATAGACGGGATGATGTCTTATCTGTCTTTTCAAGTGTCGGGCTTCATATACACTCAACTGCTAAGTGCAGCTCAGGATATTAAATATGGATTTTAAATTAAAAAAGAAGTACACTTGACAACCTGAGACATCTCTCCAACGGTCACTCGATGTGGTTTTTTGTCGTGGGGCATGTTAGGGTTGTTCTAGCGGCACCCGCGCGGCAAACTGGCATTTCTTGTTTCCGTTTTTATGCGCTATCGCATCAATGCGATCAAACATCTGTTGCGGTTATGACTTTTCTCGCCAAGGAGCCTTTGGGATGTTGTCGCCAATGTATGAATTAATAATGGTGGGCTTTTTTAAGGTTGACACTGTTTTCTCGTTTGTCTCTCGGCGGATTCATCTTTTCCAGTGGCTGTCTCGCACGTCGCTACGTGCTAACGTGTATAAAAACGGACGCGACCTACTGACGTGACCTGCTTATTCAGGCCCGTCAAAGTTGAGCCGACTGAGAACGTCTGCCGCTGAGGCGCGATCAAAAAGATGGATTCGGGTCTAGCTATCTGTTTGCTATCTATTAGCTGGCTAGCTATCGTTTAGCTATGTAGCTGGCTAGGTAGCTATCAGCGACTGTATCCTGTACTGTAATTATTTGTGGTATAGGGATAACCGTAGTTTGACCAGTGGGTCCAAAGTCTAAATTTTAAATTACAAAAAATAATTCACATGCAATATGAAGGAATCCATACACACAGTAAACAAAACTACCTCAGATTCTTCCCTTTTGCCAAAACGTAGAAATTGTGACGCAAATATGATCTATAGTAGACGTGCAAATAATCTATAGCGCATTTGCTCGGCCAAACCAATTCAACTTCACGACCACGTTGCCCCGAGTAATAACATCGGACTCATCTTTTTATGGTTTTACAATCTCGGGAGAGCTAGCTCAGATGACACGGAGAAGATTTTGGCCAAGCACAGACCCCCAGTTGCCACTTCTGACCCCAGACCATCGCCACCCCCAATTACAGCCTGCCCTGAAATACCTCAAAGTGTCCCTTAACCACTATTGTCCCGGGCCTTCCGGTGAGAAACTCATCAAAGTTCAATTCCCATCAAGATCTCGTCAGACCCAATCGCCGCATTTTGTCCGTCATAAGTCGAAATCACATTTCAGCAAAGCCGTTGGTGCCGCCAATTTTATTACCGGTGTGTCGCCGTCCACGAAGGGGAAGGATAGCGGCTATTCCGATGGCCGTCCATCATTTCGCAAAATGACTCATTTTGTCTCCCTTAAGTCGAAATTGCTCCGCTTAGAAAATTGATGACATTGTCAATCGATTCCATCCGAGACGTCGTTTGGGGAAAGCGGTCTGCAATTTAGGTTTCGCTCCTGGAAAGTTCTTTGACAGAATGGCATTTTTGGGATGAATTAAAACCATAAAATAATGATAATGATAATAAATGTATTTTGTTTATAAAATGTATTTTGTTTGTAAAATAAGCAAATAAATAAATGAATCAAATAGATGGATAAATAAATACATAGATAAACGAATAAATAAAAAAATTACAAATAAATTAATACAGAAATAAATAGACAAATAAATAAAATGCATTAATAAATAAATAAAAATAAATACATAAATAGATAGACAAATAAATAAATGGATACATAAATAATTAAATACATAAATAAATACACAAAATTAAACAAATACAGAATTAAAAAAATAAATACATGAATAAATAATTAAACAAATAAATAAATAAATAAATAAAAATGAGCATTGGTAATCAGGTATTGTTTCTTGTGAAAAACATGAACAAAAATCGTAAATGAAAATGCCCATTCTCCAGGTGTGTGCACCCCGGCCAGAGGGCAGTATAACGCAGATGTACAGAAAACACAAATCCGACTTTGACGCATACATAACAGAGTCGAGTCTATCTGTGCACGTTTTCAAGGCTTTTCAATGCTTTTCTTCAGATCTCGCTGTGACAAAAATCCAAACCGAACATCTGACTTTGCAGACAAGTCGCCCAACGACTTAGTCCAGCCTCTGCGTATATTTTTGTCTGGATTTAGCTCTCCTCGCTCGCCAACGCCTCGACCGAAATCAGTGCTGACAACACTTGAGTAATGGCACCCTGCTTTGGACGGGAATCTCATAAAGCTTCCGATAGGGTCTTCTATCTCGCCGTAACCAGGATGGATATCTCCCCTAGCGCAATTTAGACACTTCATTTTAGGCTCAAAGGAAAGCATGCGACGGCGCAAAAAAACATTTTAAATCCATCGCAGATTCGCTACTTTGTGAAACTAATTGAAGACGTCATGAAAGACATACGCGTACGTTTGACCACTCCCGAATTACAACCCTTACATCTCTCAAACCTGCCTCCGGTTAGTTCCCGCAGAAATGCCAAGTATATCTCCGATTGCAAAGCTAAATGTCAACCCCTGTTCCGAGGTGTCCATCATTGACTGGTTCTCCCCAAGTGTAGGTACCTCGCCAAAGTGGTGAAATGTTTGCTAATTGCGGCTGGCATTCAGTAAATATCACACAAACAGGGAAGTTACGGAAGGTATTTCGTAAAACGAAGGAAAAAAATAAATACTAAATACTGGGATACTATTGATGCGCGATGGCTAAGATGTGGATTAATTGGAGCAATATGCAGTCTACTCTGCTAAACTATCCACAAGGAGCTTTATTTTCTTTTTAATTAATCCCCAGCCTTTAATTACACTCTATTTTATCAGTGTCACTGAAATCTAAAAAAATAAAATCCTCCAAACAAGGCATGACCTATGAAAAAAATAATAAAAATACAAATAAAAAAAGATCCTGGTTTGTTTTGGAAAGTTCTTTGACAGAATGGCATTTTTGGGATGAATTAAAACCATAAAATAATGATAATGATAATAAATGTATTTTGTTTATAAAATGTATTTTGTTTGTAAAATAAGCAAATAAATAAATGAATCAAATAGATGGATAAATAAATACATAGATAAACGAATAAATAAAAAAATGACAAATAAATTAATACAGAAATAAATAAAAGCAATCATTAAAATTTGTGGATTTTTACATTTGACAGGAAAAAATAAAAAATAAAGACATAATAATTAGGTATACAAAATGTATCCAAATTGCATAGCTGTCACGCTAAACAAACTAGCGCAAAATAGCCCAAACGCGACGGTTAGATAAGGAAATATTACATCAGATAAAATAGTGTTCATTGTTGTCATATAAGTGTGCTTTTAATTTGAAGATTAGATTTTTGGTGTGATGCTAATGGTGTGATGCTAAAGGTGGGATCCTAATGGCTGGATGCTAATGGTAGGATGCAAATGGAGGGATGCTAATAGATGGCGGTATGCCAATGGCGGGATGCTAATAGCAGGATGGTAATGGCAGGATGCCAGTGGCCGCATGCTAATGGCGGGATGCTAGTGTGGGATGCAATTGTTTGTACACCGTATTATTAGTTAATATATTTGTATTGGATTTTTTTATATATATGGTGATTGAACATTTAACAATTGCGCTAAAATTTAGCGGCTAAATGAACAAGACCAAAATAGCTCAAATGCTATGATGGAATTATTTTTTGTCATACAACCGTGCTTTTATTTTGAAGGTATGATTTTGTGTGATGCTAATGGCGGGATGCTAATGATTGGATGTTAATGGCGGGATGCTAAAGGCGTATTATCAATGAATATATTTGGCCGCCTGAAAACGGATTATTTGGATTTATTTTTTTGTATATTGAGATATTGTTTGGGATTTTTTTTCCAATTTCGATTTTGGTCAGACTTTCTAGAACAGATTCTTCACAATTATATTCTTGTCGCGCTTGCAGTTTGGGATGTACTTTTCCTTGTTCGCATGCTAATGTGTTTGTTTCCCTTTCAAGCGCAATCTTCCAGCCGTCACGGAAGGGAGAAAAGTGTCACTGTCGTTGTCAGCATGTCGTGAGCAATGCGGGGAAATTAATCGGCCGAGACTCTTTCCAAAGGCATACATTTATCATGTAAAGGTATAAATTAAAAAAAGGGGTGGGGGTGGAGAAACTGAGGCACATTCATCTTCATCCAGGCAAAAAATAGCCAAATCGGCAGAAAATGAACACAGCCGACTGCTTTGATTACATTTGCTTACATGTGGGGAAGATGATTGGTTGGAGTTCAGTTGTGAGTTTAGCGTGTTTCGGTTTGAAACAATGCTTAACCTTAGAAGTAGAAATACAAAATACAGGAGCTGCTGGAACCATTCTTGTGGTGCCATCTTGAAGTTAAAAAAAAATAACTAAATAATAATAATATTTCATTTCTAAGCGCTTTTCAAAACTCTCAAGGTCACTTTACAGTCAAAAGATACGTTTTTCTGTGGATGAGCAGTGGCAGCCACAAGCGCCAGCGTTCACTCAACCCCAAAGTAACTCAAATAGATACAAAGCTAGGTCACTAGCTAATAGATACAGTCACTGACAGATAGCTACCTAGCCAGCTAGACAGCTAGATACTGTGGTTAAATGATAGCTAGCTAGATAGCTAGACAGCTAATAGATAGCTAGGTAGCTAGCTTGATAGCTGGCTAGACTGTCATAAGTCTTCTCTCATAAGGAATTCTGTCAAACGCAAATTCCTTAATCCGGAAAATAAAATCATATGTATTAACGTGTTTTACCACTAAATGATAGCAAAGATCAATTCCTTACACAGAATTACAATCCATGTAAAATTGTGTAATTTTTGCTCTCTCTCTCTCTCTCTCTCTCTCTCTCTCCAGCTGTAGCATCCATTGACAAAAATTGAATTTTAGCAATCAACTAATCCAGAAAATTTTGATTGATGACAGCTATGACTCATCACATAGATAGAAATCGTCCAAACATCTCCGAAATATGAAATCAGGTGCTAAACTGACGCCGCGGATGTCACAAAATTATAAATTGTTACCATTTTATTCCCGCGAGAGCTACCAATTCGAGCCTGTTCTTGCTAATGCTGCATTTTTTTTTCTTTTAAAGGCGTGCCAAGCAAAATAGTTATTGCGAGATAAAGAAGGCCAAGAGTCAGACAAAATCAATACCAGGCTTTTTATCTTACTTCTGCAAGGCGCATAGAGAGTGAAAAAAATGGGCTAAAAGCTGCTTTTCAATGGAAATGACCAACATTAATTAAATGCATAATGAATTTTGTCATGTCGTTTTTTTATAACTGTTCATTTTCCTTTTCCTCAGCACGCCTATTTCACTTAATTATGTTTTTTTTTGTAGGGGAGGAGGGGGTGTGTATTGATCCGCAGGTCAGGGATATTTTTTACCGTAAGCGTTTAGTACCAAAAAAAACAAGTCAATTTTAAGCATATGGAGGAAGGTGTTACGAAAAAAGGTCATATTTCATTTATAGATGTAAACACCTAACCGGGATAAAAAGCCACTGAGGCAGAAAACGGAGTGGTGTTGTGGGTCAGTGCACGGTGCCGCTGAACAGTCGCCCAAGAGCAGTGATGAAAACTGTCAAATTTACTTTTCAATGTCACCGGAGCCCTTTTGGGCAACAGGAATGTTTGTACAGAATTAATTATTCCTCTAAAAACTCAAAAGTCAAAAATAAATAAATAAAATAAAATACAATAAAACAATAAAATTGCAATGCCCTAAAAATAAATGACTAAAAATGAAAATAAATAAATAAAATACACAAATAAAATACAACAAAGTAAATAAAAAAAATTAAAATGAATAAATACATATAAAAATGAATAAATAAAAATTAAATAAATCAAATCAAATAAATTAAGTAAATAGAGTAAATAAAATAAATATGGCAGCCATGGTTTTGTTTTTGTGATTGCATGTAATCAACGGCGTGGCGTCGTGTGACGAGACTGGCCGCCGTGCGTTTTCATGTCTTATTTAACGTACACTTAGCGCTTATATATATGGCCTTTATCAATTATTTAGAGGGCACACTTCAAATGCTCACGGGATAATTAATCTCAAACGTAGCTGACTCCCCTATTTGCGGTTCCATTTGTCTTCCACCCCCCATTCCATTTTTTGTATGTTTATAAATGTGATGGTGGGGAATTGAAACACCGCGCTTGCACGAACACATAATGAGTTTTTTGTTGTTGTTTTTTTTAAGATTGCTTTCATCATTGGACGTTAGTATTGCTATGGTGGCCCACCCTTCCTCTCAGATCTCCCCGCCAGTCTTCTCTTTGGAGTAAACATTCTACGACGACAATCAGATTGCGTTAAGATCAGACTGAGCTTAATGAGGGTGAGCGAGTGCGACAGAAAAAATAAATAAATAGACAGAGCGATAATAGGATGGAGCAAAAACAAACAAATGATCATAATAATCAAGGATGCAATTCATGGCAGCTAGTAAATGTGCAGTTGGGGGTGATTCCCTCCCCCTTTTCCTCCCCCCAAGGTGTGGTGGTATCACCTGAGACAACAGAGTAAATTATTTTCAAGGAATATTATATAATATATATAGAAAGCTCACAAAAGGGGGTTTTCAAAATGCCGAAAGAGGCAATAAGAGAACAGATTAAACGTAAAAATTGCAAGCGTGGAGCTGCCCAAGCATCATTTCCGACATTATAAGAATAGGTAGAATATGGAATGATGAATTATTCATTTTTTTCTTCTTCTAATGACTCGATGAGACAGAGAAATTAGTTATCTGTGAAAAGTATTCCCCCCCAACACGAAATTGTGGTGATGACATTCTTACACAGATGGTGAGTTCATTTGATACTTTTGGCCAAAGCGACGCTATCTGTGGATCGTTAAATTAAATACCGATGGGATACGCCCAGCTTAATTTGAATTCTGTTTTTTTTCTCACACTTTAAATAAATTAATTAATTAAACGCAAACAGATAGACAAATAGACAAACTAAAAAATATATAACACATTAATTCAGTAATTACAAATAAATACAAGTGCATAGACAAATAAATAGATCACCAAACAAAAAGAAAAAAATAAATAAATACACAGACAAACACACAAACAGATGAATAAATAATGACATTAAAAAAACAATACATAAAAACTGAATAAATAAATAAATATAAAACGAATAAATAAATAACTACACGAATAAACAAATAAATAAATTAACAAATAAATATAAAATTAATAAATACATAAATAAATAAATAAATTAAAAAAACGAATGAATAAGCAAATAAATAAATAAATAAGAAAATATAAAAAAATAGACAAATATAAAAATAAACAAGCAAATAAAAAAATAAAAAAATAAGCAAATAAATAAACTAATAAATAAACAAACAAACAAAGAAATAAATACATAAATAAATATAAAAAACAGGTGAGACATCAGTTATATTTGGGGAAATTGTTGAGTGGATATTAAAAATTATATCCACATAAATTTACATGTACTTAAAAAAATGCAAGTATCCGCCCTTGTATTTTTTGGTATCATTTTCACGGAACGACAATGGTGAAAAGACAACAAAACAACAGAAAATGAGGATACAATTTGCATGCATGGAATTTTACTGCTTGCGCAAAATATCGAAACGGCTAGCGACATCAATCAGCACCCCCTAATTGAAAAATGAATCCATGATTTTGCAATAACCGGAATTGGAGCCGCCATTTTTCAATAGTCCATTTTTAAAGTCATAGTAGCTTGTTTTTACCGATGCCATTTGTTATGCATGACTGAATCATCGGTAGGCATTTGCTCTCAGTTGCTCACCCCAAAACACCCGGTGCTAAGACACCTTAGGAAAGCCACATTCACGAGGGTGTGTATTTCCCAATTCTCGCCGGCACCCAACTGTGGCCAGCGTAATAATCATCCCTCTAATATTGCTTTTGCCTCAGGTTTCATCCTAATTAGCTTAACGTGATCAAGCCAAGCTCGGCGGTGACCCATTTTGGAGAATGATCATTTAGCATCTCTTGGTGTGAGGCTAGGTTGATTTAACCCAATAAGGGGAAGGCTCAATGTACAAAAGGAAAAGGAAAAAAAAACGGGTTTCGGGAAACTGAATATTGAAACTATACAACAATTGCTTCCATCTAATTTCCGATCGGCTTTTTAATCCTCAGCGATGTCTTTGTGGAAGCTAAATAAAATGCAAAACAGAGCCGCCAATGAGCCACGGTAGATAAGCCGACGCCAAGCTAATTTGTCTCGTTGAAGAGAGTAATGGATTTTAGGTTCAAGTCCAAGCGGATGCAGTGCCAAAAGACAGCTGCGACCATTGTCGACACGGGCCAATTACAATGTCACCCCCCAAAAAATCAATAAAATAAGAAAAAAAGAGACAGAAGGTTTCAAGTTAATCAAATTGAACGTAGCAAGCCCATAAAAAGTAGCCAATTAATAGCCAGTATTTTTTTTTCATAACCTGCCCAAAAAAATGTTCCACAGAATGTTCCTAGAAACTGGGATTTGCACCATAAAGTGAGACTTAACAGCCAATTTAACAAAGAAGAACATTATTTTTGAAGTACCCAGCCTAGTTTCTATTGACTTTAACAAAAATTAATACAATGAAGCCACCATGAACAGGCAGTTACCATTGTTAGCTTAGCTAGGCTCCAGGACCTCATCTCGTTAGCATTTTTCTTAACCCCGCCGGCCAACAAGATGTGGCTTGTTGATTTCTGACGCACGCTCAAAACACGATCATGATTTCATGAACGATCCGTGTCATTTTCCTCCGGCACTCTTTTTAGCCCGCTTCAGCTGTGCTGTCAATCAAAATGAACCGGGTATAAAACAACGCTAGCGCCGACCCACTTGAGTGTGACCACATCCCGGCGTCAGCACTGCACGCGGTGTTGAAAACCTGCCTTATTTCAATCACATGCTGGCGTACTTTCACTGACACGGGTGACAAAACGCAGCGGGCTGACAGACGGGGGGTCGAATGGGGGGCTGTGGGTGGGGCAAACCACACGGTAATAGATTCAGCGTGCTCACCTCGGGGACAGCTGTGATAAATATCAGGTGGGCCGAATGCAGCGCGCTAGCAGGATACAGCTCATTCCACAGCAGGCCAAAGACGTATACCAGGAAATGACTCGTATTGTACATCTCACTGAATAGCTAATGACACGCTGCGCACGTTGCAGACGCGGTGGGAAGTATCTAAGACATGCCTTGGGAAGGAGATTGAAAATCACACAGTGTGGGTGTTATAAAAGTCCAGGAATTTATTTTTCAAATACTACATTATACCGCATACACCATAGCTAGGTAGCTAGGGAGCTGGGTAGCTAGACTGCTAGCGAGATTGCTGGCTCGATGGTTAGAGAGATCGATAACTTGGCAGCAAAACAGCTACACTGCTACATTGCTAGATATGTACATAGCTAGATAGCTAGATTGCTAAATAGATAAATGCAGGGAGATTATAGATTTTTTTAATATTACATTATACTGCATACTTCATAGCTAGGTAGCTGGGTAGTTAGGTAGCTAGATTGCTTGTGCGATGGTTAGATAGCAAGATAACTTGACAGCAAAACTGCTAGATAGGTACATAGCTAGATTGCTAAATAGATAGATAAATGCAGGGAGATTGAAAATCACACGGTGTGGGTGTTACAAAAGTCCAGGTATCTATTTTTTAAATACTACATTATACTGCATACTCCATAACTAGGTAGCTGGGTAGCTAGGTAGCTGGGTAGCTAGATTGATCAATCATTACACAAGCCGCAAGCAATTGAAAAAGACACAAAATGGAGATTATTTGACGACAAAATCGTATTAGCATCACAAGCACCTTGTTTCACAAGCAGGGAAAAACAAGTGAGCGCAAATTTGTTATCTTAAAGAGTGTTCGTGCGCGCCAGACGACACAGTCACTCGCTACGTATCCCATGGTAACGCGCAAGAATGAAAAGCTTTCTTCCCGGCTTGCTCAGATCCTGACAGCTAGAAAGCATCCAATCCACGTACATGCAGCCCCTCCCCATTATCCCCGTTAGCCATGCTGCAGGCTGTCGCCAAAACCTGGCGTCGCCATTAGCACACGGGAACGGGAAAGTTGTCTTAGAAATACATTTTGTAGTGCTTTGTGTGGTTTAGGTGAAAATGGCGGAATTATCATTCATTGAATATATTTTAATTAGCAAGCTACCATGAAAACAAAATTAGCTAAATATATTAGGAGTTATATATATTTGTTGTGATAATGTCACTAGCCTCCTTGTAATATAGTTTTAGAGTAACTATGCTATCTCAAAATGCATATAACCCCTTTATTCTTTCAATACGCCGCAGAATTGGCGCTAAGCTAATTTGTTTTTGTTTTGACGGAAGATCCTATGAAACATCTCTTTTAGTTGAAAAGTTCTTTTAACTTTCTGCTATTTTAAAATGTTGCTAAGTTCTTGGCTACTTTGGATGGTAGCTAGCTAACAATGCTAGCTAGCATGTATGTGTGGTCAACTAATACAAAAAATCTTAATGCTGAAATCTGGGGTTTGATAGGCTAGTCTACATTTTGGGGGGGGTACACAAATATGGTGCATGGTCGTTTGAAAATATCACAAAAAATTCATTAGCTTCGCAAAAAAAAAAAAAAATACTACGCTGTCATTGACAGTTGAGTGTAGCCCAAGTTGAAGTGGTAGGTCTGAAGGTGGAGTACATCCTTCTGGAGACACGGACCGACGGTCTCACTTGAAGCGTATGTGGTTTTTAATTTCGAAAGGAATAAATCATCTTCCCGTATCGCTTCGTCAGTGCGGCGGTTGGAGAGGTGACGGAGTAAGTGGGTGAGACACTAGTAGACGGAGATAAGGCCCTTATTAATAAAAGCAAGGGGGTTCAAACGGGGGTCAACAGCCCCATCGCTGATTTTGAAGTGAAGAGAACTGGGGCCAGTTTGGGGCTGGCTACCTAGCTAGTTATCAATTTGCTATATATTAGCTATCTAACTAGCTAGCTAGCTAGATTTTTTGTGGGACTCTGTCGCTCTCAGAAAACATGCTAGGGGTTGTTTTTTTTGGAATAATTTTCCTCCCATCAGACAGGCCAACTCCATTACACTTCTTGTATTATATTGTATTTGCAGCCATTTTTTTTCTTGTTCTTCTTCCTCTTTTTTACCTCCATCTGTTTCAATCTTGTGCGTCATTAGTTTGATGTGAGACTTTCCACTTGGAAAATTTTGATAGCCAGGGTAGCAGGCCCGGGCATCGTTTTTCTGGTTTTTGGGCACGTTGTCGGTTTTTAAACGTTACAAGTCATCAGATTTTTTTCATTGAAAAATATATTTGAATATGTTCAATGGATTTTATTGTGCATTTCGTGGCATAATTAACATTTCTTGGATAAAAATTTCAATCAGGTGAATCAATGAGTACAAATGAAGTGAAGCAATAACATAAAACTAATTCAAAAGTGAATCAATTCTGTTGAGTCAGCTTATTATTCTTTTAAATATGATAATATAATTTAAAAAAAAAAACAACGAATGTGAAAGCTTGCGTTCAGTGCCTGGTGGAAATTATGTAAATGTGGACATTCAAATTACAATGAAATAATTACAATGTAAGGCAATTAATTCAAAAGGGAATTTTGGATGTCCAATCAATAACTCGGAGGCAATGAATAGTTGATCCCCCAAAAATTAATAAATAAAAAGCTCCGCTTTTTAATTGATTCAAAGGGGAAAATAAATGATTGGAAAGCGAATGCGTCGGAATATAATTTAAATGGAAAACCACAAGCACCAGAAAAACCACCATTTACGATTTGCCATTTTGGGGGGAGATATTTTAAGACTAATTTGCATATTACAGACAATTTTCCTCATCTAAAAATATTTTTAAAATATATATTCAGATGCCAAAAAAACGATTTTCCATTTTTTAATGCTAATTTGTACATTTTCCGCATAAAAATATTTTAAAAAATTCAGATAGAAACATTTTCCATATTTTTTAAAGACTAATTTGCATATTACTGGCCATTTTCCTCATAAAAATATTTTAAAAAATAAGTTTTCAGATGAAAAAAAAAACAAATTTTCCATTTTTTAATGCTAATTTGCACATTTCTGACCATTCCGTCATATACAAATATTTTTTAAATACATTTTCAGCTGAAAAAAACCTAAGATTTTCCATTTATTTTTTTCAAGACTAATTTGCATATTACTGACCATTTTCATCTTATACAAATATTTTTTGTAATTTATTTTCAGATGAAAAAAAAATGCTTTTCCATATTTAATTTAAATAATTGCTTTAATTTAAATCGAAATATGGAATGAGCGTTTAACATGAAAAGCTAACAGACAACCAAGCATGACACTGGTTACATTTGATTTAAATTTTGGCCACGTTTTTTCCTTTAATTCCGATTTAGTCGATGGCAGATGGGATTGGGGGAGGGGGGCTTTATGGGGGGGTCTTTGAGGCGACCGACAGACTGGTGGCGAGCCAACCAACAGGCCGCATGGGTCGGCGTGCTCGCCAAGGAAATAATATATGAGTTGATCATGAATATGCCACATTTGATTTCAAAAACATGAAAGGGGGGGCCGGGAAGAGGGGGCAGCTGGGGGGGGGGGGGAAAAGCAGGCCAGGCGTCTGGGGACAGCCAGGCAGAAACCGGATCAAGTCCATTATTATTTTTAGATTGATTTCTGGAGGCGTGTTTTGGTCTCCCTCTAGTGGTTGTAGTTGTTTGAGTCATTTCTCAAGGAGGATAAAGAATATATGCATGCAGGCACGGCTATGTTTTTGCACAGTGAACAGCATTTTCTATCGTCATTCATATCTATGGAGATAGCACTGTTTTTTTGGGGGGGAGGGGCTACAGGGTGGCGTATTTTATCTCATCAATGAACACGACCCGTGTGGCGCGAATAAAATAAAAGTGCATCACGTACCTGCGTGTTTTCTGCCGCTCAGACGATGACAAAAAGGCTGATAGGCGGGCGTTGACGTTCCATCCATCAAAACAGGGGCCGGCTCATAAATCGCCGGATAACGCTCCTCTTCGCTCGGCGCCTTGTCACGTCGCTTTCACCGATAACGCTCGCTATATTGCTACGAGTTGCGCTTTTATGAAATGGACGCCGACACCTGAATTGGCGTCCGTCGAAGCGATCGATAAGTTCAGAGTAAATGCGAGTTTCGGATACTATTTTGTTTCTATGCAGAAAATCGTGAAAGTCATTTATTTTAATGTGATTCTTTTTCATTGCCATTATTTTTTTGGGTCCATTTCAATTTTATAATAATAATAATACATTTCATTTATAAGCGCCTTTCAAAACGCTCAAGGTCACTTTACAGTCCCAGGATTGTTTTTTCTGCAGGTGAGCAGCGGCAAGCACATGCGCCAGCGTTCACTCAACACGGATGAAACTCAAATAGATAGAAAGCTAACTAGCTAGCTAACAGGTAGCTAATAGATATCCAGCTAGACAGTTAGCTAACTCGCTAGATAGCCATATAGCTAATAAATAGCCAGCTACATAGCCAGCCAGCTGGCCAAATAGCTAATAGATAGCAAATAGATAACCAGCCAGGTAGTTAGCTAATAGATGAGTGGGTGATTTCTTTCCCTTCTGCTGCAGTATAAAAAAATTCAACATAGCCCATCTGCAGTCTCTCACCGCAGTTTCCTCCCGAATTTGATGCTAACGAAACGTGATGTCATTTTCTCAGACGTTTTTCGCTTTTTAGATGCCATGGATGCCTGCAGGTGTTTCTTCGGCATTGATGGGAAATCATCACAATACCATGTTACCTCATTAATTATAATCCTAGCAGTCGTAATGACTTGTCAAACCCCAACATGGCGGGACTTGGATGGAAAACAACAACAACAAAAAATGACTGTTTTAAGTTAGCGTAGCTTCCAGGAGCACGCCAAGTCCTTTGTGGTGATCCAATTGGGTTGGCGGTGACTCACAACAGTGGCGGGCGGATGAATAACAATGAGCTCATCAAGCACAACACTAGAAAATGGCATTTCGGGTTCTCTATTTGGGAATGTATTCCATATTGGCGAGATGAAATTTGTTGATAAACAACGCCAAGTCCAGGATTTCAAAAAAACGTACAAACTCATAAAATATGACGTAATATGAACACCATTGTTCATAATCTTGCCATCCCTGAAAATACCATCGTTTTTGGTATATTTTGTGTCACTAAATCACTTTCATTCTGAGCAGACCAAAACGACATGCGGAGTGCACCAAGGATCAATCTCGGGGCCCTTTCTGTTTAACTCTACAGACTTCTACTTACATAAATGAAAACAAATACTTAAATAACCATAAGCAGGCCTTCGATTACAATACATTAAATGTACACAAAAGTATCATAGACTTCAACTTACCTCACCTGGCATTTATTTTGAAGGATCCTTGTCGCCTTAGTTTCTCGTGACGTCCAAGAAGTGTCATGAAGAAAAAAACCTGGGAAGAGAAAAATCATCACAGCTGAGCGTAGCTTATCACATTAAAACTGCGGAATATCAGTTATGTCGGATTTTAAGGTGCCTGGAAATAAAGGTCAACTGCCCTTTGGTGTTTTATTTTTTAATCCATCACAGCTATTTTAACACGTCGTATTAATTCACTGACATTCACGAATTTATTCGTGAATTGAAAATATGACGTAGAGCGCTATTCCTGAATTTGTTCAGGTTTTTTTTTCATGCTTGGGTGCCGATAAAGCGCTGGCCATGGCTTCTGGCAATGTGTTTTTCCCCCTTTATTCAATGTTAGCTCTTTGTTGCGACTTTAGCTGTTGTCAAAGTGCGATATAAAACACTATGTACGTATTGTATTTTGTACATCCGCCCCCATTTCAATCTCAGATAACTCCAGACCGATATGACTTAGGAATTAACTATTTTTTTCTGATGAAAGAAGAGTGACTAAGGTTTCTTACGCTACATTAAATATTTATGTCGTCCTAAAACTAAATATTCTGTGGCTCCTGGAATTCCAGTGACAATGACAAAAAACCCTGGATAAGACCACAGGGGGAATTGTGGAGAGGAAAAAGGGGGAAGACTTCTCATGCTCAACCGGAGGTGTGCAACAATTGACCCGGCACCAGCTGTCACATCCCATCATGCCCGTTGTGTTATTCCGGCAACGGCCTCTGACAGGAAGGTGTGGATAGTCCAGAGTGAACTCTTAACGTGTGCGCAGTCAGAGGCGACAGAGGGCCACATATGGCTGCCTTTCTCCCTCCCTGAGGGGTTGTCGCGCAAGAGGCTACGGACCAGAATAGCTTGTTTATTCTGCCTTGACTGTCAGGGCGGCGGCGGACACCCTATCACAAAGTGTATTCCTGGAACCGGTGCGGTGCCCGCAGAAGCAATTACACGGCCAGTCCTGTTTAATTTCATCCAGTCGGGAGTGTTTGAAAGGCGTCGGTCGCTAACTTGGCTGCTCGTGGGAGGGAACATCTGGCGGTTGTTGAGAGATATTGACATTTTGCTTTGGGTAATTTTTTTGACTGTTCCAACTCGGTTGTCTTGGCTAAAGCGAAGCGCTGAATGGCAACAATCGGAGGAAAAACGTTTAAACGTGATTTCAATCGCAATTATCTGGTGTCGTTTTGGTTTTTCTACGAAGAACGAAAATTATTCACTTTCGAAAATCCAATTATGGAACACTTCAGAATCAGAATCAGAATCAGAATACCTTTATTCGTCCCGCAATGGGGAAATTGCAACACTTGTACCTAAAACAAAGCGTGACTTGAAAAGACTTCAGGATTAAACACAAATGAAAATAAATACATGAACGAACGAATGAACGAATAAATAAATGAATACGTGAATAAAAATATATAAATGAATCAATAAATAACCGAATAAATAACTGAATAATAAAAAATAAATAAACAACTGAATAAATTAAGACATATACAAATATATCAATAAAAAAATAAAAATAATTGAAATGAATACAAATACACAAATTAAATTGTTAACTAATTAAATAATTGATTAATTAACTACAAATAAATACAATAAACAAATAAATACATCAATAAATAAGTGAACAAATAACTGAATAAAAATAAATGAATAAATGAACATACACATATAAATAAATAAATAAATAAATAAATAAATAAATAAATACACATATACGTACAAATAAATAAAATTAAATACTAATAAACAACTAATTAAATGGTTCAAAAATCAATTTGATTAATTAAAAACAAATAAAAAACAAATAAAAAATACACAGATAAATCAATAAATAAATACATTGTGAATTCAAAGTGAGAAAAACAACAACAACAAAAAACAAAAACAAAAGAACTAAGTCAATTTACACCAAATGAGGGTACAAGACACAGGTGGACAAGCACACATTGAAAGCGGTTCTACAAATTATTCATAGAAGTATGAAAATATTACATTTGCTGGTGAGTGGGGAAAAACAAGCAATGGAGACAGATGAAACCGAGCGACATTGTGGGGGGGGGAGGCTGTTGGGAGAAGGTCGGGCCACCTCATTACGCTGATGGAGTTGACATTATTTCAGTGTCACAACCAGGCTGGAGGAATCAGAAAGCAAATGATTTGCTTGGGTCTCCGCTGATCAGCTCCATTCATCAACGGCGGCGAGCTGGCGTACGCCTCATTTATTTCAATTATGATCACACTCCCCGCTTGTGTCATGTCGCGCCGTGTTTGCTCCGTTTACCAGCACAAAAAAAAAAACTACAAAAACAAAACTTGTGTTGTTGTGAAAAATGCTTCATACGGCTACCTGTAGTTTTGTTTATTGACAGAAATTAGCTAGCTAGTTAGCCAGCTAGTCAGTTAGATAGATAGATAATAGACAGTAAATACATAGCTAGCTAGATATCCAGCTAGTCAGTTAGATAGCTAATCGACAGCAGAGAAAACCCACGCAGACACGGGAAGAACATGTAAACTCCGCATTGGAACGCCGGATTGGCCAGTCCAAAATGTCTACTGATTAGTCGCCGTTTCTGCGCTTCCGTGTCGGGTGGTTAGCCACCACCCGAATAAATTCTGCCGGACAGATGGTGTTTTTGCAGCTTCCAGTGATTCGATGCTGGTCAAGGGTTACAACAACGAGGGGAATAAAACTCTAAAATATGATTTCAACCGATACTTCGATGACCCACGCCCCCGCCGCTTCCACATTAGCACCGCGACTTTCACCCGCGACCTCCGCCGCGCTTGATGGATCCTCCCGCATTTATAGGAAACAGCCCTTTCGCTAATTTCAACTAATCCTTTCAATCAGCCCACCATCTGCTTGCGGCCGCCCCGGATTCCCGACCCCCCCCATCTACCCGCCACCGCACGCACCCGCACAGAAGCTGATATTCACCGGCGGCTCAGAAGCTTTAATCACGTTAGCTGGAAAACGTGGGTGGAAGTGTCGCGAGTGACAGGTGACGGCGTGTCACCTTGGCGGGGAAGATCGGCTTTGGGGAGGAAGGAAGGCTCAGATTTACGAAATTAGCCGAATCCGTTTAATTCAAAATGGCTTATTCGGTGATCGTTAAAAATACGTTAAAAAAGCCATCTTGGATTAAGCCATTATTTATCCCGCCTCATTTTGAAACGCTGGACATTGATTGGAGTGCAAGTGTGGCAATTATCGGACAATTAAGAGAGTGTGGTGGGGGGCAGCCTTGACATTTACACCAAACCTTCCACGGGCATGCTAATTCGCGCTAATAGAAGCAACGGATGGCTATTCTGAGGGTCGACACAACTAATGTCGATCGGGGAGCATAAATATGCAGCGGGGGGGTATTTGTTTGGCGCATTCTTAGCGTTGTAAACATGACAACATTTGGCCACGCGGTAGTTTATTCCCCACGTATGTCGTATACAGAGATGCAGCGTATTTTATTTATTTTATTTTTATTGACTCATTATTTTTGTATTATTATTATTATTATTTTAATTATTCGAGTTTAAGTGACATTGCGAAAGAATTACTTCTGATACATAAATTGGGGGGGGGGACAATGAGACAATGCAATACAAGAAATGAATACATATGATTAAAATGAATTCATTCATTCATCTGTTTATTCGTCCGTTCATTCTTTCATTCCTTATTTCGTTCATTTATTCATCCATTCATTTATTTATTTATGTATTCATGTTTTTCATTCATTTATTTATTCATTTGTTAATTTATTCATTCATTTATTCATTCATTTATCTATTTATTTGTCAACCATTTATTTAGATATGTATTTCTTTGTCTCCAGTTTGTTTATATATTTATCTATCTGTGTATCTACCCATTTATTGATTGATTGATTTATCCAATCATTCATTTATCTATTTATTTGTTTACCATTGATAGTAATCTATCTAGATATTTATTGATTTGATATATATATATATATATATATATATATATATATATATATATATATATATATATATATATATATATATATATATATATATATATATGTATTTTTTTTAATGATGGTTTTTCGCCTCAGCAATTGTGAGCGGTTCTCCCACTCCACTTAATTGCAACAATGAAATAGTGCGCTTTTAAAGTCCTTTGCTTTGAATATGGAGTGTGTGGACGGACCGCTTGCAGTGAGATGATGTCAGCTCACGTTAGCTTTTGACAAATATCAAGCGTGACTTTCGATTAAAGCACATTAAATATTGAGACAGACGAAAGGGAGCTTGTAGTTGGAAGCCCGTGAAGGATAAAAAGTGTCATTTAGCCAATGTATCTAAATCGTAATGTCTCCCAAATGATTGTTTTATGCGCTCTAATTTAGATTTCTTGGTGGGTGGGGCTGTTATATCACTTAGCGCCCTGTGCGAAAAGGTCTGTGATGACATCATGGATGACTCGGAGTATGGTAAACAAACCATCAACGACGAATGATTTCTGTAACCGCTAACTTGCGCTAACTCGACGCTAACTCGAAATACAAAATGAGGAAAGACACCTTGAAAAAAAATCATATGTGAACGCAAGATAGACACTCGCAACAACATTCACAGTCATGGATTCTTTATCCTCTGCCAAGAAACCAGTTCACGACAGTCTTTTTGGCACAGAGGCACTATTTTAAATTTGCGGGAGCCTTGAAGAAGGTCAAAAATCTCTTCTGCGACATCAGCCGCGTCATTCCTAAGCATCTTCATCGGCGTGTGCTCCCTCGCTTAGTACATTAGCCGCTAAACGCGACGGCATGTCATTTTAAGAGCCGTCGTTAGCAAAATCATGTTGACATCTGCTGCCTGATGAACTTCCCAATAAATAACGAAAGAAAGACGTAAATTAGATCACTTGCCAAGCCGATTACGTCCTCGTGAAGCTCAGCTGTCAGCAGTGTTAACCCTTTTTTTGTTTCGGGGGAAATAACCTTTCACTACCTCGTGATCCGCGGGCGCTATGTTAGCGCACGGGTACGCCGAAGGCCCGCCGGGCTTCATTTGTCACGTCAAGCTTGTCCTATATCTGTCCAAACGAGCCGTTGACTGATGACGAGAGACGACGAGAAGACACTTTGGGTCGAGTGCGCCGCCGCAAACAAATGACTTTGACGTTCGATCAATTATTTAAACTCAAATCCCATTTCACTCTTTCGCTGCCAACTGCGAATGTATCCCGAATGCTTTGAGTGACAGCGGCTCAACAAGCTGAACCTGTTCCAGATGAAAAATCGTTCAAAAGTGAGATGAATGGTCGCCAATGGAACAGGAACAGACTATTGTCTCAAATGGACATTTTGCATGGAAAAAGGCTTGTTATCTTGCTACCGATTCACTCCTGGTGGAAAAAAAAAAGAAAACAATTACAGCCAGACTCCCGGAACGAAGCTCTCTGAGAAGAAGCGAGTCAATTGATGACATGGACGCCGGCGCTATTATTGACGGCGCAATTAGCGTGTATGATGGCAGCCGAAGAAATACGGACGTTGCCCAAGGGGGAATATCCACACGGTATAATTACAGGTCAAAGTCATTTCACACTGCAGATCCCGACGCCGTTTGCTTTTTAAATCAACCGCCGCAAACATGTTGATTTTTATTTTTTTTTCCTCCGCCCCCGCCATTTTGATTAAGGTATGAATGTGTGAAGTGAAAATAAAACGCGCTCAGTCAAGAAGGCAAACTTATCTAGTGGGAGCGTCATGGAGGGAAGATTGGGACATTTCTTGAAAAATGCCTTATGCCTTAATGGCGTATTCCTGTATGGCGTCAAAATTGCTTTCATCACCTCACAAAATAATAATAATAATAATAATAATAATAATAATAATAATAATAACAATGATCATCATCATCATAATAATAGGCAGAAGAGGAAGAAGAAGAAGACTGTTGACCTTGGAGCTCATTATTCACAAGTATTGGCAGGCCAGATCAACTGATGCCTTCCTCAACTTTGCTACTTTCTTGCATTTCATTAGATGAAGATTCACGAGCCGTCCCCCTTTTACCTGTCTCTTAAACAGCTGTCTCCAAAAAACAGTGGATAAATTGGCAAAGGCACAAAATCGGGGGGGGAGAATAAAGTGCTTGGTCTGTCTGCTTGATGTATGGAAGGATCTGCCTCTGAAATCTCCGCTGAATACGAGCCCCCCAGTTTTTTCCCAAGATCAATACGGCTTTGGACAGCCGACAGTGGAAGTTGATTAAGGATGCAAAAAGGCACGTCGTGATGAAAAAAAAGTGTGTGTGTGTGTGTGTGTGTGTGTGTGTGTGTGTGTGTGTGTGTGTGTGTGTGTGTGTGTGTGTGTGTGTGTGTGTGTGTGTGAGAACAAATGGCTAGATTGATTTCTGAAAAAGGGGAAGCGCTGGATGGATGGGTGGAGGAAATTTGCATGGGCGTGGACATGCCATTCATTTGGCCGATTGTGAGTAGATGAACTTTTAAGCAGCGCAAGATGAGTTTGGTGATTGACTGACTTGCTCAAGGCTATTAAATAGAAACATAACATATACATATATATTTAAAAATAAAATAAAATCACGGCGAACAGATTCTGTGGCAAAACTGCTTTGGTTTTAGTTGCGTGCTAACGGCTATGCCAAGCTAGTGGGGGCAAAGAGTTAGCAAGTTCCCTGTTTGTGGTGGGGGCAAAAAATGTAATAAAGTTGCCTGCATAGGTTTGCGATTGCAATACATTTTTTATCTCCTTTTTAATGTTATGTATTAATAAAAAATACTCCAAAAAAAAATTGAACCAAAATATTCTCAATGTTATCCCTTTATTTAAATGTATTTGTTTACTTAAATGTATTTATTTATTTACCCCACCACACACACACACACACACACACACACAAAAAAAAAAAAAAACAAAAAAACAAATAAACATCTTACAGAACTCACCAGCAACGGATGAAATCGCAGCTCACTTCCACATTTTCGGAAGAGTGGAAAGAACACCCAATTGGGTCCTTTGATGCAGGTGCAACTTAGGGAGGGAGGGGGGGGGCAAGAATCCAGAATCCTGTGGGCACAAAAGTCACATATGGTTCAGGAAACTTGTTGATGTAAATTGCAGTGACTTCCGTCAATCACAACCTATTTTGAAGCCTCGGGGCGATGAGCTGGGCATGGCAGACGTCCACCCACACAATATCTTAAGTAAATAAATACATAAAATAAGAATGTGACAGAGGGAAGAGAATATATCATACAATTTAATGGGTAAAAATGGGAGATATTTTTGACTTGGAAAGCCATTTTAATACGCATCAATAGCCACCAATCGCCCTTGCGAGGACAACCGTGTGGCACGGCAAGCGGTTGAAAGTGTCGTGAACGTCAAGCGACTGTCCTCTCTTCCTTAGCTTCTTAATCGAACATCTCCTCCGGGGAATTTACCTGTCAGGGCCGCTTTAATGAACGAGGACCAAACGATATATCAATGCCAGAGCTGATGTCCCCCCGCACCCGCCACATCAATACGGGACAACAAAGAGAAGAAATAGTGCCTAAATTGTCCCTCAAGGTCCCTTAACTAACAATACAAAACATTTTCCAAGAACTGTGTTTTCACCACACGTCCATATTCCCATGAGAGCAGCATCAAATACATGTTTTTTTTCAGTGTATGTCTACATTTAAAATAGCTGTTGTATTAAAAGATAATACAAGAGCAGAAAAAATTATATACATACATGTATTTAGGTCATTATTTATGTAATTTGTGTATTTATTTATGCATATATGTATGTTTATGTATGTATTTCTTAGTATTTTTTTAATATTGATTCATCATTTTTATTTATTCATGTAATTCTTTGTGTATTTATGTATTTATTTATTTATGTATGTTTATGTATGTATTCCTGAGTATTTTTAATATTGATTCATGATTTTTTGTTATTTATTTATTTATGTATTTATTTCTTCATTCATTTGGGTATTTGTTTATTTGTGTATTTATTTAATTATATGTGCATTTATTTATTCATTCATTTGTGTATTTATTTATTTTGTGTAATAATTTTTTATTTATTTGTGTATTCATTTATTTATTTGTGTATTTGTTTAGTTTATTTATTTATACATTTCTGTATGTATTTATTCATTCATTTGTGTATTCATGTATTTGTGTATTTGCTTATTTTTATTCTTTCTTCTTATTTAATGTATTTATTTATTTATTTATTTATTTACAAACAGCCCACACGTTTCCCTTTTAATCATTCCATGAAAATTAATTCCGTCAGTAAAACGAATGCAACATGTCATAAAATTAATTGGAGCAAGTTAAATAGAAAAGTTCCCTACTAAAATCTCAAAACAACCTTTTACATTGAAATGAATGGAAAGGTAATTAATCCGTTCTCATGTCTCCCAGTGAACATCCCAATTTTTTTGCATTGTTTCTACAAGAAAAATATCAACATACACCATTGTACAATCTTACGATTAATTTTTAAATACATGTTTTGCAATAATATTGAACAGTAAAGGCGGTATTTTTCAATCGCAGGGTTTGTTTCACCATAATCGATACGAACATCATCCAAAAACACAACGGCTAGCAGAAGTGAAGGCCATAACGACACAAAAACAAATAGCGGATACTTTCCCCAATCCGCAGCTTAAAGATTCTCCCTTAATGATGTCTTGTTTGACCGAAAAAACTGAGATAAATAGCCACATCAATTGTACTGTCTGCCGCTGCCATTTTGTGGCCAATGCGATTTACAGACTAGCGCATCCATTGGCCAAATAAATAAATAAATAAAAATAACAATGTGGAGGAAACGCTGAGGTGCAATATTTTCCTGAGGTTGGAAAAGAAATATTGGATTTACTGCCCGAACGCATTTAAATGGCGTCGGTTGTCATTTAACGCTCCGTTTGTTGTGACAAGCGAAAAGGGAGGACATTTTTCTTTTGTGTGGACTGTTCGTCATCACACCACTTTTTATATTTTACAAGCTTGAAGTTTGACTTAACGGAGGCTCGCCGGGGGAAGGGTGGGGGGGGGTTGGATGGATCCATCATACCCTGATGACAAGATGTCAATCAAAAAGAGACAGAGTGATTTTTATTGTTTGTGTTTTGTGATGGCAACATCTCAACATGCACCCCCTTCACTTACCTCTGCAATTATATCACATTCCCTAACCACCTTCTAGAAAAAATACAATAAAATGTGTATATTTATTATTTATTGGTCAATTTTGTGGGTCCTCTCTCCATTTCAGCAAAGAAGATATACAGTCGTAGATTGCGCAACTCTTGTTAAACCAATTTGGAAACTTTGGGAACTTTTTCACGGACACCCTGGGAGTCTTTTTGTCCTGTTCTAAACTGCATTAAATGTTGTGCGAGCAGGATAAATGTAGCGAAACTTCATTTTAGCCTTCCCCCCTCCAACTCTCCCTCACTGGCTGGTACTTAAGCCACTGTTGCAAATTAATTTTATTTTTCATTCATTTCTTTTTTTTTGGGGGGGTTGCCTGTGTGCGCCACACGATGGTAGCAAAAGTCGTTATTAAATTATGAGAAAAGGCGAGGATTCAGTGAAGTTCCTCCTCTTATTGCAACATAGTTCTTTTGGGTTCAATATAACTCAGGATTATACCTAGTGGATGGAATTGTTTTTTTATATTTTATTTTATTTTAATGATTTTATTTATTTTATTTTAAGTTAGTTTTTATTTTATTGTATTTTTTATTTCATTTTAATGATTTTATTTATTTATTTTCATTTTTATTTTTTGTTAGTTTTTGTTTGGTTTAGTTTTTATTTTATTTTAGTCAATCTATTTATTGTATTCTTTTTCATTTTCATTTTCACTTTTATTTTTGTATTTTTATTTTTATTTTTTGTCTGGTTTAGTTTTAATTTTTATTTTATTTTCGTGATTTTATTTATTGTATGTATTTTTATTTTTAGTTTAGATTTTATTTTATTTTAGTTTAGTTTTTATTTTATTTTAATGATTTTATTTATTTATTTTTCATTCTCACTTTGATTTTATTTTTATTTTAGTTTAGTTTTTATTTTAGTTTTAGATTTCAATTTATTTTATTTTATTTTTATTTATTGTTTTATTTTATTTGAATTCTTTGGTTTATTTTATTTATTTTATCTTTTTACTGACAACATTGGAGCTAGTTTGCTTTTTCTACACAGCAAAAAAAAAATCTTTACTTCGACTCACCGTAAGTCCACCACGAGTACATTTGGCGTCTCCGCCAATTTATGATGGATTCTATTCAAATGTGATTTCCAACGACGGAACTTTCCTCTCATCTCATTGTCAGTAGGGGCGGGCAAGTCGATGGAAGACTTTGGGAGCATTCGGAGAAGCCCTGGAAGACAATTAATCACTCAGGAGAGGCAACCACATGAGGGGCAGCGAGACGGGCGCCGTGAGCCGAATTTCTGATGAGAACACGTTGGCGCATCAAGAGGAGGTGGGAGAAAACGAGTGAAGATGCTCAATGAAGGAAGAAGGAGGGCGTGTGCTGGAGGGGTCTAAAAGTTGCTTATCTTCACTCATCAACATGACAATGTGCATGCCATTTAAATCACATAGCTGACAAATGATTTAACACCATTTTTGAGACTGTCCCAAGGTTCGATTTTGATTGCACATACACACACATACAAACATCCTATTATGCAATAAAAATCAGAATATGCACCTCTAGGCTATTTTAGACCCATCATTTTTTATATCTGGTCACTCGGAAAAAAAGTGCATTCAAAACAGCTTTTTTTATCTTTACATTTCTTCAAACCTGTCATTTTTAAATTAAAATATTAAAAATAGAATTACAATACAGCGTCAAGTTCCATTTCCCACTGACAACCAATCAAATTACTTTAAATTGTATAGCCCGCCTACTTTCTCGAGAGCGACCAATCACAGCATGTTATATTTGCACAACTACGCCTAGTTTGTGCTTTACAAAACTATCACGTCTTCTATCTCTTTATCTCTCCCACTTCGGTTTAAGCATACAATGTTAAGTATTTTTACATATATATTAATATGACCTAAAATCCAAAGAATATTCTTATTGAGAAGTTAATTTGAATGTGCGACTCACCTGCTTCGCTCGTCAAACGTGCAAATGGAACGTTATCAACACCTGCGACGCCGATGACTCCACAATGACTCAAACGCGGAGGGAAAAGGGAAAAAGAATAAATAAAAAAAATGCAAAACTTAATATTTGATCATGACGGGCAGCTAAAATGACAACGACGTTGTTCCAAGTGACTTAAGTTAAAATTTCTGCTTCGGGACTTCCTCACACGTTGCATGAAGATGGCGTAGCGCCCCCTTGTGGGAAGGAGGAAGTAACACGTGAGGTTTTCATTGACAAAGTAAAACACTTGAGTCGGCCGAAAGCAACGTCGCAATGTAACAAAAGCATTCTAACACCGCCATGTCGACTTATTGTGAAAAACGAGGCAAACCCGGAAATCAGTTGACAAACGAACAACATTGTTTCAAAATGATAATGAAAAAAAAGTACATTACATAAAAAACAGCATTTTAAAAATGTAACTAAATGACGCAAGTTATCACATTTGACAAAAAAATAAAATCTTCGCTCGAACGGTAAAAAAAAAAAACACGCGTTTGACACCCGTTGCCTAAAACAAAGACAATGTCGCCGCCTTGCGGACAACAAACAACAATACAACGCCACTGTTGAATTTTCATGCATTTCTTTAATATATCAGTTCTTCATATTCACAACAAATACAATGAAGCTCTTTCTCCTTATGATACAGCCTTAACTATTTCTTTTTTTTCTCCCTCTTCTTGTACACGCTACAATTTTGAAAACGTCCCAACGTGCCATTTTCAAAATGTGTAAGATCTCCCATGCTTTTTTTTCTGAGCAAATGGTCAGAATTTTGTTTTCTTTGTACACTATTTACAGATGGACAGAATGAAACGAACAAAAAAAATAGTTTTACAGACATGATAGTTTGGTTAAAAAGAACCAGGTGGTGTTTTCTTTCGTTTTTTTAATGTGCAGGCAGCAAAGACAAAGGGGGGATAGTAAGGAACATAAAAAAAGTAGACGCAGGTCACTTTTAAGTTATTTGGAGGCGCAGTTATCTCGAAAATTGACGTTTTTTTTGGAATGGGGAAAAGACATGGAATGCAACAGTGATATGTCAAGACAACAAATCCACATTTTTCAGTCACCGCTTTTGAAAATAGCGAATACATTTCAAACTTAAAAGCAAAATAAGAATCATTTGAAACCTTCCGGAAGCGTATCGGACACTTTTGCAAAAGCTATTGGCGTTTTTAAAGCAAACAACAGAGCATAAACGTCCACGAAACAAAAAGCATGTACTTTGTGATTTTTTTTTTTTTTGGGGGGGGGGGGGGGGGGGGGGGGGTCAAATCATGTAATTTTGTAAAAAAAAAATGTGCAGAAATTTTTAAAAAATGATGTGTTTTTTTTTACGGTGGCTAGCTATTTTGGGATGTTATACCATTTATGAGATTAGCAATTAGCATAACCCAAAGTTGTGCAAAGTATGGAAGAGCATTAGGGCCAGGTTGAAATCTAGCAAATTTGCAAGTTTGAATCTAGCAAATTTGCGACTTTAAATCTAGCAAATTTGCGACTTTAAATCGAGCAAATTTGTGACTTTAAATCTAGCAAATTTGCACATTTGAAACTCACTAATGTGCGACTTTTTTTTTCTCAGTATAATATCCCATCTCTAAAAAACATATATTTCAACCTGGCCCAAATGCTCTTCGGTAGCAAAGACTGTCCAAAAAAAAATACATATCTTTGCTATCCCCCCGCCAAAAAAAAAAAACAAAAAAAAACATTGTAAATAAATGCCTTTCATTCAAAAACCTAGACCTATCATTCCCAATTTTTAACCTCTAAAGCCCCACGCTGCGCATTTTTTAAAATAAAAAGCAAAACACAGACAATTAAATAACTCTTAAGCTGCCAGGAAATAAAAAGCAAAGCACAATCTTTCGTGAAACACTTCAAGGGCGCGACGACGACGAGAAACAACAACAAAATAATGGCGAGCTCAGCTCTCTTCACTTTTTGGATACACATTACAAAATAAAGCCAGAAAAAAATAATAAAATAAGACACATTTTCGCATCGGGTCCTGCAGATGCCAAACATGTGATGCCAAATCCCGGCTTCCAATATCACAATGTGCTTAGTCAATTCTGGACAATGATAATATTAATATTAATAATAACAATACTCTCACACACACAAACACAAAAAGGCAAGTCGCTCATTTGCTTGAATTAATTTCTACAAAGTGCAATGTCTAGAAGTCACAGACTTGGCCAAAAAAAAGCTTGAAAATAATGCTGTAAATATGCTTGTAAATGACAAATAAACACCGTTGGTCTACCAAAATAAAACAAAGAAAAAAAACACACATACTGGAATGAATTCATGTTAACGTGACCAAAAGAGACGTTTTAACTACAAAAGACTTTTTATCAAGTGACACCGCAGCGCGTTTAGTCGTGCTCGTTTTTTTTTAAGAAGTGGAATCCAGGCCAGAGTGCAATATTCAAAGCCACTTAACAAAATAAAAGGGGGAACGGAAATAATGAGGTGCACAAAATGTGCATTGAAATCCGCCCCCCAAAAAAGTTTATAAATCTGAAGATATTCCGAAGCAGCAATTTCCGTAGCAAATGCTTTTAAAATGGAATGTGGATACAACTTCTACGACCCCCCACAAAAAAACTAAACAAGTAGTTATGTCATCACCACCAAAAATATTTTGTTCTATCACTCAAAATGAGATGCGTTGCGTTGATGGACCACCCAAAAAACATTTGCTTAGCTTTCATTAGCACCACCTAAACGTGTTAGCTTCAATTGCCATTAAAAATGACAAAAAAAATGGGATCAACCCAAAAGTTGTCGCTTTTATCATCCAAATACTTTGTATTGCTATTAAAAAAAAATATGTTAGCAAACAAGTTGTTTTTCTTGCCCAAAATGTTTTGGCAGCAAAAACTGGTGAGGTGTTACTATTACCACCCTACCAACAAAAAAAAAAATAATAAAAAATAACTTTACTAACTAAATTAAAACAGTTTCTATCACCAACAAAAAAAAATCCCAAAATAAAAACGTTTCTACCACCCACAAAAAACATATCCCCCCCAAAAAAAATCTCTCACTGACAAAAAAATATCCCAAAATAAAAAATTCTACCACCCCCCCCAAAAAAAATCCCAAAATAAAAAAGTTTCTACTACCCACAAAAAAAATCAGATCCCAAAATTAAAAAAAATCTACCACCCACCAAAAAATAAAAATAAATCCCCCAAAAAAAATTCTACCACCCACAAAAAAAATCTTACCCAAAATAAACATTTCTACCATCCAAAAAAAATACATCTATATTTTTTTAATCTATTTTTGCGTGCCAACATCCTGTCAAAAACGATCGGCAAAATGATTTTGAGAAGTGAACCACAAAAGGCAATGAGCTTTGCTGCTTGACTCAAAGCAAAATTTGCTCCCAAAAAAATTTAAACCGCTAGCAAGCACTAGCTAAAGTCATAGCATGACAAACTTCAAGCTATTTATATATATTAAAAAAAACAACAAATAATAATAATAACAATAATACAGCTTTCAAGTCACACAGTTGGGGTGGCAGTTCCCCCCCGCACAGCCCACCTGCTTCTGCGCTCATGTGGCGAGCTAGCAAGCCGCCCGGCAGAGCGTCGCCCCCTGCTGGCCTGCTTCCAAAGTGCAGCTGGACCCACTTGGGCGTGGATTCCCGTCCCCATCTTCTCGGGGCGGGTTTGCCCCGCCTCCAAATGGTTTTGGGATGGATATCGCAGTGCTTAGTTAGCTTTACCAATTCGTGATTCTTTTTTTTTTTTTTGGGCGGGGGGGGGGGGGGGGTTAGGGGGATGTCTGGATTGATGTTTTTTTTTCGTGATTTGGTTCACGTGTCGCTTTTGGCTAGTTGGCCATCTTGTAAACAGCACGTTGGTTTAAGACTACGTTCCAGTTATTTTTTTTTTCCACCCCCCCAGTGATGAATTAATCCACAGCAAGGACGGCGGGAGGACTTTGTTCGGGCTGGTGAGATGCGCAGCACTTACTTGAATGCTGAAAACTCCCCTGGTTGGAAAAAAAAAAAAACATCAGACATTAACATCATAATAATAATCAGAAGAAGAAGAAAAAGAAGAATACATTTCCTTTCTAACCGCCTTTCAAAACTCTCAAGGTTACTTTACAGTCACAGGATCAGTTTTTTTTTCTGTGGGTGAGCAGCGGCAGCCACATGCGCCAGCGTTCACTCAACCCGGACTAACTCAAATAGATAGAAAGTTAGCGATCTGGCTAATGGATAACTAATAGATAGCTAGATAATAGATAGCAAATAGATAGCTAGTTAGGTAGCCAGCTAGATAGCTAGTAAGCAAATAGATATCAAATACATATGAAGCAAGGTAGGCAGCTAGATAGCTAGCTAGATAGTGAGATTAGCTAGCCACTAAATAAGTAATCTGAATAAACATCGTGACGCATGGTGAAAAGAGTAAAATGTCTACCGTACCGTAGCCCCCCGCCTGGATGGGGGTCTTGGGCGAGGCGCAGGCGTATAAACTGAAGTCCTCCGTCTGAAAGGCGGCTCGGTTTAACGAAGGCTCCGAGGCGCTGCGGTGGATTTTGGGTAACGAGCGAGCTAGCAGCTCGATGGACGCCAAGATCTGACAAAATTCACACTCCTCATTCAAATAGTAATAATCATCATATTAGTCGTAGGACCCGCGCACCCCCACCTGAGGGAAAAGTGGTCTCTCCTCCCTCTTCTTCTTCAAGCAGTCGGCCATGAGTCTCTTCATGGCCTTCGGGCAGTTGCTGCGCACCTTGCTGAGGTCGGGCGACAGGTAACCTCGCCCCACCATGAATATGATCTGCCAGCAACGGCAAAAGGCAGAAACAAAAGCAATAAATGCACAAATCAATAGCTGTCATTAATCAATGAATTTATTGTGAGATTAATCGACTAATAAAAAATAATAATAATTAATTTATTGACAAAGCGGTTTACTATTTATTTATATCTATCTAGTTCTTTATTTGTCTAGTTAGCTACTTATTTATTTAGCTATTTATCTACATTTATGTCTATATGTATTTATTTCTTTATCTATCTATTTATGTATTTATTTATCTCTTTATTGATTGATTTAGCTATTTATCTATTCATCTATTTAGCTATTTATATTTATTTATTCATGTATTTATTTCTTTATCGATCTATTTATGTATCTATTTATTGATTTATTTAGCTAGTCATCTATTTAGCTATTTCTGTATTTAGCTATGTATCTATATTTCTTTATTTATTTACTTGGCTATTTAGCTATGTATCTATTTATCTATTTTGCTGTTTGTATATTTATGTATTTATTTACATAGCTATTTATTTATTTAGCTATTTAAATATATTTCTTTAGTTATTTAATTTGCTGTTTATATTTAGCTATTTGCCTATATTTATTTAGCTATCTATCTATCTATCTATCTATCTATCTATCTATCTATCTATCTATCTATCTATCTATCTATCTATCTATCTATCTATCTATCTATCTATCTATCTATCTATGTATTTATCTATTTCTTGATAGCAGATAAAGCGTTTCAAAAGTAAAAGTGAGCGTAGCCGTCCGAGCTCTCGCCTGATCTCTGTTGTTGATGTTGGAGTAGGGCAGCGCCCCGGACATGAGTTCATACAGCACAATCCCAAAAGCGTAAACGTCCGACTGGAAGCTGTACGGATTCTTGTCCTGAAGTCGGATCACCTCCGGCGCCTGAAGACACGCCACGCCACGCAACGCTAATCACCACACGCAAAACCAAACCACGGCGACGTCCATTCCCAAATCGCACTCACTCACCATCCACAAAATGGAGCCGGATAATTGTTCAAACTGGTGGGAGCCGCTCCAGCGGGACTTGACCGTCGCCAGGCCGAAATCACCGATCTTTACCGTCAGATCCTCATGGAGGAAAATATCTGGGCGGGGCGCGTTCAAGGAAACAATCTTCACCCTCTTTGGCCTACGATTGCCACCTGGCAACATTTGGCAGGTTTTTGTCATTCTCACTCAAATTGCAGGACTCACAAAATCTAGAGTGTAAGAACGACATAAACAGCGTTAGAAACCTCAGTCGCTCTTCTTTCATCAGAAAAAAAAAAAAGAGTTAATTCCTAAATGATATGGGTCTGGAGTTATATGAGCTTGAAATGAGGGCAGATGTCCGAAATACAATGCAATGCATACCTATTGGTTTATATAGCGCTTTAACAACAAAGCGCTAACATGGGGGAAAAAGGGAAATGCTGCACCCTTGTGGAAAGGAAAAAAACATTGACAAAGGCCATGACCAGCGCTTTATCGGCACCTAAGCTGTCTAGTTGACTGCTGGCTATCTGGATATCTACATTCGCTATTTATTTGCTATCCAATAGCTATCTAGCTAGCTATTAACTGTATAGCGGATTGTTAGCTGTCTGGCTGTCGGCTATCTGGAGGTCTATATTCACTATTTATTTGCTATCCATTAGCTAGCTAGCTAGCTAGCTATTAGCTGTATAGGTGATTGTAAGCTGTCTGGCTGGCTGTTGGCTATCTGGCTACTATTTGAGTTACTTCCGGGGTGAGTGACTGTAAAGTGACCTTGAGAGTTTTGAAATGAAATTGATTATTATTATTATAAACAAAACCCAAACAAATTGGGGAATATCTCTATGTCATATTTTTAATTCCCGAATAAATTTGTGAATGAGTTCAAAAAAGATACTGTTGCTCTTCAGATCACGATGGATGATGGACTTGGCGTGCAGGTAACTAAGGAAGAAACACACACAAAAAAAAGAATTATTGGATAGAACGACGACGCCTTTGTTGCTACGACAACCTTTTTCAAGATGGCGGCCGCTTACTCCATGCCCTGAGCGGTCTGCCGAGCGATGTCGATGAGTTTAATCATTTCAAATTTGGTCTCGATGATGTGCAGGTGGTGGTAGAGGCTGGAACCTTCGCACCATTGCGTCACGATGGCCAGTTGGGGCTTGGTGGTGTAGCCCATGAACAACAGGATGTTGACGTGACGCGTTTTCCTGCGAGGTACGAAAAAACAGACACGCTTCAGGGTGGCGGCCATTTAATTTTTTTGGGTGGGGGGGTTACCTGAGGACTCCCACTTCGTTTTTGAAGGCCTGAAGCTGTTGGGGTGTCGGCGCCGTGACGTTCAACATCTTCACTGCCACGTCACCTTTATAAACAATGAAGATATGATTTCTATTTTTTTTATTAATAGTAGTAGTAGTAGTATTAGGAGGAGTAGTATTTTTATAATAAAAATAATACTAATATTATATAATTATATAATATATAATTATTATTATTCTTGCTATCAATACTATTACTATCATTTCTAGTAGTAGTGTAGTAGTAGTATTTATATAATAATAATAACAATAATAAATTATTATTATTATTATTATTGCTATTGTTCCTATTGTTGCTATGAATACTACTATTACTATTATTATTGGATTTGCCTTTGGATTGGATTTGCCTTTATTCGTCTCGCAGTGGAGAAATTTACATTTCATAGCAGCAAAGTTATGAAAGTTATGAAAGTTATGAAATGATTATTATTAATACTACTAGTAGTAGTAGTAGTTTTATAATAATAATAATAATATACAATATATGATTATTCTTGCTATTATTGCTTTTGTTACTATCGTTGCTATTAATACTATTATTACTATTACTACTATTATTAGTACTATTATTATGATTAGTAGTAGTATTTTTATAATAACAATAATAAAAATGAAAAAAATAACAATATTGCTATTAATGCTTATAATACTATTATTACTATGACTACTATTACAACTACTATTACAACTAGTATTCTTCTTTTTCTTTTCTATTATTATTATTATTATTATTATTATTTTATATTCTTATTATTATTATAGTTGTTGTTGTTGTTAGTATTATTATTTTATATGAGATTGCACCCATAAATGAGCTATTTTGGAAATTATTTCCAACTCTTTCTCAAAGTCGTATGGTAAGCAGAGCTGCAATAGCGTCATCAATCATCCTACCGTGCCACTTTCCTTTGAATACGGTCCCAAAGGAGCCGGAGCCTATCCTCTGCCCCAGCGTGATTTGACCCTCGGGGATTTCCCAGTCGTCACTGGAGTCCCGCCTCCCCAGCGTTTTCTGCGTGAGATTTCGTTCATCGTAAAACGGGGAGGGGGAAGGAGAGGGGGGGGTGTAGGGGTTGGCAGTGGCGGCGGGCACCCACCATTTTATTGCGGTCCTCGGACGACGACGACGATTTGCGCTCCCTCTGCGGACACGGCGATTTCTGGGGAACCTTGACGTTGGTCAGGGAGCCGGGGAGCGAGGCGGGGGGAGTGGCCGACAGTCCGGTGGTGGACCCTGGTGGGGTCAAAGGTCGGTGGAAAGGTAACTCATTTCGAACGACGGGGGTGAGTTGGAATGTTTTGAGTGACATGCAGTGGAAACGTGAAGGGGGCGGGGCTTGAATGGGAGATGCGTTTTGGTGTAACTGTGGGATCGAGATGATTTGAGGAGCTTCGTTGCGACATTAAAAAATGATTTGAAAGCAATGTTAAGTCATATTTTTTTAATTATCCAACATCTATTTTTTCTTCATTTTAATAACTAATTTATTTAATTAATTCTTCTTTTCCTTTCGGCTTTTCCCTTGACGGGGTCGCCACAGCAAATCAGTGTCCTCCATCTAAAGTATAGTAATATATAAATATAAAATATATTTATAATATAAATATAAAAATATATTACAAATACAGGCCATTTATTGAATAATATTCTATCAGTAATATGTTTAATCTAAAACTAAGAAATTATATATATTTATTTGTTGAATAAACAAATTGAAAAGTTTATTTCTGGAATTATTTGCATCAAAATTTTAATTAAACAAATATTTACAATTAAAAAATAATATAATCTAAAAATAATAGAATAAAAATAGTATAATAATTAAAAAATAATAACAATAATAAAGATGAAAATGATGTGCATTTCCCAAGAGGAGCAAAAATTGCTCATTTTTAAAAATATTCCAATTATTATTTATAATAATTATTTATAATTATTAAGAGAACAATATACTTTTTTATAGCTTTTTCACTGTAATAATTTTCCAAGTGATTTTTGATTAAAAAAAATAAATAAAAAGCACATATTTTCCGGATTAAAATTTCCATTAAAAAATAAATAAAAATACATAAATAAAAATTGGTGATAATAAAAATGGTGGTGCTATTCCAGACTTACCTGATGTAATTCTTTATATGAAAATAGGGCGGCGATGTTACCCTAAGATTGACAACTGACGGTTTGAGGGACAGTAATGGTGGATGGTGGATGGGAGGACAGTGCAAAGTGAAGATGGCACACGAGAAGAAGACACAGAACGAACGGCCTGACTACCTCGGAACACGGGCTCGGGCTCAAAATCAAAGACTATGTCATTGGGGTAGGAGTATAGGAGGGGGCTTGAGGTCCGGGTTCGGTTCTTCCTCAAGCAGCGGGCGGGGTGGTTCGGGGGGGCTGCAGGGCAAAGAGAGACAGAGACCATCACTGCTACTCACTCACCCTGCGTGCCCGCCGAGACTATCGGACGTCTACTCGCGTGTGATCAGAAAGTCAAGCTTGTTTTATTCAAATGTAAAATATTATGATATGAATGACCGTATTTTCTGCACTACAAGATTTTGTTTTCAAAAGTTGACCGTGCGCACCGGATTGGTGCGCCTGAAGCATGGAAAACATGTTAAAATATGTCTTTCATTATATTCCAGAAAATACGGTAATTAAAATGGATGACACGTTTCTTATTTTTATATGAACGTATAAACCAAAGATTTAAAACAATAAAATAAAGTAAATAAGCTTTATCGTTTGGTGTCATTCGAGAAATGACCAACTTTTAATTCATTAAATTAATTACTTTTTCTTATTTTATCATTATTACAGTGATTTAATGTAAAGAAAATATGTATTATTGTATTTTAATCTTAAGTCTTTTTTTATTTCATGAAAAATATTTTAATGTATTTTTTTTATTCAAGCAAATGCTCCATGGGTCAATCATTAAATATTTTTAAAATTCTTTGTAATTAAAACATTAAATAAATCCATTATATTTTACTACTATATGCCAATTTATGACATCACAACTTGTTTATTTTTAATTATGTATGTTTTTACTTTTATTTTATTGTATTTGCATTTTATTTGTATTTTATTTGCATTTTATTTGCATTTTATTCATATTTTATTCATATTTTATTCGTATTTTATTCGTATTTTATTTGTATTTCATTTGTATTTCATTTTTATTTTATGTGTATTTTATTTGTATTTTATGTGTATTTTTATTGGAAAGAAATCCTTCCAATGGAGTTAAAATCACCACTGGGGAAAAAGGATGATAAAAATGCACGGATAAATAAAAATAATCATAATCACAATCATAATAATCGTAATATTTTTTTTAAAAGGGAAAATGACGTCCATGAGCATCATGTCTAGACTAGAAAGCTTCGAGGGTCTTCAAACACACACACACACACACACACACACACATAAACAACAGTGCACGCAGACACGCGGGATGGTGAGGGCGAGGGAGGGGGAGAGGGAGGATACGAAATGGATCAAAGTTCCTTACCTCCATCCGACCTCACCAGTCCCTGATCTCGGATCAGGTCCTGAAAAAAACAAATGGCGACGAATGAGCGACCCCATCTCGACGTTGACCCGCGAGGCCACCATGACTCACGTCGATATTGACAGGCTCGATGGTGTTGATATGGACGTTGGGGGCCGAAGACGAACGGTCCCGTTGGCCAAACTGGTTGCGGTGATCCTCCTCGGCCGGCCGCAAACTAGGCGGGATGGGGATGGACTTGGACGGCGACAACGTGGCGTGACATATCGACCTGGAGAGACCGCGAGGCTATCGTTAGCGTAGCGGCGCCATGTTGGGGAAACGGCCCCGAGTCGGAAGAAACGGGTTGATGGGGGGGGGGGGCTCACCCGGTGGAGTCGGACGGAGGGAGCGACGGACAAACTTCGGACACGGGGGTGGTCCCCTCGGAGGAGACTTCGTCTTGGGTGAAAGGGTGATGCTCGAAGAACTTGGACACCAGCAGCAAGCTGCGCAGATTGTGAGCATCATTCAACGCCTTTTATTCACTCATTGATTCATTGATTCATTGATTCATTGATTCATTGATCGACTTACTCCAACTGGTCGTAGTTGACGCACATGAGGGGGACCTCGGTGCTGCAGCGTTGGTGGAATTTGTAGCCGCACGTCTGACAGCGGAAACCCTGGAAAAGCAACTTCCTGCAGAAGTCGCAGAAGGCCAACGTGAAGAAGGTCTTCCTCACCTGGAGACCAAAAGGGGCTTTACTCAGTCATATTTTCACAAATACAAATATGACGGATGGTCCATATGACAATTGCCATGACGACGATACCAAGTACCAATACTTTTGATTTCTATTTAGAATTGTATTTTATTTATTATTGCATCTATGCTTGTCTGTGACGGTAATGTCCTTAAGAGCTTTAAAGGGCGCTTGAAATAAAATGTAATATTATTATTATTATATTTACAATTTGAATTCAACACAAGGATGAAAAATGTGAACCATTTATTTATTTATTTTGTGTGTTTATTAATGTATGTGTACATTTGTGTGTTTTTTTTTAATTTCTTTATCTATTTATCTAACTAGTTACCTAGTTATTTATTTATGTATTTATTTAGTTATTTATCTATTTAATTCATTCATTCAATCATTCATTTATTTCTCTGTTTGTTTATATATTTATCCATTTTATTCATTCTTTTGGTCATTTATTTATCCATTTTTTGATTTAGCTATTTTATTTATTTAGTTATTTATTTATTTATTCATTCATTTTTTATGAATATTTATTTATGAATCTATATTTATTTACTTATTTGTTTATTTTCATCTATCTATATTTAATAATTTTATCTACCTATATTTATTTATCTATATGTATTTATTTATATGTCTTTATTTATTTATATTTATTTACATATGTATGTATATGTGTCTATAATTGTTTATATTTATGTATTTTATTTATTTGGTTATTTATTTATCGGTTTGTTTATCTATTTATCTATTAATTCATGTATTTATTTGTTTAATGATGTATCACTGGTATCCCAATATCGACGCGCGGTATCGCTACTCGTCCAATAAATATCAAAAATGATGTTAATATGACTTCAATTTAATGAGCGGTACTCACAAAATTGTGCGTGGTGAGCGGCACATTCTCCAAAACTTCCACGTGTAACTCTTCCCCCGTCAGCCAAGAAATATCCGTATCCCAACCGATCGGCTTCTTTTCTCTAAATATTAAAATATTATGAATTATGATTTTTAAGAATCAGCGCAAATGGAGGAATTGGAATGCGTGCTCACCCGTCTTGTATCCTGTAAACGCCGCAGCACTCCGGGATGAGCCCTCGCATCGTGAGAGCCTTCTTGAGCGAATCTCGCACGGTCATCCCACAGCGGGCGGGTACCTGAACGCAACACGGGAAATATCAAACATGGGTGGGGGGCGTGGCTTCAATGCAATATAATCACGTACCACCGTTCTCTGTTTATTAGGCAGGAAAACCCGAACGATGGGCTTCTGCGGAGAGCGCGGGTTGCTCCGGTTGGCGTCCGCCGGGTTCTGGAGGACGGCCAGGGTGTTTGGCGCCGAGGGGAAAAGCTGAGCGGCCACCCCGCCGCCGCCGCCACCGCCAGACACTCCCATTTTGACCTCCAAGAAATTGGAAACGAGAGTCGGCGAGGAGGATAAGTCGGTGCCGTTGCCCGTAGCCTCCAGAAGCTGCTGCTCCCTTTGCTGCAGGGCGTCCAGCTTACTGGTGTACTCCTCATAGGCCTGCGAGGAGACGGCGAACGGACGGCGAGCTTCAGTGACATTCTTGAGCGACGACGTGGAGTCACAAGCAAATTGAGTCTCACCTCAAGATATATGGACGGAGGATTGTGTTCTCCTCCAAATTTGTCCAGGAGAGCCTCTAAGTGTTCTTGCGTCAACTTGATCATCTGTTTGATGTTCCAGATCTGGTGGGGAACGACAAAGGGAGACACACACACACACACACACACACACACACACACACAGTTTTCAAGCAAAATTATACAGTGAGTAAGAGCCAACTCAGACATACAATTCTATTCGTCAACGTTATTTGAAACTCCTCCTGTGACTTCAACATAGTTCCTTGGCTGCATGGTGTCACCTGATTGCTCCAAAGCAATATTTTTTTTACATGAGATGGCTTTGCTCTGACAACCAATTGAAAATAATCAGACCAATAATACAATAAATAAGCAAACCAACAAATAAACAAATACATGTACACATAAATACATAACATATATGGATAAACAGATCAATAAATAGTAACTCAATAAATATGTATCATTAATTTTTAAAAATAAATAAATCAATAATGGTAAATAAATAGTAACTAATACATACAATTATATGGATAACTAAATAAATAGTAAGTAAATAAAAAGTAAATACATAAACAGATAAATAAATTCTTAAATAAATAAATACATAAATGGATAAATAAACAAATAAATGGATACATAAATAAGTTAACAAATAAACAAATGAACAGGTGTATAAATAAACAAATGCACATACAAAAATAAACAAATAACTAATACAGAACTAACAAATAAATATATGGGTAAATAAATAAATGGACAAATAAATACAAAGAAAAATAAATAAATACATCTACGGACAAATAAATGGACACAAATACATTAATGTATAAATAAATTTGCAAATAAATAAATGAACTGATATACAAATAAATAAATGCACATACAAAAATAATAAACAAATAACTAATAAATATCCAATAAATTAATTCATTCATTAATGGACAAATAAATAAATAGACAAATAAATAAATATATGGACAAATAAATGGATACATAAATAAATGAAAAGATATATAAATAGACAAATTCATACAATGGGATTCAATATACGGTACATTAAATATTGCGGACTCAACCCTGTCATTACTTCACGCTGAAAAACAGGGCCGAGGGGTGAACTATGACTCAATGGGATGTCGAAAAGACAGCTATTTCCTGATATTGCTCTTATTCTCGCCACTTTCAGGAACTGCATCAGATGCTGGCGAGAGGCCTTCCAGCGCGAGTTGAACCACGTGTGAATGACAACCAAAAGTGCCGATCGTATTTTTGGACTTATTATTACTTCACCAGCATTTTATTCCTAATATATTTGCACACCATCAACTACTTATTGACAATAAATCCACTGACGTGACAATTATAGCCGGAATGTAAGCTGCCAAAATAAAATAAAAAGGTAAGCAGAGCTGCACTGAGGGAATTTCCACAATAGCTTTATTGTCATTTTAGTACAGAGAGTAGTTTAAGCCTAATATGATTATTTTATAAGACATGCATTTTATGTACTACAGTTTTTTTTTAATGTTCAGGGTGGGCTTTGACTGGTCACCAGAAATTTAGGTGGGACTGGCATCATCAAACCGACTCCCAGGAGAAACTATAACTACTAAACTACAGCCTGTGACAAAAAAGACCGCCAGCTATAGACCACCACTCACATTCACATCTACTTTATATAGAGGCTTCAACAAACCAAAATATTGAGGGTTTTTTTATTCAAATGTGAGTTGGAAATTAAAAAAAACTCAATATACAGTGCTGCCCTGGAAAAAAATTTCAACAAAATATATTTTGTTTGAGATTTAAACAAAACTACGGTTGATTTATATGATTGGGCGAGTGTATATGTGGGTTTTATAACAATAATAATAATACAATTTTACAATCAAACAATACACAAAACAATAGATAAAATGATAAATAATAAAATAGCTGATAGAACTAGACCATGAATGGATGTTGGGTGGAAGTGCATTCCAGAGTTTGGGAGCAGAGCGGCTGAAAGCTCTGCACCCCATCGTGGTGAGACGGGCGGAAGGCACATAGAGGAGAAGGGAGGATAAGGATCTGAGGGACCGTTTTTTTTCTTCTTTTATTGGTGCTTTTATGTACCAAAGTAACCCGTGCAGCTGCATCGGAGTTCAACCACGACTCAAGCGAGCGAGCGAGCATCCCCTCCACCATCCGCCCCGAGTGGGTCTCACCGGGTAGCACCGTGCACTCTCCCCCTCCAATGGGCAAAAGCGCCATTAATTGCCCCGTCTTTGTTGCGTCAACAGCGGCGTGCGTTTGCGTGCCGTGTCGGCGGCGCCGCAGTGAGAACCGCCCGGAAGGCGAGCAAGGCCCCGAGTAAACACCGACCCTACGACTCAAAGCTTCCCGTCCAACTGCAGCATGCTCCCGCCTCACGCGAGCTGAGAGGTCCCGGGAGCCCTTCCGCGTCGGTTGTGTCCGTCACCCCCGCGCTTCCCCCCGGTTTGTGTCGCATGCCCCCCGCCACCGCCATCCAGCGGAACAGCCGGTGTTTCCTGAACATTTCCATCCAATTAGCCTGGCTCGCAGGACCGTTCGCCGTGCCCACTTGCCTCCCTCCCACTTCCCCGCCGCGACCATCGGCAACCGTAGCCGATGAGCGTTTACCTCCTCGTCTTGCGGACCTCCGGGGATACCCGGCGAGCAGGAGGGCTCCAGGGCTGCACCGAACTCCTCCAGGCTTCTTTCCCCGCCCGGTTGCCGTTCCGAGGTGTCTCCGTTAAAGACGGGCGGTGGGGACTCGGCGCTGCTCAACGCCGCCATTTTAAAGTGGGAGAAAGTGAGTGGAAAATAAGAGAGAAGCGTAATGGCGGCGGCGCGGCCGCCAGAGGGCGACAAAGGACATGTTGAGCTGCTCTGCAACCAATCACACACTCGCAAACATGGATGATAATAATAATAATAGTAGTAATAATCATAATAATAAAGTACACTCTACAGTGATACATGAAAAACACACACAAACAACTACAATTCCAATCCCCCTTAATTCTGCGTTGGTTTTTCAAATACAAATCATGTTCCCCTTAAAACACAGGTGTCAAAGTTAAGGGCCGGGGGCCAAATCTGGCCGCGCACATGATTTTTTTTCGGCCCGCGAAAGCAAGTCAAACTTGTGAAATTGCATGAATCCTAACCAAAATGTCATATTTTTGGATGTAAACCAGAATAACAGTCATTATTCTTGACTTCAGATTTCAAAACTAGTTATTCGTTAATTTGTTGAGCGCTCTATAGGTAATATGTAGAGGGGATTAAACATTGTAATGGCTTCCCCAAATTCATAACGGCCCTTGAGAGGAAACCATAACTACAATGTGGCCCGCGGCAAAAAATAAATAACGCCACTGCCTTAAAAAACCTCACTTGGGCTTTGTGTTTGTTCCATTTTGTTGCACCCTGTGCTAAAATGACAAACACGCTATTTTTGTTCTAATAAATGCACAGAAAATGAATCCATCACACAAACGGCAGGCACGCGGATAAGCCACGTGCGTGCACAACATACATAACATTGCATGCAAACAAAAGACAAATACAACATATTCTTGAGCCATAATGCAAACAATACAACAAATATACACAAAACACACACCCATCAATGCAAACATTTACAAAAATCATTCTAAGCCTTGGGTAGTTTGCACTAACACTAAATATTAGCACTAAATATTAGAATAAATATTAGCATTCAAGTGGCAAAGAAAACAATGGAATGTTGTTGCACTTGTATTTTTTCCCCCTCTTTAATACTTTCAATATTCAGCGATATTCTATCTGGAGTTAACAAAAATGCAACACAATGAAAATAAGTCACAGACTATAAACAACCTTTTATATCATTTTTTGTGACTATTATCCACAGTGGCTTGGTACGAAGTCCACTCATCTTGTGAATGTTAGCAAGAACGTATTGGAAGGTCGATTTGCACAGTTTGAGTTCCAAAGTGACGCAGCGGCAACATGGTAGCTCACTTCTTCTTGCTTGCTCTCTTTCCTTCTCCTTTCTTTGGTGGACCTTTTCCTCTCAGCTTCCTCAGGCGGCGCATTTCATCCTTGAAATCTTCATGCTCGTCTCTGCAAGCAAACGATCAAAATACATTCAGACCTCAATGACCTCTCTGTGAAATGCAAACTCAGCTAAGCAGGAGGTGACTGTTCCCTATGAAAAAGACCTGAAGAGGCCCATGAATCTGAGCTTCTGCGTCATGGCGTAGTAGATCCTGTGCTGGGGGTACCAGTCGTAAACCTCCTTCCTCTTGGCCATGGGAGGCTCCTGGAAAAGGCGGACCACCTTCATGGACTTGCCGTCCGTTTTGTGGACGACATCCCCGAAGATTTGAGCACTCAGTCTGGCCATGCGCACTGCATAGTTTGACATGTTGGCCATAATTGCTAAATAAGGTGGAGTAAAGAGGAATTGTGAATAATAATATGCAGTATTTAGAAGATATTCATACATTCGACATGGACACATGAAACAAATACGACATTTTAAATAAAATTCATTAAAGTAAAAAATATCTGGCGAAAATAGTAGCATTGTTGTGTGATTCAGGGCCACAATGATACGTTCAGGATGGAAACAATGGCCATCTACACGCAATTAGTCAGATCGACATTCTTACCTTTATTGCAAGGCCGTGAAAAGAAAGAAAACCCCACGGCTAGACTCGTAGCAGCAAACAAAGCATCAGAAACAAGCAATATTTTTAATTTTATACCGAAAGGGAACATAAAAACACATTCCTAAGAGTCTAACCTTCAATGCATGAGCGGCACTTCCGTGTTCCGGTATGTCCGGCGCATTGATTGGGTAGATGTATCAACTTCCGGGTAAAAGATGAACTTCTTTTCGCATTTTTACTTTCATTTTACATTTTTGTAGTTCTTTAGTGTAAATGGAAATAACTATACGTTATAAAATTGAAACAAGTAAAAAATAGTGAAATAATAGTGAACACAATCTTATTGTATTTTCGTGTCAAAATTAAGTCCGCCACTATAAACCTGTCCGACAGTTTCATGTGTCGTACAACGGTTCCGATCAGCTTTCAACGACGTACACAACATAGGTTGTTAGTTGTCTGCATTCTAGTATTTTTAAACATTTATTTTAACATATTTTGGGTGGCCTAACGGTGATTACATTTTATTTTGAATCGTGTTACGATTTTGAATTCACTCAAAATCAAAACTGAAATGTTTTTCCCCTTTGAACGAACACTTGAGGGCGTTATATGACAAAGAGCAAATACAATACACACAGTTATCCATTAGCTAACCGCTAGCATGTAGCGGCGAAAATCCACCACTTTTAAATACGCAATACCATAATAATTTATATTAATTATAATGTGCCTATTTTTTTTGCTATATTTCAATATTGGAGATGGCGTCTTTAGTTTCCAATGAGTCTTGCGAACAAGCAAAAGCATTTTTTTTGGCCACCAGAGTGCAGCACAACATAAAGTGGCATCAGTTTACTAATTGTTTTTGTTTAACAATTAAAAAAATATGAAAAAATAACCAAGTGATAGACGCAAAATCATGAAACACACGAATACATTTTTTTCATCATTGACTGCCTTTGCAGTACTGCAGTATTACAGTCGTAATAATACATTTTATTTTAAGTGCCTTTCAAAGCACTCAAGGACACTTTACAGTCAGAGACAAGTATATATAGTATAATAAATAAAAATACAATGACAAATAGAATACAATAAATAAAATACAATTATAAATAGAAACAAGAGATAGAGCTACGCAGAAAATGCAATAGTAGTGACTTTCTATTTACATTATGGAATCATTGTTCATTGCTGACATACTGTATCTCTATGGCAATTAGTTGAACTTGTTTTCTGATTCATAATTTATTTTATTACATTATGATGGGGGACTATCTGACAATATCAAGTAATTTAAAGGCAAAAAAACGTATTGGGTTGCATTTGATGGTAAGCGGTGTTGTAAAATGGTTCCGAGACGCCGTGCATTTCGCTAACAGGCAGATGGGTGTTGATTGGTCGTCGGGACTGGACGTACGGGCCCGTTCCGGAGCTTCGGACGTGCATCGGAGGGGGGAGGCACGCTTTGCTGACTCAACTGGGCTGATCCTTCCACATTCTCTCTCTCTCCCCTTAGCTTCCACTCGGTCACATCAGGTCTGTGCATTTGCATTCTTGTGCACCTCTTTGTTCTCAATGGATGTTAATGACATTTTCTAATTGGCCGCTCGTGTGATGTCGACGAGACAGACGCACTCGGCAGATCGTGGCGTTCCTGCTCCGATGAGATAAGCGTCCCCTCTCCGGGAGAGAAGAAGGACGCCGGGAGCTTGCTGGGAGAAAACGTCAGGATTTAAAGGATTATTTATTTTGGGCTATTTTTTATTTTTTGTTGCCGCTGCACCCCTCCTCCCTCTTCACATTAAGACGGGGGGGAAAAAACAGAGAAAGATCGTGGCTTCCAATCTGCAGAGAAGTGATGTGAACCGCGGTGACCAGAAGCGAGCGAGAGACCAGGGTGGAAAGCGTAGAGGAGCTGTCCGTCCGTGGCGGTGCTGATGCGGCTGTGAGGCCAGCATGGCTGCCGGGAAGTTGCTGCTGTACGCCGGGCTGGCTCTGTCTCTGTGCGCGCTGGGCTTGTTGGCCGTGGCGATGGGCTCCGACCACTGGTACGAGACCGACGCCAGGCGCTACAAAGAGCGCTGCCAGAGCTTCTCCAGCCGCCGCAAGGACCCGGGTTTCATCTACATCCCCAACAATAGCCTGCCGCTGCGGGCCGCCGCCACCCGCTGGGAGGAGAAGCTGCTCCCGGCCCGGAACCGGCGGCAGCTCTTCGCCATGAGCGCCGCCGACGAGTGCAACAGGCAGTATAACTCCACCAATATGGGGCTGTGGAGGAAATGCCACCGGCTGGGTTTCGATCAGGGAATCGAAGATCTCATCCGGAAAGGTAGGAATTTCCGAGTTGGAGGAAATGACCTGCCGACATGTGTTGACATTTATTTAATAGCGGGGGGAGGCTAATCAATTAGCCTGCTCGTTTGCCTCATTGTTTATTTCGCAGGTTCCCAACCTACAAGCCAATGTGCACTATGTAGAGGTGAATGAAACTCTTTTCATGATAAGCATTGTGGGACTGCGATCAATGATTATTCAATAAATGAACAAATAGATCGATGAATAATAATACTATAATAATAATACATTTCATTCATAAGCACATTTCAAAACTCTCAAGGTCACTTTACAGTCACAGGACTCAAGTTTTTCTGCAGGTGAGCAGCGGCAGCCACACGCGCCAGCGCTCACTCAAGTGACATTCGTTATTGGGAATTTGTGACAGTTACACTATTGAACTAAAGCAACAAAAAAGTGCTCTTGTTATACATATTTATAATTTCTGGAAGACGAAGAATAAAAGACATATTTAAAAAATGGCTTGACATGAAAGAATCAAAGGGCGGAGCATTGCCTGATTTCGCTTGCCACGAGAACGTCGCCGGGAGTTACGGGTTTAATCAATCAAAATGCACACTTTGTCTTGCTATCATCCAGCCTGTTTGTTGGCTTGCTATTTTTCAAGCCCACCCATGCCCCCCCCCCCTCCTCCGCACGGCTCAAGTTGAAGTTGAAATGGTGCTCGCTCGACCTTTCAACTGCAAATAATGACATAATCACGTCAGGGCGCCTTGCCAGCTTCTCCACTCGGCATCGCTTTAACAAAAGGCATGAAAATGGCAGCGCTTTTGCTAATGGCTTTCAATTGCCATTTTCTGCCGCACACAAGTCCACCATTAGGCCACACATCAATTGAATTCTACTTACCCCCCCCCCCCCCCCCAAGGGAAAAACGCTATACATTTTGCACGTTTAAGGCGGTGACATGCCACTGTCACAAAAACTAATCATTGGCGAATTATCGACCATTTTATGGCAGCATTCGCTTGAATGGAAAGAATAAAAGCATTTTGGCCATTTTTGTTTTTCATGCTATTCCAAGGACATTGTGCTGCTCCCTGCTGGGCTCAGTTTGATAAAGATGCGCAAGAACAAAATATGTCACCCATGACTTCAAGCACAGGTGTCAAAGCCAAGGCCCGGGGGCCAAATCTGGCCCTCCACATGATTTTATTCGGCCCGCGAAAATAAATGAAGCATGTCAAGTGCCAGGATGCTTTCTAAAGTCTGAATTTGAAATTGTCCAATGTAAACCAAAATAACACTCATTGTTTTTTACTTAAAATTGGAAAACGAATTATTCATTAAGTTGTTGTGTGATATAAATGTCATATATATATATATATATATATATATATATATATATATATATATATATATATATATATATATATATATATATATATATTCATTTACCTGTGCATTTATATATTAATTTAGTTATTTCTATTCATTTATGTATTATTTATGTCATATTTATTTGTTTATTTAGTATTTATTTATATATTCAAGATTTATTTAGTATATATTTATTCAAGATTTATTTGTTTATTTGTGTATTATTTATTATTTAGTTTTTTATTATTCATTTGTCTGTTCATTTATTCGTGCATCTATTTATTTATATATTTGTTCATCTATTAGCACATTTATATATTTGGTTTATTTACCTATTTATTTATATAGTAAGTTAGTGTCCTGTGTTAGTTAAGTTAGTGTCCCGTGCGCATTTATTTATGGGCTTGACACCCTTGACTTAAAACGAGAGTTACGTTTTTCACAAAGGATAAAGAATATATGCCTGTCTATATACACCAATTTGTATAGGGTTTAACACGGTTTGGTTAGCATTCAGCTAACAAGACAGATGTTATTTGAGATAAAGCTGAGCCAAAACAAAGGTCCAAATCTCCTCCTCCTTCCCCCCCACGCTAGCTAATGCTACAGAAGCAGCCCTGTGTGTTTTGCGGCGAGCGCAGGAAGCAACGGCGGTGGTTTTCCTGAGCGATTCCGCTGGAAGAAATCCAAGTGTGAAAAGAGCGAGGAGAGTCTGAATTGCCGCTGCAGCTGTGCCTTTATGCGAACACGCTCGGCTGGCCGTCGCGGCCACGCCATCTGCAGTCAGAGTGTAAACGGCGTGATCGCATGAATGTCTCCACACACCCGTTTCAAACAGGCAGCAAATATCAATTTTGGGGAAAAAATAATAATAAAAAACGCGGCGATGATGGATGACAGTCATGTGACACCGAAGGGTCAACGGGCCTGAGCGCCATTGCGGGCTCAAAGACGACATTTCGACCCGACGGAGGTTTCCGTCTTGTGGATCTACTAATGAGTCACGCCCTGTTTATTTCATATTTCAAATGATGAAAAACTCACCGTGCCCCCGACTCGCTTTTCCGAGGGTGTCGCCCCAGCCATTTGTCTCAACGCCTCATCCGGATCGACAACACGCATTTGTCTGGCCGGGTAATGCGCCTTGCCAATGTGTCGTTATGTAGATTTATGGAGGTGGCGGCGGAGAGAAGCGGGTGGTAATGGTTCAACGTAAAAACACTAAAAAACAAGCTTTTTTTTCCTTAGCTCGCATTAAGTGCGTAATGGCGTGTGCAGGAATGGAATAAATCGGGGTTAGCAGATATTTTCAAAGCGGATGACCGCCGCGGTTTTTCCGTCAGTGACGCCGACATCATTTGATCCCAAACAATGATGAATCAAGGCCATTAAGGCCAAAGCGCCGCCTTTTGAAGACTGCTCGCCACGCACGCTAACGGTTGATTCGATCACGCGCTTCTCCTGGAAAGCTGCCACTTCAAAATAAACAACTAAATAAAAAGACAAACCACTTGTAGCAATTTTGACAACTACATGTTACTAATTATCGCGCAATAATGAACATCGGGATATTAAAAGTAGTCCTAGTTCTGGTAAAGAGCTAAATGCCAGCTAGTTGAACGGTGCTTTTATTTTTTAAAAGCTTTAATATCTAATGGAACCATATCATTGTACTGAGCTTTATGAAATAGCAAAAACAACTCCAGATACTGTTTTGGGGCAAGCTTTGCTAGGCTAGCTAACATTGTCAATGTCAATATTTACATAAAATAAACAAATAAATAAACTTTCTTTGATGATACTACTTTCTTTGTCTTGACATGCCAGTTGACAACTGTTTGCCGCTAGCACAAGAACCCACGTAATACAAGCCAACTAGCAGAACCTCTGGCATGCTAGTAGCGCTACCAGCGAACTGCTATATGTTAACTCAAGGATTTTTATCATGTTACTCTTCGTCAAAACCCTTGCTGCAAATTTCAAAGTACTATTTGTGTCCTCATTGAGTTCGCGGCTAGATGCTAATACCGCTACTCAAGTTGATAATTAAATTTTAATGCTTAGTGGTTTACTAGTAGTACTCCGGTGGCATTCTTCAAAGGAGGCCTTTCGAGGGGAAAGTGCATTCTGGCGTCAAAGAAAAATGGCGGAGTTAGTTGAGGAGCTTCACTTGGGCAAATAGACTTCATACGTAAACCCACGTACGGTTTTAATGACAGATTCTGAGGCCTAGCGGCGATGCTACATTTGTATTCATGGCACGGTGCAGACCCACAGGAAGGACTATTTATCCACCGTAAATAATAAATGACGTTCTCGCTCCTGGACAAAACAAAGTGCTTTTGAGACACCGATGGACGCCGAGGATTGTTTGCGGTATTCTCCATTGTGGTCGACAGAAAAGCAAAGTGAAAAGATTTGTTGTTGTTTTTTCGAATTAAAACTTACAACAGACTTCATAGGGCGATACCACGTAGGCTTAGTCATGCTGATGAGGTAAACCAAAGCTAGGGATAGTACAATAGAGGGGTAATCAGAAGGAGTGCTAATCAGATTGGCTAATGAGGTGAAACCAGAGCCAGGGATAGACAATAGAAGTAATCAGATTGGCTTCAGGGAGTGGTCCGCTGCTTCCCCAACCCTAGAGCAGGGACCTATCAGAGTAGGAGTCCGGCACAGGGACATATCAGAGCCTAGCACAGCCACCTCTGTCCATTAGGTACATAGCATTACGGCTACCAGCACAACTTTAGTTCCCTGACATAGCTCTTTGGATAAGGAGTGAAATGTCCAACACCTTCAAAGACGTACAGATGGACCATTCCTGTAAGACTGAGAGCCTACACAGACGTACTATAATGGAAAATGTTTCGGTTTTTGACCAAATCAGTTTTCCAACAGGTTTCTAGAACGGATTATGGTTTAAGACCAAGGTTTGACTGTATTTATCTTGCTATCATTCGAATTTCTCACACCTGACAGCATATTCAATGGTGGAATCCTCCAGTAATGTGATGTGCATTCTGGGTGGCTTGATATGCCACCGAGCCCGCAGCGCAAACCCATTGTCCCCCCTCACCACCCACCCCCCTCGTATATGATCTCACTTTGCTTGGAAGCGTGCCGTCTCCCCGGCGACTCAAGTGTCATCGACTGGTGATTGGCTCCGGGACCCTCTTTTTCATTAAGACCCTCATCGGTCCATTAAGCGAGGACTTAGCATGTAACTGGAGTGGCAATTGTTCCTTTCCCTAAGGGTCTCTTACTGACCTGATTGACTGGCAATCGTGTCCCACCTCTTGCTACTTTTGTCCGATGGGGTCGGATCGGACTTGTGGGGCTCGCTAAGCCCAAATAAGAACAAATTCTAGCTATGCTATCTAATAGCTACCGTGGAAAAACATGCCTAGCAGGCGTCTGTTTCTCTTAATGCCTCTTTCTAGTTGCGTTTAATCAAAGGCCTAGCAAGTCAAGAGAGCTAAGGTGGGCCTTCCTGGTAGAGCCCGCATCAATCAGAGCCTTATTCTCTCTGTCCAGAGACTCCGGTGGAGGAAGGGGGTAGATGAAAGCGGAGTTCTGTGGCTCCAGCTGCCTCCCCGTCACAAGAAAAGGGGCTTTTTCATGGCTGGCGACTGCGGGACAATGCGGGATTTCTGTCAAGTGGGGACATGGGCTGGGGGGGTCTTTGGTGTGCAAAGCAGGTCGCTCCAAATGCAAGTGAACTTTGCATTTGCATGGCGGTGGTTGAAAGTCCAGGGGGACTTAATTGTCAGCCAGGAGATAAACACGGCGCTTGTGGCGCTGTTTCTGTTGCCATGGTAACCCCCCTTAGTGATTGGGTGACAGATCGATGATCACGGGGAAGGGGCTACCATTTTAAAGCTATATTTTTCTGGAACGTAATCTTCAAATAGCAGCTTTGAGTTTGGAAAAATGCTCCATCGAAGGCAGCCGTTTATTTTTTGTTTTGTTTTTGTGCGCGCGATAAGTCGGGCCTATGAAGTCAACCAGTAGGGGCACAAGTAAGCCTATTTCAAATATGCAAGCTGAGTTAAAAAATAGAAAGATAGCCCCCAATAGCTCTAGCGGCCATTGAAAATGGCACACATTACTGCCCAAACAATTGTCAGAGGCCTGTTTGGAGCATGTATCAAGTTCGGGAAGGCTAGCTAGCATATAGCATCCCACCGGCCGCGCAAACATGTCGCCTTGTCAAGCTTATCTTCCCTCCCTCAATTATTTGATTCCGAAATTGCTTTTGCTCTTTTGTTGCCTGCTTTTGTTTTTAGTTTTTTTGCTCCTCCTTCTTTGTATCGTTATTTGATTTATTTACTCGCCCATCCCTCAGTTTGAGATAATGCAATTTAAAGGAGCAGTGAGCTTGAAATTCGGAAAATACGGCCATTAAGGTGGTTCGTTGGGCTTCTCGTGTTCTATTTTTGACTCTGGTGGTTGAGGGTGGGGGGCTCTGTTATTTCATTGCAATGTGGACAATGTCGGGATGTGGCTTACCGGCATTTTGTTTGAAGTGCTGATACGCTAGCTGAGGGGATTTGGTGGTGGTGGCGGCGGGGCATTAAACAATTCTGTTCACAGTTGGAGCTCTCTGCTGATATAAGGAGAACTAAAAACAGATGGGGAAAAAAAAGACGAATTTCAGTGTTTAGTTTGTGGCCGCCCGCTGTGACAGCTTGTCCGTCACAACCCTCGGGTCGACGACCTTTTAAATGGCGGACTCGCCCGAGCGTCCTTGCTGGCCGAACCTTGAGAAAAAGCCCGCTGATGGATGACTCAGCGAGGGGGCCGTGAACTGCTGGTGCACTGTTGTGTTATGCTCACATTAGTTGTTATGCTAACATAATTAGCATTATTTTTTATAGATTGGATTGGATTTATCTTTATTAGTGTCACAGTGGAGAAATTGATTGCTAACACTAGTTAGTATAACATTAACATTGTTATGCTAACATCAGAATCAGAATCAGAATCATCTTTATTGCCAAGTATGTAGAACACACAAGGAATTTGTTTCCGGTAGAACATTAACATTAACATTACAACATAACATAATAATAATAATAATAATAATAATAATAATAATAATAATAATAATAATAATAATAATAATAATAATAATAATAATAATGTTATTAACATTAACATTAGTTGTTATGCTAGCATACTTAGCATTACATTTTTTAGTTTAGTTTACTTAGCATAACATTAATTAACAATGTTCACATATGTTAACATTACATTAACATTAAATAGCATAACATTAACATATGCTAACCGTAGTGAGCATAACACAAAAAAATCCACAATTGATGGGAATCAATTATTGATTTTTGTTTCAGATTCAAATATTTGGCAGAAATTAAATGAAGTGAATCAATTAATTATCTTTTTTAAGCAATATATTCAATCAAACAAGGTATTTTTTTGATGTCACATTTCCAGTCACTACAGTGGACAGCTAATGTCCACAATGTTATCGGGCTAAAGGTTGCGTGAAAGTGTTAAATGAGTCCCAACAGCAGCTAAGCGTTTGTCAGGGGATATTTACCACCCCCCGTATGCGTCGGGCTGTGTTATAGCGTCGTCTTGAGCCAAGTGGTGTCGGTGTCTCGGCGTCAGGTCGACTAGGGGGTCTTGTTACAAACACCTCAATGCCTCACGGCCTTCGCGGCGCTTCCTACAGCTGCCGTGACAACTGAGTCGGAGACAGATGGGCCCACCATATACCCTCCCGCCTCCCCAACCCCACCCCGGGCCGACCATGTTTTCATATATGCTGCGTGGTAGGCACGGTGATCGCCATGGCAACTGCTGCCGATCCTACCAAAGCACAACGGCGAACACTGTCGTAGCAGATGCGAACGTACGCGGTCCGGATGGCTATTTAAAGTCATATGAGGACATTTGACGGGTTCATTTGGAAATTGAAGTTCGATTGAGGTGAGATTGGCGCAACCCGTGGTCGCATCTGGATTTATATTTAACCTATTCATGCGTCCTGTAATCGGATTACATTAAAAGGTGTCTCATGTAGTAACAACTGTCCCTGAAATGGTTATAACAATTCTCACTGTATTGTACAAAAATTAGTCATACCCAAATTGGACCCAAAACTATCTATTTTATTTTCCACAGCAAAATGGCCGCTTTAAAATAGTAAAGGAATGAAAAAAACGAGACAATGGAGGCTTTGCACAAGGTAAGCAGAGCTGCAAGAACTTTAGGTGCATTCCAAAAATGTTTTAGTGGTGCTCAATGACTAATTTTTCAACATAATTCCTGATCCAGAGCAAAATGGCCGCTTTAAAATAGTAAAGGCAAAAAACGAGGCTCGAGATTAAAAATGAGACAATGGTGGCTTCGCACACGGTAAGCAGAGCTGCAAGAATTTTAGGTGCATTCCAAAAATGTTTTTGTGGTCCTCAATGACTAATTTTTCAACATAATTCCTGATCCTTTTTGACAAGAGCAAAATTAGCGAAACAAGATGCACAAGGACGTACACGCCCACCCGCAAATATGAATAAATAAATAAAATGAAAAAAATAAGCACACAGCACGGCCCGCAGCGACACACGGGAGGGAGCCCGCCGTCATTATTCTAATGTCATGCTAATTTTATCCGTCCATCTGATTCCACAGTTCGCCCTGAAATGCAGAATCAGATGGAGCGAAGGACGCTGAGTTCGGGAAGTAAGCACAAAAAAAAGGAAAATGGTCGCAGTCCGATGATAACGGCGATAAGCACGCAAATCTTCCCGAATGAGACGATTCTCGCTGATTAATCGTTTTTTTTTATCCCTTTCCTCTTCACCCCCCCCCCCCAGCTTCCATTCACGCCCCCACCCCTCTACAGAATAATTGGACTTAGCCATTGAGACCCAAAAAAATCAATTCCACCAATGTGCGGAATAGCTCCTTTCCGTCGTTTGGCCAAGGTGGAGAATATCCGCCGTCCACTCGTTGCCGTCTGGCTATTGTGCGCGTCTGAATGCAAGTTTGAACAAAGATGCGCACAGCAAGCCTCAATTAGAAGCATTTATGGGAAGTTGGAAATGCACATAATGTCCCACCATAACGATAATGACACGTTCAAATTCAGTCAACGCTCGCTAACACTTTTAGAAATGGATTCTTTCCATTATTTCTACGATGAAAAAGATCACCGATAAGTTCCCGTTTAGATGTGTTTTGAACTTAACTAATTAGCTTGCTAGTTAGCTGGCTATCTATTAACTATCTATCCGGCTGGCTAGCTAGCTATTATATATATATTAGCTAGCTAGTTAGCTGGATATCTATTAGATATCGATTGGCTATCTGGCTGACTAGCTGGCTATATATGAGCTGGCTATCTGTTGGCTAGCTGGCTAGTTAGCTGGCTGTCTATTAGCTATCTATTGGCTAGCTGGCTATCTGGCTGGCTATCTATTGGCTATCTGTTAGCTAGCTGGCTGGTCGGCTGGCTATCTATAGGCTAGCTGGCTGGACCCACCGCACCTAGCCCACCACCTTTATCTAGCGACTCCCCCTCAGGCAAGTGCTACCGATTCATGCGTACCAAATCCAGCAGACATTTAAACAGCTTCTTCCCCCAAGCCATTAACTCTCTCAAGAGTACCCAATATTAGTGTATCGTGCCTCTTTGCAATTTTTTTGATGATGATACTAGTGCAGCATGTTCTACCAGAGACAAATTCCTTGTGTGTTCCACATACTTGCCAATAAAGTTGATTCCGATAATCCTTCATCATCACTAGATTGACTAGACTGTACACCTTAACCCTTTCATGCACCCTATAACCTAATAACACGACAATCTGTCCACTGTAGTAGCCGCTCTGCCTGAAAGGGTTTAAAAAAACATCAAGTAGCATCCACATATTAAGAAGTGGCAGGTGGATGGAAGCCATGTCGGCATTAGCGCCAGTGTGCAAGGTTACAGCCCCTCCAGATGCTCCCATTTAATTGTCCCGTACGCTAAGACTCGTTCAAAGAGAGAGCGGGATCCGATTAAGGAGACAGATTAAACTGCCCCCGACCCACTCTGTCATCCACAGCCCCCAGTAGCATGACCGGCGCGGGTACGTTAGTCGCCAAGACGGTCTTGCATGTCGGCCAACACGTCGTAAGATGTTAGCTAACGCCAGCTGTCGCCGCACCAAAAATTGGATCTGAAGTATAAGTGGGGACAGGTCTCAAAGATCCAAACGAGTGTTTTTTTTTTTCTTATAAGAACGCACATTTCTGCTATCAAACGGGAGCGCTAGCTAACAGACAGCAATGACTAATTGATCAGGCATCAACAGTAGACGGCTTTTTATGTAATTTGATCGGTAAAAGATATCCTGGTTCGTACTCTATCTAGTTTTTCGGAAGCCACACCTTGGATTAAAAATATACATTTTCTGTTAGCAAAATATATACAATTACAAAAAATTGTATATAAAATTACTCATTGTGAGTTTGTAACAAATTTTGTGGACCCTTCTGGTGTGCGTGACTTGACCAACGGGGGGCAGGATGATACGGTCACACAGTCACCAACGAAGAAGAGTTCTACTACTACTGAAAGTGTTTCGGGAAGCTGTGCTAAATTTGCACCTGTATTAATATGATGCTGACTTAGCTAAAAATGCAGTCAGAAATTAGTTTAAAGAAATATTTTTGGGATGCTCTTATACAAGACCCACCAAAAACGTCCTCATGCTGTGTAATAGACTGCACAGGGTGGGCGTTTATATCTATTTCATGGTTCCCCAAAATGAAAAGGTTAGCCCAACCTGAGGGCTAGCACTGACATTTCCTCTTGAAAGCTTCTGAGATTAAAAAATATAAAATCAAATCCAAATCCAGCAGGAAATATCACCTGGAGTGACTCGTCGGAATGTGTTTTCATAAAATTAAGACTCTGGCGATAGTTGCTATCTGCGAGTTCACCTTCACCCCACTTCCCCTCACTTATTTCCTCCTCCCTTTAACCAACTACACGCCTCCGACCCCTCATCCCCCCCATCTCCGTCGAGCGGGGAGAACAGCATCCGTGGTCCGAGCGCTAATCCCGCGGGTCCGGCTGCCGGTTGGGCGGGGAGCGGCGTTGAAGTGGGTCACCGTAAAAATGAGGCCATCCAGGGCTTGAACTGCGGCAGAAGAGCCAGCGGCGGCGAGCAACCATCTGCCCCGAGCAAGGGGGTGAGGGGGGATGACAAACGCAGCTGGCTCGCGTTGCCGCTGGGGTAGGCTCGACATTGCTCCGCGGCCCCCCAAGAGACATACAGTATCAACGCTGCGCCAGAAAATCAGAGTTAGAACGTGGCAGCTAGCTCCAGCTGTCTTTACGAAGCGACAGTGTGACTTGCAGTTCTACTTTGTACTTTAACAGAGGCTGTGATGACAATCTTGGGGTAATGAACCAGGTGCTACTTCACCGAGTCAATGGACATTGGCGGTATAATTCGACTGTATGGGGTAACCTATCAATGACAATTGATCTCAGAGGAAACAACGTACAACGGCGAGCTAGCAAATTCCAAATTTATTTCAAGTATTGTTGGTTGTGTACAGTAAATTGCACCACCACCTGGATCAGACAGTCCCGATTGTTTCCTTCAGCAGCTTTCCCCCTTCTGCGACTGTACACTCAAATCTCTCCACTTACGCCAATGGAAAATTGTGTCTGTCTCAGAGATGTTTGCGCAAGGCCGAAGGGCAATTTAGCTAAAATGACTGAGTTGGAAATCCATTTCGGGAGAGCGCAAGCAATACCGTCGTGACGGCGCTTCGCCGTGAAGGGGTGTAATCTTGTGTCATGTAATGTGTTTACTGTCTGCAAAATACACACAAAAAATAAATAACAAGGTTGAAAATTAAGCTCGGGTGCAGTGGAAGTGAATGTCACACTCACCCCGGCAAGCCGGAAATGAAATTGTGAACGGTGCACCTCCAAGTAAAGGCTGGGTGATTGATGCAGCAGGATATTGAATTGCTCGCCGTCACGGAATTACATTATTGCCATTTCTCGCCCTCTTGTTCACGAAGGCTCTTACACGCAAACGGGCAGAATTAACATCCATATCAATCGCACGTTTCAGAACAAGCATTACGCGGAAAAATGGGATAGTTGCTCAAGGTTATGCGGCGGTACCTCAACATGTGAATTTTTCAAGATACTGTATGAATGTCATAAAAGCGGCAATTGTCGAATTATCAGTCAGAAGCTCTACGGGAAAAATCATCAAAATTCATGTAAAGATTTGTAATCATGCGTACTCGGGGCGATCATCAAAGATGATATTTGGAATTTCATAACCGCTAAACGGTTTACTCTTTGGAGCTTAATCGGCATCTATCGAGAGGACGTTCGGAAAATCCAAAATATCAGTGCGACTGTAACATTTGTAGCAGTCTGTATCTATTTCGGGGAAAATCGATCACAGTTTCTAGATATTAACCCTTTGAGGGACTGCCATTACTACAGTGGACGGCCTAACCTTGTTATCAGGCGTTAGGTTGCGCAAAAAGGTTCTTTTCAAATTGAGAGTCAACGCTCACTTATAATCCGTATCGTAGCATCTGACCGTCTTTTTTTACGGTTTCTTTGTTACAAGTTGCGTTGATTTCATTCAATTTACACAGCCTCATGATGCGCCAGTAACTGCGGAGCATTTTCGGGCCGAGGCTGTGTGTGGATATCGGCTTGAACACATTGCATTATTCTCTATAATGGGTTTCTTCATGCATACTGTGTCTCCTTCGGAGTATAAAAGCAAAAAACAAAAAAAAAGGTTCATTGGTTTTTGGAGAGCCGCAAACAGTTGGGGTTTATTGGCCCATTTAAAATCCTTACTGCATTTTGTGCTTTCCCCGAGTGTCAGGGGGGTAAAAAAATCCATTTGAGCTCCCCGACTCTACAGTCATCCGACTTTTCCTTGGATCATCTGTCTTTTTTTTCATTCGCACCATGACATCAGTGCCTGGTCCAAAGCCGCCTGGATCGCATGGCGTAAGGGAAGAGATTTGACTTCAAACGCTACTCACAGAAGATAGAAGTTCTGAAGTAGCAGACGATTCTTGGGTGTCAGCTTGGAGACAAGCGTTCAGTCAGTTCATGTGTGAAGTCATGTATGAACATGACTGACAAAAATCAATCGTGCAGCGAAAGACCTTACTGGATCATGTAACAGGATTTTGAAGTGCTAGGTAGGCTTGGAAGGACTAAAGAGTTCTTGTTGTTGGACTATCTACCCCAGGACCATGTTTTTGATATACGGTAGGACGCCAGAGTACCCGGGAAAACTACATACAGGGCCGGTAAGAACATGCAAGTCCTTCACAAGAAGGCCAGATCTTTAATTGAACCTGGCATATCAGCACTGTGAGGCCAACGTCCTAACCAGTCAACTACTATGTCACCTGAACCAGTCTCACGGAAAAACACATTTCTGTAGCAGTTTTAGATGCAGAATTAAAAGTATAAAATGTTATCATAACCAAAATCTTTCATAGAGCCAATGGGTGCCTGACTGTCACAGTGACGGGCTTGAAATGCTCATTAACGTAATCAGACGGTGCAATCTTCTCATGTGTGCATGGCTCCAGGAGAAACAGGGTAGGGGTGGGGGTGGAGGAGGGCAATGGGGGGGCGTTGGATGTGGACGGGTGGGGCGACTGATATCCTCATGATGTCTGTTTGTGCAGTTCAAATCTCACCGGACTGGGGTAATATAGTGTTCACGAAGCCTGCCAGCTTCGCCGGAGATAATTAGAGTGGACACGCTGTAATGATGTCCAAAGAAAAGCACCAGCCATTAAATGAGAATCTGGCAATCAACATTTACTCTCTGTGAAAGTCAACGGTGTCTCGGATCAAAACTGACTTTGACAAAAGTGTCTGCTGCGCGCTGGAAATGGATTTATTCGACGAAATTGCAAACCCCAGAACCTCCAAAAAACCCGACTGGTTATTCATTACGCACTGGCAACACGGCCTGATACGGGAGTTGTTTTGGGTAATGTGCTTTTGTCTTCTTGTCTCATCAATAAGTGCAGACTCTGAATCACCTTTTGTATCAGCGCTAACTCAATACTGACCCTGCTGCGTGTCGTCAAGGGCGCCTACGCAACCTGTGAGTCATTCAGGCGGTGGTACCTGAATCCGTCAGTCCGTTGTTCCAGATCTTTCAATGCTGCGTTGCGAATGGTTGTGAATCACTACCCATGGCCTGTACTTTAACTCAGTGTTTTGTTTTTGTTTTGCCTCTGCAGGTTCCATCGCAAGATGCTCTTACATCAAGTACCACTACTCCTCGGGCACAATACCCAAAAACCTCTCTTACAACATCACCAAGACAATAAGGCAGGATGAGTGGCACTCCCTCCGTAAGTCTTTCCTGCTTCACTAACTGGGCTTTGATCTATGGGGAATTGAGTTCACATGCTAAGAAGCGGGATCCGGTCCAATGGTTTTGTTTTGGATCAGTTACGACACTGTGCAAACAAAACTAACCTACCCTGCACGTCCGATGAAATAGTGTTCATGCGCAAATAATGGAAACTTGTATCTGATAACCCGATAAGTTGTCCACTTGAGTAACCGCTGTCCCAGAAAGGGTAAAACTGAAAGAAACCACACATGGGGGTTGAGGAGGAGCGGAGAGAAGACAGACAGATGAGTCCGCCGAGGATTGTTGCAAGGAGAACTTGCGCTTCTCAAGCCCTGGCACATGACAGCTCGTGACTAGTCAGACGGCAGCAGGAAACAGTGACAGTATGAGGTCAGCGCGTGTTTCCACTTGGCTCGCTGGCCTGACGACCGGCAAGCTACGCAACAGTCCCCCCACACCCAAAAGAAAGCGGCTGATGTCAGGTGTCTTCCAAAAACTGGAGCCCACATACGGTATTTCCTTCAGACCGCATTTACTACCCCTACTGATATAATCCTACAGCACTATTGGAAATGAGGGTCTGACACCCCCCACCTTACCAACACCCACTCCGGTATCCCTCGGCCGGCTCCCGAAAACACATAGCTCATATTTGCGACAAGGTCACCTCTGTACAGTGGAAGATGTTTAATGTTCTTATTACTGCGTCTATCCACGCGGGATATCAGCATGAGATAACTCTCCCGCTCGTGAACCGATGGCCCGTTTCCGCCGCGTCGAAGACGGCAAATGTAAATAGCAAAAAGGCCAACCGGGTAAACAAATCTCCATCTGATGATGGGGGATCGGTTCTCGCGACTTGAATGAAACCAATTGGCCGAGACCCGTTCTCAGCAGGCCGTCCAAAGTTTCCACCCTGTGCCTGGCGGCACTCACCTTTTATTTCCTGTTCCCTGGAGAGGCAAGGGTTCCCGAACACTTTTTATGGTATAACTCAAACTTAAACAGTGGCGATTTGAAGCCATTTGGTCAGTGGGCAGAGTGGAAGAGTATTTGTCGTGAAATTCAGGATACGCTGTGGACCAAATCCACCCACGCAACCTTTTGGGCCATGTAAGGATTAAGTGAGATAGACATGCTGGTCTGGCTCTTCATGAAGTGTGTGAAATTGAATTTAGGCCTGACACACATTCACACACACAAACGCACATCAGAAGAAACGGTGAAGATGAAGCCGCCAGCGACACTCAAAGATGAACATGATACTCATTTGCTTCTGTCAGTCCAAAAATAAAATGGATTCAAGGGCTCAGGATGGCTAAATCACGGAAGAAAATACTCATTTACCAACGACCGGCGAACTTCAAAGCAGCAGACCGCGACACAATATCCCGTCAACTGCCTCGATTGTCTGTCATCGCGGGATCACATTTTTGTTTTCTTTTTTTCATATGGATGGTTTTCGCATGGCAGGGCTTAAGGATTTGGCGACTTCAAAAGGAACGGGAAAAGCTCACGCAGGCGAATGACGCCGTATAATCCGAAAGGTAGCGACGGTGGAGGTTGTGGCCACTCCCACCCGATTCCGCTCCTGTGAAGATGACAGGAGGTTTAACTCATTGAGAGGCATCGATTAATTGCGGCGTAGGTTCTCCGCCCTTCATGGCGCCAAAGCTGATAAAACTCGAAGCCCTCCATTGATCGCTCCCCCGCCGTTTGCAAATTTTTTACAGAGACTTTTCACACTCTCGTTTGACTGGCAAAATCACTGCTGAGGAAAGGGTGCTTATTGCGGGCTATTCCTATCGTAACATTTGAGGACTCATGACTTCAAATTACTTTTCTAGTCATTTCCGGTAAGCGGCTTTCGTTCGCGGCTCTTAGCTTCAGAATGTCGCTTCTCCCACCCGTTGCGTCCATAAGCTCCGAGGTGTCGTTTTCACTGCGTGCGAAGCAGATCGAGTGAGAACAAAGCTGTCTTGGTTTGTCTCACGCTTACCATGCAACCAGGAAGTTCCGACAAAAATATCGCTCCAGTGCCCACTACTATAGCTACTTGAGTCATTATATAAGCATATAGCAGCTTGATTTACGTCTCCGCTTCAATCATGACTCACTGAGTTAGCATAGCCGCTCAAGGCCGGGTTCTCCTACGCATACCCATTGCATAGATACCGCGCCATCCTACATGTCTTGATCTATTTCAATGACCTCATTGTCAGTTTTACAACCTTAAAGCCCTCTGGTTTGGTTTTATTTTGCATGAACCCTTTCAGCGGTTTCAACTAGTCTGTGATACAATCGAAACGTACATTTTTGACATCTCCTTTTTCAGCCTGGAGATATGATTTGAGTGTGTTTTAACGATGCGCTAGGGCAGATTACGCCATTGTTGAGCTATGCTAAAGGAAATGTTGCCAGTTCTATTTACACATACTGTTGTTTTTTCCACTTGACAAATATACGCCAAATTACGATTACCCGACCAGCTCAGGATGCGCAATGCCAACAGTGAAATATCCTGCTTATTTTTAAACACGATGAAAACAAGTCCAACACAAATGTGAATACAATTACCAGTTCCAGAATGTTACCACTTAAAAAATATCCAACAGCAACCCCGCTTAAGTATCCGATAGCGGAAAAGAGGATGTGCAGTCAAATGTGACATTAGAGCCATTCTGCTAAACCGCCGGCAATTAGGCTTCCGATAATTAGGACTGAGTTCTCATATTTAGACGGACGGGAGTGAACGGGCTTTTACGATGGCCGTGATAAACACATAAAGACGGAATCTACCGTGATGCTAACACTCATTGTAAACCAATCGAGCAATGTTAACGGGGTACAGAAACCATCCAAGGAAACACGTGTCTGGCATTCATTGTACCCCCTCACCCCCTCTACATCCCTGTTCTGTCGGCTTCCACGGATTGAGCCGACTGGGGAAATTGGTGGCCATTCATGTGAGAGCGCCTTCGGGACCGGTGATTCATCAGTGCTCATCACTGTGTGGATGTGGACCAGAGGGAAGAGCTCACAGAGTGTTCCGCCCACAGAGATGAGGCAGGAAGTTGGTCAGCCGCTGTGTTTTGACACAGGGTATCTATATTCAGTCAATGGTTCTTATTTTTGAAAGGCAACGGCCACTTCAGTGCACAAATACACAATAAAAAACAAGAGAGAAAATGGAAAAGATATGAGTTTGGAAAATGGCCAACGGTAGTCAGCAAATTGTTTCAAATTGAGGCCAAGCGGCATGTAAAGATAATTGTTTTTTTTAATCTAAAAACTGCAATCCAAAATATAACTCTCAGCTACAGTTTGGCATTGATATTGTCCGCAAAAAATAAATAGATATCAAAAAGATTTTGCGTGATTAAAATCAGAAGGCTTTCTTTTCAATAGCAGCAGACGTATTGACCGTATTTTCAGATTATAAATCGCTCTGGAATTGAGATCTTTTTTTTAATCCAACACTAAGACCAGAAATGTCATCTAGAAAGGCAATTTGAAGTAAAAATAAAATAAGGAACAAGAGGCTGAATTAGTGTACGAGATGCTAACGTTACATGTCGCATAAACAACAAACTGAGAACATACCTGATATGTTAACGCAATATATTAGGAGCTATTCCGATAACTAGAGCAAAAACAATAAACTAAGACGTTTAAATCTATAATTCCAATGAAATCGAAATCCTCTATCACCTTTTAAAAAATTGGGCCTACTCCAGAGGTACAAGAGCTTACGTCAAATTATCAAAACATGCCTAGAGCGCCCCCTTGGAGTTTAATGGGACTATAGCATGTGAAATGATACAAATTTACCCATAAATACCCAAACCCATAAATCACTCCAGAGTATAAAACACACTCCGGGTGATATTATGGTTACTACAAAACTCCAGGAAAATATTATTCATCATCTGCTTTGAAAACACAAAGATTCTGCGCTAGCGCGTCACGGATACATTCAGGACACAAACTTCTTTCTAGGGTCACACCGGATCACATAAACACACATTGATATCCTCGAAGATCTCCGTGTAAAATGCGCGTGTAAAATTAGATCTGTGTTGGACAATTGTGTCAATGCAGAAGGGACTATACCGAGATATTTGTTTTTTCCGGGATCAACGTAGATGCAACTTTCATCTATCTAATGGCTAATGAGCTACCTATTCAATGCATCCCATCAAAATAATGATCTCCATGTTCACTGAGAGGCTCGCGTTTTATGATGTTCCATTACCTGGTCAGCCATGACGAGAAGTGCACAGCGTGGGCTGCTGCCAGGTTGGCTCACAGAGTTGACTTATCATGTCGACCTGACTCAACATCGCATCGTGCCGGCTCGCGTTGGATGATGAGATGCGCTTGAGCGTGAGCATCGGGGACCCCGTGGCTGAAAACACGCTTCTGCCAGGTCAGGCGGCTCCCCGGTGATACTCTCAGACGGCCACAAGTGGAACTTACACACACAAAAAGGGATCTCGAAGGGCCTTCTACGCTAGCCTCAAGTGTCTCCTCTGGATGGGAAAGCAAAATGGGGCAATTATTCATTAACGTCACTTTAAGAGGACGTTGGACTTTAATTGATGCTTTCCAGTTCGGTTGGAATAATGTGAAGGAAAGCGCAAATTGGAGAGGGCGGTGTATTCTCCGGCTTTGTCAAACGTCACCTATTTTACGCTAGCTCGAGAGTAGAATCACATATTTGGCAAATGAAGCCTGAATTTTTAATCAAATACAGGTAACAGCCGACTTACGACCAGCCATACTTACGACCACGACTTCCAAACCCTATTTTAAAAATTTTAATTCTACGCTTGGGACCGTAATGCGCTAGCAGGCCGGCAATTTGTACGACAATTTTGGCCAGCCAGCCAGCATCTCACTCTCGCTCAGCAATGAACCGTTTGATGGCACCAGAAGGGGGGAGTTTGCAAATCATTTAGCCTCTGAGTCTCTATTCAACATTTTGAATTGATTTCGATTTACGACCATTTCGACTTACGACCGTTTGGTCGGAACGGAACTCGGTCGTAAGTCGGATGTTACCTGTCCTTTGGGTTACAATTCCTGTGTATGATTTTATTGTGATGGGGAAAGAGGTACATTTCAAGTGTGGCATTTTAACGGCAAAATATGGGACAATATGACATCACAGCTAAAATTTTGGCTCCTAGCAATCCATGTTCCTGCGTGCCGGCTTAGCATTTTATCTGCCTTTGTTTTTGCACCACCTACAGGCGAATCATTTTCATAACCTTGCAGAGGAAGGCTATCTGAGGTGAGGTGGGATAAAGTAATAAAACAAATTAAATAGTAAATAGACGCAGTATTAGAGGTGGCACATTTCGAATCGAACGGTTTCGCTAATCCCGTCTATTTTTATCTATGTAGATAATCCCTTTTTTTTTTTTTTTTTTGCATATGAGCCAACTGAAAATAGGGCTTTGAATCCCCTCTCTCCTCCAGCCTCGTGATTTCCATTCAAAGTGGGAAAGCCTGAATAACCATATAATAAAATGGTGGCGCGTTTCACGCGCGCGCAGTTGCTAGTCTGTGAGTCACTAAATCAAGCTTCGGGTTTGGAAGGATTTGTCGGCAAAAGCCACTCTGACTCAAACGCCGGGCACATGTGCTTGACGTGAATTCAGCCATGTAATCATGATCACTAACATTTGATTGCACACAAATATGGTACATAAATAACTGATATTACTTCCTTTTTGAATCTCTCTTTTGTTTTGGTCACATGAGAGAGTCCCCGCAGCAAAAAGGAGCATGTTAGTCAAACGGATGAAAAAAAAGGCTTCACATTTGGAGGCTTAGCGCGATAAACATTGGCTAATTATCGCATTGAAACAGGCTTAGAGATTTATGATGTAAAAATTCTATAAATAATGCCCTGGATACTCTCGCTGCGTGAAAGCGTTCATTTGAAATTTCAGTTGTGGAAAGGTACTTTTGAGAAAAAAAACAATTTCAAGGCAAGAAATTAATCAATTCAAGTTTGGTTGTTTTGGCGGAAATCACAAATTTATGACTGATACTTGAGGGTGACCGGAAGCGACATTTTATGTCTCTGTCTGTTGACGCTAGCGAGAGCCTAAAAGTCGACAAAACAATCCTGGGGACTTTTAAGCTTCCAGAAACGAACATCACTTGACGGCAGACTACGCAAATAGCGCCCTGTCCAATTACCCTTGCAAAGATTAACAGTTCATTTACATTTGGGCAGTCGATCATTGCGATCAATCTATCAACTCGGAGCTCCGGTGCATACACATATACTTCATTTCAATTTGTAATTTGACAGCATGGTTGTTTGTCACAATGCGCCGCCCGCTAATAGTCTTCGAGATGGATGGATTTATCGATGCTACTTTTGGAAAATGCTGTCCTTACCTTTTTTTTCTGTTTCACGGTCGCTAAGAAAAACCAAAGAAAAGCTTCAAAGAGCTGTGCAAAGGCTAACAATGAAGGACTGTCAAAGGATTTGTGTTCCGTTGATTGTAGTAAATATTATTGTACTTGAGCTCAGAAAATATACAATGGGTACGATAGATGTCATACAGTTCACAAAATAGCTAGGTAGCTAGCAAGCGAGTAGGGTGACTTTTGAAAAAGGATAAAACCATCTTGTGACTAAATGGAGCTACGCTAAAGGGAAGACAATACAATACAGGTGTATAAAAAGCTTTGACAACCGCTGTCGCTGAAACAAAACGCTTTATAGAAAACACAAACGTCCGATACAATATTTTAACAGACGTACTTTCGTTGTTTTTTTTTGTGTCTAATGTCATCGTTGTTATCGTTATGGTGAAATTGTTTTCTTCCCTGTCAGCTTTTGAGTCGGTGGAAGTGACTGGAGTGCGGCAGTCGCAAATAACTGCTGGATTTTAGGAAGAAGCAAGCAGCACAAAATAGATAAATAAATAAATGGAAAGCTGAAGGGACATATTGCAGCCTTGAAGTGACATTCGTGTATGATTCATATTCACTATCTGTCTGAGTCACACACACAGCATCGCAAAAAGAGACGCTTTTGTGGAGTCAATCTGTTCCTTTACAAAGACATTTTTTTTGTACAAAATGTATAGTTTACACCTTTTGGAAAGTTCTTCCATATTTGCCACTATGTGGCGTTACATGAATGCGTTTCTAAACTAAATACATGTAACGCTATTGCATGAGTTTGAATGGTTTGTGTATTTTTTTTTCCTAGGCAGGCTGTTTTCGGCAGAGTGCTAATCCGGTTAGTAACATCACAGAGCTTCTCGATCCACCAGCTAAATAAAATCCTCGAGTCATTTAGGCTGACTCAGAAAAAAAAACGGAGACAGAGAATAAAAGTTGTCTTGGATCAACTGCCACGTCCGATTTCACGGTGTACTAAGATTGTTATGAGCGGTACTTGGAACTCAATGACTCTCTTAAATCAGGGGTACGACTGCTGGTAATTGGACGGCAGCTGGACGCATCGCACGAGCCGGTCCCCAAGCGGATACGTAATCTCAACGGCGAAAAGACAAAATGTCCGGCTGTCGCTATGCGTGGAGTCGGGGGTGGGGGGGTTGTCAAGTCATCTCCCCAGTGTTGTCGCTTATCTTTTCGCCGCACTCGCGCAGTGGCGTCCACTTCGCAGACGTTAGTCATCAAGGTCATCCACCCACTCAACACTCCTCCCTACAGCATCTTCCGTGTTCGCTCTCAGAGGATTGTGCTTCTAAGAAGCCAAGGTATGTGTCCATAGACAACAAGCTGCCCGTTGGCGAGTGATGAACATATGTTGGTATCCTTCTCAAAGGTATTTTACAAACGTACTTCAACGCGGCAGGGTTCCGATTCATATTCACATATTCTTTTGTATACACACCGTCACACACTATTGGACAGTTATAGTCATATGACAACATCTCTATCGGATTTAAGTCTGGTTTAGGACTTGGCTGCCGTTATTGTCCCATTAAATCATCACAAGCCATCCAGGCCCTCTAGAAGCAAAACAGCCCCAGATTATTCAGACCATTGTTATTGTCAGATATGTTTGATCAGACACTGTGGACAAATGCTTGGACACAAGAAGATTGACTTTTACTGCCGGCAGGGGACACAGCCATTCAAGACAGACGCTCAAATTCCGCAGCCCTCTGTCAAGCTATTTATAGAGTAAATGCATATGTAAGTAATACATTAGTAAAATATAGTTTTATTGATTTGAATACCACGGCCCTGGACGTCCCGAGCACCAAGAACTATAAACAATAGATCATAGACATTTTAATTGGTTCTCATTCCCTGAACCGATAGATTTGTAACCCGGCTAATGAGCTCTTCCTGTGAGGGAGTTTCAAGTCCTGAATTATTTCTTTGAAGGAGTTTGCAGTCGACAGGTTAACAGGGTGTGTCTGTTTACCTCAGATTGACCCCAGGTTTCGCTGTGCTTCAATTGTGTATTCTAGTCACACATGTTCACTAAGCGTATAACAACATGATACTTTTAAGTAACTTCTACTCTGTCTAATCTCTATGAGTTATTTTATCACCAATTGGTTTTTTTACACCCAAACTGAGTTCAACTTCCAATTATTGTTGAGGATTGTTATTTTTTAGCTGTACCCCTATTTCTAGTACACCTGTTACCAACTGTGTTAGCAATCAGTCACAGCTACATCACAAGGCTCAGTAATAAAGATTGACAAGACACAGTCTGCATTTACAAGAGCTTCCACTGACATCCACCAAAATGGCTGCAAAAAAATCATAGGCTGTTGAATCATCAAATAATGCCAATCACATCTTTCTATTACTTACAACGTGACTTTTCCTCTCTCTGCTTTCTGAAAAGAGACAACTTGCTCTCTTCGGAGATTTCAGGAGCGGTTGCGGCTTGACTTTGAGCTTAAATCCTCCTGACACAGACTCTCGGGTAAAGCGCCCTCACTGCGTGAGGTTGGATGCATAAATTCAGGTCTGGGGGGTGGGAGCAGATGATATCAGCCAGACTTGCAAATATGTGCAGTCGTCTTCTGTAATGCATGTTTAGCATGCATACTGTTACAGTGTGATGAAAATAGGCTTGATGCAAATTCCTTTTGGAGGTACAGCATGAATATATTAGTAAAAAAATGCATGCAAGTCAGCCCCTACTGACCCATCTTTGATGCATTCACAATTACCTCAGAGTAATTTGACCAAGTTATTTTGGCATATTTGCTACGTTTAACGGAGATAACCAAAAAAGAATAAATCACTTCACTTCACTTTGGAATGAACTTCATCTATTTCATTGTTTTGCCTCGTGTCTCTTTAATCCCACACTCACATTTTAAGCAGTAATTACTTTGGCTTCCATCCCTCTCATGCATCCCATCGCCGTTTCTCCTTGTCGCTCCCATTAGTGTCGCGATAAGATCGCAGAAATATTCCTGTCGTCTCTCAGCGGATGGCCAAGAGCAGAAGACACATGGGGCTAGCATCCTCTCACTACCTACCATTTGGTTCACAGATTCAGGTATTTATTTTAGGGCTTACGACACTCATTTTAAATAAATCGTTGAAATGTAATTTAGCGAAAGCAGATGTCCAGATTTCTGGACATCTTGTATATGACAAAACTATTGACCATATATGTGACATTGCCAGAAAACAAGCTGGTCTGTTTATGTTCACCTTGTATGAGGAAAACCTCTTTTATAGACAAAAATGGCGACCACGTCCAAAACATCCAAAATCTTGCCGAAACCCTTGTTCTCATAGAAGCTATTCCAAACACAAGAAGTGAGACCAACTCCGAGTCGTCAACGTCACACCCGAGCTGAAAAAGATGACAAGTGAGAGTTTGAACATGTCGAGGCAGGGATTATCATGGAATTATATAAAGCCCCGTAGCACACGGGTCTTTAGTGAAGCGAGGGGAGTCTGAACTAAGAGAAGATAAGCTTCCTTGGCCACACAAGAGGAGTTTTGGAACAACGTAGAGCAGCAACATGCCGGATCAACAGACTCTGGCTCAACAACAGATGGGGGCGTGGATGACATTGTTCTGTGGCATGGCGGAAAGTGTCCCGCTGCAAGCAAAAACTTCATTTCTGGGATGTAGTACTTTGCAATGTTCTGTCTAGTGCTATGTTGCAGCTAAAACGGTTGGGAAAGCGCTACACAAATAAACAAACTGCATTGTATAGTCTTGTATTCCCAATAGCATAACTCCATCTAGTGGATGCATAATGCTATGACAGCCAAAATAGTTTCTTCTCTTTGACGTGGTTTATGAAACTAGTATGCAACTACAAGTATGAAACTAGTTTTAAAATCGGGAATGCATTGAAGCTGCGCCTTTGACTCCGAAACACATTATAGTGCGGAAAATGTGGTACATTCTGGTTGATGCTAATGACGAGAAATTCATTAGAATTCTTTCAGGAACAGTGGTTACAACAGTGGACTTTTGGTCAGATTATTAGGTTACAGGTTATCATTATTTGTGCATGAAAGGGTGAACCTATGGACTGTTTCTAAATAGTTAGCAGACAGTAACAGTAATGCAGAGGTGATCAGAAAGTTCAAAATAAAACTACCACTCCCGTGTCCGAGGTCAGTAAGACTAGCATAGGGAAAAAAGTTGGGAGTCTGGAGCCCCGTACTTCAGATCCCATGCATAAAGCATCTAGAGCCACAGTTATTAGCGGCTAAAAGCTTTGAGTATCTCTCATCTCCAGCATTGCTACTCTCACCGCCTTCCCATGGCTAATGCTTCCTGTTCTGCTTTTATATCAGTCAAACCACTTTTTTTGGGGGGGGGGGGGGCATGCACCAGCGTCGCTCGCTCAGCAACTTGGCATCATCCTTGGAAAGATTAAGAAAATCCTCTCTCCCAAAAAAGAAAAAAACGCCAATGCTTAGCAATGTTGTAATAATGCTGTGCGCTGACTGGCTGTCACAGCCTCTGCAGCATGCTCGTCTCCACTAAGCTGTACTCCAAATTTCGAAAGAGCAGTAAACTGTGTGTTAGCGGAGAAATATGTCATTCCGCTTGGCAGGGAAGGAAATCTTCCCGTGGCTCCATATTTGGCAATTTCTCATGTGGGATTGCCAAGCCAGAGACTTGAATTCATCCTTTGATTGTCGTCATTAACCTTCATTCTTCGTATTCATTCCTCTGCTAATGCAATTTCTTTACAGCTGGTTCCAAAAAAAAGTGTTTGAGAACTTCACGATAAGATCCCGTAATACTGTGAAGAATATTCATCATATGCAGTGTTTGTAGTGGAGGGTGACGGTGCCAATCCATCTGGTGTAGCGACGGTTTCTAGGATATAAGGGGCGGGAGTTGATGAGGGTATTGGGGAGGCTCTGGGTTTCGTCAAGAATGCCTCGATTTGAGTAAATGTTAGCAATTCAAACATTTGCAAGTCAGTTCTTCCAGGTGGCGTCTGAAAATAACGGACTATTTCCGTGCATGGCCGAGAAAGGCCGCCGACAAACCGAAAGAGTGGTCGGATTAAACAGGTCTTTGGGTGTCAATATATAATAAGACATTGGCTCAAAAATCTCCAAAAAACAGAACCCTATGACAAAACTGAGAGCCACATGGCTGAGAGCCATTTTTGGAGTCGAGCAGGAGTGGACATTTAACATGTGGCTTGAAGTTACAGATGTTCTGTCCTTAAGACTAGTCATCCAAGTCATCCAATCCGTATCAGTGTTGATTACAGCGAGGACTGACATCAGGTAATCCCATCCGAAGCCTCCGGATGGGCCAGGAGAGCCCATCCGTCGCCTTGTCTATCTTGTCTAAGCATCGGCACGATCTGCTAGTTGGACAGGTCCAACATGTCCATGATGCCTGGAGAACGCCCCTGTTGTCCCATTCTTGGTAACCTCTGTCACGTTCTGGTTGGCGACCAATGGGTGGCACTGTATGCTCCGCCTGCAGCTTCACAGTTGTTTGCCAAGATCTGTTCCAATGTGGCGGTCCAAAGGTCCACCCGGCTCCTGGCGGTGCACGTCCACATTGAGCCATCCTTCGTCGCGTGTTTCATGGAATCGAGACACATTCACGTCCACGACGAGCCGTGCCACATCTACGTCAGGCCAAGACGCGTTCTCAGCAGGCCGTCCTCAGCAGGCCGTTCTCAGCAGTTTCCACCATGTGCCTGGCAGTACACGTCCACGTTGAGCTATGCTTCGTCGAATGTTTGGTTGAATAGAGTCACAACCGCATCCACGACGAGCCGTACTGCGTCCATGTCAGGCTGAGACCTGTTCCCATCAAGCCGTCTTCCTGTTCCCTGGTGAGGCAAGAGTTGCCGTTACCTTCTGGTTCCTCTGTATCCTGGTGAGGCAAGGGTTGCCCTCTCCTTCTCGTTCCCTTGCAAGGCACCCTGCTCCTACCTCATGCCTGCTTTTTTGGAGTATACCACCATCACCACCACATTGACGTCCACAACGAGTTGTGCCACGTCAACGTCCATGTCAGGCTGAGACCCATTCAAAGCAGGCTGTCCAAAGCTTCCACCCTGTTCCTGACGGTGCACGTCCACGTTGAGCCATGCATCCTCGCGAGTTTTTTGGAATCGAGTCACATTCACGTCCAGACCGAGCCATTCCACTTCCACGTCTAATACAATTTGTCAAATACACCCTGCTCCGCCCTCCTTCCTGCATTTTTGGAGTCCACCACCATCCACCATCTCTTGCGTTCGTGGCAACCTCACTCTGAAGGTGAATGGCCAAGGCCGTGGGTGAAAAACGGGGCGCATTTGTGACTCGGCTAATAAGGCACGAGCGGATGTCGATGGCATCCACTCATCCCCCTCGTCACACCCAGAGTCTTCCTCGCCCCCCTGCTATCTTGTGTAATTTGATTTTGCCACTCTATTGTTTCGTCCCCTGTGGCAGTCGACATGGGTAATGAAATTAGGCTCGATTCCTCAACCCCCCTACCGACTAGCTGTGGATGCTGTGACAAGGCCACATGCATACAATAGCAACGGTACAAATTGTGTTGCCCCTCTGACACTTCTACTTACCCATGCCCAGTCACTCTCATCCCACGGACATTGAGCATCAAGCTTAATCACAATGTATACGCTAAGAGCTGAGCTGAATGGAAAAAATAGTGATAGATACATGCTAGGGGATGCTCCGGAAGTGGTTTTGACATTTCATCGCAAGGGCCGGCAGAACCCGATGTTTCTTTGTGGCGGTCCCACGCTCTACCGAGCGCTCTTCAGTTTCTAATTTAGCCCCCAGGGCACCATAACGAATGCAAATTACACTTCCATAACCATTATTTTTTCACACTTTTCAAAGGGGAGCCGGTTGTTTGCTCCATTGACGAGTCGTTGAGTTCGATGATACCATGGGGGAATTGAATAGAGCGCAGATCTCTGCCAAGGTGGAAACGATTGCCGTCTGCATACCAAAGCATTGCGAGTGGGGGTTATGGAAGATTTCCTGTTCCTTCGAGAGCAATCAGCAAGTAGAGAAAATACATTCCTTTCTAATAATCATCAAAACATATTGCAGTTGCAGCTTCCCAACTCCGTGGCTTTCCGTTGAATTTCGTCCGTTTGAATTGCTGCTCCTTTTGTTTTGACTGATGGCTTTTTCCTCGTCAGTCCTCCGCAAGCGTGGGAAGCATTCGCCTTTTTCGATCCAATTAAGAAAATTACACCAGCGCAGTGATTTTTAAGAATAATATTTAGTCGAGCCATTGGGCTGTAATTAAATGGAAAAGCGGTAGCAAGTTGAACAATGGAACCTATTAGGCAGCGGGGGAAAGAATGGCGCCCCTGTTGTATGCTGATATCGTAAACAAGCTGACAGTTACTACCCAAATTCATTCACAAAGCGAAATTGTGAACGTCTATGGTCAAATGTCGGGTTTTTATTAATCAAGCGGGGTACACTCTGATGAATAATAATTATTTTTTACTAACCAATCATATCTTAACCATTTCATGCACCACGTGACCTGATAATATGATAAGCTCTCCACTGTTGAGACCACTGTCCCTGAAAGAGTTCAAATATCACCCTCCTTTATGCAGTTTTACATCACGTCTTTCCAGCTCGTCTGTTCGGATGTAGCTACGAAGAAACTCGTCTTTTACGATATAAAGCTGCGCCTTTGAATCTGTGGTTATCTCTGAATCCAACCTGACTGCAAATACACATCTGAGCACTGTTGATAGTGAGGTCGAGTTTGATTTGGTGTATGTCATCATAAAACAAACAAACAAACAAAAAAAATAAATATAACAATAAATTAACAAAAGGCCTAATGTAGCGTACATAAATGAGACATCTTTGGGTGCTCATTTGTCACACTGACAGTGGCAAATTCGCAAGCCAGGAGCCACAGCGTGTGGTGCATTCGCATATTTGCTGAAGAGTTCCTGCTTACAATACGCTAGGCACCTATCCTGACCCTTTCATATGACAGACCAGAACACCCATCCGTTTATATGGCCGATTTCACATTTTAAAAAAACAATAAGCTAAATCATGGCATTAATCCACAATATGGGGCACAAAAGCCTTCAAGGGGCATTCAGGGGGAAAACGCCGTTTTTGGCGCATTTGCAAAACCTGCAAAACCAAACGATAACACTAAACAAAATTCAAGATATAAATAATGGTTTTGTTTTGGAATCTGTCAAGCTCCTGATGCTATTTTAATGGTATGGCTATGACAAACCTGAGTGCAAGTGGGCCTTTGTGGCTGGCAAATATAACGTTGGGTTAGCAACCACATTTAGAATCAATTGAGTGACAAAATATGCAAAAAAATTTACTGAAACTGTCCTCCGATCAAATTTGTGCAAATCCGCTCATGCGTATTTCTTGGGGACATCCATTTCCAAAACAAAACACTGCCATATCCATGTAGCGTTAAATCTCTTGTGCGTTGTGGGGACCAACACAATTTCCACCCGGGTGATTTAAAAAAAAGACAGAAAAAAAATGCAAAAATAAACGACAGGAGTTATTACGTGCACACAGATTGCTTGTCGCTTCCTGGGTTCTTACAAGGGGAGGAGTATTAGGGGCGGTGGGGCACAAAATGCATGATCGCGCATACAAAATCTCAGCTACGCTAGCTAGGACTTCCAGTTCCCGGATAGGTAGTCGAATACACGGGGCACGTACGTGTCGCACATTTGTGTAGTGAGTCGACAAGAAATGGCTCATCGCTGCTTCCGGGGAGTTGAGCATTTGTCACGTCTCTAGCAAAAAAAAAATGTTTTAAATAAGTGAAAGCAGCAAGCGTGAACATCGCCGCGGTAAGAACGGTGAACTGGAAACGCAACGGTTATTCCGTCTGACTCACCTTATCCTCGCATTGCGCTACAGATTTACAGCTCAACTCGCAACAAGGTCTGTCTGCATTTGCTTTTTGTTTGCCTTTGCTATGCCGTGCTGCTCTGGCAGTGCGTCGCATCATTGAGTGCAAGAATTGCAAAATATTGCAAATAAAACATCTTGACTTCAAGACGTCCCGCGGAGTTCTCAAGCCGGTCCGCAGTGTGGGAAATGGACATGCAACATACTTGGGCCTACAGGCGAGAGTGCCGAAAAATACAGCGCGGTTTTAGCATTTCATTCAACATCCAACCTGAGAGATGTCAAAAACACTCTCAAAGGGCGTAATTGCATCGATTGTGAGCTCCGACAATTGACAATTGCAATTCGCAACAGCCTAAAAACTTTAAGTCGGCAATTTCACGACGATATATGTGAAAAATACCCATGATTAACTCAGGGTTTATTCTTCCAAGAACGGAAACGTAAGATTCTGCTTTTGTGTCACTTGTAGCATGTTGGCATCAAAGCATCAAATATCCATACAATTTATCAACTCATTTAGTAGTTTAGAGTATAAGCCTTGTAGCTCACTATTTTACTTTTCAGGAAATGTTAATAACAGTTTACTTACCTTAGTGGCTTACCTTTCCTTCTGAACCGACGCATTCCGATGATCCACTATACCAAAATTTTACTATTACTATGATTTTATTTACTATTTTACTTTGTCACAGTCGAGGAATGATCCAGACAATGTATAACGTATCCCAATGCCACCGAACGCTCCGTATGGAAACCCGAATTCATTTCAACTCATTTCTGAGTTCATACTTTGAGTACTCTGGACTGGATTTGCATGTTGAAAACACAGCATTCCCTTTCAATCAGAAATGCTCCACGGCAGCTAAGCGTGTTTACCCAAACATTCCGTCCACTACTGGATTTTTATTTCCCAGCGACTGACAGCTCAGCCAGTGGTCCTGTCATTCTGTCCTTTTCCTGATTGCGTTCCTGCGACTCGGCATGTCACCAAAATGCTGACACAGGCGCCTGGAGACGTGTATCCCCTTCTTAATCCACATCCCAACCAAACTCCTTCTCCCTCTGCGTTTCATTGGTTCTGTTTATACCTGCAGCAACTCATGGCAGATTTACCATGTAGGTGTGTTTACTCGCGGTCGGAATCAAGAGTTGTCGCCACCTCGAAGACGAGGTCAACAGAAATTGGGAAGAGCTAGCCTAGCTAGTTCTCCGACAGCTTTCCGTTGCACTTATTTTACGTTCCTGGTGCCACCGTGAACCCTCGGACATTGTTCCAAGGCAATTCCGTCATTCGTTTGTGTTTACTGCGCTTCTCAATCATTTTTGATCAAAAAGTACCAAAATGGCAATAGGTTGAACTTTAAAGAGTTAAATACTACTGAACCGCGGTTTTCATTCAACGCGGCACCGAAACGGCGTTTGCACAGCAAACTCTTTGTTCCCACTGGCGTCGGAATAACGGTGAATGACAATCGATGTGCTGCATCAGTGCTTTTGTGCCGACCTGACAAAGAACGCAAGGTTGTTTCTTTTGCCGCCTCCTGTCAGCGAACACGTTGAGTATGATGTATTGTTCTCATCTAGAAACTACTTTTTTGTTTTGGGTGGTGGGCCACTGATTTTTCCCCAAACTGGCAGCGATATTGACATTTTGAAAATGAACAATTAGGACGCTTGTGTTTGTTTTTTAGGAGCTTTTTGTCGACAGACTTGCGGATCTCACAAAAACATATTTGAATGACTCGCGCATCTGGTTCACATTGGAGCCAGAGGAGCTGCAGTATACTGGAAATAACTGACCATCAAGTAAATGCTTAACACTCATTGTTCTGAATCGTCAACAAAAAGTACATTATTGAGGCTAAACAAAAAGGGGGCCAAGATTGACCCTTGAGGTACCCCACATGTCAAAGGACCAACAACTGATCCGATGTCAACATTGATATTCAGCAGCTCCTCTTTTTGACCATAACCACAATCAAAAGTAGATATATAGATGGATATTTAGTTTAGCTTTTCCTTCTTTTCACTGCACTATGGCAATCCCTGGCCTCAACCGGTCTCCTGCGGCTAATCCATCGCTAGTGGGAGGCAGATTTTTGTCTTTTCATGCTCACTGCGGGGTGTCATCATTTTCAACACGTCTCGCTCCTTCCCAAATGACTGCTTACGCAATTATTGTCAGCTGCGGGTCTTCTTCAATTGCTATACATTTATCCAAAACGCCGCAACGCTACAGCCTACCCAGCTGCTCAATAGATCTCATCTCATCTCATTTTCCGTAGCGCTTATTCCTCATTAGGGTCGCGGGGGGTGCTGGAGCCAATCCTAGCTGTCTTCGGGCACGAGGCAGGGGACACCCTGAATTGGTTGCCAGCCAATCGCAGTGCTCAATAGATTGCTTCCCTAAATTGGTATAACGCATTCGTTTCAATGATAAAAACATTTGTCGCATACTCACCACATATTCTTTGTAAAAACAAACCAAATTTGAGGATGCCCTCCCCCTCCGACACTCTGCCTGTGCAGGGGGGGTACGTAAAGTGCACCGAGGCTGCGGGGTCATGAACACGGTGTCGCACACCAGCGGAGGCGTGTCTTCCCCTGTTCTTCATTTATGCTCTCAGGGCAAATGTTTTGACCTTTTTCAGCCTTTCCTCTGACAAACAACATTGCCCCCCCCTACCCCACCCCATCGTACACACACCTCCTGGCACACTTGCTCACCCGTGACATTCTAATCTACTTGAAGAAGGAGGGTAGGACGCTGTGAGCGCTCTTATTTATTTATTTATTTTTGCCTTGGTGGTGCGAGCCTTGTCATTACGCACCCCCCCCCCCCCCCCCCTCCTTATGTGAGTGTGCACGCTGCTGCCCTTGTTCTTTTTTGACCTTGCGGTATCATCGTAGCAATATGGACTACATTCATTAATGCGCTACTGGAAGGAATATTTCAGAGGTTAAGATGACATCCCCTGACCTCCATCTTTACCTCCGCAAGCCATCTACCGTGTATGTTAGCGGGGATGTCACATGATGGTTCATAAAAGAACATAGAACACGCTATTTTCTTATGAGCTACAAATTTGAAGATTTTGAGACTAAAATACCCACAGAAATAGTTAGGAAACAGCTTTCTTTTTACAGGATGGCGGCAAAGCACTGCTTTATATGACGAGCGGCTACATGAAGCTTGTTTCTCCCTTGAGAAGGGTTTAGTGCTGCTGTTTTGGTGAGCAAATGGAGTTTATTTAGTAGCTTAAGATGGAAAGTTCGTTGGACGCTTCTTGGAGTTTCGCACACAGTTTAAGACGATTTATGGTGAAGATTTTCAAAACTCGAAACTCGTAATCCAGGAGATTTCTCATTCTTGGGAACGTCAGCTTCAAAGCGTACTTCCCGTTTCGTTTTGTTCAGCGGTAGATCATCTTCGATCATGTGTTACTTTGATCAACGTCGCTTGAGTAAAACTGTTCCAGTCCGAAATTTGAAAATAAATAAATAATCATACCTGGCTTTCGGTGTCATGTGACCAGTTGTACCGTGTGCCGGCAGATTTGCGGAGAATGACGGCCGGCTTCATGGGTATGGCGGTGGCCATCATCTTGTTCGGCTGGATCATCGGCGTGCTCGGTTGCTGCTGGGATCGAGGACTCATGCAGTACGTGGCCGGTCTGCTCTTCCTGATGGGAGGTGAGTCACACCAAAAGTCAGGCCATCGCCGACAATGACACAACGGCGATTTCAATCAGTGTAGTGGGGGCGTGGGGGTCAGAGATGTCTGTTATTATTTTATTGCGACTTCGGAATGACATACAAAACAAAACCTATCATCTCAATAATATACAAAACAAATTGCCCGTTGATTTCTGAATATTGGTTTGCTGTATCACAGTTTTGTGCCACCCTTTATTATATATATATATATATATTTCTTAATAAAAGCCATAAGATTTATTTTTTAATCGCAGTATGAGTTGTTGAAGGCTGGAGAGATTGAGAAATGTTTATTATCCATTGTTTTTTTAACAGTAAAAAAAATAAATAGATAATATATATATTTAATAACATTTTACAACTTTTTTAAAATTTATTAGAATTAGAAAGACTATGAAAGGCTTTCTGATTCTGATAAATTAAAAAAATAAAGTCCTAAAATGTTTCTCTGCATCTCCCTTTTATGCATTCAGTGCATAGAAAACGACAGAGCAATTTTGTTTTTAATTAGCTGCTTTCAGGTTTAAAATAAATAAATAATACATTAATAATAATAATAAATCAGTCCGTATCCATCCCAAAGCCGCCAAAATGAGCCACCGCGCACTTTTGTTCCCACATAAAATAGAAAACAGCCAGACAAAAGAACAACAATTAGCCCCCTGATGGCGAAGACAAAAATCAGAAAGAAAACAAATGAATATAAATACATTGTTTCCCTTCGGTTTAATTAAAGGAGACATTATGTTAAAAAAGACAAAAAAAGAGCCTATGTGATACAACCAAGAGGGATTTTTTTGTTGTTGTTGTAGATTATTCATGAAATAACAACCCATTTTGAAACCATAAAATAAAAAGCATGTACTGTATAAGATCCACCAGAGAGCAAAAATACGCCGAGTTTCACTGGCAAGTTTAATTTGTAATTTAGGTCAATGAACAAGGCATGCGGTGAAGCGCTGCAACCCCCGCGGAGGATTCTCGTGCCGGGCCGACGGTTTTTATATCCAACAGACCAATTAGGAGGCTGCAAGACAAGGCTCAGGCCACAGCGTCGAGGCACAATCCCAAAGAGGCGGGCCAATAAACTCATGTAGTGTTCCAAATGAGGCCAAATTTAGAAACAGCTGACTTGAACCGAATAAACAAATAAATAAATAGATGGATAAATAAATAAATAGATGGATAAATAATAAAAACAAATACATACATAAATACAAATACAAATACATACAAGCATAAATAAATAAAGTTTAAAACAATAAACAAATAAAAACATACATAATTAAATACATAATAAAAGTAAATAAATACAAACATACATAAACAAATAAATACACAAAATAAAAAATACATAGATTTAAAGATAAATAATAAAAACAAATACATACATATAAACACACAAATACAAATGTACATAAATAAATACATAAATATGCAAATAAATACATACATAAATATGCAAATAAATAAATGCATAAATAGATGGATAAATAATAAAAAACAAATACAAACACAGATAAATACAAACATAAATAAATAGAAATAAATACAAACATACATAAACAAATAAATACATATTAAATAAATAAATCCATAAATACTAAAAAATAAACATACATAAACAAATACATAAATAATACAAGGAAATAATTAAATATATACATAAATACATAAATAAATACAAAATATAGAGAGATTGATAAATAATTAAAACAAATAAATCCAAATAAATACAAACATACATAAACAAATAAATACATACATAAATAAACACATAAACCATATAAACATATAAATACATACATACATAAATAATACAAACAAATAAATACCTACATAAACAAATACATAATAAATACAAATAAATGAATACATGGATGGATAAATAATAAAAACAAAGAAATACATACACAAATAAATACATACGTAAATAAATATAAACAAATACGTAAATCAATGGCAGTTGCAGTGTCATGCACAAATGCGAGTTGAAATAAAGTACATGTGCAAGAACACAGACAAAAAATGGCAAACAAAAGATTGGCAACTGATTTTGGCACAAATGCAACTTGGGGACTTGCTGGTGGCAAAACTTGGCTGGTCACATCAACATGGCCTCATCTGTTTGTTTCTTTGTTTTGGGGCAGGCACCTTCTGCATCATCTCGCTGTGCACCTGCGTCGCCGGCATCAACTTTGAGCTGTCGCGCTACCCGCGCTACCTGTACGGCTTGCCCGACGACATCGGCCACGGCTACGGCTGGTCCATGTTCTCCGCCTGGGGTGGTCTGGGACTGACCCTCATCGCCGGCTTCTTCTGCACATTGGCGCCTTCCGTGCAGCCCATTCCGAGGTCCACTTGCCCCAAATCCCGACAAGAAAATGGCACCGTGTGCTAAACAAGCTCCTCCCACCACGACGCAGGAAAAAAAAATTCCAGTTTGTCCATCCGTCAATTTTTTTTTTTCTGTGTTTAAAAATGGGTGTTTAAATATCCGCTATATTGCAAAACAACAAAAAAATAGAGGTTTAAAAAAAGAAATATGATCAAAAATGTGTACGTGCTTAATTGTTGTGGAGCTGGTGCGGTGCTTGAAAAGGACATCGAGAAGAAAAAATAAGCCAAAAGAAGAGGCTAAATTCTTTCACGAAGCCCTAAAATCGAACAAAGTCGTGACTTTTTTTGCTCCTTTCCGGATTTGTGGCCACTTGGGGGATCTTTGAAGACAAAAATCAACAAAACTGCCGCCACTCCAACTGCCCAAGGAATATTCCAGAGACAACCAGGGAGTGTCATTCCATCCCCACGCGTCAAGCGTGATATGACGATGCCATAGCCACCATTTTATACATTACTTTCCTTTTGATTATATTTTACTTTATTTTATTTACACAAAGCTATTCGCATTGTGAACAAACTGAACAAATGTGACTTTTTTTCCCATTCTAGTCATGAGAAGTACAAAGTCAATCTGAATTATGTGTGTGTGTGTGTGTGTGTGTGTGTGTGTGTGTGTGTGTGTGTGTGTGTGTGTGTGTGTGTGTGTGTGTGTGTGTGTGTGTGTGTGTGTGTGTGTGTATGTTGGGGTGCATAGGGAGTGTTGCGACAAGTCATCACAGGGGAAAAAAAAACATGTAAAAAAAATATCCTAAAGTCAAAAGCGGAGATAGAGAGATGCTATTTCAATGATGAAGCGGCTCAGGGGTCGATGCTAAAATCGGATTTCACAATCCCGGGGAGCCGCCTCACTCCGTCGTCTCGGAAAAGCACAATATTTTGCTGTATGGATGATTGAAAAGTCAACAAAGAAGAAAAAAAACAACCATAAAGGCCCAAAGAATCATTAGAATCATGCGCATGGTGGCATTTTAGCATTAGCATTTGGGTTCATTCATCTTTCGGGATCGCACAAGGACATCGCCTACCTGTTTTTTTAAATAGGTAGTCAAATGACTGTTCAAAAATCGTTTGGAAAAAGTTGTCTGAAATGTATGATATCGCTGATGGATGAAAAGTTCACTTTTTCGGTGGGCGCCGCCGTCGTAAGAATCTGACTCAAATTAGCATAATTCCAAAATGGTCCGCGGGCCTGAAATATCAATAATTAATTACGAAAAAATGAAAAACAATTCTCCTTTTCAATGCACAACGTCGCCGTTTGACCTTTGTTTTCAAAGCTAACGGCGTGTATAGTACTTACCACATGATGCGCATGATTGGCTAGTGCCAACATAGAGTGGAATTTCAAAATAAAAGTGCCCACTCCACCCCTACGCCCCACCCCCAAAAATAACAATAAAAAATATGTGACTTTGTAGAATTATCATGAGTTGGAACTTTTTTGACTTTCATTTGGGGGCGGCCATATTTTCTTGGACACAGGCCAGGGGGAGGGGGGGCAATTGAGCATGAAATTACTTTAACCCCTTAGGCGCCATGGCTGAAAATTGTGATGATGAAAAGGGATGCGATGACAAAATTCGAGTGGATCGATCAATAGATAGAGAGATCGAAATATAGGAAAAAAATCTAAATAAACAAGCACAAAGTTAAGGCCTCATCAATACGTTGGATCGAAAACAACAGAATGACTCGAACAGCGTGAAGGGAATAGATATCAACACAAAACTGTTTAAATGCAACCCTGACCAAAGATACTATCTTTGCACACATAACCCAAAATAAAAGTCATAAATAATAATCATAATTTAAAAAAAATAATAATAATTATAATAATAATAATAATACATTTCATTCATCAGCGCCTTTCAAAACTCTCAAGGTCACTTTACAGTTACAGGATAAGTTTTTCTGTGGGTGAGCAGCGGCAGCCACACGCGCCAGCGTTCACTCAACCCGGAAGCCAGCTAGATAGCTATCCTGCTAGATAGCTAATTGATAGCTAGCGATATAGCTAACAGATAGCAAATAGCTAGCCAACTAGATAGCCAGCCAGATAGCTAGCTAGATAGCCAGCTAGTTAATTTAGTGTGTAAAAGCACATCATCATGGCGGTTTGTTGCGCAAGGGTCAGCCAGAAAAAAAAAATCCAATTTGACGTACAGTAAAGTCTCGTTATATCGATATCGGTTATATCGATAGTACTGCTTATTACGATACTATTTCTATGAACGCAAGGAGAACATTTACATGCCGCAGGATCGGATATATATCGATAGTCCGGTTATATCGATATTTTTTCCGACTCCCGAGAATATCGATATAACGAGACTTTACTGTATCTAAAAGCCCAGTTTTTTTTAATTTAATTGTATTTTTTTATGTTTTTTTTTTTTTCAAAGTGAGCGATATTGCAACTAGCATAAGCGGAGCGAATCCAACATGATGTGTCAACTTTTTAACATGAGTAACGTCGTCTGTTGAGTGAACATCAAATAAGATTGGTGAAAAGAGAAAAGTAATAAAAGGAATAAAAGAAAAAAACAAATGTTCAACTGTGGAATGTAAACAGAATAAATCTCATCGGTGTGTTTACTAATGTTGATGTTTGTCGTCAATGCGGGTCGATTTCCCGCGTCGGTTTATTCTTCGGATTGGGAAAAGTGAAATAACGCTCCTTTCAACCACATACTACATATGAGGAAGACTTATTATGTGCAACTATGGACTCAAAATGGGGGCATTCACGTAATAGATATTATCAAACAATATACGGACCATATCAAGGCCCCACAAATCAATAAAAGAAAGACAACTGACCTTTTATTTTGGAAGTGCCTGGCAGAGGCGGTCATTGCATGTCACCATGTCCGCCATAAAAAACAAGGAAGCCTGCAAAAGATGAATCTATTAAACAATTTGTATGTATTTGAACTTATGACCATTTTGACTTAATGACCACTAAGTCGGAACGGAACTCGGTTGGAAATCGGATGTTACCTGTATTATAAATTATCTATCGATGAGAAGGTTTCTTCAGCCGTCATCTGTACAAATTTGAAGGTTTCGCTGACGAGGCCTCTTGGATATGCGGCGAAACGTCCGAAACCTTCAAATTTGTACAGATGACGGCTGAAGAAACCTTCTCATCGATGGACCACTCCTGTACGACTGAGAGCTTACACAGACATATAAATTATCTAGGAAAGAAAGCCAGTGTGTCATGTCATCCAATGCGGCTTATTGTTATGTATTGTAGTCTCTTTAGCGCAATTCCATCTAGTGGATGCGTAAAGCAACCGCAACCACGATTGTAGCTTCTATTCCATCCGCCTTTATAATGCGGTGCACACGAAATAGCCATCCAAAAGGGTGTACTGTAAAGGTGTACTTTTATTAGCAAGAACTGGAAAAAAAATACAAGTGACATGTAAACAAACACCTTATACTAAACATACGGCAAAATTAATTACGAAACAAATAGATACAGCTGCTGTTAAATAAGTGGTTTCAAGTAATTTGGAAAAATAGCCACTTTGCTGCTTTTCGACTGCTTTTGTTACCACATTTTGGCATCTTAGTGCGCTTGAACTATGTCGAAGTCCGTGGAGGAGCTTCATTTCGTTTTCCCATGGCCTTTTCTAAGCGCTTTGTGACAGTTTTAGCTGTTGTTAAAGCGATACATAAATCAATATGTATTGTATTGTATTCTCAAATAGAAAACGATGTTCTCCTGCCATTTTGTGGCAGCGACTGGTAATTGCAGTTTTCGGGGAGTGGGGGGGGAGGGGATCAATTATTTGCATATCGCCTTCTGTGCAGGGGCATGCGATTCAAAATCAAAATAGGATGCAAAGATGGCGTCGATGACTGACGCCGCCTAATTAATCTGCTGTCTCTTGCACCTTAATACGAACGCGACGAAGCGCCATGGTTGTAATCATTTTTTTGCGGCAGGTCTAATGAGGTTTCGTAGACAGCCAGGGCCTCACGAGGACCACAGCTTTCCTTGTTACCATGGTTCTATGAATAATAAATAGCAATTGACAGCATGATTGCTGGTTGACTCACTAATCTCCACAGTCGACTCCCGAAAAGAAGGCTAAAAAAACTGGGTATGAGGTGAGGGGGGGGCTGTTTTGAAATGTCATGATTCAAAGAATCAATTCTAAAGCGTCAATGACATCCGTTAGGTGGGTGAAATCGTTCGCTTCCTAATTTGTTGTTGTTGTCGTTGGGTCTGATGTCGTCAGTTACCTGCGAATGACATTATTGTGTTGATTTTTGTACCCTGGAGAGAAGAAATAACCATGAGCATTTTTTGTGTGTGTGCTAGCCATTATATAACTAGGATGGAGCTGCGTTCAAAATTCACCAATTTGTTTAGATTTTTTGTCAAATAGGAATGGGCACACACCTTCAGTGACTTATTAATATTTCCCTGACAAACCCCAACTATAATTGAGATGTTCTAGAAGACTACTACAGACATAAATTTTACTGTGTGGACAAAATGGAAGTCAGGGTGAGCACAAAGCCATTAGAACCTTCTAGAACATGTAGAAATGTCAAAGGAGCCATATTGGACTAAAAAAAATGTCATAAATTAAAGCTTTGTAATGGAAGCAAAACATGTTCTACGTGCCTATATTACCTTGCTATCAAAATGACACCGTTAGCTACAAATATACAATTAGCCGGAATATTTAAATATACTATAAATACTGTAATGTCCCTCAGCGTGACCGGATGTTACAATACTTTACATTCACCCTCCCGAAATCGACCGTTTATCGCACGCCGTTTACGTGTTATGAGAAGTACTTATGAATCGTGTTAACTATTTTAGCTCACGTTTACCGTTTTAAAAAAAACTTCTTTTGACCATTACACGAGGAAAAGTGGACAATGGTCATTTGTCAGTCAGGCATCCCGCCCTGCTCATAGAAAGGTGTGTCGCAAACGACGTCATTTTGCGGCGACCGAAGTGGCATATTTATTCTACACGTTTATCAATATTGGAAACCAATTTAAATGTTTGAGTCGCGTTAAAATAAAATCACATTAAAATGAAAATATATGTATTTTTCTCTCGTCGATCTTCATCAATTTTTCAAATATTTTTGTTAAAGCACCAAAGAACCACCAGGGCGGCGCAAAAGCGCCAGCAGCTGCTCCAATGCTGCAGGTAACCGACCCCCGAACAAGAAAATCTAAAGTTTATTTTTGATTAAATTGAGTTTTTGGTGATACCAGGTACTGCCTCTTATTTTAATATAAGTTTAAATATTTTATGCACAGTGTAACCTGATAGCATGACAAGATATTCACTCGAATAATAATTAAATAATTAAATGTAATTGGGTGATTCTGAACACATCCCACTTTTATTTCTAGTTTCTATTTTGAGCGAAAGCAGCACATTATTCCTACCGGATAATGACTGAATCTAACTGATTGCGATCACACATCGAAAAAGAAAGAAATATAATACATTTTTTTTGGCTAATTTGCCCACACTAAATTGCTAACATTCCCCCTGGAGGCGCACTGGCGTCTGCTGATGATAAAATAAAGGTCAAAGGGGATGCCTTGGAAGAAGGGAATAAGAAGCTGGTATCAAGATGGACTGTCGGACTGAGCAAAATCAAATTAATGGAAAATTGCTGAGTCCGAGAGAAAAAGCAGAACCATCAATTATATTCCTCGTTGATACAAATGAAATACTCTCCATGTCTTGTAATGCAGTGGTCCACTTGAATTGAAATTCCTGTCAACAAAAATGGACTCTGCTGAATTCTACCATCTTTTTTTCCACCTCCAACAGACAATCATTATTATTGTCGTATTTATTGAGGTAATCCACGGAATGATAGCCTGGCGCATTTTATGAGGAAATTGATGGTGGGTATTTACTGCCACCGTGTGGACATAAATAGACAGTCATACATCATCAAATTGAGTTTTTTTTAGACCATTGGAGTAAAATATATACTTCCTACGACAAACTTGTGACACTAAACTCGCCATTTTCACGGGGGAATACGTCACAAAACACCAAGTGCTGAAAAGTACGTTTATGAGAACATTTATTCAAGATTTCAATTCACAAATTACAAAAGGGACCGTCATTTGTTCATAATCAACAGTACAGTAATCCCCCGTCATTCGCGATTATTGGGAACCAAGACTACCCGTGATATACGAAAATCCGCGAAGTAGAGTTATATAAAAACATGTGCTGTAATTAGGTGATGTTAGTACTGGAAAGCAATCAAGCTGCAACCATGTAAAAAACATGAGTCATTCAGCATTTTTTTCTGAATATTTTTTTCCCCTGAAAACCGCAATAAGGGATCTCTGTATGGATTTTTTTTCAGACAATTTCATTGAGATTGGTTGCTAAGGAGAGCTGCCGTATCGGCAAGATCAGTAACCGCATCCCTCAAAACGACCGATTTGTCCGCCATACGCAGCATAGACTTCAGACTGGCCCAAAACACTTGCTGCTTCCTCCCCTCCTTGGGCCACTCCAGGTACGTCTGTTGCCGTAGCAACGTCCGCAGTCTCAAATACTTTTTAGGCAAACAATCCGTGGGGATGGGTTCCAAAAGAAGGAAAACCAATGAATCCTGTTGGATGTTAATCGCTCGATGTTGGGCGAAGAAAAGTTCGTAATTGCACCATTCGCTCCGGACGAAATGTTTGGAGAGGACAAATAAAGTTTTGTAGCTGGACTCCACGCAGTTGATGATGTTGTCGATGATCCACTCGCCAGGTACGAAATCCCGTTCGTGGACGCAGAGGGAAAAACCGGCGCTCTCTAAAGACGGCATTAGTTGGGCGCTAACAAAATTAGCATCCTCGTGACTGTACGAGATAAACGCGTGGTAGCAGAAAGACGTATTCTTCAGTAATCTCGAACGTTTCTTGCCTCTTCTCTTCACCCGGATCCAAACCCAAAGCATCTTAGTATACCACACGCCGTCCAGTTTATAAAAAAGCAATCCCGTCGTGATCGCTACCGCTAGCAAAACGGCAAAAGCGACAATCGTTTGAAGCCACGTTTCGCAAGCGATGGCGCTAGTTTTATACTCGGACAAGGGAAGTCCTGCAAACTTCACCGGAGTACTACAAACGTAATCCAAAGGCCAGTCCAACAGTAAAGACTTGTTTAAACCAGTTAGGAACCAATGGAGGTCACAGGAGCAGATGAAAGGATTGTTTCCAACTTTGACGATCTGAATCTGAGGAAGTCCTACCACAAAATCCCGGGAAAGAGTCGTGATAGCATTCTGGTCCAGGAAAAACCAAATGAGATTCGGAGCGTTGAGTTGTTCAGGTAACACTTGGATGCTGTTAAAACTGAGCTGCAGGTGCGTTAATTTGGGAAACCGAGCTAGATCCTCTTGGGTGATGGCGGTTATTCCCGTTTTGGATAAGTAAATCCGTTCAAAGTTTTCAGAGAGCTTCTCAAAAACACCGTTTCCAAGATTGTTATTACCCAGATTGATTTCGATCAAGTGAGCAGGCCAGTTGCATTTTTCGTCCAGATCGATGGAGTTGAAACTCAAATCCAAAGATTCCAATTGCCGCATGTTGCGCGTCTGCGCGGAGATGAAGGACAAGCTAGCAAAACGGTTTTTGCTCATCAACAGATTCTTCAAACTAGGAAACACCGAAGTGTAAGAACACAAAGGCCACCAGAAGCCAAAATCCGATAGGAGGTTATCGGAAACGTCCAAGGTCTCCAACATCGGTAAGGTGGTTAAGATTTGACAAGGTAAAATATTCATTCCGCTCCCGGAAAACTTGACGTATTTTAAATTTAACGCATCCTCAAAACTCATATTGAAAATCGGATACCTGTATTGATAATGCGTCACCGTATCAAAAGTGACGGCGCGTAAACTGATGCTGTGATTGACAGGGTGAAAGTGGAATTGTAAACCGTCTGGTTTGTCTTCACTGTACGTGATGTTGACAAAAAATAATTCTTGAAAGGAAGCCAGGCAAATCGTTTTTAAAAATATTTCCAGGAAGGAACTATTGATCCACGTGTTTTCGATGGTGACGTTTTGTAAATACGGCATTGCTCTTAAATTCAAGAATGGATCGACGCTAACGTTGCAGTTGTCGGAAAACACGGTGAGGAACCTCAAAGCCTTCACACGTGTCGAGTTCAAATCCACCAGGACGCGGTTGAATACGTCAAAGCGTCCGCAGAAGTCAACGTAAAGCGATAGCTTCTGCGATGATAACATCCCGAATGCTCCCGGTTGGTACGAATGCCAAGGGACGCCGGCCCCTAACACAAAATGGCGCAGGGAGACGTTCACTAAAGGTTTGAAGTCATCTAAAAGCACTGATTTAGCCGCTTTGCTACCTAAAGACAAAACCTGTAGATTTGTCAGCTCCTGAAAAGACTCCGGGAGCTGATAGCTTTCAAAGAGATTATCGGACAAATCCAAGAATGTCAGTCGGGGGAGTGAAATGGCGGGAACGCTCCGGAATTCATTGGAGGATAAATTGAGGAATTGAAGAGCGGGAATGTGTCGAAACACGTTGGGAGAAATCATGCTGAGCTTGCAAAAAGTTGCCTTCAAGAAACACAGCAGGGGAAGTTCAGGGAAAGATTCCGCAGTGATACTCTTGATGGGGTTGTGAGAGATGTCCAAGTATTCCGTCGTGTTGGATAGAAGTCCGGGAAAACAGGTTAGATTTCGATCGGAGACATCGACGATTCTCCTTCTCGACGTCACACACATTTTGAACGGGTATTCGTCCGTCCCAGCTGCTGTGCGGCCTGGCGTCAACAGGGTAAGAACCACCAGCACCACCGTGCAGGTCCTGAAATAAATAAATAGATAAATACATAGATACATGAATAAAATAGCTAGCTAGATACCAATATTGCTAGCTCGCTCGATAGCTCGCTAGATAGCTAGATAACAGATACATATATGAAGAAATGAAATAGCTAACTAGATAGCTAGCTCGCTAGATAGATAGCTCGCTAGATAGAGACCTAGCTAGCTAGCTCGCTCGATCGCGCGCTGGATATCTAGAAAATAGATACATACATGAATAAATAAAATACATAGATATGTAAATAAAATAGCTGGCTAAATACCTAGATTGCTAGCTCGCTCGATAGCTACCTAGATAACTAGATAAATAGACACATAAATGAATAAATGCAATATCTAGCTAGATAGGTAGCTTGCTAGATAGATACCAAGCATTCTAGATCGCTTGCTTGCTTGATAGCCAGCTAGATAGCTAGATAAATAAATATATACATACAAATATATAGATAAATGAAATACATAGATATGTAAATAAAATAGCTAGCTAGATACCTAGATTGCTAGCTCGCTCGATAGCTAGGTAGATAGCTAGGTCGATAGCTATGTAGATAGCTAGATAATATATAAATAAATCAATAAATGAAATAGCTAGCTCACTCGCGAGATCACTCTCCTAGCTTGCTAGCTCGCTCAATAGCGAGCTAGATAGCTAGCTAGATAGCATGATAAATAGACACATACATGAATAAATAAAATAGCTACCTAGATAGCCAGCTAGATAGCCCTCTCGCTCGATAGCTAGATAAATAGATACATAAATGAATAGCCAAAATAGCTGGCTAGATAGTTAGCTCTCTAGATAGAGCAATAGCTAACTCGTCAGCTCACTCGATAGCTCGCTAGATAGACAGACAGAATAAAAAACATGCATAATTTCAAGAGTTGTTTTGTATTGTTTGTATTTGCGAAAATATCCGATGACTGAAAGATTGTCAAAAATGGAGGAGCTTACCCATGGGACGTCATGGCTTCAGGAGGACTGGACCGCTTTTCAAGTCGCTGTGTTTAAAATCTCTCCCACTGACTTTCTTCCTTTTTTTATTTTCACCATTCTGGTCAGTTTTTATTTCCGCTTTATAAGTTTCACTCTGAACAGTCCTCACGGAGGTCAATACATTTTTTTTCATAGTTGGAGGAAGTGAAAGTAAACAAAAAAAATACACACAAAAAAAACAAACCACAACAAAATATGTGGATTGTTTTGTGACATTCTGCCACTGTTCAAACTTTTGAGGACAACTGTATATTTTTGTGTTTGTTTGTATTGTTATGATTGGTTTTTTGTGATTATTCGGTTCTTATTTTATTATGTGTTTTACAATATTAATTTATTTTTGTTTTATATATTAGTCTGTAATGACCCAAAATGTCCGACACAGAAACATTCTGCCACTGTTCAAGCTTTTGAGGATAACTGTTTTTGTGTTTGTTTTTGTCATTATAGTTGGGCTTTTGTGCTTATTCGGTTTTTCATTTTTTAATGTGTTTTATAAGATTATTGTATTTGTTTATTGTATATTTCTTTAGCCACCAAATAGTCTGTAATGACCCAAAATGTCTGACGCAAAAACATTCTGCCATTGTTCAAACTTTTTTGGATAATTGTATGTTTTTGTGTTTGTTTTTATTATTATAGTTGGGCATTTGTGATTGTTCGGTTTTTATTTTTTAATGTGTTTTATAAGATTATTGTATTTATTTATTGTATATTGCTTAAGCCACCAAATAGTCGGTAATGACCCAAAATGTCCGACACGAGACGCGAGGTTTTCGTCTTTCGGCAAACTCCGACACCAACCGAAGATAACCGAACAATCCCGAACGAGAAGCGGCGCCGTCCGGAACATCCGGCAGCTTAAACATAAACAGCAATGGCGGAAGCAGCTGCATCGTCCACAGCGGCCCCAGCGATCACAGGAGGTTGGACCAAACACGTAACTTGCAGGTAGGATATGAAGAAATGGAGTTTGGATTTCGAAAAGGCAACCATTGCGGGACTTTTCGCTTGAAAAAATAAGCTCGATTCGACCATTGTCGAAGCGATTGGTTGAACGACGCTAACGCTCTGCCGTTGCCTTGCTACGCATTAGCCGAGCCTGACAACCGTGTTTTTGTTTGATTTTTCATATCCTCCTTGCGACGACGTCGTTATATAGACGCGAACCGAGACGACACAAAGCCCCGAGACGCGATGGCGTCACGGTTAACCGTGCCGTTAAGGGTGTGGGGCGGTTTGCATTGAGGGGGGGTAGGCGGATAGCCGTTGACCTTGTTTTCATTATTTCAACTGATGTCCACAACACAGGTAGAGAACTCGCTTTTTTAATACATAACTTCACTCTGCTTAACATTTTTATCCTAAAAAAACCTAAATCAATCATAAAAATAATGATAAAGTACTAGCCTGTCACCTTGAATCAACTATGACACGACAACGTTTCACCTTTGCAGGTATTTTTTGCACGGATTGTGCAAAGAAGGCGACAACTGTCGATATTCTCACCATCTGACTAACAGCAAGCCGGCCGGCGCCATGCTTTGCAAGTTCTACCAGAAGGGAAACTGTGCATACGGGGACCGGTGCAGGTAAGTGTCCCCCCACATCCCCCCAGCAGGCACGCTACAATTCGCTATATTCCACCGCGATTGCTTCTGTCCAGTGAACCGAGCGCACTCTGTACTTGCAGTCGTATATCATTGCATTTTTGTGAAATACGTAATGATTTTTGGTGGGATTTTCCAAGCTATGATGACGTATTCCACGTTTCCCTCCATGCCGGTTCTTGAAATTCACGAATACGACAACGAGAAACGGGAAAAAAATGATTGTAGTTTACGCTCTTTTTGCTCACACTACAGTTTATAAAGGTGAGTAAGTTGTATTTTTATAACTCATAGAAGTGGTAGAATATGTATTTCTCTCCATAACTGCCAAGTTTCAAGCAAAAAGAAGCATTAGCATATGTATTTCTCGAGCTTGCAATTTTCTTTCCTAGTATTCAGTGACAGCCATTTTGGATTTCGGATGAAAATCTGCCTGCATTCGATCGTTGATATTTGCTCATTTATATTTTGAATCTTTTCTTGTGTTTTCTGTTCTTATTTAGAATGTCAAAAGCTTTCCAATGATACCTTACTCGTTAAGATCTGCCCAAAATTAAAGTTATAATAGTTTAAACTGTATTCGGTCATAGATTTTCATTGTTTTAACTGTGTAATTACAGGCAGAAAATCCCCTCATATTTCCAAAATTAAAAATTCCATTATTTGTCATCTGAAAATAATCTATACATCATTTGAAAGCTATTGAAACACACTTTAATAGAGTATTAGAAAATGTGTTATGAATTATGATCGAAACATGTCACATCCCTACTTTTAGTCTAAAATGACTGTTGCCGGCGAGGTCCAAAATAGGACACCCGATACCGTCAACGTGCTACTGTTCATGGCGGACCCCTCGCAGCTGTCTTTCTGCATATGATCTCAAGAATGTGCTTTGGGGAATTTAACTTAGGGGGGGTTGCCTTAAGTGGCCCCTCATCGTAAAGGACGAACGACACTGCATATCAACAATTCAGTTGGGGGGGGGGTTATGACGTGTAACGGCACCGTCTTCGCTTTTGAAAGGCAGATTAGCCTTGGCGCTCTATCGTCAGACTCGAGTGTGCCCAGACGGTTGCCTACTCGGTATCTGAGCATCCCCATAGTTACCGAAGCGACCCCCCCGCCCACCCTAACAATACTTCTCACAGTCCGGTCGTCAAAATGATGACACTATTTGAGTCACTTATTATGTTGACGAGTCACATTCCTGCATCCTCGTTCTCACGATTGCCAAAAAGACCCCCAACGTGGGGGATTCTTAATGGCTCAATTCCCCAGGCTCTGCCTATTGTCCCCTCCCCCCTTTTCCCCCCAGACCAGACTGTGCACTCTGCATCCTGCATAGCAATTACATAACACACTTGGTTTCCCTCCTCGAGCTGCTGTTCCCCGAGTTCAGTCATCTGCAGCACTCGACTCCCCCTCCCTCTCTCGCCACCCCCTCCTTATTTATGCATAGCGCCAGTGGACACCCCACCCCCACCTCGGCGTCCTCATCTAACACCGGAGCAGAGCAGAATGAGTTCGCCGCCGTCATGGTTTTTTGTTTGTTTTAATTGCAGCTGACTGTCACGACGTGTTAAATCATGTTAATCCAGACGCACCTTTTTTTGCTATTGTTCTCCAGCAGCACCCCCTCTTTATTTTATGTGTAATATCCACCAAAAAAAAAAAAACGCACCAATGCTAACGATAGCAATTCTTTCATGCTGCCTACCTGTCCCCACAAATTCCTTGAAATTCTCTAATGTAATATGTTGGGAGTAAATTGGCTCCTTAATAGTCTCTAGACCCCACCCCCACTCTCAAAAAAAATCCAGCATCCCAGGAACGTGACATCAGGTAAAGTCGCGCAACCCGTTGAGCAACCCCCCCCACCCCCTTATCGCGCCACTTTCCATTGACGTCGACAAAATAGTTTGTTTTCCGCAATCCCTGCATTGCTCCTTGTGGGAGTCGCGTCAAGCAGTTTCGCCGCCAAACTGGAACGCGGTAAAAATAAATACACGTGTCATGCTCCTGGCCAAATATTGTGTTTTTTGGCAGTTTGCCACATCCCCCACCTCTTAATCCCAATCCCCCGTCAACAGTATTAACCTTAAAAACAGAAGCCTTTGTTTTGTTGTACAACCTACAAAAAAAATCAGCTTCCACATAAAAAACATTGCTACACTGATTTTGAGTACACTGACTGAAATATAATTTTTTGGCAGCAAAAAAATTTTTTTTGTAAAAGAAAAGTGTTTTTTTTTTTTGGGCAGTGAAAAATCAGATTTTTTTTCTATGAAAAATATTTTTTGGCAATGAAAAAAATGTTTTTTTTATTGGCAAGGCAACGCAAATAAATTTTTTGGGCCATGAAAAATGTATTTTGTGGCAATGAAATATCAAATTTTTGGCAAATAAAAAAATATATTTTTTGGCAATGGAAAAGCCAAATTGTGGCCATGAAAAATTAATTTTTGGGGCCATGAAAAATCTATTTTTTGGCAATATAATATAAAAGTTTTGACAAATAAAAAATATATTTTTTTGGCAGTGGAAAAGCCAAATTTTGGCAATTAAACATTATTTTTTTTGGCCATTAAAAAGTTTTTTGGGCAATAAAATATTTTTTGCCAACAAAAAAAATCACATTATTTGGCAATGAAAAATCAATTTTTTTTGTCAGTGAACAATACTTTTTTGGCATGGAAAAATAATTCCCAAGCAATGAAAAATCTTTTTTTTTTTTGCAACGAAAAATATCATTTCTGCTAAAATTTTGATTGGCAAATATCACGACCCTCTCCCCGAATGTCTAAAATCATCCGTGAACTCCCGCCAGGTTCGAACATCACACCCCATCGCAAGACGACCTGCAGACGCCCGAACCTTTGCCTTCCACCTCTGGAGCGAGCCAGCCCGATTCGGAGCTCAGTGGGCCGACGCCCGGCCTAGGGGCGCAAGATTGGGTCAACGCCGCCGAATTCGTACCAGGCCAGCCGTACTGCGGACGCGGTAAGTGTTATTGTTAGCTGCCTGGGGTCTGGTGAGTGATATGGATGTCTGGTTTGTAATATGATCAAAGTTGCGGAAAAAAAAATGTATATTTTTTTCTGGCCTAGCGGAGTCGGCCAACGCGCCGAGCTCGGTCCCCCTCATCGAGGAGCTTGACGGCGAGGCGGCGCCCGGCGACAAAGAGCTGAGGAAGCAGCAGCTGTGCCCATACGCCGCCGTGGGCGAGTGCCGCTACGGCCTCAACTGCGTCTATCTCCACGGCGACGTGTGCGACATGTGCGGCCTGCAGGTGCTCCACCCTACCGACAACGACCAGCGCTCGGATCACACTAAGGTACTAATTTATCTACAAAAAGCCATATTTAATTTCAGATATGATAAATGGACCCTTTATTTTTGTTCAGGCATGCATCGAGGCCCACGAGAAAGACATGGAGATTTCGTTCGCCATCCAACGCAGCAAGGACATGATGTGCGGCGTGTGCATGGAGGTGGTGTTTGAAAAAAGCAACCCGAGCGAGCGGCGCTTCGGCATCCTGTCCAACTGCAGCCACTGCTACTGCGTCAAGTGCATTCGCAGGTGGCGCAGCGCCCGCCAGTTTGAGAGCAGAATTATCAAGTGAGTCATGCCAGGCGATGCCCTTTGCACACCCAAAAAAAAATCAAGTGGGCTTTTTTTTTGTGCGCTTTGCAAAAGGAAGGCAAGCTGTCGCGTTTCTGCTTTTGCGCACAGATGCACTTTAGAGCCAGATGAAGAAAAACAATGGATTTGAAAATATATTAAAAAATATATTCATATTCATAGATATCTTATTTTCTATCATATTTTGTTTAAATATATATTTTAAGATGTATATAAAATATACAAGAATATGATGTAAACATCTGTCATTTATATATATTTTTTGTCATATTTTCGTTTATATTTTTTAAAATGACATAAAATGTCATGTATATATATATAAATTAAAAAATATTTCATATATGTAGTATTAAGAAATACAAAAATATGATAAAATATGTATCATTTATGCATATTTTTTCTGTTAGATTTGTGTTTATATTTATATTAACAAATACAAAGATCTGACAAAAATGTTCATTTTTTTTTTTCATATTTTCGTTGATATATAAATGTTAAAACATTACATAATGTCATATGTATATATGTAAATGAAAAAAATGACATATATTACATACATATGTAAAAATTAAAATGAAAAAAATATGATGTAAAATATGTCATTTATATGTATTTTTTTCTGTTAGATTTGTTTCTATATAAATTAATAAAATACAAAAATAACACATAAAATTAGAGATATATTAGATATAATTTTACATCTAGATGGAAGAAAAAATGTGTGAATCCTACCATCTTTCTTTTCTCCCCGCCAGATCGTGCCCGGAATGTCGAATCACCTCCAACTTTGTCATTCCGAGCGAGTTCTGGGTGGAGGACAAGGAGGAAAAGCAGAAGCTGATCCAAACGTACAAGGAAGGCATGGGGTACGTACGTGGACAGCCCGCGACGACACAACAAATCAGGAATCGAGCGCGACGTGGGCGTAGCCGAATCACCAGCTCCCCTAAAAAACTAAAAACGACAATCGGGGCGTCGACTGGGCGTGCGATCGAGGGCTTTACCGTAATACCCCCCCCCCCCCCCAAAAAAAAATAATGAGCATTCCATCTCTTGATTGTGTTCCCCAGGGGTAAACCGTGTCGCTACTTCGACGAGGGCCGCGGGACGTGTCCTTTCGGCTCCAACTGCTTCTACAAACACGCTTTTCCTGACGGGCGCCTGGAGGAGGCTCAGCCTCCGCGGCGGCACAACGGGTCCAACAGCAGGAACCGGGTACGACGTCCGATCCGTAGTGACTTAAAAAAAAAAAACGGTTCGGATTGGGATAAGCGGAAATCGAAAACGGGTGGTCAAGCGCTCGGGTTAGCTATGTGGCGCATCTGACTTGTTACTTTAGCACCATCGAGTGTTTGGGTGGAGAAGAGCAGGCTTACAAAAATATACTACACTCGGTTTCCGGTTTTAGATTTATGACTGGCGGCATTTATGGAAAAAAATATCTATGCCATGAGGCCTTTGTTATTGTTAACATTTTATTTTGCACCTTCTCCATTTCGTCCCATTCACAAATGTCTAACTTAACTCAACTCGCATGCAGATCTTTCGCAAATTCAACATAACCCCTGCCCCGTTTTTTATTTATTTACTCATTTATTAATTTATCAGATTTTTTTATGTAATATTTTTATTGATTTTTTTGTGTTAAATATATTTATTCATTATTTTTTTGTATATTTATTTTGTGTGCTTTTTTTCATGTGGTAATCATTTTGTTTGCAAATTCAACACCTTCCTCTGCTTTTTCTTGATTTATTTACTCGTATAATTATTAGTATTTGTTTTTGTATTTATTTCTTTATTATCTGTCTGCACATGTATTTTTTATCCTTTTTTTTAATGTTATTTTTTTTTTTTCGAATTCAACATAACCCCTCTCCTGCTTTTTACTGATTGATTTACTCATTTATTATTGTTTTTGTATTTATTATGTGTTTATTTTTTATGTGTTAATTAATGTATTTTTGAACATCCATACTGTATTTTAAGAACTCAACTGAAGCGCCTGTGTCCCCCCCGATAGAACTCACGACACACGCGGCTCTGGGACATCCTGGACGAGCGAGAAAGTAGCTACTCGTTCGACAACGACAACGAGGAGATGGTTACGTTCGAGTTGAGCGAGATGCTCCTCATGCTCCTCGCCGCCAGCACCGACGACGAGGTCACCGACTCCGAAGACGAGTGGGACTTGTTTCACGATGAATTGGATGATTTTTACGACATTTACCTATAGCTGCGCACCCCACACCCCCCTCCCGCCACACGACTCACCCAATCCTAACGAATATATATATAAAAAATATATCTATATCTCTATTAAGCCCTAGAATGGACTGTCTCGTGCGAGTGATGGACATTAGCCCCGCCCCCTTCTTGTATTGTGGCAGTGCCTTGAAGCAGGCCATTAAGAAATGAAAAAAAAAAGTGCATTTGTGCTTTAAAAAATAATCTAGATCCCCCGTGACTTTTTCCTTATTGTCCATACAAATTTTGACTCTTTTTGAAGCCCCGCCCCCGCTCCCATTACCCTTTATTAAAGCTGTTTATAGCTTCTATATTGTGCTAATGATTAATAATAGCCACGTTCCTGGTGTACTCAGTTTTTACTGTCCACCCACGACTTATTATTTTATTCTTTCTACCATCAAAAGGCGTGACGATCACTATATATTTTTTTTTTTGGGGGGGGGGGGGGGATATTTTGTTTTTTGTTCAACCTCCTTCGGCTCCATTTGCACCTTAAGTCACTGAGCAGCTAACGGACATTAAATGAACTTTTTTTCAATTCCCTAATCCGAATCGACCCATTCATTTCATCAAGTGCAATATTACCATCTACTGACTTTCAATGTTTGGAAAAAAATGTAAAAAGACACGAGGGGGAGGCGAAAAAGTACCACGGGGGGTAAGGGGGGTCGGGAATAGGGGCCACGCACCACTGTATTTTTAATCCTACGCATATGAACTGTACTCGTGAAATGTTTTTCTGAACCCCTCCCACCCCGAACACCCCCCTTTCCCCTCGGTAGCTGGTTTCAAACCTGTCCAACTCTGTTGGAATGCATCTGTTTATACTGAAATGTGTGTTTTCTATGTTCTGCGGCCATTCATCTTAACTTGAAATTAAAAGTTTATTATCAATACTTTGGATGTGACCTGTTTTTTTTTTTGGTTGGGGCGTTAAGGTGGGGGGGGACAATTACTTTTATCGTGTTGCTCATCATCGGCGATTTCGGCTGAAAATTGTTCTCAACTCAAGATTTGTATTCATTTTTTATGACTATGGCAAAAAAAAAAGACTGGCTAGAAAAACTTGTTGGGATAGACTGATTTTAAAATATATATATATTAAAAATAGAAATATATGAACATTTTAAAAATTATATATAACTTCAAAATGTATATAAATACATATTTAAAATTTTTATATAGAAATAATTTTACATTTTTATATACTATATTTTTCAATGTGTATATTATATTCTATATTATGTGCATTTTTATATTATATACTGTATATATTTGAATTTCAGGATAAAAAAATAAATACAATTAAAAATATATTTTCAAAGATTAATATATTTCTGTATTTTTATGTATGTTCATATCTTTCCATATTTTCTAATGTATACACAGTACATATTTTATATTCTATTATGCGTTTTTATTTTAATATACTGTATATATTTTCATTTCAGAAAAAATATGTAATATATAAATAGATATAATTTTAAATTATATATATTTTTAAAGGTTCATATATTTCTATTTTTCAATGTATGTTCATATATTTCCATATTTTTATGGATATACAGTATATATTTTAGATTCTATATTGTGTTTAATATACTGTATATGTTTGAATTTCAGAAAAAATATATACATAATATATAATATAAATTACAAATTATATATATTTTTAAAGGTTAATATATTTCAGTACTTATTAATGTATGTTCATATATTTCCTTATTTTTAATGTATATACAGTATATATTCTATATTGTGTGTTCTTATTTTAATATACTGTATATATTTGAATTTGTGAAAAATATATATAATATATACAGTAATGTATATATATATAATACATTGTATTTATATATAAAATGTGTATTTTTAAAGGTTCATATATTTCTGTATTTATTAATGTATGTTCATATATTTCCATATTTTTTAATTTATATACAGCATATATTTTATACCATTTTTTTATTTCAATATACTGTATATAAGAATTTCATATATATATATATATAGATAGATATATATATAGATAGATAGATAGATAGATAGATACATATATATATAATTGTAGGACATACATAAAATACATATTTATACTTTGAATTTATACATGTATATATTTTATATTATACAGTAAAGTCTCGTTATATCGATATCGGATATATCGATAGTCCCGGTTATATCGATACTATTTCTATGCACGCACGGAGAAAATTACATGCAAACAGGGTCGGATATATCGATAGTCCCGGTTATATCGATATTTTTTCGGACTCCCTTGAATATCGATATAACGAGACTTTACTGTATATTTAGAGTCCATTCCATGTTTTGGAATCCACGCCTTTGTTTCTACGCAACTCTTTGCTCCACCTAAAAAGGAACAAAAAAAATTAAAGGCATGCCGAGGAGGAAGAAAACAGGGCGGCGGGGCGCTCGGGGGAGGTTGCTAAAGCCGATGTCTGCGACCTCCGTCATACAATGATCGCAGAAATCCCCAAAGACAATTCCAAAGCATTCCAATCGCTGGCGACTTTGGGCTCCGACTCCCTCGCGTCCTCTTCGCCCTCCCCGGAATCGGGTCGCCTCCTGAGCAGGAGGCGCGACGCGCGCGCCCCCGGCAGCGCTAACCATCCGGAGGAGAGCGGCGGCGGCGTGCGCACCATGACATCGACCGCGGACGCCGGCGCCCCTCCGCTAGCCCCCCGTTCGGCGCGGAGCCTCTTCTACAAGGTCCTTTGCTTCCTTCTTCTGATCCTGCAGGGCGGCGCCTTGGACTTCTACCTCATCGCTTTCACCGACCTGTACTGGTGCTCGTGGATCGCCACGGACCTGGTGGTCCTCTCAGGGTGGGTCGTCTTCTTTGTGAAAAACGCCCGCGGGAAACGGGAGCGGGCCTGCGGCTTCCGCCGGAAGGCCTCGGACCTGGGCGAGTTCACCTACGCCTACTTGGCGTGGCTGGTCCACGTCATCGCCTGCGCCCCTAAGGTGGCCCTGATCCTGGAGACCTCCATCCTGGACCTGGTAGCCTCCAAGGCGCCATGTGGGCTAACCGGCTTCAAGGCGGTCGCCCTGCTATCGGCGGCGTTGCTCTTCTGCCTGGTTAACGGGGTCATGGAGGACCCGAACGGGGTCGCCCGCCATCGCTCGCAGAGCTGCTTCGTCGCTACTTGCTTGGATCTGGTGGACGGTTTCGTCCTGGTGGAGGCGCTGCTCCGGAACGAGATCCCGGCGCCGTACCTCAAGTACGCGGTGGTATCTGCGTATTTGGCCGCGCTCGCCGCTCCCGTCCTGTGGTTGTACGAGCTGACGGCGTCGGAGTTTGGCTGCGGTTGGTTGTGGGCTCGGTTTTTGTCAACGGGGCTCCTGGTCAACGCGCCGCTGCTAGCGGTCCGTAGTGTCTTGGTGTTCGTGTACGGGGGTCCCGTGTCGGTGTGGATGTTCAAGAATGGTTTCTTCTTAACGTGCGAGGCGATGGAGCTGGTTGAGCGCTGCGTGGCCATGCGAGGGAGGAGGGGGGCCGCGGGGGGTCATTTTTCACACGGGGTGTCCGAGAACGACATGTGTCCGCACGGGTACGTCAACACGCTGGCGGTGGCTCAGTCGGAGTAACGACGAATGTGAAAGATTACATTATCATACATGCAGCTCCTCCCTAAGCCCCCCCCCCACCCCACATTCATATTACCTTACTAATAATCCATTTCATTTATGAGTCCCTTTCAAAACGCTCAAGGACACTTTACAGTCACGGGAAATGTATTGTGCAATAGGATCAAAACAATTCAGAAAGTCACATTTAAACAAAGCGGTGGGCTGCTTTTATTTTGGAAATCCGATTCACACACACACACGTACGCTTTATTACCAAACAAGACCTTCATGGCCTTTGGCTAACAGTGCTTTATTACTTTAGTGATTGTATTTATTTTATTTCATATTCAACCACCTATAGAATGAATTACGAATCAATGCAATCACATTAATCATGCAAAACAAACTATGTCATTGTATAAATTTAAATATTTATGATATGTTGAGGTTGCAGTATTCGGGATATCTTCAATGGCGATGTCTGTATCTTTCAAATATTCGAGGATTTTTATTTTATGGATTTTTTGAGGGGCCATGCTGTTGACCAAACAGGGGTCAAAGTTTATTTAGATTTCTTTTATTCATGTATTTTTTAAAATGTATGTACTATTTATTTATATTTTCGTTTTTACTTATGCATTTTTTATTTAGGTATTTTTATTCATTTTTTTTTTAATCTATGTACTATTTCTATCTATTTTTGTTATTTAGCCATGTTTTACTTATGTATTATTATTTATGTATTTGTGTATGTATTTATTTATTGACATATTAATTTTTATTGATTGACTGATTGATTTGTATTTATTGACTTATTGATTTTTATTTATTTATTGACATATTTATTTGTATTTATTTATTGACTGAATGGTTTTTATGTATTTATGTTTTTATTTATTTATTGACATATTGATTTTTAGATTTTGATTTCAGTTCAGCGCTGAAACTGACTTGTGCCTTACGTCACGTGCAATGTCCCGAAATAATATATAATAATAATAATAATAAAATAATTAACATTAATTCACATCACATTAATTTTCATGGGGGGGGGGGGTCATGAGTGAGTTAAGGGAGATTATTATTATTACTATTCTTATTTTTTTTTGCATGAGAGCACGAACTGGCTCAAAGTCAAATACATTACGCAGAACAAGGGGAAGGGGCTGGTCTCGGATGCAGGCAGGGAACAGTTGCCATGGCAACAGGTACCCCCCCACCGCCCGCCATTGTAAAATGACATTGGTAAACGTCTATCGCTGCCCTTCTAAATAACGTCGTCAACCGCAGACTTCCTGTTTGTGACTCCAAATGTACCCCCCCTCACCATAAAGTAGGTCACATGACCTCCGTCCGACCCATCAGACAAATTCAAAACTCGAACAAAAATATGCTGCTTCTATCGCTTTTATCACATCGCACCAAATTATTTTTTGGTGCGATGATTGATTTTTTTTTCCCACATAAAAAAAATATATAAAAAATATATATATATATATATATATATATACACAACAAAAATGTATAATATATACGTGGAGAAAATACATATATATATATATAAATCAAAAAAAATATTTAAAAATATCAAAAATTACATTAAAATATATGTATAAAAATATCAATAAAATATATGTATTAAAAATCCATTAAAAATATATGAAAAAAATATAATATCTAAAAATATATAACAATATATAAAATATTTAAAAAATATATATGTTGAAAAAAAAAAATATATATATATATATATATACAAAAGTATTGATGAAATACATATGTATTAAAAATATATGAAAGAAAATATATATATATATATATATAGATATATAATGTAATATATGACTACATAAAATGTAATATATATATATATATATATATATACACACATACATACAGTAAAGTCTCATTATATCGATATTCTCGGGAGTCCGAAAAAATATCGATATAACCGGGACTATCGATATATCCGACCCTGCGCGCATGTAATTTTCTCCTTGTGTTCATAGAAATAGTATCGTAATAAGCGGTACTATCGCTATAACCGATATCGATATAACGAGACTTTACTGTATATGTATGTATGTATATATATATATATTCATTTATTTTTGGAGAGAGAGAAAGATTGTAATGTAATCGGCATGAGCGAGCACAGTTTCATTCAAACTACCAAAGGACACACACAAAAAATGGACTTCAGTTGCACTCCTGGACACATATGGACCAACGTGCAAGATTTGGAACCCAAACCGGTTTTGTATTTCATTGACTTTAACTCCTCCCCTTCCTATTTTTTTTTTTTTTTACCGGTTTACAGGGATTTTTTGCCGTTGTTTACTACCTACATGTGGTCAAGTTGTGTGCTGTATATACATATGTATGTGTGTGTGTACCGCTATATTCCAATCCACTGGATGTACCGTAGATGTTAAGACAAGAATATTGTGTGGTCAGGTGAAAATCATATTTTATTGCTAGGGGGTTGGAGGAGGGGGGGTGGAGAAGAGAAAAAACCTAACACGAAAGTTCTTTGAAGGGTATAATGACAAGTAAAAGGCTTTGAAAGGGAGAAAATACCACAGAGTCCAAATGTTGTCGTGCAAAAATAAAGTGCCACATTTTGTCACCAGTACAACTTCAATAATAAAAAAAATCACAAGTGCAAGAGGGATATTAAAAACAAATTTCTGAAATTGTTCCGAAATTGTGCCCAATTTCCGAAATTGTGCAGAATTTCCAAAATTACGTTCCGAATTTCCAAAATTACGTTCCGAATTCCACAAATTGTGTTCCGAATTTCCGAAATTGTGTTTCGAATTTCCCAAATTGTTCTTTATGGCTCAAACTCGGAACTGTCCAGAGTTTTGAAAAAAAGTTCCTCCTGGAGCCTGACCAGAGCCACAAGGGCTTCTTCCTCAGAAGGACCTCCGAGCGGGGAAGGGATTTTGGAGATGTAGCCTTGATCCGATCCGTTGTTCGAACCCTCCGCGCCCTCGTGCAGGATACGGTTCTCCTGAGAGAACTCCGATGAGTTTGATCCTTGAGGATTCAAGACTGTGGAGTCTTCTTCGTCCTCCTCGGGAATTTGACCGATACGCTCCCGTTCCGAGGACAGACGGCGTTTGACGGACAAAAGAGGCTCGGCGACGAAAATGGAACCGTCCGGGGGACGGAGGCGAGGAAGGACCGATTGCTCCCGGTGTCCGCTGACCGGGTTCACCAGAGGCCAAAGTTCCGCCATGGACGAGGTCTCCGGGTTAAACTCCGGGGTTAAAACTCCCAATCCGGTTCTGTTCTGTCTTACGGACGCCTCGCACGTATAGACAGGAAGTCCGTCTCGGACGAGAGGAAGACACTCCAGGACCGGCGGACCTCGCGATTGGTCAACGAGACAGCCGGAGTCCATCGGGAGGTCTTCCTCACTTTGCAGGCACTCCTTTTCGAACCAGTCGGGGTTTGCTACCTGGTACGCCCGGAAAGTTTCAATGGCGTCCCTCAGGGCTCTACCAGGGGCACACTTAAAATATTCGTCCCCACCGATACCCCGGATGTGGTTGACCCAACCCGGCTGGTACTTCTCTATGTCCAGCAGTCCCAAGTAAAGCTCCTCAAAATGCGTCATCAGCGAGTACTTGACGGCGATATCGAAAACCGACGGTACGTCGCGCTCGCCGCTGACGTCGCCAAAATAGGCGACTAGGTACTTACCGTGCCGGCGGGCGTGGTGCATGTCGGGCAGGAAGAGGTTGAGGAAAGGGGTGAGCATGTCGTCGGTCGGCGACAGGACGTCCTCCCTCAGCGTGACGCGGCGGTGGCCGCACATGGCGCGCCACTTGGCCTGGACCCCCGGAGAGCAGAGAACCAAGACCTTGTCGCTGGGATTCTCCAAACGGCGCCGTTGACGCTCCAGCCAGCGGACGCGACCTACCGCGCCCACCGAGGTGGCGTCCAGTAAGTCCACCAGCACCTTGGCGCCGCATTTGGCTCGGAGAAAAGCGCAGAGTTTCAAAACGATGTCCCTGTAGAGGCGGTGGTCTTGGGAGTAGATCACCAGGACTTTGGGGGTCTGCTGAATTTGACGTTCGATCCCTTGCGGTTTGTCGTCCGCGAGCGAGGCTTTTCCGGGTTTGCCTGAAGGCATGAACACGGAATGCGACTTGTGATCGGACGCTTATGAGGGAAATTAGGGTTTGTTTGGGCGGGCGTGGGTCTCACCTGGCCTCTCGCACAGGATGTACATAAAAATGGCGAAAATCCCAGCGCATAAAACCGCCGCACACACGATAACCGCCGTGGATTGTGGAGCATCGGGAAGATTGGTCGGCTTAGCTGCTAACGCTGCAAGTCAAATTGCAGTTTGGTTAGCGCCGTCGCGGCAAATCATCCGGATACCAGTAAGAATGGCATCTTATCTTCTTTTTGGGCCGCAGTTCGGAAACAAATAAACAAACGTAAGATGGCGAACGTGATGAGAAGATATGATAAAATATAATACCTATATTACATTTTAAAAAAATCATACAATATACAGTAAAGTCTCGTTATATCGATACTCAAGGGAGTCCGAAAAAATATCGATATAACCGGGACTATCGATATATCCGACCCTGTTTGCATGTAATTTTCTCCGTGCGTGCATAGAAATAGTATCGATATAACCGGGACTATCGATATATCCGATATCGATATAACGAGACTTTACTGTATATTAAAAAATATATAAAAATACCATAATATATATCTATATTTGTATATATATATTAGATATAAAAATATAGGGGATATTTAAAAAATAATATAATATATATTACATGTAAAAAATATAATGTGTAAGATATAAAAAATATGACATTAGATATAAAAAAACAATATAATATTTATATGAGATCTAAAAAATAAAATGTATATATTACATATATAAAAAATAATATATTAGTTATACAAATATATTAGATATAAAAAATACAATATAATATATTAGAGAAAAGAATAATATATATTAGATATAAAAATATAACATAAGATATAAAAAATAGATTATATATTAGATATGAAAAATAACAAATATATTAGATCTAAAAATAGAATATAAAATATATAAGACATATCATATTAGATATATTTCATACCTAATATACTGCAATATATATTAGATATGAAAAAATAGAATATCATATATTAGATATAAAAAATATACTATAATATATCTTAGATATGTAAAAATATAATACTAGATATTTAAAAAAGATTGTATTTTAGACATAAGAAATATAATATATATTAGAAAAATAATATAAATATATTAGATATAAAAATATACTATAATATATATTAGATATAAAAAAGTAACATAATTATGTATATTAGCTAGACGTGGTAAGCAATTTCAGTTTGTGTCTTGCTCACAATGGTGATGTTATGCTGTCTGCTCAGCAACTTTGGCGTTTTAAAATAATAAAATAAACAAAAGAGAGAAAGCGAGACGTCTGCCCAACCTGAACATATGAGCAGCGTTTTCTGATGACGGGTGCAGTCTTCGCCACATTTTTGGAACATGGGTTTAATCTGGAAAAAGAAGATTGCGAGTGGCTGTTACTCAATGACTGATCACAAAAAAATAAATGAATAAAGTGAGATCTTCTGTTTACCGAGACGTCAAACTGGCAGCAGTATCTGGGCCACTTTGCCAGGCTGAAGGTGACATTTAGACGCGTCTGATTGACCTGGAGAAAAGTCAAAGGAACCGCTGATGAATAAAAAACATCTTATATGATGATATTTTATGATCACAAGCGAATGCAGTCGAGAAAATAGGCCGGATGGCATCAACTTCCTGTTTATTTAAAATAAAATAAAAAAATCGGAGGTAAGAAATCTAGGCTACACAGCACCGGATGCTGTAATGAGGACTCAACCTGAATATTTTACTTCGATTTCCTCAGGCGGAAATTTATGTGAGACTGAGACAAAGGGTTGCCATTAAAAAATAAACAAAATAAAAACATCTAGCTCACTTTGTGCATGTGGTCAACATGCTGGATGGAGGCACAGTTGACGATCACCATGTAGTCCTCGCAAAGCGGGTCACGACTGAAGACGACTGACAGCGTTTGTTCTGGTTTGGCTGACAGAGCCAAGCTGATGTTGGACTGCCAAAGACTTCCTACAATACAGTCTCCAAATTAATAATAATAATAACAACAACAATAACAATTACAATACTAATACTACTACTACTACTACTACTACTACTACTAATAATAATAATAATAAAAGCATTAATCATACTACTACTACTACTAATAGTAATAAAAATAATAATTAAATTATAAAAACTAACTATAAATAATAATAAATTATACAATAATAATAATAACAACAACGTTAATAATAATAATAAATATATATATATATATAAATAATAATAAATATAATAACAACAATAATATAATTAAAAAATGACAACATTAATGATGAACAATAATAAATAATAATAAATATAATAAAAACAATAACATAATAATAAAAATGGCAACATTAATGATATATGAATAATACATAATAATAACAATATTAATAACAAATACAAATAATAAATATAATAATAAGAACAATTATAACAATAATACTAATAAATCTAATAATAATAAATAACAATTATACAAATAACAGCATGAACAATAAATCTAATAATAAAAAAAGACGACAATAAAAAGATATTGTCTGACAATAATAAAAATAACTATAATAAATACAAATAATAAAAATAACAGCATTAATCATGATGAAAATGATACAAAATAAGAAAAAAACAAAATAATAATAATAATGATAATAGTAGTAATAATAATAATAATAATAATAATAATAATAATAATAATAATAATAATAATAATAATAAAAAGAGACCAAATAAGCCAAAGCGAAACACCCATTGTTTCTCAAAAAGCACAGCGACTCACCTCTTTCGATGCAAAATTGGGTCATGAGCATCCCTGAGTCTTGACAACCTTGATTCAAAGCAGAAATATTTTTAAAAAATGGAACCAAACGATTTGGACGTGAATAATTCAAGAACATTTGGACTCACCTGGAACGTCGACATTCTGGCTGACGTCATAATCGCTGTGGCCCACTTCCGGTTTAGGGATGTTGAAGACAGAAACACGATAACTCTGACCGGGGTCCACGACCAGCATATTTGCAAAGAATGACCACTGAAACCCCACAAAAAAAAAATTTTAAATGCAACCATTGCCAATTCATTTCTGAAACCAGACAATTGAGATTCTTCACATTTTTTAGACTTTTTTTTTCTTCCACGATGCAAACAAGCAATTTATTTGAAAAACTCACCATGTCATCATGCGGATTCCTCATAGGTAGTTTATCTTGAAAGGAATACCGGACGCACACGTGCTGATTGGTGGACATCACCATGACATGAAGCTCGGTGGCTCTCAGGTAACTGATACTTCCTGAGGAGAGAAATCAAACTCTGACTTTTATAAACATGAGTTTCCATACTCAATAATTGCATTGATCTGCCACTCACCGTCATCCCTGATGGTCCAATTGGCAACCAGGACCGGTTGCAGATGTCCCACCTCATCCTGGACTCTTGTTACGGACACCGTTAACCCATTTGGACCACTTGGCGTGTACTCTCTGACTTTCAGCCATTCGCTGTCGATGAGGCAGTTACCTGTGCGTGGGTGTCATGTCATTGTCATGTAAAATTATGTATTTTTTTGTGAGTGTGCGTGTGTACTCACTGAAACTAACTGCACACCTCAAGCCCTAACAAAAAGCAAGAAACAACAGAATACAGTTACAGTTCATCTTAAAAATATTCAGAGCTCAGAATTTGCTGGACGAAAGGATAAATAACAGATATAAATTAAGTTGTGTCAGGTAGAAATAAAACTTTTGTCAGCGAAGTACACAAGGTGGGGTGGACCCTTGATTGTCTGTACCTTTGTCATACAATGACGTCACTGTTGGCTACTTAAGTTCAACATTATATATGCAAAAAATGTGTAATGTGCAATATAAATGGAGTATATTCGTGTACATTTTACCTGCTGGGAGCAGTTCAGTGGAACGGACGTCAATGTTGTTAAGGCAGACGACAGCGACACGCTCATAAACGCCAAAACGCTCCTGCAAAGAAGCCTCATTTTTCCCCCACTGTTGTTACTGCAATAATTTAGTAAATTATAGCCAGTAAAGGAAAGAAGTAAATGTCGCCATGAGAGGAAATATCAAGCTCACAAAAAGAACGTGAATGGAAACGAAAGTAATAAAACTTCCGGTTTGGTGGTCAAGTCACACCGGCTTGGTGTTGATTATGCTGCGTTCACGTAACCTGGGAATTTGCATAAACATTCTTAATTTACATAAATAATAATAATAATAATACATTTCATTTATAACAGAACAGCTATACCATAATAGTTGTTCGTTCATTTAAAATGCAATAAAGATCACCAGACAGTTCCAATTTAAAAAATGGAAATAAAATTAAAAAATACACACATTAGGGCACGTTCCGGCTCAGATCCCAATAGCTAGTTTTTGTAAAATTTGGTGAATTACAATATAGATAAGTAGACAAGAAACGGCTTCATTGCACACACATTTTTTTCGAAAATGAATTACTAATTGTAGTATTATTATTAAAATAGTGCCAATTTAATCTAACTATACATGTGACGGTGAGCGAAGGGTGCATTGACACAGAATGTACAGAAGAGGGCGCCAGAACACTATTTTATTTTTTACCTGGCACTTCCGCCTTCCATCCATCAAAATTGACCCCAAAAAGCCCTTGACCTCATTCCAAACTGTTCAAACTCATCAATAGGGTCACAATAAAGAAGTCAAATGTCTTTGAGCTTTTATTCAAATCGATTAAGACGCGGTGGTAATGTGTTATTCAGTCTGCACTGCTATTTTAGGGATTGGCTGCAATGGTTACATAACTCTTATCATGGCTTCCAACGCAAATAACATTGAGTGAGCGGGAGACATTGGAGAAGTCTTATCGGATTGTTTGTTTAAAGTTACTGCATAAATAAACCTTACGCCTGCCTCCCGTTTGCTTGAAGTGAAGCGCAAACCTTAGATGGTAGTGCGCTACACGCAACCTCGTTTTCTTTTTTTTAGCTATTATGAACACAATAATAGCATTAGCAAAGAAAAAGCACCAGTTGCCCGGGTGGGTTCATGTTCCAGGTCAAACTTGTTAACTCAATCAAGCTGCTTCCTGGAAGAGGGCGCCCCTGCGGGCATGAACCAATGAGATTTCAAGAAAACGGCCAAATGGATCTTCCTGTAGCTTAGACCTAAGAAAAGAAAGAAACGAAAAAAGAAGCTACTTGAACAGAAAATGACACAGATGCTAACATTGATCATTTTATTTTGAAAGGTGACTACAGCGTAATTGCTACTTTAAAGGGGCAGTCGTATTTTGGGCTCAAGCCGACGTCGTCATCGAGATAACGGCGGCATTCATACGCCGGGTGTGCCGACACCCCCCCCCACACACACACACACAATTTTCCAGAGGAACCAATTCTAAGGCCTTCCTGGACGTTTTATTACTTTTGTAGGGCAGCACGGAGACACCTGTGCAGGGCAGGTATGAAAGGAATGTAGATTGTCATGGAGATATTTGCTGGATGGACGGGAGAGAGTCCACGTTTTGGGGTTGTTATTTACTAAAATCCTGCTAGGGACAATCTGAGATTCAAAAAATAATAATAATAATAATAATTGTCACATGTTAGAAATAAGCCATTTGGCTATCTGTATTAATTTTTATGCTTTTGATAAATAGATGAAAACAAAACAAAGACGAACATAATCAAATTTGATTGAGGTGATTAATCAGGCTAATTTCAGTTAGCCTGACAATGGCGCTTCGCATTGTTGTATGCCATGTTTGAAGGTTTGCACAACAGATAGGCTCATTTCCGTTATGCGCCACATTAGCATCAAGCTAGTAGGCTTCGATTAGCAATCAAATTGAATGTTTGGTGATTCGCTCTACAAAGATTAGTTGGTTTTTATTTTAGGACAGTTCCACAGTAAATTTATTTAACTTCTTATTAAGATATACGTACACGAGTATTATTTTTTCCAACCAAGGACGATTGAGGGAAAGATTTTGATGTAGCCACATCCATGCTAGTTACGCTCAAGTTTGCTCTTGATTCGCATGCCTCATACCGATTTCCTCCTCTTGCCAAAAACGTTGTTGATAAGTTTGGCCACCGATTTGGAACCGCTTGGACGTCGCCTGCGCTCCTTCGCTTTAGCGCTTTGGACCGCCTTGGAGAATATAAGCGCCACTTCCTGGTAGTGTTCGGCCGCCGACAGCTCGTGAAACTGACATCGGAACTCGTCCGCTAAGCGTTGACCTTCCTCATTGCGTACCTCTCGCATGTGGCACAGGTCACGTTTGTTGCCCAACAGAAATATAAGCGACTCGGCATCCCTGATAGAAAACAAAATTGATTATGATATGATTCAAGTCCATGGACGGCGCAGGAGTATTTTCCAGGAATGTACCTCTTCGCCGATCCCAAGCGGCGATCCCGGATGAGCTTCACGACACTTCTAGCAGCGAGAAAGGACGAGCGGTCGCTAATGTCATAGACCATGATGAAACCATCGGCGCAGTGAATCTGGTCGTTGACAGTTATTTTACCTTGAAAGGACTTTTGGGGAAAAAAATAATAAATATATGATTTCATCTTGGGAGATACATTTTCTAATACATGCTCACAAGCCTCACCTGGGAGCAGGGCTCATATAGCTCCAAATTGATCTGCCTCCCATCCAGAGTCAGACGCTTTCGGTATATGCATTCTGTGGAAAATAATAACATAAATTTAAAAAAGTGGATGAAATGGGTGCACAAAATGGTTAGAATAACAATAATACTTTGAGGTGGCCAAAGCTTCCCAATTACCTGAAGATGATGCGTATTCTCCGATGAAGCGTTTTGTGAAAAACCGGACGATGAGGGCTGCAAAACAACAAATAAACATAAAATGATAAAAAAAATGAAAAAAAGTGAAGTTCCATCTCTCATCCATCCGTCAAGAAGTACACAATTGCTATCCTCTTACCTGACTTTCCGACGCCTTCACTTCCAAGCACCGCAATCTTGATGTCGTTCATGTTCTCTTCAAAATGTAAGAAAGAAACAAGAAAATGCTCCAAGAATGAAAAGCATTCTTTTATGAAACAAGGGAAGAAAAAATAAGGAGTCGGAACCCTTTTGAGAGTTGGTTCGACTGGGCGAGCGTAGCACTGAGGGATGTGGAGTTTAGTGGACGTGAAGGAGGGGAGTGGCCGAGGGAAGATTCAGCTGAGATGATTGTATGTGTGTGTCTCCTTGTCATTTGATTTTTTTGCCAACAGTCACAATGAAAAAAAAATCAGTGCAGATAGAAATAGTTTCAAAAAAATTCCATTTCCTTATCTGCATCATCTGTTGTTAGGTAGAATTAGTCTCCTTGAAGTGATGTCACCATGTTGTCAGGAAGTGTGGCTAAAGTTGCACTTTTAGCGAATACAGACAGTAAAAAAAGTATATTTTCCACCAATAGCCCTTTTCAAAATGTGACAACCAAACTTGAGATACTTTTTTTAAGGAGAAATGAATTTATAAACTCCTTATTTTATTTCCATAGAGAGCTTCTCTTTTCCAACTATTACCGTGGGTTTGTCGCCCTCTGGCGGACAGATTGCAGATTGCCCGGGAAAAAAGGTAATAACAAGGTCCTGTTTTTAAGTTTTATTGAGAAATAATATCGTGATGTTAGTAGTAATTTGGTTTTATATCATAGTGGGATTATATTTATTTTATAAACTTCCAAATTCAGACAATGACAATGTGTCATTAAGGATAAAGGAGAAGGCACTTGTGTGTGTGTATATATAAAAAACATTAAAAAAAGCATAATATATGAATGTAAATGGCTTTGGGTCTAAATACATCTTAATGGGGTGGAACTGAACTTGTTCATTTTACATATTTGGTCGATAAAACTTGCAATATTGATATTGCACACGAAAACGGCCAAGCTTACGTTGTTCACAAAGAGGAAGAAAAAAAAGGAAAATCGCAAAGGCACCCCCGGCGTGAGTTTAAAAATCCGAAGTGAAACTCTCAGACCGTCACCAGATTGTGTAAATTCCCTCCGCATTTGGGAAGGAAACTTCTCAGAGGATAACGCAGCTTGACGTGGAGTCCTCTGAACTGTTGGGTGCAAAAAATACATCAATAAGTAGAATAAAATACATGCTAACTACATTGTCTCTGGAACATAATTGTAAATAAAATAAAATAATAATAATAATTAAATTGCCAAAACCATAAAAAAGTACCTGTGGTCTGCAATGGACTCTTTTGTCCTTTTAGGGGCGCTGCTCCCCCACTCAACGGACGCTCTCTGAGCTAGCTCACTCGGCTCATTGTTTACCTGCATAGACGGTATGAGAAAAATATGTCGAGATTTGTGCCATATAAATTACATTTCTGTTTCAAAATAGAACAAAAAATAATAATCATAATTATGTGTTTACATTCTGTGTGTTTTTACCATGTTTCTCTTCCTACTAGCATAGCCGCCGCTGCTGCTGGGTAAATTGTGACCGTCAGAACCTGAGCTGAAGGGTTCCCGGTTCAAATCCTCTCGCTGGAAGACAACCGTCGACTTGGGTTGCAGCTTCCTGGAAACACGGGAGTCGAACGTTAGCATGATGAGTAAGCTTTGCGAACGTTATAATAATAATACATTTCATTCATAAGCGCCTTTCAAAACTCTCAAACTTTCAAAAGGTTACTTTACAGTCACAGGGTCTGTTTTTCTGCGGGTGAGCAGCGATATCTGCGCGCGCCAGCGTTCACTCAACCCGGAAGTAACTCCAATAGATAAAAAGCTAGCTAGCTGGCCAATCGTTAGCCAAGAGATACCTAGCTAGATAGCCGGTCAGCTAGATAGCCAGCCAGGTAGTGAATAGATAGCGAGCAAGCCACCCAGATAGCTAATAGATAGCAAATAGCGAGCAAGTGATGATAATAAAATAATGCTAATAATTATGGTTTAACTCAAATAGATAGAAAGTTAGCTAGCTCATAGATAACTAATAGATAGCTAGCTAGGTATCTTGCTAGCTCGTTAAATAGTGAATAGTTAGCATGATGAGTTAGCTGTGTGTGTTTTTATAATGGTTAAAAAATAAATGGAATATACACAGCGACGCAGGAGAGGTGTAAAGGTTCCTAGCTGCAAATGAAAAGGTAACTCAAGGTTCAATGGTGTTTAGCATCGACCATGTCCCCTGGTGGACGGGCTTTAGCAGAGCTCATCCTTCATTTAGTGCCACCGAGCATCGATCTAGTCGCTAATTAAGTCCCCTGTCTGCTAGCTGCGGTGTGAAAAGGGTGTATCTATTTAAAAAATAATAATAATAATGCAATGGGGGAAGGGGGAGCGTTTGGATAATAAAGATGAAGACACGATCGAGGGCTAATTTTGTCGGGGGTAGCGGTTACTACAGTTATTATTTGTGCATAAAATGGGTGCAATGTGAAGGCTACTGCTAATCAATAATTTAGCCGTGTGTCGACAACCCGACGGGCCTTCCCCAGTGGCGTGAGCGCTGTTGACCTCTGGTCCTACTCGGGCTGTCCTCTACCTGACCCCTTTCATTAAAGCTAATTACACTATCCCGGGGTTGCGAATGTATAGATTGGCTCGTTATTTGGATGTGTAAAAAGTGGAAATCGCCAAAGTAACTTTTGGAAGTGACAAAAGTTACTTGGGTACATACCGAACTGCTGACGTCAGACTTTGGTACCAGTCGTTGAAATCTTCCTGGTTGCTTGACATGAGCAAGAGTTTGGCTTTGGGGAATGTCAGCTGGAAAGAGAAAGTTGAATATATGGGGATCAATTAAATAAGAAGAGAAAACCGCATAGAAAATAGACAAGAAAAATATATACTAAATAAATAATAATAAATAATAATAACAATGTATCTGTTTTTTTAATGGTTTCAAATTCGCTGAAACCCCTTCAGAACTGTAGTAGCGGTTTACGGCCGCTAGAGGCCAGGCCAGCCCAGGAAATATTTTATTTTGGTAGTGTGATATTCAAGCATCCTTTTCATCACTGATTCAGACTTCCTAGTGGAATGTGCACATATGCTACAAGCTAAATTTTAAACGCAAACACAAAGCTGTTAGCACATATTGACAAAAAGAGATTTCACATCTCCTGTCCCACATACTGTAAATCCGCTTCAATTCCGAGCTGCGAGAGTTCCACATGTTTCCTGCCATAGGAACGAGTTTTATTTTGGTGATGCGATATTGATCGCTTTATTTCGGAAGGGGAATCTTGTACGACATTTTTTAAGTACTTATTTAGAAATAGATGTAACTTATTTAGGGTTTGAATTGAGCAGTGCATCGCTTTTTTGATGCATTTATTTTTTTATTTTGGCGGCGCAGTAATTAGGGATTTGTCAGAAAATCTGACCCTCTTAGGTAGAAATTACTTTGGATAATAAGGACGACAGAGTGCGGCGCCGCACATAATTTCGCTTGATTATTTATACATCAAAGAGAATCTTGTCGGGGCGATGTGGGAAAATATTCCAGCAGTGAAGGGGGGTGAAAAAAAAAGGGAGGAAGGTGGGGGGGGGGTAGGAGAGCTTCAAAACAAACAATCCTAATGGAGGTGGAGGGGGGGGGGGTGATGAAAAAAAAATACAATAACTTTGAATAAAAGTGATTTTTTTTTTTTTACTGACAAATTTTGCATATAGATTGCCATGGCATTTACAGCTGTCAAATTTAATTTAGCTTTAATTCTTCATGGCAACCGGATGAGGATGGTCCCGGAGTGCTGACAGACATTTTTCTCCCCTCCCCCCTCCCTGAGATCAGGTAGTCGTCACCGGGATCAATAATATGAAATTACGCGTAATGCTATTGAGTATGCATTCGGGGATAAGAGGCTAATGAAATGCTATTTCAGACATTAGATAACGCCGGCGGGGGCCTGCTGGTGGAAAGTGGCGGCGGAGAGGCTTGAGGAAGATGTATTTAACTTGGAGGGCCGGAAGAGATGGATATGGATTCTAATCGGAGACAACAAGTGAGGGATGATGTCGGCGGATAGCTAGCGTCACTGAGTCACTTGGCTGTTTTGCGCACAGCCCTAAATAACGCATGCGCTAATTTCAATTGCTCCTCCCCCTTTTAATTTTGTTATTAATTTATATTTGAAAGGCGAAATGACCAGAAAAGTCATTGTGATTTTTTTTCCACCCATGCCTGATATTAAAATTGGGATTTAATTTATTTTTTATTAAATTCCTAATAGGCTGACCGTATGAATTAACTTTTTGACGCTATCCTGGAAAGGGTTAATGGTCATTTGACAAAGTAAAAAAATAAATAAATAAATAAAAATAATAAAAATAAAAAAACAAATAATAATAATAATAATAATGAGTGTTACCGTCAGATCATTTTATCCATGCAGTATTCTGGTGATAATAACATCAAAATGTAATTTAATTTTTAAAAAATTATTAGAGCCATAATCAAAAGTAATAAATAGTGATACATTTCCAAATCTGTCATTTTTCCCAACCACGCTCCCAATTGATTTTTTTGACAATGAAGAATTTGAAACTAAAAACTTTACGTTTTGTTTTTTTCCTGCAAATTAAATCAAGAAAATGAACAACTATTTCTTCTTTAAAATAATTGAAATAAATAATACAAAGTATGGAAGTATAAGTACAAAAATTGTTTTCAGTTGTTTTTCCTGAACATTGAAACAATTAAATCTTGAAAATATCAAGCTTCTTGTTATTTTAACCCTTTTATATACCCATAATGATCACCTACAATGCTATCTGGAATTGTCGCGACTTGGAATTGAAGCGGATTTACGTGGGACAGAAGATGTGAGACAATCTCTTTTCATCAATGGATGCTAACAGCTCCGTGTTTGCTTTAAACATTTAGGTTCGCAGCAGACGTGCACATTCCACGAAGATGTCCCCGATCCACGGGTGAAAAGGACGTTTGGATCCTCTCCTCTTTCATCTAGAACTGCTTCATGCAACAAAGAGTGAAGAAAATGCTTTAGATTGAATGACTGTGTCTTTGTGTTGTCATGTTATTTTGTTTTTTTGCTGTTGTTTTGACGTGAAAATGGCGCTGCGAGAGTGGCTGCCTTGACAGCAGCTCCTGTATTTTGTTGTTCGACTTCTTCCTTTCCTTTCCTCTGAGTTTCATCACTTTGCTGCTGTGAAATGTAAAATTCTCCACCGCGAGACGAATAAAGGCTAATCCAATCCAATTTGCGCTTTTTTTGTGTGAACAATCGGAATTTTTAAACCACGTCTTGTCGAATAGAGCAGTGACGGGTAGTTAGCAACTAGCAAACAAGAGCGCAACTCACACTGAGCAACCCTCCTTTGCCCTTGGTGTTCCCGAACACCTTCTCCACGGCGCAATCGGCTAGCGGGTAAGCGTGCTGGGCGGCAAACTTGTCGCTGTTGGTGGGATGCAGGGCGCTGCATCGTTTGGCTTGTAGAAGGATGTCGGAAAAGAGGAAAAACATTTGGGGTTTGGCGTCCGCTCCTTTGGTAGGGACTACATTGAGCCAGCCTTCCCGGATGTACCACCTCCCTGTAGAAAAAGAAACAACAAATACAAATTCTGACCCAAAAGTCCAATTGAAGTGGTCGTTACATGATGTTGAGCACATATTTGTTCAATCGGTGCTTTTATAAAAAAATTATTCACGCGTTATATTTACATATTACGTATTTGCCGTACTATAAAGTGCACCTAAAAGTGTTATGTATATTTTTTCCAAAAGCTAACAAGTGCAATTTAACATCCGATTCCACTTCTAGATGGATCAATATTTAGATTTCTTGGACCTAGCATTTTAACGAAAGCCCCATATGAACAAAGCTTGTATTGTATTGTATTCCCTTTAGGATAACGCCATCTTGTAGATGCATACCGCAAACCCTATCGTAGCTTCTATTCAATGTTTCAGTCCCATATAAACAAAGCTGCATTGTATTGTATTTTATTGAGGATACCGCCATCTGGTGGATGCAGAACGCAACCCCTATCGTAGCTTCTATTCTATGTGCCTTATAATGCGGTGCGCCCCTTGTAAAAAAACTTTTTTTTGAAATTGGTCATTCATAAAAAGTATGCCTTATACACCAAAGCACCTTATAGTGCGCTAAGTTACAAGAATGAGGGTTACCAGAGCAGTGTAGTTAGCATAGCGAAAAGTTAGCTCGAGCACCCCCCCTCCAATTTCTCAATGACGGAATGATGGAATACACAGATTGATGGCGAAAAAAAAGCACTAATTAGCGCCAACTCCTTTGCATGAAACGACAGCGACTGGACAACAACATTAATTACGATTCCTGTAGGTCAAGCTGACATAAAAACCCCGAGAAGATGACACGGGAATCTAAAAGACAGCCACAGCGGGAGGTACGAGCCAGAACGATGTGTAAGCTCTTACACGTCTCGTTGATTGGCAGTGTCATGACCGGCGCTAATAAGCAGCAGGCTGACATTTGGATAGATAAAGATGAACATTCAAAACATGGGTGCGGGGTATTTTTTTTTTTTTTTTTGTAATTACCCCAGTTAGCCGCTTGTGATTGCAACTAGCCTAGGCGAGCCAAGCTATGCCTTTCGGGGCTAACCGCGGACATTTCACCGCGGCAGACGAGCCCTGTTGAGATGAAGTGCAAGGGGTCAAATTGCTTTTAAAATGCCATGGGTGTCGCACGGAAAAACAGTCTGGAGATTGGAGATTCGCCGTGGCTGAAGCACCGGTTGACAAGTGTTCAATTAAATGTTAAAAATGAAAAAAATATGATAATTTTGCAAAATAAGAGCAAAAAAAAAAAGATATGAAAGAGCAGCACGATGAATTGAAATGAAGCAACACACACACAGATAAATAAATGAATAAATAAATAAATAAATAAATAAAGCAGAAATCCAATTAAATATGTCTAATCACCCGGAGTTTATATATGACAAGTTACACACCGTCAACTTTATAAAAATGACTGCAACTGTCGGCAGGTGCCGTTTCTTCCGCGAAATCCACGGCCAGATTTGCAAAGAGCAGTTTTCGCAAATAAATCAAGCGTAGGCATCGTACCGGAACGAGTCTGGAACGGCGAAGGTGCCGTCGCTTCCCATTCATGCATGAGCGCTAATGTGTTGCAATGTTTGCTCAAGCGGCGGAAACCTGCTGGTGTCCAGCGTTCTGAAACGGATGCACTTGAAAGACGTCAACTTCCATTCCGTGGATTCAAACCTTTTTTTTATATAAATCAACTGTAGCTTCACCCCCCCCCCAAAAAAAAAATAAATAAATGTTGACATGGTTCAGAGAAGTTGGCAGCTCTGCTCGAAGAAGAGTCTCTTTGTAGACCAGGTACTTCTCAAGACTCCCTGCCAGGATCTGACCGTCCGCGGGGTTTTGAGCCAGCAGAGGGTTCAAAGAGCGGGAGATGCCGGGTATTCCTTTACGTGTAAAAGTGTTTTTTTTTTTGCTCTCCAATGTTCCTTGTCAAAGAGCACCTCCGCACCACTACAAAGTCTTTCGGGCAAGGCCCTGGTCGGGGAGGGTGAGGGTAGGTGGGGCAGGAAATAAAAGGTTCATCTACAAAGGGGTCCTGGTCCTCTGTACTGTCGAGATGTGACAGTTCCCTACTGGTTTGCCCCTCATCGCGATTGACGTTTATGAGTCACGGTGATGAAAAATGGCAACCAACGTATCTTTGTTTTATTTCATCATTTATTTTTGTATTCTACTTATGTATTTAGCTAATTAGTTAGCGAATTAGCAAGCTACACTGTAAGTTAGTTAACTGGCTAACTAGAATTGGGTAGTTAGATGTCTAGTTAGACCGTCTGTTGGCTAGTTAAATAGTTAGCTAGCGGTTTAGCTAGTTGGTTAGTTAATTAACAAGCTAGCTAGTTAAATAACGTTCCCGAGAGACAAAAAAAAGCTAAAATGACAAAAAGATAAAAACAAAAATAACAGTGAAAGCACCTTTGTTTTAACTTGAAGGGACTCGGAGGCAGACATAAACCGCCCGTCTTCGAGGGAAACTGCCTGTCTGTCTGCTGTATCGACGTCCCATTGATTCAGGCTTTGTGTCTCACAGTGAACCCCCCCCCATCTCCTACGTTTGAGGGTCCTGATGTGTCTCATCTGTAAAAGGACCCCCCCCCCCCCCCGCCACCAACGGTTCCCTAACTTGAGATGGCAATGCTACAGCGGTGGGAAGCAAATTGAGTCGGTGTGAGGCCGCGGCCGCTCTGAAGTCGGCCTGGTGGGACTGCGGGTTTATTGGCTGGAAAGGCGGCGGAGTTTGCGATTGGGGGGGGGGGGGGGGGGGGACGTGAATGAAAGGCGCTTTTGAAACTTCCCCACATCGGCATTACGCCCGCTTTACTTGCACCAGCACAAACTGGGGATGGTAAAAATATATATATAAAAATTCAAGCAAACAACCCCCGCCCTCTCATATGGCTTGGCACATACATGCATTACCCATATCTAGAAAACACACTTTGGCTGCTTTTTTTAATCAGTGAGTCACAAGATGAGAACGGGCTTTAATTGGTCCCAGGGGAGATTGGCAGGGCGAGCAGAGCAACAAGGAGGCCGGAGTTCCCCCCCAGCCTCCAGTGGGGACAAGAAAAAGGTCTTAACTCCAGTATGGCGATGGAAGAAGGGAAATAACAGCTAGCCAGCTAGATAGCTAATAGATAGCAAATAGATAGCTAGATAGATAGCTAATAGATAGCAACTTGAGCCACCGTTCACTCAACCCGGAATAACTCAGATAGAAAGTTAGCTAGATTACAAATAGATAATAATAATAATAATACATTTCATTTACAAGCGCCTAATAGATAATAACTAATAGCTAGCTATATAGCTAATAGATAACAAATAGCTAGCTAGCTAATAGATAGCAACATGAGCCACCATTCACTAACCCGGAATACCTCAAATAGATAGACAGTTAGCCAGCTAATAAATACCTAATAGTTAGCTAGCTAGATAGCGAATAGATAACAAATAGCTAGCTATCTAGATAGATAATAGATAGCAACATGAGCTAGCGTTCACTCAAACCGGAATAACTCAAATAGCTAGATAGCTCATAAATAATAATAATAATAATAATACATTTCACTTATATCTAGCAAATAGCTAGCTAGCTAGCTAATAGATAGCAACATGAGCCTGGTTTCACTCAACCCGGAATAACTGAAATAGATAGAAAGTTAGCTAGCTAACCAATAGATAATTAATAATAATAATAATCCATTTAATTTCTAAGCGCCTGTCAAAACTCTCAAGGACACTTTCCAGTCATAGGATATTTTTTTTCCCGCGGGTATTATTATTACAATTAAACATTAGGGAAAGTTAGGCTAAAAATAAAAATTCAAACCACGCTCTGATCAGCGGCTATAAAAAGACTTAGCTACAGTACGCAATTCATCTTTGGGGAAGCGAATTTCCCTTTGCACTATGTACACTCGCACACCGCCCCCCCCTTAAAGTCCCGCAGGACACGGCAATAGATGCGGAGAGGGGTGGTTTGAGGTGCCGCTGGAACGGGGATGAAATAGAATACATGATCAGAGGCGTCCCCAACCTGCAGCCAACACCTTGGTCTTTCGCCCCTTCAGCAGTTTTTGCACCCGGAACAGCTGCAGGTGGTTCTCGTGGCGCCGGCTATTGTTCTGGATACGTCGGTGCACTTCTTCCAACGCAGACAACGCCCCTGCGACAAAAAGAAATATGATTTAAAAAAAAAAAATATATATATATATATATATATATATGGTGGCCCGGGAGTCGAGTGGTTAGCACACCGGCTTCACAGTGCAGAGGTCGCCGGTTCACGTCCCGGTCCGGCCTCCCTTTCTCCGGGTCCTCCGGTTTCCTCCCACACTCCAAAAACATGCATGGCAGGCAGATTGACCACTCCAAATTGTCCGTAGGTGTGAGTGTGAGAGTGACTGTTGTATGTCTTTGTGTGCCCTGCGATTGGCTGGCAACCAATTCAGGGTGTCCCCTGCCTCGTGCCCGAAGACAGCTTTTAACTGTGTTACTTCCGGGTTGCGTGAACACTAGCGTGTGTGACTGCCGCTGCTCACCCACAGAAAAACTCATCCTGTGACTGAAAAGTGACCTTGAGAGTTTCGAAAGTCGCTTATAAATGAAATGTATTCTTATTCTAAAAGGTAAACTGCATGAAAGATGGTCTTTTAATTCAAGAGACCGTTCAACCCACATTTAAGACCCCACCATTCATGACATGTGACCAAATAATATAATTTAAAAAAATCAATTGTATAATAGCAGAAACTTTGCATATGCTAATTTCCGTTAGCCCGTGAATGGCGTTTCGCAATATATGTTAGCATTGAGCTAATAATTGTTACATTTTACACTAAAATGTCACCGTTTTTTTGTGTCATACTTGCTGCCACCCTTTGTTCGCAATTGAGAATCCTCTCAAAAACCGTCTTTTTTAATAAAAACAAAGTAACAAACCAACATCCAGCGAAAAGGAACGAGGCCAGGAACTTACCGCAACGCGGCAAGGAGCTGAAAACATTTACAGCAACACCATAAAACGCATCCGACACGACGATGCGCGGGTGAATTCTTAATTTCAAGCACATTTTCAACTTTGCTCGCGAGGAACGGAAAACAGTCTGGAGCCTCTCGGCGACGTGCCTTTCCCTAAAAATAATCACCGCCTAATTGGCTTGCTTAACTTCACAACAATTACAATGTAAACCAAACAAGGCATCCGTGTAGACTTTTCCCCTTTTGTTATGCATGCTTGGAATATTTTTCGTGTTTTTTTTTTTCACGTCGGCTGCTTCGAAAAAAAACAACTTCTAATTACGGCGTCCTTGACATGAGATCTGGCCGAGGCATTAATAATACATCGAGCCCATTAGACAGGCTGAAAAAAATATTACAATTCTTAGAGGGATTTATTCCACTTATTTACTATTTAGACAGCGTTTGACGGTGGAACAAGCGGCGTCAAGAACTTTTTATTTCTTTTTTTACTACGACAAAGTCTCCGTTTCTCGGGTCGTACCTTGTTATCGCGCTTGAGTTGTGTCATCTTTCATGCCGGGAAATAAAAAAAACAAACAACTTTCCAAAGTGCCACAATTATAACAATTAAATCGAATACGGAAACAAGAAGGGCAAGACAACGACGCAGAGCAACATAAAAGAAAATACAACAATAACAACAACAAAGTTCTTAGTCTGGAACAGGGCTCGTTTGCTTAATCAGATACAGTGATACATCAGCTTACGAACGCTTTAGCTCACGAACTTTCCGCCGTACGAACATTAAATTCGCGAGGATATAATTTTGGCATACAAACTGGTTTTCGGCAGACGAACCAACCCACACAGGTGGCTGGCGGACTAGTTTTCCCACACCCCCTCTGTTTGAGTGCAGACGTGGTTTGTTATCGAGTGGAGTACTTTTGCGATTATGGGTCCAAAAAAGACCCCACCACAGGCTAGTGTTAAGCCTAAACAACTAAGAAAATTACGGTTGAGCAGAAGGAGATCATCGAAAAACGCAAACTGGGTGTACGTTTGTGTGACTTAGCGGCCCAGTACCGGTATGCTAAGTCGACCATTGCTACATGTGGCGAAGGGTGTCTCTGTGTTGTCTAAGCAACGGTCTCAGACAATAGAAGAGGTTGAAAAACTTCTGTTGATTTGGATGAACGAAAAGCAGCTAGCAGGGGACAGTGTGAGTGAGGGTATTATCGCCGAGAACGCACGGCAACTATCATCAACTATCAGCATCAACGACCATCATAAAGGTAAATAAAACAACTTTATTATACAGTACAGTTTATTTCTTCAATTACAATCCAATAGCACATTTATTATACATAAAATAAGGTGTATTTTGTAGTTTTAAGGCTTATTTAGTAGAAATTTATGTTTTATGGGAATCTGGGAACGGATTATTCTCATTTTAATGGTTTCTTATGAGAAATAAATGTTTGGCAGACAAACTTTTCGCTTTACACACACTTTCTGGGAACCAATTAAGTTCGTAAGCTGAGGTACAATGCGATTGGTCAAAAAAAAATATTTTTTTGCTCCCTAATTCCCTTTGCAATACGATTTGGCCTGGTGATGGAAAGTTCACACAAATACACCCAACCCCCATTATAAAAATAAATAAAAAAAGCATCAGAGTTTAAAAAGAGATCGCTAATGAGAAGAGGAAAAAGCGATGGTGGAGCCATTTTTCAGAGATGTACCTTCATCTTAAGAGTCACGAGCTGTTTTAATTTGGTAAGCAAAGGCAGCACATCAGCAATGAGATTTTAATTGATACCCATAAATAATTCCTTGTGTATACGCCGCACTTCAGTCGACTTCTGCTGTTTATTTGACGGCTGAAATGAGTAATTATCGGGGATTTGTGTTGATGTCTGAGGACGTTATTTATTAATATCGCGCCGGTTTAATAGCCTCTGATCCACCTCCCAATTAATTATGTCAAAATCCACATCAAAAACCCCCAACTTGCACTCGGAGTGAAGCTTTTCGCCTCGCTTTCATTTCTCCGCTGGGCCCAAAAGCGCTGCTGCGACAATAACGGGAAAAAGGAGGGAATGAAAGGGAATGCTAACGCAGTCTTTGTTCGGCAAATGAAGATAATGAGGGTTTTCTTTATGGAATGACTGTCTGCTGACTGCGACACGAAAAGTTTGCTTGATTTGGGGCTAACTTTGACTCACAAGTGAAATTATGGGCGACGGAGAATCAGAACTTAAAAGTAAATCCATGTTGTGCGGACGTTGGCCATTTGGTGGCAGTGTGGCGCGTCGATTACATCGATTAAAGAGAAGGAGCTATCTAGTAGTAGTAGCTATAAGAGTAGAAGCTAGCTATCTGTCTATTAGCTATTAGCAAAGTCAGCTTTATTGTCAAATATGCTAATATGCATGACATACAAAATGAATGATGAAATTATTATTATAGAAGAAAGTTGTCATTTTATTAATATATCGTGTATTTTCATAGATTAGGATGATTATATGATGATTGAATAATTGTTTGTATGTCTCACTACAGCAATAGTTTGGAAATATTAGATTTTTTAAAAATGAATATCAACCCCGGAATTCAATGCTAATTTTCTATTAGCCCATCAATGGGATTTCCCATTCACGAGAGCGTTAGCGATCTTTTGAAAACGAAATTGTGGATTTTATTTTGAATATAGAATGTGTTGTCGTTACAAGTTTTACAGTCAACTCAAAGTAATCTGCTTAAAACGCGCTCAGGAGAGAAAAAAAAAATCACTTGACACGCTTCCTGCAAGCAACACGGTGCATTCAACACTCATTCACAATAGAGGAATTTGCACATACAGATACGTTATTCGTTTTTCACTCTCAATTGATCGCCTTCTCATCCCTATTGACGACCCTCCCCCGGAGTTGAAAGCTCACCATCCGACACGGCAGCAAAACACGTCGCCGCCGAATCCTGAAATTACATGGAAATGTCTATGTACAAACCTTGGCGGCATCCACTTGAGGGGCGGGATGAAGAGTGCGGTTATTCATCATTTAACAATCAAAACATAAATACATCAATATTGACCTTGACATGCAGTGGATGGGGGGGGTTACAAAGACAGAGGTACAATCGTAAAAGGCACTTACGGGAAAGCTGTTGGAACTCGGGGTTATCCGGAGTTGTATTGGCAGTCATAGCTTGCAGAAAAGCTTTATACCTAAGAAAGAAATGCATTCAATACTTTAATCAGGTGAGCGTCTGTCCATGAAAATGTCCTTCCGCCCAAAAAAGACAGTTCAAATGATTAGCGATAGCATTTGTTAGCTAATGAAATAAAAAAAGCTTTTTTTAACTATTATTTCCTCTTCTTAACGTAGATCAGAATCAAAATCATCTTTATTGCCCAAATATGTCGAACACACAAGGAATTTGTCTCCCCTAGAACACGCAAGACTAGTATCATCATAAAAAGACATGACAAAGGAAGTATGGAGAACACTAATAAAGGGTAATGTAATCTAATGGACTCCTTAATAATAATAATAATAATAATAATACATTTAATTTATCAGCGCCTTTCAAAACTGTCAAAGTCACTTTACAGTCACAGGATAAGTTTTTCTGTGGGTGAGCAGCGGCAGTCACACACGCTAGTGTTCACTCAACCTAGAAGTAACTCAAATGATAGGAAGATATAAGATAACTCAAATGATAGCAAATGATATAAGATATTAGCTAGCAAGATATTTAATAGACAGCTAGCTATCTGGATAGCTAATGATAGCTAGCTAGATAGCCACCTAGCCAGATAGATAGCTAATAGACAGCAAATAGATAGCCAGCTATGTTGCAAGCTAGGTAGCCAGCCAGATAGCCAGCCAGACAGCGAGCTAATAGACAGCAAATAGATAGCCAGCTAGGTAGCAAGCTAGGGAGCAATCCAGTACTGTTACCTAGCCGAGAAAAAGTGAACAAAAATTGATACCGATTTTTGATTGAAAATTAGAGGTGCGCTTTATACACGTGTGCGCGTTATCCTCAAATAAATATGTTAATAAGAAGCAGAGAATTGTCTTTTAATTTTTTTGATGTGAGTCACTCAACTTATTTTACTACACCTGCGCTGCCCTTATCACTTTCTGTGAGAGGGGGGGATAAATAAATCGACATCACCCCCGGGTGCCAACCGGAGAAACCTACAAGAGTTTCACAACGACGTGACTCGGTCCGCCGCAGCAACGCCGTTTCATTTTCCCTTGATAATAAGAGGCGCGATGTCGTGAACAGCGGCGAGAAATGGTTGTCAAAGTGCCTTTCAACACGAGCGCGTAAACACGGCATTCATTTCGGGGCGTCTTAGTGCGAAAAAGAGTTGGGTGGGGGTTGCGCCGAAGAAGAGAAAAGGAGTGCAATGCTGCGTGCACTCAGTTACTGATTAGAAATGAAATAAATGTCGAACAAGCTCTAATTAAGCCAACATCAATTAAAGGGCACTTAAAAAGAAGAAATCATTCCAGTTCCTTTTTCCCCTTGTACCATCTTGTAGTAACAAATGCATTACAGGCATTATTAGCAATGGGTGCCCTGTTTTTTTTTTTCCCGAGGAGTTGAGATGAAATTCTAATTACAGCATCCGATGTAACAAAGGCAGAACTCTAATGAGCATTATTACAGCCGATTTCAAATCATGTAAATGACACTCACTGGTTAAGCCACCCTGTCCGACTCATTAGTAGCACAGCAAAGAAAGATAATGAGACAATAACATATTTTCAACAGCTTAGATATTCTCGATACAACGCGCCAGTCGGGGGTTTGATGCGCTTAGCGCCATGACAACATGAGTAATGTGGATTTGTGTCAATATAACGACGCGAAGATTTTTGTTGTTAATATGTGGGATGCTGTAATTTGAAACTAAAAGCATCAGAATAACGGCATAGCTCTGCCGGGTGACGCAGTTTCTGAATGTTGTATGATATTCTGGATGCATGGTACACCTCCCCCAATAAAAAAATCTAATAAATAAATAAATAATTAAAATAAAAAAAAAACAATAAATAAATACAAATATAGATACATTTGAAAAAGACTTAAGAAAAACCTGAGCCGCAAGTCATTGTATGAGACAAAAACAAATAAATAAAATAATAATAAAAAAAGAACAATAAGTAAATAAAAATTACATGAAGAATACATAAATAAAAAAATAAAATACAAAAAAAAATCAATCAAAATATATGTAAATAGATCTGATCACTTGATCTGATCATGTGACGAATCGCATTATTTTCAACTGATCGTACCGGGTGAAATTTCAGAATTTTCAAAGCTCACCAAGTGACAAAATCATCCCGTAAATCATTGTACCCGTCAACGAAATAAATAAACAATAAAAATTAATTACAATTAAAAAAAAGAAAACAAAGAAATAATAAATACATCAAGGAATGAATCAATAAAAACATTTAAACATCTATAAATAAAATGACGAAATCATCATGAGTCATTGTATCAGTCAACACAAAAAATATATATAATGAAGAAATGATAAATAAGTAATAAATAAATAATTTTAAAGAAAAGGGTTTTGATATTGTCGCATGACGAAATTCGCGAGCGGCGCTTTACGTCCGCCTGATGATCCGATTGCTCCACGTCTCAATGGGCGGAAACTCGATAATATTGAACTTTTCACAGCTATTCTGATGTTGCTTGGAAATGGAATTACCTCAATGCTGACGATGAAAAACAGGGGGTCAGATCGAGTATAAAACAAATTAGCACGGCGGCAGTGGTGTTGGGGAGTGGGGGTTGAAAAAAAAATATAGAAATATAACAGCGATGTACCTGTCGACCACGTCTTTCAGAAAACGCTTGAAAAGGAATTAATCAGACGTTTGTCCTTGTCTGGAGGAGCCTGAGAGCACCCGGCCGGGATGCGGCGGTGGACAGAGTAAACACCCCGGCGCAACAAAAGCGGCTAATTTGAAAAGCCCACCTTGTCAAATGAAAGAGCAATTCAAGTACGGCGGCCCGAGTACAACGCCCAACGAGACGCTTCACAATTGCCTAGGGAGAACGACAATGACCCAAAGACCTCTAGATTTTTTTTTGTATGTGTTTTCCATCGCGGGGTCAATGCCTTGTTCCGCTAAATTGCGCTCGTTTATAAACGCAGGGATCCCAAGGCCTGCTGCCATTTTCGTGAGAGCTTTAAAAACGGCATTATTGACACAAATGTGGTGCCATCCTCCAACACGTCATCATATTAAAAGAGAAGCGACATGAATGGGTGCGGTTGCGCGACGCATCCACTAGAGGGAGCCATGCTAAAGAAAGTACAATACAATATTAATTATATGGAGCTTTAACAAAGGCTGCAACAGAGCATTTAAAATATTACGTCTGTGTCTTTTTTTTATCTTTATTTTTTTGACAATATGTGTAGTAGTGATGGGCAAATAAAGCTTCAAGAATCACTTGTGTTTGTTTTAACTCCTCTCAATGTCACTCTTGGTTTAAAGAGGCAGTGGAATTTTAAGACATTTCATTAGCGCTAGCCTTCATATTTAAAGCAAGAGCACTATCTGGAGGAGTCACAAAATATCACAAGAGCTTCATGAAGCTTCGTTTGTAGACTTTTTGTTTGTTTGAAATGTATGCTTTGGCCACAAAGTGTATGCTTTGGCCACGAATGTATGCTTTGGCCACAAAATGTATGCTTTGGCCACAAAATGTATGCTTTGGCCACCACTTTTGTTACACTGTATACAATAAATTCTATAAATTCTATAAAACAAAGTCTTCAATGTTAGCTCATCTCAAAGTACATGGGAAGTTGGATGGAAGGAACAAGATGATGAGCACAAAAGCTACCTCATTAAGATGCAAACAAGCGGCTTGATAAACCAGTGTCACAGAATGCGCCGCGTCAGAAAGCGTGTACGAGTTGATTTCTTTTCTTGTTGCGCTAATTAACAAGCGAGATCAGGACCGCGTGAAATTATAGCTAACAAGAAAAAAAAAAAACCTCTACTTAACAAACCAGATTTTGACAGTTCGCGGATGGACGGCGTGCACGCGTCCAATAATAATAATAATTGTATCTGTCACCCAAACGAATGCAACGAAGACCGGTGAAAAGGAAAAAAATCAAACGGGAGATAACAATTCAGGCGGGGGGGAAATTCGGTGACATGTTAACAAAGTGGCGGAATGTGATCAGAACACGTTTCAGGAGTTGTTTGTGAAGACGTAGATTTAAAAATAATTTTTAAAAAGTGGAAACATGATGTGATGCGAGATGAACACCATTGTTTTGCTGTAAAAACAATAGGCTGGGCATGTACTATTTATTCACGCCGTATTGGGAGAAGAATACCTTTGAGGAAGCATTGTTGTAATTTAAATAATGTAAAAATAATTTTGTTTTATGCGAGGGTAAGCATGTGCAAGATGGATGGGGAATAAAGACGGGGGGGGCTGTTGTTGAGATTTACAATAATAGTTACAGTTGATGCTTATTATGCGAGCATTTCAATTGCCATCGATGTTTTTGCTTTGTTTGTTTTGACACCATCTGTTTTTTCTTTTGTTGATCTTACCGATTGTTGAAATATTTCTTTCTTGGGAGCAGGAAAGTTCTTATTTTTAATTAATTAACATATTCATTAATTAACTACTGAAATAATGAGTTGATTAATTAATTGCTTAATCAGTCTTTTATGTATTTTATTTATTTACTGTCTATAAAAATACAAAATAATTACCGTGGTATATGGGTACTACAAAAAGTATGGTAGCTCCCCGACAAAAATTATTTTTATTTATTTATGTATGTATTTATTTATTTTGGAGGAAAGACCAAGTATCGACACAGGTTTTTGGTATCGGGATGATACTCGAGTTAGTTTTACTCGCTTGTTTTACTATGTAATTTTGCTGCTAATTTTTGTGCTAATTTAGATCAAAACCTAAAAATGCAAATAATCATCCTAATTTTATTTTCGATGATTCACTACCTAATATTCATTTGCACTACCAAAAGATTATAAACAAACAACCAAACAAAAAACGTTTAATTGCACATTTTACTACTTTTACTATTATTGGCTTTGCGATGCTAGTGTTTTAGTATCGCCAGCAAGCTACTTGATGCAAGAATCGAATCCAAGTCACTATTTCGCCATGGTGACAAGACAAAAATAACATTAAACGTAACCTGTTACTGTCTTTGAAAGTCGCTTACAACTGAAATTTATTATTATTATTATTACTATTATTATTATTACTACTATTATAAGTATTATTACTATTCTTATTATAATAAAGCTTACTGTTCAATCCGCTGGACAGGAAGCAGAAGCAAGTCCTCCAGCTTGTGATTGTCGAACTCAGGTCGGCCTTCCTGGAGTTTCTTGAACCGTCTGAAGGCCTTGTTTTTCTTCAGCTGGATCTGGATCATCAAAACGGACGCAAACGATCAATCGCACAAAAGCGACAACTCTCGCCCCGTCCCATAAAAGTCGTATCTGCATTCATCTTGCACGTCCGATGACGGACAACATAGCGATGACCCCTCCCCCCAATCCCTTGTCTTTGTTACTCATTATGTCTTGGCTGCAGGGCCTGGACGCCATGTTGATGTCATTAAATATGGATCTGCACATCACGTCGGCGTGAGTGTGTGTGTGTGTCCATATTTGGTTGACACGGCGCCCTAAAGTTGTCACTCCTGTCAATCATGAGAAGAAACCTGCCACGGCTCAAGATGGAATGAATATCATGGGAACCATAGGATGTGGACCGAGAGCTGTCAGGTTTATCGGAAACGGAACAAAAACGGGCTTGGAAAAAAAAAAAATCGGAAGATCAACATCCCGTTGCAAAGGATGGAGACTCACCCGGAGCGTTTTTTGAGCATCGTAAATGTTGTCCACAAAGACGTTGTAGTAGTGCAGTTGAGGACAAAACTGATCGAAACCCTTCCCGAAGTAGCCGTTCTCCAGGTGAACTAGTAAAGATCTGCAAAAAAAGAGACACAGCCATCCAAGTGTGATCTTCCCCAATGCTAGTGGTAATGGTAATGTCAATGTAAAAATCCTATTGAAATGCTAACTGGAAATTAGCATCGACTTCCGGGAGTGACGGGCTTTCAAATATCTCATTCGAATTTATTCGGGAATTGAAAAGTGTGACGTGGAGTGCCATTCCCAAATTTGTTCGGGTTTTTGTTTTTCTTGTGGGGGTGCTATAATGCGCTGGTCAGACCTCTGGGAATGTTTTCCCTTCCACAAGGGGGCAGCATTTGTCTTTTGTCCATGTTAGCGCTTTGTTCCAGCTTCAGCTGTTGTTAAAGCGCCCTAAAAATCAATATGTATGTATTGTATTTTGTAAAGCCACCCCCATTTCAAGCTGATATAACACCAGACCCATATAACTGAGGAAATAACACATTTTATTCTTATGAGAACTGGATCAAGTCTGTAAATACAACAACGCTCTGTACTTCCCTTGATTTGTGAAAATAAAACTGCGACAACAAAATCAGGTTAAGTAAAAACGATAAGGGAAGGTGCCAGTCCACTTTTTGAACCTGAATGAAAAATAAATAAAATGTTACAAATGTGTGGTTGCACCAGAATAAAAGTTTCAAGAGCCCTGAAATTCAGTCCGATCGCGTTCGGAGCTGGGGTCATAGGTGAGCCGGAGCCTCATTCGACTACGACCTACACATCTCTTCGCATTAACTCGGCAGTTTGCAGTCGTACCCATCGGCAAAGCCGACAAGACATCACAACGCCCTCGCAGGAGACGTCGCATAGATCCTACGCATCAAAGAACCTCCGACGCATTCATTTTCCAGCACTTCCTCCTCGCTAGCGCATTTTAGCTCGCAGTCACCAGCGCGTCAGAGTTATCATTGCGCGGTAAAAGACAAAAAGCGCCGAGGTTGACCAAAGTTGAGGGTTTACAGTAGCAAAACAAGACTCTGTAGCGTTGGTTTCTAGAACCCAGACGGTAAGGTCTCACTTCGGGGGGCAAACGTAGTGAGAAAAATGGAACCCAGGAGCCAAAATCAAGGCAAAAGAAACAGTTGTCAGCCTGTCAGGCACATTAGAGCAACACGGATGCAATTGGTTGGTGGTGTTGACACTGGTGAAGGAGCTTGTTATCCAAACTTAGAGGAAGTACTACACGCACATTCCTCAACTCTCTAATGATGTTCCCAGAGACTTCTGCTGGAAGGAGCACATTTGACTTGAAGTTGATTTAAATAGATTTTAATGAAGTTGCACGCCAAGGTAGCCTCTGTTCGTAATCAGGAGATGCAGGAAAGAGTTCTAACGAGGGCAAAGGGCGGGAAATATAGTGTTTCCGTCACCCCCCCACTCACTCCTTCTGCCAAGGGCTATTATGATAAATATGAAATTTCAGATTACCTTTTTTTGGTACGGCAATTAAATTGTCTGGCCGTCAGCGGCGGGGTGTGATTAGTATTCGGCGGTCGTTTGCGTTCATCTGCATGAATTCCGAGCAGTTGCGACATCTGGGCTGCATGTGACCAAGTTGCCTTTATCTTTGAGGGGTGGGGGTCAATTCGTACGGCTCCGTTAGCATGTCTAATAAATAAACATCAAGTCAATTCGCTGTTAGCGTGGAATTTTGTTGATCACAGACCGCCGGGTCTTGTCACGTCTACCTATTACTGTCATCATGACCCCCCTCCCCGAACCCCTCCCCTCCCATTTTTTTTAAATCCACCGTGGCTATTCTTCATACCTGATCGTCTGACAGGCCTTTCAAGTTCTATTCCTGTTTTTGGCGCATTGGAAGCTAAGGATAATTGGATGGCTGCCTGAGCCGCCTCATCTCAAGAAACAATCTGCGGCAGAATGAATGGCAGGGCATATCAATATATTCCTTTTTTTTCCTCATGTATCTTTAAAAAAATAAAATAGTGGCGTTTATTAACTCGACCCGTTGCGTTCTGCAGGCAAGTAAACAAATGCGGGGACATCAGAAGAATATACATCCACTTTTCACTTGAGGGGTGTGGGAATTCATATTCAACTATGATTGCACGCTGTGGGGAGAGCTGGGCGGTGAAAAAAAATCATGTTTATCAAACAAGCCTGAAGGTGTACTCACACCAGGACACTTGAACTGTGCTGCGAACTTTGGCTAACTGTTGATTTAATTCAAGGTTTCTGCAGGTATCAGCAATTTTTTTATTATACAGGTAACATCCGACTTACGACCAAGTTCCCTTCCGACCAAACTGTCGTAAGTCGAAATCCTTTCAAAATGTTGAATAGAGACTCGGAGGCTATATGACTTTCAAACACCACCCCTCCCTCCGTACCTCTGGTGCCATCACACAGTCGATTGCTGTCCGAGAGTGAGATGCTGGCTGGCTGGCCAAAATTGTCATACACTTTGCCGGCCTGCTAGCACATTGCGGTGCCAGGCGTAGAATGTTTTTTTTTAAATAGGGTCTGGAGGTCATGGTCCTAAGTACGGGTGGTCGTAAGTCAGATATTACATGCATTTCTATTTTCTAACACTGTTTTTAATTCAACTTTCATGCCCAAATATGTTGACCAGAAGACAAATACAGTTTGCTGATACAGCAATTTTACAAGATCGTATTTTACACGCTAATCAAACCGTATCGTATTGTATTCCCATTAGCAAAGCCCCGCCTAGTGGCTCCTGAATGCAACTACAACTGTCACTGATGGGAAAATAAAATCCCACTGCCTTAGCGCGCTGTCTCTCAAAAGAATGTTTTGAAATGGGGAGTACTTACCACTCGCCGATGCTTTTAAGCCGCTAATTCAATAAGCCGCGTCCGTAATGAAGATGTATGGGAAGCGTAGAACCATTTATCCAATACGTCACAATGTGTAATTCATACTTCAGTCTTCATTGAAGCACACGCGTAACGCTGCCTTGCTTCTTCTTTTTTTTTCTCCGACCCCAAGATGGGAGTCAAATAACCGAGCGCTAAAATTAATTCACGAGGGTAAAAAAACCTAGTCGATTGTGTGGAATTGATTGTTGATGCTTGGCTGCAGACGGCAGAGGCGCTGTAGATTCAGGCTTGATGAGTTAGCATTCCGAAAGAATATAAATAACCAAAAAAAATAACGCAATTGTGATTAAAGCGCTGGTCAGACCTCTGCCAATGTTTTTCCCTTCCACGAGGGGGCAGCATTTCCCTTTTTCCATGTTAGCGCTTTGTTATAGCTTCAGTTGTGGTTAAAGTGCTCTATGAATCAAAATGTTATGTATTGCATTGCATGTTGTACACCCGCCCCCATTTCAAGCTCATATGACTCCAGACCCATTTCACTTAGGAATTAACTCTTTTTTTATCTAATGAAAGAAGAGCGTCTAGGGTTTTTAACGCTGTATTGAATATTTATGTAGTCCTAAAACTCAATATTCTGTGGGTCCTGTAATATGAGTGACAATGACAAAAACCCTGGCATGATAGTGGACACATTTTTGCACATGGTCTGCAAGTGAATGAGTTAAATAATTGAATCCCTAATTGGTTCCCAGAAAGTGTGTGTAAGGTGAAAAGTTTGTCTGCCAAACATTTATTTCCCATAAGAAAACATTAAAAATGAGAATAATCCGTTCCCACGTCCCCATAAAACATAATTTTCTACTAAATAAGCCTTAAAACTACGCAAAAAATATACCTTATTTCATATGCTAAGATTATATTCGTGCGAATTTAATGTTTGTAAGGCAAAAAGTTCATAAGCTGAGGTATCACTGTACTGAGACACAATTTCCTAAATACACGCAGTACGCTGAACACCAAATTTTTATGACGTGCAACACGTACAAAAACCCGTGCATCATTTATGAGTAACGACGTTGCATCTCTATTACCGTTCGGCTAAGTCCGCCATGATGAACGATCATTTCCATTTTGCGCTTTATCTTCTCAAATTATAAGTAATGTACCCAAGGGGGACCGGGGTGGGGGGGTGGGGGGTGGGGGGGTTGGAAGGGTCTAGCCTGACAGAGTATCATTGACTCCTACTAATGTCGAAGATAAGCCCGACTCTTTAATAAACCTCCGAGTTTATCACGAGTGCATTCCCACACGGGGGACGGCTCGCCATCACTTTACACGGTCGCTCGCTGCCCTTAAAGCGGCGCTGCTATTCGTAAATTATGCAAAAAGTGGGGGGGGGGGTTGAGAAACTTACTGGTTTACTGAGTGAATGGCTGTAATTGAAGTGAAGATGCTCTCTCTAATGTCCTGCCTCAGGGTTCCTTTGGCCTTCAAAATCTCCACAAAGTACTGCAAAAGACACGAGGAAGACGACTCAGCGCTTGACTGGGAAAACTTTGCATTCCTAGTGAGAAAAAAAATCGTTGACACCGCCCTTACCCACTCTGGAGGACTTGCAGGCTGCAAGAATCAAGACGAGAGCGCGGAAAATCCGACTGGACCCTCCGCACCCTGCCCACCACTTCCTACCTCGCCCTCTGCACCCTGCCAACCACCTTTTCCAACAACTCCTCTCAGGCAGATGCTACCAATCACTTCCATGAAGGAATTCAATTCGCTTCGATTAGCCTTTAGTAGTGTCCTCCATACTTTTTTGTCATATCTTTTTTATGATACTAGCGCAGCATTTTTCTACCGAAGACAAATTTTTGGAGTGTTCTACATACATAGCCAATAAAGACAATGATTCTGATTCTGAATAAAGCAATAAATTACCAATAAGATGCTTTTGTTAACCATTTCATGCACCCTGTAACCCGTTAGCATTATTAATCATCCACTGTAATAATAATAATAATAATACATTTCATTTCTAAGCGCCTTTCAAAACTCTCAAGGTCCCTTTACAGTCACAGGATCAGTTTTTTTGTGGGTGAGCAGCAGCAGCCACACGCGCCAGCATTCACTCAACCCGGAGTAACTCAAATAGATAGAAAGCTAGCTAGCTAATAGATAGCTAATAATAATAATGATAATACATTGTATTTATAAGACCCTTTCAAAACTCTCAAGAACATAGCTAATAGATAGCTAGCTCGATAGCTATATAGCGAATAGATAGCTATCTAGCCAGCGAGATCGCTATAGTAACTAACCGCCGTCCCCGAAAGGCTTCATGAACCCCCAATTTCATTTTAGACAACTTCAGCTGTTGCAAGAAACAAGTATTGGGAAAAAATGGCGCCCCACTCAAGTGGCAGATGTGTTGGTCTCAAGTCGTTGGCGGTGGAAATGGGATTAGGAAATTGGACGAGCACAAAGGCTTAAAATGACTTCTAATTGGAGTATACGGGCGGTGGGATTTTAATTGAGTTGAAATTTGGCAATGCTGGCGGGTACTAAAGTCTGTTTTTCTCCGCAGGAAGTAAAAGCCCGCGCTACTTTCGGCATGTTGCTACTCACTCTGCAGTAACCTTTATGTACTGTAGTACGCTGAATGGAAATGACAACAAAAGGTTTGACACTGTGGAACCCTGAAAGTTAATTCTCTCAGAAGATGGACTAGTTGAGGAAATAAAGGGAGAAAAATAGCGTCGTTTTTCAAAGGTGACGACACCACTTACGAGATATGGCAGCCGGGAAAAAAACTGAACGTGATGCACTTTCAGAACATTCAAAATAAATAAATCAAATAAAAAAGCTAAAATGTTCGAACAATTTAACATGGCCACCTTTAAATGTCTATCTGTCTATTTATCGATGTGTAGTCATTTCGGTATTTGTGCATTTATTTGTGTATTTATTATTTGTGTATGTATTTGTGTGTGTATTTGTGTCTGTATTTATTTAGATATTTGTGTATCTGTCTATCCATCTATTAATTAGTGTATGCATTTGTGTGTGTATTGGTGTATGTATTTATTTAGATATTTGTGTATTTGTCTATCTATTATATATGTACAGTATAAGCACTGTTAGCATCCACCTTGTGACTTTTTGTAATTCATATCATTTCAGTCAATATAGGACATGTTTGTTGTTCAATGTGTTTGGTGGTTTTTTTTTAAGTCCGCCGCGTGACAACAAACTTCTGAATCTAATTAGCGCTGTATCTGATTTTTTTTTAACCTACGGTGGTGACAAGCCCCAGCAGTTGGCAGTACCGCTGCTCCGACTGCACCAATTCTCTGGCTGCTCGGCCCCGTTTCTTCTCCCAGCGGTCTCTCTGCTGCTGGATGGTGTTGCCAGCGAGCGCATCAGGTGGGCACGGAGAGAAACTCATAGTTGTGGTGTCGAAAAGTTAACCTGGGCAGGCACAAGAGAAGCTTTATATACAGCAACATTAGGGGTTTGACACACATTTGACAGCAGAGGATGTTTTGAGACTTTGATGAATGACACACTTCATTTTATGGCAGTGTCATAATGCAATGATATGATGGTGTGCTTATCTGCACAGAAAAAAAAAACATTAATGTCAAATCACTGCATTGTTACGGTTATTTACAAACATGTAGAAGGATTTATTTGCATTGGAAAAAAATAGAATAAACATCATATATCCTTGATAAAATGCAACGTGTGGTCCTTCTCCAATGTCACTTTATTTTGCGTGCTCTTTTACGGGAGAATCAAAATACACAAAGTACGCCAATGCAAAACATTTAGTATTTTTGTTGATTCGTGATATATTTTAGTACTTTGATCGTGAATTTTACCGAAGTTTGGCGAAGTCTTCACTTTCAATTGTTGCGCCCTGGTCCTGTTGGGTTTCCTTGTTCCGGGTTTGAAAAACGTCTACGCAATGTGATTGGTTCAAGCAACTTCCGCTTGTTTTTTTTAATTTTTCAAAATTACTGTCGTGGTTCCGGTGTTTACGTTTTTGGTTTTGAAAAAACGTTCACGCAATTGTTTCAGATAACTTCCGCTTCTTTTTTCATTTCCGAAAATACTGAAGTTGCTCTGTGTTATTCTTTTTTTTTTTGAAAAACGTTAACGCAATCTGATTGAGTCAAGTACATTGTAACTTCTGTTTTGCCCTTTATTTATTTTTTCAAAAGGACTGTCGTTTCTCTGGGGTTTCCGTTTCCGGTTTTGAAAATCACGGGAAAACTTTGGGAATCTACCATACTTTTGGAGACACGTGTGATGTGTTTTGACGTGTGACAAGAAAAAACGAGTCAATGTTTCTCTTCTGCCCTTATCCGATGCAGACATCGTATGCCGTGTACAGTCGACTTTTTATGTAGAGCAATTATCTGGCAACAAGTTACGAGATAAACACCAAATTGACAATTAGAAAGCGATTTGTAGACAAAGAAAAGAGTGTTCAGCAGTTTGCAGCTCGTTACGGGATAAAAGCGATGCCCTCGGTAATCAGATCGTTACGCAGGAGGCTAAAGTATAAAATTCATGGAAGACGGAACACTTTCAAGTACATATGGTGGAGTGTTTTATTTTTCCCAGCCTGTTAGTTTTCGATTACCTGCAGGTTCACAGTGCAGCGAAAACACTGACATCTAGTGTTGGCACAAGCCAAAGGCCGGGCCATGCATCAGAATACATTTGTGAAGAACTTCCCTTGAAGCCGTTCAGGATGTCAACTAAACAGGTATTTATTGTGACAAATATCCACTATAAGCAATTAAAAGCCCGCGTGTGTGTGTCTGTGTGTTTCTCAATAAATCTTACATCTCAAAGTTAGGATATGATTCTATATATCGATTGCTAATCACTTTCAACCCACAGTTAACTGAATACACGACTAGGGCGTGCGCACTTTTGCAAATGTATTACCGTTTCTTATTTTGACTTTGCTTCTTGAATATATTTTTTAACTGAGCTGTTCTGAGATTTTATCGATGCATTTTAATGTGAAGGTCTGCACGTGAAGACCTCACATAACATTGGAACAGGTGAACCCCTAAAAATTACATATACAGATAAAATGCATTTTTAATAAGCGGAATATCACGATGAATGATGGCACTTTTATTTATTTTTTTCTATTTCATTATGCTTGCAGTACATGCAGCATTACAATAATTGGCCCCAAAACAGACCAGTGCAAATTAGGCCTTTTTCCCCCTTTTTTTAACCTTAAGGCGATTGAGACACAAACAGCGCAGGAGACCACAAACAAAGGGTCCTTTTTCTTACACGGATGGATTAAGTGTCAATAATCTACACAAGTGTGAAGCAAGGGGGGGGGGGGGGTAGACGTGGGGGTATGGAAGATCTCTCCCAAGGCTTTGGAGGCCTTGGGTGTTTTATTCATGCTCGAGGGATCATAATTGACCTTTGCACTTTAAAAAAAAACTGGATGAAATAATGCAATATTTTTGAATTCAACTTTTTGAGCAACCCCCCCCCCCCCCTCAACCATTCCAATACTATTGGGTTGCAGCTCATGAATTATTTAACACGAATGGAGGGGTGAGGGGGGGGTGAGCATTAGAAGATGTTACATGTAACAAGGTTGCATGAGCGAAAGCAATCCAATGGGTAGAGACAAAAAAACAATCACTGTAACATATAAAAAGTAACATCAAAATAAATAAATAAATACACATTAGCCGCCCCGCCCCCCCATGGCCCTCCCGGCTTAAATGCTGCCACAAGTGTTTATTAACACGCATTTTCATGATCGACCTTTGCGACAAATATTTTCTGTATGTTGAAGTGCTTCTGTTGGAGCACTTGGCTTCATGTGGTAATTAAAAATGTTTTTTGTTCCAATGAAAATCGCGGCGTCGAGTGTTAATACTTGAGGTAAGCTCAAAGGATGTAATTGTATCAGTTTAGCTTTGAAGTGGGAAGAATTGTCATGTGTGTGGTGGCATCGGTAAAAACATCTGCGACATCTGCTGCGTGCATAAGAACTGTTTGGTGTCACAAGTCGGCTCTGGTGCAGGAAAGCTAAACTTTTAATGAGCGGAAGTCCCTAGAAAGGGAAAAAAGGTGGACAGTCAAAAATGTCTCATCTCATCTCATTTTCCGTACCGCTTATTCCTCATTAGGGTCGCGGGGGTTGCTGGAGCCTATCTCAGCTGTCTTCGGGCACGAGGCGGGGGACACCCTGAATTGGTTGCCAGCCAATCGCAGGGCACACAAAGACATACAACAGTCACTCTCACACTCACACCTAGGGACAATTTGGAGTCGTCAATCTGCCTGCCACGCATGTTTTTGGAGTGTGGGAGGAAACCGGAGGACCCGGAGAAAACCCACGCGATGTGAGTGAGGAAATGTTATTTTTGTTAAATTGAGGCTTTTTTATGCATTATATATTTTTTTCCAAATTATTATTAATTTTTGTAATCTAAATAATTTACTCAAATAATCTTAAAAAATTATTTTCTGAAAATGTCAATCTTTTTTTCTAACAGTTGATACTTTTTTTGAATGCTGTCTTACAAGTTTAATCAAATAATTATTTTGATTATTTTGAAATATTTAAGCATTATTTTCGTAAAATGTATTTTTGTAAAATCGTAATTTTTGTCATGATCCTATTGTTTCTCCACAGAAGGTGGCAATGGAAGGCACACCCCTCCAGCATGCACACCTGCTGCTAGTTTTAAGGTTTGTATTTTAAAGAATTCCGTGTCAGATTGTTAATCTTGTTGATGCTTTTGCAATAAATTATTTTATACTTTCCACTCTTGCAACTATTTAAAAAGAATGACAATATCTGTCTTGTAATATTCTAAATTTATTTATAATATAAATATTTTATTCAAATAATATTCTGTCATTGTATTCTGAAAATTGCTAACATTTATTTCTAACAATTGTCACTATTTTTGAATGCCGCCTTATAATTGTAATCGAATAATTATTCTTACTTTATCCTTGTAATATTTTAATTATTTTGAAATATTTCCCGCATTACTTTCATAAAATGATGCTTTTTTGTCATACCTATAATAATAATCATCATCATCATCATAATCATAATCATAATCATAATAATACATTTAATTTCTAAGCGCCTTTCAAGACTCTCATGGACACTTTACAGTCACAGGATATTGTTTCTGCGGGTGAGCAGCGGCAGCAACACGTCATGATCCTGTTGTTGTGTCTACAGGAGGTGGTAATAGAGGGCTTTCCCTCCAGAATCCACACCTGCTGCTAGTTTGATCATCACTTTAAGGCATGTATTTAAGGAATACATGATTATTAATCTTGTTGATGCTTTTGCAACATGAGATTATTTAATACTTGGCACAAAAAAATTACAATGAATTTTATTCTTGTAATATTCCACATTTATTCATAAATGATGCTTTCTAATCGCAACTGGATTTTGGGGGCAAAAATTGATTTTTACTCAAATTATTCAACTTTATGATTGAGCAAGTTTCAAAATTTTCCATCATTTATGTAATGTACATATTTTTTATTCGTTTTAACCTTTCCTCTAACATCCTGTAATGGATTGTACTCGTGTCGTTTTGTAAGCCCCACATTGTTGTCATTGTGCCAAAGCAATTAGTCTAATTGCCTGTTGTCCTTCAGTCCCCCAGACTTGGATAAAACTCTTTCAAATACCCCCCCCCCCCCTCCTGCGCACCCCTTTGCTACATTGCGTTTTATAGAGGTGAACTCATTAAATTGAAATGACCATTTGGCCTTGGGAGGGGAAGAAAATAACCAAATGGAAACAAACAGCTGCATGCAATTGAGTGACACTTGAGTGGTGAAGGACCATCAAACGTCCACGTGTTTGCAAAAAGGACGAAGGTTTTTCGTGCAGAATGATCAACTGTCACGGACGCAATTACCAAAAGCACTGAATGGCGGTGTTATTCCTTTTTTTTGTATGTGTGTCAATGAGGTCTGTGCCTAATTGATGGCCAGGGACGCTAAGTCGCTCCAAAGCTGTCGCTCAAAGCATCAAACGGTAAAATGAGAGTGTGTTAAATTGCAACTCACTTTGCAGAGCTTTGCGTGACGGGTATTTCAAGTTGCAGTTTGGGACTTTTTTTCCACAGTAAAATACACTTTTGGTTGCCGTCTTTAAAATCAAATTTAAAAAAGCCATTATCACAGCTTGGCGATGAGTAAGTTCATATCCGAGCAAACACTTAAAATGGGATTCAATCATAACTTATACTGTAAAGTGCACAAAATGTATTATTATTATTATTATTGATATTAGTATTAGTAGTAGTAGTAGTCGTAGTAGTAGCCATCGTAGTATTTTATTAATACCTTATTATTAATATGTTATGTTATAAATAAAAAATATGATTAGTATTAGGATTTTATTATTCTGTTATTATTTCATTAATATATTATTTTTAGTATATATATATATATATATATATATATATATATATACATACTAAAAAAGAATAATAAATAAATAATAATAATATAATTTTTATATTTAATATATATATTTAATATATTTAATATATAATACTAATTATTATTATTATTATTATTATTATTATTATTATTTAATGGTTGCCTGAAAGTGTTAAATACACGTATAACAGAACTGTGGGGAGGCGGTGACCCTTTCACGTGACAAATAAATAAATAAATAAATAAATGTTTTCCTAGACTATTTCAAGCGGTCTTTGGAACACCTGACCAGACTTCACACTTCATCACAATTAACGTTTCGAACAGATGGGTTTGATTTTATTTTAGGGGGGGGGGGGGGGGTCTCGGGGGGTCAACATGCTTCCCAAATACAAGCAGGTGTTACCTACAGCAGTGTTATTTACCAATGATTGAGCATCTGTGTTTAATAACTCATTTTATTTTTATTTTTATTTAAATCTCATTCTTTGAAATTTATTGACAAACAAACAAAGAAAGTTTCATCTGGAGTAGGAAGGGTGAAAAGTTTTGGGTGGAGATACTTGAGGTGCGATTCAGGAATGGATGCGCCTGACGCCTTACAAGAAAAGTCTGGGATGCACACGGGAAAACTTCCTGTGAATCAAAGTGGGAGTGGAGGGCGAGGGGGGGGGGGGGAATAATGCTAGAAATGTACGTGAGGCGGGGGGGTTCAGGAATGGAAAGCCTTGCGGGTTTCTTACATCATGGTGAGTATATGCAGCGAGGCAGAATTGATGACTATCCTTTGGGAATTTCTTTGTTGTCTTATTTTGAAAGGGTTTACCTGTTCGATACTTTCTATGCAACATTTCCAAGGAGACCTCCGACAAACCAGATTTGCAAATGCAGCTCCCGGTTCAGAGGAGGTGTCTACTCTTGGGGTTGAGGATGGAGGGGGGGGGGGGAGATAGGAAGGGATGGGGGGCTCGCCAACACGACGCTGGCAAGCGGAAGATATGGGATTGAAAGGGAAGATGGCGTTTTGATAATATTGCTGTCGGTGTGGGTGTAAATATCATGTTGAGTCGCTGGGAAAAAAAATTTGGTGGGGCGACGTTTCGCCAATAACAAAGAGTGGTCAATAAAACATTGGCTTTTTTATTAACAATAAAAAAGGCGGTATTTTTTTATTATTTAAGTGGTCAAAAGTTGCAATAGTTTAATCATATTTATTTTATGACTGTTTTTTTAACTTTATTTTGAAACAAGTTTGTTAGGTTTTTAAAAAAGTGTTTTGATAGATAGCATGTATTTATTCATTTATTTATTTTACTTATTTATTTATTTATGTGGGTTTTTTTTTTTTTATTTATTTATAAATTTATTTATTTATTTATTTATTTATATATTTATTTATCTGGATATATATTGACAGTATTTATTCATCTGGTTACATATTTACTGTATTTATTTATTTTTATTTATCTGGATATACATTGACAGTATTTATTTATTTATGTATATATTTATCTGTTTATATATTGACTGTATTTATTTGGCTATTTATTTCTCTATTTATCTATCTGGATATATATTGACTGTATTTATTTATGATTATATTTATTTATCTGGTTATATATTTACTGTATTTATTTATTTGGCTATGTATGTATGTATGTATGTATGTATGTATGTATATTTATTTTATGACACATGACTACTTGTTGAGTGTAACATTTGAACAAAAGTATTTTGTGCAATCCAATTTTATTTATTAAAAAGCATTTTTGTTGTTATTTCTTTTTATTTCATAGTTAAATAAAGTTGTCATTTTTAAACGTAGTTATTTTGTGACGTTTCACTACCTATAATGAACTTATCAACTGTGAGCTTATGTTCCAACTATGCCTCATTGGGTGCGCTTTTTAATTGGCTTTTCCATTTCCTGATTCATTAGTGGACACGCCCCTTTTCCAAGATGGCTGCGCCCTTTAACCATGCTTTACCACCCAACAAACAACCAAAAAATACAAGGTCAAAGATCAACAGAAGACTCCAAAAGTAAGTACTTTGTTGTTGTTTTGATGTCAATGCTATTTATTGCTTTTAATACAAAAAATGTGCATTGCACAAATGTTTAAGTTGTCTGTCATGCAAAAAATATATATATTTTGATATGCCTGAAACAAATATCAAAACATATTTCCGATTCGGATGCAATTTAAGGAGTTTTGATTTAGCCAGTCACAAGAACCAGTCATGCATAATCGCATACTTTCTTTTTTCTGATTATAAAGAATCATATGCTTATTTTTATAATAAATGGTTCTTGAACGAAGATCAGAAACTCCATTTCGATGATGTTTTAATTGTTACTCTGCGAATGTATTAGCGGTAACCTGCAGCTTTTTTTGTGTGTCCGCATCCATTTAACATGTATGTGCAGGCAGACATCTTGGGTTGAAAAAAGGTTAATTAACCTCTGGTGGTGGACCTTTCTTCTTCTGCACTTGGTCTATGTCCTGATCGTGCCATTAACCCGCGCCCTAGCCTTTTAACCCGGACTCTATCATTACCCGCATAAAACCCATTAAAACTTCACTTTAATTTTCATCTCACCGTATATTTTCGCTATTTGATATATTTTGTTTAGTCAACATCTACAGCATTCGTGTTTATTTCATCCCTGTGAAGGCTGAAGTCTGTTCTTACCATGACATTACCCACAAAATAAATATATATATATATATATATATATATATATATATATATATATATATATATATATATATATATATATATATATATATATATATACAGTACATAAATACAGTGTCTAAATAAATAATGACACATAAATGAATAAATAGATGAAATAAATCATTAAATCAAATAAATCATTTAAAATACAAATAAATAAATACATAAATGTATAGATAAATACATAAATACAGTATCTAAATAAATACTTACATAAATGAATAAATAAATAAACACATAAATAAATAGATAAATAAATGAATACATACATACATAACTACATAAATAAGCCAATACATCATTTAAAATACAAATACATCAAATATAATACATAAATACATAAATATATACATAAATACATAAACACATAAATAAATAAATACAAATACTGATAAACAAATACATAAAAATACAATATAGGAATAAATAAGTACATAAATATATAAATAAGCAAATAAATCATTTAAAATACAAATAAATAAAATACAATGAATAAATACATGCATAAATACATAAATATATATATAAATAAATAAATAAACACATAAATAAATACATACATAAAAATACTGATAAACAAATATATGAAAATACGATACATAAATAAATAAATACAAAATAAATATATAGGTAAATACATAAATAGATGAATAAACACAACAAAAAAATAAATAACTAGATAAATACATTGATAAATAAATAAATAAATAAATAATAATACTTTTGGGGGGGGGGGATTACCAAACATTTTCAAAATATGGCTTCCAAAGAAGGGCTTTTATTTCCAAATATATTGGTCACAATTTTCTATGTATTTTGTTATGATTTTAAAATAAATTGCCACAATCTGGTGCAACTTTTTTTTCTCCCCAATTACGACACCCAAACAGTCTCGTGCACGCTGTGAAAGGTCAAACTTATCAAAGAAAACTGAAAATAGCTGCTGTTCTCCACCTATAGACTATCAAACCACTGTGAATTCTGTCACGTCTCCTCCATCTTCGGATATAAGTGCTACTTTGATCCAATCCTCCCCCCCTACTGGTGTCCTTGAACGCATCACCAACCGAGAGGCCAGGCGGGGTCAGTGAAGTGGCGGGGGGAGGGGGGGGGGGGGGGCGTCATGGCCGTCGAATGCACGGATGAGGACCGTTGCCGCAAAGTGCCTCGAGTGGCGCTAAGTGCTCTATTCACGCGCTCGCTTACCATCTCGTTTTGGCTGCTTGTTTTCGTTGCTACGGCAACATGGCCGAAAAACACTAGCCATTCAAATGTCGCTATTTAATTAATTAATTTTTTTTTTTGGGGGGGGAAGCAAAATCTTCCATAATTTACCGCTCTTTAAACCAATTAAAATCCCAGATAGGAAAATAAAAGATGGGGGAGAGCCGGGTAATTATTTTGAAGGGTATTAAGTCATCAGATTTACTTTGATCTTGATTGCATTGTGGAAGTCGTGCAGAATTAATGAAGGGGGAGCTTATTAGCAAAAAAATGATTGGGTGAAATGACACAGGTGTCGGGTGCAATTTTACCAGGACAACTTTGGATTTGCCATCTGTTCTGCTCCAATCAGATTGTCACTCCGGGGGGTAATTCAGACGACGCCATAACAACCAAAAAAAAAGATTTCCGAAATGAGTTTGAAATGACATCCAAAGTCAAACGTCAACCATTCAGGACTGCTGGTTCCTATTTAAAAAAAAAAGGAAAAGATCCCCTAAAATCCGCCACTAATCCCGGAAAAAAACAGAATACTGATGCCAAACTCCAAAGGTAAGCAGAGCTGCGTGTAGTTTAGCATCTGATAAGCATCAGTGAACTTGATTGCTTGGTCTTTTGATGTGTCCACCGCATGCGCCATATGCAAGGATCGGTAATTGTCAATCGGGTTTTGTGATGAAGTTTTTGGTTTTGCATCTGCAAGTGAAAATGCACATCCTGTTTGTCCTTTCACTTACTTAGCAATCTTGGTTATTTGTCATGCTATCGATGTTAGCATTTAATTGAATTGACTTATCATAGCAGCATATTCCATGTCCCTGACAGAGGATAAAGAAGATGTGTCTCTGAATGTTGTTATCTTACCATGCTAATTTTGTTTCGTATCTCATTTTTCATGCTATATCCTCCAAGATGGCAACCGCCGTGTTTTGATATGAATATCCTGCACAGGTTGCAATTTTTTTTGGTCAGTACGATAGTAATATATCTTTTTTGGGACAGTATTCTCTTTCTGCATGTCTACATGTGTTGCGCCACCGTATGTGTGTACAATCGCTGATTGCGTAACTTTCATTTGAAGGAACTCAAATGCTGTCATTCATATCAAGTATATATATGTATAAATATTGCTTTTGATCGCGAATTATTAATACATTGGCACATTGTATGCGTTTTGGTATCGTCACAAATGTCATTTTGACACGGTGCCAGGGAGACATTTAGCCATGCGTTTCCACTGGAAGGATTACAACTGGAGCCCGCCGCAATCATCGAGCTAATCAAAAACGATGCAGTAATCACAGCCGTGGTGGAAAAAGCGAGAAAGATTCAATCAGACCTCATTAAAAAAAAAAAAAAACTCCAAATGCATTTGTTTGCAGGCGCGTAATAATTATCGGTTTCATTTGCAGTGAGCCAACCTCATCAAGCGCTTTTATTGTTGCGGGGTGTGTGTGGGGGGGTTATGTCCGCCTCTCAGCGCCACCGCCATGTTTTCTCCCGGTGTGGTCCTGCATTTATTGTGGAGGGGGATGGGGGGGCTCCCTGCGGATGACTTCAAGGACCCCCTGGGATCATTAGGCTCTCAGGCGGCTGGGTTTTCACCCCCTCGCACCTGTGAACCCTCCTCGTAAATTCTTTCCATCGCACCCGCCAACAAGCTAATCAGTCATGCTGTTTCAAAAATAGTCGTGTCGGTCTCTGCAGTTTTTTTTAGGGTGGAAGGGGTGGGGGTCGGGGGGGGGTGGGTACTTTCAGCCTGATACAACAACATGTGGATTCAATATGTGTTTTAGTGATTAAGGCAAAAAAGAAATATTGGGCTAACTAGTTCGCAACGGTTAAAAACACACACACACACACACATTCATACACGGTGCCATTGGTGACCCGACTTTTCGTTTTAACACCCCCAAAAAAAAAAAGATTCTTCAAGTTGTTTATTGCCACCCCTCAGTTGACATCTGCTGTCAAACTAAACATAAAACAAATGGAAGTGCAATTCTATGCCTTCGGAAATCCCGTTTAGCTCCATGCTAACAATCAATGTAACATGTCTTTTTTTTTTTTTTTTTTTTGATCTAGTAATAATAAAATTAATTTATAAGCGCCTTTCAAAACTCTCAAGCACACTAATTATTTATCTATCTACATATCTACTTATTTACTAATCAATTAATGTATTTATTTATTCATCTATTTATCTATTTATGTATTTATTTGTATTTGTTCATGTATTTATTTGTCTTTTTATTTATACATTTATTTGTCTTTGTATTTATTTATCTACTTATTTATGTATCTCTGAATCTACTTATTTTCCTATTTATTTATTTATTGTATGATCTATTTATGTATGTATTCATTTATTAAAAATACACAGAAAAGACAAACAGTACTGCAAATGTATATTGTTCAGTCATTGCCCTTTGAAAAATGACATTTCTCAAAAGGAAGACGCCATTTTTTTTTTTTTTTTGTAGAGGGGTGGCGGGGGGCATTTAGCTCTGATCTCAAGTTAGCCGCGATTGGAATGTGCAAATTATATTTCATTAGGATCATAAGGCATCCAGAAAAGAGAAGATGACAAACTCCCCGGACCTTTTTCTTTTTTACAGCTGTCAGGTGTCTCCTTACCACCTCCATTCCCCCCCACCCCCTCCCGGCATCACATCAGATAATGTAGCGCTGTGGATAATAATGAGCAGGGTGACAAATAGAAAGAAATTTGAAGAATGGCTGAGTGGACAGACGTGTGACCTAGAGAGGAGAAATTGGATTTGGCTCCTGTCTCTTGGCACTTTGGCAGAAGGGTGGCGACAAGCTCGGTAAACTACCTCCTCTCACACATTCACACAGTCCGCACACTCACACACACAATCGCATATGGCCGCCTCCCCTCCATGCCATTTCCATTTCATTTCCACAAAGCATGAAATTAAAGCTATTTATAACCGGCTGGATAATTACATTATACTTATTCCATCACGATTAGCTTTCTGCTTTTTATGATACAATGTCACCGTTTTAATTAAAGAGGTCTCTGCTTCACTTCATTTCGCCCTCTCGCGTAACTTCAAGTCCATTCGGACCACCTGATGACACATTTTCGAAAGCACCGCCGGCTGATTGACAGCCTGTCGGCCCGACCGCGATGACACTTGTAATCGGTGTAATTTGACGTCAGAGGTCTAGCCGTTTGATAGCGGGGGAGAACGGGGTGGGGGGAGGCCTTTAGGCTAGCGTGTGATGAAGTTTGTCGTAGCGTGTCACCTTTAGGACGCGGTGCTTTTAGCGGCTAATTACATTAGCCGAGCTACGTTGGTTGAAAGTCCGAAATGTCACCTTGGGGGAAGAATAATGGAGTAAAACGACGATCGCATATTGGAGGGAATGATGCTAGGACCATTTTACCCCATCCCCGTTTGAATGCATTCAAAATAAAAGCTTCCCCACCCCCAAAAAAAAACGGATTTAAAAATTGAAATCTAAAACGATTGTTTAATCAATTTTAGCTCCCAAACCTGGAAGTGATCTCCAATTTCTGTCGTCCAAAGTCAAAGCAGCGAGATCTTTACAGTGAAACATTTGCTTTTATTTTGAAAATCATTTAGGCCCATTTTCTGACAAAACCATAGGCTTGGATCGCTAACGTTTTTTGGCTAGCCGCTAATAAATGGTCACAAAATTGCCGCCTGGGGCCATAATTGGTTCACATCGACCTTCACCGACATCAAATCGCAATTCTTGAATTGGATCAATAATAAAAAGGATTTAAATAAATTAAACTAGCTTGTCTCGATGAAGGTGTTCACACCCATCACGGCGGATATTGACAGGCCATTTGAGTCTGATTTCTGTTTTTCCACTGCTCCTTCCTGTTTATATTCCAACACGTCCACTTGGTGTAAAGACACCATGTTCTGGCTGGCGGCCTGAAACTAAAAAACAACAACAAAAACAAAAAAAGGCCCCAGGAATACCTCGCCGATGGCATTGGCTCAAGGCGCCAGCCCACCCTGGATGCTCATTCATGTTTTATTGTGTCGTGTAAATGTGTCCCGCTTCAGTGAATTTTGGATACACAAAATAATGCACACCAGTAATTAATACCTTGTGGATACCCCCCGTCCCTGCCCCCTTCCTACTTCCCATCCTCCTTTTTTTTTTCATTTTCTACTGTTGATTGACTAAATCATGCAAAACACTCCTAATTATAAGACTCCCCACAGGATGATTTGTGTCTGGGAGCCGACTGCAAAATGTCATGCATGAGTGTTTGCTGCGGCAGTATTGACTGTGCCGGAGAGACAGATGGGATTGAACTTTGTATGCAGACCCTCATTCCAAATGAGCCCGCCTGCCGGGCCACCTAAAATGTTGTCGGGAGACATTTATCACCGCGCTGATATTGGCCTTTCAATAAAACTCACGTAATGGCCAGTTAGTGTGCCCCCCCTTAGTAACCCCCCATTTTTCCCCTCTGTAACTGATATAATAGAGAATATGACTTGACTTTAATGCAGAAGTGACACTTTGTCGGGATTTACGACTGTCGTCCATTGATTTATTAGTTTAGGGGGGATAAAGCTAGCTAGCAATGAATTGTTTTAAAAGATGGACCTGATGTTCATTTTAAAGTTACAGACGCTCCACAACTTGCAAACGAGATACGTTCCAAACGGTCCGATCACAGTTTGCAAAGTGGTGATGGTGGTGGATCCCAAAAAAACAGGCAGGAGGGAGCAGCAGGGTGTAATTGACAAATTACAAAAGGTACAAAATCTCAAACATCAAAGTCATCAGAAGTACAAAGTAGCAAAGAAAACCATGAGTAAAAATCTACTAAGATGAAACAAACCTGACAGGGTGAAGCAAACACATACACCCGTTGGTCGCCAACCAGATCGTGACAGGTCTGTCGTAAGTTGAATTTGTTCGTAAGTTAATTCAGTGCTATATTTTGGATGGAATGTATGTTTAATAATAATAATAATAATAATAATACATTTCATTTATAAGAGCCTTTCAGAACTTATATAATTATGTGTAAGGTTTATATAAATATGTTTAAGGTTTGTATAAGTAACCTGTATTGCTTTATACTGAAAAATAAACATTCGATCAAACATATGCTCTATAACACAGGTGTCAAAGTCAAGGCCCGCGGGCCAAATCCGGCCTGCCACATCATTTTTTTTCGGCCCGCGAAAGCAAATCAAACTTGTTAAATTCCATGATGATTGCTAAAATCTGAGCCAAAATTTCATATTTTTGGATGTCAACCACAATAAAAGTCATTATTCTTGACTTCAGATTTGAAAACGAGTTATTCATTAATTTGCTGTGTGCTCTATATGTAATATTTGAAACGATTTAAACATTCTAATGGGTTCCCCAAATTCATAACGGCCCTCGACAGGAAACCATAACTACAATGTGGCCCGTGGCAAAAAAATGACTGACACCCCTGCTCTATAAAGATATTTACATGTACAACTAGAGAGAATACTACACATGTTAGCAAAATGTTCGTATGTATTGTTGTTCGTTACTCGAATGTTCGTAAGTAGGGGAACGTCTGTAGGTACAATGGAAATGTATTGGAAAAAAAAATGCCAAAAGTACAGTTTAATATCGAGTGTGAACTCAATTCAGTTACTTTAGCAAATAGCTAGACAGATAGCTAATAGATAGCAGCATAAAGCGCTATTGCTAGCTCCACTTTCCACTCAATATCTGGGCCACCATACTCTGGAATATTTTGTATTTATTTATTTTCTCTCTGTCGGGATTTACAACCGTTTTCCATTGGATTGATTTGCTTCAGAGGGCTTAAGCTAGCTAGCAATAAATCGTTCTAAAAGAATAACCTGCTGTTAATTTTAAAGTTATATACGATGGAAATGTTTTGAAAAAGAATGTATGGTACCGCATTCCCGAAAAAAATGCCAAAGGTACAGTTTAATATCGAGGATGAACTCAATTCAGTTACTTTAGCAAATAGCTAGCCAGATAGCTAATAGATAGCAAATAGCTAGCAAGTGATGATAATAAACTAATACTAATAATTATGGTTTCAACACATCCGCCAATCGAAATTTACACGCAAATTTGTATCGCAAATCCTTTCCGATTATCCCGATAATCGATGAGCGATAACCAATTGATCGTGATAGATTTCCACCCTGATATTTGGCCGTTGTTTGCCTTTCGAATTATGCCGGTCACATGTTTCCGCCGAACGGACGTCGAACTGAAGAGTGAATGTAAAGTGTTAATAGTACACATGGCCTTTAAAATCAATGTTAAGGTCAAAGTGCCGGTTGCCCCTGAAGGCCCGGACAGGAAAGGTTGCGCAGCGTTTTGTTGGCAGGGCAGCGTTGTTGATTCTGACAGTCCCTCAATGCACCGCGCCCCCAATGGCCAAACGAAAACACCACCAAAGGTTTGCGCCGAGTGCGACGTCTGACCTTTAGCCGTCGACTCGCACAAGAGAATGCACCGCGTTGATCGTTGGCTGCGGCTCATGAGTGTGAATTTAAGAGCGTCACTCCGAGGTGAAGTTCTATTTGCATTTTTTTTATGGTTTAACGCCGGGGGTTAATTATCAACAATAGTTGCCTGACCTTCTCGCGTGTCTCCAAAATAAAATGTTGGGGTATTTGCAAAACAAAAACAGCCTTGGTGGGCGTGCCGTCTGTAAATAACATCTCGTTTGCCAGCAGCTGCTACGCAACAAACTTTTGCACCGGTTCCAGAGTTGTTTTTCAACTCGTTCAAGGTGGCCCCAAGGCAACGCCGGCTAACCTAACCTTGGCGCGATCAGATCGTGACGCGTTTTCTCAATGCTAGTTTGGGAGATTTTCTGATGCAACCAATGGTTGAAATTCAGGACCTGAATTTCAGAAGATAAGTTTGGTGTAAACATAATCACAAAATATTTTAACTCATTCACTGACAGACGTGCAAAAATGTTCGACTCCATTGCCAGGGTTTTTGTCATTGTCACTCAAATTCTAGGACCCACAGAATATTGAGTTTTAGTACTACATCAACATTCAGTACAGCGTTAGAAACCTTAGACTCTGCTTTTTCATCAGAAAAGAGTTAATTCCTAAGGTGTATGGATTTGGAGTTATCAGAGCTTGAAATAGGGGCAGATGTACAAAATACAATATTGATTTATATAGCGCTTTAACAACAGCTAAAGATGGAACAAAGCGCTAACATGAAAAAAATGAAATTCTGCCCCCTTGTGGGAGGGACAAACACTGCCACAGTTCTGACGAGTGCTTTATCTGCACCCAAGCATGAAAAAAAAACCCGAACAAATTCGGGATTTGCGCTCTACGTCATATTTTCAATTCCCGAATAAATTCGCGAATGGCAGTCAATGAGTTAAAATGCGATTGAAACTCCCTGCAACTAATCGACAATAGCAGTATCAAAGCGCCACACGAGACAGCCCGTGTGGCAACATTCTCAGTTTTCCCAGCGCTCCAGAAATCCAAATCCAGTTATGGATTTAGTGCTCAGTGAAATTAGACTCTCTTTATAAGATATTACAATATATGACCAGACCCTTTGTCATTTTAAGCATTCCCAAAAGGCGACGTGGTCAATATGTAATCATTATCCGGAGCTATACATCGAGAACATTAACTTGAGGTTCTGTTGGAAGAACTTTGGAGACGTCAGTATAATGTGAAATCAAATCGCTCTGGGGCATTTATTTTCTTGAACATGGAGTTCGGCATGAAAATTAATAATTCCGAAGGACTTGCCGGCCTATGCTATAGCTTTGATCACTTCAAATTTCAAATCTTTAAAAGTTCATTGCATTTTCGGGCAGCAGTTCCTGCAGTGGTTAGCTTATCGTGCTATAGTTACAACGTAAATTTAACTTTCAACTGACCCACAGTGACAATGTAACCTGAATGTGAAAATCTACTAGCTTAGTGCTAACATTTAACTCAAATAACCATAGACTGGCTACCAGATATTAGCATACACGGTCTGCTTCTTGAACATAACTCATTCACCGCGCCGTAACTCCTATTTGGATGCTTTTCGAAATACAAAACACGAGAGCCGAGCTAAAAGCGGTAACACACAAACATTCGCATAAACGTTACTGTAATTATAAAGCTTGAATCGTGGCATTGGAGACCTGCTATGTTGTGATTCGGCAATAATATAAGGATACAATGAATCCAGTTAAACTCGGGCTTTGCCCATTCAAGAAATAACAATAAAAATAAATAAATAAAACTAAATAAAGTCCATAATAATCATTGGAGGGCAGTGTAAAGATGAAGGTCACGACGCTATCAGAGTACGGCCATAGAGCAGCTCGTATTGATAGCATGTGGAATCTGATCACCTTTAGTCTGTTCATTTAGGCAAAGAAGCAGGGTCAATGGGGATGCAGAGGGTTGTGTAAGGGATCCTGACATCTCTGAGTATCTCCCTCTGGACCTCCACCAAGCAGTCTGCAGCTCTAATCGGTTGAGGTAGCGACAGCCATCCTGTCTTAGCGTCGCTCTTGGCCGCCACTCCAGCGCCTATCGACGGGTATTCGGGGTGGCCGAGCCAGCATTTCTTCCCTGGAGTCAAGCCGTCTGTCTGTCCAGGTTTTTAATCCCAAAAAGGGTTCAATAAAAACCAAAAGTGGATTGGGTGCAGATGTCTACAGACCGATACATCAGGTCATCCACCTGAGACTTTTGAAAACACTGAACTATCTTCATATTCAAGATAATTTTAGGACTATTGTAGTGGCGCCTTGTTGAAATATTTATCTGTAATTTGACATAGATCAGTTTTCTATCATCAAATTGTACAGTGGGGCTGTGTTGAGAGTGACCGCGGTTGTATCTCAAATCGTCTTTTCAGAATGAAAAGAATGGAAATGCTATAATTTGTTACATCCCGATGGATGGCTGGATGGATGGATGGCAAGATATGTAGGTAGGTAGGTAGGTAGGTAGGTAGGTCGGTAGGTAGAGACTCTAGATACTGTAGATAGATAGCTAGATTGTGTAAAATCAACAAGAAATGATTAATTTGTGTTAATCAGGCTTGAAATCATCGCCCAGAATCAATCACGAGCGCAGGCGCTTTAGAAACCGGACTATGATCACACCCTTTTTCCCCCTACCCACACTTTAAACATGACCGCACGAAAGCTACAGTAATGAGTCCCAATTTGACTCAATTAGGCAGTGTTTGTGTTGATGCTTATTGAGCGTGCGTGACCGTTAGCAAGCCAACACGGGAGTCGTCGCTCCCGCTTGGCCGTCCCTCGGGGAATTGCCAGAGGCCACAGTGTGGATAATTAGAGTTCATGCGAGAGGGGTTAACCCACCTCAGTGGGCACAGGAGAGCAAGACAGCTCCGCTTGCTGCACCTTTTAGCTTTTGATGTCTACTCGGCTAGCTACCTGAATGTCAACCAATTGGGACAGTGCAAGTACTTGACATTATGTCTGCGGGTTATCATTACGGGTGTTTTTTTTCTCACCTGATCGATCAGCTCGGGTTTGCTGCGGTGCTTGTGGGGGCTAACTGTCACTGCTAGTTAGGGATTGGGTTAGGGTATCATTAACAACGAGATGGTCTGCTCAGGGGAGCCTTTGTTGTTTGTAGCGAAGAAGCCGTGCCTTTCTCTTTTAGCCTCCTGGACTTAGTTGACCTTTCACTTAGGGAGCAGCTGGAGCCGAGAGATATTTAATTGAATGGAGTCTTCAGATGTATTTTGGAGAGCCACAGACGAGGAGATACCGCTAGCTCAAGTCTCAGCAAGATGCGGGGGGAAGAGTTTGCTTGACCTTCAAAGCCTAATTGATAGGCTTTTCATAGGCCTTGTTTGAGATGTGCGTGGTCGCTGTTGTTCCGCAGACCCTTACAACTCCTGCCGAAAAGTACAAAGTCAACCGCAGGTAGGAAGCCCCCCAAGTGGCCCGCCGCAATCAATAACAGCCGGCTCGGCTAACGAGAGGTTCAGTCACTCTCCGGCTTTCACAGGGCCCCATTAACAGGCGTCGCCTGGCCTAATTCGGCAGCCTTCGACTCATTAGAGCGCAGAAATACGGCGAGCGGTAGGACGGGGTGGCAGGGGGATGGCAACATTAGGAAACAGCCCGAAGAACTGGGGATAGCCCCCAAATTGGGAAGTAACGCGGCGTGCTGACTGCTTGATTGCATCACTGTACCGAGAACCACAGTGGTCCCTTGACTTTGAATTTAGACGGAGAGCTAACCCCCCTTCCATTGTGGAGGTTACGGGTAATCAGCGAAATACCAGAGGGAGACTCGTTTTAGGTTTTTCATGGTATTAACACTTTTGAATATTTTTTAAAGGTCCTTAAGAGAGCAACAGGAATGAACATAAAAATATTGTACCCAGAGTCTACCGATCGCTCTGGAAACAAATGCATCGGGCCATCTTTCACTATACTTAGCAATAATCGGGCCCAAAAATAAAATGAAACGACTGCCGTCAATTTCTGTAAATTTCATTTCCTTCACGGCACCTCCCGGCGACGTTAAGTTTAAAACGGTGATCGGAGAAGATACAAAAAAAAACACTCTGGCCTTATTGTCTTTGAAACGTGATTTAAAACGTTAATTAAAGCACCTTTACACACACATACACACAAACGTGCAGCAGATTTCCAAAGGATCATGTACAGAGATCAACCGATAAGGAGCTAATTTTGTGTACTTATGGGAGCAAACGATCTCCGAGCCCAAAGACCCCCACACCCCTCCACCCCACTTTTTTTCCTGCCTCCCCTGGAATTCCTCCAGCCGGGAGGATGAAAGCGGTATGCAGAACCCAGATCTGAGGCTGTTTCGGCCATTAATACTGATCTCCAAAATTAAAGATTTATGCCACTTGATAGAGCTACCCTCGAAACGACACGCACACAACCGCTAATGTGGAAGGATGGGGCGGTGGTGGCGTTAAGGGGGAAGGGGGGGGGGGGTTCCCCTTGAAGGCTTTCTTTTAAAGTGTTTGAATGGGGAAGGGTTGGTGGGAAAAACACAATCATGAAGAACCACTTTTGCGACTAATTGGAATCTCTTGAATGCGTTACCAGTGAATGATGTTTAATTTGGGGAGGGGTTGGTGGGGTGGGATGGGTGAAGGGGGAAATGAGTGATCTCCCCAACGCTAGCGGGGAATTCAAAGGAGATTGGCACAACTCAGTCAGGTTCTTCAAAAAAAATAGCGCTTCATTTGGTCTTCATTGTCCCGTATAATGGTTCTCAAGCTTTTTACACCAAGTACTATCAAGCCCCCGTCTCTTACCCAACCCACCCTGACTCCAAGTGCCATGCAACTCATGAGATGTAGAAGCTAACGGGTTCAAACGCGGAGCGAGTGAGATTTAGAGGCTAAGTAGCCACCTATGGCAAATCTGACTCTGCCGACTGCCAAATGCAAAAATGGGAAGGAATCACACTGAGCTTCTTCGTCTGCCAAAAAATATTTATAACTTTAATTATGCCCGATTTTATTTGATTTTATTCATGAAGGTTCATAAAATGTTTCCAAGGGAATTAAGGTTAAGTCGTTGGGAGCGGATCAAAAGCAAAATTCAATATGCTTCTTCTTCCCTCCATTTTGTCAAATTCGGGTTTTGAGAGAAAAAGGGAAGTTAATGATTGTGAATAAAAAGAATTTAACACTCAACTCCTTGCAAACTCTTCTGAACTGATGAACGGAGTGAATGACAACCAAACAATTCTGGAAGACTGACATTTTTAATAAATTTGGGTCATTTCAGGCCAAATAATCACATTTCATGGGAAACAATTACACTTATTTACCTCAATATACAATATGTAATTCTGTTGATCAATAAAGTGTAATCATACTCATAAAGAACACAAGGCATTTGAACCTAACTCGTAATTTGAAAACAAACATGACGCTATAATAAGACTATAAGATCGCGCTGTGTGAAACGCCAAGGAATAAAGATGGTTTAAAAATGGGCTTGTTTATAGACTTTGATCCCCTGTAACAGCTGGTTAGTGAAACGTAAAAGCCGGTAGACCTGGAGAGATGGTGTAGATTAATGAGCTAACACAAGATAACACAATTTAGAGATTCAAAACAGATTACGCAATTGTAAAATGCATTCAAATGCTCAAGGGCAGTTATGCTCCCTCTTTCAGGTTCCGGTTAAGAGACAAGCAATAGCATTTTGGGCACATTGGTGCGAACAAAAGCTCACTCTGAAAAATCTTAACTTAACTACGGCACCAACTGTTGATCCGATTTCATATTTATCGTCCAATTTATGTCGAAGTTTCTTTTATGTAAGGGCATTGTTGTCAGAATAGGTCAAACTGTAAACATTGAGACCCCCCACCCCCACCACAAGCACACCTTGTGAACTTTGAGTCCCTTGCGTGCCCGCCGACGGAGTCGCGGTGGAATATTCTCTCACATGACCTAATTAGAGATCACATCAAGACCATAAGATGAATGGTTTATTCATTATCCGGAGGTACATTTAATGCGGCAGACTCTTTAAGCACTCGTGATCAAACTTGGCAACGGCTCTTTATTACCCCCACTGTTCTGATCCCTTTTGAAGGACATAAGTGTGTAAAAAAAGTGGAATGAAATCTAACAAAGTGCCAGAAATGGTCTTTGATTAAACATTGAAGGATCGCCTTTCACTGAAAACACAGTCGCCTCTGTTCTGGGTCCCTTGAGACCTCCTCCCATCCCTACTGTTGACCATACCCACCTCCTTGTTTTCATTTTCTCTAAACCCAAAACTATCAGCAACTTCAAAAGGCCATCAACAGTAAATCACGGCTAGAATAAAAAGTACCTTTCCGTAAGAACATCCTTAGACATTTTTTTTGCATTACTGATAGTGTAGTCTACCGAATACTGTAGTCACTCCCGTCATACCATTCATTCTACGGGTATTTACCGCAAACACAGAATAATGAAAGTCAACCACATGCTTGACATTGAAATGCTTTTAACCGTTGGGCTTATGCAAATGCTGAAGGTGTTGTCCGGTTGAGGTCCACCAAGACTGTAGACCACTTGACTCCGGGGCCATTAGTGACACTATTCCACGGTCGATAGTAAGAAATTATATATATTTTTTGTTGGGGTGGACCATGATAAACATTAGCTTTAGGATCAGAATTTACCAACCTCGTGTTAAATCAAATTACCGTATTTTGGTTCAGAGTGTAAAGTACATGTTCGATGAATGGCATTATACAAAAACGTCTATCTAGTCGCAGAGAATAGTGGCTAGAGTAGTGACTGAGGTTGCGTTATGTATCCATTGGGTGGACCCATGCTAAATAGCTTTATTGAGATAGCGCTTTTACAACTGCTGTAATTCTAACGAATTTCAAATTCTACATCCAAGAAATGACTATTGATCCGTGTATAAGGTGCATCGGATTTTAAATCACACTTTCGGCCTTAATGAAAAACGGAATGCTGTTAGGCGCCTTATCATGCGGAAGATACAGTAACGCATCAAACCGGATAAATGCTAATGTTGACGCCACTGATTGTGGTCATGTGAAACCCCCCCTCCACATTCAAAGTAAGTCTTCTCTTCAGTTCCCCACCTTTGTGTCCCACATTGTCATAATGACTTGGCAGTGAAACTTTGTAACTGCAAACAACTTTTCAAAATAATAAATCAGAGGATTTCCGCTCACGATAATTGACATTTGACAACATCATTTGCATAATGATTCAAAAAGCCTTCGGAGAGATGTTTATGGGAGGTGGTTGGGGAGGAGGACATTATTTGTGTGCTAATTAGTCACCGCCATTTCCTCAGCATTGTTGGCGCCGTTAGTCGTGGTGAACTAACTTGATCAGACAACCATGGCTTTATGACAGTCGTCGTCACGATTCAATCATAATTATTACCCCTTTTCCTGGGTTGGAACGTGTCTGACAAAAGTTTCTGGGGAAGTTCTAATCGGAATGTATGGCTCTCATTACACAAAGAAGCGTGTTTCAAAGACACCGTCAATGACAAACCACTTGGGACTGAGTAGCACTGATCTCATAGTCCTTGTCTGGGATGAGTAATCTTAGCCCTTGACTTTGGGAATCGAGGGTCCAGCAATTAATTCTTGGTTGAGAGTCCCCCCCAAAAAAAAAATAAAATGAAGTGGACGCAGTAATTGATGTCCACGTCACTGACATTCGGTGTCACTGCGAAAAAGATTGAAACCTTTAGCCATTTTGATAACTTGATCCGTTGGAATAGTCCATTGCGTCAGAGGAAATAGCACTTCTTGTAGCTGAAGAAAAATTCCGATGAAGTTTTGTGAGTCATTTTTCAGTGATGGGGAGGGTCTTAGAAATCCTACTGCAATGCATGCGCAACTTTTCAATACAAATGGAATAGTCTGGAAAAATCTCAGGACCCCAGACGATTGCGTGATTCTGAATTGCAGATTGCCCAATGACCAATCGACTCAAAGATACAATGACAGAAACACGGCCAATCTAGTTTAAGCTTTAATATAGACCGTGCTTACAACTTTCTTCTTAGGTCGTTACCACATCGGCTTAGTCATGCTAATGAGTGTGATACCCGAGCTAATGAAGCCATCGGAGCCAGGCATAGTACATCAGAGGTAGTCTGACAGTACAAAAGAGGTAGTCAATGGCTCCCCCAACTTTAGAACGTATCAGGGCAGAGGTTTGGCACCGCCACCTCTGTCCATGAGGGATATATCGCTAACGAAGCTCTTCGGATGACAAGCGAAACGTCCGACACCTTCAAAGAAGTAGAGATGAAGGCTGAAGAAACCTTTTCCTTGATGGATCACTCCTGTACGACGGAGAGCCTCGACAGACGCACGTTCAATCTACAGTTTGTTCAATTTTAACTGAACGGCGCAAAAAGTTAGCCGCAGCGACAATAAATTGATCCCAAACATTTGTCAGCCCACAATTAAATCCTACTTGTAGCTCGTAGCCCATTTGAAGCACCCTGCAGATCGACGGGCTTCACTCCAAACAATTGCGAGAGACTTTGGGTTTTCCGCACTTGGCATTTAGCTACAGGAGTCTCTTTGTTGGATGCCGCAATGAAAACGGTCAACCTAATTCGCCCTGACATCTCTATTTCACCTCATATTTGTGTCTATTGTTATTCCCTCTCAATCATCGGGAATGGGACCGAGAAAGGTCGCTAATCTTGACGCTCGGTGCTCTTATACGATGGTTTTGTTTTGTCGTTTTGCAAACGCGTTGACTGGAGAGGCACTCGGAATACTCAACGGCTTTATCAACAAAATCAAAAGTGCGGGGGCTGAATGTCAAAAGTTTAAACTGGAAATATCAACAACATTGCCGTTTTGTTGTTACGGTTGGGAAACACGTGTCGCAACGTTGGTTGTTAGCACGTCGTTGAAGGGCTAACTCCATTTAACGGCTCAGAATATATATTTTATTTGTGTCTACAGCTCAAGTCTAAGAGGTCCATCCAAATCTATTTTTCTATAATATCTTGACTTGACCAAATCATTTCACCTTCCACCTCGTTTTTCCCACAAAGCCGTCAACCGACATGACATTCACCTCCTTGTGCTTTTCTATTTCTTACCACTGTGATTTTTGTCTCCATTCCATATCTGATTGCCTCCTTCCCCCTCCCTCTAATTTCACACTGAATATCGGTGCAACCGTATAGCATTTTGCTCTCCGTTTGGATACCTCCCGTCGCTCGAAACGAGGTGAGAAATTATTTTGGAGGAAGCTATTGAGAGAGACCTCAAACATAAGCGCGGCGGGGCTATTTATACTTGAGCAAAAAAAATAAATAAAAATGTGAAGGCCAAGTTATTTGTTGGGGTTAAGGAAACATTACCATTGGAAAGAGCAACCGCCAGGGAAGCTGTGAAATAATTTCCTGTCAAGGGCATAAAACGCTTCTCAATTGAGGTAAACATTTCCAGTTTCAAAAGCAATTTATTTTCTCACAACTGCTGAAAGCAGACAACATATCTTATGTTTCCTTCCCTTGAATTTTCATTTTGTACACCCCTCCCTTCTCTCCACCCCCCCACTCCCCAGTTCTCACCTTTTACCGTGTTTCACAAGTTAACGGGGTCTGGAGAATGGCGCTGCAAAATTGCTTGGTTTCTGAGTGGATTTGGTTTAGGCTCAATGCAATGAGTTTTTTAGGCTGGGTGAGATGCCTTCATGGCTTTCCCCTGATTTCCTTCCCTCATCTTTTCACATCAATAATGACTACAGTGAGAAATGTTGTCTGAAATGATGTTTGCAATGAAATGTTTGCAACCACTCGGTTCAGAGTTCCTATTGTGGACGGCCCTTAAGTCATATGACAAAACTGCTACTTCATTTTTTGCTAATTTCATTCTAATTGTACTGTCTGGTCAATGACCAGGACTCTCGGGAGGGAGGGATTGTCAATGTAGAATCGTCCACAGGAGTACTTCAGTTCTTGTCCTGGTTGCTCAATGCAGACTCCTTTGCAGCCAAAGTCTCACTGTGGTCTTTGCTAACTGCCGTGGAAGGGGCAGTATCAAAATCAGAAAGCCTTTAATAGTCTCGCAACGGGAAATTTGGAAAGGCCAAAAGACGGATGTCAGGTTGTGAGGTAGAACGAGAGAAGATAAATCTTAGGTCACCAATAAAACAGTTTTACAGATGTTACCTTCAATGTTTATGCCATGTTGTACAATATCTTTTGAAACTGTTTGAAAGTCGATTCAATGATATGAGAGCATTATTGCCTCTTGAGAAGCTGCCGTCTTCAGATCTTGTCCTAGTCAGTCGATGCCAAAACCAAACCCCCCAAAACATAACATGGTCTAGACCAGGGATGGGCAAACTACGGCCCGCGGGCCACATACGGCCCGTTAGGCTTTTCAATCCGGCCCGCCGAACTTGCCCAAATTATAGTACAAACAGTGTCTAAAACTCATGACAAAAAGCTAGCGAACAACAGGGCAGATAACTGAAAAGTTGCCTGGCCCATTTTTCCCAACTTGAAGCAAAATGAGACCAATCCCATTAAGAAACATTGTCACAAAGTATAAAGTTTTTTTTTTAAATCAAGAATGCACCAACTACAAATGCTACCTTGCTTAATTTACGGCAAATGCGCATGGCTGTAAATTTTGCTACAGTAGTCGATTGTCATTGTGGTGCACAATGCAACGTTTGCATTGATTCCTACGAGCCACTAAGCCCCTTTCATGAGTCTCACGTACACTTTACAGTCAGGGTTTAATGTAAATTTACGTTTTGTAGCGTCACATATGTTGTTAGCTTCTTTTGAATCTTTCTTCTAGTTTGAGGTTCTGTGCATCTATTTTGGAAAATGACATGCAATTGCACGACTTTGTAACGCTTGCGAAAGTCCGGAAGAAAGAAGCAGGCTTCTGATTGGCTGCCGAGCCGAGTATGCAAATTTCAACTGCAGGTAGTCTATGTTTGTGTGCTCGGCGACGGTACACGTGTTTTGTTAGCGCGTGAAGGCGAGAGCGTCAGTGAGGAGTTTGTTGAGCGCGCGGTCAGGACAAACCATCTATGATTTGGCGGAATTTAACACAAGTAGGTATTATTGAGCTTGAATATTTCGTTGTGTAATAATATGTTTTGAATGTTGAAAGTGATTCCATTTTTCAATAAATGTTGATTTCTTTGCCCCTTCGATGGAAACTTAAAAACAGACGCAATCTTGATAAATCACAGTGCATATGTTATTTTAATCTATTTCCATTTCCTCCTCCAAGTATCTGCGAAATAGTTTGTAAATGCCATATCTTGCATATTCCTTGAGACAAATTTATTAACTGATCAGGGATATTTTTCACATTTGAAAGACAGTTAATAAATTGGGTTGTAGTGTTTTTACTGTGCTATGAGGTTTGTACATACTACATTTAAAGGACAACCGGCACCATTTTTTGTTTTTGTTTCCCACTGACATCAGAAAAACGTTTTATAGCATCTAAAATACCCAAATCAGGCAGGCTGATATTTTTAGTTAAATGAAAAACACCAATAAAAATGACTTCAAAATGAATCCGGAAATGGCCAGTTTCAGAAGGTTGCTCGAGAATCAAAACAATGGCTTCAGATTCGGAGAAGATGTTTTCTTGTTCTTGTTCTTCTGAAGAGGAAAGCATAAATGTTTGCAATTGATTCTAGGAGTCCTCCCATATCAATTCGAGCCGTCAATGACAGCAATGTAGCACCCAGAAAAAGCAGAAGATTGCGCCCAAGCTCCGTTGGAAATGGGCTGATTTGTCAGCTGGGAATTTGTGTCAGCGAATATCAAATAGTTGTCTTGGTGCAACACACAACGATTCACCATGGCGTTATGTATGTGTTTTCCTTCTAATTTCGCCATCAACACGGATTAACACGAAGTTTTCAGACTAAACAAAGTACCCAAAATGCATTGTATGTCGCTTTCTCGGTCAGGGCGGTCCAAACGTGACGTCACATGGGGATCGTCATCAACTCGAAAACAAGACTTCATATATTCAGCGCAAGTCTTAAAACGTAAACTATAGCTATATGCTGTGGAATCTTTGTAAAATCCGCTCAGTCGAAGTCATTTGAAGTGATTTTATAAATTATGGACATAACTTGTTCGGAGTATTTCCGGCCCAAACACTCCCTCCAAATGCTCCTGGCCCGGCCCCTCTGTCAAATTTTAGAACCCAATGCGGCCCGCGAGTCAAAAAGTTTGCCCACCCCTGGTCTAGACCCTCCATCCACATGCCCAAATGGTTCCACGTGAGACCTGTCTCGCATGGTCGATGTAGAATTCTCCAAAGGAGCACTTCAGAGTAACAAACTACGTACTTATCTCCTCCCTGACAGTGAAGCGGCAGCAAAACAGGCCAAAATGCAGTCAGCAAGGCAAGTTAATGATGTTTTAATCCAAATGTAAAACTGTAGAAACTGACTCTTGTAATCTAAACATTTTGATCTCACCTAGCAAAAACCTTTATGGTGAAAGAAACCAGACTACCCAGCGCAATAATGGACCCAAGCCCTCTCTCGGGCAATGATCGATCTCCGTCAAAAAAAATAACAATCGACAGTCTGGTAGCTTCCGAGTAAACCAGGGGTGGCAAAATCCGTCAGAACAAACCCCTCAATAGAACATAATCGGTCCAAGACGTGAATTAGAAGCGATTCGGATTTCAATCAGCTTTCTCATTGACTCGAAGCTTGCACCCTGTTCAAGGTTCATTGGGGCAGTCGCACGCAAAAAGCTATTCATATTTGTGCTCGTATCTGTTTATTTATCTTGGCGTTGTTGTATGACTTGGATAGAGGTCAAATCGTTCCCCCCTTTTCACCACCTGGTAGTTGCTTTAAAATCCTACTTTAACACATTAGACTTCCCATTTCTTCCGGATAATTGCACAATTATTCTGCTTCACTCACCCCCTCCCTAAAAAAATCAATTCTCTGGTAATTGGTATGTTGGGCCGGGAAGTGGGGTGGAGGTGAAGCTACCCAGAATCCTCCGCGATGAGGGTCTGGGGGAACGAATGCAGATAAGTCAAGCAGGGGAAAAAAAACGGAAAGCATTATATTTTCGATTTGAATCTCGCCATTTTGAAAACGTTTTAATAGCCTTCATCAGAATCCCGGCTCGGAATTTTAGCCGCTAACCTGTTAGCAATAGTGGAGGAAAAAAACACAGAATAAGCACGGAACGGCTAACAGGTGCTCAGCCCGAGGTGAACCGCGGTAATGGCAACCATTATTGGTTTCTCATAGAGCTTTTAGGTGCCGCATTGTCGCGGTTCAGGACGCCGCGTTCTGCCACATGCAAAAGTAGCACAATGGCCGGCAGTAAAAGGACTTCGCTTAGAAATAACCTTGGTAAACGTAATTGATTTTTTTTTTTTTTTTTGGGGGGGGGGTGTTGTGATAAGATTAACTCGTGGTAATTGTGAGCAGTCGCTAGTCTCCAGTCGCTACAAAAGAAAACTGTAATACTGTACAGTGAGGACGCTTTTAGCGAGCGGTTTTAAAATAAAATGATGGAATCAAGTCTGGAATTCGGATCTTTTTAGCGCATGTCTTGATTAGCATACACACTTGCGCGGTCCAATAAAAATGTGCTGAGATGGGCTTTAAATAAGATTCAACACTTGAAACCCCAGCAGACTTAATTAAGGGTGGGGTCTTCTCACACATGCTGGGATGAATAAAGGGGAGAAGTGAGAGCAAATTGGATATAAGGGGGTGCAGACTTTTGTGTGTATGGTGTTTGAGAGCTAATAATGCATTCGTACCGAGACAACCGCACGCAACCACAATTGTTTCATACGCTTATCAACAATCAAAATGCATCTCAAAAATGAAGGCCATAATTCATCATGACCTCTCACACACACAACCGAAATGCTCTCATGTATCTAAAATGCTCTCATGTGTCTAAAATAACCACTGCTCACGCGCATGTCTAGAGACCCCCGACGCCTTCGCTGTTAAATGCTCACATGCAACTGGCGCTATCTAATCGCAATGGTGCTCTCTCATATTTTCAATTGCTCTCAGGTGACCTGAAACGGTCTCACTCAACACTCATGCAATGTGACGTAACACCCAACGTGCTACACGACTGAAATCCTCACTGAAACGCTCAACAGAACGGAAATACACGCATGAAATTCACATACTCATGAGATGCTCTCACACAGTCTAGTGAAAGACTCCCACACTTACCTGTGAAATGTTTTCACATTTGCCGTTTAAATAATCTCACACATCATGCTGAGGTAAAATTGAAATCTTGTAATAAATTTACTCTCATGCGGAAACTCTCTCAGTTAACATAAGCACTCTCACACTATCTGACAAAATACTCTCATATACTTGTGAAAACTATATTATTATGTATGTTAGTGAAGAAGGGTAGTGTGTGAGTATATCATGGTGTGTGAGAGTGTTAAAGTTATTAGTAATATGTAAGAGTTAAGCTTCATTGCAGGATCATTTTAACTACTGTTGCCTGGTTGAACCAGTCACTCTCACACAAAAACAACTAAAAAATTATTCGCTCACTCACACTCAAACGCTCTCACACTTTGCTGAAAATAAGTTATTTGCTCACATGCACAACGGAAATGTAGCCAGTTTTCAGTTCTTCAGTGTGTTGGAGAATCAGTCGCGAGCTTTTTAGTCACGACTTTCACACTTGCCATCATTCCTGGAGGCGTTAGCAAAAAACTCTGTGAACCTAAGTTACAATTTGGATCAACTGAGCAAAAAAATGTAGTTTTGTTGTTTTTTTGGTCACTTCATGGTAGATTTGAGCCTAATCAATTTCATCCAGCGGATTCTTTGGTTGCCAGACCTTGGCAAAAGTCTAACTTTGGCTTGGCGACCCGTCGTTTGGGCACCGCCCAGAGAACCAAATGACATGGTTTGCAACTCCAAGTTACTTGCGCAAAAGAATGGCTGAACGATCAAACAAAGCAGAGCCGAGGTGGCGGCGTTTCCGCTGCTGTTTAAGCGGCCTTGCCTCATTTCCATACGGCTTTAATATGTTTCCAAAAGATATGCATAATTACTGGGTTTGTATATAATTGCGCAAACACATTGCAGAGAAAAAGCCAGCATTGTTTTTAGCATTGGCTGTTGGAAAGAAAGAAACAAAAAACAGCACAATAGCTTTGGAAAGAAGTTCCGTTCTCATTATCGCCGTTTTTTTTTTTACCCACCTGTCACCACGGCTATCGGAACCTTGTCGTTGAAACATATTCATATTTCGTTTGTGTTTGCCCTTTTATTGCACTCTCGCCAAAACACATCGGCGAAAAGGATAAAATAAGACACATTTTTGAAGCTGTTTTTTTTTTATTTTAGCGTCGCCGCTATAAAAAAGAAGCTCGCGAAGTGTCTTAAGGAATCAAAAGAGTTTGAGAGTCTCCTCACAGGTGTGCGTATTCATTCGGCACGATAACAGCAGAAGTAATACAAGCCGTGACGTTAAAACACACACACAAAAAAACGTATATGAAGTGTCTAAGCCCCGTTTGTGATTATGTTTCAAGCGTTGACGCACACGCTAACGTAGCGGGTATGCTAAGTGAAATGTCATGTGGTGTAGATAAAAGCATTTCAACAGTTCCACCAAAATAATTAAAAAAAATGTCCATCATGGTGTAAAAAAACGGCTTTTAGTCAAATGTCTTTATTTGTCTTTTTTTAGTAACCAAAATATAATCGTTCATCTTTACAGTCACAGGTTAAGTAAGAAAGCGGCAGCAACATGCGCCAGCGTTCACTCAACCCCGAAGTAACTCAAATAGATAAAAAACTAGCAGCTAGCTAATGGATAGCAAATAAATAAATAAGCGATAGCCAGATGGCCAACATCTGGCCAGCTAGACAGCTTACAGCAAGTCAGTTAGACAGCTAATAGCTAGCTAGCTAGCTAGCTAATGGATAGCAAATAAATAGCGAATAGATAGCCAGATAGCCAACAGCTAGCCAGCTATATATATATATATATATATATATATATATATATATATATATATATATATATATATATATATTTATTTTTTTTTTTTTTTTTTCCGCTCAATCCATCATGGGCAGATGATCGCCTCCAGCTATAGAAGGTCCTCATCGACAGCCTCCCAGCATGCAAATGGTCCGCGAAGCGCTCCTGAGTCGACCCGGAGCCTTTTTTGGCCAGGGGTATTTTTAAACGCACTAATCAGGGAGCTTATTATTTCTCGGGTTCACAGACAACTTTGAACCGTAGCCACTCTTGGTCTAAAAGATTCATGAAAAAAGAAGCTACTGAGGGACTGTCTTGGAGGCTGTAGAGGTCAAAAGTTGCTGTTCTCCCCGCGGCCATCCTAGAAAAAACAAATTACGCGTAAAGGGGGGTGGGGGGGGGTTGCTTGTACATTTATTGTATATGCTTAATGTAGCATGCTGTGGGGTGAAAAGTGATTTATAACTGTCGGGGGGGCATATTGACATAAAGCCGGGTTGGGGAAATTGGATTAGTTTATCTGCTTTACGAAATAAAAAAAGGAACTATTAACCCGTTTATTACAATGGACATTTTTTCATGTTATCAGCTTATAGGCTAATAGCTATCGCTAATAATAATAATAATAATAATAATAATAATAATAATAATAATAATAATAATAATAATAATAATAATAATAATTAATACATTTCATTTATAAGCGCCTTTCAAAACTTTCAAGGACACTTAACAGTCACAGGATATTTTTTTTCTGCGGTTGAGCCGCGGCAGCCACAGGCGCCAGCATCCACTCAACCCAGAAGTAACATACAGTTAAAAGAACAGATAGCAAGCTAGATAGCTACAGTATATAACTAATAGAAAGCTAAATATATCGAAAGCTAGCCAGCCAGCAAGTAGATAGACACCTGTTCTTTCTATCTAGTTGGCTATCTCGCTCCCTACCTAGCTAGCTATCTATCTATTTGCTATCTAATAGCTACAGTATCTGTTAGCTATCTATTAGCTATCTGGCTGGCTAGCTGATGATCTAGCTAGCTATCTATTAGCTATATAGCTGTCTGCCTATATAGCTGATTAGCTGGATGTCTATTAGCGATCTATGAGCTACCTAGCTTTCTATCTATTTGACTTCCGGATTGAGTGAATGATGGCACGTGTGGCTGCCGCTGCTCACCCACAGAAAAACTGTGACTGTGACCTTGAGAGTTTTGAAAGGCGCTTATAAATGGATGTATTTTTTTATTATTATAATAGATAGCCAACAGATAGCAAGCTCGATAGCTGTATAGCTAATAGCTAGCTAGATAGCTAGTTAGCTAATAAGTGATAAATTCAATACAGTGGCGTTAAAATTCTCCTGTTATGGATTTTAAAAAATGTTTCCCAAGCGCTGAGAAAGCTACTTTAAAATAACTCTCAAGATGATATAACTTTATTTAGAACCCCCACCATACAACCCCCCCAATGCCATTCGTAAATGCACTTGTAAATCTCTCCGCTTTATTGGATTGCCGGTGAATACATGTCTTGTCGGCAAAAAAGGAGGTGCGCCTTTTGTGCAGGAAAATGCAATCTAGCCGGGGCCAGCTGGTTGAGGGAGGCATGTAGATTACAAGGTGAATTGGCTGCAAAAAGCGCCGCTTCGATTTGAATTGTCAATGCGCCGCCTCCATTTGATTGGCGCCCGGACACCATTTTGGCTCAGATAGAGCGCCGACAGATTCCATCGGCTTCCTTATCTGTTACACGTCGCGTCGCACGCAACCTGCATTCAATAGGGACCAATAATGGTGTGATTTTATTTATTTATTTGTATTTTTGTTAAACATCCGAATACGTCCGTTTTTGTTGTTGTTTTTTGCACTGGTCAGCAGCGCCTGCCTATAAAACAAACACAACCACCATTTTGTTTGCCGACGTCGTGAATGGTGTATTGAGGCTTTTATGTCGGATGCCCTTCCCGACACAATCCTCTGCATTTATCCAGGCTTGGGACCGGCACAAGAAGACACTGGCTTGTATCCCTAGCTGGCTATCTAGCTGGGTACCTAGCTAGCTATATATTTGCTATGTATTAGCTATCTAGCTAGTTGGCCATCTATCTAGATAGCTATTTATTAGGTATCTATCTATTAGCTAGCTAGCTAGCTTTCTATCTACAGGATTTGCGTTATTCTGGCTACGTCGGGTAATTCTGTTTTATGCTTTTTATTTTTTTCTGTGGGGTACCATTCAAACGCCATAAATCATTTTATATGATGCCTATTTTCAAATGATTTAAAAACTTTGGAGAATCAACCCCCTCCGCTCCAATTAATGCAAATAAGCCAATCTGTAAATGCTAAACCACAAACGAAATGCGCTATTTTTTTTCATCAGAAATGTTGTTTTGACATGTTTTGATTCACATTCTCATGTATCATGTATGAGAGCAGTGATAGAATATCATCCGAGTCTCGGCTTGCTAAAAAATTTACAGCAGCATCTGCTCATAAGTTACATGGAAACAATGTCACAGATGGTGAAATGCTATTTTTCCCCTCAAACAAAAACTCTCCTGAACTCCAATTCACTTGGTAAATTGTAATGGGAAATTGTGACTATAAATTATGCGAATGGCAGGAAACATACTTATTCCCAGCATTTTTGATATAGCAAAGCGTTGATGCACATTAATGACATGTATGTCATGCATATTAGCATATTTGACAATAAAGCTGACTTTGACTTAATACTGTATCCCGGTCTAGATCATCACAGGGATGAGAATTGGCAGTAAAACAGGTTAAAAAAACAATAAAGTGGTAAAGGCACACCAAACACAATAAAGCAAAAAAAATGCAATTCGAGTGGCAATGACAAATAACCCTGGCACAGGACAGGACACATTTTTTGCACATCGTCTGGCTGTGAATGTGTTAAATGCAAAGTATGGAACGGATTAAATGTGATGACATTATTTCCAATGACGAAAGATGATTTGGGTCGTGAACACGGCAGGAATTTAACTTGCCCTTCAAACGAATACAAATCAGGCATCTTTACAGTATTTGGCGAGCAATCGTTAAAAAATGGCGCATATCACGACGTGGACCTGCGACGTCTCCAGTCAATCCGTCTTTTAATGTGTCATTTGAAAGTAGCATTAAAGCTGTCAAACTGGGACTTTGCGGGAGGGGGGGGGGGGTGTGGGGGGACCCTGCTGTTTGGCTTTGACCTCTCATTTTTCAAACCCACCCCTTGTGCATTTTAGATTAATGGGAGGAAAATTTGGACGCGCTCAGCGGAAAAAACAGGGGGTGAACGGCAGCCATCTATTCGGGTTGTTAGGGATTCCGCCACGGGAGGTGTTTGTAGCCGCCTACAGTCAAATTCCTCTCGCATTTCCTCTTATTTTATATTTAACTTCAACCTGTCAATTAAAGAGTGAGAGGGCAAAAAAAGACCGGTTGGGGAGGAGGTGGCTGGGGTACGGGGGGGGGGGGGGGGGGGGGGGGGGGATAAGGAGACAGCAAGAGGCACAGAACTAATTAGGCAACTGTGTAATTTTAATTAGCTGTTTTGATAATTAAACTAATTAGTTCCCCTGTGTTTCCACAACGTGCAGCCGACTGCAGATTTTTTTATTTTGTTTGTGGGGGGGGGGGCTTATTTATTTATTCATATCAAGGCTTCAGAGGCTCCACTCTGTTGGTTAATTAGTCACTTTTGCATCAGAAAGCTTTTTATTGATCGCCTTAATTTGCAGTTGAAATGAGAAATCTGCTGTCAATAATTTGGATAATTGCCCAGCCGTTTGATTCGCCGAGAACAAAAAAAGTAAAGGCGGGCCTCCAGATCGAGACGTCGGCGAATCCCCCCACCGGGGTGGTTCCCTTAAAGCTTGAGCGCCGTGATGTAGCTACATATCGGAAAATATGCTCCTGGTTCTCCATCTTGACCTCTCGTAGTCATGGAGAATTTTGGTAAATAGGCTCGGGGTTGATCTGCCACGCCCGTCTTCCGCCGACTAAGCACCACCCACAAGCCGAGGCCTGTGATTCTCCCTGGCACGCTTTTAAGTGTCCTGCCTGTGTGATAATTGGAAAAGAAGGAAAGAGGGTTAGGTGGAGGTGGTTAGGGGAGAGAGATAGGGTGGGGGTGGCGATCGAGGGAAAGTTACTGCTTGCTTTGTAGCTAATTAGTTTCCTTGGAATTAAATGAGCAGCTCGTTGTGCACCTCCAGCTCCGCGCAGTCTTCGTGTTTGTGAATTGAATAATTGATTCTCCTCCGCTAATCAGAGAGCAACATAATGAGCCAGTTTAATTAAATGGGGATCTAACCTGGCGAACACTGGGAAAATATTTGCTCGTTTACGGTTAATCAGGAATAACACAGCATGTGGGGGTTGGGGGGGCAGTGGGGTGGTTGAGGGGTACGTCGGTTTCTGCCGAGGGTCTTGGGGAAAAATCGTGACATCTAGTTGGTTGGTGCACGTTAACTGTGCTTGAAAGGATTCAAGAGTTCTCCGCCTATGCTCATTTTCATTAGCCCCTCTATTGCGTTTCATATTGAGTGTTAGCGTGATGCTAACAAGTGCTTTGGTGCTTTAATATGAATAGATTCTCTCACTGGTCGCTGTGTAAAGCAACGATTTAATGTTTATGATGGGCGTATATCAATGCTAGTCTACGTTTACCCGTTAAGGGTTATGTGTTAGCATTAAGCTAACGGTTATTGACAAGTTTGGTCGAACGTGAGGATTCTGTTTTAACTATGTTGGTATGCGTTGCTGCTCCGTGTATAAAGTAACAGTTTTTTGGAAGGTTTCCATTGACCATAACAGCTAAGCTAAATCCCTGTGGCGCATTCACACAATGCAGATTCACGAAAAGTGAAAACAACCCAATACCGGAAACTGTTTATGGTCCGACTTGCACAGACCAACGTAAATCTTTGTGTTAATGTCGAGTCATAGACCCGGGGGAGTTAGCACTTTGTTTTGGGCCGTTAACCGTCGACATTACACAAACACACCGAGCGTTATGATGATATATGATAAGTACATCAATTTAAATGCAAAGTTTGCACCTAGTATACAGTATGTTTACGATTTGATGTAGTCTGCTCATGTTGAAATATATTGACATTCTTTTGTCACAGGAATTCTCGACATTTTAATCTGTTTATTTTCTATGTGTATGTATTTAGTACTAAGGACTTCATAGACAAAACGTAGTAAAATTGTCTGGAATTGGAACTGTGGGTGGGGGGTCCATCCTTGTAGCCAGTTTCATTGGCCGCATTGTCAGGAAAAAAGATCTACCACTTTAATCCTTTGAGGGACGTGGTTACTACAGTGGACAGCTTCTCGGGTTATCTGTTTATCAATATTGGTGCATGAAAGGGTTCATTTATAACTGGGCCTTAAGAATCAAAAACTCTACAGTTGAAGTATTGGGCAACTCGCACAAAGTCATCTACCCGCCGTATCAGTTCATGTCGGACTTGGTTGAATACCGCCCAACAGGCGTGTGGACTCAACCCCGGCATGCAGATGGCTCCAGCGGACTGACCTTTCCTTATCGCTTCGTAGCCCTAGCCCAAGCTCCCGTTGGTGCAGCTAGTGGGTATTGAGCAGCTGATAACAAAGATCCCCCCCACCTCCCACCATCCACACCGTCCCTACAGCTTTGACCCCCTGAAGTCAAACGCAGCTCTGGGTGGATTGAACCTGAGGTGACGAGATGGTTACTCCCTTTGGGGGGCAGCAGAGTGGATTTGATGAGTCCATCAGGGATACATTGACGTACGCATCCAAGGTCGTTCGCTGGTTCCTGCAACTTCAGAAACATGAAATGTTTGTCAAAGTATTTTTGATTTATTTTATTATAAGTGTAATCCAGCTATCCTTGTCTGTCCTACATCTCTAAGATGTTACTAACAGAGCTTTTTCCCCCAATGTTCTACAATATGCATGGATCCACCTGTGTACACGGTTGAGGAATATTTCCACGCAATTCCCGTTTGTGCAGCAACTGAACATTTTCCGTGTCTGTTTTGTAAGGATGGAACAAAAGAAGCAGTCTTGCAGTTGCGGTACAATTCTGTTTATCTCAATTCGCAAACGGGCAGCGGAATCTTTTGAGGGGCTTACGCGGAATCAGAGAAGCAAACGTCTTATGCCGACAAGGATACAAAAAAATGTAGCATTGAAATTCTGCTCTGGAGGAAAGATGTTGAAGGCTTTCAACCAGTTACCTGTCAGTCTTTTTGACTGCGTCAGAGAGATGGGCTTCCTCTATGTTGTCTTTCCCTTCGGAGTTTGGGCGAACTTGGGTTGGGGGAAAGTTTGTGTCTCTTGACTTTGAAATGAGATCGAGAAAAGGGAAAGACACTTGCACAACAGTTCCGCGGAAATTTCACAGGGGTTTCCAGAGTCTGAATAGGGAGAAAAAAGAATTTATTCAGTTTCCCGCAGCAGCCTACCAAGGCAGCAAACACGTCGGCACTGAATTTACTGTGACCTCTACCGGTTTCTACCAAGTAGTAGCGAACAGCAAGCCCATCCCTAATTTGTCAAGCGTATAAACAACAAATCTGCAAAGACCAGACTGATTTCCCATGGTCCACTGTTCCAGAATAACCCCCCCCCCCCCCCCCGACAAGTCCGAGGGCGACCAGTGAGCGATTGTCACCGTTAGGGCCGTAATGACCCGCTAGACTGGTCTTATTGTTATCGCCCCGATGTAACACCGCAGCTGTCCAAACAGTGGATGTTCACCAGCAGTCCCGACTTCCTCCATTTGTCTCAAGCCCTCTAAATCACTCCCCTCTGAAACATCCATAACCCTGAAACACAACAGAGGGCCCGGGATGGCGCCCTGATGGTTACCGCACCAGCTTCCAGTTGAGAAAGTCGAGGGCGAGCCGATGGAAAAACAGGCAACGGCACATAACGAGCCTCATCCTGCACCTTCATTAAAGAGGAGGAGTCCCTAACCCTGAAGGGAGAGGGGCTATTCCCACAGTGCCCATTGCACATTTTAACAAGCCCCTGTTTCAGACAGGGCCCACCGGAGATTAGTCCCGTGCACCTGATTTGTCGAGTCCAGCCTCCGAGCACGTTTTAGCATTAAAGAGGAACCCGCCCTAGATTACACCGGCCCCTCGTGGGAGCTGCCTTAGCCTCCTCTGACACTGCCTACTTGTGTTTGCAAACAAGACCAGAGTCTCTGCCGTTAACAAGGTATGAGGAGCTAGAGAGCAACGGCCTACTATCAAACCGAGGGTTTATTCCAACTACCGCTTGTGTTTCTTTCCAGCTTTAAGGCACCATGTGTTTTTGGCGGCAGATGGTTAAAAACTCCAATGGAATGTTATACGATTCCTTGCAAAGGGACAAATGTTTTTTTACCTAAAATGGATGCAATTTGACATAAACAATCTCGACAGACTCTGCCAAATAAAATTCGTAACTAATCCGAAGCTACCGGGAATGGAATGCTCCTGGGATGCTCCTTGGACGCGAGTGATATCATGATTAACTTTACTTTATCCTCAACGTAGATTCAAATCGGTATTGTTTTAGAATTCCATGTTGTATGACTTTACCAAATGGATTATGGACTTAACCAAAACTGAAACTATGGACCACAAAAACTGAACCGATCCGTCTGCTCCGGAAGATGCATGGAAATCTGAAGTGTACTTTCACAGTAATTCATCCAACAAACGGTTATGGAAACAACATCCGCCGTCTTTTACCGCTTGCATGTTTTGCAGCGGTTAATAACTGCCTCCACAGATAACAAATCACCTTTATTGCTTTGCGTCCCTGGATCACTTCATTAAGACGCTTAGATGCCCATTGATGTCACTTTATTTATTTCATCCTGGTACGGTGCACCGACCGCAGGCTTGCGTAAGTGAAACAACATTATCATCATGACAGTGTGCCGCAATCCATTTACCAGAGGGCTCTCTGTAATAGCTCTCCAGGTACGCTCATATTCGGAACAACTGCTTCCCCCCGCACTCCCTCAGCCCACATCCCTGAACAGAAGGAGGAGATGCGCACGGTAATCACTCTGTTTTTGCAGAGAAAACGGGCGTTATTATTCAAACTTCACTGTGAATAATTGTGCAAGTGAATGTGCTGTGAAGGGCCCAGAAATGAGACAGTAATTCCGTGATCGTGCATGTGTGTATGTTTGTGTGTGTGTACCTTCTTAGCATTCGTCGACTGCCTCCCCTTTGAGGAGCAGCCATTACTAATCGCTAAGAAATGTCCTCCCTTTCCTACCTGCGGGGCCTGTCAGGTCGTAAATGAAAAGGAATTAAGTAGAAATCCATACGTTTCCGAGACTACCTCCATCCGACCCCCCATTTACCCCTCCCGGCCCCCAAAAACCCCCACCTACCGCAACCTCGACGCCATATATCATTAGAGGAGCAAATTAAACATTAGCGCTTCGTCTGCCGCTAGTTTGGGCTAATTGCTAATCAGCAGTAAAAGTTGCCTGGCACGGAATATTGCTTACCATAAGCTAAAGGTAATTTGCTTCTCAAGGAGAGCTAGACCCGCTCGTCTGTTGTTGTCCAGAACCCATGCCTAATTACTGCCGGAGGGTGATGACAGTCACTCAATGAAGATTAAGACGCAGGCGAAAAATGGAAATGTGCCATAACGCCGGCATGAACTCAAAGTGCTTCTGTCTGCTTTTCTTTAATTCTCGCTTTCTGGCATCACCGCTAGAAGGGATGCGTTTTTGGGAGGAGAAAGACAAGACAAGATGCAGCGGAAGGGCTAGAACAGACTGGTATAACTCGTTTTTTGTGTGTGTTTGTGTGTGTGTTGTTAATCAACTTGTAGACGGTCAAAGGTTTGTCCCTTTACTTTCGATGTGCACTGCAGGCCAAGGGACAAAAACATAATGTGTTCAATGTGCCAGAGGTTATTAGGATACTGTTACAAAGATAAGTTATTTACCTCTGCAGTGCAGTTACCAGAGGTAACAGTTATCCTCGCATGTAGTTGGCTTTATTATCTAGTACTCGTATTAATATTATTTCATCTTTTTTGTATTTGCAAACAGCCTTGATGCCCTCTTGCACCATGCTGCCTTTCACGGGTTAAACGTAATGGCGAATCTCTCAGTATGACACAGACAAACATCCACCGGCAAGGTAAAGATGGAATTCAATTTCTCGAATCCACGACACTGAGAATTTAGCATAAATGGAGCACTCAGAACCCCAGCACTTCTGACTCGAAACTATATCCATCTTGATTTCCCTTTTGTTATTCCCATTCTGAAATGACTCTGGGCTCAGAGACTTGCGAGTCAGTTGGCTGCCGCCTCCCTTGTTTCCCCGAGCAGATGCACTGGGACACGTTTGGATTGGTCGTTGGAAATACCAACTCTGAGTTACTGAAGTCCAAGTTATGATGGATTGGGCCATTAAAGTGGGAGCATTGTTGGGGAAGATAAGGAGCAGCTGCGTTGGCAGATGAAGAACAAGTGACAAGGAGAAGGGGGGCATTGGTGAGGGTGGGGGGGGTGTATGTGTCGGATAGGTTATGAATTGCAAGGAGAGACTGGTGTAGTCTCGAGAAAGTGGAGGCGTTTGTAAGAAGGGCGATAAAATGAGCCACGTGAAAGGGATGGAGTTGTGAAGGCACAAAAAATTGCATTCATGGTCTTTCGGAGAGAAACTTCCAGATTACGAATAACAATGTCCTCTACGTTAGGGACATAAATGTTATCACGGAAGACAATGACCCACCCAAATACCAATGAGATGCTTTGGCCACAAAAGCTTTGACCACAAATCATTCTTGCGGATGACAATGTGAAATCATCTGAAAGAAGGCCATGAATGCATTCACGTTACCATTGTTTTTATTATTGTGTCAGTTTCTTGACAAGCAACTCTGACTTTGACTCTTATTTAATCAAAAGTATAGCTCCAAACCATAATGCCCATAATGTCTCGATGATCGTCAAGAAAAAGGATATATGTCCGCGGTGTGAAAGGCAGCCTGGTTAGATACCACATCACTCCAATCAATACATCGTTATAGATCATAATCATGTGAAGGGTATAATCGCCTAATACCTATCAATTATATATAGAGAGAGATAGCCAGGGTCTCCAAATCCTGGCCTGCAGCACTCTTCCTCCTTGGATTAGGATCTGAGATTGGGTCGGGATCATAGGGGCTGCGCCCGAGCTGACCAGATATCAGATTAATGACCACTCCAGGGGCAGACATCTCAGCCAGTCGTTAGAGGGAGAGGGTGCAGCAGCCAGTTACTGAAAAATAAATAATACATCATTTGGTCTGGCAGCTGACATAATTATCGGCCAAGATGCCCGGCCGGCTCTGTGGATACTACATGAAATATCTCAGACAGAATGATGTCAGTCTGGATGGCACGCTGCCGCGGCGCATGCGAGAGGCGAAACCAGTTCGTTCGTTTGCATGTCTGGGTTGTTATTGTCCACCCCCTGCAAAAAAGTGGAATTGTTTGCGTCATTGTCATTTTCCACATCGACATATACAAAGTCGCTAACTTGTTGAGTGTGCTGGTGAGTGATCTGCCACATTCATCTTTGCAAGATGATTCGTCTAGAAACTTGCATGATCAAGATGATCAATAGCCAGTCATGTCTTGCTAGAACAGGGACTGCACACAGAACTGCTTGCCTGCTGACCCATCTGGCAAATTTGCTCCATTTCTGAACATCGAAACAGCCTTAAAAATATATTCAGTCAAAGCTGAAAATAATTAGCAAGGTGTATTTGGTCGGACTCTGTCCAGTCCAACCAATATACTTCAGCCTACCGAGCTAACAACCATTCGGTCGATTCTGAAATGTCTGTTTACCCGTTTGAGGGACAGTGGTTACTACAGTCTACAGCCCATCACGTTATCAGGTATCAGCTGATTGTAATTGTCCATCAAAGACCAGAGTGGTTGCTTGTGACGGAATGGTAACCAGTCATAGGTGTTCCCCCACCCATCGCCTAAAATCGTCTGGGATTGGTTCCAACGTAAGACAAGCGCTCCACAAAATATACAGATGGTGCAATCTGTACTTTGCATTTCCTCTTCCTGGAAAAGAACAAAAAAATGTCGGAAATGGTGCCCAAAATGGCACATTTCTGCCTTCCGTTTCCAATGGAAGATTATTCCCCTGCACCAGAATGGAGTCCTGAACCTCAGCGAAACGGCGCCACATTGTGCCGCAGATCATCGAGATTCCACATTTCCCACTGCCCTGCGAGGCCAAGCTGGTAAGCCACTGGCATCATCCCCCGCACACCCCCCTTTTGCTCAAACACCTTGTTGCCAACAGCAAGGCAATTAAAGTAACAGGAAGTCATTTCACATTCGTGTGTCTGCAGCCCAAATCTCCAATCAGGAACCTGCCTGTGAGGTGAGGCTCTCTTTGCTTTCCCACCACTGCCATATGTGGACCCCCCCCTCCCCCAAACCACCTCACTCCCGCCTTCTGCTTTCAGGAAAAGAAGAAAAACATTGTGTTGATGAAAAATCCAACTACAAAAACAAAATATGTATATTTTCAATTTATCTCACCTCCCCATACCTGTGCTACCCCCACCCTCCTATAAGGCTTGCCATCTCTCCTGACTCGCCCCTTCCAACTTGGTATTCAAATTCTGAAATTCCTAAGCGGATTTTCTCAATTTAGCTATACTTTTAATCTTTGGTGAAATGAGTGATGACTTCTTTCAATAAAAAAAAAAGTGAGGGGGAGGGCAGAAACTGACAGGCTTACAGCGCACACCGGCGGATTAGTTTCCCGTGGAGATGAGGTTTTCCTTTGTGCTGCCGTGTGTCTGTTTGATGGGGTTTAACAGGAAGCGTTGCTGCTGAAATTGGATGCAGCGGGGATGGTGGGTAGATGGCCCGGGTTCGATACAGACCCCCCGCGATGCAACTTTGCCCTGTGCCTTTGCCTTCATTTTTTCCTCCACCACATCCCCTCCTTCCCCGAGGGTCTTGTGACAGAGCCTTTAAAGACTCATAAAATAATGGACGGATATACAAATAGAAATAGCGCTGCCGGTTTTTTAAGTCCACGTGATATCCCGCCTGCTTCATTGTCCGCGCTTTGTTATGACAGGAGCCCACCACGCTGGTTGCCATTGTTTGTTTATTTTGTCTGCCCCCATGTCGCCGTGTTCAGATACCCGCCGCACCGTCACCACCTATGACGGTTTAGCATTGTTCGTTAGCATCACGCTAAACATACTTTTCACTTCAATATCAGCCATTTTCAAACTATATATATATATATATATATATATATATATATATATATATATATATATATATATATATATATATATATATAGAGATAGATATAGTGGTAGAGATAGAGAGACATAGGTATAGCTAGATAGAATACAAAAATATGTGAAAAATATGTAAATATGTGAAAAATATATGAAAAATATATGAAAAACATAAAAACATATAAAAACATATTAAAAGATACTATATATATATAAACATATTAAAAAAACATATACAAAAATATGTACAAAAATATATTAAAAATATATAAAAATGTATTAGTATAAAAGATTTATCAAAACTGTATCAAAAATATATTAAAATATCTAAAAATTGTACAAAAAATATATAAAATAACATTAAAATATATATAAAAATGATTAAAAAACATATATATTAAAATATATATATATTAAAAAATAAATATACATATAAATATAAATTACTTCGCAACGATCCGCGTATTTAAACGCCATGCTAACCAAGCCGCTAAAAGTTCAACGTCACGACAGATGGGCTCAGCTTGACTGGGCTCAGACTGTCTGAGACGAAACACTTGGCTTTGATGGGACCGGGGTGCCCGGGGTCCCCCCACCCACCCCCCAAAAAAAGCAGCCATGCTCAAAAACTGGGGTATCTATAGCCCGTTGTGATTCCAAAAACTCCTTAATCCACTATAGAGGATTTAAATGTCTTTGTTTGCTCATTTGACTGTGTGGGTGCCATATCCCAAAGCTGGGCGTCGGATTAGTCGGCCATTGTGTCAGTGGTTTGTGATGATGCGTGCTTGGGAGTTTGGGAAGGGTCTGTGGGGTGGGGGGGGGGGGGGGGGGGGGGGTATTGCTTGATTAAACATAGAGGGGGAAAAAACAATGAGGTTTCATTTATGGAGGAGACGCAATGAGGCGCAAGGCTCCCACGGGGACTGTCAAGCTTTTGGAATACATAGTTTAAATAATCTGTTGACTCCGCTTTTTTTTTTTTTTTTTTTTTTTTTTCTTACTCTGGCGTAACTTTTTGTAGCGTTTGAAAAGCATTTTAAAGAAGCTCACAGTGCAAAGAGCCATTCTCATCATTTCCTTTTTGCCATCTTGAAAAAAATTGGCAGCCAGCGCTAAGGGCTGAGAAGCGTGACGAATGACTGGAAAGAGTCGTCCTCCCTGCACCTTTTTTTCCCAGATGAGGTCTTGGGACGGCTGTTTTTGGCATTGCTTTTGGTGCTTGGAGCTTGACCTATTTTTTAATTAATTTGGATGTGTTGCCACTGCCCCCACCCCAAAAAAAGATATATATATATATATTTAGGATGTTATGAAAACCATCATGACATTTGGTCAAACGAAGAGATGGAATGTATCTATTGCGTTCCGCCGACCCCCCCCCCCCCCAATCCCCTAAGGCATCATACCGATTGTGATACATGTGAAAAGCGTGCATAACCCTTTTTGGGGTGGGGTGGATAGAAATGTTTACAGCGGGGAAGCTTTCAAAGCCTACAAGTAAGCAGTTTCCAAAGCGGGAGGGGAATAAATGTGAACATTTACTTTCCCTTGTGATCAAAGTCAGCAAAAGCCCGATTCTCGGATGTGGCGGAAAGATTATCCTGAGCGAGGGATGAAGAGTTCTATGCGAGCAAGCTGGTAGCCATCTTGCATTTATTTATTTATTCATTTATTTATTTATTTATTTATTTATTTATTTATTTATTTATTTGTTTGTTTAGCTAGCTAGCTGTGTATTTATTTATTTACTTGTGTGTTTATTTATTTTTATATATATTTATTTACCTTTATTTATTTATTTATTTATATCTATCTTTATTCAACTTTATATATCTATATTTATTTATTTGTGTATTTATTAATTTATTTTCATGTATCTTTATTTACATTTATTTATTTATTTATTTATTCATTCGTCATTTATTTATTTGCCTAGTTGTTTATTTATATATTTATTCATCATTTATTAATTTACTTAGTTGCGATTTATTAAGTTGTGTATTTATTTATGTATCTATTTACCATTTATTTATTTGCATAGTTGTGTATTTATTTAGTTGGGTATTCATGTATTAATTAATTTATTTGTTTATTTTTTATCTAATAGATAGCAAATAAATAACATTCAATGCAGCGTAAGAAACCCGAGACTCTCTTCTTTCCGACATTCGCCAGCCACAATATTAGGAACAGGTCATAACCGTGCAGGTGTGCCTCAGGAAGTGTGCTTTTCTAAGCGTACCGTCTCATACTTTTTTTTCCCCACCCTGGCGCTTTATATCCGTTCGCTACGTTTTTCGTTTGCTTATTTGAAGCAACTATTAGTGTTTTAACACGACGGGAAAGTGACTTCATTGAAATGCAATATCATTTTTTTTTATTTTAGTTTTTTCTTTTTTTTTAAACTCTGCCGAGAAGGCAAAGTTAACTAATGGGCTGAAATTTTTCAAACGAATGTAAGATTAAAGTCAATTGAATCTCCCATTGGGGTTTTGAGTGAAATCCTTTGAAAAAGGAAATCCCACAGTGGCTTCTCAGAAATGGAAAAAATAGGACTTGTTCTAAAATATTAATAACATTTTATACCCTCATTATAGCTAGCGATAACATTTGTTCTGAAAACACATTTTTTTTTTTTTTACCTTCAGGTGTTACCATGCAGTTTGCTTTTTCTTTTTCCAGGTTGGGGGGGTCGTTTTTCGCCTTTTCACCTTCTCAACGAAGATGTAACACACCAGAGGGCAGGGATATCGTTGTTGTACTGTATTTATATTTTATCGTGTCAATATTATCACATGGAAAAAAAGGGGGGAGGTCATAGGGAGTCAAGGATTGGAGCTTGTAGAATAACCAAAATAAGAATGGTGAGGTGATAGAAGGTGTTTTCTGGTGTTAAACCTTTGAGAGAGCACCGTGGAGATTCCTTGGAGGGCATTCCCCTCCCACCACACCCTACCCCAACCTGTCTTTTCCTGCACTATTATTTTAAAAGCACACACGCAGCAGGTTCCGCGTCAACTACGATGGCCTACTTTTTCAACTTTATATACCATGAATTAAATATATCGTACACGGAGAAGGGGGTGAGGGGGGGGGGGGGTTACGTTTGGATAAATCGAAACTAGCGCGAACAACGGGAGGTACACTAGGGGGAAACCGGTTCTTCGACAATGGGCGTTTTTTTTTTATAAAAAACAAAAATGCCGCTAATGGGGGGGCATCAGAAAAAAAGTCTTTTTTTGCACGTAATGGGCTAGAAGTCATTAAAAACATCACCGCTGGCCTAATTAAGACGGGACATCTGGTCTTTCCTCACGGAATGGATGGCGGCGGAGTACAAATCAGTCCTCGATGACAAGTTGAGAGGTGTCATACATCTCAGTGAGCGTCAATCAACAGGGGAGTTCTGTTAGCGGCTTTGTCATTAATGAGCAAATGCTTTATTTTGGGGTTTGTTTTGGCGTTTAAAGAAAATAGATTCAAAGAAATATACCCACAAGCCCCCCCCCCCCCCCCCAAAAAAAAATGTTTTCTCTTTCACTGGTTTGCAAAACTGCTTCATATCAGGAATATCAGGATCAATATCAGTCAGAAAATGCTAGACAATAAAGCTACAACACAAATTGACCTGTTAGAATTTTATTCATCTAAAAATAAAAATATAACTATGATATATATGCTATAAAAATGCTATCTAGCTATCTACCTAGCTGGCTATCCATTTTCTATCTATTTGCTATCTATTAGCTATCTGGCTGGCTCGTTAACTATCCATTGGCTATGTTTTAGCTAGCTACTTAGCTTTCTATCGATTTGCATCTATTTTCTATCTATTTGTTATTTGGCTCACTCACTAGCTGTCTATTGGTTATCTATTAGCTGGCTAGTTAGCTAGCTTTCTCTCTATTTGAGTTACCGGGTTGAGTGAACACTAGCGCGTGTGGCTGACACTGCTCACCCACAGAAACACTTATCCTGTGACCTTGAGAGTTTTGAAAGCCGTTTATAAATGAAATGTATTATTATTATTATTATGATTCATATCCTTTTTATGTTGATGCAAATTAGCTGGAATAAACTTTAGACTGTTTTTGATGATACCAGTCTTTGCACCATGCAACATTTTAGTCAATAAATAAATACCAAAATAAAAACACATGTTAGCTTGAGATTGTACATCGCTCATGTTTTGTACAACCACAGTTGATGCTAAAACAAAACATAACAAAAACATTGTTTTTTTAACCATAGACACCCAAGGAGCCAATGCATGAAAATAATTGGAGCCCAAGGGGTAATATTTGTTCTCCTGAAATAATAATTATTCCTCTGGTCTTTGTGTGCCAACATTGAGCCACAGAGGGAGCGTAAAATTCCACCATTATGTTTTCATCAATAAGTGTTTGAGGAGGTCTGCCGAGGCAGCCGGATTTCATGCGTGTCAACACGCCGACTGTTTACACGGCCAACGCATCTCCAAATAAATAAATAAATTCATTCAGACATACATACATAGATACATACATAAATACATAAATGAATACATAAATACATAAACAATCAAATAACTATATAACTAAATAGATAGCTAAATGAATAGAGAGGTAAATAAATCAGTACATAAAAAATACAAAATAAACAAATATAAATAAATAAATATCCAATACATTAATCCTAAATTGATAAATAAACAAAGAAACAAAAAATCAAATAAATAAATAGGTGAATAAATAAATAAATAAATAAATAAATAAATAGGTAAATACATAGGTAAATAAATAAATGGATAAATAAATGGGTAAATAGGTACACAATACAAAATGAATAAATAAATAAATAAATAGGCAAACAAAAAATACAAAGTAAACAAATACAAATGAATAAATACTAAATACACACATCGATAAACAAACAAATAAAAAAATGGATAAACATGTAAATAAATAGATAAATAAATAGATGCATACATATATGCATACCTACGTAGACACAAACATACATATACACACACCTTCTGATAAGGTAAAAAAAAAGCAAAGGTGAGTACAGCTTCTCAGCAAAACACTTTCCAATCAATACCACATCCATTTCCAGGCCAATATATCAAAGACATACTTAGCAAGGTTGAAAATAAGGCAATTTCTATGTAAATGGCTAATAAAGCACAACTTCAACTAATGCATTCGCTTCCCCATTATTGACATGTGATTGTCCAAAATGGTTCTTTGATAGCCGCCGTCTTATCTTCACCCGGATTGGCTTATCCTCTTCTTATAATAAACATTTCCTGCAATATTAAACAGTCTTCTCTGGAGGTAAACACCGCATCTGCTATGCGCTTGATGATTTAGCCAGGTAGGCTAATTTGTTTATTTTATTTTTTTCCAAGGCTCACACATCCAAAATGGATCTGCCGCTTGATATGAACTGCAAGAAAAATATCAATTTCCAAATTGAACTTAGGATGCATTATTGATTGACCCATGATATTGTCTCTCTCGAGAGAGCAAGTGCCTATTGGTTATTGTTTAATATGAATGATAATGATGAGCCTCCATCTGCAAAATAAGGTCGCCCGGTGTTCTCGCTTGGCCTGCGGAATACGATGCGATTGCCTCAAATTGATATAGTGGCGATTGTCAGGGAGGAAATAAAAAAATATATACATATAAATTTTATTGCAATTATCAATGCTTTCAAAGTAAAATCTTTTGCCACGCTCTGTGCAAAGCTTCCTGCCATTTTGACTGGACGCTGATGACATCAGACTGCCAAGTTGTTGTTTTTTTCTTTTTTAAGCTGGTGTAGCCTGCCTTCCAAAGTAATGAAAAGAATTTTGAGATTTTTGTTACTCGTTAGCGGCAAAACTAACGCTAAAATCTCATTACGAATTATGCTATCATCTGCCGTTTAAAATTGATGTTAAATGAATGACTAAATGGAAAAAAAATCTGCATTTAGTCTGAATATTTCTTGATTTATTTAGCTAGCTAGCTAGCTAGTGATTTTCTGTTTTGTGGCTGGCTGGCTATCTAGCTAGCTATCGATGAACTATATAGCTATCTAGCTGGCTATCTTCGCTAGATAGCTATCTATTAGTTATCTTTTGGCAAGCTAGCTAGCTTTCTATCTATTTGAGTTACGTCCGGGTTGAGTGAACGCTGGCCTGTGTGGCTGCCGCTGCTCACCCACAAAAGAATGTATCCTGTGACTGTAAAGTGACCTTGAGACTTTTGAAAGGTGCTTAGAAATTAAATGGATTATTATTTTTATTATTATTATTCTTATCAAGCTGCATTTTCTTGTTTTGTATTCCATTTTGCGCCGCTCCATCTAGCGCAGTGGTTCTTAACATGTGGGGAATTCCTGGCTTGTGGGTAATTCCTCACTTGGCCACTAGGGTTGGTCAAGTGAGGAATATTCAGTTGAACCAAATATTGATGCCCTAGTAGTGTATAACACAACAACAGGAGCTATCTTAGCTTCTATTCTATGCGTTTTAATTGAAAATAGTTCGTTTGTTGACGGTGCGCCTTATACTCTGAATCGCCTTATAGAATACGTTAATTCCTTCGTATTGTGCTTCAGTGCATCAATCGTAACAGGATGACAGGTCGAAGCTTTTGTGCTAATGACACTTCATAGCTTGACTGGCAAGCTTCCCTAGACGCTACTCCATGCTAAATTCGGGCTGCCAGCGCACATGTCAGCGCACGCCGTTTGCTCATTAGCACCGGTCACCTTAATTCCGCTACCTCCAGGCTAGGCCGACTCCTCGGAAGCCGTGTCAAATTACAAATAAGACTACAAAATCAACACGGTTGAAGCCAACGGATATCAACTCCAACAAGCTAGATTGGACCTTGAAGCTATTTTGGCGCAGGGTGGAACTGGCACGCCGCTACGAATTTATGAAACTTCCCTGCTCACAACGCATCATAAAAACAGATGATTGACTTGCGTATGAGACAAATTTCTAAAGTTGAATGATTAGTTTCCAAAACTCCCTTTAAAGAGGCTAATGACAGGGTTTCCGTTGCGCGCTAACTTGTTTGATTCAACCCCGACCGGAGGCTGTTTGGGTTTGATCCAGTTGTCTGTCACAAGCTCTGGCTGCTGATAAGTACATCTCGTTGTAGGGCATTGATTAATTCATGGTGTTGCCTTTTAAATATGCACAATGTGCTAATCCGCAGAGACAAGCGGCGCATCTCGGGAGGGATCGACCAGGCGACACGCCGCCAAAGGAAACAGACCTAGCGTGGTTAATTATTAAACAAGTCCAGTCAGCGACATATGCGAATACGCGGAAATCTTGAAATCATTTTGCGCGATAGGCATTGAATGATATGGACGAAAATACATTGTTAGAGTAGAATTAGCTATTGGCTCTAAAATTAAATTGACATTTTAATATTTTTTTAATTACAACTACTATTACTTAAAATGTATATTGGCCAATTTCTGTCAACTTTAACAGTACTCCTTATTTGAATGAAACAGCCGAAAATACATTGTTAGCATAGAATTAGCCATTTGGCTCTAAAATTAAATTGACATTTAAATATTTTTTGTTGTAGTTTTTAATTACATGTAGTACTACTTAAAATGTATATTGGTCAATTTCTAGCAACTTTTACAGTCTTACAGTCTTATTGAATGAAACGGCCTAATTCTATGTTAGCATAGAATTGGCCAATACATTAAATACATCAATATAGCATTTACGCTAATAGCATGTTGACATCCCATTACAGTGATAACATAACATTTATTTACCCGATAAACTAGGATTCAGACTTAGTGGTTTGTGTAAAACTCATAAATAATCACCCCGCAGAAACGCTGTCACGACATTGTTACACCCACTCAATATTTCGGATTAAATACGCGCAGTGAAAGGCGCCGCTATCGGAATCCTCTGGCGCAGATTGTCTGTCATATCCTTACGGTGAGGAAATTGCACTATTGACCAAACGTCAACTGCGGAGCTGTGCGATGATTGAATGAAAGAGGATACATAATCGAGCGCCTGAACAACAAAATCTGGGAAATTCTCCAAATGATTAGCTAGCGTGGCGCTACGCTACACAGATCCGTTGCAACTATTCAGAGGGGATTTTGTATGTAAGAATCATATTCAGTTCCGATCTTTTGTAATCCAAAGTTAGCGGTATTTGTGATCGTACATTTTGATTATCTGATAACCATGATAAGCTATTGCTAAAAAAAAATTGCGCAAAAATAGATTTGCTGACATCACGGTATCATAATAATAATACTACTACTACTACAACTACTACTACTACTACTACTACTACTACTACTACTACTACTAATAAATAATAATACTACTACTACTACAACTACTACTACTACTACTACTACTACTACTACTACTACTACTAATAATAATAATAATACATTTGATTTCTAAGCAGCTTTCAAAACCCTCAAGGTCACTTTACAGTCATGGGATATGTTTTTCTGTGGATGAGCAGCGGCAGCCACACGCACCAGCGTTCACTCAACTTGGAATAACTAAAACAGATAGAAAGCTAGCTAGCTGGATAATAGATAACTAATAGCTAGCTATTTATCTGTCTTTCTGGCTATCTAGCTAGCTATCTAGATGGCTACATAGCTTTCTAACTATTTGCTATCTCACTAGCTAGCTAATCTATTTGTTATCTATGAGCTATCCCACTAGCTAGCTATCTATATCATTAGCTATCTATTGGTATCTAGCTAGCTCCCTATCTAGTCTATCGATTAGCTGTCTACTTGTTAATATGACATTCCTTACTACAATCTGATAATTGAAGCTGTTGTTTGCGATCAACATATTGTTGGTTTCGATTGAGACAATCGTAGCATCCCAAGGTAAAAAAATGGCTGGAATTCTCCTTTAAAATGTTTCCCCATCTGTCTCCCACAAAAAAAGAAACCCCAGAGCTAGCGGCGCTATCGCACCCAGTTTGATGGGCGCTATACTTGCCTAATGGACCCGCAAGAGCTCATTTGTTTCAAGCAATTATTTCCCCGGCAACTTCGTCAGAGAAACTTTCCTCTCTCAGACGGCGGAGATTACTTTTACGCCTTACGGAGTGACTGAAAGGCATCAAGACATTTCTTTTCAAACGTCGTAATGAAGAAAGAAAGGATGGGGGAAGCCATCTGTTGATATTGTGCGTATGCAGATGCGGCGGGTGGGCGGGGTGGAGGGGTACACCCAAGCAGCTTTCTGGAGAATCGTCCATGAGTCAGCACGCATTGCCTGAAATCCAAACGGCAATTGTAAAAAGCAGCCTAAGATGGCATCCAATCATCATGTCTTCCGCCAGGGTATCGTTACGGATGACCCTGAGGCGTTTTAAGACATCATAACATTCTGCTCGTCGCTGGGATTCGCCACTTCCTGCTGCTATTCACATCCATTAGAGTCCAATTATCCTCTGTGTCTCATCGTCTTCTTCACAGTTGAGGTGAGGACTGAGCAGGCGTAACATTTTGGTTAGGAGAAAAAAATATCCACAAAAAAATGTATTTTATTATATTTTGTACAACTGCCCCCATTTCAAAATCAGATAACTCCAAACCCATATAATTTAGGAATTAACTTTTTTTCTGATGAAAGAAGAGAGACTAATGTTTCTTACACTGCATTAAAACTCAATATTCTGTGGGAACAGTGACAAAAACCCTGGCACTGGATTGTGCACATTTTTGCAAGTGTTGTAGTGAATGAGTTAATAAAAATAATAAGAATAAATCTAGAAGTAAAAATAAATAAAAATGAATACAATTTAATGTTTGTAATGTTAATTATTTTAAAAAATTAAATACAAATTAAAATTAAGATTACAATTTAAATTTAACATTTAAAATGTAATCTTAAAAATTTAAAGTTAAACATTTAAAATAAAAAATTAAAATTAAAATTACAATATTTAATGAAAAAAGAAAAACTTTAAAAAAGAAATTAAAAACAAACTAATAAATAATCCAGATTATTGCCTGGTTGTCTCTTGTGATTCCAGTTCGCCGTTTGGGATGATGCTGACTTTACAGAAAATGAGTTAAAAATAAATAAAAAATAAAACCACTTTTTTATATGGTTTGTTAAACGTGCCTAGTAGTACTTGTATTGCTCCCTATGGGTCAAATGCACTGGTATCTAGAATAAATCCTTGAGGGACAACCGCCGCCCTAACAGATAATCCCTGATGTTCCATGTTTTAACACTTTTTCCCTGTATTTAAACTTTAGTTTTCCATCTAATGCTCCAATTTCAAGGTGTAACAATCCCCGTCGTGAACGCTCACCGCTGACGTGATCCGCAAAACTCGCTAAAATAAATCCTCATTCCCTCGAAAAAAAAACTGACATGTAACGACGTTAAATAGCACATTTTTTTTCTTTCTTTCACTCAACTATTTTGGCTTTGCAAACCTTGCCGTGTTCCCATCCTCCCTCCCTTGACTTGATCAGAAGAACGTCTTTGAAAACAGCCCTTAGCCAAGCTTAAAGACGTCAAAAACCCGGGAAGGAAATGGGGGCGGGATCTTAAAATGGCTACGGAAGATGACAGCGCCCAATGTGTTACCCAGTCTGGATTTCAACGCTTGATCCTTTTGTGATTCCCTTTTTTTTATATTCCGGCAGCATATCAATCCCTCGGATGGATAAGAGTGAGACGGCGCTTCCCGTTTCTCTCCGTTAGCTCCTCGGCGCTGATGTGAAGTGACTCTAACTCTAATCTCTCGCTAAGTTTGTGTGTTTTGTACAACTTGGCGCTTGTAGAACTCAACTTCCCACGTTCATTTCTTCGGGTCCTAAAATCCGCCCCCCGCCCGTCACTCACCCGAGTGAAGGAACGATGCAATATGGCGGGTCTAGCGCATATGTGGCTAACCCACTCAATAACGCAGTCAAAAAAAGTATCTTATTTCGACTCAATCCAGAAGGGAAATCATTCTCCGGCAGTTTCCTTTCATAAATACCGTCCGGGGCTTAGCTCCGTTGTGTTTATCCCGCCCCACAAATCACTTTAGCCTAGCGGTCAGAAAAAAAAAGACAATAAATGATAGCTGCGCTTTCCCCAGATGGCGTTAGCGGTTATCAATACGATTGGAAGGAAAAAAGGGAGGGGAAAAAATGGAAAGGTGTAAATTTGTGCCTCGCCGTGCATAAAACTCAATGGCGGCATCTTGAGTAATGTGTCTCCTCCTTTTTCTCATAACAACAGGAATAAAGTCCACTTGACATGAAGAGGGCCATCCAATACCTCAGACGGAGTGATTGTGAAAAGGAGCGGGGGTGACGACTCGCCTGCTGCGGCGTTTTCACTTTATAACAAGCTAACCCCCCCAGCCCCACGCAACCCCTTCTTCGCGATGTGCTTGTTACCGCCCGAGATGGCATCTTAAACGGCATACGCCGTCTTATGGAAGGTGAGTCCCATTTTTTTCCCCCGTCGAGGCTCCCTGGGAAGGCTGATGATGATCATATGGGGATTAGCGGGATGCTGTGGTGTTCAGGGTGGCCCCAAAAAGCTCTTGTTACCCCCCTAGTACACACACACCACAACAGAGCAGGCAATTAAATTAGGAACACTTGTTTAAAAATAAATACTGTATATAGAAAGTACCATCCAAAAAAATCTAAAGAAATGTAAAGTAAATCATTAATAATTTCATATATTTATAATATTTAATAATTTAAGTACCTTTTTATTCCTAGGGGTCTCTAAACCCCAAAGGACCAGAATCTGCATGCCTATTATTTGCGAATTTATTTATTATTATTTAATATTATTATATATATAACTTCTATATATATATATGTATTTCTTTTTTATGTATTTCATTTATTTGTTGTATTTATTTATTTCATTTATTTATTTAGTTCTTCCTATTTTTTATTTTATTTATTTGTCTCTTTTATTTATTTTATTTGTTTTATTCATGTATTTATTTAGTTTTTTCCTTTTTTTTTTATTTATTAATTTTATGCATTTATTTATTCCCTATTTTGCTTTCATTTATGTATTTATGTATATATTATGTGTATTATTATGTATTTTTGCATATTTATTGGTTTACCTATTTATTTATTTATTAGATTGTGACAAGCACGAAAAATACATGAAAAATATTTTAAAAAATATTTGTTGCTTTATCATGCGCTTTGCCACTTTGGAGTCAACCAATCAATCCTCAATTAAGCCTTTCCAGTATGTCCAAAATACTGCTAAACGCCTTTTGATTGTCTCACGATACATTTTCAAGTTATTTTTAAGATCTTATTATTTGTTTTTAAATAATTCCACCCTGACGCACTTGTTTTTACACTATTTGTTAACCAATTTACATATTTATTTACCAATGTACATATTTACACATTTACACATGTATTTATTTATTTATTGATCTATTTGTTGCTCTATTTATTTATTCATCTGTTTATTAATCTATTTATTTATTTTTAAACATAGATTATAGATTGATTCATTATGTCCAGCTGGTCGCCATTTTGTAACGTTTTGAGTATCTCAAGATCTCTGGCGGGAAGAAATGTTGAAAAAAAAATCAATCTTGCCGTTTTTTTTTTTTTTTTTTGTAAATCATTTTGTAGATACCAAACAACAGGTGCTCGAGTTAAAAAAAAAAACGGAGTGACAGAGCCGACAGCTTTGTGAAATGAAGTGATTAGCCATCTTAATTAGCTGTCGTCTTTGGCCCCGGCCTTCTCTGCATGATGGAAAGTTGCGCTTAGAGGATCAATATGGAGTAAAACAACAGCCACCTACGAGGCTCCTCTTAATCAAGCATTACCCGTGCTGGAGATTTTGTTTTCTTCTCTCTTCCCCGACTACTGCTGATATTCTCCTTTTTTTATATACATCTGTATTCCGCCTAAATGAAGAGGCGTTTGAATTGGAGTACTCTCCGCCCAAAAACTCTCTAAGGAGTAATAAGAAGGGTCAGTACTCTTTGGCCCCTGTCTCTCTTTGGATTTGCACAGTTCCCTTCTGACCTATTACTGACGGAAGGTGATTCTCTGGAATGTGCGTGTGTGTGTGTGTGTGTGAAGAAATGGCTCTGGAAGTTCCGTCTGTCGGAAGACAAAATTGGCTCTGCGTGCACAGGGACAATTGTCATTAAAATTACGGATCCCTTGACCCTCCTACTTCAAGGTCGTAGCAATTATTTAGCATGTATTTTAAAAGAACCAGGACGGGGGGGGGGGGGGGGGGGGGCTGAGTTGGTCTTTTTCCCTCGGGTTATCTCCCGGTGGGGTGGTTGGGGAGTCTGAAGGACCAGAGTTCGGCCCTTAAGATCATAAATGACCTAAAAAGGGAGACTCTGGAGTGAGGGAAATGATTGCAGAAAACAATATGGGAGCTATGTGATCGTATGAGAGGGGGGGGGGCTTATGACAAGGTCAAATAAGTTCAATATTTCAGTCAAAAATGATTCATGGTTGTGAAATATTGCATATTATGCTAATTTATTTTATTATTAACATTTCTAATTTATGAAATGTAAACATCATCGACTTCTAAAGTGAAATATAACTGAACACGCATTCTCAAGTGGATGAATTCAGTGAGTCCTTTGTTGACCACCAGTGGGTGCCCATGCAACACTGGCGAGTGTATTGCATGTTTTTCCTTACGCATATTTAGGTTCAGGTTTACATTATTTTTATTTTTATTTATTTATGTATTGTAACGCATGTGCATTCCATTTTGCTGCAACAATTCAATTTTTTTGTTTCTTTTATATTTAAGCATCGTATTGACGTTCAAAGTGCAGCTACACAGCAAAAATACCAATTATTATATCACATAATAATAATAATAATAATAATAATAATAAAACATTTTTAAGGAAACAAAATATTTTGAAGCGCCAAATTGCAATAAGATAGTTAACAAGGTATTATCTGTTTTGGTGGAAATTAACATGAACATGTTGCTAATTTATATTTGTATTTCATAATTTAGTGTCACTCCAATAAAGCGCATTTCGTGAATGGCAGTGAATGAGTTAAAAGTGCAAATGCACAACATTAGTATGTCAATCGTGAGCTCTTGTTTTCGCGCCGCGGCTAATTAGCCGGCTGATAGGAGTAGCACAAATTAGCATTATATATATATTTTTTTTAAGCTGTGCAATCACTTTTAAACATTTTTTTGGGACTCTTTGGTGCATTGAAAAGCTTCTCGTCTGAAAAAATTGCTTTCAGTCGCATATGTGGAACTGGCGCTGCTTGGAATTGAAGCGTTTTCCTCAATGGATACTACAGCAGAGTAATTATTTAAGATAAAACATATTACGGGAAGGTAGGATAAATATATACATATATAGGACCAAAACTACCAGCAAATTTTTGTTCGCTGACGAAGCATCTTGGATGAGAAGCGTCCGACACTTTCAAAGAAGTACAGATGACGGCTGAAGAAACATTTTCATCGAGATCACGGTAAGTCTCCCCTTGACATATATTATTATTATTATAATAACGCTTCATGGGATATTTTTTTTACTTCCTTGTCACTTATACAGACTCCAAATGAGGGAGCGTGACAAGAGGGGAGTTAGCTGAAGTTAGTCTGGCATCCGACTCTCAATAGTAAAGTGTGGGTGGGAGGAGACATCGGAGGTGATGTTGCGAGGGGGGGTGTTGGTTGTTGGTGAGGGGGTGGGAAGGTGGGTAGAACGGGTGGGGGGTGCGAGGGGAGGCGGAGGGGTGAGTCGCTCTGAGAGAAAAGAGATACTTTGATATTTCGGAATGTAAGGAGGGTGAATGTGGAGAACTGGAGGTTGGGGATCTAATTACCGGGCCATAATTGGGGGCTGGGGAATAAGGTTGCCGTCCTCTCAACTCGCTGCAGATCAATTATGTTAAGAGAACATCTGTAAGTAGAGCTTAATGAGGTCCATTAGAGCAACATGCGCTGCCTTCCCCAACGCTGCTTGTCAGCTTCTTGGATGAGCCCGAGTGTGCTGCTGCTGCTGACTGGGGACCTGACGGAAGGGGCTTAAATAGGAAGAGCACCGGGAGAGAAAGCAGACGCTGGAAAGAGAGATCGCAGAGAGGAGTTTGGCTTTTGGAGGAGTTTGTTGATTGTTGTTATTATTGTTTTTTTTTTTTTTTTTTTTGCGAGGAAGAAGCTCATAAGGAACTCCAAGACGACTGGAAGTGACAAAGTTGGGGACAGTTCTGATTTTTGGACGGCTCTGTTTGTACTTCAAGGTATGTAACTTTGTTTTTTTCTAATATGTGAGTTGACACCGCCATTTTTTTCTATTTATTATTATTACATTACATTTTGGGTGGCTATACTCAAAAAACACACTAACAAAACAGCTATAATGTGTCTAAACAACGTTAGGTCAAGTGCGGGTTCATTTTGGACATTGCAAGTGCACCCGCGTGTGTTTACATCGTTTTTTTAGGGAGTCCGTGCGTAAAACGTGCGTAAAATGTGCGTAAAATGCGAATAAACGTCTCAAACAAAAACAATCACGTATTTCATTGCTTTTAATAGCAAATAAAATAACTCATCCATCTTCCAGTCGCAGCGAAGTGGTGGGAGAAAGGGGGTAGGGGGTTGGGGAGGGGGGGTCATTTCACCCGAACGCGGTTGAGTGAAAGGCGTTTGGGGAGGGTAACCGACTTGACGGCAAATTGCATGATTACCAAGATACGGCGACTTGAAATAATTCAATCCATGACAAAACCTAATTACGTCCAGGTAATCCCCCCCCCCCCGCCCCGCCGTCCTGTCAGCTTTAATGCATCTCATCACTCATAATGACGCCAAGGAGAGCGTTTTTTTTATGAGCCATCTCATTATCAACCGCCGTTTGGAGCTTCAAATCCGGGTTACTGCGACGTCGATTATATGTAAAGTTATTCTCTCTCGTGGGGGATAAACGTGTGAATGAAAACTGGCTTTGTGTTGAAACGTTGTTATTCGGAAAACGGTTTTCGTGACGCGCGTTAGGGGCAACGGGGAACTTTCCAGGACGCTTAATCGAGCGTTGAATAATCGTCCAGTTTAGAAAATGTAAAAAAAACGAGACTCTTTTTAAAAAGTGGGTGCGAATGGACGCAACGGGATGTTAAATAAGAACACCAAGGTGCCCCCCACCCGGAAATGGTGTCTAAATTTAAAAATAGAGGGTAAAAAAATAACTTATTGGTCTACAAGTACGCATTTGGCACCGTCGCGCAGACGAAGGAGCACCTGTAGCCACGCCGTGGTCCTCGTGGGGGGGTGAGTGGGGTTTGGGGGCGGATAACAAAGTGACTTTGCGTGGATTCAACATACGAGTGGGGTCGCTAGACGTTTTTCCCTCACCCGGTTGGGTTCGGTGGCTTGCGCACCGGTGGAAGACGCATCTCTTTGTCGCGCTGTCATTCGCCTCTCTCTCTCTTTCTCCCCTCGCTTTCCTCCCCCCGCTGTCTCTCTCTCTTTCACACACACACACACAAGCGCGTGCGCGCGCACACGCGGCCGGAACAGTCTGGTGGCAAAAAGCTGCGCGTAAACATCCCGCTCGACGAATCCGCCGTTTTTTTGCGGGGCAGCTCGGAACCCCGTTTATTTTCGTGAGAGGGTGCGTTTCATTTCTTCTGATCGTCTGGATTGCGCCACGCGTGCGCGCGAGTGCGTGGATGTGTGTGCGTGCGTGTCCAACAAAGCCAGTTTTAACATTGGAGCCGTTCGCGTGCTGCTGAAGCGGCTCAACAAATGCAGAAAAGGGAGAAAAGTTTCGGTAAGATTGCTCTTTATTTTTTTTCTGGGGGCGGGGGTGTGTTTCGCTTTGTTTTACTATTCCTAAATGCAACCCATAATAACCCCCGCGTTGCACACATATTGAATCCGTTATCACTCCGCTGCCATGGTAACGATCATTAAAGTGATGGGGTGAAATGTCCGAAAATAGTGGGAGGTTTAGTTCAGGTGGGGGGGGGGGGGTCGTCTCCTCCGGCGTCCTCCATCCGGTGACGATGCATGTGACCGCGGGAGGGTGAACGGACGCGAAACAGAGGATACGAGCCAGCAAGCAAATAAAACAGATATCATTAAAGCTCCGAGCAGCTGTGATACTAACCCCCTTAAACCCCTTCCCACCCCCACCCCCGCTTTTTTAATGGGAAAATGCTGCTTTTGTTCTGTCAGTACCCCCCTTTTATCCTCTTCCACCGGCAATCGGAAGAGCCAAGTGGCCGCGAATTCCTGCCATGCTTCTCCCCTTCTTCGCTGGGGAAGGGAGTCAAAACCGACCCCCCCCCATCATGCTTTCTTCTGGCTTTGGTAATGAGCAGCGGGGACTTTGTAGTGTTAACAAGGCTGCAGGACGGATCAGTGCAGCTGAACAGGAACGGCCGAGAAGGAAACAGGGGAGTTAGAAGGAGGGGGGGGGGGGGGCTTCTCTACTCTAAATCCAGCCAATTAACAAATCAACAGCCGGCAACTCGGTGTTACAAATGAGCTGAGCTCGCCAGGCGCACCGCTAAGCGAGCGGTTGGGCGCGCGCCTCCCGAGCCACCCGCAATCGCGCAAATTGCTTGTAAATATGAATACAAATAAAGTAAAAATGTCTTGTAGTCATCTGAAATGTCAATAAAGTATAACTGGCGCACAAAAAAAATCATCCAGGCGGACATTTCCTGGCAATTAAAGCGCCGCTAAAAGTGTACAGGAAGTCACATTACTAAGCTAACTCGGAATGATTTTTTTAGTATTTGTATTTCATCACACTTTCTATATTTGCAAATAAAAAAAATACATGCTAAGATGCATATGCATCTAGCTGGCTATCTAGCTGGCTACCTAAGCAAGCAAGCTATCTATCAATTGTGGATGTCAAAAGTGCTAGCTTTCTATCTGTATTTAATAGTGACATTCGGTGTATTATCTAACTATCTAGCTATCTAGCTAGCTGGCTATTAGCTATAGAGCTATCTATGTGGCTAGGTTTCTAGCTATCTATCTGTTGGCTATCTATTAGCTATCTACTAGCTGGCTCGCGAGCTTTCTATCTATTTACTCCCGGGTTGAGTGGACGCTGGCGCGTGTGGCTGCCGCTGATCACCCACAGTAAAACTTAGCCTGTGACTGTGATGTGACCTTGAGAGTTTTGAAAGGCACTTAGAAATGAAATGTATTATTATTATTAATTGCTATCTATTTGCGATCCATTAGCTATCTATCTGGCTAGCTATCTAGCTGGATAGCTATTTAGTTACCTATCTATAAGGTATCTATCTGGCTAGCTAGCTGTTATCTATCTATTAGCTAACTAGCTAGCTTTCTATCTATTTTAGTTATTCCGGGTTGAGTGAACGCTGGCGCCTGTGGCTGCCGCTGCTCATCCACAGAGAAACTTATCCTGTGACTGTAAAGTTACCTTGAGAGTTTTGAAAAGCGCTTGTAAACGAAATGTATTATTATTATAATTAATATCCTTATGTTGATGCCAATTAGCTGCAATAAACTTTAGACCATTTTTGATGATACCAGTCTTTGCACCATGCAACCTTTTCATCAATAAATTAATACCATTATTGTTATTATAATTAGCGATTGTCTGTTTTGGGAAATGACTCATAAATGTCCCCCCTTATTTTGAAAATCTCCACTTTTAATCAGGAAAATGATTTAAAAAGTCAAAGTTGTAACAAACACGCTTAAACAAAAGATATGTCATTTGTTGTTTTTAAGATATGGCACGAAATGAAATGATCATTGACACGCGTGTTGCTAGCTCAGTGTGAATGTCAACGTTAGCTTGACGGAAGTGGCTATTTTTGAAAATGTCATCTTGTTTGGAGTATTAAAACCAAGTGGCCAACTTTCATTTGGCCATATTAGCATTGAAAGACCCCCCCTTCCCGAAAATAGCATTTATTTCAAACTAAACGGAGCATTTGTGTGTGTGTGTGGTGAATGTCAACATTAGTTTAGCAGAAGTAACTGTTTTCAAAATGTCAACACAATTTCATATTGTCTGAAGTATTAAAACAAAATGGCCAACTTTTATTTGGCTATATTAGCATGGAAAGCCCTCCCCCCCTCCCAAAAATAGCATTATTTCAAACTAAACGGAGCAGTAGTGTGGTGAATGTTGGACAAAAGGGGGGACGATGAGGACGGGGGGCATACGCCTCTCTTCAGGGAATAGTAAGAGAATACTAATTCCAGTCCGCCCACACCCCACACAACCATCCGCACCTCTTTTTTTTAAGTCCCAGAGTGGACCAACAAAAGCCCCCCCACCCCTAAAACACCCCCATGCCCCCCCCAGTCCGCTCAGGCCAAACAATGCAGAGGGTCTGCAAAGCTTTTCGTTGGTAGCCACGCCCCTTTAAATACAGAGGAGGTCAGCACATTTGAGTTGTAACAAAAAAAAGTGGGGTGGGGGGCTATTTGCTGTGAAAATACACTGAAAAGGTTTCACGTATTTTGCATTTCCCCAATTAAAGAAAAGAAGAAATAGATATGTTAATAAACTGATCGACAAATAGATCAATAACTAAATAAACAAATAAATGAATTCATAAATAAATGAATAAATACAAAACTAAATGCATGCACGAATAATCACATAAATACATGAATACATAGATGAATAAATGCAAAATAAATAAATGTATAAAAACATGCAGAAATAAGTAACTATATGAATAAATAGTTCAATAACTAAATAAATACATTCATGAATAAATACATAAATGCAAAAAAATAAATGCATAAATAATTGATTAAATAAATACATAAATGAACAGATAAATAAATGTGTAAATACATGGAAAAATAAATCAATATATGAATTAATAAATACACAAATGCATAAATATAACCATAAATGCAAAATACATAGATGTATAATTACATGCAGAAATAAATAAGTATATGAACAAATAGATCAATAACTAACTAACTAAATAAATTCATAAATAAATACATAAATGCAACATAATTGCATGAATAATTGCTTAAATAAATAAATACATACATAAACAGATAAATACATGCAAAATAAATACATGCATAAATGCATGCAAAAATAAATATATGAATAAATAAATAAATACATAAATAAATACAAACATAAATGCAAAATAAATAAATGTATAAATGCATGCAAAAATAAATAACTATGAATAAATAGATCAATAACTAAAGACATTCATCAATAAATACAATGCATGAATGCAAAAATGATGAAAAATTGATGAAAATGAATAAATAAATTCATAAATAATCAGATAAATAAATGCAAAATAAATAAATACATAAATATAAACATAAATGCAAAATAAATTACATAAAAATAAACAAAAAGGCTAAATAAATTAATACATAAATACATAAGTATAAACATAAATGCAAAATAAATAAATGTATAAATACATGCAAAATAAAAATAACTATATGAATACATAAATCGGTAATGTTGGGCGGAATCTTCAAATTATTCCATCAGGATGACACCGAACGGGATTTATGAACGCCGGCGTCCAGATAAACATCACTTTAACATTTCTTTTGAGCTGGCTCAGCGATATTTCACAATCTCCCTCACGCATGAGCGACAGAAAGTCTCTTTCAGTTCAGTATGATTATATTTTTTTTATTTCTTGACATTTGAAAAGATGACGTCCACCCACATCTTTTTTTTCATATCGGTGTGATTGTGTGTTCACAGTATATATTTTCTGCGGGTGAGCAGCAGCAACCACACGCGCCAGCGTTCACTCAACCCGGAAGTAACTCAAATAGATAGAAAGCTAGCTAGCTAATAGATACAGTAATAATAATACATTTCATTTATAATGTCCTTTCTAACCTCTCAAGGACACTTTAGGCGCTTATAAATGAAATGTATTATTATTATTATTTACAGTCACAAGATATTTTTTGAAAGGCGCAGAAAAACCTGCAGAAAAAATATTCTGTGACTGTAAAGTGTCCTTGAGAGTTTTGAAAGGCGCTTATAAATGAAATGTATTCTTATTTTTACTGTATCTATTAGCTAGCTAGCTAGCTTTCTATCTATTTGAGTTACTACCGGGTTGAGTGAACGCTGGAGCGTGTGGCTACCGCTACTCACCTGCAGAAAAAATATCCTGTGACTAAAGTGTCCTTGAGAGTTTTGAAAGGTGCTTATAAATGAAATGTATTATTATTATTATTATTATTATTATTATTATTATTATAGATATGTTTTTTAAAATTATTTCATGTATTTTTTTGTCAGGCGGGAAAAAAAACACCAAACAAAATATTTTGGATCGCCTCAAGTTAGCAATAGCAACCACAGCACCCGTGAAAAAACAACCAATCACCGATGTGATGCGTCCCAGATTGATTAGCTTTCTCTGCACATGGTGCCTTGTTTGATTGGCACCTGATAATTATTATTACTATGATTAATATTTTGGGAATAGATCTGACTGAATGTCACATCTCCCCTCTATGGCAGGTATCCAAATGCTTTCCGTCCAGCCGGACACGAAGCCAAAAGGCTGTGCCGGCTGCAACCGGAAGATCAAGGACCGCTACCTCCTGAAGGCCCTCGATAAGTACTGGCACGAAGACTGCCTCAAGTGCGCCTGCTGCGACTGCAGGCTGGGCGAGGTTGGCTCCACGCTCTATACCAAAGCGAACCTCATCCTTTGCCGGAGAGACTATTTACGGTAAGAAATTAGCGTTCAATCAACGTCAAGGTCAGGTTGCACATAAATAGATTAGCATAACCGCTAACACGAGCAGCGGTTTATTCAGAACACCACCAATTTTTGTTGAATGCATCATTAAAAAACCGGCTTCAAAAAAAACATTTACGGTTAGCTGAGCATCAGAAACCACCGCAACATGCTGCTTCACCACGTTCAGAGATAGGATTATTTGATGCCTGCTTGCAAGTGACACTTATGTCTGTGTAAGCTCTCAGTCGTACAGGAGTGGTCCATCGATGAGAAGGTTTCTTCAGCCGTCATCTGTACAAAAGTGAAGGTTTCGGACGTTTCGCCTCCTATCCAAGAGGCTTCGTCAGCGAACTAAAGTCTGACTGGTCGTATCGTCCTATCATAGCTGTGTCCGGCGCCACCAGGTCTGGACATTAGGGATATATAAATGGGGCCGATACGACCAGTCAGACTTTAGTTCGCTGACGAAGCCTCTTGGATAGGAGGCGAAACGTCCGAAACCTTCACTTTTGTACAGATGACGGCTGAAGAAACCTTCTCATCGAAGTGACACTTATCCATTTGAGTTACTTTGCTATCTATTTATCTAGCTAGCTAGCTAGCTATTTGCTATCTATTCGCTATCTATTAGCTATCTATTTATCTAGCTAGATATCTAGCTACCTATCTATTTCCTATCTATTAGCTATCTATTAGCTCTCTGTCTATCAAGCCATTTGCTGTCTATTTTCTAGCTAGCTTTCTATCTTATTATTATTATTTTGTGAAACGTCGATGTTTCCAGTAAGGGGGGCGTTTTTGGCTACGCGGAGTCGGCAAAAAAAATATATATAAATTTTAAAAAGGCTGTTGGGCATCAGTTAATGGAAAAGTGTGAATTACGAGCATCCATTTTAAAAACGGTACCGGGTAAAGGCTTTATTTATTTATCTATGTATTCATTCAACACCTCCCCGCATCTTCACCCCCCCTCGACCCACAACTTCCAATTTTCCTCTACAGTGGTTTTACTAAGATTGTGAACGCGCGCCCAAGTCAACACAGCTGGATTTATTCCTTTTTTTTTTTTTTTTTTTTTTTTTTTTTTTCCGAAAGCTAAGCGAAAACTAAAATGTAGAGCACGGGTTAAATAAAAAAGCATATTTTTTTTAATTATTATTATATATTTTTTTATATCTCGCATCAAGCTTATTACGCATTTGTATGTCGGCGTCAGGCTTGACTGTGCCATCACGTCAACCTTTATCGGCGCAGAGTGACAGGCAGTGAACGAAGAAAGCAAAAAAAGCTGAGCCTGTCTGAAAGCCATCTATTCTCCGGGGAAATCTCATTTAGATACATTCCTCGCTCGTGAACATGTGTCATCGCTTTAATAAGAAAAAACGGGGGGATAGTCCGTTTGGCGGCGCCGTGTGATTACTCACAAACGGCGTTCGCGCTAGTATTTCAATGCGCGTGGGAGGACGCGTTCGGCAATCGGCGCCATAGATCTCCGCCGATATTGAAAGGCCGCCACGCCCAGTCGCCAAAACGATGTCACGTGGGAGTTAGCGTGCACGCACTTTGCCATTTTAAAGTTCTTCTGACATGCTTCCACCCATGTTCGGATGTTCCAGTAGGCTTTCTTTGACATTTATTTTGTTTTATAGTGAAGGATGCTGATGGTGACGGTATTATGCGTCGAACTAGTCAAATATGCATCGTTCAATGTAGCTCTGAAAGCTATTTATTGCTTGAAATGTGATTGGGAAAAGCCTACTAAAACTTCCAAAGTCGATCAGGTCCGAATCATTTAAATGATGGCAGGAGATGTGCGCCAACACTTGACGAATGCGAGTTTCACCGTGAGCGGCTAGTCTAATTTTAGGTAGGGATGGGTGTGCACACTTATGCAAACACATTATCAAAGCTGTTCAATTTGCTAGACTTTTTGTTTTCCCCATGAAGCAGTTTGACGTTCAAATTTCAAAAATGTATTGAAATTCTTATTTTAAGTGTGCAAATTTTTAATAATAAAAAAAAAATCATAAATACCAAAAAATATATAGTTAAGTACTATTATAAAACACTGTATTTTGTATTTTCTCTCTCTGTGACCGCTTTCTTCATACCTGGCAATTTAATTTTTTTGCCGTAAAAGGTCATGTGATTCGACATGGCATTTCTGATTGGCCGCATGTCCTGGTGTGTGAAATAACTTTCAGTATCTAGTTCAGTATCTCGTTTTTAATATTCTTTTTGCCCTTCTTTTTTATTTTGGGGGGGTGGATAACCAAGGTAGCCATCTGTGTCTTGACGAATGTGGCTGCGCGAAAACGAAAGGTCACCATGCCCGCTGTGCCCATGAATGCCACGGCTATATTACCGACAACGCGCAGCGGCCATTTTTGAAAGAAATCCAACTGCAGTTTGAAGTTGGCATAATCAATTAGGATGTCAAGCTATGCAGAAAAAATCCCCCCCGGGAAACTTAAAATATTTTCTTTGCGGCGGAGATGAAAAGAGAGCCTTCAATTTGTCGAGCGCTTTGAACACTTTAGCGCTTGAATTTATTTATTTTTTTTTGTCAGGAAAGCTTCATTGAGGCTTCAGATTCAATCCTATCTAGGCTGCTTGTTATGACAATGGAGGCACTCAGCATGCACAAAAAAAAGGCTCGGCCCTGCTTCCGCTTTTAATGGCGACTCGGAAAGGTGGGAGAATGTAGCACTCAAGTCTTGTCAGCCTCGGCACTCTAGCATCTTTAGCCTTCATCTTACCCCCCCCCCCCCCTCCCTTTAATAGCCCTGCATCACAAGTCTCGGCCCTCTTGGCCTTCTTTGATGCGACTAATCAGACTCTCCGTCGCTTTAGCGGCCGCCGCGGATGATAGCTGATTCTAATTATATGCCAGAAAAGGGGTGGCGGCGCGGGGGTAATCTTTGTTTCAATTCATTTCAAACATGAGGTCAATTTACAGTCACAGTATAAGTGTTTTTCTGTCGGTGAGCAGCGGCAGTAACTCAAAAAAAGATAGAAAGCTAGCTAGCTAATAGACAGCTAATAGATAGCTAAAAGATAGATAGATAGATAGAATACATAGCAAATAGCTATCTAGCTACATAGCTAGCTTGATAAATAGATAGCTAAGTAACTCAAATAGATAAGTGTCGCCAAGTATAATAATAATAATAAAATAATAATAATAATAATAATAATAATAATAATACATTTCATTTATAAGCGCCTTTCAAACCTGTCAAGGACACTTTATAGTCCCAGGATATTTTTTCTGTGGATGAGCAGCGGCAGCCATACGCGCCAGCGTTCACTCAACGCGGAACTAACTCAAATAGATAGAAAGCTAGCTAGCTAATAGACAGCTAATAGCTAGCTAGATGGATAGCTAATAGATAGCAAATAGATAGGTAGATAGATAACTAGCTAGATAGATAGATAGCTACACAGCTAGCTTGATAAATAGATAGCTAAGTAACTCAAATAGATAAGTGTCGGCAATAATAATAATGCATTTCAATAATAAGCGCCTTTCAAAACTCTCAAGGACACTTTACAGTCACAGGATATTTTTTTTCTGTGGGTGACCCAGCGGAAGCCACACGCGCCAGCGTTCACTCAACCCAGAAGTAAGATAAAGTAAAAAAAAAAAAAAAAAAAAAAACTAAATAACAAATAATATGGGTTTTGCTGTTTTATCAAAACCCTGATTATGTCTGTGAATCGCTCTGATTGCCCCATTTGCTCTGGTATCACCTCATTAGCATGACCAAGCCTATGTGGTAACAACCTAAGAAATCTGTTGTATGCATCGTGTGGCTTGAGGAGCCCACAATGACAAGAAAGACAGAAAGACAGTTGCTGATGTATTTTGTGTGCATCTCAGCTCAGCTTGCTTTCACTTTCAAACAACCCCTCTCCCCCAGCTCTCGAGGCCCCGCCCCCCCTCCCTTTCCCTGTACGAGGCTAGACATACACGTAGCGGCCTCAGCGCTACAAGGTGAACTATTCCCCGGCACGTGTTATTATTAATAACTGCCAGAGAGAGGGGGTCACTGAAGACAACTCCTTGAAAAAAGAACCCCGGGCCAGGCAAGTAGGCCGCAGCTGGGTATGCTGTAAAACAATATATTCCCCCCACCCGACCCGAGAACACCCCCCCCCCCCCTCCGCCGCCCCCCTGTGGAGACGCGCTGCTTATAGCAAGAATAATGCATAAGGGGAGCGCGAGGAGAGCTAGCGCAGCCTCGCTTTTTTGGGGATGTGAATAATGAAGATGTCACCCAACCTGCCGCTTTCAAGCAAACCTTTTCAGGTAACTTTGGGACGCTTTAAAAAAAAATATTAATAATTAATATATTAACAAGCAGCCTAGATAGGAGTTTGGTATTGGTACTTGTAATGTACTCTTCTTCTTATTCCACAGAGAAAATGAAATGATGACAAATTACCGCGTAAAGTCAGCATTGTCCTAAACTGCGAAACCCGAATCATGAAAGACAACCATGCAATAATCAGGATTATTTATAATTTGTTTCTTTGTATTTCTGTTTGTAAAGATTTTAATTGTAATTGTAATTTATAAATCTATTTTTATTTTGTTGTTTCAGTTTCAGTTTTGGTTTTAGTTTTTTGTTTTTTTATTTTTATTTTTATTATTTTTATTTTGATTAATTTCACTTAGTTTAAATTAGCTTTCAAGTTTTTTTTTCATTTTTTTTCTTCATTATTAATAATTTCATTATTATTATTATTATTATTATTATTATTATTATTTTATTTATTTTATATGAGTTTTGACTGATTCTAAAACTGTTTACATATTTTAAAATGCATAGAATACGATATCCACTAGTGACCGCGGTTGCGCAACATCTCCACTAGACGGAACGCTGTGAATACAATACAATACAACCGCTGCAGCTGGAACCATGTGCATGACAGAACATTTTAAATATTCACACCGAAAAATCTGAATATTGATCTGTATATAAGGCGCGTCAGATTATGAAGGATTTGAATCACAGGATATTCAAAACTCAAAAGTAACTAAGAAGTCAAAAGTATCTTATTACTCTACAAAGAGAGTACATATTGTAACGAAATGTATTGGGTCAAAAAGGTCACTCCGAAACGACTTTTCCAATGGCAGTATTCCGAAACGCGTGCACAGTCAGTCGAAGCGGCGCACATCAAAAAACGGCAGAAATGCTAATCACAGACACATTATGGGATATCTCTTGTTAGCGCAATTCATGAGGGTTTATAACCATTTTAGCGCCGCCGCATAATTAGCTTGTCTCCCTGAGATTACATTGGAAATAATTAAGGTTGTGAAAGCGTGGCCGAACTGTAAATAGTATAATGGGAATCGCTGCTTCCGCGCTGACGGCCTCGATTCTTTTCCGGTTGGATTAAATAAGATTTTTTTTTTCAGGTCACGGCACATAAATGCGCAAGATATTATCAGTCATGGACATGCATTGTTGCGATTTCCGATGACCAGTTTTATGGGAGTTCCCATATTTTTATTTTTTAGCAAGGTTGATAAAGGGTTTCCGTTTGCGGCATGTGGGGATTAAGGACGGAATGCAGTCAAATGGCAATTACAGCTATTAGCTTTAACGTCTTAACGGATGAGTTGGAAAAAAGCCTAAAATGCTCCCTTGTATATGTTTGGGATTTGAAGGCACCCGAGATGCTGCTGCTGCGCGATTCCTCCCACACATCTTGAGAGAAGAATCTGGCAGTGTGGGCTGTGAAAATGAAAGGCGCCATCTGAACGATTGTCAAAGGGGAAAAAAGTCATCAGTAGTTTAGCGAAAGTAATGCGGTGAAAAGAAGCTTACCTCACCGACCTTTTGATAAAACGTTGTAAAATGACACGAGGACGTCACGAAAGTTATTTAAAGGGCGAGACATTGAGGCTCCAAATGGCTGAGATGGTTGGTATCGGATCGCAAAATGGCGGGATGGGTTGTTAGCCATGTAGCATCGTCACTACTTAAAGGTGGGGGATAGTTGAACATCATGTACTGAAGCGCGAAAATGTTCAGCCAAACCATGTCATTTTTTTCAAAGTCCACTAGCTTAATGTTACTGTCACCTTATGTGAGCGAAGAGAAGTTAGTATAGTCACTGTCGCAGTTCGAAAGCTACTAACAATTAGCAACAATACGGCCTTTACTTCTTGTTCTAAATGACGCTATATCAACATGCCATAGAGCTCAGTGCTGCAGGCATGTTGTGGCGCAACATGGTACTACACTTACGTCATGAAACTCCAACCCGTTTAACTATAAAAAACGATAAACGGAGGGGAGAAGACACCACGTATCCATTTTACAACCAATGACCTTCAGTTTTAGTATCCGAGTGACAGTCGCGACCAGCTGCACGTCGTACCAGCTGCCAGAAATGTTCATTCACTTTGCTGACTGGTATCCTGACCCGCTTATTTGTTCAGAACATGGAGTCGCGACATTGAGGTCGACCACCAGGGCTCCATTTTGAACTCGGAGGGCCGTTTACCATCAGACGTGGGAAAAGTGGCTCGTGGCTCATTCCCCGTCGTTCAGGTTTTGCTTTTTCAAGCAAAAGCACTGGCCATGGCCTCTGGAAATGTTTTTCCTTTCCACAAGGGGGCAGCATATCCCTTTTGCATGTGTTTACATAAGGTTTCCTACATTGCATTGAATGTTGATGTAGTCCTAAAACTCAAAATTCTGTGGGTCCTGGAATTCGAGTGACAATGACAAAAACCCTGGCACAGGAGTGGACACATTTTTGCACGTCTGGCAGCGAATGAGTTTTAACATGCCGGTTACCCTTTTTAATAGTTTTACAAAGAAAAAAATGACATTTTGATATATTCTAGTGTGTTTTAGGTCACTTTAGGGAGTATCAAATTCACGTATACAGGGAAAAGGGGTATACTTAGCATAGGGCTCCCCCTACAGTTGTGGAGTGTAATTTCATTCAGACCGCCCCCGCTGTCAGACGGCAATGAATCCGCATGATAAAGGCAAAGTTTCTTATAGACCGAAGTTCGTAGGCTCCCATTTTCCCTTGCGATCCTCCTGTTGCGTATTAGACGGGGAGATGATTACTCACCGGTGAATAGACGGCTCACTCTAGCCGAACACAGTGTTTACTGTAATGGTCCACTTGTGCCGCCTGCGCTTTTTATGTGTTGTTATTGTTGCTCTATTGATTTCCCACCGTCACGTATTCTTGGTAGACTTGTATAATTCTCCACTGGGTTTTTTTTTCCTACCTCTCAGCGCATCTTCAGGTTGCCTTGTTCCCTATTCGCCATCTAGCCGCATCCGTCGTGTTGGCGATGACACGGACGTCACCTTGAGGCATCCATCATAAATGATGAATATTATGGGAAGCGTTTATGGAAACGGACGACAGACTTGGGTATCGTTAGTCATGAACCACAGAGGCGTGTACAGTGTATGGTGATTGCAAACGTACCTGAGGAGATAGACTGATACATTAAGGAGCCAGAATTTAATTTCCGCTAAAAAATGTGTTGCATCGTCGTTATGATATGTAGCATTCGATTTATTGAAGCATGTTGTGGTCCATTTGTTGATTTTGTCTGATTCGTTCCAGATTGGATGGGATTAGCTTTAACACGAAGCTGTAGCATCCATTGACGAAAATAAATTGTAAATCCACTTCAATTCCAAGCCGCGGCAGTTGACCGAAGTACATGATTAACCAGTATTTGTCGAAATTGGAAAGAAATGTGATATTGTAACTTTTATATGCACCTTATAACTTGATAACATGATGGAATCAGAAACCTTTAATAGTCCCACAATGGGTACATGTCCACTGTAGTATCCGCAGGTGTGCCATAATACTGCATAGTGAAAATGTCTAAATGGGAAATAATTTAAAACTGTTAAATAGAAATACATTAGCATTTTCTAAATGTCTAATGCTCATCATTATAATGATACTTTTATGGTAATAATGGAGATAAAAATCCATTTACAGGTAACATCCGACTTACGACTGAGTTCCGTTCCGATCAAACGGTCGTAAGTCGAAATGGTCGTAAATCAAAATCCATTCAAAATGTTGAATAGAGACTCGGAGGCTAAATGACTCGCAAACTCCCCCTCTCTGATGCCATCACACAGTCGATTTCCGTGCGAGAGTGAGATGCTGGCTACCTGGCCAAAATTGTCGTACTTGTTGACGGCCTGCTAGCGCGTTGCGGTGCCAGGCGTAGAGTTAACATTATGAAAAATAGGGTCTGGACGGTCATGGTCGTAAGTATGGGTGGTCGTAAGTTGAGCTGCTCGTAAGTCGGATGTTACCTGTATTTGATAAATGCTTTTTATCGGTAGAAGTTTACTGACAAAATGTAGTCCTCAGTTCACCCTACGTTCGTGTTTGGGAAACGTGGGAGGAAGCCGGAGCATCAGGAGAAAACCCACGCTGGATTCGACTAGACCGTAGTCAAGCTAACGACCGGACTCCCTTCAGTGCGATTGATGTTTATTAAATACAATATTTCCCCGTTCTGTTTGCCCAACCCTTTCCATCCAAATCATGGCGATTATGTAGAACGGATTTTTCACATTTTGGACGCAAGTGTGCTAAATGAACAAACCTCGGGTAATGCAGTGTTATTATTATCATCATTATCTTCTATTAGCGATATATCTATATAACTGCCAAGCTATCAGTCAGCTATCTATTAGCTATGTTCTTGAGCGTTTTGAAAGGCACTTATAAATACAATGTATTATTCTTATTATCATTATTATTAGCTAGTTATTAGCTAGCTAGTTTCTATCTATTTGAGCTACTTCCGGGTTGAGTGAACGCTGGCACGTATGGCTGCCACTGCTCACCCACAGAAAAACTGATCCCGTGACTGTAAAGTGACCTTGAGAGTTTTGAAAGGCGCTTATAAATGAAATGTATTATTATATTATTATAAACCTGAAAAACGGCGCCCTCGGGGAGGCTTTTGGAAAGACAGCCACGGCGCTTGTTTCATCAACGGGCTTATCTAATTCTCTGTCCCAAACACATCAACCAGGGTAATGAAAAATTCATTGAGTCAGTTACTTGCTGCAATTGAACACATCCATCATCTTGTGTTACTTTGTAATATAGTAAATCATGCGGCCGTCCCAATCACGAACTGCGCACCCCCCTTCTGACCGAGCAGACCTTCCCCGTAATGAATATTGACTCCCATTGTGTTAAATTCATTCAAGCAAATCAAGTTTTTAAACACTCAAAGCTTCGCCGTGCCCCACTTTGCTCTTTCAAGGTTTTTCATTAAACGCCGCCGAAGTTGATTACCTGATAACTGAATCTGAACTCCGCCGGTTCCTCCGCCGGTGCCGAAATGCCCACGATCTTCTCTCCTTCCAGATTAACCTTTCTGGCCCTAATAAATGGTCTATATTCACATCAAAGGGATGAGAAGATGGCGCGAGGGCCTGATGGGAACTCGGGGATGTGGGGGGGGGGGGGGGGGGGGGGGGGGGGGGGCAATGAAAGAGTTGGAGTTGAGCTCCCCCCTTCTCATTGAACAGTAATCTTGGCCGTCCACTCCCAAATTATGCCCCCCTTTGTCTTTTTAATTAAACTCAAGTGCCGTTTGGCGGCTATTTGACCTCTACTGGCCCCTCTTCACCGCCAGTGCTGCGGGTCATTTCCATGCATATATTCATATCCCAAGGCTTTACAGATTAAGTTTAATTTTAAATCTTGTCGCATTCCCATTTATTTTGGAGACTGGCAAATTTATTTTTTCAGACTAGCTAAAAAAAATAATGCTAAAGCGTGAATGATAAATGCTAGCGATGAAAGTTATGGTGGAGTCGAGTCCGAATAGTCCGGTATGTTCAACTCTCGAGTGACATCATTGGTCGGTTCCTTCGGGCTGTCTGTGATGTTTTGCATTGTATGTTAGCATTAAGATAAGCGACATTTCAAAGTTATGGTTGAGGTTAAATACGGAAATTGTGGTTTGCAATATTTTTAATCGTACATTTTTCCACTGTGAGACTCACAAATGCTAATCTAATCTAGCATATTTCAATGTTGGACATCGGCAGCCCTTTTGTACGTTGAGGTAACACTTTACTAGACTTGGACTGTTTCAAAATTCTGCCACCTTCCGCCAAAAAGCAAAGAATACATATTTTCTGCAAGAATCTTTGTCCGTGTTTTGGGAAGACAGCTGGTTTTGTCATCGTACTGAAGGAGCCGATCAACCTAGCACTAGCCTTGTTTGTAAACGACATCGACCTCAAGATGACAGTTACAAACCATGTCGGAGCGAACCAAACCGGAGCGTTTGGTAGTAATTGGGTCACGAGCAGTCATGGGCCTTAAGCTTTGGCTGTAGTTCAGCGTCACTACATATTTGGCTTGTGAGAGGATGATAACAGGTTTAATGTTTACCTCTCACGGTATTCGCTCCCGCCTCCCCGGATGTTTTGGCATTCGTTGCTCTTTATGCAGTTTGGCGCCCCTGTGTTTTGGAAGCATCGAGCAATACTGTCCCACCCTATCCGACAGAACCTACGCAGTTGATGTTTGAGCATCAAAAATGACAAAAACTAGCATCAGACAGAGAGATTGAAAAATCATGAGTGTCGATCGGTAATCAGGAATGATCCAGTCAAAATCGGACTTCTGGGTCCTTTCTGACAGCCGTGCTGGTGTCATAAGTAATGTTCAGCCTCAGAAAGGTCACGTGAACTCCAAGTCTCGTATTGTTAGCGCAAGTGTGCGAGCGGGAGTCAAGCGCCATTATGGAGTTGTGGGAGCCGTGGAACCAGATCCGTGAGTCAGTCGGTTCGGGTTTGTTGGCAATTAGTATGGTGTGAGTATGTGTAGGGATGTGTGTGTGTGGATGTGACGAGGCCTTGTGTGCCACCCTTGGTTAATGAGGCCTTTATGGAGATGAAGTAGGGGGTGTGGGCAGGGGAAGACACCAAGACGAGTGACGAGGGTAGCCGGTTGCAGCCGTTAAAACAGCGCGGAGGGATTGGGGTGAGGGCGAGGGGGCAAATGCGGAGAGACAGGCGCAGACTCTGTGGAAAACAGCATTGCAAATTGCTGATTGGTCGGTGTCAGCCCCACTTAACGGCGTTATTTGAATGGTTTAGGCAAGGCTGGGAGACCTGTGCTGAACCCCTGAGCGACTTCTCAATTAGTGGGCGGCCCAGCGGAACTGCCAGACACCATTGTGCACCCCCATTATCCCCCTCCTCACCCCAATGCCCGATCGTCATCCCGCTACAACCTTCCGAGTCGCGTCTTTGCCAGATCGAGTGATCTGGTACTTGAGTTATTCTACGCCGACTTGTTGGGAAACACGTCTTATCGGTAGGGATTTTTGTTTCCATCGCAGGCAGGCTTTTGAGAACGCAATATGATGTTGCTCTTTCTTCTACGATAACGCCGCTTTCCGCGTTGGGAGTCGCGCAAGGCTTTGATGGAAAAATATATATATACCTGAATCTGGCAGATAACACACTCCACAATGGAGAAGTCTGCTTTGCTTAACCGAGTCGAGGCGGTCCCCGTTGCCGTGTTACGCCCGTGTGAAATGAGATGTAAATGCAGCCATTTTAACAGGCTGATTTATTCATGAGGATGCCAAAAGAAAGACAAGAATGCTAATGCGACACACCACCGCTTGTGCCCTTGGCCGGGCCGCATCAACCAAACAAGTCACTCGACACAACTTCATTCGGTCACCTGATACCGTTAGCGCCTCCTACCAGACGTCACGATAACCGCAGGTGTTGCCGAAAGCGTATTCAGGAACCGATGTCGTCCTGAAGTCATACCAACGGCTTGTATCAAGGTTTTATTTGCAGGCTGGAGGAGTCCGCCAGAGACTGCAGAGTGGCTAACCCGGTATTGATCATCCCCTATGTCGGTTTTCTGGATGCTTTTAATCTACGAAATGGTAAACAGGCAATCAGACCGATGCGCAGCAGGGTCCAAATTTCGGTTCCGTGATTTCATGGGTGCTACCCCCAAATGATGACCTGATCCAAAAGACTGGATATAGTATTAGAAAGAAAAAGAAAATTTGAATAGTTGTCCAGTCTGGTGACCTACAAGAGTCCTACAAGAGTCTCCCATTTCCAGTTCCAATAAAGTTGCAATTTTCTTCCATACGGTCGGCAAACAAAATGGCATTGTCAATAGATTCGCACCAAAGCACCATTTGTCCTTCACTTCTTCGAAAGGACAGGCACTTATCCCAATCCAAACAATTAAAAACCTGTCCTCAGTCCTCTCCAGAGGCCGGTACAATTTAATGCTTTCAGGTATTTCGGCCAAACCTGCAAGGCTTTCTATGATCTCATTAATTTAATTGGCATTGCACCGTGTCCATTCATAAGCAACATTGCCTTTGTTTCGCGGCTCACATTGTTGCCTTATCCCGATGTTCTTGGACGAAATACGTTCTTGGAAAGGTGTGCTTTGATGCTACGTTAACACGTTATCGTCACGTTACGGTGAATATTACTCGAAAAATTCCAACAGGCCATATCGGGGTACATCCCCATATTGGACTGATGCAAATGGGTAATTCGTAAACTGAATGAACGCAGAGATTGCTATGGCAATCTAATTGTACATAACAGCGGGAATATTTACGTATATTTCGATGCACGTTATAACACGGTGTCACATATTGTAAAGCATGCTAACTTATCACATACTGATACGTACATATGACATAAATTGTAGCTTGTAAGTGCCTTATACGTGTTTACGACTTATAAATTAAAACTTAAACGGTACTGATACTTGTATAGCTTATAAATTGTATCTTATTTATAATTCATATGTACGTACAATTTATAAGTTGTCACTTATACAGATATACGAATGATAAATTCAAACTTAAACATCACTGATACTTATATAGCTCATAAATTGTGCCATATGCGTAGCTCATACATTGTATCATCAGTTACTTTTATGCATATATTGTATAATTTATACATATATTGTATAATTTATACATCTTTGTTGAAACTTCAAATAATAATTAGCTACCTATTAGCTGGCTGGCTAGCTTTCTAGCGAGCTATCTATTAGCTATTTATCTATCTTGCTATCTATTAGCTGTCTACCGATCTAACTGGCTAGCTAGCTATCTATTAGCTCTCTATTAGTTAGCTAACTATCTATTTGAGTTACTTCCGGGTTGGGTGAACGCTGGTGCGTGCGGCTGCCGCTGCTCATTAACAGAAAAACTTGACTGTAAAGTGACTTTGAGAGTTTTGAAAGGCGCTTATGAATGAAATGTATTATTAGAATTATAATATATAAATACAACGTAGCTGACTTATCAGAGGAATGAAAATACATATTTTTTGCGCCTGTTTCAGAGTCGCACTATTAATGAGAAGCTTTCTAGATGTTAAACTCCGGTAAAGTACTTTTTAAATGTTGTCGCTTTACAACTTAGCTACCATTAACCCCTCCCCTCCATTGCCGTTCACTTCACACGCCAAGCAATTACCTCGCCGATAATGCGGCGTGCTCAACAAATGTGCAAATGTGAATTTCCTGTAATTACTGCCGAGCTTTTTACGTGTAATCGGAAAGTGCCGAGGGGGTCAAACTGGGCACCGGTGATTTTGTCTGAAGGAGGGTTCTTGTTTTCACCCTGTTTTAATTGTCCTGATGAGAGAGAGAGTGGTCGGGTCCGGGGTGGGCGGGGTTACGTTTTGTTTAGCAGAGGTCAAGATTGACTCTTTTGTTCCCAAAAGCACGGACGGAATGCCGTCTAATGGAATAAAATGACCGGCTCTCAACGGTAATATAGTTTAGGACGGATCTGGAGTGCAGCCATAATTAATTTGAGGGGAACGCTGTCCACTGAAGCTCTTTGGGATCCTTTTTTAAATCAATTTAAATCAACTCATTCACTGCCATTCACGAATTTATTCGGGATTTGAAACTATGACGTAGAGCGCCATTCCCAAATTTTTTTAGGGTTTAGTTTTTTCTTGTTTGGGTGCCGATAAAGTGCTCTCCAGACCTCTGGCATTGTTTTTCCCTTCCACGAGGGAGTACCATTTCCCTTATTTCCATGTTAGCGCTTTGTTACAGCTTTAGCTGTTGTTAAAGCCCTATATAAACCAATATGTATGTACTGCATTATATTTTTTTGTCACGGTTTGCATGGTGGTGATGGTGGTGGATCCCCAAAAAGCAGGCAGAAGGGAGCCGCAGGGTGTAATTGACAAATTGTATTAAATAAAGTCAGCAGGAACTAAATCTGACAGGGTGAAGCAAACACATACAATGACCTGAGAACTATTGGTCGTGCCGGTAGTCCTTTTAACTCCAACTGATTGGAACGACCAACACCAATGCAGGTGCAGGCGGGGCCGACAGCGCCACCCGTTGGTCGCCAACCAGATTGTGACAATTTTGGACAGTCGCCCTCATTTCAAGCTCCAAACGTTTTTTGATGAAAGAAGAGAGTCTAAGGTTTCTTACGCTGCATTGAATTTTTATGTAGTCCTAAAACTCAATATTTTATAGGTCCTGGAATTTGAGTGACAATGACAAAAACCCCGGCACTGGAGTGGATACAGTTTTGCACATGTCAGGCAGTGAATGAGTTAAAAACTGTCAATCGCAAACAGTCTGTATGAATTTTTCGATTTTCTTCACCTTTTGTCTTTGTGTGGGCCTAGCGTCCGATAATGCCAATTGGACTAAAAATGCTTACTTGTTCAGTCCCTCGAATGCATTATTCTTTTGGATCATCCCCTCCAGTGGAGATTAGTTAAATTAGCTGTGAAGAGCAATGACTCATGGGACTGTGCATGTTTGGTGCAGATAATTGCGGGGCTTGTGTGTGCCACTATCTGGCACCCGCCGTGGTACAGCAGGTGGGCTGGCGCTTGGGAGAATGCCTATCCGACGACACATCTGGTTGGAATCTTTTCTTTAGTCGTCCTCAAAATGGACCTGCGAAGCCACTGTGCCAACAAAAAAAATGACTTCAGCTCAGTTGGAAATAGTCAACACTCCATGTGTATCAAACATGGTAACTAACGTAAAGTCAAGGTCTGTGATTTAATCACTAGGATCAATTCAATCGTGTTCACTTGTCAGGATGAATTTTCTAGGGGCTTTCGTAGTTGATGTGTACTGCTAGCATGAACAACATGACCGCAAAATGGTCGAAACAACTAAAATGGGTTCCTCAATGTTCTTCACCTGAAAAACGTCATAGTCCAACAAATAAAAACTCCTATTTGATCAAAATACTCAACCAATATTTCTCCAAGATCTCAAAACCTTTCGGTCTCGCTCACTCAGTAGGGCAGCCAACAGTTTTTAGGAAGATACACAAGCATATATAATAAGTCCTTGAGGGGATGGCAGTCCATGACCGGACTCTGTAATGTCCGTTGGTAGCTATGGTGGGCGTCGGTCACCAAACAAATAAACAGATCGACAGGGGTTCTGACTTCAGAGAGGGATGTATTTATGGTGCTCATTACCTCTGCCTGTTAAACACGACTCATTGTGCTTAATTGCTCTCCAAAGATATCACGAAATGTTCTATCTTCGCTCCTACGTCTGACAACACAGTATTTGGTGAGATCCACTGTGATGTCTTCAGGTATTTCAGTTAAAAAATTAATCAATAAACTGCGACGTTGAAAAAGTTGCGATTCATAATCCAGACAATATGGTTCTCCATCTAACCAGGTTTTGTGCATCCTCATCTCTCACACCAGCGACCTTCATGTCCTCTTTGAAAACATCCACAGACCTCCTCTTAGGTCTTCTTCTTGGTCTCCTGCCTGGCAGTTCAAGGTTCAGCATACTACCTCCGATATATCTGGCCTCTCTGACTTTCTCTCCAAAGCCTCTAATATGAGTTGTCCCTCATTCCACCTTCTTTATCTATTCTCCCTGTATCATCACTCTTGTACTTAGATCACTCTCATTCAAACACATATATTCTGTCTTGCTGCGACTGATCTTCATTCCTCTCCTTTCCAAGGCAAACCTCCACCTCTCTAGTTTCTCCCCCACCTGTTCCCTGTTCTTTTTTGCTAGCATGGTATGATCCATAAAAAACATGTAAATATTCACGTGACTAGGCTGCCGTTGCCTAAAATATTCCATTTTCTTTTGATTCAACTGCGAATACACGTTCAAAGTAACAAAGCACACGACCTTGCCCGTATGTGTTATTGTCTGAAAGTTGCTTCACGTAGAAAAGCAGATGTTGTTCAAACTCTCGGCAGAGGTTATACAAGAGCTAATTAGGTGGCGCTCTGTGGCGTCTCGCCCAACTGACAGTTACAAGGGGGGGGGGGTTTGGAGCCGTAGCGTTGTATACTCCTGGAAAGCCGGCCATAATTCATCATTAGGATATCAGAGTCCAGGTGCAGATGAGAACTGATAGAGGCTGGCAGCTAGGCAAGTCAGAGCACTCGAAGAAGAAAATCTTATCCCGCGGACAATTCCCAGGTCACGGCCACGGTAATTGAAATAATTTTGCCCCCGAAACGTTCTTTAATCACTGACAATCACACAGGCCGAGGGGTATTAAATTGAAGAACGCCAAAGTCTGATTACATCTGCCACATTTAACTGCCCCTGCTTGCCCTGTTGTAACTTTCTTTACTTTGCCGCCAGGTTATAAATCCGGACACCCTGGTATCACTGGAATTTATCCCACTCTGAGAGTAAATCCAAATTACGGACAAGTTGTTTCAGGAAAATAGACTAAGCTAAGCGCAATCCCATTAAAGAAAGCTAAAAAAACTGGCCATGTTGAGATGCTACAAATCATTTGTCTGTTATTAACCCTGAGCCTGTAATTATGCAGATTAGCATAGATTTTCCTTGGATGCCTGGAAGTGGGATCCAGGGGTTGTTCTCGGCGTGGCAGGCGGACGAGGGAACGGCCATGCATTACTGAACTTGCCACATTCATCATGTTGACTGATGGCACGGAAAGTCGGTCCCCGGGTCCCAGTGGTTAATGTAGTGGGTAATTAACTGTCATTTGCCTAGTAATAGGCCGATGATCAATGGTTTGTGAGGAAACAAATTCTAATCCGCAAGCTGATGAATGCACGCGGAGACCGGGGCAATTCAAATGGTGGGAGGGAAGGCAAAGATGGAGATCGGGTTAACGTCGCGGATGGAATTGAAAAAGGCTCGTGGAACACACCCACGAGTAATAAGTCATCATAAAAATACGGCTAGCGATGCTAATCCAGTTGTGTTAGTTTTTTTCTCTTCCTAAATTGATATTCGGCACTTTCTACATTATGATTTGAATTGTTTCACTTTGCAGTTTTATATACAGTAAAGTCTCGTTATATCGATATTCAAGAGAGTCCGAAAAAATATTGATATAACCGGGACTATCGATATATCCGACCCTGTTTGCATGTAATTTTCTCCTTGCGTGCATAGAAATAGTATCGATATAACCGGGACTATCGATATATCCGATATCGATATAACGAGACTTTACTGTATATCCAAAGTCCGGCTCAGGGGCCAAATGTGGTCCGTGGTTAATTTTCATCTGGCCCACAGGCTCCATCATAAAATCAATAACATGTGGCCCGCATGTAGAATTAATACATTGGGCAGTAGCCTGCGTGTGCTAAGTGCTCTCTAATCTTGAGGCTCAATTAAGAACAGCAAATTATCTGAAATCAAATCGCTGAAATTAACTCATTCACTGCCATTTCCGAATTTATTCGGAAATTGTAAATATGACGTTGAGCGCCATTCCCGAATTTGTTCGGGTTTAGGTTTTTCTTCAGGGACTGTCGATAAAGCGCTGGTCAGACCTCTGTCAGTGTTTTTCCCTTCCATGAGGGGGCAGTATTTGCATTTTGTCCATGTTAGCGCTTTGTTCCAGCTTGAGCTGTTGTTAAAGCACTATATAAATCAATATAGATGTATTGTGTTGTATTGTATTTTGGACAACCACCTCCATTTGAAGCTCAGATAACTCCAGACTCATTTAACTTAGGAATTAACTCTTTTTTTCAGATGAAAGAAGAGAGTCTACAGTCCACATTTTTCCTATTTTGGCGTGAACCCCAACTGATAAATATATATAATCCCTTGCAAGATGCGGCATTCACACTATCGTGGTAATGAGCGGAGTGTCGTCATGTTATTTATTTATTTTTTTGACACGTTTAGTTCGCCAAAGCCGAAACAATCCATTTGGCATGGCACCGCTTGTGCACTCGCGAAGGGAGTCGAGTGCCTCGTAGGCTGCGATCTGGTTTTGGGGTCCACTGGGCTAAAAAGCCTTGTGGAATAATTTAATTGGTATCTGGTTTGTTTTTTTGTTTTTTTTACTCGCTCTCGGACCCAACTCATCAAATAGGTACCACTGAGCCGTACCGGAGTTGTAATACATAGCGAACGCCTTCTGACCGACAATACGAGGTATTGAGCACTGACTGCATCAATACCCTTTCAAATTTCAGATTTGCGGAAGGGCATGAATTTTAATTTGAAGGGCGGGATCGCCAAGCCCTTTTTAAATATACATGCTGTCTTGTCAGCCGTGGATATTAAGTGTATGTCAAACCAGCTACTTCACATTGTTATCCCGTAGCTTTCGAGGGCTAACAGGCAGCTCTAGGAAGACTACCAGAAACGTATTTATTTCTGACCAATAATAATAATAATAATACATGTCATTTCTAAGCGCCTTTCAAAACACAGTCACAGGATCAGTTTTTCTGTGGGTGAGCAGCGCTCACTCAACCCGGAATAACTCAGTTAGATAGCTAATAGATAGCAAATCGATAGCTAGCCAGGTAGCCATCTAGATATCCAGCCAGATAGCTAGCTAGACAACCGGCTAGATAGCTAGATAGCCAGACAACCAACTAGAAGCAAAGCAGCTGTCCATTAGTGACAAATTGAGAGATCCATCGGGATGCTAATTGTCCATTTTAATGTGGATGACATTGCTAAATGAAAACCCAATTCTGTTCATCCATCCATCCATCCATCCATCCATCCAATTTTTATTCATAAATTGGTTATCTCATCTCAACAACACAGACTGATGGAATGCACATCACACACCATTTTCAAATTATCTAATAATAATTAATAAATAACGTCCGGGGCTAAACGTATTGAATCGCGGTCTTTGGGTCATCGGCGCGCAAAGCCGTCATCCTCCGGTTACGTGCGATCTCGCTCCTTAGAATTCATTACGAGCAAAACCGCGCTTAATTTGCCCCCGTCCCCCGAGAACCATTAGCGTCCGTAACATCAAAACTGGCAGAGCGGCGAAAGACGAGTGGCAGGTACGCGCCATCCATCTTTTCTTTCCCAAAGGGTGAAGTAGGCCTTTCCCTGGGTCCCCGCTTTTCAAGTGTGTTTGCCCACACCGCGCTGCCACCGTCCGAAAAATGGTCATCAGACTCGAGGATTGCCTCCGCTGAGATTGTTGGAAGAAGGGTGGGGGGAGGGGTCGAGAAGCAAATGTATGTGTTGTCCCCGCAAGCGAGCGTACGCCGCAAGGCGACGTTGAATCATTTAACGCGGTGGTTAATGTAGCACGTAGGTACCAAATGAATTATGCAGCAAACAAGTGAATGAGAAGCAGCCAGGAGGTCTGTTCAAGAATCTGGGGGGGGGGGGTCTTTTGGCTTCTCATTTTCTTTTCAATGAGTGTTTTTACCCTCCCAGCCACCTCCCCCCAACCCCCAATAAGCACATCCATCACCGACGCAAGAAAAATGCTGCTCACAGGCTAGAAAACATGATCAAAGATTTAATTTCGCCGCCGCGGTCTCAGAGTTTAGAATGATGGCTTTAAAAAAATCTTGGAATCAAATTAGAACTTTAATCCCAACCTCTTTTTTTAGGGGGGAGGGGATACTTTTTCCCCTTAAGGAAATATGGCAATGGAAATAATAACTTTTAGGGTCAAACTCTTGTCATTGGAAAACTTTCTGTGCAGGGATATTTGTGAGGCAAAAGAATCACAGAATTCAATCCAAAAGTTTGAAGTATTTTAGACCTTGATGTCACTGACTTCCAAGTCAAGCTTTGGCCGCAATTGTTCAGGATTTCACTTAAATGACGCCTAATCCCGAGCGGAAAGTATTTTGGTATTAATTGCGGCCAGCAAACGAAACGGGGAGTAGTAGCGAGGATAGAGAATCTTTGAAAGCAAAGTAGTGCGTAGACACTAGTTTGTAGGAGACAGTGTTTGTGAACTAAGCGGATTTTTAGTACTAACGCCGGAGATTGAGAGTATGAAACTCAAAACCGTTTTGATACAATCTGACGGGCAGAAAACGTAAAACCTCACAATTACCTTCCATCATTTATGATCCGTGAGACTTGAAGAAAATGATTTGGGTTAGTTGAAGACAAGGACATTCACCCCTGCGTAGTAAGCGACGTCTTGTCGTGACTTTGCCCGTGCAGCACAATACAAACCGGCTCTTTTCGGCGCTAGCGCACATGCTCGTTATCTCACGCTGAATTTATCGTATCTGGCTTTTTCTTGTTTTTTTTTTCAGATCAATTACCATTCTTGGTAAGGAGAGAAGTCATCATTTCATCCATTTCGTACAAGCGCCTTTTGGTCATACACGTTTGTGATGAGATAACGCAGATGTATCTAAATTTAGAGGGCTCAAAGGAAGAGGGACAATTCTTTTAATTAAATCCGTAATAATCCACGGGAATAGACCTTCTTTTGTTTTTCACCTCGCCGGCCGCCACGTTGCCGGCAATATCCTTCATTGTCTCAAGGTGTGTTTGACAGTGGGCCCTTAATTCCGGAGGTATTCATGAGGGCGCAATTTATCTGCTTCCCCGTGCCTCTGGGAAACATACTTTCTGAAGGTTAATAAACAACCCTGCATATCCCGAGCCCCCGAGATCATTTATCAGATTGTGATCTCTTACAGACTCTGAGAGTGGCATGCCGTTTTATCATTTTAACAACGATGGCTAAAAGTGCCCCAAGAAGTCTGGCTTAATAGGTTATTTTGTTATATGATTTTCCTTATCAGATTCCTTTCTCCCTTGTAGCCCGGTCGAGGTTGCTGTGTAGTAACAGCCCTGAATCCCTAATGAATACTCCCATTAAAGTCCCTGGAGCAGGCAGAGAAATAATAGGGTCCTCCCTGGGCAGTTGCGGAAGCCATGTCCCATCTATTTCAAAGGCACAAGCTGTGGTCCTGTGTTTTTATTTTCTAAAAAAAATGTTTTCATGCTTTGGCCAAGCCAATTTTCGGTCCTATGCTGATACTAGTTCTTCAAATTTCGCATAATAAAACAAAGAAAAGTATGCTATGTATGAAAAAGAAATACCGCTGAAAGACATCAGAGTAGCGGCTAGCTACTGTAGTGCTCTTAGCTTTGTGTCGACAGGTATTACAATACTCACAGAAAAATCTGTGTTTGCAATTGGGATTCATGTTAGCAAGTGGATTCCAAATGCCCTTACCAGATTTTCCGCACTATAAGGCACACCTCAAAGAGTTTCATTTTTCTCCAAAGCAACAACCCGATGCGCCTGATTTGTGGATCACCATTGAGATTTATTGGATGTAGTATTTTAAACGTTCTGTAAAGCGCTTTTGTAACAGTTGTAGTATTTGTGAAGGCTTGCTCTAAATGAAGCTGTATTGTATTGTATTGTATTGTATTGTATTGTATTCACTTTAGTGTAGCACCGTTTTATGGATGCATAACACAAACGCTATCATTGCTTCTAAAATTGCTTCTTAAAGCAGTGCGCCCTATATCTGAAAACAATTTTGAGGCCATTCAAAATGCGCCTTAAAATCCGAAGTGCCTTATCGTGCGGAAAATATGGTCCTTGAATTTTGTTTCACCGAAAAGGCATCATGGTCCTACAAATGAAAAATGTGGGCTTACGGAGAATTCCAGGATGGTTTTGGGGCTTTGGTCTGGTAATTGCATCTTTCCTTGGTCATACCAGTTAGCTAGTGTAAAGCTAATCTGCTTCCTCCTAATCTGTTCTGGTGCCTTATGTAACATAGCCATAGAAAAATGTGTCTAATCGTCATATCTACAAAATACCCAAAAATTGGTGTTACTCGTTCGTGCGCTTGGTATTTGTTCCGTGACGTCTGTTGTGTCACGGTAGCGACCATTTTGAAAAATATACATTGGGTTTGAGGTCGTTGTTGGAGCTCCATCCTGATCCCGCATATTGAGTGCAGTGGTTGATTCGCCTGACTTGATTGCGATTTCACTTCCCACTTGGATGACGACCCTGAACAAAATAAGTGAGATGGAAAATGGATATCATAAAACTGTAGTTTATGAATGTGAAAGTGCGTGCAATTTTTTTTTCAACATTTTGATCAGTGTCATCAATGCTTTTTTTCATACGGCTATAAAAATAAGTACGCCGCTCAGGTTGGAATAGGAAGTCTCAAAATTTGCTCATTCTTTCATTGAGTGAAATCTTTGATGTGCCAAAGACTCCATCTATTTAACGGCTGGTGTTTATAAACACCTGCACAAACAAAAGTAACGCTGATGCTATCAATGGGCGAGTGCAGTCAATAAAGCTGTATGCAAGCACAAAGCCGGCTTTCGCAGCGTAATAATCCATAGCGGGAAACAAAGTCACGACTTTGCTCATTTCTCGTCCATCTTTCGAGCGTCTGAGTTTCACACTTCCACTTTTATCGACACTAATGGTAGGCGTTTGATCTGGCGCAGGTTGTTTGGCGTGACGGGGAACTGCGCGGCCTGCAGCAAGCTAATTCCAGCCTTCGAGATGGTCATGAGAGCCAAAGAGAACGTCTACCACCTGGACTGCTTCGCGTGCCAGCTCTGCAATCAGAGGTGAGTGATTGAACACCGCTGAACTAATGTCTCTGTCTCTCTAACTCTTGCCTGTATCTGGCCAAACGGCTGCTCGGGGAAGAGCGATTGAGGCGTAGTAACCCAACTGATGATTCGTCACTCTAACAAGTGACCAGTGAGATACCCCGACGGATGTGGGGATGATGATCTTGTTGTACGACTGTAAATTTTGGGTCCAGGCAAAGCTCGTGAGGCACCATCTCTTCCATCAGTCTTCATTATTGACAGTCTAACCAAATCCCAAAGGTGGTCAGATCTTCGACCAGTGGTTCTTAATCTTGTTGGAGGCATCGAACTCCACCAGTTTCATATCAGAATCAGAATCATCTTTATTGCCAAGTATGTAGAACACACAAGGAATTTGTTTCCGGTAGAACACGCTGCACTAGTATCGTTGTCAAAAAACTGCTAAGTGGCACTATACAGTTCCATTTTGGCTACTGTTGAAAGAGTTCAAAGAGTTAATGGCTTGGGGGAAGAAGCTGTTTAAATGTCTGCTGGATTTGGTGCGCATGGATCGGTAGCGCCTGCCTGAGGGGAGTAGCTGGAAAAGGTGGTGGGCAGGGTGCGGAGGGTCCAGTAGGATTTTCCGCGCCCTAGTTTGGATTCTTGCAGTGTGCAAGTCCTCGAGAGTGGGTAGGGCGGTGCCAATGATTTTTACCGCCGTCCTAACTGTCCGTTGAAGTCGGATTTTGTCCATTTTTGTGGCGGCCCCGAACCAAACGGTGATGGAAGAACACAGGATGGATTCGATGACAGCCGTGTAGAAATGTTGCAGCACCTCCTGTGGCAGGCCATGCTTCTTTAGCAGCCTCAGGAAGTACATTCTCTGTTGGGCCTTTTTCAGGATAGAGTTGGTGTTGACCTCCCATATGCTCATTCACCGAACCCTTCTTCCAATGACTGTGCCTACTAACTGCAGACTAGACTGAGCGGTGGACCTCTGTGACAGAGGATCCACCGAACCCCTGGGACCGACTCACCAAACCCCTAGGGTTCGATCGAACCCAGGCTAAGAACCACTGTCTTAGACCATAGTTCTGCCTTACCAGAGCCAACAGTGCATACGACCTATAAGACACAAAAGAACCTTACTCTCTCCGTCAACGGCATCTGCGCACGCCGGACACACCGCCCATACTAAAAGGCAGCAGACCTGGTTACGCACAATTAGCACTCGGTTGTTGTCTTGCCACTTCAGCCCGCTGCACAAGACAGCTTCTCCTAATAGAAGCAGTCAGCTAATCTTCATCAGCTAGACCGAGGCAGACCAACTCTGCTCTCCCGCATTAAAAGCCACTTAAGCGTGGGGCAAATCTTTCTTTTTACATTACGGCGGTTGATGAACTGGTGAATAAAATGGACGTTTGCGCGTTTCGCACGGTCCGCCGCGGTCTCGCCGGGTGCCATTTAGATGCCCATCACAATTTTTGACGGAGTCTGGTCACGGTTTATGGTGTGGCGCCGGATTTAATTGAAGCTGTTCATCAGCTCGGTCTTTTTTAGCCTTGCGGTTTGCTACTAGATTTTTTTAATACGGTGAATATACATTAAAAAAATATCTATTTTCACATTGATTGGTCCTTTCATTGATATAATTCCGCTCTTTTAGTCTACTCTTGTCCGTGCTACACATTGATTTCATTCATTAGTCAAACGGCATCAGAAATACATTCATTCTGGTAAAAATTTTGAAGGGACAAGGTCAAAAGTCCGACAAAGTGAACAGGCAACTTTCTTGACAGGTTCAAATACTTCACGTAAATTACACGTGAAAATCAGATGACAATAAAGAAGTTGATAAGAATAAAATTAGTGGTAACCTTGTCAGTGTCCACATCCAAGCCCGATTTTATCTTGTCAAAGTCTGAGAGTTCAATTGGACTCATTTGCTACTCTATTGCAACATTCCAACTCCTCTCAGTTGTTTAGGTAGCCTTTGTTGCAGAGTTAACACGTTGAAGTTATTCAAAATGCTCAGCATTTATCGCGTGATTAATCGAAGTGACCTTCAGCAAATTGCTCTCAGCTCTCTCGGGATCTCACTTTTCCTGAATAGTTTATCTGCCTTGTTTCGGATAGCCTGAAAATGGGCTCCTTGCGCTTTGTTTGGCATACCGATCTCGCTGCTAGCTTTGTTTCACTAGCACCGACTCTGTCCCCTCTCATTGCCCGGTCTCAAATAAACACGAAAGGACCTGTCCCAAGACATCCCCTCCCTCTCTCATCTCCCCTTCCATTGACGCCCCCCCCCCAACCCCACCCCCATCCGACAGGCCCTTCAATAAAGCAATCTAATCCATCTCGCAAATGGCCCAGAGATTTCTCTGCGAAACCTCGTTGGAAAATGTGAAATCTGATAAGCAGAGCGGGCGATCGGCGGGGTCGGTAAGGGTCAGGCGCTGTAATTATCCCTCGCTCCTCCGGGTCAGCCACCGCCCAAATTGACGTTTGAAGGTTGAATTGCTCCAATCACGTATGAACATTCAGTCTCCCGTTTTATCAACCCGTGTCTTCATTGTGGGCGCATTCAAACTACCCGAGAGAACTCGGGAGCCGGTGATTATTCTGATTCCGTCACCGTTCGACTCCAATAGTCATTGCCTTGCTCTGCTATTAAAGAATCCTTGGTTAAGCGATTGGCCAATTAGCGCACGCGAGCGAGTGATCGTGACCTTTTCTGTTTTATCGCCATTGCTGTCAACTTGACAGCAGTCTCCGTATCGCCGCGAAGACAAAGCAATGTGCGATCGACGGGAAAAGAAGCCTCACCGGTTATCTGGCATGACCGTTCGTTTTATCCTTCCACTCCCAGCATGACTTTGAAATGTTAGCGAGCAAAGGGGACTGACTACCCACTTGTCTCTGGTCCATCAGTGAAAATATAGGATCCGACATCCGCCCTGATTCCTCCTGTCTGCACCCAATGCGGCCTCACTCCGTTAAACCAAACATAAATCTACCATTGTGACCTTCCCAATCGCCCGAGCCCGTTACTCTCCCCCTTACCTGAGCGGCAGCAAGGGAAACGGCGGACCCCGAAAGGAACAGGCGACTGCTTCCGAAAAAAGGTTGTTGGGAATAAGGAAGGCGATATGAGCCTCCGTCTAGCAAGCAGTTAGCCACAGATCAGCCGTGGGGGACAGTTAATCGATGAGGCTGTCGTCCGGCCTCATCATCTAGCCAGTGCTGGCCCAATTTCCCCCTGATGAGCTGGAGGCCACAGTCTGGGGAGGCTGGAGGAAGGTTAGAGCAAAGAAGAGCAGGATGTGTGACAGTGTAGGCGAAGGTCAGCGCTGATAAGGGGTTGGGGTGGCGGGGTAGGAGTTCCATAGTTGAGACTTTGGAAGGAGAGATTTACGCCAATTGCAAAAGCTCAGCCACGGGTACCTTGTATGTCATGAGTCAGGCTTGTTAGACAGGGGCCTAATAGGCAATAAGGGACATAGTTGTCACGTTGTGTATGATTGGTGTCGAGAACCGGGAGCCTGCACTGGGGAAGTCGACTCGCAGAGCACAAATCTTGAGATACTCGACGGTGGGGTGGAAAATAGGATTCCGAACCATGTAAATCGACAAAGATGGATGACCTGCAACTTGTTGACAGCAGTTATTATAGTGGACAAAAGAGTTAAAAATGATTTTATCATTCATAGAAGCTAGGTTAGCATGTTAGCTTAATGGATAACATTATGGTTGGAACCTCTCGCGGTGTCAGTGACTCTGCTCTCACATTCACTCAAATGCTCCGAAAGTGATCGAAACCACATTTCGCCAACCCAATGACTAATAGCTCTTAGCATACCGCGAGCATCTAATGACAACAGAGGGACACGGTCCCGTTTGTAAGGCTGGCTACTTGTGAACCCTAACTACATGTGGCAAGGTGCTCATTACCCCCCCCCCCCCCCCCGTTCCCTTATTTGAGTGGAAAACGGCTACTCTAGTTAACACGCGCCTCTGGGGCATCTAGCTGCCATCGCAATGCATCTTTTAAGTGTGTGCCTGTGGAAGCCATTTTCACATACACGCTCCCTACAACAAGAGGTCTCTAAAGACTCATTAGTCACATTCACCTCTCGGTAAAGAGTGGGAAGAAAGTGAAAGGGAGATATGAAGAAAGCGTCGGAGGACGAGGAGTTAGCGACACGGTTAGCATCTGTTAGACGACGGATCGTAATACGAATACAACTAAGCGTAGAATTGTATGAATGATGTCAAGGGACTTGTTTCATGAGGGTCATTAGTAAGAAGTATTTTTTGGGGAATGATTGGATTTGGAACGTCTATCAAACGGTGCTCAAATTGCAATACTAACGCAAAGTTGCTACAGTTGCTGTTAGCACCAAATGGGTTGTTATTCATGTTTTAAATTGCAGATACAGCAAACCGTCTTCCATGCTACCGACACTAATAGAATCGTGGAAAGTATACACGGCTATTGTTAGTACCAGGAAGTGGAAATAGTCAGAGGGGGTGACTTGGGGGTTGGGGGTTGAGGGGGGGGGGGGGGGGGGGCAAAACGGCCTCTATTAGACACCTATGATGGGCCGCCGGTGTAATATCCTCATCAAAATTGGCGCGCATGTGTCACATACGCTGTTGACATTTCACCGGGCGGAAACAATTTGTCTGTACGAAATAGGGGCGAGGAAACGAGGGTGGGGGAGGTGAAAATGGGGAGAAACAATTTGACTGGAGGAGTGAAGGAGTGCAAAAAAAATACAAAAAAATTGAAATCACACACAGGTTGACATGAGGTCATTACAAAAGTGGACACAGTGTAAGCAGAAATATAATAGAGTTGAAAGGTGTTTATTTTCAAGTAGCATGTGAAAAAAATATTTGATATAAATTTTTTATATAAAATATATTTTTATATTTTTTTTATAAAAAATATATTTTTATATTTTATAGAAAAGTATTTTGTGCATTTTAACTCATTCACTGCCGGATGATGTGCAAAAATGCGTCCACTTCAGTGCCAGGGTTTTTGTCATTGTCACTCGAATTCCAGGACCCCCAGAATATTGAGTGTTAGGACTACATAAACATTTTATACACCATAAGAAACCTTAGACCCTCTCATTTCATCAGAAAAATAGTTAATTCCTAAATTTTATGGCTCTGGAGTTATATGAGCTTGAATTGAGGGATCATGTCCAAAATACAATGCAATATAAACCTGCTCACTCCTGCCTGCTTTTTTGGGGATCCACCACCATCACGACCATGCAAACCGTGACAAAAATCCAATGCAGTACATACATATTGATTTATATAGCGTTAAAACAACAGCTGAAGCTGGAACAAAGCGCTAACATGCAAATAATGGAAATGCTACACCCTCATGGAAAGGAAAAACATTGCCAGAGGCCATGACCAGCGCTTGATCTCACCCAAAAAAGAAAAATAACAAACCCAGAACAAATTTGGGAATGACGCGATACGTCATAATTTCAATTTCCGAAAAAAATTGTGAATGGCAGTGAATGAGTTAAGGTGATTCCGAAGATTGATTTGGTTGTGTTATGCATCCACTAGATGGTGCTGTGCTAATAGGAATACAATACAATTTAAGAAGATTCACCCGTATAGAAGTTGTATCGCATTATAAGTGAGAAAATGTATCGCATTCGGATATAGGCGCTGATGCAAAACATGCAAACAGGGTATACGAAGTATATAAAAATATCGATATAACGAGACTAAATTGTCAACATTTTTGCCGAACTCGAGATGACCAAGATGATGCTAGGCTATACGATGTTTAGATCCACTTTCACTGTGAGACTAATAAAGGCATATCCAATCCAATCCAATCCAAAGACAGGTAGTGTAACGGTTGATTTCACTTGAGATCAGTTTGAAACGCAGACCTTCATAGATTTTTTTGTTAAATCATTATCATCCCATCCTTTTGCCGTTTTTTTTTCCCCAAAATGCACTGGGTCTCACCTTGTGTTAATTGGTCCCAAACGGGATGGAACAAATCATGCTTTCAATCTGCCCTCCGGCACTGAATCCACACAACCAAACATGTCAGGTTACACAAGCCACCGCGTGGCTGCCAGCTATGAATTCTATATTCTTTGTATTCGTTGAAAGTCAAACAAGAGGAAAAAGCCACCCCCCACACCCCCAAAACCCCCACTCTTGTACCCTCTGGTAAACACTGGCACCGGTGTTCGCTGACCTTGTCCAACCCGAAGGGAGATAAGCGAACCTCAGGACAAGTCAGTGAGCGCTGCCTCTCGTTCGACATAATCTCCACTTGGCGCCGCGCTGAAAGGTCAAAAATAACCGTAGCCCCGCACTGCACCACACAAAAGGTGGGCTAACATCGACCGGTGGAAGGAAAGTAAACAACTAACCATCAACTGGGTGATGTTTCCCCAAAGTTCCTTCAAGCTAAAGGGATTTTGGCACAATGCTAGCTCCTGAAAACGAGCTAGCACGGTAGCCTCCGCTAGCCTACAGCTAGCCGTTAATGACCGTTTCCTCTTCCTTCTTCACCGTTCTTCTCCCTCAGGTTTTGCGTGGGAGACAAGTTCTTCCTGAAGAACAATATGATCCTGTGCCAGACCGACTACGAAGAAGGCCTGATGAAGGAAGGCTACGCTCCTCAGGTCCGCTGACCTTCAGAATTCGATGGAAGACAGAAGAATGGGAGAGGACTGATGAAAAAGCTTGCAATCACACAAACAAAAAATGCACTTTCATCACTTTCCTGTCCCGGCTCCTGTCGCGTATGTGTACATAAACAAAGCTTCATCTGGAAGAGGTACTCGATTGTACAGAATAGCCATACAGAGTGACCGATAAGTATTGCCGTTTTCCTCTCGGCAAGAAAAAAAGATAAAATAAATACACTGGCCGCGGAATAACCCAAAAAGGAAGTTGTTGGACAGTTGTTGGACATTTGTCCCCTTTTACGACAAAAGACTTGGAGTTCCAACTACTTGAATCAAAAAACGGAGGTATTATCAATCAGTGTATCTTTGGAATAAACACCTTTTTACTGGATGTTGTAAAATTGTAAACAAAGGAGCTTGAAAGACAAAAAAGAATAATTTAATACTTGTGTGAGTGTGTCAATTACTCTTTATTTTCATTTTTATTGTTTTTGTTGGAGTTTTGTATACAGTGATACGTCGGCTTTCGAACACTTTAGCGAACGAACATTTCGCCTTACAAACGTTAAATTCGCAAGCAGGACACACACAGCAGTGAGCAGGGGGAGGGGTTACAGAAACAAACACACACACACACGAAATGGAAATGACAAAGCTTGAAACAAAAAAAAACAATAGTGAAATGGTGTGAAAATGGCGAGAAAACAGTGACATTTGGACTCGTTTCAACTTTATTGATAGTTCAAAGACAGAGTGCAGACTGCAAGGTTAAAATATCCCATCAATCAGGCTGCACAAATATCCCGCACAAGCCATTTGTACAATTTGAAGAGAATATACAAGCAAGGGAACCAGCTATTAATGAAGTTTCTAGTGTGTCTGCCTGCATCTGTTGCTGTTGCAATATCACAACTTTTAAGATGTACAACCCAGAGGCCCTTGAGACACTTTATGCAAAAAGCACTCCATTCCATCAAGCTGACAACGACCATCTCATCTCATCTCATTTTCCGTACCGCTTATTCCTCATTAGGGTCGCGGGGGTTGCTGGAGCCTATCTCAGCTGTCTTCGGGCACGAGGCGGGGGACACCCTGAATTGGTTGCCATCCAATCGCAGACAACGACCATCACAAAGGTAAATAAAACGACTTTATTATACAGTCCAGTTTATTTCTTTAATTACAATACCATAACACATTTATTATACACAAAATAAGGTATATTGTGTGTAGGTTTATGGCTTATTTAGTCAAAAATTGTGTTTTATGGGTGACCTGGGAACGGATTATTCTCATTTTAATGGTTTCCTATGGTAAATTAATGTTTAGAATACACACTTTGCACCTTACACACACTTTCTGGGGACCAATTAAGTTCGTAAGCCAAGGTATCACTGTACTGCTATTCTCCTGAAAGCAGCAGTGGTGAGGAAGGGGCAGTAAAAGAGGCCAAAAGTCAAAATGATGTCAAAGTTCAACTGAACAATGAAAAATCGCTGAAATATTGACGATCGAAAAACGACGGAATCAAGTCACCTAGCAGTATGTATTTGGAATCCTGTTTTATTTTTATTTATTTTTTTAATGTGAAATTATGTTATTAAGTATTTATTAAACTTTGCATTGGTAAACCAGAGATTACGTTAATGGAGGTCGGTTGTAGCTAGTTAGCAAAATGACCCTGGAATCATTTGCTTCATTTACAGTCGATTTATTTATTGAAGCGCTTCTGGATTTGCCGCCGTTCAACGCGCTAATACTTGAATGCAATTGGCTTCTCTTCATTCTTGAATCTGTAAAATATTAATGTACATAAACCAAAAAACGCAAAAAAAAAAACGAATATTTCCTTTTTGCTTGCCTACTGTACAATTCTTTTTTAAGGTATCATCCAGCATGAGATGTTTATTTTTAGGACGACGCTTGTAAATACTGTAATTGTAATAATTTTAAGCACAAATGTAATACAGTTTTATTGTGTTTCATGCTCGTTTTGGTGTCTTTTATTTTTTTTCCTGTCATTTCGCCACAGGGCGCTAAAAAAAAAGAGCATCCGTTCAACCGGTTGACAGGAGAAATTGATATCTGGAGATTTTTATACTTTTCGAGTCATTTTGGAGGCCTTATGTTTGCCGGAGCTGCTGAGGTTAAGTATGTAGCTCAAGGGCATAGCATTAGATGTAAATCAAGCATCAGGAGGGGAAAAAAATGCAGTTTTCTCTTGTCTATTTCGCTAACCAACAGAGCATGTTGCCGCTTGATGATATATGACTGATTTGAAGCGCAATCGGTTGCTCAGTTTGTTGTCATTGACGCTTTGGGGTGGGGTGGGAAGGAAAAAGAAAGCCTCGCTTAATGCAAGATACCCGCTAAAATTGCTAAGTTAAAATGCAGACTGTACATACAGGTGCGATAAAAAGGTGACACGCCCTTGATTCTTTTGTTTTTTTTATTTTATTGGGGGGGTGACATAAAAAAATTAGACCCAGGTAAATGACATAAAATTTCCACTATTGAAAAAAGGAAGGAAAATTAAGAATGTGATTGCACAAGTCTGCACACCCTTTTCACACTCCAGTGCCAGCGTTTTTGTCATTGTCACTCGAATTCCAGGACCTACAGAATATTAAGTTTTAGAACGACATAAAAATTTAATTCAGCATAATAAATCTCAGACTATTTACTTTCATCCGGAAAAAAAGAGTTAATTCCCAAGTTATATCATCATCTGAGCCCGAAATGGGAGCGGATGTACAAAAGGCCAATATTTATACAATACCGTATTATACCAGAAGTCTGACTAGCACTTTATCGGCACCAAAACAAGAAAAAAAAATGGGAATGGCACTCTACGTCATATTTTCAATTCCCGAATAAATTCGTGAATTGCACTGAAATGACTTAATTTGATCTAGTAGGCTTTTCATGGCATTTCAACATAGAAGCCTGAAGGTTAAGATTTACCACTGTCAGCAGTATTAGAACTGCCCAGAATTACCTCCTCCTTTAAATAATTTCACTTTGTTTATTTATTCATTTATTTACATACTATTTATTTAATTGTTTATTATTTATTTGTGTATTTGTTATTCATTTATTTTTTTTAGTTTTATTTTTTTATTCATCCAGTTATTTAATTAACCTTTATTTATTCATTTATTTATGTATTTATTTTGTATTTATTTATTTATTGGTTTATTTATTTACATACTTTTTATTTATTTTACATATTATTTATTTACTTGTTTGCTTATTTATTTGTGTATTTATTTGTGTATTTATTTATTTATTTATTTATTAGTCTAGTTATTTAATTAACAATATTTTTAGTTATTCATTCATTCAGTTATTTTGTTATTTGTTTTTGTTTTGTTTTTAGAACAGGACAAGTGGAAATCATTTACAATTTACAAAGGGATGTCCAAAGTTTTAGTTGTGACTGCATTTCTGAATAAATCCATCTGTTTTTTTTTGCCATTGTGAGGAACAAAAAAAAAAAAAAACCACTATCTTCTATTTTGGTTCCCATTGTGTGTCAAGCGTGTAACAGGAGAAAACGTAACGCTTCATTTTTACTTTGCCGTCAGCAGGCTCCAAGATGGAGTTGAGTGATCACTACATGCCTTGAGGGAGGGGGCGGTTAGTTGGACTAATTACCTGGATTTCAATTTGGAATCATCGGGAATGTTGAGGTAAAACATTTGGATTAAAGTTATTGCGCTAATTAGCAAGGTGCTTCCAAAGTGCCCTTTGTAGTTTTGGTGAAAGTGATGCTTCCATCACATTACAGAGGATAATATCCAGCCCAATTAAGCTAATTGAATTTCCTTATCCAGAGACAGAAAAAAACCAAAGAGAGAACGCCTTTGATTAGGCTCAAGCTGTTGAAAGTCCTTTAGTAGATGAAAACACTCCAGTCGATGGGAGATTACAGGCAAGCGAAATTAAAAGAAAGTGTGGCAACCGCGGGGAGGATTCACGCTAATGGCAGACATGTGTCATGCGTTATTTTGCCTCGACTCTTCCGGAGTCAGATGTTAGCGCTCTGACCCCCCTCTGGGGAATCCTTGCCGCTGATAGCCTAGCATCATTAGCGCCGTGTTGTCTTTGGTGACAGCTATGATACATTGCGGCGTGATGGCCATTTGCACCATTACGAGACGTGCGGTTGAATAAAGGAGTTTGTGTGAAACAGAAACACACGCACACACTCGCTTTGTCATGTATGTTTGCCCCGCAGATAAATAGAATCCCGTAACCGTGTTGTTTTATCCCGCCGATTGATGTAAGTCCTTACCTTTTTTTATACAGCACGTGGTGACTGTGACTCGGGGGAGATGTAATACTGTATTTACTCACAAAACACTCCAAAAAGGGAGACAATCTAACCTTTTTTAAAATAAATATCTTCCCAAATACACTATACGAAAGGACGTCCCCACAAGGTATGGTTAGGAGTGTAACATAGTATATTTAAGGAAAAGAAGAAGCTATCTAGCGGACTGGATAGCAGATGGCTAGCTAGATAGCGAATAACTACCTATCTGGCTAGCTGGCTATTCGCTATCTATTAGCTAGCTAGCGATCTAGCTGGCTGGCTATTAGCTATCTATTGGCTATCTATTAGCTAGCTAGCTTTCTATCTGTTTGAGATTGAGTGAACGCTGGCACGTGTAGCTGCCGCTGCTCACCCACAGAAAAACTGATCCTGTGACTGTAAAGTGACCTTGACAGTGTTTCATGCACCCTGTCACCTGATAACGTGTTAAGTTGTCCCCTGTTTTTAAAAAACTAATTGAAAATTTGGCTATGATGAAACTGGGCGCTTATCCCCTCTCAACTCAGTTATAAGGGTTTAAAAAATAAAGACGGAGTCCAGTAAAGAACTAAAGAACGCTGCCAAATCACTAAGAGCCAAAGCGAGCTACGTTACTTGAGCGCAAAGAAAAACACCAACTCACCCCACATCCAAATCTACAGTCATTAAGAGCGTTTAGAAAAAGTATTAGCTGCCAGGCTGTGTATCGTTAGCGTCCTCATCCCCTGTGTTAATACTGACCCTGGAGTTAGCGTTGCTCTCCTTTGCCAAACGGCTCCAGGGGCAAAAATAATGATCTTTACAGACATGCCAATGCTATCTGGACCAGATAACGTTGCTTTAATGACTCCTTATCCTTTGGCCCTTTCAAGGAGATGGGCGCCCTGGCAAATAAATTCCAGTTGTTGGGTCATTAGCTCTTTATTGCGCTGAATGGATTTTGTATTTTTTTGGGTCTGATTTGAGTGTAAGGCCCAAGCGAATTTGACTCTTTGAACAATTAGTCAGCTCCCAACAAGAGTATGTGGTACCAAGGGTCAATCGAAATAATCATTTGGCCTGAATAGGAATAAAAACAGAAGTGGCTTAGCCGCTAGCTCATTTAGGTAATTTGGATTTCCTGTGGCTAATAGCGTAGCTCTCCGAAACTACTCAGGGACGGCGGTTACTACAGTGGACAGTTTATCGTGTGATCACGTTACAAGGTGCATCTAAAGGTTCAACTGTATCCTGAATTATATATTAAAACAAAATCCAGGTTCTAAAGTATGATTAAAACAGTATAAGGTACTTTTTAAATACTAGTAGTTGACCGGTGGTCTCGTGCTTGCGCCATTCATTTGCAGTCAGGACGTCTGAAAATAAACATGGAACAGTGGAGACGGTCACTGGTCAGTGAACTACAGTAATATCAGACATTCTTTTCAGAAGATAAAGAATAAATATCTCCATATGGATCATTTATATCTTAAAATCTTGTATGCAAGGCCCATTGTACTGCTAGGTACTGACTTGGTTCAGTTTCCATTGTTCACCCATTGCAGACCGGGCCGTTATTTAAAATTAATCCTACGTGATATTTGCATTTGTTCTGTTGTTTAAACCTTTCATAATCATGCAAATACCCATGTAATAACATTGGGGATTAGTGAAGGTTAGGGCAATTAAAACCTTTAATATGGAGTCACAACCTTACCCAGCGGAGTATTGGCAATCGGTATGGGGAAATAAATAAATAAATAAATCAAACGTCAGCGAGGCACGCAATTAACACCTCATTGATTGCATCAATGTCCCATCGCAAATCTGACCCCGTCAACTGATCTGCCGAGCGGGCCATCGGGATTCACGGCGGCCTGGAGGTCTGTGAACTCGGTTCTTTTGAAGTAGCAGGGATAACTCTTACCAGATGCCCATTTGGGGACCCCTTGCGGGAGGTCAACCATGCAGAAGAAAATGGCAGCAATCTGCCATCTCACGCTAACGCTCACCTGACCCGCAAAAGTGATTTAATGTATTAAAAAGTGCTTAGTGGTTTCGCAGTCACAAATGCAATTCATTAAACAGAACCGTGTGCACCCTCCCCCACCGCTCTACCTTTCCACACAAATATTTCCAGGCATGTGATAGTTTGGAGGTTTGTCAACAAACTATGAATCTCTTCCAGGAGGCATACTCAGTATTTTTGAAGTGTTATTGGAGCCTTTTGGAGTTACTTACTGCAAATGAGCATTGCTAATTTAGTTTCACGCCTTTTGAAAATCCGCTAGCTCAACGCTAACCATTTCATCGGACGTGCCCTAGACACGCTAGCACCACATAAGCACTTCATAACTACCAGAATCTGTCTGCTGAGTCCCCAAAAACTAGATATTTATTCCTTTTTGTGGTTCCGCAGAACCATAACAAGGACTCATCAGACCAAAGTGAGTGTACCTGGGTTTCATGTCCCACACCTGGGGACAATCAGACTTCTGGACTTTATAAAAGGAGGAGGTGTCTATCAGTTTTTCAGTTTGTTGAATGTCTTCAAGGAGTCAACACCCTGAGTTGGTTCTGGGTAGCTTTCTAGCAAACTAGCTATCGGCTATATATTAGCTGGCTATCTATTTGAGTAACTTCCGGGGTGAGTGAACGCTGGTGCGTGTGGCTGCCGCTGCGCACCCACAGAAACTTTGACTTTGTCAATGAAAATATGTTGATAGCTTTTATTCAATGTATATTTTTTTCTTGTCATGAATACCTGAATTTTTTTGGAGGGGTGGTGTGTAACTATGCCAAGACGAACTAACCCCTTGGACAGATCACGCTAGTTAGCGTTAGCAGCAAACGCTTGAAAATCTATTCGCCGGGTTGACGTCAGGTTAGCAGAAATGGCGCTTTATCTGGGAAATGCTCCAATTCCGCTTTTAAATTTTGATGAGAAAGTGTGTTTACCAGGCCCCGAAGATAATCATGTGGCAGTCATTTCACGATGGCCGTCGCTCCGCACGCTCGGGCCACCGCTAACGGTGGCGCCAAAGTCAATACCGCCGTATTTCAGGCGCTTGTTTCGCCTGGGTATTAATTATGTTGAAAAATGGGTTTAGTGATCCAAATCTAACTTAGCGCCAGGTCATGCTGTTTTGGAAATGAAAGAGAGGGTTGGGAGTCTTCTTTTTTTGCCCCCCTTTCACAGTTATTAATGGAGACCTATGTAATTTTGTTTGTTTTCCTCCTGGTTCGCCATCCTTTGTAGCTGTTGATGCCGACCCTTGTGTGTTTATGAAGCGCTGTTTCCGTATGACCTAATATCAAACAAATTGGAAAGATGATTGTGATCTGCAGGGGGCGTCTCGGACAGAGCTGCCTTATTCCGAACAATAACCTTCAGAAAACCTTTCTGGATGGCAGTGACAGGAAGTTTCAGATTATTGAAAAGGCAGGATCTGAAGAATGTTTGAGTGTCAGCATAAAGAAGTGGCAAAGGTCTAGAGTTGTTTCACAATTTGTATTTTTTGTGTCCCAATTTGATCGACATTGGGATTTTTGTTTGAGTTTTAGAATCATGTTTGCTTTATTTTGGGAGTGAAAACCAGTTTGTTGGAGTGAAAGAGGGGCGGTGGAAGCGTACCATAAATGCATTTATAGTCATCATATTAGGTCATAATATGATTAAAATATCAATCTTCAACTGTGAAATGAAAGTGCCGATTATGGGAGGGGGTGAGGGGGGGAGGCTTGGTTATTAAAATGAGATGACTCTGATTTTGTAAAATATCAATAAATGGAAAACTGTCATAGCACCGTTTTGTGTTTAAGGGATTGCCAATTGAAACAATGACAAATTATTTTGTCCTTTTGAAAATGGTTAGAAATCCGGTTAGAATCTGGTTTCACAATCTGGAGAGAGCCGTAGAAAAATTCAGGGGTATCAACGAATGAACCAAAATTGGATGTGGAGACTCCGAAACCAAGACCTGTTCTGAATATAATGTTCTCCCCCTGTGCTCCGTGTGAACCTGGAACAATTAGAAAACTTGCAGAACACAAGGTCACGGTCTTTCTCCCAATCATGCTCCCATGTAACATCACACAACAGCCATAACTATCGTCATTAACTCGCCGCGCACGTCTCGCCCTGCCAACTGCAGGCCCTGCGAGCCCTCGCTACTGACTTACGGGTTATTAAGGAGGCTGTAGACGAAGGTGACGCTAACAACAACTGTGAGCTCCACAAATGTGCAGACCATGCTGTAATTGCGCACTGGAAGAGCGCAGGGGTTGGCTTGATAAGGACGCCGGGCCTCCATCCTAATGGGTACTCTGGAGACTCTCGGGCGGGAGCGCCTGCTGCCAATCCAGCGCTGACCAACTGTCAACACTGGGAGATTGTTGGGGGTCTTGATGGGGCTGAGGCCTTGCTGTAATTACTGTTCACCGTCACGGACCCTGACACTGCTAATTCTCTGCTAAAACTATAGCCTTAAAGACCAAGGTGGACAGCGGAGTATCTTCTGAAAGTCATGAATATAACAAAATCCCGTTCGGGTGTGGAGCTTATTCGCGGTAGAAGCACCAGCTAGCTCTTCTAAGATCACCTTATACGGTTTCCAGTTTCAATCATTTCTGGTCTCCGGCACATTTTTTAGTTTTTGAAGATTGTTTGTTTCCTCATATGCTTTTGTTTTGCTCGTTTGGTTTTGTTTCCACCTGTTCTGGTCATCCGGGTCCCCTTGTGCCTAGTCCAGGTGTTCCTTATTGTCCCGTCTATACATTTAGCTCCGAGGGTTCTGACAAATCATGTTACTGTCCTTGGTCTTTGTTTGTTACTTTGGGTTTGAGGATTTTTCAGGACTTTGGCACAGTGTACCAAGTATTCTTTGGGAGTACATTTTTAGTCCACCTTGCTCCTTATGCCTCCATGGTTTTCTTGTCCATGACTCATAATAGTTTTTAGGGTGGATCTTTAAAGAAAGAGTGAAAATTGTATTTTAAAATCTGTGTTAGTCCTTAGTCGTGACTCCATTAGATTTCATACCAGCCTCTGTTTTGGGATTTGTTTTTCAGGCCGTAGGTTTATATTCTTCTACCTTAGATATCCCTCGACATATAAACTGTACACTCAATGCCACTTTTCCTGAGGATGTTTTATCAACAAACTTCATGTCCCCGCCACGCAGAGTGTTTTGGTTGCAAGGATTATTCTGCAACTAGAAAGTCACAACAGACTTTCTTTTGGCCGCCTCCGCCGCTGAACCCTTGACCGCACTTGCACAATTTGAAAGAAGGCGCCCACGTACAAAATTTGCCGCGGTGTAAGTCACCCCCGCTTGAATATGTGGGCAGAGCAAGAGGGGAACAATATACCGTGTGAGCTCTCGCAAGCACAAGAGAGACGCAGGAGCCGGCAGGACGGGGGAGACTGCAGTGTTTGTATTTGTCTTTGAAGATGGAACGGAGCGGTTGAGCGGGAGTGTCTCCGGGGAGCAGCTAGGCTAAAGCCATTGCCGCAGGCTCTACCCCAGGGCCTCCCAGCCGCGTGAAGCACTACTGAGGCATCGGGACTTACCTGGGCCCTGCCTGCAGGGACAACAAAGAAACCAAAACAGCAAACATGAATAATACATTTTTTTTGCACTGGGAGATACTGCTTAACAATAACCCAATGCTGCGGGGAGCGACATTCGACTTTAATTAATACGTTATACGGAACTGCGGATAAGAGTCCACGTTAGCGACCACAAGATGTTGTCAAGCGTGAAATGCAATCGGTGAGGCTCCAAAAGCGGAGTAATAGAACATATCAGGCCAGAACATTCCTTGGTACAACTAAGCTAGCGGTGCAATGAATTTTTAGGAATATGTAAGAGCTAGCAAATACATATTCAGGTGTTTTCATAGACCGAGATGCATCGGCCAATTGGAGGACAGAATTTCTGAGGTGAAAGGCAGTTGATGGGGCTTTCCTGGTGATTGGTTGCAATGTAAAGATATGAAAAAATAAGAATCAAATATCGGTAGTGGTGATATTCGATACCGTCATTTTCCTTTGTGATCCAACAATGAATACAATTGTAGTAGTCGTCATTGAGGTCGGAATTTGTATTTTTCGTAGCAACGGTTGCGATGACAGTATCAGCTTCCTTGGTTTTCTCTTCTTTGACACTCTCATTCACACATTCTGATTTTCTTGATTACTTCTGCTTCCATCAAGAGGTTTAGAGTTAAAAATTCGAAGTGTAGATTTGGATGAGGAAACGAAAATGTTTCAATGGCTACCTAGCTTGAGTTTGAGTTGTCCCAAGAATTTGCAGATGAGTACACTCGCCACCCCTCACACCCAGTCCCACTTTGTCAGACTTTTACGGTATCCCGGAGTTGGTGAATTGGAATGTTTGTCCATGTCTCCAATTCATCCTTGGGCGACCTTATCTTCGCTATGCTTTCACGTTTTCTTGAAGGAAGGTTTGGCTAAGGGTTCATTGCGGCTCTCGTAACATGGCCAAACTAGGAAAATTTGCAGTCTTTACAATGTGGAAGACATCCTTGGGTTCCAATCACCACAGTACAAAATCTTTAGTAAACACTGGCATTTCATTGCAAATGCTTCAATCTTTCCGTTCGGAGATTGCAGAGTTTCTTTTTAGATAGTAGCCACACTGGAACTTTTAAAAATATCCCTATAGAGACTACTGCAAGGTTTATTCAGGTTGGCGTAAGACGGTAGCAATCCACCACCACCCCCCTACCACCCTGCACAAATTTAATCAGGCAATGGAAAGAGGAAACAAGGGACGGGTAGATAAAAGTGTTAGGAATGGTAATGATGCCAAATAATGATTTCTGCTGAGGAAATTGGATCTATTGCCACAGGGAAGGAATGGAAGAAGAAAGACCTGAGGGAAAGGCGGCGGGACCCACATCAGCATTTTATGCAGGTGTGCCCAAACTCACTAAAAAGACAGACCATCATAATAACAGAGGAAAGACCTTTTAGAAAGTGTCAGGCTCCGATGAAAGAAAATCGGTTCAGGAACACGTCGGTCACCTTCAGGGCTGTCGGCTTACCATGAACTGAAAATTGTAGAACCACCACTGGAGTCACCAAGCAATTATTGAGAGGAAGAACTTGAAACAGATCTTTTTATGTCCCTACTACGCTATTTCAAAGCCAAACTATGAGTGCTAAACTTGTTGATCAACAAAAAATATCCTGTGGCTGCTTCACACATGACAACACGCCGGGTCATAACAGCGTGAGCATCTGGCAGTTCCTGACAGAGGTGAACTTTGTAGTGTTCCAGTAAATTCTGAAGTCATCCGATCTTATAGTCAGATTTTCTATTTCGAAACTTTAAGAGGGTCGCCCAGGGCAAGCATTTTGAATGAATTTTTCAAGAAATAAGCATCCTTCATGCGTTCGCAACTTTTCTGATTCTGGTTTTTACTGGCCAGTGACGGACGACCAACATGGTCGGTTCTGCGTGAGGATCATGACTCTTCGTTTCGCCTTCAACGAGCAGACAAGTGACCACCCGCCGCAATTTATTTTGCCCCCAAATACGTTTCCATCATCACGCTGAAAAGAGTGCACAGCGCGTGTCGTCACTATTATCCTTGCTCTGTTGAATTATTGATTTTTGCCAGTTCCGCCGGGTGAGAACTGAAGCATGTTGCTTCAGTTCTCAGGCCAAATAAATGTTTGCTACCTGACAAACATCTTCTGTATCTTCAGTCGTACCCGCCTCACAGGTTTTGCTGGTGGGTCCTACAGTCTCCCCTGGTGCAAAATCATAGTCCTGCGACAGGATCATTGACATCTCCATGAGGGATTCCTACCCCAATCTGATATGTCAAAGGACTGGCAATACCGCTAACACACTGACATCATTCTGCGCTCAGTCTTTGCTCACCACACAGGGGGGGTAGGGGCAGATTTATCTGAGCCTATTCAGCCTAGAGTCATTTCGAAATGATCACACACAAACAGCCCATATTGTGACATTATTATAGTAATTGGACGTAGCCCCAACTGCCATTGCGCTATCAATTACGGCGTCCTGTAAATCCACTTGTATTCAGGAATTTGTTAATGATTGTCCTGTGGGTATCACTTCTATAGAACAATGAAAATCTGGTTTTGGCCATCTATTGGTAATGCATTGTCATACCAGAGAAATCTGCCAAACACTAATTGCCCAAATTTTCTCGTGAGACTGATACCTTGAAGCTATATTTGGTATACGGCTTGTCGTCCCACCAAACAAAATCCCTTCAGCGATTTTTTTTTGCAGCAAAATGCGCTGGTGATTTCATGCACTGCTGCTTCCAAAGATTGAGGGAGTTACAGATTACGCATGAAGCTTGAACAATCTGCCGTCCTATTGTACGAAATATGTCCAAATGTATTTGAATGTGTCGTTTCTTATACATTTCCAAGATCATCTCATTACTATTAATGACACCAGATAAACTTTCATTTTATAAATGACGGTGTTCCATCGGAATTGTTTTCCCAGCATCTTCAAAGAGACTAAGAACACACCGGCATGAACGCAGGGCGTGGAAACTGAAGTCCAACTGCCCATTGATTCCATATGGAGCGTATACAGTCACGTACTAGCGCGAATATTTCCGACACAACTCAAAGTGCGCCGACGAGGTCTCAGCACAAAATCCAGGGAGGATGCGACAAAAGCCCAGCTTAGTTTTCATGGTTGAAGAGTTATAATACTTGGATCGCCATTCTACTGCCTCGTGCTTTGTTAATACATAAAGCCAGGCCAGGTTTTAAGCTAGCGCTTTTGTGACACCATTTACCAAAAGCCGGTTCTGTTTGTAGTACCTGGTCCAGAGCGGATCCTTGAAGCTTTCCAGCAGAAGGAATGTTGTCTCTTCACTCGGGGAAATCATGTAAACACGTGTTGTAAATCCTGAATATCCAACGAGCGTTAAACAAAACCCATCTTGGTGCCGTGCGGGGAATCTTTTTGAAGGGTAAACACTTATTCCCCAGAGCAATTTTGGACCTGTCAGCTGATAAGCTACCTTTTATTTCGCTAATAAAAAAGAAAATGTCAGATTTATCTATTATTACCATAGCTACTTATAATGGTTCACATTTGTGCCTCACCAAAATGGGTCCGGATGATTAGAAGTTAATTAGCCACCCTCCAGGTTATTGATTATTCTCCTGCAGAACTCATTAACTCCTGAAAGGAATGGTTGGAGTTTCCCCTCATAATGCCGTGGCCCATTGATGCTTATTTTACCGGATTTGGAAACGGTCATAAATTGCTTGCTCTGCTTCAATGACTTTGTTTGGATGAAATTTCAAACGCTGTTAAAGCAAAGTTCAAGGCTTTTTGACAGTTATTCCGAAACCAAATTGGGAAGTGTGGAGTGACTTTGACTGTTTATTTCAAGGACCTTTTGCCAATTGACTGTATTGATACCTGGAAATGGCCACTGCCAGAGGTTGAACATCAAATGCACCACAGACAGAATTTGACCTAAATTCTGACATTTTGAGTGCAGAATCCAACACTCATCAACGTTCTGAAAACAATGTAAATTTGAATTCCGACCATCCTAGCTTTCTGCTTTCCGATCGTGATCATACTGATCGACTTGGAGCCGCACAAACCTGTCACGGAGCGATCTCAGTCCCATTGTATACGTTACTTCTTGCTAACGTGCTACGGCACCTAATTGGTCGGATTTTGCCTGTCTGGAGGGGAAGCTTTGGAGACAAAAACATCCCGAGTCAAAAAACAAGGTGTTAAAGATAAAAATGTCCGCTGACACCACTCAAATTGTTGTAGTCATACATCGATGTAAGCATGGCGGCTAAACGGAGGTCCGCTGCCATCGTCAAAATCATGTCAAATTCGTTCGAGCTACTTTATATCCCTGTCCGAAAAAGTGAAATATAGCGAATGAGCCTCTACCCGGCTACGAAGTGGGAGGGGGGGGGGGGGTCGCCTGACAAGCACAAATTACGTGAATAGATTTTCATAAAAATCGCTTTACTCCAAAGGTTTTAGTACTTTGAAATGTCAAGATGATCTAGTGGTCCTACCTGGAGAGAATTTCGGAAGCTTAAGTTAGAGCACTAAAATATTAAAACAAGAAATTGTGATACCCCCCGTGAGAAATGACGGCCGCTTGATGAAAAATGGACAACGTGGCTCATCCCAGGTGGAAGTTTCTACATTTATTAATTGATCTGAGGGTGGAATCTAGTCCTCCATTTATGGCTCGGTATAATGAAGAAGATATGACGCGCATTTGGGAATATTTTAATGAACAAACGCCAAGATGGTTTTTTTCGGCCAATTCCGCTTGGTAATTTACAATTAGGCTGTCTTTCTTATCTAAAATAAAAACTGTAATTAAGTAAGAAATTGGGCTTTTTGTGTTAGCGATGATGATTAGTAAAGACGGTCTATTCACCGGAAGAATAATCAGAAAATTGTTCTTATGATGGGTGGGGGTGCGAGATGGACATTCCACGTGACCTTCTGCTACCCCGGCGACAACGCGTGACTGTAAATTATCCCTGCCGCATTGTTCATTGAACGCCGCCATTTTTGTTAGCCAAGGCGAGTCGAGAACCGATGGGTCGATTCCTACGATGACGAAATGACAAAACGGTCAGTTGGGGTGGCCAAAAAAAATAAATAAATCAAATAAAATACTTGGTAGGGCAGTCGAAGCGGTGGGACGAGGTGGCTCGGGGAGAAAAAAAAACCTGAGTCTTTTCAATTACTGCACTCAAGAGGTTAAATCAATAAAATTTAAATTGCTTATGGTAATCACCTGCGCTCCAATCACTCGGATCAGCATCAGCAATCTGCTGACCCCAGCCATGCTCAAGCAACTGATTGAAACATATGAAGACGAGTCAGCTGGCGGCAAAGGGTTGGCGGGGATTAAAAGAGCGTCTATTTTATTTGTTTGCGTGACCCCGATGACCTTTTGATATTTCTTATTAGCAGACGAGGATTTTTTTTTTGGAAATGTAAAATGCAGAGTTGAGAAATTTCCATTGGCTAGCATATATAGGAAAAATAAATAAATAAAAATACATATATACGCATAAATAAACGCCCAAATAAATGAATGAATAAATAAATGCCCAAATACATGAATAAATAAATAAATACATACACAAATATAAATATATATAAATAAATAAATATTTGCCCAAATAAATGCATATATAAATACATAAATAAATAAAATAAAAACAAATAGATAAATAAACAAATAGATAAATAAATACAGAAATCGATAAATAAATACATATATAAATAAAGAAATAGATCAACAAATGAATACATATCTAAATACATACATGAATAAATACATAACTAAAAAATACATAAATAAATACATACATAAATAAATACATACATAAATACATACATCAACAGACAAATACATAAATAAATAAATACACAAATAAATAGACAAATACAGACTGTACATGAATAAATACATACATATACAGTAAAGTCTCGTTATATCGATATTCAAGGTAGTCCGAAAAAATATCGATATAACCGGGACTATCGATATATCCGATATCGATATAACGAGACTTTACTGTATAATACATAAATACATACTTAAATACATAAATACATACAGCATCAGAAAAATACATAAATACATAAATAAATAGAAATAAATAGAAAAATAAATACATACATCAACAGACAAATACATAAAGATAAATAAATAGATAAATACATATATAAATAAATACATACATAAATACATAAATAAACACACAAATACATAACTAAATACATCCATGAACAAAGATAAATAAATAGATAAATAGATCTATAACTACTAGATAGATAAACAAATCCATTTTTGTGGCCTCAAAATGTCCACCTGATGGCACCCAATTGATTCCCATTTGCGTAAATCACACCCCCCCCCCCCTCACTATCTTCTTCTTGCATTTCCGGGACCTGGAGGTGCCGCTGTAAGATATAAATATCTGCTTCATCTCCGCGTGGAGCGTAACTTTGAAGTTGTGTCTAATTAAGCGGCGATGCCGTTAAAACAGCTGAGCAAAAAAAAGACACCAGGCGGCTCCCGAGCATGTAGATGACAGTTAATGAAGTGCTAAGACACAAAAGAAAGAGAACAGACATCGTGATGTGACTTCTTTTTTTTTAGTTCCAAACGCACACTGCGTCTAATCAGGCTGTCATACATGAAATATAGAATTGATGACATGCGGGGTATCAAAACTGGAACTGTGCATGGGCAAAAATCTGCCTAATTACCTTCTTTCAAATGCATATCTTGGTCGAAATGTTCCTCCCTGGCTGTGCACAGAAGGACGGTTGTGATTGATGAATGTGTGAACAACCCCCCCCCCCCCAACATAAAAAAATAAATAACATAAAAATATTTACAAGTTTCACTGAGTTCCTGACCTGCATACACATGATACAACACCACTGTCATCTCTATTAGCAAAAAAAATACAATGTAGTCCCCGCCTTATCCACCAGGGGGTAGCACAGTATATGTACACATTCATATATCCATGAAGAAGAGTGACACACCAGCTTTGAAAGCAACATTGTTTTGGTTTTACACAGAAGATGCATACATAACTGTGAGTACCTTAATATTGTTTCTCTGTATGTCTCCTTGCACAGATATTATTGCTTAAAGCCTGTTAGTAACATTTGTTTGTCAGCATTAAGCTAGCATGAGTTAAATCGACACGGGTGTGGTTCATTTGTTTGTGTGCATGCCTGAATTGTTTTGGAGCAACGTTAGCGCACAATTTTGTAGCATGCGTGCATGTTTTCGTAGTTTGGCGTGTGTGCGAATTAGTAGTTTGTGGACACTCGGGAATTGTTTGTGTGCAGTAATTAGTAGTTTGTGTGCAATTTTGACCCAATGTAAGGAGTTAGTTTAGCAGGCAGTTTTAGCATTACTACTACGACTACTGCTACTACGACTGTGACTATGACTACTACTAATAATAATCATAATAATTATTATGAATAATTAATAATAATACATTTAATTTACAAGCGCCTTTCAAGGAACCCAAAGACACTTTACAATTAAAAGAACAATAAACACCAGAACAATAAAATCCTAAATAAAATGATAAATAATATTTATTAAAGCTGATTAAAGTAAACTGTGAATGCAATTTTAAACAGATCAATACAATAGTAAATAGTGGGCGTGTCAGTTGTTGTTTGTTAACACAGTCTCTGCCATTGCCGATTTATAATAATAATAATAATAATAATAATAATAACCCATTTGATTTCTAAGCGCCTTTCAAAACTGTCAAGGTCACTTTACAGTCACAGGATCAGTTTTTCGGTGGGTGAGTAGCGGCAGCCACGCGCGCCAGCGTTCACTCAACCCGGAAGTAACTCAAAGAGATATAAAACTAGCTCGCTAGCTAATAGATACAGTCCCTACTAGATAGCTACCTAGCCAGCTAGATAGCTAGAAAGCTAAACTACAGCTATCCAGCTAATAGATAGCAAATGGATAGCTAGGTAGCTAGGTAGCTAGCTTGGTAGCTAGCTAGACTGTCATAAGTCTTCTCTTATAACGAATTCTGTTAAACGAAAATTCCTTAATCCGAAAATCAGAATCAGATGTATTAACATTTTTTACCACTGAATGATAGCAAAGATCGATTCCCTACAACAGAAATTCCGATATCCAGAAAATGGAAGTACAATCCATGCAAAATTGTCTAATTTTTGCTCAACATAGTATTCAGTGGCTCCTGGAATTCAAGTGACAATGTCACTGGAGCGGACATACTTTTTTTTGCTCGTCTGGCAGTGAATGAGTTAAAGATGGTGTTGGGGTGGGTTTTTACTCCTTTACATCCCCACCCCTCCTTCTCCCAAGATGTGAAATGCTTGACTTGTCTGAGGAATGAGAGACCCTGAAGGGCCAAGGGTCCCGAACAAATGAGCGCCCATAAAAATAAAAAATAAAAAAAATAAAATGTTCCACTTATCCAAAAACGGGGACACAATGCAGACAAGCAGCCGCCCAAAGCAGCCTTCATGGTAATTTCATCCCACTATTTGCAGTGCCCACCCATGGGTTTCACTCCTCTGGATTGACGCCAGTCACCTTCATGTGCAGCGAGAGGCATTCATCATATCAGCTGCTGACACGCCGTGGCAAAAAAAACAAGTCTGGGTGAGTGCAAATGCGAATAGCGGCGCCGTTGTTCGTTCACGCGGGTCAATTAGGAGGCCGTGTGTTTAATCGTGTCACATTCAGCCATTTTGAAATGAAAGAAAAGCAGCGTAGTGGGGATTAGCCACGGAATGTTCGCGGCTAAGCTAATGAAGTTAATTGCTGTGAGCTGAGGAGCTTTTATGAGATGCACCTGGTCTATAAATGATCCTTAATGAGAGAGCAAGAAGGTTGACTTTTCAAATGCTGACCCCTTGTGGGCGGGAGAAGCATTGTTGAGTCGTTGCAGAGCAAGGGACTGAGTACATTAGTCATTACTTTTTTGTCAAAACCAACCGATTTAAAATTGCATTTTCTGTGTATCTCTATCTTGTTTCCATTTTTAATTGTATTTTATTGATTATATTCTATTTATAATAGTATTTTATTGATTATTGTATATATGCTTTTATATTATAAACGTAAATAAATAGTCATATTCTGTTGTATTTTAAATTCTAAAAAATGTGATTATATGCATGATTTAAATCCAACTAGTAGCCATTTTTTGTCTTTATAAGAGAAACATACTGTAGCTAAAATGTCCATCATGATAGTATCGCTTTCTGACTGCTTGCTTTGTGACAATTGCACCATTTTATTTTTTGGTTCAAAAATTTTGGACAAACAAAAGAAACACACACACAACACAACAAAAAAAAGTCTGTTTTTTGTTTTTGTTTGTGTTTGTTTTGTTTTTTTTTTTGTTTTTTTTTAGTCAAACTTTAGTTCGACTTAAAAAAAATCCATCTACTTTTATGTATATCATCATTCGTTATTTCTTTAAGTCTTGGAGTGGACAGGGGGCTTTGGAAACAAAAAACAAACAAAAACAAAAAAAGCAAAAACTGAGTCTGTTTTTTTCCCAAAGGCTCCCTCCACTCCAACACTTTAAAAAAAATATACATACATAAAAATACATGTAACAACTTATCATTTTATCATCCTTCATCATTGTCTCCAGTGGATGAATAGTGTATTTGGTCCAAAGAACACAGCCATCCACCATTCCTGTATTTAATTTCACATGTTTTTCCTAATTTAACAAAACAGTAGGTTTAAGAATTTTATTTTGAAAAACTCACTCAAGCAAAATATTCAACAACCAGACAGGTATCATATTTCTACCACCAGTAGTTTTGCTTTATAAGTAGCATTAAAATCCAATCGATAGCTCCTTGGCTCCCCCTGCAGTTGTAAAGCATAATTTATTTTTAAGACGCCGCGGTAAATACCGCTCAACGGTGAAAAATATGCATTGTTGTAGGTTTTTTTTTTTACGTTTTTTTTTTTTTTCGTCGGCACTCCGGCATGAAAAGCAAAGACCTGTCCAAAGATCAGATCACCACGATTGCCTGAAGGGCCTTCCACCCATTGTGAAATCCAGTAGAAGGCGCCCAGGCAGGTCCCTTTCCCACCAATCATCAAAATACAGTTAACAACATAGCATCAGGCTAAATTATTCTGCCTTCTATGTCGGATTTAACATCACGACATTTTATTTGGTCGCAGTATGCGACCAAAGACACAGAAGAAGTCGGACGATATAAGCTCAAAGATCTGGAGTATGACCAGACCGGGTTGTGGGAGGAACATCAGGGAATGCAGTAGGAATTTTCAAATTTGAGATGTCAGATCTAGCAGTAAACGACCCAGAATCAACCACTGCTGCGGACATTTCAGGAAACAAAATGGCCACGGTATCATCAGATCATGAAAACCTGACATAGGGTGTTATAGGCCATGGATACGGTGGCTATCAAGCCTATGAAAAAGGACAGAGCCCTACAGGGCTGTGGAAAAGCCCCAGCATAGGAAATGGTATGAAAAATCCGAGAACTGGCAAAGATCCGGAAATGAAGCAAGGCGGACGAGAGTTCGGGTCCACTCAGGGCGTAGAACAATCCGATCAGTACGAAGGGAACAACGTTCTCCAAGTCATTCAGGTGACATCTAGTGAACAAAAACACGTGTTACCAAAATAAACAATAAGAATGTCAATAGGTTTAAAAAAAAAAAATGAAGCGATTCTTATAAAACAACAAAATCCTTCATTAAACCGGTCTGGTGGGGTGAGGTTCAACTTGGAGCGTTCATACAATAGCCTGCTTAGGCAAAATAGGTTAGGCAACATTCGTAATGCTGATGAGTTCATACCGGTGGGAGTGGGGGAAATAGGCCAGTCGTTAGTCAGGAATGTAGGAACAATCAGTGGGGCCACAGGGAGTGGTCCTCTGCTCCCCCCAACCTGAGAGTAGGGACCTATCATACCTGTGTCCGGCGCCGCCATGGCTGGACATTAGGGATATATAAATAGGGCCTATACGACCAGTCAGACTTTAGTTCGCTGACGAAGCCTCTTGGATAGGAGGCGAAACGTCCGAAACCTTCAAATTTGTACAGATGACGGCTGAAGAAACCTTCTCATCGATGGACCACGCCTGTACGACTGAGAGCTTACACAGACGTAGGTTTCACGTAGTTTGTAGAAAGAAGGAGCTAGCTTGATTAGCATCGATGTTATGATTATGCTGAAATTATTATTTAATTCTTCAATGCCTCGAAGACGGTTTGAACGTTTGTTGTTGTTGAAGAAACCACAGAAGGAGGAAATGCTTGACAATAATACCTGTGAGATGATGTGATATAATCAAGAAGTGGCACAGCAGATAGCTTATCAGTTAGCATTATGGGCCCAACCGTTTATCTGGTGACTAATCCAGATTTTTTTCGTTGCCATGTGGTAAAAGAAAGCTGTCCAGAGTAGACTTTAGACTCACCTCCGAATGCGCTCGACATCCGGGTTGATCCTCAGCAGTTTCTTTCGCTCTTCCGCAGGCTTAAAAGCTACATCTTCCTCGTTGGCAAAACACTGAAAACGTGGACGAGGTTCGTTGAAATGTGTTCGTTGTCGTTAAAGAGATAGAAATTCGGGTTGTACCTACCCCTCTGGTGAAGCGGTAAAAAACAGTCAAAGGTGACATCAGCATCATCTTCAGGATGACAATTAGCGCGTAGCTGCTGAAAGCTTTGAACACCTCATCCTGCATCAGCTCCAACATGGTGACCTGTTGTTGTTTTTACAGCGAATCTAGAAAGTGTGAAGGATAAAAAAGCGAATATACGCACAAACGGTTGTATTGACAAGCCAACTTACTTGTGCCGTGTCAGTTTCAGCGAGAGAAGATCGGAATGTGTTACGTAACGCAAGTCAACCAACAACCTAGTCCCTCCGGGGAGAGGACGGGGGGTGGAGTCGACCAACATTGTAAAAATGAACGTGTCAAAATGATCTGTAATGCGATACCGCGGCTTCTGCTTTGTTGGTTGCACAAGACGAGGTGAAAGGTTGGGTCAGGACAACTTCGACAACGACGCAGCTTCTCAAAATGCCCTGAGGAGGTGACTGAGCAGGTTACATAAATTCAGAGACTTGGTTTCTGCTTACTGTGTGAAGATAAATGCGGGAAAGTACAAAAAAATGATCGTCGAAAAGCATTTGGCTTATTGAATCCATTAGACCTTACTGCCCCATTTTTAAGAGCCCGGGGCTTTTGTTTCACACCAATGGTTACCTGGCGTAATTGCGCGTTTAGATCTCATAATTAGCTAATCTCCTTTGTAGCACTGGACTATAACTTGTCAGCTAGCTACTGATGCCGAGGACCCCCCCCCCAAAAGAAAATATCTTTCTTCTATTTACAGAAAAGCTTTCTGTTATATTTTAGCTTTCCAAGCAACTCGTTAGCTATCGAGACTAGATTAGAACCATTCTAACCTTGGACTACAACTTGTACTTAGCTAGCTCCCTAGTTATGGCTAGACACTCCAAAATATCTTCCTGCTATTTACAGAAAAGCTTTGTGATATATTTTAGTTTTCCAAGCAACATGTTAGCAATCGAGACTAGCTAGTACCATTTTTACTGTCGGACTACAACTTGTACTGAGCTAGCTAGCCAAGCTAGCCAAGACACCCCCATCTTGTTTTTTGATTTCGAAAGAAAAAAAGTGAAAGTGAATACATGGCGGCGTACATCCATGCGCTTGTTAGGTTATCTCAACAGCTATCTTGTTGTTAGCATTTCTCGCTATGGTGTGGTAAGCCCCATAGATGACCTGATGGGATACGGTTTAAGGTTTTGTAATAATCAAGTAATGCTAGGCTACGCTAAGTAGTGCTAACAGGCCATGATTTTAGCTATCTGGCATTGTAAAAGGGTCTACATGGAATGCCGGTTTTAATTTGAGCCTGGAAACAAATCCAACTCGGTAAAATATCCCAAAACGCAATTCGCGAGTGTTATTTTTTTCCCTCCTCTGTGATTTCCAGCGCTGCGTTTAGCGCCGTCTTCATCTTTCCTTCCATCAAACCTCAGTCAACACGCACTCTCCAGACTACGACTAAACCCGAAACCGCACGCTAGTCAGAATCACTTTGGTCTCAAACTCTTTGTCATTTCGCTTTAATCAAGCACTCGTCATGTCGCCGTGTTTGGGGTAAGCCAGGTGCTTGAAACACAAAAGAGGCAAGCCTTGCTAGCGTGCAAAACACCTGCCAGTCACTTTCCAAAAAGACCGACGCAGGCACTTTGTTGGGCACCCGTGCCAGTTTGGGAACGGAATCGTCGACTGTCATCGGATGCATCAACCGCCAAATAGAAACAGAATGTTGGGAGTTTGTCAAAACGGCCCGAGGCGTATTTTCCCTGATTTTGACACGCTGATACATGTGGAAACGTGAGACTAATAACAGGTGACACGGAAGCCATCCATGTTAGTTATTCAGCGGCTGACGTTTTCCCCGTGCTATTTTCTTTGAAAATCGGCAGGGGGGGTGGGCGGGTTTTTGCGCAAAACTGATTAATGCCTGCTGTGTCGCCCATTTTTTGTTGTTGTTGGAGTGCTCATCATTCATAGGAGCGTTACACAAGGTAGACAATTCAAATGTGTTTTGTTTTTAGAATCGCGGCGAGGAAAAGAATAAGGGAGCGTTTGTTTTGATAGACTCAAGCACGGTATCGTGTCACATTTGGCAGCCGTCTAAATCTGGATGGGGACGAAAATGGGAATTGGCTGCATTTGTTTGTTGTTTTGAAAAATTTGCATCAACTATTTTGGTCCCAAAGGTAAATACAATACAATACAATACAATACAATACAATACATGTTGATTTCTATAGCGCTTTAACAACAGCTAAAACTGGAACAAAAACATGATCAAAAACTTGTTTATTGTTATTATTTTCTACATTTATTTGCTTAAAAAATGTAATTTTGATGGAAAAAAAACCAAAAAATGACAAACCAAAATTGTTTTCGCAATTTTTTTTGTGAGTTTTGAAAAATTTGCATCAGCCATTTTGGTCCCTCCAAAATTATTAGTTTTTTCTACATTTGTGTGTTTAAAAAAACAGAAACAAAATTATTTCTATTTTTCTACGCTATTTGTTTTTTTTGTTTTTTAATTTTTGTTCCAAAAAACCGAACTAAAATTATTTGTTTTTTTTCTCCATTTGCTTATTTAAAATTTGCATCAACCATTTTGGTCCCCCCAAAATATGTTTTTCTTCATTTGTTTTTTAAAAAAATGTAGCAACCATTTTGATGGAAAAAAAACAACAGAAACAAAATTATTTCTATTTTTCTACGCTATTTTTTTATTTTTTATTTTTTATTTTTTGTTCCAAAAAAGACCCCAACCAAAAGCATTTATTTATTTATTTATTCTACATTTGTTTATTTAAAAAATATATCAACAATTTTGGTGAAAAAAAACCCAAACCATAATTAGTGGTGTTTTTTCTACATTTGTTTGTTTTTTTAAAAATTGCATCATTCATTTTGGTGAGAAGAAAAAAAACTCCAAACCAAAATTATCATTTTTTACTGCATTTGTTTTTAAAATTTGGCATCAACCATTTTGATGAAAAACCACAATTATTATTAGTTTATTTCATGTAATCACTGCCCGCTGATTCCCTTAAAAAGTAACTGCTTGGTTAGATTTGAACAACTGTCAATTTTAACCATTATAGCAAATAAACAGAGTAAATAAATATTTATAGTTTTAATTCGTTTTCTGCTTGCAATGAATTTCTCTCCTCCTTAGAAGACCACCGATAAACGCATCGCCGAGCCAAACGATTCTCTTGACCCTCTTCCTTATTTATCTACCCGCTTTCAGAAGGCCGTCGTCGAGCGACCCGTCGTCCTCCTTTTGTGTCGCAGCTTCCCCGAGAAAACTAATGTCCCGTGATTTCCCTCAAGGAGCGCTAATGGCTAAAAGCCGCATTGATTCCTTGCCAGGCCAGCCAGTAATTGGGATGCGGGCCTGCGCTGTGTCGCCATTGATTTCTCATGGTCGCCAGGTTATGCCGCCGGTGTAGGACAACAATGACTAAATAACAACCCGGCCAATGATCTTAATGCCACAAGCCAAGCAAAGTTATTGATTTCATTACAGAATGCCTCCTAGGTTGTAGGCACAGACATTTTTTTATTGATCACAACCGGTTGTCTGCATTACTTTCAGGACTGTCACATCCAAGTCGCCAATCGATGAAAAGCCGAATTCTGAGAGGACGGCGTACTCGTATCGGGGGGGCAATAAATTTGGCGGCATATAATCAGGATTTGGAAGGTGACCTCCGACTGATGGAATTGATAAGCAACCCCCTCCTCCCATACTGCAACCTGTGGGTTAAACCATAAATATGACGTGATTAACTTGTCCAATTGGGTTTCATTTGACCCCATTCACACGGCGCTGGCCCAAGGGCAGAAAGAAAATAAGAAATCAGATTAGCGGCCGAGCAAGCTGTGATAAGACTGTACTGATGATAGCTTTTTTTTTTTTTTCATACCAGAATTATATGAACAGAATAGATGGCTTGACAGTTGAGTGACAGTTCAAGCCACAAGCCTGAAACGGTAATTCGGTTGATTCTGTGCTACTCTCTTGTCGAAAGGAAGACTCAAATATTTCCTTCTGAATCAAATAAGATGTATAAAAATACCCATTTACTGTATTTTCTTAATAAATGGAACTATGTACGTTTTTTGGGGAGTCTTTCAGTTGGCTTCTTCTTTCCACTACTTAATTATGCTCCTCCACCGGTTGTCACGGCTGTACTTAGCGTGATCAATATGTCTTTATTGACAGGCTATGCACCACATTACTTTTAAAGTAGCCGTAATCAAAGCTCTCATTGAAAAACAACAACAAAAACAATGCTACTTGTTCTGGAAAGGCCTTAATTGTAAACCGATCGTCCTTTTCTCTAAAGATTGTCTACTAAGTGTTCACCAACTACAAAGTATTCACCAAATAAGTGTAAAATAAGTGTGACGTGGTATTCCCTTCAATGAGTTTTAATCGTACTTTTCAGATCACTTATAGTTTGTAAAATGTGGGAAATTATGACTCAATATAAGCTGCATATAAAAGACAGTTATGGTGTACCACAGGGGTCAATGTTCGGTCCACTACTATTCAGTCTGTATATGATTCGCTTCAGCAATTATATCATTTTTTTTTCTATAAAACTTCATTTATTCATGAAATCTGATTCGTTATTCAATCTTTAGGTGCTCCGTGACAAAATCCAAAATTGAATATTTGAAGAAATATTTTTCTTGGTTGGATGGTTGGTTGTTTGGATTAGCCTTGATGAGTCTTGCAGTGGAAAAATTGACATTTCACATCAGCAAATTGATGTAAGTAAGAGGAAAGGAAAAGAAGAAGTAGAAAAACAAAATACAGGAGCTGCTGCAAAGGCGTCATCTTGAAGTAAAAAAAACCAAAATAAATAAATAAATAATATGACAACACAACGATACAGACAGTCATTCAATCTTAAGCACTTTTGCACACTCTGAGTGGCATGAAGCAGTTCAAGATAAAAGAGGACAGGCTCAAAGTGTCCTTCTCACCAGTAGATCAGGGACGTCATGGTGAAATATGCATATCTGCTACAAGCTAAATGTTGAAAGCAAACACGAAGCTGTAGCATCCATTGACGAAAAAAGATTGTCTCACATCTCCTGTTCCACGTCAATCCGCTTCAATTCCCAGCCGCGACAGTTCCACATACATCCAGCTGCAGACTGTCCAACAGCACCGACTTTTCTGCTGAACAAAGCGGGACTGTGAAAATGCGGCCCCAGAGCTGTCCAGCGATGACAGTCAAATGGCACTCACATTCCTCCCGATCAAAAACAGTGCTGGCATATTCGTGCTGCCGAAAAGGCGCAACGGTTCAGCAAAGTTTCCTCCATGATGACTCAAAATGACAAAAGAAAACACAAAATCAACACAAAAACAACAAAAAAAAGCAATTCTGGTCAGAGCACTTGCTGATGGCTGCCTAGTCAGGCGCGATCTTGGACTTCTAATGTTATGACGCAAGCTAGAAGTCTTAATACATTGCGGCATGTTTTTTTTTCCTCAAATAACTTTACGGCATTTGCAGCCATTTACGAGCGAGCTCCGGCTCCAATCAATTTTGATTGACAGTCTCTTAATCTCAGAAGATGAGTGCTATAACACACATCCAGTCAGTGGGTATATTTCTAATGGTTTTCCCTGTTGGTGGTAGGTCGCCCCAGCGCTTGGGGTAGTAAAACTATGCAACTTTCCCCTTCCAATGTATCTTAATGAAGAAGCTCATTAAGGATCAGCAGTTGCACTCTGCCCTTAATGAGAGCCACACAGCTGCTCATTAGGCGCAGGCCTTTAGGCTTTGTCTTTTTACTCACTTGCAAACGTGCCCCCCCCCCTCCCCCCCGAACTCTCATTACGTCTACCTTTTGAGCAAGCTATTGTTGAGGTGGGTGATCAAACTCACTCGCACATCTGGCGGCATATAAAAACCATGTCATTGGCTTTTAAGGGACGTTATAACATACAGAATGGCGGCAAAAGGTCCGGATATGAATAGTGTCCGCGAAAGTGAACACAATGCTAGCTATTATTGATGCGGCAAAATGATGTGAGGGATAATATTGGAAACAAATGAGTTGTCTTGCGTGAAGCATTAGTATGATTTTAATAGAAACGTTTGGCGACGCAAAGTAAAAGATTCCGATTGAGAAAATATGGAACCACCGCAAAAAAAATGTTTTTAATTGCACCAACTATTTACGTTGCAAAAATGACCGCCTCGAGCAATGGATTCAGAAGTTCAGATGTTTATTACACTGACAACCATGGGGGTAGCTTGGACGTGAATTATTTTCAAATAGCCCAGAATTGAAATTGTGTTAAAGGTCAGAAGATTATGATTCTCACTCATGGGGGAAGCATTTCAATTGCCTAGCCAAACATAAGAGCGTTTAAAAAAATAAAGTAAAATAAACGAGATAAAAATAAAAGAATAAAAGTAAAAAATACAATATGAAAAGAAAAGAAAATGAATTGAATTGAAATTAAATTAAATTAAATTAAATGTATTTATATATGTGGCACCTTTGTTTTGACTTTTGTATTATTTTGCAAACGTGAATGATTTTGTGAATAACGTCGATTTCCTTCGAAGATGTTTCTAAGAGAAGACTATTGAATATGTGTCTTGATGTATTTCCTAGTAGAGCGTTTGGATTGTTTTCACTTCCTCGAAAATATTTTGAACGATTTTACGGGTCAAACCGGTTTTTGCTACGAAACATTTCAATGTGGATAAGTATTTTTTTGTTGTCATTCTTCTTTGAGACAGAAAACGGAATATCAAGTATACTGAGCAATTACCTAATTGTGAAAGACTTTTTTTGGGGGCCATGCTCGTTACCTCAACCGAGTTTGTCAGACTAAAAGCAATGCACTCTGGGTGATCCATCCAGGCAAGGATTTGGCACAGCAGGAGGGGGGCGCAACACCTCATTATGGCACGATTTTAACAAAGCACTCTCTCTTCTCTTGCTAGAGTTGCATGTAACCGCCACTCAGTATCCTTTCAGCCCTCACAAAGAGATATAAATCTTTCCGGGCAGGATAATTACCAAGATAATTTTATCCATAATGATACTTGTCAGTCAGGGGTGATGATGAAATTGAAAAAAAAATCTCCTCTGTGAAGTTTCCAGCCCAGATTTATCCCGAGATTTATGCAGGGTGGATAGAATAAAAGACGAACTAAAGTCGCTGGAAACTTTCAGGTGAATAATGAGCTAGGTCCATAAACCCCCAACCCCCCCTGCAGTGGAATTGGAGTGTATGTTTCCCCACCTGGCCTCGGGTGGGGCTTGTCTCAATTTGATATTAAAGTTGCAATGAATGATTGATCAGTGTTGACATTATAAGGAACACATTGTCTTTCTATTAAGGGGTTTTGTGCATTTTCCCCACTGCTGTTTTGTATGGACTCACCATATCTCACCGTATTTATTTATGTATTTATTTATTTATTTATTTATCTATTTATTCATTTAATTTAATTTAATTATTGTATTTTTTAAGTTTATTTAATTCTATTTAGTTTTATTTGATTTTATTTAATTGTATTTATTTTTATTAATTTTGATTTATTTAGATTCATATGTATTTGTATGTATGTATTTATTTATTTATTTATTTATTAGTTTTATTACAGTAAAGTCTCGTTATATCGATATCGGATATATCGATAGTCCCGGTTATATCGATACTATTTCTATGCACGCACTGAGAAAATTACATGCAAACAGGGTCGGATATATCGATAGTCCCGGTTATATCGATATTTTTTCGGACTCCCTTGAATATCGATATAACGAGACTTTACTGTATTTTATTTTATTTTATTGTAATTATTTGGATTTATTTGTATTCATTTGTATATATTTGCATTCATGTTATTTATTTATTTATTTATTTTTGTATTCATTTGTATATATTGGCATTCATTTTATTTATTTATTTATTTATTTATTTGTGGTCGTTTTTTATGTTTTTTTTGGACTGTATCTGAATTGATGTATTTATATTTTGTTTCACTTTTAATGACTTTTATTTTGTATAATGGGTGCGTGCTAATGATAAAAAGACGTTCTCGACATTCATAAGGTTAATTTAAATTGTTCTGGAGTTGTTAACCCACTAGCAAATATTTATTGTAGTAATTATTTGTAGGGCTACTTTTTGATTTGAGTCTTTTTATTCTCTTAACTCGTAGTTAGGGACAATTTTTAGCAATGAACCTGTCACTTTATCCCTAAACCGTAAATACCATTATCCACTGTGACATCGATTGAATGCAATGTGCTCAAATTCAGGCTTCTGTCATTCAACTTGACATTTAATTTACTGTTCACACAGACACCTGCAAAAAAAAAAAAATAATAATAAAAAATGCAGACATGTATTACGGTTACATCTCAGCAATCCAGGACAGGCCTTTTAACAAAACGCCGCACTTGATCATCGGCGTGGAGCCGTAGAGGAAAAGCTGACGCCCTTGCGGTGGAGAAACTGCCTCGCTTTGATCTCGTTTTGAAATTCTTCCAACTTGTCATGTTTTTTTTCTGATTTTGAATAGTAAAAAAAAGGATAGTTAAATTATTTCTGAGATGCTGTTATGAGGCTCAGTGGCAAAGGTAAAGGCCTCCCATGGATAAGAGGAGATAAAAGCTTTAAAAAAAGATGGAGAGGGGGGGGGGTGTAGACAAAAGACATCACTGACTGGATGTTATAATATTTAGCATAAGCAGTGGCAAACATTTCTTCAAGGAATACACATCTCGCGCTTTCTTTTAAAAAATTAACGTGGCGGAACTGGGACCCTGTTACCCGTCGTATCACTCAACAAAGGCAACGGGAACAATCACTTGATGTCAAAGTTTGACAATGACAGAATTAGAGCAGGATTTTACAACAGCTACCCCCCCCCCCTATACCCCCCCGTCCACCCCCGATGGGGAACCTCGGCGTTCGTAACTCCAAAAAGTTTACTTTTGCTTGTCATTTGGAATTATGCTCATTTGCATGAGGGGGCAGGGGGTGGATGAAAAAAATAACAAATAAATGAATAAATAAATAAATACAGAAATAAACACATATGTAAGCACATTCATGAATGAATACATAAATACATATATACATGAATAAATAAATAATTAAATGCATAAATAAATACATAAAGAAATAATTAAATGCATAAAAAAATAATAATGAATCCGCAAATAAATACATGCATAAATAAATAAATAAATAAATACATGCATACGTACATACGTACACACTGTCCATACATACTGTACATACATACTGTACATACATACTGTACATGCTGTACATATGAATAAATCAATAGATAAATAAATACATACATAAATACAATAACTAAATAAATTAATCCATAAATAAAAACATAAATACATTCATACATAAATACAAGAAATAAATAAATTAATCCATAAAAAAAACATAAATACATCCATAAATAAATCCCAAAATACATGCATAAATAAATCCATAAATAAATAAATAAAAAGATAAATACATAGATATATACATACACAAATATGTATATAAATAATTATATAAAAATACAGACATAAATATCAAAATAAATACATAAATGTTTTTCATGGGACAATTTCAAATTTTAGCTCATACTTTAGCAAGAATCATGGGATTTGCAGGCCCAATAAAATGATGTGGCGGACCAGATTTGGCACGCGGGCCTCGACTTTGAGAGATCTTTGGGGAAAAAAAATTCTAAACTGAGTGAGTTAGATTTCCCGTAAAACCCGAAAGAAATGTACATTCTCCGAATGTTCTCCGGCAACACACTTGCATCTAAAAAAGGAGTGAAATCCCACGGAAGCATCGGCTTGCTTGAGCTCCGCAACTTCCCCTTCGATGCGTCAGTGAGAGAAGAAACATTTGGAAAAAGCGAAAAGAAAAATCAATGAGGGCGGATTTTCGTTTGAGCGGCCCAGTGTGAAAAATCCAGCCGAGCGTTTCACATGCCGCCGAGCCTGACGCTGACCTCCATACGGCGCGCAGATCAATGGACAGGACGGAGGCCACCAGGGTACTGATTGATTAATCAAAGCAAATGTTCTTTTGATCAGCGCCGCCGCCCGATTAACCGCCGAGTAAAACTCCAAGCGTTATTTACTCATTCCGGCAATGCCATGTGCGATGACATCAAACTGACCATCCCATAATAAAGGGGATTTGCATCAACAGTTCACTTTATGGGAATTCGTAGTGTGCGAATGTTCCGATAGTCATTTTAATAAGTGACTTTTCTTCTTTTGTCCATCAATATAAACGTCCATTTTTTGTACTTGCTTTCTATGTGTTTTTGTGAATATATGAAACATATTTAGTCAGCCCGTTGATGAAATATTTGTCTCACCATATTTTCCGCACTCAAATGCCCACCTAAAACCAATGGCGGGCCGTGCATGTCAACCCTAGGCCTTCAGTAGTGCTATGTCAGAATCACTGTGTGGTGTTATATTACTACACGTCCACTAGAGAGTGCTGTTGGCCAGGAAATAACTTTAAAAAAACTAAAGAAATACTGTCATGAAAATGTTTGAATGTTTACTATGAACACGTATTCATGATAACCTCATAAAATTGCAATATCATTTGCTATTTTTGCTAGCTTCGCAGCTGTCCATCTATTCTCAAAAAATCATTCTTGAAAATGCTTAAATACGAAAACACATCTGGAAGCAGCCCAACAAGGGAAAACCAATGAAAGGAAGCTGAAAGACAGTTTGGAATTATTTCCTAAGAATTCATAGACAAAATATAATTCACATTAGTCTGTGATTCAGATATTTATAGGGCAGCAGAGAAGGCCTTGCAGGCCATGACGTCCCTCCACTCCGATTTCTGTATTTCAATTGATGTGTAAAGTGCGTTGTTACAGCTATAACGGGTGTCAAAGCTCTGTATTGGTAATGCTGTATTGCATTGTATTGTATTCCCTTTAGCATATTTCTATTTATGGGCATATAATAACCGCTATCTCTATTGGGACTACTATTATACACGCGTTATAATAAGATAGTAAATGAAGGCAGAGTTGTTGATAAAGGCGAAGAAAAATAACTGCTACGCTATACGCAGATAAACGCAAATCAAGCTAGCTAGCTAGCTCAACGTTCTCCTACTTTTCAAGCCCGACTCGTTTCATTGTTAATGATCTCCCGGAGATTTTCACGTCTTCCTCTCTCCTCTTACCCTACCACTGGTTTATGCGCCTAAACTCGACGCTCTTGAAACGGCGTCTGGTAATTTCGAAGGTGAGCGCTTCTCACTCGGTTTTGAAAAGGCCCCGAGCTCCCTCGCCGCCCTTGGGTTTCTTCAATGTCAGCGCTCACTTCAAACGCCTCCGAATGAGCTCTGAGGACTCCGTCGAGAGTTCCCATTGCAAACAATTATTCCGTCCGTGCTGCTCCGACAGAGATTCCTCTAGATTTCTATTAGCGGGCCGCGAGTCAAATTTCTATGTCTCTGCGGTAGCGTGTACTTCACAAAGATTCTGCCGTTGACCCGGGCACTTGAGTTGAAGGTTGATGATTCTCTCAGGAGATATCCGCAAGTTAGTTGGAAGTGAGATTTGAAGAATAATTCACGATGGAATCTCTCCCGCTGAACGTCTGCTGCAAAATTTTCAACTCTTAGGAAAGTATTATCGTAATGCAGTATGTAGAGACATCAAGCTACGTTAAGGTTGATCAGTTTTGCCGAGGATAAAGAATGTATGCCTGTCTGTTTCCATGTGTTGCCGCACCGTTTGCGTTTGATTGTCGTTTGATTGCTATGCACTTTAGTATAGAAAATGCTAGTTTCAAGAGCATATATATGACTTGTTTGCAATGCGTGCTAGCATGAAGCTAATGGACACTCCTGAGATAGTTATGTCCTGTTTTTTTTTTAAGAATTGTTCTCCATTGGACAAACTGGTGCTTGTTGTAGCATGAGTTGGTTGTGCTGGCCGCATTCTGTTAGCAAGTCGAAGCAAAATTATGCGATTAAAAGCAAAATTATGCAATTAAAAGCAAAATAAATAATTCTAAATTAAATGGAAAAATGTTAAGAGGAAACTTAAGAAAAAAAAATAATACAAACAATTAAGAAATTCTAAATGAAATTGACAAAAATTCTCAGAAAATGTAATAACATTTTTACATTAAAAATATGTATATCCTACCAACTGTAACTAGAGTAAAAATCAGGTTGTTTATTATAATAATAATAATAATAATAATAACATTTTATTTCAAAGCACCTTTTAATAAATGATCCGTACGCTACGTCAAGTTATTTTAGCACGCTAAATTTAGTGACCTTTTTCATGCATTAAAAATAAAACTAAAAGGGGTTAAAAAAATTAAAATTGGTCAACAAAAAAATGAACAAACCTGCTCTAAAATCTCAACCGAATTAAAAAAAATATCCAAATTAAAATTATCATTAAAAAATTGCGATTATAAACTTTGTCAACTCTTCCCCCTCAAATGACTGCAAAATCCAAACAACTCCAAGCAAATTCACAATTTTTTTTAAAAATGTATTTCACACGGACAGTTTTTACCCAACACGAGCATAAGTTCAGAATCAACCCAGAACTTTTTTCCTCCCAACCTTTCTTCCTTGATTTCTTCCTCTGGAGGTCCGACAACCCCTCTGGCCTCGGCACCTGACTCCTTTCATGGTGTGTGGCGATATCATCCAAAATAGATAAGAAGGCCTCTCTGTTGCCACAGGAAAGCATTGTGAAAGCCTTCACCACCCCCAGAACGAGCTCCAGTCCACAACTGAAGCCCACGTTGCAACAGTTCTCCCCCTCCCCGCGTTAGCCTCCCACGCTGAGGAGACACGCTAGCCGCAACCGTGTCCGGAAACAGTCGATGCTCAAACACCCACAAAAAAACCGATTCATGGTTGCAGCTGGTGAAATTCAAAGTGTGAATAATTGGCCCTGGATTGCAACGATATTAATGATCCAATGAGATCAGGTCTTTGGTTTCCTGGTTGCCATGAAACAAGCTCTGATCGGCGGGACCAGGGGGACTTCACTAGTGTCAACGCCATCCTTCTGATGCCGCGCTGATCCCGCAAAAAAAAAAATGGAGGCTGGCACGCGCTCATTTCCCAGGATGCCACCACCACCGCCACCACCGCTGCCTTTGAGCGCTGACCTTGTTTGCGTGTTCCCTCGTGGCGGCGGAGAAGAGATGGAATACATGTTTAGGAGATCAAAAGTGCTCCGGCCTCACCTGTCGGAGGCTGCTTGCCAATTAGAAAAGTTGATCAGCATCGATTCCGCTCTCGTCGGATCAGTCCAAAAGGGATGCCGGCGGAATTATTGCTGGTTGTTAACTCATTCACTGCCAGATATGGGAAAAAAATGTGTCCACTCCAGTGCCAGGGTTTTTGTCATTGTTACTCAAATTCCAGGACCTTATAGAATATTGACTTTATGGACTAGATAAACATTCAATGCTGCATAAGAAACCTTAGACTCTCTTCTTTCATTAAAAAAAAAGTTAATTCCTAAATTATATGGGTCGGGAGTTATCTGAGTTTGAAATGGGGGAAAATGTACAAAATACAATATATTACATACATATTCACGGAATATTGAGTTTTAGGACTGTATTAACATTCAATACAGCGTTAGAAACCTTAGATTGTCTTCTTTCATAAAAAATGAGTTAATTCCTAAATAATATGGGTCTGGAGTTATCTGAGTTTGAAATGGGGAGAGATGTACAAAATATAATACAATGCATACATATTCACGGAATATTGAGTTTTAGGACTACATAAACATTCAATACAGTGTTAGAAACCTAAGACTCTCTTCTTTCATTAAAAAAGGAGTTAATTCCTAAATGAGATGGTCTGGAGTTATAGGAGTTTAAAAAAAAAGACAAGCAAATAAATAAACAAATAAATAGTTAAATAGATAGCTAAATAAATCTATATAGAAATAGATACATAAATAAATAAATACATGAGAAAATAAATAGATAAATAAAAACAAAAAAAATAATAAATAAATATATAAGTAAAAACACAAATAAATAAATACATAAGTAACTAAATAATTAAAAATGAAATAAATAGATGAATACACAGATGAATAAATGTAAGTGATTAAATACATACATAAAATAAATAAATACATAAATAAATAAATAAATACAAGTGAATAAATAAATAAATAAATAAATAAAAACACGCAAATAAAGACATAAATAACTAAATAGTTCAATAAAAGCACAAATAAACAGCTAAATAAAAAAATCAGAACAAGTGAATAAATAAATCAATAAAAACACACGGATAAATAAATACATAAATAACTAAATAGTTAGACAAATAAACAGATAAATAAATAAAAACAAGCGAATAAATAAATAAATAAATAAATAGTCTTATTTATTATTTATTTGCTGATGATTTGTTATTTACAATTTGACAGTTACATTGTGAGCGAAATTGTTATTTTTTAAATATTAGGTTAAAAAAATTGCAATGTCAAAAAAAATATATTGTAATCCATTTTTATTCAATGCCACAGACTTATGATCAACACTATTCGTAATTAATTGATCCAAAAATTAATATATTTGCTTTATATAACCACAGCGTGTTCTTCCAATTCATAAAAATCTTCTTTTAAAAATATTCTCACATGGTAGCCATGACGTCCAACAGCAAACCGGCACCCAGGGATATCCATTTTTTTTTCTTCTTTTAAAACATGTAAGATTCATTCGTCATAGGCCACAAACAGCTTGACAAATCCAAAGTGCCGTTCATAATGGATAGCGGGGCCATTACTGACGGCGTGGGCCGAGAGGCCATTTTTTCTTCATCATAAACTACGTGTGGGATGGCGGCGCTTGGCAAAGTGTCGTTTTTCACCGCCGCTGGAGGCTAAAGAAACTCTGATGAATTAAACAAGGGGAAAACAATCCATCTGAGCAAGACGATTTGTCAGGCGTGAGGGACTTGATCACCGCTGGCCTGCCGGGTGTTCATCCAAACCGACCTTCTTGGTGGGATGGGGGGAAGGTGGTTGGGGGACGGTGGGGAGCTTTGTTGCAATGCAAACAAAACCTCAATAATGCCAAATGACACCCTGGTCCCAAAGCTATTAACGTTACATTGGCAAGAAGTTTGTATTCTGAAAGCACGGGGCAGATTAGATTGACCCGGCAACAGAAGCGATCCTGAATTATGATTGGACAAACACCTATTTAAACTCGGAACAGTCGTACGTAATTGGACGTTTTGTCAACCAATTGCAGAATTTGATTATCAGTGGTATTTTTATGATTATTACTATTATATTTTTTTTATTATAGAAGGCTACGCCCGGACTAAATGAAGCGCTGCCATCTCATGTCAACATAGTTCTACCTTTTTGTATGGATACGATTAATAATAACAGGATTTTTTTGAACCACAGATTACATTTGCAGAATTTGATTATCTGTGGTAAATGTACATATATATCTATATAAAGTCTCGTTATATCGATATTCTCGGGAGTCTGAAAAAAATATCGATATAACCGGACTATCGATATATCCGATCCTGCGGCATGTACATTTTCTCCTTGCGTTTATAGAAATAGTATCATAATAAGCAGTACTATCGATATAACCGATATCGATATAACCGATATCGATATAACGAGACTTTACTGTATATTTTATGACACAACGCTACGACCAGTTTAAATAAAGCGCCACCACCTCACGTCAACATAGTTCCACCTTTTTGTATGGATATGATTAATAAGAACACTTTTTTCCCAAAGTATTTTTTTTTATAAATATGTTTAATCAGTGCATTATTTTTACCCACAAATTGAACTGACTTCAATACATTTGCAGATTCGGTGATAATTTTCCACCCGTTTTTTATTAGACTAAATGAAGCGTTGCCACCACACCTCAACATAGTTCAACCTTTTTGTATGGATATGATAAATAAGAGCAGTATTTTTTTTCACCCACCGATTGAACTGATTTCAGTCCAGTGTAATATATTTTCCCTGCCAGAAGTCTTCATTTATATATGTATTTATTTTTTATATCGTAAAAGCAGCAACGTGGATGCTTCGACATAACCTTCACATCCACGTATCGAGCTACGACACAAAAGAGGATGTTTGAAGGCTTTAAAGCCATGAACAAAAGCATTAAATTGAACCTAATGAAGCGAAATGGTGTGGCTGATGTGTGTGCGTGCGTGCGTGTGTGTGTGTGTGTGTGTGTGTGTGTGTGTGTGTGTGTGTGTGATAGGGATCTGAGTAGATGGCCTAGGGAATCAATCAAGTGGGTTCCAGCCTCCACGCCTCCATCTTATCAAGTGGCAGCGCGCTGACCGATGGTTCAGATTTGAGATGATCTACATGCCTTTATGTAAGTGCGGCTAATCCATCAAGAGGCGAAAGCGCGGCGAACTCACTCCATCATGGCCGCCGAGTCCATACCTTCACACTCAGCTTTCGGAGTATTTTTTTTTTATCGTTGTTGTTGAAAAAATAGGAAAAACAATTTAAAAGTTGTCAGTTTGCATCATTTATTTCCATCAGAGATGGCGTCATTCCGTCTCGATAAATCACATAGCCAGACCTGAGTGAGGAGAATCGGTAAAAAGAAAACAAAAATGGAGAGATAGATGCGGGCGAAGGGAGTTTAACAAAGATTCAATAGGTAATGCAATGGCAGTTCGAACATGAACAATGAACAAGAAAAGCCCTTTGAGATTCAATTTGATCATTCCATTACATTATTATTATTATTATTATGCTTGCCACAAGAGGGAGCTTGCGTGCATATGCCACTTTAACTCATTCACTGGCATTCATCAATTGAAAATATGACGTCAAGCGCCCTTCCTGAATTTATTAGTTTTTTTTTTCATGCTTGGGTGCCGATACAGCACTGGTCAAACCTCTGGTGATGTTTTTTTTCTTTTCCACAAGGGGGCAGCGTTTCCATTTTTTCATGTTAGCGCTTTGGGCATGGATAATAAACATTTAATCTTATATCATATTAATTGGCTAGCTAGCTATCTATTTCCTATCCATTTGCTCTCGAACTGGCTATCTAGCTAGCTATTGGCTTTCTATTAGCTATCTAGCTGGCTGGCTGTTGACTATCTAGATAGCTTACTATTAGCCATCCATTAGCTCGCTAACTTTCTATCTGTTTGAGTTACTTCCGGGTTGAGTGAACGCTGGCGCGGGTGGTAGCCACTGCTCACCCACAAACTTATCCTGTGACTGTAAAGTGACCTTGAGAGTTTTGAAAGGGGCTTATAAATGAAATGTATTATTATTATTTGTTCCAGCTTCAGCTGTTGTTAAAGCGCTATATCAACCAATACGGATGATCGTATTTTGTACAGCCGCCCCCATTTCAAAATCAGATAACTCCAGACCCATATAACTTAGGAATTACCGTTTTTTTTTCTGATGAAAAGACCATCTAATGAGTTAGGAATCTTTTTTTTTTCGTCTTTGCAAAGTTTCTTGAGCTCCCAACAAACAGACCTCACGTAGCCATGGCCTCATTCCCAGCCAAATGTCTCCCTGGAGTTTATCCTCCATCAAATCCTGATTTTTTTCTTCTTCTTCTCCCAATCCTTCCCCTGTAATTAATTCAGTCATCTCTTTCCTTCAAGGTCAAGTCGTTTGATATCGTAATTAAAATAATTAAACGAATAGAGGGGAAAAAAACGGGAGAATCAGAAAAAAATATATACAGGTACCATCCGACTTACGACCGGCTCGACTTACGACCACGATCTCCAGACCCAAATTTTAACATGTTAATTCTACGCCTAGCACCGCAATGCGCTAGCATGCCGCCCACGTGAACGCCAATTTTGGCTAGCCAGCCAGCATCTCACTCTTGCACAGCAATCGACCGTGTGATGGCACCAGAGGGGGGGAAGAGTTTGCGAGTCATTTAGCCTACGAGTCTCTATTCAACATTTTAAATGGATTTCGACTTACGACCGTTTGGTCGGAACAGAACTCGCTCGTAAGTCGGATGTTACCTGTATTCTAAAGTGAGAAATAATGAGTGATGAGCAAATGAAGCTTAGTGAAGCTTCATGAAGCTTATCTTTATATTTAAACCAATAGCACCATAGGGAGGAGTCATAAAGTATCACAAGTGCTTCGTGAAGCTTCATTTTCCCATCATTTTAATTTTTCATGAGCTGTTCGATCCGAGCTTTAGCCCCACTTAACACACACAAGTTTGAACGGAGACGCTTCAGAGGGACTTTGGTAGCATTAGCAGTGTTTCAGGCCATTGGAAGCTCATGGTAGGCGGCGTATTGTCCCGTGACGTGATGATAAATCTGCAAAAAAACAAACATTTAGTCAAACGATCATTCATTGACGGTGTGATTCGGTCGCTAACCTGTCTCTCGATGTCAGCCAATAGGCTGCTGGCTCCTAAACGAAAGAGGTGAGGGGTCAGCCAGTCGTTACCCAGTTCTTCTTTGATGAGAAGAAGCCATACTAAAGATTCCTTGGCGGTCCGGATGCCCCCCGCTGGCTTGAAGCCCACCTGAAAGACCACATGAGAGAAGGGCGGGTTGTTTCGATTGCAAAAAAGTGGAAACTTTGTCGAAAAAAAAAGAAGTTTGTATTAAAAAATAATAACAGTTCCACTATATACTTCAGTGACTCTTTTACATGCCACTAGAGGGAGCCAGCATCCGAAAAGTGATGCTAATAATTGTGATAATACCACACTTTTTAACTCATTCACTGCCCATTCCCGAATTTATTCCAGAATTAAAAATATGACGAGGAGCGTCATTCCCGAATTTGTTCAGGGTGCCGATAAAGCGCTGATCAGACCTCTGACAATGTTTTTTCCCTCCCATGAGGGGGCAGCATGTGCCTTTTGTGCACGTTAGCGCTTTGTTCCAGCTTCAGCTGTTGTTTAAGTGCTATATCAATAATAATATTAACGATCCATTTCATTTTTAAGCGCCTTTCAAAACTGTCAAGGTCACTTTACAGTAACAGCATCAGGTTTTCTGTGGGTGAGCAGCGGCAGCCTCATGCGGCAGCGTTCACTGAACTGGGAATAACTCAAATAGATGGAGAGTTAGCTAGCTAATAGATAACTAATAGATAGCTAGTTAGATAACTAATAGATAGCAAATCGATAGCTAGCTTTGTGTATTCCTATTTTGAATATATGATCATTCTATTGGAGCAAAGTTTGATGATTTATCCGTCATATTCTATTAACGTGACAATCGAACGACACTTCACCTTGTGGCCCATACGCAGGAAGTAGTCGCGGATGGCCCGCACCATCACTATAGCGACGGGGTAGGTAGCATTGACCGATTCCTTTCCAGTGGACGTCTTGATGAAATCCGAACCTGGCAGGTTTTAAACACAAGTTTGTAGAGATTAATGTTTTTATTAAAAGGGAATAAATCGAGAATTTTATTGAATTAGTTGGCTGTGAATTAGCTTCTTCTTTTGTAGCCTGGATGATGACACGTTAAAATTGTTGCGTGGTTAAAAAAAATAAATCAATCAATAAATAAAAATCGCAGATATTTGATATTTTTATTAGTACATTGGTAAATGATTTGGTAAATAAATTGGTAAATAAACTGGTAAGTAAATTGGGAAATCAATTGGTAAATAAATAGTTTTATAAATATTTAAATAAATAAATGAATAGGTAAATAAATTGGTAAATAACAAGGTCAATAAATAAATAGGTACATTGGTCAATACATTGGTAAGTAAATTGGTAAATAAATAGTGTAATAAATATTTAAATAAATAAATGAATAGGTAAATAAATAGGTCAATAAATACATAGGTACATTGGTCAATAATTTGGTAAGTCTATTGGCAAATAAATTGGTAAATAAATAGTTTAATAAATATTTAATTAAATAAATGAATAGGTAAATTAATAGGTAAATAAATTGGTAAATAGGTCAAGAAATAAATAGGTACATTGGTCAATAAATTGGTAAGTAAATTGGTAATTCGTTTAATAAATATATTCTTTTCTTCATGCTTCATGTCACAAAGAAGGTACAGCAAGTGCTGAAGATTGAATGACTCTCTGTGTCTTTGTGTTGTCATTTTATTTGTTTTTTTTTTTACTTCGAGGTAAGGTCAGACCAGCCATGATGTTTGGACTGGAGACAGTACCACTGAAGAAAAGACAGGAAGCAGAGCTGGAGGTAGCAGAGCTGAAGATGTTGAGGTTTTCTTTGGGAGTGACCAGGTTGGATAGGATCAGGAATGAGTACATTACAGGGACAACTCATATTAGAGGCTTTGGAGAGAAAGTCAGAGAGGCCAGACTGAGATGGTTTGGACATGTCCAGAGGAGAGAGAGTGACTATATCGCGAGAAGAATGCTGAGTCTTGAACTGCCAGGCAGGCGACCGAGAGGAAGACCGAAGAGGAGGTTTATGGATGTGGTCAAAGAGGACATGAAGGTAGCTGGTGTGAGAGAAGAGGATGCACAAAACCGGGATAGATGGAGGACATTGATTCGCTGTGGCGACCCCTGAGGGGAAAAGCCGAAAGAAGAAGAAGACTTCAAGGTGGCGCCGCGAGAGTGGCTGCCTTTCCAGCAGCTTTTGTTTTTGTACTTCTTTCTTTCCTTTCCTCTTCCTTTCATAACTTTGCTGCTGTAAAATGTACATTTCTATTGTGAGACGAATAAAGGTACATCCAATCCATTCCAATCCTTTTCTATTCTTGACCGTATCAAATGTCGGACGCATGGAAATGGACTGCGTTCGGACAAGAACAGATGTTGCCGCTGATGGCTAACCAAGGGCAGCTGTACTCTCATCAATAAAATCCTTCACCCCACCCCCCTTTCTTCCATCCCATCACAGCCAATTATCAGCTTTCCCGATAAAAATAGAAGATGAAATGACACTCTTTTAATAGATGATCCACAAACTATAGAGTGATAATCAGCCCTTCTGTCTCCCTGGTGCATAATGACTGTTCATTACGGAATAGAACAAGATGAACATTTTCCACTTCATTAAAGACCTGTGCTATGTATTTTTTCCAGTCAGGTCGTTTTTTTCTTCTTTTTTTTAACTACCCCCCCCCCCCCACCCATCCCCATCATGCGCTTCTCTCAAAGTGGCATAATCCTTAAAATTTGTCATGGGGTGTCTTAATTACCAGATAATGGATAACGGTTATTAAATACGGGCGGCGGTAATGAAGCTCCATTCATTTACGTGCGAAGGTAGGATGGAGGGAGGGGGGGAGACGACTGGTAGAGGAAAATAGCCGGCGTCAGAGATTAATAGGTGAAATTATCATTCAATTTCATGAATCTCATACGCAATTCATAGGAACAAGCGGAGATTAAGAAGGGGAGCGTGGAGACACAAAAAAAAAATACAAAATTGCAATGCATTATAATGATGATCTCCATTATAGCTACTGACGATTTGGTCGCGTAATCGGTTTATTGCCTGACGGCGAAGGAAAGCATCTGGCAGGCGTTGGGGGTTATGTTTTCGGTATTCCATAATGGAGGAGGGAGAAAAAAAGAACAATTTAAATGCGCAAAATAAATAAATACATAAATAAATAATAATAATAATAATAATAATAATAAATAGGTACATTGGTCAATACATTGGTAAATAGTTTAAGAAATATTTAAATAAATAAATAGGCAAATAAATTGGTAGGTAAATAGCTAAATTAATTGGTAAATAAATAATTAAATAAATAAATACATAGGTAAATAAATAAATTGGTAAACAAATAGCTAAATATCTAAATAAATACATACATTGTACAGAAATAAATACATAAATAATACCCGCCAAAAAAACACTTTTTGTTTTGTTTTGGTTTTTGCGTGAAACCAACCGGCCATCATGGCGACCAAACTGGCCTTGTAGACATTGGCGAAGGTGCCCAGCTCGCCGATGGCCAGGATGGTCTTCATGTGAGCGTCGCCGCAGGCTTCTCGGAACTGACAGATTTCATCATACATGGCTGTGGAAGTAAAAAAAAATGCTTGTGATTCCAGTATGTGGTCGCATTTATTTATTTAGGATGCATTTTTTGATATAAAAAAAAAAAAATGGTTGCCTACCTTCCCATTGCCCCGTGAGAGCGAGCGTCCTGTTGATGACGATGTCGATCTCCGTTGCGCCGTCCGCGACGGCCATGCGAACTTCCATCAGCCGCGTCTCCAGTGGGGTCTGACCCGCCGGAAAACCGGTCGCCACTGGAAAGACGACATTTTGATTCCCGAGGTATAAACGTCACAACTCATTCCGCCATTTTTGTTTGTCTATTTCTTATTTTTGATGCTGTTTTAAACCGAATGACTGAAAATATGTGTATAGATTTTTTTTTACTTTTTTTAACTATGACTTTTATCGACTCACCCGATGCAACGGGAAGGTTGGAGTTGGCGGCTTGTAGTGATCTGACCGCATCGGCCACACGTGACGGATACACGCACACGGCCCCGGTGGTTACTCCTTTGGGGCACAAAAGACAGAAAAAAGGCTGAGAATTATTTCAAAAGGTATGTGGCTTCCCTTTTTCTTTCTCGAATGGTCTGTGTCTCCCCTTTCAGGCTGTAAAATGAACTGCTGAATGGGTGCTGACATAGAAAAGCCACCTCTGAAGAACAGCAGGGTTATTAAAACAAATAATACAGTCAATATTTTGTGCTACAGACCTTTATAGTGCATGTCCATTTTCTTAAGGAGCTCATAATGGACAGGCTGGATGGCTTTCATGCACAGACGATGGACGTTGGACGGCGTATCGTCTCCGGCCAAAGTCGTCAGGTCGATACACGTGATGGCCTTCAAAAGCCAGGCAGCCTGCAAAAGAGTCCAAATGGATTCAAGGTGGGTTTATTCTTATTACTAATACCCTCCAGTAACACCTCCAAAAATAGCTCTCCAAAACTGTTTTTTTTTTTCAGTTTTCAATTTAAATATTGCTGTACCTGCCATTGTTTCTTAGGGAGCTTCAGGCTTTGGATGTACTGAGCTCTTCGAAGCACAGCTTGGGTGTTTACTTTGACTTTGGAAACCCATTCTAGATCTGACGCACAATAAACATGTTAAAGAAAGCGGGTGCTGATACAGTAGTCATGATCCAAATGGTCCATTTTGAGGCAGAAAATACCCCGCAGATAATCAACGTATGCATTCGTGTAAAAATGTAACATGCTGCTTTTCGCCTTTTGCAGAAAAATCTAATAAAATCGAAGCCTCAGTCCGCAGAAAGGAAGCTGGGCGATCACGAGTTGTTTATTACATAGTCACAAGATACCTAACAGCCAAAAAGGTTCGTTTTTATTATGCCACAGTTGTTTGCTCAATTCCATCCCTGCGTTTTGCAGGTCGTTTACCTCGAAAGTGTTACTTAATCAGAAAACATGAATGCAGAAAAGCGAGTTGGTATGTACACGATTCGAATAACGACAAGACATTAACGTTGCAAAAAGTTGTCATTCTACCTTTTGACACTCACCCAGTTGCGACCCAGGGTTTCTCGCAGACATAATATCAAATGTATCTATTTTTTAAGTGCAGATCTCACGATTTTAAAGTAAGTATACAACCACACTATCTATCAATCATCATTTCCTGTTGGCAGAGGTTAACGGAAATAGAACACCTTCGTAGTAAAATACTAAATACTGAACCATGTCGAAATTCGTATTTATTGAAGCTTTTTTCTTCTTATTCTACATCAATGAAATTTAAAAATACAAGACCGACATTACTGTTCAATAGTATAGTAACTTGGACGGGATGAAGTGGAACCATTCATCGTAAAATATAGGGATTGTGTGATTTTTTTTTACTTGTAATGCCCCATTTAGGCCGCTGGAGAGAGCTGTCGACTACAGTATGTCAGCGTCACTGCTTCAGGGTGATGTGGCGCGGATAAAAACAATTATTCACGATTTTCATTCTTGAAAACGTTGATCATTATTTTTATTACAATTTCCGTTTAAATATAAATGTATAACTAAGGCTACGAGTCGTAACAAAAATGAGTTCAACACGCCCGTTACAGTCGCCTCGTGCCCTGACTCATTACGTTGTCTCCCGGGTCTGGTCCCCGTGACCCGGAAGTACAAAAAATATATCCATCAAAAATTGGCCGTGGATGAAGAAGCAAGAACAAACCACGTTTTCGAAAGAAGGCAAAGGAGGACCGGCAAGTGTTCTTCGATGACTCGAAGTCAGAAATATGTGAGTCAGTCTTCAGTCAATCTTTAATCACTTTAAGAGCTATTATATTGAATACAAAATAATATAAAAAATAATAGAGTACAGCTACAATATCAAGTCAGAGAAAAAAAAAATGGCGGTTAATCTTTACTCCCTAACAAGCCTTTAAGGTCGTTTCTTTGTGGTAAAAACGGTTTATTGTTAATAAATACGTTATTAACAGGTGATTTTATGGTTCACAAAAAAAGTCAAGGGCATTTTCTCCACATATATTTTTTTCCTGTTCGTTTTTTTTCACATTAAGTTTGAGCTGAAACACACGTTTTGGGCGCCATTTTCTCAATTTTATAGTGCTGAATAAAACGCAGTAAATATCGAAAAACTTTTAGCAAGTGAGTAAAAATTGAAACGTAATCCATGACATGAAGTGGATAAGGAAAATAAAAACAACAAAAAATGTAGATATGTTAGAGGCTGTTGAAGAAAAAAACACAGTGGAGAGATTCCGGAAAAATCCAACCTCGTGCCTCCCAGCTTCTACTACAGAATAAAAGTTACAAGTTCAATTGAGGTAAATGGAACAGTCATATAAAATGTATCCAGGCAAAATTAAACATTTCAAGAAGGATGTCAAAAAAGTATTTTGGTTTGAGATTGAGGTAAAAAAAAGACACATGAGAGGGAGTAATGTGTTTCTGATTGTACTCGAAAATAATAATGATGGTGAGTAACTTTTTTTTTTTAACACTCCCAGAGCTGAAAGTTCACCCACAGTGGCTTCAACAATCATCTCAGGCCGAAGCAACAGGTAAGGATCAACGCAACCCCTATGAGACTCTTCGTCCGATCTTGGCAGAATTACTATTATATATATACATATATACATATATATTTTTTTAAATAATAACCCCTCCCAAAGTAAAATGCCCGTATACATCTGGCTTAACCATAATACAAGCCAAGAAAAAAATTACTGTAACATACACGACACAGATAAGCAAGTACACCAGCTGATTAAAAAAAACATGGACATGAATACAAAACACAATATCCAAATGTGAAAAGCCACCCTAGGGTGGAAAAAATACTTGTATAACACCAAGTATTTTTAAAATGAAGAGCTTCTGCTGTCCTTATATATACTGTCGATTATTAACATCAGTCAAGGTTGCAACTTCTAAAAAGTCAAGTGGCATGACCAAAATTAGAGGTAGTGCAGTAATTATTCCGTTGTAAGCAAGCTGATACTTTTGAGGTACGTTTCATTTATACTACAGGTAGTTCAATCAGAGAAAAAAGGGGGGGAAAACGCCAGAAAATAAATGTACAAAAAAATAAAACATTCAAGTTAACGTTTGTCAAACAAAAATCACACTTTGTCACTGAGCAAAAAAAAAAACACGACCTCGTTTTCCAACGCACGCTGCCTTCATGTTGCTTTTCAAGAGTCTGAGGTAGTTTTGATAAAACCAACTAAAAAATTAAAAACAAGCAAAAACTGTCGAGTTAGCGCCGGATGACACTGACCACAAAACACACAAAAATGTATTTTTAAAACTATGTTGTGCTTCCGCAAACAAGTCGTGAAGAAATGATATACTGGTAAGTAGTCCTGAGGGAAACAAGTTTGGTTGTGTTGTCAATGCAATGAATGAACTGTAGGTTTGGGTGCCCATCAAGAAAACAGGGTAAGTTAAGCAAAACCATGCGATGAATAAAAATAAAGCCCTGTCTGGCCTCAAGTCAATCAAAATTAAAGCTTTGGGGGGGAAATAAAAATCAAGAGATGAAATAGAGTTGATAATGATTGAATTTTAGCCCATTATTTAAGACGAATAAACGAGGAGTAGCACGGACAGGAGACAAGCCACAGATCCCAGCCCCTCCACGCACCAGAGTCTCCCAACCCCAGCAGAGTAGTTCTACAGCAGCGGATTAATTGGCCTCCAGCAAGCAGACAGAGCAAGTGGCGACAGTTTGATGAGGACGTATCCACCATCATCCAAGCAACAGCCAAAGGAGGTGTCGACAGCAGACTCCGAGCCATGAACAGCATTATCATCACCTCTGAAAAATCTGGACGGGTGGACCTTAGGGCCACCTAGATCCACCAAGTGCACCATGACCAAGTGCGCCATTTCAAAACCAGGTTCTATCAGCACTCCATCCTTCCCAGAATCCTGTGGCCTCTCATCGTCTATGCAGTCCCAGTAACGACTGTGGGGTCCTTTGAACGGAAGATCAGCAGCATTCTGCGGCAATGCCAACGCAAAGGACGTCATAAGGGGAAGAAAATCTGGAAGGTCCTGCATTTTAGTACCTCCTGAATAGGAAACCAAAGTGAAAAGAAAAACTTGCTAGAACTGGGAGAGGCCACAGTACAAGCCTGGAAAAATACCTAATATGGATGTGGACACTGGGGAGAATCCAAATTATACCGCTTCGATCTGGAGTCTGCTGCAGCTAACAAGCCACTCTGGCATTGCTATGCCACGAAGAGCCATCTGGGGTGCCAATGCAAGTGGCGGCAAAGCTGTGCGGACGCGGGGAAGGCGGCAACGGGCGCTGCAGGGGCAGGGGGAGGGCAGGGGTCGGATGCCGGCGATCTGCCGGTTGACGGATCTCGGCCTGACCCCGTCCTGTGCGCCTGACGTGCGGCCGACTCCGTGGCTGTCTGCGGCGCCAACGCAAGCGGCGGCAAAGCTGTGCGGACGCGGGGAAGGCGGCGACGGGCGCTGCAGGGGCAGGGGGAGGGCAGGGGTCGGATGCCGGCGATCTGCCGGTTGACGGATCTCGGCCTGACCCCGTCCTGTGCGCCTGACGTGCGGCTCTACCCCACGGCCGTATGACCCACCTCGACTTTAGTCCTGACCGGGCCCTGCCCGCTGTTGGAGGAACCCCCGCTCCCATGTGCCATTATGACAAGGCCTCTCCAGAACCAACACCAAAGGCGCTGCTATGCCACGAAGAGCCAGATTAGGTTTTCGACAACCCCCCATAAGAGCCTACATGGATGACCTGACCATCACAACATCAGTTCCAGGCAGCATGCCTAAATTTGGTCATTTGGTGGCGGGCACGAGGACCATGCCTCTCACCCAGCAGGCATACAGCGGGGCTGTGTTTAAGTTCAATATTTTTTCGCACACTTCCCGATTATTCTTTTTGGATCCACTTGTTAGCAGTGTGAACTAAAGACATGTCTTTAGTCAGTCATGCGTACTCCTTTCTGACTGCTACACTGGTGACCCGACTTGATCCAGTGTAGCACTAGTGACGTCGACGTGATCCAGTGTAGCACTAGTGACCCCGATGTGAACCAGTTTAGCACTGGTGACCCCGACGTGATCCAGTGTAGCACTGGTGACCCCGACGTGATCCTGTGTAGCACTGGTGACGCCGACGTGATCCAGTGTAGCAGTCATAAAGGAGCACACACAACTGACTGTAGACACATCTGTATTTCACACTGCTAACAAGTGGATTTGAACAATCAACAGCTCAAACTGAATGTGCAAAAAAACTAACAGCAACGAAACCACACAAGTTCCGGATGCCATACTTTTTTATTATTATTGTGCTGAATAAAATGCAGTGACTATCTAAAACGTTTTTGCAAGCATGTAAAAAGTGAAGCGTAATCCAGGACAAGAAGTGGATAGGAAAAACGACAAACCAAAAAAAGTGAGCACTCCTCAGCCCTGCCCCACCAACGGCACAGATCCAGTTGACAGAGTCTGAAGGAAGTCGAAGAGGTCATCATGGCAGCCCTCTCAGCATCTCCCCTGGACCCCACTTGTGTACATTACCGTCTTTACAAATGTTCAACAAGCGGCGGCAAAGCTGTGCGGACGCGGGGAAGGCGGCGCCGGGCGCTGCAGGGGCAGGGGGAGGGCAGGGGTCGGATGCCGGCGATCTGCCGGTTGACGGATCTCGGCCTGACCCCGTCCTGTGCGCCTGACGTGCGGCCGACTCCGTGGCTGTCTGCGGCGCCAACGCAAGCAGTGGCAAAGCTGTGCGGACGCTGGGAAGGCGGCGACGGGCGCTGCAGGGGCAGGGGAAGGGCAGGGGTCGGATGCCGGCGATCTGCCGGTTGACAGATCTCGGCCTGACCCCGTCCTGTGCGCCTGACGTGCGGCTCTACCCCACGGCCGTATGCGGCGACGACGCACCACCTCGCCCCAAAGCGGAACGAACTGTCTCAAAGAGGCGGCACCGGCCGAGGGCCTGAAGGCTGACGCGAGACCCACCTCGACTTTAGTCCCGGCCGGGCCCTGCCCGCTGTTGGAGGAACCCCCGCTCCCATGTGCCATTATGACAAGGCCTCTTCAGAATCAACACCAAAGGCGCTGGATACCCAACTGTCGGCCACTGAGTTTACACCACATCAACAAAACCAAAACACTACAAGGACAACAAAGGACGTCATAAGGGGAAGAAAATCTGGAAGGTCCTGCATTTTAGTACCTCCTGAATAGGAAACCAAACTGAAAAGAAAAACTTGCTAGAACTGGGAGAGGCCACAGTACAAGCCTGGAAAAATACCTAATATGGATGTAAACACTGGGGAGAATCCAAATTAGACCGCTTCGATCTGGAGTCTGCTGCAGCTAACAAGCCACTCTGGCATTGCTATGCCACGAAGAGCCATCTGCGGTGCCAACGCAAGCGGCGGCAAAGCTGTGCGGACGCGGCGAAGGCGGCGACGGGCGCTGCAGGGGCAGGGGGAGGGCAGGGGTCGGATGCCGGCGATCTGCCGGTTGACGGATCTCGGCCTGACCCCGTCCTGTGCGCCTGACGTGCGGCCGACTCCGTGGCTGTCTGCGGCGCCAACGCAAGCGGCGGCAAAGCTGTGCGGACGCGGGGAAGGCGGCGACGGGCGCTGCAGGGGCAGGGGGAGGGCAGGGGTCGGATGCCGGCGATCTGCCGGTTGACGGATCTCGGCCTGATCCCGTCCTGTGCGCCTGACGTGCGGCCGACTCCGTGGCTGTCTGCGGCGCCAACGCAAGCGGCGGCAAAGCTTTTCGGACGCGGGGAAGGCGGCGACGGGCGCTGCAGGGGCAGGGGGAGGGCAGGGGTCGGATGCCGGCGATCTGCCGGTTGACGGATCTCGGCCTGACCCCGTCCTGTGCGCCTGACGTGCGGCTCTACCCCGCGGCCGTATGACCCACCTCGACTTTAGTCCTGACCGGGCCCTGCCCGCTGTTGGAGGAACCCCCTCTCCCATGTGCCATTATGACAAGGCCTCTCCAGAACCAACACCAAAGGCGCTGCTATGCCACGAAGAGCCATCTGCGGTGCCAATGCAAGCGGCGGCAAAGCTGTGCGGACGCGGGGAAGGCGGCGACGGGCGCTGCAGGGGCAGGGGGAGGGCAGGGGTCGGATGCCGGCGATCTGCCGGTTGACGGATCTCGGCCTTACCCCGTCCTGTGCGCCTGACGTGCGGCCTACTCCGTGGCTGTCTGCGGTGCCAACGCAAGCGGCGGCAAAGCTGTGCGGACGCGGGGAAGGCGGCGACGGGCGCTGCAGGGGCAGGGGAAGGGCAGGGGTCGGATGCCGGCGATCTGCCGGTTGACGGATCTCAGCCTGACCCCGTCCTGTGCGCCTGACGTGCGGCTCTACCCCGCGGCCGTATGCGGCGACGACGCACCACCTCGCCCCAAAGCGGAACGAACTGTCTCAAAGAGGCGGCACCGGCCGAGGGCCTGAAGGCTGACGCGAGACCCACCTCGACTTTAGTCCCGACCGGGCCCTGCCCGCTGTTGGAGGAACCCCCGCTCCCATGTGCCGTTATGACAAGGCCTCTCCAGAACCAACAGCAAAGGCGCTGGATACCCAACTCTCGGCCACTGAGTTTACACCACATCAACTAAACCAAAACACTACAAGGACAACAAAGGACGTCATAAGGGGAAGAGAATCTGGAAGGTCCTGCATTTTAGTACCTCCTGAATAGGAAACCAAAGTGAAAAGAAAAACTTGCTAGAACTGGGAGAGGCCACAGTACAAGCTTGGAAAAATACCTAATATGGATGTGGACACTGGGGAGAATCCAAATTATACCGCTTTGATCTGGAGTCTGCTGCAGCTAACAAGCCACTCTGGCATTGCTATGCCACGAAGAGCCATCTGCGGTGCCAACGCAAGCGGCGGCAAAGCTGTGCGGACGCGGGGAAGGCGGCGACGGGCGCTGCAGGGGCAGGGGGAAGGCAGGGGTCGGATGCCGGCGATCTGCCGGTTGACGGATCTCGGCCTGATCCCGTCCTGTGCGCCTGACGTGCGGCCGACTCCGTGGCTGTCTGCGGCGCCAACGCAAGCGGCGGCAAAGCTTTTCGGACGCGGGGAAGGCGGCGACGGGCGCTGCAGGGGCAGGGGGAGGGCAGGGGTCGGATGCCGGCGATCTGCCGGTTGACGGATCTCGGCCTGACCCCGTCCTGTGCGCCTGACGTGCGGCTCTACCCCGCGGCCGTATGACCCACCTCGACTTTAGTCCTGACCGGGCCCTGCCCGCTGTTGGAGGAACCCCCGCTCCCATGTGCCATTATGACAAGGCCTCTCCAGAACCAACACCAAAGGCGCTGCTATGCCACGAAGAGCCATCTGCGGTGCCAATGCAAGCGGCGGCAAAGCTGTGCGGACGCGGGGAAGGCGGCGACGGGTGCTGCAGGGGCAGGGGGAGGGCAGAGGTCGGATGCCGGCGATCTGCCGGTTGACGGATCTCGGCCTGACCCCGTCCTGTGCGCCTGACGTGCGGCCTACTCCGTGGCTGTCTGCGGTGCCAACGCAAGCGGCGGCAAAGCTGTGCGGACGCGGGGAAGGCGGCGACGGGCGCTGCAGGGGCAGGGGAAGGGCAGGGGTCGGATGCCGGCGATCTGCCGGTTGACGGATCTCAGCCTGACCCCGTCCTGTGCGCCTGACGTGCGGCTCTACCCCGCGGCCGTATGCGGCGACGACGCACCACCTCGCCCCAAAGCGGAACGAACTGTCTCAAAGAGGCGGCACCGGCCGAGGGCCTGAAGGCTGACGCGAGACCCACCTCGACTTTAGTCCCGACCAGGCCCTGCCCGCTGTTGGAGGAACCCCCGCTCCCATGTGCCGTTATGACAAGGCCTCTCCAGAACCAACAGCAAAGGCGCTGGATACCCAACTCTCGGCCACTGAGTTTACACCACATCAACTAAACCAAAACACTACAAGGACAACAAAGGACGTCATAAGGGGAAGAGAATCTGGAAGGTCCTGCATTTTAGTACCTCCTGAATAGGAAACCAAAGTGAAAAAAACTTGCTAGAACTGGGAGAGGCCACAGTACAAGCCTGGAAAAATACCTAATATGGATGTGGACACTGGGGAGAATCCAAATTATACCGCTTTGATCTGGAGTCTGCTGCAGCTAACAAGCCACTCTGGCATTGCTATGCCACGAAGAGCCATCTGCGGTGCCAACGCAAGCGGCGGCAAAGCTGTGCGGACGCGGGGAAGGCGGCGACGGGCGCTGCAGGGGCAGGGGGAGGGCAGGGGTCGGATGCCGGCGATCTGCCGGTTGACGGATCTCGGCCTGATCCCGTCCTGTGCGCCTGACGTGCGGCCGACTCCGTGGCTGTCTGCGGCGCCAACGCAAGCGGCGGCAAAGCTTTTCGGACGCGGGGAAGGCGGCGACGGGCGCTGCAGGGGCAGGGGGAGGGCAGGGGTCGGATGCCGGCGATCTGCCGGTTGACGGATCTCGGCCTGACCCCGTCCTGTGCGCCTGACGTGCGGCTCTACCCCGCGGCCGTATGACCCACCTCGACTTTAGTCCTGACCGGGCCCTGCCCGCTGTTGGAGAAACCCCCGCTCCCATGTGCCATTATGACAAGGCCTCTCCAGAACCAACACCAAAGGCGCTGCTATGCCACGAAGAGCCATCTGCGGTGCCAATGCAAGCGGCGGCAAAGCTGTGCGGACGCGGGGAAGGCGGCGACGGGTGCTGCAGGGGCAGGGGGAGGGCAGAGGTCGGATGCCGGCGATCTGCCGGTTGACGGATCTCGGCCTGACCCCGTCCTGTGCGCCTGACGTGCGGCCTACTCCGTGGCTGTCTGCGGTGCCAACGCAAGCGGCGGCAAAGCTGTGCGGACGCGGGGAAGGCGGCGACGGGCGCTGCAGGGGAAGGGCAGGGGTCGGATGCCGGCGATCTGCCGGTTGACGGATCTCAGCCTGACCCCGTCCTGTGCGCCTGACGTGCGGCTCTACCCCGCGGCCGTATGCGGCGACGACGCACCACCTCGCCCCAAAGCGGAACGAACTTTCTCAAAGAGGCGGCACCGGCCGAGGGCCTGAAGGCTGACGCGAGACCCACCTCGACTTTAGTCCCGACCGGGCCCTGCCCGCTGTTGGAGGAACCCCCGCTCCCATGTGCCGTTATGACAAGGCCTCTCCAGAACCAACAGCAAAGGCGCTGGATACCCAACTCTCTGCCACTGAGTTTACACCACATCAACTAAACCAAAACACTACAAGGACAACAAAGGACGTCATAAGGGGAAGAGAATCTGGAAGGTCCTGCATTTTAGTACCTCCTGAATAGGAAACCAAAGTGAAAAGAAAAACTTGCTAGAACTGGGAGAGGCCACAGTACAAGCCTGGAAAAATACCTAATATGGATGTGGACACTGGGGAGAATCCAAATTATACCGCTTTGATCTGGAGTCTGCTGCAGCTAACAAGCCACTCTGGCATTGCTATGCCACGAAGAGCCATCTGCGGTGCCAACGCAAGCGGTGGCAAAGCTGTGCGGACGCGGGGAAGGCGGCGACGGGCGCTGCAGGGGCAGGGGGAGGGCAGGGGTCGGATGCCGGCGATCTGCCGGTTGACGGATCTCGGCCTGATCCCGTCCTGTGCGCCTGACGTGCGGCCGACTCCGTGGCTGTCTGCGGCGCCAACGCAAGCGGCGGCAAAGCTTTTCGGACGCGGGGAAGGCGGCGACGGGCGCTGCAGGGGCAGGGGGAGGGCAGGGGTCGGATGCCGGCGATCTGCCGGTTGACGGATCTCGGCCTGACCCCGTCCTGTGCGCCTGACGTGCGGCTCTACCCCGCGGCCGTATGACCCACCTCGACTTTAGTCCTGACCGGGCCCTGCCCGCTGTTGGAGAAACCCCCGCTCCCATGTGCCATTATGACAAGGCCTCTCCAGAACCAACACCAAAGGCGCTGCTATGCCACGAAGAGCCATCTGCGGTGCCAATGCAAGCGGCGGCAAAGCTGTGCGGACGCGGGGAAGGCGGCGACGGGTGCTGCAGGGGCAGGGGGAGGGCAGAGGTCGGATGCCGGCGATCTGCCGGTTGACGGATCTCGGCCTGACCCCGTCCTGTGCGCCTGACGTGCGGCCTACTCCGTGGCTGTCTGCGGTGCCAACGCAAGCGGCGGCAAAGCTGTGCGGACGCGGGGAAGGCGGCGACGGGCGCTGCAGGGGCAGGGGAAGGGCAGGGGTCGGATGCCGGCGATCTGCCGGTTGACGGATCTCAGCCTGACCCCGTCCTGTGCGCCTGACGTGCGGCTCTACCCCGCGGCCGTATGCGGCGACGACGCACCACCTCGCCCCAAAGCGGAACGAACTGTCTCAAAGAGGCGGCACCGGCCGAGGGCCTGAAGGCTGACGCGAGACCCACCTCGACTTTAGTCCCGACCGGGCCCTGCCCGCTGTTGGAGGAACCCCCGCTCCCATGTGCCGTTATGACAAGGCCTCTCCAGAACCAACAGCAAAGGCGCTGGATACCCAACTCTCTGCCACTGAGTTTACACCACATCAACTAAACCAAAACACTACAAGGACAACAAAGGACGTCATAAGGGGAAGAGAATCTGGAAGGTCCTGCATTTTAGTACCTCCTGAGTAGGAAACCAAAGTGAAAAGAAAAACTTGCTAGAACTGGGAGAGGCCACAGTACAAGCCTGGAAAAATACCTAATATGGATGTGGACACTGGGGAGAATCCAAATTATACCGCTTTGATCTGGAGTCTGCTGCAGCTAACAAGCCACTCTGGCATTGCTATGCCACGAAGAGCCATCTGCGGTGCCAACGCAAGCGGCGGCAAAGCTGTGCGGACGCGGGGAAGGCGGCGACGGGCGCTGCAGGGGCAGGGGGAGGGCAGGGGTCGGATGCCGGCGATCTGCCGGTTGACGGATCTCGGCCTGATCCCGTCCTGTGCGCCTGACGTGCGGCCGACTCCGTGGCTGTCTGCGGCGCCAACGCAAGCGGCGGCAAAGCTTTTCGGACGCGGGGAAGGCGGCGACGGGCGCTGCAGGGGCAGGGGGAGGGCAGGGGTCGGATGCCGGCGATCTGCCGGTTGACGGATCTCGGCCTGACCCCGTCCTGTGCGCCTGACGTGCGGCTCTACCCCGCGGCCGTATGACCCACCTCGACTTTAGTCCTGACCGGGCCCTGCCCGCTGTTGGAGGAACCCCCGCTCCCATGTGCCGTTATGACAAGGCCTCTCCAGAACCAACAGCAAAGGCGCTGGATACCCAACTCTCGGCCACTGAGTTTACACCACATCAACAAAACCATAACACTACAAGGACAACAAAGGACGTCATAAGGGGAAGAGAATCTGGAAGGTCCTGCATTTTAGTACCTCCTGAATAGGAAACCAAAGTGAAAAGAAAAACTTGCTAGAACTGGGAGAGGCCACAGTACAAGCCTGGAAAATACCTAATATGGATGTGGACACTGGGGAGAATCCAAATTATACCGCTTTAATCTGGAGTCTGCTGCAGCTAACAAGCCACTCTGGCATTGCTATGCCACGAAGAGCCATCTGCGGTGCCAACGCAAGCGGCGGCAAAGCTGTGCGGACGCGGGGAAGGCGGCGACGGGCGCTGCAGGGGCAGGGGGAGGGCAGGGGTCGGATGCCGGCGATCTGCCGGTTGATGGATCTCGGCCTGATCCCGTCCTGTGCGCCTGACGTGCGGCCGACTCCGTGGCTGTCTGCGGCGCCAACGCAAGCGGCGGCAAAGCTGTGCGGACGCGGGGAAGGCGGCGACGGGCGCTGCAGGGGCAGGGGGAGGGCAGGGGTCGGATGCCCGCGATCTGCCGGTTGACGGATCTCGGCCTGACCCCGTCCTGTGCGCCTGACGTGCGGCTCTACCCCGCGGCCGTATGACCCACCTCGACTTTAGTCCTGACCGGGCCCTGCCCGCTGTTGGAGGAACCCCCGCTCCCATGTGCCATTATGACAAGGCCTCTCCAGAACCAACACCAAAGGCGCTGCTATGCCACGAAGAGCCATCTGCGGTGCCAATGCAAGCGGCGGCAAAGCTGTGCAGACGCGGGGAAGGCGGCGACGGGTGCTGCAGGGGCAGGGGGAGGGCAGAGGTCGGATGCCGGCGATCTGCCGGTTGACGGATCTCGGCCTGACCCCGTCCTGTGCACCTGACGTGCGGCCTACTCCGTGGCTGTCTGCGGTGCCAACGCAAGCGGCGGCAAAGCTGTGCGGACGCGGGGAAGGCGGCGACGGGCGCTGCAGGGGCAGGGGAAGGGCAGGGGTCGGATGCCGGCGATCTGCCGGTTGACGGATCTCAGCCTGACCCCGTCCTGTGCGCCTGACGTGCGGCTCTACCCCGCGGCCGTATGCGGCGACGACGCACCACCTCGCCCCCAAAGCGGAACGAACTGTCTCAAAGAGGCGGCACCGGCCGAGGGCCTGAAGGCTGACGCGAGACCCACCTCGACTTTAGTCCCGACCGGGCCCTGCCCGCTGTTGGAGGAACCCCCGTTCCCATGTGCCGTTATGACAAGGCCTCTCCAGAACCAACAGCAAAGGCGCTGGATACCCAACTCTCTGCCACTGAGTTTACACCACATCAACTAAACCAAAACACTTCAAGGACAACAAAGGACGTCATAAGGGGAAGAGAATCTGGAAGGTCCTGCATTTTAGTACCTCCTGAATAGGAAACGAAAGTGAAAAGAAAAACTTGCTAGAACTGGGAGAGGCCACAGTACAAGCCTGGAAAAATACCTAATATGGATGTGGACACTGGGGAGAATCCAAATTATACCGCTTTGATCTGGAGTCTGCTGCAGCTAACAAGCCACTCTGGCATTGCTATGCCACGAAGAGCCATCTGCGGTGCCAACGCAAGCGGTGGCAAAGCTGTGCGGACGCGGGGAAGGCGGCGACGGGCGCTGCAGGGGCAGGGGGAGGGCAGGGGTCGGATGCCGGCGATCTGCCGGTTGACGGATCTCGGCCTGATCCCGTCCTGTGCGCCTGACGTGCGGCCGACTCCGTGGCTGTCTGCGGCGCCAACGCAAGCGGCGGCAAAGCTTTTCGGACGCGGGGAAGGCGGCGACGGGCGCTGCAGGGGCAGGGGGAGGGCAGGGGTCGGATGCCGGCGATCTGCCGGTTGACGGATCTCGGCCTGACCCCGTCCTGTGCGCCTGACGTGCGGCTCTACCCCGCGGCCGTATGACCCACCTCGACTTTAGTCCTGACCGGGCCCTGCCCGCTGTTGGAGAAACCCCCGCTCCCATGTGCCATTATGACAAGGCCTCTCCAGAACCAACACCAAAGGCGCTGCTATGCCACGAAGAGCCATCTGCGGTGCCAATGCAAGCGGCGGCAAAGCTGTGCGGACGCAGGGAAGGCGGCGACGGGTGCTGCAGGGGCAGGGGGAGGGCAGAGGTCGGATGCCGGCGATCTGCCGGTTGACGGATCTCGGCCTGACCCCGTCCTGTGCGCCTGACGTGCGGCCTACTCCGTGGCTGTCTGCGGTGCCAACGCAAGCGGCGGCAAAGCTGTGCGGACGCGGGGAAGGCGGCGACGGGCGCTGCAGGGGCAGGGGAAGGGCAGGGGTCGGATGCCGGCGATCTGCCGGTTGACGGATCTCAGCCTGACCCCGTCCTGTGCCCCTGACGTGCGGCTCTACCCCGCGGCCGTATGCGGCGACGACGCACCACCTCGCCCCAAAGCGGAACGAACTGTCTCAAAGAGGCGGCACCGGCCGAGGGCCTGAAGGCTGACGCGAGACCCACCTCGACTTTAGTCCCGACCGGGCCCTGCCCGCTGTTGGAGGAACCCCCGCTCCCATGTGCCGTTATGACAAGGCCTCTCCAGAACCAACAGCAAAGGCGCTGGATACCCAACTCTCTGCCACTGAGTTTACACCACATCAACTAAACCAAAACACTACAAGGACAACAAAGGACGTCATAAGGGGAAGAGAATCTGGAAGGTCCTGCATTTTAGTACCTCCTGAGTAGGAAACCAACGTGAAAAGAAAAACTTGCTAGAACTGGGAGAGGCCACAGTACAAGCCTGGAAAAATACCTAATATGGATGTGGACACTGGGGAGAATCCAAATTATACCGCTTTGATCTGGAGTCTGCTGCAGCTAACAAGCCACTCTGGCATTGCTATGCCACGAAGAGCCATCTGCGGTGCCAACGCAAGCGGCGGCAAAGCTGTGCGGACGCGGGGAAGGCGGCGACGGGCGCTGCAGGGGCAGGGGGAGGGCAGGGGTCGGATGCCGGCGATCTGCCGGTTGACGGATCTCGGCCTGATCCCGTCCTGTGCGCCTGACGTGCGGCCGACTCCGTGGCTGTCTGCGGCGCCAACGCAAGCGGCGGCAAAGCTTTTCGGACGCGGGGAAGGCGGCGACGGGCGCTGCAGGGGCAGGGGGAGGGCAGGGGTCGGATGCCGGCGATCTGCCGGTTGACGGATCTCGGCCTGACCCCGTCCTGTGCGCCTGACGTGCGGCTCTACCCCGCGGCCGTATGACCCACCTCGACTTTAGTCCTGACCGGGCCCTGCCCGCTGTTGGAGGAACCCCCGCTCCCATGTGCCGTTATGACAAGGCCTCTCCAGAACCAACAGCAAAGGCGCTGGATACCCAACTCTCGGCCACTGAGTTTACACCACATCAACAAAACCATAACACTACAAGGACAACAAAGGACGTCATAAGGGGAAGAGAATCTGGAAGGTCCTGCATTTTAGTACCTCCTGAATAGGAAACCAAAGTGAAAAGAAAAACTTGCTAGAACTGGGAGAGGCCACAGTACAAGCCTGGAAAATACCTAATATGGATGTGGACACTGGGGAGAATCCAAATTATACCGCTTTAATCTGGAGTCTGCTGCAGCTAACAAGCCACTCTGGCATTGCTATGCCACGAAGAGCCATCTGCGGTGCCAACGCAAGCGGCGGCAAAGCTGTGCGGACGCGGGGAAGGCGGCGACGGGCGCTGCAGGGGCAGGGGGAGGGCAGGGGTCGGATGCCGGCGATCTGCCGGTTGACGGATCTCGGCCTGATCCCGTCCTGTGCGCCTGACGTGCGGCCGACTCCGTGGCTGTCTGCGGCGCCAACGCAAGCGGCGGCAAAGCTTTTCGGACGCGGGGAAGGCGGCGACGGGCGCTGCAGGGGCAGGGGGAGGGCAGGGGTCGGATGCCGGCGATCTGCCGGTTGACGGATCTCGGCCTGACCCCGTCCTGTGCGCCTGACGTGCGGCTCTACCCCACGGCCGTATGACCCACCTCGACTTTAGTCCTGACCGGGCCCTGCCCGCTGTTGGAGGAACCCCCGCTCCCATGTGCCATTATGACAAGGCCTCTCCAGAACCAACACCAAAGGCGCTGCTATGCCACGAAGAGCCAGATTAGGTTTTCGACAACCCCCCATAAGAGCCTACATGGATGACCTGACCATCACAACATCAGTTCCAGGCAGCATGCCTAAATTTGGTCATTTGGTGGCGGGCACGAGGACCATGCCTCTCAGCCAGCAGGCATACAGCGGGGCTGTGTTTAAGTTCAATATTTTTTCGCACACTTCCCGATTATTCTTTTTGGATCCACTTGTTAGCAGTGTGAACTAAAGACATGTCTTTAGTCAGTCATGCGTACTCCTTTCTGACTGCTACACTGGTGACCCGACTTGATCCAGTGTAGCACTAGTGACGTCGACGTGATCCAGTGTAGCACTAGTGACCCCGATGTGAACCAGTTTAGCACTGGTGACCCCGACGTGATCCAGTGTAGCACTGGTGACCCCGACGTGATCCTGTGTAGCACTGGTGACGCCGACGTGATCCAGTGTAGCAGTCATAAAGGAGCACACACAACTGACTGTAGACACATCTGTATTTCACACTGCTAACAAGTGGATTTGAACAATCAACAGCTCAAACTGAATGTGCAAAAAAACTAACAGCAACGAAACCACACAAGTTCCGGATGCCATACTTTTTTATTATTATTGTGCTGAATAAAATGCAGTGACTATCTAAAACGTTTTTGCAAGCATGTAAAAAGTGAAGCGTAATCCAGGACAAGAAGTGGATAGGAAAAACGACAAACCAAAAAAAGTGAGCACTCCTCAGCCCTGCCCCACCAACGGCACAGATCCAGTTGACAGAGTCTGAAAGAAGTCGAAGAGGTCATCATGGCAGCCCTCTCAGCATCTCCCCTGGACCCCACTTGTGTACATTACCGTCTTTACAAATGTTCAACAAGCGGCGGCAAAGCTGTGCGGACGCGGGGAAGGCGGCGCCGGGCGCTGCAGGGGCAGGGGGAGGGCAGGGGTCGGATGCCGGCGATCTGCCGGTTGACGGATCTCGGCCTGACCCCGTCCTGTGCGCCTGACGTGCGGCCGACTCCGTGGCTGTCTGCGGCGCCAACGCAAGCAGTGGCAAAGCTGTGCGGACGCTGGGAAGGCGGCGACGGGCGCTGCAGGGGCAGGGGAAGGGCAGGGGTCGGATGCCGGCGATCTGCCGGTTGACGGATCTCGGCCTGACCCCGTCCTGTGCGCCTGACGTGCGGCTCTACCCCACGGCCGTATGCGGCGACGACGCACCACCTCGCCCCAAAGCGGAACGAACTGTCTCAAAGAGGCGGCACCGGCCGAGGGCCTGAAGGCTGACGCGAGACCCACCTCGACTTTAGTCCCGACCGGGCCCTGCCCGCTGTTGGAGGAACCCCCGCTCCCATGTGCCATTATGACAAGGCCTCTTCAGAATCAACACCAAAGGCGCTGGATACCCAACTGTCGGCCACTGAGTTTACACCACATCAACAAAACCAAAACACTACAAGGACAACAAAGGACGTCATAAGGGGAAGAAAATCTGGAAGGTCCTGCATTTTAGTACCTCCTGAATAGGAAACCAAACTGAAAAGAAAAACTTGCTAGAACTGGGAGAGGCCACAGTACAAGCCTGGAAAAATACCTAATATGGATGTAAACACTGGGGAGAATCCAAATTAGACCGCTTCGATCTGGAGTCTGCTGCAGCTAACAAGCCACTCTGGCATTGCTATGCCACGAAGAGCCATCTGCGGTGCCAACGCAAGCGGCGGCAAAGCTGTGCGGACGCGGCGAAGGCGGCGAAGGCGGCGACGGGCGCTGCAGGGGCAGGGGGAGGGCAGGGGTCGGATGCCGGCGATCTGCCGGTTGACGGATCTCGGCCTGACCCCGTCCTGTGCGCCTGACGTGCGGCCGACTCCGTGGCTGTCTGCGGCGCCAACGCAAGCGGCGGCAAAGCTGTGCGGACGCGGGGAAGGCGGCGACGGGCGCTGCAGGGGCAGGGGGAGGGCAGGGGTCGGATGCCGGCGATCTGCCGGTTGACGGATCTCGGCCTGATCCCGTCCTGTGCGCCTGACGTGCGGCCGACTCCGTGGCTGTCTGCGGCGCCAACGCAAGCGGCGGCAAAGCTTTTCGGACGCGGGGAAGGCGGCGACGGGCGCTGCAGGGGCAGGGGGAGGGCAGGGGTCGGATGCCGGCGATCTGCCGGTTGACGGATCTCGGCCTGACCCCGTCCTGTGCGCCTGACGTGCGGCTCTACCCCGCGGCCGTATGACCCACCTCGACTTTAGTCCTGACCGGGCCCTGCCCGCTGTTGGAGGAACCCCCGCTCCCATGTGCCATTATGACAAGGCCTCTCCAGAACCAACACCAAAGGCGCTGCTATGCCACGAAGAGCCATCTGCGGTGCCAATGCAAGCGGCGGCAAAGCTGTGCGGACGCGGGGAAGGCGGCGACGGGCGCTGCAGGGGCAGGGGAAGGGCAGGGGTCGGATGCCGGCGATCTGCCGGTTGACGGATCTCAGCCTGACCCCGTCCTGTGCGCCTGACGTGCGGCTCTACCCCGCGGCCGTATGCGGCGACGACGCACCACCTCGCCCCAAAGCGGAACGAACTGTCTCAAAGAGGCGGCACCGGCCGAGGGCCTGAAGGCTGACGCGAGACCCACCTCGACTTTAGTCCCGACCAGGCCCTGCCCGCTGTTGGAGGAACCCCCGCTCCCATGTGCCGTTATGACAAGGCCTCTCCAGAACCAACAGCAAAGGCGCTGGATACCCAACTCTCGGCCACTGAGTTTACACCACATCAACTAAACCAAAACACTACAAGGACAACAAAGGACGTCATAAGGGGAAGAGAATCTGGAAGGTCCTGCATTTTAGTACCTCCTGAATAGGAAACCAAAGTGAAAAGAAAAACTTGCTAGAACTGGGAGAGGCCACAGTACAAGCTTGGAAAAATACCTAATATGGATGTGGACACTGGGGAGAATCCAAATTATACCGCTTTGATCTGGAGTCTGCTGCAGCTAACAAGCCACTCTGGCATTGCTATGCCACGAAGAGCCATCTGCGGTGCCAACGCAAGCGGCGGCAAAGCTGTGCGGACGCGGGGAAGGCGGCGACGGGCGCTGCAGGGGGAAGGCAGGGGTCGGATGCCGGCGATCTGCCGGTTGACGGATCTCGGCCTGATCCCGTCCTGTGCGCCTGACGTGCGGCCGACTCCGTGGCTGTCTGCGGCGCCAACGCAAGCGGCGGCAAAGCTTTTCGGACGCGGGGAAGGCGGCGACGGGCGCTGCAGGGGGAGGGCAGGGGTCGGATGCCGGCGATCTGCCGGTTGACGGATCTCGGCCTGACCCCGTCCTGTGCGCCTGACGTGCGGCTCTACCCCGCGGCCGTATGACCCACCTCGACTTTAGTCCTGACCGGGCCCTGCCCGCTGTTGGAGGAACCCCCGCTCCCATGTGCCATTATGACAAGGCCTCTCCAGAACCAACACCAAAGGCGCTGCTATGCCACGAAGAGCCATCTGCGGTGCCAATGCAAGCGGCGGCAAAGCTGTGCGGACGCGGGGAAGGCGGCGACGGGTGCTGCAGGGGCAGGGGGAGGGCAGAGGTCGGATGCCGGCGATCTGCCGGTTGACGGATCTCGGCCTGACCCCGTCCTGTGCGCCTGACGTGCGGCCTACTCCGTGGCTGTCTGCGGTGCCAACGCAAGCGGCGGCAAAGCTGTGCGGACGCGGGGAAGGCGGCGACGGGCGCTGCAGGGGCAGGGGAAGGGCAGGGGTCGGATGCCGGCGATCTGCCGGTTGACGGATCTCAGCCTGACCCCGTCCTGTGCGCCTGACGTGCGGCTCTACCCCGCGGCCGTATGCGGCGACGACGCACCACCTCGCCCCAAAGCGGAACGAACTGTCTCAAAGAGGCGGCACCGGCCGAGGGCCTGAAGGCTGACGCGAGACCCACCTCGACTTTAGTCCCGACCGGGCCCTGCCCGCTGTTGGAGGAACCCCCGCTCCCATGTGCCGTTATGACAAGGCCTCTCCAGAACCAACAGCAAAGGCGCTGGATACCCAACTCTCTGCCACTGAGTTTACACCACATCAACTAAACCAAAACACTACAAGGACAACAAAGGACGTCATAAGGGGAAGAGAATCTGGAAGGTCCTGCATTTTAGTACCTCCTGAATAGGAAACCAAAGTGAAAAGAAAAACTTGCTAGAACTGGGAGAGGCCACAGTACAAGCCTGGAAAAATACCTAATATGGATGTGGACACTGGGGAGAATCCAAATTATACCGCTTTGATCTGGAGTCTGCTGCAGCTAACAAGCCACTCTGGCATTGCTATGCCACGAAGAGCCATCTGCGGTGCCAACGCAAGCGGTGGCAAAGCTGTGCGGACGCGGGGAAGGCGGCGACGGGCGCTGCAGGGGCAGGGGGAGGGCAGGGGTCGGATGCCGGCGATCTGCCGGTTGACGGATCTCGGCCTGATCCCGTCCTGTGCGCCTGACGTGCGGCCGACTCCGTGGCTGTCTGCGGCGCCAACGCAAGCGGCGGCAAAGCTTTTCGGACGCGGGGAAGGCGGCGACGGGCGCTGCAGGGGCAGGGGGAGGGCAGGGGTCGGATGCCGGCGATCTGCCGGTTGACGGATCTCGGCCTGACCCCGTCCTGTGCGCCTGACGTGCGGCTCTACCCCGCGGCCGTATGACCCACCTCGACTTTAGTCCTGACCGGGCCCTGCCCGCTGTTGGAGAAACCCCCGCTCCCATGTGCCATTATGACAAGGCCTCTCCAGAACCAACACCAAAGGCGCTGCTATGCCACGAAGAGCCATCTGCGGTGCCAATGCAAGCGGCGGCAAAGCTGTGCGGACGCGGGGAAGGCGGCGACGGGTGCTGCAGGGGCAGGGGGAGGGCAGAGGTCGGATGCCGGCGATCTGCCGGTTGACGGATCTCGGCCTGACCCCGTCCTGTGCGCCTGACGTGCGGCCTACTCCGTGGCTGTCTGCGGTGCCAACGCAAGCGGCGGCAAAGCTGTGCGGACGCGGGGAAGGCGGCGACGGGCGCTGCAGGGGCAGGGGAAGGGCAGGGGTCGGATGCCGGCGATCTGCCGGTTGACGGATCTCAGCCTGACCCCGTCCTGTGCGCCTGACGTGCGGCTCTACCCCGCGGCCGTATGCGGCGACGACGCACCACCTCGCCCCAAAGCGGAACGAACTGTCTCAAAGAGGCGGCACCGGCCGAGGGCCTGAAGGCTGACGCGAGACCCACCTCGACTTTAGTCCCGACCGGGCCCTGCCCGCTGTTGGAGGAACCCCCGCTCCCATGTGCCGTTATGACAAGGCCTCTCCAGAACCAACAGCAAAGGCGCTGGATACCCAACTCTCTGCCACTGAGTTTACACCACATCAACTAAACCAAAACACTACAAGGACAACAAAGGACGTCATAAGGGGAAGAGAATCTGGAAGGTCCTGCATTTTAGTACCTCCTGAATAGGAAACCAAAGTGAAAAGAAAAACTTGCTAGAACTGGGAGAGGCCACAGTACAAGCCTGGAAAAATACCTAATATGGATGTGGACACTGGGGAGAATCCAAATTATACCGCTTTGATCTGGAGTCTGCTGCAGCTAACAAGCCACTCTGGCATTGCTATGCCACGAAGAGCCATCTGCGGTGCCAACGCAAGCGGTGGCAAAGCTGTGCGGACGCGGGGAAGGCGGCGACGGGCGCTGCAGGGGCAGGGGGAGGGCAGGGGTCGGATGCCGGCGATCTGCCGGTTGACGGATCTCGGCCTGATCCCGTCCTGTGCGCCTGACGTGCGGCCGACTCCGTGGCTGTCTGCGGCGCCAACGCAAGCGGCGGCAAAGCTTTTCGGACGCGGGGAAGGCGGCGACGGGCGCTGCAGGGGCAGGGGGAGGGCAGGGGTCGGATGCCGGCGATCTGCCGGTTGACGGATCTCGGCCTGACCCCGTCCTGTGCGCCTGACGTGCGGCTCTACCCCGCGGCCGTATGACCCACCTCGACTTTAGTCCTGACCGGGCCCTGCCCGCTGTTGGAGGAACCCCCGCTCCCATGTGCCATTATGACAAGGCCTCTCCAGAACCAACACCAAAGGCGCTGCTATGCCACGAAGAGCCATCTGCGGTGCCAATGCAAGCGGCGGCAAAGCTGTGCGGACGCGGGGAAGGCGGCGACGGGTGCTGCAGGGGCAGGGGGAGGGCAGAGGTCGGATGCCGGCGATCTGCCGGTTGACGGATCTCGGCCTGACCCCGTCCTGTGCGCCTGACGTGCGGCCTACTCCGTGGCTTTCTGCGGTGCCAACGCAAGCGGCGGCAAAGCTGTGCGGACGCGGGGAAGGCGGCGACGGGCGCTGCAGGGGAAGGGCAGGGGTCGGATGCCGGCGATCTGCCGGTTGACGGATCTCAGCCTGACCCCGTCCTGTGCGCCTGACGTGCGGCTCTACCCCGCGGCCGTATGCGGCGACGACGCACCACCTCGCCCCAAAGCGGAACGAACTGTCTCAAAGAGGCGGCACCGGCCGAGGGCCTGAAGGCTGACGCGAGACCCACCTCGACTTTAGTCCCGACCGGGCCCTGCCCGCTGTTGGAGGAACCCCCGCTCCCATGTGCCGTTATGACAAGGCCTCTCCAGAACCAACAGCAAAGGCGCTGGATACCCAACTCTCTGCCACTGAGTTTACACCACATCAACTAAACCAAAACACTACAAGGACAACAAAGGACGTCATAAGGGGAAGAGAATCTGGAAGGTCCTGCGTTTTAGTACCTCCTGAATAGGAAACCAAAGTGAAAAGAAAAACTTGCTAGAACTGGGAGAGGCCACAGTACAAGCCTGGAAAAATACCTAATATGGATGTGGACACTGGGGAGAATCCAAATTATACCGCTTTGATCTGGAGTCTGCTGCAGCTAACAAGCCACTCTGGCATTGCTATGCCACGAAGAGCCATCTGCGGTGCCAACGCAAGCGGCGGCAAAGCTGTGCGGACGCGGGGAAGGCGGCGACGGGCGCTGCAGGAGCAGGGGGAGGGCAGGGGTCGGATGCCGGCGATCTGCCGGTTGACGGATCTCGGCCTGATCCCGTCCTGTGCGCCTGACGTGCGGCCGACTCCGTGGCTGTCTGCGGCGCCAACGCAAGCGGCGGCAAAGTTTTTCGGACGCGGGGAAGGCGGCGACGGGCGCTGCAGGGGCAGGGGGAGGGCAGGGGTCGGATGCCGGCGATCTGCCGGTTGACGGATCTCGGCCTGACCCCGTCCTGTGCGCCTGACGTGCGGCTCTACCCCGCGGCCGTATGACCCACCTCGACTTTAGTCCTGACCGGGCCCTGCCCGCTGTTGGAGGAACCCCCGCTCCCATGTGCCATTATGACAAGGCCTCTCCAGAACCAACACCAAAGGCGCTGCTATGCCACGAAGAGCCAGATTAGGTTTTCGACAACCCCCCATAAGAGCCTACATGGATGACCTGACCATCACAACATCAGTTCCAGGCAGCATGCCTAAATTTGGTCATTTGGTGGCGGGCACGAGGACCATGCCTCTCACCCAGCAGGCATACAGCGGGGCTGTGTTTAAGTTCAATATTTTTTCGCACACTTCCCGATTATTCTTTTTGGATCCACTTGTTAGCAGTGTGAACTAAAGACATGTCTTTAGTCAGTCATGCGTACTCCTTTCTGACTGCTACACTGGTGACCCGACTTGATCCAGTGTAGCACTAGTGACGTCGACGTGATCCAGTGTAGCACTAGTGACCCCGATGTGAACCAGTTTAGCACTGGTGACCCCGACGTGATCCAGTGTAGCACTGGTGACCCCGACGTGATCCTGTGTAGCACTGGTGACGCCGACGTGATCCAGTGTAGCAGTCATAAAGGAGCACACACAACTGACTGTAGACACATCTGTATTTCACACTGCTAACAAGTGGATTTGAACAATCAACAGCTCAAACTGAATGTGCAAAAAAACTAACAGCAACGAAACCACACAAGTTCCGGATGCCATACTTTTTTATTATTATTGTGCTGAATAAAATGCAGTGACTATCTAAAACGTTTTTGCAAGCATGTAAAAAGTGAAGCGTAATCCAGGACAAGAAGTGGATAGGAAAAACGACAAACCAAAAAAAGTGAGCACTCCTCAGCCCTGCCCCACCAACGGCACAGATCCAGTTGACAGAGTCTGAAGGAAGTCGAAGAGGTCATCATGGCAGCCCTCTCAGCATCTCCCCTGGACCCCACTTGTGTACATTACCGTCTTTACAAATGTTCAACAAGCGGCGGCAAAGCTGTGCGGACGCGGGGAAGGCGGCGCCGGGCGCTGCAGGGGCAGGGGGAGGGCAGGGGTCGGATGCCGGCGATCTGCCGGTTGACGGATCTCGGCCTGACCCCGTCCTGTGCGCCTGACGTGCGGCCGACTCCGTGGCTGTCTGCGGCGCCAACGCAAGCAGTGGCAAAGCTGTGCGGACGCTGGGAAGGCGGCGACGGGCGCTGCAGGGGCAGGGGAAGGGCAGGGGTCGGATGCCGGCGATCTGCCGGTTGACGGATCTCGGCCTGACCCCGTCCTGTGCGCCTGACGTGCGGCTCTACCCCACGGCCGTATGCGGCGACGACGCACCACCTCGCCCCAAAGCGGAACGAACTGTCTCAAAGAGGCGGCACCGGCCGAGGGCCTGAAGGCTGACGCGAGACCCACCTCGACTTTAGTCCCGACCGGGCCCTGCCCGCTGTTGGAGGAACCCCCGCTCCCATGTGCCATTATGACAAGGCCTCTTCAGAATCAACACCAAAGGCGCTGGATACCCAACTGTCGGCCACTGAGTTTACACCACATCAACAAAACCAAAACACTACAAGGACAACAAAGGACGTCATAAGGGGAAGAAAATCTGGAAGGTCCTGCATTTTAGTACCTCCTGAATAGGAAACCAAACTGAAAAGAAAAACTTGCTAGAACTGGGAGAGGCCACAGTACAAGCCTGGAAAAATACCTAATATGGATGTAAACACTGGGGAGAATCCAAATTAGACCGCTTCGATCTGGAGTCTGCTGCAGCTAACAAGCCACTCTGGCATTGCTATGCCACGAAGAGCCATCTGCGGTGCCAACGCAAGCGGCGGCAAAGCTGTGCGGACGCGGCGAAGGCGGCGACGGGCGCTGCAGGGGCAGGGGGAGGGCAGGGGTCGGATGCCGGCGATCTGCCGGTTGACGGATCTCGGCCTGACCCCGTCCTGTGCGCCTGACGTGCGGCCGACTCCGTGGCTGTCTGCGGCGCCAACGCAAGCGGCGGCAAAGCTGTGCGGACGCGGGGAAGGCGGCGACGGGCGCTGCAGGGGCAGGGGGAGGGCAGGGGTCGGATGCCGGCGATCTGCCGGTTGACGGATCTCGGCCTGATCCCGTCCTGTGCGCCTGACGTGCGGCCGACTCCGTGGCTGTCTGCGGCGCCAACGCAAGCGGCGGCAACGCTTTTCGGACGCGGGGAAGGCGGCGACGGGCGCTGCAGGGGCAGGGGGAGGGCAGGGGTCGGATGCCGGCGATCTGCCGGTTGACGGATCTCGGCCTGACCCCGTCCTGTGCGCCTGACGTGCGGCTCTACCCCGCGGCCGTATGACCCACCTCGACTTTAGTCCTGACCGGGCCCTGCCCGCTGTTGGAGGAACCCCCTCTCCCATGTGCCATTATGACAAGGCCTCTCCAGAACCAACACCAAAGGCGCTGCTATGCCACGAAGAGCCATCTGCGGTGCCAATGCAAGCGGCGGCAAAGCTGTGCGGACACGGGGAAGGCGGCGACGGGTGCTGCAGGGGCAGGGGGAGGGCAGGGGTCGGATGCCGGCGATCTGCCGGTTGACGGATCTCGGCCTGACCCCGTCCTGTGCGCCTGACGTGCGGCTCTACCCCGCGGCCGTATGACCCACCTCGACTTTAGTCCTGACCGGGCCCTGCCCGCTGTTGGAGGAATCCCCGCTCCCATGTGCCATTATGACAAGGCCTCTCCAGAACCAACACCAAAGGCGCTGCTATGCCACGAAGAGCCATCTGCGGTGCCAATGCAAGCGGCGGCAAAGCTGTGCGGACGCGGGGAAGGCGGCGACGGGTGCTGCAGGGGCAGGGGGAGGGCAGGGGTCGGATGCCGGCGATCTGCCGGTTGACGGATCTCGGCCTGATCCCGTCCTGTGCGCCTGACGTGCGGCCGACTCCGTGGCTGTCTGCGGCGCCAACGCAAGCGGCGGCAAAGCCACTGAGTTTACACCACATCAACTAAACCAAAACACTACAAGGACAACAAAGGACGTCATAAGGGGAAGAGAATCTGGAAGGTCCTGCGTTTTAGTACCTCCTGAATAGGAAACCAAAGTGAAAAGAAAAACTTGCTAGAACTGGGAGAGGCCACAGTACAAGCCTGGAAAAATACCTAATATGGATGTGGACACTGGGGAGAATCCAAATTATACCGCTTTGATCTGGAGTCTGCTGCAGCTAACAAGCCACTCTGGCATTGCTATGCCACGAAGAGCCATCTGCGGTGCCAACGCAAGCGGCGGCAAAGCTGTGCGGACGCGGGGAAGGCGGCGACGGGCGCTGCAGGAGCAGGGGGAGGGCAGGGGTCGGATGCCGGCGATCTGCCGGTTGACGGATCTCGGCCTGATCCCGTCCTGTGCGCCTGACGTGCGGCCGACTCCGTGGCTGTCTGCGGCGCCAACGCAAGCGGCGGCAAAGTTTTTCGGACGCGGGGAAGGCGGCGACGGGCGCTGCAGGGGCAGGGGGAGGGCAGGGGTCGGATGCCGGCGATCTGCCGGTTGACGGATCTCGGCCTGACCCCGTCCTGTGCGCCTGACGTGCGGCTCTACCCCGCGGCCGTATGACCCACCTCGACTTTAGTCCTGACCGGGCCCTGCCCGCTGTTGGAGGAACCCCCGCTCCCATGTGCCATTATGACAAGGCCTCTCCAGAACCAACACCAAAGGCGCTGCTATGCCACGAAGAGCCAGATTAGGTTTTCGACAACCCCCCATAAGAGCCTACATGGATGACCTGACCATCACAACATCAGTTCCAGGCAGCATGCCTAAATTTGGTCATTTGGTGGCGGGCACGAGGACCATGCCTCTCACCCAGCAGGCATACAGCGGGGCTGTGTTTAAGTTCAATATTTTTTCGCACACTTCCCGATTATTCTTTTTGTATCCACTTGTTAGCAGTGTGAACTAAAGACATGTCTTTAGTCAGTCATGCGTACTCCTTTCTGACTGCTACACTGGTGACCCGACTTGATCCAGTGTAGCACTAGTGACGTCGACGTGATCCAGTGTAGCACTAGTGACCCCGATGTGAACCAGTTTAGCACTGGTGACCCCGACGTGATCCAGTGTAGCACTGGTGACCCCGACGTGATCCTGTGTAGCACTGGTGACGCCGACGTGATCCAGTGTAGCAGTCATAAAGGAGCACACACAACTGACTGTAGACACATCTGTATTTCACACTGCTAACAAGTGGATTTGAACAATCAACAGCTCAAACTGAATGTGCAAAAAAACTAACAGCAACGAAACCACACAAGTTCCGGATGCCATACTTTTTTATTATTATTGTGCTGAATAAAATGCAGTGACTATCTAAAACGTTTTTGCAAGCATGTAAAAAGTGAAGCGTAATCCAGGACAAGAAGTGGATAGGAAAAACGACAAACCAAAAAAAGTGAGCACTCCTCAGCCCTGCCCCACCAACGGCACAGATCCAGTTGACAGAGTCTGAAGGAAGTCGAAGAGGTCATCATGGCAGCCCTCTCAGCATCTCCCCTGGACCCCACTTGTGTACATTACCGTCTTTACAAATGTTCAACAAGCGGCGGCAAAGCTGTGCGGACGCGGGGAAGGCGGCGCCGGGCGCTGCAGGGGCAGGGGGAGGGCAGGGGTCGGATGCCGGCGATCTGCCGGTTGACGGATCTCGGCCTGACCCCGTCCTGTGCGCCTGACGTGCGGCCGACTCCGTGGCTGTCTGCGGCGCCAACGCAAGCAGTGGCAAAGCTGTGCGGACGCTGGGAAGGCGGCGACGGGCGCTGCAGGGGCAGGGGAAGGGCAGGGGTCGGATGCCGGCGATCTGCCGGTTGACGGATCTCGGCCTGACCCCGTCCTGTGCGCCTGACGTGCGGCTCTACCCCACGGCCGTATGCGGCGACGACGCACCACCTCGCCCCAAAGCGGAACGAACTGTCTCAAAGAGGCGGCACCGGCCGAGGGCCTGAAGGCTGACGCGAGACCCACCTCGACTTTAGTCCCGACCGGGCCCTGCCCGCTGTTGGAGGAACCCCCGCTCCCATGTGCCATTATGACAAGGCCTCTTCAGAATCAACACCAAAGGCGCTGGATACCCAACTGTCGGCCACTGAGTTTACACCACATCAACAAAACCAAAACACTACAAGGACAACAAAGGACGTCATAAGGGGAAGAAAATCTGGAAGGTCCTGCATTTTAGTACCTCCTGAATAGGAAACCAAACTGAAAAGAAAAACTTGCTAGAACTGGGAGAGGCCACAGTACAAGCCTGGAAAAATACCTAATATGGATGTAAACACTGGGGAGAATCCAAATTAGACCGCTTCGATCTGGAGTCTGCTGCAGCTAACAAGCCACTCTGGCATTGCTATGCCACGAAGAGCCATCTGCGGTGCCAACGCAAGCGGCGGCAAAGCTGTGCGGACGCGGCGAAGGCGGCGACGGGCGCTGCAGGGGCAGGGGGAGGGCAGGGGTCGGATGCCGGCGATCTGCCGGTTGACGGATCTCGGCCTGACCCCGTCCTGTGCGCCTGACGTGCGGCCGACTCCGTGGCTGTCTGCGGCGCCAACGCAAGCGGCGGCAAAGCTGTGCGGACGCGGGGAAGGCGGCGACGGGCGCTGCAGGGGCAGGGGGAGGGCAGGGGTCGGATGCCGGCGATCTGCCGGTTGACGGATCTCGGCCTGATCCCGTCCTGTGCGCCTGACGTGCGGCCGACTCCGTGGCTGTCTGCGGCGCCAACGCAAGCGGCGGCAACGCTTTTCGGACGCGGGGAAGGCGGCGACGGGCGCTGCAGGGGCAGGGGGAGGGCAGGGGTCGGATGCCGGCGATCTGCCGGTTGACGGATCTCGGCCTGACCCCGTCCTGTGCGCCTGACGTGCGGCTCTACCCCGCGGCCGTATGACCCACCTCGACTTTAGTCCTGACCGGGCCCTGCCCGCTGTTGGAGGAACCCCCTCTCCCATGTGCCATTATGACAAGGCCTCTCCAGAACCAACACCAAAGGCGCTGCTATGCCACGAAGAGCCATCTGCGGTGCCAATGCAAGCGGCGGCAAAGCTGTGCGGACACGGGGAAGGCGGCGACGGGTGCTGCAGGGGCAGGGGGAGGGCAGGGGTCGGATGCCGGCGATCTGCCGGTTGACGGATCTCGGCCTGACCCCGTCCTGTGCGCCTGACGTGCGGCTCTACCCCGCGGCCGTATGACCCACCTCGACTTTAGTCCTGACCGGGCCCTGCCCGCTGTTGGAGGAATCCCCGCTCCCATGTGCCATTATGACAAGGCCTCTCCAGAACCAACACCAAAGGCGCTGCTATGCCACGAAGAGCCATCTGCGGTGCCAATGCAAGCGGCGGCAAAGCTGTGCGGACGCGGGGAAGGCGGCGACGGGTGCTGCAGGGGCAGGGGGAGGGCAGAGGTCGGATGCCGGCGATCTGCCTGTTGACGGATCTCGGCCTGACCCCGTCCTGTGCGCCTGACGTGCGGCCTACTCCGTGGCTGTCTGCGGTGCCAACGCAAGCGGCGGCAAAGCTGTGCGGACGCGGGGAAGGCGGCGACGGGCGCTGCAGGGGCAGGGGAAGGGCAGGGGTCGGATGCCGGCGATCTGCCGGTTGACGGATCTCAGCCTGACCCCGTCCTGTGCGCCTGACGTGCGGCTCTACCCCGCGGCCGTATGCGGCGACGACGCACCACCTCGCCCCAAAGCGGAACGAACTGTCTCAAAGAGGCGGCACCGGCCGAGGGCCTGAAGGCTGACGCGAGACCCACCTCGACTTTAGTCCCGACCGGGCCCTGCCCGCTGTTGGAGGAACCCCAGCTCCCATGTGCCGTTATGACAAGGCCTCTCCAGAACCAACAGCAAAGGCGCTGGATACCCAACTCTCGGCCACTGAGTTTACACCACATCAACTAAACCAAAACACTACAAGGACAACAAAGGACGTCATAAGGGGAAGAGAATCTGGAAGGTCCTGCATTTTAGTACCTCCTGAATAGGAAACCAAAGTGAAAAGAAAAACTTGCTAGAACTGGGAGAGGCCACAGTACAAGCTTGGAAAAATACCTAATATGGATGTGGACACTGGGGAGAATCCAAATTATACCGCTTTGATCTGGAGTCTGCTGCAGCGAACAAGCCACTCTGGCATTGCTATGCCACGAAGAGCCATCTGCGGTGCCAACGCAAGCGGCGGCAAAGCTGTGCGGACGCGGGGAAGGCGGCGACGGGCGCTGCAGGGGGGGGAGGCAGGGGTCGGATGCCGGCGATCTGCCGGTTGACGGATCTCGGCCTGATCCCGTCCTGTGCGCCTGACGTGCGGCCGACTCCGTGGCTGTCTGCGACGCCAACGCAAGCGGCGGCAAAGCTTTTCGGACGCGGGGAAGGCGGCGACGGGCGCTGCAGGGGCAGGGGGAGGGCAGGGGTCGGATGCCGGCGATCTGCCGGTTGACGGATCTCGGCCTGACCCCGTCCTGTGCGCCTGACGTGCGGCTCTACCCCGCGGCCGTATGACCCACCTCGACTTTAGTCCTGACCGGGCCCTGCCCGCTGTTGGAGGAACCCCCGCTCCCATGTGCCATTATGACAAGGCCTCTCCAGAACCAACACCAAAGGCGCTGCTATGCCACGAAGAGCCATCTGCGGTGCCAATGCAAGCGGCGGCAAAGCTGTGCGGACGCGGGGAAGGCGGCGACGGGTGCTGCAGGGGCAGGGGGAGGGCAGAGGTCGGATGCCGGCGATCTGCCGGTTGACGGATCTCGGCCTGACCCCGTCCTGTGCGCCTGACGTGCGGCCTACTCCGTGGCTGTCTGCGGTGCCAACGCAAGCGGCGGCAAAGCTGTGCGGACGCGGGGAAGGCGGCGACGGGCGCTGCAGGGGCAGGGGAAGGGCAGGGGTCGGATGCCGGCGATCTGCCGGTTGACGGATCTCAGCCTGACCCCGTCCTGTGCGCCTGACGTGCGGCTCTACCCCGCGGCCGTATGCGGCGACGACGCACCACCTCGCCCCAAAGCGGAACGAACTGTCTCAAAGAGGCGGCACCGGCCGAGGGCCTGAAGGCTGACGCGAGACCCACCTCGACTTTAGTCCCGACCGGGCCCTGCCCGCTGTTGGAGGAACCCCCGCTCCCATGTGCCGTTATGACAAGGCCTCTCCAGAACCAACAGCAAAGGCGCTGGATACCCAACTCTCTGCCACTGAGTTTACACCACATCAACTAAACCAAAACACTACAAGGACAACAAAGGACGTCATAAGGGGAAGAGAATCTGGAAGGTCCTGCATTTTAGTACCTCCTGAATAGGAAACCAAAGTGAAAAGAAAAACTTGCTAGAACTGGGAGAGGCCACAGTACAAGCCTGGAAAAATACCTAATATGGATGTGGACACTGGGGAGAATCCAAATTATACCGCTTTGATCTGGAGTCTGCTGCAGCTAACAAGCCACTCTGGCATTGCTATGCCACGAAGAGCCATCTGCGGTGCCAACGCAAGCGGCGGCAAAGCTGTGCGGACGCGGGGAAGGCGGCGACGGGCGCTGCAGGGGCAGGGGGAGGGCAGGGGTCGGATGCCGGCGATCTGCCGGTTGACGGATCTCGGCCTGATCCCGTCCTGTGCGCCTGACGTGCGGCCGACTCCGTGGCTGTCTGCGGCGCCAACGCAAGCGGCGGCAAAGCTTTTCGGACGCGGGGAAGGCGGCGACGGGCGCTGCAGGGGCAGGGGGAGGGCAGGGGTCGGATGCCGGCGATCTGCCGGTTGACGGATCTCGGCCTGACCCCGTCCTGTGCGCCTGACGTGCGGCTCTACCCCACGGCCGTATGACCCACCTCGACTTTAGTCCTGACCGGGCCCTGCCCGCTGTTGGAGGAACCCCCGCTCCCATGTGCCATTATGACAAGGCCTCTCCAGAACCAACACCAAAGGCGCTGCTATGCCACGAAGAGCCAGATTAGGTTTTCGACAACCCCCCATAAGAGCCTACATGGATGACCTGACCATCACAACATCAGTTCCAGGCAGCATGCCTAAATTTGGTCATTTGGTGGCGGGCACGAGGACCATGCCTCTCACCCAGCAGGCATACAGCGGGGCTGTGTTTAAGTTCAATATTTTTTCGCACACTTCCCGATTATTCTTTTTGTATCCACTTGTTAGCAGTGTGAACTAAAGACATGTCTTTAGTCAGTCATGCGTACTCCTTTCTGACTGCTACACTGGTGACCCGACTTGATCCAGTGTAGCACTAGTGACGTCGACGTGATCCAGTGTAGCACTAGTGACCCCGATGTGAACCAGTTTAGCACTGGTGACCCCGACGTGATCCAGTGTAGCACTGGTGACCCCGACGTGATCCTGTGTAGCACTGGTGACGCCGACGTGATCCAGTGTAGCAGTCATAAAGGAGCACACACAACTGACTGTAGACACATCTGTATTTCACACTGCTAACAAGTGGATTTGAACAATCAACAGCTCAAACTGAATGTGCAAAAAAACTAACAGCAACGAAACCACACAAGTTCCGGATGCCATACTTTTTTATTATTATTGTGCTGAATAAAATGCAGTGACTATCTAAAACGTTTTTGCAAGCATGTAAAAAGTGAAGCGTAATCCAGGACAAGAAGTGGATAGGAAAAACGACAAACCAAAAAAAGTGAGCACTCCTCAGCCCTGCCCCACCAACGGCACAGATCCAGTTGACAGAGTCTGAAGGAAGTCGAAGAGGTCATCATGGCAGCCCTCTCAGCATCTCCCCTGGACCCCACTTGTGTACATTACCGTCTTTACAAATGTTCAACAAGCGGCGGCAAAGCTGTGCGGACGCGGGGAAGGCGGCGCCGGGCGCTGCAGGGGCAGGGGGAGGGCAGGGGTCGGATGCCGGCGATCTGCCGGTTGACGGATCTCGGCCTGACCCCGTCCTGTGCGCCTGACGTGCGGCCGACTCCGTGGCTGTCTGCGGCGCCAACGCAAGCAGTGGTAAAGCTGTGCGGACGCTGGGAAGGCGGCGACGGGCGCTGCAGGGGCAGGGGAAGGGCAGGGGTCGGATGCCGGCGATCTGCCGGTTGACGGATCTCGGCCTGACCCCGTCCTGTGCGCCTGACGTGCGGCTCTACCCCACGGCCGTATGCGGCGACGACGCACCACCTCGCCCCAAAGCGGAACGAACTGTCTCAAAGAGGCGGCACCGGCCGAGGGCCTGAAGGCTGACGCGAGACCCACCTCGACTTTAGTCCCGACCGGGCCCTGCCCGCTGTTGGAGGAACCCCCGCTCCCATGTGCCATTATGACAAGGCCTCTTCAGAATCAACACCAAAGGCGCTGGATACCCAACTGTCGGCCACTGAGTTTACACCACATCAACAAAACCAAAACACTACAAGGACAACAAAGGACGTCATAAGGGGAAGAAAATCTGGAAGGTCCTGCATTTTAGTACCTCCTGAATAGGAAACCAAACTGAAAAGAAAAACTTGCTAGAACTGGGAGAGGCCACAGTACAAGCCTGGAAAAATACCTAATATGGATGTAAACACTGGGGAGAATCCAAATTAGACCGCTTCGATCTGGAGTCTGCTGCAGCTAACAAGCCACTCTGGCATTGCTATGCCACGAAGAGCCATCTGCGGTGCCAACGCAAGCGGCGGCAAAGCTGTGCGGACGCGGCGAAGGCGGCGACGGGCGCTGCAGGGGCAGGGGGAGGGCAGGGGTCGGATGCCGGCGATCTGCCGGTTGACGGATCTCGGCCTGACCCCGTCCTGTGCGCCTGACGTGCGGCCGACTCCGTGGCTGTCTGCGGCGCCAACGCAAGCGGCGGCAAAGCTGTGCGGACGCGGGGAAGGCGGCGACGGGCGCTGCAGGGGCAGGGGGAGGGCAGGGGTCGGATGCCGGCGATCTGCCGGTTGACGGATCTCGGCCTGATCCCGTCCTGTGCGCCTGACGTGCGGCCGACTCCGTGGCTGTCTGCGGCGCCAACGCAAGCGGCGGCAAAGCTTTTCGGACGCGGGGAAGGCGGCGACGGGCGCTGCAGGGGCAGGGGGAGGGCAGGGGTCGGATGCCGGCGATCTGCCGGTTGACGGATCTCGGCCTGACCCCGTCCTGTGCGCCTGACGTGCGGCTCTACCCCGCGGCCGTATGACCCACCTCGACTTTAGTCCTGACCGGGCCCTGCCCGCTGTTGGAGGAACCCCCTCTCCCATGTGCCATTATGACAAGGCCTCTCCAGAACCAACACCAAAGGCGCTGCTATGCCACGAAGAGCCATCTGCGGTGCCAATGCAAGCGGCGGCAAAGCTGTGCGGACGCGGGGAAGGCGGCGACGGGTGCTGCAGGGGCAGGGGGAGGGCAGAGGTCGGATGCCGGCGATCTGCCGGTTGACGGATCTCAGCCTGACCCCGTCCTGTGCGCCTGACGTGCGGCCTACTCCGTGGCTGTCTGCGGTGCCAACGCAAGCGGCGGCAAAGCTGTGCGGACGCGGGGAAGGCGGCGACGGGCGCTGCAGGGGCAGGGGAAGGGCAGGGGTCGGATGCCGGCGATCTGCCGGTTGACGGATCTCAGCCTGACCCCGTCCTGTGCGCCTGACGTGCGGCTCTACCCCGCGGCCGTATGCGGCGACGACGCACCACCTCGCCCCAAAGCGGAACGAACTGTCTCAAAGAGGCGGCACCGGCCGAGGGCCTGAAGGCTGACGCGAGACCCACCTCGACTTTAGTCCCGACCGGGCCCTGCCCGCTGTTGGAGGAACCCCCGCTCCCATGTGCCGTTATGACAAGGCCTCTCCAGAACCAACAGCAAAGGCGCTGGATACCCAACTCTCGGCCACTGAGTTTACACCACATCAACTAAACCAAAACACTACAAGGACAACAAAGGACGTCATAAGGGGAAGAGAATCTGGAAGGTCCTGCATTTTAGTACCTCCTGAATAGGAAACCAAAGTGAAAAGAAAAACTTGCTAGAACTGGGAGAGGCCACAGTACAAGCTTGGAAAAATACCTAATATGGATGTGGACACTGGGGAGAATCCAAATTATACCGCTTTGATCTGGAGTCTGCTGCAGCTAACAAGCCACTCTGGCATTGCTATGCCACGAAGAGCCATCTGCGGTGCCAACGCAAGCGGCGGCAAAGCTGTGCGGACGCGGGGAAGGCGGCGACGGGCGCTGCAGGGGCAGGGGGAGGGCAGGGGTCGGATGCCGGCGATCTGCCGGTTGACGGATCTCGGCCTGATCCCGTCCTGTGCGCCTGACGTGCGGCCGACTCCGTGGCTGTCTGCGGCGCCAACGCAAGCGGCGGCAAAGCTTTTCGTACACGGGGAAGGCGGCGACGGGCGCTGCAGGGGCAGGGGGAGGGCAGGGGTCGGATGCCGGCGATCTGCCGGTTGACGGATCTCGGCCTGACCCCGTCCTGTGCGCCTGACGTGCGGCTCTACCCCGCGGCCGTATGACCCACCTCGACTTTAGTCCTGACCGGGCCCTGCCCGCTGTTGGAGGAACCCCCGCTCCCATGTGCCATTATGACAAGGCCTCTCCAGAACCAACACCAAAGGCGCTGCTATGCCACGAAGAGCCATCTGCGGTGCCAATGCAAGCGGCGGCAAAGCTGTGCGGACGCGGGGAAGGCGGCGACGGGTGCTGCAGGGGCAGGGGGAGGGCAGAGGTCGGATGCCGGCGATCTGCCGGTTGACGGATCTCGGCCTGACCCCGTCCTGTGCGCCTGACGTGCGGCCTACTCCGTGGCTGTCTGCGGTGCCAACGCAAGCGGCGGCAAAGCTGTGCGGACGCGGGGAAGGCGGCGACGGGCGCTGCAGGGGCAGGGGAAGGGCAGGGGTCGGATGCCGGCGATCTGCCGGTTGACGGATCTCAGCCTGACCCCGTCCTGTGCGCCTGACGTGCGGCTCTACCCCGCGGCCGTATGCGGCGACGACGCACCACCTCGCCCCAAAGCGGAACGAACTGTCTCAAAGAGGCGGCACCGGCCGAGGGCCTGAAGGCTGACGCGAGACCCACCTCGACTTTAGTCCCGACCGGGCCCTGCCCGCTGTTGGAGGAACCCCCGCTCCCATGTGCCGTTATGACAAGGCCTCTCCAGAACCAACAGCAAAGGCGCTGGATACCCAACTCTCTGCCACTGAGTTTACACCACATCAACTAAACCAAAACACTACAAGGACAACAAAGGACGTCATAAGGGGAAGAGAATCTGGAAGGTCCTGCATTTTAGTACCTCCTGAATAGGAAACCAAAGTGAAAAGAAAAACTTGCTAGAACTGGGAGAGGCCACAGTACAAGCCTGGAAAAATACCTAATATGGATGTGGACACTGGGGAGAATCCAAATTATACCGCTTTGATCTGGAGTCTGCTGCAGCTAACAAGCCACTCTGGCATTGCTATGCCACGAAGAGCCATCTGCGGTGCCAACGCAAGCGGCGGCAAAGCTGTGCGGACGCGGGGAAGGCGGCGACGGGCGCTGCAGGGGCAGGGGGAGGGCAGGGGTCGGATGCCGGCGATCTGCCGGTTGACGGATCTCGGCCTGATCCCGTCCTGTGCGCCTGACGTGCGGCCGACTCCGTGGCTGTCTGCGGCGCCAACGCAAGCGGCGGCAAAGCTTTTCGGACGCGGGGAAGGCGGCGACGGGCGCTGCAGGGGCAGGGGGAGGGCAGGGGTCGGATGCCGGCGATCTGCCGATTGACGGATCTCGGCCTGACCCCGTCCTGTGCGCCTGACGTGCGGCTCTACCCCGCGGCCGTATGACCCACCTCGACTTTAGTCCTGACCGGGCCCTGCCCGCTGTTGGAGGAACCCCCGCTCCCATGTGCCATTATGACAAGGCCTCTCCAGAACCAACACCAAAGGCGCTGCTATGCCACGACGAGCCATCTGCGGTGCCAATGCAAGCGGCGGCAAAGCTGTGCGGACGCGGGGAAGGCGGCGACGGGTGCTGCAGGGGCAGGGGGAGGGCAGAGGTCGGATGCCGGCGATCTGCCGGTTGACGGATCTCGGCCTGACCCCGTCCTGTGCGCCTGACGTGCGGCCTACTCCGTGGCTGTCTGCGGTGCCAACGCAAGCGGCGGCAAAGCTGTGCGGACGCGGGGAAGGCGGCGACGGGCGCTGCAGGGGCAGGGGAAGGGCAGGGGTCGGATGCCGGCGATCTGCCGGTTGACGGATCTCAGCCTGACCCCGTCCTGTGCGCCTGACGTGCGGCTCTACCCCGCGGCCGTATGCGGCGACGACGCACCACCTCGCCCCAAAGCGGAACGAACTGTCTCAAAGAGGCGGCACCGGCCGAGGGCCTGAAGGCTGACGCGAGACCCACCTCGACTTTAGTCCCGACCGGGCCCTGCCCGCTGTTGGAGGAACCCCCGCTCCCATGTGCCGTTATGACAAGGCCTCTCCAGAACCAACAGCAAAGGCGCTGGATACCCAACTCTCGGCCACTGAGTTTACACCACATCAACTAAACCAAAACACTACTAGGACAACAAAGGACGTCATAAGGGGAAGAGAATCTGGAAGGTCCTGCATTTTAGTACCTCCTGAATAGGAAACCAAAGTGAAAAGAAAAACTTGCTAGAACTGGGAGAGGCCACAGTACAAGCCTGGAAAAATACCTAATATGGATGTGGACACTGGGGAGAATCCAAATTATACCGCTTTGATCTGGAGTCTGCTGCAGCTAACAAGCCACTCTGGCATTGCTATGCCACGAAGAGCCATCTGCGGTGCCAACGCAAGCGGCGGCAAAGCTGTGCGGACGCGGGGAAGGCGGCGACGGGCGCTGCAGTGGCAGGGGGAGGGCAGGGGTCGGATGCCGGCGATCTGCCGGTTGACGGATCTCGGCCTGATCCCGTCCTGTGCGCCTGACGTGCGGCCGACTCCGTGGCTGTCTGCGGCGCCAACGCAAGCGGCGGCAAAGCTTTTCGGACGCGGGGAAGGCGGCGACGGGCGCTGCAGGGGCAGGGGGAGGGCAGGGGTCGGATGCCGGCGATCTGCCGGTTGACGGATCTCGGCCTGACCCCGTCCTGTGCGCCTGACGTGCGGCTCTACCCCACGGCCGTATGACCCACCTCGACTTTAGTCCTGACCGGGCCCTGCCCGCTGTTGGAGGAACCCCCGCTCCCATGTGCCATTATGACAAGGCCTCTCCAGAACCAACACCAAAGGCGCTGCTATGCCACGAAGAGCCAGATTAGGTTTTCGACAACCCCCCATAAGAGCCTACATGGATGACCTGACCATCACAACATCAGTTCCAGGCAGCATGCCTAAATTTGGTCATTTGGTGGCGGGCACGAGGACCATGCCTCTCACCCAGCAGGCATACAGCGGGGCTGTGTTTAAGTTCAATATTTTTTCGCACACTTCCCGATTATTCTTTTTGTATCCACTTGTTAGCAGTGTGAACTAAAGACATGTCTTTAGTCAGTCATGCGTACTCCTTTCTGACTGCTACACTGGTGACCCGACTTGATCCAGTGTAGCACTAGTGACGTCGACGTGATCCAGTGTAGCACTAGTGACCCCGATGTGAACCAGTTTAGCACTGGTGACCCCGACGTGATCCAGTGTAGCACTGGTGACCCCGACGTGATCCTGTGTAGCACTGGTGACGCCGACGTGATCCAGTGTAGCAGTCATAAAGGAGCACACACAACTGACTGTAGACACATCTGTATTTCACACTGCTAACAAGTGGATTTGAACAATCAACAGCTCAAACTGAATGTGCAAAAAAACTAACAGCAACGAAACCACACAAGTTCCGGATGCCATACTTTTTTATTATTATTGTGCTGAATAAAATGCAGTGACTATCTAAAACGTTTTTGCAAGCATGTAAAAAGTGAAGCGTAATCCAGGACAAGAAGTGGATAGGAAAAACGACAAACCAAAAAAAGTGAGCACTCCTCAGCCCTGCCCCACCAACGGCACAGATCCAGTTGACAGAGTCTGAAGGAAGTCGAAGAGGTCATCATGGCAGCCCTCTCAGCATCTCCCCTGGACCCCACTTGTGTACATTACCGTCTTTACAAATGTTCAACAAGCGGCGGCAAAGCTGTGCGGACGCGGGGAAGGCGGCGCCGGGCGCTGCAGGGGCAGGGGGAGGGCAGGGGTCGGATGCCGGCGATCTGCCGGTTGACGGATCTCGGCCTGACCCCGTCCTGTGCGCCTGACGTGCGGCCGACTCCGTGGCTGTCTGCGGCGCCAACGCAAGCAGTGGTAAAGCTGTGCGGACGCTGGGAAGGCGGCGACGGGCGCTGCAGGGGCAGGGGAAGGGCAGGGGTCGGATGCCGGCGATCTGCCGGTTGACGGATCTCGGCCTGACCCCGTCCTGTGCGCCTGACGTGCGGCTCTACCCCACGGCCGTATGCGGCGACGACGCACCACCTCGCCCCAAAGCGGAACGAACTGTCTCAAAGAGGCGGCACCGGCCGAGGGCCTGAAGGCTGACGCGAGACCCACCTCGACTTTAGTCCCGACCGGGCCCTGCCCGCTGTTGGAGGAACCCCCGCTCCCATGTGCCATTATGACAAGGCCTCTTCAGAATCAACACCAAAGGCGCTGGATACCCAACTGTCGGCCACTGAGTTTACACCACATCAACAAAACCAAAACACTACAAGGACAACAAAGGACGTCATAAGGGGAAGAAAATCTGGAAGGTCCTGCATTTTAGTACCTCCTGAATAGGAAACCAAACTGAAAAGAAAAACTTGCTAGAACTGGGAGAGGCCACAGTACAAGCCTGGAAAAATACCTAATATGGATGTAAACACTGGGGAGAATCCAAATTAGACCGCTTCGATCTGGAGTCTGCTGCAGCTAACAAGCCACTCTGGCATTGCTATGCCACGAAGAGCCATCTGCGGTGCCAACGCAAGCGGCGGCAAAGCTGTGCGGACGCGGCGAAGGCGGCGACGGGCGCTGCAGGGGCAGGGGGAGGGCAGGGGTCGGATGCCGGCGATCTGCCGGTTGACGGATCTCGGCCTGACCCCGTCCTGTGCGCCTGACGTGCGGCCGACTCCGTGGCTGTCTGCGGCGCCAACGCAAGCGGCGGCAAAGCTGTGCGGACGCGGGGAAGGCGGCGACGGGCGCTGCAGGGGCAGGGGGAGGGCAGGGGTCGGATGCCGGCGATCTGCCGGTTGACGGATCTCGGCCTGATCCCGTCCTGTGCGCCTGACGTGCGGCCGACTCCGTGGCTGTCTGCGGCGCCAACGCAAGCGGCGGCAAAGCTTTTCGGACGCGGGGAAGGCGGCGACGGGCGCTGCAGGGGCAGGGGGAGGGCAGGGGTCGGATGCCGGCGATCTGCCGGTTGACGGATCTCGGCCTGACCCCGTCCTGTGCGCCTGACGTGCGGCTCTACCCCGCGGCCGTATGACCCACCTCGACTTTAGTCCTGACCGGGCCCTGCCCGCTGTTGGAGGAACCCCCTCTCCCATGTGCCATTATGACAAGGTCTCTCCAGAACCAACACCAAAGGCGCTGCTATGCCACGAAGAGCCATCTGCGGTGCCAACGCAAGCGGCGGCAAAGCTGTGCGGACGCGGGGAAGGCGGCGACGGGCGCTGCAGGGGCAGGGGAAGGGCAGGGGTCGGATGCCGGCGATCTGCCGGTTGACGGATCTCAGCCTGACCCCGTCCTGTGCGCCTGACGTGCGGCTCTACCCCGCGGCCGTATGCGGCGACGACGCACCACCTCGCCCCAAAGCGGAACGAACTGTCTCAAAGAGGCGGCACCGGCCGAGGGCCTGAAGGCTGACGCGAGACCCACCTCGACTTTAGTCCCGACCGGGCCCTGCCCGCTGTTGGAGGAACCCCCGCTCCCATGTGCCGTTATGACAAGGCCTCTCCAGAACCAACAGCAAAGGCGCTGGATACCCAACTCTCGGCCACTGAGTTTACACCACATCAACTAAACCAAAACACTACAAGGACAACAAAGGACGTCATAAGGGGAAGAGAATCTGGAAGGTCCTGCATTTTAGTACCTCCTGAATAGGAAACCAAAGTGAAAAGAAAAACTTGCTAGAACTGGGAGAGGCCACAGTACAAGCTTGGAAAAATACCTAATATGGATGTGGACACTGGGGAGAATCCAAATTATACCGCTTTGATCTGGAGTCTGCTGCAGCTAACAAGCCACTCTGGCATTGCTATGCCACGAAGAGCCATCTGCGGTGCCAACGCAAGCGGCGGCAAAGCTGTGCGGACGCGGGGAAGGCGGCGACGGGCGCTGCAGGGGCAGGGGGAGGGCAGGGGTCGGATGCCGGCGATCTGCCGGTTGACGGATCTCGGCCTGATCCCGTCCTGTGCGCCTGACGTGCGGCCGACTCCGTGGCTGTCTGCGGCGCCAACGCAAGCGGCGGCAAAGCTTTTCGTACACGGGGAAGGCGGCGACGGGCGCTGCAGGGGCAGGGGGAGGGCAGGGGTCGGATGCCGGCGATCTGCCGGTTGACGGATCTCGGCCTGACCCCGTCCTGTGCGCCTGACGTGCGGCTCTACCCCGCGGCCGTATGACCCACCTCGACTTTAGTCCTGACCGGGCCCTGCCCGCTGTTGGAGGAACCCCCGCTCCCATGTGCCATTATGACAAGGCCTCTCCAGAACCAACACCAAAGGCGCTGCTATGCCACGAAGAGCCATCTGCGGTGCCAATGCAAGCGGCGGCAAAGCTGTGCGGACGCGGGGAAGGCGGCGACGGGTGCTGCAGGGGCAGGGGGAGGGCAGAGGTCGGATGCCGGCGATCTGCCGGTTGACGGATCTCGGCCTGACCCCGTCCTGTGCGCCTGACGTGCGGCCTACTCCGTGGCTGTCTGCGGTGCCAACGCAAGCGGCGGCAAAGCTGTGCGGACGCGGGGAAGGCGGCGACGGGCGCTGCAGGGGCAGGGGAAGGGCAGGGGTCGGATGCCGGCGATCTGCCGGTTGACGGATCTCAGCCTGACCCCGTCCTGTGCGCCTGACGTGCGGCTCTACCCCGCGGCCGTATGCGGCGACGACGCACCACCTCGCCCCAAAGCGGAACGAACTGTCTCAAAGAGGCGGCACCGGCCGAGGGCCTGAAGGCTGACGCGAGACCCACCTCGACTTTAGTCCCGACCGGGCCCTGCCCGCTGTTGGAGGAACCCCCGCTCCCATGTGCCGTTATGACAAGGCCTCTCCAGAACCAACAGCAAAGGCGCTGGATACCCAACTCTCTGCCACTGAGTTTACACCACATCAACTAAACCAAAACACTACAAGGACAACAAAGGACGTCATAAGGGGAAGAGAATCTGGAAGGTCCTGCATTTTAGTACCTCCTGAATAGGAAACCAAAGTGAAAAGAAAAACTTGCTAGAACTGGGAGAGGCCACAGTACAAGCCTGGAAAAATACCTAATATGGATGTGGACACTGGGGAGAATCCAAATTATACCGCTTTGATCTGGAGTCTGCTGCAGCTAACAAGCCACTCTGGCATTGCTATGCCACGAAGAGCCATCTGCGGTGCCAACGCAAGCGGCGGCAAAGCTGTGCGGACGCGGGGAAGGCGGCGACGGGCGCTGCAGGGGCAGGGGGAGGGCAGGGGTCGGATGCCGGCGATCTGCCGGTTGACGGATCTCGGCCTGATCCCGTCCTGTGCGCCTGACGTGCGGCCGACTCCGTGGCTGTCTGCGGCGCCAACGCAAGCGGCGGCAAAGCTTTTCGGACGCGGGGAAGGCGGCGACGGGCGCTGCAGGGGCAGGGGGAGGGCAGGGGTCGGATGCCGGCGATCTGCCGGTTGACGGATCTCGGCCTGACCCCGTCCTGTGCGCCTGACGTGCGGCTCTACCCCGCGGCCGTATGACCCACCTCGACTTTAGTCCTGACCGGGCCCTGCCCGCTGTTGGAGGAACCCCCGCTCCCATGTGCCATTATGACAAGGCCTCTCCAGAACCAACACCAAAGGCGCTGCTATGCCACGAAGAGCCATCTGCGGTGCCAATGCAAGCGGCGGCAAAGCTGTGCGGACGCGGGGAAGGCGGCGACGGGTGCTGCAGGGGCAGGGGGAGGGCAGAGGTCGGATGCCGGCGATCTGCCGGTTGACGGATCTCGGCCTGACCCCGTCCTGTGCGCCTGACGTGCGGCCTACTCCGTGGCTGTCTGCGGTGCCAACGCAAGCGGCGGCAAAGCTGTGCGGACGCGGGGAAGGCGGCGACGGGCGCTGCAGGGGCAGGGGAAGGGCAGGGGTCGGATGCCGGCGATCTGCCGGTTGACGGATCTCAGCCTGACCCCGTCCTGTGCGCCTGACGTGCGGCTCTACCCCGCGGCCGTATGCGGCGACGACGCACCACCTCGCCCCAAAGCGGAACGAACTGTCTCAAAGAGGCGGCACCGGCCGAGGGCCTGAAGGCTGACGCGAGACCCACCTCGACTTTAGTCCCGACCGGGCCCTGCCCGCTGTTGGAGGAACCCCCGCTCCCATGTGCCGTTATGACAAGGCCTCTCCAGAACCAACAGCAAAGGCGCTGGATACCCAACTCTCGGCCACTGAGTTTACACCACATCAACTAAACCAAAACACTACAAGGACAACAAAGGACGTCATAAGGGGAAGAGAATCTGGAAGGTCCTGCATTTTAGTACCTCCTGAATAGGAAACCAAAGTGAAAAGAAAAACTTGCTAGAACTGGGAGAGGCCACAGTACAAGCCTGGAAAAATACCTAATATGGATGTGGACACTGGGGAGAATCCAAATTATACCGCTTTGATCTGGAGTCTGCTGCAGCTAACAAGCCACTCTGGCATTGCTATGCCACGAAGAGCCATCTGCGGTGCCAACGCAAGCGGCGGCAAAGCTGTGCGGACGCGGGGAAGGCGGCGACGGGCGCTGCAGGGGCAGGGGGAGGGCAGGGGTCGGATGCCGGCGATCTGCCGGTTGACGGATCTCGGCCTGATCCCGTCCTGTGCGCCTGACGTGCGGCCGACTCCGTGGCTGTCTGCGGCGCCAACGCAAGCGGCGGCAAAGCTTTTCGGACGCGGGGAAGGCGGCGACGGGCGCTGCAGGGGCAGGGGGAGGGCAGGGGTCGGATGCCGGCGATCTGCCGGTTGACGGATCTCGGCCTGACCCCGTCCTGTGCGCCTGACGTGCGGCTCTACCCCACGGCCGTATGACCCACCTCGACTTTAGTCCTGACCGGGCCCTGCCCGCTGTTGGAGGAACCCCCGCTCCCATGTGCCATTATGACAAGGCCTCTCCAGAACCAACACCAAAGGCGCTGCTATGCCACGAAGAGCCAGATTAGGTTTTCGACAACCCCCCATAAGAGCCTACATGGATGACCTGACCATCACAACATCAGTTCCAGGCAGCATGCCTAAATTTGGTCATTTGGTGGCGGGCACGAGGACCATGCCTCTCACCCAGCAGGCATACAGCGGGGCTGTGTTTAAGTTCAATATTTTTTCGCACACTTCCCGATTATTCTTTTTGTATCCACTTGTTAGCAGTGTGAACTAAAGACATGTCTTTAGTCAGTCATGCGTACTCCTTTCTGACTGCTACACTGGTGACCCGACTTGATCCAGTGTAGCACTAGTGACGTCGACGTGATCCAGTGTAGCACTAGTGACCCCGATGTGAACCAGTTTAGCACAGGTGACCCCGACGTGATCCAGTGTAGCACTGGTGACCCCGACGTGATCCTGTGTAGCACTGGTGACGCCGACGTGATCCAGTGTAGCAGTCATAAAGGAGCACACACAACTGACTGTAGACACATCTGTATTTCACACTGCTAACAAGTGGATTTGAACAATCAACAGCTCAAACTGAATGTGCAAAAAAACTAACAGCAACGAAACCACACAAGTTCCGGATGCCATACTTTTTTATTATTATTGTGCTGAATAAAATGCAGTGACTATCTAAAACGTTTTTGCAAGCATGTAAAAAGTGAAGCGTAATCCAGGACAAGAAGTGGATAGGAAAAACGACAAACCAAAAAAAGTGAGCACTCCTCAGCCCTGCCCCAGAAACCACACAAGTTCCGGATGCAGATCCAGTTGACAGAGTCTGAAGGAAGTCGAAGAGGTCATCATGGCAGCCCTCTCAGCATCTCCCCTGGACCCCACTTGTGTACATTACCGTCTTTACAAATGTTCAACAAGCGGCGGCAAAGCTGTGCGGACGCGGGGAAGGCGGCGCCGGGCGCTGCAGGGGCAGGGGGAGGGCAGGGGTCGGATGCCGGCGATCTGCCGGTTGACGGATCTCGGCCTGACCCCGTCCTGTGCGCCTGACGTGCGGCCGACTCCGTGGCTGTCTGCGGCGCCAACGCAAGCAGTGGCAAAGCTGTGCGGACGCTGGGAAGGCGGCGACGGGCGCTGCAGGGGCAGGGGAAGGGCAGGGGTCGGATGCCGGCGATCTGCCGGTTGACGGATCTCGGCCTGACCCCGTCCTGTGCGCCTGACGTGCGGCTCTACCCCACGGCCGTATGCGGCGACGACGCACCACCTCGCCCCAAAGCGGAACGAACTGTCTCAAAGAGGCGGCACCGGCAGAGGGCCTGAAGGCTGACGCGAGACCCACCTCGACTTTAGTCCCGACCGGGCCCTGCCCGCTGTTGGAGGAACCCCCGCTCCCATGTGCCGTTATGACAAGGCCTCTCCAGAACCAACAGCAAAGGCGCTGGATACCCAACTCTCTGCCACTGAGTTTACACCACATCAACTAAACCAAAACACTACAAGGACAACAAAGGACGTCATAAGGGGAAGAGAATCTGGAAGGTCCTGCATTTTAGTACCTCCTGAATAGGAAACCAAAGTGAAAAGAAAAACTTGCTAGAACTGGGAGAGGCCACAGTACAAGCCTGGAAAAATACCTAATATGGATGTGGACACTGGGGAGAATCCAAATTATACCGCTTTGATCTGGAGTCTGCTGCAGCTAACAAGCCACTCTGGCATTGCTATGCCACGAAGAGCCATCTGCGGTGCCAACGCAAGCGGCGGCAAAGCTGTGCGGACGCGGGGAAGGCGGCGACGGGCGCTGCAGGGGCAGGGGGAGGGCAGGGGTCGGATGCCGGCGATCTGCCGGTTGACGGATCTCGGCCTGATCCCGTCCTGTGCGCCTGACGTGCGGCCGACTCCGTGGCTGTCTGCGGCGCCAACGCAAGCGGCGGCAAAGCTTTTCGGACGCGGGGAAGGCGGCGACGGGCGCTGCAGGGGCAGGGGGAGGGCAGGGGTCGGATGCCGGCGATCTGCCGGTTGACGGATCTCGGCCTGACCCCGTCCCGTGCGCCTGACGTGCGGCTCTGGCCGTATGACCCACCTCGACTTTAGTCCTGACCGGGCCCTGCCCGCTGTTGGAGGAACCCCCGCTCCCATGTGCCATTATGACAAGGCCTCTCCAGAACCAACACCAAAGGCGCTGCTATGCCACGAAGAGCCATCTGCGGTGCCAATGCAAGCGGCGGCAAAGCTGTGCGGACGCGGGGAAGGCGGCGACGGGTGCTGCAGGGGCAGGGGGAGGGCAGAGGTCGGATGCCGGCGATCTGCCGGTTGACGGATCTCGGCCTGACCCCGTCCTGTGCGCCTGACGTGCGGCCTACTCCGTGGACTGTCTGCGGTGCCAACGCAAGCGGCGGCAAAGCTGTGCGGACGCGGGGAAGGCGGCGACGGGCGCTGCAGGGGCAGGGGAAGGGCAGGGGTCGGATGCCGGCGATCTGCCGGTTGACGGATCTCAGCCTGACCCCGTCCTGTGCGCCTGACGTGCGGCTCTACCCCGCGGCCGTATGCGGCGACGACGCACCACCTCGCCCCAAAGCGGAACGAACTGTCTCAAAGAGGCGGCACCGGCCGAGGGCCTGAAGGCTGACGCGAGACCCACCTCGACTTTAGTCCCGACCGGGCCCTGCCCGCTGTTGGAGGAACCCCCGCTCCCATGTGCCGTTATGACAAGGCCTCTCCAGAACCAACAGCAAAGGCGCTGGATACCCAACTCTCGGCCACTGAGTTTACACCACATCAACTAAACCAAAACACTACAAGGACAACAAAGGACGTCATAAGGGGAAGAGAATCTGGAAGGTCCTGCATTTTAGTACCTCCTGAATAGGAAACCAAAGTGAAAAGAAAAACTTGCTAGAACTGGGAGAGGCCACAGTACAAGCTTGGAAAAATACCTAATATGGATGTGGACACTGGGGAGAATCCAAATTATACCGCTTTGATCTGGAGTCTGCTGCAGCTAACAAGCCACTCTGGCATTGCTATGCCACGAAGAGCCATCTGCGGTGCCAACGCAAGCGGCGGCAAAGCTGTGCGGACGCGGGGAAGGCGGCGACGGGCGCTGCAGGGGCAGGGGGAGGGCAGGGGTCGGATGCCGGCGATCTGCCGGTTGACGGATCTCGGCCTGATCCCGTCCTGTGCGCCTGACGTGCGGCCGACTCCGTGGCTGTCTGCGGCGCCAACGCAAGCGGCGGCAAAGCTTTTCGGACGCGGGGAAGGCGGCGACGGGCGCTGCAGGGGCAGGGGGAGGGCAGGGGTCGGATGCCGGCGATCTGCCGGTTGACGGATCTCGGCCTGACCCCGTCCTGTGCGCCTGACGTGCGGCTCTACCCCGCGGCCGTATGACCCACCTCGACTTTAGTCCTGACCGGGCCCTGCCCGCTGTTGGAGGAACCCCCGCTCCCATGTGCCATTATGACAAGGCCTCTCCAGAACCAACACCAAAGGCGCTGCTATGCCACGAAGAGCCATCTGCGGTGCCAATGCAAGCGGCGGCAAAGCTGTGCGGACGCGGGGAAGGCGGCGACGGGTGCTGCAGGGGCAGGGGGAGGGCAGAGGTCGGATGCCGGCGATCTGCCGGTTGACGGATCTCGGCCTGACCCCGTCCTGTGCGCCTGACGTGCGGCCTACTCCGTGGCTGTCTGCGGTGCCAACGCAAGCGGCGGCAAAGCTGTGCGGACGCGGGGAAGGCGGCGACGGGCGCTGCAGGGGCAGGGGGAGGGCAGGGGTCGGGGGGAAGGCGGCGACGGGTGCTGCAGGGGCAGGGGGAGGGCAGAGGTCGGATGCCGGCGATCTGCCGGTTGACGGATCTCGGCCTGACCCCGTCCTGTGCGCCTGACGTGCGGCCTACTCCGTGGCTGTCTGCGGTGCCAACGCAAGCGGCGGCAAAGCTGTGCGGACGCGGGGAAGGCGGCGACGGGCGCTGCAGGGGCAGGGGAAGGGCAGGGGTCGGATGCCGGCGATCTGCCGGTTGACGGATCTCAGCCTGACCCCGTCCTGTGCGCCTGACGTGCGGCTCTACCCCGCGGCCGTATGCGGCGACGACGCACCACCTCGCCCCAAAGCGGAACGAACTGTCTCAAAGAGGCGGCACCGGCCGAGGGCCTGAAGGCTGACGCGAGACCCACCTCGACTTTAGTCCCGACCGGGCCCTGCCCGCTGTTGGAGGAACCCCCGCTCCCATGTGCCGTTATGACAAGGCCTCTCCAGAACCAACAGCAAAGGCGCTGGATACCCAACTCTCTGCCACTGAGTTTACACCACATCAACTAAACCAAAACACTACAAGGACAACAAAGGACGTCATAAGGGGAAGAGAATCTGGAAGGTCCTGCATTTTAGTACCTCCTGAATAGGAAACCAAAGTGAAAAGAAAAACTTGCTAGAACTGGGAGAGGCCACAGTACAAGCCTGGAAAAATACCTAATATGGATGTGGACACTGGGGAGAATCCAAATTATACCGCTTTGATCTGGAGTCTGCTGCAGCTAACAAGCCACTCTGGCATTGCTATGCCACGAAGAGCCATCTGCGGTGCCAACGCAAGCGGCGGCAAAGCTGTGCGGACGCGGGGAAGGCGGCGACGGGCGCTGCAGGGGCAGGGGGAGGGCAGGGGTCGGATGCCGGCGATCTGCCGGTTGACGGATCTCGGCCTGATCCCGTCCTGTGCGCCTGACGTGCGGCCGACTCCGTGGCTGTCTGCGGCGCCAACGCAAGCGGCGGCAAAGCTTTTCGGACGCGGGGAAGGCGGCGACGGGCGCTGCAGGGGCAGGGGGAGGGCAGGGGTCGGATGCCGGCGATCTGCCGGTTGACGGATCTCGGCCTGACCCCGTCCTGTGCGCCTGACGTGCGGCTCTACCCCACGGCCGTATGACCCACCTCGACTTTAGTCCTGACCGGGCCCTGCCCGCTGTTGGAGGAACCCCCGCTCCCATGTGCCATTATGACAAGGCCTCTCCAGAACCAACACCAAAGGCGCTGCTATGCCACGAAGAGCCAGATTAGGTTTTCGACAACCCCCCATAAGAGCCTACATGGATGACCTGACCATCACAACATCAGTTCCAGGCAGCATGCCTAAATTTGGTCATTTGGTGGCGGGCACGAGGACCATGCCTCTCACCCAGCAGGCATACAGCGGGGCTGTGTTTAAGTTCAATATTTTTTCGCACACTTCCCGATTATTCTTTTTGTATCCACTTGTTAGCAGTGTGAACTAAAGACATGTCTTTAGTCAGTCATGCGTACTCCTTTCTGACTGCTACACTGGTGACCCGACTTGATCCAGTGTAGCACTAGTGACGTCGACGTGATCCAGTGTAGCACTAGTGACCCCGATGTGAACCAGTTTAGCACTGGTGACCCCGACGTGATCCAGTGTAGCACTGGTGACCCCGACGTGATCCTGTGTAGCACTGGTGACGCCGACGTGATCCAGTGTAGCAGTCATAAAGGAGCACACACAACTGACTGTAGACACATCTGTATTTCACACTGCTAACAAGTGGATTTGAACAATCAACAGCTCAAACTGAATGTGCAAAAAAACTAACAGCAACGAAACCACACAAGTTCCGGATGCCATACTTTTTTATTATTATTGTGCTGAATAAAATGCAGTGACTATCTAAAACGTTTTTGCAAGCATGTAAAAAGTGAAGCGTAATCCAGGACAAGAAGTGGATAGGAAAAACGACAAACCAAAAAAAGTGAGCACTCCTCAGCCCTGCCCCACCAACGGCACAGATCCAGTTGACAGAGTCTGAAGGAAGTCGAAGAGGTCATCATGGCAGCCCTCTCAGCATCTCCCCTGGACCCCACTTGTGTACATTACCGTCTTTACAAATGTTCAACAAGCGGCGGCAAAGCTGTGCGGACGCGGGGAAGGCGGCGCCGGGCGCTGCAGGGGCAGGGGGAGGGCAGGGGTCGGATGCCGGCGATCTGCCGGTTGACGGATCTCGGCCTGACCCCGTCCTGTGCGCCTGACGTGCGGCCGACTCCGTGGCTGTCTGCGGCGCCAACGCAAGCAGTGGCAAAGCTGTGCGGACGCTGGGAAGGCGGCGACGGGCGCTGCAGGGGCAGGGGAAGGGCAGGGGTCGGATGCCGGCGATCTGCCGGTTGACGGATCTCGGCCTGACCCCGTCCTGTGCGCCTGACGTGCGGCTCTACCCCACGGCCGTATGCGGCGACGACGCACCACCTCGCCCCAAAGCGGAACGAACTGTCTCAAAGAGGCGGCACCGGCCGAGGGCCTGAAGGCTGACGCGAGACCCACCTCGACTTTAGTCCCGACCGGGCCCTGCCCGCTGTTGGAGGAACCCCCGCTCCCATGTGCCATTATGACAAGGCCTCTTCAGAATCAACACCAAAGGCGCTGGATACCCAACTGTCGGCCACTGAGTTTACACCACATCAACAAAACCAAAACACTACAAGGACAACAAAGGACGTCATAAGGGGAAGAAAATCTGGAAGGTCCTGCATTTTAGTACCTCCTGAATAGGAAACCAAACTGAAAAGAAAAACTTGCTAGAACTGGGAGAGGCCACAGTACAAGCCTGGAAAAATACCTAATATGGATGTAAACACTGGGGAGAATCCAAATTAGACCGCTTCGATCTGGAGTCTGCTGCAGCTAACAAGCCACTCTGGCATTGCTATGCCACGAAGAGCCATCTGCGGTGCCAACGCAAGCGGCGGCAAAGCTGTGCGGACGCGGCGAAGGCGGCGACGGGCGCTGCAGGGGCAGGGGGAGGGCAGGGGTCGGATGCCGGCGATCTGCCGGTTGACGGATCTCGGCCTGACCCCGTCCTGTGCGCCTGACGTGCGGCCGACTCCGTGGCTGTCTGCGGCGCCAACGCAAGCGGTGGCAAAGCTGTGCGGACGCGGGGAAGGCGGCGACGGGCGCTGCAGGGGCAGGGGGAGGGCAGGGGTCGGATGCCGGCGATCTGCCGGTTGACGGATCTCGGCCTGATCCCGTCCTGTGCGCCTGACGTGCGGCCGACTCCGTGGCTGTCTGCGGCGCCAACGCAAGCGGCGGCAAAGCTTTTCGGACGCGGGGAAGGCGGCGACGGGCGCTGCAGGGGCAGGGGGAGGGCAGGGGTCGGATGCCGGCGATCTGCCGGTTGACGGATCTCGGCCTGACCCCGTCCTGTGCGCCTGACGTGCGGCTCTACCCCGCGGCCGTATGACCCACCTCGACTTTAGTCCTGACCGGGCCCTGCCCGCTGTTGGAGGAACCCCCTCTCCCATGTGCCATTATGACAAGGCCTCTCCAGAACCAACACCAAAGGCGCTGCTATGCCACGAAGAGCCATCTGCGGTGCCAACGCAAGCGGCGGCAAAGCTGTGCGGACGCGGGGAAGGCGGCGACGGGCGCTGCAGGGGCAGGGGAAGGGCAGGGGTCGGATGCCGGCGATCTGCCGGTTGACGGATCTCAGCCTGACCCCGTCCTGTGCGCCTGACGTGCGGCTCTACCCCGCGGCCGTATGCGGCGACGACGCACCACCTCGCCCCAAAGCGGAACGAACTGTCTCAAAGAGGCGGCACCGGCCGAGGGCCTGAAGGCTGACGCGAGACCCACCTCGACTTTAGTCCCGACCGGGCCCTGCCCGCTGTTGGAGGAACCCCCGCTCCCATGTGCCGTTATGACAAGGCCTCTCCAGAACCAACAGCAAAGGCGCTGGATACCCAACTCTCGGCCACTGAGTTTACACCACATCAACTAAACCAAAACACTACAAGGACAACAAAGGACGTCATAAGGGGAAGAGAATCTGGAAGGTCCTGCATTTTAGTACCTCCTGAATAGGAAACCAAAGTGAAAAGAAAAACTTGCTAGAACTGGGAGAGGCCACAGTACAAGCTTGGAAAAATACCTAATATGGATGTGGACACTGGGGAGAATCCAAATTATACCGCTTTGATCTGGAGTCTGCTGCAGCTAACAAGCCACTCTGGCATTGCTATGCCACGAAGAGCCATCTGCGGTGCCAACGCAAGCGGCGGCAAAGCTGTGCGGACGCGGGGAAGGCGGCGACGGGCGCTGCAGGGGCAGGGGGAAGGCAGGGGTCGGATGCCGGCGATCTGCCGGTTGACGGATCTCGGCCTGATCCCGTCCTGTGCGCCTGACGTGCGGCCGACTCCGTGGCTGTCTGCGGCGCCAACGCAAGCGGCGGCAAAGCTTTTCGGACGCGGGGAAGGCGGCGACGGGCGCTGCAGGGGCAGGGGGAGGGCAGGGGTCGGATGCCGGCGATCTGCCGGTTGACGGATCTCGGCCTGACCCCGTCCTGTGCGCCTGACGTGCGGCTCTACCCCGCGGCCGTATGACCCACCTCGACTTTAGTCCTGACCGGGCCCTGCCCGCTGTTGGAGGAACCCCCGCTCCCATGTGCCATTATGACAAGGCCTCTCCAGAACCAACACCAAAGGCGCTGCTATGCCACGAAGAGCCATCTGCGGTGCCAATGCAAGCGGCGGCAAAGCTGTGCGGACGCGGGGAAGGCGGCGACGGGTGCTGCAGGGGCAGGGGGAGGGCAGAGGTCGGATGCCGGCGATCTGCCGGTTGACGGATCTCGGCCTGACCCCGTCCTGTGCGCCTGACGTGCGGCCTACTCCGTGGCTGTCTGCGGTGCCAACGCAAGCGGCGGCAAAGCTTTTCGGACGCGGGGAAGGCGGCGACGGGCGCTGCAGGGGCAGGGGGAGGGCAAGGGTCGGATGCCGGCGATCTGCCGGTTGACGGATCTCGGCCTGACCCCGTCCTGTGCGCCTGACGTGCGGCTCTACCCCGCGGCCGTATGACCCACCTCGACTTTAGTCCTGACCGGGCCCTGCCCGCTGTTGGAGGAACCCCCGCTCCCATGTGCCATTATGACAAGGCCTCTCCAGAACCAACACCAAAGGCGCTGCTATGCCACGAAGAGCCATCTGCGGTGCCAATGCAAGCGGCGGCAAAGCTGTGCGGACGCGGGGAAGGCGGCGACGGGTGCTGCAGGGGCAGGGGGAGGGCAGAGGTCGGATGCCGGCGATCTGCCGGTTGACGGATCTCGGCCTGACCCCGTCCTGTGCGCCTGACGTGCGGCCTACTCCGTGGCTGTCTGCGGTGCCAACGCAAGCGGCGGCAAAGCTGTGCGGACGCGGGGAAGGCGGCGACGGGCGCTGCAGGGGCAGGGGAAGGGCAGGGGTCGGATGCCGGCGATCTGCCGGTTGACGGATCTCAGCCTGACCCCGTCCTGTGCGCCTGACGTGCGGCTCTACCCCGCGGCCGTATGCGGCGACGACGCACCACCTCGCCCCAAAGCGGAACGAACTGTCTCAAAGAGGCGGCACCGGCCGAGGGCCTGAAGGCTGACGCGAGACCCACCTCGACTTTAGTCCCGACCGGGCCCTGCCCGCTGTTGGAGGAACCCCCGCTCCCATGTGCCGTTATGACAAGGCCTCTCCAGAACCAACAGCAAAGGCGCTGGATACCCAACTCTCTGCCACTGAGTTTACACCACATCAACTAAACCAAAACACTACAAGGACAACAAAGGACGTCATAAGGGGAAGAGAATCTGGAAGGTCCTGCATTTTAGTACCTCCTGAATAGGAAACCAAAGTGAAAAGAAAAACTTGCTAGAACTGGGAGAGGCCACAGTACAAGCCTGGAAAAATACCTAATATGGATGTGGACACTGGGGAGAATCCAAATTATACCGCTTTGATCTGGAGTCTGCTGCAGCTAACAAGCCACTCTGGCATTGCTATGCCACGAAGAGCCATCTGCGGTGCCAACGCAAGCGGCGGCAAAGCTGTGCGGACGCGGGGAAGGCGGCGACGGGCGCTGCAGGGGCAGGGGGAGGGCAGGGGTCGGATGCCGGCGATCTGCCGGTTGACGGATCTCGGCCTGATCCCGTCCTGTGCGCCTGACGTGCGGCCGACTCCGTGGCTGTCTGCGGCGCCAACGCAAGCGGCGGCAAAGTTTTTCGGACGCGGGGAAGGCGGCGACGGGCGCTGCAGGGGCAGGGGGAGGGCAGGGGTCGGATGCCGGCGATCTGCCGGTTGACGGATCTCGGCCTGACCCCGTCCTGTGCGCCTGACGTGCGGCTCTACCCCGCGGCCGTATGACCCACCTCGACTTTAGTCCTGACCGGGCCCTGCCCGCTGTTGGAGGAACCCCCGCTCCCATGTGCCATTATGACAAGGCCTCTCCAGAACCAACACCAAAGGCGCTGCTATGCCACGAAGAGCCAGATTAGGTTTTCGACAACCCCCCATAAGAGCCTACATGGATGACCTGACCATCACAACATCAGTTCCAGGCAGCATGCCTAAATTTGGTCATTTGGTGGCGGGCACGAGGACCATGCCTCTCACCCAGCAGGCATACAGCGGGGCTGTGTTTAAGTTCAATATTTTTTCGCACACTTCCCGATTATTCTTTTTGTATCCACTTGTTAGCAGTGTGAACTAAAGACATGTCTTTAGTCAGTCATGCGTACTCCTTTCTGACTGCTACACTGGTGACCCGACTTGATCCAGTGTAGCACTAGTGACGTCGACGTGATCCAGTGTAGCACTAGTGACCCCGATGTGAACCAGTTTAGCACTGGTGACCCCGACGTGATCCAGTGTAGCACTGGTGACCCCGACGTGATCCTGTGTAGCACTGGTGACGCCGACGTGATCCAGTGTAGCAGTCATAAAGGAGCACACACAACTGACTGTAGACACATCTGTATTTCACACTGCTAACAAGTGGATTTGAACAATCAACAGCTCAAACTGAATGTGCAAAAAAACTAACAGCAACAAAACCACACAAGTTCCGGATGCCATACTTTTTTATTATTATTGTGCTGAATAAAATGCAGTGACTATCTAAAACGTTTTTGCAAGCATGTAAAAAGTGAAGCGTAATCCAGGACAAGAAGTGGATAGGAAAAACGACAAACCAAAAAAAGTGAGCACTCCTCAGCCCTGCCCCACCAACGGCACAGATCCAGTTGACAGAGTCTGAAGGAAGTCGAAGAGGTCATCATGGCAGCGCTCTCAGCATCTCCCCTGGACCCCACTTGTGTACATTACCGTCTTTACAAATGTTCAACAAGCGGCGGCAAAGCTGTGCGGACGCGGGGAAGGCGGCGCCGGGCGCTGCAGGGGCAGGGGGAGGGCAGGGGTCGGATGCCGGCGATCTGCCGGTTGACGGATCTCGGCCTGACCCCGTCCTGTGCGCCTGACGTGCGGCCGACTCCGTGGCTGTCTGCGGCGCCAACGCAAGCAGTGGCAAAGCTGTGCGGACGCTGGGAAGGCGGCGACGGGCGCTGCAGGGGCAGGGGAAGGGCAGGGGTCGGATGCCGGCGATCTGCCGGTTGACGGATCTCGGCCTGACCCCGTCCTGTGCGCCTGACGTGCGGCTCTACCCCACGGCCGTATGCGGCGACGACGCACCACCTCGCCCCAAAGCGGAACGAACTGTCTCAAAGAGGCGGCACCGGCCGAGGGCCTGAAGGCTGACGCGAGACCCACCTCGACTTTAGTCCCGACCGGGCCCTGCCCGCTGTTGGAGGAACCCCCGCTCCCATGTGCCATTATGACAAGGCCTCTTCAGAATCAACACCAAAGGCGCTGGATACCCAACTGTCGGCCACTGAGTTTACACCACATCAACAAAACCAAAACACTACAAGGACAACAAAGGACGTCATAAGGGGAAGAAAATCTGGAAGGTCCTGCATTTTAGTACCTCCTGAATAGGAAACCAAACTGAAAAGAAAAACTTGCTAGAACTGGGAGAGGCCACAGTACAAGCCTGGAAAAATACCTAATATGGATGTAAACACTGGGGAGAATCCAAATTAGACCGCTTCGATCTGGAGTCTGCTGCAGCTAACAAGCCACTCTGGCATTGCTATGCCACGAAGAGCCATCTGCGGTGCCAACGCAAGCGGCGGCAAAGCTGTGCGGACGCGGGGAAGGCGGCGACGGGCGCTGCAGGGGCAGGGGGAAGGCAGGGGTCGGATGCCGGCGATCTGCCGGTTGACGGATCTCGGCCTGATCCCGTCCTGTGCGCCTGACGTGCGGCCGACTCCGTGGCTGTCTGCGGCGCGAACGCAAGCGGCGGCAAAGCTTTTCGTACGCGGGGAAGGCGGCGACGGGCGCTGCAGGGGCAGGGGGAGGGCAGGGGTCAGATGCCGGCGATCTGCCGGTTGACGGATCTCGGCCTGACCCCGTCCTGTGCGCCTGACGTGCGGCTCTACCCCGCGGCCGTATGACCCACCTCGACTTTAGTCCTGACCGGGCCCTGCCCGCTGTTGGAGGAACCCCCGCTCACATGTGCCATTATGACAAGGCCTCTCCAGAACCAACACCAAAGGCGCTGCTATGCCACGAAGAGCCATCTGCGGTGCCAATGCAAGCGGCGGCAAAGCTGTGCGGACGCGGGGAAGGCGGCGACGGGTGCTGCAGGGGCAGGGGGAGGGCAGAGGTCGGATGCCGGCGATCTGCCGGTTGACGGATCTCGGCCTGACCCCGTCCTGTGCGCCTGACGTGCGGCCTACTCCGTGGCTGTCTGCGGTGCCAACGCAAGCGGCGGCAAAGCTGTGCGGACGCGGGGAAGGCGGCGACGGGCGCTGCAGGGGCAGGGGAAGGGCAGGGGTCGGATGCCGGCGATCTGCCGGTTGACGGATCTCAGCCTGACCCCGTCCTGTGCGCCTGACGTGCGGCTCTACCCCGCGGCCGTATGCGGCGACGACGCACCACCTCGCCCCAAAGCGGAACGAACTGTCTCAAAGAGGCGGCACCGGCCGAGGGCCTGAAGGCTGACGCGAGACCCACCTCGACTTTAGTCCCGACCGGGCCCTGCCCGCTGTTGGAGGAACCCCCGCTCCCATGTGCCGTTATGACAAGGCCTCTCCAGAACCAACAGCAAAGGCGCTGGATACCCAACTCTCGGCCACTGAGTTTACACCACATCATATAAACCAAAACACTACAAGGACAACAAAGGACGTCATAAGGGGAAGAGAATCTGGAAGGTCCTGCATTTTAGTACCTCCTGAATAGGAAACCAAAGTGAAAAGAAAAACTTGCTAGAACTGGGAGAGGGCACAGTACAAGCTTGGAAAAATACCTAATATGGATGTGGACACTGGGGAGAATCCAAATTATACCGCTTTGATCTGGAGTCTGCTGCAGCTAAAAAGCCACTCTGGCATTGCTATGCCACGAAGAGCCATCTGCGGTGCCAACGCAAGCGGCGGCAAAGCTGTGCGGACGCGGGGAAGGCGGCGACGGGCGCTGCAGGGGCAGGGGGAGGGCAGGGGTCGGATGCCGGCGATCTGCCGGTTGACGGATCTCGGCCTGATCCCGTCCTGTGCGCCTGACGTGCGGCCGACTCCGTGGCTGTCTGCGGCGCCAACGCAAGCGGCGGCAAAGCTTTTCGGACGCGGGGAAGGCGGCGACGGGCGCTGCAGGGGCAGGGGAAGGGCAGGGGTCGGATGCCGGCGATCTGCCGGTTGACGGATCTCGGCCTGACCCCGTCCTGTGCGCCTGACGTGCGGCTCTACCCCACGGCCGTATGCGGCGACGACGCACCACCTCGCCCCAAAGCGGAACGAACTGTCTCAAAGAGGCGGCACCGGCCGAGGGCCTGAAGGCTGACGCGAGACCCACCTCGACTTTAGTCCCGACCGGGCCCTGCCCGCTGTTGGAGGAACCCCCGCTCCCATGTGCCATTATGACAAGGCCTCTTCAGAATCAACACCAAAGGCGCTGGATACCCAACTGTCGGCCACTGAGTTTACACCACATCAACAAAACCAAAACACTACAAGGACAACAAAGGACGTCATAAGGGGAAGAAAATCTGGAAGGTCCTGCATTTTAGTACCTCCTGAATAGGAAACCAAACTGAAAAGAAAAACTTGCTAGAACTGGGAGAGGCCACAGTACAAGCCTGGAAAAATACCTAATATGGATGTAAACACTGGGGAGAATCCAAATTAGACCGCTTCGATCTGGAGTCTGCTGCAGCTAACAAGCCACTCTGGCATTGCTATGCCACGAAGAGCCATCTGCGGTGCCAACGCAAGCGGCGGCAAAGCTGTGCGGACGCGGGGAAGGCGGCGACGGGCGCTGCAGGGGCAGGGGGAAGGCAGGGGTCGGATGCCGGCGATCTGCCGGTTGACGGATCTCGGCCTGATCCCGTCCTGTGCGCCTGACGTGCGGCCGACTCCGTGGCTGTCTGCGGCGCCAACGCAAGCGGCGGCAAAGCTTTTCGTACGCGGGGAAGGCGGCGACGGGCGCTGCAGGGGCAGGGGGAGGGCAGGGGTCGGATGCCGGCGATCTGCCGGTTGACGGATCTCGGCCTGACCCCGTCCTGTGCGCCTGACGTGCGGCTCTACCCCGCGGCCGTATGACCCACCTCGACTTTAGTCCTGACCGGGCCCTGCCCGCTGTTGGAGGAACCCCCGCTCACATGTGCCATTATGACAAGGCCTCTCCAGAACCAACACCAAAGGCGCTGCTATGCCACGAAGAGCCATCTGCGGTGCCAATGCAAGCGGCGGCAAAGCTGTGCGGACGCGGGGAAGGCGGCGACGGGTGCTGCAGGGGCAGGGGGAGGGCAGAGGTCGGATGCCGGCGATCTGCCGGTTGACGGATCTCGGCCTGACCCCGTCCTGTGCGCCTGACGTGCGGCCTACTCCGTGGCTGTCTGCGGTGCCAACGCAAGCGGCGGCAAAGCTGTGCGGACGCGGGGAAGGCGGCGACGGGCGCTGCAGGGGCAGGGGAAGGGCAGGGGTCGGATGCCGGCGATCTGCCGGTTGACGGATCTCAGCCTGACCCCGTCCTGTGCGCCTGACGTGCGGCTCTACCCCGCGGCCGTATGCGGCGACGACGCACCACCTCGCCCCAAAGCGGAACGAACTGTCTCAAAGAGGCGGCACCGGCCGAGGGCCTGAAGGCTGACGCGAGACCCACCTCGACTTTAGTCCCGACCGGGCCCTGCCCGCTGTTGGAGGAACCCCCGCTCCCATGTGCCGTTATGACAAGGCCTCTCCAGAACCAACAGCAAAGGCGCTGGATACCCAACTCTCGGCCACTGAGTTTACACCACATCATATAAACCAAAACACTACAAGGACAACAAAGGACGTCATAAGGGGAAGAGAATCTGGAAGGTCCTGCATTTTAGTACCTCCTGAATAGGAAACCAAAGTGAAAAGAAAAACTTGCTAGAACTGGGAGAGGGCACAGTACAAGCTTGGAAAAATACCTAATATGGATGTGGACACTGGGGAGAATCCAAATTATACCGCTTTGATCTGGAGTCTGCTGCAGCTAAAAAGCCACTCTGGCATTGCTATGCCACGAAGAGCCATCTGCGGTGCCAACGCAAGCGGCGGCAAAGCTGTGCGGACGCGGGGAAGGCGGCGACGGGCGCTGCAGGGGCAGGGGGAGGGCAGGGGTCGGATGCCGGCGATCTGCCGGTTGACGGATCTCGGCCTGATCCCGTCCTGTGCGCCTGACGTGCGGCCGACTCCGTGGCTGTCTGCGGCGCCAACGCAAGCGGCGGCAAAGCTTTTCGGACGCGGGGAAGGCGGCGACGGGCGCTGCAGGGGCAGGGGGAGGGCAGGGGTCGGATGCCGGCGATCTGCCGGTTGACGGATCTCGGCCTGACCCCGTCCTGTGCGCCTGACGTGCGGAGGAACCCCCGCTCCCATGTGCCATTATGACAAGGCCTCTCCAGAACCAACACCAAAGGCGCTGCTATGCCACGAAGAGCCAGATTAGGTTTTCGACAACCCCCCATAAGAGCCTACATGGATGACCTGACCATCACAACATCAGTTCCAGGCAGCATGCCTAAATTTGGTCATTTGGTGGCGGGCACGAGGACCATGCCTCTCACCCAGCAGGCATACAGCGGGGCTGTGTTTAAGTTCAATATTTTTTCGCACACTTCCCGATTATTCTTTTTGGATCCACTTGTTAGCAGTGTGAACTAAAGACATGTCTTTAGTCAGTCATGCGTACTCCTTTCTGACTGCTACACTGGTGACCCGACTTGATCCAGTGTAGCACTAGTGACGTCGACGTGATCCAGTGTAGCACTAGTGACCCCGATGTGAACCAGTTTAGCACTGGTGACCCCGACGTGATCCAGTGTAGCACTGGTGACCCCGACGTGATCCTGTGTAGCACTGGTGACGCCGACGTGATCCAGTGTAGCAGTCATAAAGGAGCACACACAACTGACTGTAGACACATCTGTATTTCACACTGCTAACAAGTGGATTTGAACAATCAACAGCTCAAACTGAATGTGCAAAAAAACTAACAGCAACGAAACCACACAAGTTCCGGATGCCATACTTTTTTATTATTATTGTGCTGAATAAAATGCAGTGACTATCTAAAACGTTTTTGCAAGCATGTAAAAAGTGAAGCGTAATCCAGGACAAGAAGTGGATAGGAAAAACGACAAACCAAAAAAAGTGAGCACTCCTCAGCCCTGCCCCACCAACGGCACAGATCCAGTTGACAGAGTCTGAAGGAAGTCGAAGAGGTCATCATGGCAGCCCTCTCAGCATCTCCCCTGGACCCCACTTGTGTACATTACCGTCTTTACAAATGTTCAACAAGCGGCGGCAAAGCTGTGCGGACGCGGGGAAGGCGGCGCCGGGCGCTGCAGGGGCAGGGGGAGGGCAGGGGTCGGATGCCGGCGATCTGCCGGTTGACGGATCTCGGCCTGACCCCGTCCTGTGCGCCTGACGTGCGGCCGACTCCGTGGCTGTCTGCGGCGCCAACGCAAGCAGTGGCAAAGCTTTTCGGACGCGGGGAAGGCGGCGACGGGCGCTGCAGGGGCAGGGGGAGGGCAGGGGTCGGATGCCGGCGATCTGCCGGTTGACGGATCTCGGCCTGACCCCGTCCTGTGCGCCTGACGTGCGGCTCTACCCCGCGGCCGTATGACCCACCTCGACTTTAGTCCTGACCGGGCCCTGCCCGCTGTTGGAGGAACCCCCGCTCCCATGTGCCATTATGACAAGGCCTCTCCAGAACCAACACCAAAGGCGCTGCTATGCCACGAAGAGCCATCTGCGGTGCCAATGCAAGCGGCGGCAAAGCTGTGCGGACGCGGGGAAGGCGGCGACGGGTGCTGCAGGGGCAGGGGGAGGGCAGAGGTCGGATGCCGGCGATCTGCCGGTTGACGGATCTCGGCCTGACCCCGTCCTGTGCGCCTGACGTGCGGCCTACTCCGTGGCTGTCTGCGGTGCCAACGCAAGCGGCGGCAAAGCTGTGCGGACGCGGGGAAGGCGGCGACGGGCGCTGCAGGGGAAGGGCAGGGGTCGGATGCCGGCGATCTGCCGGTTGACGGATCTCAGCCTGACCCCGTCCTGTGCGCCTGACGTGCGGCTCTACCCCGCGGCCGTATGCGGCGACGACGCACCACCTCGCCCCAAAGCGGAACGAACTTTCTCAAAGAGGCGGCACCGGCTGAGGGCCTGAAGGCTGACGCGAGACCCACCTCGACTTTAGTCCCGACCGGGCCCTGCCCGCTGTTGGAGGAACCCCCGCTCCCATGTGCCGTTATGACAAGGCCTCTCCAGAACCAACAGCAAAGGCGCTGGATACCCAACTCTCGGCCACTGAGTTTACACCACATCATATAAACCAAAACACTACAAGGACAACAAAGGACGTCATAAGGGGAAGAGAATCTGCAAGGTCCTGCATTTTAGTACCTCCTGAATAGGAAACCAAAGTGAAAAGAAAAACTTGCTAGAACTGGGAGAGGGCACAGTACAAGCTTGGAAAAATACCTAATATGGATGTGGACACTGGGGAGAATCCAAATTATACCGCTTTGATCTGGAGTCTGCTGCAGCTAACAAGCCACTCTGGCATTGCTATGCCACGAAGAGCCATCTGCGGTGCCAACGCAAGCGGCGGCAAAGCTGTGCGGACGCGGGGAAGGCGGCGACGGGCGCTGCAGGGGCAGGGGGAGGGCAGGGGTCGGATGCCGGCGATCTGCCGGTTGACGGATCTCGGCCTGATCCCGTCCTGTGCGCCTGACGTGCGGAGGAACCCCCGCTCCCATGTGCCATTATGACAAGGCCTCTCCAGAACCAACACCAAAGGCGCTGCTATGCCACGAAGAGCCAGATTAGGTTTTCGACAACCCCCCATAAGAGCCTACATGGATGACCTGACCATCACAACATCAGTTCCAGGCAGCATGCCTAAATTTGGTCATTTGGTGGCGGGCACGAGGACCATGCCTCTCACCCAGCAGGCATACAGCGGGGCTGTGTTTAAGTTCAATATTTTTTCGCACACTTCCCGATTATTCTTTTTGGATCCACTTGTTAGCAGTGTGAACTAAAGACATGTCTTTAGTCAGTCATGCGTACTCCTTTCTGACTGCTACACTGGTGACCCGACTTGATCCAGTGTAGCACTAGTGACGTCGACGTGATCCAGTGTAGCACTAGTGACCCCGATGTGAACCAGTTTAGCACTGGTGACCCCGACGTGATCCAGTGTAGCACTGGTGACCCCGACGTGATCCTGTGTAGCACTGGTGACGCCGACGTGATCCAGTGTAGCAGTCATAAAGGAGCACACACAACTGACTGTAGACACATCTGTATTTCACACTGCTAACAAGTGGATTTGAACAATCAACAGCTCAAACTGAATGTGCAAAAAAACTAACAGCAACGAAACCACACAAGTTCCGGATGCCATACTTTTTTATTATTATTGTGCTGAATAAAATGCAGTGACTATCTAAAACGTTTTTGCAAGCATGTAAAAAGTGAAGCGTAATCCAGGACAAGAAGTGGATAGGAAAAACGACAAACCAAAAAAAGTGAGCACTCCTCAGCCCTGCCCCACCAACGGCACAGATCCAGTTGACAGAGTCTGAAGGAAGTCGAAGAGGTCATCATGGCAGCCCTCTCAGCATCTCCCCTGGACCCCACTTGTGTACATTACCGTCTTTACAAATGTTCAACAAGCGGCGGCAAAGCTGTGCGGACGCGGGGAAGGCGGCGCCGGGCGCTGCAGGGGCAGGGGGAGGGCAGGGGTCGGATGCCGGCGATCTGCCGGTTGACGGATCTCGGCCTGACCCCGTCCTGTGCGCCTGACGTGCGGCCGACTCCGTGGCTGTCTGCGGCGCCAACGCAAGCAGTGGCAAAGCTTTTCGGACGCGGGGAAGGCGGCGACGGGCGCTGCAGGGGCAGGGGGAGGGCAGGGGTCGGATGCCGGCGATCTGCCGGTTGACGGATCTCGGCCTGACCCCGTCCTGTGCGCCTGACGTGCGGCTCTACCCCGCGGCCGTATGACCCACCTCGACTTTAGTCCTGACCGGGCCCTGCCCGCTGTTGGAGGAACCCCCGCTCCCATGTGCCATTATGACAAGGCCTCTCCAGAACCAACACCAAAGGCGCTGCTATGCCACGAAGAGCCATCTGCGGTGCCAATGCAAGCGGCGGCAAAGCTGTGCGGACGCGGGGAAGGCGGCGACGGGTGCTGCAGGGGCAGGGGGAGGGCAGAGGTCGGATGCCGGCGATCTGCCGGTTGACGGATCTCGGCCTGACCCCGTCCTGTGCGCCTGACGTGCGGCCTACTCCGTGGCTGTCTGCGGTGCCAACGCAAGCGGCGGCAAAGCTGTGCGGACGCGGGGAAGGCGGCGACGGGCGCTGCAGGGGAAGGGCAGGGGTCGGATGCCGGCGATCTGCCGGTTGACGGATCTCAGCCTGACCCCGTCCTGTGCGCCTGACGTGCGGCTCTACCCCGCGGCCGTATGCGGCGACGACGCACCACCTCGCCCCAAAGCGGAACGAACTTTCTCAAAGAGGCGGCACCGGCTGAGGGCCTGAAGGCTGACGCGAGACCCACCTCGACTTTAGTCCCGACCGGGCCCTGCCCGCTGTTGGAGGAACCCCCGCTCCCATGTGCCGTTATGACAAGGCCTCTCCAGAACCAACAGCAAAGGCGCTGGATACCCAACTCTCTGCCACTGAGTTTACACCACATCAACTAAACCAAAACACTACAAGGACAACAAAGGACGTCATAAGGGGAAGAGAATCTGCAAGGTCCTGCATTTTAGTACCTCCTGAATAGGAAACCAAAGTGAAAAGAAAAACTTGCTAGAACTGGGAGAGGCCACAGTACAAGCCTGGAAAAATACCTAATATGGATGTGGACACTGGGGAGAATCCAAATTATACCGCTTTGATCTGGAGTCTGCTGCAGCTAACAAGCCACTCTGGCATTGCTATGCCACGAAGAGCCATCTGCGGTGCCAACGCAAGCGGTGGCAAAGCTGTGCGGACGCGGGGAAGGCGGCGACGGGCGCTGCAGGGGCAGGGGGAGGGCAGGGGTCGGATGCCGGCGATCTGCCGGTTGACGGATCTCGGCCTGATCCCGTCCTGTGCGCCTGACGTGCGGCCGACTCCGTGGCTGTCTGCGGCGCCAACGCAAGCGGCGGCAAAGCTTTTCGGACGCGGGGAAGGCGGCGACGGGCGCTGCAGGGGCAGGGGGAGGGCAGGGGTCGGATGCCGGCGATCTGCCGGTTGACGGATCTCGGCCTGACCCCGTCCTGTGCGCCTGACGTGCGGCTCTACCCCGCGGCCGTATGACCCACCTCGACTTTAGTCCTGACCGGGCCCTGCCCGCTGTTGGAGGAACCCCCGCTCCCATGTGCCATTATGACAAGGCCTCTCCAGAACCAACACCAAAGGCGCTGCTATGCCACGAAGAGCCATCTGCGGTGCCAATGCAAGCGGCGGCAAAGCTGTGCGGACGCGGGGAAGGCGGCGACGGGTGCTGCAGGGGCAGGGGGAGGGCAGAGGTCGGATGCCGGCGATCTGCCGGTTGACGGATCTCGGCCTGACCCCGTCCTGTACGCCTGACGTGCGGCCTACTCCGTGGCTGTCTGCGGTGCCAACGCAAGCGGCGGCAAAGCTGTGCGGACGCGGGGAAGGCGGCGACGGGCGCTGCAGGGGCAGGGGAAGGGCAGGGGTCGGATGCCGGCGATCTGCCGGTTGACGGATCTCAGCCTGACCCCGTCCTGTGCGCCTGACGTGCGGCTCTACCCCGCGGCCGTATGCGGCGACGACGCACCACCTCGCCCCAAAGCGGAACGAACTGTCTCAAAGAGGCGGCACCGGCCGAGGGCCTGAAGGCTGACGCGAGACCCACCTCGACTTTAGTCCCGACCGGGCCCTGCCCGCTGTTGGAGGAACCCCCGCTCCCATGTGCCGTTATGACAAGGCCTCTCCAGAACCAACAGCAAAGGCGCTGGATACCCAACTCTCTGCCACTGAGTTTACACCACATCAACTAAACCAAAACACTACAAGGACAACAAAGGACGTCATAAGGGGAAGAGAATCTGGAAGGTCCTGCATTTTAGTACCTCCTGAATAGGAAACCAAAGTGAAAAGAAAAACTTGCTAGAACTGGGAGAGGCCACAGTACAAGCCTGGAAAAATACCTAATATGGATGTGGACACTGGGGAGAATCCAAATTATACCGCTTTGATCTGGAGTCTGCTGCAGCTAACAAGCCACTCTGGCATTGCTATGCCACGAAGAGCCATCTGCGGTGCCAACGCAAGCGGTGGCAAAGCTGTGCGGACGCGGGGAAGGCGGCGACGGGCGCTGCAGGGGCAGGGGGAGGGCAGGGGTCGGATGCCGGCGATCTGCCGGTTGACGGATCTCGGCCTGATCCCGTCCTGTGCGCCTGACGTGCGGCCGACTCCGTGGCTGTCTGCGGCGCCAACGCAAGCGGCGGCAAAGCTTTTCGGACGCGGGGAAGGCGGCGACGGGCGCTGCAGGGGCAGGGGGAGGGCAGGGGTCGGATGCCGGCGATCTGCCGGTTGACGGATCTCGGCCTGACCCCGTCCTGTGCGCCTGACGTGCGGCTCTACCCCGCGGCCGTATGACCCACCTCGACTTTAGTCCTGACCGGGCCCTGCCCGCTGTTGGAGGAACCCCCGCTCCCATGTGCAATTATGACAAGGCCTCTCCAGAACCAACACCAAAGGCGCTGCTATGCCACGAAGAGCCATCTGCGGTGCCAATGCAAGCGGCGGCAAGCGGTGCGGACGCGGGGAAGGCGGCGACGGGCGCTGCAGGGGCAGGGGGAGGGCAGGGGTCGGATGCCGGCGATCTGCCGGTTGACGGATCTCGGCCTGATCCCGTCCTGTGCGCCTGACGTGCGGCCGACTCCGTGGCTGTCTGCGGCGCCAACGCAAGCGGCGGCAAAGCTTTTCGGACGCGGGGAAGGCGGCGACGGGCGCTGCAGGGGCAGGGGGAGGGCAGGGGTCGGATGCCGGCGATCTGCCGGTTGACGGATCTCGGCCTGACCCCGTCCTGTGCGCCTGACGTGCGGCTCTACCCCGCGGCCGTATGACCCACCTCGACTTTAGTCCTGACCGGGCCCTGCCCGCTGTTGGAGGAACCCCCGCTCCCATGTGCCATTATGACAAGGCCTCTCCAGAACCAACACCAAAGGCGCTGCTATGCCACGAAGAGCCATCTGCGGTGCCAATGCAAGCGGCGGCAAAGCTGTGCGGACGCGGGGAAGGCGGCGACGGGTGCTGCAGGGGCAGGGGGAGGGCAGAGGTCGGATGCCGGCGATCTGCCGGTTGACGGATCTCGGCCTGACCCCGTCCTGTACGCCTGACGTGCGGCCTACTCCGTGGCTGTCTGCGGTGCCAACGCAAGCGGCGGCAAAGCTGTGCGGACGCGGGGAAGGCGGCGACGGGCGCTGCAGGGGCAGGGGAAGGGCAGGGGTCGGATGCCGGCGATCTGCCGGTTGACGGATCTCAGCCTGACCCCGTCCTGTGCGCCTGACGTGCGGCTCTACCCCGCGGCCGTATGCGGCGACGACGCACCACCTCGCCCCAAAGCGGAACGAACTGTCTCAAAGAGGCGGCACCGGCCGAGGGCCTGAAGGCTGACGCGAGACCCACCTCGACTTTAGTCCCGACCGGGCCCTGCCCGCTGTTGGAGGAACCCCCGCTCCCATGTGCCGTTATGACAAGGCCTCTCCAGAACCAACAGCAAAGGCGCTGGATACCCAACTCTCTGCCACTGAGTTTACACCACATCAACTAAACCAAAACACTACAAGGACAACAAAGGACGTCATAAGGGGAAGAGAATCTGGAAGGTCCTGCATTTTAGTACCTCCTGAATAGGAAACCAAAGTGAAAAGAAAAACTTGCTAGAACTGGGAGAGGCCACAGTACAAGCCTGGAAAAATACCTAATATGGATGTGGACACTGGGGAGAATCCAAATTATACCGCTTTGATCTGGAGTCTGCTGCAGCTAACAAGCCACTCTGGCATTGCTATGCCACGAAGAGCCATCTGCGGTGCCAACGCAAGCGGTGGCAAAGCTGTGCGGACGCGGGGAAGGCGGCGACGGGCGCTGCAGGGGCAGGGGGAGGGCAGGGGTCGGATGCCGGCGATCTGCCGGTTGACGGATCTCGGCCTGATCCCGTCCTGTGCGCCTGACGTGCGGCCGACTCCGTGGCTGTCTGCGGCGCCAACGCAAGCGGCGGCAAAGCTTTTCGGACGCGGGGAAGGCGGCGACGGGCGCTGCAGGGGCAGGGGGAGGGCAGGGGTCGGATGCCGGCGATCTGCCGGTTGACGGATCTCGGCCTGACCCCGTCCTGTGCGCCTGACGTGCGGCTCTACCCCGCGGCCGTATGACCCACCTCGACTTTAGTCCTGACCGGGCCCTGCCCGCTGTTGGAGGAACCCCCGCTCCCATGTGCAATTATGACAAGGCCTCTCCAGAACCAACACCAAAGGCGCTGCTATGCCACGAAGAGCCATCTGCGGTGCCAATGCAAGCGGCGGCAAAGCTGTGCGGACGCGGGGAAGGCGGCGACGGGTGCTGCAGGGGCAGGGGGAGGGCAGAGGTCGGATGCCGGCGATCTGCCGGTTGACGGATCTCGGCCTGACCCCGTCCTGTGCGCCTGACGTGCGGCCTACTCCGTGGCTGTCTGCGGTGCCAACGCAAGCGGCGGCAAAGCTGTGCGGACGCGGGGAAGGCGGCGACGGGCGCTGCAGGGGAAGGGCAGGGGTCGGATGCCGGCGATCTGCCGGTTGACGGATCTCAGCCTGACCCCGTCCTGTGCGCCTGACGTGCGGCTCTACCCCGCGGCCGTATGCGGCGACGACGCACCACCTCGCCCCAAAGCGGAACGAACTTTCTCAAAGAGGCGGCACCGGCCGAGGGCCTGAAGGCTGACGCGAGACCCACCTCGACTTTAGTCCCGACCGGGCCCTGCCCGCTGTTGGAGGAACCCCCGCTCCCATGTGCCGTTATGACAAGGCCTCTCCAGAACCAACAGCAAAGGCGCTGGATACCCAACTCTCTGCCACTGAGTTTACACCACATCAACTAAACCAAAACACTACAAGGACAACAAAGGACGTCATAAGGGGAAGAGAATCTGGAAGGTCCTGCATTTTAGTACCTCCTGAATAGGAAACCAAAGTGAAAAGAAAAACTTGCTAGAACTGGGAGAGGCCACAGTACAAGCCTGGAAAAATACCTAATATGGATGTGGACACTGGGGAGAATCCAAATTATACCGCTTTGATCTGGAGTCTGCTGCAGCTAACAAGCCACTCTGGCATTGCTATGCCACGAAGAGCCATCTGCGGTGCCAACGCAAGCGGTGGCAAAGCTGTGCGGACGCGGGGAAGGCGGCGACGGGCGCTGCAGGGGCAGGGGGAGGGCAGGGGTCGGATGCCGGCGATCTGCCGGTTGACGGATCTCGGCCTGATCCCGTCCTGTGCGCCTGACGTGCGGCCGACTCCGTGGCTGTCTGCGGCGCCAACGCAAGCGGCGGCAAAGCTTTTCGGACGCGGGGAAGCCGGCGACGGGCGCTGCAGGGGCAGGGGGAGGGCAGGGGTCGGATGCCGGCGATCTGCCGGTTGACGGATCTCGGCCTGACCCCGTCCTGTGCGCCTGACGTGCGGCTCTACCCCGCGGCCGTATGACCCACCTCGACTTTAGTCCTGACCGGGCCCTGCCCGCTGTTGGAGGAACCCCCGCTCCCATGTGCCATTATGACAAGGCCTCTCCAGAACCAACACCAAAGGCGCTGCTATGCCACGAAGAGCCATCTGCGGTGCCAATGCAAGCGGCGGCAAAGCTGTGCGGACGCGGGGAAGGCGGCGACGGGTGCTGCAGGGGCAGGGGGAGGGCAGAGGTCGGATGCCGGCGATCTGCCGGTTGACGGATCTCGGCCTGACCCCGTCCTGTGCGCCTGACGTGCGGCCTACTCCGTGGCTGTCTGCGGTGCCAACGCAAGCGGCGGCAAAGCTGTGCGGACGCGGGGAAGGCGGCGACGGGCGCTGCAGGGGCAGGGGAAGGGCAGGGGTCGGATGCCGGCGATCTGCCGGTTGACGGATCTCAGCCTGACCCCGTCCTGTGCGCCTGACGTGCGGCTCTACCCCGCGGCCGTATGCGGCGACGACGCACCACCTCGCCCCAAAGCGGAACGAACTGTCTCAAAGAGGCGGCACCGGCCGAGGGCCTGAAGGCTGACGCGAGACCCACCTCGACTTTAGTCCCGACCGGGCCCTGCCCGCTGTTGGAGGAACCCCCGCTCCCATGTGCCGTTATGACAAGGCCTCTCCAGAACCAACAGCAAAGGCGCTGGATACCCAACTCTCTGCCACTGAGTTTACACCACATCAACTAAACCAAAACACTACAAGGACAACAAAGGACGTCATAAGGGGAAGAGAATCTGGAAGGTCCTGCATTTTAGTACCTCCTGAATAGGAAACCAAAGTGAAAAGAAAAACTTGCTAGAACTGGGAGAGGCCACAGTACAAGCCTGGAAAAATACCTAATATGGATGTGGACACTGGGAGAATCCAAATTATACCGCTTTGATCTGGAGTCTGCTGCAGCTAACAAGCCACTCTGGCATTGCTATGCCACGAAGAGCCATCTGCGGTGCCAACGCAAGCGGTGGCAAAGCTGTGCGGACGCGGGGAAGGCGGCGACGGGCGCTGCAGGGGCAGGGGGAGGGCAGGGGTCGGATGCCGGCGATCTGCCGGTTGACGGATCTCGGCCTGATCCCGTCCTGTGCGCCTGACGTGCGGCCGACTCCGTGGCTGTCTGCGGCGCCAACGCAAGCGGCGGCAAAGCTTTTCGGACGCGGGGAAGGCGGCGACGGGCGCTGCAGGGGCAGGGGGAGGGCAGGGGTCGGATGCCGGCGATCTGCCGGTTGACGGATCTCGGCCTGACCCCGTCCTGTGCGCCTGACGTGCGGCTCTACCCCGCGGCCGTATGACCCACCTCGACTTTAGTCCTGACCGGGCCCTGCCCGCTGTTGGAGGAACCCCCGCTCCCATGTGCCATTATGACAAGGCCTCTCCAGAACCAACACCAAAGGCGCTGCTATGCCACGAAGAGCCATCTGCGGTGCCAATGCAAGCGGCGGCAAAGCTGTGCGGACGCGGGGAAGGCGGCGACGGGTGCTGCAGGGGCAGGGGGAGGGCAGAGGTCGGATGCCGGCGATCTGCCGGTTGACGGATCTCGGCCTGACCCCGTCCTGTGCGCCTGACGTGCGGCCTACTCCGTGGCTGTCTGCGGTGCCAACGCAAGCGGCGGCAAAGCTGTGCGGACGCGGGGAAGGCGGCGACGGGCGCTGCAGGGGCAGGGGGAGGGCAGGGGTCGGATGCCGGCGATCTGCCGGTTGACGGATCTCGGCCTGATCCCGTCCTGTGCGCCTGACGTGCGGCCGACTCCGTGGCTGTCTGCGGCGCCAACGCAAGCGGCGGCAAAGCTTTTCGGACGCGGGGAAGGCGGCGACGGGCGCTGCAGGGGCAGGGGGAGGGCAGGGGTCGGATGCCGGCGATCTGCCGGTTGACGGATCTCGGCCTGACCCCGTCCTGTGCGCCTGACGTGCGGCTCTACCCCGCGGCCGTATGACCCACCTCGACTTTAGTCCTGACCGGGCCCTGCCCGCTGTTGGAGGAACCCCCGCTCCCATGTGCCATTATGACAAGGCCTCTCCAGAACCAACACCAAAGGCGCTGCTATGCCACGAAGAGCCATCTGCGGTGCCAATGCAAGCGGCGGCAAAGCTGTGCGGACGCGGGGAAGGCGGCGACGGGTGCTGCAGGGGCAGGGGGAGGGCAGAGGTCGGATGCCGGCGATCTGCCGGTTGACGGATCTCGGCCTGACCCCGTCCTGTGCGCCTGACGTGCGGCCTACTCCGTGGCTGTCTGCGGTGCCAACGCAAGCGGCGGCAAAGCTGTGCGGACGCGGGGAAGGCGGCGACGGGCGCTGCAGGGGCAGGGGAAGGGCAGGGGTCGGATGCCGGCGATCTGCCGGTTGACGGATCTCAGCCTGACCCCGTCCTGTGCGCCTGACGTGCGGCTCTACCCCGCGGCCGTATGCGGCGACGACGCACCACCTCGCCCCAAAGCGGAACGAACTGTCTCAAAGAGGCGGCACCGGCCGAGGGCCTGAAGGCTGACGCGAGACCCACCTCGACTTTAGTCCCGACCGGGCCCTGCCCGCTGTTGGAGGAACCCCCGCTCCCATGTGCCGTTATGACAAGGCCTCTCCAGAACCAACAGCAAAGGCGCTGGATACCCAACTCTCTGCCACTGAGTTTACACCACATCAACTAAACCAAAACACTACAAGGACAACAAAGGACGTCATAAGGGGAAGAGAATCTGGAAGGTCCTGCGTTTTAGTACCTCCTGAATAGGAAACCAAAGTGAAAAGAAAAACTTGCTAGAACTGGGAGAGGCCACAGTACAAGCCTGGAAAAATACCTAATATGGATGTGGACACTGGGGAGAATCCAAATTATACCGCTTTGATCTGGAGTCTGCTGCAGCTAACAAGCCACTCTGGCATTGCTATGCCACGAAGAGCCATCTGCGGTGCCAACGCAAGCGGCGGCAAAGCTGTGCGGACGCGGGGAAGGCGGCGACGGGCGCTGCAGGGGCAGGGGGAGGGCAGGGGTCGGATGCCGGCGATCTGCCGGTTGACGGATCTCGGCCTGATCCCGTCCTGTGCGCCTGACGTGCGGCCGACTCCGTGGCTGTCTGCAGCGCCAACGCAAGCGGCGGCAAAGTTTTTCGGACGCGGGGAAGGCGGCGACGGGCGCTGCAGGGGCAGGGGGAGGGCAGGGGTCCCCCCCCCCCCCCCCCCCCCCCCCCCCCCCCCCCCCCCCCCCCCCCCCCCCCCCCCCCCCCCCCCCCCCCCCCCCCCCCCCCCCCCCCCCCCCCCCCCCCCCCCCCCCCCCCCCCCCCCCCCCCCCCCCCCCCCCCCCCCCCCCCCCCCCCCCCCCCCCCCCCCCCCCCCCCCCCCCCCCCCCCCCCCCCCCCCCCCCCCCCCCCCCCCCCCCCCCCCCCCCCCCCCCCCCCCCCCCCCCCCCCCCCCCCCCCCCCCCCCCCCCCCCCCCCCCCCCCCCCCCCCCCCCCCCCCCCCCCCCCCCCCCCCCCCCCCCCCCCCCCCCCCCCCCCCCCCCCCCCCCCCCCCCCCCCCCCCCCCCCCCCCCCCCCCCCCCCCCCCCCCCCCCCCCCCCCCCCCCCCCCCCCCCCCCCCCCCCCCCCCCCCCCCCCCCCCCCCCCCCCCCCCCCCCCCCCCCCCCCCCCCCCCCCCCCCCCCCCCCCCCCCCCCCCCCCCCCCCCCCAGGGGCAGGGGGAGGGCAGGGGTCGGATGCCGGCGATCTGCCGGTTGACGGATCTCGGCCTGACCCCGTCCTGTGCGCCTGACGTGCGGCTCTACCCCGCGGCCGTATGACCCACCTCGACTTTAGTCCTGACCGGGCCCTGCCCGCTGTTGGAGGAACCCCCGCTCCCATGTGCCATTATGACAAGGCCTCTCCAGAACCAACACCAAAGGCGCTGCTATGCCACGAAGAGCCATCTGCGGTGCCAATGCAAGCGGCGGCAAAGCTGTGCGGACGCGGGGAAGGCGGCGACGGGTGCTGCAGGGGCAGGGGGAGGGCAGAGGTCGGATGCCGGCGATCTGCCGGTTGACGGATCTCGGCCTGACCCCGTCCTGTGCGCCTGACGTGCGGCCTACTCCGTGGCTGTCTGCGGTGCCAACGCAAGCGGCGGCAAAGCTGTGCGGACGCGGGGAAGGCGGCGACGGGCGCTGCAGGGGCAGGGGAAGGGCAGGGGTCGGATGCCGGCGATCTGCCGGTTGACGGATCTCAGCCTGACCCCGTCCTGTGCGCCTGACGTGCGGCTCTACCCCGCGGCCGTATGCGGCGACGACGCACCACCTCGCCCCAAAGCGGAACGAACTGTCTCAAAGAGGCGGCACCGGCCGAGGGCCTGAAGGCTGACGCGAGACCCACCTCGACTTTAGTCCCGACCGGGCCCTGCCCGCTGTTGGAGGAACCCCCGCTCCCATGTGCCGTTATGACAAGGCCTCTCCAGAACCAACAGCAAAGGCGCTGGATACCCAACTCTCGGCCACTGAGTTTACACCACATCAACTAAACCAAAACACTACAAGGACAACAAAGGACGTCATAAGGGGAAGAGAATCTGGAAGGTCCTGCATTTTAGTACCTCCTGAATAGGAAACCAAAGTGAAAAGAAAAACTTGCTAGAACTGGGAGAGGCCACAGTACAAGCTTGGAAAAATACCTAATATGGATGTGGACACTGGGGAGAATCCAAATTATACCGCTTTGATCTGGAGTCTGCTGCAGCTAACAAGCCACTCTGGCATTGCTATGCCACGAAGAGCCATCTGCGGTGCCAACGCAAGCGGCGGCAAAGCTGTGCGGACGCGGGGAAGGCGGCGACGGGCGCTGCAGGGGCAGGGGGAGGGCAGGGGTCAGATGCCGGCGATCTGCCGGTTGACGGATCTCGGCCTGATCCCGTCCTGTGCGCCTGACGTGCGGCCGACTCCGTGGCTGTCTGCGGCGCCAACGCAAGCGGCGGCAAAGCTTTTCGTACACGGGGAAGGCGGCGACGGGCGCTGCAGGGGCAGGGGGAGGGCAGGGGTCGGATGCCGGCGATCTGCCGGTTGACGGATCTCGGCCTGACCCCGTCCTGTGCGCCTGACGTGCGGCCTACTCCGTGGCTGTCTGCGGTGCCAACGCAAGCGGCGGCAAAGCTGTGCGGACGCGGGGAAGGCGGCGACGGGCGCTGCAGGGGCAGGGGAAGGGCAGGGGTCGGATGCCGGCGATCTGCCGGTTGACGGATCTCAGCCTGACCCCGTCCTGTGCGCCTGACGTGCGGCTCTACCCCGCGGCCGTATGCGGCGACGACGCACCACCTCGCCCCAAAGCGGAACGAACTGTCTCAAAGAGGCGGCACCGGCCGAGGGCCTGAAGGCTGACGCGAGACCCACCTCGACTTTAGTCCCGACCGGGCCCTGCCCGCTGTTGGAGGAACCCCCGCTCCCATGTGCCGTTATGACAAGGCCTCTCCAGAACCAACAGCAAAGGCGCTGGATACCCAACTCTCGGCCACTGAGTTTACACCACATCAACTAAACCAAAACACTACTAGGACAACAAAGGACGTCATAAGGGGAAGAGAATCTGGAAGGTCCTGCATTTTAGTACCTCCTGAATAGGAAACCAAAGTGAAAAGAAAAACTTGCTAGAACTGGGAGAGGCCACAGTACAAGCCTGGAAAAATACCTAATATGGATGTGGACACTGGGGAGAATCCAAATTATACCGCTTTGATCTGGAGTCTGCTGCAGCTAACAAGCCACTCTGGCATTGCTATGCCACGAAGAGCCATCTGCGGTGCCAACGCAAGCGGCGGCAAAGCTGTGCGGACGCGGGGAAGGCGGCGACGGGCGCTGCAGGGGGAGGGCAGGGGTCGGATGCCGGCGATCTGCCGGTTGACGGATCTCGGCCTGATCCCGTCCTGTGCGCCTGACGTGCGGCCGACTCCGTGGCTGTCTGCGGCGCCAACGCAAGCGGCGGCAAAGCTTTTCGGACGCGGGGAAGGCGGCGACGGGCGCTGCAGGGGCAGGGGGAGGGCAGGGGTCGGATGCCGGCGATCTGCCGATTGACGGATCTCGGCCTGACCCCGTCCTGTGCGCCTGACGTGCGGCTCTACCCCGCGGCCGTATGACCCACCTCGACTTTAGTCCTGACCGGGCCCTGCCCGCTGTTGGAGGAACCCCCGCTCCCATGTGCCATTATGACAAGGCCTCTCCAGAACCAACACCAAAGGCGCTGCTATGCCACGACGAGCCATCTGCGGTGCCAATGCAAGCGGCGGCAAAGCTGTGCGGACGCGGGGAAGGCGGCGACGGGTGCTGCAGGGGCAGGGGGAGGGCAGAGGTCGGATGCCGGCGATCTGCCGGTTGACGGATCTCGGCCTGACCCCGTCCTGTGCGCCTGACGTGCGGCCTACTCCGTGGCTGTCTGCGGTGCCAACGCAAGCGGCGGCAAAGCTGTGCGGACGCGGGGAAGGCGGCGACGGGCGCTTCAGGGGCAGGGGAAGGGCAGGGGTCGGATGCCGGCGATCTGCCGGTTGACGGATCTCAGCCTGACCCCGTCCTGTGCGCCTGACGTGCGGCTCTACCCCGCGGCCGTATGCGGCGACGACGCACCACCTCGCCCCAAAGCGGAACGAACTGTCTCAAAGAGGCGGCACCGGCCGAGGGCCTGAAGGCTGACGCGAGACCCACCTCGACTTTAGTCCCGACCGGGCCCTGCCCGCTGTTGGAGGAACCCCCGCTCCCATGTGCCGTTATGACAAGGCCTCTCCAGAACCAACAGCAAAGGCGCTGGATACCCAACTCTCGGCCACTGAGTTTACACCACATCAACTAAACCAAAACACTACAAGGACAACAAAGGACGTCATAAGGGGAAGAGAATCTGGAAGGTCCTGCATTTTAGTACCTACTGAATAGGAAACCAAAGTGAAAAGAAAAACTTGCTAGAACTGGGAGAGGCCACAGTACAAGCTTGGAAAAATACCTAATATGGATGTGGACACTGGGGAGAATCCAAATTATACCGCTTTGATCTGGAGTCTGCTGCAGCTAACAAGCCACTCTGGCATTGCTATGCCACGAAGAGCCATCTGCGGTGCCAACGCAAGCGGCGGCAAAGCTGTGCGGACGCGGGGAAGGCGGCGACGGGCGCTGCAGGGGCAGGGGGAGGGCAGGGGTCGGATGCCGGCGATCTGCCGGTTGACGGATCTCGGCCTGATCCCGTCCTGTGCGCCTGACGTGCGGCCGACTCCGTGGCTGTCTGCGGCGCCAACGCAAGCGGTGGCAAAGCTTTTCGGACGCGGGGAAGGCGGCGACGGGCGCTGCAGGGGCAGGGGGAGGGCAGGGGTCGGATGCCGGCGATCTGCCGGTTGACGGATCTCGGCCTGACCCCGTCCTGTGCGCCTGACGTGCGGCTCTACCCCACGGCCGTATGACCCACCTCGACTTTAGTCCTGACCGGGCCCTGCCCGCTGTTGGAGGAACCCCCGCTCCCATGTGCCATTATGACAAGGCCTCTCCAGAACCAACACCAAAGGCGCTGCTATGCCACGAAGAGCCATCTGCGGTGCCAATGCAAGCGGCGGCAAAGCTGTGCGGACGCGGGGAAGGCGGCGACGGGCGCTGCAGGGGCAGGGGGAGGGCAGAGGTCGGATGCCGGCGATCTGCCGGTTGACGGATCTCGGCCTGACCCCGTCCTGTGCGCCTGACGTGCGGCCTACTCCGTGGCTGTCTGCGGTGCCAACGCAAGCGGCGGCAAAGCTTTTCGGACGCGGGGAAGGCGGCGACGGGCGCTGCAGGGGCAGGGGGAGGGCAGGGGTCGGATGCCGGCGATCTGCCGGTTGACGGATCTCGGCCTGACCCCGTCCTGTGCGCCTGACGTGCGGCTCTACCCCACGGCCGTATGACCCACCTCGACTTTAGTCCTGACCGGGCCCTGCCCGCTGTTGGAGGAACCCCCGCTCCCATGTGCCATTATGACAAGGCCTCTCCAGAACCAACACCAAAGGCGCTGCTATGCCACGAAGAGCCAGATTAGGTTTTCGACAACCCCCCATAAGAGCCTACATGGATGACCTGACCATCACAACATCAGTTCCAGGCAGCATGCCTAAATTTGGTCATTTGGTGGCGGGCACGAGGACCATGCCTCTCACCCAGCAGGCATACAGCGGGGCTGTGTTTAAGTTCAATATTTTTTCGCACACTTCCCGATTATTCTTTTTGGATCCACTTGTTAGCAGTGTGAACTAAAGACATGTCTTTAGTCAGTCATGCGTACTCCTTTCTGACTGCTACACTGGTGACCCGACTTGATCCAGTGTAGCACTAGTGACGTCGACGTGATCCAGTGTAGCACTAGTGACCCCGATGTGAACCAGTTTAGCACTGGTGACCCCGACGTGATCCAGTGTAGCACTGGTGACCCCGACGTGATCCTGTGTAGCACTGGTGACGCCGACGTGATCCAGTGTAGCAGTCATAAAGGAGCACACACAACTGACTGTAGACACATCTGTATTTCACACTGCTAACAAGTGGATTTGAACAATCAACAGCTCAAACTGAATGTGCAAAAAAACTAACAGCAACGAAACCACACAAGTTCCGGATGCCATACTTTTTTATTATTATTGTGCTGAATAAAATGCAGTGACTATCTAAAACGTTTTTGCAAGCATGTAAAAAGTGAAGCGTAATCCAGGACAAGAAGTGGATAGGAAAAACGACAAACCAAAAAAAGTGAGCACTCCTCAGCCCTGCCCCACCAACGGCACAGATCCAGTTGACAGTCTGAAGGAAGTCGAAGAGGTCATCATGGCAGCCCTCTCAGCATCTCCCCTGGACCCCACTTGTGTACATTACCGTCTTTACAAATGTTCAACAAGCGGCGGCAAAGCTGTGCGGACGCGGGGAAGGCGGCGCCGGGCGCTGCAGGGGCAGGGGGAGGGCAGGGGTCGGATGCCGGCGATCTGCCGGTTGACGGATCTCGGCCTGACCCCGTCCTGTGCGCCTGACGTGCGGCCGACTCCGTGGCTGTCTGCGGCGCCAACGCAAGCGGCGGCAAAGCTTTTCGGACGCGGGGAAGGCGGCGACGGGCGCTGCAGGGGCAGGGGGAGGGCAGGGGTCGGATGCCGGCGATCTGCCGGTTGACGGATCTCGGCCTGACCCCGTCCTGTGCGCCTGACGTGCGGCTCTACCCCGCGGCCGTATGACCCACCTCGACTTTAGTCCTGACCGGGCCCTGCCCGCTGTTGGAGGAACCCCCGCTCCCATGTGCCATTATGACAAGGTCTCTCCAGAACCAACACCAAAGGCGCTGCTATGCCACGAAAAGCCATCTGCGGTGCCAATGCAAGCGGCGGCAAAGCTGTGCGGACGCGGGGAAGGCGGCGACGGGCGCTGCAGGGGCAGGGGGAGGGCAGGGGTCGGATGCCGGCGATCTGCCGGTTGACGGATCTCGGCCTGACCCCGTCCTGTGCGCCTGACGTGCGGCCGACTCCGTGGCTGTCTGCGGCGCCAACGCAAGCGGCGGCAAAGCTGTGCGGACGCGGGGAAGGCGGCGACGGGCGCGGCAGGGGGAGGTCAGGGGTCGGATGCCGGCGATCTGCCGGTTGACGGATCTCGGCCTGACCCCGTCCTATGCGCCTGACGTGCGGCTCTACCCCGCGGCCATATGCGGCGACGACGCACCACCTCGCCCCAAAGCGGAACGAACTGTCTCAAAGAGGCGGCACCGGCCGAGGGCCTGAAGGCTGACGTGAGACCCACCTCGACTTTAGTCCCGACCGGGCCCTGCCCGCTGTTGGAGGAACCCCCGCTCCCATGTGCCGTTATGACAAGGCCTCTCCAGAACCAACAGCAAAGGCGCTGGATACCCAACTCTCGGCCACTGAGTTTACACCACATCAACAAAACCAAAACACTACAAGGACAACAAAGGACGTCATAAGGGGAAGAGAATCTGGAAGGTCCTGCATTTTAGTACCTCCTGAATAGGAAACCAAAGTGAAAAGAAAAACTTGCGAGAACTGGGAGAGGCCACAGTACAAGCCTGGAAAAATACCTAATATGGATGTGGACACTGGGGAGAATCCAAATTATACCGCTTTGATCTGGAGTCTGCTGCAGCTAACAAGCCACTCTGGCATTGCTATGCCACGAAGAGCCATCTGCGGTGCCAACGCAAGCGGCGGCAAAGCTGTGCGGACGCGGGGAAGGCGGCGACGGGCGCTGCAGGGGCAGGGGGAGGGCAGGGGTCGGATGCCGGCGATCTGCCGGTTGACGGATCTCGGCCTGATCCCGTCCTGTGCGCCTGACGTGCGGCCGACTCCGTGGCTGTCTGCGGCGCCAACGCAAGCGGCGGCAAAGCTTTTCGGACGCGGGGAAGGCGGCGACGGGCGCTGCAGGGGCAGGGGGAGGGCAGGGGTCGGATGCCGGCGATCTGCCGGTTGACGGATCTCGGCCTGACCCCGTCCTGTGCGCCTGACGTGCGGCTCTACCCCACGGCCGTATGACCCACCTCGACTTTAGTCCTGACCGGGCCCTGCCCGCTGTTGGAGGAACCCCCGCTCCCATGTGCCATTATGACAAGGCCTCTCCAGAACCAACACCAAAGGCGCTGCTATGCCACGAAGAGCCAGATTAGGTTTTCGACAACCCCCCATAAGAGCCTACATGGATGACCTGACCATCACAACATCAGTTCCAGGCAGCATGCCTTAATTTGGTCATTTGGTGGCGGGCACGAGGACCATGCCTCTCACCCAGCAGGCATACAGCGGGGCTGTGTTTAAGTTCAATATTTTTCCGCACACTTCCCGATTATTCTTTTTGGATCCACTTGTTAGCAGTGTGAACTAAAGACATGTCTTTAGTCAGTCATGCGTACTCCTTTCTGACTGCTACACTGGTGATCCGACTTGATCCAGTGTAGCACTAGTGACGTCGACGTGATCCAGTGTAGCACTAGTGACCCCGATGTGAACCAGTTTAGCACTGGTGACCCCGACGTGATCCAGTGTAGCACTGGTGACCCCGACGTGATCCTGTGTAGCACTGGTGACGCCGACGTGATCCAGTGTAGCAGTCATAAAGGAGCACACACAACTGACTGTAGACACATCTGTATTTCACACTGCTAACAAGTGGATTTGAACAATCAACAGCTCAAACTGAATGTGCAAAAAAACTAACAGCAACGAAACCACACAAGTTCCGGATGCCATACTTTTTTTATTATTATTGTGCTGAATAAAATGCAGTGACTATCTAAAACGTTTTTGCAAGCATGTAAAAAGTGAAGCGTAATCCAGGACAAGAAGTGGATAGGAAAAACGACAAACCAAAAAAAGTGAGCACACCTCAGCCCTGCCCCACCAACGGCACAGATCCAGTTGACAGAGTCTGAAGGAAGTCGAAGAGGTCATCATGGCAGCCCTCTCAGCATCTCCCCTGGACCCCACTTGTGTACATTACCGTCTTTACAAATGTTCAACAAGCGGCGGCAAAGCTGTGCGGACGCGGGGAAGGCGGCGCCGGGCGCTGCAGGGGCAGGGGGAGGGCAGGGGTCGGATGCCGGCGATCTGCCGGTTGACGGATCTCGGCCTGACCCCGTCCTGTGCGCCTGACGTGCGGCCGACTCCGTGGCTGTCTGCGGCGCCAACGCAAGCAGTGGCAAAGCTGTGCGGACGCTGGGAAGGCGGCGACGGGCGCTGCAGGGGCAGGGGAAGGGCAGGGGTCGGATGCCGGCGATCTGCCGCTTGACGGATCTCGGCCTGACCCCGTCCTGTGCGCCTGACGTGCGGCTCCACCCCACGGCCGTATGCGGCGACGACGCACCACCTCGCCCCAAAGCGGAACGAACTGTCTCAAAGAGGCGGCACCGGCCGAGGGCCTGAAGGCTGACGCGAGACCCACCTCGACTTTAGTCCCGACCGGGCCCTGCCCGCTGTTGGAGGAACCCCCGCTCCCATGTGCCATTATGACAAGGCCTCTTCAGAATCAACACCAAAGGCGCTGGATACCCAACTGTCGGCCACTGACTTTACACCACATCAACAAAACCAAAACACTACAAGGACAACAAAGGACGTCATAAGGGGAAGAAAATCTGGAAGGTCCTGCATTTTAGTACCTCCTGAATAGGAAACCAAACTGAAAAGAAAAACTTGCTAGAACTGGTAGAGGCCACAGTACAAGCCTGGAAAAATACCTAATATGGATGTAAACACTGGGGAGAATCCAAATTAGACCGCTTCGATCTGGAGTCTGCTGCAGCTAACAAGCTACTCTGGCATTGCTATGCCACGAAGAGCCATCTGCGGTGCCAATGCAAGCGGCGGCAAAGCTGTGCGGACGCGGGGAAGGCGGCGACGGGTGCTGCAGGGGCAGGGGGAGGGCAGAGGTCGGATGCCGGCGATCTGCCGGTTGACGGATCTCGGCCTGACCCCGTCCTGTGCGCCTGACGTGCGGCCTACTCCGTGGCTGTCTGCGGTGCCAACGCAAGCGGCGGCAAAGCTGTGCGGACGCGGGGAAGGCGGCGACGGGCGCTGCAGGGGCAGGGGAAGGGCAGGGGTCGGATGCCGGCGATCTGCCGGTTGACGGATCTCGGCCTGACCCCGTCCTATGCGCCTGACGTGCGGCTCTACCCCGCGGCCGTATGCGGCGACGACGCACCACCTCGCCCCAAAGCGGAACGAACTGTCTCAAAGAGGCGGCACCGGCCGAGGGCCTGAAGGCTGACGCGAGACCCACCTCGACTTTAGTCCCGACCGGGCCCTGCCCGCTGTTGGAGGAACCCCCGCTTCCATGTGCCGTTATGACAAGGCCTCTCCAGAACCAACAGCAAAGGCGCTGGATACCCAACTCTCGGCCACTGAGTTTACACCACATCAACAAAACCAAAACACTACAAGGACAACAAAGGACGTCATAAGGGGAAGAGAATCTGGAAGGTCCTGCATTTTAGTACCTCCTGAATAGGAAACCAAAGTGAAAAGAAAAACTTGCTAGAACTGGGAGAGGCCACAGTACAAGCCTGGAAAAATACCTAATATGGATGTGGACACTGGGAAGAATCCAAATTATACCGCTTTGATCTGGAGTCTGCTGCAGCTAACAAGCCACTCTGGCATTGCTATGCCACGAAGAGCCATCTGCGGTGCCAACGCAAGCGGCGGCAAAGCTGTGCGGACGCGGGGAAGGCGGCGACGGGTGCTGCAGGGGGAGGGCAGGGGTCGGATGCCGGCGATCTGCCGGTTGACGGATCTCGGCCTGATCCCGTCCTGTGCACCTGACGTGCGGCCGACTCCGTGGCTGTCTGCGGCGCCAACGCAAGCGGCGGCAAAGCTTTTCGGACGCGGGGAAGGCGGCGACGGGCGCTGCAGGGGCAGGGGGAGGGCAGGGGTCGGATGCCGGCGATCTGCCGGTTGACGGATCTCGGCCTGACCCCGTCCTGTGCGCCTGACGTGCGGCTCTACCCCACGGCCTTATGACCCACCTCGACTTTAGTCCTGACCGGGCCCTGCCCGCTGTTGGAGGAACCCCCGCTCCCATGTGCCATTATGACAAGGCCTCTCCAGAACCAACACCAAAGGCGCTGCTATGCCACGAAGAGCCATCTGCGGTGCCAATGCAAGCGGCGGCAAAGCTGTGCGGACGCGGGGAAGGCGGCGACGGGCGCTGCAGGGGCAGGGGGAGGGCAGGGGTCGGATGCCGGCGATCTGCCGGTTGACGGATCTCGGCCTGACCCCGTCCTGTGCGCCTGACGTGCGGCCGACTCCGTGGCTGTCTGCGGCGCCAACGCAAGCGGCGGCAAAGCTGTGCGGACGCGGGGAAGGCGGCGACGGGCGCGGCAGGGGGAGGGCAGAGGTCGGATGCCGGCGATCTGCCGGTTGACGGATCTCGGCCTGACCCCGTCCTATGCGCCTGACGTGCGGCTCTACCCCGCGGCCGTATGCGGTGACGACGCACCACCTCGCCCCAAAGCGGAACGAACTGTCTCAAAGAGGCGGCACCGGCCGAGGGCCTGAAGGCTGACGCGAGACCCACCTCGACTTTAGTCCCGACCGGGCCCTGCCCGCTGTTGGAGGAACCCCCGCTCCCATGTGCCGTTATGACAAGGCCTCTCCAGAACCAACAGCAAAGGCGCTGGATACCCAACTGTCGGCCACTGAGTTTACACCACATCAACAAAACCAAAACACTACAAGGACAACAAAGGACGTCATAAGGGGAAGAAAATCTGGAAGGTCCTGCATTTTAGTACCTCCTGAATAGGAAACCAAACTGAAAAGAAAAACTTGCTAGAACTGGGAGAGGCCACAGTACAAGCCTGGAAAAATACCTAATATGGATGTAAACACTGGGGAGAATCCAAATTAGACCGCTTCGATCTGGAGTCTGCTGCAGCGAACAAGACACTCTGGCATTGCTATGCCACGAAGAGCCATCTGCGGTGCCAACGCAAGCGGCGGCAAAGCTGTGCGGACGCGGGGAAGGCGGCGACGGGCGCTGCAGGGGCAGGGGGAGGGCAGGGGTCGGATGCCGGCGATCTGCCGGTTGACGGATCTCGGCCTGACCCCGTCCTGTGCGCCTGACGTGCGGCTCTACCCCGCGGCCGTATGACCCACCTCGACTTTAGTCCTGACCGGGCCCTGCCCGCTGTTGGAGGAACCCCCGCTCCCATGTGCCATTATGACAAGGTCTCTCCAGAACCAACACCAAAGGCGCTGCTATGCCACGAAAAGCCATCTGCGGTGCCAATGCAAGCGGCGGCAAAGCTGTGCGGACGCGGGGAAGGCGGCGACGGCGCTGCAGGGGCAGGGGGAGGGCAGGGGTCGGATGTCGGCGATCTGCCGGTTGACGGATCTCGGCCTGACCCCGTCCTGTGCGCCTGACGTGCGGCCGACTCCGTGGCTGTCTGCGGCGCCAACGCAAGCGGCGGCAAAGCTGTGCGGACGCGGGGAAGGCGGCGACGGGCGCGGCAGGGGGAGGGCAGGGGTCGGATGCCGGCGATCTGCCGGTTGACGGATCTCGGCCTGACCCCGTCCTATGCGCCTGACGTGCGGCTCTACCCCGCGGCCGTATGCGGCGACGACGCACCACCTCGCCCCAAAGCGGAACGAACTGTCTCAAAGAGGCGGCACCGGCCGAGGGCCTGAAGGCTGACGCGAGACCAACCTCGACTTTAGTCCCGACCGGGCCCTGCCCGCTGTTGGAGGAACCCCCGCTCCCATGTGCCGTTATGACAAGGCCTCTCCAGAACCAACAGCAAAGGCGCTGGATACCCAACTCTCGGCCACTGAGTTTACACCACATCAACAAAACCAAAACACTACAAGGACAACAAAGGACGTCATAAGGGGAAGAGAATCTGGAAGGTCCTGCATTTTAGTACCTCCTGAATAGGAAACCAAAGTGAAAAGAAAAACTTGCTAGAACTGGGAGAGGCCACAGTACAAGCCTGGAAAAATACCTAATATGGATGTGGACACTGGGGAGAATCCAAATTATACCGCTTTGATCTGGAGTCTGCTGCAGCTAACAAGCCACTCTGGCATTGCTATGCCACGAAGAGCCGTCTGCGGTGCCAACGCAAGCGGCGGCAAAGCTGTGCGGACGCGGGGAAGGCGGCGACGGGTGCTGCAGGGGCAGGGGGAGGGCAGGGGTCGGATGCCGGCGATCTGCCGGTTGACGGATCTCGGCCTGATCCCGTCCTGTGCGCCTGACGTGCGGCCGACTCCGTGGCTGTCTGCGGCGCCAACGCAAGCGGCGGCAAAGCTTTTCGGACGCGGGGAAGGCGGCGACGGGCGCTGCAGGGGCAGGGGGAGGGCAGGGGTCGGATGCCGGCGATCTGCCGGTTGACGGATCTCGGCCTGACCCCGTCCTGTGCGCCTGACGTGCGGAGGAACCCCCGCTCCCATGTGCCATTATGACAAGGCCTCTCCAGAACCAACACCAAAGGCGCTGCTATGCCACGAAGAGCCAGATTAGGTTTTCGACAACCCCCCATAAGAGCCTACATGGATGACCTGACCATCACAACATCAGTTCCAGGCAGCATGCCTAAATTTGGTCATTTGGTGGCGGGCACGAGGACCATGCCTCTCACCCAGCAGGCATACAGCGGGGCTGTGTTTAAGTTCAATATTTTTTCGCACACTTCCCGATTATTGTTTTTGGATCCACTTGTTAGCAGTGTGAACTAAAGACATGTCTTTAGTCAGTCATGCGTACTCCTTTCTGACTGCTACACTGGTGACCCGACTTGATCCAGTGTAGCACTAGTGACGTCGACGTGATCCAGTGTAGCACTAGTGACCCCGATGTGAACCAGTTTAGCACTGGTGACCCCGACGTGATCCAGTGTAGCACTGGTGACCCCGACGTGATCCTGTGTAGCACTGGTGACGCCGACGTGATCCTGTGTAGCACTGGTGACGCCGACGTGATCCAGTGTAGCAGTCATAAAGGAGCACACACAACTGACTGTAGACACATCTGTATTTCACACTGCTAACAAGTGGATTTGAACAATCAACAGCTCAAACTGAATGTGCAAAAAAACTAACAGCAACGAAACCACACAAGTTCCGGATGCCATACTTTTTTATTATTATTGTGCTGAATAAAATGCAGTGACTATCTAAAACGTTTTTGCAAGCATGTAAAAAGTGAAGCGTAATCCAGGACAAGAAGTGGATAGGAAAAACGACAAACCAAAAAAAGTGAGCACTCCTCAGCCCTGCCCCACCAACGGCACAGATCCAGTTGACAGAGTCTGAAGGAAGTCGATGAGGTCATCATGGCAGCCCTCTCAGCATCTCCCCTGGACCCCACTTGTGTACATTACCGTCTTTACAAATGTTCAACAAGCGGCGGCAAAGCTGTGCGGACGCGGGGAAGGCGGCGCCGGGCGCTGCAGGGGCAGGGGGAGGGCAGGGGTCGGATGCCGGCGATCTGCCGGTTGACGGATCTCGGCCTGACCCCGTCCTGTGCGCCTGACGTGCGGCCGACTCCGTGGCTGTCTGCGGCGCCAACGCAAGCAGTGGCAAAGCTGTGCGGACGCTGGGAAGGCGGCGACGGGCGCTGCAGGGGCAGGGGAAGGGCAGGGGTCGGATGCCGGCGATCTGCCGGTTGACGGATCTCGGCCTGACCCCGTCCTGTACGCCTGACGTGCGGCCGACTCCGTGGCTGTCTGCGGCGCCAACGCAAGCAGTGGCAAAGCTGTGCGGACGCTGGGAAGGCGGCGACGGGCGCTGCAGGGGCAGGGGAAGGGCAGGGGTCGGATGCCGGCGATCTGCCGGTTGACGGATCTCGGCCTGACCCCGTCCTGTGCGCCTGACGTGCGGCTCTACCCCACGGCCGTATGCGGCGACGACGCACCACCTCGCCCCAAAGCGGAACGAACTGTCTCAAAGAGGCGGCACCGGCCGAGGGCCTGAAGGCTGACGCGAGACCCACCTCGACTTTAGTCCCGACCGGGCCCTGCCCGCTGTTGGAGGAACCCCCGCTCCCATGTGCCATTATGACAAGGCCTCTTCAGAATCAACACCAAAGGCGCTGGATACCCAACTGTCGGCCACTGAGTTTACACCACATCAACAAAACCAAAACACTACAAGGACAACAAAGGACGTCATAAGGGGAAGAAAATCTGGAAGGTCCTGCATTTTAGTACCTCCTGAATAGGAAACCAAACTGAAAAGAAAAACTTGCTAGAACTGGGAGAGGCCACAGTACAAGCCTGGAAAAATACCTAATATGGATGTAAACACTGGGGAGAATCCAAATTAGACCGCTTCGATCTGGAGTCTGCTGCAGCTAACAAGCCACTCTGGCATTGCTATGCCACGAAGAGCCATCTGCGGTGCCAACGCAAGCGGCGGCAAAGCTGTGCGGACGCGGCGAAGGCGGCGACGGGCGCTGCAGGGGCAGGGGGAGGGCAGGGGTCGGATGCCGGCGATCTGCCGGTTGACGGATCTCGGCCTGACCCCGTCCTGTGCGCCTGACGTGCGGCCGACTCCGTGGCTGTCTGCGGCGCCAACGCAAGCGGCGGCAAAGCTTTTCGGACGCGGGGAAGGCGGCGACGGGCGCTGCAGGGGCAGGGGGAGGGCAGGGGTCGGATGCCGGCGATCTGCCGGTTGACGGATCTCGGCCTGAACCCGTCCTGTGCGCCTGACGTGCGGCTCTACCCCGCGGCCGTATGACCCACCTCGACTTTAGTCCTGACCGGGCCCTGCCCGCTGTTGGAGGAACCCCCGCTCCCATGTGCCATTATGACAAGGTCTCTCCAGAACCAACACCAAAGGCGCTGCTATGCCACGAAGAGCCATCTGCGGTGCCAATGCAAGCGGCGGCAAAGCTGTGCGGACGCGGGGAAGGCGGCGACGGGCGCTGCAGGGGCAGGGGGAGGGCAGGGGTCGGATGCCGGCGATCTGCCGGTTGACGGATCTCGGCCTGACCCCGTCCTATGCGCCTGACGTGCGGCTCTACCCCGCGGCCGTATGCGGCAACGACGCACCACCTCGCCCCAAAGCGGAACGAACTGTCTCAAAGAGGCGGCACCGGCCGAGGGCCTGAAGGCTGACGCGAGACCCACCTCGACTTTAGTCCCGACCGGGCCCTGCCCGCTGTTGGAGGAACCCCCGCTCCCATGTGCCGTTATGACAAGGCCTCTCCAGAACCAACAGCAAAGGCGCTGGATACCCAACTCTCGGCCACTGAGTTTACACCACATCAACAAAACCAAAACACTACAAGGACAACAAAGGACGTCATAAGGGGAAGAGAATCTGGAAGGTCCTGCATTTTAGTACCTCCTGAATAGGAAACCAAAGTGAAAAGAAAAACTTGCGAGAACTGGGAGAGGCCACAGTACAAGCCTGGAAAAATACCTAATATGGATGTGGACACTGGGGAGAATCCAAATTATACCGCTTTGATCTGGAGTCTGCTGCAGCTAACAAGCCACTCTGGCATTGCTATGCCACGAAGAGCCATCTGCGGTGCCAACGCAAGCGGCGGCAAAGCTGTGCGGACGCGGGGAAGGCGGCGACGGGCGCTGCAGGGGCAGGAGGAGGGCAGGGGTCGGATGCCGGCGATCTGCCGGTTGACGGATCTCGGCCTGACCCCGTCCTGTGCGCCTGACGTGCGGCCGACTCCGTGGCTGTCTGCGGCGCCAACGCAAGCGGCGGCAAAGCTTTTCGGACGCGGGGAAGGCGGCGACGGGCGCTGCAGGGGCAGGGGGAGGGCAGGGGTCGGATGCCGGCGATCTGCCGGTTGACGGATCTCGGCCTGACCCCGTCCTGTGCGCCTGACGTGCGGCTCTACCCCACGGCCGTATGACCCACCTCGACTTTAGTCCTGACCGGGCCCTGCCCGCTGTTGGAGGAACCCCCGCTCCCATGTGCCATTATGACAAGGCCTCTCCAGAACCAACACCAAAGGCGCTGCTATGCCACGAAGAGCCAGATTAGGTTTTCGACAACCCCCCATAAGAGCCTACATGGATGACCTGACCATCACAACATCAGTTCCAGGCAGCATGCCTAAATTTGGTCATTTGGTGGCGGACACGAGGACCATGCCTCTCACCCAGCAGGCATACAGCGGGGCTGTGTTTAAGTTCAATATTTTTTCGCACACTTCCCGATTATTCTTTTTGGATCCACTTGTTAGCAGTGTGAACTAAAGACATGTCTTTAGTCAGTCATGCGTACTCCTTTCTGACTGCTACACTGGTGACCCGACGTGATCCAGTTTAGCACTCGTGACCTCGACGTGATCCAGTGTAGCACTAATGACCCCGATGTGATCCAGTTTAGCACTGGTGACCCCGACGTGATCCAGTGTAGCACTGGTGACCCCGACGTGATCCTGTGTAGCACTGGTGACGCCGACGTGATCCAATGTAGCAGTCATAAAGGAGCACACACGACTGACTGTAGACACATCTGTATTTCACACTGCTAACAAGTGGATTTGAACAATCAACAGCTCAAACTGAATGTGCAAAAAAACTAACAGCAACACAACCACACAAGTTTCGGATGCCATACTTTTTTTATTATTATTGTGCTGAATAAAATGCAGTGAATATCTAAAACTTTTTTGCAAGCATGTAAAAAGTGAAGCGTAATCCAGGACAAGAAGTGGATAGGTAAAACGACAAACCAAAAAAAGTGAGCACTCCTCAGCCCTGCCCCACCAATGGCAGAGATCCAGTTGACAGAGCCGAGTCTGAAGGAAGTCGAAGAGGTCGTCAAGGCAGCCCGCTCAGCATCTCCCCTGGATCCCAGTTGTGTAAATTACAGTGTTTACAAATGCCGTCCCAAGCTAATTTTGGATCATGTCACTATTGAGTGTGCAGGGGAAGGTGTTTTTCAGCATCATCTCCCCAAGACTGACCAAGTTTCTCCTCAAGAACAACTACATTGACACTTAAGTGCAGAAGGGGACGCTCCCCGGTGTCCCTGGCTGTCTGAAGAACAACGGTAGAATGCAGAGGACCTCTGTCCAGATTAGGTTTTCGACAACCCCCCATAAGAGCCTACATGGATGACCTGACCATCACAACATCAGTTACAGGCAGCATGCCGAAATTTGGTCATTTGGTGGCGGGCACGAGGACCATGCCTCTCACCCAGCAGGCATACAGCGGGGCTGTGTTTAAGTTCAAGATGTTTTCGCGCACTTTCCGATTATTTTTATCGGATCACTTGTTAGCAGTGTGAACTAAAGACATGTCTTCAGTCAGTCATGCGTACTCCTTTCTGACTGCTACACTGGTTACCCGACGTGATCCAGTGTAGCACAAGTGAACTCGACGTGATCCAGTGTAGCACTAGTGACCCCGATGTGATCCAGTTTAGCACTGGTGACCCCGACGTGATCCTGTGTAGCACTGGTGACCCCGACGTGATCCTGTGTAGCACTGGTGACCCCGACGTGATCCAGTATAGCAGTCAGAAAGGGGCACACACGACTGACTGTAGACACATCTTTATTTCGCACTGTTAACAAGTGGATCTGAACAATCAACAGCTCAAACTGAATGTGCAAAAATAAAACAAACAGAAATACAATTGCACACGTTCTTAAAGCCATACTTTTTATTAATATTATTGTGTTGAATAAATTGCAGTGAATATCTAAAAACCTTTAGCAAGCAAATAAAAAGTGAAGCATAATCCAGGACAGGAAGTGTATAGGGGAAACAACAACCTAAAAAAGTGAGATACGTGAGAGGCTCTCGCAGAAAAAAATAAAACAGTGGAGAAGCTCTGAAAAATCCGACCACGTGCCTCCCAGCTTCTACTACAGAATAAATGTTAAAAGTTCAATCAAGATGAATGGAACAAAGTCATAAAATATATCCCGGCAAAAATAAACATTTCAAGATGCATGTCAAAACAGTATTTCAGTTTGATATTGAGGTAAAAATAAAGACATATTAGAGGTAGTACTATGTTTATGATTGTACTAGAAAATAATGATAATGAGTCACTTTTTTAAGAGTCTCAGAGCTGAAAGTTCACCCACAGTGGCTTCAACAATCATTTCAATCCAATGCGACAGATGGGCAGCATTCACAAAACATTCGCTACTCACAGTGGTACTTTCCGTTTGTTTGTTTTTTTACGCCATTTGCTTTATTTGTCATACAACGAGAATTTGAAAGTGAGTTGAAAGGATCAACGCAAACCCCTATGAGATGACCTCAGATCTTGGCAGAATGACTAATATATATATATATATATATATATATATATATATATATATATATATATATATATATATATATATCGATAGTCCAGTAAAGTCTCGTTATATCGATATCGGATATATCGATAGTCCCGGTTATATTGATATTTTTTCGGACTCCCTTGAATATCGATATAACGAGACTTTACTGTATATATATATATATATATATATATATATATATATATATAATAACACGTCCCAAAGTTAAAAAAAAATCTGGTTTGACCATAAAACAAGCCAAGAAAAAAAAATTAACATACACGAGACAGCTAAGCAAGTACACCAGCTGATTAAAAAAAACATGTTCGTGAGTACAAAACACAATAGCCAAATGTGAAAAGCCACTTGAGGGTGAAAAAGTACTCATAACACCAAGTATTTTCAAAATGAGGAGCTTCTGCCATCCTGATATATACCATTGATTTATACCATCAATCAATGTTACTCATCCTAAAAATGTCAAATGGCATGACCAAAACTGGAGGTAGTGAAGTAATTAATCCGTTGTAAGCAAGCTGATACTTTTGAGGTATATTTCATTTATACTGTAGGTAGTACAATCAGGAAGGGGGAAAAAACAATAAAATATCCCTAAAAAAATGACACAAAAATAAAACATTCAAGTTAACTTTTGTCAAACAAAAATCCCAGTTTGTCACTGAGTGAAAAAAAGTTACAAAGTTAAAAAATTAGAATAAATGAATGATAGCTGCTTTTGTATTGAAAAAGAGACCACTGCCGCCCTCCCTCCGGCCCTTTACCGCACTCCTCTCCACACCCCAGGAAATTGCTAAAAAAAAGCAAATGTCACGGAGCAAAGTAGACTTAAAATTTGAATCATTATTTATTTTTTAGCATCTCCTTATTTGTATGTTTTTAGCGCTAAGGACGACGGTATTTCTAATATAAAAATAGAGCATGGCCACCATCTGGTGGCTTTATTTTTCGAAATATTAACAATGTAACCTCCCCCACGCCCCAACAAAAACAGGACATTTCTGGAAATGAGTTAAAAGACAATCCAACCCGACCCAAGCCACTTCATTCATCGCTTCGGTTGCACCCGATCGAAGCGAAACAAACTGCGGAGTGAAAAAAAGGCAACAAACACGACCTCGTTTTCCAGGTACAGCATCGCCAACGAATGCACGCTGCCTTCCTGTTGCATTTCAAGAGTTGGAGGTAGTTTTGATAAAACCAACCAAAAAAAAATTACAAAAAACACCCCAAAAACTGTCGAGTTAGCGCTGGACGACAGTGACCACAAAGCACTGACATATGAGCTTGTTACATTACATGCGTGTTACAGTGTGAGATGAGATGTCCGATGAGACGCTGCCACAAAAAAATCCAGGTATCTTGTGTGTTCTGAGGTAATGTGTGTTTTTTTGTTCTTCTTCTTTCATAAGGTTGTTTTTGCGAGGCAGACCATCCGAGGCAGACCATCCGAGGCTAGATCTTTGCTGTGCAATATTGAACACATTTTTTTAAAGCTATGTTGTGCTTCCGCAAACAAGCCGGTCGTGAAGAAAAGATATACTGGTAAGTAGTCCTGATGCAAACAAGTTTGGTTGTGTTTTCAATGCAATGACTGAACTGTAGGTTTGGTTGCCCATCAAGAAAACGGGGTAAGTAAAGCAAAACCATGCGATGAATGAAAACAAAGCACTGTCTGACCCCAAGTCAATCAAAATTAAAGCTTTGGGGTGAAATAAAAATCTAGAAATTAATAAGAGTTGATAATGATTCAAATGTCAGGCGGAAGACCATGCCCAAATTTAGTCATTTGGTGGCGGGCACTAGGACCATGCCTCTCACCCAGCAGGCATACAGCAGGGACGTGTTTAAGTTCAAGATGTTTTCGTGTACTTTCTGATGATTTTTCAGAACCACTTGTTAGCAGTGCGAAATAAAGACATGTCTTTAGTCATTTGTGTGTGCTCCTTTTTCACTTCTTCACTGGTGACCCCAACGTGATCCAGTGTAGCACTAGTGACCTCGACGTGATCCAGTGTAGCACTAGTGACCCCGACGTCATCCAGTCTAGCACTGGTGACCCCGACGTGATCCAGTGTAGCAATGGTGACCCCAATGTGATCCAGTATAGCAGTCAAAAAGGAGCACACCCGACTGACTGTAGACACATCTTCATTTCGCACTGCTAACTAGTGCATCTGAATAATGTTCGGCAATTGCGCCAAATCATCTTTAACTTAAACACGCCCCCTGCTGTATGCCTGGTGACTGAGAGGCTTGGATCGAGTGCTCGCCACAATGTCAGTTTTTCTGTCAAGTCTACCTTCTCTCTTGCGATACAATGTTGAATGACCCAAATCAGATTTTCCTCATTTTTTTTGCCAAATATTCCTTTGAAAATATGCAGATTCTATCAGGAAGTGGGCAAATATTGTTTTTCACTACAATGGACAGCCTATCGTGTTATCAGATTACAGATTTTCATTATTGGAATAAAATATTTTAAAAAGACAAATTTTTCTTTGGAGATTAAAATTAGCAACAAAAAGAAACAAACATTACAAAGGCATTTTAGGTTGAATTGAAAAAAAAATGTTTTTTTTTAATGATCGAGATAGGTGTTCCTGCATTGCAGGTGATCGGTGATCATCACATACGATCATAAATGCACTTATTGCATCTGATTTGGGAACAAACGCAATTTGAATTTGATTATTTGTGGAGTTTTCCCTTTCGCTTGTTCAGCTTTTTCACTTCGCCGAGGATCACCATTTTTTTGTTTTTTCGAAACCTGAGTGAAGTTTACAACTTTTCGCAAGCTTGGCTTGAGGTCAACATGATTGATTGAGCAAAAATAAAGCTGCCCTGAGGAACATGCGTCTCCTTGTGCTCTGGCCATAGATCATTTTGGGCCGGTTTGCATCTGCGTTTATCGCCAATTTTTTGGAGACTGCGGCCTCACCACAGACGGCGCCAAAGGTGTGTATGTGTGTTGTTTGAGTGGGGGGGTTCTTGAAAAAGAAATGTCGACATGTTTGCCTGTTTAGAAACGGGTCATCTAGTGACAAAGTAAAATACTGGACATGGACTGAAAAACTGACATGTGGAAAAGGTTAAACAAAGAAGTGGTCAAGGTAGCCTTTTCCCTTTGAAAGACCCGACAGCTGAATGAGGTAGAGGTTTCATGGTATGGAAGCTTAATCTTCCTCCGGGGACTCCGCAGTCTCTTCTTCTTCCTCCTCTTCTTCCTCTTTTTCTTCCTAGCCAGGAAGAAGAAAAATGACGTTAGTTATGGTCGCAAATTTCATTTTCCCACAGCAACGGGAATGAAACAGCCGAAGCGTTTTGTGCGATGTGCAAGCTCGCTTTGCAGAGCCTGCTAAATGATACCATGTGGGACAAGGGCAAATGAGAACAAGAGAGCGAAAAGTGGTGTGGATTGTTAAGATTAGGGGGCTTTAATTTTAAAAATAAAAAGCCTGAAATGATTTAGAGACTAGCAAAGGCTAAAAATGTATATAATAATAATACATTTTATTTATCAGCGTCTTTCAAAACTCTCAAGGTCACTTTACAGTCACAGTATCAGTTTTTCTGTGGGTGAGCAGCGGCAGCCACATGCGCCAGCGTTCACTCAACCGGAAATAACTAGATCAAGTTAGCTCAGCTAATAGATAACTAATAGATAGGTAGGTAGTTAGAGAGCTAATTGGATTGGATTGGATATGCCTTTATTAGTCTCACAGTGGAGAAATTTACATTTCACAGCAGCAAAGTGATGAAAGGAATGAAAGTAGAAAATAATAGATAGATAGCAAATAGATAGTTAGCTAGGTAGCCAGAAATGATGACCCCGTTCAACCGGGAATAACTCAAATAGATCAACTTAGCTAGCTGGCTAATAGATAACTAATAGATAGATAGCTATATATAATTTATAATATTCCTGTGGCAGACTTTCCGTAGTTCACTTTTGAGCCATAGTTCAATGTACTAGCAACCCCCCCCCCCCCCCCCCCCCAAAAAAAAAAAAAAAAAAGAAATATTTTTTTTAAAAATGTTCTACGAAGGAACAAAAAGTATTTTATCTCAGCCTAAAGAGTTGAGTGACCATCCGGATGCGTCAACCTTCCGCCACCCTGAAATCGTTTTGAGGTTTTGCTCCAGCCGAGTGTTATTTGGTCTGAGATAAAGCAGCCGATCAAAGTGTGTGAGGTAGATGACATTTTTATGGTTTGCAGCTTCACCGGGGCCTCAAAGCGCCTCCCGAACGACTTCAGGGCCCCGTTCCCACACCGCCACAAATCAAAGGTGAGTTATGCAAAAAGTGGCCTGGAATGGCAATCGCGGGGAGGTTACGAGATTCCTGGACAGTGAGGGAATGCTGTGATTGTAGAGGGGGGGTCCTGTGTAGTGTTTCACTCACTCTATCATTTCACTTCCATTTTCCCTTTAATGAATGTACTTACGTGGGGGCGAGAGGCATTACTCACAATTATACGTTCAGAATCAATCATCTTTATTGCCAAGTATGTAGAACACACAAGGAATTTGTTTCCAGTCGAACACGCTGCACTAGTATCATCAGCAAACCCGCCTCCATGGAAGAATTCAATGTTTAGTTTTTGTTTTGTTTTGTTTTGCTAGATTGTCAAAGTCTGCGAAAACATGTTGCAATGCTTTTATCAACGCTTCAACGTGCACTCGTGCGACAACGGGGATCTTACCTGAGCGGGTTTCTTCTGGACGACTTGCTGTGGCTGCAAGAGAGCAGAGAGAAGTGTTCAAAATTTGGTATGTTATTCTCATCCCTGACACAACACATCTTTAAAAAATATTATCATAAATAAAATAATAATGTTACTATTATTTTTATTATTATAATTATCAGTAGTATTTTAATTATTATCATTATTTGTGTTTTTATTACTGTTATGGTTAGTAGTAGTCGTATTTTCATTATTATTATTGCTATTATTATTAATCATAGTAGTAGTATTTTCATTATTATTGTTGTTTGTATTATTATTTGTAATAGTATTTTAATATTGTTGTTTTTATTGTTTAATTTGATTATTATTATTATTAATAGTAGTATTTTCATTAATTATATTATTATTGTTAGTAGTAGTCATATTTTCATGATTATTATTGCTATTATTATTCGTCATAGTAGTAGTAGTATTTTAATTATTATTGTTTTTATTAATATTTGTAGTATTAGTATTTTAATATTGTTTTTGTTGTTTTATTTGATTATTATTATTAGTAGTAGTATTTTTATTACCTATATTATTATTATTCTCATTGTTAGTAGTAGTTAATTTTCATTATTATTATTGCTATTATTATTTGTTGTAGTCGTAGTATTTTCATTATTATTATTGTGGTTTTTATTATTATTTGTAGTATTAGTATTTTAATATTGTTTTTATTGTTTTATTTGATTATTACTATTAGTAGTATTTTCATTATTATTGTTATTTTTATTATTATTACGCTTGTCAAAACCAAACTGTCATGCAAAAAAAAATGCGCAGATACACCACAAAACAGTCGCTGTAGAGCCAAGTTAAATTTTAAATGTGTTTATTTTTTGGAAGTTATATATCTTTTACGCTGCCTAAGTCAACAAAAAGTAATATCAACGGACCGAGACTAAAAACGCAAGAATTTTCGAAGATGCTATATCCAGGGTCTAACCCCAATTTTACAGTCGGGGGTAAAGAACCAAAATGAAGCGACTCCCTGCCACCAGGGCTCGATAAGTTCGGAGGGAAATATTGGCGGGTGTCATCCCCGATCTAGAACACAGCTGCGCTCGTCACTTCTCTGACGAAATCGAGCTGACATCACCTCACGTAAAAAAGATATCAAATCAAACTCAGTTCTCTTGCCCTTTGCTGATAATCCAGTTTTCCGGATTGGCATATAACGTCGATTTATGTCATGCGAGGGATGTCCTAGACTATCTTAAATCTCCAACACGAAGCGGCGTTAAAAGTCAGCGAACAGCTGAGAAGCCCGATCACGCTGAGAACGTCACGAGAACACGAAGACGATCCTGGTAATCAGGGCCAGCTGCAGGCCCGTACTGAGCTTCAACCGACGCCAAGATGGCTTTTAGCAGCTGATGGGGTTTCTTTCGTAGCAGCTGGAATGTGAAGAGGCCAAAACGTAACGGATCTACGCCAATGCCGGATGAGGCAAGTATACAAGTAAGGTGCAAAAACACAAGCGCTTCCAAGTCGGAAGACTTATCACCTACCGTTTAACAATCTTATGTTTCCGCGAGTTGTAAAAATAGCACGGCACGGACGAAAAAGTGAGTCCGTGGATTAAATGATAAGATAAACATTGCATCATCACTCGACTGAGTTTTGGAGAGCGGGACGTGAAAACGTTCGGTCCGACCTCAGGGTGGATGACATCATTGCAGTTTTTTTGGCTTGTTTACAGTTAGTGACTTGATTTTTATTTTTACCTTCTTGTCACTTAAACTTTCACCCAAATCCCACAAAGACCACCGGCGACAACGAAAGAAAAATGCTAGCAAATGTTGGTTAGCTCTGACTTATCTTTGATCCTTGTATTTTTTTGTTAAAAAAAACATTATGACATTAAATTAACATTATGGATTTCCTTTTCGCACTTTTTTAAATTATTTTTTTCTTTTTTTTTCCCTCCCAGAATGAAGTTTTGCAGCTCATATTTTCTTGTTTTTTAATTGACATGGAAGAAAAGCATGTAAAGGTGAGTAAAGTTAAAACGGGAATAAATCAAGAACGCAACTGCTAATAAAAGAACGTAAACAAGAGTTTACATTTTTGTTTCTGTGATGTTTTCACGTACCACTAGAGGGAGCCGCTGAGGCCCAGATGTTACTGCGACGACATTTTAAACCTTTAACTCATTCACTGCCAGACGCTATGCAAAAATGTGTCCATGTAGCCAGCGAGGTAGCTAGCTAGATAGACTGCTGTAACATGGACAAAAGGCAAATACCGCCCCCTCGTGGAAGGGAAAAAACATTCCCAGAGGTCTGACCAACACTTATTGGCACCCCCCGCAAAACCCGAACAAATTTGGGAATGGCGCTCCACATCACACTTTTCAATTCCCGAAGAAATTCAACAATTGCAGTGAATGAGTGTAAAGTTGTCTCGAGATCCCCAAAAACCGCATGTGGAAAATACTCATTCAAAAATAAATACATAAAAAAGAGGCTGCTCTTTCTCCCAGTGCCCCAGCAAAGACCTTACGCCCCTTTTGCCCCTCCCCCGCCCCCACTCGCCCAAAAAAATCCCCACATTGTCTTTCACTTACTGTGGCGGCTTTTTGATGTCGCCCGGCTCTGACACTATGAATCACTTGTAGCGCCTTGGCAGCTGCTCGCTGGTACAAGCGATTGGCGAGACAGCTTGAGGCGTAGAACGAGGGCAGCCCATTCAAAGGAATGTCGGGTAAGACTGACTCAAAAAAGGGGAGTGCGGTTATGGACCCCTTTTCCCGGGTTGAAACACAATCCCTGTCTGCTGCTCCAAGAATGCCAGCGCCCCTCGTGGGCTTCTCACCCACCCAGAAGTCCCATCCCCATCAAACCTTTGCTCCCCAGTAAGTCCACCGCACAGGCTGCCATTCATAAGGGACTCAGCGTGCTAACTCCTCCCTATCCGTCCTCCCCCTTTTGTGTAGAAATGTTTTAGCTTCTACTTGACTCCCTCAGAAATATACTCGCACGCACAATCGGCGCAATGTTTTGGTCAAAAACATAATAATAATAATAATAATAATAATACGTTTGATTTATAGGTGCCTTTCAAAACTCTCAAGGTCACTTTACAGTCACAGGATAAGTTTTTCTGTGGGTGAGCAGCGGCAGCCACACGCACCAGCGTTCACTCAACCCAGAAGTAACTTAAATAGATAAAAAGCGGGTGGTCGTAAGTCGAACCAGTCGTAAGTTAAATGTATGTATTGTATTTTGTAGAACGCTACCCCCCCCCCCCCCCCCCCATTTTAAGCTCATACAACTCCAGACCCATATAATTTAGGAATTAACTTTTTTTCTGATGAGAGAAGAATATGGTTTCGACCTGGAACTGCCTTGCACATCAATAAAATGCAGACCATTGGCCTTGAAACCCCCTCACACCCGTCCGGCCTTGCAGAGGTTTCCGCTCTCCCTTAAAGATAGCCACCGCTGTTTGCTCTAGTTAACCGTTACTGAGCCCGCTAACCTTTGCACCTCCTTTGAAGCACGGCGAATAATTGGAGCGGCGAAGTTCGACCCTCCACAAACACGCGCGGCCGAAACGGGCTGTAATGGGATACGCATCAGACGAAACTGCTTCGTGGTGGCGGAGCAGGAGGCCGTTAAAATCCTGAATGCTTGACGTTGAAATAGTTAAAGTTTAACAACGGTGCCTAATAGAGCACTTTGCTGTGGTGAACGTTTTACAAAGATGGTGGAACGCTTGTCTGGCCCGAGATATAGCAGATGAAATTGCCACCACGAAACCTAGGAGATTTATGACTTTTTTTATTTGTGACATGGACCAATATCTTCCTCATTGTGCAATCAAAGCGAAATGTATTTTATTTGAAATAATGTTATCCATTCATGTTTTATAGTTTTATTTATTTTATTTATTTAGTTCTGATTTGTTTGTTTTTTATTTATTTATTTTATTGTCGTGTTACTTTTAAAATTTGTTTGTTAATTTTTGGATGAATTGTGTTTATTTATTTGTGTATTAATTTTTATTATTGATGTGTTTGTTTTTCTAGATATTTATGTATTTATTTTAGTATTATTTTTGTTTATTTTCTTTATTTATTTTAATGTTTATTTTACCATGTACAATTTTTTATTTTACCATGTAAAGTCTCGTTATATCGATATCGGATATATCGATAGTCCCGGTTATATCGATACTATTTCTATGCACGCGCGGAGAAAATTACATGCTAAGAGGGTCGGATATATCGATAGTCCCGGTTATATCGATATTTTTTCGGGCTCCCTTGAATATCGATATAACGAGACTTTACTGTACTTGTTTACTTTTCTAAATATTGTTTTGTATTTATATATATGTATTTTATTATTGATTTGTTTGTTTTTCTATTTCTTTATCTATTTGTGTATTTATTTAAGTATTATTTTTCATTTATTTGTTTTTTTTCTGTTTCTATTTATTTTGCTTTTTCATTTACTTGTGTGTTTATTTATTTTAGTGGTGGTTAATTGCATTTTTCTTAATTCACTTGCAGGTGGTGAAAGTATTTTGAGGTCCAAAGAAATTGAAAAAAAAACACTTGACGTGCATCCTAAGGGAGTTTGCTTGACCGTATCGAAATCAACATCCGGAGGTAACGTTAGCAACGTCAGCAATGTAAACCTCGGGTTGCCATGGAGACACAGGTGGGCACTCAGCCGCAGTATAAACAGATTTACCACGCTCACGCGGACACATCAAGGTAACGTTCCGCCAATCGGACCCGAGTCGCGCTCCCATCGAATGTCAGGTTGAAAAAAAACGTACCATCTGTTTAGTTAACCCGAGGGGAGCGTTGCTGGAAACGCGATCCATTTTCGAAGTTGCCCCTCTCGCGCTCCGGTTTGAACATGCTGACCCGTTGACGCCACCCACTGTCCCGACAACCCGAGTTATGAATTGCACCTATCAGGGTCCGGCGATTAGCGGGAATTTGCCGTAGGGCCCTTTGTAAAGCAGAAAACTGTCTGTCGTTGTAAGGAATGTGGAAAATTCCTCGCAGACAAGCACCCTTTTGTTTGGAAGAGGGTTTTTTTTGGGTGGTGGGGGATAGTCGGGTGGGCTTGCTGTGGAAGGAAAGAAAGGCACAAACAAATTGGACTGGTTCCCTTTAGAAGCCTCGGCTCTTTGAAGTGAAATCTGGTCCCAGAGTATCTAGGGAGATGACAAAAATAATATAGTGGAAAAGGAAATTAGTCTCTTTTATGGCCTTGTTTTATGGGGTTTATTTCTTTTTTTTTTTTGGTTTTTGATTTTTTTTTAGCAACTTCAACGACAAATGCTTCTGATCAATGAACCCTTTCAAGATAGCAGATAAAACAGTGGACAGCTCGCTTATCTTAGTTCAAGACAACCGAAATTTTCAAAGATCCCCCCCCCCAAAAAAAAAAAAAAACAACTAAAAAAGAATTCCACTCCCGCTTGTTCTACCAGAGTTGCACGTGTTACGAATTAACCTGTCTTGCCCGAAACGGCTCACTTCCTGCCTCATAATAGCGGCGGCCGAAAATACGCTCATGGCCAAAGAAAAAAAATCAGTCTGTAGCTATTTTAAGGAATTTTAACCAAAGAGTGTCATTGTAAGGAGGCATGTAGGACACCCTGTGACATCTGTAGAACTTACTGTGTCAAACAAACAGTTAGTGAGCTCAGTGTCCATCCCTCCGCAAATGCACTACTTCATGTTTATTTGTAGATTGTGTTAAACAAGGGTCATTAGAACAGGGAATGAGGAGTCGTTACAAATTGGTTGGTGAGATACAGCGCGGAAGATGGGCCAGAACTCCCCCCACCCAACCACCAAGGGGGAATTCCACAGAGTTCAACCAAAGTACTACGTTTGCAGTTGCCCAAATTACCTCATCCCTCTAAACGGGAACAATCAGGACAGAATTCCGCTATTAGCATCCAATGTCGTTTGATTGTGACATGATTAAAATCGTCCGTAATCTGCAGTAGCAAAATTTGGCGGGTGCGAGGAGTGACCTGTGGAAAACCACTAATGTCCTCGGAGACCTCCTAATGCCGGGACAAAGGTCTCTAGTGGCTGGAATTCAGCTCCTCTGCGGACAAAACTAGAGAAAGGTGGGGGGTTGGAGAATGTAGGGAATGAGGCAAGGTCTCTGACTACCAACACCCCCCTCACACTCCCGTCTCTCAAAACCTCCTTTCACTGTGTGTGATCTCTTGGGATCTCTTGTTCTCGCCCTCTTCTAGATACCCTGAGAGAACTAGTGTGGTCTCCAACCATCCATTTAAAAATAACAAAGTAGATTCTTAAAGATGTCAGCAGCACCAAAGTACAGAAACGGTGATGGATTTAATGGCAAACATTGGGGAGGTACAATGAAGTGCAATGCTCATACGGGACTGATCGTACGTGTGACATTCTGCATACCAAGTTTGAACAAACAAGAAACAAGAAGTCATTTCTGTGAAATGACTGGCTGAGTAAATAGTGATCTAAAGTCCCTTAGTACCCATTTGCAAAAGACAGTAAATTGCTTTCGGTCCTTTGGGTTCGCCGGTCTCATTTAAAAGTAAAATTGTCCCAAGAATCGACACACTATGCAGCTAAGACGGCGGGCCCATTGATACACATGTCAACGCGCCAGCAAAAGAAAAACAAATTTGACGGATAACGGATGCTAGCTACTGTTGCAGATTGTTAGTGGACAACAACGCGTCGAGTCATCCCTATCCATTTTGTACAGAGCTTCACTTGTCAAGGGCCGTGAGTTAAGATGGAACTTTCCCCTCTGGCTGACTTACAGGTCAGCTATGCGAGACATTACATCGCCAGCGAGCCAAGGAAGTATTCGTCACAGCGCATTTTGAAACATGCCGATTCATTTCAAAACTGAGCGTGACTCATACGGTAGTCATAATCAACATAGTCTGACTTTGATCCACCGCAGTACTTGATCCCGTCCCGCCTCACTCCGGATTTAGCGAACGCCGTGCCAAGAAACCACCGGCAACTCGTCCGGGTATTTTCTCAGCGCTTAGCAGATGTTAAAAATTTTGGACGCGAGCGATCCCAATCGTACGTTGAGCCTTTCCTAACACAAGCAAAAATTTTTGCACGATTGTCTCCAAGGACTCTCCAAAAGCTGCCGACCAAATGCCAGGAAGTGACGCTCATCACCTCGAGCCTCACTACTCCAAATGCTTGACACTTTCCGCTTGTGTCTGACCCAAAGCCAAGAGCAGCAAAGCCATGCTGTTGGGTTGAGTTTTCAAGCCTCTTCACACTCCATCAACCTCCCCCCGACCCTGCACGGCACGCACTCATGCTTCCTCTCCCATTCAGTCAGTCATTTCCGCTGGATTGTATTCGTCTCACAGTAGCCTCCATTGAGAGTTTTTTGCGGTCGCAGATCGGGAGGATATTGGTACGAGTGTGAGTCATTACTCGTCCTGGGTGCGAGTGAAATTCAGATGTGACGGTTGGACACAAAGAAGCAGCTGTGTAGGTGCAGAAGGAAGGAAGTAGGATGTGGAGAGGAACTGGTGGGTGATGAACAGAACCCGTACAACTACATATGGCGCATTTTTGACTCAATCCAAGGCTGTCCTCACACACGGAAAAAATAAAAACATGACGCCGCAGGTCACGCTCCTTGGAAGAAAACGTCTGACTCACTTCCCATATCCGATCATGAGTCAAGGTACAATCATCCTAGAACTTTGATGTTTATTCTTAGTGGAGTGAAAGTGGCCAGAATAATTAGTCAGAAGGGATTTGAGGAAATTCCTGGAATGGCGACATGGAAAGGAAAACAAATAACGTTGAAAGCAGAACCCAACATCGGGTTAAGCGCTCTTTTGGTAACAGAAAGATTTAGCCATATAGCACCAACATTGGCTTTGACAGACAGAGGAAGCAGAAGCTTCATTGTGCAACTGAGCACCTGTGCGCAGAGGCAATAAAGAGAGCCAGCGGAAAAGGAAACCGGAACTTTAACAGTCCGAGACTCAAACAACAATCCAGATATCCTTTACCACCCAACTCAATATTACAAAAAATATTGGAGCGGTTTCACCTTTTCAGGCACAGCGGTTACTACAGTGGACATTATATTATGTTGATTCAGGAAAGGTTTAGTACCACTTTGATTTTAACAAGAATGATTGAAAGCATCAATTTACTTTTGTACTTTCCAAGTCCCTGAGACTGACACTTGAAGCTATACGTGATTGATCAAAGAAGTCGGAGATCGTCCAAGAACTGCAAGACAAGACAGGGCAAGCGCTTGTTCCCGCCATCGTTATTTTCATCCGACTTCACAACAAGACTTTGGATTAGAATGGAATTTGGAATAGAATCCTTCTCCCGTATATCCAAAAAAGTGGAATCCTTTTTGTGGGTCTGGAAATCTCCATCCCCATTTTAGGAGACCGTCTCGGACTGAAAACAAGAAGCAAAGTAGTCCACAGAGGAGACCGATCCTTCAACCATGCCCCCTGAATCACTATGTATAACTCAAAACCAGAACTGTAATCTGTCGCAAATACAACTGGAGAAAAAGACCACTCGCTACCCCCAGAAAACTGAAATTGATGGACCACTAAAGCAGTACTAGATACAGGCGGCCGAGTCCAGTTATCGAGAAAGTAAACTGACTGTTTTCCATGTCAAGGCCAAAGCGTGGGCGTTAAAATTGGAGGCACGAGTACCTGGGACACGCAGGCACCAGCAGAACCCGTCAACAAAAGCAGCACGGCGGCAAACTTCAACCGCTGCGTTATCAGTTCAGTCCAATGGTTCAGTGGCGGCCTCGCAGCTGCGACGGGAAACTGGTTTTCCGAAGGATTGTCGCTTAGTCGTCAGCTCATCCCTTACCAAAGCTCATCGAAACATTTTGAGACAAAATAGATGTGTAATCGAGTCAACGTGCAAACAGTCCATCTCCGCATACCCTTCCTGGTGGCACCTCTGACCCCATTTCCTCACGCTATCAATCACGCTTGTCACTGGGGCGCTGATAAACGCCAGGGCCTTCAAGCTGAGGCATTATTTAAGTTTTCCTGTGGTCAGACTGGAGGGTAAACATTTTCTTTGACTGATAACAGCAACATGGAACGAATGGGGTGGGGGTGGGGTCAGGGTATGGTCTCTTTGAACACTGCAAAGTGACGCATTGAGGTGACATAATCCGTCGAATGACGCCACAAGTCATTTCCCCAGATAGATTTAAATGCTACGATGCACGGTCAACATACGGATACTTCAGATACAAGAGCTTTCAATTTTTAAATTGCATTCAGAAATCGATGCTTTTGATACTTAGGTCCCGAATCACTGTCCTCCCACCACGGCAAATACAATAACAAAGCGCCACCTGAGTCACATGACCAGCTAGTTCACCTCCATAAACAGATGGAAAATAAACCACACAGTGATAAAAATAAAATTAGCGAGAGCTTACTAGTCCGTTTAAAATGGAAGCTTTGGTGTCCGTGGTGACGGTAAAGCGCAGTTGACTTACCCACTTCCTGGGTCGCCCCCTACGTCTTTTCTCCCCGGTTGCTTCGGATTTCTGCCGACAGAGGAACTGATTAAGGTTCAGTGTAAAGCCCAATTTACAAAAAATAAATGTTAAAAAATCGGATGATGGAATATCCGATGATCCGAATCACGCCAAATACGTTTTCACAGTTTTGGATCAAAAACGGGTGGACGTTGTGTTCCCGGTTTGAAGAAAATAAAGCTACTTTTTGTGGAACGATGTCTTGTTAGAATACATCGTTTGAAAACCACAGTCCCAGTTTCTACCTTCTACATTCTCAATGTGAACATTTGACGCCCGAAACGGAAAGACGATACAGTGTTTAATTAATCATCAGTGTGTTTCATGCAGCTGAATGGAGAAACGGCAAAAGTTTCCAGCGGCCCGTATTCATATTCATATCACCAGAGGAGATCATGTTTTTGTAAACGTAATTAACTCATTCACTGCCATTCACAAATTTATTTACTCTGTGTTTCTATTAGCGATACATGTGTCATTCAGGTGTCTGAACTCACCTTTTGCGCTGCCTTGGAGGGGCCCTTGTTCTTGCTTCCTTTTGGGCGGCCCCTTGGTCTCTTGGGGACGGGCTCTCCGCTAGGCTCCTGGAGGGAAAAATGTCAGGGGGTGGGGGGTTGACATGGGTGTGGAGAACATGAAACAAAAGCGGTAAGCCCCCACCCCGCACCCCCTTCCAACCAAAGCACATCATCCCCACCTCAATTCACAGCACACACACTAGGCAAACGCGTCTTGTGTGGGTCCCCCTTTTCAAACATGTGCTCATTTAGTGGTGGTGGTCCCCCCCTCCGACACCCCCATTTGGCTGTCGCTTTATGGGTCAAGAGCAACGCAGACAAAGGTTGCGAGCATGCGGAACAATCGTGTCGCATGTGTGGGCTGACACTCGGAGGTGTTTGATTATCTCTTACTCTGTGGCTGTTACTCGGTTCTCACAAAGCATGAACCGAATATACGGGATGTAAATTAGCATTCGTAAAAGTATTCAATTCGACAGCAGGGGGGTATGAGGGGGGTGGTCCACCATGTTATTCGGTGGTGCTTCAAGGCAAATCATGGACACGTGTTTCATGGTTCTTGTTAAAAATCCGTTCCTGAATTACAAATTGGCCTTAACCAACTTTGCTTGACTTCTAATTGCAAAAAATCAGTTAATTTGTTGTGTGAGCTGATACATAGCTAGCTATCAATCACAACAACTATTTGCGGGGAAACTATAATGGCGGAAAAAACAAGGGTGTTTTTAACATAGTTGTCAAAGAAAGATGAATGAAAACAATTATTCTGATTTATATTTTTGCTATGAAATAATCTACAAAAAATAATTCCATGGTGAATTGTACACACGTGTGCATGTTCAAAGGTCCAGAATGGCAATTGTGGATGTCTGCAATTAAACCTCCTGCAGTAGAAATTCCGACATTCCGTTTTTTTTCTTACTCAAACATGTCACATAGTTGAGTCACAACCAATTACTAATATGCTTGTTTTTGCGTTAGCGATTAGCACTCACCCGCCCTGCCCCCCCCCCCAAAAAAAAGTCAATTTGTATTTTGATGTTAGCATTAGCACAAAAATAAATGAATACTGACTTTATGGAGTTTCCTCGGTCTTCCCGGTCCCCTCTTTTGGGGCTCCGTGGCGCCTTCAGGCTCCTGGGAGCCCTCACCGGCTTCGTCCCTGCGTCCACTCATGGTTCCTGGTGGTTTCTTGGTCCCCCCACAACCACCACCACCCACCCACCCAAAACAAAATACAAAAAAAGTTTTAAAAATCTCTGCAGTCGAATTGGTTATCCAGTTTAGTGCAAAGTAAGTTGCAGGTTTGAAAGTGTCCTAGTGAGGTGGGTGGGGGGCACAGCAGGGACACCCGAGACGGCGGAGAGGAAGCGACTCAAGTCGCCTTACGAGGCAGCGCGGCAAAGGGGTAGAGCGTGGAGCAGCGGCAAGGTGTGACAGCTCGGCGCGGACCGTCTGAGAAGCATACCAACCGTGTCCACGATCCACTCAAGGGGGGTGTGGGGTGGGGGCGCTCAATGAGGATGAGGTTTAAAAAAACGGGTGGGGGGAGAAAGAGGACGAAATCACCTCTCCCGTGGGTGGATGCACAGGGCAGAAGCGGAGGGAGGAGTTAGGAAATGGGGGTGGGGGGGTCATACGGGCGTGGGGGGGTGTTCTGGAGGGAGGCCATAGAAAACACGGCAGACGGATTCCTGGCAGTGGGCCAAGCGCTGCAGACCGCATTTATGAATTAAATTCACATTTTCACACGTTTCAATGGAATTCGACCACCAGACGGCCATTGAGAGGAAAGTTCATTTCTCAATGGTGGCCTGATGTTATCGGCTCGACGCTAGCACCGTTTTGCTCTCCGGGAGGGGGTAACAAAGTACAACTCCTTCGTTACTACGCTAAAATTATTATTATTACTTGATCCATCTCAAATCACAAATTATCACAACGAAACATACATATTCAAAACGTAATTACATGACATTAATTTGTACGTCGTAACGTCATTCATTTGCGTAATGGCTACATGCTCTGTCCACCAGGGGGCAGTATAACAGACACTTTTAAAATACAATTTCATCACAAAACTAATATTTTCACATTTAATTTAGAACATATTCATGCAAGTATTTTTATTTTGTACATCCGGATTAGTTTTTTTTATTTGAATATATCAAGTTTATTACAAAGCGCAACGTTGACGCTAGCTGTGTTAGCCCGGCTGGTTTTTTGCGTCAAATTCAAATGGGAATGACGATAAACAACTTAATAACTTAGATAAAAAATTATAACCTTAAAAAAAAATATGTCAACTGCAATTGATGTTATGTTTACAAACGGAACAACTGGACAATGTTGTCGCTAGCTTTGTTAGCCCGACTGGTGTTTCGCATTAAGTTTAAGTGGGAATGACGATAAACAAAATAATAAGAACTTAGATGAAAATTATAACCTTAAAAATGTATATTAACAGCAATTATGTTTACAAATGGACCGACTGAGTCAGGTCGACAAAAGATCAATACAATTTCACAATTTCGTCGGGCCCTTTTCACTCGGTGAAAAAGGCAGTGGCCCACTTTGAAGCTCTCCGTCATAGCCGCGCAAGGCAGATCAATTACTCAAGAACAACAGAAACAAAGAATAAAGTGTTTTATGTGTGCGACCTTTCCCACGATCCCACCGTCTCCCCCCCCTCTAAATGCTTTTACAGCCTGGTCCGATGCGATTCAAAAGTAGTGAAACGTTCAACCGTAGTGCGCTACACGCTCTCAAAATATTTCTTAGCGCAACGACTTGCTCCGACACGAAGAATGACTCCACAGAGAGCGCATGGTTAATTTGTAGGGAGTATTCATTCATAAAAACAGCCTCCCCTACTCCCGCCACTAAAAAAGAAGGGGGTCTCTGTGCAAAGACCGCCCCCGCAGACCGAGCGGCGTCGGCATCAAACCAATACAATCAATGGGCCGCGTAAGCTCCCTTCAGCAACTTTCAGGGTGGTTTTTGCGGCGCACATGTGCAGCATGACCCCTTGTTGAAGCGCAATTAAATGAGAACGGAAATGTGATATTGCGCTTTGCAACCACCCCCCCCCCCCCCCACCCCCCTCAGTGTCATCTCAAACTTTCCACCTTTCCAAGCTGGAATGCTGCCTGAGCTAAATAAACACATCAGAAACAGTTGGGGTGATGTGATGGGCTGCTGTGAGAGTCTGTCTGTTGTGTTTTGTTATTGTTTTTCGTGTTGTACGCGGCGGTAGGAAGGAAGCAAGTAAAAATATTGTACTCCGGTAGATTTTTCGTGCGTCTAAAAGTTTATTTTTACTCTCTACACGTGTCTTGTATCAATGTATCTCAAATCATCTTTCCCTATTGAAATGAATGCAAATGCCGTTAATCTGTTCCAGATACACAAAAAGTGTAAAATGTTTTTTTAATAAGAAAAAATGTGCTGTACAGTAATATACTTTTTAAACACATACAGTAACAACACAAAAAATAGGATAGGATGTGAAGAATTAGTTTGTGCAGCGAGGGGGAATTAAATATTCCGTATTTCAGTTTAATCTCTCAACGAAAACTTTTTTTCACTCTACTAATTTCTTCTGCAAATTTGCAAATCTTGTTCTTGCGACTTTCCTGTGATTCCCCCTTTGGTAACGTTGGGAACAGAACTTTGCATTCAAATCTAAGGGTCCTTTCGCTTCATTTCCTGGCAACATGTCACAGCTGTCATCAACACATGCTGCATGTGCGCTTTGTGTGTGTGTGTCCCTTTGCGGTTTGAGCGTTTGGCTGCAGATTGTTGGCGACAAGGAAATAGTGGCCAGCTTTACCCTTTAATTTGGTTGCAGTGCGTCCGAGGGCAACTTGAGCATGATGGACAGCGTGGTTTTTGCTACGGCCTGTTTTTTTGCCTCGGCTGCTAATAGTAACTGTGACTTCAACATCCACATTCTTAGCCGCGCTTTTTTGGCAAGGCAAGAAAAGGAACTATTCACAGCACGGGAACAGATGAGAGTTTGACCGCCGCGCCACCCAAAGTCCATTTTAACAGTCTCCTCTTCCAGACGTTGGCCCTCCCGGGCTTTCTCAAGGCAGCGGCACATATGTCATGCATTTACAGCGCACAGTGCCGAGAGGCCATCTGCCAAACACTTAGGATTGTTTAAGAATTCCTATTTTCTATCTGCTCTCAAATTACAAGCGTTTTTAGGGCGAAAAAAAAAAAGCGTAGCGGCCCCGCGTTTGTGTCTTTTCAAGTCCATTAAATGGATCAGACGGTTTCGTTCGGCTCCCGATTTTGTGCTTTCAAGGACATCGGCTGTCCGTGTGGAGGACGACGTCTTCCTTATTGTCAGGGCAAGGAATGAGAACATTAAATATAGACGGCGGAAGATAAAGTAAGCCATCCAGATGTCAGGGTGTGCGCTGCATGTGGGATTAACCCAGAATAGCATATGGAGGATGGAGTACAATTGCATATGTAGCGCTGTACTGGTATTCCGAATGTGCTGGGTGAGGTTTGGTGAATTTGTACGTTTTATTTCCCGAAAGCTTGACTGTGGCTGTGACGATAAACGACTTCTTAGTCATCTCTCGTGTTATCGTTGCCATCCCAGTTAAAAATTGTAATCTACGCATTACCTGTCAAGCAGATTAATACCCCCTCACATCCGTAGATCCCCTCCTGACCACTAGGTGGAACCAAATTTAATCTGAGCTGCATTTCCATGCCAATAGCGTTCAATTTTGTTGACATTTATTTTACCAGTTAGCGTGGATGCTACGAACTGTTTTAGAGCTAAATCGATGTTCAATCAGTGTACTAAATAAATAAATACACAAATAAATACAACAAATATACAAATAAATAAATACACAAATAATCATGTTTTAAATAAATACATAATTTACATAAATACATGAATAAAACTAAATCAATAAAATAAAACTAATAAATACATAAATAAGTGTTTTAAACAAATAAATAAATAAAATACATAAAATCAAACTAAATACATAAAATCAACTAAATACATAAACAAAACTAAAATCAAACTAAGTAAATACATAGTGTTTTACATAAACAAACAAATAAATAAATAAAATGCAACTAAATAAATACATAAATAAAATCTTTGTTTTTGATCTCTTCAGCCAACCGCAATTTTTAAACTGCGTCTTTTAGCATTTAAAATTAAAACGAATGCGTGGAAACACACTAAACACGGGCCTGCAGACAGATCTGCAAACAAACTACGCAGTCATTCCAAGCCTTCCATCCTATAGTCCCAACTATTTTCCCCGGGAACACACTGAGTGTGTTACATTCCACAAAACACAGGATCCATGAAGATTAGGGACACTGGAATGTGGGTGGGAAAGAAAGCAATAAAAAACAAACCTGAGGAGGAAGCTTTGAGGATTTAGAGGCCTGTCCTGTCAGACAAGCGGAGATCTGCTCCAACAAGCCTGGGAAGTTTTTCAAGGACATGAAAATGGGGACGTGCCTTTTAAACAGTCCAGCTCTTGGCTCCATCAATTCATTCTTATGTCAAGGAGTAACTTATTGACATTTATTTATATCGGTATTACTATTTATTCCAGAATACTTTTTTAGCACAGAATATCCCATGCATTAAAAAATATAAATAAATAAAAAGAAATAGATAGATAAATACATACATAAATTAATATGTAAATAAATAATGAAAACAAATAAATTCATATAACTAAATAAATAGTATATAAATAAATAAATACATAAATAGAAAAAAGTATACTAAAACAAAGCAGTTTAGAAAAAAGTAGATAAAATAAAACCCAGCTCAAAAAAGTGTGGGAAACTAACCAAATTGATCAAATAAAATAAAAATGAATAAAAACTAGAATCAAAAATTGTTGTACTGATTCAAATCTGATCAAGACAAATTGACTTTTCACAGCAGGTGTGTTTTCTGTCACAAAGTCTCAGGCGCACTTCCTCTGGTTGAATCACTTTTAAGGAGGGCATGGGGGTGCAATGTAGATAAAGTTGTGGAATCTGGCCACAGAGGTCAAAGGTCACAATGCAACGTTGACGCGAGTCTCAGAAGGACTTTGCCAATGTCCCTTTACCAAAAGACCAGATTTTGGACATTAATATTGATTTTTTTAAACATTTACAAACAAACAAAACTGCCTGGAAATTATTATTTTCATCAACAATGACATATCAGGCCTATTTTAAAGCTAGTCTGACTCTCTGGAAAGGAAACAGCTCTCTCTGCTGGTCACCAAACGCGGGTCTTTGTTTTGACCTTTTACCTTCACATAAATTGGAAGTTTTTGTTTTAAATTTATTTTAGTTAACTAGAAATGCCAAATCGGAACCTTTCGCAGCGCACCTTTCCTGAGGCGTTCTTTCTACGACAACAGAAACTGAGATCCCGGTCACGTCAACATAGTCCGTTTAGGTGCCTGTTTTGTTCACATATTCCAGGCCCGTCTGAGCGGGCGGATGTTTAAATTTTCCCTAATCCGCATTTAAAGTGTGCAGGCCATTGGGGGGGACATCAACCTCATCCCCCCCCCTCCCATCTAACCCCCACCTCCACTCCAACACATGCAGACCCCTCCGTGATGCTATTAATAGACCAGTGAAGGCCCTCAATGACTTCATCCATCTTGAAGAAACTCAGTGATTTTATTTTAATTTGCACATCATTTTGGGCTCCGCCTGTAGCCTGATAGCTTAGCACTTGAGGCTAACAAACATAGTTGACATTTCCCCTACATTCTCGTTATTTGTACATTGAAAGTTATGTAGGTTTTATCGTTGGGAGTTATTTTGAGTACTTTTCATGCTTTTTTTGTGTATTTCGAATTTTGTGAAGCACTTTGTGGGTTTTACCTTTGAAAAGTGCTATATAAATAAATCTTACTTATTTCCACACTCAAAGTGAGGAAATAAGACAAAAATATTAAGTTTTGGACACAAGAAAACCTTTCTTTTTTTTACGATAGAGTTTGTTTTTGAGCAACAATAGCCCATGCAACAAAACTAAATTCCATTGCATCGTTTGTAAAACACATCTTATATATTTTGTGGAAAAGAGGCCCCCTCCTGAATGATTTACATGTTTTGATTTCTCCACAGAAAACAAGGCAAATTTCTCCAATCTGGAATGAGCAATTCAGCCTATTTCCTCAAAGCACTTGGAATCAACGGTATCTGTAAACCGCCCAAAAAAAGGTAAAAAAAAAGTCCTCTGCATGCTTTTCCTCGACGGCCAAGTGTTTTTTTTCAAAAGGAGAAACATTTCCAACAAGGACCGAAACATTCCTGCCATGCTTTGCGTCAAACACGGGCTCGGTGTGTCATAAATCAACATTCGGCGAAGAGATCTTAAAAAGCTTCTCACACTTTGTTGTTCACAAGAATCTGGGGATTTGACGTCTGAAAGTCATAACCTTGCGCGAAATCATTTTTCTTTTATCATACATTTATATGAGTCATAACGGCCCCCTTTGGTGAACCGGGAGGGGGTTGTGGTTGTGGTTCTCGTAACTTGCCATGTGGCCAGCCGTGAAAATGAGTTTGACACCCCCCCTGCTCAAACTTTAGCGCTGGAAACATACTTAATGCAGTCAATTTCACACACGTGCTGTTCGTAGGCCTTTAAAAACTACATTTTGTCATTCAACCGGAATTTATATTTTCCCAATTTTAACACTTTGATGGATGGCAGTGACGACAGTGGACACCTTATCAGGTTACAGGTCAGAATGAAAAGCTTAAAACTTTTTTGGGGAAAAGAACATGCCTGTGACGGCCTTGTAAAAAGTCAATTCTGTTAAGGACGATTGTTTTATTGACTTTTGAAAATAATGTATGCTACGGCTACCACTACAGCTACCAATAATTATAACAATAATAACAATGATAATATCCAAAATGGACTTGACAATTTTTTTTCTTATCATGTCATTTTTATTTTTCTGACTGAAGCAGTCTGACAATGCCTGAAAATATGAAAGTGGGATTTTTCCTTAGTGCCGCGACAGACCAAGCGGGAGCGAGTAAGTTCAGGAAAGCCAGATGGATACCAGGCAGGAGCAAGAGGATTCAACTAAAAAACAAATACAAAAAATGAAAAATAATAAAAAAAAAATATGGTGAGTCAACAAATTAATTTACATTAATTTCCCAGTTTGTGTGAACCCCCACGTTTTTTTTATGCCGTGGCCATGTCTAAAATAAATAAATAAATAAAATCATGCATTCTGTAATACCTGTGTGAAGTTTCTCAGGGAAAAACAAGTGTTTGTTTCTTTGCCATCTGAGGAATAACACGAGTTAGAGTCGGACATCTCGCTATCCGGATTGTTTGACAGCTTCTTGGCTAAATATTCCTCATACATGGCAGCCACCGTCGCTACTGAAAAGGGAGGATTTTCCTCACCTATCCTACAAATGAACACATAAGAAATATTAGGATATTTCACTTCACTTCACTTCATCCCATGGCCTAGAAGGCCGTAGGGGTGCCATGATGGACGTCTGGGCAGTCAGAGATCTCCAGCGCTCTCGGTCTTCGTGGGTAGCGCGGTCGTTGTTTTTCCGGGCCTCGGCCGATCCGGCATGAGTGATCCTGACTGTTTGTACATCATGACATTTCAGTAGGCAATTAAACTTGGTGGTGCCTATCTCCTCTCCAAGCTCTTCACCAGGAGTTCCGGAGCCCCCCTGGTTACCCTTGTCTAGTTTAGCCTGCCGGTCGAAGCAGTTTGCCGTGGTGTGGCCGCAGAACCTCTGCTACTTGGAGCCATAGACAAGAGCTGGGTGATGGTGAGGACCAGTTAGGGATCAACCAGCTATAAAGCATCAGCAATACAGCTGCGACCGTATTAGGATATTTAGCATGACAAAATTACATATTTTGCAATTTTCCCCCTTTTTTTGTCATATGGAACCCTAAGGTGGTGTGAAACGGAAAAAAAAACTTTGCGTTCCCTGCAAAGATATCAATTTTTATTTATTATTTATTGCAAGAGAAGCATTTCTTGTTGTTTGTGTACTTCCGGGTATGTGAAAACGACAAAACGTTAAACCCCATTTGGCGAGTCAAATTTATTATTTTTTTTAAATTGGCTAAAACTACAAAGACGTAAAATATGTTCTTGATCTTAAGGACGGGCTTCCAAATAATAATAATAATAATACATTTTATTTCAAGCGCCTTTCAACGCTCTCAAGGACACTTTACAGTCACAGACAAGCATTGATACAATAATAAATAAAATACAATTCTAAATAGAAATCAATAAATAAAATACAATTATAAATAGAAACAAGAGAAAGAGCTACGCAGAAAAATGCAATTTTAAATAGGTGGGATAAGTGAAAAGACACCCGTAGCGTATTGTTGTATCTCACAACAGAGTTTAAGGCTGCTTACCAGGAAGTGCAGAAAAGGGCATTAAAAAAACGTAACTTTCAGCCTTTAAAAAACAAGACAGAAATTCAAGAAAACTCCTTCTAGTAGCAATAATTTTCTTGTTTATTTTAATACATAATAAATATTTTTTTAAAAACGATAGACACCTGCAATTACTGTTAGCTTTTGGAGTACTTTTTTTGTACTTTCAAAATATGACCAAGAGATGGCAGTGCAGACAATGATTTGTAGCTTGTCCAACAGAAAGCCACACTCACCTGCAAAAAGCCTCTCCGGGGTTTATCCACAGTGTGAAATCTAGGGGCAGTCGCAGGTCACAGAACCTCAGTCCACTCTCATGACAGGCCCGAAGGAGATCTGGGTCACATCTATTGTACCGATTTACCCGTATGCACCTACAGGAGACGTGAACCTTAAGTTGATGATTTGGATTGATTTCATGGGCTGTTATTGCAGCGCCGTACCTGTACGCTTCCCCCTTACTGGGGTTTTCTGGATACCAGTGACCTTCAAATTTCTTCCGCAAGGCCAAACTCAGTCTCTGGATGAAGAGTTCAATTTTTTGGCATTCCACCTCTTTCGAAACAAGCGACTTCATTAATGGAAACACAGCATCTGTTATTTCTTGCTCCATATTTCAAAATGGCTCCAACGATGTGGGAGTTGAAAGAATGCATCCATTTTGTCGTTTTTTGTTTTTTTTTTACCCACACCACCCTGTACCAAATTCTAAAAACTAGAAATGTGACCATCTAGAACTATGTGGGAGAGTTACAAGTGAAAAGTTGACCTTTATGATGCCAGGAATACATCATAAAAAGCAACTATCAAGATGAAAGTTCGGTCTGAACCTTTAGTCTAAAACTTAATGTGCTGTCCTACCAAAGGTTATGTAAATGTACTTCTCTCAGAACCGCATTTTGGCCACTCTTTTACTGTTACATATAGTTGTCTTCTGTGTGTCCCTGTTAACTCAACAAAAGAACTGCATCCTTGGCTCAGGTACATATACAGTAGCATGTCCTTTTGACCTTTGACCTGTCACCTAATGATGCTAGTTTTTATTTAACAAGGCATTCATGAACCTTGTAATTTCTCTATCAATATGTGTTCATAGCTGTTGTCAATTTTGGTTTACAATAAGCATCTATTTCAGAATAGCCTCAAAACTCACACAAATGAAAGTTACTGAATTAAAAAAAAATGAAAAAGGAGATCAGCCATTTTATTTTGCACTTTTATTCATCAATTGAAGCAGCACTTCAAGCTGTGCCCAAAAAAATAACATATTCCATTCTGAATAAAATACAAAATAGTTTCCACATCAAACACAATCCAATCTGCCTCTGCCTGAGAACCTTAACGGTGCCTTAGAAGCGTCAAATATCATCAAAGGTACACGCAAAATAGACTCTAATATATTCAAAATAAACAAGTGTTTATTTCTATGAAAGAGGACATCATCCACCGGTGAGTAGATTTCCTATTGGTGAACATGAGTGTCATAGTTTTGGTCAGTCTTATTTGAATGTGAAAAGATGTAGCACACTTTGCTTTTACCAATATAGCTCAAAATTTAACTATTGTAAGTTGATGCAACCATGAGTCAAACACACACGAGAAAGGCGCTTTTTACGGTTCTTATAGCTCCGTCCTTTCCTCAGTTATGTAGGGGTCTGCAGTGGCCCCTTTGGAGGCGGAGCCAGAAGCCTCACTCGCATCTTTAGCCTGGAAAGCCAGCGAGGCCGAGTTGATGCAGTAGCGTTTTCCGGTGGGCTTTGGACCGTCATCAAACATGTGTCCAAGATGGGCTCCGCACTGTGTTAGCATGACGCCAAAAGCCAGAGAATAAAAAATCGGTTTTAAGACCAGTATTAAAAATGGCACCAAATGTAAAATGTTAACTTTGTAACCTAAGACGGGCAAATAGAATGAAAGTAGCTGGGGCCCCAACATTGAACCTTGTGGAACACCATAGGACAATGGTGCAATGCGGGACTCAATGCAACCCAGTCAAATCTGTTGTTACGTAGCACTATTAAAATGGCTGATTAAAAATAACCCAAATAACAATCCTAGGTTATTTAAACCAATTAGTCGGCAATTATTTTGAAATATGGATTTGAAATAAATCCCAAAAATATCCCAGCAATCGCATCAATATACTAACATAGTCGCAAAAAATATTGCCGATTTTATATCGTGTTGTTAGCGTACCTGGCCACATGTGGTCTCAACTCTGTGCATCCCATAGGAGAAATCATCCGACACAGCGATGGACTCCTGTTTCAAAAGGTCGAAAAAGGAAGGCCAACCTGCACGTGTGATAAATTGAGTAAGTCATTTCGCGGCCCTCCACGTGTGCATTTATGATCGCAGGGCTATTGAGGCATCTATTCAGGTTACTCTTACCTGATCCCGAGTCAAATTTGGTTTTTGAACTGAAAAAAATATATATAAACATCTTTATTAGTGATAAAAACAGCTACTGTGTTCTAGCTTGAGCTAACCTACACAGAGGAAAATCTCAATTCCATTTTTTTGCGTGAAAAAGACTTCTAGGCTAAAAATCAAAAATAAATAAAACAATACAGAGAAAGTAAAAAGACCATAAATATGACATATTATGCATCAACATTAAGTCGCGTGCAAAAAAAAACATCTTACCTGAACAATGGTTCCCCGCATACTACACACATGTAGGTTCCCTCTTCCTTATGGTACGTAAACTCTCCAGTGAAGGCACTGTGGAATTGGAAAGAAAGAGGCTCAAGTGAAAAAAATACAGTAATTCCTGTTTCTTGGGGAAATGGGGACTAGCACCACCCGCGATATGTGAAAAACATGCAAAGTAGGGACTTGATTGATCAAACAGTAAATACCCATGTGGGGCTAGCGCGTGCTAATGCACACACACCCCACACACTAAATGGAAAGCCAGATAAATACAGATACTTTTTTTAAAAATACATTTACAGTATACGGCATGTTTAATATTTTAGTCAAATATAAATGTGATCCATTTTGGTAATTTGGAACAAAGAAAAAAAATGTTGGATGTCATTTGTTGTTGTTTGAGGGCTAGCTTGTTCAATATGCTAACAAAATAGTTCCATGCACACATTGTAAACTGAGGAACAAATAATGCTAAAAGAGGTTACTGGTGGAACAAAGGACACCCTATTTTTTGTGGGGAGTTTTTCAAGGGCCACACCTCTCTGTTCCACGTTCCTGGGTCACATGATACTGCTTGGGCGTGAGACGTTTCTTCATCTCCTCCTGAGAGAAGGTCACCGGCCATGTTTTCTTAGTTCGAGCAGCTCCTACGGGAAAGATTGATGATATTAAACGTGGTCGCAATTAGAATTAAAGCAGCAAGATTATTCTTAAGGAAGGACAGGAAGGATTTTTCTTCTTCTCTGGATTATTTTCCAAAACTTTATTTTCATCTTCATCCTTTAAAAAAAATCCCTTGAAAATTAGGTGTATAAACTCGTCAAACAAAATCAAACTCATCTAGTGCGTGCAAGCTGCAAGGTAGCCAAGCAGTGAACCATTTGGTGTGTATTGTTAATGCCCAGATGCTACGCGTGTGACACAAAACAGCCATGAAACAAAAGCGTTAGCATACATCGTTGTTAATTTATAATGCAGTATGTTCCCACCCATCAGGTCAATTATCGACTCTATCTTGCAGTAATTGGATGTGTAGCATATGTGCTAACGATACTCTATCTGCACTGTGAGTAGTTTTACTTTCAATGTTCTTAATTTCTGTTTTCATGTCAGCGTTGAATAGAACGACGGTGCCGGAAGTTGAAAAATAACCTTATTTTTCTTCTTTGGCCCACAAAGCAGTTAAGCGAAACAACAGCGCCTCTTCTGGCTACAGCCTAGCAGCGCACTCCCATTTGGACTCCATTCTTTCAAGGTATCACAAGATGTTCAAATGCTAAACACTTTGTCGCTATTTTGATGTCCATTCTTGCGCTTCCATTTTGAGACTCAAACAGGAGTGAATGAAACACCAGCAAGTAAATCGGAGCAAGATGGAAGATTTGGGAATTCCATTGGGACCATTTTTGTTTCTGCTCGTAAAAATTGAGGTCCGACACTTTTAATCAGAAATATGTCATTGCGTCATGGTTGTTGCTTTGATGTAAATTAAGAAAACCAGTGAAAGCAGCGCTTCAGTGTGAACACAAAACACACAAGAACGAGAACTGTTAAAACATGCTAACACGCCAGCCAAAAGTTATGAAGGCCTTTGTTTTTTTGTTTTACAAGAGGCAAAGCACAGCAGGCACACAGCACCCAAGTCAGTGGACCTGAGGGAAGACTGCAGGACCTCAGAGTCACAGGCTGACTCTTGCTTATTAGATGGAGAAGATTGAAGCCCGACATGGCTGCTGAAGGAGAAGACACTCCAGTCACCACTAGAATCAAAACAACCTCCTCAGCGGGGCTTCGCAACAAGGCCTGAGCTGGATGAAGAGGAGCAGACACAAGGAAAGATAACACCATGTAAGAGGTCACGTAGCGGGGGTGGGTTGTTTGGGATTCTTGGGTCATGCGACACATGGAAAGCAAATGGTTACGACTCGGGACTGACACCTAGAAAGGAAGTGCAATGTGAGCGGATGATGCCTTGATGCCCGAGATTTCATCGAAGTAACATGGGTGTCAAGATGACAAATCAGATGTGTTTAGGTCATGAACCAACCCTGTGCCGACTTCTTTTCTGACTACAAAGCAATCATTTTGTTCAGCTCTGGCACAAAATGGCAGCAGACGAACATTACAAGCCAACAAGAACCACGAGAGCGATACCAAGCTAAAAATACAAGACGGCTGAAGCATGAAAGTCATTGAATCGAGTGATTGACTGCCACGTTAGCTTCCCATGCTAGCTGCTAACTTGCGCAAGTTAGCTGCTATATTTGTTGCTGTGTTTGAAAAGTTTTAATGTCTTCATATTAAAGTCTGTATTTGTGCATGAAACGCGACGTCAACATTTCCTTACAGTAAATAAAGTTTTGGTGATGGGAAAATGAAGCTTCATGAAGCACTTGTGATATTTTTTGACTACTCCAGATGGTGGTCTTGGTTTAAATATGAAGGTTTGTGCAAAGAAAATGTCTTAAAAATCCACTGCATCTTTAGACCAAGACTGCCATCTAGAGGTGTCAAAAAGTGCTTCGTGAAGCTTCATTTGCTCATCACTAGTGACAGTTGAAGGTCCAATAACTATTTTTTTCCATGGATGGGAAATTTCATATGGGCGGTAGATTCGGACGAATATAAATTTGTGAGTGGGTGGAAAATGATTGGTAAAAAGACGAGGAAAGAGAAATCGGACCAGTTATCGTAATTTGACTAAAGCTCAAGAAAAAGCACTCTACCTAGCAGAATGGCGGACACTGCAGGGCGACAGACTGAGCCGCTGCCTTGCCCAGCGAGACGGGGCAAGGGCAGGAAAAGTCTGAGCAGGGCGGCCATGAGATAGTCACACTACAGAAAGACAGAAAGTAAACTATTAAATTATTTGTCCAAATATTGACACTACAATTTTTGGGGTGAGATTCTGACTTGAGAACACTAGCATGACGTGACAATCATGTTTCAAATAAATTTGATCTTTAGTGACAGTCAATCCGACTGATACAATTTTGTTATAAGTCACTCATAACACATGCATGGCTGTTCAGATTTTATTTATTTTTTAAGAAAAAAATGGAGATGCAAGCAACATAAATTATGCATAGGGGATTTCCAAACAGAGGTGTGGACGACATGATTATTAATAGTTCAGTAGACATGAATTGAAGGCAGAGGTGTAGCATCACACATTTTTTTATTGTGAAGATTTTTTTCCCTGAAAAAAAATCCGCGATGCATCAAAACCGCGATAGTCCAACCGCGAAGTAGCAAGGGATGACTATACATATAATGAGTGATGTAATACGCTCTTTTTTCCTATGAAGTACGACTATTTAAATTGTATTAATGTCAGCCTGTGTATGAATATGTATTTAACGTTCATATGTAAAATGAGCGTTAGGTCACGGGTAACACTAAACTGTTCTTTGAGTCGAGTGGTCCAATTACACAAATGGAGTCCGCGACAGTGCGCCATGTTAAAACGCAGAGACATTTTGCGTGTATCAGTTCAACTCCTCTCGTCGCCCCATCATCCACCACTTCAATAACAAATTAACTCCTGGCAAACATGCCATTTTATGTTGTTTTGGTGACAAAAGCAATCGCTCGTTTCTGTGTTTACGACATTGTTATTGACGTACCTGCAACCTCGTTTGCAGCCTGAAATGCAAGTCATCGTTTCGCAAAGCTGCGTTTGTCAACAATTGCATTCGTAAACATCAGCTACAAAATAAGGAGACATACCGGTGGGGAGCAAGAGCAGGAACGCGACGTAAAGAAAAAAAGTGGTGACGAACACTAAGTGACAGACTGCGGGTGGCTGTCTGAAACATGAACCGCGGATTGGACATCCACAAGCGGACAAGCTTGGCAACACGTCCCGCGACACACACCAGCTATGCAACAGTGGAGCTACGATTGCAGGACGTGTCCATTTATGGTCCAGAGACGTCCGTCTTTGTCCAGAAACTTTATTTACAATCGAGTCTGTATGCAAAATACGTGTCAAAGGTATTAAAATGTGCAGTACATCGAGATTTGACTTTGCTTTATATCTCTATGGAATCGTTATTTGTCTATTTACCACCCTATTGGGGTGAACAATAATGTACATTTAAATTTAATATGCATACGTAAGAATGAAAAGTATGTGAAAAGTATCAGTCCAGCTGACGTATACATTTTCAATAAAGTTTTCACGAAAAAAAATATTTGCAGTGTTCTATGACGTCATCACTCCGCGTCCTTCCACACCCGTCTTCGGTTGATAATCAGCTGTTTTCTGGACAAACGACGACACAACGAGCGTTTTCAACGATGAGCAGTGAAAAATACCCAAGGTCTTCGATTGAAGATGACTTTAATTATGGCACAAATGTTGCTACAGCCAGCGTCCAGATACGAATGGGTAGGTAAAGTAGCATTTATTTTGACGTATCACGAAAAGATAACTGCGAGCTAGCAAAGGCGTATGCAGCATTTCTCGCTTTTGTTGATACTAATCCCATGACTGTATTGATGTAAAACAAGACAAATGTTGTTGTGGTTCTCTTGCATGTATACTCCATGTAAATATGCTTATTTTCACTTCAATGGCTGTCTTAGATTTGCTGGCGCAGTCTTGCTATTCTGGTTTTGTGGGTGGAACTTTAATTGCACGTTGGAAACAAAATGTGAAAACGTGTTTTTCCTTATTGTAACTCTTTTCTTCCAGATTTTCTGCGGAAGGTGTACACCCTCCTGAGCTTGCAGATCATTTTAACGACGGGAACGTCTGCCCTATTTATGTTCTGTCAACCCATCAAGGACTTGGTTCATGCCAGGTGAGGACAACAAGGTAGTTGGGTTTGAATGTACGTATATGCCTAAACAAATTGTGTGCACACCAATCATTGAGTTACTATATGGAAAGTTAGCGACAAATGTCCTAAAAATAAGGATGGAACTTTGAGAAGTCATAACAAATGAAAGGATGACCATAGATGTTGTCTGGATCAGCTTTATTTGTGGCTCTAGGACATTTTATCTTGTTTTTCTAATTTTTTTAAACTTTTACCAACTGTCTTTTGCAGCCCTGCCATTGTTTTGGGTTCCGCTCTGGGCTCTCTTGTCCTGCTTCTGGCCTTGGCCGTGTACAGACATAAGCATCCCGTCAACCTCTACCTGCTGCTTGTATTCGTAAGTGATTTTTACTGCTTCGTCGTTTGTCATCTGAGGGTTTTTCATGACTTTTGTGTCATTCGCAGACTCTGTGCGAGGCGATTTCGGTGGCCACTGCTTGTAAGTAGAAATGAAGACAATTTTAATTTGATTTAATCAAACTGCGTGTGCCTCAATTTAGAAGCTTTAGATGCAAAGTGGTAGAGGAACAAAAATAAATAAATACTTGTGATAACAAAGCTGCGCTTCTTGAACAGTGACCTTCTATGAATACTCCACCGTGCTCCAAGCCTTGTTCCTGACCTGCGCCGTATTTGCCGGATTGACCGCCTACACCTTCCAGTCCAAGAGAGATTTCACCAAACTGGGAGCAGCGTAAGTTTGCTGAAAAGGGGACAAAATGTGCATGAAAGTTTACGGTTTACATTTACGATTTGCTCTGTATTGCAGCCTTTTTTCCGGCTTGTGGATCCTCTTGATTGCGAGCGTTATGAGAGTGAGTGGATCTATTTGACGTGGCATTTGGTCAATTGACTGTGTTATTGATTCTCTGGGAAAATGGAGGCTCTTCACAAAAAGAGGCTTACTTGATTTTATTTTTAGTTCCTTTAATTTTCTTGATACACGCTCACTATTGGTGTTCTTTGCAGGTGTTTTTCAACAGTGACAGCACAGAGCTCCTATTCGCCGGTGCCGGAGCGCTCATCTTTTGCGGTTTCATCATCTATGACACCCACCTGTTGATGAAGCAGCTCTCTCCCGAGGAGCATATTTTGGCCTCAATCAATCTCTACCTGGACATCATCAACCTCTTCCTTCATATTTTGCGTATCCTGGACTCGATGAAGAAGCATTAAAAAAAGCCAATGTCAGTTTTAAAGGTTTGAATTGGATTCATTCTCACCACAGATTGTGTTTGGATATATTATATATTGAAATGTATTGTCAAGGGATTTAAATACTGTTATCCTGTCATGTGTTGTAACGCATTGGGTGGAATGTCTTTATGGCGTGCCTGTTTTGAAATGTATTTAATTGCTCAAAATGTATTTTTAAAAATTGACTCTCTGTGTGCAATATTCAACATTTGATGCTTATGCAGGTTTGATCAGATTACATGTACACTGTTTGATACATGATGTGGGTTTAATGACGGCTCTTGTGTTCTGCTATTGTTGAAATCTAATTTCTCCCAGTGTGGGACTGATAAACAATGATCATTTATATATGTCAAACTAAACAAGCACTAATGTTGTCACCTTTCGTGTTACTCTACCTGCATGTCCAATTTCAGAACGCAAACAAAAAGGCATAATGATGCATTTGTTTTCAGAATTATTTGATGGAAATTTATTTCACAATTTAATCTTGTAAACATCGTGTTTTTCCCTTTGAAATTAATTTGTATTCATTCCGGAAATCAACGTCCTTACCTTTCCAAGATAGCGGCTGCGTTTGTCTTTTTGGTATCTCGCTTCTGTTTTAATAGTAATTATGTAACACATTTATTGCGCAGTGGGTGTGAATACAGAAACTTTAATTTGACAACGTGTGTGTTTTATTTCTAGTTTTTCAAACGCGTTAAATTCCGCCCGAGGCACGTAAACGTTAGTCACGTGTGCTCACGCAACCAATCCACATCTCATTTCTTCGCCAACAACCAATCAACGTCGCGTTTGTTCAGTAGTGTACATTTATATAATTTTGCATTTGTCGATTATCTTTAACCGTAGATGAATATTTACTTTGATTTATTAACTAACATTAACTCTTGCAAAAAAAATCAAAGAGAGTCGTATTAGTTCCATGTTTTGCGTGTTTTAACGTCTGCCGAAAGTTTTGGGCGTAATCCAATTAAAACACAGCAGCCTGTCACTTTGCGCTACGTCATTTCCGCCCCAAAGTCCTTTACCAGAGTTGGACCAAGATGGCGACAACGCAGTTAACGGACGAGCAGCTTTACTCCGAATTGAAACGCCTCGGTTTCACTCCGGGTCCGGTGACCGAAAGCACTCGGCCGGTGTATTTGAAGAAACTCAAAAAGCTTCGCGAAGAGCAGCTGCGAGGAGTCCGGACCGCTAATACCCGCAGCGGCGCGGCGGTCAACAGTGGCGGCGGCGTCAACACGGCGGGAGCCAGGCCAGCCAGCCACAACGTCACCCACCTGAGCTCCAGCAGGACACCGGGCCGGAAGTCGACCGTTCTCGGCTTCAGCTCGGACGAGTCCGACGCCGAAGCTCCATTGAGAAGAAGGGCTTTGATCCACAGCGACGGAGCGCCACGGAGGAGCCCCGCCGTGAAGATAAAGCTCGATAAAGAGAAAAGTCGACATGGAGCGGGGAGTCCACCGAACAGCAACAATTCGACGTCGCCTCCCGGGGGTAACCGACGACTCTCCTCGGGCTGGGGGCTCGGCGCTCGGTCGAATCTCGAAGCGGATGGAAGAATGGATGACGATGAATCCGAAGACGAGTTGGAAAGCGGCGAAGAGAAGTCCTCGCGATCTTTAAACGGCAGCAGAGCGTCACACCTCAACGCGAGCAAGCTAGCCGGGAATTACTCCGATTCCGACGAAGAGGAGGCGGAGGAGGGTTGGGGCCTCGGTGGGGACCGACGACCGGGTGGTCTGGAGCCCAGACGGGGCCACGCGAAGCCCACCGGCCCACCCGGGAGTCTCAACATGTTGAGCAGGCGCAAGGCGGGGGAAGACAGCGAAGACGCCAAGAGAACCTCAGAGAGGAAAAGCATCTACGTGTCCCTTTTGGATAACCACAGAGGAGAAACCGAGAAGAACCACGCCGATCGCTTCGGCGTCGGTCTCAGACCGCGATTTTCCAACTATGGCGGCCTTGCCAGCATCTACAGAGCCAACCACTCCAACCACAGCACCCCCAACCACTCGTACAGCCAGCCCCCGAAGGAGAAACACCCAGGCGCACCGGACGATGAGCTTTTCCAGCAATTCAAAAGGGACGAGGTGGCCACCTCGAGCAGTTTCAGTGCCCATTACCTGTCCATGTTTCTGCTCACGGCTGCTTGCCTCTTCTTCCTCGGACTGGGCCTCGTGTACCTCCGGATGTGGGGCACGGGGTCATCGGAGGTGGACGGAGTCAGTAAGTCTCGTCAAAATGTCATCTATGCACTACCACGTCTTGAAAGTGATTGAAAGCAAAGTAAAAACCGCATCAAATCAGGACAAGTCAAATGTCAATACATTTTCCAGTTTCTCAAGTCAACTTTTTAATTTATCTTTTGACCAAGTGTGACAAAACGGGGACGTTTCATGATGTAAATGGATTTGAAAGGCAACACCGTATTTTTTGTAATTTACTGGTATGAAAAATATACATGTTGGTAATTCAAATATAAGAATTTTATTTCAAGCGCCTTTCAAAGCTCTCAAGGAACCTATTACAGTTACAGACAAGGATCGGCTCGGAAGATGAAAGGAATGAAAGAAGTAGAAAAACAATACATAAGCTGCTGGAAAGGCAGCCCCTTTCGCGGCGCCAATTTGAAGTCAAAAGAACAAAAAATTTTAAAAGTACAATTATAAATGGAATACAATAAATAAAATACAATTTTATAGATAGAAACAAAATCAGCTGAAAGCTCTGTCCCCCACCGTGCTGAGACGGGCAGGGGGGCCACTCATATACCATATCCAAAAATTGATAACGATAATTACAAACAAATGTGACTTGCTTGATTAGCCGACAACCACAAATGTAGCGCTATTTTTTTGTGGGGGCAAAATTACCTAAATGACTTAAGTATCTGTGTCTGATATCGGCAGCTTCTTCAAGTACCCGATTTCTCAAAAAGTATGTTGCAAATTGTCTGAAATGGCTCTGGAAATTCCACTTGCCCCAGTCATTGCATTTAGCATGTTAGCATTCACTCGAGTAATCGCCGGTGCCTTTCGCTTGCTGCTACGTCTGCACAAATGCCACCAAACGGCTCTTGGCAAATCAAAAAAATGGCAGAAACACAGCTTGGGGGTGGGGTGCATTCGCATAAAAATGCAGCAGCAGTGCGGGGAGCTTTTATTATGGCTGACAGAGCGCGTCTGAGGTGGAGGGCGAGCAAAGTCACCATATCGTTGAATCGGGCTCAAGTTTTGGTGCAAAGCAGCACGACGTCATCCGACGTCGGCCATTGGCGACTTTAATTACGGCGTCTCTGAAAATTGACGACGGGTACTTTGCGAGTCATTTAGCCTTCGAGTCTCTCTTCGACATTTTGAATGGATTTCGACTTGCAACCATGTTTGACTTACGACCGTTTGGTCGGAGCGCAACTCGGTCGTAAGTCGGATGTTACCTGTACTTGCACATTGCGGTTGACGCGGCGTGCGTAGACACTGACTCACTTGATTCAACGACTGTCTCAAAATACGCTTCTTGTTGCAGAAGCGGCACATTTCCCCAAACCGCTTGAGCTTGTGTCTTCACTTCCAGGCGTATTTCTTTTCTCGATTTATGTATTCTTTCATTTATTTTTGACGGTATGCTTTGGATCTTCTCTCTTGCAGTCAAGCATCACCCCTTTGGCCGCGATTTCGACGCTATCCCCGTAAGCGCCCTTACACTATCCCGCCGTTTATTAAAACGTGTAGATAACACACAAGAAAATGAATATTTGTTTGTTGTTTCCATGTGATTTTGCAGGAGAGGAACCTCATCCTGAAGCTGCTGCTCAGTCTTCACGACCACCTGGCCCACGTTGCTGGTTGGTATCGTCGTTTAACTTTAAAACGTTGATTTCGTCGAAGGGGAGTGGCTTTCAAATTCCAACCAATTAGCACTATGTGACCATGGTGGCGTCCCACGGGGGTCCGTACTGTGACCACTGCCATTCGAGACTAACTGCTTCCTTTTGGTAGATTCTGAGTCATTCACTGCCATTCCCGAATTTATTTGACAATTGAAAATATGAGGTAGCGCGACATTCTCAAATTTCATTTATTAGCGCCTTTCAAAACTCTCAAGGTCACTTTACAGTTACTGGATAACTTTTTTTGTGGGTGAGCAGCGGCAGCCACACGCGCGAGCGTTCACTCAACCCGGAAGTAATTCAAATAGAGTCAAAGCTAGTTAGCTAGCTAATAGATAGCCAGCTAAATAGCTAATAGCTCGCAAGCCAGATCGGCAAAAATAAGATGATTATTACACTATTATTCTAAAGCGACCTTGAGAGTTTTGAAAGCGGCTTATAAATGAAATGTATTATTATTATTAATAGCCAAAATTAGCTTAAATGCTACACATACTGAGATTTCAGTGGGTGTGAAAGCCTCTTTTTTTCTTCTCTGCAGGCCAACACGACTGTGGAGATGCGCAATATCCAAACCGAAGTCTCTCGATCGACGAGGCTACGGCGTATTTGACGGTAGGCTCCTGTTCCAATCTAACCGGAATTCTGATTATTATGATGAATTTGTTTTGGTGGCCCGTCATGACCTTCATGCAATCTGTCACGTCTCCAGGCTCAAAATGAGAAATTCGAAGACTTGATGTTCATGTCGCTCGAATTGATCATCCAGACAGGCCAGGACGTCGGGATCAGGTAAGGCAAACCTGCCGCCATTTTCTCCCTGGCGTTGGTTTAATTGTCACGCCTTTTTTGTAGGCTGACCGGGAAATTAGCCGACGAGCCCATGATGGACGCGTCGGAGGTCGCTCTGCTGGAGTCCACCCACCCCAGGATGACCTTCACGTGTCGCTTCCGCCGGGCTTTCCTCACCGTCATCAGCAGAGTTTTCCTCTTGGCAGCCGGTAAGGACGCTCGGCCGTTTTATTTAATTTTTATAGTTTGGGACGTTCATGTGATGGATAATTTCCCCCCCCCCGGCGCAGCGATTGGCGGCGTGTGGGGTCTGATCTGCTACGTCAAGTATCGCTGGAGGACGCAAGAAGAGGAAACGAGACAAATGTATCACATGGTGGAGAGGATCATCGGTAAGGAGGCTAACTTTGAAGAAAATGAGCACACGTTTATGATTTTCATTCTACTTTTTTCCTCCCTTTTTTGCTCAGATGTCCTAAGAAGCCATAACGACGCCTGTCAGGAGAACCAAGATCTGCAGCCCTACATGCCCATCCCGCACGTCCGAGACTCGCTGGTTCAGCCTCAGGAACGGTCAGTGATCACCTCGTATACCTTCGGCGGCCATTTTGAAAGTCATAAGCGCTGTTGTTTTGAACAAAAAGTGCCAAAAGGGAGTCATTTGTTAGCTTCTATTAATAAATACATACAGAAATAAATAAATACATACATGAATAAATACAAATAAATACAAAAATAAATACAGCCATACATAAATAAAGAAATACAAAAATAAGTAAGTAAATACATAAATGCATAAATTTATAAATGCATAAATCTATAAATGCATAAATAAATACATAAATACACGAATAAATCCACAAATAAAATGCATTTGTTGGCATCGCAGGAAGAAAATGCAGGCCATCTGGGAGCGCGCCGTCAAATTTCTATCTGCCAACGAATCCCGCATTCGAACGGAGAGCCAGCAAATCGGGGGATCCGACTTCCTGGTCTGGCGGTGGATCCAGCCGTCGCTCACTTGCGACAAGAGCTCCTCCGTCCCTTCCAAAGTTTGGCAGGGCAAAGGTACTGCACCCCCCACCACCACCACCTCGAAAAGGAAAGCAAAAATGGCCGCCGTGCCTCCTTTGCATTTGTCTCATTTTGGAATCCTCAGCGTTCCCTCTGGACCGCCGGAATTCTCCGCCAAATAGCCTGACGCCGTGTCTGAAGATCAGGAACATGTTTGACCCCGTCATGTGAGTGCCTTGCTTGTTTTTTTTATTGGCAAACTACCCCTCCCCTTTTGCTAATAAATGATTTGTTTTGAAGGGAGGTCGGGGAGAACTGGGATCTGGCCATCCAAGAGGCCATCTTGGAAAAGTGCAGCGACAACAACGGCATCGTCCACATCACCGTGGACAAAAACTCTCGAGAGGTATTCGCACCTGACGCCCCCTGACCTCTCACTTGACCCCTGGTGATCTCATCACCACCCCTTTTGCGGCCATTTTTGCCAACAGGGCTGCGTTTACGTGAAATGCCTCTCGGCCGAGCACTCGGGAAAAGCCTTCAAGGCACTGCATGGCTCTTGGTTTGACGGTAGGTGACCAATTCGGAACCCCCCCCCCAAAAAAAAAACATCAATCTAAAAAACATAATAATATAAAAAAAACATATTTGGCGTGTGTTTATATTTTGCGGCGACAGGCAAGCTAGTGACAGTGAAATACTTGCGTTTGGACCGCTACCACCAGCGCTTCCCGCAGGCCCAGGCTTGCGTCTCGCCACTGAAGGCCTCCAGCCTCCACGCCAACGCGCACAACTCCTCAGGCTTTTCATGAGAGCAACATTCGATCCGCCATCTTGCTCATTTCTTTTTTCTATCTTCCTTATTTTCCAAGAGGCTATCCCACTTTTTCCACCGCGTCGTTTTCCCCCCCACGATGATTTCCTCTCGTTCTTTTCCGTCGAACCGCGTCGTCGACGCGAGGGAGGGCATAAAAGAGGACATCCTGTAAATAAACACAACGGGAATGAAGGCGCGCGCTTCATAAAATCATTTGAATTGCATTAAGAAGTAAACTACAAGCCCCGCCCTCTTTCGCACCGAGATATATATATATATATATATATATATATATATATATATATATATATATATATATATATATATATATATATATATATATATATATATATATATATATATATATATATAGTTTTAATTCTCATCCAATTTAACTCGCAGTGCTCCCGAATGAGGGAGTGTCGTCTTGTACATTTGCCCCAAAGCTATTTTTTTGTAATCCTAATATTATGTCCTCATTTTTTTGTATTGTTTACCTCTGTCAAGTCTGGCTCTTTTTTGCTTATAAATAAAGTTTTTTTTTTTTTTTTTTTAAACACGTCCATCCTCTCCCATTCCCCCTTTTTCAAATGAAACGATGTCAGCGTGACCTTTGGAGCATTCTCAATGTATTGATAGTTTGTCATTTGTAATATTTTGATGAAGAGACCTCCCTTTTTTTTTGGTAGCGCCTCTTATCAACACGACCTAATTGATGTTTGTAAATCGAAAGTCGCATCCAGTATTTTGCATTGTACCAATGGTACGCTGTTCACCAACCTGCTACAAAATACAGTTTGCAGCAGAAATCCCGACCGTGCCTTAAATGTGTGCTGTTGTTTTCTTTTATTTTTCTGTTTTTTTATTTTATTTTATTTAGATGGGCCCTGCATCACCGTGGAGGTATGAAAATGTTGAAACCGGTTTAAAGAGGTGAGGAAAGTTGTTTTGATATTTTGCTATTTTTTTAAGCAGTTATCTCTCATTTCTTCAACCAAAATGCTCCTCTATTTATTATTTTTCAAAATCAGCCAAGGTCATGTACTATTTAAAATTGTGTCATAGCTTCCCTCTCTCCCCATTAAGGATTGACCTTACGTCCGCCGCCAGACAATTTTCAGGATGTATATCACAAAATAAAGAACACTTTCAGTAATAAGGTCATTGTTTTAGCACATTTTTTCAAATACTGTATGGTATTTTTTGATTTACTTTACCTACAAATACCCCCAAGTAAACATGCAATCCAATATTTTTCCTATATTACGATAAATGCATATTTGAAAACTGTCATACTTTAAAAATGATAGATACATAAAATCGCTTTGTGACCAATAGAGGGCGCTGCTGTCCGCAAAACGATTCAATTCCCAATATTGAAGCATTGTATTCTATGGGAATGCCTAAAATGCATATGATACTTAAACTATTACGCCTTAATCTATTTTAAAAATCCGTCCGATTTTTTATGCACCTTATCAGGTGTCTGGCCATTTAAATTTGGCCCACGTACGGAATGTAATTTACAACTTTCTGTGACGTCATATAAAAGCGTCAATGCACAGAGCTTCAGAACTGCGCACAAGATATCCCAACCTGAGCCGTATTTATTTTCCCACAAGCATGAAATGTTTTTTTTTTTTTTGTTTCCTAAAATATCGCTTATAGTGGAATGTGGGTAAAAGATCCAAAATATTACAGTTTGTGTAAAAAAATGTTTTTTTTAAAAGACAAAAGCACCCACACCGGAAGTGCGTGTGGTGACGCCTGACTTGCTAACCGGAAATAAATGACAATGAGTGAAATGATTGGCTGGGAACCCGGGATGGGTGGGCTCAAATTTGATATATCAAGAACTGCTTACAGTCCCTTTTACTTTCGATTTCCATGAAGATCTATTCCACGACATTTGTCATCGTTTAATCCGATGAATCTACGTCCACGTTGTTCTCCAATATGCAATATTTAGCAATCTGTGCTATTTTGTCTGCTGTTTACTGGAAAGTGGACACCAAGTTGCGTAAGTGTCAGATTCAACGTGATTTGAAGTGTTGTTGTTGTTTTAGACCGAACAGTCCAAAAACAAAATGCTCCGAGTTGTGTAAAAAGGCTAATTTTGCAGTTATGAATGTCATTTAAAACAAAACGTGAAATGGGTTAAGTTTTGATTTCATGCAAATTCAGACCGGAAGTGGCTCATCGCAGGTGTCATACAGTACAAACTAATCTATATTTTACTCAAATACGCATGAATGTATTTTTCAGGAAACGTTTTACTTTTAAACGTTACTCTTTTTTTTTTTTTTTTTTTTTTTACTTCTTCCTTTAAACAGGCTCACGAAAAAGGTAACTGAAAAGCCATACACATCAGCAATGAATATAGTACTTTTGCTACATCTGCAAAGCAGTCACTGTTTACAGTGCATATTAAAGCACTGGTCAGACCTTTAGCAATGTTTCCCCCCTCCGCGAGGGGGCAGCAAATACCCTTTTGTCCATGTTAGGGCTATCTATCTAGCTAGCTATTTGCTATCTATTAGCTATCTATCTGACTGGCTGGCTATCTCACTGGCTAGCTATTAGCTAGCTAGCTTTCTATCTGATTCTGAAGTGAATGTGTTCGTCTCTGATCTAGAATCGCCAATGGTGCAAGTATACAGCCACCTGCCGGCAGCGTTTGGCGAGCCGAACACGTTGATCTGCCGTGCGAGTCAGTTCCACCCTCCTGACATCACCATCCAGTTGCTCAAGAACGGACAGGAAATGGTCGATGCCGTCGAGACTGACTTGAGCTTCGGAAAGAATTGGCATTTTGAGCTAACCAAGTATGTTTCTTTCACACCCATGAGGGGTGACAAATACATTTGCCGGGTCACTCATTCGTCGGATCCTGCCAAGAATATTGGATGGGGTGAGTTCAATTGATCAGCTGGGGAATTGTATTTTTTCTTTTTTTCATTGAAATCGCTAAAGGCGAATTCACTTGTCATTCTGGTGAACATTTTATCTTTTTCTTACAGATCCCAATATGTGAGCAGAGGCAAGTGATTTCATTCTGTCACGAGCCAGGCAAAATCGTTCATTAGACACCATGACACATCTTGTGCTACAAGCATTTCACAGGACATTTTCAATCAATTTAATACACTAATAAATTAAATCGGATCACAAAAGTCTAAATCAGTCACATATGGGCCTTGTCGCTCCCAAGGAAATGATGACAAGAATTAATGTTGAATGTTCTGTTTGTTGTCCTGCATTTCATTTTCGGGAACAGTGAGGTTTGTACGGTATTATAATTTTTAATAATTCACTGGTTTGTATTTAATTTGTGATGAAAACATAAACAAGAACGAAATTTGAATCTACATATTGTTTTGTTTTTTTTGTCATCCGCAATAGTTAATCTAATAAAAACGATTAATCTATGTACCAGTAGAAAGTAACGGTTTTTTAAAAAAAATGTAAAGATTAAAAGCCATTACAAAAATATAATATGAAGGTTACTTAACGATCAAGTCCATTCATGCATTTGTCCAAAAGAGGGCAGCCAAACCACAAATGCTTCGACGTTTTTAAATCAAAATAAGCTTAAAAAAAGTAAGATACAACAAGAAACAGTCAAATAGTAAGTAAATTACATCTTTTATACACAAAACAATAACATTAAAATGTCTTATAAAGGGAACTATCCGTGATGGGAAAGCCTCCTGCGATTGCAGTTGCTGTCAAAAAGTTAGCGCGAGTCAGTTAAGTACGGCACCGGAAGTGGTGTGATTGGATTTCAAAATACGAGCAGGACAGGAATTTCGTGGTTATTGTGCCTTAATATTGCTTACTTAACAAATTGGTAAATGCGCCTTCCGTGTCCATTTTTTTGTGTACGCAGCAGTAGTTGTAAATTATATTTTTTAATCAAATGCAGGACTGTGCGATAGCGATATTTTGACACACGAATTGTTATGGTGGACAGAATCGGGCGTGAAAAAATATACCAACGAGAAGTGGAAAATAAATGAATAAATAAACAATAGGTGACATCAGCAACAACTGTTTCCGAGATGTTACTAACATGCTTGAAAAGAGAGACATATTTTCTATCCCATTAGGATATTTTAGAAGAAAGGAAAAGGAAACGATATGCAGTGCTTTAGTCAATCAACACAAAGCGTAAACGGGTAAAATTGAGCTCTTAACATAATGAGGGTTGCGTTGACAGGCAATCAACTCCACCCGGTGGTGCAACGTGACATCTGCTCACTACTCGCATGAGTCCAAATGCAGGTCGGCGTCTCTTCTGCAAGTCCTCCGAAGCTGCAAGCTCCACATTTTGGCCTGGTTGCCATTTCAATCTGATCGGACAGAAAAAGAAAACAAAAATGGTAAGTCGCGCTATTTTGTCTGTTAGTTTGTATTCTGGCGTCGCTTATCACATACACTCCATTTGTCCGAGCTTTCTCTACACACCTAAATTCTCAACATAAACAAATTCCCGATTAAATGGAAAAGTGTTTAAAAATGTTAAAAATAACCTACCGGGGATTTGACTTGTTGACACCGGAAATACTTGCCCATAAAGTGGATGTGATGACCTCTGCTTCTTCTTCTACAACTATTCTTCGTCATTTTTTTTTTGGTGCGTTGGATCGCAACTGCGCTTACCGCCCTCTACCGACCAGGAAGCTACAACGCTATCCGGCGAGCAACATTAAAACGCCAATGGGTCGGATCATGATTTAAAAAATACGTAAACATATAAAATAGCGAATAAAACGTCCAGCCAAAACAACGGCGTTAAAATAATAGACCAACTCTGGCACTGATAACAGCCTAAAAATCCAAGGAATAAATAACAAATAATGGATGAATAAATAAATAAATACCGTATTGTTGGACAGATTTATCCACTTAAAAAGTAACAATTGTGGATTAATCCACAATGCCCCATTGCATAAGGCCTCCCCATTTACTGCATTGCGCGTTGGTGTTTGTATGCAGTCGCAATACCACTTTTCTTGGAATCTAACGTTTACGTATTCAAATATCCACGGTGACTTTGAACACATCTTTGGACTGCTGGACGGACGTCATCGTGATGTCAAGTTCAGGTTGTTATGAAGCGGGACGAACCAATCAGGTGACATCATGACAATATCATATTTTGAATGTGACCGATGCACATGCAGAACTGGGTGACAAAAGTCAGTACTCTCACAGCGTTCTAGCTAAATAATAAGAAAAAAACCCACAATAAAACCCGTATAAACATGCACATTTTAAGAAGCAATATTGCAAATGCTAATTCAGTAGGTTCTGGGTCGGTCGCGTTGATATGGCAACACAGAAGCTGAAACATGGACACAAAAAATACACCACTTGCATGTACTCATGGCAGCAGTGTAGCAAAAAGAATGTTATGCTTTTTGAGAAAAAAAAACACAAGACATTCGAACAATTACATGGAACAAATTTAGAATTGATGTTTTAAACATAAGTCAGTACTTCAGACAGACTTCTCCATTCCAGATGTCAATTATTTCTGTGTGCTTTACTAACAAAGAGTTAGCATGCTTTAGCTATCTAGCTAGGTATCTGTTGGCTAATGATTGGCCAGCCAGCTAGCTTTCTATCTATTTGAGTTACTTCCAGGTTGAGTGAACGCTGGTGCGTACGGCTGCCAATGCTCACTCACAGAAAAACTTATCCTGTGACTGTAAAGTGACCTTGAGAGTTTTGAAAGGCGCTTAGAAATGAAATATCGTATTATTTTATTGGCTATTTATTAGCTATCCATTAGCTAGCTGGCTAGATATTAGCTGTTAGCTGGCTTGCTGTTAGCTGTCTAGCTGTTTGCGATGTCGCTATCTATTAACCATGTACATGTATTAGCTATCCATTAATTAGCTATTAGCTCTTAGCCGGATGCCTGTATAGCTGTTGGCTATTAGCTGTCTAGCTGTGAGGTGGCTCGCTGTTGGCGATATCGCTATCTATTAACCATGTACATGTATTAGCTATCCATTAGCTGGCTGTCTAGCTATTAGCTGGCTGTCTAGCTATTAGCTGGCTGGCTAGCTTTCTATCTATTATGAGTTATTCGGGGTTGAGTGAACGCTGGCGCGTGTGGCTGCCGCTGCTCACCCACAGAAAAACTTATGTTGTGACTGTAAAGTGACCTTGACAGTTTTGAAAGGTGCTTATAAATGAAATATATTCTTATTATTTAGATCTCAATGGATAATTTGTGGTTTCCATTTGCCAATTTTCCAATCCGGTGTGGAAAAATGGGTTGTGGCCTTTTTGCCTTTTCAATCTGCACGTACGCAGTGCTGTAAAATGTGTACGTGGGTGTGCAGGTAGTCACATTTATCTTTTGTGTTCCCAAAGTGAGCAGATTTCCACTGGTGCACTCGCTTAACCCTCAGGCACCGAATATTTCCTCATCAAATCACAAAGGAGCTACTGTAGAAGGGTGAAGTCATATTTTTTTTTCATGTGGTCATCTTTAAAAAAAGCCAAAGTCAACTACGAGGCTATTTTGTGTTTAAAGTCAGGGTACACCCTGAACTGGTCACAAGCTGGAATAGGAATTCATTATCCCAACTACTAAAATATAATTTGTGAAAATATTTATTGGATTGGATGTACCTTTATTTGTCTCACAGTGGAGAAATGTATATTTCCCAGCAGCAAAGTTATGAAAGGAAGAGGAAAGGAAGGAAAGAAGTAGAAAAACAAAATACAGGAGCTGCTGGAAAGGCAGCCACTCTCGCGGCACCATCTTGAATAAAAAAAAAAACACAAAAAACTGAATAACAAATAACATGACAACACAAAGACAGATAGGGTCATTTATTAGCTATCTATTAGCGACATAGCTATCTAACTGGCTAGCTATCTATTAGCTATGTTCTTGAGTTTTGAAACGCGCTTATAAATGTATTATTATTATTATTATTATTAGCTAGCTTTCTATCTATTTGAGTTACTTCCGGGTTGAGTGAACGCTGGCGCGTATGGCTGCCGCTGCTCACCCACAGAAAAACTTATCCCGTGACTGTAAAGTGACCTTGAGAGTTTGGAAAGGCACTTGTAAATCAAATGTATTATTATTCATTCTTCAGCACTTGCCGTACCCTCTTTGTCACACGAAGCAGTTCTATATCAAAGCGTCCTTTTTAGCAGTGGATCAGGAACGTCATGTTGGAACGTGCACGTCTATTACAAGCTAAATGTTGTCTATTACAAGCAAACATGCAGCCGTAGCATCCAGTGACGAAAAGGGATGCTCTTTTTTAAAATGCGTTTCGCTTTAATATGTGAATTATTTTTTCTATTTTATATTCCAATAAGTACCTGTCTCTGGCAAAAAAATGATATAAACACATTGTGAAATGAATTTTATTAGCATCATATTTGAAAAATATGAATGTCTATTTAAATTGCCTTTTACTTTTAGCATGCTTATGCTAATACACTTACGCTATGATTTGTTGTTCGCTTGCTCGTAAATGCGCTAACCTACAGCCAAATTGCCGACCTTATTCCATCTATTTTATGATATATTTATTTATTACAGTCCTCCATATCCTCCCCCTTCATACTCAATTATAAATCACAAGTTAGTATATATCTATATCCGAATACAAGTGTATAAGTATTTGCATGAATCTTTGCGCCAAAGTACAGTACATCCGCATTCTCATGGGGATTTTTACAAAACATCTGTTGTGTAATAGACTGAATGAGCCGACCCAAATTTTTTTGGCACTCAACTCCTATTCAAGAAATGTTTGGATGTTTACACCACACGTCACCGTGGGAACCTTTTTTTAATTTGCAACGTTTAGAATAGATAAAAGGGGCAACGAATAACATGAAGAAAGAAACAAGTGAATATATTGCACATTTTGCTTTTTTTTTTTGTTTGTTTTGTGCCCAAAAAGGTCACGAGTGTACAAACGGGGACGGACAACAAGATTCAACTCGTGCAAAAAAATTGTCAATTGCGCTTCATAATTGAACTATGCCGCCGCTATCACCTTCATGCTAACATACCAATTACCACGGTAGCCTGCGCGGAATATGTAAACCATAAAAATTAGCAATCATTAGTGAACATGTAGTGCGGCCTTTTTAAGATATTTTTAGTTGCATTTTAATTTGATCGATGTAACATGCTATTGCTAATGCGCACATGCTAACATATGACTTAAAATACTATGAAAAGAAAGCAATTTAGCAACCGTAGCGAAGTTTATATTAACACTGGCGTGGCCATTTTAATTAGATTTGTTAGCACGCACATGCTAACATACTAGCTACCCCTTGGCCTGGAAATACTTTGAAAAGACACCCATTTAGCAACCATAGCTATCTATATGCTATCTATTAGCCATCTAGCTAGCTAGTTATCCATTAGTTATCTATTAGACAGCTAGCTAACTTTCTATATACAGTATTTGAGTTATTATTATTAGTTAGCTGGCTGGCTGTGAGCTGGCTAGCTGTTGGTGATGTCGCTATCTAATTAACCATGTACATGTATTAGCTAGCTATCGTTCTATCTACTTGAGTTACTTCTTATAAATCAAATGTATTGTTGTTATTATTATTTATATTAAAATGTGGTTTACTTGAAGTCAACGATCAGCCCTCAGTTTCCAGCGCAGGACTAGATAAGTGGTGACCCTGATGACGGTGAAAAAAATAGCCAGGACGAGAAAATCCACATAGAGAATAGCATCCTCAACATCTACCAATCGTAGGACTTCTGTCGGGTCACTGAAGGTACACGGCAGGTTGGTCTGCTTGCACTCCAGCGCCGTACGGTTCATCCCATAAATGGAGAGGATCACTCCCTCAAAACCGTACCTGAAAGCGACCATTCACATCATTTTGGATCAGATTTTTCGTTTAAAGGACAACCGACACCCGATTGCCAAAATTAGAAGGAAAACGACCTAAATAACGCGATGGTGGCCAATTGCGGTAACACGCATAAAGAGGGTGTAAGTTGACACAAATTCCCAGCGGACAAATCAGCCCATTTACAACGGAGCTTGGGCGCCATCTTGTGTATTTTCTGGGCGCTACATTTGAGTTCCAGACGGCTTGGATTGATATGGAAGGACTTCTTTAATCGATTGCAAACATTTATGCTTTCCTCTTCACAACTATTTGAATCATATTCATAACTGGATGAGTAACAAGAAAGCATCTTGTCCGAATATGAATTCTCTGAAGCCATTGTTTGAATTCTGGAGCAAAGCAGTGTGTGAAGGAGTATCCTGGCGTGACGTCACGAACAAGGGGGCGGGACTTTCTGAATTGCCCCAGTTCCGAGCTCATTTTGAGGCAGTTTTGGGACACTTGAAGTCATTGTTATTGGTGTTTTGCATTTGACTAAAATTATCAGCCTGCGTGTTTTGAGTATTTTAGATGCTAGAAAACGTTTTTCTGATGTCAGTTAGGAAGCAAAAAAATGGTGTCGGTTGTCATTTAATTGATATACCTGACGTAGGAGACGTAAGAAGTCCACTGCAGGTAATATGGAATGGTGCGGAAATTCACAAAGAACCCCGAGAAGAGGATGATCGGTATAGCCGTGATGGGTCCGACAAAAGTGGCGACCTGCGGGGTATTATTCCGATACATGGGTGAAGATTTTGGGAGGGGGGTCCTCATTTAAAATAAAACCTACCTGCGGCGATGGCGCCGCCGCCCCAATGAGCAGCCCGAGGGACTGTGCAACCAGGGCAACGGATGTGCACAGCGCCAGGAAAAGGATAAAACGAGTGGCTTCTGCAGGCTGACCAGTCATCCAGTACGCGATACTGCAGTACAGGATTGGACAGATCATCTGGAAAAAAAATCCACAATGGCGATAAAGCACTGGTCAGACCTCTGGCAATGTTTTTTCCTTTCATGAGGGGGCGGCATTGCCTTTTGTCCATGTTAGCGCTTTGCTAAAGCACTACATAAATCAATATAATAATAACACATTTCATTTATAAACGCCTTTCAAAACTCTCAAGGTCACTTTAGTCACCGGATACGCTTTTCTGTGGGTGAGCAGCGGCAGCCACATGCGCCAGCATTCACTCAAACCGGAAGTAACTCAAATAGATAGCAAGCTAGCTATCTAGCCAATTGATAGCCAACAGACACCTCGCTAGATAGCCAGCCAGCTAGTGAATAGCTAGCTCGCCAGCCAGATAGCTAGCTACCCAGCCAGAAGTAATAGATAGCAAAGAGCTAGCAAATGATTATAATAATACTAATAATAATCCATTTCATTTATAAGCGGCTTTCAAAACTTTCAAGGTCACTTTAAAGTCACCGGATACGTTTTTCTGTGGGTGAGCAGCAGCAGCCACATGCGCCCGGAAGTAACTCGGATAGAATTTTAGCTAGCTAGCTAATAGATAACTCATAGATAGTTAGCTAGATAGTTGAATAACTCAAATAGGTAGAAAGTTAGCTAGCTAGCTAATAGATAACCAATAGATAGCTAGCTAGATGGCTAGCCAGCATGATTGCATTTTATACAACCGCCCCCATTTCAAGCTCAGAAAACTCCATATAACTTTTTAAAGTTTTTTTTTCTGATGGAATTGAATGTTAGCTTACCTGGAATGGGATGTCTGCACATGTTTTAGCCATGTAGTAAGCATGGAGGCTGTACCACGAGTTTAAGTGCTCTCTTATAAACACCGCCATTTCCAGAGGAACTGTGGGAGGCAAATTAGCGTGTCGGTTATGACAGTGGATAGCTTTATCGTATTATCGCGTGTTTAAGTAATTTTTTGCTGCGGACTACATTGTAGTTCCGGTTACATATAGAGCGCACAACTAATTAATGAATAACTAGTTTTTACATTTGATGTAAAAAATAATGACTGTTATTGTGGTTTACATGGGAGGATTTGGAATTTCACAAGTTTGATTTACTTTCGCGGGCCGAACAAAATGACGTGATGGGCCACAATTGGCCCGCGGGCCTTGGCTTGGACACCAGTGTGCTACAGGGTGCAACGAAAGGGTTGAACGTGTCTACTACTTCTTACAGGTGAGAACGGTGGGCATCAAAGCGGCGAACATGATGAACAACATGGAGAAGAAGAGGAAGCCGGTGTTGTTGAACGCACTCAGCGCGTCGTTTCCGATGTTGAGGTAAAGCAAGCCGATCAGGAGTCCGATGATGATGTGGGAGATGACGCGCAGGTGGGTCAGTATCTAGAAAACGCCCCAAAAAACGTTCATTCCCGAAAAATGGTATCAAAATGCTTCCCGATAATGTATTTTGATTTACCGCATCTCGGCATATCGCCGTGAGGTTTCTTTTGAAGAGGATGTAGAACTGTTTCAAAGAACTGGTAGCAAAGTATTGTATCTCGGGGTGTACCATATCCTGGAAAACGACAATTTTAGTGTCGCGGGAGATATGATCCAGATGAACCGCGAATCGTGTACTTTTCTTCATCGTGGTGGAATACTTACGGACTGTTTATCGCCGGCGAATGAATCGCCGTCGTTCGCGCCGTTATTCTTGCTCTCCTCGCAACACTGGCTGCTTTGGGTGGCCTCAAACAACACCGCCTGCATGTCGCCGTGAGCTCCCGTCGCCACTTCGATGACTGGTTAAGAGAAAGGGGTGACCAGGATCAAGAAGGTCCGAACGAAAAATTATCGCGGACTCACTGAAATCCGCCGGGTTGTGATACTTTGGGCAATGGAGGTTGAGGTTGCTCAGGTGAGGGATGAGGTGGGCCACTGTGCCCCTGTAGATACACTGGCCTTGACTGAGGATGTAGAGCTAATTGGAAAAGCACAAGATGGATGCCGGAAAATTCTCTTGACAATCTGACATCTGCACTACATACGCACCTAAAAGCTAGCAACGACTCGTTTGATGACAATGAGGTTAAAATCGTAGCAAAAGAAAATGGGGTGAGGTTTAATTTGGAGCGTTCTTACAACAGACTTCTTAGACCACAGAGGCTTAGTTATGCTGATGAGGTGATACCAGAGCAAATGAGGCAATTAGGCCAGTCGTAGACCCCATAATCAGTCAGGACAATAGAAGTAATCAGTGTATCCTCAGGGAATAGTCCTCTGCTCCCCCCAACCTTAGTGCAGGTCCCGATAATAGCAGAGGTCTGGCACTGCCACCTCTGGACAGTAGGGATATATGTATAAGGCCACAACTACCAGCTAATTTTAGTTAGCTGACGAAGTTTCTTGGATGAGAAACAAAACATCCGACACCTTCAAAGAAGTACAGATGACGGCTGAAGAAACCTTTTCATCTTGACAATCTGACTCATCTCAAAGTATGACACGAATACGATTGATGAGAAATCGGCAGGTGCTGCAATTTACCTTGTCAAACATCTGAAAGAGGTTCCCACTGGGTTGATGAATGGTACAGATGATTGTCCGACCGCCATTTGCCAAACATTTCAGCAGGGAGATCACCTGGATGGATGTTGCACTGTCCAAACCGCTATAAGATGTTGGGGGGGACGGAGGCGGAGGGGATTCCATTACGATGACGTGAATTTTCCATTGAGACACGCCATGGATAACATCACCAAAATCCGCGATCGGCATATTAAGTAGCAGCAACTGACTGACTTTGGACATTTTGTCCTCTGCGTACCACTGCTCGCACATCTGGACTGTGTAACCTTATACAGGGTGACCCAAAAAGATGCATACCCGTGAAAATGTCAATTGTGGCTAGCTATCTAGCCAGCTATCTGTCGGCTATCTTTTAGCTAGCTGCTGGCTGGCTAGCTTTCTATCTATTTAGCTTTCTATTAGCTATATAGCTATCTAGGTGGTGAGCTTTCTAGCTAGCTATCTGTTGGCTATCTATTAGTTTAAGTTTTTCTGTGGGTGAGCGGCGACAGCTACACGCACCAGCATTCACGCAACCCGGAAGTAGATCGAAAGCTAGCTCTTTTTTGATAGCCAACAGATAACAGATAGCTAGATAGCTTTGCTGCTGTGAAATGTAAATTTCTCCACTGCGAGACTAATAAAGGCAAATCCAATCCAATCGGTCGCCACCTAGATAGCTATATAGCCAATAGAAAGCTACATAGATAGAAGGCTAGCCAGTAGATAGCTAAAAGATAGCCAACAGATAGCTCGCTAGACAGCTATATAGCTAATAGATAGTTAAGACAGCTATATAGCTAATAGATAGTTAAATAGGTAGAAAGCTAGCCAGCCAGCTAGTAGATAGCTTTGTCAGACGAGTACAGATTTTCTTGCAACGAAATGGTGGACATTTGGAACACATCTTGGGAAAGCCATAAATTGACTAAAAATTGACATAAACAGCTGAAACTCTGGTGAATGGTCGTCCATAAACTGAATAATGTGTGGTTGTAATTTGAAATAAATAGCTTTGTAATCAAAGCCACAATTGAAATTTTCATGGGTACGCATCATTTGGGGTCACCCTGTATGTATTACGATAAAATGTCCACTGTCGCCAACCCCCCCTGCTGTCCCTGAAAGGGTTAATCCCACAATAAATAGACATTGAGATGATTCATCACGGCGCTTTGAGTGTTTCGGATGTTGTCACTTTTGTTGTCACTTTACAGTTGGTTTTGTTTATGAGGCAGGTTTTGGTCTTCTGACTTTCTTTCTACCTTCAGGGGAACTCTGGAATTCATCATCTTTGTTCTCGTGATATTCTTTTATTGCCGATCCCTCGGGTGGGATCTAAAGTTGCTTCGCTACTCCCTTCTCTTGGAACGTTTGACCAAAAAAAGGGTTTTAAGACTTCATGAGTTGGACTCGTCGGGGGCTTTTAAGATGATGTTGAATGACTTGGGAGGCAGCCACTTTGCTTTGGGAGATGTTTCGATTTGAAGGCTTTTATGAGGTTGCTCAAATTCGGAAAGAAATGTGCTGAATTGAAGTGGTTTAGAATGCATGTTTTTCCAGCGTGGAAATGCTGCGAGTCTGCCTGACCTTTGAAATCCGCCGCTGACGGTTAACACAGTTTTTGGCAGTTAAATTAAATACAAACATAAAATAAAATAGAAGAAAATAAAATAACGTAAAAAAGTAAAATAAAGTAAGAGCATAAAGTAAAAGAGAATAAAATAGTATAAAGACATTAAATTAAACATACAATAAAGCAAATTTAAATACAATAAAGAGTAAAATACAGTTACATTAAATTTTTAAAATAATAAAAAAATACAATAAAAAATTAAGTAAAATACAGTTTTGGGACTGTAGTAATCTAATAGTAAAAAAAGTAAATTAAAATAAATTAAACTAAATTAAAAAAAAAAAACATGAATTACTGTTTTTTATTTTTTCTTAACTGATTTTAAAAATAAACCACAGCAAAATGAAATACAATTTAAAATAAATACATTAAAAGAAGCAAACTTTTTTTTAAACCACCCCAAACAAACTGATGAATAATATGACACTATTACTAGCGTTGACTAGAGTAGACAGATTTTGAGATTGACACCATTTTGATTTTTAGTTTATCCCCATTGATCCAAATGTTTGTGTAGCGGTATTTTGGGATTAATGTCATCATACCTGATGGGCTCATCGAAGAACATGACAGGAGGATTGTTGATCAATTCCAGAGCAATGGCCAATCTTTTCGACTGGCCGCCTGACAGATTGTTTGTTCGGGTTTTCAAACACCCCAGCAGCCCTAAAGCTGTTAAGACTTCGGTCACCTGTGACAAAGTCAGGATATCGTTACCTCAACATAAATGGTAAATAAATACGTTATGAGGCTAGGAGGTAGGATCTTACAATCTTTTTCTTGTTCTGCATGCTTTCATCGAGTTTCAGATTGGCAGCTACCTAAGATAGCAAGCAGATGACACATTGTCATGGAATTTGTTTTTTATTTAAAAAAAAAATTTAATGTGTTTACCATCATGGCCTCCTTTGTCGAGAGGTGAGGCATCAGTACGTCACTTTGCATGATGTAGCATGACATCTTCTGAAATTTTTCCAAGTCCCTCGGGCAACCGTTCACCAATATTTTGCCCTTCATGCCTGTATCCCTGAAATCCAAATTGATGTCAATACCCCCACCCCCAAAAAAAAAAAAAAAAAAAAAAAACGTGTCATCTGATGTTTTTTTTATTATATATATAAATATACAGGAAATATCCGACTTACGACCAAGTTCCGTTCCGACCAAACGGCCGTAAGTCAAAATGGTCGTAAGTTGAAATCCATTCAAAATGTCGTACGTGTTGCCGGCCTGCTAGTGCATTGCGGTGCTAGGTCTAGAATTAGAAATTTTAAAACTACTGTCTGGAGGTCGTGGTCGTGAGTACGGGTGGTCGTAAATTGAGCTAGTCGTAAGTTGGATGTTACCTGTATATAGTTTTTTGTTTTTTTTTACCTGTATCCTGCTAGGACGTTCATCATGGTGGACTTCCCAGCTCCGGAGGGTCCCATGATCGCAGTAAGCTCTTTGCAGTTAAATTGTCCGTGAAGACAATTCAACAGTGTTTTGTAACCTGAATGCAGAGGAACAAGAGAACGCTTTAGGGGTGGATTTCAAAGTATTTTGGGAGGTTTGTTTATATTAGCAACATATTGACATTGACAATTTGCGTTCATTAGCTACATGGCTGTCTAGCTAGTTAGCTAACTGTCTGTCTGGCTATCTCTTGGCTATCCAGCTGGTTGGTTATCCATTTGCTATCTGTTGGCTAGCAAGCTAGCTTCCTATCTATTGGAGTTACTTCCGGGCGCATGTGACTTCCGCTGCTCACCCGCAGAAAAACCGATCCTGTGACTGTACAGTGACCTTGAGAGTTTTGAAAGGCACTTATAAATGAAATGTATTATTATTGTTATTAATTCCTGCACGTTTTTTGGGACACATTGATGAAAGAAATTGATTTGAATTCACTGGTGGACGTTCTTAAAATGCACTTTAGTGGCTACGGGTGATTGTGGCGATGATCGAGACAATGTCTGCTTTATTTGGATGATGATCATCTGTTTTTTGTTTTTTTATGGGACCGTTTGATGGATAAATCAATAAAATATGAAGGCTCAGAGTGGACAGTACCTGCCTTCCTACAACATGACCCCTCCTGAATGGTGTATGACAGGTTGCTGAATTCCAAATTGACAGCGGCTTCGCGCGGAAGTTGGGTGAGACGGTGGGTGTCTGTGTTTTCGACTTTCTTCAAGGAGGCCAACGCGAACATGTTGATTTTGGTGCGCAACGGGCCTGTCGATTTGGTTTCCTCCATTTGGATGCCGCAGGTACTCGGATTCGGCACCTTCTTGGACATGCTAGAGGAAGCACAGAACAGACTGTTTTGTAGCTTTAAAACAGCAACATCTCATTTATAGTATATGAATGATATCATGTCAGGATAGTTTATGACCCCGTTGACCAAATCAATATTTTTTTCTCTCTCTGTCAAGCTAATCCTTGTATTTTCTCTCAATCTATCACAACAATCACAATTTCTGAATGATTTGAAACACCACCAGACATTTAACATGACTTGTGTCAAAATATTAAATGGTTTATGACCGTAGTCTATATTTTACATTAGCCCCAATTTTGACACTTTTTGTTAATGGTCACCATTTCAAAAGTGCAATTAATTCACTATTAGTTAATTAATGGTTACATTTAAGCTCATTTTAAACCACAAAATATTTGACATGAACTGTAATAAAATAGTTATGTGTTTGCAAATGCTTAAATGTTAACTTAATAATCGATCGTACGCACATTGAGTTTCCTTGTGTATAAAATGCCTTAAAAATTTAGTGCTATTGGTGTTTATGGCGAACGCCACACAATTTACAGTGCAAGGCCTCTCAACATCTTAGAAACGATTTATGGGCCTACCATTCACGTTGTACGGCTCTTAGCCTGTTTTTTTTTTTTTTTCATCGTTTGAGGGCTTTCAAAGTTTCTGGTCTAATATGGTTGCAGTGTGTTCTTACATCAGGCAGCGTGATCATGTTACGATTCATTATAACTTCAGGGAAAGATCATAGCACTTTAAAGGTGACTTGGGTTACTCTGTTGGGTTACTCTTGGGTTACTGATGTTTTATTCTCTTGCGACTGGTCTCTGCATATTGCATGGTTAACGTTATTCTCATCGGGGTCTATCACAACTATTTTGGGAGAAGAGATAAGGGTAATAGTTGGGGGTCTTTGAGAATTGGATCCAGGATCTCTTGACTGTTAAACAGTCAAAATACCCCCAAATATTGATGATGTCTTGTTTTATATTGTCTCACCATGCTAACCTCAATCATCAGTAGTTTGCTCTTGCAAAAGGCTTACAAAAACACCACTTATTAAATATTCAATGAAAACAAAATAGAAAATCCAACATTACCAATGGTGACAGTAACCTTGATTGTGGTTTAACATTATGAATAATTACGACCTTATACGTATGTGCAAATGCTTTTTGATGTTAATTTTTAACAAGTGTACATGTGGACAAACTCTTTATACACACTCAACACAAAAACAAAGTTATCTATACTTGCTCTTACAAGACCAGCTTCGATCTTCTTCTCCGTATTAGAAGACGTAACTTTTCGAATCTTCAGTAACAACGGAAGCTTCGTTGTGTATGTTTTGTTTGATAAAATAAAACAATAAAAGCAGTCCTACTTCGCCACGTGACGACACGTGTTCGTCTGTTAGCGTCGAATGACGAGCATCGTTGAAGATTCGAACGAACCTGCACGTTACTTTTAAGAAAATATATTGTTTGATGGCTCCGTTTTAGGGGAAAAATATATATATATTAAATATTACACATTCTTCAGTGCTATTAAAACAACCATCGTTAATGTTTGTTGATTTTGATGACACCGATATATACCTGTTTCTAATTTGTGAACTTTGCTAATAATTCTTATTTTGTCACTTGTAACGTTTTGGTAATGGAGGAAAACTACTTTTTAGTCAAATTGTGAAAAATATAAAATATCGATTGATGAATTACTATTCTTGTGTCAATTGGATTCGACATCCGGTCAAAACGGATGTCAAGATGGACGCCTGTCATCCGATGTCAAGATGGACGCCGCCTGTCATCAGAACATCCTCAACTGCGTGCAATGTAAGAAAAATCTCAGCCTCCCTTTGAAAATGTGTCAAGGTCTAGATTTGTCCTTTTACGAGTGCTTTTGTTGACAAAAACCGCTGTCACTCATTAACTCTTGCAAGCAGTACAATCGTTGCCAACCGTGACGGCAGTCAGCTGACGTATTTCAATGACATTCACCTCATGAAGATTATAGCTCTTTATTTTGCATACCATAGTGGAGAACATGAACATTTTGTACATTTCTACCATGGTGTCAGGTTTTTAAGAATGAATCAAGAACACACACAAAAACTCTTTGGCGACATACACTTCTGAACATATAAATATAACTTAAATACAACCATTTTTTAATTTTAAATAGCTCATCTGATGGCGTCTATTTACACACAGCGTTCACATTTGACCCCAACGTCACTGGGAGTGCACTGACATATTTCAAAATAAAATGTCAAACGTGACACTTACAAAATGGAATTACATTTGCGATAAGAGCGTTCACGACCCAGATGCTTTTTCTTTTTTGTGTTTGCAAAAGAGAGTCCTGTGACAAGCGTTGACAAGGGGGTAAGAGGGGCGGCTACTGGCAGGCGTACACCAGGCGTGACACAGTCGATAACGTCACAAAAGTGACCACAAAAAAAAAAACAAGTCAATTCTATCACAAATATCTGTGACACTTTTCAAATATACTATAAGTGATAACTGGCACACATATACATATACACATACACATACACGAACACGCAGCGTGCAGGAGTTTGCAAAGATTCACCAAAGTATTTCATTTTCATGACAAATCTATCACGAGACATCGCTGAACTCAATCACCCCAGACAAAGTGGCGCGCTTCACCGAAGCAAGCCTTTGAACAGATTAGATTTTAGATCTTGTGAACCGGTCAGTATTACCCTGTGTCCTCGTGGTGCCAAAGACAACCTTGGGAAACAGATTCAGATTAAACAGTTAACACAAAGAGGTATTGGGGCCATATTGAAAAGGGAACAACAAAAAAAAGATTACAGTAAAGTCTCGTTATATTGATATTCAAGGGAGTCCGAAAAAATATCGATATTACCGGGACTATCGATATATCCGACCCAGTTTGCATGTAATTTTCTCCGTGCGTGCATAGAAATAGTATCGATATAACCGGGACTATCGATATATCCGATATCGATATAACGAGACTTTACTGTATTTGGGGGTGGAAAAATGACTGATGATAAACCCTAACGTGGGAATACATGGTTGTAAATCCAGCGTCAAAATTCCTACAACATTAAACGCAACGGTTTGAGATTTTTTTTTAATAACAGTAATCCCTCGTTTTTCGCGGTAAAGTTGTCATTTTTGCATGTCTATAGATAGTAGAAATCCACCTACCAACGAACCCATGATAGTTTAAGATCATACAAAGGAAAAAGCGTTTTTAAAACTTTCCCGTCTTTTTTTTTCAGTGCTTATCTCTCAAAGGTCTACTTTTTCTTTCCTTTTCACTCATAATATGACTCGATGTTCCTTCTCAGCTTTGTCAAGTATTGCCAGGTCATATTGTCAAATATGATATTTTAATTTCTAACGTGCGCGGCAGGCACGTGCGCTGCTGGTATGTGTTTTCCAAATGTCGAGTGTGGAAACAAATCCGTCCCTGCTGTTGCTGCGTATGACTGCAAAGATTAGGTCAGACTTAATAAACTGCCATCAGTAACAAAAGTCCTGACCGGTGGGAAGAATTTGGGAATCACATGCAAGGGACTAACACACTTTGCTTTGTTGGGAATATTACATTGTGAATGCATATTTGTGACTCTGAGGGATTAAGATCGGAGTATATTTGGATTTAAGTCATACATTCATTTGCAAGCATTTTTTTGTTAGCTTTGTTTCAATGAACCAGAGCGCCATGAAAACCAGAATTTTTCAAACAATCTAAATCGACTTTTTAAAATATTTAATTGAATGACCTATTCATTTTTCCCTGTTTCTACACTCTTTCCACTGTCGTCCACTCTCTTCCAATGCTCACTGCCGCCACCCGGTGCACTGGAGTGGCATACCATTCACTGTCATTTCTATTTACGACATACAGTCAATGAAATTCAATTGAGCATCCCGTTCAACGTCAATTACAGTGTACCTAGAGTGCGATCTGCTGTCGTCGGCATCTTTCTTTCCACCATTCGTGCCACTGCGGCCTTTGACCTTTGCATTTCCAGCTGACGAGTAAGCTACTGTACTGCATTAGTAACATTACCGGACCCAACTTAGAAGTTTCTAGACCCCAGTATCAGAATGTCCACTTGTACTTTACTAATTCTATGAGTGAGGCTTTAGCAACAGGAAAAAAAACAACATATATACAGGTAACATCTGACTTACGACCGAGTTACGTTCCGACCAAACGGTCGTAAATTGAAATACATTCAAAATGTTGAATAGAGACTCGTAGGCTAGATGACTGGCAAACTCCCCCCTCTGGTAGCATCACACGCTCGGTTGCTGTGCGAGTGTGTGACATGTTGGCTGGCTTCCTGCTAGCGCGTTGTGGTGCTAGGCGTAAAATTAAAATTGTAAAAATAGGGTCTGGAGGTCGTGGTCGTAAGTATGGGTGGTCGTAAGTCGAGCTGGTCGGATGTGACCTGTGTTACTAAAAAAAAGACTACACGTGTGTACTGACTTACTCAAAGGGCATATTAGGACACAGCTGAATATCGAGGAAATGTATTAAATGCTCAAATGGCTTTTCCCCACCTCGTCTTAGTTTTCATTTTATTACAAGTCTGCATTCTTGGAAAAAAAATGTTCCCTGGATTGACCTGCCACAAGCCAGTCTTGGTCAAGATCAACCGAATACTCTTTGATATGTCTTTAAAATGTCTCCAACTGTGATCCGACGTAACTCTGGCATTGACTGTAACGTCAAGGCCGAATCAAGAATTCATGGGGTGTTTTGATCAGCGAGGCACAGTCCAGAGTTGCAGACAAGCTTTTTTTTTCTGGCATGAACAGGATTAAAACGGTGAAAAAAAGGCAAACATTATCTGGGTGGTGACTCACTCAGATTGTGTGATGCTAAAATGAACAATTAGCTTAAAAAGAGGCACAGCATTGATGCAGGTGGTGTGCACTGTAATACCAGACTAATACGTTACCAGATAAATACCAAATATATGATGGTTTTTTTTTTGGGCGGGGGTGGTCGGATCACTCATCCATAACTATGGGGGCTCCTGGGATTAATAGGCGACGAATCTTCTCTGCCGCTCTGGCCGATAAGCTGGTAAAGACGGTGACTGAGGTTCTGTACTTGGCAGGTTCCCAGTACACATCCCACTCGCATCAACTGGACGTGATGCGGGTAATGGTGGGTGCCCCGGAAGTGGGCGTGGCGGCGGGCCCTCGGCAACGTGGCGGGGACCCCCAAACCATGTGCAGGGCGGGCCCATGCCAGACTGGGCTCGCTTCTTTTCGCCTTAGAGGGCTGTTGGCGTCTGAACGACCATTTCACCGATGGATTGGCGGTGTTGGTTTGGAGTCCCGGAATGGAGGATGGAGAGTCTTCGGAGTCGATGAGCCGGTTGAGTTGGTCCAAGCTGAAGAGAGATGACAAATGAAGGTTAGAATTTGAAAGGCACTTATAAATGAAATGTATTATTATTATTAATAATAATAGCATAAAAACAGAAGGGTTAAACAACCTGAAAAATTCAAATTTTCTTCAATAAAATGTGGACATTTATCAAAGCCAGACCATATTTAATATATTTATTTTTAAATTTTGTTTTTATTCTTTTATTTTGAAACACAATATATTTTCATCTGTTTGGAGATATTTTTCCCCCCCAAAAAAATCTTCACTTTTACATTAAAAAAATCTTTAATATTAAATATGACTGTTTTGTAATACACTATTATATTTAGGATTCATTAAATGTGGGGAAAAAATATGTTAATAGATAGCCAACAGATTTCTTTATAAAAAAAAAATATATATTTTCCAAATATGTTTTTTTTAATTGTAACAATAAAAATCAGGTTTGGTCAGACTGTTTAATAATTTTTTTAGTTTATTGTTTTGCAGAGTGATACGAAATAAATAATAAAATATAAATAATTCTAAGATGACTGATTATGATTTTTTAATAATATTTAAAAAATATAGATTTTTTTTTTTATTTAAAAAATATCGGGGAAAAAACAAGTCTCTCTAAACTGTATGTGTTTACCCTAATGTTTTATAATAATTTTATTTGTGGGACAAAAAACAAGTCTCTCGAAAGTGTATGTGTTATCCCTCATTTTTCTATAATAACTTTATTTGTGAAAAAAAAAAACAAGTACCGTATCTCTAAACTGTGTGTTTTCCCTAAAAAAGTTTTTTTTTCAAAGCCACAAAAATCAAGTCTTTTAGTTCTTTTCCTTCCAAGTCACAAAGTCTTTTTGTAGTCTCCCCCAAACCCAAACCCAAACCCAATTGAGTGGAACTGGGGGAAAAAAAACTAACGCTTTGATGTTATTTTCAGTCCTGTCTTGGCTCCCAATGCTTGTAATGAGTATATTTTTCCCATTCCTTCAAAGTCTTCTAATCAAACCAATTCCAAGAGATTTATTGAAAACGAAGAGGCTTGATTCATACATTTATTATTTTTTTATTTTTATTTTCCGCGAAATATAACATACCGGAGCTCTTACGCTTTTGGCCAATGAGCATCAGGCCCAATTAACCAGTTCCAATGTTCAACAAGATGACTTCCAGTTCAGCAAAACAAGGCCCAACCATCTGTTCGCTGTTTGACAAACATAGTGGAAACCTTTCACTTTTTTTCCTGCCCCCCCCCCCCCCCCCCTCGCCTTCGCACCGCCAACCCCTTGGTTCAATGTTTGTGCAGCGTCGTTGGACCAGTACATCAGGAAGTGTGCCGTTGCCTGGCAGCCAATGGATGATCAGGAATAAAAAAAATAGTGAGGAATGCTTGACCCCCCCATAATGAACAAAACAAGAAAAATCACTATTCTAAGAGAAGGCAAACATGTTTAATCGAATAAAAAGGGTGGAAGGGTACACAATGGAGGACGTGATCACACGATTTACCCAAATGTTGCTATAAAGATAAATAGATGTCTATATACAGGTAACATCCGACTTCCGAGCGAGTTCCATTCTGACCAAACGGTCGTAAGTCAAAATGGCCGTAAGTCGAAATCCATTCAAAATGTTGAACGGAGGCTAAATGACAGGCACACTCCCCCTCTCTGGTGCCATCACACGGTCGATTGCTGTGCGGGTGTGTGACATGCTGGCTGGTTGGCCAAAATTGTCGTGCGCGTTGCCGGCCTGCTAGCGCGTTGCCGGCCTGCTAGCGCGTTGCCGGCCTGCTAGCGCGTTGCCAGCTAGATAGGTAATAGATAGCCAGCTAGACAGCAAATAGATAGCTCGCTAGGTAGCCAGCTAGCTAGTTACAGAATAAGTTCAATTAGCCGTTAAAAAGGAAAAAAACATATCACCTGTTACCTGTGTGTATATATATATATATATATATATATATATATATATATATATATATATATATATATATATATATACAGTAAAGTCTCGTTATATCGATATTCAAGGGAGTCCGAAAAAATATCGATATAACCGGGACTATCGATATATCCGATATCGATATAACGAGACTTTACTGTATATATATATATATATATATATATATATATATATATATATATATATATATATTTTTATATTAGTTAGCATGAGGCTACTTGCTGTGTGTATCGATAGTTGGCCGATTTTACCCCCCCCCCCCCCCACACACACACAATGATCGACTTTTTTTTTGTTCATTCTTGCATAATATCGCAAACTGTAGCTGTACTTAGTCACTTTCTATGTTGAGCGGAAATCAGTTCTTTTTAGCTTTTTGAGGGATTTGGGTCTTAGCCGTTAATCCACATTGGAATTCTACCCACTTTGTTGTTTTTTTTTCCCACCTCGCCTTTAAAGCTGCGTACAGTTTGATACCCCTGCCCAAAAAAAGCCATTCATACATCCCTAAATAATAACATTCATGATTGTCCTTGCCAAAAAGAGACGAAAAGGCACGTGCCGGCTGGGTCGAATTGTGACATACAATTTAAACAAGCCACTGTGTGTCATTCATTTATTTTGTTGCTTGGGTAAATGTTTAGTCAAAGAGTATCCCGTCAGTTCGCAACTGTTGGGAATATATCGCAACAAAAATCCATTAGTTAAGGACTGGCTATGAACTTTGCATTTTCTGGTTTTGATGCGTCAGGATCTTCAACTTCAGGAATTTGACCCGTAAAGCCTGATCTTCCATAATAAAGCCATATTAAACATTAGCGGCTTAAGCTGACGTTTCTCTTGCGTGTTATGTAAAGTGACATTGCTATTTCTCCAATCGCTCCGTCCAAACTCAGGCATGTTTAGCATCTGTAAGCCATCTAAAAAAAATGTAAAAAAATAATAACAATAAATAAATACTAGCCATCTTTTGTCATTATCACTCATCGTTTGAACAGGACGGAATGTCCTTCATGGGATAATGTGTTATCCTGATGCAAGAAAGGCATTTATGAGAGGTGGGGTCAGTGACCGTAATTATACGGGTAGTTATGGCTTTGTAAAAAAAAAAAAAAAAAAAAAAAAAAAAAAAGAGAACCCATCCTCGGTTAATGGAACTATGTTGATGTGGATCATAATTGAGCCTAACCTGTAATGTGTTTCTGTGGGAACCATATGGTGGGAACACTGGTAGTTCTCAGGATTAGTTCCAGCTCCCTCTGGAATAATTGCTACATACAAATAAACATTTAGATCATATTTGGACTATTTAAATACTCCACCAGTCAATTCTTGATTTTTTTGTTTGTTTTTTTGTTTGCAGTGATTATGCAAATGGTGGTTGTACAAGGATAGTTCTCAAACGCGTCTTCTACATGACAGGAACTATTTTAATGCTTTGAATGTCCCCTTTAAAGCAAACAAGTGAAAATGTGTGACTTGACACATTCCAAGCTCACGTTACCATTGACAACGGTCCAATAAAAAAAGAAAAAAATAATATTTTTAAATATAGGATTTCTGTATTTTGTATTGAATATTTTCATTTCAGTGGACTTTTATTGCTTTTAAATGTTAAAAATGGGCCTAGCAAAATTACATGCAATTCCCAAACTTTCCAGTAGACGACAGTCACACACTGACACTGCCTTCCCGCCCATTTGTCACACTAATATTGCAGCATTTTACGGATTGAAAAGCAAATTAAATTTGTCCGCCAAAGACACCCAAATGTTGCTATTAAGATTATTCTCTTTTTAAAGACGACACAGAAGTGTCTCCACCTTATTTTCATAATTCCACAGAGGAAGTCCCGAATTGAGTTTCAAACCAGAACCTGTTGCCAAGTCGGTGCCAATGACACCGGAAGTACCATAATCGTGCTGCGATTTACACTTACAGGTACGTACAGTATCTATGTTAAATCACCCCCCCCGAACTTTTATTAGTCATAAATGTTTCAAATTACATTTTGGAATGAAATTAGTATGACAAAATGTTTGCACCTGTTGAGTTTATTGTGATTCGACCTTGCTGTCACAGTGATTTATCAGGAAGTACCGTACAGTATCTTCTCTACTTCACAAAAAAAACATGATAAAATATTGTTCCTCTTTTATAAGCTCGAGCCACAACATTCACGATGTTTAAAAAAACACACCGAATGAATATGTTGGTACGAATGTTTAGTTTGGCCGTATTTTATAACGCTAAATTCATCATCGGCTCATTAATACACACAATGTGAAGCGGTTACGGCACGTTTCAGCTGTAGGTTTTAAGAATCCTTTTTCCGCCAACGAAAAGCCGCAGAACACCCCAACGTCTTCTTACCTGAAGAGCTCCTCCGCCAACAGCAATTGAAAGCACACCAGGCTGATGCAATAGACCCTAAGCGGGAGAGAGGACCACATCTTTGGGTTCGAGGTTTGCCGCTTCACACGCTCTGGTGAGTCGGCGGAAAAGTCAAGGTACTCTGGCTGACACTACACCGCTTTACTGACGTTTATATCTCCAAAAAGGGGGAAAAAAGTGAGGTGAAGTGCAAAAAAGAAAAAATGGAAGTTGATGACTGGTTGAATTGTCCAGGCTTGGTAAGGAAAAGTGCAAATATTTGAGGGGGAGGAAAAAAAGATGATTAGTCAAGGGGGGAAAAGTGCATTGAACTTCCAATAGGACAGAGGTCATGTTCCCAAATCCCATTCGAGGTCTTACCTTCTCTGAGATGCACCTTAGATGCTGCTGCTGTTGAATTCCAGTGGTGAAGATCAAGTTCTCTGAGCGCCTTTGGGTGACATTGCAGGTTTAAAAAGGGAGTGGGTGGAGTTGAACATTAGGGGCGTGCGTACACAGTGGGTGGGGAGCTGTGGGTATCTGAGCACCTGCTCAAAATAAACATTTCCATATTTTTATTGAATTAGTCATCCAAATAGGCACCATGCTCACGATGGTACCCTATAAAATCCCACACTCTAGAAAAAAAGAGCACTTAGAGCATCCGTGCAGGGAACAGCACGGATACTGCGCAGAACCCTCAAGCTTCCTGGCCTCTGGTAGAGGACCCGAGCTGAAATGGGGACAGACACCACCCATGGTGGGTGAGACGAGGATTTTTATATATATATATATATATATATATATATATATATATAAAATAACACAATTTATTTTAGTTCTAATATGTAAAACTGAAGTTTGCTAGATGGGTTAAAAATAAAATAAAATGAAAAAAAAAATGACAATACAATAAAATACAGTACAATAAAATACAGTCCAATACAATACAATGCAATAGAATAAAATAAGAACATACAATAAAATAAAATATAATAAAATACAGTACAATGCAATAAAATAAAATGCAACAAAATTAAATACAATAAAATAAAATACAGTATAGTACAATACAATAAAATAGAATACAGTAAAATAAGAAAAGAATACAGTAAAATAAGAAAATACAATACAATACGAAAATACAATTCGATACAATAAAATGCAAATGTTGCTGTAATATTCTCACATTTTTCGGGGTGTAATATTATCAAACTGCTCCGCCTCCCCAAAAAGCAACACATAGTTTACCGGGTTTCAAAAGAAATGTTTCTTCTTTATTTCAAGCTGCTACACCAACCCCAAAAATTCTCTTCTGCCCCCTAGAGGAGATACGCCACACGCTCATTCAATTTCCCTCCGTCGCAAAACTCATTGCAGCTCTGCTTACCCTTTTAGGTGTTTTCATTCAAACAGCAAGCCTTCATTCGCTGTGCTTGTTTTTAAACATACAATACGCAACTATACTACGCAACGCTTTTGCTGATCGATTGAACCGATTGCTTGATTCGTTTGCCCCGACATGGAATGGGGTCATTATTTTTAGACCTCTAACCCCATTTATGTAAGAGCACCCCCGGCATGGGTGAGTCGCGGCGCGATCACAGAGAACTTCCCGCCTATGGTTTGATCGTTCAGTCGTGCGGCGGTTCAACTTTTTTTTTTTTGGTGTTTGTGTGTATCCGGCGGTAATTAGTGCACATTAGAAGAAGCGGGAGACTTCTATGGAGCCGACGCACAAAAGGTTCTGATAGCGCCGCCTTTAGCCTTGCCATGTTTAAACCAATGTGGAGGCAGATCAAAGCGGGATGTTTATTATTGGGTTTTGTTTTGGACTGTGTCATGCTCAGGCAAGCTTTTTAAACATTGCGTAAATATGACACAAAGTAACGTCGTCTCTTCAAAGACTCCCACACCCACTATTTGTTTATTTGCATTTCATATATGTTACTTTCTCCATGTATTTTTTTCTCCAAGGGATTCTTTCTCTGCAGGTTCTGAACTCGTGTTTCGATGGCATTGTGATCCGGAAAACAGAAAAATAACGCCGCTGTTTGCCAACTTCCCATGGCTGCGACTTCATTCGACTGGAAACGGTGAGAGTGATTCAACAACACTAATGAGACGGATGAAGGAAACAAGAGCAAAATATATTTGGAGAGCAAAAATAAACAAATGAAAACCTACCAAAAAAATGAAACAGAAAAATTATTTTCCCTTTATTATTGTTATAGAGAGACATCCGACTTGCGACCAGCCGTACTTACAACCACGACCTCCAGACCCAATTTAAAAAAAAAAATAATTCTACCTCTAGCATCGCAACACGCTAGCAGCCCAGCAACAATTTTGGCCAGCCAGCCAGCATCTCACTCGCACAGCAATCGACCATGTGATGGCACCAGATGAGGGGAATTTGCGAATCATTTAGCCTCCGAGTCCCTATTCAACATTTTGAATGGAATTCAACTTACGACCATTTTGACTTACGACCGTTTTGTCCTAAACGGAACTCGGTCGTAAGTCGGATATTACCTATACTTTTGCTTGGTTGCTAGAATTTTTTTGCAGCTTTAAAACATGAAAGGACTCCACCACTATTTTGTGGTGTCTCAAATGTCGATGTTGGTAAATATCATCATCAGCTGCCTCCTGGAATCAGTCAAGAGTGCTATTATGCAATATTTGCACAATACCATTATTATTTTTTGGTTCAATTGGAATCAATGTCGTAATGTGGTGGAGGGATTTTCCAAGTGAGATAAATAGCCGCTTCGAGTATCTCTGGTAGAAAAATACAAACTGATGATCGTAAGTGGCTAGGCCGAAGGGGGCGGGGGGGGGGGGTTGTGTATACAAACGTGCAACACCCGCGGCTTCAAGTGGGAATTTTTTCCGTCTTTTTTTTTTTTTTTTTTTTTTTTTAGGAAAGTGCCTAGTGCAAAGACTGTAAACAAAAGCCTGTCCTGTGAGCATGCTTCCCTCCTCACACCACCTGCAGCCACTGACACGTTTACTACTGTTTGCATGCAAGATGGCCGCCGTTGTCATTTTCCGCTGGCGGCCTCATAAATATCACATTCCTTTTGCATTCCGCGGCGAACATTTGCAAGGGATGCGAAATGGGCAATACTGATGAGCATCAACCCTTAAAATGGGATTGTTTTGAAAAAAAAAAAATACATTGAAGAACTACTTTTTTCGGGAGTTGTACTTTGTCTCCCTCTAGTGGTGAACAAAAGAAAGAGTTTAGTTTTCTCTAGCTTTTCAATTCCTTATTTTTGCAGGAATAGGAACTGTTTGTTTTTAGTTGCTAATTATCATGCTAACCTTTATTTATTTTTATATGCAGTGCATTTTAACTGCTTAGTATAAATAGTTATTTTATTTTCCTGTAATTTAACACTGCGTAGGTTTTCAAACTACATAGCATGTTGTAGTGACTAAAAACAGCTATATTGTGATAAATAAAATCGATTTATCATTTTTAATGAACTAAGCTAAAATATATACATTTTTTTAATATTGCGGGTACTAATGTAAATGATTCAAAAGTGGTTGAATTAAGTTATTATGCATATACATTGAAAAAAACACAAATGCAACATGCACTTAAAAAATCATTTTATTCAAATTATAATAAAAAGAATAAGTAAATAATTGAAAAAATATGACGATGATTGAACTTTGAGCACAAAAATCTGCCACTGGTTCATCAATTGTGTGTTAAATTAAAAATTGCTGCCCCCTAGTGAATCTCTTTCCAACTTCCAAATAAACTGACCCCTACAATCTCAAACAAAAAAACACATCCCATAATCTTGTCATTGAATTGAAATCAGTTATACGAAGTCATGACTATTTTTTTTTCTGCAGTGATGCAACTAATCGACACTGATGATGTAACAGTACACCCACTTGCCTTTGATGTAGGCGACGTGCAACTTAAATTAAGGTCAGTTAAATTTCTTAAAACACTTTCCTAACTCATTACGACAAATCTTCTCGGTAAAATACATTCAAATATTTTTAAATATTACCTACCATATATATCATGCCAATGTACGGATGTTCAAGTTAAATACAACTGAACTGCACAAGAGCGGTGATTCCGTCGCTTACCACAAGAGGGAGCCGACGTGTTTAGAGATAATAATAATAATGATGCATTTCATTTCTAAGCGGTTTTCAAAACTTTCAAGGTCACTTTACAGTCATAGGATAAGTTTTTCTCTGAGTGAGCAGCGGCAGTCACACGTGGCAGCCTTCACTCAACCCAGGAGTAACTCAAATAGATAGAAAGCTAGCTAGCCAGCTAATAGATAGCTATTAGATAGCTACCCAGATAGCTAATAGCTCGTAGACAGCTAGTAGATAAGCTAATAGATAGCCATTAGATAGCGATCATGTTATTATGTAAATAATCCTCTTCAATTACGTCAAACTCAAATTTGTTATTTTATTTTTATTTATTTTTATTTTTATATACATTGTTGACATAGATAAGTAGACGAAGATATATTATTTCTAGTTGGCTAGCTATGTAGTAGCTATATATCTAGTTAGCTGTGTAGCTACCTAGCTATGTAGCTGGCTAGCTGTGTATCTTTCTAGTTGACTGGCTAGCTATCTAGCTAGCTATCCATTGGCTATCTATTAGATAGCTAGCCAATTTTCTATCTATTTGAGTTACTTTCGGGTCGAATGAACGCTGGCGCGTGTGGCTGCCGCTGCTCACCCACAGAAAAACTTATCCTGTGACCTTGAGAGCTTTGAAAGGTGTTTATAAATGAAATGTATTATTATTATTATTAATATTATTAGTATCTATATTTATATATTTTTGAGCATTTTAGCATCCCCTTGGGACATGTTAGTTACTTTAAGATTCATATTTCAGCAACAGCGCTATCTTTCCCAGGATGTTTTGGATATAAACACACATTGTGACATTTCAAGATGAGCTTACGAGTTTACTATCCACGCAACGACGACATGTGGCGGCGCTCTCGTTTTAACACAAAGCAGCTTTGTGCATTGGACAATCACAAGGCGTTCAAGTGTGACTTTTGGTTCCCGCAGCACATTTCACCTGGTTTGACAACGTGATGAGCGGTGTACCAGACACCCCCAAAACCACATCCCGTCCATTTGTTAGCGTGCAGGAAGTCACGAGTGTGTTGCATCCTGCAGAGAAGTTCACAGTGTCCACGTTTGAGCGACGCTTGGAAATAAAATTAGACCCCCGCAGACACCTTTAGGGGATTATTCCAGGTTCAGTATCCTTTAGAGTTCAGCAACAATATGCCTGGGTCATTTTGACCCGAGGCGTGTTTAATGTTTCAAAAAGTGTCATAGATTAAAAAAAAACAACAACAAAAAAAACTAAATGACTTCATTCTAAACTCCACAACTGAGAGTTTGAATTGATATGTTCTGAATTTATTTTTTAGCACTTGTTTATACATTTCACAAACATTTTTTTTTTTTTTAACGGGTTTTCTTTACATTATTAATGCGGGAATTCACGTGCTATTTGATACTGAATATTTTGCCTCCTTGGGTCTCTATTTTTTTTTATGAATATTTAACATCAAGCGATTATTATTATTATTATTGTTATTATTATTACTATTATTATTATGGTGATGGCGATGGTGAAGATGAAGATGTGATGCTAATTATTATTGTTATTATGTTGATGATGATGAAGATGGTGATGATGCTAATTATTATTATTATCATTATTATTATGCCAATGATGATGGTGAAGGGAAAGATGGTGATGGCGATAATTATTCATTATAATTATTGTTATTATTATCTTGTTGATGATGATGAAGATGGTGATGATGTGTTTTTATTATTATTAATATTATTATTATTATTATTATTATTTTGGTGATGATGATGGTGATGGTGTTAATAATTATTGTTATTCTTCTTATTGTTATTATTGTTTATTATGTTGATGATGATGGGAATGGTGATGATGAAAATTATTGTAATTGTTATTATTATGTTGCTAATGGTGATGACGATAATTATTATTGTTATGATGATGATGATTATTCGCTGTTGTTATTGGTATAAGTATATATGAATGAGAGAAAGATCTCTGTTGTCCGTCACTATCGTCTTTGTCACCATTTTACTGTCATGCGGCTCAAGGTGAGATAAAGTGCAAACTTGACCTCCCTTGAAAGTAAAAAGAGGCGCCACTATCTCCGGATAAAACCATTTTGACAGTATTTCGTCAAGTGTCAATCAAGCAGCTTGTTTAAGAAAATGTTGCGAAGAGCATGAAGAAAACAAGAAAACAAAATACAATATGCACCCTGTCGTGCTCGAGCCTGTTTTTAACAAGCGCTCGATAAGGACTTTGGGTCACAGGTGATAACACAGGAAGTGTTGGAATCCTCTTGACAACTGAGGACACGCCGCCCGGATGTGGACCTTCAGGCCTTCCTCTCTTTCCATTGACACCTTATCCGTTCATGTACAACGCCATGACATCATCCGGTCATCCGTTGCATAATCAAAGTTCTTCATAGTTCACACTTTGGACAAAAGATAAGCGGCGTTGCAGTGAATAAAAGGCTTTGGCGCCATCCTGCGGTATCTTGGTGCGAAAAAACTGTGTGAATTGAGGAGCTTCATCTAGACCAAAAGTCATGTTGTGCCGCCGTCTTGTAGCATAGGGAGGTGAATTTAAATCTTCTTAGGATGTCGACAATTCTTACTTACTGTCTTTGTGGGGGATCATACTTGTGCCCACTCGCCATTGGTCCAATTAATGGGCGTGGTCACTGATTCCTAGCTAGTTTCAGCAACACAAAATAATAATTACATTTCATTTTAAGCGCCTTTCAAAGCTCTCAAGGACACTTTACAGTCACAGACAAGCATAGGTACAATAAATAAAATACAATCGCAAATAGAATACAATAAATAAAATACAGTTATAAATAGAAACGAAAAACAGCTACACAGAAAATGCGATTTTAAAGAGGTGGCTTTTGAGATGGGATTTGAAGGTGGGAAGAGAATCGATGTGACAAATGTTGGGAGGAAGTGAGTGCCAAAGTTTGGGGGCAGAGTTATGGTTTCCTTTAGCAAGCATCATGACATTTTATTTGCTTTTACGGGCCGAGCAAAATGATACGGTGGGCGAGATTTGGCCCCCGGGCCTTGACTTTCACACCGGAGCTGTAATAGAAAGACTGCACTCATTTTGAGCAAGCATTCTAAATAAATGTTAACAGACATGAGCACTGCTTTAAAATTGTCATATATATTTATTTTTATTTAATTTGTGAGCATTGTTCACGATGGGCCCCTCCCTGGAAGTCCGTACTGCGCAGACTCGCGGCTCTCGGCTGTCAGGCTAAGGCGGACTGACAGTATGGCGGCGGCGTACAGCTGGAAGGATGCTACCATTGCCAGCGGTGTGTCCGTCGCCGGCAGGACGTAAATGGACTATTGACGGAACCCAGAGAAGAGGAATAAGCGCGAGAGGGCCGTCGCCGTGAAGCCCCGCCATGGCCAGGCTCGCCGACTACTTTGTGGTGGTCGGTTACGACCTCGACAAGCGAGGTGAGTGCCGCTTGTTAGCCGCCTAGCATCGGCGGCCTATTATTAGCTTCGGGGTGGAAGAGTAGGCGGGGATGGGCCGGGGCGCCAATCACAGCTCGCCGGCTGAGGTGGCCGTCGGACGGCCTCACCGTCAACCTTACACCGAGGCCTCATCGCTTGCTCGGGATTAGTGTGCTTCGTTTCCCAGCCAATTTGACAGTTTCTCTTCGGCGTTTTTGGGAAGTGTCACGTTTAAAAATGCCTCCCTCGAGGCCTAGCTGTTAGCTTTTAACACAGCTCGAACGTGAAGCTGTCTGCTCATGTTGACAGTCTTACTTAAACCCAAAAAGAAGCTAATGTTAGCCGGCCACTGTCTATGTGTTCGCCTGCGTCCCAAAACGAATGTATTCACCTGCTTTCATGCATTTTGCATCGTGCCAACGTGTTGCATTAGTTGCTTGAATGCAATCGTTCGTGTTTTGGTGGCAGCGTTTCAAGCACTCAGCCACCCCCCACCCTCGAAAAGCTCCTCAGATTTGTGCAAACAGCAAATCGATGCATTTCAGTCAGATACGTGGCTGATTGTTGTGTGTTTCATGTGGATTAACCCAGATGGATTTACCCCACCCCCACCATCCTGCCTGCTCCCTTGTGTTATTGGGGACCTTGTTTGGACCGTTATTTGACCCCCCCTCCCCACCAACTACCACCTCCCCTTCACCCTGAGCACTGCCCTAGATCCGTAGTGTATAATGGTTTGTATAATCATGAAATATTCAGCCCGCTTATCCACTGGAAGCAAGCAGCCTGCAACGTGGTACTCTTTCGTGCGTGCGTGCGACAATGATTTATTCACAGTCGGCAAATTGCAAGCTCTGTTCTCAACGCCGCCCGTCTATCTTAACACCGCCGTTTTCCGCTCGGCTGGCTGCACCTTTTTAGAATCTGGCTGCATCGCCGTCAAGTTTAGTTGAGTGCAGGATGTCATTACGTGGACAATGCGAACGCTGCAGTAACTCCCCTTCCTGTTCTCCGTCGGCACGAAATGCAATGGCGGATTGCGAAGTAGGCTGTTTGAAATCATCTGGAAGCCAGACATGCTCAGGTTTTAATGAATCACAACAATCTTTGGAATGCCAAACACTTCTAGTGCCAGGATGACCAGTGATTGGTTTCAGACTAGACGGGCAGTCGAGGCTCCCTAATCCGGGTGTAAACACCCCAAGACGATTATCCTATTTACTGTCATATTCACAAGCATGCTAATATAATTTATTATTATTGTCATTCTTCTTATTATTATTTATTTACTTGCTTGATGTGGTTAACGTCTGTCATTCCCCTCATGTGTCTAAATAGCATCAAACCTCGAGTGTTCCAGTCCTCGATCATAAGAATACCAGGAATAGCGCCTTTCCTCCGGAGTCTAAATATTTCACGCATCCTGCTTGCCTCTGCGTGCACACACGTGCGCTTGTGTGTGTGTCACCCGCCGAAAGGAATGTTTGCAGGCGGAGGCAGTGACAGGTAGTCGAGGAAGGTGGTTTGCGTCAACGTGGCGTACCAAAACCTTCACCCAGGATCTCGTTTTTGAGCCAAAATGGCGCCTGTGTCGTCATTTGGCCGGGGTGTGGTTCTCATAGCGAAGGGGGTCCCGGGAGAGACACCATTGTGTTTTGACAGCGGGGGCCGCCGAGTCGGCGGCCAATCGCATCCCGCGATGCGAGACCCAAACAGGAAATGGGGTGAAAACTTTGGGAGACATTTGCGTGAAATAGGACAATCCACACTGTCTCTCTGTTTTGGTTTGGTTTCATTCATTGAGTAGTTGTTTTTTTCGATTCTATTTTTACTATTTGTAAAGTAATGGTAGAAACACAAGCATTTTTTTGTCTTTTAACATTCAAATTAGCATGCTTCACTGCAAATAATACATCCCGCACTCATAACATAATTGGGAAAAAAAACACGCACAGCATTGTTTAAGTGCTAGCATTTGAATTATGTAACATATCACAAGTCATGTTCCACGTTGAAACATGCAATCGTGTTAAATTATGCTGTTTTTTTTTTTAGTACAACGTGGAAGCAAAATCAGGTGACTGTATTATTGATAGGTTTCGGGTGAACTTTGCAGCGTGGCTAATTTAGGTCACGCTCACGAGCGTAAAATAATATGATACGAATAATAATAATCAATAATCATCATCGTAATCACAATTAGCATAATAATAATTTAATTTGTAATAATAATAATAATGTCACAGTTGTCATTTTTTTGTGTTGTCGTCCACTGTCATTGGTTTTTCCCAGAAAATAAAAACAATAAAATAACAATAATAATGAATAATCCTCAGCATAATCACAATTAACATAATAATAATTTAATTTGTAATAATAATAGTAATGTTACAGTTGTCATTATTTTATGTGTTGTCATCTACTGTCATTGGGTTTCCCCAAAAAATAAAATCAATTAAAAAAAAATAATGATAATAAACAATCATAATCACAATTAGCATAATAATAATTGAATTTGTAATCATAATAATAATAAAAAAGAGGGTACGGAAAGTGCTGAAGAACGAATGACTGTGTCTTTGTGTTGTCATATTTGTTATTTAGTTTGCTTTTTTGTTTTTTTGTTTTACTTTGTTACTTCTGGGTTGAGTGAACGCTGGCACGTGTGGCTGCCGCTGCTCACCCGCAGAAAAAATATCCTGCAACTGTAAAGTGTCCTTGAGAGTTTTGAAATGCACTTAATAAGGACATTTATTATTATAATATGGGAAGCAAACATGGACTATGAGATACCAGATTTTATTTATTTATTTATTTTGGGGTGTTGTGTTAATGAGACTACAGCGTCACATGTATGTTAGCCATTAGCCTCTTAGCATACTTCCCCACCTATTTATTTATTCTTATTTACGGTCCCAAAATCTCGCTAACTCTCACTATCCTCGTGCTGTTGCCTTTCCAGAGTGTTTGTTCCCCGGTGTTCAGATGCCGCAATCGTGCAGGCTCTTGTGTGTAAAACAAGTCCTGTGACGCTGCCAATAGTGCCTGCCTGTGGGCAGCCACTTCCTCCAAGTAGTCTCCAGAGCTGGGCTGCAGCCTTTTCAACCCCCCCAGCCCGGCCCGGGGGCAATCTGCCTTTTCATAGTCGGGGCCTGTGGTACACTCAGCGACTCGAATGGCTTTGTGTTTGGTCGGTTGCTATGGTAACCCTGCGTTAGGGTGCTGGTTTGCAATGGGTGCTTGGTGCATACTGACCAGTCTAGCCTCACAATTCTTTTTTTTGTTCGTTTTGATTTTATGCATTCTCCATGTTTTCCCCAAAAATGCTTCGCTTTCCAAGTAGCAGCATCATGACCGCCATTTTTGATTGTAAGAATGCAAAGGAGCAATTCCGCCATAGTGTCATCCTCGCCGTCACATGATGCGCATTTGGAATTTCAACATACTTGCTTTCTAAAAGATATATATTTCCACTTTATTACCATTATTTTTCTAGCACCAGTGACGATTTGTACTCCCAAGTTGTGAGCGACGTAAAAATACCCCAGACATAATTACACTCCGTAGGAGTGTAATTATGCCCGTGGGGTGTTGTTGGGGATGCCCCCCGCGACCCCCGGCTCTGGTATTGATGGCTTCCCTGGTATGCGAAGAATTTCTCCCAACTCCTCATCAGGCAAAAGCGGAGTCGCTCTGGTTAAGTCAAGGAAGCAATTGTTTTGAATCCCCCAAAGGGATTCATTTGGTGCATCTGGGGGTTTGTTTTGGATTCGAAGAGGTTCTGGTCAACCTTCTGGTCTTGGTTAAAAAAGACAGGCCCTCCCATTCATGTGAATCCGCCCAGTGTTGTACTGGAGAGTCAGCAGAGAGGCATGCAGTAAAAAAAATGCTGCAAAAGTGGAGCAATGTCGCCAGGTTGCCGCAATATATGGTTCTTTGGAGTACCGAAGAGCGCACCTCCACTGGATGGCCTATTCATTTTAAAACTGCTTTCATAATTCATATTTTTTGTGTGTGTTTTGTTTCAGTCTGGAGTGTTCACTAAACCTACTGTATGGAAACGGCGCTTTGTTTACATTTTGAGACAATGATTCAGCTGAGCGACGAGGCACTCATTTCTCCGGTCCATGCTATTGTTTCAATGTTATATCATGACGAGGGCGGGGGTGCAAAAAGGGAAACTGACTACTGGTAGGGTCTAAATTGGCGGAAACTCGTCGAGTTTCCTTCCCAGAACTTGTTTGCAGCTCAAGTTCCGAAAATAGTGACATGCAAAAATAAAACAGATTTGATTGATGATTTTTGATCAATCCTGAAATCAATCTCGAGACTTGGGAGACAGGACGACTTGGGGGTTGCGTCGGGTGTTTTTTGGTGAATTAATATGAACATTGAATCGTCCGTTGTATGCTTGTATGTAAGGGGTTGGGGATGAAGAAAATTTTTGACGCAGATGAATGCAGCTACTGTATTTCGACGCATGCCGTGTTTCCGATAGAACTAAGCTGAATGACCGACTTGTGGCGGTTGCATCAGTCAGCCCGTTTTGTGCCATTGTGCGACTTCCATCAGAAGCAGACCGTGGCGTCATGAAGGTGTTGCACCTTGATATTCTTAATTCTGCTACCTCGATTTCCATGGTTAATCTATTCAGAGACCACATGACAAGTCTCTCAAATCGTCTTTCCCCATTGAAATGACTGGGAATACCGTTAATCTGTTCCGATGATGGTTTCGCCTCATACCGTGACCGTTTTAGTTTCGGACTATGTCGACTCAGATGCCATTTTGTGTTCACATATCAAGGAGGAGATCGTTCTCCGCCATTGTTGCATACAGTTGTCATTTCAGAATAGCTTGAGGGGGAAACATTCAGGGGCTTTCGAAACAACTAGGTCGAGTTGGTCTGTCCTGACCTCTGTATCTCTTCCTCTTCTTTCCTCGATAGTGGAAGGCGAAGGTGAGGGTCAAGGTCGCATTCTCCAGCGGTTTCCTGAGAAAGATTGGGAAGACAGCCCGTTCCCACAAGGCGTGGAGCTGGTAAGTGAACATCTCAAGACGCTGCGCTGCTCTCGTGTGATGAATGGCCACAACAGGAAGGAGACTCCAGTCTTGTCAACGTCTACCCGCATTACGCTACACCCCATTTTTTTTATGAGCCGCCGTACAAGTTCCCAAGTCGTCAAATGAGGGAAGTTTCCGACTCCCACAGGAAGTCATATAGTGTCAATTCGATGATGTCACGTCAACTAAGAGTCATTCTTAGATCTTTAACATAGGCATCTAACATGACTGTTAGATGAATGGCCATTTTTTTTGGGTCACGCAGTTCTGCCAACCCAGCGGTTGGCAGCTGGTCCCTGAACGTCAGCCCCCGTCCTTCTTCGTAGCGGTTTTGACTGATATCAACTCTGAGCGGCATTACTGCGCCTGCTTCACTTTCTGGGAGGGCCACGACAACCCGCAGGTACAAAATGGATTCATATCATGTCAAGGTGAGCCATTTTGCGGTTGTTTTTGAATCTTTCCCCTTTTGCGTTTTAGTTGCAGAAGACGCGGAGCAGTGAGGTGGACGAGGTGGACGAGGAGCCGACTGTCATCCAACCTGCTCAGGTCTTCGCCCCCAAAAGTCTGGTCCTGGTGTCTCGGTTGGACTACACCGATGTTTTCAGGGTAAGATGATTTTGGACAAACTTTAACTCATTCGTTGCCATTCATGAATGTATCCATCCAGATTTGGTGTGTTCATTTCATTCATTGATTCATTCATCGATTCATTCACTTAATTTTGGCTTCCACTTGCATGAAATGTCCTTAAAAGACCAGAACACAATTTATCTAACTGACTTTTGTCCCCTTCCTGTGCAGAACTGCCTGGCCTTGGTCTACACCGTCCACGTCGATAGCTTGACTGTCCCGTTAGAAACGGTCATCGGAAATCTGCTCACATGCGTCATCCCCATCGCTGGAGGCTCCCAGGTAACTGCCTATTTTGTATTTATTTTTTCGACTGACAAAATTAAGAGAAAAAAAAATGGATGGCCACCATATTTATTTCATGTTCAATTGCGAATAGTCGCATCGCACTCAACGTAGCCGAGCCGGTTGTAAATTGGTTGCTAGGTGACCAGATGGGATGCCAGATGGCTTCCTCCGCGGTAGTCTGAAGGGAAGAATCGCATATAATCGGTCTTAATGCACCCAATGCACATGTCAAAACAAACGTAAGGCGCACTGAGGAAATCAAATGCTTTTAGGTGCGCCTTATACAGGTAACATCCGACTTACAACTGAGTTCCGTTACGACCAAATGGTCGCAAGTCAAAATGGTTGTAAGTTGAAATCCATTCAAAATGTTGAATAGAGACTCGGAGGCTAAATGACTGGCAAACTCCCCCTCTCTGGTGCGATCACTCGGTCGATTGCTGTGCGAGAGTGAGATGCTTGGCTGGCTGGCCAAAATTGTTGTACGCGTTGCCAGTATGCTAGAGCGTTGCGGTGCCAGGCGTAGAATTAAAAATTAAAAAATAGGGTCTGGAGGTTGTGGTCGTAAGTCGGATGTTACCTGTAGTGCGAAAAATACGGTAAACATTTTAGCTCTGGACCCCACCATGTTTATCACTGTATTGTAATCCAAATGGAATATCGCGTAGGTTTGTCCGTCGTATGTCATCCTTTGGCGCAAGAAGGGACGCCATTTTCTTTTTTCGTGAGTTTATTTTGGATTTATATCGTGCGATATATCCCACAAAATAACGGTCAATTTCCTCAACTCGGGATATCCCCTTTCATACGATTATAATCTCTCTGGAATTTGAGGTCATGTGACATGAATGTAGCATCAAGCGGTATTTGCTTTTGTGTATACTTTGTATTTGGTGTGGCTCTTCCACCGTGTGTTGCTTTTTTATTAGCAAATATCATTTTTTTGGTCATATTTTTTTGCCAGTTTGAAGTAATTCTTTGTCTACATGGTTGTTTCTAATCTGTGTTATTCTGTATTGTGTTTTTTTTTTTGTCTCTATCTCTCTATCTTTTCTCTCTCTGTGCGCACTTGATGTTTACATAGGAGGAGAAAGTGGACAGTTTGGTACGCCTGCCTGACTTTATTCTCCTGGAAACATCTTTTTTTTAATATTATTTTTTCTACTCCTCCATCTATTTATTTTCCTCTGCAATTCAGGTCCACATGTGACCCCTTGGCAAGCGTCAATAGATGATCTACAGCTGATCATCTCTCATCCCGTTTTATCCTCTCTGTTGCTCGTGCAGTCAAATGCCAAGATTGTCATTGACTTGATCAATTCGGTCAACCAGACTGGATTTTTTATTTATTTTTATTTTAACTGGAATCATTTCAATTTCGATCATTGCCAGATTGGATGATGGGAGTTTTCCATTTTACTTTTTGGACTCACGTCGCCACTCTTATTACAACACAGGCCAAATCCATATTGCAGTGCTGGATGATTTTTCATCCTTTTAACTTGTCATTGCAAAAAGTCCAAAATGTAAAATGAAATCAGCGTTTGAGCGCGCCCAATGATCAGTTTGTCAGATCACGTCATTTGCCTTGCCGAAAACGCTTGCCTGTTGCTGTTGAAGCTTTGGCTGCTTCTGCATCCTACTGACTCTGCTCCAACATGATTCATCTTCTTTTGTTTAGCTTTATTTTGAAGGGCGCTCACATAAATAGCCTTTGTCCTTACATCCAATACATCCAATGGATTTGTGGATTTTCCCATAAATGTATGTCAGGGTGCATCTAAAGGGTTCATTTGTGTCCCAAAAACGATCAAGGACCTTTTTATTTGATCTTGTGTGCGACCGAAGCATTTTTTGTGCGACAGCAGCATTTTTTGCACCACTTTTAATTGTTCTCCGCTCACGCTAACTGTTGTTATCCTATCCCGCAGGCTAATCGACGTTTTTCCCTTGGCCGTCGCTGCTCAAATCCAAATCGTTTATCTCCACTCAGGTTGCCGAATATAGAATACATGATGCTAATCAGAATCATATTTTTTGCAACATTGACAAAACTACTCACTAAATGTCTATTTTGATATTACATAATGACTCATTTTTACGCGGTCACACTTCATGGCGGCAAAACGGATCACCCTGGCGCATCGGATGGCGATAATAAGGGAAACTTTTCCATATCAGTAAGGTTCCGCTGTTAAAATCCATTGATACGGTGGCCCAGGTGCGGATTAACGGTCCAATTGTCGTCCGTCTTATTCGCCGTTGTCTTGTTTCTCACGTAGCCGCTAAGCTTTTGTAATTTTCTGTGCCGATTCACGCTTGTCTTTCAATCCCGCAACACGCTGCTCGTTCTAAGAAATGACACGTGCTTTGTTTTTGTTTTATTTTTCCTACTAAATCCCCTTCCAGATCCTCTCTTAACGTCTCCTCTTTCTTCTTTGCTTCACTCTTACCCGTAGCGGACCATCACATTAGGCGCCGGAGACCGCCAAGTTATCCAGACTCCCATCAATGATTCGCTACCCGTTAGCGGCAGCAGCGTGGCGCAGCTGTTCCGGCAACTCGGTAGGGACTTTCGTAACGTGGCAACAACACGACGGAAGTTACATTTCCTGATTTTTATCTTCGGGGCTGCCTTTGGTTCAGCTGCTTATGAGGATCCGGTGGGGTGTAACTGTATTATGTCGAGTGGTTTGCTTTAAATAATAGTCTTGAACTTATTGACTGGCGAACAATGTGCAAAAATGTGTCCAATCCATTGCCAGAGTTTTTGTCATTTTCACTCGAATTCCAGGACCCACAGAATATTGAGTTTTAGGATGACATAAACATTCAATGCAGCATAAGAAACCTTAGACTCTCTTCTTACATCAGAAAAAGAGTTAATTCCTAAATGATATGGGTCTGGAGTTATATGAGATTGAAATGACGGCGCCTGTACAAAATACAATACATAGTTATTGATTTATATAGCGCTTTAACAACAACTGAAGGATAAACATTCAATGCAGCATAAGAAACCTTAGACTCTCTTCTTTCATCAGAAAAAAAACTTAATTCCTAAATGATATGGATCTGGAGTTATATGAGCTTGAAATGAGGGCGGCTGTCCAAAATGCAATGCAGTACATAGATATTGGTTGATATAGCGCTTTAACAACAACTGAAGCTGTAACAAAGCGCTAACATGGACAAAAGACAAATGCCCCCCCCCCTCGTGGAAGGTAAAAAAAAAACATTGCCAGAGGTCTGACCGGCGCTTTATCAGCAACCCCAAAATTGCCGCAAATTTTAAAAAAAGTAAATGATTTTTCGAGCTACTTGAAGCCAAAATCAACACCCACGAGACAGCTAACTTCCTGATGCTTTTCACTAGGCCACGCCCCCTAAAGGGCACCCAGCTGAGTTCTTCAATTGCGCTGAGAAAAATGCATTACGTTTTATATTTTTACAATAAATAAATGTTGTAATTTGATCCATTGGCAAATATATATTTTTTCACCTAATGCCGCAATAATACTCCTCATCTTTGTACTTCCTGCCATTTTTTTCTCCTCTCAGGCATCATCAACGTACTGTACCTGTTCTGCGCCGCTCTGACGGAGCACAAGATCCTGTTCCTGTCCAGCAGTTACCAACGCCTAACAGACGCCTGCCGGGGTTTGCAGGCCATCATGTTCCCGCTCAAATATAGGTGAGACCCCGACCTGACGTGACCTTTAAAACATATCCGTCAAAAAAATATATATATGGGCGCCATATTTGTTATTTTTCTTCTGATGCAGCTTCACATACGTTCCTATCCTGCCCGGTAAACTCCTGGAAGTCCTCAGCACTCCCACTCCTTTTATCATCGGCGTCAACTCGTTTTTCCGTTCGGAGACGCAAGAACTGGTCGGTTTTCACCTCACGGCAAAATTAATCTTTTTAGGTTTAAATTTGCATTTCACTTGAAACTGATCTTTTTTTGTCTTCTTCTTGCGTGTCGCAGTTGGATGTCATCATCGCCGATCTGGACGGCGGCACCGTCACCATCCCCGAATGCGTTCACATCTCCCTGCTGCCCGAGCCACTTCTCCAGCAGACTCAGACGGCACTCTCCATGGTAAAGCTATCTATTAGCTATCTGGCTGGCTACTTAGCGAGCTAGCTATTTGCTATCTATTAGCTATCTAGCTGTCTACCTAGCTCGCTAGCTATTTGATAGATATTTGCTATCTAGCTGGCTGGCTGGCTATCTATCAGCTATCTAACTCGCTATCCATTAGCTGTCTATTAGCTAGCTAGCTATACTTCTATCTATTTAAGTTGCTTCCAGGTTGAGTGAACGCTGGCGCGTGTGGCTGCCGCTGCTCACTGAGCCCACTGAGCCAATATTTGTTGTTGTTTTTTTACAAAAAGTGGACTTCATGAGGGGACATTTCCAAGTGTCTTATTTCCTTAAAGCGTTTTTAGGTCTTTTGATCAAATTAGCGATTGTTAGATGTTCTATTTTCTAAAGCAATGAAGGACTTGGTGACTGTTTCGCTGTGCTGGTCATGTCACGGACCGATGCAGCCACCAAAAAAATGGCCTTCAACCACATGAGGCTATTTATGATATCCCCACCATGTCATTACGCAACATTAGCCAACATGAAAAAGCCACAAATTCACGGTGAAACTTGATGCGACTCATCAATTTGTATAACAAATAGCATCGTTTGAGAACATCACATCGCCTTCCTTTTCAATTATATATTTTTGCAATTCCCATTGGAGAACATTTTACGCAACACACCCATTTGGCTTTATGAAACAAAACAGTGACTCACTTTCACCAACCAACATCCGAGTGGCTATCTTGTCATTTCACACCGTTTCAGCAAGAAAACATGTCAAGCGGGGACAAATATTTTTCGGCAAAGTGAAATCCTCTTGAAATATGTATACAAAAGACTGAACCCTGACCCACTATCATAACGGCGTGTGATTATCATCATGTGACCAACTGGACCGCGTTTATCACTGGAATGACACCGCGGAGGGGTGTAAATAAACTCGATTGGCGGCCTTTTGCACATATTGCTTGGAAATTGGGTAATATAAGAGGCCCCGCCCCTCCCCGACACAAAAACATAATTACCAAAACAGGAAAATGGCCGATCATGTCTGTGATACGCAGCTTTAATTCATTAGCTTGTCGATTGTGTTTTCGTGGAAAAGATGCAATCTTCAGGCGGGAGCTATGATGCTATGGTTTGTCGCTAGGCAACCCTAAAGCTGGGCTTACGTGCATCCAGGAAGAGAGATGGGCTCATCTTGCTTTCCGTATCTCCCGGCGACATTGTTTGCATGATCACCATCTGAAAATATTTGTGACTTCAGGGCCTAAACATCGATAATATGAATGTGTTTTCTTTTGCGAGGGATTACGGGAACCCAGCTTCCAAGTATGAATAATAATAATAATAATACATATAATCTATAAGCGCCTTTCAAAACTCTTAAGGTCACTTCACAGTCACAGGATAAAGTTTTTCTGTGGGCGAGCAGCGGCAGCCACATGCGCCAGCGTTCACTCAACCCGGAATAACTCAAATACAGTAAAGTCTCGTTAGATCGATATTCAAGGGAGTCCGAAAAAATATCGATATAACCGGGACTATCGATATATCCGATATCGATATAACGAGACTTTACTGTAGGTAGAAAGCTAGCTAGCTAGCTGATAGATAGCCAGCCAGCCATATAACTAATAGATAGCCAGCCAGCTAGATACGTAGCTAGCTAGGCAGCTAGATAGCTTGCTATGTATCTAACCAGATAGCAAATAACTAGCTAGCATTTAGTCCTTTTCATATGAATGTCAAGTAGACTCTTGGAAAATCAACGATTCTCGAGATAGCTCAATCCCGTGTAAAAATGTTGCGTAACCTGGCGGGTTGATGCGATGCTACGTTTCCTGTTTGCAGGTTTTGGATCCCGAGCTGGAAATTGCTGATCAGGCTTTCCCACCTCAGTCCTCGCTACCTTTGTCACCCAAGATCCAGGTGAAAATCCGGAGAGCTTCTGTACTTTTTGCCATTTTGATCTTGTAAAATGGCGAAAATTGTTGTGTGTCTCAGGATAAGGAGATCCGCGCCATCTTCCTGTGGCTGTTTGCTCAGCTTTTCCAAGGTTATCGCTGGTGTTTACATATCATCCGCATCCATCCCGAACCAGTTATCCGCTTTCATAAGGTACGACGCCGCACACCCCCAATGTCCAAAATCAGACATTGTTACATGATTCGGACTTAAAACTGAAAAATTTATCGTCTTACACCCCCCCCCCCCCCCCATCAGGCAGCCTTCCTCGGTCAACGAGCGCTAACGGAGGACGACTTCCTCATGAAGGTGTTGGATGGCATGGCGTTTGCGGGGTTCGTGTCTGAGCGGGGGCCTCCCTACAGAGCAACGGATTTGTTTGATGATGTGAGTCTGGGAATCGTTTGTTAAAAGGTTAAAGAATTTCATTTCCATCCAAGTATTGTCTTGCCGCCATCTTGTGGCACCCGGAGGCAATTGACAAACTTTTTAGTGGCCTGGCGTGTTCATTTTGATTCCAAAACTTTGAAACTCAAATTGCAGGACCCACAGAATATTGAGTTTTAGGACTACATAAACATTCAATGCAGTGTAAGAAACCTTACTCTTTTCTGTCATCAGAAAGAAATAGTTCATTCCTAAATGATATTGGTCTGGAGTTATATGAGCTTGAAATGAGGGCAGATGCCCAAAATACAATGCAATACATACATATTGGTGTCTATAGCGCTTTAACAACAGCTGAAGCTGAAAACAAAGTGCTAACATGGGGAATAAAATGGAAATTCTACCCCCTTGTGAAAGAGAAAAAAACATTGACAGAGCTCTGACCAGTGCTTTATCGACACCCAAACAAACAAAAAAGAAAGCTAAACAAATTCGGGAATGGCGGTCTGTCATATTTTCTAATTTATATGGGCCTGGTGTTATCTGACTTTAAAATGGGGGCAGATGTACAAAAGGAAAATGCTGCCCGCTCGTGGGAGGGAAAAACATTGCCATAGGTTTGACCAGCACTTTATCGACACCCGAACAACTTCAGGAATGACGCTCCGCGTCACATTTTCAGTTCCTGAATAAATTTGGGAATTGCAGTGAATGGGTTAAACACACAATGAGTCATATTTGCCCTCCATTATTTTGTTTCAAATCAAATATCAATAAAAAGCCAATTTTTGGATTTGCGTTAAATTGCTCTATAATCTGCATTATAATTTTTTTAATGATACCAATAAAGGAATTCTCAAGGTTTACTTGTTTTCCCACAGCTGGTTGCCAACGAAGTGGAGAGGATCCGGCAAGAAGAAGCCTCGCCCCACAAAGTCATGAATCACATCAAGGAGTTGGCCGAGCAGCTATTTAAAAATGTATTTCTCAAGATCAAGCACCCCCCTCACCCCCTTAAACCCCAAAATGTGCTCTTAACAACTCTCCTGTCGCTTTTTTCTCTCTCCAGGAAAACCCCTACCCAGCAGTGTCCATGCATAAAGTCCAGGGACCGTCAGCAAATGGCCAGAAAGCCACTCAAAGTCAGAGCCCCTTCCCTGGGTTGGATGATGTCACAGTCCAGCTTTTCATCGACCACGCCACCGCTAAACTCAAGACGGCGCCGCCGGTGGTCAAGGCGGAGGTCAAGAGCATGGTGCCGTCCGGACCAGCGTTGGGTAAGATGGATTTAAATTAAAAAAAAAAAAGATATACAGTGATACTTCCGCTGTGTGTTTGTGTGACTTAGCGTCACAGTAACAGTACGCAAAGTCGACCATAGCTACGTGTCGCAACGGGTGTTTCTGTGTTGTCTAAGCAACGGTCTCAGGCAATAGAAGAGGTTGAAAAGCTTCTGTTGATTTGCATGAACGAAAAGCAGCTAGCATGGGACAGTGTGAGTGAGGGTATTATCGCCGAGAAAGCACGGCAACTTCACTCGGATATCTTCAAGAGGCAACTACATAAACAACCATCACAAAGGTAAATAAAACGACTTTATTATAGAGTACAGTTTATTTCTTTAATTACAACCAAATAGCACATTTATTATACATAAAATAAGGTATATTTTTGTAGTTTTGAGGCTTATTTAGTAGAAAATTATGTTTTATGGGAACCTGGGAAGGGATTAGTCTCATTTTAATGGTTTCTTATGGGAAATAAATGTTTGACAGATGAACTTTTCGCCTTACACACACTTTCTGGGAATCAATTAAGTTCGGTATCAATTTCCACAAATTGTAGGACACTTTAGACTTTTAATTTGATGATGCAATATGTATCCAAAATTTTAAATGACTTAAAAAGCTCCCCCACTTGCCCCGATTTTAAGTTTTTAGAGGCATAAGTCAGCACTTCCTGCCTGTAACTTCTCTCCCCCTTCCTCTTCTCAGCATGTGTTTAATGGCTTCCATTTTCAAGTGCCACGTTGATAAATGAGCCTCACACTCCGCAGGAGACACGGTGGACCGGAACAGCAACGTCATGGCTAACAGCGCCCGTCGGCTAGAGGTTGTCCGGAACTGCATCACATACATCTTTGAGAACAAAATGCTGGAGGCCAAGAAGGTACTAATGCCCCAATTTGTTTTTGCCATTCTGTACTTTGATGAGTCTCAAACATTTTGGAAACGTTATCTTCCTGTCGCAGTTGTTGCCGGCTGTTCTTCGGGCTTTGAAAGGTCGGGCGGCTCGGGTGTGTTTGACCCAGGAGCTCAATCAGCACGTTTTACAGAACCGGGCGGTGTTGGATGACCAGCAGTTTGACTACGTTGTCCGAATGATGAACTGCACATTACAGGTCTGAATCACTCGCGAAATTTACTGTCGCTCTTTTGTGTTATAGTTTTAAAAAAATATTAAAAATGCACCGGTCCAATTTGTGGCAATGCTATGTTGTGGCGTTCCTCACGGTACCTTTTGCGAGCATCTATTTTTTTTTCTTGTAGGACTGCTCGCATATGGATGAACATGGCATTGCGGCAGCCCTTCTCCCATTGGTCACCGCTTTTTGCAGGGTAAGGTTTTGGTTTTTCTTGCGGGTGGTACCGAAAAAAAACACTGGTCAGACTTCCGGCAATGTTTTTCCCTTCCACAAGGGGCAGCATTTGCCTTTTGTCCATATTAGGGTTTTGTTACAGCTGTTGTTAAAGCGTTATATAAATCAATATTTATTGTATTGTGTTGTGTTTTGTTCATCTGCCCCCATTTCAAGCTCATACAACTCCAGACACATATAACTTAGGAATTAACTTTTTTTTCTAATGAAATAAAATAGTATAAGGTTTCTAATGCAGTATTGAATGTTTATGGAGTCTTAGAAGTCAATATTCTGTGGGCAATTTGAGTGTAAACGACAAAAACCCTGGCACTGGAGTTTTTGTTGCACATTGTCTGGCAGTCAATGAGTTAAAAATATAACAATTTATTATTATTAACTGACCAAACGCCGTATGTTTTTATGATAGAAATTAGGGTCAGGCATCACCCAGTTTGCCTACAGCTGCGTCCAGGAGCACACAGTGTGGACCAACATGCAGTTCTGGGAGGCCATGTTCTACAGCGACGTCCAGAACCACATTCGGGCACTTTATCTGGAGACGGAGGACGGAGAGCATCATAACCACATTGTGATGAGTTCACCGTCAAAATCGACCGTTGGCGATCTCAATCGTCGTTTAAACGAAGGTCATGTCCATTTTAAACTCAGGAGCAGCAGGAGGGATCGGGCGGCGAGCGTGAAATCAGCGCCCTGGAATTGGCGTCGGAGCAGAGCCGTTTGTGGCCCACACTCGGCAAGGACATGCAGACGGAGCGCGTGCAGAAGGAGGAGAGCACAGTGTTCAGCCAAGCCATCCACTATGCTAACAGGATGAGTTACCTGCTGCTCCCGCTGGACACCAGCAAGAACCGCTTGCTCAGGAGCTCGGGCCTCGGAGACGTGGAGAGCGTCAGCAATAGTTACGTCACCAACAGGTGGGTCAAAAATCTGGCAATTAAATGAGATTTTAGTCAAAATTGGATTGGATTAGCCTTTATTAGTCTCGCAGTGGAGGATTTTACATTTCACAGCAGCAAAGTGATGAAAGTGAGAGGAAAGGGAAAGGAAGAAGTAGAAAAACAAAATACAGGAGCTGCCGTAAAGGCAGTCACTCTCGCGGCGCCATCTTGAAGTCAAAAACAACAACAACAAAAATATTATTAATTATATTCATTATAGAAATAGAACCATTACAGAAATGACCAATCAAAAGCCGGATCATGTTTAGCAACAGATGCTAACAGATTATAGTTACAGTAAGCTAGTTGTCATTATCATATTATTTCATTCATGTGCATATTTTGCTTATGTTGCACAAAACTACTTTTTAAGGTACATTTCAGCAGTTATTTAGTTAAAAAAAGTTTCAATATTATAGTTTTACTTAAAAAGACCACAAAAAGTGTTTATTTTATTTTACAATTATTTTTAATTTTATTGTATTCTTTTTATTTATTTATGTATCTATATTTGGTGAGTCGATGCTAAACATTTTTTTTTACCTAAGCTGTTTTTGAGTTTGCGGTTTTTGTCAAGACTATTGCATATCTGACAAAAGTCAATAATTTTATTTTGAAATTACATTGTGACTGGTATAGATCAGGCAATGACCATTTTAATGCTCCTCTAAAATAAAGTCAAATAATGACCAAAGAACAATTTCTAACCATAACATGATTTCCTATCATCCAAAATATATTTTAAAAAGTTAATAGATTTCAGATCATTTAAAATTAATATTTTTTTGTTGTTTTTTGGTCTCAAAGTATTGCAGGTAGCATGGCAGAGAGTTATGACACAGAAAGCGGCTTTGAAGATGCCGAAAGCTCTGACGTGGCCAATTCGGTGGTGCGTTTCATCAACCGCTTTGTCGACAAAGTCTGCAATGAGAGTGGCGTGACCAACGAACACCTAAAAGCTCTCCACACCATGATCCCGGGTATGGTCCTCCGCATGAAATACCTTCTTCAAAAAAAGAAAAATCAATAATTTTCCAATGCTAACGTTTCCGCCGTTTATTTGCAGATATCGTTCAGATGCACATCGAGACGTTAGACGCAGTCCATCGCGAGAGTAAACGACTGCCGCCGATCCAAAAGGTAACCAATTCCTATTTTTACACCTCTCTGGACAAAGGCTACGGCGAGCCGGGGCGGTCAGCCCCGCCCACTTCCCTCTCCATCAACACTTACCCCGCCGTCGCGCCAGGTATGTCCGAAATTAGCATGCGGAGTGATGATTGCTCTCTCTCTGGTGTGCCATTTTTTATTTTTACATGCTTGCCTTCGTTTTTGAAGGGTGCCGTCGGTTGGTGTGATGGAGAGGAAAGAGGGGCTGAGCTCCGTGTAATGTACAGGGATATCTCGGCTTACGAACGCTTTAGCTAACGGAGGGGGGGGGGGAGAAAAAGAGACAGTGAGAAAACAATGAAATTTGGACTCATTTCAACTTTATTGATAGGTCAAAGGCAGAGTGTAGACTGCAAGGTTAAAATATCCCATCAATCAGGCTCCACAAATTTACCCGCACAAGCCATCTGTGCAATTTGAAGAGAGCATACATACAAGGGAACCAGCTATTCATGAGTGTGTAGTGTGTCTGCTTGCATTTGTTGCTGGGGCAATATCACAACTTCCAAGATGTGCAACCCAGAGCTCCTTGATGGAAAAAGCTATCCATTCCGTCAAGCAATCAACGACCATCACAAAGGTAAATAAATAATAATTATTATACAGTACAGTTTATTTCTTTAATTACAATACAATAGCACATTATACAAAAAAGTAAGGTATATTTTGTGTCGTTTTAAAAGTTATTTAGTGGAACATTATGTTTTATTTGGACCTAGGAACGGATTATTGTTATTTTAATGGTTTCCTCTGGGAAATACATTTTTGGAATACACACTTTTCGCCTTACACACCCTTTCTGGGAACCAATTAAGTTCGTAAGCCAAGGTAGCACTGTATTTCAAAAACAAATCTGGGTAAAAAGAGTGATACAATGCATGTTTGCTGTTCCGTCATCCATCGGCAGCCCCCTTGACCTCCTCATTTGTTTCCCGAACCTCCGCCTCATTAATCCTCCTTTTCTCCGTCTGTTTTCTTCCACCCAGCCCAAGCTGCTGAGGCCGACGCTGTTGGCAGGTGAAGAGCTGGTGATGGATGGCATGCGCGTTTACCTCATCCCGGACGGTCGCGAGGAAGCCGCGGGCACCATGGGAGGCCCGCCGCTGCTTCCCGCCGAGGGAGCCATTTTCCTCACCACCTACCGCCTCATCTTCAAGGGCACTCCCGCCGACCCCCTGGGTGAGTGACTACAAGTTGGACTCGTATCTACGTGGATGCTAAGTTCCGTTCCTGCTTACTTTTGACTGCAGTGGGCGAGCAGGTGGTCACTCGTTCCTTCCCCATTGCGTCCTTGACCAAGGAGAAGAGGATCTCTGTCACTTTACCCATGGAGCAGTATGTTCAAGAGGGGTTGCAGCTACGCTCCTGTACCTTGCAGGTACTTTTGAATCATCCGCCGTTCTACGATTCGGACCTAAAAGCTTCAATGGATCATATTCGGAACACTTTTTGCAGCTCATGAAGATCGTCTTCGACGAGGAGGTGGCGGCGGACCTGGCGGAGGTTTTCAGGAAGCACATGCACAAGCTACGCTACCCCCAGCACGTGCAGGGAACCTTCGCCTTCACCGTGGGCCAGAGCGGCAAGCTGGTGGTGGAGCACAAAGCCAAGGATAAGAACCAGTCACTCAAGTGAGTACTTTGCTCTCACTTATCTTTGAGGGAGTTTTATTTAATAATAATAACACATTTCATTTCTAAGCACCTTTCAAAACTCTCAAGGTCATTTCACAGTCACAGGATAAGTTCTGTTGGTGAGCAGCGGGAGCCACACGCGCCAGCGTTCAATCATAACCTAAAGTAACTCAAATTGATAGAAAGTTAGCTAGATAGATAATAGCTAGTGAATAGATAGCTAACTAGATAGGTATCCAGCTAGATAGCCAACAAGTAGCTAGCTAGACACCCAGCCAGCTAGACAGCTAATAGATAGCAAATAGATCAAATCCGAATTCTAATCGTGTTTTGAACGTCTGTAAACTAACAAGTAGCAAAAACTGCTATAAGACTGTCATTATCTGTGTTATCGAAACCAAAACCGCTAAATTCTTCTCTCGAGGGGTAAAGAATTCAAAAATGTGATTGTTTTCTTTCAGGACACTTTCCAAAAACCTGGTCCGGACCGCCAAGCGGACCATCAACAGGCAATATGTGACAAAGAAGAAATATTCGCCGCCGACTTGGGAAAACAGGAGTAGCTTCCAATCGGAGTTGGATGAAGATGAAATTTCAGGTAAGCTTCTTCCTTCAATGTGATTCTGGAAACTGCCTGTTAAAAATTTTGAAAATTCCTGTATTGTTTTGCTTGGTTTAATTTGTTAATATGCTCCAAGTTTCAGAAGAGGTGGAGCCGAGCTCGCTGACGCTATCCTCGACCATCCGCTCTTCAGACAGGCAGACCATGAGCAACGTGGTGGAGCGAGCGTGTTGCCGCGACTACCAGCGCATGGGCCTGGGCACGCTAAGTAACAGCCTGACCCGCTCCAAGAACGAACCCTTCCGAATTTCCACCGTCAATCGCATGTACACGGTGTGCAGGAGGTACGTCGAATCACGAATACATTGATACCTCAGCTTACGAACGATTTAGCTCGCGAACATGAAATTTGCGAGCATATAGTCTCGGCGTACGAACTAGTTTTTGGCGGACGAACCAAACCACACGGCTCCACGGTGGCTGATGGACTAGTTTTCAGTGGATGAACACCAAACCACATGGTCGAACAGCGCCACGGTGGCTTACGGACTAGTTTTCGTCACCCCCTTTCTTTGAATGCAGACATGGTTTGCTATCGAGTGTTGTACTTTTGCTATCATGGGACCATAAAAGACCCCACCGCAGGCTAGTGTTACGCCGAAGAAGACACAGAAGAAAATTACGGTCGAGCAGAAGAAGATCATCGAAAAACATGAACGAGGTGTGCGTTTGTGTGACTTAGCATCCCAGTACCGGGATGCTAAGTCGACCATTGCTACGTGTGGCTAAGGGTGTTTCCGTGTTGTCTAAGGCAATAGAAGAAGTCGAAATAATTCTGTTGATTTGGATTAACGAAAAGCAGCTAGCACGGGACAGTGAGTGAGGGTATTTTCGCCGAGAAAGCACGGCAATTTCACTCGGATTTCATCGAGGCAACTACATCAACGACCATCACAAAGGTCAATAAAACAAGTTTGTACAGTTTATTTCTTTCATTACAATACAATAGCACATTTATTATATGTAAAATAAGGTCTATTTTGTGTAGTTTTAAGGCTTATTTAGTAGAAAAGTATGTTTTATGGAGACCTGGGAACGGATTATTCTCATTTCAATGGCTTCTTATGGGAAATAAATGTTTGGAAGACAAACTTTTCACCTTACACACTTTCTGGGAACCAATTAAGTTCGTGAGCTGAGGTATCACTGTCGATCCGCTTTCGCACGGGGACGTTTTTGATCGCGTGTGTTGGTGTGCTTACGTCGTAGCTACCCCGGACTGCTCATCGTCCCTCAAAGCATCCCCGATTCCACCATCCAGAGAATTTGCCGCTGCTACCGGCAAAACCGCTTCCCCGTGGTTTGCTGGCGGAATTCCCGCACCAAGGCTGTCCTCCTGCGATCGGCGGGCCTCCACGCGAAAGGCGTGGTGGGCTTTTTTAAATCCCCCAACACCCCAACTTCAGGTTAATTATTTTGGCGGCAAGATATGACTCGCCGGAAAATGTATTCATGGCATGTTTTTGTGTGCAGTCCCTTCTCAGACGGACTCCACCAGTCTGGAGCAGGAAAAATACCTGCACGCCATTATCAGCTCCATGCCCTCGTACAGCGAAAACAGCGGCAGGAACACACTCAGCGGCTTCGCCTCAACCCACGTGAGCGCTTCAGGTGAGCGCCCGATTCAAAACGTGACTCCACCCGACGCGATTTAACCGCGGCTTCGTTTGACAGACTCGTCGGATAAACTGCGACAACCGAAGATCGGCGCTCTGATGAAGCAAGTGATGGGCGCCAAGGAAGATGTGCCCGGAACGTTCAGTAGAGGAGGTAAGAATCTGTTTGCGGGTCAAAGGGCGCCACTGTATTCCTGTTCAATCGGGAACTTGGACCAGCGTGAAACGGCGCCACAGGGGAGACTCAATAGTCTTTTTTTTTTACTGTTATTTGACCTCAGCTCTTGGTCAAAGGGCCAAAGTCATCTCCCTTTCTCAGCCCAAAGTGTCTAACAAGGCCAGGAACTCAACCAGAGGTACAGTAGGCCACGCCCACTTTTTCACCCCCTTTAACTAATCAAATCTCTTGGAACGGAATTGTGTCTGGCGTGTTCGCCTGGTAGTGTTGTGCATCTCTGGACTAATGGACTCTTAGTTCCTGTCAATCTTGAGTATTGATGTCGGGTGTGTGTGTGTGCACGCGCATGCTGGCACCGCAGCTCTGCTTAACCTCTTTCGTCCGTTTTATTTAAATAGGAAAAAGTCGCATCAAATGACATTTCAGAGGGGTAGTTCTTCTATCTTGTTTAGCAGCATGGCTTGTCGGTTTTGAGTCACAACTGCCTCAAATCAAAGGTGACCGTGGGTGACTCCATTTTGTTTTTCGTATGGCGAAAGAAATTAAGTCGTTTGTCTTTTTTCTCACAACAGGGAAGTGGGGGAGCATCCGAGGCAGCGGCCGTCTCAGCGCCTACAACCCGGACGTGGGGACGCGGCTGGCGGGGAAAGAGTCGCCGCAACCCAACGGCGGTCCGAGCGAAGCCTTGTTCCTACGCCAGCACAGGGCTTACCTCTACATCATTGGCGACAAGGCCCAGTTGAAGGTGACTAGTGGTAGACAAAATGTCCACTTTTTGGACCATGAAATAAAACGTGTATGCGAGCGTGAGATGCCGGCTGGTTTGGCCAAAATGGTCGTAAACATTGCCGGCCTGCTAGCTGCTAGCGCAATTAAAATTTTAAAAATAGGGTCTGAAGGTCGTGGTCGTAAGTACAGGTGGTCGTAAGTCGAGCTGGTCGTAAGTCGGACGTTACCTGTATATACCATGGTGAATTCTGTATTTCAGGGCGGGAAGCAGGACTCCTTCCAGCAGTGGGAGGTGGTCCCCATCGAGGTATGCGACGTACGGCAAGTCAAGAACAGCTTCAAGAAGCTAATGAAGGCCTGCGTGCCCAGTTCGGCATCCTCGGATCCCAATACCAATTTCCTGCGTTGCTTGGAAGAGTCGGAGTGGATGGCGCTGGTGAGTCATTTAACCAAAGTTGAGTAGAATCTACCTGATATAGTTTTTTAAATATCACATACATACGTTTTTATTATTTAGGAACTTATTCACTGGTAGACGATGTGCAAAAATGTGTCCAATGCAGTGCCAGGGTTTTTGTCATTTTCACTCAAATTCCAGGATCTACAGAATATTGACTTTTAGGACTACATAAACATTCAATACGGCGTCCGAAACCTTAGATTCTCTTCTTTCATCAGGATGAAAGAGTTAATTCCTAAATGATATGGGTCTGGACTTATATGAGGTTGAAATGAGGGCAGATGTACAAAATGCAATGCAATACATACATATTGGTTTATATAGCGCTTTAATAACATCTGAAGCTGGAAACAAAGCGCTAACCTGGGAAAAATGGAAATTCTACCCCCTTGTGGAAAGGAACAAACCTTGTCAGAGGTCTGACCAGTGCTTTATCGGCCCCAAAGCATGAAAAAACTAAACCTGAACCAATTCTGGAATGGCGCTCTACGTCATATTTTCAATTGGATTGGATTGGATGTACCTTTATTTGTCTCGCAGTGGAGACATTTACATTTCACAGCAGCAAAGTTATGAAAGGAAAAGGAAAGGACAGGAAGAAGTCGAAAAACAAAATACAGGATCAATTTGTGAATGGCAGTGAATGAGTTTAAAAAAAAACAACATATGTGTGTTCCTCCGCCCACATGCGTAGCTACACAGAGTGCTGCAAGTGTCCGTCCTGGTGGTGGAACTGCTGGACACGGGATCATCCGTCATGGTCAGCCTGGAGGACGGCTGGGACGTCACCACCCAGGTTTGGACATTTTTTTTGCAAATGGATCCGTCGCGGACTCCGTTGAGCTGACTCCGGAACGACCGCCACATTTGCAGGTGGTCTCCTTGGTGCAGCTGCTATCCGACCCTTACTACCGGACGTTCGACGGCTTCCGGCTGTTGGTGGAGAAGGAGTGGCTGTCGTTCGGCCACCGGTTCAGTCACCGCGGCGCGCAGACGCTAGGCAGCCAGAGCAGCGGTTTCACCCCAGTTTTCCTGCAGTTCCTCGACTGCGTTCATCAAGTGCGTACACAAGACCAAGATCTGTATTTTTTGCCCTTTCTTATAATGACATAATCATATATTTCATTTCTAAGCACCTTTCAAAAACTCTCAAGGTCACTTTACAGTCACAGGACCAGTTTTTCTGTGGGTGAGCAGCGGCAGCCACATACATGCGCCAGCGTTCACTCAACCCGGAATAACTCCAATAGATAGAAAGTTAGCTAGCTAGCTAATGGATAACTAATCGATAGCTCGGTAGATAGTTAATATATAGCAAATAGATAGCTAGCTAGGTAGCCAGCTAGACAGCCTGCCTGGTAACATCCGACTTACGACCGAATTCTGTTAAGACGGTCGTAAGACAAAATGGTTGTAAGTCGAAGTCCATTCAAAATGTTGATGGCTGTGGGAGGTCGCCCAACACAAACACTCGGACTCAGGCGGACGCCGAAGGAAAAAAAAAAAAGCAGGGTACAGTACTTTATGTTGTATGTTATCTGTACTGTATAACTACTGTACTGAGTGTAGTCACGCAGTAGATTGCTGTGCGAGAGTGAGATGCTGGCTGGCCAAAATTGTCCTACGTTTTGCCGGCCTGCTAGCGCGCTGCGGTGCCAGGCGTAGATTTAAAATTTTAAAAAATAGCGTCTGGAGGTCATGGTCGTAAGTACGGGTGGTCGTAAGTCAAGCTGGTCGTAAGTCAGATGTTACCTGTATCTGCTGTTCAATGTTTCTGTTTTTCCCAGATCCACTTGCAGTTCCCCATGGAGTTCGAGTTCAGCCAGTACTACTTGAAGTTCTTGGCCTATCACTACGTGTCCAACCGTTTCCGCACTTTCCTGCTGGACTCGGACTACGAGCGCATTGAACTCGGTATCGTCTTGAGTCGTTGCCATTTTTTGTTTCTTTCTTTGCTTCTTTCTCATTTGACTCGTTTGCAGGAGTCCTCTATGAGGAAAAAGGCGAGAGAAGAAGTCCTCAGGTGTGCAAGTCCGTGTGGGACTACATTGACCGGCTCAACAAGAAGACGCCCGTCTTCTTCAATTACATGTTCGCGCCGGAGGATTATGAGGTTAGCGCGCTATTTTGATCACTGTGGAATGTTTTTTAATAATAACAATAATAATACATTTCATTTATAAGCGCCTTAAATAGTTAAATTTTATACCGATAATCGCGTCTTTGTATCGAGCAACTTGATGAAAATATATTTTTGTATCAAGGTTTGACACATACAAAATTTAGCTTGTGGTAGAGGCGCACATTCCACCATGACGTCCCTGATCCACTGCTGAAAAGGAGGCTTTGATCCTCTCCTCTTTAATCTATAAAGATTTTTTTGTTTTTTGTTTTACTTCAAGAAAGAGTGGCTGCCATTCCAGCAGCTCCCGTATTTTGTCTTTCTACTTCTTTCATTCCTTTCCTCATCCTTTCATTACTTTGCTGCGGTGAAATGTAAATTTCTCCACTGCGAGACGAATAAAGGTACATCCAATCCAATACAAAAATACCAATCTGCTCGCAGGTGCTTCGTCCGTACACCTTCATCTCCAACCTGAAAGTGTGGGACTACTACACGGAGGAAACGCTTTCCGAAGGGCCGTCGTACGACTGGGAGCCACGAGGTCGCCAGGAGCGCTCCGCATCCGAAGAGGCTCCCGACAAGCCCGACGGCGGCGCGCCCAAATCGCGGCGACGCGCCGTGTGGCCGTGCTACGATAGCTTGAGCAAAACGCTACCCGACGCTATCACCAAGCTGCTGCAGGACCTGCAGGCCCTGGAGAGCGAGCTCGGACAGGCGTCGGAGAAGTGGAAGGATACGTGGGATAAAATCAAAGCCGTTCAGAGGACTGAGATCAAATTGGAGAGCAAGGTGAGGTGAAAAGTCGGTATTTTTAAACGCATTTAGGGCCTTATTGGAGTCATTTAAAGGACAACCGACACCATTTTTTGGTTTCTCAACTGACATCAGAAAAACGTTTTCTAGCATCTAAAATACCCAAAACACACAGGTTGATATTTTTAGTCAAATGCAAAACACCAATAAAAATGACTTCAAGTGTCCCAAAACTGCAACAAAATGACCTCGGAGATGGCGAGTTTCAGAAGGTCCCGCCCCCTTGTTCGTGACGTCACGCCAGGATACTCCTTCACAAACTGCCTTGCTCCAGAATCAAAACAATGGCTTCAGAGAGTTCATATTCGGAGAAGATGCTTTCTTGTTACTCATCCAGTTACCAATATGATTCAAATAGTTCTGAAGAGGAAAGCATAAATGTTTGCAATCGATTCAAGAAGTCCTTCCATATTAATTCGAGCTGTCTTGACTCCAATGTAGTGCCCAGAAAACGGACAAGATGGCGCAAAAGCGCCGTTGGAAATGGGCTGATTTGTCAACTGGGAATTTGTGATAACTTACACCTTCTGTATGCGTGTTACCGCAATTGGCTGCGACACATAACGATTCACCATCGCGTTATTTATGTAGTTTTCAGACCAAAAAAAAGTACCCAAAATGCATTGTGTGTTGCTTTCTCGTTTAGGGACGTTCCCTCCGTGACGTCACTTAGGGCATCGTCATCAACTCGAAAACAAGACTTCATGCATATTCAGCTATATGCGATGGAATCTTGTAAAATACGCTCAGTAGAAGTGATTTGAAGTGATTTCTTAAATTATGGATGCAATTTATCCGGAGGTGTCGGTTGTCCTTTAATTGATTTTTCCTCCAAATTCCCTCCCCTGAACATTTTTCCTTCTCCTCTTTCAGCAATCATTCTCCAACTCGCTGCTCATGTCGTCCAACCTGAGCCACCAGCGGCGTTCTCAGGGCGTCTACCTACAGGAAAGCGGCGTTGGCTCCTCCATTAATTTAGCTTTGGATTGCGAGGCTAGCGCCACCTCCACCCCGGTAGCGGGTCGCCCGAGCACCAGCACGCTCTACAGTCAGTTCCAGAGTACAGAGAGTGAGAACAGGTATGCTGCAAAAAATAATGCTAATGTTTGCATCTCAAATCATCCTTTTCCATTAAGATGAATGGAAATGCCATTAATCCGTTCCAGCGCAAACAAAACACGAACAAAAAATATTTGGGTTACATTTTTTGCCGAGAAAAACAACTCAATACTAGGATACTTTATATTAGCATACTGTAAAAATATATTTTTACACTGATTTAATGCTTCACTTTCCCTGAACGGCGGTTATTTCATCACTTTATTTCTGTGTCCCATTAGAAGTTTTGAAGGCGTTTTATTTAAGAAAGGCGCTCTTCTGAAACCATGGAAACCACGGTGGTTCGTGCTGGACAAGACAAAACATCAGGTAGGATCCAAACGAAGAATTTAACAACGTTTTGTTGTTGTCGTTTTGATTTCATCTGTAGCTATTTATGGGAGCTATTTTGTAATAACGTTGTTTTTTTCTGGTTGGAATACAGCTGCGATATTACGAGAGCAGGCAGGACAAAATGTGCAAAGGCGTGATCGAGTTAGCCGACGTGGAGTCGGTCCTTCTCGGGACGCCCGCCATGGGAGCGCCCAAAAACATCGAGGAGAAAGCCTTCTTCGACGTAAGTCCCGCCTTCACGCGACATTCAAGTTAGCTCATACATTACGAGCATTTTTATGAATTTCATATTTTTAATTTGGGGAGGAAAAAGAAACAAATGGCGGTACTTTCTATCACATCATATCTTTTACATAATATCTTAGCTCTATTATAAAAATACAGATTCTAACTTAAAGTAATGGTCTGCATTGAAATGAATGGAAACGCCATTAATCCGTTCCAGCTTCCCAAAATACAACCACAAATGTTACATATCTTAAATAAAAAATAAATAAATAAATAAATTAAAAATACATGAATAAGATTGTTGAATAGAATGTCAAGAATCAACGTTTGTACTTTGTGTTTTCCCCTCGGGGAGCCATTATGATTTTTATAACTAGCTAGCTACCTAGCTGGCTCTCTATTTGCTATCTATTAGCAATCTCACTAGCTATCTTACCGGCTATCTATTAGTTATATGGTTACCTATCTGGCTGTCTAGCTATTAGCTATCTATTGGCTATCTATTAGCTAGCTAGCGTTCTATCCATTTGAGTTACTTTCGGGGTGAGTGAACGCTGGCACGTGTGGCTGCCGCTGCTCATCCACAGAAAAACTTACCCTGTGGCTGAAAAGTGGCCTTGAGAGTTTTGAAAGGCGCTTATTCATGAAATGTATGATTATGATTATTATTATAAATGATGCGCCTCCTTCTGTTGTGCTTGCTTTGGCCACCTGGGGCAGTAGAATTTATGCAAGCTGCAGCAATGCTAATAGTTTTGAACCGATGATAAAGAATGTATGCATGTCAATACAGGTAACATCCGACTTACGACCACCCATACTTACGACCTCCAGACCCTATTTTTATTTTTTTTATTCTACGCCTGGCACCACAACGCGCTAGCAGGCCGGCAACACGTACAACCATTTTGGCTAGCTAGCATGTCACTCTCGCACAGCAATCGACCGTGTGATGGCACCAGAGGCGGGGCGTGGGGAGAGTTGCGAGTCATTTAGCCTCCGAGTCTCCATTCAACGTTTTGAATGTATTTCGACTTACGACCATTTCGACATACGACCGTTTGCTCGGAACGGAACTCGGTCGTAAGTTGGATTTTACCTGTATTATTATACATTCACCAGTAACAAAACAGTCCTTTATTAGTATTTTTTTTTATAATTTCTAGCCAACTAACCCCTAAACGTTCTAATCTTTTACCCTTGTGCGCCCGTCACTCCCCAATGACAGCTCAAGACCACCAAACGAGTGTACAACTTCTGCGCCCAGGACAGCCTCAACGCTCAGCTGTGGATGGACAGCGTTCAGAGTTGCCTCTCCGACGCCTAGAAGAGGGGGTGGGGGAAGCGGCCCGGACTCTTGAACTGCAAATATCTCAGTGTTTTTTTTTTTATAGAAAAGAAGAAAATGGAGGAGTGGAGAAAAAAAAAACAAACACAACACACACACGGAACCATTCCACTTATTGTGCGACGCATCCGGCATGAAGATTTCTTCCTGACTCTCCTTCTTACTAACAACCCCCATCCCTTCATCTTTTGACAGATTTAACGTAGACACACCAAAAAACTCAGGGGGGAGGAATGACGGAGGACTTGCCGGATCCCAGTTTAGGACCACTTGTGACGGTTCATGAAGGATTTTATTTTTACTCTTTTTTGTCATCTATGCCGCCATAATCTCAAGAGAAAAAAAATACTGTGAAAGCCCATCGGAATCTCCCGGTGAGTGTTTACAAAGTGGACGAAAGCTCCTCCTGAACCACTATAAATAAATATGGAAAGGATAACGGAAGAAAACAACAAAAAAAAGATGGCTGAATGGAATTTGCCTTTCCTGATATAATTCCAGAGTCCCCATGAAAATTTTCTACATTCCCCCCCCAAAAAAAATTATATTTGTTCCATTGAAAACCATAACACGGCCTTGTTTCATCCTGAATCTCCCTCCGTTAGCCACTTTAGCCTGTTAGCTTCGGGTCCGCCTCACTCCCCCACAAACCCGAAGACATCGAGAAGCTGGTACAAAATGGTCGACCTGTCCTTGAATGTGAGTATAAAAATTACTCATTCGCATCGCCCGATTGACTTGTAACCCATTCCAGGTTGTGCACCGTGATCTCTTCAATTCACCCCCACTTGGTTCACTTGTCATCTTTCCTTTGCACACACCGATTCACATTTTCTTCCCCTACGATGTAAAATATTCTGCTGTCTTTATTGAATATGACTTTTTTTGTAGATTTTTCATTTTTTTCAAGTGGGGTTGTTTTACCCCTTATTGTATATAACTACTCCAGATTTGTATGTAACGTTTATAGTGGTAATTTATTTAACGTTTCCCCTTTGCAACTATTTCCTCAACCACCCACCCACCACATTTAAAATCTAGGAATTCAATGTGCCATTGGTTTATTTCTGTATTAATGTGACTAATGCTTTTTTTTGTACTTTGCAAGTAAACTCCTTATGTTGTTATTTTATTTTGTTAAGCACGGTTGTCCTTACTCAATTTCCACCGTTCATGCAAGAGTGGAAATGTATGTTGTGAAAGCCATTCGGCTACTTTTTTGTTTTGTTTGTTTTTTTTTTTTTTTAATGGCTGATTGGATCAAAACGTTGCTAGAATGCAGTTGAAATAAATGTCTGATACATGAAGCCCGAAGAGGACTTTATCTATCAACATTATAATAATAATAACAATATTAATACATTTCATTTCTAAGCGCCTTTCAAAACTCTCAACGTCACTTTACAGCGGCAGCCACGAGCGCCCAACCCGGAAGTCAATAGACAGAAAGCTAGCTAGCCAGCTAGGAGATGGCTAATAGCCAACAACCCGGAAGAACTCAGAGAGAAAAGCTAGATAGCTAATAGATAGCTAGCTAGATTAGTCATGCATGAAATGTGTGAATCAACCAATGAAGTCTTTCGTGATCTGCCAATTTCCCGAAAATGTGGCTTGGTTGCTACCGAAATGCGACCTCGGTTGCGACCGAAATGCTACCTTGTAATCTTGAGAGGAGATCACTCGTTTTTTTTCTCCATTTTGGATGTTAAGAAACTATGTTGATGTGAGTTGAGGAGCTTCATTGAGACAAGTTGTGCTATGGTGCCATTCAATGGCACTTTGGTTGCAAGGAAACTTACGTTAAGGAGATAAATTGTACTTTGTTACCATCTTGCAACATTTATCGGCAATTGGAAACTTTTTGCGTTAATTACCGTTATTAACTAGCGTTATTAAATCAAATGCGGGTATAACCGATATGTGGTGCTAAAATCGGAAAATAGTTTGTGTTGAAAAATAGTTCTTGAATAATGTCGTTAGTTAACTTGTTGACAGTCCTGAATTTAATAGATAGAAAGCTAGCTAGCTAATAGATAGCCAGCTAGACAACTAGCTATATAACTAATAGATAGCCAGCCAGATAGCTAGCTAGCCGGCCAGTGAGCTAATAGGTAGCAAATTCATAGCAAATAGAAAGCTACTGTATTGTTTTTTTTTTGTACAGCCGCCCCCATTTCAAGCTCAGATAACTCCAGAACAATATAACTTAGGAATTAACTTTTTCATATGAAAAAATAAGAGTCTAACATTTCTTACGCTGCATTGAATATTTATGTAGTCCTAAAATTAATAATATTCTGTGGGTCCTGCAATTTGAGTGATAATGACAAAAACCCTGGCACTGGAGCGGACACATTTTTTTGTACATTGTCTGCTAGTGATTGAATTAAAAATACATTTTTAGATTGAATAAGATTTTACTGTTGAAAGACAACACTTTTTTTTGTGCTAATCGAGTTTTATTGGTGACATTCAGTTAAAAGCCAAAACATATTTAAAGTCACTTTTTCCATCAACCTTGGCACAGAGGACTAAAACATCTCAACATGTGAATGAAAACTCAAAATAGTTTCTGAAGATCAACATCAGATGGAATTTGATTGTTAAAACGTCATTGATGAAGTAAAGTACCAGGATAGATGAGTCAGCTGACATATAACAAAGAAAAATTACTTTTTTTGAGGGTGGGGTTAAAAAAGGGGGTGGGAGTCTATTGTCTGCTCAGCAAAAAAGCGAATAACAAAAAAATGTGCCCCTGAAGTGGCAAAAATAATTGCAAAAACTTATTTAGACACTGCAACCCTGGGGTTGACCAGTAAATTTGTGGTACAGCTCGCTAGGGTTGCAAATTTCCTGACATTTAAATGGGAACTTTTCCATGGGAATTAAAATTCGGAAATTTCAGGTTGACTCTAAATTGTGAACGTAAATAAATGAAAATAATTACAAGCCAAATTTTGACTTGGGAGAATTTAACGCTATTTTTTCTGCCCGAATGTCCGTCCGTCCGTCTCTGGAAAAATTTAACTTGGATATCAATTCAAATTCCCACGGAAATTTTCCAAGCCAATCGCCCAGTCATTAAGATGGCCATTTACTGATAGTACGGTCGGTAGCGGCCTTGGTCCGGGTGGTGGGGTCCGGGCCCGGGAGGTGGTCCCGGCATCCGCGGAGGGGGCGGCCCCCTGGGAGCGGGCCACATTCCGGGACTGAGACCTCCCGGTTGGTTGAACGGCGGGCTGAGCGTGCCTTGGTCTTCGGGGAACTGCTGCATGGAGTTGGGATTGTAATGATGGGGAGGGGGCGCGTTGACCGGGGGTCCGCTATGCTGGGGTGGGGGTCCCGGGGGCGGGTGGTTCATGTAGGGCGGCATTTGGCCCATCATGTGACCCGGCGGCGGGGTGATCGGAGGCGGCGCCGTGGTCATGGGTGGCGGCTGGGACGGGTTGAACACCATGTGCGGTGTCCCGGATCCCTGGGGTGGGTGCTGCATGGGGTGGTTGATAGGCGGCGGCGGGGGAGGCGGCCCGAAATGCTGCTGCGGCGGCGGCGGCGGGGGGCCCATCATGTGGTGGGCGTGCGGCACCACGGGCGGCTGCGGGGGGTAGTCTCCGGGGCGGTGGTGGGGGGGCTGGCCGGACCCGGATGAATTGTCATGGATGGGCACGGTGATGAGGTTGCTGTGTTTGCGCGTGGTCACCGTGGCGATGCGGTACGTCTCCGGGGGGCCGTCGTGGGGCACCGGGGGCGGCGGCTGCCCGTACGGGTCGTGGCCGCCGTGCGGGTGCGGGTTGGGGTGGTGCACGTGGTTCTTGGTGATGTGGGGAGGGGGCACGCGGAAGCGTTCGGGGATGTCGGACGCCGGCGGCAGGTGAACGGGCTCCTGGCGGCCCGATGACGACTTGCCGGACCTCAAATGGCGGTGGTTGACGTGGGCTTGGAGGTCCCGCTGAGACAGGTACGTGCGCTTGCAGCCCGACACCACGCTGCACATGTACAGTGAGCCTCTCTGGCACTGCTCGATGCGCTGCACCGCGTCTGTGCAGCTGTACATGGTCAGCCTGAAGGCAAAATATTAAATATGACACACATTAATCCGCCATCAAACGACAACATTATTTTTTTTTCATGCGCACGTATTGAAATCTTACCCAGGGCAAAGCTTCTCTCCTTTCTTTTCATGCAGCAAAGCGCATTCGTAGCAGAAGACATGTTTGCAAGGAATCTGGTGAAAATAATGAAAGGTGAATATTAACTTGATTCTTATTTTTCAGGGACAAGTCCAAAATGATCCGGCACGTACCATGCGTCCATACAGATGAATGGGAAGGCCGCATTTGTCACAGAAGTGAATTGGGACGTCATCCCTTTCACCGATGAGATTCAACTGTTACCATAGAACCACAAGATAGGTTAGTAAACATCATCCACAGGACTCCGGATTTTTAGAATACCTTATAATCCCAAAACAGCTGTTGTGGGTATCTCCTCTGGGCAGCAAACACATCTCCCGATTTACCCCCGCAGTCAAACTTATCTTGCTTGATGCCGAACTTATCTGCGAGGGATAAACGGAAACGATAAAACGCCGACAAGTGAGGTTCTCCGGTGGTACACCCCCCCCCCCCCCCCCCCCAAAAAAAAAGTGTGTACCATCTTTTTCTGCATTTTCGATCTTCAGCTGCGGCCTGTTGCCTGGTCTCTGCACACGCAGGGGAGGTTTGAGCCTCAAGGGCTGCTTGGAGATGAGCTTGATGGGGATGCGCCTGCGGACGTCTGGGCCACCCAGGCTCCCTGAGCCATCGCTTCCTTGGAGATCGTTGTCTGCCAAAGGAAAGAAACATTATCACAACTAGAAAACCTGACCTGAACTATGTGCACATACTGTATAAGAAGCAATGAAGAGATGTTGGGAAATGTAATCATGAAGTAAAGTTTCAAAATATCATGATTTTTAACCACCAATCAGAACGCACAACTTAAAGGAGCCCAATCTGAACTGTTTAAACCAATCCTAAAACCAAAACATGACTCCTATGCCATCAGATTTGCCGTGCTAGCTCTTGAAGCATAGATGCTAACTACATTAGCATTTCAATCGGCTTCTCTGCGCTACCATAACATCATGTAGCACCTCCACATTATGAATATGGATTAATTACAAGTTAAAATCGGTGGTGTAATTTATGGCCTGTATAAAATGTTTCAGTGGTGAGATATTTGTTAACTTTTATTGACTATTGGGGCGGATCAGTGGCTCGTTGACGCTAATCTGGCCCATGTTCAACGGAACGTTAGCGTCTGTACGTTTAGCAACGCGATTTAGCGATTTTAACTATCTAATTAAATTAATATTGTTCCACTCTGGGGGCGATGTTGTTTGATTTTCATCTAAAATCGCGAAACAGTATTTTATTGCGGTTGGGGGGGGGTGAGGAAATAACACTTACCGCTTTGGTCCATGATCTGAATGAGTCGGCGCGGTGCATTATGGGATTAAGAGAGAGAGGAAGGATTGATGGAAGGAAGCAAGGAGGCGAAGTCATGACTCATAATTACGTTTTTGTGTTTACAGAATCATGGTTCTTTGAAAATTAATTTCGGAGGAATCAAGTTCGTGGTCCATTCGTGTAAACGTGCATTCAGGCACCGACGGTGTGTGTATTGTCATGGCTCCACAAAAAAAAAAAAATGAAGTGACATTTTCCATTTATATTTAAAAATATTTATATATGTACTATATATTTTATATAGCTATAAAATATGTGTTTAATTGTCATTAAAAAAAGAGATTTTGTTCAGATTCCCAACATGCACGCTCCAGCGCGGCACTGCTGCGCGTCCCCGTCACCCCGCGTCGCCATTTTGATCGAAAAAATATGACTGAGTTTTTCCTGCTTTGCATGCTAAACTTAGCTACGCGTTTGGATTTTCTTCGAATCGAACGTGCTCCATCAGAAAGAACACATCTCGGATTCGTCGATGTCCGACAAGCGGCCTGTGGCCCGATAACTGCTTCCAGGGTTGGATTTTAAAAGCCGCGTTTTGGACTTAAGGTCGGGGGGCTAACTTGAAGCTAACAGGCAGCCTCCTGCCTGCTTGTTCGAACGGTCGCAGGCTGACCCGGGTTCTTCTTCTCCAAACAAATCTCCAGACGGGGTTCATGCAGTGAAGCTAACGCGGCTAATTGTGCTCTGGAGGGGGGTGCTAGTGACTAAGGGGTCGGGCTGGGGGGAGAGGGGAAAAAAGTCCTGTAACGATCTAACGTAGACGAGAAAGAAGAAAAAGCACACGGGGGATATTCAAAGGTAAGTTTCTCGTGTGGTAGATTGGATGTGACGACTTTACTCGGTTCGGCCCTAAAGTTTAAACTAAAGTTGTGTGCAATGGGGGAGTGCTAACTCCATTTAACGTTAACCATAGCGGCTAATTAGCTTCCGTGCGGACCTCAACGTAAAAGGAGGAACTAAAGCTAAAAATGGCTAACTTGCGCGAAGAAGTTGCTACCCACAAGCTAGCGTTAGCGGCACACAACTGACTAACTTCGCCGAATTGTCTTAAGTCGAGTGACCCCTTAAGGGCGATGAACATAACCTCGGCGCCATTGGAAATCGACTGGCAGTTCAGCAAACGTCGTGTTCATTTTTTGCCCCATTTCGTCTCCCGATTTGCGTCCGTTTGAATCAACTTTATCGACCGTTACGTTGTGAAAGAGAGGCCGTTCGGAGTCGTTCGAGGCCAGCGTCTGTCGAGCCATGTGCCGTTGACGATAAATGATCATCAGGTCGACGAACTCGCGCCCCGTTTCACGTCGTTTATCAGTGGAAATATCAAGTTAAATACTCTTTAAATCTACTGACTCTTACGGCGTTCCTTCTGCCCCCCCCCTTTAGGATTCAAGTAAACAGAAATCCGACCCCCTCCTCTGTTGTCAGCAGGCTTTCACGCCAAGCTTGACATTAATTTCATAATCTTTGCGCACAATATTACCTACAAATCGGCATCTATGAGAGCTTGTAATACTTTCATTTATCAAAATACTTTGGGGTCACATTTTTAAAATGAAGTCTACGCAGTGTACCCATCCAAATAGGATCAATTTGCAAGTCATTTTTTGAGCTTTTAAGAAAATGTCACAGGGTAGTAACAATCGTAGAGTATAAAGGTCAAAGTACAAATGTTCCCGTATTAAATCATCAAAATTGGATTGCAGGGAGTCCTCGTTTTGGGACTCTGAAACAGAAAAAAGTACAATATGCATATATTCAGTGTTATTGACAATTTACAGATTTGACAATTTCTGGATGGAAATAAAACAGGACTAAAATCACAGGCAATCAGAAATCTTACCCGCCAGTCGGTTGTCAGTAACATTTGTAGCGAAACTTTTAAAAGCTGATATGTATTTATTTCGGCCACACATTATTTAATAGCTCTCCTGTTTTTTTAAGTTATGACATTACAAGCTTGGAAATTTGAGATTTCTGCTCTTTTGAATCCATCATTACACACTTGCACAACCATTTCCAGGTTAGCTTTTCCAAAGGAGCACCGATAAGTTATAATTTGACCACAATAAAGTCCCGTGATAATGCCTTATAAACGACAAGGTGCGTTGCGATGAGAACTGCTGATGTTGCAAATTTTTGGTTTTCACACTTTTCTGTTTAGCTCAGGGTGGGAATTTTGACACCTAGCTTAGCTCGACAATTCTGGATCTTCGCTCATTCCAATTCTCGTACGCGCTAAGCGCAGCGTTGCAACTTTTGGCGGCTTCTGTCGTGTTGACATTCTTCCCGGCGGGAGAGGAAAAAAATGATCTCAATTCCATTTCCTTTGATTCTTTTCAACTATCGTCCCCCTTTTTTGCCTCAACCGTCCCGCGCGTTTAGCTGATTGTTGTCGTTGCGGTCGCCTCCGGCGGCTCTCTATTTCGGATGTCAGAATTGAAGCGTCCGCTGTCTCAGCCCGCGAGGTTATTATTGCGCTTGTGTACTCTGTAATTGTATGCCAGATGGACGCCGCTCACGGCTACCGTTGCGTTCGATGTGTCAAATAAAGAGGCGGGAAAGCGTCAAAGCATCTTTTTGCGATGGCTCGCACGCTCATTGGAAAAAGTTGATCAAACTAAACGACATCCGCCATGACATCACGTAACACAAAAATCCTACTCTGGGTTTTTTGTCTTCAGGCGTGCCTCCCTCGAAAAGTGCGGGTCACACTCGTGTCTTGCTTTTCTGGCTCTGCCCGTCACGTCGGCGGCCATTCTGCCTCCGTCACAGCTCGGGATCGTACCTGCCATGGCAGGAAATTGCCCACTTGGCCGTCATTCGCCTTTTAGTGTCCAAATACCGAATTTGCGGAATCAAAATCAACCTGGAAGTAACGCAAAATAGGTAGAAAGCTAGCTACCTAGCTAGCTAATAGATACCTAGAAAATATATTATTTTGTGCTTAATTCATATTCCACACAGGCCACATTGATCGGAATGCCGTGTATAGATGAATGAGTACACAGAATATTTGAAAGAACATTTTTGACTTCCCGTTTAATTAAATGTCATAATTAACATGAAGATGGTTGACTTCATCATTTGTTTGACTCTGACAACGGGGCAATCAAGAAAACGAGGGTTATGGTTAGTTATACATATAACTACAGTATATGTCTGTATGATGGTTTTACAGCGATACCTCAGCTCACGAACTTAATTGGTTCCCAGAAAGTGAAAAGTTTGTCTTCCAAACATTTATTTCCCATAAGAAACCATTAAAATGAGAACAATCCGTTCCCAGGTCCCCATAAAACATCATTTTCAACTAAATAAGTCTTAAAACCTAAGCCTTTGAACAGGCGATGCTATCAAAAAAAATAAATACAATGCTAAAAGATGCCATTACTGTTCATATTTTCCGATTTTTTTTTTTTTTTTTTTTTTTTTTTTTTTTTTTTTTTTTTTTTTTTTTTTTTTTTTTTTTTTGTTTTGTTGTTGTTGTCATCCCTAAAATGTTTAAATGCCCTGTGAAAGTTAGCTTGAAAGTTTTGAAAGGTGCTTGTAAATGAAAATTATCATTAATGTTAAGCAGATTCCTTACTTACAGACAGTGTATTGTCGGTGTTCAAATACCTGACATGTTTCGGCGACTACTTCCGCCTTCGTCAGAGTGTCACGGATGTTGCTGTGACGCGCCATTTTCAGCTGGTGTTGCTATGAGGGCGTGACCTACCTGTCAGAACTGACAGGCAAGCCACGCCCCCCGCTGTCCGCTCGTCCCTCCAGGATGCTGCTCCAGGTAGTAGAGAGCATGTAAGCTCCCTCATCCCTGTTGATGGTCCTTGGTCCTCGCTTTCGGATTTCAATGGCCTCCCTGATCCAGCGCTGATGTTTGTTGTCTTCGGTGCGGATGACTCTGGCCTTCCCCCAGTCCATGATGTGGTTCTCTCTTTTGCAGTGGTCCGTGATGGCTGATTTATGGTGCTCCTGTTGTGCTTGTTCTTTTATTGCTCTTGTTTGGATTGTTGCCGTCTCCTTCTCGCACTCGTTCTTGTGCTCTTTCTTTCTTGTATTGAAACTCCTTCCTGTCTCCCCGATGTATGATTTATTGCATGACTTGCATGGGATTTCATATATTGAGTTACATTTGTTTTCCGGGAGTATTCTGTCCTTTGGGTGTACCAAGATTTGACGGAGAGTTGTGTGTGGTTTGACCGGTGTGTTTATGTTGTGTTTCCTCAGTGCCCTTTGTATGCGTTCTGTGATTCCTCTTATGTACGGTAGTGTTACCATTGCTCTGTGTTCTTGTTTGTTTGTTTGCTTTTTCTTTCTTCCCTGTCTTGTGTTGTTTTTGTTTTTGACCTGCTCTGCCCCTTTAGTTATTGCCCACTGGGGATATTGGCATTTTTTCAGTGCGTGTTGTATATGTTTTTCCTCCTGTGTTTTGTCTTCCGGGTCCGTGATTATTGTGGTGCGTTCATGTAATGTTCTGAACACCGACAATACACTGTCTGTAAGTAAGGAATCTGCTTAACATTAGTTATCAAGTAGACAGGATGAATTTAGTACAACGAAAATTATCATTGTTATTATTACTTGTTTTCCAAGTTTGATTCAGAAATGAAATTAAAACAAACTAATTTTCAAGCACTTTCATGCTAACTGTACCAGCTATCATTCCGCTCATGTTTATTGATGTCTTTTGCCATCCTCCCTCCACTTTCCCTCACTTTCCAGGTTATGGTGAGCCTCCCAGCGTCCCGTCTCCTCAAGAGGCAATCATTTTAAAAGGAGACCCACGCTGATAAATGCCAGGCCTCGCCACACTTTCTGTCGTCTGCAAGAACACAAATGCCTGCCTGCCTGCCTGCGCGGGAGGTCTGATTAGAGATATCCACATTTCATTCACTGGTAGGTACGCGAGGAAATTAATAGGATGGTATAAAGTACAGTGATACCTCACCTTACGAACTTTTCGCCTTACGAACGTTGAATTCACGAGAATAGGTGAAAAGGTGAGAACGTGGATAAAAAAAACACAGTGAAATTTGGACTCGTTTCAACTTTATTGATAGTTCAAAGACAGAGTGTACACTGGAAGGTTAAAATATCCCATCAATCAGGCTCCACAAATAACCCGCACAAGTTCAATTTGAAATGAAAATACAAGCAAGGGAACCATCTGTTCATCAAGTTTCTTGTGTGTCTGCCTGCATCTGTTGCTGTTGGCAATATCACAACTTTTAAGATGTACAACCCAGAGCTCCTTGAGACACTTGATGCAAAAAGCTATCCATTCCATCAAGCCATCAATGACCATCACAAAGGTCAATAAAACGACTTTATTATACTGTACAAATTATTCCTTTAATTACAATACCATAGCACATTTATTCTACATAAAATAAGGTGTATTGTGTGTAGTTTTAAGGCTTATTTAGTTGAAAATGATGTTTTATGGGGACCTGGCAACGGATTATTGTCATTTTAATGGTTTCCCATGGGAAATGAATGTTTGGAATACACATTTATCACCTTACACACACTTTCTGGGAACTGATGAAGTTTGTAAGCCAAGGTAAGTACAATATTTTTTTTTGTGCCTGTTCCAGTGTACTTACTTGATCCCTATTTGTGTCCGTGGTGTCCACTTCCCCCCAACAGGGCTGTGTGACCCACCTCGGCAGCCATCATGTTTTGGAAGTTTGACCTGCACACCACGTCCCACATCGACCAGCTGCTGGATCGGGAGGACGTGACGCTGCGCGAGCTGATGGAGGAGGATGACGTGCTGCAGGAGTGCAAGGCCCAGAACCGCCGCCTGCTGCTCTTCCTGTCGCAGGACCACTGCATGCGCGAGCTGGTGGCGCTCATCACCGCCGAGCCACCCGAGGACCTGGAGGAGAGGAGCCGCTTCAAGTGAGGAGTCCCCACCACCGCCCGCCCAAAAGACAAATAGAAATGGATAGAAATAGAATAGAATAGATAGAAATAGAAATTGATGGATAGAAGTTGATTGATAGAAATAGAAATAACTCCATTTGTTTGTGTGAGCTGTGCAGATCATCAGGGGAGTCACACAAAAAAAAATGACAACCGTCGCCTTCCAAAATCTTTTCTTCTTCTTCTTCCTCCCCCCAAAAAAGGCTTCCCAACATCGCCTGCGAGCTCCTGACCTCCGACGTGTCCATCATCAACGATAAGCTGGGCGGAGAAGAATCCCTCCTGGAGATGCTGTACCACTTCCTGGAGCAGGACCCGCCCCTCAACCCGCTGCTCGCCAGCTTCTTCAGCAAAACCATCGGCAATCTCATTGCCCGTAAAACCGAAGAGGTGAGGAATCGAGTGGGGGTCCAGGGGGGGGGGGGGGGGTGTGTCACGGAGGCTCAAAAAATGTGCCGTGCCCGTCGTCAGGTGATCACCTTTCTGAAGAAAAAGGAAGGCTTCATTGGTCTGGTGCTGAAACACATCGACGCGTCTGCCATGATGGACTTGCTGCTTCGCCTCATCAGCTGCGTGGAGCCTGCCCCCTTGAGGCAGGAGGTTCTACATGTAAAAACACAAATCGCACACATTTTCGACACGCTATTGATTATTTGACATTTAAAAAAAATAATAATTTATTAACGAAGCCGTTTTCATGTTCCCCCCAAAGTGGCTGAATGAAGAGAAGCTGGTTCAAAGACTCATCGAGCTGATCCATACTGGGAAAGATGAGGAAGTAAGTCTTTCTGGAGCCACTTGGGAATTGTTTCCATGCGTCCGTTGTCCTTATTTCCCGCCCTCCAATTTTTTCAGAGACAATCAAACGCATCGCAAACACTTTGTGACATAATCCGCCTTAGCCGAGACCAGGCCAATCAGATGCAGGAGAACACGGAGGCCGACCCACTATTGGCCGTGCTCGAGTCGTAAGTCCCTCGTACTATTGGATGCGATTGGAAAAAAAACCGGACCCTGTGTTAAAACGTCCCCCCCTCTGATCTCCGCCCTAGACAAGAAACTGTAGCAGGACTCCTCAAGAACATGTTTGAAGGGGAGAGGAACGAGGCTTCCATCGTGAACGGAACTCAAGTGCTACTTACTTTGCTGGAGACCAGGAGGTCTGGGTGAGCGCAGGATCCTTCCCCGCTAACGCTAACGTTCATCCACACTTTTGTCCAAATCACTCGGATGGATGAATGTCGTAATTTGTACAACGTCACTCATTGGTCGTTTCTTCGTCTCCTCCTCCAGTTTGGAAGGGCTCATGGATCTGTATTCTCAGGGTTACGAAAGGTCTTACACTGTCAACAGCAGTATTTTAAATGCCATTGAGCCCCATTTAAAAGATTTCCAGCAGCTTCTTCTGGATCCCCCAAAGGTACGTCGTGACCTTTTTATGTACCTACATGAACATCGTGAAAGAACACATTTTGTCATGTATTTTTAAACACATTGAAATGTGTTTAAAATATGCTTTTTTAAAATATTTGGTGGATAAGAATGCTAAAAAAATCTATGAGCAAGCCCCCATAAGGTTTCCAGTGATTTATTAGTCTCGCAGTGGAGAAATTGACATTTCACAGTAACAAAGTGATGAAAGGAAAACAAATACAGGAGCTCCTGTAAAGGCAAGCACTCTTGCGGCGCCATCCCTAAGTCAAAACAACCAAACTATATAACTCACACAGTCATTCAATTTTAAGCACGATCTCCACCCTTCTTTGTCGCATGAAGAATGAAGAGAGGATCAAAGCATCCTTTTCACCAGTGGATCGGAGACGTCACAGTGAAATGTGCACGTCTGCTACAAGCTAAAAGTCGAAGCCGTTAGCATCCATTGACGAAAAGAGATCTCCTGTCCCGTGTCAATCCGCTTCAATTCCAAGCAGCGACCGTTCCGCGACGCTCCTTTCGGGCTCCTCGAGCTATCTTTCCTCCTTCCCGTCTGCAGAAAGGTGCAATACTGACCACCGTTGGCGTTCTGGATCAGCCGCTGGGGAACGCCCGCCTTCACGTGGCCCGCCTGGTGGCTGCCCTCCTGCAGACCACTTCCCCCAGCATCTGTCAGGAGCTCTGCGACCTGGGCACCATGGACCTACTACTGGTAGGCCCGGCGGCCATTTCAAATCCCGACTCCCAACGGAGTGTTTGTTGTCTAAGTGTTTGCTGTCTTTTTTTTTGTCCCAACGCGCAGGATCTGTTCTTCAAATACTCGTGGAATAACTTTTTGCACTTCCAAGTGGAGCTCTGCGTAGCGGCCATCCTGAACCACCCTTCCTCGGAGGAACGGGTCAACCCGGGCCTCCAGAACCAAAACGGGCAGCAGGCGGAACCGGCCGCCGAAACTCACATGGAGGTGGCGGAGTCGGGCGGGGCCGGTGACTCGCAGAACTCCCTCCACAATACCCTCGTGGCACATGTAAGCGCGGAGAAATGGCGCCATTCTTTTCAGGGCGATGACGCGCTAATGTTAGCTTGCGCAAGCTAGCCGCGATGAACATTTTATACGTCTGCGTGAGGAGATGTCTTCTGTGAACCTCATGGTGGTTTGCGTCCGAGTCAGTACAGCAATTTGTGACATGATTTAATTTCTCCCACTCGATTGTTATTTTTGGGTGAAATTAAAAACCCACAATTGTTTTGTATATCACGCAGTTTTTGACACCATTTTCTACCACCTAAAAGTACGCACACGCTGATTGTTTATATTCTATTTCATCCCTTGTTTCCCCCTTCTGTGTGAAATGTGCAGCTTTTCCAGAAGTGTCGATTGGTACAAAAGATCCTTGATGCCTGGGAGGACAACGATAAAATACAGTCAGTGTTTTTCTTTTATCTTTTATTATATTTCATTTTGTTTTGCATTTTACTTTTGTATTGTGTTTTATTGTGTTATTTGCAATCGTAACGCGACTGTGACTTCCCCAGAGCCGAAGGTGGCACCAGAAGAGGCAACATGGGTCACCTGACCAGAATCTCCAACATGGTGGTCCAGAACCTGGAGAAAGGACCGGTGCAGACCCAGATCGCTGATCTCATCAAAGGTAAATCCCCAATCTTGCAAACCCGGCCACACTTAATGTATTATTATTATTATTATTAAGTCATCAGCTCACGAACATTTTTTTTATGACACAGAGCTGCCAGAGGACTGCAGAGGCCGCTGGGAGAGCTTTGTGGACGAGACATTGCGAGAAACCAACAGAAGGAACACAGTCGAGCTGGTAGGAAGTCATCCGATGATTAAATTGTTATTTTTTTGCAGCGACACACGACAGTCTTTTTTTCAAGATTAAATAACGTATAAAAAGTCATTTTTGTTGTTTTTGGTGCGTAAAACCTCTTTGTTTGGGTCCTCCAGGTGAGCACGCACAACATGCACTCGTCCAGTGAGGACGACGACATGGAAAGCCCCTTCCCCAATGACCTGTCCCTCCAACAGGTAAGCGACAAACTGGGGCGGGGAGGGGGGGCAAATCAACGCAGGGGGCGTGGCCCTAAAAAAAAAGATGTCCTTCTGACCTCTGACCTTCCCAGGCTTTCTCTGACTATCAGATCCAGCAGATGACCGCCAACTTTGTGGATCAGTTCGGGTTCAACGACGAAGAGTTCAGCGAACATGACGACAATATCAAGTGAGTCGGAACGGTCGCCTCCACCGCGTGTAGATTTTATTAACTCCTTGTATTGTAACGTTGTTTTTTTTCCACCCCAACCTCACAGTGCCACATTTGACAGAATTGCCGAAATAAACTTCAATTTAGATTCTGATGATAATAGTGTAAGTATTCCGCAAGTGTATTTTTGTGGGATTTTAAAAGACTGGGAAAAAATTGCTTTGCAGTTTGATCATGTGATTTATTTACTTATTAATTATTTTTTTGGGGGGGTGATGCAGGCCAATGCGGCTGCTTTTGAAGCCTGCTGTAAAGAGCGGATACATCAATTCGACGACGCTGACGAGGAAGAAGACATTTGGGAGGAAAAGGAGATCAACTATGCAACACAAGCTAAATCCAGAACAAGGTATCACCCACCAAAAAATAAAATCTCGCCATCCCACAAATTGTAATCCCACCCTTTGGTTTCCCAGGTTTGGTGTGTCCCAAACATCGGACGGAAGCTCCCGGAGCAGCCTGGAAAATGGCGGACAGGAGCAAGACTGCGGCTCGGAATCCGACGAGGAGGAAGACTTTGAGCAGAACGCATCAGACGCAGGTGAGGCGTCCCCATGAAAATCGAACCGTGTACCAAAAAATACTAATAATATACAGGTAACATCCGACTTGCGGCCGAGTTCTGTTCCGACCAAGCGGCCGTAAGTCGAAATCCATTCAAAATGTTGGATAGAGACTCGGAGGCTAAATGACTGGCAAACTCCTCCCCCCCTCTGGTGCCATCACACGGTCGATTGCTGTGCGAGCGTGAGATGCTGGCTGGCTGGCCAAAATTGTCGTACGCGTTGCCGGCCTGCTAACGCGTCGCGGTGCCAGGCGTAGAATTAAACTGTATAAAATAGGATCTGGAGGTCGTGGTCGTAAGTCGAGCTGGTCGTAAGTTGGATGTTATAGATAGATATAGATAAGTGAGTGTTCCCTGAGTGATATTTCATAAGAATTTTCCGCTTTGTCAGCAGGTCCAGGCTGGACGGCGAATTTCAGGGACTCTGACAGGATGGCGGCATGCCAGACTCCATCGGGGTGGGACGCCCTTCCCGCCGCCGGCGGCGCCAACGACAACCAGGAAACGGGCTGGGCCAATTTTACGGCCTTCCAGCCGTTCTCCAGGTAAGTTTTGCTTGATTTGGGATTTTTTTTGGTTAGGCTCTACAGCCCCCAAAATCTTGTTTCCTCCCATGCAGCACAGAGTCGGAGCCCCGCTGCAGCTCCCCCGTGGACACCGGAGGCAGCGACGCCGACAAACAAGCCAAACAAAACCACGACAAGGCCGGTGAGTTCAACTTCCTTCCGCCAAATCTCGCCCCCACTTTTATTATCCTCCACTCACTTCGGTCACGCGCCGGCGCAGGAACGGGCGCCGTCGCCATCCCCTGCGTGGGGCCTTCGGGGGACATGACGTTGGCTCCTCCCACCGCCTCGGACGGCGACTCGCCCGGAGGCTCCGATAGCGAGAAAGTCTCGGTCGCCATCGCCACCGCCTCAGCGTCAACGATCGTCTCAAAAGCAGCCGCCGGCAGCAAGACAGCCGGCCCCACAAGGTTGAAAATCCCCTATTGCATCAAAAGCGCGTCTCTCGGCAACTAGAATTCAAGCCAAAACTATAATTGAAGCGAAAACTACCACGTGAGGTAAATATAGACCCGAATCACGGCTGCAGATTACAGGGCACCTCGCCGCCGCCGCAACTCCATCTTAACTCATTCACTGCCAGACGACATACAAAAAATTGCAGGACTCGCTGAATATTGACTTTTAGGATGACATCAACATTCACTGCAGCGTAAGAAACCTTAGACGCTCTTCTTTCATCTGGAAAAAAAATAGTTAATTCCTAAATGATATGGGTCTGGAGTTATCTGAGCTTGAAATGGGGGCAGGTGTATAAAATACAATACAAATTGGTTAATATCATGCTTGAACAACAGCTGAAGCTGTAACAAAGCGCTAACATGGATAAAAGGCAAAATGCTGCCCCCTCGTGGTAGGGAAAAACATTGGCAGAGGTCTGACCAGCGCTTTATCTGCACCCCCCGCAAAAAAAAAACGTTTTAGGACTACATTATTAGGATTGTTAGTATTATTATTATTATTAGAATTAGTAGTAGTATTATTTGTATTATTAGTATTTGTATTATTAATATTATTATTAATATTTTTATGATTATTGTTTGTATTATTATTATTATCTTATTATTTTTATTAATAATAATTAGTGCGGCATAAGAAACCTTAGATTTGCTTGTTAATTACTAAGTTATATGGGGCTGGAGTTATATGAGCTTGAAATGGGGGTGGCTATACAAAATGCAATACATCCCTATTTTTTTCTTTCGCGCTTTAACATCAGCTGAAGCCGTAACAAAGCGCTAACAAGGACAAAAGGCAAACACTACCCCCTAGTGGAAGGGGAAATACTGCCAGAGGTCTGACCAGCGTTGTTTCGGCAACCCCTGCAAAAAAAAAAAAAACAATACATTCGGGAATGGCGCTTCACGTCAGGCTTTTCAATTCCCGAATCAATTTGAGAATGGCAGCGAATGAGTTAAATATTTTTCGGTAGTTGCGATGTTTCTACCAGTAGACGAAGCGCTTTACTGAATCAAAAGTGTGATGACGTAACGGTCAAGCGTGAACCTGTGTTGTGTTTTTGCAGCGAGGACATTAGCGAGTCCCTTGAGAACCTCTCCCTGTCGGATCCTCCGGAAGCTTCCGAGCAGCAGCTGCAGCAGCCTCCCGAGGAATCGCCCGTCACCCCACAGACTGACAGGAAGTAAGTTTGCACACTCCACCGACGTCTGCCCCCCCCCCCCCCCCCCCGACAAATTCGGTGTTAAGTCGGATGCTACCCACCCAAAAAAAATTCAACCATTAATGTTTTGTAAAATCTATCAAAATAGCAAGCCAATACTGTATTTTTACATTTTGTAACTTGACATGTACAAGTAACATTTGACTTACAACCGAGTTCCTTTCCGACCAAACGGTCGTAATTCAAAATGGCCGTAAGTCGAAATCCATTCAAAATGTTGAATAGAGACTCAGAGGCTAAGTGACACGCACCCCCGCCCCTCTCTGGTGCCATCACTCAGTCGATTGCTGTGCAAGTGTGGGATGCTGGCTGGCTGGCTGGCCAAAATTGCCAGGCGCGTTGCTGGCCTGCTAGCGCGTTGCGACCTCCAATAGGATCTGTAGGTCGTGGTTGTAAGTCGAGCCGGTCGTAAGTTGGATGTTACCTGTATTTCATAACTATAGAATTTTCCCTGATGAATCGTTTCGTGACTTAAACTTCGTATGAAAAGGCGTTCATAAAACTGCATATGTTTTCCTCATTTTAAAACTTTGATTGACGTCCTCCCCTTTCTAATTGGAACTCTCTTACCAAATCGCCAAACCAATTCCTGGGTCACACCCGCACGTCACCCAGGACGACATTCCCATTCTAAACTTGCGTCCCCTGTCCATCCCAGAGAGGAGACGCCAACCCCCCAGGAAGTGGCCGTCAACGGGCCGGTGTGAGCGCAGGCGGGGGGAAGTAAGGGGAAGCCCCACAGCCAGCTGTAAGCCTCCTTTCCCAGAGGGACTCCTTTCAAAATAAACCTCAGTGGCGACTCCAGTGTTTTTACTCAATCACTCACTCTGCCCTGTTATTGGACCCTGGACACTGCCAAGCGACACCCATTCATACCCATATCAATATATATATATATATATATATATATATATATATATATATATATATATATATATATATATATATATATATATATATACAGACAAAAACAACAGCGTGTAGATCTTCAAAGCTTTTTTTCACCCCCCACCTGTTGCACATGAATACGTGCGTTTTTAATGTAGCAGCAAACTTTGAGGGGGGGGGGTAATAACATCATCATATTTTTTGCCCTCTTTTTTTTATTTTGATTTTTAATTCAATGTCCGAAACGATTTCCCACTTTTTTTTGGTTGAACCCGACAGTTTTTTTTGTGCTTTTCCGTTATTTCGGGATAGCACAGCCATTTTTTTAAATGCGCTTCAAAAAAAAAATATTTTGTTGTTGTTTTATTTTGACAAAGCACTTGTTCGGCCATTTCCTGTCTGATCTCTGCACAGTATCCGTTTTTCACCTTCTGCTCTTGCACGCTGTATTTTTTCACTCAATTTACTTTTTTTGTTTCTGTTTCTTCCTGCATTGTTTTTGTCACCCAACTAAACTTTTTTTTTTGTTTGTTTTCGTTTGCCGTTAAAAGAACCTTCATCACGTCGGACAGGGGGGGGGTCTGTTAATTGAGCTGTAATAGTATTACTGTCTTTTAGCTCATGTGCAATAACGTCAATTAGTCCCTGTTTTGTTTTTTTTTTTTTAGTATAATTTAAATTCATGTTAAGAGATGAAATCAAGATAGCAGTCATTTTGGTGTAGTTTTACCTCAATTGAATTATTATTTTTTAAATTTTATTTAGTGCATGTGTCAGCCGACCTCGCTAATGAGCTCAGACCTTCTGATTGTATTGATGTTAACCACCTCCTCCGTCTTATTTTATTTGTTCTTTCTTTCAACCAAACGTGATCTACCTAATCTCCCAATTGCTAATCTACATTAACAGCTCATTTCCCCACACAATCTTAAATACTACAGTCGTCTTGTTTTTCTCTCTCTCTTTCTCCACTAAGCACACAGGATATAAGTGGCATCTGGAAGGAGTGATGCTGTTTTGTTTCTTTGAATTATATATATTTTTTCCTTCTTCTAATGTTTAATTTTATTTGATCTCCAAGCTGCAGGATAGAGGAAAGAAAAAAAGAGGGGCAAGGTGCTGGGTTCAAGCAGAGCTCCGGGCCTCTTGGTGTACTTAAGAAAAGAAAAAAAAAATCACTTGACAGCGATCAGGTTCTATGATTCATTGTTCAAACAAATTAAAAGTGTCTGCTTGACCACGTTAATACCAAAGCGATGGCCGTGTTCGTCTCATTATTGGGGCAGTTTGGGGTTTTGTTGGGATGCTTTGAAATAATATTAGAGCAAATAAAAGTTGGGGGTTGCAACAAAATTGTTGGTGCACGTCATCAACCCTCAAAACATATATACAATATATATGATTTTATATATATATAAACATTAAAACCTTTTCGACACACGTTTTAAGATTGGCTGAACTTTCTTAAATTGAATTCCGAACATTTTTAATGCAGTTTGTGTCGGGAGACATTTTAAATAAAAAAAAGTACCGTAATCAGAATTTTGGATTGATTTAGGAGTTTTATTTTCTTCACAACGCGCGACAACGAGTTTCACTCAGTCGCTTTCTTATGACGTCAACACAAACTAGGCAAGACAAATGGATAACCGAGTGAGTACATGAACCACTCGAGCCTCAACTCAGCGAAAGTATGTTACTAAAGTCAGAGAGTGGTAACAGATAAATATATAGTCAATGTAAAAATGCTATTGGAAGTGTCATGTATTACTAATATCATTTGATGCTATTAAATGGAGTTAGCTGACAGGTAAGTCGTTCTTTTTTCCCCCCCGAGTGTTGCTTAGTTCAACTAGCAAATCGGCAATGGACTATAACGCAAGTTTTGTTTTTTACAGCAACAATGTTCGAGCCAACCCTCAAAGTATTGACAACCGAGCTCATCTGTGTAGAGTACGGTAAAATTTAATTTAAAATTATGAGCGAATTTCAAACGAAAGCTATTTTAGAGCCAAATGTAGCCCAATCGCCTGCTCTTGTGGTGAGATGTCAATTCCTTGCCGATTTTCATACATTCGGGTTTTCACTTGTTACAGCAGTAGAAATAAAACAGAATACAATAAAAACTATCTTATTTAATTCCATATTCGACTAAAAAGTAGTATTATACATATTAGCTATATAAAAAGTGAAATAATATAGGGCTCAGTTCCTGCATGCAAATAAATATAGCATAAACCTCCCCGCCCCCGACCGAAATATGGTATGTTCCACGCCCTACGGCCTAATCAACGAGAACCTCCCAGACGGATCTGGGATGAACCATTTCTCCCAGCGTTCCGTATGAACAGCTGGGTACCCCCACGGTTTGAATGGACCATTCCAATGGAGCAGCTGCGCCCTCTGCAGGAAGTTCTCGGGATAGCCTGAATCTGGACTCCAACCTACAAAGTACGTAGTATGTTTTCCAATGTCTCTCATTAATTAATTGATAATAATATTCATATTAATAACACATGATGACTTGTCATTTATCTTACCGAGATGTCTGACGTGCCAGATCGGATCCAGCACGGTATATTTGCCATGAAAAACAATTAGCATAGGTGGTGTGACCACACCGCCTGCCATGGCACTGCTGTAGATGTTTAGCCTGGTTGGAAAATAAAATATATAATCATAAAGTGGCAACTTTCCTCCAAAAGGCGACATTTTTGGGCCTCAATTTTAACTCTTTTTTTTTTTCCCAGATGTTCCTAAAATGACAAAAAGCAGCCTGTAAACATACCTGAGATTATCCTCCATCCACTTCTGGAGCTGTTTGGTAATCTTCTGCTTTGTCCATTCGCGTATATCCGCCACAAACACACCTGGGTTGAAGGAGCAATCATTTGGATTGATACCCAGATCTTTCACTTCTTGTTTTCTGTAGTCCAAGAAGCCCATGTAGGTCGTCTACAGAAGAGATGGATAGCCTTACGTGGAAAACCATTACGCTCTGCGAGCCACACCTGAACGAATCCCACCTGCATACTAACGCTGCCCACCATCTCGTGAGTGGATGGCAGGTCACAATCGCTGGCGAAGGCAGCCGCGTGTTGCGGCTTGAGTTTGATTTCAAATAGATCCTGAATGTCGCCTGAGCAGGTAAGCGAAAAATGAATACACAAAATGGTGGCGTCAAATGGATTCGAGCCCCATTTTGTATATCTACCCTGTACAATGACATCATCGTCTAAGTATATAATCCTGTCGTGGTTCATCTCAAGCATCGGTAGGTAAATGCGCACAAAGTTGAGCTGCAAAAGAAACAAAAAAGCAATCAATATACAGGTCACATCCGATTTACGACCAGCTTGACTTACGACCACGCGTACTTACGACCACAACCTCCATTTTTTACATTTTTATTCTACAACTGGCACTGCAACCCGCTAGCAGGCCGGCAACATGTTCGTTGAATGGGTTTTAACTTACGACCATTTTGACTTACAACCGTTTGGTCGGAACGGAACTCGGTCGTAAGTTGGACTATTAGTGTCACTGAACATTTTTTTAAACCAAACTTAACTGGATGTAGTAAATCCGGTCTAGAAGAATCCGGTTTCACTTTCCCTTTCAAAACCATCGGATTAAACTCCAAAATTTTATATCTGATGCCTTTTAGTTGGGTTTCCTCAATGTAACGTCTGCAAGGGGAGCATAGATAATTTTAACAATTACTAATGACATGAGAAATAATGATAATCAAGTTGCACCTGGTTAGTTTAACAGCATCCCGTAATGTCACGATATAGAAGAGTACGTTTGCATTTGTGTTGCTATGGATGCTGTTGATGGTTGCCATAGTTGCGCCCATCCGCTCCTCCGACGCGCAGATGACGACGGGGATGACGTTGTCAATTTTTTTTCTCGGGCGATCACCGAGTTTCTTCCAGTGACCTTGAGAGTAGGCGGAGTTATTTGTCACGGATTAAAAAAAAAGGCTAAGCTAGCATTTACCTGAAATTTGCTGCCGATTGGCGGCTCTGAGTAGCGAGCTGTGCAGGACCAAGTACAGCATCAGCACCAGCAGCACCAGCAGAATCTGGTTGACTGCCACAGACACAGACACATTTATGTTTAACTACAAATGTATGACTGATAAAAGACATCTTGAACGATATGAAGACATTTTTATGATGCGCCATATGGATGCTAATTGTTTTAAACGTCTACCGGCCTCTGTGCTGCTTGCCAAATGTTATTTTCACAAAAATAATGCAACATATTTATTCTCACTTTTTCTCAGAAGAGCCATAGTTCATGGTTGTGTCTTAGGTCGTGCAAAAATCTGTAAAAGAGAACACATAAATAATAAAGGCAAATCCCAAAACAATAATAATAATAATAATACATTTCATTCATAAGCGCCTTTCAGAACTCTCACTTTACAGTCACAGGATACATTTTTCTGTGGGTGAACAGTGCCGGTGTTCACTTAACCCGAAAGTAACTCAGATAGAAAGCTAGCTTGCTAGCTAATAGATGGCTAATAGCTAGCCAGCTAGATAGCAAATAGAGAGCTTATGTTCAGATAATTATATTATTGTTAATTATATACTCCATTTGAACCTATTTGATGAAATAAGTGATGCATCCATCTATTTATCTGGCTAGCTGGCAGTTAGCTAGGTAGGTAGATAGATAGATAGCACATTAGCTAACTATCTAACAGCTAGGTAGCTGATAGATAGATAGCCCGCTGGCTAGCTAGCGAACTGGTAGCTATCTGATAGATAGATAGCGTGCTAGCTAGCTAGCAAACTGCTAGCTAGCTAATAGATAGATAGTGCGCTAGCTAGCTTTTAGATAAAAGCTAGCTAGCGCACTATCAATCTATCCATTTATCCAGGCATCTGTCTATCTATCTTTTGAACAAAGATGTGGTCTGCTTATTAGTGAGTTTATGGGGAAATTGTTGACATTTAGGAGTGTCAGGGGGGGCGTCCGCTGGTTTTTCGGGAAAACCTAAGCCAGATGTTTGTGTTCTTTATAGCCCCCATCCACATCCTTACAAGAGGAAGTATAATAAAAAATGAAACTCTTATCATCCTATCACATCACATCATGTTTCCATTGATGATCACTTTTCATGTCTTTTTTATTGTTCTTTTTTCTTTTTAAAAGGCTTGTTATCTGAGTTTTGCTGAGTCAAATGAACACCGAAAACTCAGCAGGACACATTCTCTTGGCTTCATATGTATCTGCTTTGTTTGTCATTGTTTAAAGCTGGGAAGAAAAAAACAACCATCTGGAAGTGGTTATGTCCTGAAACACCCTCCCTTACAGAAAGCTTCCACAACCAGCCAGCAATGGAAAAACTACGATTGGAACATATTCACGCATGACTTTCCTCGTAATTTAACCACAAACACCATGTATGTAGGTAAGTAAGTCTATGTTCTTTTTACCTTTTCCATAAAGAAAAAAAAACATTTTAAACTATAGCTTAACAGACGTTTTTCTTTACACAAAAAATGAAAACTATATATATATATATATATCAGAATCAGATCAGAATCAGAATCATCTTCATTGCCAAGTATGTAGAACACACAAGGAATTTGTTTCCGGTAGAACACGCTGCACTAGTATCGTCGTCAAAAAAACTGCTAAGTGGCACTATACACTTCCATTTTGGCTACTGTTGAAAATGAAAATAATATATATATATATTATTTACACTGCATTCTGTATCAATTATTGCGTAAATAAAAGAAACATTGCTATGAAAACATGCTAAAAATGCACAATGTTGCATTAAAACATACCAATTACATATCACATATAACATACACTAAGTACTAAACCTAAAAACTCAAGCTTAATATCTGTCATATTTTGCTTCCATTTAACCTAATCAGCACATTTAGTTCCCAAACTGACCCTAAAACAAAATAACAACATACCACAATATAAATTAAGGTTTTCACGATATGAAGTATGTTTAACGGTACTTGCCAGAAAAGAAAGGCTCCAGCATGGTGCTCATGGTCCATTTCGAGGAATGAAACTGTTGTCCAAAACCGTCCCACTTTATTTATCATTATTCCTCCCTCTTTCTCCCCGCTTTGTCTCATTCGCCAAGATTCTCATTATTCGCTCCTCATTTTTGCCAGGAACAGGATTAGCTGTCCCTTTTTGATGACATCATTTTTGTTTTCTTCAAGGTTCAATGATTTTTTTTGTTGTTGTTTTAAAACATTACAATACAACCACGGTTTCAGAAAAATCAGTGTTTTCTATCGATTTTACATGTTTAAAACATTCAAGGCCATTTTGTGTAACTTTACTTGTCGTGTGTATTAATTGAATTATCATTAAAGTTCATTGCCCCTTCCCCTCAATATTTAAACATAGTTTTAATGTGTAATTGTGCGAACAATAATAAACGTTTTAGATGAACGCTTAAATACCTACTGCATTACTTTTGATATGCTGGGTCATTTTAGAAGGTAGTTGGAGAGCGAAGTATTTGTTTTAGGTGGTACTTTGGTGTACAAAGTTCGAGAAACAGTGAATTTCGTAACAAAAAAAATCCACTGGAGTTAAGTACTGTATGAAAAAAAACGAATCAGTCTGGGACTACATTACCCACAAAGCATTGCTTTTTTTACGACAGTACTGTTGTTCCTGCTTATCTGTAAAACGCTCGAAACTCCCAAATATGTGACTATTTTTTACTAGAAACGTAATATTGTTAAGTATTAGTATAACTATTTTACTATATGTGATAAAAAAATGACCCTAAACCAGTCACATGAATCGATATTCTAAAATTTCGTTCGGTCATGGTTGGCCAACATTTTACTCGCCGATACGTCAAGATTGCTGTCGTGAAGCATAATAAAATGTCTTCATTATTGTTACAAATAGACATGTTTTCGTCTTAAGAGACAATTTTGAGAGCTTGTTGACATTTCTCCAATCAACATGGACGAAGACGGTTTGAAAGCGTTGGTGAAATTAACCCAAGAAGGACAATTTACTTCTCTCAAGAAACAAATGAAGACATTCGGACTTATGGAAATTGCCCGAAACAAACATTTCGGCCGATCTGGAGATACTCTTGTGCATTATGCCGCCCGACACGGACATGTGGACATTTTAGACTTTCTCGTTAAAGAAGTCTGCACCGATGTTGAAGTTGATAACAACGACTACAAGCGGCCTTTGCACGAAGCTGCTTCCATGGGCCACCTAGCATGTGTCAGCTATTTACTCCAGGAAGGAGCAAAAGTGGACAGTTTAAAGAAGGCGGATTGGTGAGACTAAAATAATTATAAACAAGTATTATATGGCTTGTATTAACATGCATGTTGCATATAAAAAGCCAAACTGAAACCTGAAGTTCATCTCCCTTCGATAGCTCAGTTGGTAGAGCGGAGGACTGTAGTGGCGTACGCTGATATCCTTAGGTCGCTGGTTCGAATCCGGCTCGAAGGAGTAACTTTTTTTTGTACTCTAAACAACAATTTACATTTATGTACACTGTTACTAAAAAGGCCATTTGATTGATATTTTACATATGCTGTAAAATAGCAAAATGAGGTTAACTACATCGAGGTGAACACAGTCATCCCTGTGCTTTTTGGTGACCCATTATAAACCATGCTCTCTCCCCCCGCAGGACCCCTTTGATGATGGCCTGCACCCGCAGGAACCAGGATGTGATCCGCCAACTGATCGAGCGCTCGGCTGACCCATTCCTGAGAAATAAAGATGGCTGGAACGCCTTCCACATCGCCTGCAGGGAAGGCGATCCCATTGTAATTCGCTATCTCCTTGACGTCGCACCGGATGTGTGGAAAAGTGAAAGTAAAACGCGAAGAACACCTCTGCACACGGCGGGTGAGTTGTTCTCCACTCCCTCATCGCATTCCACATTTATTTAATTATGTATATGCTTTATTGTTTAGCCATGCACGGCTGTGAGGAGGTTGTTGACATCTTGCTTGAGAGGTAAGAAGATCAGAATCAATCTTGTTTATACTGTATGATGTGTCCAATTTAACCCTCTAATGCACACTGTTAACCTGATAACATAATAAACTATCCACTGTCGTCGCCGCTTTTCGCTAGCAAAATTCACCAAATTGAAATGCAACTGCCACAATGTGTTGTCCAGATGTGACTACACCCCAGACAACAAAGACAGTTGCGGGACGACGCCTTTCATGGACGCGGTGAGGAACGGACACATTTCAGTGGCCAGGCTCCTTTTAGCCAAACATCAGGTAGAATCATTGCTACATTGTTGCTAGTTCGGTTTACGACCGCTTTAGCTAATGAACATTTCGCTTTACGAACGTTAAATTTGCATCAACCATCAATGACCATCACAAAGGTAAATAAAACGACTTTATTAGATAGTACAGTTTATTTCTTTAATTACAATACTGTAGCACATTTATTATACATAAAATAATGTATATTTTGTGTAGTTTTAAGGCTTATTTAGTACAAAATTATGTTTTATGGGGACCGGGGAACGGATTATTCTCATTTTAATGGTTTCCTATGGGAAATTACTATTCGGAATACACACTTTTCGCCTTACACTTTATGGGAACTAATTACGTTCGTAAGCCAAGGTATCACTGTACTGTTTAACACATGTTTATGTTTCTGAAAATGTATTTGTGCGTACTGTAGGCTTCTCCAAATGCAGTTGATGCACTCGGGGTTCAACCGGTGCACCAGGTTGCTGTCACTGGCCAGGACGAGGCATTGCGTTTCCTAGTAAGGGAGCTAAATGTTGACGTAAACCAGAAGGCTACTGGCTTACATCTCACGTCCTTGCATTACGCCGCCAAGGTAGTATTATAGTTGTCTTCCCATATATAGATGTTCTGTCAAGAGACGTTTCTTGATAGTATTTTTATATCGCTCTGAAATTTACATTTGTACGAATATAATTGAAAAGTACATTTTCTATCATTCATCCACTACAGAAGCCTCTTCATTTATTTTACAGGTAACATCCGACTTATGACCAACCTGACTTACAACCAGACCTCCAGACGCCATTTTAACAATGTTAATTCTACGCCTGGGAGCGCAACGCGCTAGCAGGGCGGCAACGTGTACGACAATTTTTGCCAGCCAGCCAGCATGTCACTCTCGCACAGCAATCGACCGTGTGATGGCACCAGGGGGGTGGAATTTGCGAGTCGCTTAGCATCCGAGTCTCTATTCAACATTTTGAATGGATTTCGACTTACGACCGTTTGGTCGGAACGGAACTCGGTCGTTAGTCGGGTGTTACCTGTATATTATTAGTATTTAGTTTTTAGTATATAATTCATGAAACGATTGCCCTCATTCATTTCACTCTAGCATGATTACACAAGAAGTGACAGACAGCCATATTTAATTTAGGAAAATATGATAATACAGCATTGCATTGTGAGTGTGTTTCGGTGTGTTTTTAGGAAGGCCACGTTTCCACGATAAAAACACTGATGGATTTGGGAGCAGATCTGCTTGCTCAGGACAAAAAGGGCAGAACAGGTAAACAGACGGGTTATTGTTATCCATCCCTGCATCCACTCAACTGGATTTATTACATATATACACAGTATATAGATATATATATATATATTTTGTCCCCCGCAAGCACTTCACATGGCTTCCATCGGACAGCACGCGGAAGCTGCCAGGACGTTGCTGCAACTCGGACTTGAAGATTCGCAAGATGCATCTGGCACCAAGGCAAGGAATTTTGCCAAAAAGGCAGACATAATTGAAGTCTTTAATAACAGTTAGTCAAATTCACTAAAGGGCAATATGATTCTCATATAATAAAGGAATTAATGGTGATGTTTTCCGGTTATTTTCATCTTGAAACCATATTTGCTGGAATGTTTGGTACTTTTGATACTTATAGTTCCATGAATTCAAAGGAAATAGTTTATTAATGTTAAAAAAAATTCTACAGTCCATAAAAGCAAAACATAAAATAAAAAATGGCGGTCATTTCTGCTCACGAATGCAATAAGCTTCATTATGGTCATCAATATCAGTCATTTACAAAGAGTGGTAAGTAAGCAGGTTCTCCGAATTTTATTCTCATGTTAAAATCGTCAATAAATCAAAATAAACTGTGAGTTTGAGTTGAACCATGTTGCTTGTTGATGATTATTTGAACCAAATGTTAGCCCGCCATTGCTAACTTTGGCAACATGTCGTCAACAAGTGATTGACAGGCACCAGACCACGCCCCACCCCGCTGTCGCCTGACGGAGCCGAGACCCCGCCCCCCTTCCCCACTCAGCCCAACCGGATCTCCATTTTCTTCTTTTCCCTGCCAAAGAACTCTGCCCCAGCGGAACCCCCAAAGCGAATTCGAAATGAATGACGAATACGACGTGATCGTCCTCGGCACCGGATTGACGGTGAGGAATTTCTTCAACAAGTCCGCTCGCTTCGCTTTTGCAACATGTTAACCCTGCTGTTAGCTCTTAATGCTAACCGGGCCTAATTAGCTTCGGCTAAGTAACTAGCCGAACGCGAAAAGATGGCTAACTCAACCCCTGCATATTTCCTATTATAGAAACATTAAAAAGTATTAGCTCCAAGTTGGGTTATTAGTCGTTTGGTTTCCAAGTCTCGAAAGAAACCGATTGGTTGGCAGTCTAGCACAAGTAATGGCAAATCACTTAGTCGGGAGGGAAGATTAATCGTAGATTATTGGCCCCTGTTAACATTAGCCCGTCTATTTTAAGGCAACCAACACTGCCAAAGATGTCGCCAAAATGTCCGGTTAAACTTGTGTTGTTAGATTGTCACTTTTTTTACATTTCCTGACCGTCGGTACTACTTAATAAATGAATGGCTGACAATAAAATGGATTAGAACCGGCATATCCAATCCAATCCAAAACTCGTCAGGCGGTTTTCAAGCGTGAACCCGCCGAGCAGCATTCGAGACATAGCAAGGAAGTCAAATTTCTAGTTTAAAAGGCCTCGATTGACGTAAAAGTGTTTTATCCAGCACGGTTTTTGTTCAAATGTCAGTATGTGAACTGAAAATGTGCTTTTTTTATGTTTTAAAACTTGTATTGATAGTTGCCGTACACGCAGTGTAAACAGGAAGTGGCGAATTTTCCAGTGTTACATGCACTCTAATTTGTATTATAATTTGTGCAATCATCTTCAGCACACCGCCATTTCGTTTCAATTATTAAAAAAATAGCCATGAAAAGCCATTTTATCTAAACATACCTACAACTTTTCAAGCATTATGGTCCATCTTTGTCGAATGCATGTCAGGTTCGAGTCTCAAAGGTCTGGACATGAGATCAAAAGCCAACCTATAAACACAAAAGTAGTATTTTCACGGCCACAAAATGAGATCAATTATCAACCGGCTTTTATTACCTCGTTTTTGGCTGACAGGACAAAGAAAGCTTTGGACGCTCACGGTCAGGGAAACTGAACATATGACTATTTTGATCATCGGAAAAACTTTCAAGTTTCTTTTTAGGATACAATTTAAAAACTATTTTGTGTGTACAATGTGTTGTTCACGTGGGATAATCCTCGAGGCGAGAAATAACAACACATCACAAGATACCATTTGGAACAATCTCCTCGCCTTGCGTCTTAGGAGTCAGGAAGCACTCTCACCGAGTTTAGCCTTTCTAAAGCGTTACGGACAGGAAGTGAAAGCGTGCCACACTTCCTCCCTCGCTCACAATGAAGTTACACGCTATCATGTGATATATATATATATTTTTTTTTTTTGGTGTCGGCGGTTGTTTAATTTAATATAGTCCGGGAACAGAACAAGATCATAAGCCAAAAAAAGCCACCCCTTCCCTGAATAACATTTTATTATATTATTTCTTCCAACAGGAATGCATCTTATCCGGGATCATGTCGGTGAAGGGGAAGAAAGTGCTGCACATGGACCGCAACTCTTACTACGGAGCTGAGAGTGCCTCCATCACGCCTTTGGAGGATGTATGTTGAAAATGTATTGATTATTATTTTTTGAGACCTCAATAACAGATTAAGTTTTCATATTTTGGGTGTTTTTCCAGCTCTACGCCCGTTTCAACCTACCCGGCAAACCTCCCGAGTCCATGGGAAAAGGTCGCGATTGGAACGTGGACCTGGTTCCTAAATTCCTGATGGCCAATGGTACATCGTCTTCCGCTGCGTAATTGTTTGAATGGAAGAAGAAAAACGTCCGTTAGTGCTATTTTTTTAATTTTAATAGTGATTTTTTTTTTGGGGTGTTAATCTATTCAGGTCAACTGGTCCGCATGCTGCTGATCACCCAGGTGACTCGCTACCTTGATTTCAAAGTGGTGGAGGGCAGCTACGTGTACAAGGCCGGCAAGATCTACAAAGTCCCTTCCACGGAATCCGAAGCCTTGACGTCCAGTATGTCACCGTAGAGCATTGCCGGTTTTTGCCAAATCTTGACCCTAAAATGTGTCTGCGAAAAACCGTCAAGGTCTGATGGGGATTTTTGAGAAACGGCGCTTCAAGAAATTCCTGGTGTACGTCGCCAATTTTGATGAAAACGACCCCAAAACCTTGGAGGGCGTCGACCCCGCCACCACCAACATGAGGACCATTTTCCAGAAGTTCGGCTTGGGAAATGACGTCATCGACTTCACCGGCCACTCCCTCGCTCTCTACCGCACCGACGAGTCAGTCGTCTTTGCGATTTTTGACGTACATCGTTTTCCCCGATGCCAATCGCGCTCATCAATCCTCTCTTCTCCTTCGTTTAGTTACCTGGACGAGCCTTGCCTTGAAGCCATCAACAGGATAAAGCTCTACAGCGAGTCCCTGGCCAGATACGGCAAGAGTCCGTACCTTTACCCCTTGTACGGCTTGGGAGAGCTGCCGCAAGGATTTGCCAGGTACGCAATGAAATATCCAACATTTTGTTTTCAAACAAAAAGGACTCCTTTTGTTTTGGATTCCAGGCTGAGCGCCATCTACGGTGGCACGTACATGTTGAACAAGCCCATTGAGGAGATCGTGATAGAGAACGGAAAGGTGGTCGGGGTCAAATCGGAGGGAGAGGTAAGCCTGGGATATCTGTCTGACTGCCTGCCTGTCTGTCTGTCTGTCTCCTCAACCATTTATTTATTTAGTAGTCGTTTATTTTTTATTTGGATTTTTTTATTTTATTTTTATATTTTAGATTGTTTTCATTAATGTCTTTTAATTTTATTTTAATCTAATTTAATTAATTTTTATTTTAGTTGTATTTTTTATTTTAGTTTTTTTATTAATTTCTCTTTATTTTAATGTTATTTACTTGTTTTTTTTTTAATTTTCATGTAGTTGTTATTTTGCTTTCATTTTGTTATTTGTATTTTATTTGTATTGCATTTCTATGTCATTGTTATTTTATTTTTACTTTTATTTTATTTCTAATTTGATTGTGTTTTTATTTTTACTTTAATTTTAATTTATTATATTGTTATTGTTATTTTATTATGTTAGTTTTTTAAATTAATTTCTCTTTATTGTAATGTTATTTGATTGTATTTTATTTTTATTTTGTTTATATCTTAAGTTATTTGTATTGTAATTTTATTTTATTGGTATTGAGTGTTTCTTTTCTCTTTTGGGGCATGGAAAACTTGATCGTCATTGGAATGTTGGTGTCCGTGGCGATTTGTCTCCCGTAGATAGCCAGGTGCAAGCAGCTGATTTGCGATCCCAGCTATTTTATGAGTCACACTGCACAAGTGGGCCAGGTGATCCGGGTCATCTGCATCCTCAATCACCCCATCAGCAACACGTCCAACGTCAACTCGTGCCAAATCATCATCCCCCAAAACCAGGTCAACAGGAAACACGGTGTGTACTTTTGTCACTCACTCCAACGCGCCATTCGGCCCCGTGAACCCCGCTGACTCCTCCATTTTTTTCTTCTCCGCTTCCATCTCTCCTTCCAGACATTTACGTTTGTATGATCTCATCCGCTCACAACGTGGCGGCGACGGGCAAATACATCGCCATCGCCAGCACCACGGTGGAAACCAAAGACCCCGAAAAAGAAATCAAGCCCGCCCTGGACCTACTGGAGCCCATCGAGCAGAAATTTGTTAGCATCAGTGACCAGTACGCTCCGACTGAGGACGGCATCGAAAGCCAGGTCGGCTGACTCAATTCCATGCAAAATACACATCATTTTATAAATTGACTGTAAAACATGAGCCCAAAAGCTTTTTGGGGGGCAAAAAAATGTATATTTTATACCCAACAACAGTCACTTTGATACTAATAATTTCTGATTTAATGACACCTGTTAGCTAGTTAGTTGGCTCGCTATCTATTAGCTATCTAGCTGGCTGGCTATATATTAGCTATCTTTTAGCTTGCTAGCTGGCTCTTTATTCATTTGAGTTATTCCGGGTTGAGTTAACGCTGGCGCGTGTGGCTGCCGCTGCTCCCCCACAGAAAAACTGATCTTGCGACTGTTAAGTGACCTTGAGAGTTTTGAAAGGTGCTTAGAAATGAAATTTATTATTATTATTATTATCGAAAAAGACGTTCAAGGTTCGGAATAAAAAAAGTAAGTCTCTCTTTCCTAGATCTTCATCTCCCGCTCGTACGACGCCACCACCCACTTCGAGACCACCTGCGACGACATCAAGGACATCTACCGGAGGATGACCGGCTCGGAATTTGACTTTGCCGAAATGGAACGCGGGAAGAAAGACATCTACGGCGACGCTGCCGAATAGATAAGCCGTCGCCGCCAACCTTCTTGCAGCAAGACAGACAGACAGACAGACAGACAGACAGTTGTGGTTATTAAAGATGAACGCTGCCCATCACTTCAAATCTCACATTACATAGAAAGAATTTCCTACTCGAGTGGGTAAGGGGGGTGGGGGGGGGGTCACATTGCAGGAATATGTGACAATCGATCTCATGGGATATTGATTATGTAGAATCATGAATATAGGATCGCCGGATTAAGAGCACTCTCAAATGGCCGATATACTGAACAGTGGTAACTAATATTGAATAATATTCTACGATTTGATATTGAAACTAACGACGGATCCCAAGATGCCAAATTAAGATCCAGTACGTCATGTTGTGATTGTGTTTTGGGGTTGCGGGGTCATTGACTTGTACTGTCTTAAATTGTATTTCAAAGTGTTTTCAAGGTATTTCGTCACATGGTTTGTTTTGTGGAAACAAAAATAGACGTGACAAAATTGGCTCTGGGTTTTTTTTTTTTTTTTTTTTTTTTTTGTATCTTTCCCCAACCGCAGTCACACACACACACGCGACTATAAAAGTACCGGGACTTCTAAAAGTACCTGTACCTCGACAACTTCTAAAGATGTATTATAGTGTTTTTGTTTTGTGCAAAATGAAGCATGAAGCGCTTTTCAGGACCAAATGTGTACTGCGGCAGTATTTGAATCGAGAGCTCTGTGATGTATTATCTACCGAAATGACAAAATATTTGGGCTCCACTCATTTCTGTACTGCAAAGTAAAAAAAAAGTTTGTCAAAAAATGTCACTGTTTTTATTTTAGCGCTATTGGTTAGCTACAAATCAGACAGTGAGGCTTTAATGCTTCTTAATGTGATGTAAAATTTGAGGAATAATGCTTAAAAACTGCATAAATTTGACACATACACTAAGTACTCAATTGTGATATCAATTCAAATGTACGTAAATAACAAAATAAATACAAAATTATTATTCCCGTAATGAAAATAACGGAATTGTTAAGAAATTCACGGACACTGGGAAGCCTCATTTATATACATCTAAATATACCTTTATTTACAATCCTCCTATAAGACTACTGCTCTTACGTAGCACGTATAAGACTACAAATCCCATGATTCAATGCGCTACTCCTCCAATTACATCGACTCGTGCTTGCCAGACGGTAAACAACATGGCGGTGACACCGGCGCGAAGTTCGTCTTTGCACGATTTAGGTGAATATTGTTCGCTTTTATTTTACTGAATTATAACTTTAGTTTGCCGACGTCACGTCCAGACTTTACTCGCTTTGATTTGTTAAATAATTTTAATTCACGTTAGTCGCACGTTAAGCTAGTTTTCAGTCCATCCGTCCTTATTTGTATCTGGTGTCATTTTCCTTCCGGACAAGGTTTGTGGGCGGACCGCACTGCCCTCCACGAGGCGGCATCTCACGGCAGGGCTTTACAGCTCATACGCTTGATAGAGAGTCAAGCGTCAGTCAACATCGTGACCGTGGACAACGTCACGCCGCTGCACGAAGCCTGCCTCCAGGCTCACCCGCACTGTGTCCGCCTGCTGCTCGAAGCTGGAGCCCAGGTTTATGTTTATTAATGTCTGTCCTGGATATACTGTTACCATAATCTGTTGCAGAACGATGTTTGAAAAGCGATTTTATTAGGCTAAGATTAGGGGCTATTACACTATGCGAAAAAAAGCGAAAATAACAACACTCTTATTACAATGAACGTCACACGCGGAACGTCACTTCCTTGTTTGTGTAAGGAAGCCGAGAAGTGTCAAGTGGCGTTTCGGCTTTGCTTATTTTGGTCGAAAATCGGTTTAAATCGTAAACTAATGCGTAAATGTCGATTTTTTTTTTGGTCGAAAACCGATTTGGTTGATAAGAGTGACATTTGAAAACTGATATATTGCGAATGAATCACGTGTTGAACTGGTATTTGAAAAAAAAAATTTGAAGGAGGAAACAGCCTATTAAACAGGCTATTATTATTATTATTATTATTATTGATAAATATTTTAATGAATTCAGAACATGTAGTTAACAGGAGATGCAAATTACCTAATCAGTGTGACGTGATAAAACCCCAATGAATACAAAAGGTTTAGATAAGGGATGACTATCTATTTGCTCCCTACTAGCTAACTGGTCGGCTGGCTAGCTATCTGGCTGTCTATCTATTAGTTACATAGCTAGTTGTCTAGCTGTTTATCTATTGGCTGTCTATTAGCTAGCTAGCTTTCTATCTATTTACTTCTGGGTTGAGTGAACGCTGGTGCGTGTGGCTGTCGCTGCTCACCCACAGAAAAACTTATCCTGTGACTGTAAAGTGACCTTGAGAATTTTGAAAGGCGCTGAGGAATGAAATGTATTATTATTATGATTTTTTTCCTTTCAGGTAGATGTGCGGAGCATCCATGGCAGCACCCCCCTGTGCAACGCTTGCTCATCCGGTAGCTTGGAATGCATCAAGCTTCTCTTACAATATGGCGCCCAAATCAACCCGTCACTCACCGCGTTGACGGCGTCCCCACTGCACGAGGCCTGCATCCATGGTAATAAAGCTAGCTAGCTAGCCGGTGGTATGAATTTAGCATAATGCTACCTACTGTCTTTAGGAAATCCTGAGATAGTAAAGCTCCTGATTGCTAGCGGTGCCCAACTGGAGGCGTACGACGTCCATTTTGGCCCACCGTTGCACATCGCTTGTGCGAAAGCGCGCGTGGAATGTGTCAGGGAGCTCCTCCTAGCAGGTACGATAATAACTGGGTATCAAAAGTCTACACACGCTACACAAAAAAGTGAAAGTATGCACACACATAATTTTTTTGCAGGGGCTAATGTGAATTCAATGAAATTCCACGAGACCGCCTTGCACCTGGCGGCTCGACTGGACACGCCGGACGTGATGGAGCTGCTGGTGGAGTTCGGCGCTAACGCTAACTCCGTCGACAATTCGGGACGAAAGCCCGCCGACTACTCGCCGCCCGCGTCGCCGTCTTGTGCCTATCTCAGATTTTACGAAAGTACGTCAGCTCTGTTGTAGTTTACATGTTCATGAAAGTGTCCAAAGTAATCAATACGTTGCATTTGCGTGTTGCTCTCCATAGAAAATCCGCTGAGCCTTCAGCAGCTTTGTCGAATCAGCGTGAGGAGGACTCTCGGTACTTCTGCCACGGCGGTCGTAGGTTTGCTGGACGTAGCCCATCGTATTCAAAATTATCTCCAGTTTTGCCGTCACGACACATCGCTAGACCTCCAAATGTTTGATTGACAAAATTAACGGATATTTGTCAGCCAATCAACCAATAATTGACATTTATTTTGAAAATATTTATACCGAAGTGAAAGGGTGTCAATTTTAGTTAGCGTTTTCCTCGCTGTGGTGTTGTGACTCAAACCCTATAAAGATATCCAGAATATTTATTTATCCAGTGTTTAACTCATTTGCTGCCATTTCCGAACTTAAAACCGTGACGTGGAGCGCCATTCTCGAATGTATCCTTTTTTTGGCAGTGGGTGCCGATAAAGCGCTGATCAGACCTCTGGCAATGTTTTTTCCTCTTGAGGGCCGCCATGTAGGCAGTGCGTCGTATCTTGGCCATCGTGAGTCGCTTTTTTTCGTTCACAATGATGATCCGGCCGGATGCTGCTATCTGTGCGGATTTGAGTTTAAAAGGTCAAGAGTCAACATTGGAGCGTTACTCTCATGGAAGAAACCAATATGAGATGGGAGATTGCAAATATGACATTTTGCAAATGTTTCCAAAAAATGCTTATTCGTATTAACAAATGTAAATTAAAAGCGGTCACAGACACCTAAACAAGAATAAATTTCAAACTAATTTACCTTGATGGGAAATGTAAACGGTGAACGACGAGTTAGTGTGTTATTTTGTGGACGGACGCGTTTTGAAGACTGATCTGCGGCTCGTACCTTTTCTTCCACGTCGCGAAAGTAAAAGTAAATAAATCTCGGCCCCTTGTCAAATGGTTTAACTTGTTGATGCAATCCAGAACATAACATGCGAACCATAGCAGAACGTAAACATTGGACGCCGTTTCCGTGTTGACAATTTTGATTTCTTCTTCGCTTATCCAACCGACCAGTCTCGCACGTATTCAGTGTTAATGTAGACGGTCGCCCTCTAGCGAAACTTTATGATATTGCATCCAAAGGATTGTGGCGAAAAAAAATAAACATTCAAGTAAAGTAAAAATATAGCAACGGGTACGTTCTAGAGGGCGTCAAATTTAACACAAAATTACGCCTCGTCATTTTCTGGTTTAAGTCTTCTTGTGCTCTTGTTTGTTTGAGTTTTTGTTGTGTGTGTGTTACTTCCGGGTTGAGCGAACGCTGCCGTTGCTTACCCGCAGAAAAGCTCATCATGTGACTGTAAAGTGTCTTTAAGAGTTTTGAAAGCCGTTTATAAATGACATTTCTATCTGTCTTATGAGCGAATGACTCAAATGTGATCACAAATACTTGCAGTCTTGAAAAGTTGCCACACTAGGGCGCCCAAGAATAATATTTAAAACAACACTACCACAAAACACACGACGAAAACGACGAAAGGAATTGCAAACAGCCAGTGATCAAATGCGATCACAATATACTGCAGTTGCGCAAAGCTGCCACACGAGGGCGCCCAATGATCATTTTTCAAACAGCACCGCCACAAAAGACACGCGAAGAAATGTAAACAGTTTGTTTTTGCTGAGCTAAAGTTATCTTTTTTTATGTTGCCGTTCTTTTCTGCAACTATTGCAATGACTGCAGTAACCCAAAAGGATGGCGGTGCGACAGAAGGGTAATTATAACAGAAAAAATACTGTCAACTCGAGAAAAACAAAGCACAAAAGACATCGTATTAATTTAATCAACATACATTTTAATTTACAGCAATATTGGCTCTTGTCTGATAGCGATATGTATTTTTTTTCTATTTACTTGATTTATATATTTAAAGAAAGCCACATATGCTTATCATATCAGTTTAATCATGACACTTCATTAAAAAAGCTTGTGATAATGGACTTGTTCCATTCCAACAGGTAACATATTTAGACATATACACATAAATGATGACTCAGCCTAAGCCGACATGCAAAAAGCATATTTATTTTTAAAAAATGTGACATACCTAGTATGGGATTTTGCGGCATGTAAATTGTGAAGGCCTTGTCAAGGAAGAGAAACAGCTGTAAGCCAGATGCTTCTCTTTGTTTGGTCCAATACTGTATACTTACTGTAAATGTATAAATTGCAGCCAATGGGCTATTTCTGCTCCAAATGACACCGGTGCGATCTAATTTTAGAAAGGCGTGCAGGAAAATGTTTATAAATTCCCCCAGGCGCCGCAGCAGCATCTTGATCGTGGTCCTTGTTGACATGACCTCTTTTGGGATGTTTCGTAAGCGGCCCATTTAGGCCACGATTTATCAGAATGTTGAACTGCAAGACAAATTCAGGATATGAGATATTTGCTGTATTTAGCGCCTCTTGTGTCTACTCAATTTAATATTTTATTGTCTGCCAAGTGGCTTGAGGATTGAGGTAGCTGGGTTCAAGGCACATGGTTGTTGTTTTTTTTTTAAATTTGTGGTACTAGTTACATGTCAAAATGCCCCAAAAACAGGGTTATGTTTACAAAAGTACAACATATGTCTGAATTATCTTTCTATCTTCCTGTCTGCATGCATGACTGGCTTGCATATTAGGCCATGTAAGGAGATGGCGAGACCCTTGACCTTTGCACTGTGAGGCCGACCTGCAAAATAGTCACCCACCATGTCATCAGTTACTATTAGCTCTTAAAATGGAAAAATATAGTTTTGTTATAGATTAAACTGTAAAACAATGCCTGATTATGACAAAAAAATGGCTTTCCCACACCTGTTCCCAACCACAATGGACCTACACAAGTATGCTGTGAAAAAAATAATCATCATTTTTGGGGTGCACGGATGTCTTTTATTAAGCCTCCCCACATGCAAAACACATTCATTTTGTTTTGTTTATTTTTTTTTCACATAATATTGACGACAATTTTAATTTCAAACCGCATTTTCGCAATTTGCTGACACACTGGCTGTCTGTCAGTCAGTCTGGCACCTGTTCGTCACCATGACGGTGACCGACGGCGAATTTACGAATGATGTCAAAAATACAAACTGTCCGGTACATACGGACAAAAGAAAAGTAACTTAAAAACGTGAAAAGAGGTAAAGTTACAGGTGTTTATTGGGTTATTAGCATATTTGGCTAGCTTGAACACGATATGCTAATCAGTAAGCTAGCGGTGTAATTGTTATTTAACTCGTCTGCAAATGTGGATCGTAAAATAATGTATGGATAAGACAAACCTCGTTGACAATATATTGTTATAAAGTACGTTTTATCGCTATTATTGTTCGTAGTAGTAGTAGTAGTTTTATCACATACCATTTGAACGCTGCATTTTTATCACTTCTTTGTTACTATTCTTTCAATGCCTTTTTGCACATATTTTTGATCGGTGTTTCATGTTTTTTTTAGTTTCTAGCATTAATGTACCTAACAGGCAGTCGTGTGCAACCTATGCTTATTTAAATGTGCCGTTTTATATCGATTGCAAAAACTTGTGATTGTTATTTTCTCGTGTACCCGATTTTCGGATCATTTAACATTTATTTGTATTGATTTGAAAATAGAGTCACATGTTATCCTGTCACTTGATCAATAAACAATGTTAATCTTGTATGTTTGTGTATAATCACCAACAGATGGGGATTGCCATTGAAAATCATGCCCAGAGCGTCGCATTGACTCAAGCCAGCTATGGATAAAGGTAAGAGAGTAGACTCAAAAGTATACACTGCAAAATAACCATCAATTTCCCCTCTGTCTCAAAGACCGTGCCAGATTTTGCATAGTGCAGTGAGCACGATCCTGACAAATCGAAGGAAGTTGCCTCAAAATAAACAAACAGGGATTTATAAATCACCACATTAATCTTTCAAGGTCCCCTAGAAAATGACCCCCCGGGAGAATATCTAAATGACTCAGAGGAAGCCTGGTGAGAAGTTCAATGGTCAGATGAAACTAAAGTTTGAACTATGCGACACAGACGTGACCCAGCGTCTTCACAGGATGAAAGACATCGAAATTTGACCCACAGAACTCCACCGTGGTCAAGCGCAGGTGTAATACTGTGATCTTTTTGGAGTGTTTATCTATCAAAGTGCCTTTAACTTGTGTTTAATTAAGACCATCTACGGATGTACAGTCAATCTTGAGCCTTTAAGACTTGTTAAACACAGAAAACTCAGTGTGCTCTAAATCCCAGTTGGATAACCCGGAAGGCATGTGTGGAATTCTAGTGCGCCAAGGTGAAAAATGGTCCTTACTCCAAAATTAGAGTGAGGACAAGCATTTTTTTTCATGGGTGTTATATTTTCTTTGATTAAAGGATGGTGGATTTGGGTTCGAATTCCATCGCAGGCCTTTCTGGATTTCCTCCAGGCGCTTGGGATACACCACTGTTTAAAAAACAACATGCATTGTTATTTAATTGAAGACTAAATTATTGATAGGTGTAAATTTCAGTGTGAATTGTTTGTCTACATGTGACCTGGTTGGCACTCGGACCAGGGTACATCTCCAAGAACTGAAACTTCTATCTCGTCTTGGACCTTAGAACGTTCCGTCAAATCATTTCAGTAACGTTACATTTGAACCCTCGATTAATTTATGGTCATTTTTTTAGGATAGAGTGTCAAACGTTCATTTAAAAATGTCTTTTGATGCACATTACTGCCACCCATAGGACTGGAGTGGAACTGCATCATTATTTCAGTTTATTTATTTGTTTATTTAATGAAATATATGGCAAGTTTTAAACAATTGATCTTTTATGGACAGGACTCCAGCGGTTGCTAAAGTGCTCTGTAAATAAAACAAAGTTTAGAAATGTATAGCGTAGCATTGTTTAGCTTGATAGACATATTGGGAGGTTGTACGTACATACATGCGTACACTAAACGCATTCGGTCTTAGTAATTGTATACAGACAGGTAACATCCGACATGCGACCACCCGTACTTGCGACCACGACCTCCAGACCCTATTTTATAAATTTTAATTCTACGCCTGGCACCGCAACGTGCTAGCAGGCCGGCAACGCGTACCACAATTTTGGCCAGCCAGCTAGCATCTCACTCTCGCACAGCAATCGACCGCGTGATGGCACCAGAGGGGAGGTGTTTGCCAGTCATTTAGCCTCCAAGTCTCTATTCAACATTTTGAATGGATTTCAACTTCCGACCGTTCGGTCGGAACGAAACTCGGTCCTGTATATCTTCAGCTGATCTGCAGAATAGTTGATTGGGCTGCCAAGTCAGTGCTGTAAACACAAAAGTACAATGCGCCAGGCACCCTGCTGCAATATACTCGTTACTGTAAAATAATTTAAAACATACTTTGAATGCTTGTGTTGTAAAAGCGTAAAGAATGAGTTGGCGCTGCAAACGTGTTTTTCTTCTCCTTCCTGCCTCTGGATTTACTTTCAAAGTGAGCTACTGTACTGTTTTTTGTTGTTGTTGCAGGAGTCTGCTGGGCTTTGAGAAGTAGGTGTGAAGTAAGTAGCGGTTATGTAATATTTACATAATGACGCACACACACCCTGGTGTGAGAACGTTGGGTTGCATGCAACGGAGCGCACGTTGGAAGGGATTTTGTGCACCCGCGTTTCGTCCAACTGTCATTTTGGTATTGGTGACTTTTTAAGCCTAAGTAAAACTGTGTTTAATTGTCACTTGCCAAAATAAAAGTGATATTTTATTTATTTATTCCATTTCCATTAGCAAGAATGATATTGCAGTGTCATGAAAAACAACAAAAAAAAATCACAAATATTAATTACTTCCAAGAATATTATTCTTTGACGTTATTGGAATATTCAGAAATTATTTTACCCCACCAAATTATTATTTTCTCTGTAAAAATATGAGTATATTAATGCACCAAAATAACCATTCCATCCTTTAAAAAAGGCACCAAAATAGGACTTTATTTTAGTAATATTAAGACATTTTTAAAAGTAAAAAACCCTCATCATCTCATTAACTTTTTCTAAGAATGTTGTAACTTTTCAAAGTATTATATTAATTTAAAATATATATATACTTGCAATATTAAGATTATTTTTATTAATAAAAAATAATTATAACAATTTAATAACAATAAAGATACTGTATATATGTATTATATATAATATTTGTTATATATATATATATATATATATATATATATATATATATATATATATATTCTAATTATAATTACATATAATATATTTATGTTATATTATGTAATCTATAATTAATATAAATAATAATATAGTGGCTCCCGAGGTAATTTGGACTAATTTCCTATTATGTTAACATTTCAGTAATAATAATAATAATAATAACAATACATTTAAGTCACAGAAGAGGTTTTTCAGTCAATAACAAGAATAATACATTTCATTTGGTAACATTAACTTTTGTGTCCCTTGCAAAACTACAATTGTATTCCCTAAATACTTTACTCCGGTATTAATATTTTTTTCCTCAGCAAAATAAAAGTGGTACTATTTTTAACATTTGTGTTTGCAAAACTTTTTTTCCTCAGCAAAATAAAAGTGGTACTATTTTTAACATTTGTGTTTGCAAAACTTCAATTTTATTCCCTAAATACTTTATTCTGGTATTATTTTTTTTCGGCAAAAAAGGCACTATTTTTGTCACTGTATGCTGTTCTCTTGATAAAATTACAACTTATTATTTTAATGAACAAAAAACAACAAAACTAACTTTTATTTTGCATCCCTTTCCAGGATCAAGGTCCATTTTACCCCCGTGACCACTTGGCGGCGCTACAGAAAAGCAAATATGCCCCCCCCCCCTACTACCCCGTTGATCCACACGGCCGTATAATACAGTAAGTATCAGAGCCAGCATGCATCCAAGCCCTGTCTGTGGACAAAGCCAAAACAAGCTTCTGTAAAATGTGGCCGCTCTCCACGCAGCCTGCTGATTTTATCTGGAACACAACGAGCAGGTTTTCCTCAGTGCACCATTAACGAAGACGGGGAGGGGGGTGCGGTAGATTTGTGAGGGGGTCCTAACTTGGCAGAAAGCAAAGTGCAGATTGCTTATGTTGATTTTTTTTCGAGGCCCTGCACAGACAGGAACCGGGAGGCTTTTGTTTGGGAATCAGGAGATAAACAGTCAGCTGAATACTGTGATGGTCCACTGCCATGCACACCCCCCCCCCCCCACGCCCTCTAAAATGAGCCGCAGATGTGCACTCAATCTTCAGGAGCCACTTATTTTCATATGCATGCCCTTACAGTTACCCCCAGAAGACGTCCTGACATGCACATCGTTAGAATAGTTGCCCAAAGCCATATTTGACAGATTTTTTGGGGAGAGGGGGCAATAAATTCAACACACAGTTGCTTTGATTCAAGCATTTTGCAAATTACCACGAGAAGCGACAGAGTCTGACGTGAACAAAAATAGCAATCGCATTAATATTTTTTTTTTTTTTTATATCGGCGAGTTTAATGATGTCACATTAATATTGACATGGATTTGCTATAATCTGCGCAAAAAAAACAAAACAAAATTACTCAGCATGCCTCGTAAACAAGACCTTGCATCTCAAGGGATTCATCCCCACGTTATTAAAGTTTTTATGTATTTTTTTGTCATCATATCCGAGTTCGTGGAACGTGTCACGTAGACAAGCTCTGAACTCAAATGACTTGTGGAACTTTAAGCCGCGAAGCCAAAAAAAATGCCTGCGTCGTTTTTAATTTATGAGCACAATAGCAAAGGGGAAAAAATCATCCAGTTTTTGCATTCGAGGAGTCAAATCAGGGCAGCGGTGCTTTTGTTGACTAGTTGTCATGTTTTTTTGTTATTTTCTGAAAATGTTAAAAATGAAAAAAAAAAAAAGTCATGATTGACTTTATGCCGAGTTATTATGATATCAAATCAAATTCACCCGATAAAATAATTTTTATAGACATTTCATAGAAATAACATGAAAGCTAGCTAGCTCATGTATAGCTAATAGACAGCCAGATAGCCAACAGTTAGACAGCTAACAGCCAGCCAGGTAGACAGCTAATAGCTAGCCAGCTAGCTAATGGATAGCTAATGTTTTAGCCTGCTATGGCCTAAAAAATAAAACAAAGCAGCAAATGAATAGTGTGAGTTTTTTTTTACATTGATTTCTGGAAGTGACTTAGTAAATTTCTGTAATCTTGGTCATTTTTTCAGAGAGAATAAAGAACATATGTCGCATTTCCTTATGATCCGTCTACATTTCCCCGATGTGGGACTATTAAAGGGTTTCTGATACACGTGTTGCTCCCAAAAAAAAGAGCAAATCATGGTATATTCCCATCACTTTTAATCTTTTTCTTCCCTTAAACGTTAAGTTCTTGCACCGCTTACCTAATGGGAAAAATATAAAGTATGTTAGTAGAGTCAAAAGTTGTCGTAAAATCCTCAACCATGTTATTATTGCCTTATGCAACGCTTTGTTTATGGTCTGATTTCTCACTTCTGATTGGCCAGCGGTGCCGTCGCGACGAACACATAAGTGGCATAGTTTCCATAAACACGCAATAATTGACGTTTGCGTTTAATGATATGTGACAACAAGTTGATTTACAATCGTCAGCTAACCTGTTGCCGCTTTTTCTACGCTTTATTTATACGCTTTTTCCCGTCGTTGTTATTATGTCATGTAACGTTAGCATAGCGTATGCTTATTCAGCCTGTTGTTCTTTAATTTTGGTTTTAAATTCCCCTTTTGAGATGACACCTCAGTTTTTAGCCTCAAAATGCAACGTATACAGGTAACATCCGACTTACAACCAGCTCGATTTGCGACCACCCGTACGTACTTACCACCACGACCTCCAGACCCTATTTTTAAAATGTAAATTCTATGCCTGGCACCGCAACGCGCTAGCAGGCCGGCAACACGTACGACAATCTTGTCCAGCCAGCCAGCATGTCACTCTCGCGCAGCAATAGACCGTGTGACTGCACCAGGGGGAGGCGGTTGCGAGTCATTTAGCCTCCGAGAATCTATTCAACATTTTGAATGGATTTCAACTTCCGACCATTTTGACTTATGACCGTTTGGTTTTAACGGAAGTTGGTCGTGAATCGGATATTGCCTGTCCTCTAGTAGCTACTTCAGTTTAATTTTTTCAAATATTTTTAACGCATCATTATGTCTTGTGGAAAATACGGTATATAGTATAAAATGTAAATAAAAATGTTTTCCCAACACCTTTGGTCCCCCTAAATCAGAATCAGAATAATCATCTTATTGCCAAGTATGTAGAACACACAAGGAATTTGTTTCCGGTAGAACACGCTGCACTAGTATCGTTGTCAAAAAAACTGCTAAGTGGCACTATACAGTTCCATTTTGGCTACTGTTGAAAATGGGACAGTTAAACATAAATTAAAGCATTCAAACCTGGGGTTGACACGTTTTGCCGCAGCTTTGAATGCCCCCGACCTCTCCCACCTTGTTGTTGCGACTACTGTATAATAATAGTTTGCAAAGTGCGAGTTTAGATTAGACTACGCCTATCTGCCTGGCGCCCGCGGGAGCTTAGACTGGGGCCCACTTTTACACCCGTGGCTGTTGTATTCTTTCAACACCGCCATTTGGAAGCTAACATATATATTGGCAAGAAAATCTCCCACCCAAAAACAAACTAGAAGGCTTTGCTCTGTGGTTCAAGGCAATTCCAAAAACACGGCCATGTATTCACAATAAAGCCAAAAATTGCATGGAAGACTTGAGTCGATGTCATGTGATCATTTTCTACTTTGTGATTGTTATTTTTGGACTCAAGTAACTGTAAAAACTTGATATGGTTTGTGATAAAGTGGCTTTTTTTAGCACGTGTGAGCCTGTAGACTACCGCCATTTTGATCTCTGCAACCTTTTGACTTCTCGGAAGAACAAATCCGAATGAATTGAAATTGTCATGCTTTCCATGTATTCAGAAATAGTACAGTATGGAGATTTTTGGTTCCGCGAATCCTAATATAGTATTTTCCATACCGGAGCCAACCTCGTACAATCCCTAAGGATCATATTGTCATAGTCTTATTTATTTCATATATGATGTAGTGACCGTTCGATTGAAATTTAATCGAATCTAGTGACAAAATGAATTTTTGGTGGTGTTCCAAAGATAGAAGCTTGGATTGGATTGGATATGCCTTTATTAGTCTCACAGTGGAGAAATTTACATTTCACAGCAGCAAAGTGATGAAAGGAATGAAAGTAGAAAAACAAAATACATGAGCGTAATCAAAACGTTTTTTGCAATCACGGTATCATGCTTTAACTGCTTTTTTGGGAATTGGTTGACTGCTTGGATATATGATTATGATTCACGTGTTTCAGAGTCTGCACAAAGATGCCGACGTATTCTGCGCCGTTCATCAGGTGTACATCACAGAAGCACGCAAGGTAAGGAACAGTTCTTCTTACATAATCCGAGAATGTGCTCGACTGACAATCGTTTACACCGTGACTGGTCACGGAACTATTTGGCCTCGAGGTGATCCGTCTATAAATCGTCTTATCCGTCAATGTAATGTGTTTTGCATTTGCCACTGTGTATAGAACGAGGTGTGTTTCTGATTGACTGACATCTTATCTATGTGGTTTTGTTGAAATATGAATATGTCTAATGAAGAAATGTTTATGTAAAGTCATTCCCTGCCAGATGATATACAGTAAAGTCTCGTTATATCGATATCGGATATATCGATAGTCCCGGTTATATTGATACTATTTCTATGCACGCACGGAGAAAATTACATGCAAACAGGGTCGGATATATCGATAGTCCCGGTTATATCGATATTTTTTCGGACTCCCTTGAATATCGATATAACGAGACTTTACTGTATTGAGTTTTAGGACGACATAAACATTCAATGCAGCGTAAGCAACCTTATACTCACTTCTTTCATCAGATAAAAAGAGTTAATTCCTAAATGATATGGGTCTGGAGTTATATTAGCTTGAAATGAGGGTGGCTGTTGCAAAAATACAATACGTACATATTGGTTTATATAGCGCTTTAACAACAGCTGAACCTGTTGTGGAAGGGAAAAAACATTGCTAAAGGCCATGGCCAGCGTTCTATCGGCACCCAAACAAGAAAAAACAATTTTAGAATATGAATTGTAAAGGGTTTGTCCTTAGGTACACCCAACATTTAGCAACAAAGGTAGGTGTTGAAAAAAAATGTTTGACCCGAGCTGGAAAGTTTCAAGTTCGCCAGATTCATATCATTAAAAAATAAAGAAATAAAAATTTTAAAATAAAAACAGTTGGAAAATATGTACCGCAAATTTACAAAATACTTCGATTTACCACGGCCAAACATTTTCCACAAGAGGCGGAATCAGAAGACTTTGTTTACCCGGAGAGACTGAGCGACCAACAAACCTGTGAAAGCATGTTGAGGTGAGTGAAATACTTTTACTTTGGTGTTTGTGTCTTTAGCTAGGGGAGTTAGTTTCATTTTGTTGAGGTGAGTGAAATACTTTTACTCTGGTGTTTGCGTCGTTAGCTAGGGGAGGTAGTTCCATTTTGTTTAGGTCAGTGAAATACTTTTACTCTGGTGTTTGCGTCGTTAGCTAGGGGAGTTAGTTCCATTTGCTGAGGTGAGTGAAATACTTTCACTCTGTTATTTGCGTTGTTAGCTATGGGAGGTAGTTCTGTTTTGTTTAGGTCAGTGAAATACTTTTACTGTGGTGTTTGCGTCGTTAGCTATGGGAGATAGTTCCATTTTGTTGAGGTGAGTGAAATACTTTCACTCTGGTATTTGCGTCGTTAGCTAGGCGAGTTAGTTCCATTTTGTTAAGGTAAGTAAAACACTTATACTCCGATGTTTTTGTCGTTAGCTGGGCAAGTTAGTTCCATTTTGTTGAGGTAAGTAAAATACTAATACTCTGGTGTTTTCATTGTTAGCTAGGCAAGTTAGTTCCATTTTGCACATTGATGGTTAGATTTTAGAACTTACTATCTCTCAAATATCACTTAGAATAGGGTAGGCTCAAGCATCAACACTTTTGGTTTGATTAATTAATTGTAAGCAATTGTTAGCAAAACTATGTAATCATAGAAGTGGATTTAGATGTGATACAGGAGGAATGCCACATGAACTTGAAATAGTGATATGTACTAAATCCTTTTGCTCTCTGTGGACACATCCACTGAGGCTGCAAAGAACCAAGAAGCATATCAGATCAGGGGAACCCAGTAGCTCATTTCCATAAATATCATTGACAACACCGGTCCTCCAAAATATTCACCTCTCACCCTCAACCATAGACCTTGACCGTTGAAAGTTAAACGTCACGCCGCTAACTCCCAGGTGGCCCAGCACTTTGCTTATTTATCTCCTTTCTGCCCTCCGATTTGTCTGTCACTAGTAGCACAGCTGCAGATATTTAATTGATAGACACGTTTCCCCACAGGAAAACGCTTATTCACACTTTCCACGGTGTCGAAACTGGAAAAAGCAGTGATGGATAAGAAGAGGCAGGGATGGGAATAGTGGTGAGTGGGATTGTTGGAAACAATCCATACGACGGCGCCTCACCGCCAACCCACTTTTAATACCACTCCGATGGCACTAGCATTTATTTGTCTGAGGGGTTGTGGTAAAGGGCCAGCAGGTTAGTAGAAGAGAGAGAAAGGGTCTGGGGGTCTTTCATTTTATCCATACATGACAGTACTGCGTGGAGAAGCGTTCATTCAGAGTCAGGCTCCTGTGACTAGAAACAAGAACCTTAAATTTGTAGCTTTTGACTGATTTCCGGTGAAGAAATTAGTACCATTACAAAATATCATAGTTTGTGCAATTATCGTTCAGGTAAGTTTAAACAGGGTAATCCATAATTAATACAAAATATCAACATTATTGTTGTTTGACATGTCAGTACTGATTTTAGCAAGGGTCTTGCAACTTGAGTCCTGATTCGCTTTTGGGGGCCAAATACATTGATGTGGCGGGTTAGATCTGGCCCCCTTGCCTTAAGTTTCACAAAAGCGGCATATATTCTTTATCCTATGGAAAAACCCGTGGAATATGACAACCTCTTGATTGCCATAGTTTGCATTTCATTCTCAAAGCAGTGATATTGTCACTAAGCTGACTCATTGTTGTTCAGTGAGATGATTCCCCCCCACCCCACCCCTCTCGTGATCTATCGGTAACATAATGTTTACGATTCGCGTGTGTCTGCGAGAGGCGTGCACCCTCCCCAGGCTCTCGCTCAGGATATTGGGTAATGTCTGGATTCCGTGCATTGTGGGTCCAGTCCGTCTGCAAAGGCAATCGAGATGGCGCTGAAAGATACTTCAAAATATGGGACCGCGCAGCAAATGGGGAGGTGATTTTCCATTCGGGAAGGGGGCCTTGTAAAGAGGAGCCGGGAGCTCGGAAAGCTGACATATGTAACAAGAGATGGCAAATATGTGTTTTCGTTTAAAAGTGGAATAGGGATGACAGTCGTGAGCTGCAGGGTTGTCTGTGTAGAAGGGTCCATATTGACCAGTGTTTCTCAAACCTTAAGGCTTGTGTTTTACATCATGAAAGGTTTTACGGCACAGCATCAAACAAAAAGCCTTTAAAATTCTGGAATGGAGATTTTTCTGCAGTAATAATTTAGTTTTCGCCTCACGCTATGTAGAGCAAAACACAGAAGGGCCGACCAAACTTGAACCAACGTTGCTGTGTTGAAGCAGTCAATATTAGAAAATAAACATGTAGCAAGACATGGCGACGGGACGATAACATATCGTCTTTATCAGTCTTCTCGTGTTTATGCGGCAATACTGTGAGTCACCGTCCTTTTGTTACCCGACCTATTTTTTTTGTGCAGTAGAAAGAAAATATTGCATGGGCTTAGAATAGTGCTGCAAAAATATATTGTTTGACCATCTGGCAACATTTAAAAGTTGACATATTTAGCAGAACTGAAAGAATAAAAATCCTCTGAACATTTTTACAAGGCTATAAAAAAATATGCGGAGTTCTTGAAGCGTATCCATTTCAAAATTTGCACACGAAAGAAGTGTGAAGTATGCTTGGAAGTGTGTAGTGTCTGCATTTTTACTCAAAACTGCCACAAAAACGTCAAGATTAAAACAAAAATGGCTGCATGTTGTCACAATTTCCAAGGTGTTGATGGTGGTGGACCCCAAAAAAGCAGGCAGGAGGGAGTAGCAGGGTGTTTTGACAAATTGTATTAAAATAAAGTCAGCAGGTACAAAATCTAAAACATCAAAGTCATCAGAACAGGAAAGTCCAAAGTATCAAACAAAACCATGAGTAAAAATATAACAAGATGACACAAACCTGACAGGGTGAAACAATGACCTGACACTGAATGGTTGTGCTGGGAGTCCTTTTAACTGCCCCTGATTGAAGCAACCAACACCTGTGCAGCTGCAGGCGGGGCCAACAGTGCCACCCGTTGGTCACCAACCGGAACGTGGCACATGTCAGTTCGGCACAACACAAAAAACGTTTCCTGTACTTTCCAAAAAAAACCCGCTGATCGGAACCGTTTTACGAAAACAGGATCTGCTTCTGAAATAAGATGAAGAAAAACAAAGCTGAGACGGAATAATGTCATAAAACATTTTAGGTCAGATAGCCCCTCGCCCATCCCTCTCCCCCTTTCGCTTTGAGTGACATAGATGTAAAGGACACATTAAATGTTCCCATTCTACACAAAACGCTTTTTCCACATTTGACCTTATGTAACAATGAGGCCTTCATTCTCTCTCCATATGCTGCCCAGTGGCTTTCAAGGGCCAGCAGATTGGGTTACGTCGGACTTTGCTTTCCTGTCAACCGCATTCATCTTTCCTGACTTGGGTTACATAATTCTGTGGCAAGCGTTCACACACACCCGACGTCTCCTGTCCGCTATTAAGATCTGCGCATCCTTCATCAGAAACATTTTTTATTCATTGCGTTGGAATGACTGCTGAGAAAAAATGCCAATGTTTTATAAATGTAAAGACATAAAATGTCAAAGTCATGCATGACTAGAAAATGAAGGAAATACCCAAGGTACTACTGTATATGTGGCTCACTAGATGATTTGAAATTTCGGTTTAGACTGAATAACCATCGTGGAACATGTCATGCTAGATTTCCTTTTGCAAGGCCACATAAACTAATGTGACAGTCCAGATCTGCCCTTCACGGGTCTAGACTTTGACACCTGTGCTTAAAAATGTATTAAAAGGAACCAAAATATTTTTAAAACCTATCCAATTAGACATTCCGGTGCATGACTTATTATTGGCATAGACTACTGCGTTATTTCTCCCACCTTTCTTTCATTTGCAAGATAAAGAAACTTTCTCAGCAAGGAGAAAGTTGGAGTAGCCGCGTGGAGCCAACGCTACAATCAAAGTCATTTCATTTAGTCATTTTCAAGCTAATCGCTGGCTGCTTTGCTTCATGCCAAGGATGCGAATAAGACGCCTTCCTCGATAACCAAATACCCCTGGCCACGGAACGGCTAATGAGCTTCATAAATCAAAGGGTAATTACCTCAAGACTACGAGCGCAAATTGATTAAAGACTAGCAGAGCCACTCCCCCACCCGCCCTGCTAAAATTGCGTGCAGAGATGTCGTCGTATGACTCAAAACCTTCCTTGCGCGGTATATGTTGCCAAAGTAGCTCTTTGACACGTCGGTCTCCCATCAAATCCCCCGCTGGGAACCTTTTCCCTTTCTGTGATCGACTGTTTCCATCGATGAATGTGTCCATTTTTCAGCCAGTCTATATGTTCCTGAGGGGGAAAACAGCTGCAAGATTTCCCAGCATCCATTAGCTTATTTGGGCAGACCTCACCTGCTACTTTTACTTGCTTTGCGCAGTCTGGAAGGAAACAGTGACACACCGCAGACCGATCCAGCATTCTCCGCGGGGCCCTTTGATCAGTGATTTAGCACCTCAAATGCTGGACGTGTGCGCCACGATTTATAGTTTGGGGTCAAGATCGAGTCGTTACTCTAACGCTTTTATTTTTGCAAGCCCGTATGCGTGAAAGGAGGGAGGAGGTAAACGTAATAAGTGGCGTGATGGGAAATTGGAACGTCACCGTTGGCGAGAACGAGCGGGTTTCGCGCCCTAGCGGTGAATATGCGCCGTTCCTTGATTGCTTCGTCCAACTTGAGTGCTGGCAAGAAGCTTGATTCCATTTGTTATGTCAGATGCGCCGTCTGATATTCAGGCGAAGCCAGTTCAAAGATTACTTAAAGAGACAAGGGAGGGTTCTTACAGAGGCAGCTGGTTGAACCTCTTAAGTCAATTTTCTAAACCCTTTGATGGACAGCTGTTACGCCAGTGGGCAGTTTTTTCAGGGTACAGGTTATCATTATTGGTTCATGAAAGGGTTAAATTAACTCTTGGTTAAACATGTTTCTTTCCCTTTTACCAACTTCATTGGAATCGGTTTTGATTTGTGCAATGTGTTTCCACAGCTGACACGTTAACCGAAGCCTCAGATCAATTTCCAATTGTCGGAGGGTAAAGTTATCTTGAAGTTCATCGCTTGGTGAGGTGTTTTGGTCTATTGTCTCAAAAGACGTAAAGTCAACTTGTTTGTGCTGCTGAATCTGACACGTCAACGACAGTGTCTTTAGTGCTCCTCTCTGTTGTGTCTTAGAGATAATATAGGAATGTTTTGCATCATGTTGCAAAATTAAAAAAAACAGCAACAAAAAATGGTTCTCGAGAGGACAATGATGCAATCCTGCGGTAAAAGACTGATTGCACTTTAGCTATCACTTTACTTTGAAATACCGCATTGTTTTATTTATTTAGTTTTTTAATGGTCTCTTAATCAGTCTAGAGACTCTTTAGTCATTGGCTGGCCATTACCTCATTGAGCAGTCACATTCTCACACGTTGCTCAATCCACTTAAAAAAAATTGGCTCACATTTCTGTTTTTAAGTCCCGCCTTCTTGGGTGACTTGACTTGTCCATGTTCACCCACTCTAGGTCAATCCTTAACCCTTTGATGGACAGCGGTTGCCATAGTGGACAGCTTATCACATTATCAGGTTACAGTGTGCAGGAAAGGGTGAAAACACACCCCGCCGATTGGTCGCGTTGTCACTCGGTGTGTGTCCAAGTGTCACGACGTGACAAGAATAGCCGCCCTATTGGGGCGCTGAAACCATTTTAGAAGTGGTCTTCGCAGAGCTGTATGAGTCACTGAGCGACCTGAAATAACTAAAGAAACATGATGCCGCAAATGGAGACCAACCCAAAAAACTTCAGTTTTTGTTTAGATGTGTGTTGACAGAATGTAGGCCACTTAACCTACAAAGATACTCGGCGATCTGAAATAGTTTTCTGCTGGAATACATTCTTCCCCATGTCATTCTAACAACGTCAGCATTTTCTCCAGGCATCGGGCACTTGACGTTAAAAGTGTCTACTTTGATTCTGGAAGATTTACTGCCCATTTTAAATCAAACCAATCCCCCTGGGTTAAACTTAAAGGCACAATTGTGTCTCAACCTCATTTGCACCGAATAAACTAGATCACAGAATTTATTACTACCCCAGTGTAAATCCCGCATAAACCCCGTAAAACCCAGTGGAAAACCAAAAAGGCAAAGTGGGCCACTTTACCCATCGGCGTTAACACATATGTTCCTTTTCCCACCACCCCATGTTGAAAAGAACCACATTATACATTACATACCGGTGGTTAGATTGTAAAAGTTGTGTATTCCGGGCTAGTGCGTAGTCTATCAAACTTTGAGACAAGAAACCGCTCTTAGCGGTCTTTGCGGCGTGACATTTAATCACCACATGTATATGTAAAAACAAGCTGTGTGTACGAGTGAGACTGCGCCTTTGCCAGCTCTGCGGGTACATTTCGCCGCCCTTAGAGGAGCGGGAAACGAAATGGCTGTTCTAAACCCCCTATTAGACTGCCAGGGCCTTTCAAACCGTCTGCTGTATGCATTACAAAAAGGGGCCAAAGCAAGACGTAAGCATTCATGTTTACGTATGGGACGATGCAAAACGATCACACGTTTTCCACGCTCTGTGTGATTTCAATACCGAGGTAGCAAAACGCCGCTAGCGGGATCGATGAAGGAAATGAATCCAAGCCGACGAAATTTGATTCGAAGCAATGAAAAGATGCCATTTAAGTGTCTGGCTAACGCAAGAGCAATTAAAATGCTTTGTCAGCCTTATTAGTGCAGACTGCTCCCTGTTTATCCAAGCGGCATTGGGGCGAAAAAAAAACACAATGTTGCAGGCGTCAGCGCACAGGCACTTAGACTTTACACTTCGCATCTAGAGAGAACACCGCTTGTTCGTCATCGCGGTTGTCGCACAAAGATATGAACCGAAAAGCCAAGTTGTGTTTCTTTTCCCAACACGTTGGGTTTCTGCAAAGTGCGCTGAAATGACTTTGACAAGTATATTGTAGCTTTTTTTTTTTTTTTTTTTGTATTAGCAGTCGGCTAGGACAGACTAAGCACAGAAACATGAGGCGGAGTGAACACACAGGGACTAAAACAAATACAAAAGATAATCAAATATATCTGAAAACATAAAACTGGATGTTGCCAATTAGCTTCCATGCATGTGCCACAAAATATCAACGCACACAACTACTATATTATCTGATGCAGGAACAAGAAGAACTACATTTCCACGAGCATTTTTTACGAGTAATTGCATCACACAACAATGGCTACAAAAGCATAATGATACAAATCTATTTTCCAATCTTAAAAATGATCTAAAATAATTATGGTGGAAGACCAAGAATGATGCTGACAATTTGCCGTCATAACAGCAGGCATCACCAAGAGAATTTCTGTCGGTTTGGCCAAATTATCTTCAAATTCACCCATTAACATGTCATGTTTTTGCAGCAGTGCCTGAAAAGTCACATGGACCTTCTCGCTGGCATTTGGCGGGCGCCGTGGAAGTTTCCACCAATCCAAGTACCAAAAGTGTCAAAACCGATTGACTGAGAATAGAACCTATTTTTTTATTATTATACAATAGGAAATTGTTACTTTCTCTTCTAAAATATTCAGACTTCATAAAGTTACTTTTTTAAAACCGGCAGGCCACAGTCTGTAACTGGTTCCATATTGTGGTTACGAAGGCAGAAAGCCATTACCAGATACGGTCAAATGAATATTATTTGAACAAATCAGTGTGATTCAGTATATTTTATTGACAAAATATTTGCCAATGGTAACTCTTGAAAATAGCTTGAACTAACGAGACAATGTTTAATCACAAAATCTTCGTTTTGGACAGGTGTTGATTCCACCCAACCTGTTGTGATTCACAACTTAGTTATGAAACAAATTTTCCCTTTTGAGTACCAAAAGCCAGAGCAAGCTAGCCTCTGACCATTCAAAAAAACGCCGCTACATAAGCGAGGCACGTGACGTGTAGAAATAAACGCTCACAAAATGAGCAAAAATCCTAATTACAGAGCTGAGGTGGACCGGATCGCCGGGTGCCAAACACATGACTACCGCAAAGGGAAGAAATGGTGGACGAGACAAAAAAGTTTCAAAGACGTACAGATGACGGTTGAAGAAACCTTTTCATCGATGGACCACTCCTGTACGACTGAGAGCTTACACAGACGAGCCAAAAAAGTGTTAAAGGGAACTAGAAAAACTGGAAATGTGTAAACTTTGAAGTGAAACCACGCTCTGCAGTGAGCTGGGCAAAATTACAAAGCTGTGTCTGATGAAATTAAACTCGATTAGACAGGAAGAGTTGTGACCAGTAAACATTGAACTTCAGTAGCTACAGAAGTCAGTCGGTCCATTTATTTCTTTTTAACCAAAGGCAAACAACACACATAACCAAAGTGGTTGTTTTTTCATATTTGATTGTTAAAGCAGTTCCACTTAAGTTACTTAAAAATGCGTCCCAAAAAATGTACGGCCACAATATGATTTCAGAGAACACATTCTCTTTCCGTTTTACTCAAAACCGCATCAATGAAGTGTACATTTTAGAAGCACAGGACCATGTGAAGAAAAGTCTGATGAAAGTTCGAAGTCTTTGTTATTTTTTCAGTCATGGGGTTCTGCGGTGAGAACTAGGTCAAGGGGCCCCCAGACTGCTGCTGTGCACACTTTACACACCTCTGAGCTTCGCCTCAGGAAGCGCATGAAGGAAATAGGGAGGGCATATGTCGGCTCTTCAGATGAAGTGCTGATTGACTCCTGCGGCGAGTGGCCATATTCCCCCAAAAACACTCTTGACAGTCCTGCTCCTTGACCGGCTTTAGGGATGGGTGCGCAGGTTATGCAAAGGCGTGTAGGTGGGGAAGCCAGACAGCAACAACTTTTAAGCGAGGGGCTTTTGTGCAAGCGCTGAATGAGCATTTTTCCTTTGAACTCGCTGCATCTTTCAAATTTGGGACAGTAGTCGTGTGTCCACAGTTTCAGGTTAAATACACAACATATCTTTAATTTCATGTTGACCTGTGCAGTGAAACTTTACCCGAGAGTAGCCGTAAACATCTATAAGCAAGCCTGTCGACACATATATTTACCAGCTGCCAAACAAATATTTGTTGTGTACTTTGCCGTAGCTAATGCTAGCAATGTATGATTTAGCTCATAATGCAATAACCCTAATCCAGCCGCTTTGAAAAGAAGTGAAGTCTACCCAGGACTGGTCGCACGGTAAACATTCAGACAGGACAACCAGCCAGATTCAAACCAATGGAGAATTTCGAGTACCCACTTGTTCCAATATAAGGGAGGAAATTGGAGTAAGATCAGAGAAAACCCACGACATCTGAACCCATTTGGTGTTGAAGTCATACAGTATCATCACATCTTCAATGAATGGTGCTTTGCACAAGGATGAAGGGGAATAACATCCCGATGAATCAGCCGGTGCGCTTAACATATCGAGAAAGTCCAATTTAAGCCCTTCCCTGTAGTTTATGTATCTCCACATTCCTGAAATACAACCTCATTTAAAAGCTCTTCCTCCTCGCACTTTATCACCTCAAATAGATCAAGGCGGGTGCTTCTGCGTGGGTGGCTTCACGTTTGACTGCATGCAACCTTGACGAGGCCGTAGTCGTCATCGGGAGGTGTTGGGGGGTTTTGGCCGCTATTTCCATCATCCCCCTTCCTTTGAGCATTAACCAACCTCACCCCTTCCTCGACATTCTAGGCCTCCCCTTTGCGTGTTTGTCTTTTGACCCACTTTGACAGAAAATCAAAGGCAGGCTTTTGCTGTGTCAACACCACGGACAGCAGTCGTATCATTGTTAGTGTTGGACACAGATGGAAAGAATGAGACGAGATAAAAGCAAGAAGGGTCTTGTGTCAGAGCCATTAGGGCCACCCTTTTTATTCTCACCAAAATCACGGTTCACTGAATACTTGGCAATGAAAAACAATCGTGTCGCGTTACCTTTCGGCAGGTGTATGTTTAACTTCTGGTTTGTCGGTGTGGATTTCTTCACTGTCTTTTTTCTTGTAAATGGATGTGACCGTTTTGTGTCAAAAGGCTTTAGCATGTGAGTTAAGTCACAAACTTCCTTTAAAAGCCTTAAACATGGTTGCAGCAGAGAGCAACCCAAAGCTGAGCTTTTCTGTTCTCTAGTTTTTCAATTCCCTGTACATGAGGTGTTCTGTTGGTACTGCGTAGGGACTCTGATTCTTGACTCCAGGCCATATTGAATGTACCAACCGCTGGTAGCACAATGTCGGTCTCTTCACCTCACGTTGTTTTCGTCAGTGGAAAAAGCGCATTCATGCCGTGCTGGTACAACGTGAGCACTGTAAAACAAAGCATCATTTCTATTTTGTGCAAACCTTGTGAATTCTCACAATAATTGCAGAGGCACGTGCTCACATGCTCCTTCTAATTCCTTGGAAAATGTTCGTCTTCAGTTTACAAGACGGGTGCCCCCTCAATGTTCTTTTTGGTAAATTGAAACCACCCATAAGGTGTTTACTTAGCTCATGATAAGTTACAGTGTGTATTCTCACCTGACATTAACAATATACACGTGCTATGTATAAACAGACTCGGGATGAACAAACCGCTCTGGTGCAGCTCTCTCTTTTTTTTTCTTTTGGTTGATTCCAGGGAGCTCAGCACAGGTCGTCTCTGGATTAGTGAGGAATGCGGCTTCATAAAGCTGCTTCAAAGGTACTTTTTCTTTGCCAAAAACCTCTAACTGTAACAGGATGCTATGAAAATGGCAAAAATACCCTGGATGCCTGTGTTGGATTTACCCCAGCAGAATCTTGCTACCGTGTGCACAACCTTGCACCGATATAGCAAAATGATCACCAAAGATAACATTGAATTTGAAGCGTAAACAAACAAGGATGTAATGGAGGGGCCAGTGCTCTCTTGTCATTGCAACGTGCTGTAAAACGTGTTAGCCTTTGGCCCAGTGAGATAAGAACTTGTTTCATCCCACCTAAGCCCGAAACCGTTTTCTTCACTTCCTCTCTGTAATGTTTCCACAAACAAAACTCTCTATAGAAATTAGCATTAAAAGTGAATACATTTTTATTCACTCATAAAAACCCTGAGGTTAGCAGTGACAGGACATTGGGATTTTCTAGGTAGGCTGTTGAAATGGTCCGAAAATGTGAAGGGATTTACGAAACCCTTGCTGACTCACAGTTCCTCAATGCTAATGACTATGACATTCAGGTCATCACCCTCATGTTAAACCTGCGCCCCCTTATCAACTGGTGCTTTTAAGGCTTTTCCTTGGCAGCTTTATTATCATTGGTCTGAAGGATTTGCTTCCCTAAATGTGCTCCCTGTAGTCATAAACGCAGGCTCCATGTGGGACAAATTGTATCACGTCACAGTATTTAACTGCTGTTAAAAATAACGCCAACTACCGCTTGAAATATTTCAAGTGATCTTGTGAACAGTGGGAAGATTGGCATTTTGTGTCGTGGTGTGGACTACCAGTTTTAAATGATGGTTTTGAGGAACCATGCACATTGACAATTGCAGTGTTATGTTACCATGGTCTCAATTTCCTGTTTGCGATAACGAAAGTCTGGTGACGTCCTCGAAGTTTGTTTGTAGGATGGGATACGGTTGTGTACAGTAATTGTGTTTTATAAAACACATTTATGTCTTTATATCTGAATATTTTTTCGAGTACTACACATAAAATATAATATAAAACATGATTAAGTTGAACATAAAGACTGGTTTTACTCATTTTACTCCAGTCACAGAATGGACGCGATGGTGTAACATGAAGACAATCTTTGCATCAAAGCTGCAGTCATAGTTGTTTTTGGCAGAAGATAGATAATATACGTCTGGAGGTTTTGATATTATTTGCCCTTACGTAGAAGTTGTTTAAGAATTATGTAACTACCGCGAACTAGATGCTAATTTATCTCAAAATGCTCAAAATCCCTTACCATGGGAAACCCTTTGCCCGACACGTGACCTGCCCGGATTTGCCTTGTTAACCAGACCCTCCAAAGCGAGAAGTGACTAAGTCACGACGCGATGGGTCTCGCTTCCCCTCCCGCCTCGTCGGACTATACGACGAAACAGTGATAAATGGCCTGTGCGCCCCCTCGTACTTCCCACTGGAAAACCACATGTCGATTCACTCTGCTCACGTGAGCTACACTGAACGTCGTGTGCAAATGTCTTCGCCTGGGTACAAAGGAGCTTTTGTCATCCTAATAGACTGCAGCAGGTGAATGTTATCACTGTAGTATGCATGTTTGTGCATGTTGGCTCCTTTCCCTCGAGAATGACGCACACATTACCTCGATCAGCAAATTGATATACTGCCACTTTATTATCATATCGATTACAAAGTGTGATTTCACGACACAACTTTGACTCACTGCATTGCGTGGCTTCGCTGTAATTGGAGCAACTTTACCGCACCAAGTCTTCCAAACACGATTTTCTCCAAGGTTCTGGCTTCATCTCAAATGCCCTCTTGCGATATTTCAATAGTTTGAATCAAAGTGGTGTGTCTTGCGCAATATAAAAGAACAGGATGTGATATTTACTCACCTCGGCCTAATTAACGTGCTAAACTACACACAAACACTTTGCGTGCGTTTCAGCTCTGAGTGTGCGTCAGCTGCAGCAGGTCGGTAGCGGGTCAAGCGGAACTGAACAATAAAATACCTTTTGATTATTATGATTTTTTAAAATACAGTTTATATGCTCCTTTTAGCGATCTGGAACTTTCTATGAACCTGTCAAAGTGGCATATGATTTAAATTTGATTAGGCGTGAGCAGGCATCTCAAAAATAAACCTTTAGGTTGAAAATGACACTTTCAGGAAACTAAAACGTAGCGATATAATTGGACAGAATCTTCCGCCACCCACGCTATGTCGGTGCAAAACATGCAATCTTATACTGCTATACTTGTGGCAGTACGGCTTGTCATAATGTTTCAAGTACCACCTGTGCGTTGCTCTCAATCACAGTCCGGCGTTTTTGTTTTGACGGAGTCCGAACGACAAACGCAGATGATGTGAGAACACTAGCGTATTGACACAAAATCAAGGAAAGACCAGGGCTACGTTTTCCTTCGATACTGCGTATGCGGTTGACAATACAAGCACCCCAACAAAGGCTAATGATTCTTCCAGCTTTGTTCAACAAAGATATCTGGAAACGACTCGGAATGTCACCCTCGTCGGATTACCTTGAAAACATAAACTTGCATGCCAAAACACCCGTCGCTAACCCCAAAAGGTACATTGTGCCTTTGCTGGGGGGAGCGTTGCGCTCCATTAAAGCGGCTGATGAGCAAAGCAGCTGCTGCTCCCTCCCCTTCGGGACCTCGCACACCCCAATTCAGCAGGGCTCGCTAACTAATCTCACATCAAAGCACACCCAATCGGTAAAATCTGCAGTGGTAGAGCCTCTGCTGTGATGTTTGCCTTTTGTGCATGTACAAACATCCCAATCAATGAGGCGCCATTAATCAGACTCACAGATTACTGTGTTTTTAAATCCTCTGAAGTGATCTTTAACCCCTGGACCAATTTTTTATTTTTTTTTCTGAAAAGGTGAAAACCGATAAATACTTTAGAAACCCAGGATTGATTTGTCGTTGAGTTTAACTGCAGACTGGGGAAAAAAGGCAGTTTGTCTTTGTCAGGGTCTCGCATGACTGCTTCTATTGACGGCATCCAGACTTGAAATTCTTGGGTGGCAGCGGTGTACGATTCCCCAGAACATTGAGTTTCCCCCCACGCAGTAGCTTCTTCTCTGATCACGCTGAATGTACAGTACGGCCCAGAAGTGCCTTCAGTATGCATTCCAAGTTGTGATATAACACTTCCAACCTGTCCTTTGTCAAAGTTGTAACATTTTGACAAATTATTTGCCCTTAACCTATGACCACTTGTTAAAACTTCCCTTTTCAGAAACATATCGAAAATAGGATATGTGTAAAACGTGTGTTGGAAAAAACAAGGCCCTAGCAGGCCTTAGTTGCCTCATAGGGGCAGTATTGTACATTCACGGTGACTGTCTCAAGTCCTCAGTAAGCTGCAGTCATATTTATCATTATTCATCTGTAATAGTCAACATAACTAGACAACAATAATTGTCAACTCCCAAAAGTCTCAGATGAGATATTTCCTTCCTTTTGCTTTACCTCGTCTCTTTCCCATAATGCAATCCCTCCTATAGTAACATTTATCTTTCCACCAGCATTCCCTCCGGCGGTCTGTTATCGATATACGCGAGTTGAGGCAAATTGGATGACATCACCTGTGTAACCTGAAACTTGCTGGCCGGGGGTGACATTGCTACCAGTGAGCAGGCAACCCGCCGGAGTGGAGTTGAATGTGCCTCTATTCAAGACGATAAAGCAAATCACACGAGTCAGTTTTTGTCTTGACAGATGAGCACAGGTGACAGTGTGTTGTGGCTTATCTTCAGCGCTCGGCGGTGCGTGAAGGCGACCCGTCAGAGGAACAAAACCGTCTGGGTTTTTTTTTTTTGTTGTTGTTGTTTTTGAGTGGCAGAAGGTGAAACCAAAAGCAGGATTAACAAAGACAGAGGGAGAAAATGGGTTTTGATGGACGATGACAGAGGGACAACAGGCCACAATAAAGTCATTTATAAACTGCTTTATTGCTAACGTGTCGCATGCAGAGAGCAGAGACTTTCAAAAGAATGTCACAAATACTGTACTTGCCTTTGGATGCTAAATTGAGCACATGAGGTTTGGGCACTCGATTCAAATGTGATGCATAGTTCTCAATATTTCATAAGAAAGTAGCAATACAGACTGATGTTGCTTCACTGGACATCCATCTTGGCGCAGCGCAACAATCCCCCAAAATACATACAGATTAGATTGACGCTGTTGTCCTAGTGATTTACCAACCTTGTTTAGTTTTACTTTTGAGAGCGATAAAACACTTGAACCTATCTTTTAGCTGTAAACAAAATACCCGTTACCTCAACAAGTAAAACTCACTGAACATCTCGCTGGGTCAATCTTTCTCTGTGAAAATTGCATTTGAGCCACTTTCGAGCCTCAAATGAAAGCAAAATAAGCGACGGGATCGCGGCATATAACCGAAACTCTGTCCAATATATGGCTGGAAGGACGTTAAACCTGCAAGGTGCGGTTCTTCATCACACATATTTTGCTCCTGCTTTGAAGGGATGACCTTGATAGGCAGAAGCTTTGCTCTGTAAACCCTGCAATATAAAGTTGTTTTCAAAGGAAATGGAGGGAGCGGGAAAAAGCAAATCCCATTTTTTTCCCTTCATGAATTGATATGTATTTATCATTTTCTATTATTTCCTCGTAAACATTGTATGACTGTCATTACACATATGAGTAATGGATCAATGTGGCAAGGTTTTATGATGTCCAGGGCAGGTGTAAATCGGTGACTAACATTCAGATTACCATGATCGGATTGACCCACAACAATGCTAGCTATAAAACGTGCAATAAAATTGGTCAATACCAGTTCCTAGCCGGAACTGGTATGTGTCGCAGGTGCGAAAATAATATTCTGCCTCGTGGCTCCTTGAAATGTCACAACATTGGAGCTTTACTCACAATGGAGCCCGCGTCGGGAGTTTGCATCTGAAATGCAAACTGCGGCACAGTGGAATAACACATGCTGACTGAGGCGCTTTCAAAATCCAGGCACTGTCTTTTATAGGTCCTAAATCGTGGACATGTCAGGGAAGAAGACAACATCTGGACCCTGAAGTAATGCTAAAAAAGCTAATCTGTCATTTTTTTCAAAGATAGATTTCATTTTGAAATAGTAAATGTTCAGATGTACTCTGCAACTTTTCTGAGAATCCCCCGACTATAATCATTCCAATCATTTAAATGAAAGCCACATGTTCCAAAAAGTCATTCACGATGGTGTTACGAAGTTAATAAGTAGATTAATCGGTGTGTGTTTCCACTGGCTCCATTTTACATCTACAAGTACTAGCTGCCAAATAATGGATGACTTGGCAACTCGGACAGGCTGATGTCAGTGTGGTTAGGACAAATTCAGAGTTAATCACCCAACTGCAGCTACTTACTGCTTGGACTGCGTGATTCTCCAGAACACTTGTGTTTGCTCTCGACCAAAAGTCAGATAAATATTTGACTAAGTCGTGGACCACCAGTGATCCTCACTGGAGTGGATGTGGATGTGTAGCACTGCCATCGGATAAGCCATGGGTGACCTCGTTATCCCTTCCATGCACCCTTAAACCTGATAACATAATAAGCTGTCCAATGTAGTAACCACCGTCGCTGAAAGGGTGTTATCTCCTGTTCGGCATTATGATCCTCATCCATGTTTTGGGGCACTGTGAGTCCTGCTGTGTGCAGAACATGGGCATGGCATGAACATGGGCAGGATACATTTAGCCTATGGCATAGATTTGGACTCGGCTGACCACTTGCCATCACACCTGTTGGTGATATCTTATCTAAAATGACTTCCAGCATGTCTGCTCATAGAGCTGGATGAGCTATCAGCCTCTGTGTACATTTACACTGAATAGTCAGCCATTCCCATTGCTTTCTCAGCTGCTCATAAACGAGTCGTGGAATGCCAGGCGCTAAGCGAACTTGTTTCACACCCAACAGCGCTAAAACTCTACTAAGTCAGTCAGTCTTTACCTCTGGGGCGCTAAATATGCTGCACTTCTGTTAAAGGAAAGACTTAGCAGCTAATCCTGTATGCATTCACCCAGAAGAGAACAAGATAGAGAAGATAATGTAAAATATAAAAGAGCAACATACCAATGGCAACTCTCACTTTAAACAGAAAACATATCCACACTTTTGAACCAAGTCCACACTTTTGTAGCTGCACATATTAGTTTCCTCCTCCGTGGTTCCTCTCTTTGCACACCGATGGTGGCCAGGGACCCGGAAAGCAACTTTCATTACCTCATGAAAACCCCCCACTGAAGCAGACAGCGGAGTCTGTCACCCCACAATGGGCCTTCCAAAAGCAGCGTCCTCATATCCCTCAAATGACTTAACAGTGTGAGGGATAAACAAAACCAGACTTGCTCATGTAACCACACAACACTCTTAGAATGCTTAATGAAAATCATTTGCAACTTACACAACACTTCCACAAGGTTCTATTGAAACAAAAAATAAATAGACACGGGAAAAAAATTGAAAGTGAGCGAGTTAACTTCACGGCGGGGGTTGACTGAAATCAAACCTGACCCGCTGCCAGGCATTTTGGTACTGCTGGCCAGTCAGACAGGAAGCACTTTAATCATGGCTTCCTGCGATTGCCTTGTTTTGTCTGCACTCTGAGACATGGAGCAGAGAGTGTTATGTTTCACATTTATTCCGCAAATAGTGGTTAAAGGTGTGCAGTCTTTTTTTTCGATGTGTGTCAGCTCGTAGGGCTCAATAGGGTTTCCACAGCTGTCATTCAATAAGTAACACGGCTTGCACCGCTCCACTGTTTTGCTTGCTCACGCGAGCGAAGGGTAGGCATTCCGACACATGGTAGCGATGTCTCGATAAAGGTCTGCCGCACTTTTTTTCCCTAATGCCCTTGTCTGCTGGATTTTTTTTCTCAACTACAACGGAATATCTCACCTCACGTGTAGAGGAACGTCCAGGCGATACAATACGCGCATTGTTGTACTCGCTGATCCGCCGTTTAGGCACATAAACCGGTTTGTTGGCTATTTCCAAATGCATTCTCATTTTATTGCTTTCTGTAGTCGAGAGCATACAGCATTATACAATCGTATTAAAATGAACACACTGAAATTTGAAAGTTAGTTCATAAAACATAATGGAATGTAATTTAACAACCATAATGGAATGTAAAATACATCCAGTGGTTATGTAAAGCGTAGTGGAAATACTATTTGTTGTTGTAGTTATGTGCCTTTTTTGGGAGTTGTCGTCGGTGAATCTTTCTGTCGTTCTACCCTGATTTGTGGCCTATAGTAACTCCTTGCGAGTGTTTTCATTTTGCATTTGTATGGTTGACGGTGATAACATTGTGCACAGTTTAAACATTTAATTCGGGGATTCTTTGGCGTATCACTAAAAGGAGCCCACACCAACGCCATCCCTATTCAGGATTTCTTTGGAAATAGGGTCACACCGAACGTTCGATATTTAATGTCCACATCACCCAATGTTCATCCTAGCAAAGACATTATAAACATAAATGCGTCTTAACCCTATAATCATTTCCTACAGGGTAGCCATTATGGGCATATCCCACAGAGTGTTGCGGTCAGTGTGACGCAGGTTTGCCGTCGTCCGTAACTTTCACACACGTCATCGCCTTCTCCGGATCGGGTTTTGCGGCTAGTCTCAAAAGCTGTTAATGTGTTTGACATTACAAGTTGCACACAGACGGGATGGTTTTTTTGGAGAGAAAAAATGTGATATTTGATTGTGTAAATGGGCTGCAATCATCAATTATTACGGTGAACTGGTTAACACCTCATAGACAGTATAAAAATACTTTGAATTGGAATGGAACATTACGCTCTTAAAATCACTTTAAATATTTACAAGCTCGTCTTTAAAATTCTTAACGATATTGATGCTACTGAACTGGTGCGGCAGGATTGTTGTGTACTGTGAGAAAAGCGTCAATCTTATCTTGTCGTGCCGAGTCTATGACCTTCCAATATCTCATTGTTGCCGTTTCTGCTTTTTGTTATGGCTTCGCATCTCAATTTCACACCTCCGTTTGTCCTTCTGTTGAGTAGTACATACATTTCTCAAGCCCCCACCTTGAAACTGTGGCGTCATACATCACTTTGGGGGGTTGGAAATCTGATTTTTGAAGGTCAGGTGTGGTGACGCCACGTTTCGAACGTGCGCCTTTTCACCTGCTTGGGTACGTTTCTCCTATTATTCCAGCTGATGACATTCTGCCTTCTGGGAAAGCCTCCCACAGTGTTCTGAGAAATCAGTAGCGTGAAAATATCAGACCGCCATGGTTTTGTTGACACATCAGTGCGCCGTGCAGGTGTCTTCAAGGTTTTGTCTCTGTGCTGCATTGGACATGGTTTAGATGGAAAACAACTACACCAGTAAGTTAGTCGCAGTCCTTATACAACACCGACGAATAGCCTTTGCCCCCCCCCCCCCAAAAAAAAAAATAATAATAATAATAAACCAACTGCATTTTAACTGGGGTGTGCAGACTTATCATGGGCACTATCTCAGCTAGCTATAGGCGCTTTGTCGGAATAAATGAGAGCTATGATGAAACTTTCAGAACTCAGTCAACACTAGCACGCATAAATAAACATCTGCTATGCATTTAGCAGTGAGGAGATTATGTCACCTATTTCAGCCCAGCTTTAAAAGTGATTCAATTAGTTTAGAAAAAAGCCAGTATGTTCATTTATCTGCATGACTGGCGGTTTTATACCCTGTGGCATTCAGTATTAGTTCACACATTGTTTACACCCGACCATTCAATTGTTCCTTTATTCAGCATCTAGTAAAACAGAGTTAAATAGTAATATTCAGTCTTACGTATGTGCCCTGTGGCTAACAGTAATATTCAGTCTCACGTATGTGCCCCGTGGCTTGTTTTTTCCACCGTGTGCTTCCATTAAAGGGAGTGCAACTATCGATGTGTAGTTGTGCAACTATTCCGTCCGGATAACTTATCTAAATTGAAAAACATCAGACCCAGCAGTCAGCCTTTTCCCATTGGGGTTTGATCCAGTGAGGGAAGCAGCGTTATCTTTCACGCGAGAGACACATTCACACAGATCCTACACCACTGCTGCAATTCCCAATTTACAGCAGCAATGACATGAAAGAAAAAAAAAGTAGATTAACAAAAAGTAGAGGAGCTGCTGTAAAGGTAGCCACTCTCATAGCACAATCTTGAAATCACAATAACATTTATAGTATGGAAGTATTTTCGCCTTGCTTCTACATTCCATGCAATTGCTGCTTTTTATGAGCTACAACCTGCAAGTGAAAAACAGGAGATTTTTACAACGTGTAATTGTGTTTTAAAGCACTTTTGCCATTGAGTAACTAACAGTGGCCCAAGGGCTGCTAAACGGGTCAATTAGCAGCCCAACAATGGCTGACTGCCGACTCGGTATTCTGTAAATGATGTCACACCCCCAACTAAAGGATTTTCGTTGTTAAACACATAAAGATTGGTCTATCTAATAACGTGGTAAAATAAATTACTAAATAATGAAACACATAGTTTCAGCCATAAGTACTGTACTACTTGCACAAGCTTTAAACATACCAGTTTAAACCTTAAACATACATCCCATACAAAATATAGCACTGAAGCAACTTACGAACACATTCACCTTACGAACGGCCGCTCGGAACGTATCTCGTTCCTAAATTGGGGACTGTCTGTGTAACTCAAAAGATGGTTATCAGAATCAGAAAGCCTTTAATCGTCCCACAATGGGGAAATTTGCAGCCAAGTTTACTTTGCACCTGACCCTTAAACTTCATGATATTTTGTGTCTCGTCACTTGGCATGTGGACTTTTGCTTTCCCATCAACTGATATGACTTCAAGTTACAACTCGGATTATCTGTCTTTGGCTTTGGAAACACACATCATCAGATCAGCTGTATCGTTATTGTGTTATTGTGTCAATACGCCTCCAAAGACCAGTACCAATATATATATATATATATATATATATATATATATATATATATATATATATATATATATATATATATAGAGAGAGAGAGAGAGAGATAGATAGATAGATATTTTTTTTTTATTCCATCTCTTTCCGATTTAACCATTTCGCTTAAAAGTAGCATCTGGCGCACCGGCAGAGCGCCTCACTTCCTTTTACGTTAATCACCGTCTTTTATCTGCCCTTTGCTGCAAACCTTGTCACCTCTCCGCAAACGGCACAATGCCCACATTGTCAAAACCATGGCGTAGAAATATGCAGGCACACAAAAGGAGGGCTTAACTTCTGACAAGCGGCTCAGCGTATCAGCCAAACCCCAAACCCCTCCTTCCCCTGAAATGCAACCTAAGCCAGGTGTGTGCAGGTACAGCTAGTTTGAATTTGGTGAGTTCATCGTAGCCAGGCTTTTGAACTTCTCTCCCTGTGATTCCCGCACAGATTACCTCAGCGCCAACGCCATCTGGGAGAGAGGTGCATTAAACTGTTTTGGAAAAGGCTATTTTGAATGTTTTTTGTCATCCTTTCTGCTGAAGCTGTCGATATTTTAAAGGCCAATTCGTATACGGTGACGTTTGCATTTCACTCGGATGAAGTTTTTGGGTACTTTTATTTATTGTTTAAAAAGAAAATAATCCAATAATATCAACATAAGTCTCCCATGCACCTGCTTCTTTGACGGTTTGAATATCAACCCGACGCATGCGTTTGCGTAACCCTGATGAATCCCGGCAATGTATAACTAGCTCGAGTGTCATTGCATAAGAAATGTATTCGCCCGGGACTTGGGATTTTGTTGCTTGGAAGTAGGGCATCAAAGAGATACTTCTACAGTCTGAATCAGCCCCGATCCGGTTGCGACAAACAATGCGATCATGACCTCACCTTTTTTTTCATAGGCTTGGGGGAGGGACGGTAAATGTTTTTTCTCATATGTCCAAAATGTAAACAAACTACTCATTGAACAATTTCAGATATATTTACCGGAATAAATGCGTGTTTGTCTGATTTTTGACCAAAGGACCAAAAAATATCACAACGCCACAATGCACATATTTGAGGTTAGATATGGGCAATAATATTTCAGACAGTTTTTCGTCATTTGCTCAGTGACTGCTGTCAATCAGAGCACATGTTTGCTCGTGTTTGTCACTGCGTACCCAAGAAGAAGGTATGTTTTTGGCAGGCGTCTACTTTTGCAGCCTTGTGCGAAAACGGGACAGAAGTGTGAGTAATCCAGCACTGGGGCTGACTAATGGCTTGAATAACATGGTGCGTTCCCTCGGGTGGCGGATAAGGCCCAGATGGTTGGCGAGGGGTTGACACGCAAGCATACGGTCTCAAGGGAGGAAGTGTTTGATGCAGGTGATGGAGGCCAAATTGCTACAATCAGCTGGAACCTTGTTGGCCAATAGCTTCCCACCCATGCAAAGCAAAGAGTTCTCGAAGAAGCTACTTTCAGCATTTGTAGAACATGGTTTGCTTTGTGAGTGCAGGCGGCATCTCTCGATTTGTTGTTTCTTTGTTGTAGTTCATTTCAGAATCAATATGAAGAGCGTATGCATTGAATCAAGTGTGTTGGAGGAGGAAGAGATATCTGGAGAGGGAGCACTCAAGAACAGGATTTAGGTACCGTGCTCTTGACATATGGATCATGATAAATTGTAACATCAGAAGTCCATTTTGTGATTCTATTCAATAATTTTTTTTCTGTCCCTACTCCCTTCATATCTTGGGTGACAAAATTATTCACCAGTCAATACAGGGCGGGATTTTCCCCGCCTTGCATCATGTCTTTAATGGGATCCTGACGTGACGGTAAGTCGCGTCATTGTCACAGGCAGGCTGTGTGGCCACAGGACAGTTTGTCAATCAAGTATTCTTGAGGCAGGCAGTTCTTGCAGCAAGGACAGGTCTCCATGTTCTCAACCGCAAGCTGATTCTGCCGATGTGCTCCCGATAGTTTTGATTTTACTTCCTGGCCACTGTCTTTTAGAATATGTCCTGAATAGTACAATATCAAACAATATCAGAATGAATCGCGATCTTCCAAGCAACGCGGCCACTCTCCAATTTCTAGTGAAGATCCCCCTACCCCACTTTCACATGTGAACTCAGCCCTGTGACATGTGGCGACCACCTGCATGGGGATGTTACAAAAGCAGTCCTTAACAGGGGTTTTATGAGCCACTGTGATTTAGGGTGTATAGTTCAGGGATCAGACCGACAAGGGTTAAGCTTTATGTCAGGTAACCTTTGGCCCACTTGTGTATTTGTGATGATTTGTGAGGAACCATTATTTAAAAAATATGAGATGGATAACATGCCGGCAGAACTTTGTGAACTATGCATTCTAAAAACATAGTCAGTCCGACGATTCTTTCTGAACATTATAAACAGGTCTGTGTGTCTCTAAGAACAAAACATCTGTGTTTGAAAATCATTTAGAAGGTGCAGGTGTACCCAAAAAAACCTCCCAGTGCATCCACAATACCCTTACATGACTTGCATGCCCCTGCTAAGCTGCCTTGAAAGAACCTTTTGATTCCTGCCTATAATGTGACATAATGAAGCTGAACATAGACAAGAGGGACCCTTCAGTGCGAGTACGACAACGAGCATGGCGGATTAGTCTCCTCTGGCCGGGGGGAGGCCTCAGACATCAACTCCCCATGTTTTAATGGAGGATTAACAGTCATTGAAAAGTAGAGACGGCCGTTTCCAATGAAAGGACCCTCGCTGACTTTGATGTCCGATGCCTGGGCGCCAGTCTGGAAATGGATCACAAGACTTGACGCAACCCACTCGACCTTGTTTAACTTTTTTTTGGATGTGTGAAAAGGGGGAGACTCAGGGCAGAGATGCAGGTCCGATTCCATTGACTGTAGGCACGATTGAGTGGTTTGGTCTTGCCCTAAAAACACCACCTGCTTGAGGTTTAGTCAAACTCTTTTTGTGATATGAACATGTCACATAAATTGTGGATTTCAGAACACGACATCAAGGTTGCTATCTTCATAAATTTTAGAAACAATTGCGTCAAGTCTTCTGCCTGAGCTTTCAAAGCGAGCAACTGAGTGAAGAGAAGTGACATTGGCGATTTGAAGCCTTTAGAGCATATGCATGTGAGATGGTACTGTACTTTTGCAGATACCTGGTACTTTGCTGGCCGAACGTTATTCCTTCCATCATCAAATTTGAACAAGCCGTCACAACAGCATACCCATTACGGGGTATGCTGACATCGCCACTTACTCAGAAATCAAAAGTGAGATTTTTTCCAATGGATTTAGACAAGACACCAACTACCGCTGTTCATTTACCAACTGTCAATAAGTCCACCAAAATAACAATCAATCACTCCGCCAGATCCCGTCCTATTGCAAACGTGACAAGTCCTTACTTGACCTCAACCATGTTTCTCGACATCTTTATCAAATTGCTGGCACTCTCAACTTTCTGCCGCATTGTGTTCAGAAGAAAAAAGTTCAGAAGATAGCAACATTGTATTGTATTGCACAAAGAAGGCTTTTATGAACAGAGTCAGGAACAACTCTCCACTTCTGAGCAACATTCAGGCAAGTAGAAGCTTATTTAGCTGTCACAACTATTTTGTGCTGGTTGAGCGATTGCAACTGCGAAATAAGCCAGCATGAAGTCCGAAGAAAGTGTTGTAACATTGAGATTCTGCTGCATGCTTGTATTGTGAAGGTCTTCTGGCGGGATATTTTAGGTCATTGTTGACTTGCAGAGCCAGAAGTAGAGGCCTTCAGTGTAGAAAAGCTTGCCGTTTGTTGAATACTAGTTTCACAGCTTCTAAGTGAACCATTTCATCTGCAGCCTTTTGATTTATGGAAGGACCCCGGAAAGCTATTAATTACCTTTTTAATGCACCCTTTATGTAAGAGCATTAATGTTACTGACAATATATTTCTGTTCTTAGTGGCAATCACATTATTGGCAGGAAATTAAATATTTACACGCCTTATTGGTTGTTTCCTTTAGCGTTGCAGCTGTGGATTACTTAAATATAAGAAATAAAAATAATATGTACCTTTGATTCTGTTTTTTTGTCACATGCTACTCTGCTTCTTTTGTAGCATAGTTAAGTTGGAGTTGCACTTTAGGACTTCAACTGCCACTTCAATGGGTTAACAAACCGGAGGCGTCAAATTAGCAAGGACAAAAAGAAAACCCTGTGGGGCAGGATTTCAAGTGACTTTTCTGTTTCAAGATGTAACAAAAGCATTACAGGATCAGGAGGAGTTGTTGAACTTCACTCAGAGCCATTGTGTTGGTTTGGAGAGTAGAGATCTGGAGGGAGGGAGTCGACCACACATCTCGATGGAATCCTCCCAACAGATGTTCTGATAAGGATCATCTTGTACGGCCTGTCGCCTTAGTGTGGATCTTTAACTCCTTTTCGTACGGCATCCCGTCTTTAAAGGCAGCCGTGGCCTGCTGAAATATTAAGACATCGGCTCAAACAATAAATCCAGGCCACAAATTGGTTTTCGGCTGAACGAATGCAGGCGTCTTATAGAACACACACGAAAAGGTGGATTCATTTCATATATGCAGCCTTGTAAACCGTCAGGCTTTCAATTGTTTTTCAGCAGGCACTCCTTGCCCTCTCCCCCCCCAAAAAAGTCTACTTCAAGACAGCAACAGCAGTGATGATATATAACGTTCTAAATCCTATTTTATTAGCCTCTGTCCTCGCGTGTTTCCACGCAAAGCTTCTTACATAACGTCTCCGTGTGACGATTTGAAGGTATGCTGACGCCCGGCTCCTGCCAAGCCGCTGAACTCAGCAGCTCCGAACGACAACCTGTAATTGGCCTGTAAATTCATTCAACAAGCAGGCCATCCGATTAGCCGGCACTGTTATGTCATTAAAAAAATCTGCTAAATACTGTGTTTACGTGGCGAGTGCTTGAGGGATGAGACTAGTTATTCCATTGTCGGGTTGTGTACAGCCCAACACTTTTTGAGCAAGTTTCCCCTAGTCAAGGCTCACTCTAAGACCATTTGAACCGCACTTGAGTTCACTTGACACCTTCATGGCACTAAGAATGCCAATAACTTCCTCACTCCGCCTTTTGTAGTTGCGCATTTGTAGATCAATGCTAATTTAGCCGTCAAAAGTCTTGTATTTAATTAACGAGACAATCATTTTCAAGTTTCGAAAGAGCAACAAATGTATCAATATTATTTTCTTTAAACAAAATCAGGGGAGAGCCTGTGATGTAAATGTACAGCCTCTTTAATTTGCTCAGTACAGTGCTTATATTGTCACATAACGGACATAACACTGAAAACACAAGAAATCTGGTGTGAATTTACATTTTTCAGGCAGAACTCCTGCTAACTCTCAGGGCTACAAAGCTACAAACCTTCTCCGAAGGAAATGAAAGCCTCCCCCTCGAACACCGCCGCAATATGTCCGAGGCCCACCACTATAACTCACTCCTACCTCTCGTAAAATATTGCTTTCACATTTTTGTTTTGTGAAGGGGGGGTTCTGCTACACAGTCCTGACTGCACAAAAACCTGCTTGCACGCTGATAACCTGCAGGCAAACTAAGCCTGGCTTTTGGTTTTTGAACTTTAAATCAATCCTCGCCATATTTCTCCTGTGAAGATTTGCTTCAGGGCACAACACGTACTCTTTGGTAGTTTTTGCTTTTGAGAGTCCTGTTAGTATGCTATCATGGAGTGAATGCTGGTTGTTTTTATATAAATATGAGAACTTAGAAACCATGCATCTCTTACCAAATGATGAATTCACCATTTCAGGCACCAGTCATGATAACCTGTAACCTGATAACATGGAAAGCAGTCCACTGTAGTAGCCACTGTCTCGGAAAGGGTTAAAATGGAATGATGTGGTATGCTTCAAGACATTATCGTTCTCGCCGGTTTTCTCAAGTAAAATGTGCGTTCTTAACTAAAGCCTGTCAATGAAAAGTACCTATGCTAATTTCTAAAACAGGAACTCTATTTTTGAATACGCTTTGCCTCATCAGTTCCCTCCCTCCAGGTATCTCTCACATTTTTACCAAGTACTTGTAAGTGTAAGTGGAACACGATGCAAATAAATTCAACTCCAATTTGCATGAGGCTGCATGTGACAATTCGACTTTTCACACCTTCCATTTTTAGCAAAGAGCAAGCAGTGTGTCGGAATGCGGTCATGTTAAAAGGGAAGCCAAGAGTCAACAGCGCGTTGCCTCCGAGCAGAGGCGTGGGAACGTGCATCACCTGAATAAACGCCTGCAGCCGTCAACTCACATTAGCATCGGTAGAACAGAGGAACTCCGAATTAGAATGAGGAAGGACATTTTGTTTTGCAGTTGTAAGTTCCCCCTTCGATCAAGTGTTGCATAAGAATATTTGTTGGTACGGTGCAGCTTAGTTTAAAAAAATAGGCTACCTGAAAAACGAATCAGTAATGAGGGAAGTTTAGTTACGCGATCCTTCCGACCGACCCTAGCCATGGGGGAAGAAATCTGCTTGGAAATGTCACAGTGGGAGTGCTGCTATCCGCCCACCCTCCTTTCTTGTTCTCCTCTTGTTGAAGAGATGGCTGTCAGAAGATGTGATGCTGATGGATGGCTGACAGGAAGCTCACCTGTCCTTGTCCGGCAATAATCGGAACCTTGAAAAAGCACAGATGGGCTGTTGACAGAGACCTTTCTGCAAGCCCACAGCAAAAAATAAATACAAATAATAGTAAAACCGGCTTGAAAATGAATACATCATGCCGATCATAATTGCGTATGATTTTTCAAGACGGAACACGTGATTCAGCTTTAATAGTCTATCTTGCACAGGTGCATCTTAAGTTAGACTTTTTTTATTTTATCTCATGATGTTTGTTTTTTCCCATTTGTATGATTTTTAAAATCAGTAATTGACCTATAGTAAATCATGTTTGGAAAATTAAAATAATGTCTATTTTTTCCCCATAAACCAACATAGATTTCTCATTAAAATGAAAATAAGATCATTTTTGTAATTTCATTCAACAGGATGTTTTTGTTACTGCAAGATTAAAAATAAAAAGCTTTAGTCAGCGTGTATGTTTCAAGACCAAAAGAATCAGGCAATTTAAAAAGATTTAGTTTCATTTAAAAAAAAAAATCTACATCCTTTTTAAATGTACTAATTAATATTAAAACACAATTATCTCACTTCATTGACATGACATGAGTCAGTTGCTGAGCTCATTTGAAACTTGTTGCTAACCAAAACAGCAGCGCTAAAAAAGAGGTCGGATACATGCAAAGATACTGGTTACTATTTTATGATTCGGTGTCCTTCGGGCTTGTAATAAAAATCCATTAGTTTTATTTCTCTCTGTAGTGTGTTTATAAGACTACATTTTCCAGCAAATGACAAATAGAGATAACGTCGCGATGGATGACTTTGTCTCTTGCACGAGCACAAGCATGCACTCCGAAACAGAGTACGTATTTTGAGTGCCATTTGTTGGTCTGTTTGTTGTTCCTTTCATGTAAACACTGGTGAAATCCATTACGAGGAAGAAACTCTACAGTGAGGGTTGTTGTCTCCATGGCAACACCAGTTAATGTTGAATTGCCCGGATTCTATTCGTCAATTAAACTACTTCCCTTGAAAATATTTACTGGATCTCCATGGAGGTCCCTGAGTGTCCTTCATCTCTATAAAGTCTTTTGTTTAAATTTGTTTCTGTGGCATCTGTACTCAGCGTGTTTTCTTTCCATTTGGACATTGCACATCAAGTAAGCGTGTCATTCTTTCAACCTGAAAAATAGACAGAAGTGGCAATTTTCAATATTTCAGTCCTGGGAAAGACGCTACAAAGTTTGTGTTGCTGGTCAAATTTGGCAATAAGATGGAATTAGTTTTGAGCTTCAACATCAGTCACACTGGCCCAATAGGTTTTACAGCTACTGTCGCTTCCATTGGGCAACACGACATGGTGGTCAGTTTCTCCTGGTACCCCAGTTTCCCTCCACATTCCAAAAACATGTCTATGTAAATTGAACACTCTAAATTATCCTGAGGCCTGAGTATGACCGCAGATAGTCTTTCATCTATGTGTGGTCTGTGAACGGCTGGCAACCAGTTCAGGGTGTACCCGCCTACTGCCCGAAGACAGCTGGGAAAGGCTGCGACACTCTTGTGGGTCAAGAAGTGAATGAGAATTTTAAAAAGAACATCAATAATGTTGTTTATTTTTAAATCTGATTAATAAAAGCAAGACACCAAATGTTCAGATGCAAATCTTACACAGATCTTTATTGTTGTTATACGTTGGTAAAGTTAATGGCAAGTACACTTTCCCCCTTGCTTTATTTTTTCCTGTCTCAACACGCACATGCGAAAAAACCTTCTTTCAACATACTCATTCCAACTCTGACCTTACGACATTTTCTTAATTAGCTTCCTTTCCATTTCCAAACAGTCACTTCTCTTCATCCTCAACATCCTCTTCATCATTCTTGTAACACCTTCTGCAATCCCATAATTCCATTCCGCTGGTGCAAAGCAGTGTCCATAACTTTGACTCCGTAAAAGATGCAACACCGAAGTCTCCTTCGAAACCTTATGTGGCTCAGTTCCAAAGTCGGTTTCAGAACATCATCGACTTGTGATTTCATACATAAATAACGCCTGTAGCGTATACCGCCCCGAGTAAGAAAAAAAAAAAAAACAACAACATAAAAACGGCAACCACATCCTGCCATTTTTTGGGGGGTTCAAGGAATGTATAAAAAAAATAAGACATTTTGTTCACTCGTAACTCATCTGGTACAATGTAATTTACCTTACTGTCTTACCTGAAAACATGCACCAACTAAAAGCTAAAACTGTGCTTATTTTAAGATAGCTACAAAAATGCCACATAAGGTTATAAAAAAATGTAAAACTACTACCCCCTTCTTAGGCAGGAAAAAAAAGCTTAAATATCAAATTATTGGTAAACATTCTTCCCTTTCTTTTTGTCTTTGGCAGGGTTTCCCAAACTTTGGGTGAGGACCCAACACAGGACCGTTTTATGGCAGAACAATATTTTGATGCCGATACTGTATGTATGATGTGAAATAGAAAGTTTTGGGAAACCCTGGTCTTTGGGATGGACTTAAAAAGGAGGGCTGAGGTAAACAGCTGCCAAAGTAGACAGTAACACAGAACACTGTTGTAAGGGTTCGCGCACACACTATCACATAAATAGTCCCACGTTTTCCCGTTTTTATGTACAAACAAAATGAGTCTCTTTTCTTCTTCTACTTCACACCATGGCCTCTTTTCTCTTCCCTAATGAATATAGGGATTTCTTGTCCTTTTTGGCCTTATGAGACATAGGCGGGGGGACGGGTGACGTTGATGTGGATGAGTTAGGGGAGTCTGAGGGGGAAGGGGCGGCGGTACTGCACGGAGTGCTGGGGGCGGACTGGGTGGACCGCTGCGGGCAGTTCTCATCGGTCTCCTCCATATGGACGATGGCGGAGATGGATGACGGTCGACGTTTGGAACGGACGTCTGGCGGAAGTGAAGATGAAACGCTTTCACCGTTGGGCCGGTGGACGGAGATAGCACTGCGCAGGCAATTGAGCCACTGCTGCTTGTGGAAGACGTCGTTAACCTGAAGTGTGTGCGACTGCGCCTGGCCAGGGTCTTGGGCTCGCACACGGAAAATATTCTTGGCTGGAATGGAAATAAGGGAAACAAAGTTCATGCCTGGTCCAGGTACCATAATCAGATGCCAGGATCTTTCAAAATACAAGCCTCACCTCTGTCGGCGTTGCTGAAGGCACCTCTGAACGAACCGCCCATCCTGACGTCGCCGTCCTGCAGGTCGTCCAACACCAGGTCCTGCACGGGAATAGGCTGCCGGTACACTTGGAAACATTGGCGCTCATTTCGGATGACCGAGCGGGTCAGGACCAGCAGCTCGGTGAACAGGAACACGTGCAACTTCTGCCAACGAGACAATGAAAAATTGAGGCTTGTAAAAAACTGCTTGGGTGTGGTTGCATTGGAGTTTCATAACCCATCAAACAAATGCTGTTTCCTTGATTGAGTGGAGGTCTGACTAAGGTGTTGATAAGGTCAGGTTGTGTGTTTTTCTCACCGTGCCACTCTTGTTACGAAGCTCGCCATGACAAAGCAGGCTTTTACAGTGTTCGAGGCGGGGATCTCTCTGGCGCTCATCCAAATACTCCAGCTTGTCGATGTAGTACAAGCACTCTGACTCGCCCTTCTTCATATTGATGTCAGACAGCACCCCTTGGATTATGGTGATCTGAAGACAAGATTTGATTTGTAGACTCTGCATTCTCTCAGATAAATGAGAGTTCAAAAACCACCTTAGATTTAATTCTTACCGCTTGTTCCAAACTCGTGGCATCTGGATGCTCGGGTGGAGTGTGTCTCAGGATCTCTCTGAGCAGGAGTGGGTACTTGACCAGACGGGAGCGTGGAATGTCCAAGAAGCTCCAGAGGTCTAACTTCCGGCTGAATGGCGACTCCAGGCAACGTTGCAGGAAGTCCTGCACCCGCCGGTCCTGTTTCTTCTGGTCCAGCAGGGCCTTCGCGGCCAGCTGGTTGCTGCAGTACCTCTTGTAGGCATCCAGCCTGGGTAGCTACACAAAGGAGAGTCTTTCAATTCTTCTCTCTTAAGCCATTTTGATTCAGACAGTTCATTTTACATGCCCGTTTTACAAGTGCTTACCCATTTTACAACAATCTGACCGATCTGGCCCACGGTTCCATTAGAACCCGTGGCTTTGGAGAGCTGTTCCAGCAAATCTTCATGCAGAGGGATGTAGGCATCCAGGTCGCCAAATATATGCGAGAGCTCCTCTTCAGACATAATGGAGAGTTTCAGCATTGGGTCATGATACGCCTGTCGAAAGGGAGGAAATTGTTAAATAAATCCCCAGTAAACCGGGACAGCAGGATGTTAAAAATAGCTCTTAAACATAAGAGTAGACGCAGAAAAGATAGAGTGGAGGATAAATTCCTGGCTTTTTATAGTCGCTGGCTAGATTGTGTGCAGTGCCTGCCAGGTTTTGATTTAATCTGTTTGCTTTCTGAGTACAAACCTTGCGTGCAAGCTGGAGGTCCTCAATCAGGTCCTGTTCTCCACGAGACAGCTCAAATATGGCCTGAGGATGAGGAGAAGGGGGGTGGGCGGAAGGCAGAGAAAGATACACATGAATCAGGGTTCTTTTTACATTGGGACAACCCAATACGCCTTCAATAAAAGGCCAGACTTGTGCAGGGTGCCAAACAACTGAAGCCTAAGTCTATCTGGCTGCCGTCTGCATTTTAAAAGTGCAGTTTATAGCTCCCAACAGCTGGGAAAGATGTCAGACATACAGTCACTAGGGAGGTAGCTTGCTTCGTTGGCTTGTCAGTTGTAAATGAACTTACACAGATGGGGAAAGAGGTCCTTTGAGGGCCTTTGTTCCCATTTGGACTATTTGACACAAATACTGCACGGGTATGTGAAAGTAGTCTGGACGAACACCACTGTCTGGAACTCTGAACTACACAGGCGCTCCATTCTTATAGTCTAATGGGATTCTCACCTCCTGCCGCTTGATCTCTTTGGTGGTTAGGGTTTCTTTCTGGTGAACGTCGAGTGTTTCCGACCACAGTGTGCTGTTTCTCCTTTTCGGTGGTGTGGGGGCCGCCGCCTTGCTACAAGGCTTCTGGGGCACGACCGGCGACTTGCCATCACTTCGGAAGGAGGCCTGCAGACAGAAAATGCCGCACAAGTCAGGCACACCATCCTGTTGCCGCGTCTCACATGAGGACAGAAGCATCACTAGGACCTAACCTGGATGGTTTGGCCGAAGCGCCGGACGGCCCCATTCTTCGGCGAGATGAGGTTGGCTAGCGACGTCACCCTGCCAAGAGAACGGACACGCTTGTTGCTGGGTTCCTGGATTAGAAAGACAAAATAAGCAAATATAAGTTAAGCAAGAATCTATCAGTATCAACAATGGGACCTCAAGCGACAATTGCCATGTGACTTCCTTTTGATCAAACCCATCAAGTCCAGTCATAAATCTTTGTTATTGACTCCACTTCCAGGCTTTGGAAGTCAGGAAATAGGAGTCGAAAGATCATGCTCTAGGCAGACAAATTGGTGGGGCCCGCACACCGAACATAAATATTGTCCCACTTTGGTTGGACAGTGTAGAGGCCAAACCGGCTTCACCAGCTGTTGGCTATGCCACGTGAGAGATCGGCGGCCGGCCGGCACTGCACAAAAACCCTCTCTGAGTGCTGATCTGGTTGGGAAGGGGTTCTGGAGGAATACCAAGAATGCACGAGACTCGACTCTCAGCTGTTCGCCATCCTTTACCCCCTTATGCACTCTGTGACTATCTGCCTGACAACAAGACCTTTTAAAAGCCTATCAGTAGGAGATAAACTCTTCTGGGTGGTTTGTGACTCTTTCACTTCCTTTTCCATACGGACAAACCAGTGTCAGGTGGTGTGAGTTTGACGTGAAACTGGCCGCTGAGAAAGGGGTCGTTGTCGTGAATCTGTCCCCAGCTCGAGTGTTTACATTGAGTGGCATCGTGTGGTGGGGGATGGGTTGTGCATTTGTTTACAGTGCTTTTGCAAGTTGAGACACGTCTTTAAATAGGGCTAGCGTGAGAGTAGATCTACACCTGGGCCAGGTATCCACTCCACTTCCCCCCTCCCGCCCTGAAAGGTTTAAAGGAAGTTACTTGGCCGCAAGCCAGCAACAACACAGCAGTAATAAAAAACTGAACTAATGCATTCAGCCCATAAAGATGCTCATACACATTATCTGATCAAAATCACCATTTTGCATTAGTTTGCGTCATCTCACGTTTGAAGTCTCTAATCGAGGTGCTTGTGTTTTCTCCTGACTCAGCCCAGAAGGGATTTTTGCCATGGATCAGCAAAATCTGGGAAACCACCGAGGCACAGCTGTGGGACTGCTCCACTCGCTCTGGTGTGCCCTTTGAATTGCTATGACTGTGGTTGACCCGGGGTCTCAAGACACTGAACCACAGCTTTTTCAGCCCTCTAGCGGCAGGGTCGGCACATGGTTGCCACATGGCAGATACTTTGAGTGCGCTAGTCTTTGGGAGTGACCCGTCGGTGACCTGTTATTATCTATGCAATTCTGTGAGAATAAAACTAGACACCAAAGGTGAGGGTGTTTTTTCCCCCCAAAGCATGGTATTTCTGTACTTTAGCGAACCAGTCCACAATAAGGTCTTTGGTCTTGGCTTTTTGGGTCTGTTTTTCTGTCAGAAATAGACCTAGTTGTTGCAATCTACAACTATTTCCAGTTTAATAAATGAACAACGTTGCAAATCTCCATCCGTACCCTTAATTACAACCTATTTTGACTTGATGTGCCTAATTTGTCTTGATGTGCCGAAAAGTCTTGATGTGCTGAGAACCCAACCGACCTGAGACCACGGTGAGCAATCTTGTGAGAGTCTGGGAACTTTTTTGTGAAGTTTCATCTCCGAACGCCACAAAATGTTTGCAATTCTAGCATTAGTTAACCCTCTTCCCAAAGAACTCAAGCCATGTTACAGTATACTCTGTAGTAGAGTTCAGTCCCGCATGGATCCACCACATCTTAAAATGGAGAATACATATCTCTTTCTAAACCTGGACCAAATCATAAAGTTTTCCACTCTGATAGAGTGTTGTTTGTGGTACTTTGGTTGTGCTGAATACAATGTTTGCCCCATAAATATCTATGAACAGTCAGTTAATACACAAAACCTGTGTGTGGCAGGAGAAGGGGGGAGGGAGGTCTTAGATGATACTTCAAAGTTTTAACAATCTTGAGGCAAATGAGAGAAAACTATATCTTAAAGTGGTAACTATCTCACCTCTGACTCCTTGTGGGCTTGGTTCTGGTTGTCTATCACTTGCAGAGTCCGTTTGATAGGCACCAAGCTTCCCAGCTCATCGTAAGTCACCATAGCTTTGAATAAAAACGCAATATCCGTTTTTTTAATCCTTTTGCTCCAGGTAATCCACCGAGAAAAAAGATGTGAAAAATTCTAAATAAATCAAGTCTGATTTATATAATTTCTTCTACACCAGTGGCACAGAGCTATTAATGAAGCTCCACCTCACACACACTCGCTCTAAACTTTGGTCTGCTTCAGACATAAGGTGGGAGGGCTTTATAGCCGACTAGGAGACATGGGAGGGGAGTGCAGCTGTTGTGGGGGGCAAATTGAGGCGGGCTCAAAGTTTGCTGGGAAGTTAGAGGACATCACCAGCATGCTATGTTGCTTCTACACTCATGAACTAAAACAGTAATGAGAAAAGGCAAGATGCCAAGTAAGGTTGACAGCTAAACAGAGTTTGGATGCGGGTTTTGATTGAACTTTGGACTAAGCCAGGTGATAAGCTTAAGTGGCCACACACAAATAGAAATGCTGATTTATTGACTATATTAGAACATTTTAGGGTGGTACTCAAAATTTGGGATTCAGCTGCTGCCGCTTTAATTTTCATTTTCTGTTCACCAAACTCCACATTACAGTACCTTCAACCGTAGTTGAACAAACCATTATAATTGACTCTTTAAAACTAATTTTTAGTCACAACGGCCCTACAATGGGGACGCTAACTAAAATGTCTCTCACAATAAAAAATAGTTCTAAAGGCATAATAAAATTACTTTAACCTAATCTAGCACTTTGATAAATATGTTAAAAGTTCATGAAGGACATTGGTTAAAAAAAAGTCAAAATTGGTCTTTCAGCAGAAATTTGCAATTAACCAGTTTTTAAAGTGAGTTTGGTTTCAACAAAAAAATGACTTTTCCTTCTTGTTTCGGCTCATAATTTCAATTTGTCCAATTATATAATAAACCAGTATTTTTTTTAATTCAACCTTCATTCAACAAACTGGAAGCTAATTCTCATTTGCATCAAAAACCTTGCCAAGTGGCAGCATAACAAGCACTTGAAAATGATTTCATTAGATTTGTTTGCCGACAAGCTGCCTTGTGCTACACATCAATTGCAATTATCAAAATAACGTCAACTGGAAAATGCACATATTGATAACTTCTATTGAATCTGCTCAGCAACACGCTATTAATAAATCAGGCCGTTCTTCTGTGTTTGGGAATCAATCAAAGTCATCTCTGTTGGGGCCCTTTTACCCCTTTCAACAGTCAGCCCACTTATCAGTATCATCAGACCAACTTGTGGGAGTCCCGTTTGAATATCAATAGTGGAAGAGGGGGTTAGACCGAGATACATTCAGCCAGTTGTTTGAACTGAAACCTGTATATTGACGATCAGTCAGGAGGGGGGCTTTTGTGTGACGACCGCCCATTTAAGTTTGTCAGTTTCAGTTAGGTCAAAGGGACTATCCTACCGGGGGCCTTGTTTCACTCAAGTGCCCACGAGGGCGTGATCAAATGCGGACTGACAACAACACCTGGGCACGCGGAATATTGTGGGTCTTAAAACGGGTGTGCCACCAAAAATCAGCAACAGCGCTTTGCGAGGGCAAATGGATGACAGCGTCAAGTCGTGGACTCTATCCTCCCTGGTCAACACGGAGGTGTGAAGCCCAACGCAGACGTTGCGCTGCTGCTGCTGTGTGGAGGTGATAAAAACACAGATGCTGAATGAGCCGCATCGTGGTTGATACCTTCTAGAGGGGTTGTTGACGCGGCAATAGGGAAAGGACTGATGCTTCTAGACATTCGAAATAACAAAGTGCCCTGTTGGTTATAACGCTGAAGGTGTTAACGGTGTGGCCGTCGTCAACGTTTTATTAGGACAACAGGACATTTTAAAATTACACTTGGGCATTCGTAAGAACTAACTGGAGCAAAACGATAGCACGGTGTCATTTTTAACAACATCAGTTGTCACTCAAGTGTGGGGAATAAAAGACAAGAGTCAAACAGACAATGTGAAAGTGTGACTTGAGCACAGTGAATCAAATCAATTTAAAAAAAAGGTATAACACATTTTATTTTTTATGACAGACAAATGTAGGTACTCATTTCCATTCTTCAATCTCACATGACCACAACTCTTACGAAAAAAAATAAACAGGACATCTTTCATTTTAATGATGAATCACAGCACTTCACGGGCCTTGAACCGTCACTTGCGAAGTCTGTAAACTTTCATGCATCCTAAAGACATTTTCCAAAATTGACCCAAACCACCAAAACAACGAACCTACATTTCACGCCAATCTGTGACCCCGCCACTTTTAACACCTAACCCGAATAAATCTGATGTCGTGTGGGCCCATGGTCCGAGTTGACTGAGCGCGCCATTATCACTAGAGCAGCATATCGCACGGCTGTGTGAGCATTTTTTCCTGTCAGGCTGTCAGTTTGCACGTCCCCACCTTGGCTTTAAGCTCTTTTTTACACTCACGTTCATCCTCTGCAGTTGGGCACAATTATTTCAGAAATTCTTTCAATTCAAGTCACGGTTAGGTTTGCACACTGCTCGCTGTACTTAGCGAACCTGCTGATGGATCTGTTTTGTCTTTTTAGTGACAAAGCCAAACGTTGCTAGTCGCATTGTAGGATGATATTTTGACCTGACTGAATAGTGGATATCCGCTCATATTGCTTTGAAATGTGTTTTGCGGTCATGAAGTCATCATTGGACGGCATAGTTCACTGGCTTTAATTTGCTATATGACCCAACGTGGTTTGTATGAGTGGTATTTTGACATTATGTCAAAACATGATTCAGTTATCCATTTTCTGCAAGGCTTGTTCTATGGATCACTGGTTAAGATTAAGCCTGTCCCAGCAAATTTGGGCAAGATCTAAGGTACGCCTTCCACGGGTCAGTGCGAAAGCACATGTTACATTTTGGCAAATGACTTCAGTAACTCAAGTTTAGTCTATTCATTGAAACTGATCTAAATCAATTCCATGCAGGACTGAATAAACCCTGTCTTGAAGAGATTTTTGCTTTCGTGGGATATCTAGAAGAAGTGAGGAGAGCAGCATATGCCAAACGAATTACGAGAGAAAGTCTGTCTGTGTGTAGTCTGTACCGTAGATGACGCCGGGTTGCATTTTGGCTGTGAGTCACTCAGTGTGGGGAGACCAGCTGCTGAATCAGCTCGACGTCTCACCCCCAACCCCACCCCCAAATTATATTGAGCCGCAGCTGGAGGGTCAACATGATTTACACTCTGAAAATCCGTCGTCTGTGGAGTGCCGATGGATGGACGGGTGTTGTTAATAGGAGGGTGCGGGTTAGGGGCTGGATTGATGAATAATGCCACGTGTAGCGCAAAGCAGACTTTCACTGCTGCCTAGCCTATGCCGTGCCAGGCAAAGGCCAAGGCCTGCGGGGGCTGCGCTCAATTTAACTTTCCACGCGAGGAACAGCGAGCGGCCTATTTGCTTGCACCAGAGGGAAGACATTAAACGAGCCGTTCTGGGCATAGGTACACAGCAAAGTTAAAAGGCTGGAGGCGCTGCTGCCCCCTTCTGGCTACATTTGGAGGGTAATCCTGTACTTGCTTACCTGGCGGAACCAGAACGTCTGGTGATGTGGACCTGTTGTAAAAAAAAAATAGGCAGAGAGGCACTTCTGGCTTGAAGAGAAGTGAATGACGACTGTTGACCTTGAAAACAATGCTAAAAACCTGTGATGTTTGGCACCAGATGAAAATAATCATTACATTTTTCCTTAACTTGCATTAAAATACAATCTGTTAATCGTCAGACGCGTTTTCTTTCTATATGTACATGAAATTATGATGTAATGAACTTTAACCTAAGTGTCTGTAGACGAGGGCAGTATTCTGCAATGCCAATGAAAACGAGTTTCAAAAATAGCACTCAGTTAAAAAGTTTATTCATGCGCCCATCCCTAAACCCAGAAACTAAATGTTCCCGCCAGTTTCAACGCAACGTACCACCACCCCCTTCTCTTCAGTAGTTTCCCCCACTTTTCTTCTCAGTGTGTTTTTTATGCCAATGAGTGGCTCACTAATTACTTTTCAAATCTGTTTTATATCATTTGCACCTGTCGTAAACTATTAATATCTCCATTTTTCAAACCAGAGGCACTTTATGATGTGTAATCCCAAAACGCCTAACAACACCAGTTAACCCACAGGCTTTCGTCTCTTACTCAATGTTTTGCTTTGTCAGTGTCCACGCCCCAAAGCAAACCTGGTTGCTAGCAAACACAGGGTGATTGGAAATGAACTGGAACACAGATAGAGCCAGATAAGACGAAATCACTTTAAACACTCCTTCCTAGTTTTTTTTTTTTTTTTTTTTTTTTTGAGTCGGAAAGGGGCACAAGGCAGAATGACATCTGGTGATAGGCCTCGGGAATAAAAAAAAAATGCCATTCACCACTGAAGTGGTAACAGTGCGTGTCTGGATTAAATCGTGCTGGAGGGAGCTCGACTGACTCCAAATAGGAAAATAAAGTCACAGCAAAACAGAGCTGTTTTGATTGGGGGAGTGGTCGCGGGGAATCTCCACACCACAACACTTTCCCAGCCAAATCAAAGCTACTACTGGTTTGACAAGTTGCATAAGTCCAGCTGCTCATCTCTCTTGCTTAGGGAGAAGGAAAATAAAATAAAAACAAGAAAAAAACAGCCCACAGGCAGTCCAAATAGGTGATACAAAGGAGTATTCGGATGACATGAAATTGTACAAAAAGTAAGACAATAGCGCTGTGAATTTAAATTTTTAGCAATTGAATGGAAGGATTACCTCACCAATCCCACTGAAAAGCAAGTAAAACATTTTTTTTTCACGAGAACAGATTTCTTGCGCTAGCTAGCTAGCTAGCTTTCTGTCTATTGACTTCCGGTTTGAGTGAACGCTGGCGCATATGGCTGCCGTTGCTCACCCACAGAAAAACTTCATCCTGCGACTGTACAGTGACCTTGAGAGTTTTGAAAGGCGCTTCGAAATAAAATGTATTATTATTTAAAATTAAATCCAACTATTCTGAAAGAAAAGATACAATATTACGAGGATCACATTTGAACAAGTATCAAGTATTGCTTTTTTTTGTTTTTTAACTCATATCAATTTAAGACAAAAGAAAAGATAATTTGTTACTTTAATCATTTTTATTTCACTTCAGAAAGGAGAATTCACGTGAGTTATATCAAGCGCAAACACACGTCAACATCAAAGGCGTTATTTTTGAACTTGGCCGACCGTGCCTGTTGTACCCTCAAACCGAAGAGCTTGTTTGGACTTGAAGTGAAGTGAGAACAGCTTAAAAATAGCCACGAAAATATTTCGGGACAGCTCACGTGCATTTTGTGTTGTCGGTCTGTTATTATTCACTATATTGACGCACTGCGTAATCCTGACTGCACGGCATATCGTGATGCTTTTATGGTTCTTTTTAATCTAGGGGAATGCTAAAAAAATTTTGAGTTCACTACAAAAAGTGCAGCAGTGAATGTTATGATACACATCCATGTGAGTCTTATTTTATCTATCCACAGATCTCTTTCAATGGCCTTGTCCACTTGGTGTAAATATAATTGGCCTGGTTACTTTTTATAGCGTGGACGGGGTCGGAGAGGATCTCGAATCGCGCTGCTTTTATCAATCCTTCCATCTATTTTTGCGAAATGTCTAAAAATGGGAGAAAAATGTGGACTGACAGCGACATCGTCAAATCTGGGAATAAAACTGAGGCGCATCTGAGTCTACGCGAGATAAATGTCAAAAAAGAACGATCGACGGGTGCTCAAAAACCTGGGAAAGTTGTGTTGTTGTCAGGTTACTTGCGCTGACATTCGCAGGCAGGCTATCACAGATCTTTTCCTTAAATTAGCCAAAGAAAACCCACCAATCCTACTATTTTGCATGACCGATTAGCATGATGCTAAATGCCCCTTTTCCAGACCTTATCACACCAGACCTTTCACTTTGTCGCCGGTTTTCCCCTCTCCTTTGCGTGTCTGCCTCTCTGGTTCAAAGATTTAAACAACAACAACAAACATTGTGTGACCATTCAGCATTTTGTCATGACAAACATGTCTGCCATCAATACGCACTGAGTCTGGAGTTTTCGACTCAATACGCAACTCAAACTTTGAGCTCTTCAGCCACGTATTTACAATTCCATCTAGGCATACTCGCCATGTCGTATGCGCTTGATTATATGCGAATCTGAACTGTCAGCCTGTGGGTCGTTTCGAGTTTTTATTTATCACAGCCGACGGCCCCACCATCACCCTTGGGGACATTTGCAGCGGGGCCAGGCGCATGGCCACTGGGCCACTTTGCTTATTGCCCCCGCAGCTGTATCGTAAAGTGACAATGGGTCAGCGCTGGTGGTCCACTGTGCTAACAGGAAAGAGTTAATTAGCCAACGTGATGCTTTAGCACCTGCGTGTGGATTGTCAGTGGGGGTGAGCCAGTTAGCAGGTGAGAAGGGAGGAGCTTTTTGCATTGCGATCCGTTAACTAACGCAGACCAGACTGCCTCTAAATGGACACACAGGATGTTTTGACCTGATTGAGCGCTGAGCTAAGGATGGTCTCGTCACGGTCCAACTTTGTCTTGTGGCGGCGGCGGTGCTGTTATTTCCTCTGGTTTATTTAACACCTCCGACTATGCGTTTTCCCAGCATGTCTTTCTGGCGAGCGAGCGCCATAGAAGGCTACAAAAAACAAAACAATTACGCAACACATTTGTCACAGAGTGACATCAACTCAGAGATAGTAAGACTGTGGTTTTTGAAGCTTGCTGTGAATTACAAGCAGGGGGTGGGTAACGTGCAAAAAAATCGAAATTAAACTGCTGCTGCCTCAAAGACTTGAGGGTTATCGCCGGCTATAAAGCTATCAAGCGTGTGCATACTTTCTTCCGAATATACATTAGCACTACATTGTGCCGCTGACAAGATGGATGTGTAAACTCAGGCCCGAAAGGTCCGTATCATTTTTTTTTTGTTGTCTTTTAAACGTTACAGTATCTTGTGTAAAAATAATTGCCAGAATTATAAATCCAAGCAAATACAGTAAAAACGGCCTGGGAATATTGTTCTCATTTTTTGTTTTGTTTTTGAGTGGAGATATATGACATCGATAGACTTTCGCATTAGGCTAACCAAACATTATAATAAATTGGAAGAGGAACATAAAATAGTACTTATAATAATAAACCTCAAATCTGCTACAACATCACTACGTCCGAGGACGTGTTTCATCATTTTGAGTCCTGAATGCAAAAAGCAGCATGCTGTTTTTCTCACGTCGGTGTGACTTGTACTGTTGCGTGAGTACGAAAACTCAGAGTGAGGTTATTGTGATGCAAATTTAAGTGTGCGTTTTAACAGTTTTACACATGCGACACTTTATTTGCAAAGTTTTCCAGCTTCTTAGGTAGTTGAAACAATTTGTTGACAAATCGCCGTCGCATTGATGTCTTTGTTGATAAATCTCAGCAGCAAATTACGTCAGCTTTTCTTGTTGGAGCTCTGTTTTGCCAACTGTGCGAGATCCATGTGAAAGAGGCTAACAACGCAAGAACCGCCCTGCCCTCTCCCTCCGTCAACAGATGGAAATAACACACTCCGTGTAGCAACTTGTTCAAATGTGACATACTCTTACTCAACAAACACTAAGGGGGGCTAGCACAGGTAGTTATAACCGAGGAGGGGTCACCTGGGATGCGACTGACAGATTTGTACGTAGCATAAAAGGCAGATGAAGTGCACTGGGAAGACAGAGGCAGCTGTTACGGACAGCTGTTACTACAAGATTGAACAAGGAAAAGCTTTTCCGATACCCTTAAAATTAGCTGCTAGCTCAGTTTTTGTACTTTTTTGCTGACACGGCGTGACCCTATGCATCCATCCACCGTTCTGCTTGCTAGCGTGTGACCAACTGGGAGTGGGTCAGGCAAGAAGGAACGCCACTCTGCTCACTCCAATATACATTCGCTACTATTCTACTTTTAGCATTTTTAGCGAAGTATCCCACAAGATATTTCATCAAAATTCTTCCATGCCATTGATTCAAGTTTACCAGGCCAAAACGGTGCAGGGACTTTCTTGAGCTTTGGCGACAGACTGGGTAAATTATATTTTTTTTCTAAATGACCCCCCTACCCCTCATCAAAAGCCTTCACAACATCAATGAGCGCTTGTAAAAATTACCCACTTTTGTTCACATGTGCTATCCACTATTATGAGGCATCAATCCAACAACCGCAGTGGGAAAACAACATCAAAGTGTGATGTGTCCGTCGCGTAATAAAGCAGCTGCATCTGTTCTCACATAATCCGATGAAGCAAACCTTAGAAAAACTGAATGTGGATGCGCTCTGATAATAAATTATTCGTCACTTCTTGAAAATGGTTTAAACCTTTCACTGGACAGCGGACATAATAGCGGACAGCTTATCATGTTATCAGGTTACATGGTGCATGAAAAGAGTTAAATCGGTGGACTTATAACCAAGGGGGAACAGATGTTTAGCTGTTTGTCGGCTTGTTTTTGGTTCGCGGAAATGTCAAACTTGAAGTAGGCAGTGGGAACTCAGCCATTGGCCTGTTCCATCTTGAATGAGAAGACAAAACGGGGTTGTCCAATTTCTGGCTTTCACGTTAGCATTAAACTCACAGATTTATGATAAATTCAACTCATTTGTTGGGTTGAACATCAATCGATCAAGGCTAATTCTCTTTTGTCTCAGATTCATTTATTTATTTTCATACCGTACTTTGTAAGTTCCAGTAACAAACGAAACACTTGAAAGGAAAGGCGCTCTCATTTGGCTAACTGTTCAGACTCTGCCGAATTGAGGACAGTCCGTTCAGGGGGGGCGGAATTACTTCTCTATCATAAAATGATAATAATCAAAAGGGGGTGGCATTTATATAACATGACGGGACGATTATTTTTCGGATTCCCACACAGAACATCTTAGGCGAAGAGGCAGCAGTAACTGAATTCTAGCCCCACAACTGGTCCTTAGGCGAACACAGTGCAGCTCAGCTTCTAGCGAGTTCATACTTTGGATAGTGATACACTTTTGGCAGGAAATCAAAAGCCGGCAACAAACGACGTGGGTGAAACAAAATAGCTCAACCATGTCATTGGCAGAGATCTTGTGACACTTGATTTAAGGTCTTTGACGACCATTCAATTAAAAATGGAATACCGCGTACCTGTAGCTGTTTATTAGCCTCCTTCGTTTAATACGACTTGGCAGGCTAAACACCTGACGCACATTCTTTTGGCAGCGAGGCGATCAAGGCCGAGCTCCTGATGTGGTCTTGAGAGAATGCGGCAAACGTTCAGAGAATGCTCGCCTTGCCTCGTTCCAAGGTTCGCCTGGGGGCCAATCCCCCACCCCAACCGATATCCAGCAATGGACCAAAATGGGGCTGGGGGTGTCAATGGGATTTAGATCAGCTACTTCAAAGCCAAACGATTGGGCTAAACATTATTCAAAGCCCCTGGGATAAACTTTGCGTTTGAAGGTGCCTGGATTTTAAGATAAGCAACAATGAGAGATGCAAAGACCCTTCCAGGGTTCTTTTATCACAAGGTAGATTTATAAATAACTGACAAACCGGGGTAAGATTAAATGGCGATCTAATGAGCGCCATGTGTTTTTGGGATTGGATGAGCTAATCAGAGCATGTTTGCAAATCAAAGGCAGAAGCAGCAAGCTGGCACGATATAAAGCGCCCACGGACCGCTCTTTGTTGTAGTTCTTTTATTTCATTTTTTTTCTGCGAGTGATGGATAAGGTTGCAGACCTCTCGGAATGCTGATCATGATGCTATTCCCCCCCCCCCCCCCTCCCCCTTATTCTACTAATCAGCTTGTCTCGTTTTGTTCGGGCCCTAAAGCGCAAGGTCGTGCTGTATGAAACAGTAGTGGTTTAAAGGTCATTATGTTCCCTTTGGTTCAAAATCAGACGTTTGTTTTCATTTGGCCGGAGTTAGCATGAATTGGCTTCGCCCCCTCGATGGAGCTGCTTAACATTTAAATAAATGAGGATATAGAAAAATCACATAGAGTTTGAAGTTTGGAAGCAGCTCAAGGTAACTGCCACAAAGGCGATGGATCAAGGATTGATCCCAGATAAGAACCTCGATGTCGCGCCAAGGTTTTCCATTGCATTTTTCAAGGTTTTCGCGCACGGTGCTAAAATGCTCTGAAATCACGTGCGTTACGTTTATTTATTAATTTTTTTACCTTGGCTTTGAAAATGGAAAAGAGCTAACCTTGTTTTTCATTCTACATATTTATGTTTAGAATTGTCATCAATTAAATTCCACCTCCAGGGTTTTTTTTGCCACGGCATGACCTAGTGGAAATAGCTCGTCTCAAACTCAAGCCAGTTAAAGACCAAAAATAAATACATTAGTTAATAACTAAATAAAATCTCGCACGCATAGATCAAAATCACCTCTCGCCGCTCGAAAATTCTTATCTCTGTTTTATACAGCAAAAGTTATTTCCCACCGTAATTGCAGTTTTTCCACAACCTTAGCAAAGCGCTACCTTTGAAACAACGCTTTTGGCAACAATAGAGTGCTCTAAAGCCCATTTCGCACTGTTATATGGAGTTTCCTCTTTGCCGCAATGGAAAACCAAAACCCTCCAGTCCATTCGAACAGACCAACCCTAAAGTAGACCCACGTAGGCGATGAAGACCCATTCAAGAGGACAAACAGGACAAAGATAAGACCATTCAACAAGGCCTCGTAACGTTCACTTTGACCCAAAAGTTCCACCCGTGACTTAAGTAAGTTCAAAGCATTCGCGAGGTGATAAGAAGGGGATGGCGTCCTGAGGGGGAAAAACATCACCTCCCTTTACCTACCACAGTTTTGGCACGTTGTTGCCATGGTGCCTCACTCCCGTTAAAATCAGGGAGGAAAGGGCAGCATGTCCACCAGTCAGAGCTCTTGCTACCTACCACACTTTTGGCACGTTGTTGCCATGGTGCCTCACTCCAGCCAAGATCAGCGAGGAAAGGGCAGCTTGTCCAGCAGTCAGAGCTCTTGCCCACCAAGGCTGAAGCTCCAAATAAGTTGTGACATTTACATACATCAGGAGTTAGCTGTTCAGACATTCACTTTGACACGCCGCGAACGAATCAGCATCCAGCGAATGCACAGATACCCAGAAGCATTTATTGCTAGAGTGCCCGTTAAGTGTTTCCTTGCAAGGCTCGGGGGCATTCCAGTTATCGGACTGCTGTTGCTACAGGTGGCTGCGACACAGCAACTGTTCCCGACAGTCACTAAGAGCAGCTGCGAGTCAATTCACTGTAGACATTCATTCTTCTCAGATATTGCTACACACTGCTTCTTCGTCAGGCATATTGAAATGTGTTAGAAAGGTTTTGCAATGGATTACCAGTGTGGACCAATAGAAAGTCTCTGTGAGCAAAGGAAGAACAGAGAGAACCTCAGATCGACACCTGGTTCGGTTTTAACAGTCTGGACTGTTGAATTTTGGATGAAGTGTGAAATGATTTGAAGCAGGCCATCCGAGGCAAGGGATTTATAGAACGCCACTGAGAGAAAGTGAATGGATTTAAATGTGATTGAATATCTGGCAACGACAATTGCTCGCGATCAGTATTGCTATTGAAAGCACTTTATGATTACTTTTTTTTAACTTTTTACAAACCATTGAAGCTCTGAGTCAATGGGACTTGAGTCTAGGAAGTCAAAATCCCATTCTAAGTCATTATAATTCCGTTCTTTTAAACCTGTGTCTGTATAAGCTCTCAGTCGTACAGGAGTGGTCCATCGATGAGAAGGTTTCTTCAGCCGTCATCTGTACAATTTTGAAGGTTTCAGACGTTTCGCCTCCTATCCAAGAGGCTTCGTCAGCGAACGAAAGTCTGACTGGTCGTATCGGCCCTATTTATATATGCCTAATGTCCAGGCATGGCGGCGCCGGACACAGCTATGATAGGTCACTACTCTCAGGTTGGGGGGAAGCAGAGGACCCCTCCCTGTGGCCCCACTGATTGTTCCTACATTCCTGACTAACGATTGGCCTATTACCCCCACTCCCCCCGGTATCACCTCATCAGCATAACGACCCTCATCAGCATTGCGAAAGTTGCCTAACCTGTTTTGCCTGAGCAGGCTATTGTATGAACGATCCAAATTGAACCTCACCCCACCAGACCGGTTTAAAGAAGGATTTTGTTGTTTTATAAGAATCGCTTCTTTTACCCCCTTTCAAACCATCTATGTTCTTTCGCTAAGATTTTAACCTCATTGTCGTCAAATGAGTGGTTGCTAGCTTTTAGGTGCAAATGTACTGCCGATTGAGGCCCACTTGTATTATCCCTGCGATGTTGATAAAGTCTTTTTTTGAGAATTTGTTTCGTCTCCCCAATGTACTGCTCTTTACAATTTTCATTCTTACAATGTATGGAATAAACTACATTACTTTGTTTTTCATTTGGTACCCTATCTTTTGGATGCACTAATTTTTGCCTTAACGTGTTTATCGGTTTGAAATAAGTTGGAATTTTATGTTGCCAAAGGACTCTTTGTAATTTTTCAGAAACTCCTGCAATGTACGGTACTGCTACTCCTCTCCTTTTTTGTATCTTGAGAATTATTGGTTTCATTCCCTATTCTTTCTTTCTGACATTTGTTAAATGACCACTGAGGGTACCCACAGTTAGTGAGTGCTCTCCTGATATGTTTTGACTCCTTTTCTCTACCTTCAATGCTAGTTGGTATTAGTTTAGCCCTATGCTGGAGGGTTCTGATAACTCCTAGTTTGTGTTATAAAGGGTGGTTACTCTGCTCCCCCCAACCTGAGAGTAGTGACCTATCATAGCTGTGTCTGGCGCCGCCATGCCTGGACATTAGGGATATATAAATAGGACCGATACGACCAGTCAGACTTTAGTTCGCTGACGAAGCCTCTTGGATAGGAGGCGAAATGTCTGAAACCTTCAAAATTGTACAGATGACGGCTGAAGAAACCTTCTCATCGATTTTAAACCTGTGCTTTTTGCAGACAAAAAAAACTATATTGTTCATTACATCATTTCTTACGCAAGAGCACATATTAAGCTGAATACATCAAAATGAATAACGCTTAAGTAACCAACACCATTTTACATGAAAGAGCTCTTTGCTCTTCTTCTGCGGACCACCCATGTGAAGGAATATATCCTCCCTTGCTGCGTATGAATGCTGCATGTGTTTTAGCCTAACAATGATTGGCTGCAGAAGGAAAACCAAACTTCCTGGGTGTCCCGGGGAAAAGGGGTTGCAAGGTCACTGCAGGTGTTGTTTGGATGTTGTCACTTACAAGCTGGATTGGTTTTGGGATTTGGAAACATATTTATTGAACCGTTTCGACACACCATTTCGAGTGCATCCAATTAACCCAAATAAATTCAGGGTGATGTAATAGCCTTTTTTGGTTGTTGTTTTATTTCCCAACCAAAAACCGAAAGCTTTGTGTCAACACTGACTGCTATTTTGAACTGTTCATAATTCCATCCTGTTTTACAAAAGAAAAAACAGTCCCCATGGTAGAAAAACAACCCCGAAAAAAGCTAATATGCTTCACCATATGTTGCTCTTTTGGTGAGCCGAGGTTACAATCAATACCAAAGATGACCATTAGCGATCAATGAGTCACCAATATGTTGTTGATTGAGTAAAATAATTTTAGCAGACAACCAGACCTATATGCGCAATCAAAGTAAGGCCAAAGCATCCCTGGAATTCGTGTAGCGTCCAAAAAAGTCACACGGTGACAAGCACATTGAAACGTCGATGAAAAATGACTGGCAAAGGCGAATGTTAGGAGCCTGTCTTGGTCCCACCGCTGTTTCGCCACCCCGGTTGGAATCCGAGGTGTCAGACAATTTCTCAGCCGGGCGTTAAAAACAACATGTTGGGAATAGCAACAGGAATTGGGAATCAAGTCGAGCTAATAGCTCACTGCTCAATCTAAACAGAAAGCCTGTGTGTACGAGACAAAGGTATGTAAGGACAAGAGTTTGGGAAATCAACACAGGATAGTTTACACTTCCAAAAAGCGGACACACTCCAGATCTCCTGGCACACTCCAGGCCTATTAGGGGGGAAACACATTAGCTTGTGATTGCAATTCCCTCGCATCATTATAATTCGCTGTTGTTTGCAAGTGATTGTTGAGTGTAGTGTTCCCTCGCTGATACGTTCAAAAGTAAGTTGCGCTCGGAAGTTATTGAGAAGACAACACCACTGTGTCCCAAAGCGACATTCATGGTCTTGGTTATTTATTGACCGGCGGAAGAAGAAAAATATCCCATCCCGATAAATCCACAATGTCAAACTTATTTTCATCAGGGGCAACGTTGTAGTGACGATTTCCCTTGGAAGGCCGTTTTGAATCCTCTCTTTGGATTGGATTAGCCATTATTCGTCTCACAGTGGAGAAATTGACATTTCACTGCAGTTTCTCAGTTTTAAAACCTGAAGTCGAGAATAATAAACATCATTGTTGACTACTTATGATAATTTGAAATTTTGGTGCACACTTTAGCAAGCATCACGCTACTTGATATACTTGACTTGCTTTCACTGGGCCGCATAAAATGATCTGGTGGCCCAGATCTTGATCCCTGGGCGTTGACTTTGACACTTGCGCTTTGGGTGGAAACGAGTTGCTTTTAAAATGAACCAAAAACATTTTATTCAATTGGGTTACTGATGATTACTTTTTAGGTTGATGCCGAACATCAACCTAAAAAGTAATCATTTGATTGTGTTCCGATCATGAACTCTGGTTACCGTTTTGATCTTGAAACTAACCCTTAAACCTGATACCATGATAAACTGTCCACTGTAGTAACCACTGTCCCTGTACGAGTTAAAATTAAAACGTCAGGTTTCCTGTATGGTAAGCTATTTGGCAAGGGAAGGCAATGAGATTGTATCACGGTTTGTCACCACCTGCATGCAGGGGACAAAGGTGCTTTTTGTAGCGAATCATCGTTTGTGTGTGTAGTGTAACCGTGAGTCAGTGGATCAGCGCCCTGGGTTGCCCTACCTTTGTTTGTTCAAGCTTGGTAAGATAACAGCCATTTCCTCACCCACACCCACTCGCCCCGATGTGCCTTTTTTGAACAATGGAAGCCATTTTCAAGGCAAAGCCTAATTGGCTGTTATTAGTGTTTGAGGAACATTTTGTTTCAAGTTCAAACTCCGGGAACTTGAAAATAAAATGGAATTTCATTGTTAATCTCACTTGGGGAAAATGAAAGCCCCTATTTTCTCCCATTTGTGTTATTTTTCCATCATGCTCCTAACGTGGGGGTCAGATAGTGAGGTGAGATTTTTCCACTTTTGTCCTCTGAGCCAGACGGGCACTGGGCAGGGTCCGGGCACTCTGGCAGACAACATGGAAAAGCTTCAAAAAGAGTCCAATGTAAACGCTCCCATGGGGCCGCAGGGGCTGATTGGGATGATAGCATTTGGCTATTTTTCTTAAAGCTAAGTAGTACTTTGTGAAACGTGACGTCCGACTGAGTGTGTATTTCAACAATGGCTCTCTGCTGACACCTTGTGGCCCGTTCTCTTCAAATTCTTTGGCAGCAAAAGTGGTCAGGATTCCATTTCAATCAAATACACACTACGCATGTTCTCCGTCAGTCTGTTTACTCTTCAGGATTTTTTGAGACTGGAAATTTGCGTTGTTTGGTGATATTAACACCCACCATCTCAACATCATTTAGTTCGATTCTTCAAGAGACTCACTCAGTCAAATGTTTGTATTTTTACTCATATGTTGCATTAGACACACATAGTCCTCCCAGCTTGAGTCCCATGTACAGATGCCATGATCCACGGTTTTATAACCGATTTCAAATGGTGCTAGAAAGACTCTGACGAAGATGGTGGGCTCTATGCACCATAGGAAATCGGTTATCTGGTAGTGGAGAAAAATTAAAGGGACATGGGAAGGCTGTCAGGCATTTGATCCGGGACCGTGGACGATACCTCATGGCGGGGAGTTTTGCTGTGCTGCTGTCCTCAAGAACACTGATTTCAAATGGTGCTAGACAGAAGAGACATACATCTAAACCACCACATGAAACCAGCTTCTGGAGGAAGGTGTTTAGGCCTTGGTAGGGGGTCTTACTGCATCAGACTGACACTGAGAAATGAACTGGTGGTCTGCGGGGTTGCAGATAGTCAACGATCGTTCCCACATCAAGTTAAAGTTTATAGCCAACTCGTATTTTTTCTCTTACCAATACCCTTGTTTTAGTACATTAACAGACAGGAAGAATATATATTATCAAAACAAACAAAATAATAATAAAATAAAAGCAAGTCCGTTTTCTAAGAACAGTGTCCAGTTATTTTTAACTCATGTAACAAAAAAAGCAACATTATATTTTATTATAGTTCTGACATCATTAATACTGACATGATTAATTAATTAAGATGTGATTCTTGGTTATGCTAAATTCAAATTTAAATAACTTCTCTCTTGTTTGAGTAGTGATGGAACAACTACTTTACCATGTGATGAAGCATACACTAGCAATGCAATGAGTCGCCGCTAGATGGCAACACAACTCTTCAAAAACATATCTTCTCCTAGAAGAAGTTTCCATCAAAATCACAAAGTCACAAAATGTATAATTCCGATTGCATACTTATTGAAAAGACAGGTTCTTTTTTTATTTGTGAAAGAAAAAGTAAACCGGTACATTATATCAATCCTGAAGAAAAAAAAATCAGAAATACAACTGCAAGAAATTCCCATCGTTGTCTCAGGGGAAAAAAAAACACGTATTTTCAAAGTAAAATTCAATATAAAATTCCCAGTACCAAGGTACTTTCAGCCCTTCCAGTATATTGCTTTTAAAAAGCCATTTCACACACACAAGAGAAAGGGCAAACCCTGAAAGAGATGTTTTGATGCTCAATATCATAACCAACCACACTCGCACATACAAACCATTTTGGGAATGAAAAGGCCTCGATGTGGAGGTGTGCTGCTGCGCTTCCGCGAGGCTCCCTCTCCATTCTCTTCCCAGGAAGTGACACGCCGAGGCACGGGGGTCCCCGTGTCAGGCTGTGACTCCCACGCTGGGACGTCTTTCTCATCCTCCATATTGATCTGCGTCGCATGTGTCTATAAAATGCAATTATACAGACACATTCATAACAAAACACTCTGTTCAGAGTATAGCGATTAATCCATTAAAATTCAAACTCATTTGTCATGAATTATGTGTATACAATCATGCAATTTTAACTTTTATCATACAGATGTAAACAAAAATAATCCCAGTTAGATTGAACAGATAATTTAAAATTTTGAATATTTCCAGTTTATATCCCTATAAAAAAAATCCACGGAGATTTACTGGATATCTTGCATCACTGAAATCCTATTTTTCTTTTTACTATTATTTCTCACAAATCTGCACGATAAGTAGACACAAATCCGCATTTTACAACTTCTCCACCTCCACAAATAAATACCTTACCCCATACAGACACTTCCCCAGTAGCTGAAATGACCCGTGCTATAACATCTGTTTCCAAACGGGATCTGTTCTACATCACTGATTACCCTTAATTTATGGATCAATAAATTCATCTCATACACAGCTAATGCAGCCGGATGGGGTCCCAAGCGGCGAGGTTCACCAGCAGGTCATGCACGAGCCTCGGCTAATGCCTCGATTAGCCGACGACGGGAAGCGCAGCGTTTTGCGCCTATTCAACACACTTTGGAGATTATGACATCGGCCATTGTGTTCAGACAGAATGTATGCCTAAAGATATGGCTTCCATTCCAATCGATATATCAATCCCTTAATTAACTCATTCACGGCCAGACCATGTGCAAAAAATTGTCCAGGGTTTTTGTCATTTTCACTCAAATTGCAGGACCCACAGAATATTAAGTTTTAGGACTACATAAACATTTAACGCAGTGTTAAAACACCTTAGACTCTCTTCTTTCATGAGAAATAAGAGTTAATTCAAAAGTTATATGGGTCTGGAGTTATCTGAGCTTGAAATGGGGGCGGTTGTACAAAATACAATACCTCCATACTGTATTGCTTTACATAGCGCCTTAACAACAGCTTAAGCTGCAACAAAGCGCTAACATGGACAAAAAGGCAAATGCTGCCTGCCCACTTGTGGAATGAAAAAAACATAGCCAGGGGTCTGACCAGCGCTTTGTAGACACCCCCCCCCCCCGAAAAAAGAACCAAAACCAGAACAAATTCGGGAATGTCACACTAGATTTCCTCAAATCATGACATCCGAACAGACGCTTCAATTTGCAGTGGCACCTGCAGCCTATGTGAATTTGGCACCGTTTGCACTACGCTGCTTGTTCTGGATTATCTCCTCCATCGCTCATCAAAAGGCCCTAAAATGCCATACCCACCGCCCCCCCAAGAGGCGGCTAATACACCGAGACCCCTCCATTCAAAGCTGTTATCTACCACACACCCGCAGATGGCCGATCCGATTTCCGAGTGCACGTGTCCACGCGGATGTTACGTTTCCCGGTGGGTCTTCGGTAACCATTTGCGATAGCATCTCATCCAATTTTCAGCTAACTCCTCCGTTCCGACAGGAGTCGATAGCGAGCGGGAACAAAAGTGGCCATATTGCGTTGACTCAAGCTGATTGAAAAACCCCAGCGCGCAGATTGTACTACGTGATACATGTCGGCTTTTCCCCTCACCAAGAGGATTATCCCAGATAGCCCCAAAATTATCATTTTAATAGTAACACCATAAAATCAAATTCATGGCCACGACACGGCAAGCTGCCTTAGCTTTTGCTCCAAAATGTATGAATAACTAAGTTTTATTTTAAATAGATTCTCTGTCGTCATAAAATCATGTTGTTTTCCTTTGAAATAAATTGGAGGACTGAATAAATTATGAGAGTAATAAAGGTGATCATATCTCATCCCGAACCAGGAAGTAGTTATTGCCTTCCTTACATGAACGCCTACCCCAGATAGTGCTTGACAAGCCATATCAAAACCTGCAATTTATGTAAAAAGTGTAAATCACAGATTCATTTTTTGATACTTTTTGTCACATCTGTGACAATGAATGGCTATAGTGTTATTTCCATTAACTTAAATCTGCTATAGTCGGTCATAACTCTTAAGGAAGCCTGCAGTAATTTGTTACAGAAGATAAATAATATATGCTCTTTGGCATTATATCATTTGTCTACATGTTTTGTTCCTCTCTGTTCAACTATGCTGCTTAACTGATGGTATCCGTTAGCCGTTCAATGGCACTATGCATTGTGTGTTAGCATGAAGCTACACATATTTATTTGAAGCTAAACTATGTTATTGAGAAACTGCTGTCAGTGCATGTATGTGTGTATGTCTGTGTGTGTGTGTGTGTGTGTGTGTGTGTGTGTGTGTGTGTGTGTGTGTGTGTGTGTGTGTGTGTGTGTGTGTGTGTGTGTGTGTGTGTGTGTGTGTGTGTGTGTGTGTAAACGTGTGCTAATCGTGAGCCGCTTACAGTAAAATGAGCTGTTTTGTCATCCCTTTGCCAATAACACACACACACACACACACACACACACACACACACACACACACACACACACAGACATACACACATACATGCAATTAAAACACCCCTGAGACCACTTTGTATTACATCCCTTGTTTTCAATCTGACATATTTGTGAAGACCACAGAACAGTGACTCAGGCAGCGTCCGTGATTAAATATGACACACACCCAAACCACGCTCCAAACATGAAAATCCCCAATTTCCTTTTTAGATTCACCAAATGACTCGTGAGCGACGGTCGAGAAGACTTCTTGGAATCTCTTTTATCTTGTCCGATGTAGACTGTGACTTGAACCCCCCCCCCCCCCTCTTTGACCACACACTCATCCCATAATGGCCTTCTTGGCATCAAATAGCTGTGAGTGTTTTTTTTTTGTGTGTGAGAGCAAAGAAGCCGCCGTTTCATGGTCTCTTGGCGGGCATGTAAATAAAGTAAATGTCTGTGCGCAAGTAAGGGTTGAGAGGGTTGTACTTCACCATCTCCTTCTTCTCGTAATCTCATCTGTGGGAGGTGAGTCATCATTAGCACTACCGTAGACTGCAAAACTGACACTCGAGTTAAAGCCTTACCCGAGTTAATCACTTGTTGCTAGCTAAATATCTTGTCATTCAAACATAAACCATATTTTGGCATATAATGACATATTGGCAATTATAACAGAAACCCCTTCTCTAGTGGATGCCATTCCCACTGATATTGTATTACATGCTACACGAAGCAGAGTTCATGCCGTGATTTCAATCTACAGAAGGCGCACATCAAAGCTAATCCGTGTGCGGCGACGCCGACGTGGGTAGAGAGAAGTGAGTCACTCAATGAGTCACAAGTTGAATTAGCGTTGACGTAAATTGCCCCTTGTGCCAATCGCTTGGTCCAAAGGTGACTCCTTCCATGCAAAATTGTAGTTTTGTGTCGAATTGTGAAGATGTTTTTGAGTTATGCATGCAGTACATTTTTTTTAAGTCGTTGGAGGAAAAAGTACAATCTGTTTATGGTGTTTAGTAGTTTAGTTTAATAGTCTGTTTACGTATACGATCGTACATTTGTGAATGTACAACAATTGCTAACACTGAAAATCACTAATCACCGAATTTTCCATATTAAGAATGTGCTGTTCAATGTCATGGAAGCTTACGACATTCAAGCACGACCAATCACAACACAGCCACCCGCCCCAAAGGAGCAAGACTTTTAACACCAATCCCCTCTGACTCCCTCAACATCCCCACGTCTCAATGACTGTAATGACGATCGGTTTCCATTACCTTGCCAGAAAACGAATCTGCAGCCCGTCGAAACTTCCACACGTTTATTATTAAACAACTTGATATCCCGAGACGTTCAAACGTTGGCGCCAAAGTCCGTTTTGACTCACCGACCACGTCATAAGGTGCGTTTAGGTCGCCTCGCCTTCATTTTCAATTTCATCTTCTTCCAAACCGTTGCCACTTTTCTATCAGGCATCATCAGATATCTACTTTTCAGTTCAATACTCATATCCTGACATTCGGTTACACACTGTGTGTGTGTGTGTGTGTGTGTGTGTGTGTGTGTGTGTGTGTGTGTGTGTGTGTGTGTGTGTGTGTGTGTGTGTGTGTGTGTGTGTGTGTGTGTGTGTGTGTGTGTGTGTCTTACAAAACAAAGTGGGTGTGTCTCTCTTGAAGCAAGCCCCCAAAAAAAATTGGAGTAAAGAGGAGGAAGCGCACACCCACAGGCAAGCTGATGATCGATGCTTTCTGTCCACACGTGGGTAACACGTACTGTCGGTCCGCATGACTTGAAACGTTTCGGCCTGAAATTCATATTTGCGGTCATTAAAAAATAAATAAAAATAGTGCAAATTGCTTGTTGTCTGTCAAGCGACACACAACCTGTTACGGAAACCCCTTTATGGTTGGTTTACCTGTTTTTCTTGAATTTACACCCTTTTTTTCAGAAATGTCGACTGACTCATCACATTTTATTCCGCCGTTTTATGTAAACAAACAAACAAACACACACACACACAACTGCATCGATTGTGAGCATACGTATGTGTGATGCCAGTTGCTCGACTTCCTGGGGCAGCTGGCCAAAATCTTAGCAAGGCGAGAGTCATGATTAGGCAAAAAAAATAGGGGCTAAACCACTAAAAGGATGTGATTTAAATGCTTGGGGTTGAACCGACAACCCCTTAATAAGTACCTTGCTTTAACTTCAAGAGGGCAATGGCACCGCACACTCAATAACAATATTAATAATAATACATTTCACTTATAAGCACCTTTCAAAACTCATGGACACTTTGCAGTCATAGGATATGTTTTTCTGCGGGTGAGCAGCGGCAGCCAAATGCGCCAGCAACCTGGAAGTAATTCAAATATTAAAAAAAATTCCAGGTTTTTGGTCACACACACACACACACACACACACACACACACACACACACACACACACACACACACACACACACACACACACCCATGCATTTTTTACAGCATGGTGGGCACTAGGTGTGCAAAGGATTAGCTCCGTGGTAACCCAATTTCAAACATGAAAAAAAATATATTTATGAAACTCAGAATTTTTTTTACAACACAATTATTTTTAGCATGTCTATTGTTTACACCGAATAACCAAATTTTAAGTTTGTAAATTAATGTTTCCCAAAAACTCAGCAGCTGAATGAAGCAAAACTGCATTTCGGCTTCTATGTACTGAATGGTGAATAGCAAGAGACTGAGAGGAACTCTATAAAAAGACCCCCCCCCCCCAGTTGTGCCCCCCCCCCCTCCACCGTCTCCATGGTGACATCAGAGGCAAAGAGCCCTCTCCATGCAATATACACACACACACAATATGAAGAAAAGAAAGATGGGAGTTCACAGGCCCGCCACTGACTTGCTCGCAGACGTGTGTCACAACAAACATTTGCTCTCCCTGACCACGCCCACACCGGCGGAGGTCTCAGGTCAGCATTGGCGATTAACTGTCAAAAATCAAAAGGCAGCAGTGGGGAAAAAAATGACTAAAGAATTTACGTAGACTCAGGTATTGAAATCCGGTGGAGGTCCGAGGGTTAACATCCTGAAGACTGCACACCATGCCTCTAATTCCCTGACCGACTACGCTAGCCTGAGAAAAGACATGCTAAGGAATACTTTAAAAGTCCATTTGAATATGTTTGGGTCAAGCGTGTGTTTGTGTTTGTGTGTCGACACGCTGAGTCATGATCTTGTGCAATACCACCGTAAGGCGGCCTTAGATGAGGCATTTCTTTCATAACTTTGCTGCTGTGAAATGTAAATTTCTCCACTGCGAGACTAATAAAGGCAAATCCAATCCAATCCAATCCAATAACTCTCACTCGCAGGGTGACAGATGTGGATGAAACAACAGGAAGTTAATTGCTAATAAGGAATGTGCACATGGGCACACACACGCGTGCACACGATGGTGTTTATCACCATGCTTCATAAGTAACGCGGTCATATGCTCATCATGAACCTTCACCTCATTCCCGCTGAGTTTCAGATGAGACCCTGGTCATCTGATACTCTTGTGGTTACATCTATTTATTTTCATTTTTAATTTCTACCCACAGTTCCACGGTGCAGTGTGTAATTTGTTTGATATTAAGATAGTCTAACTGCTATATTTCTTACGGATCGGGTTAGGATTTGCCGTAATCATAGTGCCGAAGGTGACATCACTAAGTTTGTGGAACGAGTCACATGGAGACCAACCAATGACGGACGAGTTCTGATTTAAATGATTAAAAACTGTGGGCCGTGTGTACACCTGAGTTCTCCCTAGTGTCCAAAGAATCTGAATGTTGCTTGACAAAATGTGACGATTCTACATACATAACCAGATGTGTTTTGGCAGCTATGACCTTGGTTTTGTCAAGCCATAGCCATGTCTAATCTGAAAAGTACCACGAGTGCCACGACCTTGTGGCAACTACAGGCAATTCATTATGTGGTCGCCATGGAACTTGAACTTAGAACATTAGAACTTGAACTTACATATTTTTTTTAGGTTAATGTGCTATTAGATTTTTCTCACGTTAAATATGTAACTCATTGTCTTATAAACAAAAGCGAATCAGAGTCAGCTATCCTTCCAATGTTGTCAAGTCCAAGTAAAAAAAGGCGAAGTTCATATTGAGAACACACACAAACAAAGACGATCTTTTTTAACAACAGGTAGGATCATGCCACTCGCCCACACACCCGCATTTTTTTCGTTCCACAGCCCGGTAAACAATTCGGTTAGAAAGGTGGACGGGCACTGAACCTTTAACCGCAGCCAACAAGTGCACACAAAATCGGCATTGAACACACACACACACACACACACGCACACACACACACACACACACACACACACACACACGCAAATGTTCCCCAGGACCTGACTGTAAACAGGTTTGTGTCCCCACACCCATATAGAAACGAGATATATACAGTATGAGAGCGAAAAAGCAGTTACATAAGAAGTCCCTGGAGAGACAGGCAGCATCTCTTTGCCGGCTGACCTTGGTAATCAGCAGCCCGGCGAGCCTCGCCGTCGTGGGGGGTTGGGGGGTATACATCGGTTACATAAATGACACTCGTCATAAATAAGCGCCTAGCAACTTCCGCAACGTGTTCCAGACGGCGCTACAGAATATCAAATCACCCTCCCATACTCTGCTTTACCTTATTAAAATACAACATCTCACACATTATATCCGTGGACCGAGCCTTGAAGTACATTACCCCGTCATGACCCAGAAAAAAAACCTAAAACAGCTAGCCTGTTTACGTATTCAGTGACTTGGCTTTAGTAATAGCCGTCATGGCTATTGCACCTTCTTTATGTCTTTGTTTTGTTACTGAATGTTCAAAAAAGCAATTGAAAGTGCACCAGCGGCGCAGTGGGTCCTTGACCATCTGTGGATGGACAACATTTCGTTCCAACCAGCAGTGCCAGGTTACATTAAATTAGCTAACTATACTTTACCTTGGGTGTGTAGTTGTGTCAGACCCTTCTTTTGGGCACTACAAACATTCAAATTTCATGATTATTATTCTTTTTTTATATGAACTGATCCCTAACTTTTGAACACTGTCCATCCATCAAGCACGCTATGTTATCGGCTCATGTTTATTGCTATAAGTCCGTACTTGCCGCAAAATTTCAAAAAGTGAACCTTGAGATGCTAAGTCATGACTCTTACGAGTTAAATTGAGGCTTAAACTGGAGGAAAATACAAGAAACATTTGACCACAGAGAGCATTATTGGTGTTTTTGTGTTATCATGTAGCGTGCTAGCCTGTGTGTGTGTGTGTATGAAGCCACTCAGAGGTGCAGACCAATGCCAAGAAGCACATTCTTTGGCATCGTCCGAGGTTGCCGTCTGACGCCACTCAGGAACACGGTGTACGTGCCATTCATTTACGGCGGTGCACACACAAAAGTTTCTTGTCAAAAAAAATAAAAAATAAAGAGCGCTATGTTGCTAAAAAAGACGGACGGACTATGTAACAGCTTCACGCCCGATCGCTCGAAAATGACATTGCGGATTACTTTCACTCATATTGTTCATATATATATATATTGTGCAAGGTGGTGGTTAGGCATAACTGTAGAGCAACGGTCGTATCAATTTTTATACTCGTACGTTATGCACGTGGATCTGATTGTGACTGTGCTGGACTTTTTTAGACTGCTGATTATGCTAGCTAGTTTGCCAATCAATAGCCAACAGATACCTAGCTAGATAGCCAGACAGCTAGATAGCTAATAGATAGCAAAAAGCATATCACATGATGATTGGTTAGTCTAAAATGTGATTATTTTGAGTTGTTCTAAAAACATAGGAATGTTTTTATAGTTATGAAAATATGCACTTTTGTGGTATTTCTTTGCAATATTCCTGTCAAAATAAACTGCATGCAAATTATGCCTCAGTTACAGCAATTTTACCAATAGTCCAAATGCTTTTTCTTGGAAATTTGCACTTAAAAAAGTCCTCTTATCTGTACACATTGACTGCTTACTCAGGCTTTTTTGTTTTGAACGAGTGCCAGAGTTCAGAAGTTGCATTACGAGGCGTAAGTGTTGTAAAGTGTGCAGTTGACCTGAGTGGGTGTTGGGGTTACAGAATATCTTCCTTCCCCGAGGCCTTGCGCCAATAAAAAAATTGCTAACACGCACGCCCGCACTTACATATTGATGCATAATACACGTGCCATTTTAAGTTTTTTTTTTTTCATATTCATATTCATCCATTACATGAAAACAGTCTAGTCACTTAATTAACTTAAGCAAAAATCGTCAAACAACATTTATCAATGCTAAAGTTGCAAGATGATTTTCATACTGCGATATATTTCATTCAAATGGATTTAAGGCGTACGCCAGCTTGTAAAAGTGCGACAAAATCATTGCCGGGATTGGCTTGCGAAGTTTTGAAGTTTGGGTGTTCCAATGAGCGTGTGATAAAGTGGAAGATTTATTGCGAAATGTTCTGTCGAGTGAAAGCCGCCGCACTCCTCGGAGAGCTTGTGCGGCCAATTGCGGAGGCCCAAATGTAATTTGGCGCTGGGCGTAAATCAGCGGCGCTCAAATTGGAGCCAGTCCGAGGATTTCACAGTGGGAAGTATCGTGTTTTGAAGGCCCAGCTGTGTAGTTGCATGACTGGACGCTTGAATACAAGCAACTGATGCACCAAACTATTTATCCATTATTTATTACTATCCATTATTAATTCATGACACAAAAAATATAAACATACCCCTTGTAAATAAAATGTAAGTATTTAAATTTGTATTAACCCGTTCATGCACCCTGTAACCTGATAGCTTGATGAACTGTCAACTGTAGTACACATCCCCACCACCAGGGGCAGTGTAATGTGTTCAAAAAGACATAAATAAAGACTTTCACAAGTAGTGTGAAGTGAAGCAGTAAAATGCTAGTCTTGTCGTTAGCGTCCAAGCCTCCATTGCTCAAAGGTTTACAAATCTGCGAATGCAACTTGTTAAGCTGGTGAAGGCAGTTTTCCTCATTTGTTAGCGTTAAGCTAGCAGAAGGCAAACTGTTTTAAATGTGCAAAGGCAATATTTCTCGTTTAAGGGCATTATTATTATTATTTGTTAGTTTGTTTTTATTCGTAGTCACGACAAAAAAAAGTGTGTTCCTTGAAAATGAGTACACATTAAATATTTTTGAGTATAACCTTTTATGATTTTAGTCAATGAAAATTCTTACTGTACAATATAAATATAAACAAACATTTTACGTAGCTAAAATAAGTGAGTCCAAATTTCTGTGATTCAATCGAATTTTGTTTCAGGAGTTCCGAAAAATCAATCCGATTCAGCGTTTACAGTTTTATACCTCAAACATACATTTGGTCTTAGCATATTATGCTAATTGTAACATGCTAATTGTAAACTCATTTGGGGTTGCCATAACCACAACCGCAGTATAAACATGTTGCTGTTGCTCCATACACAGGACATCCACACTTGCGAGGCTTTGTCTCATCTTGTCTGGCAACACAGTTGGCAGCCACTCATGCAAAATTACTCGAGCAGCATTTACACGCCGGATACATACTTCATGCTTTTCGCCGTCTCTTATGTAATCTCCACTTCCTTCCTCCGTGCTTCTGTAATCAGTGCCGAAATGGGAGGTTCGGATGCATTGTTCCGAATCATTTCGTTGTATTCATAGCGAGGATATCAATGTTTTTCATCGTAAAGTACAAAAATAAGCAACAGATTTGAAGCAGGCAGGCAAGAGAAATACAAGTGGACCCTGACAGTGAGAAATGAAGCGACCTATCGTCCAATTTTTCAACCACATTACCTGCCCGTGCATTTTTTTTTCCACCCCAAGCGTATAAAGATGATTCTGATTCTGATTCTTCACAAAAGAGCTTATCGCAATTCAGGATTTCGTGAATGCTATCATGACCCCAAATAATGATCGATTTGTCATAGTCCTAAAACTCAATATTCTGTGGGACTTGGAATTTGACTCAAAATGACAAAAACCCTGGCACTGGACTGGATACATTTTTACACATCGTCTGGCAGTGAATGAGTTAAGCACTGTAACAAAGTACTTCATATTTCACGGTACAAATGAAGGGTCAAATTTGACGAATGGCATCTAAGCAATTTTTGTACAAACACAGGAAAGGCTGTGTTGTTATGAGCATGAATGGAAGTGGAGAGCTAATGTTCATGTGCGCACACACATGCATCAGTGTGTGTGTTGAGCACCTGCAGTGACTGAGCGCCTTTCTTTCGAAGCCCTTCAGACTGCAGAGGAGGAGTTGCAATGTGCCATATCGAAGACCAGAGAGGGCATCGTGCAATTTAGTTATTTTTCAACAACCGTCATCATTGCTCCGTCTTGGGCAGGCTCTGACTTGCACTTGTGTAAATCCTCCACAGACCTTCATAATGACTTGTCATAACACTTTAGTTTCACCGACAAAGCCTATAATTATGATAAATATTTTAAAAAATTGTATGTACTGCAGTATCTGCAATATACTTCTAATCTAGTCCAAATGTTGATGACTTTTGCCACCTCTTCCCTTCGTTAGCATGAAATGAGATGAATAGCGACTAGCACGTTGGATGGCATCACCCCTCCCTTCGCACGGACTCGAATTGAAGTGAGCAGCAGCTCGGCCTTCTCCTGCTGTGCCCTACCTAATGTCATTAGAAGGGATCTGAGCCCACAAAGTGTGTGTGTGTGTGTGTGTGTGTGTGTGTGTGTGTGTGTGTGTGTGTGTGTGTGTGTGTGTGTGCGTGTGCGTGTGCGTGTGTGTGTGCTTTAATTCGTCACACACCCACCTCACTATTTAACCAAACACTAATCCCGATTCATACCGCCAACAACAGTAATGTTAAATGTCAAAAGCACATGCGCGTCAATATGAAAAGCCACGTCAGCCGTTATTCGATGCCCTTTCGACCCGGATGAAGGTGCATGTGTACTGGTACACTCCTAGTATTCACTATTAGCGCAATTCAGCGCACCGATAAAATGACTTGTTCACTAGGACAATAGCGGTGTCGAACTCTGAGCATTTTTTTTTCCAGTGCAAGTGTGACTTTTGGCCTAACTAGTAAACAATTAAATCAAATGACTGTGCTGCAACTGGAAGTACTGTACAATGCTAATGGTGTATTACTAGCGGCTACCTGGATATTGCGCTGAAGTCATTCACAAATTTATTCAAGAATTGAAAATATGACGTATGACGGAGAGCGCCAGAAGAAGCAGCATTTCTGAATTAGTTTGGGTTTTGTTGGGTGCTGATAAAGCACTGGTCAGACCTCTGAAAATATTTTTCCCTTCCACAAGGGGGCAGCATTTCCCCTTCGTTTCCATATTAGCGCTTTGTTCCAGATTCCGCTGTTGTTAAAACGCTATGTAAACCGATATGTACACTATGTATTGCATTGTAGTTTGAAAAGCTGCCCTCATTTCACGCTCCGATAACTCGAGATCCATATCATTTAGGAGTTAACTATTTATGTAGTCCTAAAACTCAATATTTTGTGGGTCTTTGAATTTGAATGACAATGACAAAAATATTTTTGCACATGTCTGGCAGCGAATGAGTTAAACTGGATGTCAAAGACATTTCGGCTAAAGGTAGCGTTGAATTGTATCACTATTGAGGACAACGTGCATACTTGTACACGGACATTGAGGTAGATATCTCAATGTTTAAAAGCACGCTTGTGGTTTGTACCACTGGTACATTTTAAAACAAATGTGGAAAAACCTACCAGACATAGTGGAAATAAAACATGGATATTCTTAGCGGCACTGTACATTTTCCCAAAGTCAACCATGGCTGTGTAGTGTGAATGACTTGGCAATGACTGAATGAATCACACGCAGACACACAAACACACATGTATTTATGCGCAGTCACTCTTAATGCCATCAGTTACGCATTAGCCCTCAGGCTAATAAATCCTTGAAAGTCGCATGTTTTTATTTTCCAAAACCCGGAGGCCGACTTAAAGGGCACACACACACACATATATACGAACAGGCTGTCAGGGCAAGCATTATGTAACCGACAGCCGTGAGTTGCCGTGGGAACAGGGAAGAAGTGAGTCGGGGTAGGGGAGGACTGAGGCCAGAGCAAGAGAAGAATTGTATTAAATAAAAAAAAGACATCTGGTAACCTTGCCCACCAGGTTGACACGCACACACGCAGCAGAAAGACAGTAGGTACACGTGCACGCTGTACATCAAGACACGAATAGAAACCTTATCACGTTTTAGAGAGAGAGACAGCGAGAGAGACAGACAGACAGCTTTGAACAAATACTATTGTACTTGCGATATAACACATCATCAATATCAGAATATATCAGACTCTATAGTTCGAAAAAAAGTATTATTGTAACCTCATCAATTGAATTTATTGAGATATGAAAGACAGTCCTGATATTTGTATTATTTTTTTGATGATATATCATCCAAAAAAATGTGTTTTTAAAACGTCAATTGTAGCCTATCATCTCTTCAGCGTAATTTGCTCCACTGTGTTTGAAATTTCAATTATCCTAGAACCGGTCTTTAGCGTAATTTGCTCCTCGGTGTTTAAAATTCTAATTATCTTTAATAGCGTGTTTCGTTGATCTGCCTTGTGCCGCCATAACAAACGCTCATATGATAAAAATAACAAACAAGGAAAACTAAAAATGAGTATTTGCTCCCCAAACTAATAAAAACTAACACATTCATTCTAAAAACAGATTAAAAATTACTGGGTTGCAAAATAAAAATCAAAAACAACCATATCACTTTTCAATAACGCTCACCTGTAGCCTCATAACATGTTACGCTGTCCACCGTAGTAACCGAAAATGAAAACTCCCAAACTATAATAACTATGATTGCCATCTACAATTTTTACTTTTACAAATGCTACAATTGTACCAAATAATCATTTTGGTTATGATAATCTAGTTGTCAAAATTTCACCACTTCTAGCATAACCAGGTAATATGTATGACTTATTACATCCGTAAATGCAAATGTAACACAACATTTGCCACTGTGAATCAATAAATAAACCAATAAATAAACCACAAATACAAGTAATACCGAGAACAGCCCCGCCGGAGTATCAACAGTCAATAAATCAACACGATGCACACGCACAGCCGCCTTTCCAATGTCTCAGAACTTGGAAAGCAAATTTTTCATCTAGCCAAAATGGTGCTCTGGTGCTGCAAAATGGAGAAAGGGGCTATTAACAAGCCAATGTTCCAAGTCCAATTCCGACAAAAAAACAATCTAGGCCATTTGCTCTGACGTCGCAAACCTAGTGCACACCAAAGTATCTGTGATTCGCTGGTTATAACTCAATTTTAAAAAAAGTGGATGTGGTTGCCAGAGGGCATAAACAACCGAAAACAGGCTGTGCAAAAGGATTTCCGGTGAATCGGAACTCGCTGGTCGATGGTCAGGGCAAGCAAATGCCTTCTATGCTGAGACAAAACTGGCTGGGCCTCATACGGCCCAGCTAGCTAGCTGGCACAGACGGAAGTCTGCATGCTTCCTTCCTCTAATGTGTTGGTCAAAGTAACACCAACAGCAGAGTTTCAGCAGCAAAAACGCGTCTGGAGTTCTTAAAATAAGATCTGGTGAGTCGGCGCTCCGTCGTGGAAACTTCCCCTTTGTCGTGTGTGTGAAAAAGATATTGTTATATAACAACAGTATTCCTTTTAGCCATTTGCTTCCATTTTGTTCTTGGGGATTCTAGATCGAGTTTAGTTGAGGAGTTTTGTTTTGTCATAAGGGATTCTCTGCCACTATCTTGAAGCATCTCTTTGTAATTATCATCCTATTTATTTTTTTCAATTCATCGTAAAGATTTTCTTTATATGAATCTAATTTTAATAAAAACATACTCTATTTTATTGCATTTTTTAAAATATTTTGTCATTCCGAATTGCTCGAGATGCTCGACGCAAACCAGTTGCATGTTCCCATATTTCAATCACATGCATCATTTATGTGATTGCGACATGATAAGTGGGTCAAATTCCCCACAGAAGGGGCAATACGCAAAGCCACGACCCGCACCAGTCACCATTTCCTTGTACAGAGAAAAAACTGGTCCGACCGGTCTATTTGGTTCTGGTCACTGGGGAAACCGATGCTCTGGGGAGTCATGCAGTCTTGCTTCTCGCTCACCACACCTCCCCTCTCTTCACCATATACTGGACAAATACAGATGACTGACCAAAGAAACTCTCCCATGCGGTCCAGACACTGAAACGGATGTACAAACACGCAAAAGTCAATGCGAAAGCAAAGAGACAATCTGTAGCGGATGTTTGCTCCGCCATACTCCGACTCTGCGTCTTTGCATCTCCTACCTCCTTTTTGCACTTTCAGTTCCACCTGTCAGAATGAGGATGGACTGCCACATTTGGTTGTTGTGTAGGAAGTGAAAAAGGAGATTCAAAGGATCTGGCGAAGACTCTCCGTAACTACCCTCGACGACCCGAGCTAAACTTGGCTTCACCCCGACGGACCAAGCTCTCCTCTCAGTCGAGAATTACCTCTTGTCGTACTTCCTTGACTCAAAGTCGTCTCCATCGTCAGTACGGCTCTATCAAGACTGACCATTCAGGGCGGTCCGTCAATCAATCACTATGAGCCGTACCAACGATTTTGTTTATGTATCATGTGATCATTGGCAGAGTGGCTCCTTTATAAAAAATCATCCCCCTTCCCATCATGGAGTTTGGACTCTCTCTGCCCTCTGACAAACCCTACTGTAGCCTCCCCTCCACTTTGTTGACCTTCTGCACCAATTAACGCACTTAAGGAAAAAGGTCGCCGGAGTCTGCGGGCCAAGGAAAAGAAACACTTCCCGTTGTCGACGAGTGGTTTTGAGTGTCATGTACAGACTCCAGATGGCATGGGAAACATGACGCATACGAGGTCTTCTCTCCTTCTCTGAATTTCTCTTCCTTCTCTGGCGTTCTCTCGATCTTTCCATCGCTTCTCCCATCTCGAGCTGAACACGACACTGGAGAATAGCTAACATAGGACCGTCAGTTCATGTGACACTCCCCTGTGCCTTTGGCCTACTTAGCGGCGCTGAAGCAATCTGTCCCTGCTCTAATATTATCCCCCCCACCACCACCCGCTCCTCCGACCACGGGGCATCACCGCCGCAACCCTTAACATCCGCACTTCCCGCTTCACATAAACTCGACAATCCAAGAATGGTGCATTTGCAGAGCTTCGCGCTGACTGTTGTGTGCATCTGGTCAAACCAAGGTGTAGCTCTGCATACCTTTTGGCTTCGACGTGATACCGGGGAAGAGGGGGACATAGTACCCATGTGAGTAATAGATGCCACCACTGCGTGATAGGGTTCCATTTTTAAAGTGACTCTGGATCTTACTGTGTCATGAGCGTAGGAACTATTGAGTCAGTAATGGTCCAATTCGCCCGCAGACCACAAAATATTTACTCTCTTGTTTCATTTTACACCTGATGGGTTGGGCAGGCAGTAGTTTACTGTTTCTGTTAGTCACAGTAACTCGCCTCCGTTGTTGTACATTGCACAGCTTGGAACCGGGCCAGTCCGCCTGCAGAGTCACCGTTCATCCTGCGGGCTGTGCGAGAATTGGATCCGCCTCTTGAGAGAAGGCTCATTCCGGGTAGAATGTATCCAAAACACCTCACAGGAGACATACTACAAAGCCTCTGAAAAGTGAAATACTATACTGTAAAACGTTATCATTTCTTGCAAAATATCAATGGAAATAACTCCAGTGTACGGTGCCGCCCACTTTTAGGGCTCACATGGGGGTGGGTGGGGGGGGGCAGTGGATAATCGTGACACCACTTCCTCTTTAGACACATCATTCATTATTACAAAGAAACAAACAAGACACACGATGGGCTTACTGTCATGCAAGGTGTCAATCACAGGTCATGTTGACAACTCTGGACAAAACCTGGTCCAAGTTTTCGGTTTCGGGCACCAGCATGTGGCTCAAATCGAGCAAGACCGATTATGTTTGTTTATAGCAGAATTGAATTGAATGACTGTCTGGTACTCCTAGGTGGGGTTCCATTTTATGCAGACAACCATATTGTAGTTTATGGACTTTATATTTAGCATTTACGCATCATGCCTATTCCAAGAGTGACCACCATTTGTCAGGGAATTATTTGTGAAGCGTCAAGTTCTCGGATGTGTTTATGAACGTTTCACAGCCAAGAAAGTGCAAGAAGACTCAAGTTCTGCAGGGACGTCAGCCAAAAGAGATGATGAGGTCACCGTGAATGTGAATAACGAACCGGGGAAATTTGGCTCTGAATTAGAACAGGCCAGACTCTGAACAAACACAAAGGTAAACACATTTCAAAATCAAATCGCGGTCAGTGACTCATTGGCTTGTTTGCGCATTTGACCGTCATAATAAAAACAAACGGTCAGCGATATTGTTCTCTTTTGCGCCGTTGTTCTTGCCACTTTCCTGTCCTGTCTCTCACTCCTCTACGGAAGCAGGCCCTACCACCACCACCGTCGCCTTCCTTTTTAAGACTGCCTCCCTGCGTCACTTCCCCTGCCCGGTCGACTGTCATGTAAACACGAAGACACCCCGGCCTCGCGTTGTATTCACATGCACGCACACGCTCTTCCAGTCACATGGGAGGTGCTAATTTTGACCACATAAACCCAGCGGAAATGCTACTTTCACAGCCGGCTGTTTAAGCCACGCTCACATCGAGAGACATCAAAATTGAAGGGAATCAAATACTGCTGTTATGGTTGCTTCAATTCATTAGCAGTAATCCACTAGAAAAAAAAAAGAATAATGGGCTACAAATAAGTACGTGGGATGGGAGGAAAAATCTCGAATCTTGGCGTAGTGATTTGGAGAAGAAATCGACAGACTCATTTAGAACCGAATGAAACTGATCCGTGTGTTTAAACAAGGCGAGTATTTTACCTGACCATATATAATACAAGAGCCTAAGCATTAGTATTTTATACAAGGATGGGAGGCTATGCTGACCGGTGTCCATATTTGTGATTGTAGTAGAAATCTCAAAACATTATCCCGCCTTTGACAAATAGGTCAAAAACAAGGCAAATGGTGCCGAAAAAGTGTATTTAACCCATTTGGGGACAGTGGTTGCTACATTGGATAGTGTATCAGGTTAAATATTATCATGATGGGTACTAATCAGACGGTCAAAACGTTCATCTTCGGTGTGGGTATCAGTATCAGATCCATTTTAGATTTGATATAAATTTGCTTCATGACGAGAACAGATGTGCCCCGTCATGGAAGGCGAATACGGAGGATTAGCGTGGCTTTAATGCCACGGGATTATTGCACGTTACATTGTCATGCAAAAAAAGCCCACGGCCGCCAATACTCGGACTTGTTTGGGCACATTTTGTAACTTTGTTTTACAGGGAGGAATCATCAAACACAATTGGGCCATTCAAATGTTATTTTTTACTGACTATGAAACAATGTAATAACATAAAGTAGTGAGTTTCTACGAAGAGGCAAGGAGGCTGTTAGCATAAAATAGTAAGAGTTCGACTTGATCCTCATGTTTGAATCATTGTGTTCATGTCGAAATGGTTTGTAGACGCAAATGAAACAAACATCATGGCTGCTTTTCTGGATGCGAGCCCAAGAGCACCAGATCAATCCAAAAAAATAATAATAAATATATATTTTTTTACAGTCAGATTGTCAAAATTACAATAAAAGCCTTCCATTTTTAAGACAATTTGAACTTTTGGTTCAGACTTTAGGTAGCATCATGGCACGAGACATGTTTGATATGCTTTTGCGGACCGAATAAAATGATGTGACGGGCCAGATTTGGCCCTCGGGACTTGACTTTGACATCTGTGTTGTAGTCTTATAGTTAGGTAGGTAGAGAGGTAGGTATGTGGGTAGGTACTGTAGGGTGGTAGGTAAGTCGCTAGCTAGTTGCTAGGTAGGTAGGTACTGTGGGTAGGTACGTAGGTAGTTAGTTGCTAGGTAGGTAGGTACTGTTGGTAGGTACTTTAGGTAGGTAGGTATGTAGTTAGTTGCTGTGTAGGTAGGTAGGTACTGTAGGTAAGTAGGTAGGTACACTTGGTAGGTACTGTAGGTAGGTAGGTAGGTAGGTAGGTAGGTAGGTAGGTAGGTAGCTAGTTGCTGGGTGGCTAAATAGCTAGCTAGAGAGATGGATGGGTCGGTAGGTAGGTAACTAGGTAGTTAGCTAAGTAGGTGGATGGATGGGTAATTGGGTAGCTTGCTAAGTAGGTGGATGGATGGGCAGCTGGTTGAGTAGCTGGATGGATGCTCATAAAAGTCTAAATGAACTCAGTCAGTGTGTGTCCACACATTCATCCATCTTTACATCCACCAACATTGTTTTTTTTTTCTTTTTTAAGTGTTTCTCTCTCTCTCTCTCTTTCTCATACACACAGCACCACCCCAGACAAGTTGTTCTTGGCAATTGAAGCTCGTGGATGTTTGGTGGATATTCTGTGGTCACGCTTGATTATCAACCAACCCCCGCTCTAACTATCCCCCACGCCCCTACCCTCCTTTTCCCATTTGTTTACTTCCATTTCGATGTGCGCAACAGCACCTGGAATGCGGACACTGTTAGCGACCGATAGAGACGAACACGTAATATCCCCCCCGCCCCCGTGCGTGGGAAGAACGACTTCCTAACGCGTTTACGCACAACCAAGTACAAAAATAAATACATAAAAACCCACTGACAACATGTACCCGAACGCACATGAGAGACAAACGCACACGCAGCCGCTTGGCGCACATCAGCGAAGAGAAATAACTTGCCTCACAGTCCAAAAAGGCGCTGCTCCCGAAACTGCGATGTTTCTTTCCTTCGTCAATTTGTTTTTAAAAGCGCGTCACAGCTGCTGGCAGGTGGATTGTATAATCGACAAGTTCGAGTCCAGCATTCCGGATCCGCGTTTCCCTTCTGTTGTGAAACGACACCTCGCGCGTTATTTCTTCTTTTGTTATTTTTTAATTATGTTTAATTCCCTGTTCGGAGCCCAAGAAGAAGTGGCCTCGTTGCCTCGCTCGCCGTGTTCCTGCCCGGTCATGATATCATGTCCATGTGACACGCTCGGGCCTCCGTCAACGGCAACTTAAAGGGACCTCCCACGTGATGGTTTCTCGAGAACACGGGGGTATTAAAAAAAAAGGGAAAAATAAGAAACTCTGACTGCACCTGGGCCGTGGAGGGGGTGGGTGGGGGGGGGGCTTTTACCAGAAATATGATGACGATCGTGTGATGATGTCATCAGCAGCCATTGCAAATATATGACGATGTTTGTGGTGACGTCGACATTGATGATGATAATGATGAGTGGATTGATCTGATTCTCGACAAGCAAAGAAAACATGGTGGTTTTAATGCCGCCGGAAGAAAAATCTACTATTGATGCATAATTATGATATCTAAATATTTCATCATGACCTATACTATTATAATCATTCACATTGAGACTGCTAAATCCAACATGGACAAAATATCAAGTTATAATTCTTGAAGAAAAGTTATAATAGTATGCTCCTATATAATAATAATAATAATAATACATTTCATTTATAAGCGCCTTTCAAAACTCTCAAGGTCACTTTACAGTCACAGGATATGTTTTTCTGTGGGTGAGCAGCGGCAGCCACACGCGCCAGCGTTCACTCAACCTGGAAGTAACTGAACTAGCTGGTTAGCTAGCTTTCTATCTATTTACTTACGGGTTGAGTGAGCGCTGGTGCATGTGGCTGCCGCTGCTCACCCACAGAAAACTTATCCTGTGACTGTAAAGTGACCTTGAAAGTTTTGAAAGGCGCTTATAAATTAAAAGTATTATTATTATAATACATAGAAAGCCAACCAGCTAGCCAACATATAGCTAATAACTAGCTAGGTAGATAGCTAGCCAGTCAGCTATATTGGTATATAGCTAATAGATAGCTAGCTAGAAATCTGGCCAGTATCTATTGTTCACATTTGCTTTTAAACGTACTGATGAATCCTATGAACAAAGAATTAGAAAAAAATGCCGTTTAATATTATTATTATTTCTACTCAATAAATCCTGGTTTGACTCATTTGGTACAATTTTCACTCACGTGATTCCCTTCAAACGGTACATTGATTCACATCTGTGGCATAAATCTCCTCCTTCGGCCGCCATATATAACCTCTCCTGCTCGGCAAAAAAAGGAATGATGCTGTCACCGCATCTGCCTCACAGCTTGATTTCTTGTAATAGTTTAAAAAATAATAATCCACTGATCATTCGCATGCAAAAATGTGACATTCTGTATTTATTACGGATGCATGAGTAACATGCAGCCGGTACTCTGAAGAAGACTGCTGTTTTGGCTATATGCCATACATCCCGATATTTTAAATCATCGATGAATCGGAAATTTGCCTCTCCCGGTAAATTGGCGTTTTCATGTTCATTAGGTTTGTTAAAGTCATTATAAGTGCCTCGCATGCTGGGTCCGAGAGGACAGTCATTTCATCTGTGCTGTATGTCATGCATATTAGCATATTTGACAATAAAGCCGACTTTCACTTTGTCTTTGATTTTGAAATATGTTATTTTAGAACTATCAATAACCCCTATATTGAGAATCAATTTTCCCAATAGCTTACAATGTTTTTAAGAAGTTGCAAGATAAACTAGATCAAAGTGGTGCTTTATTTAATGTTCACGAGGCCTTGGCAGAAGAACTGGTGCAGGGGTGGGAGATTGGAGCATTGCGGGGAGATGAGTCCTGCCTCAGAGTACAATAAGATGATGTCGAGGAGAGCTATTTAACGGGAATAGAGATATTAGTCATCCGGTGATGCATCTGCAGTGTTTTTATCCACCGACTACATGTTACAAGAAAGGCCTGAGATCATTCTGAAAGTTGTTTTCCAAAAGTGCTGTCGTTTTTTTTAGTTCAAAATAGCTTACATGTATGGTTAGGGGGAACATACCACATTGACAGTACATTTATTTACAATACTTACTTACTCGTCTGACAAAAAGAAAAATTTTAGAGAAAATTCAACTTAGAAAAAAAGAGAAAATTCAGCTTGCGTCACGTCGCTCGTGTGCGTCGCCTTTTTTACGCCTCTTGACGTAGGTGGCGCGTGCCGTCGCCGCCATCTTTGTCGGGGCAACTAAGCTCGTCATGTGAATGTATGCCGTGCGTTTTTTTGTTTAAAGCCCTATCACGTTCCATAAATTTACACTTAGTGCCAATGTACACTTATTAAATGAGCATATTTATTGTGAGTGTCCATATGTCAAGCTAACGTCCTACCGAGTGTATAATAAAACGATTTGATTATGAAGTAAATGAATCTGTTGTTCTTGAGTTGGTTGTTTTAAGGGATGCTAAATAATTCTAATGCATTAAATATAATCTGATTAATCAATGCATATTGTGTGAATCGATATAAAAATATGCCGTGTGTCTTTTAGGGCTAGTGCAACTCTTCCTTCGGTCCCCCACGCCCCCCATCCCGGCTTGTTTTTTTCCTCTTCCTGAAACAAGATGGCTGTCGTTCCAGAGAGCAGAGTTCTCACGTTCAGCGTTTTTAAATGGAGCTCGTACTCCTCTGCGTATTTACCAGAGTGAGTAATTTTCACATTCGTCTGCTTGCTCTGTGCATTTAAGTCCCCCGTGTTATCCTGCAAGCACCGAGCTAGCGAGCTAACTGGCCTAGCTCCTCGTCGTAAATACAGGCTAGTTAGCTTCGGCTAACGATGCTATCGACATTTTTAGAATGATTTATGGCAGGCACTCGTTCCAAAAGATCCCTGAGATATTTTTAGTTGGTTCTCGGAGACTTAAGTATTCAGTCTGTGACACTGTCTAGCCAAATATTCGGCTTGACTCCTATATTACTTGCATTAAATCCGCGTTTTGTATCGTACCCTTTTTCTCTTTGGCAAAATTTTTAATAAATATCAATCGCAGTTTAATTGACAACACAAGAAAGGGACATTCATTGCCAAGCATAATGCATGACAGAAATATTTGATAGCAATAAAACAACTTGTCGCGTTTACTTGGACTCGTCGAGAATACTAAAGTGTTTACTTTAATGTTACAACGTTAGAAATGCATTATTGATGCCATCTTATTGCTTCCTGAATACAGGAGTGACTGGTTTAAACATGCAAACAACAACATAGTAATCATATTAAAAAACAAAGTATCATTTATTAAAATACACAAGGAACATGTCTCCATATTAACACTGCTTGAGAGTTATTAACCTGTGATTTTTATTTATTTAGGAATATTTTGGTGGACAAACCTAATGATCAGTCGTCGAGGTGGTCTTCTGAGAGCAACTACCCACCGCAGGTAATAATAATGATGCAACATGTTCTTTTTTTTTAACGGTTGTCCTACAACAAATTTGTCTTGTGCCCTTTTTTATTGTAATTGAACTGTCAGAATATATTCTCACCGTGTCTCCGATTTACCTCCTGAAATCTGTGTTAAAATACAACAGATTGAATTTAAGATGCCGTCTCTGCGTCTTGCAGTTTTTAATCTTGAAACTGGAGAGGCCGGCGATTGTTCAGAGCATCACCTTCGGGAAATACGAGAAAACGCACGTCTGCAACCTGAAGAAGTTCAAGGTGTTCGGTGGCATGAGCGAAGAAAACATGACTGAGCTTTTGTCCAGGTGAAGCTTCCGAATAGCGGCCATACGCAAATGTTATTTATTGATGCAGAAAGGGAACATTTTATGCCACGCTTGTAATTCAAAACCCATGCATGCATCTCAAATGAAGAAAAAAAAGCAAATATCTGTCATGTAACTGATTTTCCCAGCACGTGCGAGAACTTGGCACGTCCAAGAGTTCAAGTAGTGAACGGGTGGCCTCTTTTTTTCTTCCCCTCTACCAGTGGCCTTAAAAACGACTACAACAAGGAAACATTCACCTTAAAGCACAAGATCGACGAGCAGATGTTTCCCTGTAGATTTGTCAAAATAGGTGAGGACCAAATTCACCTGGATGCAAATCTTCATTTTCACCCGATGTCTCACCTGAGGTTTTTCCCCTCCACTCTGCCCCCGTTCAGTGCCTCTGATGTCGTGGGGTCCGAGTTTTAACTTCAGTATCTGGTACATTGAGCTGCATGGGATCGAGGATCCGGATGTTGTGCAACCCTGCCTGAACTGGTACAGCAAGGTAAGATGTGGGCTTAATAATTAATAACTAATAATTAAAAAGTAAATTAATTCCCCATTTTTAGCTGAGTAAAGAAAAGTTTGGGGACTTACAAAAAAAATCTATATATGTGTATGTAATATATACATATATAATAATGTAAAATATATATATATATATATATATATATATATATATATATATTGTTTTTATACATTTTTTTTAACTCCGCAAAACTTTCTTTATTCACTCGAAAATGGGGAATTAATTTAATTTTTAAATATTTTTCCTTAACATTATTTTATTATTTATAGTATTAATAGTTTTATTATTATTATTATTATTATTATGTGTTTAGATCTTTAAAAAATGTTTTAAGCCCCCCATTTTTTTACTTGCCTGAAAATGGGGAATTAATTTAGTTATTATTATTATTATTATTATTATTATTATTATTATTATTATTGCTTTATGTTAAAAATGTTTAAAGTCCCCAAAAGGTTCTTTACTGACCTGAAAATGAAGAATTTATTTATTTTTTATTTAACACTTATTATTTAACAACAACATTATTATTATTACTATTATTATTATTATTATTTTAAAACCTAAAACGTTTTTCTTGCTCTACTTTAGGCCCAAAAAAATATACTCAGCCTGTATCTCCAGCGCCCTCTGCTGCCCTTTCACAGTTACTACGTCTAAATTGTTCTCCCTCATTTGCTTCATCACAATCATTGAAAAAGAATTTGTGACTGACAGCCATTTACATGATTGTCAGAAATTTTCATCGATCGTTTGAATGTCTGTACCTACTCGTCACGTACACCAATTTACATTTTAATTCAAATCAAGTACTTCACCCATTCAAATTCGCTGCACAATAAACAATTGTTGGGGTGTGGCTGTTGAGCGTCATGTATCCTTTTTTTTAAAAAAAATCCTTTGCAGTACAGAGAACAGGAAGCAATCCGCCTCTGCCTCAAACACTTCCGCCAGCACAACTACACGGAGGCCTTTGAGTCTCTGCAGAAAAAGACTCGCATCGCGCTGGAACATCCCATGCTCACCCACCTGCATGACCGCCTGGTGCTGCAAGGCGATTTCGACGCCTGCGAGGATCTCATCGACAAAGCCGTCCGAGGTCTTCCCCCGCTCACCCGATTTCCAGCCCTTCGTTTTTTTCCCCTTGTGCTCGCTAATGCCACTTCTCTCTCTGTAGACGGTTTGTTTAACCAGTACATCAGCCAGCAGGAGTACAAGCCCAGGTGGAGTCAAATCATCCCCAAATGCAACAAAGGTACAAGCGCCCAAGAAATCAACAGAGACGACATGAACAGTGAGGAGGCCATCTATTATAAAAAAGACAGACTTTTACAAACATCGTGTCCAAGCTTTGTCTCTGAATCAATGTCCTCTGCCAGCCGACGGTGACGACAACAGACCCGGAATGAGGGGAGGACATCAAATGGTCATTGACGTTCAGACCGGTGAGAACACACACACACAAGCGGTATTTTTTACTTCTGTTTGAACCCGGCGATTGTCTCCAAATCATTTCCTCCTCCGCACAACTTTTGCCACGCTTTATTTGTGCTAAATCGGACGAGCTAATAGCTAGTCAGCTAGATAGCTATCCAGCGAGCCAGACAGCTAATAGATAGATAACTAAATAACCATCTAGAGTCTAGATTCTAGACAGACAGACAACGGATAGCTAATAGATATATAATAGCAAATAGATAGCTAGCTCGGCATTCAGCGTTCACGCAACCCGAATAACTCAAATAGATAGAAAGCGAGCCAGCTTGCTAATAGATAACTGGCTAGCTAGCAAGATAGATAGCTATCCAGCGAGCCACAACAGTTAAATTCCCTCTTCAGATCAATTGATCGATTTTTCATAAATTCCGTAAATTTAATTCATCTTGCAAAGTTTTGCATCGCGTGAGTGACGTTATTATTACAGATGGCGTCCTTTGTGTCCCGCAGAGACGGTGTACTTGTTCGGAGGCTGGGATGGTACGCAGGACCTTGCCGATTTCTGGGCTTACAGCGTTCAGGAGAACCATTGGGTCTGCATCTCTCGGGACACGGAAAAAGAGGTCATTTACTTAGAAATTACCGCCAAATGGACAAAATTTGACAACATTTTCTACTGCCACGTTTTGTTCAGAACGGCCCGAGTGCCCGTTCCTGCCATAAGATGTGCATCGACTCGCAACGGCGGCAGATCTACACTCTGGGTCGCTACCTGGACTCCAGCGTGAGGAACAGCAAGTCACTAAAGAGTGACTTCTACCGCTACGACATCGACGTCAACACGTGGGCGCTTCTCAGCGAAGACACGGCGGCCGACGGAGGGCCCAAACTTGTGTTCGATCACCAGGTAAGCGAATAATAATAATACAGGTAACATCCGACTCACGACCGGCTCGACTTACGACCACATGTATGTTTTTCTTTATATTTTTTTTTTCTTCATATTATTATTAATTTTCAAACAAAAATTAAATTAGACCCTGAATGACTTACTAGCTTAAAGCTAATGCTAACACACGATGCTAGATCTGCTAACGAAACATCAACGTTGAAGCAACGAGCCTTTGAATGTTAGCAACACCTGCAGATGGACAGTGTAGCAGTGGTGGACAGTTAGGGCCTGCGATGCCTTCTCTGCTGGCCTAAAAATATCTGAATCGCGGACTGAATGCTCCGTCTGCGTGTTTGATTTCAACATTTAGCTTGTGGCTGCCGCTACTCACCCGCAGAAAAAAAATATCCTGTGACTCTAAAGTGTCCTTGAGAGTTTTGAAAGGCGCATATAAATGAAATGTATTATTATTATTATTACAACCTCCAGATTAAAAATTATTTAAAAATTTGAATTCTACACCTGGCACGGCAACGCGCTAGCAGGCCGGCAACGCGTACGACATTTTTGGCCAGCCAGCATCTAACACTCGCACAGCAATCGACCTTGTGACTGCACCAAAGGAGGGAGTTTGTGAGTCATTTAGCCTCCGAGTCTATTCAGCATTTTGAATGAATTTCGACTTACGACCGTTTGGTCGGAACGGAACTCGGTCATAATTCGGATGTTACCTGTACGTTTATAAGTGGCTTTCAAAACTTTCAAGGACACTAACAGTCAAGCCTGATTTTTTTTTGGGGGGTCAGATGTGCATGGATTCTGAAAAGCACATGATCTACACATTCGGCGGTCGTATCCTGACGTGCAACGGCAGCGTGGAGGACAACCGCACGTCCGAACCGCAGTTCAGCGGACTGTACGCTTACCACTGCCAAGCGGCCACGTGGAGCCTCCTGCGGGAAGATTCGTGCAACGCCGGCCCCGAGGACATCCAGTCGCGAATCGGACACTGCATGCTCTTCCACACCGTGAGTCCGCCGCTAAAAAAAATGAGCGTTCTGCCCGTTGAGCTTTTCTCTTCATCACAATTTCCTCTTTCGCTCTCAGAGAAACCGATGTCTGTACGTGTTTGGCGGTCAAAGATCAAAAACCTACCTGAACGATTTCTTTAGCTACGATGTGGATGGAGACCACGTGGAGATCATATCTGACGGCACCAAGAAGGACTCGGGGATGGGTAAGAATTGATTTAGGTGATCAGGGAGTGGAAGATATTTGTTTCTTCTTCTCAGCAACAATTAAAGTTTCGAAAATAGTCGCAATGGAGGTCGGAAATGTTTGTCACTCGACAAAACAGACTATGTTTATTTATTACAGTCTCAGGATTGACAGGAAGTTTTTCTGTGGGTGAGCAGCGGCAGCCACACGCACCTGCGTTCACTCAACTCGGAAGTAAGATAGAAAGCTAGCTAATATATAGCTAATAGCTATCCAGCTCGCTAGACAGCTAATATATAGCAATATTTATGGAAATGGATTAAGAAAAAGGGTGTCTTAATACTAATACATTTCATTGATTGTCTTTTTTTCAGCGTTATTAATATTAATTCTGCTAATGTGGCATTTCACTCTCTTATTTTGAAGGGAAACAAAGTAATATTTTGTTGACTGATGATTGTCTCTTTGCTGCCGCACTAGTACCGATGACGGGCTTTACCCAGAGAGCCACCATCGACCCAGAACTCAACGAGATCCACGTCCTATCAGGCCTCAGCAAAGACAAAGACAAACGCGAGGAGAACGTCCGTAACTCCTTCTGGATTTATGACATCGCTCGTAACAACTGGTAAGGGACAGCAGAAGCCCCTCAGGTGTGCGCGGAAACGATGCTATGCTAACGTCAATGCTATCCCAGGTCGTGTGTGTATAAAAATGACCAGGCAGTGAAGGAAAACCCCAGCAAGGTCTTGCAGGAGGAGGAGCCGTGTCCTCGCTTCGCTCACCAACTTGTCTATGACGAGATGCACAAGGTAGGCATGATTTGTTTTTATTCACTCATTTACCGCCATTCCCAAATTTATTTGAGAATTGAAAACCGGAATTTGTTCCTGGTTTTTGGTTTTCATGCGTGGGTGCCTATGAAGCGCTGGTCAGACCTCAGGCAATGTTTTCCCTATCCTTGAGGCAGTATTTGCCTTTTGTTAGTTGTGACTACAACGATTATTATTTTTATTATTATTATTATTATTATTATTGATGTAATTTGGTGACATTCAGTATATTAGCTAACTAGCGATCTAGCTATTAGCTATCGAGCTATCAACAGTGTAGGTGGCTGGTTATATAGCTAGCTATCTGTTGCTATCTACTAGCTGGCTAGCTAGCTATATATCTATTAACTTCCGGGTTGAGTGAACGCTAGCACGTGTGGCTGCCGCTGCTCACCCACAGAAAAACTTATCCTGTGACTGTAAAGTGACCTTGAGTGTTTTGAAAGGCGCTTGGAAATGAAATGTATTATTATTATTATTATTATTTTTGTTCTAAGTGGAGACTCGGTTATTGATATGCAAAAACAAAATGTCTTTTTTCCTTGCCTTTGTTCCCAGGTGCATTACCTGTTTGGCGGCAATCCAGGCAAATCCTGCTCCCCCAAAATGCGTCTGGATGACTTCTGGTCTCTGAAACTCTGTCGGCCGTCCAAAGAGTACCTCCTGCGCCACTGTAGATACCTCATCAGGAAATACAGGTAGGTAGCTCCCCCTCGGGAGACCACCGCCGCCATCTTGTGACGATTTCCCCAAACCACGACGCCATCGATGTCCTTATTGTGCGTTCAGATTTGAAGAAAAAGCGCAATCAGAACCACTTAGCGCCCTCAAATACCTGCAGGATGACCTGTCGCTTACGGTGGACCACACAGACCCCGAGGAGACCAAAGAGGTACTTGATTTATCTTCTTCGCATATATATATATATACCTTTATTGACACTTGTGTACGATGACAATTTCTTGGCTATTCATGTTACGCTGTAGTTCCAGCTCCTGCCTACAGCTTTGTTCAAGGCCAGTAATGACTTCATCCCTCTGGGTAAGACGCCATTTTTTTTGGGCAGCATTTGCCTTTTTGGCCATGTTAGCACTTTGGTCCGGCTTCAGCTCTTGTTAAAGCGCTATATCAATCAATACGTGTATGTATTGTATTTTGCACAGCCGCCCCATTTCAAGCTCAGATAACTCCGGACCCATATAACTTAGCAGTTAACTGTTTTTTTTTTTTTCTGATAAAAGAAGAGAGTCTCTAATTTCTTACACTGAATTGAATATTTACGTCGTCCTGAAACTCAATCTTGTGTGGGTCCTGCAATCTGTGTAAAAAAATGACAAAAACCCTGGCACTGGAGTGGACACATTTTTGCACATCATCAATGAGTTACTACTCTATTTGCTATTTGCTATCTATTAGCTATCTAGTTATTAGTTATCTTTTAGCTAGCTAGCTAACTTTCTATCTATTCGAATTATTCCGGCTTGAGTGAACGCTGGCTCGTGTTGCTATCGAGTGACCTTGAGAGTTCTGAAAGGCGCTTATAAATCAAATGTATTATTATTGTTATTATTATTATTATTATTATTAAGTGTTGGCTAAATGTGACATCCGCTTCAGGTTTCTCGGACGTGGACCAGACATACGCCCAGCGCACGCAGCTCTTCGACACGCTGGTGAACTTCTTCCCCGATAGCATGACGCCGCCCAAGGGTAACCTGGTGGACCTAATCACCCTTTAGCCACGCCCCCTTTCACCTACCCTGCGACCCACCATCACCTCGCCCGCCCGTTGGACAAAAATTACAAAGACGAAAGGGGGGGGGCGTGACTTACACCAGGTACTTTCCTTTTCTAATACGCTTCCTGTTTATTTGATGTCGCCATCTGCTGCCGCCACCCTGAGACGGAGGCGATGTCTTGCCAACACTGTGTTACACTCAAATGGAATCGTGGATGGATGGATGCGTGCGTGCATGTGTAACACAAAACTGCCAACTATTTTTATTTTTCCACTCTTGCCTCACTCATTTGCATCCTCGCTCTTCGCTAAGCAAGCCCAATTGACTACATTTGGAGTTCCAATATTTTTTATAATTAGTACTAGTATCCTATGATTTAGTCATATGCATTTCTGCTCATAATTTACTCGACCGCCAAACATGACACAATCTAACATGGCCCAAGGATTATTATTTTATGTGTACAGTTAGTTATTTAATACGCGGCGGACGATATAAACTGGTCGCCAGTCAGTAGCAGGGGCACATCTAAACATTCACTCCCAATCACATTGGCACTGAGTGGGAGCGATTCCACGGTCTGCGCACACATGCCGCTATGCAGCAATCCCAGTTCTCCATTAGAAAAAAATAAACACTTGATATTAGAACTGCTGCATTATTGTGCTCATGCGCGAGTGCGTTAGCTGTTAGCGTTGGTGGTATCTTAGTACAGAAAAGCATTGACTGGCTGGCTGAATAATTGATGATATTGATTATTTTGGGGTGAGGGCAAATATTTGGCTGTCATTTGCGCCGTAATTCTTAGCGTAGTGGACATTTATCAGGAAACACTTAAGATTTGTGCTTGTTGTTTTTGTCTAGCAGAAGATCCCATTAACAAAGTTGACTAGTGCAAAATAATAATAATAATAATAATGCACAATGTGGTTTGGAATTGATTTTGTGTGTACTCATTCACATCATAAGAGAAAATTATAAACTGCAAAAAAATGAACATTTGGGCCACAGTGAAAAAATAATGCCAGAAATAGTTAAAAAAAAAAAGTATTGCTATAAGAAATAAATTATATGGTAAGTGATTTTTTTTTTTGCTTTATTGTTGTAATATACAGACTAGTATTTGAGAAATGTAGGATCATTTTTTGTGTTGTTGTTATTATTATTATTATTATTATAGTAGTAATAATAATAATAATAATAAATATTATTATAATGATGATAATAATAATAATAGTTATTATATATAATATAATATAAAATAATAATAATTATTATTATTAATATTATTATTACGATGCCTTATCTTCTCATCAAAACTACAAAAAGAAACAATATGGGCAATGCTGAATTTCTTCTCTTGGGGGTTTATACAGCATCTTTTTTTCAGTATTTAAATATTAGACGTCATATTATGAAATGAAACCTGTCAAATATTCACTCAAGATTTTACAACTACTGTATATTATTTAAAATACCCAAAATTCATCAAAAGGTGTGTTCTCTATCAGTATTATGGAACCAGTAGCGAAAAAAAAATTCTTAGACATATAATTCATATTCATATTTCAATGTTGCCTCGATAGTCCTTTCTGGAAATAGTATTGATTCGTACCGATCGGCGCTTAAGTGCGCCACTATTGACGACTCCAAATGATATCGTGTGTGCTTTTTACATGAACGCTGCTCATCATTTGAGTTGAACCGGGCAGAGTGTGTTGACGTGTGTCTACAAGAAACACATATTACAAAATGATGCACTTTTTGTTTCAAATCGATGCCAAATATTACTGTTTGATTGCCCCCTTCATTGCCCCCCACCCCCATCCTTCATTTTTCTCCCACCTTGGAAGGAAGTGTGGCATCCTGAGTGTAAGTACTGTGAGCACTTCTCTGTGGAATGTGTAGAAAACCTTGTAGTATTGCAATGTATGTAATGTAAATAACAAATAAAGATTGTATTTTCTTCAGGTTTTCTCATATTTTGACTTTTGACATCTTTCTCCTCTCTTGTTTTTTTATTATTTTGTCAAATGCACTTTGACTCCTGTATGTTAAAAGTGGTGAACAAAAAACTTTATTTGCAAAAAAGGTAGTGACAGTGATTTACAATTTCCAGTGTGTCAGACCCCTGTTGTTCACTTGTATCAGCAAACCAACCATAAATATAAAAAAAGTACAAAGTACAAATATTGTGAACAAACTTTGGTGGAACATACACAAAAAGCAAACAAAAAAGTCTATTTAGAGATGAATTAATAGATGCAATCATTTGCATATTCTCAGTTTACTATTCACAAAGCCACCTGTCTGTTTTGTGTGTGTGTCATTTGAATTATTTTTTTCATTTTTTGGGGGGATATTTTATGTACTGTATTTCTTTTTTGGATGTGTATTCTCTAACGCCACAAGAGGGCGCCAAAGCCACACTCGAATAAGAAGGATCCTGAATTGATCTATTTGATCGATGACCAACTGTTTTTTTTCAGCAATTCTCAACCCCCTACTTCAAATATAATTTGTTATAAATGTATTTTTCAAGGTAATTAGACATTTTAAAATGATAAACCATTTTATGGTACTACTTGCATGTCTAAAGTTGAAATTAAGATGGACTATTACAAACATTTTCAGTGCGCATACGTGATGCATATTTTTCATACTAATTTTAGCCATTTTTTTGTATATTTAAGTCGCATATATATATATTGTTTGTCTTAAAACGAGGCAAACTATTTGAATGCATTTTAAAATGTGCTCAGGTCAAACACAAACAAAAAAAACTTGAACCGTCCAGCATCAGCAATATGATAATGATGATAATAATAATAATCGGTATTTACAATGTTTCAGACAGAAGAGGCTTTTAGTCGGGATGTAATTTTTTTTTATGAATAGTTTCATTTATCAGTACAATGGTGCTTCAAAATAAAAGTTCAATGTGTTCAGTTGAAGGGAATGGAAATGTTAATGCATTTTACCCGACCCAAAAAAATAGAGTTTTGTCAAAACTAATCTGTCATAAGCATTCAGCTAATGCTGCTGTTCCCCCATTGGCCGCAAGGGGACAGTAAAACACCACTCACAGCACAGTTCGCTCGTATTTCAAGGCACCATTTAGCATTTGAATCACGAGCATACAAAGTGTCTGAAGTGTTGATCTGAGGGCCTATAAAAAGCTGTTTTGTGTACAAAAAAGTGTATTGAACGTGGATAAAAACTTATTTTGTAAAGGCGCCGTGTGCGACCTCATTTATGCTGAAGTTAGGCATCAAAATGATTTGGTATAATCCATACACCCCGATTGATTAGGGGGTGTGGGGGGGCGATCAAAGTATTAACTCCATATTGGTCCTGCACTCTTTTACAGGTGCGTGTCTTCCTCGTCTGGGACGTCCTCCTTGAGCAAATTGTCGATGGGGACGATCCAACCGTCGGTGTTGAATTCCCCGTTGAGGGCCAGTTTCTTTTCCTGCATCTCCGGCTGCACCTCCATCACTTCCAACGTAGGGTTGTCGTGGTAACCGTTCTCCACCGCGTGCAGCTCCTCGGTCAAGTGTTGCTGGTGGTAAGTTGCAATTAACAAAAAAAAATCTATAAACAGTTATAATAATAGTACATTTCATTTACAAACGCCTTTCAAAACTCTGAAGGTCACTTCACAGTCACAAGATAAGTTTTTCTGTGGGTGAGCAACGGCGGCTACATGCGCAGCGTTCACTCAACCTGAAAGTAACTCAAATAGAAAGATAGCTAGCTAGCCAATCGATAGCCAACAGATACATAGCTAGATGGCCCACTAGCTAGATAGTGAAAAGATAGCTAGCCAGATAGCTAAGAGAAGATACAAGCAAGGGAACCAGCTATTAATGAAGTTTCGAGTGTGTCTGCCTGCATCTGTTGCTGCACCGGCGTTCACTCAACCCAGAAGTAACTTAAATAGAAAGCTAGCTAGCTAATAGATAGCTAGGTAAATAGCTAGCCAACTATATGGCTATATAGATAATAGATAGCTAGCCAGCTAGATAGCAAATAGAAATGTCCGCCCTACCTGGTTCTCACTGTAAGGCTTGCGATGGTGTGACGCGCAAACGGCCAGGATGATGATCATAATCAGCAGAGCGCCGCACGACGCCAAGATGGCAATCAGGGTTTTGTTATCGGTCGGCTTCTTCATACAACAAAAGAAGAAATCCAAAGTTAGGGGCTAAATCCACACTAAAATATGTATTTTTGTATCAGTATCCAACCTACCTTTGTTATTTCTTCATAATACTGAGTTGCCAGGGCGGTTTTCACTGTAACAGACCCCCAAAACAGTCACAGAATCAGTTTCTGTGGGTGAGCAGCGGCAGCTAATAGCTAATAGACAGCTAATACTGTAGATATCTAGCTAGATAGCCAGCCAGATAGCAAATAGAGAGCAAGTAGATACAATTGGGAAATGGTTCACACCACAAGATGTTAAAAAACATGATTATAAATTGGTATTTGTGCAAACAAAAACTCATCCACTCCAGTGCCAGGGTTTTTGTCACTTTCACTGAAATTGCAGGACCCACAGAATATTGAGTTTTAGGACTACATAAACATTCAATGCAGCATAAGAAACCCCAGACTCTTCTTTCATTAAAAAAAAAAAGTTAATTCCTAAGTTATATGTGTCTGGAGTTATCTGAGCTTGAAATGGGGGCAAATCGGTTTGTATAAATAGCTGGATTAAGTTAAATCCGGCGTACCTTTGCCGTTGATCTCGACGCAGTCAAACACGAGTTTGCCTTTATGGTGGCGCCACGTCAGCGTGCAGTTTCCGTCCTTCAGGTTCCCCATCAGGCGCTTGCAGACCTCCACCAGTTCTTTCTCCTCCTCTTTCTAAACGGGCCATGGAGGGGCGTGCATTGTCGTGAATTGGGAGCGGGTGTTTACACACACCCGGCGTATTATTCCTATTGGTGCTTTTTAATTCCCGTATAAATTCATCAACGCCCTTACACGCACAGACATTCAAAGAACACGAGATTGAAGAACAATCCCTACCTCTTGTCCGTTGTTCAGCGAGTACTGGAGACAATGAGGACGAGGAAAAATAAATATGACCTGTTAGTTAAATGCAGTTTATATTTAGTTATCAAAAAATAAATACAGGTAACATCCGATTTACGACCGAGTTCCGTTCCGACCAAACGGTCGTAAGTCGAAATGGTTGCAAGTCGAAATACATTCAAAATGTTGAATAGAGATTCAGAGGCTAAATGACTAGCAAACTCCGCCCCTCTTGTGCCATCGCACGGTCGATTTCTGTGCGAGTGTGAGATGCTGGCTGGCTTGCCAAAATTGTCGTATGCGTTGCCGGCCTGCTAGCGCGTTGCGATGCCAGGTGTAGAATTAAAAATTTAAAAATATGGTCTGGAGGTCGTGGTCGTAAGTAAAGCCGGTCGTAAGTTGGATGTTACCTGTAAATAGATAAATAATCCCTTACCAAAAACTTCTTTGGATAAGTCGGAGTTTTCATGGTGGTGACGCTAACTTTCAAGGATGTTGCGCCGGGGGTCGCACTTGTGGTGACGAGAACGGAGGGGGCAGTAGAAGGTGGGATGGAAGATCTTCTGGTGGTCTCCTGCCTCACCGAAGCTTCGGTGTAGCCTGAAGTCACCGTCTGCGAGCGGCTCGTCGCCGTAGTCGTCGCTACAGCATTAATACATTGGATCAAAATGGGCGCTAAGTATGATTCCGGTTCATGGATTTGACCTTCACCCCCATAGAAGTCAAAATATGACCTTACCTGCATTGACATCCTGTTGCGTTGTCGTGACGACGACGGCGACGGTCTGCGTGACTGTATGATGATTCGCAGTCGTACCGACGGTGGCCATTTTGCTTGTCAGTGTCGCGGTGTTAGCATCAAGGTTCTTTTTACTCGGTTCGTGTGCTTCTGTCGTCACCGCAGGGGTGGTTTTCGATAACACCGTCGAGGCGAGGGTGGCGATCTTAATAGTCGTCGGCACGCTAGAAGCGCCGGCGCTAACATGGCTATTCGTTAGCGGCACATGCGCTAGCGTCGGGGCTGGCGTGACCTTCGCGGTGGGCGCCGTCGTCACCAGAGGTGAGGTGACCGCTGGTAACCCCGTCGGTGCCCGCGTCACTTTAGCCGTGTCGGCGGTTGTCGTGGTTAGCGTTTGGGATTTGTCAGTCACGGGTTGCGCTACGTTCTGGATGGTCGAGACGCTGGCGAGGGTTAGCGCTTTGGAGAGCGCATTCGTAACACCTTGTTCGGGGGCATCCTTCGCCACCGTGACTGCAGAAGTTGCTGTCGTGTCGTCTGAGAGAGCTTTGTGACAGGAAAGACCTAAAAAATTGAAAATGTTAAAATAAGATCATGGGCCACAAACAAACTAATCAGAACTGATACAATATCATACAATACATTTTTTAATGATTTATTATTATTATTTATATAGCGTTTTCACAAAAACTTATGCTGTAACAAAGCGCTTAATATAAGAGTTAACACGAATAAAATAATATTGAAAAAATGTTCGAATGTTAATAATACACAAATAAACAAACAAATAAATAGATAAATAAAAATAAATACATAGATAAATTAAATAGATACACAATTAAATAAATAACATAAATAGATAAATAAAGACATTGGTAAATAAACAATTAGACACATCAATCCGCAAATAAATATATTGCTAAATAAATAAAAACACAATTAAATAAATAAAATAAATAAATAGATACATACATAAATAAATGGATCAATAAATAGATAAATCAATGCACAAACAAATAAATTGATAGGTAAATAAATGCATTTAATTAAATACATTTAAATAAATAAATATAAATAAATACATACATACATAAATATGTAAATAAATAGATGAATGCATGAATAAATTACTCCATATATAAAAGCACAATTAAATACATTGAATAAATAGATAAAAACATGATTAAAAAATAAAAAAATGAATAAATAAATTAATATAGAAATAGACACATTTATACACAACTAAATAAATAAGTAGATAGATAAATAATACATAAATAAATGAATACATTGATATTTATATAGATAAATAAATAGACACATCAATACTCAAATAAATACATAATTACGTAGATAAATACGAATTAAATAAGTAGATAGATCAATAATAAATAAATAAAGAAATACATAAATACATAATACATCCATTTTCCTCCTCTGTGGCTCTATTTATAGTGACGGGGCCAGGATGTTGGACACAATCGACATGGAAGCAACACACCTCCCCAGCCCACTGCATATATATATATATATATATATATATATATATATATATATATATATATGCATGTGTGTGTGTGCGTGCGTGGGCACTACAATGGCATCTGTCTCCTCCACCTCTGTGCATTGTGACCTCCGCCCATCTATTGTATCGTATCCCGCGTACAAAGCAACTGATGGCATATGACATAACCATTCGCAATTAACCATGACGAATGACCGCTCGGTCACTGTGCTGATGATGTCATCACGATATCACCGCCATACTTCCTTATCTCCAATAATTATGTCATACAAAGTAATATTAGAAAGTTTGAATCCAGAAATTGGACACATATTTGTTTTTTAGAATATCTTTCAGTCACCATCCATAATGACAACTTACTACTTTCTAGTTGATTCAAAAGAAGCTACGTATTAAAAGGCTGCAAATCCATCATCATGGCGAGGGGGCGTTTGGGGTCATGAGTGCACTGATAAGCGCGTGTTTTGGTCAGGTGGTGGCTGGTAGACGCAGGCACAGGAACATCACTTGAAGAAAATACTTTTGCTGAAGAGAGACAGATGCTCACTGAAACATCCATGTCACACACACACACACACACACACTCCTTCCCGAAATTACCTTGCCACCCCCTCAGCCCCCCCATCTTAGCCCCTGACCCTCAGCTGTCACCGCCACATCTGTTTCTTTGCAGGCAACAACGCCCCTGATGCCGCTACTATCACCAGCAACCTTGTTTTTGTTTCATCATTCCTGATGATGGAGGTCACCGGCGGGTCATCCGATTTCCTTTGCCCAAATAGAAACGGCGTGGCCATAAAAGGTGAGTGAATTCAAGGCATGAAAACCCCCTCGTGCTAATCCGTTTACTTCTCCTTTCGCGTCAAACTCTTTTTATTTTTTGTCACAAGCTATGTTGTCGTTACGGTGATTTAAGAACTCAATAAATCGCGCTTGAGTGAAGAGCGCAAGGTGAAACAGATCAAAATGAATAGTTGTCTTTCTACCGTCTTAGCCAGCCACGGCTGGTAGCATCTTGTCAAGGCACTATGTCCCAGTGAATTGAGGAGTTTCGCGGGTATGTTTTATTTTTTTTCCTCGGGTCCCCATTTAGCGGGTCCAATGCAATTAAGAGCCTTTTTCGGAGCCAAACGGTGGACATGAAGCAGTTGTGGGCTAGTAGTTGTGTATTTCTTTCTTTCTTTATTTACTTATTTATTTGCTTATTTACTTATTTGTTTGCTTATTTATTCATTTGTTTGTTTGTTTATTTATTTTCACATTCATTTATTCATTGCATTTATTTATATATTTTCTTATGTATGTATGTATTTATTTAGTTATTCGTGTATTTATTTGTTTATTTTTGTCATTCATTCATTTATTCATTCTTGCATTTGTTTATTTGTTAAATTCATGTATTCATTCTTCCATCTATTTATGTATTTATTTATGGTTATTTGTTTATTTATTGAAGTTTGTTTATTTATTTTCTCATTCATGTATTCATTCTTGCATTTATTTATTTTGTTGTTATATTTATTTATGTATTCATTTATTTATTTTTATCAGTTTGTTTCGGTGTTCATTTATTATTTATTCTTGTTGATGTATTTATGTTTGCGAGTGTTGACACGTCTCTTTTTTTTCCTGCCCAATTTTCAAGCTAGCTCATTAGCATGGTCTGCTACCATTCCTATTTACTGTCAGCCACTTCGTCGTCTTTGTGTATTTAATGGCTAACTTGGATGTACTTTTCTTTCATTCCAGTCATCGTTTTGCGTTACATTTTATCGTCTCCTTTGTTTGTTTATTTGTTTTTAAACCCCTTTTACAAAAGGCGCACGCACAAATTAGCTTAGCGACTCGTGACAGCAGACATTACAATTTGACACGTTTATGAGTTTGTTTTTCTGCCAGCCAACTCGTCGTTTGTCCTGCGACGACACACCCATGAAAGAGCCACTGGGACATTACTTTGGTGCACAAAGAGCCCCCACGTGCGCCCGTGCAACAATTCCAAACCACCAGAGAGGCCTCGTTACACTATGAAGGCTAATTCAGGCCGGCGCGCCATTGTGAGCGGTCGCCGGGTGGAAGCCGGATAAGGGAGGGGTCTTCCCAGTGTGCGAGTGTGGGGAGGGGGGGGAGAGGCGTTGTAAATTTCTCTGCCAAATGGAAATGAGCTGCCTCACACACTTGCACACACACACACACAAACAACACACTCCCCCATCCTTGGCAACCAGTCTGGTATGTGTCTGCACAACTTTTAGGTTACGTTCACGATAACGTTAAGGTCACTGCATTCACGCATCCCACACATCGTACGCGTCTAATTGCTCTGTTTTGATGAATATTGCGCATTAAAAAGAAAAATGAAGGAATGAAAAGGAGGAGGAGGTCCCGGTCGGTACCAGTCGCTGGGTGTGATTCATGGCTGACATCCTGGGAGATGATTGCGACATGTACGGGGAAATTATAGGGTGTCGGTACATGTCATATGTCCGAAAACTGTCCAGCTGATCATTATGTTGTCTTAAATGTTCGTATATCCCCATTAACCCTTTCTTTCATTTATTCTATAACCTAATAGGAGACATATTTGGCTACCGGAATTAAAACAGCATGTCTATTTTGGTTTACGCATTTCGAAAATGGTGATTTTCCAAATTTAAAAAACAATTCTAAAATGGCCATTTTCATTATTATTGTTTTTATTCTAATATAGCGACAATCAATAAAAGAACACTTACTCCTGTTCAACTGTTCCAAAATATTCAAAGTCAGTCCCATTCAATTTTCATATGCATTTTTCAAACGTGCTTAAGAGCACTGAAATTAAAATAAATAACATGAGAAACACAGAATGGCTTATTGAAATCGATTGAAATGAATTGTTGTTATATTACAAGAACGTGCGTCAACGTTAGCCCACCCTCCCGACATTTTTAGCCCCCCTTTGCAAAAATATATGGCCACCGCTGGCTGGGTTCATATAACTAGTTCCGGAGTTGGACTTCAATTCAACAAATGGCTCTTGATTTTTTGTCTTGTTTTTTTTTTTTTCATCCAGGCCAGATGGAAAAGGTTCCTGGGAGCGAGAAAAGGCCATCTCCTGCCACCACACCCTCCTTGGGAACCAGGATGTTGATAGAAAGTCACCCCCCTCCCCTCCAATTCCATTGTTCTCACTTGTCACACCGGCCAGCAAAAGACAGCAATATGCCAAAGATGGCCGCATCTCCCCTGCCGCCCGACTATCCCGTAACCCGACCCGCCTTGTTATCTTGTCGGAAATGGACACAGGTCATGACCCCGAGCCAAACGCGGCGCGCAGACGTCCCGCACGGAGCGAGGAAGTCCTGGCGCGGACTGATAACCCGCGATGCCGTCCGTCTCTTCCCGTCGGCCGACGTCCAGCTGTTTGCTTCGAGCGTCTTTCTTGGAAGGGGGAGGGGGTGTGAGGTCAGTGAACATTTTTGATATCAAATATGAGGTGAACGCTAACAAACAAATGCTTTGCGTGATGACGGAAGTGGCAATTGGGCTTCCGCCAGCTTGATTTTGAAAAAGAATTGATCAAAACATGGAGCATTTTTGGGTTATTTATGGGGGCGTGCTCATGAATATATTGGGCTGTAGCGCTGTTACTTGCGTGTGCTAAGCGCTGCCATCTATAGGCACAATTAGGAACAGCAAATTAGGATAGGAGTCGTTGACTGAATGAGTCCTCGATTTTATAAAAAAAATTTTTTTATTACTAAAATGGTGATTTTCTAAATGTATTTAAAAAATAATTATAAAATGGCGATTTTCTATTTTGTTATTCTAAAAAGGTGATTTTCAATTTTTTTAATGGCAAAAAAATGTATTTAAAAAAACTCTAAAATTGAAAATGGCGGTGTTCTAAATTTTTGTAAAAAATTCTAAATTGCCAATTTTCTAAATTTATTTAAAACAATCTAAAAATGGCGATTTTCTTTTTTTTTTGAAAATGGCGATTTTCTAAATAAAAAAAATCTAAAATGGTGATTTTGTAAATTAAAAAAAAATTTAAAAATGGTGATTTTCTAAATAAAAAAAAAATAAAATGGTGAGTTTCTTTTTTTCATTCTAAAATAGTGATTTTCTAAATAAAAAAAACTAAAATGGTGATTTTGTAAGTAAAAAAAATAAAAAAAATATGATTTTCTATTTTCTTTTAAAAATACTAAAATAGCTATTTTCTAAATTAAATAAAAACATCTAAAATGCCCATTTTCTAAATTATATATATATATATAGTTAGTAGTCATAGTCAAAACCGCAAATTTATCCCCATCTTGGCGGAATAACACAAGCACATTATGGAACATTCAAAATTGTCCCCAGATGGGATCCTGAGCACCGATGGTTCATCAATGCGTTCCCGGCGATTGATTGCCGACCAGTTCAGGGTGCCCCCCCACGACCATTTTCCCCAAAACACCTCGGATCGACTCCAGTATACCCGCAGTCGTAATACCCCAATAAGCAACATGTTATTTATTTATTTTTAATAGATTTTAAAATTAAGGATATATAAAAAAATATTGATCATCCTTTGGACACGCCTTCACATGCTCGCGAAACGTTCCAAATAAACACAGCCATGCGTGTTCACACGCCCGTTCTCTATTTTGAGGAGTTGGCATTGTGTCGATGGGCTTTCGATATACTTTTTCTATCAGGGAAAGTGGCCTTTTGGGTAACGGTGGGGGGGTTATGTCACACATCGCTTTTTTTCCCAGGGCGTAAAAAAATAAAAGCTCTTATTTAAATTCACGTAGTGCAATGGCTAAGCAGGCAGGTGCATAATTAGCCAACGCAGAAAGAAAAAAAAATCTCTTTACTAGCAGCCAAGGAGCGAGGTCATGGCTCTACTTCGCTATTCAAGCTCCTTCTACACTCTGAAGCTCTCTCTCTCTCTCTCTCTCTCTCTCTCTCTCTCTCTCTCTGTGCGTAAATAGTGTGAGAAGCTCTTCACTTGGGAGGCCTTTAAGGAGGTGGAGGTCGAGGGGGGGGGGCAGATGTTCCGGCTCCTAGTCCTACTTTGCTTTCAGATATGATTGCAATGACCTTTGTACTGATTGTAAAATTCCGCCATCAAGCCAGAAAATAGACAACCAATCGACCAATGAAGCTGATCAATGGATAAAAGTACCGCAATAATCCATCTTAAAAAAATATATATTTATATATCTGATTTCAAAATGGCGCCATCGATTTACAGGATTTTGTTTTTATATCCTATAAAATTGCCTTCATTATTGGATTGGATTGGATTGGATATGCCTTTATTAGTCTCACAGTGGAGAAATTTACATTTCACAGCAGCAAAGTGATGAAAGGAATGAAAGTAGAAAAACAAAATACATGAGCTACTTATATACTTATATATATATTATTATATGCTACTTTTATCCTTATCTCGCATTTCATGTCAAGTGTAACATTCTGCCCCCCGCCCACTTTTTTTCCTTCTCCTCCTTATTTATTTATTCACTTGTTTTTTTTTATTTATTTATCTATTCATTTGTATATCTAACTATTTAGCTTTACATTCATTTTTACTTGTTTTAAAATAATTAAATGTAACCTTTAATTACTATCATGTAACTTCATGGCATATATTTAATTTAATTGATGTATTTATTTTTTTAATTCACTAAAAAAATAAAAATAAGAGATTAGTAATAAAATTAAAATAAAATGCCCCAAAATAATTTATTTATTTATTAACCGTGAGTTTAAATGTAATTCAATGAAATCGACCTATCTATATCAATCAATATGTATTTTATTGTATTGTATTGTATTGTATTTAAAAGATCAGCTTTATCCATTTCATTTAACATTGAATATTTTTTTTAATAGCTTTACATTTATTTTCTACTTGTTTTAAAATAATTACATGTATCATTTAATTAATATAAAGTAATTTCATGTCATATAATTAATATAATTGACCTATTTATTTTTTTTTTAATTCACTAAAAATCTAAGAAATAAATCAGATTTTTAATAAATTGATAAAATAGCCCCCCCCAAAAAAATAAAATAAAATAAAAGAAGTCCCGTAATGCTCTTTGTATAATATTTTTTTAAATAAAATTAGATCATTCAAATTAATTCTGGATTCTTGGACGACACCAAATAGCATCACCCCCCCCCCCTCCATTAATACCAAAACTTCAACAAGTACTCACTCAGCGAAAGCAGCAGACATGCGATCCTCATGTTGGCCCCCATCCTACTTGCTTGTTGCTCTTCTGCCAGATGTGGCGATCATTCATGCAGCCGATGACTTCCCAAGTGGCCGCCAATCACGCCTCTCTCCTCCAATTTGAAGGAAAAGGATCGCGCCGCGTCTGCCTTTTTGTGTTTGCGTCCTCACAAGGCAAAGCCAAGAATGCTTTTGTGCATACTCGGCCGGGCCCTTCTTTTGGCTGCGCCGGTCGTTCCCTCCCCTTTGGCTCCTGGCGGGTTATTGTGCACGACGAGGCCCTCGCCTCCAGCAATAAAGCGCTTCTCATTGCCATCCCAGAATCACGCCTGCCTCCCTTATCAAGCGCCAGGGCCAATCCGGGCGCTGCGTTTTGAATAACAAAGGAAACGGTCAGACAATGAGGCCCTCCCGCTTTCCCAAAATGGGGCCTGACATCAAGGACGAGGGGGGGGGGGGTGAGGGGTCGAGGGGCAGGGGGTGAGGGTGAAGTCCCATCAGCGGCGAGCCTTTGATCCAGGGAAAAGTCAGCATTGTGTCAACTTTTGACATTTGGGGACTGTCAAATGACACTCCCAAACTGGAGAGGGAGCCGGAGAGCAACTGCTTATGAAACTACGACAATCATTAAAATTGTACAAGGAAAATAAAATAAAATAAAAAAAAATACATCATAAATACATACATGAATACATGTATAAATATATACATAAACAAGCAAATACATAAAAACCCATACAATACATAAACAAACTAATGAATGAATAAGTAAAAGACAAACAAACAAATGAATACATAAATAGATAAAACCACATAAAATACATTAACAAACTAACAAATAAATAACTAATTAAAATATATAAAAATAAAAAGTAAACACATACGTATAAATGAATTAAATAAATAAATAAATACAGTACATAAATAAAACACAAAAAATAAATACATGTATAAATACATACATACAGTACATACATATAAATAAATAAAACGCAAAACAATCAATAAATACATAAGCAGATATATAAATACATAAAACCACATAAAATACACAAACTAACATACATAAAGAAAACACATACAAATAAATAAATACATACATACAGAAATATACACAAATACATAAATAAGCAAATAAATACATACAAAATAAATAAACAAATCAATAAAAAATAAAACGAATAAAAATAAATTTGCCAGACGTGAAAATAAATACAAAACACACAAATAAATCACCCAGCATAGTGAGTTTAAAGTTGATATCCATCAAATGTGATGCTTAAAATTAGCCTAGCTTTCAATCAGTATGCTAACACCCAATGAATGCCACATAAAAGGGCAAAACATCAACGTCCGAGTTATGATTCATCTCGTTTGAATCTCAATCTTTGAACCCCCCCCCCCTTGCCCTCCCCCACCCCCTCCTACCCTCTTTTCCATTATTAAATAACCGACGCGGTTGCAGGAAACGAACAGCCAGGAAAACTTCCACACCCTTGATCTTATCCCAGCCACTTTGCTCCCCAGACATCAACATGCACATGAAACGGGCCCAAGATTCGCCTTATAATGCCATCGCAGTCGACATCTGGAGTTCATTCCAAGGTAAAAAAATAGCCTTTAAAATACCATCATTTCAAATGAAAAAAATGGATTCGCTTCCTCATTGAAAAACGTACATCTACAACGGGAGGCCCGGATAAAAACAAGGCCATTCCCAAACGTTTTAAATCATGGCTTCATAATGATGAATCGCTAACACCGACGCCGTAAATTCCCCCTTTAAGCGAAACAAGAAGACAGCTCCAAATGAGTCCGATAAGTCCGCCACCACTCTGCGATTGGTACCGTTTCACAACAACTGATAGAAAAAAGCGCTGAAGAGCGCCAGGCATTGGTTTTGGGGGGTCGAAGAAGATATGGAGGAGTCAAGATGAGAAGGTGCTAAGGAGGATTTTGGCGGATGTGTTTGCACCACATTCTTAACATGCCTGTGTCATTGAAACGGGGCTAATGACGACTGGGTGTGGATGTGGGTACGAGTTGCGGGGGGTTAGAAAAAGAATTGGACGGGATGGAGCGGCTGAGCTCACGAGTGAGGAATTCCAAAGCCGGACATGAGAGGGCCGGGCGGGAAGGCGGACCCCCATGCCACCATAATGTGTGTTTGTGTGTGTATACACGCCGCAACGGCGCAAATCCATGGTGATTAAGTAACACTCACCATTGACATCCCAATGGGAAACAATGAACTCCCACCCATCAGTGTCCCCGAATCAACTCCATAGAACATTGCTAGGAGTAGGAAACAGCATGAAATGAATATTGTTGACATTTTAGCTTGTTTTTTTTTTTCTTCAAAAAAAAATGGCCCCCTCTTTCCGGATATAATGTGACATATCCTTCCCGCTTGTGTCATCCCGTCACTCAAACCCTGACGTGCACTTCCACTCTTTCTTGGATGACTTCCCCCATCGACATGCTTTGAAATAGCCCCAATCGTTGCTTTACTGTAATCTGCAAAATATGCATTGGCTGCTGTAGCAATTAAGCGAAATGTTCCCACAGTCAATCAATCAATCAATCAATCTGTCCAGATTGAAGTGATCTTGAGACTTTGTGTCCATAAGTTGCCTCTTCAAGGAACAATCTGCTCAGCTCAAGCACACTCACAACTCTTGAGTTTCAAAAATGGACAGCTGTGCGCTTTGGTAAATGGCTGCCGATGTCGCCGTTTGCCCACTTTTATATTGATGATAAAGAGGATGTAAAAAATGGGCATGGTTGGAGTTTTACTTAGACAGTTACTTTGTTTTTTTTTTTTACATTGATTTATTCTTTATTTTTCTATTTATTTATTTGTGTTATTCATTTATTTGTTTAGCAATTTAGGTATTTATTTTTTGGGGTTTTTTGTATTTATTTACTTTTCATTTTTTCTTTCATTCATTCATTAATTTATTTCTGTTGTTTTTCATTTATTTATTCATTTTTTTTCATTGATATATTTTTGCAGCTATTCATTTATGTAAGTGTTTATTTATTTATTTATTTGTGTTGTTTATTTAGTAATTTAGTTATTTATTTTTATTTATTTGTCTTGATTTCATTACATAATTTAGTAATTTATTTATTTGTGTTGTTATGTCTTCATTCGTTTATTTATTTGTGTTGTTATTATTCATTATTATTTATCTGTCTTCTTCATTTATTTATTTATTTAGTAATGTTGTTATTTATTTTTAGCATTTTTTATGTATTTATTTTTATTTGTCTTTTGTTTGCATTAAATAATTATTGTAGTTATTTGTTTTGTAATGTGTTTATTCATTTAATTATCTATTTGTGTTGTTATTCATTCACTTATTTATTCATTGATATATTTGCGCAGCTATTTATTTTTTTATTTAATTTTTTATTTGTTTTTGTTTTGTTTTTTTTGGGGGGGGGTGGGGGGGGGGGGGTCCCTGGACCTTAAAATTACATATTAATATAACTCTTTCCATAACAGCACGTTGGCAAAGCTGCGTGATACTTTGTCTCCCTTTCAATGCAAATTCTAAGCATTGAATCATCCAAACAGTTCTGAAACACTCAGCGCTGCGTTTTGGGTTAATGACAGGATCCAGAACAGTCCACACCTTGTTATCAGAGTCCTGGTACCGAGTGGAGCGGCATTTGGAGCATTAAGGAGTGTTCGCGTGGGTTTCAGGAAGGTAGGGGGAGGGGGTGTAGCGTGGGTTGTATCAGGGACTTTGAGGATGATACACACGCCCTTTTTTGACTACTTTGACAGTGGGGCGCTTTGCTGTCAGCCCTCCTTATTTAGGGTCACGTCGCCGCACTTCAGAGCAGATGGGGTCAAAGGCCAACGTGAGGAAAGAGGTGGCGTGCGGGTCTCGGGAGAGCATTCCCCAGATAGAAGCCAACAAACAGAGGCGCTGATAGCATCTGTGGAGGAGCTGAATTATCATCCTCAACTGTTGCCGAGATCCACAACAGATGTCGTCTGTTGTCCCGATGAATGCGTTATTGGCTGGGTGTCTTCGGGTGGAAGGCGGGGGACACCCTGAACTGGTTGCCAGTCAATCGCAAGGGGCATACATAGACGAAAAAAAACTTTTCCTACAATGTTTTATTCATCTTCCATGCATGTTTTTTTTTCAATGTGATAGCATCCCAGAGTACCCGAAGAAAAGCCACGTCGGCACCTGGAGAACACGTTAACGACACAGAGGAAGGCAGAAGCCGCCACCGCGATACTGTGAGGAGGATGTGCTGCCCAGTCGACTACTCATGAAAGTAACTAAGTACAAATATTATTTTTGGGGGGGGTTCTGGGCGAGCGGCACACTTCGTGGGTGTTAAAAACTACCCCACTTGGCTCTAATGTAATGTCGAAAAGTAATCAATTCTTCAATCGGCGTGGTTGCCGCTGCTCACCCGCACAAAAAAAAAATCCAGTGACTGTAAAGTGTCCTTGAGAGTTTATTTATTATTATTATTATTATTATTATTATTATTATTATTATTATTACATTTCAGCACAGGGGGCTCCCTCTAGTGGTAAAACAAAGAATTACTCAATTGAATGTTAAAATGGGGGTATGTTCAGTTACCACTGCATTAAAATACATTAAAAAAAAACGTTATTTTAAGTTTAATTAATAATGTAATGATTTAAACATGTGCGTTTTATTTTTATTTTCGTTTTATTTCATTCATGTATTTATTTGTTTATTTATTTATTTATATTTTTTTATTCTCCTATTTTTTATTGTATTTTTTATTTTTTATGTTGTAGTTGTATTTTATTTTATTATTTTTTAATTGAAATGATGTGTCACAGGACTTCATTTGAAAGAGTGCCAAGTACGGCATCTTACTCAGACATAAAATAAAGCCAATCTCCATTTATCTTGACGGCCATTTTGTAAATGGCCAAAGAAATGATTATTTTCTCAGAGCAATATGTCGTTATAAGGGCTACATTTGTTTGTGTTCAAGGGAATATCCTGAGTAGACGGGGTAAAAACTTGACCTCGTCCGCGTAGTTTGCCGTTATTTATAGTGTGACTCAAATACAACAAGGGTGGGCGGGGCTTAAAATCCGACATATGAACACAATGCGTTCAAAGTATAAAAGCAACCAACAGGAAAGGAAACTCTTCAAACATGAGACGGACACGCGGTGAGACGGTGTGTCCATCAGCGGCCGGAGGGGGGACGTCGGGGCCACTCGCTGACCCTTTTGGGCTTGGGTGGGTGGGTGGGGCTTCAGGAAACTGCAAATAGATTTCCCCAGAAAAGAAAAAGAAAAGGCCAAGGGCGGTGGGTGGGTCGGTGGGTTCCTGTGCTTGTTTCTATCGAAGGAAGTGTGCTGAGGGAGGACCACCGAGACTCATGCTGACAAATATGGAAGCCATTTTCTGGCGTTGACAAATAAATTAACAGAGGAAGAAAATGGATGCCGTATTAATACATTAAATATATATATATATATTGTTATATTATATCTATGACATGTATCATTATTCTATATTTAACCCTACAGTGGACATCTTATGTTATCAAGTTCCAGGGTCCATGAAAGGGTTAATGATGTTGCCGACTTTGTCTGTAATCTTCCCGCAGCGCGTCACGGATCCAGCAAATCCGCTTCCAGGATGCCCCACACGCCGTTCGCCCAATTGTGAGTGACGCCATACGAAGACGAACACTGCTAATGACAACCTTCATTTTGATTGTTTATGAACATATTTAGATTATCCTCATAAAAAAATATTACTTTTATGACGTATACTTGACAATTAATATTTTACCTTACATGGCAACATACAATGAATACCTGTATTCCACGAATCGGACTGTAATCCCCAGTATGTCTACAAGGTAGCGGTATTTCCCCACTACATAATACAGCATCAAAATGGATCCTCCACTTGCATTCATCTGATGTTTACAACAAGCAAAGCGGAAATTATTTCTACTCATACTCTGTACTCATTTTTATATTTAACCTTTTGAGGGACGGCGGATACTACAGAGGACAGCTAAACATGTCACGTGACTGTAATTCCCAATATGTCCACAAGGTAGGGGTATTTCCCCACTACATAATACAGCATCAAAATGGGTCCTCAAATGGACTTGTTTGCAGCGAGCTGGGCGGAAATAATTGATATGAATGCGATGACGTCATTTCCGTTCCATTTGAGATGTGGTTTTATTCGGGCTGGCAAGCAAAATGGCGTGATATATCTTGTCCGTGGTTTAATTCTGGCTATCAGGACTAATTAAAATGTGATTCAAATATGGGAACAAAAAGAAAGCACGATACAGACAAAAGGTTAAAATAATAACTTCAATTTTATTGGCCTTTTTTTTTGGTGTACGATAAATAAAAAATACTGTCAAGTTTACACGTCACATGTTTGTATTGTGGGGGGGATCTTCAATTGTGTTCCTCGTGGTGACGTTATCCTGATTCTAATCGTTTGGTCTGTAGCCACAATTGACACGAATCGGTTTTAAGTCTTCAAAATGATCTCAACGTTTTAATTTGGCGAGATGGGGAAAACCGACACTTTAGGAACGGGATTGAATACGCCTTTTGGATTGGAATTAAAGGACAGAAATTGGGTGAAAAAAAAAAGTAGTAAATTCCCAGTTAAGTAGCTAAAAATTAGCATTGGGTAGTCCACTACGTCACGCCCCACTTTCTTAGAGGCAAAACAAAAAAAAAAAAGCTAAACACGCTATTAACATGCACCGCATGAGCTGCATCACAGATTACATCACATGAAAAGAAGCCTTTCAAAATAAAACAAACAAAAATATATTGTACAGGAAGTTGAGTTAAAATGTGAGACATTTGGTAGCACGCAACGACACAGATGGAACGTTTGTTCATGTGATGGAAATGAAGCTATTTTCTATTTCAACAGGTGGTGATTTTGTGGGTGCGACAACAGCCGTTCGTTCGTTGGTTGATCGTCGTTCGATGACCTTTCCTCACCCGCCGATCCGGGAGGCTCATCTGGGTGAGTGTTGGCTCGCTTTTTCACGCCAGGGTTTGGGTGACAATTTGTCATGAAAACTGGATCTGCTGTACGGTGGGAATCTGTCGGACAGAGTAGAAATTATGACTTTGTGGCAGGCTGGCGGAAGATCCAGAGCCACTTTCGAATGACTGCAAATTTTGAGCTAACTGCCCATCTTTGACAATAATAATAATACATTTCATTTCTAAGCGCCTTTCAAAACTCTCAAGGTCACTTTACAGTCACAGGATAAGTTTTTTTTCTGTAGGTGAGCAGCGGCAGCCACATTGCGCTTGCGTTCACTCAACCCGGAATAACTCAAATAGATAGAAAGTTAGCTAGCTAGCCAATACATAGCTAACAGATAACTATTAGATAGCTAGCTAGATAGCTAGCTAATTATTATTTATTTGCTATCTGTTAGCTATCTCGCTGGCTATCTAGCTATCCATCTATCCACCTGCTATATAGCTATAAGGCTAGCTATGTATCTACTCGCTATCTAGCTGACAAGCTGGCTATCTACCGGTATTAGCTAGCTAGCTATTAGCCATCTAGCAAGCTTTCCATCTATTTGAGTTACTTCTGGGTCGAGTGAACGCTGGCGCGTGTGGCTGCGCTGCTCACCCACTGCAAAACTTATCCTGTGACTGTAAAGTGACCTTGAGAGTTTTGAAAGGCGCTTAGAAATTAAACGTATTATTATAAAGGCGCTTAGAAATTAAACGTATTATTATTATAATTATAGATAGCCAGCTATAGCTATTAGATAGACGGCTAGCTTTAACTCTTTTGATGCCGTATTTTGTACAGCCGGCCCCATTTCAATCTCAGATAACTCCAAACCCATATAATTTAGGAATTAACTATTTTTTCCTGATGAAAAAAGACAGGCTGTGTTTTTTTACGCTGAATTGAATGTTTATGTAGTCCTAAAAGTCAGTACTCTGTGGGTCCTCCAATTGGAGTGACAATGACAAAAACCCTGGCACCAGAGTGGACATTTGTGCAAATCGTCTGCCGGTGAACGAGTTAAAAACGAGCGCTAAAAATTGATTTAGCTGATTTAAATAACGACCCCATCAAAGAACATTTGCTGCAACTATTCTGTAACAATGTTTTATGACAGGGGGACGCAAATACAAATAAAATAAAATACAACTACCTGTTGATATGAGGTGGTGTACACCATGACGTTTTGCTGCTGACCGTCAGCCGTTATAATTCCTGCCGGGAGAGGGTTTGCTGCAAGCAATAGAAGATCATGTCATTGTTGAGCGCGGGTACAAAAACTCTAATCCAAATTGCGTCAAAGTCAACTTACTAAAGCTGTCATCTGTTAGCTCCTCTCCGAGGCTTTCACCCACGGACGCGCCGGGAATGCCTTTCTCCCCTTTCATTGCCTGGTTAAGTGAAAATACAGACCATTTCATTATTATTATTTATTCTTCTAATTAAATCAGACTAAAAATCAATATTTAATACGTAGGGGTCTGCGCCCTGCGGTCGTGTCTCACCTCCCGGAATTTTTGCAAGTAGAGCTTGAGCGGCTCCACGTACATATCGAAGCCCAGCGTGGACATAGCGAAAAGGATGTCCTCGCCGTTGATGGTCTTGCGCTTCTCCTGGAAGCAACGCTCGCTCGCTTCGCTGGTGATGAAACTGATGAACTCGCTCACGCATTCCTGCACGCATTCCTTGGCGTCTTTTGCAATCTGCGGGAAAGAATACGCGTTGTTGTTGTTGTGTTTTTTTGGGAGGGTGTATCCAGTGGTTTTAGTGTTTTTTCAAACAAACCTTTCCAGTTTGAGGGACGGCGTTTTTCATAATTCGAGCCACGTTGGCGATGGGGAGATAGATATCCTGCTCACGAAAGTTCTCCTTGACACCACCGTCGTCGTGATCGTTCATACCTTCGTCTGGATCATCTACGAGTCAATTAGTATGTCGTCATTGGTAGTTTGTATCGTTATTATTCAACTATCCACCGTTTACCATCTGGCTGCAACACATAGTGCGTCGACGGGATGTACTCCCCAGCCATGCCCAGCTGCGAGGCGTCTGTCGTGGCACCGTCTCCGTCCATCTTGGGGGGGAAACCCACCGATGGAAATGATCAATGGGGTGTTCGGGGTTTTCAAAAGGACAATGATAGGCAATATAATCAAGTGTAACCGATGGCAGAGAAGAGGTGGGGGTGTTCTGGACGAGAGCTCTCATTGTTTATAAGCGCCGCACCTATACGCAATTAAGTGCGGTTGCAGTAAATGCTTGTGTAAGATTAATTTAACGATTCACTGTCCTGAATTTAATGTTACTAAAACATATACAGTTGTGCGGATGTGGCCGTTTAGATCCTTGTCAACAAACCGCACCCATCGCCTACGTAATATCAATTTTACTAAGTAGTTATCGGGTGAATATTAATTACAAAAATAATGCATTTGATGTGTGCAGAAAGACGCCAGTATGCAATGAAGACGAGCGAAAAACGCGACTGTGTGTACGTGTAGCTAAACTATGCTAACTAGCGGCTAGTTCACTAGCTGGCGATAACCCCCCTTTGAACAGGAGATTGCGAAATTCGCCTGATTAAAAATACTATTAAAATGCAGCATTCTATAATAATCAGGCAACCTTTCCGTTACCTTTGATCGGTAAACACACGCGCGCACACACGCCGCGTCCCATTGCGAAAATGGACATTTCACACCAGCGTTTGGGGAATTGTCGGCCTTGTTTCTTTGTCGGAGGAGAACGTGGCGGCGGCGGCGGCCCCACTCGTTTTAACGAACAATTGCAAAAAAAAAAAAAAAGTTTCGCCGGTGGTGAGACTTCCTGACGAGCGGACGACAAATAAGAAAAAAAAATCGGCACGCGGACATTTCCATTCGAGCTAACGAGCAATCGGTTAGCAATCATTGGCCGGAGTCAGACACAGACCTGCAATGAAGCCCTGGTTGGTTCCCTTCCTCAGACGGCTGTTTGGTTGGACAGAAAATGGCTGCGAAAGGACCAGTCCCAGCGCGCAGCCACCGCTTCACTTCCGCTTCTGGCCAGCAGAGGGCCATGGCGCCTTCAATGACTCGTCACAAACTCGTTCCCTGTAAATTTTCATCCATTCCAGACAAATTACCCCGCATTTGAATTGTTATGTTCAAACCAGATCGACATTCACGTGTGATTATTAAATAAACAACAAACAATACATCCACTATCCTGCATGTTATTCAATATTATCCCCTGATCTATATTAAAGACTATATTTACGTTAGTTCCTGAACGCACCTCCCCTGTGGCACCCTTCGCCCTCCCACTGTCGTTGTTTGAACGGTGAAACGCGGTTTGTCATCACCAAACGACCGCTTCTCTCCTCCGAGGTATTTTATATCAATTTCTCACTTATACGTATCTGCTTCTCTCGTGTTTTCTATCTCGAAAACAATTCCAGTAAGAAATGCAAAGTTTTTCGAATTGCCAACTCGGAATCATATCAATAACTACTTGTGCTCCTTGCAAGCGACGACAGTGGCGATTAATCTCACAATTTGCACAAGTGCAATTATACATAAAAATGCTCCCTAAATCATTTTTTTTCTCACTGCTATTTAATGTTTTTTCCCCTATTGTCCATTCTCTGTACGTTTCTACCACAAGGTGGCGACATACTAAAAGTTAAAGCTAAAAAGACTTAATGCAAAGCAAAAGGCACGATGATTGCAAAGGCATTCATTTCAAGTTAAATTAAAAACACCTTGTTAATGTAATTAACACACACAAAACACCTGACTGCGCGACACCAAAATGTCCATTTTATTCTGTTGACACACTGATGTTTTTGTGTCTATATTTCCACCCCGCAGGTCGACAGCAACATACTGTACAAGCTTCTGAAATTAAGACCCAAAATGAACTCCACAGAAATAAAAGGTGAAAAAAAACATCCCAGTAAGCCTTATATCGGAAATTGTTGTTTATCTCACATGTAAATCTCAGTTAAAATGTCAGCAGTGACCTGTAGCTAGCATGTCCTTTCTTCGTATCATTATTATTTATCTTTGTAATGTTTTATTCAACATCTTTTTTGTGTCATTTACACCCTTATACCTTCTTAAAACGATTTTAAACAATAATTGTTGTCATTATTGGGATTTTTTTCATGATTCTCTGTGGATTAAATAGAGTGCTAAACAGGTTCGAATGGAGTATAAAATTAACAATAATATAATGATATGAACATAATCTCTCTATTTGCTATTTAGCTGATAGTTATCTATCTATTTAGCTCTCTATTTGCTATCTAGCTGGCTAGCTAGCTCTGCATTTGCTAGCTAGCAGCTGATAGCCGATTCCCACCTCTGCGCCGTAAATCTTAACATACAAATCCATCATGGCTCAACACCGCCTTGGCCTTTTTGTCGCAGGCCCAATTGACTTTTCCCGTCTTGCTTGACAGCGACACGTCGCCTGTACCACCTTGCGACCGGGTGCAACCTGAACCAAACTATTTTGGAACTATCAGAATTATCCCAAAAAGTCATGCTAAAGGTAAGTCACTTCTGACTCTTACTGTTGCTGTGGTTGAATTTAATTTAGTTGCAGACGAGTATGTAGAGAGGGAACCATTTTTTTTTATACAGCTGAATGTGAAAATGTTCTATAACGACACCGGCCTTATGTACATTCCATCAGTCTGTCTATCTATCACAATTAGATTTCATTTCAATGCTCGCCAAGCAAAGTAATTACCAAATTAAATATTTGCTAATCGCGTGTGTGCATGATGAATGTCACAACAGTAATTAGTCTTCTCTCAGTGTCACGCTGGCCTCAAATTCACTCCTTCGTGTTGTCAGTCCTTGAAGGAAGGAAGGAAGGAAGGAAGGAAGGAAGGAAGGTCAATGTCAGAGCAGCCGTATTCAAATGAGCTTCCCGTTCTGGGTGTTGAATTATTCAAGATTTATCTCTCTATATGTGTTTTAAATATGACCCTAAAGTAACCGTGCGCCCGCTAATCCCTAAATCACATTAAAATAATCAGGACCGTGTTGAAAATGTCATTAATAAGGCATTCAGTGAGAGTTCAAAGGTCACGGGGTCTTTTATTGAATGACTCCAAATGGTATCAAAGTCAACTTGAATTACGACCGTACAGACTTTTTTTTTCTCCCCCGACGCACCTCATTGACCCCAATGCATTACAGTATGACAAAGTGCTGAGGTTGGCCCCATCCATCACGGTTGCCGGGGGTAACCGGGATTGGCTTGGCGCGATGCGTGCTCTTTACGGGTGACCTTGACGGTCTACGGATGTTTTCCAGTGATGAACGGCCTTGCAAGGGGCGGGGACTGTGTTGCTATTGGCAATATCATTCATCTTTTTTTTTTTTAATTAATGTTACAAAATTGTTACAAAATAAGTTTAAAATCTAGGTTTTTTTCTTTTTTTCCACTTTAATAATAATAATACATTTAATTTCTAAGTGCCTTTCAAAACTCAAAATGTAACTTTTCAGTCACAGGATAAGTTTTTTTTCTGTGGGAGCCACACGCGCCAGCGTTCACTCAACCCGGATGTGACTCAAATAGATAGAAAGCTAGCTAGCTAATAGATAGCCAGCTGGACAGCTTGAGAACGAGCAATCTAACTAATAGATAGCTAGCCAGATAGCTAGCTCGCCGGCCAGTTCGCTAATAGATGGCAAATAGATAGCTAATAGGACTTACATCATCATATATGCTAAATATTAGCTTGATAGCATCATTTCTGCAATGTCATCATGTAGCTAGCTCACTTTTCCTTTTTGTCAAGATGGCTAAAAAGAAGTTCTAGTTATCAGGGAAATACGGTAATTAGACACATGAAAAATAGTGCCCGGTTCAAGAAGCGGATGTGTAAATATGTTAAGTTTAAACTCCACTTAGTGGTATAGATTTCAGCCCTGTTTTTTTTCTGGATTTACAGAGTTGTCTCACTTAGGACTCAACCTTCTCAGGTCCAGCTGACATTTAAAAGGCTACCGAATAGAATAAAATTCGGCTCAGCCCATTAGCACCACATTACAAGCCCCCCCCCCCAAATAGAGTTTTTTTGGGGGGGGATTTCAGAACTTAATTCCATGTAATGAACTAAACAGCGATTGTAGACTTAAAATGGAAGCCTGTAAATGGCCCTCATCTCATAGGTCCCGGTCTGTTCTTGACCAGGCCCTTCGGCCCGCATTCCTGAGTTGCTGTTTGCTTTTCCACTCCCGTCGTATTTCCGTTCCAAGTTGACTGGGTGTATTTCTTCGCGTGGCCACCACACGCTTAGTACAAATATATTCACGCGCACAAGGGGCCTCATTTAAATTCATCCGGAGGGGCCGCTCGCCTTCTCATCCGTTTCGCGCCTTTGCGGTTGTGTTGATCAAAATGGCAGCCGATGTCATCTGCAAGAACACCTTTGTGGCGTTTCAAGTTCAAGCTTGTTTAGACAAAAGCAACATGGCGGAGGGGTAAAGTGAAGAAAAAAAATGTACGTGGGTTGTCATTACTTCTGTCACTGGCGCTTCTATGACCACAATGAGTTGCAATGCCAGATGGCATCCAGTAAACGGTAGCCTAAATTGGGATCTTTGTGTCTGCATATGTCTTGCGTTGTTTTCACGTTGGGTTAAACGGGGAAAAAATAATCACATTTCAACTCTATTATTGTAGTTCCAATTATTCCCAAAAGGGAATCGAATAGCTAAAAGGAAAGTAGTAAATAGTACGCAAGTAGATTGGGGTATGTTTGGTGTTGACATTGTAGTTACATTTTGTAGTAAATGTTTGTTACATTGTTTCAAGAGAGTTGTTTTTTTTAATGTATCTATTCGTTTTGCCATTTGCCAAGTGAGATTTAATGACTTTTTTTCCGTTTAATTGTATTTTTTTAACAGTCGCCATTTTAATAGTAGACATGCGTTAGCAACGATATGAGGAAAGTCAAAGTCAGCTTTATTGTCAAATATTCAAAATATGCATGACATATTGCACATATTAAATTACCGTCTTCTCGGAAAAGGCACTTATAATGACTTTAACGAACATAATAAACGCCAATTTGCCGAGAGAGAGAAGGGAGCCATCTTGGAGAGAAAAAACAAATAATATGACAACGCAAAGACATAGAGAGTAAGGCGTCCGTTCCATTTAGTGTAAAAATACTTAACATCTAAAAACAAAAATAATATAATCTTGTATTTAAATAAGTTTCTAAATACAGTAAAGTCTCGTTATATCGATATTCAAGGGCGTCCAAAAAATATCGATATAACCGGGACTATCGATATATCCGACCCTGTTTGCATGTAATTTTCTCCGTGCGTGCATAGAAATAGCATCGATATAACCGGGATTATCGATATATCCGATATCGATATAACGAGACTTTACTGTAGTCAAAAACTCGTAAATCGACAAAAGTGTCCATATGGGCGAGCTCATTTCCTCTGCGCCGTGGGGGGGGGGTCCACCTTCGCCAAGTAGCTCCTCCTCACCCCCGCCCGGCAATGGTACGTTCCGCGTAGGGTGCCTTTTAGCTCAATGACCGGCGGACGGTCCTCGCGACCGACTCCTCCTCAGTCCTCCTCAGTCTTCATCACTACCTTCAGAGGCACATCGGGAAGGTTCGAGCGAGCGAGCGGAACCTTCAGCCCGTCTATTAATCGCCCCCTTCGTCGGCCATGAAACAGACTTTAAGCGAACTCATGAGGATGAGTAAAATATGCCGGATGGTACTCGCCACATGTTTGGGATCCTTTCTACTGGTCATCTTTTATTTCCAAAGTATGTTCCAACCAGGTAGGACCCATTGTCTCTTTTTTTCCCCCAACGCTCACACGCACCCGCGCGCGCTTGTGTGTCGATTAAGCCACCCTATCAATCTGTTTGCACCAGCCGCATAATCGATACGACTTGATTCCGAAGCAGGCGCCTCTCTGCCAGAATCGATCCGTTTGCTATTTTCGAGATACGCCGGTCGAATCGGCTGCATTGTCCCGGAAACGGCGTGAAAAAGAAAAGAAATCAGACGTCCCGGTTCCGTGTAGTGATGCGTAAAAGGGCGCACAATCGGTGCTGCAAACCACGCGCTGTCCGTGTCCGTGAAGGCAACGTGACAGACATCCACGCGAAACAAAAGCAGCTGCTCGTTCACTTGAAAAGAGCGGTGCCTCGACTTGCGAGTTCCATTTGTTCCCTATAAACGCTCGTTCATTTAAAAGCCCGGCTCAATTCATCTTGAATGGAAATGACATTCATCCAAAAGACATCATAAAAATATTGTAACGTGTATTTAAAGTAAGAAAAATAACATATAGTATTTGATATCAAAGTATTCCATTTGAACATATTCAACATGAATCAATTCAATGGACCTCGTTGTAGTGCGCGCCCCCGTGCCACCGGGGGGCAGTGTCCCGAACACAATATACTTTGATATGACAGTTTAACACAGTGTGACGTCACAACCGACTTCCCAGTAACATGAGTCATTTTTTCAGAGGATAAAGAATATATGCCTGTGAATATAATTTAGTTAGCTCGTCTGTGTGTGTGTCAGGGTTAAGCTATCAATAAAGTTCGGTAAATACATTTTCTTTAGTTAATTTCATTCAGGTTGTCGGAGAGCTGCAGCCTATCCCAGTTGACTAAATTTTGGAGAGAAAAAAACACTCCAATTGGATTCTTGTTTTTATTTAATATGCATTTTTTGGCGAGTGGGAGGAAACAAAACCCACTCAAGAACCCCTCAACTATGATCACCGTGGCGACCATTCCAGGGTGCACCCCACTTATTGTCTCCCTGAGATAGACTCCAGTTACCCCATGACCCGAACGAGGTCAAGCAGTCGATAAACGGATGGACGAGAGCCATTTTTTTCATCCTAATTAGCTTAGCATTCAGTCTGCGTTAGCGATTGTTGCCCGCGTCTGTCATCGCAAAGCGGTCGCCATCTTGTGGAATGAATGAATGAACTCGTCTGCATGTGAATCATTTTCCTTGTCGTCATTCAAGGAAATGTAGTCACATGATCACCTCACACTGACTCCAAGATTTTCTTCCATAGAAGGTTGTTCCGATCACCCTCTCGGGTTCTCCTCGAGCGTTTAATCATGCCTGGCCGGCTCTCCTTTCACATGCGTGGAGGTTACAATTTTATTTATTTTAATGACAGGCTTCTGCGTTGAGGGATTCTGTGATCAACAGGGAGCAGTTTTAAAAATAAATATATGGATTCTTATTTGAAAAAAAAAATCAAGGTCACTACAATCACGGGATAGGTTTATCTGTGGGTGAGCAGTGGCAGCCACTCGCGCTAGCGTTCACTCAATCCGGATGTAACTCAAATAGATAGAAAGCTCGCTAACTAGCTAATAGATAGCTAATACATAACTAGCTAGATAGCCAGATAGCCATATAGCTAATAGCTAGCTAGCGAGATAGTTATAAATGTATTATTGGGTTGGATGTTGGGTTGGTTGTACCGTTATTCTTCTGTATTATTATTATTATTATTATTATTATTATTATTATTATTATTGTTGTTATTTATTAATGTTAAGCAGATTCCTTACTTACAGACAGTGTATTGTAGGTAAACACCTACAATACACTGTCTGTAAGTAAGGAATCTGCTTAACATTAGTTATCAAGTAGACAGGATGAATTTAGTACAACGATTGTTATTTATTATTTATTTCTTGGGTCTTATTTCTTATTTATTAATTTTTTCATTTTTCATTTATTATTATTATTATTATTTACTATTTATTATTATTATTGTTGTTATTATTAAAATAAAAAAATAACGTCTATTTTTTACAGTCTGGTAACTCTGTTTTGGGTGGGTGGTCCTGTCATGTAAATGCAGAGTATGCCTTTAATTAATTTTTATTTATTATTTAATAACTCGAAATAAGGTGATTTGTGGCTTGCCTGTCATACAAATGGCAGCACAAAAAACCCAACAAGCAACACATGGACCCCCAAAGCAACTCACTAAATATGTATTAAGTTATGTAATTTCACACTTTCTCCCTAGCTTTTATTTTGAAGTCATTAAAAAAGTCATTTCCACCTTAAAAGTTGTCATCCGCCATTTTACAATCAGTCCTTGAGATTGCTTTTTTTAAGCCTAGTTGACATTCTTTTCTCCAATGTCTCTGTGGCGCCGTTGTTGTTAGTCAGATAACGTTCCCGGGGGCGGCGTCGCCATGGTTCAGGCATGTCGAAGAGGTCTGGCAATGCTATACCCGCACCCTCCAATCCGGGTCTACCTCACGAGTTGCGACACTCTTGTTGAAAGTGACAGAAAAAAGACCGAGCAGCTGACGAGGGGTGAGGCATTTGGAGTTTTCCGTGGAAATTCCACACACGGAAGCTTTTCATTCTTTCCCAAGATGGCCTCGTTACTTTTGCCTTTCAACCGTCGGAGGGGGATGTGTCGGGGGCCGGTAAAAAAGAGAAGAACAAAAAAAACACTGAGTACCTAGGACAAATTCACATAATTAGGACGTTTTTTTAACCAATCATCGGTGATTTATGAACTCATTGATTGGCAGACGATGTGCAAAAAAATGTGTTTTTTGTCACTTCCGCTCAAATTCCAGGACCCACACAATATTAACTTTTAGGACGTCGTAAACATTCAATACAGCGTCAGAAAGCTTAGACTGTCTTCTTTCATCACAATTCTCAGTTACAAGTCGGAATTCTGAGTTAAAAAAAATTTAATTCAGAGTTAAAAGTCGGAATTTTGAGTTAAAAGTCGCAATTCTGAGTTAAAAGTCAGAATTATGAGTCAAAATTCGGAATTATGAGTTAAAAGTCGCAATTCAGAGCTAAAAGTCGGGATTCAGAGTTAATAATCGGAATTCAGAGTAAAAAGTCGGAATTATGAGTTAACATTCGGAATTATGAGTTAAAAATCGGAATTCTGAGTTAAAAGTCGCATTTCTGAGTTAAAAGTCGGAATCGGGCAACTGTCTCTTCATAAAAACGTCCGAACTAATAAAAAAAAGCTGAGTTGTCAATCCCCATTTCAGTCTTTCTCGCAAGCGGTTGCTAAGTCGCGGCGGCTCCGCATTTTGCGCTTAGCTAGCTCTCTTCTGCTCGCACCCGCATGCGACTCTTGCCTTGAAGTCTGATAAATGATGCGTTTGTGTGACGGCGGGAAAACGGCCGCCCTCCAATCGCCGCAGGACTCTTGCGTCGTGAGGGCATTGGGGGGATGATTATGTCATCACACCCTCCGTCGATAACTATTGATTTCCTTATTAGGTCCTCGCCGCCTAGAAGTGAGCTGCAAATGTCGCCCCTTTAGCCACATTAGGGCATTCGTAACAGCCAGCCAGGCAGGCAGGGGGGGGTGCGCTATTTTTAGCCACTGGTCGCTCGTTCTCATTGTTTAGAATCAGAATAATAATACATTTGAATTATAAGCGCCTTTCAAAACTCTCAAGGTCACTTTACAGTCCCAGGATATGTTTTTTTCTTGTGGGTGAGCAGCGGCAGCCACACACGCCAGCGTTCACTCAACCCGGAATAACTCAAATAGATAGAAAGCTAGATAGATAGCTAGATAGCGAATAGATAGCTAGATAGCTTATGTTTCCCGACTCAAATAGCTAGCTAGATAGATAGCTAATAGATAGCTAGATAGATAATAAATAGCTAGATAACTAATATGTTTCCTGACTCAAATAGATAGCTAGCTAGCTAGATAACTAATGGATAGCTAATAGATAGCTAGATAGCTTATGTTTCCTGACTCAAGCGTTCCCTCAACCCGGAAGTACCTCAAATTGATAGAAAGCTAGCTAATATATATCTAATAGCTAGCCAGCTTGATAGCTAGCCAGATAGAGAGCTAATAGCTAGCTAATATATAGCCAGCTAGATAGCCAGCTTGACGCGACTTGGCTTGTTGACAGTGTCTTGTCGTCAAGCCGCCAGATGTAGACAGCACGCCGGCAGCCAAGTGAATCACTGCTTTTAATGAAACGGACCAGCGCCAAGGCTACGTCTCATTAAACATACAGTAGCTCGCTACCGTCGAGGCAGAACTTTCCGTTCTGCCTTGTTGTCTAAAAAAATGGCTACTCCCGTTACCAGCAAGAATTTTATGCGAGCATGCTAAGGACTTGATGTTTTAATTTACGCATGTAGCATTGAGCTTTATCTGCACTTGCAATTCCCCCTTCTGTATTTTTTTATGCTACGCTAACTGCGAAGCGTCACATGGAAACTTTCCGCCTTGCGGGAAGTTGCTCCGAACAAGAGGAGTCTGTTCATCACCATCTCAGCCTAAAAAAAAGACATGGTGTCATTTACAACGCTGTATGAAAAAAAAAAAAAAATCAGCTGCAGCGAGTATGAAATGACACCAAAATGTAACCTTGGCAAATATCTGTTTAGAAAAGCTTACGAATCACATTGACCTCACTTGTCGGAATTTGAACACAAAGGGTGCTGCAGCACATGTCGACAGACACAATCGTACTCCAAGGCGTGTATTTGTGTGTATTTTTTGCGGAGTGAGGTCAATTTAGGGTTTACTGAGCAGTTTTGAGCACATTTTAGGTGTTAACGTAGTGCCCCCTGGTGGCCAAGGCAAAATGGGGAAACAGTTCTGGAATCTAACTCACTACTAGCTCGCAGTTACCGCATTTTGCAACCCGAAAAAAAACAACATAATCGTGTATGAGTACCCTTAAAAATGTTTTTGGGATGAATAATCCAAATTCCACCACACGAGCCAGTCGGGGTGATGTGAGATTTCCCTTTTTAAGTATCTCATAATGTGACAAATTGTATTTTATGACGACATTTAAAAGTCTTGGAAAATTCTTCTGGTGGTTTACGCTCGTCGGATTAAATGTCCTCAAACCCCCAACTACTTCCATAAAGCACCCCGCACCCGCTTTTCCGCTATTTCTACCCATGTTGCGTATCGTTGCTTTTTCCAACCTCAGTTTGGTCGGCGGATTCCGTGCTGCATTCGGGTGCGGCTGCGCGGCCGGACATTTGAACGTCCTCCAAAAAGGGGGTCAGAGCGGACGCCTTGGCAAGAGTCGTTGCTAGCAAACTCACGGGACTGACTCAGCAAGTCGCGGCTACGCGCCAACGTAGCGATGCTACACCTCATTCACTGCCAGACGATGTGTAAAAATGTGTCCACTCCTGTGCCAGGGTTTTTGTCATTTTCACTCGAATTGCAGGATCCATAGAATATTGAGTTTTAGGACGACATAAATATTCAATGTAGCATAAGAAAGCTAAGACTCTCCTATTTAATCAGAAAAAAAATGTTAATTCCTAAGTTGTTTGGGTCTGGAGTTATCTGAGCTTGAAATGGGGGTGTCATTTTTCCTCAAATTGCAGGATCCATAGAATATGGGGTTTTAGGACTACATAAATATTCAATGTAGCAGAAAATGCTTACGACTATCTTCTTTCATCAGAAAAAAATAGTTAATTCCTAAATTGAATGGGCCTGGAGTTATCAGAGCTTGAAATGGGGGCAGCCGCACAAAATACAGTACAGTAGATACATATTAATTTTCAATAGCGCTTTAACAACAGCTGAAGCTATAACAAAGCGCTAACATGGACAAAAGCCAAACACTGCCCCCTTGTGGGAGAGGAAAAACATTGCCAGAGGTCTGACCGGCGCGTGATCAGCATCCCCATAATAAAAAACATAAGCAAAAAAAATTGGGAATGGCGCTCCACGTCATCCTTTTCAATACCCGAATAAATCCAGGAATGGCAGTGAATGAGTTTCTTTGTTTAAAAGGGAAAAAAATGAGCGTCAGATGACTTTTTATTGATTGCTTTTGTAATTGTTGGCATGTGACAGATCTGAAGCACGGCTCACAAAGCACTCCAGTCATCGCACTGCCACTTGTGTCTCTTGCACGCTCCTTTCAAGTCAGCCCAAGATCAACTGCGCACCCGCGACGGGGCCAACAGGCCTTCCGAATCCACGACGCTCGTTCAGTTTGCAACCCGAGCGGGACATTTTGTGGAAATTGACTTCATATCAATTGATGAAAACAAAAAAAACACATACAAACAATTCGGGGAGGTGGTTGTACCGCACCAAATTGCCCAATCTGCCTACCGTTACCATGACAACCGGGGCAGAGCGAGGCCACTTGGACAAATTGCCTGACCAAATCATTATATTTTTGCGGGTTCAATCAGCCTACTTTGCATATGGGAGGAAAGTGGAGTACCCGGAAAAAAGCCACTTTTCCCATTTTTGGCCTTAGATGAACGTGATGGAAACAATTGCTTCCAAGCTCCTCTTGCTGTATGCTGTTCAGACAAGGCTTTAGGCTGGTTGTCCAATTAGTGCCCCCCCCCCCCCCCCAAAAAAAAAAAAAAAAAACATATTTTTATGATGCGCAAAAAAATGTCTTCAAGCCACTTTTTCTGTCTTTCCTGTAATCAATCATTTCTTGGTTTTGCCACCTTGCGCAAGCGAGCTCATCCGTCATTTTCATATCTGAGAGCGACCATCTGTCGTCTCCTTGTCTGCTTGCCTTTATTTTTATTTTTTATTTACACACACTGCACCTGCAAGACATGCTTCAGGCAATATTTATGACGACCAAAATGGCTGCCAAAGGAAGAATGATGAAAGTCAGGAAAAAAAGAGGGGCGGGGCGGGGGGTGTAAATGCTCAAAGCTTCAACACATTCCACCCTCTCTTGTTATCATCTCATTTTTGCCCATGGGATGGGGTTGCCATGGTGATGGGGAATGAGGGAGACAATGGGAACGGACCCAAATGGTCACCTGGCGGGGGTTTGAGTCTGGTTTTCAAATTGGGGTTGGAAATAGCGCGGGTATGACGTGACCGTTTTGTCGCTCGCCATTGTTGCCTGTTGCGCCACCCGTAGTGGACCTGTTTTATATTTTTAGTAATTCGGCTTGGCAAAGTCTGTTTGGTTCGCGGAGAATACCTCCGTACTCTTATTTACGCTTCTATTCAGCTACTTGCAAACTAAAAGATGCTATCTATTAGCTAGCTATGTAGTTGAACCAAAGATAGTGACTGTGGGCACCAGGTAGCAAGCACCTCCATCTACAACATTAGTAGCCTGTTTAAAAAAAAGTCATTGGGCAACATCAAGGTCAACAATCTTAGCTATCTATTAGCTAGCTATCTATTAGCTTAGAAATTAAATGGATTATTATTATTATTATTATTATCTGGCTATCCCGTTGTCTATATAGCTGGCTAGCTAGCTGGCTAACTAGCTAGCTATTTGCTATCTAGCTAACTACCTAGTTAGCTATTTGCTATCTAGATAGCTACCAAGCTAGCTATCTATTTGCTAGCTGGCTATACATTAGCTAAGTAGTTGGCTATTAGCTATCTATCTGGCCAGCTATCTAGCTGGCTAGCTATTAGCTATATATTAGATAGTTTTCTATCTATTTGCGTTAATTCCGGGTTGAGTGAACACTGGCACATGTGGCTGCCGCTGCTCACCCACAGAGAAACTGATCCTGTGACTGTAATGTGAGAGTTTTGAAAGGCGTTTAAAAATGAAATGTATTATTATTATTATTATTATTATTATGATAAATTGTGATGACCAAGACCTGTGTTCGCCATTTTGGATCGCTTTCCTGCCAAGTGGTCAGCTGATTGATAGACAAAAAGCAGAACCAATCATCAGTTCCGTACAACCCCCCTCCCCCTTTCTTTCTTTCTTTCTTTCTTTCTTAACGTCAACAAGCTCGCGCACAAACGCTAACTTGCGGCCACTCAAGACCTATAATTTCCACCGCTTTCTATTTTAGGAGGCTTTGCAGTGCCTGAAAAAAAAACAAGAAAAAAAACATACGCACTATAATTTAACGGGGCATAAATGTTGAGCTGCAGCAGAGCCACCACTGAAAGTATTCCAAATGAGACGACGCCGCAGATCTCTATCTATCTATCTATCTATCTATCTATCTATCTATCTATCTATCTATCTGTCTGTCTGTCTGTCTGTCTGTCTGTCTGTCTGTCTGTCTGTCTGTCTGTCTGTCTGTCTGTCTGTCTGTCTGTCTGTATAGCTAGGTAGCTGTCTATCTAGCTATTTTACTAGCTGTCTACTTAGCTATCTAGCTTTCTGTATACTTAGCTAACAAGCTAACGGTCCATCTAGCTATCTCGCTAGCTGTCTATCTATATCTAACTACCTAGCTAGCTAGCTATCAATCTATCCACCCATATATATGCAGTAAATATATACATATGCTGTAAACATCCCAGTGGACTCTGCCTTTATGGTTTTAGCTAAATCAATCTTGTCTACTTTTTACGACCGTCTTATGTCTTTATTTTTTTATTTTTTCCTTTCCTTAGCATGTAAATTGCAGAGCCCTCTCACTTTTTTTCCCCAACCCCTCCCTCCACCTCTAATTTTAGTCCCCGAGGCCAGCTGCGCCTCTGGAGGTTTGTCTGAACTCCCCCATAGCATCCCTCCCTCCCTCCCCCCCATTTGTGTCCAAAAACCGCTTTTATCGCTCCCCAGAGAACGTTGAAGACAAACAAGGAAAAACAAAATGATACCCCAGACGTAGTGATTACAATTAACAGACATGTGTTGAGCGTCTGGTTTGGCGGAATTTCATGCAGACACTTGTTTCTGCCACCGCAACCAACCTGCGATGGCGTTTAACGATCGTCACCCGGCACGCTAGCCGCCACATCGGGCGGGGAGATGAATAACTTGACACCAGAAATAGTTTTTATGTCGCAATTGGGATTGTGGACCGAATAAGCCATCTTTGTTTTGCCTTCCGCGGACGCATTTCTGTCACATGTTCTGCTCTTAAAATGTTTTATATATAATACCACAGAGAGCGCTTTACTGTGTCATGTAGCATTCCTGTGGTTTTTCATGTCACCTTTACTTTTAGCTTCAAAACATGTTTTCAAAATGATCCCAAAATACGCTCAAGATTGACCATGTAGCCACATCTACTTCATTCAATTGTATTCATTTAAATAAGCAGAATTAGCTTTAGCATTTCTGTCGTCCTGTTGTCCATTTTTTCTTTGTACAATTCCAATGTATTACAATTACTTGACAAAGAATCGGAAAGAAAAAAAGTGAATGATTCAACTCCCATGCTAAGCTAACAAAATGTGACGAAGCAAAGTATCAGGAAAAAGGAAATGGTGTCAACTCGTGCAAATATAGGTAACGTCCGACTTACGACCGAGTTCCGTTTCGACCAAGTGGTCGTAAGTCGAAATGGTCGTAAGTTGAAATCCATTCAAAATGTTGAATAGAGACTCAGAGGCTAAATGACATGCAAACTCCCCTCCTTCTGGTGCCATCACGCGGTCGATTGCTGCGCGAGAGTGAGATGCTGGCTGGCCGGCCAAAATTGTTGTACGCGTTGCCGGCCTGCTAGCGCGTTGCGGTGCCCGGCTTAGAAGTAAAATTTTAGAAAATAGGGACTGGAGGTTGTGGTTGTACATTGTGTGGCAGTGAATGAGTTAAGACAAAATGTCAATGCCCAAAAACGCGACAAAATCAACCCCCATGCTGTACAGTATAACTTTATTGGCATTTTGAAACCGCCCAATCATTTCAGTTCCCCCTCTGAAATAAGCATAATTAGCTTTAGCGTTTGTGTCCCTTGTATAAATGAATAAATACATTAATTTAATTAAATGACAATAATTTTGACTGTCTTGTAGCTACAGTGACGCACCAAGTGTGAGCGAGTGTCTGGAACGGCGCTGCTTTCGTAGCCTTGTACGGCGCTGACTCACTTACACACACACGCAAACATGCTAGCACGCACACTCTCCCGTTTGTCAGAAAGTCGTTAGACATTTGACACCGAGCCTTTTTCTGCTGACTCGGCCTTTCCGCCACGCTCCGCTCGCCGGGTCCCTCGCTAGCTCGCTCGCTAGCTCCTCTTGAAAGGCTCAAGTGTCGGCACACGCTCACTGACGTCGATGAAGGCGCTGTGTCAACGTGACGGCGAGTGAAAGAAGCTGCGCGGAAACGGACGTGACTCATGATTTCAACGTTTATGAGGCTAACGACTGGTCACCGCTGGCATTTCATACAATTGTTAACACAGATGTTGTATTTTACTCATTGTTCCAGTTCCAGAATTCACGGCTACTTGACATGCTAACCGCGAAAAAAATGACTTTTATAATTCAATTTTTTTTAGCATCGCAAGTAGAATGTTGTTATGCTAAAAAAAAATGGACTTTATAATTCCATTTTTTTTAGCACAGCAACATTCTGCTTGACCAGGAACCGTCAGATGCTCAGGTTGTTACTAGCACGGCGTGGGAGCTGAGCGACTCAGATGCGACAGCATCTCTTCGTACAAAATAGGCGCGCTTGATTTAACGTCAAGCCATCAACAAAACTAGTTTGTCCTCCATCTTTCCTAACTGGCCTCGTGTGCTACCGTTTAGCTTCAAACATGCTGACTCTTGTATCGTACCGTATTTTATTATTTTTATTTTCGCGCATGCTAGATGGCTTCGACCCGGAGGACCGCGGGAGGCGTTGATGAGGCAAATCACGTCGCCGCAGGACGCGCCGTAAAAGCAGCGCCAGTTCACGTTTACGCGGCTGCTGCCCCATAAACTATTTGACGATGGTCGGCCAAACAAAACGCTGAGTGGCGGCTTTTTGACGGCAATTTAACATTTTATGGGGGTTGTTTTTAATGTTTTCAGGGACAGTTAAAAAAAAAACAAAAAAGAAAGTAGAGTTCATTCCTAAGTTATATGGCTCTGGAGTTATCTGAGCTTGAAATGAGGGCTGCTGTACAAAAGGCAAATGCTGCCTGCCCCCCTCATGGAAGGGAAAATGCTTTACCTAGCTATCCAGCTATGTAGCTGACTTCTCGCTAGCTAGCTAGCTATTTGCTACCTATCTCCCTGGCCGGCTATCTAGCTAGCTATGTATTAGCTATCTAGCTAGCTATGTATTAGCTATATAGCTATCTAGCTAGCTTTCTATCTATTTCAGTTACTTCTGGGTTGAGTGAACGCTGGCGTGTGTGGCTGGGAATGGCCGTGAATGATTTAAGGGTGCAATTAGCATTGCCCCGTGAATTCTGCCTAGCAACAAGTGACCACACAAATGCAAAATAAATACAATACAGGGGAAAAACAGCCTAGTTTTTTTCAGTTGCAAACTTTTCCATCGCCTATTGTGGTGTGATTTGTGACATCGCCGCCGGTGCAGGATTTCAAAATAAAACAAATAAAATAAGCATCCAATTTGAATAACAACCTCAGGTGGCACTGACAGAAGAGGGGGAAAAAAATCTGGAAAATGCTTCAAATCCAAAACGCAATTAAATTCCATGAAATTGATGTGAGACACCTTGACAGTCGATGCATCACTCTCGCAATCCGATTATTCCGCAGGCGCTAACGACGCCGCTATTAGCAACACAAATTCAAACCTTGTGAAGTGGCGGAAGATTGGGTGTTTTGGGCTCTGTTGTTATTTTTGACAGCACTTTGGCTTAGCCTCCCTTTGCAAACGGTCCCTTTTAGCGCAAGCAGCTAATCGCGAGACCTTAAACGAATCTCTGAGCTTAGACTTCATGAATGACTCACAATCGCTCTGCTACCGAGACCCCCCCCCTTCTCCCGCTTTAGATGTTTGATGCATAAAGACCCCCCGAGTGCTAACGCGCACAACTGAAATTATTTTCCTTTGAGTTGAATTAAGTGTTTCTGCACGACTCTCTATTCCTGAATGTGTTCTTTTTTTTGGCGCAGATAAAGCGCTGGCCATGGCCTCTGGCAATGTTTTTTTCCTTTCAGCAAGGGGGCAGAATTTCCCTTTTTCCATGTTAGCGCTCTGTTCCAGCTTTAGATTTTGTTAGAAGTGCGGTATAGCTATCCGGCTGGCTGGCCACCTATTAGATAGCTATTAGCTAGCTAGCTCGTTAGCTGGCTGTCTTTTAGCTGTCTGGCTGGTTATCTGTTAGCTATCTATCCAGCTATCTATTTATTAGCTAGCTGGCTGGTTAGCTGGCTATCTACTGGCTATATATTAGCTAGCTAGCTGGCTATCTCTTGGCTATCCATCTAGCTGGCTAGCTACAGTATCTACAGTGGCTTTCTATTAGCTAGCTAGCTAGCTTTCTATCCATTTGAGTTACTTCCGGGTTCAGTGAACGCTTTTGTTCTTTACTTGCTCCTTTCAAAGTCTGGTTAATCCCGATTCTCCGAAACGTGAAATATGTTTTTATGACCGAAAATGCTTGAGTGAGTTCAACGTGGGCACGACTTTGGCTCTTCTGACCCCACCTCGGCCCCCCTGCGGTGTCTGCATAGCAGCCAGCCGCCACGTCTCATGTGACCGAGCCTCTTCCACGCTTGAGCACCTTCCTTCCGACTCAATCGACTCACGCTTGACCGCCTTGCGACCGCTCCTCCGTTAGCAACAGACATTTTTTATTGTTTTTTTTTTTTTACACGCAACTGGAAGTGCTTCGGGATAGCACGCCATCGACGTGCGCTAGCTTCCAATCGGACCACCATTAGCTTAGATTGCAGTGGAAAAACTGATCCTGTGACTGGAAAATGACCTTGAGAGTTTTCAAAGGCGCTTATAAATGAAATGTATTATTATTATTATCATCATTTGCAAGCTATTTGCTATCTGTTAGCTATCTGGGTAGCAAGCTAACTAGCTAGCTAACTGGCTGGCTAGCTAGCTATCTATTCACTATCTAGCTGGCTGGCTATCTAGCTCGGTATCTGTTGACTAAAGATTGGCGATTTATCCATTTGTTTATTTATTCATTTATTCATTCATTTAATGTTGTGTTGATCTGTCTATTTATTTTTTTATTTGTGTATTGATGTGTATTTATTTATCAATGAATGTATTGATTGATTGATTGATTTACTGCATCTATTTTACACAATGAATTAAATACATAAGTCAATAAATCAAGAGATCAATATGAATCAATGCACAAATAAAGAAACAAACACAAATAAATAAACTGATAATACGAGCATTTTTTTACTCATTCACTGCCATTCACAAATTTGTTCAGGTTCTGTTTTGTTCAAGCTTGGGTGCTGATAAAGCGCTGGTCAAACCTCCGGCGATGTTTTTTCACTTCCACGAGGGGGCAGCATTTGCCTTATGTCCATGTTAGCGCTTTGTTACAGCTTTAGCAGTTGTTAAAGCGCTATCTAAACCAATAATGTATTGTACTTTGGACACCTGTCCCCATTTCAAGCTCATATAACTCCAGACCCATATGGCTTAGGAATTAACTTTTTTTCTGATGGAAAAAAAGAGTGAATGAGTTAATAGGAGCGAGCGCTTGCGTGTCCAAAGAGCTGAGAAGGAAATCAGTCAGTTGAAATGTGGCTTTGTGCTGCGGCACACAAGCGCCGCTTCTTCTTCTCTTGCATGCTAATGCGGCAAAAAAAGGTGAAGGCTGGTGTTGATGCGCTCGGGGTTCCAAATTGTCTTCATTTCCAAAATGTCCGAATGTGTCGTTCCGTCTCATGAAAACATGTCTTGTGTCCCCTTGTCTTTTGCAGTCATGCGCAGGGATCCTTTTGTGGCGGAAGGTTGCTGCGGGAAAGGCTCGCGCAACGCCCTCCAGGAGCTCTACAGCCCCTCTCAGGTGAGGTGTCTCTCTGCCGTTGACCTTTCGCCATTCGCGGCCAATCTGTCAGAGGTGTGACCCCCGACAAGACACCCCCCCACCCCCCACTGCAGTAGAACATTTGTTAACCCTTTCCAGGAAAAATAAAGTTTTTTCCTAGCATAAAGTCTGCCAGCTTAATGCTAATGAATGAATGCTAGGCTAGTTAAAAAAGTCCGCTAGCCTAATGCTAATGAATGATAGGCTAGTTAACAAAAGTCCACGAGGCTAATGAATTAATACTAGGCATCTATCTGGCTGGCTAGCTATTAGCTACCTTTCTATCTATTTGAGTTACTTCCGAGTTGAGTGAACGCCGGCGCTTGTGGCTGCCGCTGCTCACCCATAGAAAAAAACTTATCCTGTGACTATAAAGGGACCTTGAGAGTTTTGAAAGGCGCTTAGAAATTAAATGTATTATTATTATTATTATTATTATTATTATTATTGTTGTTGTTATTATTATTATAGGCTGCTTAAAAAAGTTTGCCAGCCTAATGCTAATGAATGAATGAATGAATGCTAGGCTAATTAAAAACATTCCAACACACTTCCCTTACGTTTGAAGCTCTGTTGCATTAATTCCGGAGAGAACAAAAGCTCCCGCAGCATCAAATCAATCGGTGACAAGAATTAGGGTTGGGGGAGCAGGTTTGAAGCCCCTCTGAGAGCAATAGATTAAAACACTATTATGGGATTCATCTAACTGCCACCATCATTGTATTATGTGACACCTTGTCACCGAATTAGCAAGCTAGCGCGCTGGCAAATGGCTTCCTAATTGTTTTCGCCTTCCTCCCGCGGGAGCAACTTGACACCGCCGAAGGTCGACGGCCCCTCATCAAGGCCTTCTCTGCCATTCTATCGACCCCGTCATGCTTTCACGGGAGATAATACGACCTGACACACACATCCTGACACTCACACACACACACACACACACACACACACACACACACACACACACACACACACACACACACAACACACACAATTGTTAATTACAGCATCTGCCCCTGAAGGCCCGTCGCTCGCTACTCCTTTTGTGCGAATTATAGCTTCTTCTTGCGTGAAGCCAGACATCAGGCAGGGGGCGGGGCTATCCCCCCCCCCCCCCCCGCCCCCACTTGACCCCTGGCAAAAAAAAAAAATTCACCAGGGTTGTTTGATGTGATATGACAGTCATTTCTATCATTTAGCTAGCTAAGTAGCTATTAGCTGTCTTGCCGGAAACTGTCTAGCTGGTTAGCTGTTGGCTATCTGACTATCTATCAACTATTTATTTGCTATCCATTAGCTATCTAGCTAGCTTTCTATCTATTTGAGTTACTTCGGGATTGAGTGAACGCTGGTGCGTGTGGCTTCCGCTGCTCACCCACAGAAAAACTTTATCCTGTGACTGTAAAGTGCCCTTGAGAGTTTTGAAAGGCGCTTAGAAATAATATGTAAGGGAGAAGAATAAAATGCTAACAGTTTAAATCAGATTTAGTGGGATTTAAACAAAACACGTTAAGGCTCACGAAACATGCTTCTGAAGCCCCACCCCCTTTTCCTCGAGGGAATACGCTTCCATTGTATTGCGTGTATTACCCGTTATTTGCTTTGTATCCGACTAATTAATTAGCAAACAGCATGCAAATGAGGCGATTTTCACCATATCGCCACCGCTTGGCTAATTGAATTAGCAAAGGCGGCTAATGAATTCAAGAATACGGAGTTCATTGTACTTTGCGTCGTGGCCTTTTCGGAAGCTCATTAGCTTGTAGCGGTATATGAAATCTAAAAATTCACCCCTCCCAATGTGACGGCGTACTCACATCGGACGTCATTCAATGTCAACATCATCCCCCAAAAAAAAGCCTCCGTGACCACAGAGAACCTCGCTTATATGCTGTCATCGGAATTTAAGAAGGTCGGGCGGAAAAGTTGCGTTTGCGTTTCCAAATACAGACCCGCCGTTCATGTTATTTCGGGGTTCGTCGGAAGCAGCTGTGGGCTAACGTTAGCCGCTAGTGAAAGGCTACGTTTGTTGGCAAATATGCAGGCGCCATTACAATCCATTTCAATTCCTTCTCTAATGGCCGTCCGTCCTTTCGATCCCCCCCAGCCCGAGTTTTCGGGCGCCGCCGTCCTCCACCAGACCCGACGGGACCAGGTGGCGGACGCCTGCCGGGTGCACAGCGCGTCCAGCCGCAAGCGGCGGGTCCTCACGCCGGCCGATCTCAAACATCTGGTGGTGGACGAGGACCACCAGCTCATCTACTGCTACGTCCCCAAGGTGGCCTGCACCAACTGGAAGAGGGTCATGATGGTGCTGACGGGACGAGGGAAATACAGGTACCGTGAAGAAAAGGAGGATGGGGGGGGGGGGTGGTACTGTTAGCTAGCTAATAGATAGCTAGCAAGCTAGCTAGTCTTCCTAGACTCTTATGATGGAATAACTCAAATAGATAGAAAGCTAGCTAGCTAGCTAACTAATAGATATCTAGATAGCTAATAACTAGCTAGCTACCTAATATGTTTCGGATTGGATTAGCTTTTATTAGTCTTGCGGTGGAGAAATTGACATTTCACAGCAGCAAAGTGATTAAAATAAGTGGAAATGAAATGAAGACGTAGAAAAACAAAATACAGGAGCTGCTGTAAAGGCAGCCCACTCCTGCGACGCCATCTTGAAGTCAAAACAACAACCAAAACAATCTAAATAATGTGACACAAGAGACAGTCATTTGATTTTAAACACTTTCTTTGTCGTATAAAGCAGTTGTAGATGGAGGAGAGGATCAAAGCGTCCTTTTCACCAGTGGATCAGGGACATCATGGTGAAATGTGCACATTTGCTACAAGCTAAATAATAATAATAATACATTTCAGAGCTGTCCAGCCATGACAGTTAAGTGGCACTGGCCTTCCTCCCAAATCAAAAACGGTGCTGATCTCGCAACGGCTCAGCAGTCTCCTCCTCGATGCATGTCAAAAATGCCGCAAAGCGGTCCGTATCCGTCCTGGATTTGTTTTGTCTGCCCGTCCACAGTGACCCGATGGAGATCCCGTCCAACGAAGCCCACATCCCGTCCAACCTGAAGACCCTGAACCAGTACAGCATCGGCGAGATCAACCACCGCCTGAAGACCTTCCTGAAGTTCGTCTTCGTGCGCGATCCCTTCGAGCGGCTCGTCTCGGCCTACCGCAACAAATTCACCCTCAAGTACAACTCGTCCTTCCACAAGCGCTTCGGCACGCGCATCGTGCGGCGCTACCGGAAGAACGCCACGCGCGAGGCCCTGGCCGGCGGCGCCGACGTCACCTTCCGGGAGTTCGTCCAGTACTTGTCCGACCCGGCCACGCGGCGCGACGGGCCTCTCAACGAGCACTGGCAGACGGTGTGGCAATTGTGCCACCCGTGCCACATCCGCTACGACCTGGTGGGCAAATACGAGAGCCTGGAGGAGGACGCCAACTACGTCCTGCGCTTGGCCGGCGCCGCCGAATCGCTACGTTTCCCAACGTACGCCAAGTCCACCCGTACCACCGACGCGATGACGGCGCAGTTTTTCGGCAACGTCAGCGCCGAGCAGCAGCTTCAGTTGTATCGGCTTTATGAGCTGGACTTCCTCATGTTCAACTACTCCACGCCGGGCTACCTGAAGCTTGTCTAGAGGAAGAAAGGGGCGAGGGGGCCTGACACGTGGCGTGTGCTCGGTCGCACTCTGGAATGTCAAATGGGATTTTTTTTGTGGATGGCGTCGGGAGCGAAGCGGGTCTTCCAGGTTTCAAATAAACCGCCCCCGTTAACCCCCTCCGAAGACCCAACTGCATCGGTCCCTAAGTCCCGCCCCTTTTTTAACGGGGGATGTGGAAATGGGATGTCAAAGTCGCCATTTTTTTTTCTTCCCTGAACACACTTCACACTTGGGCGCTGCGGAGCAACGTCCCCTGCGCCCTCCAAGCCCCTCCCACTTTGGCTTTTGAAGACACTGGAGCTCATCGAAGCTTAGCCCCGCCCACTCAACAAAGCCTCCTTTGTGCTTATTGACTCTTTTATTGTCTTTCGGATGGGTTGCTGCGAGACGGCAAGAATTATTTAAACGGCTTTGTCGATTGAAGTAATGGCGTATTTAATTTCTTTTTTATTTAAATATTATTTTGAAGGGGGGGGGGGGGTGTTTAGCCTGTTATCGCGCTTGTTCAACGTCTCCATCACATTGTGAAAGGGCATTCACGTGCTCTTTACGTTAGCAATATCACACAAGGGGGGCGGGGGCAACAATTCCGAACCACTTCAGCTTCAATGCAAACGAGATTTTGTGGGGGTATTTGTTAGTTTTTTGGGTTAGCATTTGACGTCATAATTCTCACCACGCAATGTTATGCAAATTAGACGGATGGCGGTGCTTACAGATGAGGACCTGCAATGCAAACGCGGGCAGAATTCGAAAACATATTGTGATGTGAGGTGTGCCAAAATATGACGGAAATGGCGTCACCATATTTTTAAAACACTATTTGCCTTTTTCATCCATTTCAATGGGACATTTTTTTCTTCTTTTCAGTCCATTTTTTCCTCGTGATATAACTGAATTAAATTTTAATTTATTTGTGTTAAATGTAACATTTATTTTCACACTGTTTTATGGAGTGTTTTTTAATCTTGAAATTCCGGCCATCTTGAATTTTTTTTGGGGGGGGGAGTTTTTCTCATCACAATTTTGTGAGTTGACGCTATTTAAAAAATCATTTGTTTTTATTTAATTTATAATAATATTATTATTGTCTTTTTTTGTCTTAAAATTCTGGCCATCGTGATTTTTTTTTGTTTTTCTCATCACAATTTTGAGAGTTGACGCTTCATCAAATCATCTTTGTTTTTATTTTATTTATTATTATTATTATTATTTTTATTATTATTATTATTTTGTAGTGCAGCCCAACTCAAGAGAAACAAAAGTGACTTTATTCAAACATTTTTGCTTATTTTTATATTCAGTGTGGCCCTACAATTATAACTTTATGCCACATTTTTTTCTATATGTAATATTTTGACTTTATTGTCAATTTTATTTATTTCGGGCGTGGCCGTAGAGACGAAAACACTGTTGCGTTCACATTTCTGTGCCTTTTATTTTTTTGAATGCACGTGAAAACGTTTATTATCATATCAAAATAGAGGATCCAAATTGCATCATCTGCACGGGTAGGTTGCTCGCCATTTCACCAGAAGCTTCCGGTCAGATATTTAGCTGATGTACGGCTAAATTCAATGCCTTGCTAAATGCACCACGATGCTCATTAGAGTGCTAAAGGAAGCATCCCATATCCTGTAATAGGAAAAAAACAACAATTTCAGCTAATTTTGTTTCTATCCCCCCTAACGATGTCTATTATTGGACTGAATGACATTTGCTGTTTAGCTAAAATCTTCAGAAGACATTCGCGTTCACGGTTATCGATCAAAATCGCCGGAATTGTCGTATTTGGCGGGGTCAGAGGCCGCTTTTGCGGGAAAATGACATCCATCGGGATCCTTAGATTAGTCAAGCGGGCCCGAAAAAAAATAGCGCGCAAATGGATTGTGGTTGGATTGTTGTGAAACATATTGTTTCGATATTGTGGTTTGTTAGTCCTGTTTTGAATAAATTGCGTACAAATTCTCTTTTTTTTTGAAGATTTATTGTTTTAGTTGAATTGGATTAATCAATGTAAATTATTTTGAGATATATTTTGTCCTCAGGGTCGCAGCAGAAGCAGACGTTGGGTGAGAGAGGGTTTATGTAACCCTGGTACCGCCTGTCATTCAATCGCAGATCGTCCAATTCATCATCATGCCATTCATAACATTTTTTTTCATCATTAGTCCCTGTGCAACCAACCAGTCATGATACCCACACCACCGTTATGTGATGTTGTGTCCACAAGAGGGAGCCAAAGTTCTACTCATCACAGAAGAGCTTTTGGAAAGACTAAAAAGTAAAAAAAATACACTGGAAAAGATTTGAACGGGATGTAAAATGTGTTTTTTATTGTCAAGATAGAATGTTGTATATTAGTGAAAAGGGTTACTTACTTCATATTGGAAATATCTTTATTTGTGGCTTTATACCCCCCCCCTGCCTCCACCTGACAGGATCGAAGAGGTCGAAAAATGCAGCTTGGAACGACAGTCTGCATTTGAAGACACGTGTGAGTACAAAATGTTGGCTTTGAAAGGTGCTTAGAAATGACATGTATTATTATGAAATACTCTCCATCATTATTATTTTACAATTTTATTTATTTCAATCCAAACCACTGACGTGCGTGTATTGATAACTTTTATTTTGAAGGTGGGTACCGCCCTCTCGTCGTCGGTAGATTACCGTAATGCACTGTTTGCAAGCTCACTTGATTTTGCCAGTGGAGTCTTGCTTGGCCGCAGCTCCCAGCCTGTGTCGCATCTGCTTGCAATGTGTCCAAATGTTTATTTCCTGTAACTTATACAATCGTTGTTTTTTACCATGTGTTCGATCGTGATAAACGATACCACGCTGAAGTTTTAGTCATGATAAACGCGCTCGGTCAATGAATAACAAACATCGGCTAAATAGGTAGCACTCGCCGGATCAACGTTCCCTGGAGAAGACGTGTTTATATTTGATGCTTTTTTTCTACCACGGGTGAGTGCAAGATCTGTCATACAACGTACGATTGCTCGTGTTTTCAAACAGCCGTCACAGAAAAAGGCGGCTAAGCTAGCAAATGTTGACGTGGGAATCACCTTTGTGGAAAACTGTACCGTAACGTATGAATATAGGGAACGTCAATACTGCATCAGTGTGTCTGCATTTTGTTGATAGGTACAGTACTGTACTTCCCTCTGATTTCATCTGATTGCACTCTGGTGCTATTTTACCACACTGCCTTATCTGGAGAGCAAGTTGAAAATGCAAAGCAACACATGCATTTGCGTTTATGGTTGTATTATTTATTGAGGTCATCAGGAGCGACACCAAAGGCTCCGCATTGAGATCAAATGTTTAATACAGTATATGATTGATTTTTCTGTGTTCAGTTTTCCATCAAGTACATGTCTCTTATTTCCTGGTATTCAATTCTTGTTATGAAGTCAACTTTGTGGAGCTAAGGTGTGTACACACCACGTCCTACTTCCACTTGATTTGCTTTGCTGATGAGAGTGCTTCTTCCTGACTCTCCAAAGCAAATAAGAAAAAAAAGTTGCACATTTGCCCTGCAAAAGCGGTGCTTTTGTCTTATCATAAAGCCCCAAAAAGATGGAAAATGCTCTTTTTTTTATTACAATTCATTTTTGGCGAAGTTGTGGTCATGAATGTTTGCCTTGTGAGGCATCACCATTTAATTTTTTTGTGCTTTTTTGTTTATTTTGTGTGCAAAACTAGCACTTTAATATGAAAGGTGACGATGACGTGTGAGGCTATTTCTACTTTGGGGAAGTTGAAATGAGGACATGATCTCAAATTCCTCATGACAGTGTAAAAAATGACCACAAGTTTAAGAAAAGAAAGGTTCCATACGTTGAGCTCACCAGTATTGATGAATACCGGACCGGTTTTAGCTTTAGCCCTGCTGACATTCATCCATTTTTCACCCCTTGGCAATGTATGTCATGAACATGTGTTTTTCTTATAATACAGGTAACATCCGACTCACGATCAAGTTCCGTTCCGAACAAACGGTCGTAAGGCGAAATGGTCCTAAGTCGATTCAAAATGTTGAATAGGGACTCGTAGGCTAAATGACTGGCAAACTCCCCCCTCTGGTGCCATCATGCGGTCGATTGCTGTGCGAGCGTGAAATGCTGGCTGGCTAGCCAAAATTGTCCTACGCGCTGCCATCCTGCTAACACGCTAACATGTAAATTGTGAATAATGTCCTCTCGGACCCAACATGCAAGGCACTTAAAATGTGGCTAAAAAGACAGACAATTGACAACAGACAATACATGTAAATTGTGAATGTAAAGTCAGGTAGTGTCGTATGTAAAGTGAGGTAGTGTAGTAATGCAAAAACAAACAAAAAAGGTTGAAGTGAGGTCTTGCAGAAAAAAACAGTTCAGGATGATGGTACAGCGTGTAGCGTGTACTCAGAGTTCGGTGAGTGTGGCAGTGGGAAGGGGCAGGGGGGGCAGGGCTGGGAGAGAGTTGAGTCTCCTGACTGCCTGGTGGCAGAAACTGTCCTTGAGCCTGCTGGTCTTGGTTGTAAGTACGGGTGGTCGTAAGTCGAGCTGGTTGTAAGTCGGACGTTACCTGTATTTCAACTGCACTTTATTGTTACACCGGTTTCGGATTAAAATGAAGCGTCTGCTTGTGTCCGGCAGGCTTGCAGCACTAGCCTACAATTTATAGGAGGCGTGCAAAAATATGGTGATGTCATCTTCAATCTCTCTCTCTCTCTCTCTCTCTCTCTCTCTCTCTCTCTCTCTCTCTCTCTCTCTCTCTCTCTCTCTCTCTCTCTCTCTCTCTCTCTCTTTCTCTCTCTCTCGCCCCCTCTGTATATTTTCCTCTTTCCAGGATCCGTGTCGTGAATATGATGGCGCTTCTGCTAGCCAAGCTACACGAGGTAGGCTTCCCCTCACTCCTCTTGCACACGTGCATGCTTGGTTTTTCATATTCTGGTATGTATTTGATAGAATTGATCTGTTGTTTATATAGAAATAACGTTGACAGTTTGTGTTGCTAACTAAGCGCTAACGCAAGTCCGACACGGTGTCATAGCGTAGACCTTTTATCCCCTTTCACCTTGAAGCATTTTGATTAGAACGGCGGTCTGTTTTGAAGGCGCAATATGCCCACATCTGCGGGCACCTGTGCCCCCCTCTCTCGCACTCTCTCTTCTGATGTTATGTAAGAGGTATCGCTCTCTCGCACATACAGTCAGACACATTAAAAAAAAAAGAGTCAAATCAGGCAACAAGAGATTTTCTCCCTGGAAATGTCCATTGTTTCGGCGGCTAAGAGGATTTGAGCGCCCGTTTGAGGTCATCGCAGTCTCCTTGACACCTCGCGGGGGGTTCACTTGTCATCCGACTCATCAGCATTCCCGTCCGCGTGCTAGCGTCGGCGGATTGGATAGCCGGCGACGGTTGCGCTATCCTTCCCGATTTTGGGAAATAATATCCCGCTGATATTGTTTCTGATAAAACTGCAAAGCATCTCTTTAAAAACGGTCAAATAATTCCATTTGATGTGTCATTAAATGTATTATTATTATTATTATTATTAGCTAGCTGGTTAGCTGACTATCTAATAGCTATTATTATTATTATTAGCTGGTTAGCTGGCTATCTACTCGCTATCTATTAGTTTGCTAGCTGACTGGCTATCTATTGGCTATCTAGTGGCTAGCTAGCTAGTTGGCTGGCTATCTATTGGCTAGCTATTAGCTGGCTGAGTATCTGTTGGCTATCTATTAACTAGCTAGCTAGTTTTTTTTTTAAATTTGAGTTATTCCGGGTTGAGTGAACGCTGGCGCATGTGGCTGCCGCTTGAATTATTCGGAAACATTCAAGCTACGTAGTTCTGAGTCGCTGGAAAAGGTGATGGGCAGGTTGCGGAGGGTCCAGTCGGATGACAGACGAGCATGCAAAACAATGGCATACCTTCATTTCGCTCAAAGCCTTTTGTGTTGCCTGACTTCCCTGACAGAGATGCACTTATCTGAGCGGCGCTGACAGGCCGCCCGGCTCGGCTTGAACCGTGACCATGAAGTCTTCTTCGGAGTCCCAACAGGAGACCGAGACCACCTTGGTGAGTCCAGACACAGACGGACTAACGTAGCGTATTTTCCGGAGTCCCACCAGTGAGTAGGTGTGCAATTACAATAGCAGCTAGCCTGCTAACATCTCTCTAGGAAGATACGCCATGGGATTCTTAGGTTGCACACCCCAAAGCCCTTCGCCCTTGCTTTGAGTTTTTCAGCGCGGCGTGACTAATGATCAACGCCGACTCTCTTTTCCGTGTGCGCGCGATGAAGCCGCTAAAAGGCTTGTAAAAGTCAAAACGGCGATGAATTGGGATCGTTGAACATTTCAAAGAATTTTATCGGACTGCTAAGACACTCACTTTATTTATTTAATTACCTATCTAGCTATTTATCTATATAGCTAGTTCTTGCCACTTTGACTATCAATCTAGCTGGCTATTTATCTATCCTTCTAGCTATTTATCTATCTCGCTAGCTATTTATCTGTCTCAATAGCGATTCCCCCCCCCCCCAACCTCCCTCTTTGCTTTGAAACGTTTTGTGAATCCTAGCAGAGGCGCTAAATGCATTTTATTCAGCTGGCGATATTGACTCGGCGCTAATAAGTGCCGCCGGGCGGTTACGCTCGTGTCTCTCTGTAGGCTAATGCGCTCGCGTTTGGCTTATTGGTGCAGAAAGGCTTCAGTCAACACGAGCGCTTTTCCTCGGGACCGTACATCAGACAAAGTCCTCATTGTGGTTGCCACTTTTCGACCTTTTTGTCTCCAATGGCGGCCATGCGGCGCCCTGATGATTTGTATGATGTACATCCCTCCGCCCTGCCCCCTCACCTTTGATTAAAACAAGCTGAGTCAAAGGCCGGTTTTATGATGTAATAAAGAATCCCAATTAAACAGAAAGACGGCAACAGAGCGCCCGGCGGTGGTTTGTCTTAAAAGCGCAAAAAAGAAGAAGAAGAAGGAGGAGGAGGAGGGGTGATGCAACAAATAAACACGGAAGGATGTTTAGTGACGGCGCGGAAGGGGAATAAATGAGTGAGGCTCCCTTCCTTAGTCTCCTCCCCTCATTTGAAGACTGCTCCAAGCTCGCTCGTAGCACGCCGCCGCCGCGGCAACAGCAGATAGCTCAACTCTCGCCGCAAGGTACGCATTTGTCTTGTCCGCCGCCTCGGCGAGGAAGCCCTCGGACGTACTCGGCAAAACAGGAAATAGTTTGACGGATGTGTCACGTTGTACTTTGATCTGTCCAAATGGCTTTTTTGAGGGTGCTCATTTTGGAAATGGCCTCTTTAGATGCGCTGCATTTCCCGTTGCCCCGAGGTGCTGACTGATAAATGGAATCAATCAAGGCGATTGGCAGAAGGGATGTTTTTGATGGCGCTTGACAGCTGAGGGATCATTCATCTCAAGGACTTTGTCTTTCATAGTTCGGATTTGTAATATCTGCACATTTGCAACTTTTCTTCTTATTCCCGAGGAGGACGTAGGGCTACTCCCAATTGGGGCAAAAAAAAACAGGTTTGGAACTAGTAAACAAGTAGCATGTTCATAATAATAATAATAATAATAATAATAATAATAATAATACATTTCATTTATAAACGCCTTTCAAAACTTTCAAGGTCTCTTTACAGTCACAGGATAAGTTTTTCTATGGGTGAGCAGCATCAGCCACACGTACCAGTGTTCACTCAACCTGGAATAACTCAAATAGATAGAAAGCTAGCTAGCTAGCTAATAGATATCTTGATAGCTAATAGCTAGCTACCTAATGTTTTCTAACTAATTGCTAGCTAGATAGCTAATAGATAGATAGCTAGTCTTCCAAGACTCTTATGTCTTGCGATCAAACTGGAATAACTCAAATAGATAGAAAGCTAGCTATTTAGCTAACTAATATATATATATATATAGATACTTAATAGCTAGCTAGCTACCTAACTAATGTTTCCTGATGCACATAGCTATCTAGCTAGCATTATAGCTAATAGCTAGATAGCTAATAGCTAGATAGCTAGCTCATCTTCCAAGATGCTTATGATGTCTTGCGATCGACCCGGAATAACTCAAATTGATAGAAAGCTAGCTAGCTAACTAATAGATATCTAGATCGCTAATAGCTAGCTAGCGACCTGATATGTTTCCTGACTCAAATAGCTAGCTAGATTGGTAATAGCTAGCTAGCTCGCTAGTCTTTCAAGACTCTTGTAATGTCTTGCGATTTGATTTAAGGCCATTTGGGTTGCTTTGGTGGACTGCCCACTTTTCACATAAACAAATGTTCACAAAAAATTGGATAGGTATTTGCGGTAGCGCCCCCTGGTGGCAAAGGCTATGTCATAGCAAACGGAGCCACGCATTGATGCAGGAAACTATGCCGATAGCATCGTAGCGTGACAGTCATGTTGTGATTTCTACAATCTATCCTGTGTCACTAATACCCCCCACGGTCACCTTCACGTCCCCTGAGTGTCAGTCCCACTTTTGCGGGGATGAAACCTAATCAGTCGCCGGCTCTCGGTGCGAGTCCCCCCCCCCGTAGACGCTTTGAAGACAGACACGCTGAAACGCTAGCGTCTAATGACATGCGGCGGACGTGACTTGAGAGTGTCGGCATGAAATTGTCCTTTGCCGCACCTCCATTAACCTCGATTAGAAATGCTGCCACAGGCTAGTTTCGTCTCTCCTGCTGAATGTTCTGTCAGTCAGGTTGATTCGAGGCTACAATGGTTGTGTGACGCATCCACGAGATGGAACGACGCTAAAGGGAATACAACACAATACAATATGGCTTCATGGTTGTGTTATGTTATAGATATTATATTTTTTTCTATTGAATTGTACATATTTCGAGTCATGTGATTGGTCGGAAAAAAGATGTATTTAAATAGGGGTGTGTTGACTATTATTATGGATTCATTGTCTTTCTAATTCCATTATAGTATCCATTTTATTGTTTCTTAGAATTATGTGTCTTGTTCATATTTTCGTTCAACTAATGTTTATTATTTGTGTGTGTGTGTGTGTGTGTGTGTGTGTGTGTGTGTGTCCAAACCCCCCCCCCCCCCTCCTCCACTACACACCCGTTAGCATCCTGCAGAGTCGAGAGATCTCCATCCCGCCTCTGGTAAGATACTGAAGCTAAATGCTACGCCACCCATTCATGCTCAAATAATAACCTTTAGTAACCTCCTAAACTGTCCACTATCGTCACCGCTGTCCCTCAAAGGGTTAAAAACATCGCAATCATGCCACTTGCCTTGACTATGACCAATATCACCATGTGCTCGAGATCATTAGATGTATGTGGAATATGTCGCGGCTTGGGATTGAAGCGGATTTACACCAAACGGGGCAATCTCGTTCGTCAATGGACGCTATACCCCCTTCATGTTTGCTTTCAAAACTTAGCTTGTCACAGACGTGCATATTCTACCATGACCACCCTGTTCCACTGGTGAAAAGGACGCTTTCAACCTCTCCTCTTTCGTCTAGAAGTGCTTCATACAACAAAGAGGGTGCAGAAAATGCCTAAAATTAAATGACTGTGTGCATTTTTTGATCTCCTCCTCAGCAGCAGCAGCAGCAGCCGCCATCGTGTCCGGTGATGATGCCGTCTTTGTGACGCCAGGCAGGATGAGCCAGCGGCAGGTGAAGGAACGGGACAAGGACAAAGACAAAGACAAGGACAAGGAGGCGGGCCTTCAAACACCCAACCGGGAACATGTCACTTCTCCATCTTCGCTCAGCCCGGGCGTCAGCTACAGTCACGGTATGTTACAAAATAAGAGTCATGAGGTCATCATATCGTTTGTGAATATATAGATGATATTTGTTTACGTTTATCATCTGTGAAAACTGACAAATTAATCGTAATAATGTGTAAGACATTTTTGTTTCTGCCACACTATTCTTTTTAGAAGGGAAAAAAAGTCCGATTTTGTCCATTGTGCCTTATTATTGTGTTAGTGCGCCCCCTTGTGGAGAACAGTGGTTGGTGGCTGTTCAGTGGAAGTAAAAATGGTCAACAAGTACAAACACGAGCGGTTCAAATAGATTGTTTTCAAAGAAAAAAAAAAGATTAGGTAAAAAAAATAAAGCCAACTAAGCACAATAAAATCGATTAAAACAACTAAAAAACAACAACTAATAAATCAAGTGAAAAAATACAAATAACAAAATGCAATGTTGGAAAAGTACTGTTAAAAAAAATCATTGCTAAAAGTCAAACCAAATGACCAATTATTAAAGACAGATTGATAGATATGGGCAGCTCAATTGCTAGATATACAGTAGACATATATAGGCAGCTTGATAGATAGATATAGATAGATAGATAGATAAATACAGACTGCTAGATAGACATTGTGCGCGCGTGCACACAGTCACCGCATGTATTTCTAAATGAATCCTTTGTTTCCTTTCTTGGGATGACTGCCCAATGTCATGATCGCACAGCGGATGTGATTGCGCCGAGTCACGCGGTGGAAAAAGTACACGAGGTCCTCTCTCTGCTCCTTTTTCCCCCCCCCCCCCGAGTGTCTGAGAGCAGACTGCGCCAGTGGGCGTCCAAAACGATGTCCGCGCATAACTCGCTGTGACGCTGTCGCCAACAGAGGCCGGCTGCTCTCAAATTAATATTCCCTCGGCCTTGCAAATCATCTCGCTGACACTTTTATATCCTGCCGTGTTGGCTTAGCATTACAATGGCCTCGAATTAACCAAAGCGTATCCGGTTGCTACACCAATCGCGTATTGTTTTCCAATAATAATGAGATTTGCTCTTGGCAGAGGATAAAGAATATATGCTTGCGACTATGATTCATTTAGTCTGTTTTGAACATCTCTTGATGTCCTTCCCGGAAGATAGTTTGTGCATCACGGCCGCTAAAGCTGGCAGACGAGTGGGTGGGCTGAGCGGATTTAAAATGTGGGATTATGGCCTGTCGACAGCGTGGAGTTCCACCGTCAGGCCGGCCTTATCCTCGCTTTTGCCCAATGGAATCGCCGCGTTGCTTCTTTAACCTACGACCTCATCCAAGAGGGGCGAGGGGGGGGGGGGTGAGCGGAGAAGCCGGAGGAAGTCGATTCGAGGCTAGCATGGAGCGTGCGGCGGCGGTTTGGCTGTGCTCGGATGGCCGCCGGCTCGTCGCCGTGTGGATGTGAAAGTAAGACGTGTCAGCCGTGCTATCGGCAACACGTGTGATTATTTAGCATCCGTGTTGTCATGTAGCATGTTGCTCGAGTGCAAGTGGATTGTGGGAAACAAAAAGTATTCTTTTTTCTTTTTTACATTTGTATTTATTTTTTCGCGCTGTCTATGAAAACCACGCGGTGTCATTGTCTTGTAATCCATCGGTGGCCGTGTTACAGCGAGGTCACTTTCAGCCCAGGAAAGCAGCCGTCATTTTAGGATTGATCAGTAGTTGTACAACTACCTTCAAAACAAAAAAATAGGATCAATTTTAATGTAGTTAGGAATTAGGAAGTCTTTCTTTTTTGTTATTCGTGCATTGGGATCCCTTCAAAATGTTGTTTTGGTTCCAGGTTGTAGCTTGCTAGCCAGTCATTAGCTTCACCTTTTGTCAGGTTTTCCATCCAAGTATTATTATTATTATTATTATATTTTACATGATATTATCTAATAATTTTGGTGTATTATATTGTTTATTACAAATAATATGGTATTATATATTATTATTGAATAATTATTTTATTATTACAATATTATATATTATTACAAACATGTTATATTATAGTAATTATATATGTATTATTTTTATGTTATTATTACAATATATTATGTATATTTTTTCATTATTATCACAATATTTATATTTATGATTATATTGTTATATTACAAACATTATAATAATTATATTATATTTAATATTTTTTTAATTATATTGTATTATACAGTATATGTATTGTTATTTTATTATTACAATATGTATTTATTAGATGATGATGATGATTATTATTGTGATTATTATTATTATGATGTATTTATTGTGAAAGAAAATGATGATGGCTAAATGTTAAGCCTTTTAAATCAAGTGGACTTTGGTGAAGCGTTAGCGACAAGATAGCCCCCCCCGTGCTAACCCCTCCGCCCAAGTTGGCTCTCCCCCCAATCCGGAGGGGAGTGAGTGGGAGGAGTTGTGAGGTACTTTGAGTGCGCTGCGTGCCTCGTCGCTCAGAGTGAGGGCGAGCGAGAGAGAGAGGGAGGGAGGGAGGGAGGTAGCATCGAGGAAATAGCGAGCGCACTCCACTCTGAGCTCTCTTGTTTTGCTTGGCTCGCCACAGAAGCGCAGAAACACCCCCCTCGCATCCCCGTACCCCCTTTTTTCCACTTGACCCACGGGGTTGCTCACCCACAGCCATCGGCGGCCCCCGCCCCACCCATTGGCCCCCGCCCCCCGCTCGCCATGATGAAAGAGGAGGGCCCGCTGGGGCGTCGCCGTTTCTCCACCTGCGGCGGCGCGGCCTCGCTGCGACCTCCGCACCCGGACGGACGCAAACTCATCCGCAATGCTTCCTTCGGGGGTTATAACGAGCCGTCGCCCCTCGCGCTGTCAGGTGGGATTTTTGCGGGTACTTGCGCCACACGTGGTTTGTCTTATTTGGAACGCTGAGTCATTAGAGAAACTGTGAATTGTATTTTGTACTTCCCTTTTAGTCCCTTTGTGGTTTAGTTTGGGTGTGCGTATCCAATCGCATCTGGTTTGTGGTGTAGTTTGGGTGTACGTATCCAATCACATCCAGTTTGTGGTTTTAGTTTGGGTGTGCGTATACAATTGCATCTGGTTTGTGGTTTAGTTTGGGTGTACGTATCCAATCACATCCAGTGTGTAGTTTTAGTTTGGGTGTGCGTATCCAATCGCATCTGGTTTGTGGTTTAGTTTGGGTGTACATATCCAATTGCATCCAGTTTGTGGTTTAGTTTGGGTGTATGTATCCAATCGCATCCATTGTGGACAACTTTGAAGTCAAATTTATCCTCTTTATGACCGTTGCAGACGGTCTATACATTATACATTATATACATGATGCCTTATATACGTTATATACATCATATACATTATGTATATTCTATACATCCTATACATAATATACATTATTTACATTTACTTTATACATTATATATTATATACATGTTTCTTAGAGAATGTATCGCATTATTTATTCAACTAATATGAATCAAATAATATTTTAAGATATATATATATATATATATATTCCAATTGAGCAATTTTCAATTTTTCGCCTTCACCACTTCAATTCAATTTAACCCTTTCAGGGGCGGCTTTCCTAAGTTCCAAGTTAACATATTTGTGTGTGAAAGAGTTCATGGGGGGGGGGGGGGTTGTCGGTGGTCAACCTCATTCTTTCACTACCGTTACTGTCATTCTGTTGAGAGCTGCATTCATCGATTCAACAAATCAATCAATCAATCCAAAAAAGAAAGGAAAGGCCATGAACCTGAAAATGACTTTTTCCAGCAGAATAGAAACCTCCTCAAGAGAATCTTCAGGGTAACCCGGGCAGCCCAAACAAGAATCCAAGCCACCCCCCACTGTGACATCCCTACCGTGATCTCGTCTGTTTGTGACAGTATGCCAAAGACCCCACTTTGAATTCTCTTTCCTCCGCTGCGTAAAATGAAATCAAATAGCGAGGAAAAGGAATGCTGAGTCACGCCATCGCCCGGCGACCAGCGTCTAGGATTGTTTTTTTTTATTTTTAACTGCAAGAGGTTGGCGTGGTCTTGCGCGTCAAGAGGGCACAGATGGTCCGGCGGGAAGCGTACGGCCGCAAAACACATTCAATTCATTCTCGTTTTTTATTTATTTTTTTTTTTTCTCCCAGGAGTTCCATTAGCCGTATTTTTAATGTGCGTGTGTGTTTACGTGGTCTCCCTGTGCCTGTGTGGCTTTTTTCCCGGGTATCCCGGTGTCCTCCCACATAGCAAAAATATACCTAGCTGATGTATTGATTGATTTCTCCTCCCACCCCCCGCTCTCTTCTTCTTCTTCTTCTTCTTCTTCTTCTTTGCATTGCAGGTTTCGAAAGAGGGAAGGAGGATCTTTTGTCATTGCCTTTGAAGGAGGACTCGCTGTCCATATCCAAGAGCAAGGTGCTTCATGACATCCATTCATCTTCGCTAAGCTAACACGCTAAAAGGCATTGGACTATTCACGTGTTTGTTTGATATTGCGCAATTGCGCAAAAAAAAGATATTGCGCATTGCTTTGTTTTGTAACAAAGCAATGCATTCGACCTGCTAACAGTTAAACTCACGTTGGATATGAAAGGAAGTCTTTAGTTGACCCAAGTAAGTCTTTTTTGGCTTCTCAGTCGGAAACCAAGCTGTACAATGGCTCGGATAAGGACGTTTCGGCATCTGGAGGCAAGCTCACCAAGAAGGAGTCCCTCAAGGTAAAAAAACACTCTTTAAATCAGCTGACAACTCGTTTATCCGGACGCAATCTGTTATGGAGAGCCTGATGAACACTTTTGTCGTCGTCCTTTAACACAATGATGTTTGTTATTTTGCGCAGTCCCTGAAAGGCTTGAATGAATTCCATGGTGAAATACGTATGTGACGCTTTATTTAGGTCCAAAAGAAGAACTACAGGGAGGAAAAGAAAAGGGCCACCAAGGAGCTGCTCAGTACCATCACGGATCCTTCCGTCATCGTCATGGCTGACTGGCTGAAGGTAAACGCGACTTCAAGTCCGCCACGGTGACTGTGACCAATAAACAACGTGGCGACGGCGTTCCCCGCAGATCCGCGGAACGTTAAAGAGCTGGACCAAGCTGTGGTGCGTGTTGAAACCGGGCGTCCTGTTGATTTACAAGACCCACAAGAACGGCCAGTGGGTGGGCACGCTGCTTCTCAACGCCTGCGAGCTCATCGAGCGACCTTCCAAGAAGGACGGGTTCTGCTTCAAGCTCTTTCACCCGCTGGAGCAGTCCATCTGGGCCGTCAAGGTCAGAAGACCTTCCTTCATGGGGGAACTCGTCAATTAATAGCACATCAAAATGAACCATTGTTGATCAATTAGAATTCCGGTAAAAATGAAAGAATCATCTCTACCGATACCAAATTCCGATACTCCCCTATACCGATACCAAATTCTGATACTCACCTGTACCTATGCCAAAATGCGATCCTACTAGTACTTGTGAAACATTTTCCCTGAATGGATCAGTCATGACAAATATCGCCCACGACTGCATAATATGCTATCTTAAAATAATCGATTGGTATCGTTTGACGCCTTGCGTCTGTAGCATTGAGCTCAAACCCAAAATCGTGCAACACGTGACGACGTCCTGAATTATCAACTCGCTTCTAATGCCCCAGTGGCATTAGTCCAATGGCAGCGCTTTGAATGCCAAGTAGTGTTTTTTTGCCACAAACAAAATCCCCTTTTGCTTTCCACGGATGAACAAAACAGGATGTGAATGTCAAGTGGAAAAAAAACGGAAAACACACACACACACACACACCTCCATTCAATCCACTCCAATCATGATTGTGTTAGCAAAGCTTCCTTTTCGATAATGGATGACATCTTTCCTCAGAGCGTTTTTTTTTTTTTTTTTCAATGAGTGCTTGTCAATAATTCCGAGTCCTTTCAGGGTCCTAAAGGGGAAGCTGTGGGCTCCATCACTCAGCCGCTACCCAGCAGCCACCTCATTTTCCGTGCGGCGTCCGAGTCCGACGGTAAGGAAGGAAAGAGTCCAATGCGTCTCTGTCCAAGGTGCTAAAATGCTATCGACAAGTGATGTAACTGTCCTTGGTCCTGAAACAAACAAGTCTGCCTCTTTGTGTCCTTGCGACAAGAAGGTGAAAATGACTTGCGTTCCTGTGAAATCAACACGTCATGCGTCAATACGCACAATTGGAAAAATAAATCAACTTCTGCTGCCACGGGAAGTCCAAACTTCATTCCAACTCTTTATTGTGATGATGATTATTTTGAAGGGCGTTGCTGGATGGACGCCCTGGAATTGGCCCTGAAGTGCTCCAGTCTGCTGAAAAGAACCATGATCCGCGAGGGCAAGGAAGACATGAGCACGGTGGCCTCTGGAGGAGAACATTCCCTGAATTTTTACAGCCTCCTGCGTGCACACAACATGCACGGGTTCCAGTAAGCCCAAAATACATATTTCAATCTCAGCCTTGGCGATTGATCAGTTTGATTTGCTTTATTCATGTCGGGCACAGCGGTGACCACATGTTACAAAATGCTATGGGTTAGCATTACTGATGCATGGATGTAAATGATGCTACAAGTTTGCTAAAGGTTAGCATTACTACAGGTTAGCATTACTGGCGCACGGATGTAAACAAACGCTTTTGTTTCTCGTCAAGGTTTAACGACAGCGATCATTTAAAAGACCCGGATCTCTACTCGGACAAGTCGGACCGTGAGGGCGAACCGGACCACGAGGAGTCGGACCCGGAAGGCTTGGAGAAGAGCGAGGAAAGCGACAGCGACACGTCGGAGCGCCAGGACGATTCGTACGTCGACATGGACCCCAATGAGCACTTGAGGGAAACATCCTACCTGGAGCAATCTCACGAGGAACTGGGCGAGGTAGCCATTTGGAATACGGTATCGTATCGTATTCCCTGTAGTGTAACTCCCATCTCGTGGGTGCATGGCACGACTACGGCCACTATTGTGGCTTCTATTCTCTGCTCCTTATCATGCGGCGCGCCCGATGTCGTTGCAGGCAGGCGAAGCTGCCCAGACGGAGACGGTCTCCGAGGAGAACAAGTCCCTGATCTGGACTCTCCTGAAGCAAGTTCGACCCGGAATGGATCTGTCCAAGGTGGTCCTGCCCACCTTCATCCTAGAGCCCAGGTCCTTCCTGGATAAGCTCTCGGACTATTATTATCACGCCGACTTCCTGTCAGAGTAAGAGCTTCCCATCTTGAGTGATTTCCAATAAAGTTTTGCAATATTGTCCATCTTTTTATACGTATTTTTCATCTTCAGGGCTGCGGTTGAGGAAAATGCCTACAACCGGATGAAGAAAGTGGTCAAGTGGTACATTTCAGGGTTCTATAAAAAGCCCAAGGTGTGGATTGCCGCCAAAATAAACATTCCGCCCGCTTACCCTATCGCTAATAACATCAAAATGTCATTTTATTTTGTAATTTCAGGGCTTGAAGAAGCCATATAACCCCATTATCGGCGAGACCTGCCGCTGCATGTGGCTCCACCAAAAGACCACCAGCAAGACCTTCTACATTGCGGAACAGGTAATGCATTGCTATGTAATGTGATGATTATTATCATTATTATTATTATTATTACAAGCTATCTATTAGCGATATAGCTATCTAACTGGCTAGCTAGCTAGCTATTGGCTATGCTGTTGAGAGTTTTCAAGGGCACTTATAAATACAATGTATTATTATTATTATTATTATTATTGTTATTTTTAGTATTAGCTGTCTATTAGCTAGCTAGCTTTCAATCTATTTTGTGTGTAAAAATATCCTTTCTCTTCAGGTATCCCATCACCCCCCTGTGTCCGCCTTTTACGTCAGCAACAGGAAAGATGGATTCTGCCTTAGCGGAAGCATCCTCGCCAAGTCCAAATTCTACGGTACACGCACAGAAAAAATATTATAATTCAAGTATATCCCAGTTGTCTTGACTGTTTGCTTGTTTGTTTTTTTTTAACAGGAAACTCCTTGTCAGCCATTTTGGACGGTGAAGCTCGACTCACTTTCCTCAACCGGGGAGAGGACTACGTGATGAATATGCCCTACGCTCACTGTAAAGGTCTGTTTGGGGCCACGTTCAATATTTACACGCTTTGATGCTAGCACTAGCATGCTAGTCCGCTCAACAAGAACCAGGAAAAACTCTCGGGAAGGTCCAGCAAACAAATTGAATCATCGCACGTAGACTTGAGATCTTGACTGTCCTTCAATACTCTGCGAACTCGATGAACAATAATTTGTCAGCGGGTGTGCACGCCGGAGGGGAAGCACTCCACTGCCACTTGCTGGTGACACACAAGCACAAATGGCAACAAAACCAATTCTGGTGTTGATGTGACGCTTCAAATATTTAATAAAGAAAGAGAAATAACAACATGTTAATAAATGTTGCCATGACAACCGCTAAAGGACTTTAAAAATGCCGGTCTTGCATTCTGTTGTCATTTATTTTGCTGACCAGTGTTAGCTCATTCCACTTTGCATATGGACGACGATGATGTCAAATATATCTTTTTTACGTGTTTTCAATGTATTTTTATTATCTTAGGCATCTTGTACGGCACCATGACTCTGGAGCTGGGTGGTCAGATCACCATTGCATGTGAGAAGACAGGCTACAGTTCTCAGCTGGAGTTCAAACTTAAGGTGGGACCACTGATTTGCGGCTGTCCAAAATAAAAAAAAAATAAATGAATGCATCAGTAAATAATAATAAGAAGAACCATCTTTATTCTCTTCTCACTTGCTCCCCTCTTTGTAGCCATTTCTGGGAAGCAGCGACAGTGTCAACCAGATCTCCGGAAAGATCAAACTGGGCAAGGAAGTGCTGGCGACTCTTGAGGGACACTGGGTAAGATTCTCTGAACTCGGAGGACCTCAAAAAAGACCAAAATGGCCGCCTTCGCAGCGGCTACGACACCAATAATTTGACGCCTGGAAGTGTCCATCACTCCTTACCGCCATGTTCTCCTCCGTTAGGACAGCGAGATCTTCATCAACGACAAGAAAACCGGAACCGTGGACACTTTCTGGAACCCAACGCCTGAACTCCGGCAAAGCCGTCTGACGCGTTGCACCGTCCCCTCCGACGAGCAGGGGGAGTTTGAATCAGAAAGGTACGCTTTGACATCTTACGGTCCAAATGGACGTTTTTATTCCGCCGCCATGTTGTTTTTTTAGGCTGTGGCAGCACGTGACGAGGGCCATCAACAGCAAGGATCAGACGGAGGCCACCAACGAGAAGTTCATCCTGGAGGAAAGTCAGAGGAAGTCGGCGCGGGAGAGGAAAGCCAAATGCGAGGAATGGAACCCCGCTCTGTTCGAGCAGGACCCCGTCACTGGAGAGTGGCATTATAAATATGCTGAGTGAGTCACAAAAATGGCGGATTAACAATAAATACGCCGTTCCGGGTAGATGAATTGTCCATCCACTTTGAACATTTAGTCATCAGGTAACATCCGAGTTACGACCGGGTTCCGTTCCGACAAAACGGTCGTAAGTTGAAATCAATTCAAAATGGCCGATGTGACGTTTACATGACAAAAAATGTCAATCTGTTGTTTTTAAGCAATGTTTTCTATTGAATACTATTATATACCAAAGTTCATTTAGGAATTTTAAAACTTTTCGTGTCATTTTTTAATCATTTTTCATATTATCAATTTTTATTACTGTATAACTGTACTTGTAGTGCATACAAAACTGTTTACTGTCCACTTCATTTATAAAAGTTATACTTGCCTTTTAGCGTAGCATTTGTCAATTTATATTTCATATTATCAATTTTTATTACCTGTAATGTATACAAAACTGTTTACTGTACAGTTCATTTATAAATTGTATAACTTTTAGTGTCATTTTATATTTCATGTATTGTTTCACATATTGTTTTTTTATTACTGTATAACTATACCTGTAATGTATACAAAACTGTTTACTGTCCACTTCATTTGTAAAAGTTATACTTACCTTTTAGCGTACCTTGATCAATTCATATTTCATATCAATTTTTATTACCCGTAATGTATACAAAACGGTGGTCGTAACTCGGATGTTACCTGTATTTCTAGCATATATTTGAATTCTACATGGTCAGATCTCCCTGGTAGTACAAATATATCATCAAAAAGACCCTGAAATCACATGACAATGTCTTTTTTTTTTGGGGGGGGGGGGGCAGCACCAGGCCATGGGACCCCCTGAACGACCTGATCCAGTTTGAAAAAGACGGTTGTATCCAGACCACGGTCCGACACCGCACCCCCATGGTACGTTCTGGAAGTCTTATTAGTCTGAGTAACCAGGGGCCGCGGAGGGACAATTGCAAGTGCCAGGTAGGTTCGTTTTTTTATCCCCCTTCATCCCCGTCCGTCTCAGCCACCATCTAAGCAGCTTCATTTTGTTTCAATACTTCCTCCATCAAACTGTTTTTTTTTTTTTTTTTTTTTTTGCTTTATTCTCTGTCTTTCAAAAATTGTGACTTCATCTGCTTTCTGTTACTGGATGGAACATCAACATGTAGCTCTGTATTGTTGAACATAAATCCATCTTCAATCCGCCATCCTCTTATCTTACTACTGACATCTCTGCACCAGCCATCTTGTTTGTGTGCATTGCATGCGGAAAATGATTACTTGTCATATTGTTAATTATGTGTACATTATGTATTTAAAAAAGTTGATATATGTGTCTGTGCGTGTTTATTTTTTCTAGGTAACGGTACCGAAAAGGAAACACAAGAGCGACAACCTCAAAAACCCAGAGAGTGGCTGCTCTTCGCCTGAACTCGACCGCCAGGACTCCTCCGGAAGCGAACGTGAGGATCCATTTTAGGGTTAAGAGTGTAATACCATAAATAATAAGAAAAAAATGAACTCATTGACTGGCAGACAATGTGCCAAAATGTGTCCACTCCAGTGCCAAAATAGTTAATTCCTAAGTTGTATGGGTCTGGAGTTATCTGAGCTTGAAATGGGGGCGGCTGTACAAAATACAATACATCCATATTGATTTCTATAGTGTTTTTATAATAGCTGAAGCCGGAACAAAATGCTAACATGGACAAAAGGCAAAAACATTGCCAGAGGTCTGACCCGTGCTTTATCGGCACCCCACCACAAGAAAAAACAAAACCCGGACAAATTCAAGAATGGCGCTCCACGTCACACTTTTCAATTCCCAAATAAATTCAGGAATGGCAGAATCATGATTTAAGGTGGATTGTATTGTATCCCATTTAGCTAAATTCCATGTAGGGGATGTAGAGCGCAACCGCAACCACTATTTTGGGCCTTCGATTCTATGCACCTTAGAATTGAAAACAGTTTTGCAATAGTCCATTTAATCAAGGTACATACGCCTGGTTGTAAGTCGGACTTGTCGTAAGTCGGATGTTACTTGTATATTTCTTTGTACGGTTTCAGGACACAAAAACAAGCACGGCAGCCGTTTGCGCAAAAAGGCTGCGGACCTTAGTGAACTTCAAAGTGCCATTGAAGCCATCAAGCAAACGCAGCAGGACATCAACAGGTGAGATGAGGCACTTGAGGGGCGGGGTTACATACCATACACATTGAAAATACTCTTAAGTACATATTGCGTCCATTTTTTTCAGGAGCATCGGCGTGTTAAGGAGTCGAACGGCAAGTCGGGCGGAGGGCGCCTCCTTCCTGCAGCAGCGTGATTACGTCGTCATGGTGGCCCTCATCGCCCTGCAGGTGTTGATCAACTACGTCTTCAAGTAGCACTCGGACTCGGTAACAGACGACATCCCATACACTCCCTAGCAACATCCTCCATTATTTTATTTTTTCTTCAGCTTACGAAAAAATTGGGAAAAGTGTCTGTTATTTGATTATTTTTTTTTTTTAGACCATTCCGAATATGGCGTAAAGATCCACAAATTTCAAAGAGTCGGCCATTTTGGGAATGGAGCACTCCATTCATGCTAATCGTCCAATCACGACTCCTTTTGAATTTAAATTCTTTTTTTTTTCTTCCTTTTTTTACTACCAGTGTTCCGTCCAAACTGTCAGATTTTTTTAGCACTTGGAAATTAACTCCAAAATGTTTACGCACATTTATAAAAAAAAGTGTTATGATAGGTAACATGTTAATTTATTAAACATATATCAACATGTACAGCTAGCAAAAGTGGCGTTAGCGCACTTTGCAACTTTGTACGCCATTTTGTCTTCTGCACAAGCACACTGGAACCGTCCGATAGTTTTCAACGTCAATTCCTGATCAACTTGCTAGCTATGAACAACCGTCACCGCTGCCCAACTGTCATTTTAATAATAATAATAATAATAATAATACATTACATTATTAATCATAAAAAAGTTGGCAAAAATGACCTCAATTTACTGAGACAAAATATTCTGAGACTCCCAACAAAAGGGAAAATCTGAAAAAATGTCTAAACATTCCGACAATGTGGGGGAATTGCTAATTTTAGCTTAGCGATGCTAGCTTTGTTTACATAAATTTCCAGTGAAAATGAGACATTTCTGAAGTTGTTTGCTTTCGCACTTTTAATCATGCTTTAGGGCGTTAGCCTAAACTTGTAAACACAACACTGATATAGCGTAGCTTAGCTTAGTTTAGATTCGCTAGTTAGCTAGTTAGGATAGCCTTTGGATTGGATTGGATTGGATATGCCTTTATTAGTCTCACAGTGGAGAAATTCTTTCTGTACTTTAAAGTGTAAAGATCCATTTTGGCGGTTAATTTTTGCTTTCTCTCTAAAATTAAGAAGAGTAAAATGCATTCTTATAGTATGTTAAAAAAATAAGCATTTTTTAAAGTCACTGTTTTAATTTAATTTATGTTCTGGTGTGAAATTGACCAAAACATTGCTAGCTTTTGGGAATTAGTAACATCAACTTGAGCTTTATCTCAGTTTATTTGATCTAAAATTACTTCTTATGATGCCTCATTATCATAAATTTAAAACAATCTTCTTACTCGTCTTACATCTAAATGTCAATTTGAGTTTTATTCTGAAAAATGTAAACAATGATGAGTCATACTTTCATTATTTCAGTGTAGCTTCGCTTTTTAAGACTAATAATTAAGTAAGTAAAATCGCCAACGTTTGACACTTTATTGATATTATTAATTATTGCAAAGAGAAAGTAACCCTGATCTCATTTAAAAAAATTGAAATTCATGAGGTTTGGGTCCAAATTATTATTATTATTATTTTTAATGAATCGCTTCCAGTGCTTTTGTGCCACAGTGAATTCTAGAGTAGATACTTGAACAAGTAGTAACGGTAGATCAAATTTACAAATACAAAAAAACAAGGAGAAGAAAATCATTCCAAACATGCATAAGTAGCATCCGGTTTCGTGCGTAGATTAGCTTGATGTACAGTTCACTGTGTGCATAACCAAACAGGATTTCTTAGCAACAACAAAACATTTTGTACGCATCACAATGTCTCCCGAGGGTGTCGAACTCTAATATCCAAGGCTGGATTTACGCTGTCGGGCATGGCAACGTCAAAAGAAGAAAAAAAATATATATATATATATATATATCATCATACAAAAATTCTAAGAAAAAATTCTTTGCTCAAAGTCTGGTTAGCTAATTGCTAACAAACATTGGTAAATGCCATTGATGAGCTTCGACCCGTCCATGTGGTGATGTTTAAGCAACTGATATTAGACCACAAATGGTGCATCCACACATGTAGGCAGACAGTATAAATGCAGTGATACCTCAGCTTACGAATGCAATAGCTTATGAACTTTTCACCTTACGAATCATAAATTTGCGAGACTATAATCTTGGCATATGAACTAGTTTTCGGGAAACACACGGAGCCCCACAGTGGCTGGCGGACTAGTTTTTCCACACTCACTTTCTTTGAGTTCACTCAGTGCAGACGTGGTTTGTTATAGAGTGGATACTTTTGCTTTTTTGGGACTGAAAAAGACCCCACCACAGGCTAGTGTTAAGCCGAAGAGGGCACAAAAGAAAATTACACTCAAGCAGAATAAGGAGATCATTGAAAATCACCAACAAGATGTGCGTTTGTATGACTTAGCGTCCCAGTAACAGTATGCTAAGTCGACCATTGCTGCGTGTGGCTCAGGGTGTTTCTGTGTTATCTAAGCAACGGTCTCAGGCAATAGAAGAGGTTGAAAAACTTCTGTTGATTTGGATTAATGAAAAGCAGCTAGCAGGGGACAGTGTGATTGAAGGTATTATCACCGGGAAAGCACGGCAACTTCACTCGGATATCATCAAGAGGCAACTACATTAACAACCATCGCAAAAGTAAATAAAATGACTTTATTATACAGTACAGTTTATTTATTTCATTACAATTACAATAGCACATTTATTATACATAAAATATGGTGTATTTTGTGTAGTTTTAAGGCTTATTTTGTTGAAAATTATGTTTTATGGGGACCTGGGAACAGATTATTCTCATTTTAATGGTTTCTTATGGGAAATAAATGTTTGGCAGTCAAATCTTTCACCTTACACACACTTTTTGGTAACCAATTAATTTTGTAAGCTGAGGTATCACTATATTAATTATCTTCTATGAAAAAAATGCTTAGAGAATGACACAATTTCAGCTTAGACACATTGAATTGAAATGGAGCACTTGCTAACCTGCTAGTGTAAATCCATCTCGAGTCAAAGGTCAAATGGAAGGTACCACGTTGTTTTTGTCATGACAATATCAAAGCCTTGTCGACGTTTACATCTCCTCTTGCCTCCGCCGTCAGCAGACTGTTCAACGAAAAGGAAAGAAAGAACTTTGGTAGCATCATCAGGGAGTTGCGTTAACCGGGCTGGCCCGTGTATGCGTGTACCTTTGCGTCACCGTTTTTCATCCTCGTGGCCTCTGCTCATCTTCCAACTTATCCAGATGTGAATGTGGAGAAATACCAGTGCCTTTTTTTTTGTTGGAACATGAAACAGGGGTGTTGTGTGACTAGAAGCGATCGCGATGCGTGTTTGTCGTGAGAGTATCGCAGAGCGGACGTGCCATACGAAGCCTTAGTAACGAACCTGACTCTGCAGAAACGCCATAGAAACGCACCGAAAGGTGTCCGGATACTGATCCCTGAGTGACGCCAGTCATTGTCATTAAGATTTGTCGTAGCAATTTCTTCATTCTTTTGATATATTTTTCGGCTTAGAGCTCTGTCGTTGTTAGCTTATTATTATTATTATTCATTTTTTTTAATCTTTGTTTTCCATGTCCTTGTCACTGTACAGGTAACATGCGACTTACGACCGAGTTCCGTTCCGACCAAATGGTCGTAAGTCGAAATGTTGAATAGAGACTCGGAGGCTAAATGACAGGCACGTTCCCCTCTCTCGTGCCATCACACGGTCGATTGCTGTGCGAGCGTGACATGCTGGCTGGCTGGCCAAAATTGTCGTACGCGTTGCGATGCCAGGCGTAGAATAAAAATTGTAAAAATAGGGTCTGGAGGTCGTGGTTCTAAGTATGGGTGGTTGTAAGTTGAACTGGTCGTAAGTCGGATGTTAGCTGTCCTGGTATAACTTTGTAAACTCATTTAATTGTGTGCATTAAGACTGAGTGTATCCTCAAGGCTCTGTTAATAACATTCTGGTCATCGATGTAATATATCACAGAATAATAATGAGAAAAAAATGAAATCATGTGTGTTTATTGTGATTATGTCTTTTGTAACAACCCCCTGTGCTCTAAAGTTCTTTAAACACCCAGAACCGTATAACCAGAACTTCTTTTTAGCCATCTTGACAAGAGGATAAGTGAGCTAGCAACATGATGACACTGCAGAAAGGATGCTAGCAAGCTAATATTTAATGATAGATCAACCTAAGGTAAGTCCTGTTTTATATTTCATATTTTCTTGGGTGTGTCACTCAAATGTCGTATTTTGAATGTAATCATAAGATGTTGAAATGTTAAAATGTTTCTTTTATGACATAGCACGTAGCTAAGTCTGGGTTTGACCAGTTAGCATGGCGGTTAATAACAGCTAGCGTGTTGAGCTGTGTTTTATTTGAAATAATTTAATCAGCAAGAATAAATGTTTAGATATTTCTAGATTAACTATTGTGATAGCTTGGAAATTGTCAAGTCTTCCGACGGGAAACAGAAAAAAAAAACTTTATTGATGCGTCATTCGTGTGCTACTAACCGAATACAACGTATACGGTCCACTAATTGGATTTCTTTCAAAATGACCATTTCCCTTCTCGATATCTTATTGTTTCATATTTTTGGCCACTAGATGGCGACAGACACAACCAAGTGATTGACTGGCCGCTGACTAAAGGTAAGTCATGAAAAATACTGTACATGTTGAACCGTGAATTTTCTAAAAGAAATGACAAAACCTCTTGAAAATAATATTCATTTATTCATTCATCTTTTTAGAAGACAAATATAAGGGCATTCATTCAAATACTACCAAAAAAAAATAATTTCATTCATTTATAAGCACCTTTCAAAACTCTCAAGGTCACTTTACAGTCACTGGACAAGTTTTTCTGTGGGTGAGCAGCTAGGTGGCTAACTAATAGATAGCGAATAGATAGCCAGCTACATAGCTAATATATAGCCAGATGGATAGCTAATAAGATAGCCAGACGGATAGCTAATAGATAGCCAGCTAACTATCTAGCTAATAGACATCTAATAGATATATAGCTATCTGGATAGAGAGCTAATAGATAGCCAGCTTGATAGATAAGATAGCCAGCTAACTAGCTAGCTATTAGACATCTAATCGATAGCTAGCTAGCTAGCTTAGTAGATAGCCAGCTAGATAGCTAATATCAGAAACCATTACGGGTTTATTTGTTTTCAACATGCTGAGCGCTTCCATTTGTATGTCACCGTTGCTAGGAGACAACGCGGCTGTCTAGCTTTGCTAGCCATTTCAGGATGCTGGAGAGAAGAAGATGGCAGACCATGTTGGGGTAAATAGCATCTTTCGAGAATGTCGCCAAGGAGATGGAGAGCAAATGATGATGGGATACGGCGTGCGTGTTACGTGATATTGTAGCAACAAAGCAGTCTCACTGAACATATGAACAAAATGGTGTACACCAAAGCCACACTTCCTGTGGCTTCGTGAGTCTGGGTGTTATTTATTCATCAAATGGCTTATTAGTCACGCTGATTATTCGTCAGCCAAAAGGGATGCTGGGCGAGCGTCCAATGGCTTCATTGATAAGTGATGTCATGTGCAGTGCAGTTGCGCTGGCTCAGCGCGGTGTTTATCCCCGCCCCAAGCTAGCCCACCAACATGAAAAGAAGTGCTGCAGTGAGCCCCTCTCATTCACTGATGGATTAGCGGGGCGTTCACTTGTCTGTTTTTTTTTTCCCCAAGGCGTTATCGAACCAAAATGGCAGGATGGAGTGTCTCCCATCTGTCCTGTGGCATGCTAATGCTTTAGCAGGAGCTAATAGCTAATAATCACTCAACCCGGAAGTAACTCAGATGGATAGAAAGCTAGCTAGCTAAGAGTTAGCTAATAGTCACTCAACCCGGAAATAACTCAAATAGATAGAATGCTAGCTACCTAGCTAAGAGTTAGCTATTATTATTTCATTGCCAGCATTTTTTTCCAAAGACAAGTTTTGAGTGTGAGCCAATTAAAATTGTGTTGGATGTAAACATAGCACTAAAATAATAATTTGTATTTTTATTTAATTTTACAAATAGACAGTAAAGCATGGGTCCAAAAAGTTTTTTGGGGCGAAAAAAATGCATATTTTATACCCAACTTGATCCTAATAATTTAAGTTTTAATAATGATAATACATTTCATTTATGGCCGGCTATCTAGCTATCTAGCTATTAGCTATATAGCTGTCTAGCTGGCTGGCTAATGCTAAAAACTGATCCTGTGACTGTAAAGTGACCTTGAGAGTTTTGAAAGGCGCTTAGAAAAGAAATGTATTATTATAATTATTATTACTTTCAAAAATATTGCTATGTATTAGCTGTCTAGCTGGCTATATATTAGCTATCTGGCTAGCTATTACCTATCTATCTGGCTAGCTATTAGCTATATATTCAGTTGCAAGCCTGCCCGTCTAGTGTGCCAGACACATTTGCTGACTCCTTGTCGCCTCATCAGATGTTTGCCATGGCTTTAGTCATAAGGTAGCCATATTGTTTCATTAAACGTGTATGTATCATAGGCAGGAAACGTGCTACGCGGGTGAGAAAACGGTAGCTTCTCCGAATATTATGCAAATGCGGCTATTAATAGCAGCCGGGAAACGGCGCTTGGGCTTCAAGTGGACAAAATGAAATGTCACGCAGCGGGCTTGTGATTAGCACTGTCACGCTGTCAGGTAAACAAACATGGCGGCAGCAGCAGCGCTAGGACACAAAATTACCTTTCAAGTAGGATGAGAATGTGTCTCGCGTCATTGGATAAGTGGTGGTACAGCGGGGTGACCTTGAATGCACCTTGACTGTATATACTGATGGTAAGTTTAACCCTTTCAGGGATGGCGGTGACGGCAGTGGACACCCCCTCGCGCTCCATTCCTGCATTTGCCGTTGACAATGACACCCGCAAAAGAGCCGACTCGGGCGCTTTCCATTGAACGTGCGGATTATACAGCACTTTCAACCTCCCATCAATGGAAAAGTCCGACACAGGTACATCATTATGTTCCCAGCTCATTCTTTGACTTGTCAGTGCGGCACGCCGTCAGCTTCACATTTCACGCTGTTTTGTTAGCAACGAAATGGTGGTCGTTATTGATTTTCACACGACACCATCTTGAAATCAAAAGAACAAAAAAAGTTTAAAGAAAAGTTAATAATGCGACACAACATGAATGAAGCAGTTCTAGATGAAAGAGCATCCTTTTCACCAGTGGATCGGGGACATCATGGTCAAATGTCCACGTCGGCATACAAGCTAACACGAAGCTGTTAACATCCATTGACCGAAAGAGATTGTCTGACATGTACTGTTCCCACGTCAGTCCGCTTCAATTCCGAGCCGCGTCCGTTCCACATACGCATCAAGCCATGCATCCACCCAGCGGCGGATTATTTTTGCCTTTGACGGGAGCTCCACTCTGCTTTTTCATCGTGCACGTTGAGCATAAAATAACCCTGTCACCTGACACCATGATGGGTTCAATGTGTGCATATATAGCTCAATGAAAAACGTTCCAATAAAATGGCGTCAATGATACCATTCATATTATTTCTTTATTTTTCATCAAAAAATGGGAAATTTTGTGCAACGTCATGAACATCAAATCTGCTATTTTTTTGGTCATCCGGAGATTCTGAAGCAGGTGTCACGGATCCACTTGACATCCCCCAATTTCTTCAATTTAACCTGATTAACGCTATCGATTAGCATGACTTGAGCATCGACCTTCAAGGCCTTCCATCTTCCCCCTCCCCGAATGCATTCGATACCGCTCGGAAAGGAAGACAGGAAGCATCGAGCCCCGTCCATCGACAACGTTGGAGATGATCACAGCTGGCGGCTCGACTTGTAACCCTTGGATACCAGCGCCCCCCCCTCCTCCCCCCATCAGCCTCCCAAATCTTATTCCCATCTTGTTATGCAACAGGCGTTTACGCCATGTTCGACGGGCTAGTTAAGTATTTATCAAAGCGCCTCTTGTGTCAAGCGGTGGACAAGCGACGCCTTCATCTCACTTCAACGCTTGATCCATTTTCCCTCACGTAGAGCTAATAGCTAGCTAGCCAGCCAGATAGATAGCCAGATAGATAGCTCATAGCTAGCAAGATAGCAAATATATAGCCAGCTAGACAGCTAATAGATAGCAATTGTGTTATCAGGTCAGTTAATACCTATACTTCTATTTGAAAATGTCTCGCTAGCTAGCTAGCTAGCTATAGAATGAGCTATTCAGGTCACAGTAAATACCTATACTTCTATTTGAAATTATCCATCTATGTACCCAGCCAGATAGCTAGCCAGATAGATAGCTAATAGCTAGCTAGATAGCAAATATATAGCAAATATATACAGTAAAGTCTCGTTATATCGATATCGGATATATCGATAGTCCCGGTTATATCGATACTATTTCTATGCACGCACGGAGAAAATTACATGCAAACAGGGTCGGATATATCGATAGTCCCGGTTATATCGATATTTTTTCGGACTCCCTTGAATATCGATATAACGAGACTTTACTGTATATAGCTATCTCTAGCTAGCTAGCTATATGTCTCTCATTAGTCTGTCGTTCATCTGTCGTATTATCCTGTCAGTATTTCTGTTTCTATATTTCTTTAGTATTTTTTATACATCTTGTATTTTATTTAAAAAAAATATATATATACCTGAATTCAATAAATAAAAATGACATTTTGGGTGGGTCCGATTGACTGTCGCCCCGCCCACTCGTCGCGTTACCATGTCGACTGCCGGTGTACGTGATGACGTCAGATGTATATGAGCGCAGGCGGCGGGCTCTCGCTCCTCTTTTACCGCCATCCGAGCGGAGTCATTTTCCTCTCGTCTGCTCTCGGAGCGATTCACTGCGCAGCGCCCGTCTTCCCAACCACTCGCCGCCGGCCACGCAGCTTACGGTAAGCGGCCATGCCCGCGTAAGGTCCGACCAGCGTCGCCTTATTTTAAAGTCGTCCTTTTTCGAGTATACATTGAGCTACAATGGACATTTAAAGCACCGTCAGTGGCGGGGAAGGCGGCTAATGCTAACGGCGGCAGCCATTGAGCCCCGACCGTCTGCTCCGCGACATGTTCACATTCGATTAACTGTCACGCTGCCACACTCGATAACTAAGATCGATAGAATAATTTGAACCGAATCGCGTCATGTCGTTATATTCCGGCGTTTATAACATTTTGGAGTCGACCTTATTTTTTTTGGAGGGGGTGGTGGCGTCGACCAACTAACGCGACGACTCAGCGCCCAAAATGCTTTCGATCATGACGTCGAAAGTATGTCACGACCAAAAATGAACGACAGCGTTCTCGATGCTTTGTTTGCATTGCGTCCCACAATACCGCTAAGCTAACATGCTAAACGAACCCGACGATGGGGCAAAAAAAAAGCAAGGCCGGTGGCTAAAGTTAGCACCCGCTTGGATCAACGCCGTTTTGTTGCGTGACAACGCCCGCTTGTTGTTGTGATTCCAAAATCGACTTGTGGTTGTGTTTCAATATGGAGACCGATGCGATAGATGTCTGCTTTAACGCGTTCGCTTTGTTTGCACCCCCCCCCCCCCCCCAACAATCCAAAGTCAGCCAAGGTTTGCTTCACTTGAGCAACACGTGGTCGGTGGCAGGATCACTCAAAAGCCTTTGGGACCTGTCCATTTTTTGGGGGGGCATCCAAGTTAGCATCATTTATGATCGTTTAGTTCTATTAGCTTTAGAAGAAAAAATAGGATGCTAAAAAATGCAACAAACTACAATACAATAAAAATAAAAAGCAATCCCATCGCCTCAATCCATCCTTTTTGGATCATGTTACCTGACAAAGCAAAAACAAGCTTTTTTTAGCTAGCAGTTGCTAGCCAGTAACAACTGCTAGCTAGTAGTTCCATTTTAGGTATCTGATTTCAAATGAAAATACAATACATATTGACATTGGGCAATTAGAACACTGCATTGATTGATAAATGTTTGAATTTGTCACTTTGGCAGCCATATTAGAAGAGAAAAGCTAAAGAAATTGAAATGTTCTATTAAATAGCAGGTGCTCCTTAATTGTTTTTAGTGTTGTAATCGTAGCTCCAAAATAGATTACTTGAGGCAAACACCATCTTTTAACATGCTCTTTAAATACAATAATACATTTAGGATTTTTTTTTTCCTTAAATACAAATGTAAAAATAATTATTTTGTGGGGGTAGGGTCATGACCCCACTGCAGAAAGATGCAAATAATTATAGTAATTAACTCCCAGCTCTTGTCCAGTGTTCAAATATTCACTTGTATACACCTCTGGAGCATTTTCCCCCCTCATTTATTGCCCCCTTCGTTTGGAAATGCCCCACTAATCACATTTTGTGCAACATTACCGTTATTAGAAAAGGGCGCGCTCAACTAACGACTAAAAGCTTTTGAAAGCACTTTAGCGTCGATAACATGGCGGGCTAGCATCGCCCGGCTAGGTAAAGCCGACTGCATCCTTTCTGCAGTTTTCTCGACGGCGCCGCAGGACCGGATTATGTTTCAACAGATCCGCCGCTTTGGAATTGAGTTTGCGCCTTGGTTAGCGGGTGTTGAAATGCCGCTTTTTTTTTTTGTCGGGATTGAACTGATTTCAATTGAACAAAACCGGCGAGTCTTCAGTCTTTCTCAGGTTGAGTTGGACGTGGACTGTTTAGGCAGAGTGTTGTTTTTTTTTTATTCAAAAAACAATCGTGTTCTGAATTGGTGTCAATAGAAGCCACATGCCGATGAATTTTGGTGGTACACGTTGACACAGGTGACATATTTAAATGAGCTTCCCCTCAATAGACTCGGGAATGACAATGATGGGATGTCATGAATAATTCAAGTCATCACCCCCGTTTGTCATTTCAAGCTCATTGTTTTCACTTTGTCTTTCTTTTTTTTTTCCAGCATCGCTTGAAACTCCGCTGAGATGGCAGACGTTGACAAGTGAGCATGAACGTCGAGGTCAAACATTTTGGGCTGCATGTCAGACAATGACAAAAACCCTGGCACTGGAGTGGACACATTTTGGGGAATTGAGCAGATAGGGGACAACCATCAGCTATGCATCTTCAGTTGGCCTCATTTGTCCTCAAGACATCTTGAAAATCTATTAGCTAGCTATCTTGTCATCTAGCTGGATACTGGATCTATTAGTTACATAACTAGCCAGTTATTAGCTAGGTATTAGCGATCTATACTCTAGATATTAGCTATCTATTCGCTAGCCGTTAGCTATGTAATCGCTAGCCGTTAGCTATGTATTCGCTAGCTAGCTGTCTATAAAAAACATATCCTGTGACTGTAAAGTGACCTTGAGAGTTTTGAAAGGCGCTTAGAAATGAAATGGATTATTATTATTATAAAAAAAGTGGCCGACGCCATGTTGAATAAGTTATCCTGTCCGTCATTTTGTCATGTTTCAGTCATCGTCAAAACAACATGGCGTCTCTGACCAGTGTAAAATGGTGCTCTTGATTGGCTCAGTGTGTTATTTGCTTTGCATATTTCCCCTCTTTGACTGACCTTTCCCTCTTCCCCCCCCTCAGCAAAGACCAAGCTGAGATGGACCCGGCCGATATGGAAGACGTGGAGGAAGTGGAAGAGGAGGAGGCGGTTGAAAATTCCAAAAGCAAAGGTAGCTAGCGTAGCTTTTGCCATTTTTGGTGGAGATTATTTCTTTTTTGTGCCTCATAAAAATCTGTTATGTCCCAAATGGTTACAAACAAACACGAAGAGTTGTTGTTTTGTGCTCTTTGAGAGCCTGCTTCCAATTCAATTTGGTGTTACCGTGCCAACGGCCCAGGCACTCGCTCCCCCTGATTGAAACCACATTGAAAACAAACTCTAGCGTTGCTCTTTTCGAGCCGTTACACAATCGTGAAGCCTCCGATTATACATATTTCCACAACGTGCTTTAAATCCATGTCAAAATGTGGCTCGGTTTCAACGGATTTGAATTCGCCTCCGTCCGGCTGTTCGCTTCCTGATACCGTTTGTGCGTCCGCAGCTCGTCAGCTGACGGAGCAGCTGATGCAGAATCCGCAGATCCTGGCGGCGCTGCAGGAGGGCCTCGACGGCCTCAATGGTTCGCCGTCAGGTTACATTGAAAGGTAAGGGGCTTTCCAAATTTGTTAGCGATTGCGGAAACGGATGACTGTTGGCTCGTCTTTTGCCAGCGTCCGATGTTCTCTGGATTCCTTGTGCCGCGATAGTGCGGGCGGGCGTATTCATTTACCTCGTCGCAGAGAAACTCGAGTGCGGGCGGCGACAAGCGCTGATTTTGAGAAACGGGAGTCTGAAGTCGCGCGAGGTCGTTTTAGGTCGCGGTGCTGACTCACTTTGGAAGAATTTATCGAGCGTTGCGTGCGCCATGTTGTCGTCAGTCTACCCAAGGTTGTGAAGCGGCGCATCAACGCCCTGAAGAACCTGCAGGTGAAATGCGCCCACATCGAGGCCAAGTTCTACGAGGAGGTCCACGAGCTGGAGCGAAAGTACGCCGCCCTCTACCAGCCGCTCTTTGACAAAGTACGTCACTCGTACAAACTTTGATTTTGAACCGGCGCAAACTCCAAAATGGCCGCCGAGGACTTGATTTCATTTCAAATTAAAGGCACTTTGTTTAATTGCCCCATTCATCGTTTGACTTAAAATCAAACATCATTTGTCATCCGTCCCAAAATGGCGGCGAGTGGCCAACTGACAGAAAAATGTTCTCTCGCAGAGGAGCGACATCGTCAAAGCGGCGTACGAGCCCACCGATGAGGAATGCGAGTGGAAAGCTGACGAGGAGGAAGAGCTGACAGTAAGTAAGCAGGTACAAGTGACGTCTCTGCTCGCATGTCTTCCTCCATTTTGTTTATTTTGTTATTATGCCTGGCTGGATTCCTCCATTTTGTTTCATCTTCACTGCTAAATTTGTCTCTTAACGGCGAAATGCGTGGGATTGAGGGCCCTCCACGAGTAAATCTCTCCCCTCGCTATAGGAGGAGATGAAAGAAAAGGCGAAGCTCGAAGAGGAGAAGAAAGACGAGGAGAAAGAAGATCCCAAAGGCATCCCGGAATTCTGGTTGACGGTGTTCAAAAATGTCGATTTGCTAAGCGACATGTTGCAGGTAAACACCGATGGAGCTGCTTTGCATCCCTCTGCTGGCTGACGTCTGCTACTGCGCCCGGTCATAAATCACTTCTGGTCATGTCTTTCTTTTTAGGAACACGACGAGCCGATTCTCAAACATTTACAAGATATCAAAGTGAAATTCTCTGACCCGGGACAACCCATGGTGAGGAATTCAAAATGGAGATTTTTTTTTTTTTATATCACCAAAATATGCCTAACAAGCTGGAAAATGGCAGTCAACTTTTTTCCCCGCCCCCAGTCTTCGGTTAAAGCCTCACGTGATTGGTCAAGATCCGTGGTAGAGGAGGGATGAGGGACAGGTTACAGAAACATGTTAATAGATAGGCACACGAGAGAGAGAGAGTGAGAAAATGGATAGAAAACACCGTGAAATTGGGACTCGAATCGATAGTTCAAAGGCAGAGTGTAGACTGCAAGGTTAAAATATCCCATCAATCAGGCTCCACAAATAACCCCACACAAGCCATCTGTACAATTTGAAGCCAAAAGACGGTCTGTCTGCTTGCATCTGTTGCAATATCACAATTTCCAAGATGTACAACCCAGAGTTCCTTTATGCAAAAAGCTACCATTCCATCAAGCCATTAACGACCATCACAAAGGTCAATAAAATGACTTTATTCCCAAGTACAGTTTATTTATTTAATTACAACACCATAGGACATTTTATACATAAAATAATGGTATATTTTGTGTAGTTTTAAGGCTTATTGAGTAGAAAATTATGTTTTATGGGGACCTGGGAACGGATTATTCTCATTTTAATGGTTTCCTATGGGAAATGCATGTTTGGAATACACACTTTCTGGGAACCAATTAAATTTGTATCACTGTATGTAATCTTTTTTTTTTTTTTTTTGATCTTCCTCGCAGAGCTTTGGCTTAGAATTCCACTTTGAGCCCAACGACTTCTTCACAAACACCATGTTGACGAAAACCTACAAAATGAGGTCGGAGCCCGACGAGAGCGACCCGTTCTCCTTCGACGGACCCGAGATCATCTCGTGCGCAGGGTGAGTCCATTTGCATGGCCCCCGGACCGCTTCATCCCCGGCTCGCTTCATCCCGAAATTGTGTTTCCGCCAGCTCCACGATCGAATGGACAAAGGGCAAGAACGTCACGTTGAAAACCATCAAGAAGAAACAGAAGCACAAGGGCCGCGGCACCGTTAGGACCATCACCAAAACCGTCCCCAACGACTCCTTTTTCAATTTCTTTACGCCGCCGGAGGGTACGTTGATCATCACCTCTTTTTTTCCCAGTGTCTTTTGTTTAGATTTATGTATGGTGCTTTTGTCTCACAACGCCCCCCCCCTACAGTTCCGGAAAATGGCGAATTGGTAAGTGCTTTCCCATCCCCGACACCCAAAAAACCAAAACAAATGTTCGTCCGACGAATCCCGTTGGATGACTGTCCAGGATGAGGACTCCGAAGCGATCCTGGCAGCCGATTTTGAGATTGGCCACTTCATCCGCGAGCGCATCGTTCCCCGGGCCGTCTTGTACTTCACGGGGGAGGCCATCGAGGATGACGACGATGACGTAAGTGCTTCTTCAAATGTCATTTATTGTAGTTTTTTTTTTTTTTTTTTAAGTTTATCGAGATCTCGAATTGCAAAAAAAAAAAGTGTCATGGTAGTAAGACACTTTGGTGTGTGTTTTTGCAGTACGATGAAGAAGGCGAGGAGGCTGATGATGAGGTGAGGCTCCAAAATGGCCGCCGTCGAGGCCCTTGACTAGCCCCAAAATGGCCGCCGTTGTTGACATCGGCACATGCTTCCGTTTGCATCTTTTAGGAAGGCGAGGAAGAAGCCGACGAGGAAAATGACCCCGATTACGACCCCAAGGTGAGGTTACGCCCCTCGAACCCCATGGATTGAAAAGACGGAGAATGCATCTCATTGCTTCAGCTTGGATTTGCTTTGGCGGCTTAATTTGGCTCCATTTTGTTTTTCGTTGTGTTTACAAGAGGAGCAAGTGGCGCTCGCTCCCTTTTAGAGGTTGGGGGTCTGTCGCGTCAATAAAGATGGCCACAAATAAGCAGCATGAAGCAAAGGGAGAGCTCCTTAGTTTTATTTTAACTCATCCGCTGCCAGACGATGTGCAAAAAAATGTCCACTCCAGTCCAGTGCCAGGGTTCTTGTCATTGTCACTCAAATTCCAGCACCCACAGAATATTGAGTTTTGGATTACATAATACATTTAATTTTTAAGCACCTTTAAAAACTCTCAAGGTCACTTTACAGTTACAGGATCAGTTTTTCTGTGGGTGAGCAGCGGCAACCACATGCGCCGATGTTCACTCAACCCGGAAGTAACTCAAATAGATAGAAAGCTAGCTAATATATAGCTGATAGCTAGCGAGATGGATAGCTAATACCTAGGTAGGTAGATAGTTAATTCCTAAGTGATTTGGGTTTGGAGTTATCTGAGCTTGAAATGGGCGCGCATGTACACAATGTTATTATATAGCTGCAGCTGGAACAAAGCGCTAACAGGGACAAAAGGCAAAAACTGGCCCCTCGTGGAAGGGGGAAAAGACGATGCCGGAGGTCTGATCACTGCTTTATCGTAAAAAATTCTTTAATGGCAGCGAATGAGTTTTAAAAAAAGTGCATTTTGCAGTTCCTTGAAAAACAATGCAACTCTTATTTTGAAAACAAATATTTGTCGAGAAGCCCTTTTTGCACATTCACTACTTGTTTGTTTTCATGACCAACGAGCATGCCGCTCCTCATACCCCTTTTGTGCTTTATTATTATTTTATTTTTGCATTTTTCCTTTTTCCACATTGTCTTCATCACTGATCATTTTTTGGGCCTCCTTTTGTCAGCTCCTCTTTAAAAATGTTTCCTCACTAGGTTTAAGTGGTGACAGTAGCAAAAATAACCCTGTCCCGCCCGGTAGGTACCGCTTATCAACTGTCATCTTACATCCTCCCCTTTCCGCATCTTTTCATTTGTCTTCCTCCTCGCTAACTCATTGGGTTGGACTTTTTGTTTGCTAACTTTAACCCATCGTGTGCGCTGTATTTCGATTGTATATGTTGAAGCGAGTTGTTTTGTTCATGTTCCACTCGTGTATTTGTATTTTTTGTGTTAGCTTTGCCAGATTTTGTTGCTTCGTTTGGCTGCGTGGGTTGGGAAAATCATCAATCCATTTCATACTTAAGTTTAGCGCTGCCTTCCTCATTGATTGCTGCCACGTGTGTGAAACCAGAGACAAAAATAACAAACTCGGCCAAAAACTGCTTTTCTGCAAGGTTAAAAAGTCACTGAGCAGCCGCCATCACCTCTGGAAGGACGCCTCGTATCCCTCCTCCCATGACGATGAAATTTTAATTCACGCTTTGCATCATCCTCCGTTTCGACTGGAGCCTAAAATAAAAGTACCTGTCCGTTTTTGACATGAATGGCAAATGTTCAAAAAAATGCCATTATTTGGTGAAATTATTTTTTGACAAAGTCATTCCATAGCCTTCTTGAATACAAAAAAGTGGTGACAATCCTATGGGATCAATCTGCAATGAAAAACCTTTTTTCGGTGTTCCTCTGGGATCAATCCCCATCCCACACAAAGTGCCAAAATTCAAGTTCAGCCAAAGTTGTGTTTAAATCGCACTATTAATCTGTTGCTGTTAAGGTGGAATATTGTATAACAACTATATTTCATTTCGTTAAATTTAACAATTAAAAAAGTGTTTAATGGCCAGAATAAATAAAATAAAATTAAGAGACATAATCCCATTGAACAGCGACCACCCATCATCAATGTTTTTCAGGGGAAAACTAAAGCTTCATTTTAGGCTTCTTTCTCCTTCAGTTTGGATTGTTTGAAGTATTTTTTGCAGTACTTTGCGAACTTTCTCAATATCTTGTTTTTTTTGGGGGGGGTTCTTTTGCAGAAGGACACGGCCTCCCCGGCTGAGTGCAAGCCTCAGTGAAGTTTGGCCTCGCCGCCTCCGGGATCCAAGTGCACTGTTAACAGCTTGATTCAAAAACACAAAACACACGGGACAAAAAAAACGTACATATATAAATATATATTATAAAAACAAAAAAAGAACAAGTAACTTTACCGCCTTACAATGTTTTTGTATTTTTCTTGGTAGACAATTTGAAGGTTTCATGGTTTTCGTTACAAAAAAAAAACCTTAATAAAAACACGGTCGTAATACTTTTGGGCCATGTGGCTCGTTTACTAGACCCATTTTTTTTCTGTACTATAGAAAGAAAAAAAATACAAGTTTAAAAAAAAGGCATGATCTTCACTACTAAACTAGTTCTTGTGAAGTCTTTTTTTGTGGTATTTGCTCTTAGGAAGCAGTTGTGATTGACACCGGATCAAACTCATTCCACCCGCCCCATTTCCGCCCTTTATCTCTTTTTCCTCGGTGGATCTTTCTACTCAGTTTCTTGTCACCAAAACATTCCAGTAAACATGATTTGGGGGTACGTTGGTGTAACACTCAAAGATTTGAACAAAAACCAGGCAGGGTATGACACAAACTACCACAAGGGTTCCGCCATTTTGCGCGTCATCTTGATTGACACCTTGTAGCATATTAGCTTTCCTCCTGTAATCTCTCATTACTGACGACAAAACTGTTTCACTGTGAATAAAAATGAGGGAATTTGTGACAACCCCCACTCACCCTCTTTCCATGCCACCTTTTTTTGGGTGTTACCGCTATTCGGCCGTGTTCAAAATGAGAAGGGGAACTATTTTGGGTGCTGAAATTGCTTTTTTTTGCCAGGATGGCAATTGCTATCTCTGCGAATCGCTTTACGGCACCAAAAAAAAGTTGTACTCAATTTGTGTATGTGTATGTTGATGAATAAATCGGTTACACATGATTTGTCGCCATTTGACCCGTGTGGGTGATTATTATTTTTTTGCGTTTGTCAACCTAATGTGCAACATCTCCATGTGGTCAGCAGGTGGCGCTCTTTTCTTTTTATTCAGCTTCAACGGATTTAATGGGTGGAAAAAATGCAGTTATAGTTCAGATAGAAATAAACGTTCAGGCACATTTTGTGTCAGTGGAAATGTTCTATTTATAATACATAAAGACATGTTTTTGTAATGTAAACATGGAATAAAAAGATAAAATGTTATATTGAAAAGAACTACAAAATCGGCTGTGCATCTTCAACGCCCCACTTGTTTTATTACGTGAATTTATTATATAACTACTTCGCGGAATTTCGTCTTTTGCGGGTGGTCCTGTTCCCCATTAACCGCAAAAAAAGAGGGATTACTGTATCGTGAAGACTGAAGGACGCCATTACAAATGTGTTAATTACGTAAATTACGTCTTTCCTTTCAGCAATGTAAAGTGTCTATTGTATGGAATTTAAAAAATAGCTACGTCATTTGTAGGTAAGTCAAATACAAAGTGACATTAAAAAAATGTTATTTTTCTAAGTGTTTGTAGTTGTATTCATTGTTGAATGACGTAACCTTAATTAAATGTGTTAGTTAGATTTTTCGTAATCTTAAATCATTCGCAGTATTTATGTAAAGAAGTGAATTGGTAAATCAGTTGTAGTGAAGAAAACTACCAAATTTAAAATATATATTAAAGTGATTAACCGTCGTGTAATTGTGGCTGTTTGATTTTTTTTATTTTTTTTTTTTACAGTGGGTTGGGTCTCCTGTGGGCGGCTCCCATCTTGGCCCCGCCCGTCTGAGACAACCAGTGGCGCACATCCAACCAACGTCCACTTCCACCACCGAACCGAAGCTCAGCAGCTGCCCGTCCCGTATGCCTTCGCCCTCTCCTGGGTAGACCTCCGCGCCCCTCCCGGGGAAGGAATACTACAAAAAAGTGGACCTTCTCGGACTCAACATGTTGGAAAACGGTAGAAAGGTGTTCAAGGAAGGCCTGTTGGAGAAAAGGAGCGACGGCCTGCTGCAGCTGTGGAAGAAGAAGCTGTGCGTCCTGACCGAAGACGGCGTGTTACTGCTGCCGCCCAAGCAACACGACCATCACCCGCCGCCGCAGCAGCAGCAAGCGCCTCAAACCCACCACAACCACCACCACCACCACCAGCGCGGGGAAGACGCCGGTAAAGTCAAGGAGCTCCACTTCGCCAACATGAAAACCGTCGACTGCGTGGAACGAAAGGCCAAGTACGTCTACTTCACGGTGGTCATGTCCGAAGGCAAAGAAATCGACTTCAGGTGCCCGCAAGACGAAGGTTGGAACGCCGAGATCACCTTACAGATGGTACAGTATAAGAATCGACAAGCCATCCTGGCCGTCAAGTCCACCCGCCAGAAACAGCAGCTGCTCGTCGTCCACGTGGCCGGACACAACCACAAGACGCTGCGGAGCTCGCCCAACGTGGCGTGACTTGCCCCGGCCGACGTTCGAGCGCCCTTTGCGGTAAGAGGAAGCAGAGTAACCCGGTGTGTGCTTATGGTAGTGGTCGGGACAACCCGGGGGATTCCCCATGTCTCTTGGATCGATTGATTGGGTCTTGTGGGTTTCCCTGCTTGTCGACCACGCAAAACAAACAATGCTTATGAATGAAATGTATTATTATTTCTGTCACCAATACAATCTATTGTTCTGGCTATTAGTAGCTATTGTTGTTTACCTCATTCACTGCCATGTGCAAAAATATGTTCGCTACAATAATAATAATAATGATAATAATAATAATAATACACGCCATTCAAAACTCAAGGTCACTTTACAGTCACAGGATATCTTTTTGTTAGGGTGAGCAGTGGCAGCCACACGCGCCACGTTCACTCAACCCGGGAGTAACTCGGAAAGAAAGCTAGCTACCTAATAGATAGCAAATAGATAGCTTGCTAGTCCTTCACTCAACCTGGAAGTCACTCAGATAGAAAGCTTGACAGCTAATAGATAGCTAAGTAACTCTGATAGAAAGCTAGCATTATGGAATTTCACAAATTTGCTTTGCTTTCGAGGGCCGAATAAAATGATGTGGCGGGCCACATTTGGCCCTCGGTCCTTCACTTTGACACCATTGCTTTTATTTTGTAATATTTCAAGGCGGTGTTAATGTTGACTGTGGGTTTCATGTGACAGTGGCTTAAAATATCACATCCAGGTAAGCGTTTCCAAAATTGTGTATACCTTTGTAGATTTATGATGAACACTTAGGTCTACTAGTCTATTGTTTTTATATGTTAGTGTCTCAGAGATTATATATATATTTTCCAGGTGGTTTTTGTATTTAACTATCCGTATTTACACATACTAATTACTTTAAATATGATTCCCCCCACTCCGTATTTAATTGCTACTAAATCAGGAATTTAGTCCCATTTTATGGCTATAAACAAAGTGACTTTTATTTTGAAATTTCAGCAACGTGTATATAATCGACTGTGTTCACAGGTTAATTGGACGCTGGATGTTGTATATCGACTCCCACCCGTGCGGCATCACCCGCCACGTAATTCTCCAGGACAGGATCCATGTTTCCACAGAACCCTTTTGACCTTTTGACCCCCACTTCCTGCTGACACACTGACTTCCTCCACGAAAGACTCATGGACTAACGAAAAAGCATGTGAGAAAACAAAGTGCGTCGAACCGTGCGGTTATTTATTACACGTATGTACATATATATATATTTTTTTTTTCTATGACGATGTTTAATGGCAAATCCATTTATTGGAAAGAAGCCTTTATTTGTACTGTTGTTGTCTTACGAACACGTCAGAATCATCAAACCAAAGATTCATTTCCGGACGCCATTTTGTTTGTGATAACAAACAGGATAATTAGCCACGGTAGAATGTAAACAAGTCTTAAATCTGTTTGTGTATTATGTCAACGCTACATATTTGGTCAAAAAAAAAACGAGACAGAATCTCAGTAGTGGAGTTATTTGATAGAAAGAGCCGCCATTTTAAGCCAGCTTAGAGTCAGCTAGACATCTAATAGCTAGCTAGCTAACGGATAGCAAATAAATCCCAAACAGCCAGTGGGTAGTTCAGAACAACTTCCAAACGCTTTCCATGTGACATGAGGCCTTTTTTTGAGTTATTTCGGGACGCGTGTTGTCATCGGCAGGCATTTCAAATGGCCTTTCCTTGACAAGGTGGCTACGTGTTGACAACCAAGTGGCTCATGTTGATGGCGCGAGCTCGTTTCCGGAGCGTCCGCATGCCTCCATGTTGTTGTCATCTCCCTCACATTAGTTCTGCCCTTTTATCTCGCTTTTCCTTGCCGTCTGTTTTCTTTGAAATCTTTTTTCATACCACTTAATGATACATTCCATTAAAAAAATATCTATAAAGATGTAACTATGCTAACGTTTCATGTTTCCAAAGTGGTTGAAACGGGTCTGCACGCTCTCTGCTTTCCTGTTTTGCAGCCCACCTCATTTCCGAATCTAAAAGTAGCGTCGGTTTCGGGTTTCCCCGCCAGTTGCTGCCGCCGGGATGAAACGACAGCGAGCTAATTCGATGAAAGGCGCCGCGTGGTAACGCCATCTTTTGTGACGTGACGTGACGTGAAGGCTTGGTGGCGACCGGCTGAGCTAAGATTGTCACTTCCAATAGCGACGCCTGACTTGAATTGTCGCCCTATTCAGGGTTTGGCTTCCAGTGCTTTTTCTTGTTGTTTGCGTTGCACAACAAACTCCATGTTGGCAACCAACAAAAAAAGCAAACATACTTTTTGGGGATGCTTTGCTCTCTCGGGCACTGGTTGTCTTTAATATTAATACATTTCATTTATAAGCGCCTTTCAAAACGCTCAAGGTCACTTTTCAGTTACAGGATAAGTCTCTCTGTGGGTCAGCAGCGGTAGCACACTCAACCCAGCGTTCACTCAACCCGGAAGTAAATAGAAAGCTAGCTAGCCAGCTAGTAGATAGCTAATTTGATAGCCAACAGATAGCTCGCTAGATAGTTAGCCACCTAGATAGCTATATAGCTAACAGCTAGCTAGCTAATACACTGATTGTCACTATTGAATACAAAGATAGAAAGCTAGCTAGCCAGCTAGTAGATAGCTAATAGCTCGCCACTTGATAACTATATAACTAAAAGATAGCTTTCTAGTTAGCTAATACACTGAATGTCAAGAATTAAATAATAACAATAATAATAAATATACAGATAGCTTGCTAGCCAGCCAGCTAGATTGCTAGCTAGCCCTCATTCATTGCCATGTGGTGGTCATAACTCCACTTTTGTCGTGGAGCCTTTCAAGCGTCAGCTGTTGTTGACAGATTTGCGCATCTCGGCATATACGTTGACCGCCGACGTATTTCTTACTACGGCCAAGTCTTTGTGATTTGAGCCGACGGGGTAAGAAGAGCCATCATGGATGTCATTTAGGATTACTTCTCAAAGATGCTTCCGGAACACGCTATCTATACACATACACACATGATTTCAATGCTTTTATGTGCACACGCTCCCTCTAGTGATATGTGAAAGTATTACCGAATTAATGTTTCAGATTAATAATAATATTTACAATTTTGATAAAAATTGATTTATAAGCGCCTTTCAAAACTCTCAAGGTCGCTTTACAGTCACAGGATAAAGTTTTTCTGTGGGTGAGCAGCAGCAGCCACACGCGCCAGCGTTCACTCAACCCGGAATAACTCAAATAGATAGAAAGCTAGCTAATATGTAGCTAATAGCTAGCTAGCCAGATATATAGCTAATAGCTAGCTATATAGCTAATATATAGACAGCTAATAGATAGCAGTCGTGTTATCAGGTCAGTTAATACCTATACTTCTATTTAAAAATAGCTAGCTAACTAGCTATTCAGGTCACATTAAATACCTATACTGTATTTCTATTTGAAAATATCAATCTAGCTAGCTAACTAGTTATGTTTGTCTCCTGTTCGTCAGTCATTTGTATGTCGTTTGTTTAGCTATCTATTTAGCGAGTTATCTATTTGTGTCTGTTGGTAGCGCGCTAATAGATAGCTTTTTTTTGTAGCAAGAGTCAAAATTTATCGATTATTTTACACTGGTTTTAATTTATTTTGAAATATCACGAACGGTACACTTGAACGCAATTCATCTGTTATATATGGTATTAGAAAACATTTTTTTTCCCTCACACATCAAATATGTAATTTGTCGACAAGACAGATTTCGTGGTGTTATCGTGATCGATGTGCAGGTGGTTTCAACTGCAAACACGGAAACCCGCAAACATATTCGCACCTGCGGCCTCCTCCTTCGCACGCCCGCAGGTGACACAATGTCTGCCTATGATAACGACAATCTGGCATAGCCAAAACATCCCCAACCCACCTGTTTTTTCTTCCCTCAAGGTCGTAACTGTCATCGCCATTTGGCGGTCATCCATTTTTGTGTGTGAAATGTTCAACTTCCTCTTTTCAACAGTGGCATTATCTTCTCTCGGGAGCGAAACAACAGTCCATGTAAACATGGAGGGCTGGATGCTTTGTGTGTAAAACAGCTGGACTTTTATTACTATTTTTTCTCCATTTTACCGTAATTTATGAAAGTGTGTTCAAATATTTCCATGCTTTGAGAGTTCTGCAAACTGTTTGGGTGATAAAAATGTTAAAATTAAGTTTCTAAATCGTTTTTAATGCCAGTGTTATGGTTTGAAGTACAGCTCCAGCTGGGAATTTGTTGACCCCGGAAATATCGTGCGGGAAACCCGGAAGTGCTGGTGAGTGCCATTTTACGTCAGATTATTTAAAAACGTAAACGCTATACATACTTTTTATTTTTCTGTATTAATGTCGACAAAAAAGTAAATGTACTTTTTAAAAAGCAATTTATAATTAAATAAGTAGAATTAATAATGAAATGGAAAACGTCTTATTGCAACCCAGGTGGGTGGAGAAGCAGCTGAGAGCCCCAAATTGATTGGCTGACACGTTATGTGGGCGGGCCCACGCAGGTGCCTTCAATAACATTGAATCCGAACACTCAAACCAACACGAGGAAAACATGTCATTGAGTACGACAAGACACGACGTTACAGAATCAAATGTACTAAAATAAACAAATACTCACACTGACTGCGAAAAGAGTAAGTTTTATCTTTGTTTTCATCGTGTTTTTGCCTTCCAAAGCAAAACAATCCGAACTAGTAGCATATTAGCTAGCGTCAACAATCGCCAAAAACGATTAGCGTTAGCAACTTGCTAGCGGACAAAGTGTATATTTAACGTGTCATTTTCAACATATATCTTTGGGGAAGGGGAAAAAAGAAATAAGTTACCGTTTATGTTTTATCGCTACACTCATAAATTAAACCCCACCGGAAAATGTCATGTCAATGTACAAATCGCCTCATATTGTGCATTGGCTAGCATCGTGTGTAAACATCCTAGCATCGTGTGAAAATATGCATTTTTCACATTATTAAGCCACCGGAGATTTGAACAATTGCTAACTTCAAAATAATATATGTTCTCCTTTATTGTTGCATTTCCCATTCCCTGGGCTTGTTTACATCAATATGCAGATCATACAATTGCATGCATTGTTATTTATTGCATTGCGGCAACACACTTGACATTATTCTGATCCTTTTCCTCCTATGACAACTGATCTTTATTGTTTTTTCCCCCATTAGGTGGAGCATTTTGCATTTCCCAGAGATGCCCACTTAACTTTCCAGGAGCGCTTGGCCAACACCGAGTCAGCATTCTTACTGCAGCGTGGGTAAGCTCATGACTTTGTATACCAGATGAATGAGAAATGTCATCCATATAATAGTACTTAAATACGTAAATGTACATACGACGGATATAAAATCTACACAACATTGTTCCATTGTTAGATTTGTGTCATAAAGAGACCAAGACTGTGCAGACTTGACTGGGAAAGCGAGCGCAGATGTGTTGTGCGGAACATGAAGTGGAGTTATCCCCTTTGGAGTAGAGAAAGGAGACGGTAAGCGAAAACAACACTCCCCCCCAGGGCCCCATAATAAAAAAAAAGCTTCCACTTTTTCACGCATCCTGTAACCCGATAACATGGTTAGCTGTCCACTCCACTAGCCGCTGTCCCTCAAAGGGGTTTTCCCGGTGGGTTGCACTGCTGTAGGTCCGGATGATGCGCATCAAAATTCAACGTAAAATGTTTCAATAACAGACCATCATCACATTGGCAAACTGTTTTCCTACGTGCGAGTTTTTTTGTTAGCAGGATAAGGGCCCCGCGTGCTTCATTAGGCTTTTTCCATAACCCGCGGTTCCTATGGCAACCGTTGGGTCAGTCATGAGTCTGGGGTTGGAGTGAATATTGTCCACCAAGACAGAGAATTCGGATGAGATAATTCGGAGGCTCTTGCCGTGAAATTGAACAACCTCATTGGGTGTTAAGTGGAATGCGCTAACGCTAATGGCTATGATGCTATACTTTGGAGCAATGTAGCTAGCGAAACAAACAAGGGAACATGTTTCTAGTATCAGCATATAGCATATAGTCTTTTTATTTTCCTGAGTACGTTTATAAATAGCTCGTTTTAGATTTAACCCTTTCGGGGACAGCGGTTACCGATAGCGAATATCGAACCATGTTTGTGAGTTACATGGTGCGTGAAAACATTTTTAAATAAAGTTAGGGTGTGTTTTGATCTCTATATTTTTTGAAACGTGCACAATACTGCGAGGCAAGAATACTTTTTTTACGCATAAGCAAACATCTGTCGACCTCAACGCGTTAAATCCTTGAAACATGCCGACGGCGGCATTCTGGGAACAGCTGTAATGAATGCGGGAGGGCCAGCGAACTCAATCTGGAATTCAAATGAATGACACGCTCGTCGTTTCCACGCATCAGCGGCGATATTATGAGCTAAGGGGAAGTTAGCGGAGGGGATAATGTGTCAGTGTAGGAAACGGTAAGGCGTGAAAAACTAAAGTGTGTCATTTTTATGAATTTTGTCATCAAAATTTCTGCAAATGTCATTTGGCTCCAACTTTGGATAAATAACATTGGTGATGTCTTTCATAATTATGCTATATTGCTATGATGAGTAGGATGCATGATAATAATAATAATAATTTTCATTTATAAGCACCTTTCAAAACTCTCAAGGACATCTACAGCTCGTCATTGTAATCCTGTTAAAAAAATCTGCAAATAAAGCCCCTAAATCAAAATGAACAGGCCCTCGGGAGTGACCCCTGAGGATTACCATTGATTTCATAAAAGTTTCCACTCCAGTGCCAGGGTTTTTGTCATTGTCCCTCGAATACCCGCAGAATATTGACTTTTAATACTATACATGAACATTCAATGCAGTTAATTTTTTTGTCTTTCTTGTTTCATTAGATAAAAAAAATAGTTAATTCCTAAATTACACAAGTCTGGAGTTATATGAGCTTGAAATGAGGGTGGATGTCGAAAATAAAATGTGATACAAATATTGGTTTATATAGCGCTTTAACAACAGCTGAATCTGGAACAAACTGCTAACATTGAAAAGAAGCAAATGCTGCCCCCTTGTGGAAAAAAACATTGCCAGAAGTCTGGCCAACGATTTATCAGCACCCTAGCAAGAAAACAAAACGCAAACAACTTGGGGAATGGCGTTCAATGTCATATTTTTCATTCACAAATACATTTGTGAATGGCAGTGAATGAGTTGATATGCCGGTGTACTCAGGAAGGATCTTTGTGGAACACCGTGAACCTTGATTGTGTGATAAACATCCATATTTGATAGCGAGGCAAAAAAATCCCCTCTGAATGAAAAAAAAAGTCTAATAACTTCTTATTTCCACAATTGATGCATTTTCAACCATCAATTGCACCTCCCCCCATGCAGGAAGCCTCGTTACACCAAACAGGAAGTGAAGGCAAATTGGCTCTTGGCCCGTGTTGTCCACGTTGGAATGAGATCAGAGAAAAGCGACACGTGCTCGCAACAGAAATAACGAGGAAAGGAAGCACGAGGCCACTAGGAGCCATTTCCTCTCTTGCTGAGTGGGCTAATTGGAAAGTAAAGTGGTTAATCTGCCACCGGGGCTCTGTTTGCACCCTCTATAAACACTCCGTGTGCATGTGTGGAAGCAAACGTTTGGTATTTCGACTGCAGCTGTCGCTATCAATCAACAGCAAGCAGCCATTTGCATTGACCGACTGAGCCTCAAGTGTCTGACAAGCACAAAAAGAGGGTGTGGGGGGGGGGTGTAAGAAGGTAGCGGAAATAGCCCCAAGGCATTAAAACACTTTTTTTATTGATTACTTTTCTCCACAGATGCAGTTTTGATAGCATCTAGATAAGAGTTAGCATCCCCGAGGTGATTGCTGGCCACCAGACAGCGGAGATCTGTCGAGTAGCCTATTGAGCGATCCATCACGGAGTTACCGTTATCTTCCCAGCGTTCAGCTGAGGTCTCACCGCGATCAATATTTCACCGCCGTCTGTCCCGTGACTGCGCGGCGCCGATAGATGAGCCTTATTGTCCGACGCTTATCCCGACAAACGATCAGTCGGTATTGATTAAAACTCAGCGGGCAGTTCATTAGGTGGCCACGGAGCCTTTAAATGGGAACATCCATGTCAAGCATCCTCGGCTCTGTTTTGGTCCGCAAACAGCTTTCAAAGAGTTAATTCCTAAGTTATATGCGTCTGGAGTTATCTGAGCTTGAAATGGGGGCGCCTGTACAAAATCCAATCCGTACATATTGGTTTGTATAGCGCTTTAACAACAGCTGAAACGGTAACAAAGCACTAACAAAAGGCCAAAAGGCAAATGCCGCCCTCTGGTGGAAGAGGCAAAAAATTGCCAGAGGTCTGACCAGCGCTTGATCGGCACCCCCTTGGCAAGAAAAAGCCAAACCCGAACAAATTGAAGAATGGTGCTCCATGTCACATTTTTCTTCAATTCCCGAATTAATTCAGGAATGCGTGGGGGGCACGGTAGGACGAAGCCACCCACCACCCCGCCCCGATGGGGTGTCGTCATCCGAAGCGTGACGGCCCGCAGTTGCTTTATCGCCCTCATTAATTTCTTATCAGACACACGGCGGCAATAAATCCCCCGCTTGTCCCCCCAAGCCCCCCCCGAAAGCCCCCCATTACTCCTCTCCACCTTGCAGCTGAATTACAAGCAAGGCATTAACTTCAAGAGGATGTGCTTTCACACTTTACTAGCGTAGCAAATTCTTCACGTTGACGCTACTTCGCCGTTTCGGATTGAACGTCATTTGTCTGGCTTTTCGCAAAGGAGAGACGGTCCGGGGGGGGGTCCGGGTCACCGGTGGCTGTGGCGGAAGGTCGGTTGTGATGTGTTAAGTTCCCTAGCATGCTTGTGCTGTTAATTAGCGCTGTTTAGCAACATGTTGAAGGATAGCGGCTACGACAGTGAGCGGCTTGTCGTGGTATCGGGTTATATAATAATCATAATAATAATCCATTTAATTTATGAGTGCCTTCCAAAACTCTCAAGGTCACTTTACAGTTACATGATGTGTTTTTCTGTGGGTGAGCAGCGGCAGCCACACGCGCCAGCGTTCACTCAACACAGAATAACTCAAGAAGCTAGCTAATAGATAGCTAGCCAACTAAGAAAGCCAGCTAGTCAGCTAATAGATAGCTAGATAGCTAATAAATAGCTAGCCAGCTGAGAAAGCGAGCTAGCCAGCTAATAGATAGCCAGATATCCAATAGATAGCTAGTTAGATCGATAGCTAATATGTTTCCTGATTTATAGGTTGCGCAAAAGGGCTAAACGGCTTTTGCGTGTGAGGCAGGGGTGTGAAATTTTGTAACAAAAATAAATAAAACAAAACAATCATTTAACCACCGCTATGTACATGGCGGACAAAAAAATGGATGGCGAATCAGAAATCAAGAATAACGGCTTGATCAAATATTGTCGTGATGGATTAAATCGGACTATTTCAAATGTATAAAAAGTTTCATGAAAGTTAATTTGGTCTCATGGACCACATAAAATGATGTGGCGGGCCAGATCTGGCCCCCGGGCCTCGACTTTGACACCAGTGGCGCAGGGTGTCAAGCTAATATAAAAACCATGGAAGTGGGGTCAAACGGAATGTGGATTTTTGTGGTTAACAATGGACGTGAACGAGTTAAGCTTTGTGTCTAAAATTCATTCATTCATTCATGCATTCAATTTACTGTCACGGTTTTGGTGGCTAAAACGCTAGCGTCTTTTGTGTATTTTTAGTTGTCGTACATTTTTAGTCCAGGCTGTTTGCGCCATAATGTACACTGTCCACCCCCCCTCCCCTTCCCTCCCCACCCTTCTATGAAATTAAAGTCGACAATATTATAACGCCGTTCTCCTCAAACAACGCCTTTGTGCGTACTCGCTAACACGCCAAACTGGGTCAATGTTGTCAAGTGGACATTCGCCCTTAGCCCAAAAAACGCTGCGAATTGCGTGTGGGCGAAGAAAGGGACATTTGTCCGCTTTGTAGTCACTCATTGGGATGGAATTGTTTTGTCGTACACTTCAAAGTCCATTTCACCCATTCCCCCGCCGTACATTTGCTTTTCTTGCGCGTACGCGTCGTCTTTTCAAGACCATTTTTTTCCAACATGGAAGCATTCGCCGATGCATGAAATGATCAAACGGCTAATGACATTTCCCATGCAAAATGGCGTCCCTTGAAATGGTACTTAACACCTAGCTATGGTTTGATTGAAGAGCGTATCAGAGTGGGGGAGGCGGTGGGGAATCGGGCGGTTGACTACAACACACCAGAGGACACGCGTCCACCATTTGTCAATTGCTAACAGCCAGACTGCTAAATGTACTTAGCGCAGTTGAAAAATTTGATTGGACGGATAACCAAGTCTCATTTATTATTATTTTCTTTTAACACCGCCATTCACGAGGTGTCCTTGACTTCTCTCCCTTGGCTATCAGCGCTTAGCATTCATCCGTGCTTCATTTCTCACCTCAAAAGCCACACGTTCATCTGTTTTCAACGACACTTGAGCGTCACGGAATATAGATAAACGGTCAGATACCCGCGAAAAAAACGTCCTTGAAGCGTCGTTCTTTGTTTGGGAGGCCAGTTTTTGCTTTGCCATCTGTTTGGCAAAAGGGATGATAGACGTTTCCGCGGCTACAAAAGGAACCTCTGTTGCTCACTGATTAGCGCCGTTTAATTCATTTGGCAATTGGTTTTAGAAACACGCTCAGCCTCGGTTCAAGAACAGCGACCAAACCAAATTGTACAAAAGAGCGATGGTTATATGACGCTAAAATAGTCCAAGTATTGCTAACTGTAATTTTTTTAAACATACAACACATATTGATTTATATAGCGCTTTAGCAACACGGTTCATACAATGATGTATAACCATGTGAATGAACAAAAGAGCCTCGCCTAAAAAGACCGACGGACCATAACGGCTCCATTCAGCGCTACATAATTAGCGGTGGCTATTTCAGACATGACCTTGGCGTGCGTTGCCGTCACGAGCGCACCCGAGCATTTATTCCCCGATGCGTTTGTGTATATTACATTGTCCGCGCCGTATCCTTTTTACCGCTATTCCTCAGGCGCGCATGCTAGCGTGGTGAATAGCGACATTGTACTGCGGAGTGGGGGTCAATCTGGGGCATGCCTCGGGCCGTGTCATCGGCGTTCAAAGCGGGAGGCTCACTTCACACAAATAATAATTAGCATACCCGGTAGCGGCGCACAAAGGGTTGCACCATCTGGCGTCAATCTTTCCAGGCTTCCAACGCCTCAGACGTCGACCATGTGGTGAAAATGTGCTTTTTACAGACGCCACGGGGGCGTGTGTGTAGTAGATTCAATAAATCAAACGTTTTAGCATCTTCAGGAAGGACTTTGTATGAATGGTTTGACTCTGTGTGCCCCCTGCGTTTGGCTGCCGACCAGTTCAGGGTGTCCCCACGATGGCCGGGATCAGCTCCAGACATGCCTCAGGACCCTCGTGACGGTAAAGCGGATCAGAACATGGTTGAATGGATAGACATCAAACAACAGGTGTCAAAGACACGGCTCGGGGGCCAAATCCGGTCCGCCACATGTCTTTATTCGGCCAGCGAAGCAAATTATGATCACTGTTGTTCGGAAATGTGAAATAGTCAAAATGACACCGATTGTGTTTTATGATCGTAATAAGATGCCCGCCGCTTATCTCGCAACTGGCCAAATGCCCAGTTATGGCATCCCGCAGTCTGTACAAGTCTTGCCGAACCCCCTTTACAAATGGACTTTCTGTGTTTTTTTCTCGCCAAGCTAAAGTTGTTAGCCTACCACCAGCACCCCCGTCTTTGCACACCAGTGCTTGACCTAAAAAAACAGAGCGCCGCTTCCTTTCCCTGCGTGTTTTTCAGATACATTATGAATAATGGATTGCGCTTGGATCTTATCTAATTTATCTCCCGGCACCTTCAAGTGAATACACGGTGTGTTTTTCTGGGAGCGGGGGGCGCAAGCATACCGCCCAAAACTTGTTGCTGAGCGTACCGCTAATTTAACCCTTGCGAGGACAGCGGTTGCTACAGTTTATGGCGTGATTGGCTTACAAAGTGCGCAAAAGGTTTACATCTTCATGTACAGATAACATCCGACTTATGACCACTCATAGTTACGACCTCCTGACCCTATTTTTTAAATTTTTATTCTACGCCTGGCACCGCGACGCGCTAACAGGCCGGCAACATGTACGACAATTTTGGCCAGCCAGCATCTCACGCTCGCACAGCAATCGACCGTGTGATGGCACCAGAGGGGGGAGTTTGCCAGTCATTTAGCTTCCGAGTCTTTATTCAACATTTTGAATGGATTTCAAGTTACGACCATTTCAACTTACGACCGTTTGGTCAGAACGGAACTTGGCCGTGAGTCGGATGTTACCTGTATTTGTCGCCTCTCTTGACTCGGTTGAGATCTTAGCTCGTTGTACATCCCTTTCGATTTTGAGGAAACCATCTGTCAGCTCGATTGTATCAAATCCATTTATTTTTCCTCCCCCGTTGTCGGCTGAGCTTGATCTATTTCCATCTCGCTGCAAATTCACCAGATGTCGCTCGCTCAGCAACTGCCTGACGAATAAATCAAATGTGATATTTTTGAGCGACCAGAGTTTTAATGAGTAGGCAAAACATAAAAAAACACTGCCACACTAGTTCCCCATTTACATTTGACAGTGTTCTATAGTCAAATTCTCTCAACATTTTCTTGCAATTGTCCAAACAAGGACATGGACATCACTTTTAAGCGAGGACGATAGAAGGACATCAGTAACTTAAACTAAAATCAAATCATTCTGGGAAATGTTCCTTTCCTGCCAAGTTAATCAGGAATAAAAATAAATATAAATATGTATTTGTAATGTCTGGTAATTGCACACAGCCATTTAATTTCAAAGTTGATTGAGAGCGTTGACATTTTCCTTTTTTTTTTCTTTCTGCGATGATGGAGAGGTTTGACATTTTCAAAGTTTTCATCTTTATTTCCATCTGGGTGGACAGCTCGGACACCCTATCCTGTTTTATTTTTGTGTGGCTTTATTTTTGAGGCGTTCAGCTTTGAGTTACTCAAAACCACACATTGAAACATCTGCTTTATGTTTCAAATTGGACGAAATCAAAATGGCTGCTGCCATCCACCAAAATGGCTGACCGACTTCCTGTTTTTTGTGTGTCTGTTTTCTATTTATTCAACATGCTTTGCAAATTTCCCCTTTGTGAAATAATTCCGAGCCGTATTTGAACTTAGAATAACAAAATTTCAATCGTAATTCCAGCCGCAAGCTAGCAAGCACTTAGCAGACCGTCAGGCAAATAACCGGGATTGTCGAATGTGGATATTTCAACCACCCGCTAAAAAATCTCCGTCACCCAAAATGCATTTGTCAGCAGTGCCGTCATACCCGTCGCTTGGGTAATTTATTTTGGCGGGGTGAGTGCCGGGGCCGTGGACGCTTCAACCCTTGAGGACCAAACATGCAAATGAGCAGCGAGAGTCGGTGTGCGGCGGCTAATGAAATGCGGTTAGAAAGTAATGGCGCCTTCCGTTGAATGTCAATGAGCTAACGCGCTGGATAATAGTGGCTCTGTTCCTGCGTTTGTCATCAAAATGGTGACAAAAAAAAATACAATTAACATGAAAAAAGTCAATGGGAAGGACTCGCCGTATTCATCCTAATCGGTGCACGGGATGATTTCACCTTTTAACGCACTTAAATTGGCAGCAGTGAGACCAAAATGACTTATCAATGCAGAGATAGCGACTCATGGCATTTGTTAAGCTAGCAACTCATGCCTTTTTGTTAAGCTAGCGATTCATGGCGTTAAACTAGCGATTCTTGGCGTTTGTTAAGATAGCGACTCACGGTGTTTGTTAAGCTAGCAATTTATGGTGTTAAGCTAGCGATCCATGGTGTTTGTTAAACTAGCGATTCATGCCTTTTGTTAAGCTAGCGATTCGTGGCGTTTGTTAAACTAGCGACTGAGTGACTGTCTGTATTTTTGTATTGTCATATTTGTTATTTTGTTTTTGTTGTTCTTTTGAATTCAAAATGGCGCCGCAAGAGTGGTTGCCTTCACAGCAGCTCCTGCATTTTGTTTTTCTACTTCTTCTTTTCCTTTCCTCTTTTCGTTCATCACTTTGCTGCTGTGAAATGTACATTTCTCACCTACATTTTTTCCCTTTTTGTACATTTGCCCTTGTCCGCTCCACTCCACCGTGACCCTTCATATCATCGCATGCGCTTCTAGAAAGCTCACGGCTGCCGTACATGCGGTTGCCATGGAGATAGCAACACTCACAAGATCACAGAAAAAAAGATTTGTTTTTATAAAATAGCTTCAAAGAATCTTTTTTCAAACATTCATTGGGGGGTTTATTTTGAAAGGCTCACAGACTGTTTGACTGGCTTTTGCACCACTTCCTATTCTCTTTTTATTACCTTTGGAGACTGCCACATTATTATTCCAACATATTCTCTTCTGCAATTCTTTAATTATTTTTTATGTGTTTGTCTGTGCCTGTCACTCACTCTTTTTGTCTTCGTTAGTGGATAAAACAAATGGTAGAAGGGGGACTTTGCCTTTGTTTGACGGCTTTTGCATGTGTCTGTCTTGTCATTATGACAGAGGAAGACTTTTTGAAAAGGCCGTTGAGGGAGAGGAACAAAGCAAGCAATTACGCAGTCGGGGTTCATTTGGATTTGTTTTTTTTTTTGTTTTTTTTTGTAAGGCTTGTGAAGCGCCGACGATGCGGCTGTCTTGGATACATCGTGGATTTTCCGACAATACTATCGATTCGCTTGACTGGAATGTGTCACATTTGTCGTGGGTCTGACTGCATGCACGATAAGACACTTTGGATGGACTCATTCAGTGCCGTTTACAAATTTATTCAGGAATTAAAAACACAACGTTGTTTTTTTCTTGTTCAGGTGCAGATAAAGCTCTGGTCATGTCCTCTCGGGGCAGTATTTCCCTTTTGTCCACGTTAGCGCTTTGTTCCCGATTCCAACTGTTGTTGAAAAAGAAAACCCTATTTTTAAAATTTTAATTCTACGCCTGGCACCGCAACGCGCTAGCAGGCCGGCAACCTGCACGACAATTTTGGCCAGCTAGCTAGCATGTCACTCTCGCACAGCAATCGACCGTGTGATGGCACCAGAGTGGGAGGAGTTTGCGTGTCATTTAGCCTCAGAATCTCTATTCAACATTTTGAATGGATTTCAACTTACGACCATTTCAACAGTTTGGTCGGAACGGAACTCGGTGGTAAATCGGATGTTACCTGTATTCTATTTTGGTTAGCCGCCCTCATTTCGAGCTCATATAACTCCAGACCCATATTATTTAGGAATTAACCTTTTTTTGTGATGAAAGAAGGTTTCTAACTGCTGGATTGAATGTTGATGTCGTCCTAAAAGTCAATATTCTGTGGGTCCTGTAATTTGAGTGACGATGACAAAAACCCTGGCACTGGAGCAGACACATTTTTGCACATCTTTTGGCAGTAAATGAGTTAATCATCCTATCCCGTTCTCCACGTTTTCCCCCGGAAAAAAAAGATGGCGAGCGATTGGTAGCCATTGGGCTGCTTTTCACACCTCAGATTGCGTGAAAGTGGACACACGCCTGCCGCCTCAGAAACATGCGCCCACATTTCTCCCTCTCGGCTCCCTCTCCTGGGATTTACTCATGTGTGGGTGTATGGAAAGAGGGGAATGGGTGGAGAGGTCTTTGAAAAGGGGGGCGGGGGTAGCTTAGACTCCCAAAAGTATCTCCTATCAGTTTCCATAGCAACGCCCTCAGGAAACTTGCGCAGGTATGTTGTCGGTAAGACCCAAAGAGGTCCGGCCGGTCGAAAATAAAGCACTCAACGCTGGTTGACTTTAATAAGATCCGCGTGCAAGTTTGATGGAGGGCTGTCACGGAACGTTAGCGGTGCGAGACCCCCGTGGGGGGGTGTTAGTGAGGGGGTTGGGATGCACGACGCGCCAGTGTGTTGCGAGCGCGACAGAAAAAAAACGAAAGTGGCCTTGAATGCTGTTTTTTAAGTCATATTCTAGGCGGCTCCAGTTTTGTCATTTATTATTCAGCGACGCGGAAACGGGAGCACGACGGAAACACAATGCGGAGACAATGACGCGCGAGCGACTCGGGGGGGACTAATAACGACAAACGTCCCTTCATATATTCTAACAGGAAAATATCTTCTCTTCTTGTGAAAGAAAATTCAAAATACAAAAGGTCAAAATACAGTATGAGCCGATACTCTTATCTCTGAGGTTCCTGAAGGCAACATACCTATTGCTAATCTGCCATTAGCTATTACCTAGCATGTTTCATGGCAACCCCATTGGCTTAGAGCGACTTGCTAACGGATGTTTCTGAGTGGTCGAAAGATAGTTCGGTATCCATGCAGTGTCCCCGTCATTCCTGTCCATGTTAGCTTCTTTTTGTCGGTGTGGTATGCTTTGGATTATGAGCGACATCTTTCCTCTTCCGTACCTTTCAGAATTTTAGGGGTTAATGTGAATTCTCAACTCGTTTTTCATTATTGGGACACGGGCATGTATTTGTCTTCTTGTTTTAAGCTATTCTTATCTTCCAAGAGATAGCGAGCAACTCGGAGCTGCATCCTGAGTCATAACATTGCCATTTTGGTCTTTTTTAAAGATATACCGGATGACACGGCGACTCGTCATTGGAGAAGTGGGGTAGAGGGGGAAGGGGTAGCCGTGCAAGTGTCATAATATGTGCGCGTTTATTTCCCTGGATGGACTGACTTTGTAGATGACATTGTTTGTTGTGCCGCAGTCCAGATGGCGGTGTTTCCTGCTCGACTAAATTGATCTGTCTTTTAAATGCGTGACTGTAACGAATGCAAGTGAGCGAGAGCGGGTGTTGACGTTGCGTTTCCGTCTTCTATTTTCCCACCAGTATAATGTCTCGGCTGCGGGCGATGTGCAAGGCTTATTGTCAACGTCTTGAATGACAATATAGTGGCGGTGCGGCGGTATAATGGCGATCGCGTCTGTATCACATATCGACATGTGTACAGGGGGGTGATTGCACGGATAAAACTTTTATTGGTGGGTTAGGGTGAGCTGGATGGAACATGATGATTGAACAAAGGGTTTGGCTTACAGAAGGATATACTATTCATTTTGGTTGCTTCAAAGGCCATTAGCGACGTCGCTATAAGCTAGTTCCACGCTAATCCGCGGACCCTTAGTCATTTTGCCGTTTTGTTTTAGGCCAAGTTAAGCTAAGGCAGCCTAATATGTTGTGATAGACGCTCCAGGCGGAAGAACTCCAACAAAAGGGCTCTCACGTGCACTGCATGGAACGAAGAGGCGCTCCCAGACATGTTTGTTTACTCATCCGTAGATTAGCATGACAATCATATACTGCCCGCCGCTAAAATAAAGAAATACATGAACAAAAAAATGACATACATAATCACACAAAGAAATACACATAAATGGATAAATAAAGACGTGCATAAAAAAACAAAGAAATACATAAATAATTGAGAAAGGAAATAAATACATAAACAGTCATAGTCATGAATAAACACACAAATAAATAAATAAAATATTAAATAAATAAGTAGATACATAAATAAATGAGAACAAATACATACATACATAAACACACACCTAAATAATTCAACACACAAATAAATAAATAAAGACATAAATGAATAAATACACGCTTACATAAACACAGGAAGAAATAAATAAATACACAAATAAACGGATAAACACAAATAAATAAATAGACATACATAAATAGAAACATAAATAAAGAAATGAGCAAAAAATAAATAAAATAAAATACACAAATACATACACACATAAATAAATAAAAACATACATTAGTAAATAAATAGCTAAACACATATATAAATAAAAAAATACATAAACACATCAATAAATAAATACATAAATAAATACATACATAAATATATAAATAAACACATAAATAAATACATAAAATGGATCACAAGCTCTGGTCTATAATATCATTATTTAAAATGCAATGTATTAATGAACGTATACTTACTGACAACATAACTCCCAAATTGCTGCAAATAATGTCTTTGTTTCCATTTTATTCATTTATTAATATATAATTTTAATGTCATTTTTTTCCTGAAATTTTAAAATGGTCAAAATGATAAGAAACCTTTTTGTTGCAAGCTTTCAAATGGAGCCACACACACGATCCATGATTTCGCTTTTGCGATGATCCCTCTTTTTTTTTTTTTTTTTTTGCCGCACTGCGACCACGTGTAGCAAAGTGCCATTTTAAGAAGGCCTTGAACTTTCAGTCAATTGCACTTTGAAGCCTTCCAGGTGAATATTTGCTTCAGTCGTTATTCTTCCATTGCAAGATCAATGCGCTGTGCCGGGCATCGCCATCTTTATTTATTGGACTCTTCTTGAGCCTTGAAGCACCTCATCCTGATAAGCGAGCAGTGATAAAAATAAAAATAAAAAATAAGAAAGTGAACCAACCTGCCTGACCTTAAAACGTTAGCCGGGAGCCCCCTGCAGGGCCGTCACGTTTTATGGACCTTGAAATAAGCTTGGTTTATTATGCCGTTTCTTCTTTACGTGCGATTATCAGCAAATCCTCAAAGCGGCTGCGGAAAGTATTGTTTTTTTATTTTTTTTTTTCCATGCTTGGGTGCCGATAAAGCGCTGGTCAGACCTCTGGCAGTGTTTTTCCTTTTCCACAAGGAGGCAACATTTGGCTTCTTTCCATGTTAGCGCTTTTTCCCGCTTTGGTGCGGAATTACCTTTTTGATGTTGTTAAAAGCTAAAAAAAAATAATAATAAACATAAAAATTGATTGACAGGCCCTTTAATATCTTGAATGGCAAAATATATATAGTTTCCAATTTGTGAATGCTAACAATGCAAAGTTATGGACAAAATAACATTTCCATGGGGTTTTAAAATGACAAAGTATCACATTCCAGCATGAAAGTAAACATTTTATTGGGAACAACAATTATACTTTCTCAATAATCACATTTTCCGGGTTAAAAATTGCATTTTTTTTTCATAGTTTAACCATGTGTGCGACTTCTAATCTATTAGCTAGCTGGCTAGTTAGATGGCTATCTATTAGCTAGCTGGCTGGTTAGCTATTAGCTCTCTAGTGGCTAGCTGGCGAGTTTTTTATTTATTTAACTAGCTAGCTAGATTCTTATTTATTTGAGTTATTCCGGATTGAGTGAACGCTGGCGCACGTGGCTGCCGCTGCTCACCTACAGAAAAACTGATCCTGTGACTGTTAAGTGGGGTTGAGAGTTTTGAAAGGCGCTTGCAAATGAAATGTATGATTATTATTATTATTATTATTATTCTACTCTGGTGCGATTTATGTGTAAAATTATGATCACATGACTATATCATTTCATGTGTTATTTTCAAATTGAACCACAAGAGGGTGCTCTCGGCGCGTATAAGTGACAACAAGAGGAGTTTGCAGAGGTGTTTAAAAGTGACCCAGAGAATGAGGATTTCGACCGATTTAGTGAATTGGAGCTAGCTAAACCTGTTAGCATGTTCTTTCGTTCATCACAAAAATTGTCACCAAAAAATGCGCAGCCATTTATAATCCGGAAAATACAGATTATTCATATTCATATTCAAAGCCAAGCTTTAGTTTTGTAATGTCCTGTTTTATCTGGTTTATTTAAATCAATTCCCGTCGAAAATGTCTCTGTGTGAAACTTTCGTAACCCTAGTAGACGCCCAGATGGTCCCAGAAGTCGCACACCTGACTCCTGGTCCCTACTTGGGCATGTGAACGTAGCGTCAGGTTCATGACTAGCCACCCGCCAGTGTCGGAATAGCGAGGCCACACGGGCAGACGTTGCTCGCGGCAGAAGGTGGTCTGCCCGACCCGCGAGGACGGGTCGCCCGTATGGACGAAAGCGCCCCAGTAACACAGCATCCGATTGGACAGCAGCTTCTCGGCTGGCGTCATGGTGAAATTGGCCACCGTGCCCGAGTTGAAGACGAAGGGCAACTCGGCGCCGTGGCAGACGTGGCGGTAGCAGAAAGTCAGACCGGACCAAACGCTAGGATCCGACGTGACGTGGTCAAAGACGTAGAGCCACACTTTGCTTCCTGCTTTTGTGCCAGCGCGCGACGACCTCCGAGTTGGACACAGGAAGGCGTAGTCTGTCAAGATCTGAACGGAGGGGAAGACCACACCAATATAAATCCTTTGGGATCTCATTAGGATCACAGTACAATGCACCCTTGAAATTCCATAAATAGACTCATCGGAGTCCATACTTGGACATTTTCAGGTCAACTGCAAGATTTCCCCTTGCGGATTGCATGTCGTGAGGGCAATCGGAAAGCCCCCTTGCACCTCCAATCGTTTGTCTTTGCGATAAATAATCTGATCGTGCAATACTGTCACCTGTATGACACACAGTTGCGCAAATATCGTCATTTTGCTAAGCTCCGTTGTAGCATTCCAAATCTTTTGTCCAATGTAACTTTTTGTAGAAGAGTGCCAGAGGCCATGGCCAGCGCTTTATCAGCACCCAAACAAGTAAAAAACAAAACCCGAATAAATTTGGGATTGGCAGTGGCCCCTCCGAGGCGCACCGTATTTTTTTTTTCCGACAAACTCAAATAATTACAGCTGCGCTTAATCAATAATAATACATTTCATTTCTAAGCGCCTTTCAAAACTCTCAAGGTCACTTTACAGTCACAGCATATTTTTTCTGCGGGTGAGACAGTGGCAGCCACACGCGCCAGCGTTCCCTCTACCCGGAAGTAACTCAAATAGCTAGCTAGCGAATAGATAGCTAATTCCTAGCGAATAGATAGCTAATACTGACGAATATAGAGCTAATACATAGCGAATACATAGCTAATAGCTAGCGAATAGATTGCTAATAGATAGCGAATAGATAGCTAATACCTAGTGAATAGATAGCTAATACTAGCGATTAGATAGCTAATACTGAGCAAACAATAAAGAGCGGTGGTGCGCTATTTTTATGCTAACAACCCTAACACGTACCCACACGAGAGTGTTTGACATACGAAACCAGCTAGCATATTTGCTGATAAATGTGTCGCCATTCAAAGGTCGCGCGCTTCTGTCAACCAACGTGGGCGGCCATTTTTTTTGTGCGAAAATGTGTCCGACGTGCATTTGCTAAATTTCGCCCATTCAAACCAATAGAGGAGTGGCGGTAAACTCCAGAGTGAAATGGCTGACATTTATGCCAAAACAAACACGCACGCACGCACACACACACACACACATACACACATTCACACACACACACGTACTGGAAAAGTGCCCTTTACGGAGACCGTGTGTGTGTGTGTGTGTGTGCGTTTGGAGCGTGTACTCCAGCTGTGACCCCAAACAACCGCTGAATACTAAACACACACCAGCGCAGCGACCTTTTGACCTCCCTGTAGTGCGCACCTTGAACTTTCATCGACATCACAATTGGGGGGAGGGGGGGGGGGCTACAGGCTCTTTAGACTCGAATCTACTTTTTATTATATAACAGAGAAAAAAGGGGATTTATATTCTGATCGCCGGGATGCCTTTGCGACTATCAGTCAGCCATTTTATGCATTCGGTATTAAATACAGGTAACATCCGACTTACGACCGGCTCAACTTACGACCACCCAGGAACAGAAACAGGAAAAAAATATCTTTTATTTACACCTCATTGGACTAAATGGAAATGACAGGCGCTTCTCTGCCATATTGTTTTTCGTGAGTAGAGGGGGGGGGGGTCTAATTTGCATATATTATCTCTTCCGCTTAATTAAATGCGGCCGGCTGCAGAGGTTTAAAGTGACTTTGCTCATCAGAGTTTTAATGTATGGGGAAAGGGAAAGTGGGGGGTGGGGCTCATTCAGCCAGCCACACGAGCCAGCGTTCGCTCAACCCGGAAGTAACTTAAATAGATAGAAAGCTAGCTAGCAAGCTAATAGATACAATAGTAATAGTAATAATACATTTCAGTTATAAGCACCTTTCAAAACTCTCAAGGTCACTTTGCAGTCACAGGATACAGTCGCTAATAGATAGCTACCTAGCCAGCTAGATAGCTACATGATAGCTAGATAGCTAGCCAGCCAGCTAGGTACCCAGCCAGCCAGCTAGACAGCTAATAGAAAGCTAATAAATCGCTAATAGATTGCAAATAGCTATTCTACTGTATTTTGGACACTTAACTTAGGAATTAACGTTTTTTTCTGATACTGTCAATGGCGATACTCTCACCTGAGCCAACATGACTCTCCGATCAGGGTCGCTGTAGAGAGGCAAGTACTTGTGCAATACCCGCAGGCCGTGTTGCTTAAAAATGGCCGTCACGTACATGACGGATTCCACCATGGACACAGGCTTGTCGAAGAAGGCGTACACAAAAAGGACGCCTTCCTCTGACGTCGTACCTGTTGGAGAAATATCACAAAAAAATCATAATTGGGCCGGGTATGGGGGGGGGGGGGTGTCTTACCCAGCAGTACCGGTTTCCCCTTGTGCCAGTGGCCTTTCTGGAAAGCGGTGACGGGCTGCTCCTTGATTAGCTCGCCGTCAATAAAGGGACCCCAAGTCTCGATCACTTCCATAAACCGCAACGGGTTCATCAGCCTTGAGCCTGGCGTCATACAATTGTCAGTTAAATCATGAAAGAAAAATTAAAACCTGATAGCAGACAGGAATCCGCCATTTTTGTTTTGCTTTTGAGAAGAAAAAAATATAGACTTTAACACTAAAAGCCAAACATCTGGTTTCAAGGGACGCCCCTAAGAGTTATTTTGCTAGCCGGCTCGTTAGCTATCTAGTTAGGTATCTAGCTGGCTGGCTAGCTAGCTTTCTAGCTGTCTTGCAAGCTATCTATATATCTATTAGCTATATAGCTAACTAGATTTCTAGCTAGCTATCTATATAGCTTTCTAGCCAGCTATTAGCTTTCTATCTATTTGAGTAACTTCCGGGTTGAATGAACGCTGGCGCGTGTCGCTGCCGCTGCTCACCCACAGAAAAACTGATTCTGTGACTGTAAAGTGACCTTGAGAGTTTAACAATAATAATAATAATAATTTGTAAAACTTTTTTGGGGTCATAAACACGCCGGCGTGCCTCTTATGTAAAAATGGAGTGTGCCAAGTGTAAGTAAGTTAGCGCCGCCACTTTTGTTATTGTTGTGGCGCGCTGTCCTACTTGTTTTAATCTGCGCTTCCAGTACGGCCTGCGGCGGCAGCGACAGCAGGCAAACCATGTCGCCGACGGAACAGTTGCTCTGTTTTGCAAACTCCGTTCCGATGGTCAGGGTGTCGTGTCTGAGGGGAGAAAGTGAGTTTTTGTTTTTTATAACACCGAAAAATGGATTCCGTATGTGGAAAAAAATGACTCACCTGGTCTTGAGAGGGATGGAGAAAGGTAAACTTTGCAGAATGGCCTGTTTGAACAAAGCTTTGCTGCTTTGGATCATCAGGTGGAGACTCACCGATTGAGCACCGGCGCTCTCTCCGAATATTGTCACCTGACACACACAAAATAATAAGAATAATAATAATGGGAATAATAATAATAATAATAATAAAACTGTATTTTTTAACACTCGGAATGACCGTCGGCGAAACACATGGGACTATGTATAATCATGGTTAGGAATTGAGTACAGTAATCACATTTTTTGTTCTAAATTTGAGGTCATTCTCATTCATGTGTTTATTGAGTTATTTATTCATATAAATATATAAATCGATATTTTTTTTAATTTAAATAAATCAATATGTACTGTATTTATTTGTTTTTATTTATATAAATCAATTTGTATTTATGTGTTTGTTTATTTATATAAATCAATATTATTGTATTTATTTATTTTGTATTTATTCATATAAAAATATTTATTTATTTAAATATGTATTTATTTATTTAAATATTTATTATTTAAATATGTGTTGTATTTATTTATATAATAATAATGTGTTGTCTTTTTATTTATATTTTGTATTTATTTGTGTAAATCATTATTTATCTGTATTTATTTACGAATGTATTTATTATTTTGAATATGTATTTATCTATTTTTTGTATTTTTTTATGTATTTATCTATTTTTATGTATGTATATAAATCAATATGTTTATGTTTATTTTTTATGTATTTGTGTATTTTCATTATTTATTTATATAAATCGATATGTGTTGTATGTATTTTTTTATATTCATACATGCATATGTATTGTATTTGTTTGTTTATTTTAATTATGTAATTTGACTATGTCAGAGCTTGTGTCTCTGATATAGTTTTATTTTACATGATCCGTGATTGATATTAAAAGGAAATGTATTATATAAAAACGATAATATTACTAATTAAAATGACAATGTCTCCCTCTCGTGGCTCCCGAAGGAATGACAACGAAACGGATGATGAACATGCCTTGCTGGGGTCTCCTCCGAACATCCCAATATTCTGCTGGACCCACAAAAGTGCCGCTTGCTGATCCAAAACGCCATAATTTCCCACGGCAGACGTCTTGGGGTCTTTGCCGGACACCAGGAACCCAAACGCACCTTAAAAAAAAAAAAAAAAAAAAAAATCACGTGAGGAGACTTAAAGGGCAACCGACGTCACTTTTTTGTTTTCTAACTGACATCAGAAAAACGTTTTATAGCATCTAAAATACCCAAAACACGCAGTATGATATTTATATTCAAATGCAAAACACCAATAAAAATGATTTAAAGTGTCCGAAATCTGCAAACAATTGAGCTGCGAATTGGGTATTTTCAGAAAGTCCCGCCCCCAGTTCGTGACGTCACGCCAAGACGTCTTGTATTGCGGAAAAATCAAAACAATGGCTTCAGATTCGGAGAATATGCTTTCTTGTTACACATCCAGTTATGAATATGATTCAAATAGTTCTGAAGAGGAAAGCATACAAGTTTGCAATCGATTAAAATAATTTTTTCCATGTCATTTTGAGGCAAACGGGCGGGGGGGAATGTCGCACCCAAAAATGGCGACCAGCTCCCGTGAGGAATGAATCAGCCCATTTCCACAGGCTGATAAATTCATTCAATGGAGCTCTGACACCCTCTTCTGGTGGATTTTGGGTGCAACATCAAGGTTTTCAGATAAACAGTACAGCAAAATACATTGACGTGATGAAGGGGGGGGGGTCCTTTCATGACGTAACGTGAGGACTCGTCACCAACTCAAAAACAAGACTTCCTGAATATTCAGCGCGAGTCTTAAAAGGTAAAATACAGCTATACGCGGTGGAATCTTTGTAAAATACGCTCAGTAGAAGTCATTTGAAGCCATTTTACAAATTATGGACACAACTTGTCCGGAGATGTCGGTTGTCCTTTAATTGACTTTGGCGTGGCAGCCATTTTCTAAATTACCCTCAATTCGCACCCGGTTATGCGTTTCTACATCAGAATAATTACAAAATGTATTCACATCGATAAACATGATTTTAATGAAATAAAATATTTGCTTACCTAATCTGTACTCGAGGGCGACGACGATGGTGTGGGTGAAATTGCTCATGAAGCGGCCGTCGTAAAGCGGCTTGGAAGCCGAACCGGCGATGAAATCCCCGCCGTGGATCCACGCCATCACTGGAAGCGGATTGCGCCACGGCGCCCGACTCAAATTCACATCCCGGGGGACGAAAATGTTCAGATAGAGACAATCCTCGCTCACCTGAGTCCATTCAAGTTGATGAAAATATTAGCAAGATTTTGTCTGTCTTCTGTACTTTGAAATGTGTCATACGTATAATATGTATGATTCTTACATTTTTTGGACATTCCGCCGCTATTGGTCCTCTGCACTCCTGGACGCAGGGCATCCTGGGGAAGGTGGCATCATAAACCCCCTTCCAAGGACTCACCGGTCTGGGGGGTTTCCAACGGTAAGCCCCTACCGGAGGATCCGAATATGGTATCCCGTAAAATATCTGGGCTTTATCCGCTCTTAGCCCTTTAACGCGCCCGTTTTTGGTCAACACCTCAGGTCCGGGAGTCCAGTCGTTCTTTTGGACTGCTTTGTCTTCTGGGACCGAACGGGCGTCCCAAGGGAGGGATTTTATCCCAAAGTCCGTGTTGAGAATGAAGGGGTCATCCCTCACCGAGAGTCCGGCGTTGATTCCTCTCAGGAAGCTGACAAGGTCGATGTCATCCTCATTTTTTGTTGCCTTTCCGGGAGATTGCACCGAGTAAAGGATACAGCAATACAGAAGCAAACACTTCCCGCTTTCCATATTTGTGATAGAACACCTTTGCTGTACTATATATTGCCCCGACAAAATCAGCTCAGATCATGATGAGACGAATCACACGACCAGCCTGGCGGACTCCGACTCTGGACGGTCCTGTGACTCCAATTAGTGACAAAAGTGCTCTTGACTGGACCCCGCAGACTTAAATACAAGCACTGTACTCCCGCAGTGTGATTGAGGACACATCGCTTTTACTTGATTTAATGTCATTAGTTAGCACGCACTGGAAACGAACATACTTTAGGAATCCGTGTATCAATCGTCCGTGTTAAAAAACGGGAAGCTAAAAAAAATCCTTGTCTTGACAAAGTTCGTTCTTAAAAATTAAAAATGGCTCGTTTTCCCAAGTCCGATTTAGTAGAGTAATGGTCAAAAAGGACTAAAATAAAATAAAATAACGGGCGTTTTGTTACAATAGAAAAGTCAAGTGAAAGATGCAACTCTATATCCGGTTCTTGCAACTTGCGGTAAATGACACTATCTCAAGTACAGGAAACGTAAACATCGCCCGTTTTCTGTCTCTTCCCAATTTTACATTTTACACACAATCGGAAAACCAGTTCTTATGAGTATTTTTTTCCATTTCGTTTCGTATGGAACACATCTTGTCACGTTTTTATTAAAAAAAAAAACGTTCGCTTTTGAATAAAAAAACGAATATAATCAAACGCATCAATCCTCATTCGGGTCACGGGTGACTTTGAGCCAACCCGGCTGGCTTTAGATAAGATCTATCATTGCTCGTTGTGTTTTTTGTATCCATTTAATGTCCTGCAAACAGTTTTTACAGACATGTTATTTTGCTTCGTTATATACAATAGTAGGTACTGCTTGTATGCCCTGAATTGCTGGTCATACACTGACATCCACCGGCCAATGTAGGAACTACTTGAAAGCCCAAAACGAGACGCTCAAATCGGCACGAAAACGTCATTGGAACACGCAGTATGTCGGCAAAAAAATATATAAAACATACTTTACCACATATCTAATTACTAAATAATTGATCATTTATTTTTTTATAATTCTAACAATGAGCAACGGCGACTATTTAACTTCCTGATCCCAAAGCGACGTCAGGTGACGTCGGTGACGTCACATCTCACCTGTCACTTATTAGCGGCCCGTCTTTTACCAGCAAAGCCTACTTTTGACCGAACGAAAACGCCCTTTTACTTGCTGGATTTACGAAGAAAAATGTAAGAGAATACGAATCAAGCAATGTCAAATTTTGTGTCTTATTAACTCTGTTTTATTTCCAGGAATCCGTTTGAATTTGCGTGCGTACTTTTAATACTGTTATCTCGAGCCATCTCATTAGGTGAATATGGCGGCGCATTCGAATTTGTTTGCAGGTTTGATCACATATATAGAAACATGTTCCCCCCCCCCCCCTCTTTATTTCTTTAACAGGACGCACCGGTGACGTTTCTTTCTCCATTTGCTGGATGGATATGAGTAATCCTGTGGAAAGGTACTTTTGTTGTTTTTCCCGAGTCTGTTGTCACCACCATCACGGCTAACTCTAAAATGTATATAACGTTCATTTCAATACAGAACACGGTCGAATATAATCAATGTAAACTGTAATTAAAGTTATAAGCATTTAAAATAAATCAAATGTGATTAAAAAAAAATAATCCACCTTCACGAAGATGGTGAAATCAATACATTTAGTTAGCCATGTTAAACACAGTGTAGTGATGGTAACATGACGTATTGTTTGTTCACAGTGATGGGAACCTATGGCTAAATGATACATCTTTAAAAAACCTTTGGACAAATGGTGAAATCGTATCCCTGACCGTACCTCCATCTGTGGAAAACAACATGACCCTTGAATACGGAGGCGATCTTCACTCGTGGACTTTCACTGTTTCTCCAGGTAAATAACGCATGAGCCATCTTTATTTCTTCATGGGATCGATTGACATTCTTTGTTTTGCAGGGAGCAAACGAATCAAAGTCAGCGGGCAACAAAGACCCAAGAAATATCCAATAAGGGCAACACAGGTACTGCAAAATCACACCCCCCCCCCCCCCCCCACTGCCCAAAAAAGCTGCTAACATAACCCCGTCACCCTTTGTTTGTAGAGCATCTTGGATTTGTTGGATCCCACCGAGGCGTTCCCTTGTGAAAATGGTTCACTCTTCTTCTTTCAAGCTGAAAACTTCTTTCTTGCTTTTGGTGCGAACGTACGACGACGTGCTTTGCGTGTTGCAAAATGTCGCTATTCAAATGTTTTTTCTCGACAAGCTATTATTTGTCCGATTAGTTTCCAATCGTCATTCCAGGCCACTCGTTGCGGTATCCTGTCAAGATGGAGGCTCGATCTTCTAATATGTTGCGGTTGTCGTGGACGGTGGGGCGACCGGCTCCGATCGGGAGCAGCCACAATGTGACCCTTTACCGCGCTGACCAGGGCGTGTACAACGCGCTTAGCCGCGACGCCGTCACGGACACTCGTTATCGCATGGCTAACCTCAACCCCTGCACTCTCTACGTGGTATGCGTGGACCCCGAGGCTAATTTTCTTGTCACCTGCCTCTCGGCTTTAATTGGTAAGTAGCGATTCAGCATTTTTAACTCATTCACTGCCAGATGATGTGCAAACAAATGTGTCCACTCCAGTGCCAGGGTTTTTGTCATTGTCACTTAAATTCCAGGACCCGCAAAATGTTGAGTTTTCGATGTAGCGTAAGAAACATTAGACTCTCTTTCATCAGAAAAAAAGAGTACATTCCTAAATCATATGGGTCTGGGGTTATATGAGCTTGAAGTGAGGGTGAATGTCCAAAATACAATGCAATACATACATATTGATAATCGTAATAATACATTTCATTCATAAGTGGCTTTCAAAAACCTCAAGGTCACTTCACAGTCACAGGATAGGTTTTCCTGTGGGTGAGCAGCGGCAGCCACACGCCCCAGCGTTCACTCAACCCGGAAGTAACTCAAATTTATAGAAAGCTAGCTAGCTCACAGATAGCTAATAGATAAATAGCTAGTGAGCCAACTGGATAGCTAATAAATAGCCAGCTAGGTAGCTAGCTACATAGCCAACCGGATAACAAATAGATAGCCAGCCAGGTAGTAATAATAATAGCAGTAATAATAATATACAAATAATAGTAATGCTAGATAGCTATCTAGCTAATAGGTAGCTAGCTAGACTCTCGAAGGATAAACGTGAGGACGGGCGTGTTTTGGCTTTAACAACAGCTGACGCGCTAACATGGAAAGAATGGGAATGCTGCCCACCTGCGGCTATTGCCAGAGGTCTGGCCTAGCGCTTTATCAGCACCCAAGCATGAAAAAAAAAATGGCGCTCTACGTCATATTTTCAATTCCTGAATAAATTTGTGAATGGCAGTGAATGAGTTGAATACAAAGCACCTGACGATATTTTGGGCCGTCTTCCCGCCTCGTCAGATCCCGACATCCCCCGAGACTTTGGGATCAACTCGTGGAACAGCAGCAGTGTCTCTCTGAGCTGGGACGTCCCTGAGCAGCTCCCGTTTAGCCACTTCCTCCTGACGGCCTTCCATCTCAACAGGACCGGCCACATCGTGCAGGAAGCGCCCGTCTGGCTGGCGCCGGGCGATTCCGGTTTTACCTTGTCTGGCCTGCAGCCCTGCAGCAAGGTCAAGTTTGGCCTTCAAAGCGTTTGCCGAGCGGCGATCGAAACCCGATACAGTCGAATGATCCTGAATGACGGAAATACCGGTGAGTTCGACATAGTGTCACCTGTCAATAAAGCGTCAATAAGGCCGATGTTGAACCCCCGTAGCTCACTCCACAATCCAAGCCTTACGCCAGACTTCGTTCGGCTCCGACAACTACACGCTGAGCTGGGAGGTGAGCGACGCCTCGTCCGTTTCCAGGTTCGCCGTCTACCACGAGGGCCGACTGCGGGGAACCACGCTAGCGACCGACTACACCGTCGACGGGCTGCTGCCGTGCCGCTTTTACAGCGCCAGAGTGGACGCCATGTGCGGCGATGGCGTGCTAATGAGCACCGTGACGCTTCCAGTACACACTGGTACGAAGCTAGCTATCTATTTGCTATATATTAGCTAGCTAGCTATATATTAGCTAGCTAGCTATCTATTAGCTAGCTGGCTAACTTTCTGTCTATTTGAGTTATTCTGGGTTGAGTGAACGCTGGCTCATGTTGCTATCTATCTCTCTAGCTAGTTAGCTTGATATCCAGCTTGCTAACTTGCTATCTAGCTACCTTTCTATATTGCCTGCTATCTTGCTTGCTATCTTTTGCTATCTATTTGCTAGATAGCTATTAGTTATCTAGCTTGCTATCTATATGCTCGCTAGCTATTAGTTATCTATTATCTAGCTATTTGTTATCTATTAGCAAGCTATTAGTTCATCTATTAGCGAGCTAACTTTCTATCTATCAGAGTCATTCTTGGTTAATTGAACGCTGGCGCATGTGGCTGCCACTGCTCACCCGCAGGAAAAACTGATCCTGTGACCTTGAGAGTTTTGAAAGGCGCTTAGAAATCAAATTGATTATTATAAAATAGCAGAATAAGAATCATCTTTATTGGCCAAGTATGTAGAACATGTTGCACTAGTATCATCATCAAAAAATGGCAAAGAGGCACTATACAGTTCTATTTGGGTGACTGTTTAGAGTTAATGGCAACGGAGGAAGAAGCTGGTTAAATGTCTGCTGGATTTGGTGCCTGAGGGGAATCGCTGGAAAAGGTGGTGGGCAGGATGCGGAGGGTCCAATCGGGATTTTCCACGCCTTTGTTTTGATTTGATGTTTTTTTTCTGCCACCCTAAGTGTCCGTTGAAGTCGATTTTGTCTATTTTTGAACCAAATTGCGATCGAAGAACACAGGATTGATTCAATGGCAGAAATGTAATTCCAAATTCTGTATGATGTGAATTTCTAGGACCTCGCGGCGTACTAGAACTTCGCTACCACACCAACGACTCCGTGGCCTTGTGGATTCCCGGCACGCCCAGTTCGTCCTTGTCGTTTTCGTACCGACTCTCCCTTGAGAACGGCAGCGTCTTGCGGACGGACACGTTGACCCAATCGGAGATGCGACTGGCGGGATTGGCGGCCGGCAAAACGTACATCCTGGAACTTTGGGAGCAGTGCGACGGACGCTGGGAGTCGGAACGCACCGTGTTGTGCTTCACGGTGGACGCTTCCACCTACGGGTTCCTTGTGAGGGGCGTTGGACTCAATTCCATCCATCTGGATCGAGGTCTGAATCCAAAATGCAGCGCCAGGAATATATTTGGACTACTACTACTACTTATTATTTTTTTTTTCGTTTTTATGCTGCAGCCGACGAAATTTATGTGCTCCGACTGGTCGTGCCGGGTTTGCCTCCCGATGATCGGGATGACCAAATGGACGAGGCGACAACCGCATTGGTGGAGAATATCAAAAAATTGGTCCGACATTGCAACTTCCTGCATAGCTAACATGACGTCACATGAATAGACAGCTGCTCCCCTACTTACGAACATTCAAGTTATGAACGTTTTTGTAATAATAATAATAGTACATTTTATTTCAAGTGCCTTTCAAAGCCCTCAAGGACACTTTACAGTGACAGACAAGCAGAGATACAATAATAAATAGAATACAGTATGTAGTATTCTCACTAGTTGCACATATTTTATTAAACATTTATTTTTCAGTACAAACCAATACAGGGGACTTATGTACAAAGCCTTAAACATTCTTATATAAATCTTAAAATACATTCCTTACAAAATTTAGCCCTGAAGCAACTTACGACCAAGTTCACCTCATGAACAACCGTTCGTAAGGTGAATTTATTCGTAAGTTGGGGAGCGTTTGTCGTTGTTTAAGAAAAAAACTATTTCTATTGGGGTGTTCATTTTACAGCTGCTCCCCGACTTAGGAACACTCAAGTTATGAACATTTTTGTAGTAACGTGTGTAGTATTCTCACCAGTTGTACATATCTTTATACAGCATATTTTATTGTATATTTATTTTTCAGTACAAACCAATACAAAGTACTTATATAAGCCTTAAACATACTTAATGTTAAGCAGATTCCTTACTTACAGACAGTGTATTGTCGGTGTTCAAATACCTGACATGTTTCGGCGACTACTTCCGCCTTCGTCATACACTTGTACATACTTGTATAAGCCTTACACATACGTACTTATATAAATCTTAAACATACATACCATACAAGATTTTTCCCTGAAACAACCTATGACCAAATTATCCTTACAAACGACCATTTGGGACGTATCTCGTTCGCAACTTACGACCAAATTCACCTTACGAACGACCGTTTGGAACGTATCTCGTTTGTAATTTGGGGAGCATCTGTAGTTGTTGGATAAAATTACCTTTTCTATTCGGGTGTTCATTTTATGCCCCTCCCCCTCCCATCCCTGCCTCTCCACAGCTTCTGGACCTGTTGAAAGATGTCCGTCCTCCGATCCGCGCCGAGGTGGTCGGTATGGAACCGGTTTTCCAGATGAACAAAACTCAAGTTCACGTGATGCTTTTCGACGCCTCCCACCGAGACGACAACATGCCTCTTCCGGTTCAGTTCCACGTCGATTATATCGAGTCCCTTCACAACGCTGACGTCTCTGTCCGTGATGGACTCGTCTACTGGGACGGTAGGGGAATCATGTTTTTTGTCATTCTCACTCAAATTGCTGGACCTACAAAATACGCATTTTCAGCACTACACTCATTCTGAGATGGGCCTGGTTTATCTGTTGGCTAACCTAGCTAGCTTTCCATCTATTTGAGTTACTTCCGGGTGAGTGAACGCTGGCGCGTGTGGCTGCCGCTGCTCACCCGCAGAAAAAAAACTTTTCCTGTGACTTTATAGTCACCTTGAGAGTTTTGAATGGCGCTTATAAATGAAACGTATTATTATTGATGGCTCTCAGGTCCGGATTTGTGCGCGTCGTCCAACCACAAGGTGTGCCCGCAGAACTCCCAATGCATCAACACGCTCGGTTCATTCCGCTGCGTGTGCAATTTGGGCTTCTACGACGTTAGCGGCGTGCTTCAAGCACCCGTACCCTCCTCCCCGCTCTGCAATGGTAAACGGAAAGTTGTTTTTTTCCCCAATGCCTTGTCTACTCTTTGCACTGTTAAGCTAATACGAAGTACACCCGTTTTGGCAGAAAAAGGCATTTTCAGCCAGTGTTTGGAAAAAGTGATGACTGGCGGCGTGGCCAAAGCCTACCTGACGACGTACATCGGCGGCAAGGTGGAAGTGGTGCTGAACAACGCTACGTGTCGTGTGAAGGAAACACAAACGTTGTTCCACTTCCAAACTCCTCGACACGGATCGGAATGTGGCACCAAGAGGCGGGTGAGTGGCCCGATTGGCTAGATTGCTCAGTTAGGCGCACAAAAAAATGGGAAAATAGTGTACATGGAACAATTTTGCTTTCTTCCAGGTGAACAAAACTCACATTGAGTTCCAAAACACGTTAGCGGTCTCCTTAACCAAAGAAGAAGACATCAGTCGCAGGGATCTGAAAGTCATCTGGAAGTGCGTCTACCCTCTGCATTATATTCGCAACGCCCACGTCAGCATCGATTTGAAATGGTGAGTCCACTTTGGACATCAAAATAAATGGAAGGTGTTTAAGAAACAACAACAACAACAAAAAACGCTGCTTGACGGAGGATTTCTTGTTACTATGAAAACCAGTTCAGCGTGAAAGTGTTTTATTTTGAAAATTCCAGTCAAAAATCAGACGCGGCCACGTGCTATATTTATTTAGATAGCTATTTGTTTTATATATTTATCTATGTCTCTATATAGCTATTTATTTATCCATTTATTTATCTAGGTTTCTGTCTATTTATCTATATATCTATTTATCCATTGGGCTATTTATGTATTTCTATATTTTTCTATGCATCTGTCTATATTTTTATGTCACTGTCTTTTTATAAGTCTATTTCTTTGTCTTTTTATTTATTTATTTATTTATCAATTTGTTTATCTATTTAGCTATGTGTTTATCTATTTATTAATCTATTTATGTCTGTTTCTATTTATCAATTTATTCATTTATCTGTTTATTCATTCATCTATTTACTTATTTATGTATATATCTATTTATTTATCGATGTATTTGTTTTTTGTTTAGTTATCTATTTATATAATTTACATACATATTTGTATATTTATCTATTTATTTATCTGTATTTATTATATGTATTTATCTCTATTTAATATATATTTATATAATTATCTATTCATATATTTATATATTTATCAATTTTTTTTTTTTTTATTTAATGCTTATTTATTTGTATTTATTCATCTATTGATTTATTTATTGATTGATGTATTTATCTGTATTCATGTAATATTTCTGTGTTTATATATTTATGTATCCATCTGTTCTGTACGTATCCGTTTTGTTGTCGTGTAGGTTGAAGGCTTACTCGCTGGTGGAGTTCAACAGCTCCCTGCAGCTGGGCCTGACCATGGAGCTCTTCAGCGACCAATCCTTTGGCATCAGTTACCGCCAGTTTGCCAGCATGGACCCAGAAGACACGTTATACTTTGAGGTGGCGTTGGACGGCAACGCCTCTTTTGCCTCCAACGTCCTCCTCCACGTGGAGACCTGCTGGGCCACCGAGACCAGCGACCCCCAGAATGAAGTCCAGGGCATTTTCCTCCAGGACGGGTGAGGGCAATTGCACTTTTTCCATCCCGTGATGACGCTTGGACGATCAAGCCTTTTGATTCGTTGCCCTCAGATGTCCCATTGACCACACATTCCGCTGGCTGTCCGTCAATGGCGTCGATCAGAAAAGCAGATTCGCCTTGCAAATGTTCCACTTGCCTGAGGAAATGCCTCTTTATTTTCACTGCCTGGCCGGCATATGTGGAATTGAAGAAAATTGTACAAAGGTAATATTTGGTTCCATAAATACAATGACAGAATTATTATTTTTTTTTTTTTTTTTTCATTTTGTTCAGATTGTGTACTTACTGTATTTCCTGAAGGTTCTTTCTCTAGATTTTCAGAAATTATTTTATTGCCCTTTAAGGACTCGTGACAAAATCCCGCCCACTTGATTGTGAGAGCATTTTTGGATTGGAGCTAGCTAGCTAGCTAGCTAATAATGCAAATTTTCCCCATTGCGGGACTAATCTATTGCCTATCTAGATAGCTAGCTAGCCATCCAGCTATTTGAATCAGGAAACATATTCGCTATCTACGACGGGCAGGATGTGACATGACAGGAAGTCCAAGAAAAACAAAATAATGCGAAAGGAAATAGAAAAGATGTTTAAAATGTGTTCATATAGCAAATTGCCTTAACACTATCTATTAGCTAGCTAGCTTTCTATCTTTTTGAATTACTTTCGGGTGGCGCGTGTGGCTGCCGCTACTCACCCACAGAAAAACTGATCCTGTGACCTTGAGAGTTTTGAAAGGCGCTTAGATATGAAAGGTATTATTATTATTATTATTATTATTATTATTGTCCATTAACATCTCCCTTTTCTCATTTTATTCCTCCAAATTTGTAGAACTGCACAAGTTCCCGCCGCACCAAGAGAGCGATAACCCGCATGATGGCCACAAAACCAAATTCCAAACGGGCCGCTGTGGTGTCGGCCGGTCCTCTTATTGTCAGTCGGGAGGCGTCGCGTATCAGAGCGTCTTCCTGTAAGTTACTTGTGACAGGGTTATGTTGTCGTCCAGTAGAATGTTTTTAAATATGGCATGCAATATTTTGCAGGGGAGGAGAACATGACGATGATCTCCATTGTGGTCGGCTTGGTGGGCATTTTGGGATTGGCAGTTGTGTCCGTGAGTGCAACCAAAGCCATGATGGCTTTTTACAAACGGCGCCAACAGAAATAAAGTGCTTGAAACTGTCACTTAGCAGTATTTGTGTTCATTTTTAAAAATGATCTTTATACAAATGGACTTGACTCAAGGCGTTTTGCTCTGCCTTTAAGTGGCCGATTCTAAATCAATTGTGGATAATTTCTTGTTAAATAATTAAAATCAAGACAAATTAATACATCTAAAAGTTGTGTTCACCAGTCGGAATAAATTAATATTTTATACACAGCTGCATTCTATATTTCACCTAATGGTGGCAGCAGAGCGGCACGCTTGCCTGCTTACCTCTGCGCTCAATTCGGAAACCGCCGAAGAAGAAAATGCGTCATTTCCGCAGCCCCCTCAAAGATGGCGTCTGTCAACGCGATGGACGGCGTGAGTAAAGCGCAATTTGGGAAAGGCGCCGACAAAAAGCACGGTAAGTCATTACATGTAAAGTGCACGTGTATTTTGTGTATTATATTAGTGCCAAACTCTTGGTAAAAAGTGCACGAATCACACTTAATCGTATTGTTTATAAACGCGTTGAATGGTTTGCGTTCGGGAATTAGCACCTAAGCTAGCTACGAAGACGTTCTTGTCTTGTTAAGTAGACCTAAAACGATGTTCTTTGTCATTTTAAATCGAATTCGAGAAACGTTGTTACACTTTATGAATTATTTTATTGGCTAATTTGTTACAAGAATGACAAAGGCGTTTCCTGAATAGTCCATAGGAGCGCTTATTTTCTCTCAAATATACGTATCTCCTATTGTATATTGTCTAGTATCAACTCCATTTTTGACTAATTTAATTTCTGTCATGCAGCGGAAGAAGCAGAACTCCTTAGCGTTCCCGATGGCTGGAAAGAGACTCCATTCACCAAAGATGACAACCCCCGCGGTATGTTGGAGGAGAGCAGCTTTGCCACCCTTTTTCCTAAATACAGAGAAGCCTATCTGAAAGATTGCTGGCCACTGGTGGAGAAGGCATTGGGAGAAATGGTGGGTAAGCCATCAAATACTGGTCACGTCACCAGAGAACGTGAGTACCGAAACTCAAATGTGTTTCTTTTCAGTATATTAAGGCCACCCTTGACCTGATTGAAGGAAGCATGACTGTTTGCACCACCAGAAAAACCTTTGACCCCTACGTCATCATCAGAGCCAGGGATCTCATTAAGCTACTTGCCAGGAGCGTTCCATTCGAACAGGTGATTATAGCACCGTTTCTCTCCTTCGCATGTATTAATTATTATTATAAGTAGTAGTAGTAGTATTATTAGTATCGATGAGAAGGTTTCTTCAGCCGTCATCTGAAGAAACCTTCTCATCGATGGACCACTCCTGTATGACTGAGAGCTTACACAGACGTATTAGAAGAGTTGTATTAGTCGTGTTAGTATTTGTTGTATTAGTATTAGTTATATTATGATTAGTAGTATTAGTGTTAGTAGTAATATTAGTTATTATTATTATTAAATAGTCGTCTGAAAAGGTTTCTTCAGAAGGACCACTCCCGTACGACTGAGAGCTTACTCAGAAGTAGGCGTATTATTATTATTAGTCGTATTATTATTTGTTGTATTATTAGTTGTTGTATTATTAATATTAGTATTGTTTTTTTTTATTTTCCCCTACCGCCAGGCTGTACGGATATTACAAGACGACATGGCGTGCGACATCATCAAAATCGGCACATTGGTGAGGAACAGAGAGCGTTTTGTCAAGCGAAGACAGCGTCTTATCGGACCCAAAGGTTCCACTTTAAAGGTAGCCTTCCAACATGGCCGTCAAAGCAACGTCCCGTCATATTCCAAGCTCATGTTTTGTTTCTTCTGCAGGCTTTGGAGCTCCTGACCAACTGCTACGTGATGGTTCAAGGCAACACCGTGTCCGCCTTGGGACCCTTTAACGGCCTCAAGGAGGTGCGACATTTTACAATTGATTTTTTTTATCCAGTTTCTAGATGAAGAAATGAAGGTTTGTTCTAATGTTAAGTCACGTGTGATCTTATTTAGGTGCGCAAAGTTGTCATGGATACCTTAAAGAACATCCACCCCATCTATAACATCAAGGTATGATAGACGGTTTGATTGATTGATTGATGATCCATATTTCTTGTCCGGTGCCTGATGAAGAATATTTTTTCATCCTTGTTCTGACACTCGTGACGGAAAATCACATTCTCTGGGTTTGACTGCCACGCTTGGCTCAACTCGGGCTGAAGGCACCTCAATCAGCAGCAAAAAAGGCCACATCTTCTTCTTCTTCTTCTTCCTATTCTTGTTCTTCTTCTTGTTCCTGTTATTTTTCTTGTTGTTCTTGTTCTTGTTCTTCTTCTTGTTCTTTTTCTTGTTTTTGTTCTTCTTCTTCTTCTACTTCTTTATTATTATTATTATTATTATTATTATTTATGAATTGTGTATGATCTGGTCTGTGTGCTGCAATTGGCAGACCCTGATGATCAAACGCGAACTGTCCAAGGACCCCGAACTGCGCGTGCAAGATTGGGAGCGCTTCCTCCCCAAATTCCGCCATAAGAACTTGACCAAGCGGAAGGAGCCCAAAAAGAAGAGTGAGAAGAAAGAGTACACCCCCTTCCCGCCGCAACAGCCCGACAGCCAGGTGGGCACGCTAACAAATGCCATTTTAAAATTTTCATCATTCTTACATAATCGTTATTAACGCTAGTTTTTTTTCCCCTCATTCAAGGTCGACAAGGAATTAGCTTCGGGTGAATTCTTCCTGAGAGAAAGCATGAAGAAAAGGGCCAAGATGGCGGAGATCAAGGCCAGTCTACTTCGCCGTGAATGACTTCATCATCAATCGAGACGTTAGCTATCTGATCAATAATTTTCTTGATTATCAGGTGAAGCAAGCTGAGGCGGTGAGCAAGAAGCAGGAACAGAGGAAGAAAGCTTTTATTCCTCCAAAGGAGAAACCCTTACCCAAAAAGGCCAAAGGTAACAAATGAAAACTCACCATTGTGGTTTGCCGTCATCGTTCCAACAACCTTGACTACACCCCCCCAAAAAAACAATAAATTGTTGTTGTTATATTCCAGAAAATATGGTCCATAAACATATTTATATCTCTTATTTCAGCCCCTGTGGAAGCCAAACTGGACATCGAGGCCATTAAGGCTAAAGTGAAAAAGGCTAAAACCAAGAAGCTAGGAGCTCCGCCAAGCAACCCGGCGCCTCCCGTCACCACCAGCAGCAGCAAAAACAAAAAGAAAAACAAAGGCAAAAACTGATCCTCGCACACAAACTCTGGCCTGAATTCAGTGTGATGTGGGGGAACTAATCACATCACAAAAACAACTTTTTTGGTTGTCTGTTTGGATTTTCTTTGCTGGCTATTTATCATGTAAATCTATCTCCCTGTCTTCTGTGTCCAACTTCTATTGAGTTTACAATAAAGCTGTCTTTTTAATATTTTTTTTTAACACGGCCATTCAAAGTTCTCCTTTATGACTCTGCAGTGAGGTCTTCTCCAAAATATGCGCCCTTTGACCCGGAGACATATGGACCAATCACTGTCTTCAAACTTGTATGACACATATTGTACAATGATGGATATTTTTATCATACTTGGTGTTTTAAAACTTTTGAATAAAAAAAAAATAGACGTCGCCAAATTGAAAATATCGCTTGAGTGCCATTTGGTGGAATATTTACGGCTAATGTTGAACCAAGGCAAGTAACAAGACCAACTAAAAGCCGTTTTTCTTTGTTAATAAATTCGTATTTTTTTTCTTTTAAATTCATTAAACGTTACGTCACTTCCTGTGCAAATACAAAAAAAAAACCATCCCAATTATTTTCTTAAGCTTTTGGGGACTCCCTCTCATGTTGAAAAGCTTTACCCGGAAGCTGTTATCGTTCTTCCGGTCCACGTGATGCCGGCGGTTACATCTCATTCAGCATGGCTGCTATCGGCGTTCACTTCGGCTACACATGCGCTTGTGTGGCGATATTTAAGGTCAGCTCTTCTCGTTAATCTCTTCACGTTATCATTACTTACTCGGATAAATATGTATTTAATTTTACGGGATATTTTTGTCACCAATTACGTGTTTTCTTGCTGGACAAATGTTAACTGCTGTGGGTGTTGTATGGTTGACGGACGTGTAGTTTTGTCACCGTTCTTCGATGTAAGACGACATGTATTCTGGTTTGTTTAGTTATGAATATGTTTTTTTTTATGTTTTTGAATATGTTTTTAATGCGTGTAGGACGGTCGAGGTGACGTCATTGCCAACGATGCGGGAGACAGAGTGACGCCGGCTGTGGTCGCCTATAGGGAGAATGAACAGGTAATTCAAAATACAAATACATAACTTTGTTATGATGTTCTTCCCTGTGGGTTTCTTTTATTGATAAGTGTCTTCCTGCTACAAAAAAACGATTTGTCGTTGAGCAATATGGCCTTCAAATAAAATCTATACTACTTTTTGCCTATGTAAACGGCGTACTTCATATTTTACCATTACATTGGTCAAAATGTAATTGTACTTGTACTTGCAAGATTCACTCCCAAAAATGACACTGAATTGTCCTGCAATACAAACAGTGCATGATGAAGACATGTTTTGGACGTTTTTGTCTTATACAGCTGGTGGGGATTGCAGCAAAACAAGGACGGGTACGCAATGCCGCCAACACGATTGACAAGGTCAAGCAAGTCCTGGGCAGAAGGTGGGCTATATATGATATTATACAACAACAGCTGAAGATGTAGCAAAGCGCTAACATGGACTAAAGACAAATGCTGCCACCTCGTGGAAGGGATTTTTTTTCTGATATAAATATAAAATACATGTAACATCCGACTTACTACCGAGTCCCGTTCCGACCAAACGGTCGTAAGTCAAAATGGTCATAAGTTGAAATCCATTCAAAATGTGTGTTGTACGCGTTGCCGGCCTGCTAGTGCGTTGCGGTGCCAGGTGTAGAATTAAAATTTTAAAAATAGGGTCTGGAGCTCGTGGCCGTAAGTCGAGCCGGTCGTAAGTCGGATGTTACCTGTATATATTTTTAATGGTCACTACTTTAGTCTGATTGTTATGATTCTTATTTTTGATGGCACCATATTGGTCTTCCTGATCGAGCAGCTTTGATGACGCGGAGATGCAAGCTCATAAATCCCAGACCAAGTGTCAGGTGAGTTTTTAATTTTATATTTTAAATATATTCATAAAAATACTTAATCAAAAACTTGTCAGCAATGTACGTCGTATTGTACTCAGATTGTCAACCGCGCCGGGAAGCCATTTTATGAGATTACAGCAGAAGAACGGCCCAAATACGTCGCACCGGAGGACGCTGCCAAACTCATATTTCGCAAAATGAAAGGTAGCGCATGTTCACAAACATAAATCCAGCTCATATTTCATCTTGATTTTGAACATTTTGCTTTCCCAGAAACGGCTCAGTCGGCTCTCGGCTCGGATGTGACCGATGCCGTTCTCACCGTCCCGTTTGAGTTTGGCACACCTCAGAAGCTGGCGCTGAGGTTTGGACCCTCCGTTTCGTTTCTGAAATTCACAAACGGTCCGGTACAGCCGACATCCATAAACCAACAGAACGTAGACATTTTAGTGGGTTGTCTTTCCATCAACTGATATACAGGTCACATCCGACTTGGTTATTTAAAATATTTTAAATATGTATGTATATTTTAAAAATATTTAATATGTATACATATAAAATAAAATATTAAAATATTGATATTTTTAAGTATTTGTACAGGTAACATCCGACTTATGACCAGCTCGACTTACAACCACCCATACTTACGAACATGATTATATTATTCTTTTATTTTTAGCTAAAACAAAAAAATATAAATGTTAAATACGGGTAACATCCGACTTACGACCGACTCTACTTGCGACCACGACCTCCAGACCCTATTTTAAAAATGTTAATTATACGCCTGGCACCGCAACGCGCTAGCAGGCGAGCAACACGTACAACAATTTTAGCCAGCCAGCGTCTGACGCTCGCGCAGCAATCGTCCGCATGATGGCACCGGGGGGGGGGGGTTATTTGCGTGACATTTAGCCTCCGAGTCTCTATTCAACATATTGACATTCAACATTTTCAACTTATGACCGTTTCAATTTACGACCGCTTGGTTGTAAGTGGAGTTGGTCGTAAGTCGGATGTTACCTGTATTTGTAACCTGGCAAATGAGCGCTTCCCGTGAAGGAGTTTACCCAACTTCTAAATGACCTCAGATTGACCCCAGATTTTCTATGCTTCCATGTTTAAAATATGAATTTTTAACTTTGAAATATGATGACTTGTATGTATTGTGTGTCCCAAACGTGTTTTTTGGTCCCGCAGGGAGGCAGCCGAAGCCGCCGGCTTTAACGTCCTCAGGTTGATCCACGAACCCGCCGCCGCTCTTTTAGCTTACAACATCGGGCAGGATTACTCCGCTCCAAAGAGGTCCTGGAAATCATTTTCCATCTTTCGATTGGTCGCTATCGTGAATGAATTATGCCTCATCCTTATCCCCGATCCCATTTTTGTGTGGGCAGCCATGTTTTGGTCTACAAACTGGGCGGCACGTCTCTGAGCGTGACGGCGCTGCAGGTGAACGGCGGACTGTTTCGCGTCCTCAACACCCACACCGACCACAGCATCGGCGGAGAAAGTTTCACGCAGGCCTTGGCCCAACATCTGGCCACCGAGTTCAAACGGTACCGGCGTCGTCATTTTAGAGCTAGCTAATAGAGTAGATAGCTAAGTAACTCGAATAGAAAGCTAGCTAGCTAGCTAATAGAGAGCTAACAGATGGTGAGCCAGGCCTTCACTCAACCCGGAAGTCACTCAGATAGATAGAAAGCTAGCTAGCTAACAGATAGCTATTAGATAGCCAGCTAGACAGTTAGCTAACTAGATAGATATCCTTATAACTAATAAATAGCCAGCTACATAGCTAGCTAGCCAGAAAGCTAATATATACCAACTAAAGAGCAAATGGATAGCAAATAGATAGCCAACTAGGTAGCTAGATAGCAGATAGCAACTAGATAGCCAGCTAGGTATCTAGCTAGATAGCAATTGGATCGCAAATAGATAGCCAGCTAGATAGCGACTAGATAGCCAGCTAGGTATCATTCCAATCCTATATCGGATGGAGTTGGTGCTAACTCCCATGTATTTGTTTGTTTGTGTGCACGTTAGCACTTTTAAACACGACGTGACTAGCAACGCGCGAGCGATGCTAAAGTTGATGAACGGAGCCGACATGGCCAAGCACTCGCTGTCGACGCTCGGCTCGGCTAATTGCTTCGTGGACTCCTTGCACGACGGCGTCGACTTTGACTGCAACGTCTCCAGGTTGGTGCGGCGGAAAAAGGACAGATTTGGTACATTTGTACACATTTTGGATCCTGATTTGGTTTGTCCACTTAGAGCTCGATTCGAACTGCTTTGCTCCTCCCTCTTCAACAAAAGCATCCAGCCAATCAGGAGCCTCCTGGAAAAAGCCAAACTCTGCAGCGGCGACATCAACAAGGTACCCCGATTTTCGACTTAAAGGCAACCACCCGAAGGCTCAAACGGCGCGGTGTCCCAGGTGGTTCTTTGCGGCGGCTCGGCGCGGATCCCTCGTCTGCAGCAGATGATTCGCGACATGTTTCCCGACGTGGAGCTTTTGAACTCGGCGCCTCCTGATGAGGTCATCGCGGTGGGCGCCGCGCTCCAGGCCGGTTTATTGGTGGGTCGGGAACACCTTTTGTCCAATGAGGACGCAGTCCAAGTGGACGTCTCGGCGTCGGATATCCTACTCAAGGTATACACACACCCAAAATATTAGTTCTTAGCATTTAGCCAGATAGCTAGCTAGCCAAAAGATAGCTAACAGATAGCCAGCGAGCTAGCTAGCTAATAGATAGCCAGCCGGCTGGATAGATAGCTAACAGATAGCCAGCTAGATAGCTAATAATAATAATAATAATAATAATAATCCATTGTATATTATTATTTTTATTATTAGTGGTAGTATTATTAGGACTATTTATGATCACAATGATCAGAATCACAGGTTCCAGTAAGAGGTGATGGGCAGGGTGCGGAGGGTGCAGTCGGCATAATGTGAAGAAAAAAATGGCCATCTTGATTTTTTTTTTTCCTCACGAGCTTTGAAATTAATTTCCTTTCAATATAATTTCTGATTTATTAAATTGAATGTTGCCGACGGGCGTCAGGTGAGGGATCCATCGGGGGCCGAGGCGTTCACCGTCCTCCTTCCGTCCGGCCTGCCGCTTCCCGCCCGCCGAAATCACACCGTGAGCGGAAGAGGTCAACTCTCCTCCCTCTGCCTGGAGATTTACCAGCGATTTGACTCTGAGGAGCAGCCGGAGAAGCTCGCCAAGGTAAGAGTACGCCGCCGCGTCTTCCTCAATTCACCTCCACAAAGTGTTTTGTTTTTTCTTCACATTTTTGGTGCTTGTACAGATTATATTGCGAGATCTTGAACCTAAAGAGGAGAACCACAACATTGACACAGTGGTCACTATGAAGCGGTATGCATGCTTTTATTTTGTATGATTATTTTTTTAAACCCAATGACTGATTTTATTTTGGTAAACCCCCCTTGCCGCCGCCATTTTTGTCCGTGTGTATTAACAGGGACGGTTCCCTCCATGTGGCCTGCATGGACCAGAACAGCGGGAGGTCCGAGATCATCGACATAGCAGCCGCGTCGTGAAATTAAATGACACCACACACGATCATATCACACACAATTTTTTTTTTTTTTTTTTTTTTTTTTTTTACGTAAAAAAATAATAAACGTGTACATTTAAAATTTTTACCCTTTTCTGCACGGTCCTTTCAGTCGTGTGGATAATCAACAGCCACAATATTAATTCATATATAAGAATCAAAATAATAATAAAAAAAATATATATATACTACTAGTAATAGTACATTAATTCATATATAATGATAATATAATAATATTTCATTCATACATAATATAATAATGCTGATAATGATAGTAATAATACATTAATTCATATATAATAAATTACTAATGATAATAATAAAAATAATACATTACTTTTTTAAAGGCACTTGGAAATGAAATTTATTATTTTTAAAAATAATAAATTTAATTCAGATAGAGTATGATAAAAATAATAATAATAATAATAATAATACATTTTATAATTGTATTCATGTATTCAGAGATAATAATTTGTCGTAAAAAAAAAAAAATATGCATCACTACCTCGAGGGTTAATAAAAATGATTAGGGACAATAAATAAATATTGTGCACTTAATTATATATTTGTAAAAAAAAGACGTTAATTCCGTCGTAACTGACGTATTTCGCGTTAACGCTGTAACGTCGTACGTCCATCACAGTCACCGGAAGTCGTTTTCTCGCGAGAGGATTCTTGGTTCATCGTCTTCGCTATAGTATCTAATTACTTACTACGCTTTCAGTGTGAAAATAATTGAAATATTTCACGTTTTTACGTTAAATACTAACACTATGCAAGTGTTTATTTTGTAATTATTTTACAAAAGGAATGAAGGAAAGAGTCCGTGGAGTCTCCCAAAATCATACCACTACGAATCCCGGGCGGGCGAGATTACGTCCGTGCAAATTCATTTGCAACAATTCCTCCTTACGGGCGACGCTGGACCTTGAAACAAGCGTCTACTCTGACGTAGTTTCTACGTGGCAGGAAGTTCGTTCTCAGAGCCAAGATGGCGGCCTCCGCTGCAGGAGACGTCGCCGCTGCAAATCTGTCAAAAGAGTCTTTAAATCATGGCGATACACTTGACAGTCGTTGTATTTCGGATCTTTCTGACGAACTGCGTGACTACGTGGTGGATTTTTTGAACAAAGAAGTGGGCAGCGACTTGAAATCTCTGAAAAATGTAGGAAGCCTATTGGAGAAATTAAAAGAGGAGAATAGCTCGTTAGAAAAACAGGTGAGCATTCAATGTAAATAAATGTACAATAAAACGTCGTAAATGTTAAAATGGATGCACCCATCGTTGATGTTATTTAGGTGTTGACGGTGTCCAGCTCAGCACCTCCCCAAGTGTCTGCAGCTCTGTCCGCTGCTGAAGATGCCAAAGCATCGTTGGAGAAGCTTCTGGAACGGGAGAAATTCATCTCCATAAAATTACAAAAGGTAAATAACACGAATGATATAATAATTATTAGTACGTATTTTAAAATTTATGCGCTGTCGAGTGCGCCTAAGAACGTGTTGGAGTTGTTGCCATCATTGGTTGTTTTAATAATAATAATAAATGTCATTTATAAGTGCCTTCCAAAACTCTCAAGGACACTTTACAGTCACATGATATTTATATTGTGTGTAGTTTTAAGGCTTATTTAGTCGAAAATCATGTTTTATGAGGACCTGGGAATGGATTATTCTCATTTTAATGGTGTCCTATGAGAAAATATTTTTTGGGACACACACTTTTGGCCTTACACACTCTGTCCTGGAACCAATTAAGTTCGTAAGCAACTAGAGAGCTTAGGTTTATATAATAACACTTTTCCTATTGCCGAATAGTGAATAAGATGGCATGTGCTACTTTACTTACTTTACTTAACAATTATAATCCAATTATTTTGTAAATATTAGCATAATAAAAAATGATGTATTCCTACATGTAGCATCTTCAAGGCTCCCAGCCATGGATGGACACTCTCAGCCAAAAGCTGAGTCAAGTGGAGACGCTGGAGAGACACATGAAGTATCTCCGTTGCCTTCAGCACATTGAAGAACTTAGGTACGAAATGCCTTCTTCATTTCTTCTTCTTCTTCTTTTTCTTCTTCTTGTTATTATTGACCTCCACCTTGCTGTATCCACAGCGCCGTTGTCCAACAGTGCCTGATGACCAGCAGCGTGTGGGATGCAATCAGAGCCGTGGAGAGCATGGCCGTCATGGACGCCGGTCTGAAGGACTCCAAATGTTGTCACCTGCGGGAATTTCTCCGAGAAACGCTTCACTTCTGGCACAAGATCATCAAAGATCGCCTGGCAGGGTAGACGGACACCTGTCAATCATGTCAAAAATGACACATGAAGTTGATGAATCATGTTTTGGGGGGTGTGATGTCATGGTCAGGGATTTGGAGAAGGTGTTGGTCCAGCTCCAATGGCCCATCATCTCCCCCCCGACGCAATCCCTCACCCCCACGGCTAACGCGCAAGAACTTTCCAGTCAGCTGGAGCTGCTGGTGGCGCAGCTGCTGGCGCTACAAACGTCGTATCCTTCAACTCATTCGCTGCCAATTGCACTTTTTCTTTTGCTTGTTTGGGTGTTGATAAAGCTCTGGTCAGACCTCTGGCAATGTTTTTCCCCTTCCAGTAGAGGGCAGTAGATGCCTTTTTTTTTCCATGTTAGCATTTTGTTAAAGCGCTATATAAATTAATATGTATCTATTGTATTGTAGTTTGTGCAGCCGCCCTCATTTTAAGCTCATATAACTCCAGACCCGTATTATTTAGGAATTTACTTATTCTCTGATGAAATAATAATAATACATTTCATTTGTAAGCGCCTTTCAAAACCTCTCAAGGTCACTTTACAGTCACTGGATCAGTTTTTCTGTGGGTGAGCAGCGGCAGCCACATGCGCCAGCGTTCACTCAACCCGGAATAACTCAAATAAAAAGCTAGCTAATAGATGACTTAGCTAGCAAAATAGATAGATAGCTGGCTAGAGAGCGAGATTAGCTATCTAGTGAGATAGCTAATCTCGCTAAATAGCTAGTTAGAGAGTGAGCTTAGCTATCTCATAAATAACTAATATATAGCTAGCTAGAGAGCTAGCCAGCTAGCGAATATATAGCCAGCGAGATAGCGAGAGAGTCACAGGATGGGTTTTTCTGTGGGTGAGCAGCGGCAGCCACACGCGCCAGCGTTCACTCAAGCCGGAATAACTCAAATAAATAAAAAGCTAGCTAGCTATTAGATAGCTAATAGATAGCCAGCCAGCTAGCTAATAGACAGCCAGCTAACCGGACAGCTAATAGATAGCTAGCTATCCATCTGAATCAAGTCAATCCGTGGGATTCCTGAACTCTCTCCGTTCAGCGACGACGTCATCTCTCAGCGGGCATTGCCCTGCTCCAAAGCCCAACCCCAACCGCTGGCGGCTTTCCTGCAAGACCCCCCGCTGTGCCTCCCCATCAAGATTATGCTGCAGCCGCTCAGCAAGAGGTTTCGTTATCACTTCTATGGCAATCGACAGACCAACACCCCCAGCAAGGTTTACCCCCTCACACGCCCACACATGCACTCGCGTTTATGAAAAGAATAATAATTTCATTTCTAAGCGCCTTTCAAAACTCTCAAGGTCACTTTACAGTCAAAGGATCAGTTTTTATGTGGGTGAGCAGCGGCAGCCACACGCGCCAGCGTTCACTCAACCCGGATGTAACTCGAATAGATCGCTAGCTAGCAAGTGAATAGATAGCTAATAGCCAGCGAATATATAGTGAATACATAGCTAATAACCCGCAAATAAATTGCTATTAGCAAGCGAATAGATTGCTATTAGCAAGCGAATAGATAGCTAATAGCTGGCAAATAGATAGCTATTAGCCAGCGAATACATAGCTAATGGCCAGCGAATAGATTGCTGTTATCCAGTGAATATATAGCTAATAGCTAGCGAATAGATAGCTCTCCATTTAACCTTGTAACTGTCCACGCGTTTGTCCATTTGCAGCCCGAGTGGTACCTGACTCAAGTGCTGATGTGGATCGGGAACAACGCAAGCTTCATGGAGGAGAAGATCCAACCCATCCTGGACCGAGCTCACGCCACCATCAACGCCAGGGTGCGTCCCAAAAAAATATGCTTCATGTCAAAAAAGACAATCATAACAAATGTCATTGTCACAGGTGGAGCTGTGTCGAGGCCTGCTGACGTTAGTGCAGGAAAAGGTGGCGGGCGACGCTTCCCGCCTGCTGTACGACGACGCGCTCTTCTGCCACCTAGTGGAGGAGGTCTTGCATTTCGAGAAGGACCTTCGGGACAACCACTCCTACCCGACGCCTCTGCCAGGCCTGCTTCACCTTCTCCTCGATGACGCCGTCCTCCAGAAGTGGCTCACCGTGGAGAAGAAAAGTAAGTTGGGAGTTTTTCGCTGGAAAAGGGGGTGGGCAGGGTGCAGAGGGTTCAGAAGGGTTTCCCGCATTCTTGCAGGGTGCACGTCCTTGAGAGTGGCTAGGGCGGTGACAATTTGTATTTATTTATTTTATTTTTGTTACTGTCCTACCTGCCTGACTGGGGTCGCTGGAAAAAGGTGGTGGGCAGGGTGCAGAGGGTCCGTCCAGTCAACATAATCTGAAAAAAATAATGGCCATCTTGGATTTTTTTTCCCGACCTCCTAACTGAATGGGTAGCGCCTCCCTGCGGGGAGTTGCTGGAAAAGGTGGTGGGCAGGATGCAGAGGGTCCAGTCGGCATAATATGAAAAAAATAATGGCCATCTTGGATTTTTTCCCCCCACCCAGATGCCGTCTGAGCTTTGAAATGAATTTCCTTTCAACATTCCTTACAACATGATTTAATCGCATTGATTAGATGTTGAAATGGCGCAGCACTTCCTGCTTGTTCGCACGGCGCAAAATTGCTAATCGATATGGCGTTTGCAGCGGCGCTGGAGAAAGTGGACGGCATGCTGTCAGCCGAAGGAGCTTGGATCTCTCAGTACAAAGACATCCGTGACATGGATGAGCTGAAATCGCCGGATTGCGCCGAGACCTTCATGACTCTGCTGCAGGTCATCACAGGTAACCTTTGACCCCGTTAGGGTCAAAACTGAGCACCATGACAACGTTCAAATCTGTTTTGTGTTTATTTTTTTTTAAAGAGCGCTACCGGTCATTACCTTGTCCGTCCGCCCAGCTAAAATTTCTGGAGCTACAGAAAGAGTTGGTGGACGATTTCCGTATCCGACTCACTCAGGTCCGAAAATTTAAGCTACATTAGCCGCGAGTTAGCATAGCGTGACCACTCTTCTCCTCCGTTTCGTTCAGGTGATGAAAGAGGAGTCGCGCTGCCCGCTCAGCCCGCGTTACTGCGCCATACTCAACGCCGTCAACTACATTGCCACCATCTTGACGGACTGGGGAGACAACGTGGTAAGATTGTGCCAGGGTTTTTGTCATTGTCACTTAAATTGCACAGAATACTGAGGTTTAGGACTACAGATACTTTCAATATGGCGGTAGAAATTTTGGATTGTCTTCTTTCATCAGAAAAAAAAAGTTAATTCCTAAGTTTTATGAATCTGGAATTATCTGAGCTTGAAATGGGGGCAGCTTTCATTTTAGCTATCTATTAGCTCGCTAGTTGGCTGGCTATCTATTAGCTATATTTTAGCTATCTGTCTAGCTGGGCGGCTATCTATTAGCTATCTGGCTGGCTATCTATTAGCTACCTAGCTAGCTTTCCATCCATTTGAGTTACTTCCGGGTTGAGTGAACGCTGAGTGAACGTGTGGCTGCCTCTGCTCACCCACAGGAAACTATCCTGTGACTTTAAAGTGACCTTGAGAGTTTTGAAAGGCTCTTATAAATGAAATGTGTTATTATTGTTATTATTATAGAGCTTGAACAACAGCTAAAGCTGGAACAAAGCGCTAAAATCGAAAGAAAAGGCACATGCTGCCCCCTTGTGGACAAAAAAAAAACACTGCCAGAGGTCTGACCAGCGCTTTATCAGCACCCAAGCATGAAAAACCCACAGATTTAGGAATGGCGAACTTTGTCCTAATTTCAATTCCCAAATACATTTGTGAATGGCAGTGAATGAGTTAAAAAAATAAACCAAATGTGGAATTTGTCCCCAATCGTTGTTGTAGTTTTTCCTGCAGCTGCAGCAGGCGGCCGTGTCGCTAGGCGACGAGGCGGCGGTGGGCGCTTTGGGTCCGATGGAGATGGGTCGCCTGGCCTCCATGGAGACGTCGCTTTTCCAAGGCCTGCTGGCCCTGCTCGATCGACTTCGGGGGGACATGATTGGACGCCTGCTGGACGCCATCATGAGGGACATCACGGACAAAGCCAAAGCGTACCGCCAGGACAGGTCAGGACGGGGACGGATTCTTCTGGCTTTTTTTTTTTTTTTTTTTGGGGGGACCCTCTGTTGACCCCGCCCCCTTTCTTAGGTGGTTTTCTCACCCGTCCCAACACGACATGTCCGCCATGACTTTATCCAGTTCGGCGTGTCCCATGATGCTTTGCATCAGGGACAGTCTATTAAACCTGCATCAGGTTTTAAGTCTGTCCCTGTTCCAGGCGGCCTGGCAGGGCCTTGCGGAGAGACTGGACACTTTTCTTTACCAGGAAGTAAGTCACAACTCCTTTTTTAATCATAATAAGCATACATTTCATTTCTAAGCGCCTTTCAAAAGTGACCATCACAGTTTTGAAAGGCGCTTAGAAATGAAATGGATTATTATTATTAATAATACATAGGAACTAGCTAGCTAGCCAGCTAGGAAGCCATCTTTTTTTGCCCCCTCCCCAACTTGATGTTTCTGTTTTTTCCTTCCAGGTGGTCCTGGCTAATCATTTTAGCGACGGAGGAGCGGCTCAGCTTCAGTTTGACATGACCCGAAACCTTTTCCCGCTCTTCGGTCACTACTGCAAAAGACCCGAGAACTTTTTTAAGCAGTAAGTACAGAAAAAAAGATGAATTGTTGACATTTTTTGCATGCAAAAGTAAAAAAAGTATCACATAAATGGAAAAAATGACGATGCTATTAGCGATATTTTAGCACGCCGATCGATTCCTGTTTCAAATGTCCCACTGTATTTGAACGTAGCATTTTGATAAGAAAAATAGCACAATGTTTTTTTTAGCATGCTAATCTATTTTTTTAGCACACCAATCGATTTTCCTTTCAAATGTCCCACTGTACTTAAATGTAGCATTCTGCTAAGAAAAAAAAAATCAACAAAATCTAATTATTTTGTACCCGCTCTTCCCAGTGTTAAGGAAGCCTGCATCATCTTTTGCCTTAACGTGGGTTCCGCCATCTTGCTGAGGAACCTCATCAAGGAGTCGTCGTCCTCATTAGAGGACAGCGGCGATTGGACGGGAAGCGGCGACCCGTCACCGCAATCCGCTTTGAACGAGTTGGGAGTTTACTACTTGGCCCCTTGCGACGTCTTAATTCTCTTTAACCTCAGAGCCTCTTGGCCTGGACAGTGACGGACAGACGCTTGGATTTCCCGAAAACCATGAATCCACCATTTCACATTTGTAGTCCATCATCATGTATGTATATATATATATATAAAAAAAGTCCATTTGTTGTTGCAAAAGTAATCAGTCCTTTTTATTATCTGCGATGGCTTGCTGTCAATCAAAAAAAGAGAAAAAAAATTCCATTGGGCAAACATTTGAAGGCACATTTCCGTCCTGAATGAGTGCAAACTGTTCATTTCAGTCTTCAGGCTTTTGTGTCCTAAAAAATAGCTCGAGACGACACATCTATTTCTCCAGTTGCTCCACCACTTGGATGTTGATGTTCTCTTTCTTGGCTTTCTGTCCAGGTAGTTTAAGATTCCGCTCGGTTAAAACCGTGTTTAATTCCTCCTCAGAGTCAGAAGAATTCTCCTCGCTCTCCTCCGATTCGCTGTCAGATCCGCTGAGCTCCACCAGCGCGACGTCCTGCAAAACCGAACCACCGTGAATAAATCGTGTCATCGAACCAAACTGTGGGAATGTTTTTTTTTTTTTTTTTTTTTTGGCTCACCATCTCGATAACTTTATCGGCCACCTCGACGTCTTCTATGTCGAAATGTGCCGCAGATGTTTCTTCAATTTGCTGCTTTAGCTTCTGATTGGCTTCTGCGATCTGCGGGAGGAAATTCTGCAGCCGTTCCATCACTGTTCCAGAAAACAAACCATAATTATATCATTTTACACATGCTTTTCATCTTTTTTTTGTAACAGTCAGTACTCACCACTGCTGCGTGGAACTCTTTCGGTCTTCAGCCCATCTGGTGGTTTAAGCAGCAGCTTCTCAACGAGACCTGAGGTGATAAAAACGACAACATTGAAGCTTTTCAATCGACAATCGATGGAATAAGTCGATCGTCGATTTACGTCGCGAAGGTACGCACGCCGTTCAATTGACTTTCATATGTTTCATATGCATTGCCTATAATTGATTTTCAATTATAGACTATAATTATGGATAAAGTACATCGTTTGTACTAAAATTACAAATGCATCCGTCGTAAAGCGAGGACCCTCCACGTTTACATTACTAGCATGAGGTTTTCTAACTAAAACAACGTAAAAGCAACACATTCGATTTAACCTCCCCTTTTAAGAGCAAAACGATTCAAAACACTTCTCTGCTCACCTCCACCGCTACCGCATGACAACAAATCCTGCGACCTTGATTTACTCTGTTTATCCATGACAGAAGCAACACGACAGTAAAATATGCGGCTTGTGATGAAGCTGGGACAATATCCGGGTTACAAGTAACATCGGCGATACCACTGCTCATTCTATGTATTGCGCCTCTAGCGGTGGGAGGAATCCAGCAAGTAAAAAAAGAAAAAAACGCCACGTACTGCTACGAATATGTAATAATTCAAATAATTTAATCAGTTAAATCGTACCTATGACATAATACACAAAATAAACGCAAACTGGGAAGACGAACATACAAAAATATTGATTTAAACACGTCGTAAACACACACCGGAAACAGGGCACCCCGAGTCGTAGCAAGAGAGGGGTACCATCTGTCAGTCGCCGTTGATCTTTGGCCAGCTCGCTGACGAGGCTGTTCGGGAGACTGTCATCATCGTCGTCACTTGCATCTTCTTCGATTTTGGATGAAATGTTTTCGCGTCGCAATGGTAAGCTTCCCGATAAAGACACGCTTTAAAAAATAACGACGACATAAATTATAAATTATATCAACGCGGTTTGTTTATGTCCGAAACGTCGACCATAGCGTTTATTTTTCCCCAACGCCTTCAACGTCTGAAGACTGGAAGAGCCGCGAATGTTTGTCGCTTTTTTTACACGGCTAACGTAGCACGTTGCTAACTATCACGAACACTGATTTACTAAATATTTCTGTTTTTTTAGGCTTCTTAAATTCAAAGTAGTTTTTTTTACACCGAGACATTATCTCAATCGTCAACCGTGAATAAGAATGTTAATTCCAGAAACGTCATACCACTAGAAAATTAAATACTGATGTCAAATTTGCAATTATTCTTTTTGAAAACGACATTTATTACACTATTTATGCAGGGGCATAACTATTGTTATCTGACAACTGGTTTTCGGTATTAGAATAATTAGAATTTTTTTTAAATGTCCTAAAAACAAGCGCAGGTTTGAAAATCTGTGACAACAGCAACTCAAGAACTGTGTCCAAACTTGGTTCTAAACCGTCCTGTGTAGATGTATGCATGGAGATTAATTAAATGACTCACTCGTAGTTCACCTTACAGGTCCAAAATGATCTGGGTTTAAAGTATAGAAAACGGATGGATGTTGTGTAATACTTTGTTATTAATCTTACAGTTTGTTGAGTTTCCAAGCTTCTAAAATGGCCGCATCACCGGTTTAAAACCCGAGGAGGCGTTTGGAGATGAGAATCTACCGCACGAAAACGCACCATGAGCATCGAGAGCCTCGGCGGCGCCATCGGCGATTCCCTGGGCTCTAGCCTGACGGTACGCATGAGCGGCGCGGGCGGAATCCGGAATCCTCTCTCTCTGAAATCCGCCGGTCGGATCAACTCCCTCCTCCAAAGCATCGTCCCCGGCGGCTACGCCAAAATCCAGGAGGAGCGCCTACCCATGGCCGACCTCGGGGCTAAAACGGAAGCCGGCGCGCTCCAAAACGCCTTCCGACAAGAAGCGCTTCACCTGGAAGGTCGGCGGTTGTTGGATCGCGCCTCTCGCTCCTCCGTCACGCTGTCGGACTGCGGGGATGGAAACTACTCGGAACTGGAACCCATGTTGGCCGAGAGAAGCCTGTCGGGCGACGAGGCGGATGGCGAAGTGGACCAGGACGAAGGGACGCAACCCGTGGTGCACATTCTGCCCAAGGAGTCCCCCTTGGCTATGGCGTTTCAGATCCTTGTCCCCTTTCTGTTGGCCGGTTTTGGCACGGTTTCGGCTGGTATGGTGCTGGACGTTGTGCAGGTACTTGAATTACATTCTTCTGTACTTGTTTTCCTGTTAGCAGATGCTCATCGAGATAAGAATCACACACGCCGTTGGTCAGCGCTTTATCGGCAGCCAAGCATGAAAAAACTGAATTGAATGCATTTAAGTTATTTTTAATTCAAAACAATTGTTGTTTTTGGCATGAATTAAAAAAAAGTGATTTTCTGTCAACAAAAAATACAAAACAAAGTTAAAAAAAAAACAAGTCTAAAAGCACAATAAATGAAGCGGACAACAAATGTCCTTTTGTCAAGTCATCAAACCGAAACTTGACTTCCCTTCCGAAAGGCTGTCGGCTCGCATTGTTGCGTTAATGACTTTTGGCGGCGCCGCTAAAAAGCCTGTTTGTTCACAAACTCCTCCCATTCAAGTTGCCTTTGCAGCCACGCCGAGTCATAACGTCGCTAGCTCATCTTCATTATTTTGATTTCTCTCCATCAAAATGGCTGCCAAAACGAAGACAAAATGTCCGTCCTCCCCCTAGTATTAATAACATGAGTGTGTAATCCCAAAATGTCCTCTTCCCCGTTTGTCTTGTCGTCCAAACAGCACTGGGAGGCGTTCCGCTACATCACGGAAATCTTCATCTTGGTTCCGGCTCTTCTTGGCCTGAAAGGCAACTTGGAGATGACGCTCGCCTCGCGACTCTCCACGGCGGTTAGTCCAAAACGCACGCCATTTTGTTTTTTGCTTTTGTTCCCGTTCAGTCGCTTCCATACACTCTAATTTAACGTTACACCCCAAAAAACGAATTTAGCATTAAGAATGAAGCTTGAATGAATTAGCATAGCGACGCTCTATCAACGAATTTATTCTGGAATTGAAAATAGGACATGGAGCGCCGTTTTCCTTTCCACCACGGGGTGTCAGAGGCTGTATTTCGTCAAAACAAACATTGACTTTGGAGGGAAAATGGCCGCGCCGCATTGGAAATTCAACCGCTCTGCTCAGCCAGTTTGACATTTCGATCCGTTCCCTCGTTTCACGGAATTCTGCTATTGTTTGCTTTGCTACTCCACACTTGGACTGGCTCCCTTGTATTCGCGGCGGCGGATTTATCTTATGTCAAATGAGCTGGAAAAATATGTGATATTTTATTTTGAAGGGTTGATGTCTTGTCTTGTTTTGTTATGAGGAAAACAAGGTCGGACGTGCCTCGCCACTGTTATTTATGTATTTTTTTTTTTGTTATCAATTGTGTGTACAACACGTCCCGAACGCCAGGATACTGTCAAGCAAAAGAAAAAGGAAGCCATTATCGTTGAGTTCTTTTGGCTACTGACATTGTGATTTGATTGATTTATTAATATATATATATTTTGAAATCCCCGCAGGTGAACGTGGGCAAGATGGACTCGCCCATTGAGAAGTGGAATCTAATCATCGGCAACTTGGCACTCAAACAGGTCCAAATCTTCTTGAAAAAGCCCAATATTCATTCATTCATTCATTCATTCACACATCCACCAAGCTAGTTTACTAATGTAGCTCTTTTATTTATTTAGCAATTTATTTCTTTAGCTATTTGTTTATTCAACAATGTATTTATTTAGCTATTTATTTAGTCATTTATTCATGCAGCTATTTGTTTATTTTGCTGCTTATTCATTTATTTATGTAGCTATTTTGACATGTTTATTTAACTATTTTTATGTCTTTATTTAGCTATTTATTTAACTATTTAGCAATTTATTTCTTTAGCTAATGATTTGTTTATTTTGCTGCTTATTCATTTATTTTTGTAGCTATTTTGACATAATTATTGAGGTATTTTTATGTATTTAGCTATTGATTCATTTAACTATTTTTATTTATATATTTAGCCATTTATTTATTCAGCTATTTATTTATTTACACTACAATATAATACATATTGATGTATATAGCAGTTTAACAGCTGAAGCTACTCAGTTGTTTATTTGTTTAATTATGTATTTATTTATTTAGCTATTTATGTTTTCAGCTCTTTATATATTTAGCTATTTATTTATGCAGCTATTTATATATTTATACATATATTTATTTTGCATTTTTGGTCATTTATTTATTTAGCTATTTTTCTTTATTTATTTAGCTATTCATTTATGTATCTATTTATTTAATTAACTATTTATTTATTTAGCTATTCATTAATTGTTATTCATTTTATTGATTGATTTATTCCTTTAGCCATTTCACAATTTATTCAGCTATTTATTATTTCAGCTATTCATTTCACCATTGACCTATTTATTTATTTTGTAATCTACCTACCTACGTATTTATGTATCGATTGATTGATTTAATGGGACAAGGAATGACGTAATCGGTGCCTGTACGTGATGAACAGTCCAATGTTGGAAAAGGATGAAGTCCCGCCTCCCGCCACCATGTTTGTTGTTAGCACATCAGGGACGTCTGCCAAATGGAGCCACTGTCAATCATCCACCCGGCCGTCGATCAATTTGTCCTGGCACGTGTTTAGATCATTTTGTGTTTTGCGTTTAGGTTCAGGCCACGGTGGTGGGCTTCTTGGCGGCGGTGGCGGCGGTGGTCCTGGGCTGGATCCCGGAAGGCAAATTCCAGATGAGCCACGCCGTCCTTCTCTGCTCCAGCAGCGTCGCCACCGCCTTCATCGCTTCCCTGCTGCAAGGTAAACGTATCCGTCCGCCAACTCCCGCAATGAAAACACGCGGTCGGGATTGACTTCTCCTCCGCCGCGGTTCAGGTTTCATCATGGTGGGCGTGATCGTGGGCTCCAAGAAGACGGGCATCAACCCGGACAACGTGGCCACGCCCATCGCTGCCAGTTTTGGTGACCTCATCACCTTGGCCATCCTGGCTTGGATCAGCCAGGGCCTCTACAAGTGCCTCGGTAGCTCAATAAGCAGGGGCGGTCCCCCATTTGACCAATAGAGGGCTCCCCGCTTTTCAAATTAGCGCCCAGATGGAAAACAGTTGATTCCAACGCTTTTCAGATGTCAATGTCCAACGTAAAATAATGCAAGCGTTGTTATTTCACCCCCAGACCCCCACCCGTATGTCTCTTCCGTGGTGTGTGCCTTCTTCATGTGTCTGACCCCTCTGTGGATGGTCATCTCCTCCAAGCACCCGGCGAGCCGCACCTTGCTCTACTCGGGATGGGAGCCGGTCATCACCGCCATGATCATCAGCAGGTATTTTCTTATTTACCGATTGACCCGTCCCTGAAACAAATTGCGGTATATTATGTTTACTTTTTTTTGTCCGTGATGTCATGATCTTGTCACGGACAGCATCGGAGGGCTGATCCTGGACAAAACGGTGTCTGACCCCAACCTGGCTGGCATTGTGGTCTACACCCCCGTGATCAACGGTGAGTCATGATGATTGACAGCGCTTCAATCAACCCGGAAGTAACTCGGATGGAAATCTAGCTAGCTAATAGACAGCTAATAGTTAGCTAAGTAACTCGGATAGAAAGCTGGCTAGCTAATAGATAGCTAACATATAGATAGGTAGGCCTTCACACAACCCGGAAGTAACTCAGATAGAAAGCTAGCTAGCGAATAGATAGCTAAGTAACTCAGATAGAAATCTAGCTAATAGATAGCTAACAGATAGCTAGCTAGGCCTTCACTCAAGCTGCAAGCAACTCGGATAAAAAGCTAGCTAGCTAATAGACAGTTAAACGATAGATAACAGATAGCTAGCTAGATAACTGATTCGTAATGGCCCCCGTGAGGAAACCGTAACATCAACTTTATTTCCAGATAAATAAAAAATAGCTATTGTGATGAGAATCATTGTTATTTTGCAGGAAAAAAAGTCAATCTTATGAGACTGACATTGTCGCCTTTTTTTTTAGCTTATTTAAAAAGATGGGGCTAAGGACAGAGCCTTGTGGGATACCATGGCTCTGTTTTTATTGAAAGAAAATGATGCAGTGGCTCTCAAGATTTATACCACTTGAAATTACCCACATTTTTTTCCAATGATTTCATTTTGAAGTCGGTATGAAGGACTTTTTTTTACATTTCAGTTTCTGTTGTGACCCCCTTTCACGCCGTCAAGGTATCGGCGGCAACCTGGTGGCCATTCAGTCCAGCCGCATCTCCACCTTCCTGCACTTCCACTTTGCCCCCGGCGAGGTCCCCGAGGAGGCTAAAGGTTGCTACTACCCCTGCCGCACCTTCTTCGGCACAGGTTGGCCCCGCCTTTGATTGACGCTTTAGCCACGGAAACGCCTTTACCGTCGGCCATTTTCCTCCCCAGGGCCCAATCACCGATCGGCTCAGGTTCTGCTGCTCCTGGTGATCCCCGGCCAGTTGATCTTCCTCTACACCATCCACCTGATGAAAAGCGGCCACACCACGCTGACGCCCATCTTCATGGCCTTCTACCTGGCCGCCGCTCTCCTGCAGGTGCGCAAACGCCCGCCGCGGGGTCGCGTCCGACCGGGCGCCTCATTGTCCGTCAATGACCTTTGGCCAGGTGTTGCTGTTGCTGTGCATCGCCGACTGGATGGTTCACTCCATGTGGCGCGGCGGCAAAGACCCCGATAGCTTCTCCATCCCTTACCTGACGGCGCTGGGCGACCTGCTAGGAACGGCGCTGCTAGCGCTCAGCTTCCACTTCCTGTGGCTCATCGGCGACCAGGACAGCGACGTGGGCGACTGAAGGCCTCGTCGCCGCGCCGCGTGATGTACTTTTCTCTTCCGCGGACGCTTTTCAAACGCCGGATGCGACTGTGCGGCAGTTCCAAATTGATCGGTGCAAAGGATGTCAGAGGAGACGGCGGAGCATGGACGACGGGATCCGGTATTCGATCCTGTAACATATGTGCCTCTTGAGATTGACTGCTTGGCAAGGTATCATATCCATATTGTTTTTTTTCAGTTTTGCACCCCGCCCGCCTTCTGCCCTGTAGCAGCAGGATATGCCTTTTTAATGTCAAAATAAATATATTTTTAATTGACTATCTCATTTTTTTATTGTTTTTGTCAAAGGTGCTGAGTAGCAACATGACATTTTCACTTGAGCAACCATCTGTTCTGGCTTTGGGTGCAGGCAGCGTGGAATCAAACCTCACCCAGTCACATGGTAAAAAAATACAACATCCAATAATGTCAATACATTTTCCTTGGAACCGTCAATGCCGGCGATTGGACCTCCAGCATTTTTTGGCTTAAAAAAAAAAAAAATTCAGGTAATATCCAACTTATGACCACGACCTGCATTTTTTACATTTTAATTCCATTCCTGGCACTGCTTTTTTAGCCCCCCAAAAAAACCAACCACATTATTGGCAGATCTAACTTTCTAATAAAGGCAAATCCAATCCAATCCAATTCCATTTCAAATGATAATGCTTCTGATTCTGACATTTTGTCCTTTTTTCCTTATTTCAAATGATTATTACAATGATTTTCTTTCTTATCCCTCAACCAAACGAGTCCTAGGGGAGACGACATAACACCAGCTAACTAACCGGATAACCCTCTTACGGATCTGATGTCGCATTTTTGAATAAAAAGGTCTCAAAAAAGTGAAAACATAAACTAATTTCTGACATGTTAATTTGCATTCTAACAGGTTGATCTTTTTTGCCCATTTTTAGAACATGCTTTTCGATTTTATTTTGAAATGTAGATACTATTTTCTATCAGGTCCTAGCTTCCTGTTGACAGAACTCGAAGACTACCCGTGGTCCTCCTTTTTATGATTTGATTTGCCTGAATATATTAATACCTACTAACTTAGTTATATTTTAGCTTTAAAAATACTTATAATAATTTCTTGCATGTCGCGTAATGTTGTGCATCGTGGTGCATCATAATTACCGTCTATTTGATATTTTCAAATGATTTAAAATAACTAGTTTCACATAATTTTCGTAAAATAACTGAAATAATCACACTATTTGATATTGTTTTATTTATATGATTTCTCGATTTACAAGAGTCATTAAGTGAGGTAACGGTGACATCTAGTGGCGTTTTTTGTCATTACATTACCTGACCTTCTCGCAATATTATTAAACAGGGGGATCAATACAGCATTTGATAATTATCGCCAATATTACATAAGACGTAATAGTAGATTGAAATAACCAAAATTAAACTATTTATTTGTAGTTTGGATAACTGCCATTTTGAACACCCCCCACACCCCGTTGCCCTTTTCGCAGCCTCCCGTTTCCCACAATGCACAGCGGGCATCACCACCAAGATGGCCGATGTCATGGAGGAGTATGAGAAAGAAGCTGGCTGCGTCCCTATTCTCCATCCAGAGGTACGTTTTATCCAAGCCGTCTTATGCGAGCGTGTGCATGAGCGCGCCTTGAACCAAATTTAAGACATTGGCCTGGATGTTATTTGCATTTTATCCTGTTTTTCCTTGGAAGAAACGATGCCCCCTGCATTACCATTAGCGGGGGGTTGTCAGGCTGCTAACGATGCTAAATGCGCTAACGGAACCCCCCACTCTCTCACGAACGCACACACCCTCTTATACCTCCTGCTGCATTGCTAGTGTCCGTGTTATTTTCACGCCAAACTGACCCGTTTTCCTCCATTTTTACCAAATTCACACCCGTTTTTTGTGCATTCTCTGCGGTGCGTTTAGGTATCGTTTCGCTTTCGGAAAAATGTCCATCTTCTGTTAAGCGTCATGCAGCTCGAGAGCTGCATTGACCGGAGTAGCTGAAATAGAAATGTGTCAGTCATCAAAATCGCCACCTTGTATTACAGAAGGTGTTTTGATCATGCATTTATTAATATTATTTTTTTTACATCGGATGTCGTTTTATAACCTCCAGTTGCACTTAAACTCATCATCCCCCATCGAAGATGCTTTTTCCTATTTAAAAATAATATTTTTGGAGAACAAAGACAAATCAATCATGTTATTTAGACTGCCTTGAAATTTTATTTACAAAGTTATTTAGTTTATTGAGCAGCTTGTCAGTAGCCCTGAACGAGCTTGTTGAAATGGTAGCAATGACTGCAATGACCCGCTTGAATGAACATTAATCTATCAATTGTCAAATCCGGATTATTAAAAAAAACTGGATTTGAGAGAGCCACCATTTTTCATGCTATAATATAATACAATACAATACTGACTTCTGGATTCCACCCACCAATGAGGCTACCAAAAAATAACATCAAAATAAATACTGGAGAATAGCTGACCTCGCTTGCTCTTTGCTCCGTAGGAAATCAAACCTCAGAGCCACTTCAATCACGGCTACAGCGAGACGGTCAGCCGCAAGAACCACGTGGACGACTACAGCACGTGGGACATCGTCAAAGCTACGCAGTGAGCACCCCGAAACCGTTTTTTTGGATGACGCTTCTCGCCATTCGCCGGTAATCTGACCACGCCGTCGTCTCCTCCGTAGGTACGGCATCTTCGAACGATGCAGGGAACTGGTGGAAGCCGGATTTGACGTCCGGCAGCCCGATAAAGAAAATGTCACTCTCCTCCATTGGGCTGCCATTAATAACAGAGTCGATTTGGTCAAGTGAGTTTTCTTAGATTCTAATTCTTGTATCGACGACGAAGGCACTCAAAATACTTGATTACAGGTACTACATATCCAAAGGTGCCATTGTGGACCAGCTGGGAGGAGATCTCAACTCCACGCCGCTGCACTGGGCCACCAGGTACCTTCTACGACCGTCACGCATTATTGACAACATGTCCACCTTGCATTGACCTTTAAAAACACCCCCCCCCCCCCTCCCGCCATTTTTTTTTTGTTCTCCGGGGAAATAAACGTGATTTTTTTTTTTTCTCGTCTTCCAGACAAGGCCACCTGTCCATGGTGGTACAGTTGATGAAATATGGCGCCGACCCGTCCTTGATTGACGGCGAGGGTTGCAGCTGCGTCCACTTGGCCGCCCAGTTCGGACACACTTCCATTGTCGCTTACCTTATCGCCAAGGGACAGGTCAGATGCGGATCGTACGACGGATCGCATTTACGTTACATAAACATGGCGGTGATGACTATGCGCAAGGACTCCCTCTAGTGGCAATTTTAAAGAATTGCAGTTAAGCACAGTTCTGTTGTATTGACTGTATTTTCCAGAAAAAGCATACTTTTCCCTCAAATGTGTCTTTTTTATGGATAAATACTCTAATTTATTGGATGTAATATTTTAAAAATTGTGTATAGCGCTTTGTTAGCTCTGCAGCACTCGTGAAAGCTCAATATCACTGGTGTCAAAGTTAAGGCCCGGGGGCCAAATCCGGCCCGCCTGCTCATTTTTTTCGGCCCGCCAAAGCAAGTCAAACTTGTAAAATTCCATGATGCTCGCTCATGTCCCAACCAAAATGTCAATTTATCGTATGTAAACCACGATAACAGTCATTCTTCTTGACTTCAGATTTGAAAATTGGCTATCACTAGCGTTAACTCATTTACTGCCATTTATAAATGTATTCAATGATTGGAAATATGACACGGAGCGCTATTCCCGAATTTGTTCAGCTTTTGTTTTGTATAGGTCCACCTAGTGGCCGCATAACGCAACCGCAGCAGCTATTGCAGCTTCTATTCTATGCACCTTATAATGCAGCGAGCCCGAAATATGGAAATAATAATAATAGGCCATTTATTAAAGGTGTCCTTTATACGCCAAGGCACCTTATCCTACCGTGTAACTTTTTCGTCAATAGGCTCGATTGTAAGGGTGAAGCGTCATTTGTTTATGGGATGTAATTGACAATTGTGTGTTGCACTACAACAGGATGTGGACATGATGGACCAGAATGGCATGACGCCCCTCATGTGGGCGGCATATCGGACGCACAGGTGCGTAAACGCACGACGTGGCGGTCCGTTGGAAACTTCTTTCGTCCGTCATTAAAATGTCGTTGTGACGCTAGCGTGGACCCCACCCGTCTGCTGCTCACCTTCAACGTGTCCGTCAACCTGGGCGACAAATACCACAAGAACACGGCGCTGCATTGGGCCGTGCTAGCCGGCAACACCACCGTCATCGGCTTGCTGCTGGACGCTAACGCTAACGTCGACGCGCAGAACATCAAGGTAGCAGACAACGCCGCGACGTCGTTCGTCACACTTGATTGACTGAGTCCGTTCTGTCGCCTCCTTGTGGTTAAAGGGTGAAACGCCGCCGGATCTCGCCAAGCAGAGGAAGAACGTATGGATGATCAATCACTTACAGGAAGCGCGGCAAGCTAAAGGCTACGATAGCCCGTCGTACTTGAAGAGACTCAAAATGGATAAGGTGGGCGTGGCCGGAGACGTTGATTTGTCAATTGGATGACGTCTGTCTCCGCCCCCGCAGGAAGTGAGACAGAAAGTGATGCTGGGGACGCCCTTCCTGGTCATCTGGCTGGTGGGCTTCATCGCCGATCTGGACGTCGACTCTTGGCTCATCAAGGGCCTCCTGTACGTGGCCGTTTGGGTGGCTGTGCAGTTTCTCTCCAAGTAAGTCCTTTCAAAATAAAACGTCTCCATTTTTGTGTGTGTTGCGCAATGTCATTTTGATGGTCTTGTGCTTGCAGGGCTTTTTTTGACCACTCCATGCATAGCGCGCTCCCTTTGGGCATCTACATGGCCACCAAGTTTTGGATGTATACCACCTGGTTCTACTGGTTCTGGAATGATATCCTTTATTGGGGGGCGTTTGTGACCCCCGCCTTTGACCTATTATGTGGGGAAAGAAAGAAAAGAAAAAAAAACAGGCTCATGCGTCCATATTCCTTGTCATGTGACGTTGGGGAACTTGTTTTAATAGAACCACGAAAAATGGGGAGGGGGCTGGCAAAGTGGGGGCAAATGAGCTTGTTGCAACTTTGTTTTTCTCTCTTCAGGGAAGAATTGCCGTTCTGTTTGGAAGATTTTAATTGAAGGCGATCTCGGGGGCGGGGGCTTGATTCAATCACATGCTTCATTGCTGCACAAATCTGGCGGGCGAGTACGGATCTCTTTTGAACCCAGATTGGTGAAAAGAGGCACACTGGGGGCGTTGCCGAGCTGGGCAAGCATGGAAGGGCCAAGTTATTCTTCAATTTGGAGGGGTTATAATAATAATAATAATAATAATAGTAGTTGTAATGGTTGTAGTGGTAGTGGTTAGCTATCTGGCTGGCTAGCTAGCTATCTATCAGCTAGCTAGCTTTCTATCTATTTCAGTTACTTCCGGGTTGAGTGAACGCTGGTATGTGTGGCTGCCGCTGCTCACCCACAGAAAAACTTATCCTGTGACTGTAAAGTGACCTTGAGAGTTTTGAAAGGCACTCAGAAATGAAATGTATTATTATTATTATTATTATTTGTAGTAGTAGTAATATATAATAATAGTACTACATTGTTGTATATATGTGTATCTATAACTGAAATATGTGTTTTTTAAATAATTTTAGGTGATTAATAATCAATTACAAATGTTTTTTAATGACATTAAAAAAAAAAACATCTGGAAATAATACCAAATTAATAAATGTATTTTCTGAGCTACTACCTGTTTAATTTAATTTTTAATGAAAAAAAATAGAAGAAATGTCATTTCACCAAAATATCCATTCAGGGGTTTGCTTGTTTCCTTCCGTCGTTTAGTCAAAATAATTATTTAATTATTATTTAGTGTATATGCAATAATATATTATTATTTAGAGTTATAAATTAATAGTAAAAAGAAAAGTGTCCTTGAGAGTTTTGAAAGGCGCTTAGAATTGAAATGTATTATTATTATTAATTGTGCTTTTGGTTTCAAAATAGCTGTTGACAATGTGCTTGCTTGTTTGATTGTGTGTTAGCAAATTCCTTCTACGTGACAATTGCTCATCATCACCACTAGATGGCATTGCGGTTCAATCAGTTGTCCTTTTTGGCCTTTCTCCTAAATTCCTTAACTGGTGGGCTCACATCTCCCTTTCGCCACGGTCCACTTGCCCTTCCTCATCAACACGCTGGCTCTCTTCTACAATTTTGGCAAATCGTGGAAATCCGATCCGGGGATCATCAAAGCCTCCGAGGAACAGAAGAAAAAGGTCAGATAGTCGCCCTTTTTTTCCTCCGCTCATTATTGGATGCTAAAAACAACAAAAGGGGGCCCGGGGGTCTCCCGTCCTGCCATTGATGAAGGCGCTAAATATAGCCCACATTGTTAAAAGCTTCAAAGCCTTCCCTGCATAGAGGAGACCATTACCCCCACCCCACCCCTTTATTTCCCGTCATAGAAAAACTTGCAAGGGAATTTATTTGAGTCTTATTTTTTTTTTTTTTTTTGCCCTGAGTCCAAAACACGATTTAACTCTACAGCTTTACATCTTAAAATGCAGCAGTCAGTGAAACCTAGTGAATAAATAAAAAAATACTTTCTTTTTGTTTATTTATCTGTATATTTATTAAAAAAAAACTATTTTTCGCACAATAAGACACTTTGAAGTATCATCGTAAACTATTTTTGTACCTCGGGTGCCCCCCCCCCCCCTTTTGAGGCGCATTGAAGAGAAGCTCCAATTGTGGCTGCGGTTCCACCATTCGTCCACCAGATGGTGCTACGCCACAAGGAATACAATGTGAGCCTGTCAGAAGTGACAATATCGATCCATCTACAAATGATGGGACTCATTGTCGGTTATTTAGCAACTGGAATGCTTGAAAGAACGTCTTATTGTGCGGAAATTATGCTAAATGTATTATATTTCATTTTTTTTCTTGACTAATCATTGAGAACTATTTTCTTCCCTCCGACAGACGATTGTGGAGCTGGCTGAGACAGGAAGCTTAGATCTTAGCATCTTCTGCAGCACTTGCTTGGTAAGCCGGGATAAATCCTCCCTGATATTAAAAACCCAAATATGCTGATTTCATATTTTATTCTGTTTCCACTTCCTGGTCAGATACGCAAGCCAATCAGATCCAAGCACTGCGCCGTGTGCAACCGCTGCATCGCCAAATTCGACCACCATTGCCCTTGGGTGGGCAACTGCGTGGGTACGTCGTCTCGAGTGGCATAAGACGCCACCGCCCACTTTGAAATGTCACCTCAAAATGTTCCATTTCCAAAGAGAATCCAATACAATACAATAGATATTGATTGAAGCAGGAAGTTGACCTTTTTTGTTGTTTCTATCCACAGGAAGCGGGAACCACCGCTACTTCATGGGTTACCTCTTCTTCCTGCTGTGCATGATCTGCTGGATGATGTACGGCTGCATGTCGTGTAAGTGCACCCCGGTTGTCCCCCCAAAAAAATGACGCACTCCCCCCATCAACGCCATCTTCTGTTGGCCGCAGACTGGAGGATCCACTGCGCCACCACTTACGCCAAAGACGGCTTTTGGCTCTACTTGACGCAGATCGCCGCCTGCTCGCCGTGGATGTTCTGGATGTTCCTCAACAGCGTCTTCCACTTTATGTGGGTTGCTGTGCTCATCATGTGTCAGCTCTACCAGGTCGGGACGCCCTACTCCATTTTGCCTACGTCTACCACAAACATAACTTCCCTGTACTGCAATAGTTATTTATTGATTAATGTATTTTTTATTCATCCTTTCGTGAATTTGTTTATCTATTTATTTATTTGTGTATTTTCTTCATGTATTTTTTTCATTAATTCCAGTTGTATTTATTTATTTGTCATTGTTCATTTAATTATTTGTTCATCCTTTTGCAAATTCATTTATTGATCTATTTGTTTATCTATTTGTATATTTGGATTTATTCGCTTATTTATTTATTCATTTATGTATTGATCTATTTATACACCATTTTTATTTATTCATCTGTTTATGTATTTCTTTATCTATTTATTAATGTATTTATTTTCTTTGTTTGTTTGTTTTATTTATTTATTCACTTATTTGTCTATTTATCCGTCCTTTTGTGTATTTATTTATGATGACTTTTCTCCTCCCAGATCGCCGCTCTCGGAATCACCACCAATGAGCGGATGAACGCTCGCCGCTACAAGCACTTTAAAGTGACGGCCACGTCCATCGAAAGTCCTTTCAAGTACGTACACTCTTTCAAAGATTGCATTTTCGACAGCTGTCACTACAGCGGATTGATTCCTATTGATTATTCTTTTATTTTATTTTTTCATTTCATTTGGTTTTGTTTTATTTTATATGTACTTTTTTGTGGTTTTATTTATTTATTCTTTTTTTATTTGGTTTGATTTTACATGCATTTTATTGTATTTTTTCTTTTTTCTTGTTTTCTTTTTAAATCTGATTTCATTTATTAATTATTTTTATTGTGATTTAATTTGGTTTTATTGTATTATGTTTTTTTATTTGGTTTTATTTATTTAATCTTTGTTTTTTATTTGCTATGCATTTTATTGTATTTTTTCTTTTTTTCTTGTTTTCTTTTTTTTAATCTGATTTTATTTGTTTATTTTGATTTGATCTTATTTTTTTATTATATATGTATTTTTTTTAAATATTTTAACTTTTCTTTTTTATTGTTTGCTTTTTTAAATTTGTTATTTATTTATGTATTTATTTATGACTGATTTGATTTTGTAGCCACGGCTGCATCCGAAACCTCATTGACTTCTTTGAGATCCGCTGCTGCGGGCTAATGCGTCCCGTGGCGGTGGACTGGACGGCGCAATACACAATAGACTACGACCAGACGTCGGGATCTGGCTACCAGCTGGTTTAAACAAAACAAAACAAAAACAAAAGTGGGGGTGGGCGGTGTGAGGGCCTGCACTCCTTTGGAGCATCTCACAAAACTTGGGACGGGATTAGCATGCTATCAAGAGGCAAAACCCCCCCTTTGTCACCACTATAAGAGGGAGATGGACAACAAAACGTCACAAAATACGGTTGCAATGTCCCCTATTCACCCTATTTATGTTCTTTTATTTACGGATAATGGAATGTATTTTTATCTGCGTTCTAGACCGGCAAAAAAAAAACAGGTATATTTATTGAAAATGTATTTATCGAAAGATCCGCCATCATTTCTTGACTTTTTTTTTTGTTTTTGTTAAAAATAAGTAGGCTTTTTCTATTAAGAGTCTCGCTGTAGCTGTTCAATGGTGTATTTATTACGAATTATAGGAAAGGAAGGTTCATTCCAAGTGTTTGTATCAAAAAAGCTGTCAAATGTCACGGATGTTTTTTTTTTTTTGTTTGTTTCTTTTCGTCTGCCTCCAAACTTGCACTGAAATATTATTTCTTTGTTTTTTTGTCTCTGTTACTGAACAAAAGGGCCTATCAGCACCTTTTCTCCCCCTTCCTCATTGTTTACTTTTCCCCAATGTGAAGCGCCGTGTAAAAAAATGTACATAAATAATCCGGAAAATTCTTTTTTGGGTTTTATTTGAGGGGGGACAACACGACAAGGACACTGAGAAGGGACTTGTAGCTTTTAGTGATGTCCAACACTGGTGTCCCCCTACTTGCATGCCGCCGTTGTATATAATTCAGTGTTACGTTTCATTAACCCTCAAATCCAGTATCCGGTGACCCCTTCATTTATGTATTATAATCCATGCTCCTGGACTGTACTCCATTTGTTTGTAATATTCTTTTTAAATGTCACATATGGGTTTGTTATACCACTGGATGTACAAATTGTAAAGCAAAGACACAAGAGCAGCTTTTTTTCCCTGTTGTTTTTTTTCTTTTTCTAAAAGTGATTCGATGGGCCTGATTATTTTCCTCTCCTTGCCTATCAACACCAAAAAACAGCCCAGTTTTCACGAGTTCTTCCCATAAAAAAAAATAACATCAAACTATTTTGTGTTCTGGGGATTTACAGTACGTCTATATGATCAAATTCATACACAGAAAAGTGAAAATATCATTTCCAGTGCCTCTTAAAGTCAGCTTCAAAATGTTAAAACAAAACATGGGCATGGTTCCGTTTTAATGGCTTTCATAATAAAAGACAGTCAAATGTCAAGTTTTATGTTTATTGGGTCAACTTTTATTTGAGAGGGATTACAATAAAACAAAATGGCGATGAGTCGCAACTTTGACGTCACTCGGCGTGGACGAGGGCACCCGCTCCTTGTCCGAAGCCGAAACCTTTCGGCCCGAAATTCTTGGCGTAGCAAGCTGTGGAAGCCAGTAAGAAGAATACATTAAGACAAGGTAAGTTTACGAAACAAACACGCCGTTATCCGACACATTTTACAAAACCCAAACAGAGCTACGTTTTGTTGTGATGCTAACATGTTAGCATTTTCGAACTGAGCTTTCGCCAACAGCGCATGCGTAGAAAACGAGCATTTTTCCAGTTTGCCAACAGCGCATGCGTGGAAAACGGATATGCCCCCGATTGTAACATGTAAATTTCAAGAAACAATTCTCATTAAATCGGAGTGGAAAAGTACTGGAGTGGACATGAAGTGACTCGGGGTTGTTTAAAGTTGAACTGCTTATATGTTGTCACCTTTGCAGTAGATTTCACCTTCGTTGTCCGTCTGGGTGGTCGATTCTAGGCTTTTGCCGCACTTGGCGCACCGGAAGCAGTTCTTGTGCCACGGCTGTGGGGGCACAAACGTGCACACGGATATATTTTAAACATTTAAAGCACTTGACAACCAGGAAAGTATATATATATATGTCGCTGTATTACATACAAATATACATTTTCGCGTATGAATGGGGCACAAATACTCAAAACGTAATTTTGTACACTTTGTTTTGAGAAAAAAAAAAAAAAAAAAAAAAACAGTCTCAGCGTGTAGTGCGATTGCTGATTTCTGATTGGTTCCTTTGCAGGAAGTGAATTAAACCGAAAACGCCGAACAGCTGGTAAGAAAAAAAAAACACCTCATTTCAAATCAAGACCCGAAGACGACATGAAATTGTTGTTAAACGTCATATAAATGGAATTAAATATAACGCTGCATTTGTCATTGGAGGTGCATGTTTATGGAGAAAATGGATGACCTTTTTTTGGAATTAAATGGCTCCCTGCCCCGGTTGGATTTTTCACTGCAAGACACACTTGGTGAGTTTACCTGCTCTTATTTGACTAAAGTCTATTAGAACTTTTACACTGCCTTGATATGATATTGACAATTTTTGAATGAATTGATACACTTTTGTTGTTGTTATGAATACTTCACCGAGTTGATTGTTGCCTGGATGGATTGCTGGGATTTTTCTTTAAGTTCACATTTGTATGCAACCTGTAACCCGAAAACATGATAAACTGTCCACGGTAATAAAAGGCAGTCCTTGAATAAATGAATAAAATAATACATAGACAAATAAACAAACGAAAAATAAATGAATAAACGAATAGATAAAAAATAAACTATTAGATAAACTAATAGGTAAATAAATACACAAATAAATAAATTAATAAATGAACAAACCGAATACATAAAATAATAAACTAATGGGTAAATACACAAATAGGTGAATTAATCAATACACAAATAAACCAAATAAATAAATAAATGAATAATTAAATAAATTGGCAAATAAATAAAAAGTGATGAATAAACAAATAAACTGGTAGATAACTAAATAAAAACAAAAATACACCAATACATAAATAAATGAAGAACCCAAATGAATAATTAAATAAATACAAATAAATAGTGAAATAAAAAAAATAAAATAGTAGATGAATAAAAACACAAATAAATGAATACATTAATAAATGAACAAACCAAATAAATATGTAAATAAATAGTGCTGAATAAACAAATAAACAAGTCGATAAATAAATAAAAACAACAACATAAATAAATGAATAATTCAATAAATACACAAATAAATAAGTATGCAAATAAACAAATACATACACAAATAAAGCAATAATTATTTGATTAATAAATAATAAAATAGTGAATAAATAAAATGATGACTACAAATAATTGGGAATGTGAATGAGTGTTGTTGAAGTGATGAAATCACCTTGCCGGCGCCCATAATCTTCTCGGCAGCGTACACGCACTCGCCACAGCGAGCGCATTTTTCCGATCCTCCAAACTTTTGGGCAAATTTGGACGGGTTGGGATTGCTGGTGGGTTTGTGAGACGGCGACCTGTTGGGAGAGAGAGAGAGTGCAAAACACAACATTAGAGGCTCCGCTGGAGGGTGACTAAGAGTCCTTTTCAATCAAGCTCTTTGTGAGCCATTGTGAGGCCGGCCGAACTTGTTGCATAACAAAATGCTTTCATCATCATCATCATCCTCATCATAAGCGGCGGATGCTTCGGGGTCGCATGAACACCAAAAGACTAAAGCATTGTTGTCAGATGGACCAAAATATGGTTTTGTGATGAGTTCTATTTTGTATATGGAATGGAAACTAATATAAAAAAGAAAACACCATTTTAGGGTGAAGTAAAATTGATTTATTTTTTCATGAAAGTGTTATTATTTTAATGAGGGAGAAAATCATAATAAAAAATACTTTAAATGGAAAAAAATGGTTAATTTATTTTTAAAATATTTTTTTAAAAATATGTATTTAACTGAATATATTGTATAATTTTTTATGAAAATCAAATTTCAAAATTAGCAAATTTATATGAGCGAAAACGTTTTTTGCATAGCAAATAAATACATTAAAAATAATTTCTTGTAAAAATGTTTACTTTTTACAAAAAAAATCATGTTTTTATGCATTTTAAAACATTTTGGTAAAAACATAACAAAAATAACAAATTAAAAAAGCACATTAAATAAAAGTAAAATATTTCCATAATTCTACAACAGAAGGAAATTGGGTTATCGTCTTAAAATAAAATGTATTATTCTTCTTCTTATTATTATTATTGTGATTATTTTTTTTTTAATGATTATTATTGAAATTGTATTTGTTGTTGTGCTTGTGAAGTTATTAGCGAGTGCGTGGCTTACTGCTCGGGTTTGATCCCCAGTCGCTCCCCCCGGTCCATGTTGAGGGTGCCGGCCCCCTGGCCGTAGCCGTAGCCTTTTGGGCCATATTTCTTGCCGTAGCAGGACCTGCAGTAGATCTCTCGGTTGTGGATGCTCACGGTGGTGCTGTCCAGGCCTTTCCTGCACACCACTGACGACAACAACAACAACAACAACAACATAGTCTTATTTTGGAAGTTTGATTGAAAATTAATTTCTTTTTTTTTCTAAAGAAGAGTAGCTAATGCAGTCGGTATTTCTTTTAACTGTGCTTATATTATTTTGACGATAATTATTTATCACACTCATTAAATTTACTTATTTATTTTGTATTTTTTTTAATTTAAATATATATAAATATATATTATTTTAAGTTATTTACATCTTAATGTACTAATTATTTAGCATTTTTTAGTTTTTTTTTTCGCAATGTATCTACTGATTGATTGATTGATTGATTTAGCAATTTATTTATTCATTTGTTTCGAATTTTATTTATTTATCTATTTATTTAGCAATGCATTTATGTATTATCAGTTTATTTTGCAAAGTATGTATGTATTTATTTCTCAATGCATTTATTGTATGGGATGTATTTAGCTATTTATTTATTTTCAATTTAGGAATACATCAATCTATTTATTCATCTATTTATTTATATATGTATTTGTTTATTTATGTATTTATTCATTCAGTAATTCATTTATTTTAAATTTATGAACATATCAATCTATTGATTCATCTATTTATCTTGCAATTTATTAATTCATTACCAATTTTATTTTTTTAGTTATCTATTTATCTATTTAGTAATGTATGCATTTATTTATTCTCTATTTATTTATTTTCCCGGAACCATTGACTTTGAGCTGAAATTTCGCTATTGTCAGAGTATAGTTGGGGGGAAAAAAAGATCATCTAAGGTCATGAACGTCAACGGGGCAAAAACAAAGCAAAAGGCATCGAGCCAAGAACACCAAGTCCGTGCAATTGGTCATGCGACAAACTCGTCTTTGTGAGCCTTTCAAAGGAAACGCGTGTAGGCATCCCCGCTCGCTCCGTACGAGCCTGCGCGGGAGATCTCGGCCTTTCCATCCAAGACGGCCGCCACAAATGCGCCCTTTCGTGACCTCACTGCACGATGAGCTGATGGCGACTCACTGCAGAGAAAGCAGGCCTTGTGGAAACTCTGGCCGTCGCACTGGACCTCCTCGGCGCGGTACACCGTGCCGCGGCACGCCGCGCACTTGTTGCCTCCGCCCCAGTTTGGCATCCTTCCTAAGTAACAGCGGCAGTGTTAAACATACGGCCCGCGGGCCCAGACCCACAATGGGAGGGGCAGAATGACGGTAAAAATTAAAGTTGCACGTCTTTGTCGGACTTTGTCGGATGACTCTCCAACCAGGTTTCCTCTATCAAAAGTTTGACATAAGTTTCATAACAAGATGAAAATCACGGTTATCATGATACTTTCCCCTATGAATGGTCAAACGCTTGAAGCCACATTTTTAATCCATTCCTTCTACTTGTCGACTTTATTTATCTGCGCCCATGGAAAAAAATATCAAATCCTACGCACGTTCTTTCCTATGGAAATGAGATTAGGGTGTCGTGACATTCCTTATGAGTGGAAAAAAAACCACTCAACCACCCGGGGCTTAAAAACCGGATACATTCCACTTAATACCCTGAAGAATTCCTTTGGGAATTTTGGGGGGGGGGTCGTAGTAACCCCAACCGCAGACTCTCGAAACATTACGTCACAATCGCTCCCTTGATGCCTCGCAACTTGCGTCTGGCTGTCATTACAGACCTTGACCCGACACCCCCAAAATGAGGCATTCAAAGACCTTGATGTCATGACATGACTTACTGTGCGATTAACTGGCCAGATGCTGTTGTCTTCCAACAAAATGGCGGCATGACTCAACGGCATAAGAAACAGAAATAAGAGTTCAAACTTGACGCTAAAGTTCACTTTTGTGATTTTCAAAAATCCATCAAAACATTAAAAAAAGCAATGGAGGATGTCTTTCCGATAGTTAGACTCAGTCAATTGAGAATTTCTAAATTCCTACGATCATGAACAGTCCACATGTACTATGGCGCTCATCTCAAATCATCTTCACCCATTTAAATGAAAGGCAATGCTATTAATTGGGTCCAGCCTGCCGCAAAACCGGAGCAATATTTGTGGATACTACTACTACCACCACTACTACCACTACCACCACTAATAATAATAATAATAAATTTCATTTATATCATCGCAATATTGATATTTCTATTTATTTATTTATTTATTTAGTGTTAGCTTGTCCATAGCATTGTGTATTGAGTGCTAGCATTAAGATAGCCGATTTGGGAGAGCAATGCTTCATAGTGTGGTTTTGTAATTCAGGTGGGATGTATATTACGGGATGCTAATTTATGTGCAATACATTTTAAGTAAATAATTGATCAAATAAAGTATGTATTTAAGGTAATTTGAAAGTTCAAGTTGGTCATGATGAGGGTTCAGTATTTTTTTGTATTTTGAACTTTATTTTGGGCTTGTTAACAGTCAAAAATCAATGACAACGAAAGGAGGCAGTTTGCTACGTTCACGCTGATCTCGTTACAGCCAACGTGTACCATAATAAACATTTATTACAAAAAAAAGTATATATATATATATATTGTAACCCACGTACACTAAAACAACTCGTCATGTTTACTTTAAAATTGTGTGCAATATTTCTGCAGTAAAATACCTTGTGGTGGATGTTGTCGTAGCAGATTCCAGATGTTCTGATTTTAAAATTCCAAAGGACGACGTCGCGTCGACTGTGCTTGGCCGTAAAAGTCTCTAGTGACGTAGCACAGGGCTCGTTTTCACCGATGGAAAAGTGGGCGGGTCTAAAGAGCTGTTCAGGGGCCGTCGGATTTCGTATAAACTAGCGATAATATTCATCGACGGCGAGAACGTCAATGTTATATTTTAAACACCTCGGTGTAATAAAATGCTACAAAAACAAAGAAATCTTTTATTTGACTAATAATATTTTTTATGATTTTAGAGAGGGTCGCGTGATTGAAATTTGCAATAGAAAAAAAGGTTTTATATAATGTAATGGCAAACAGCTACCACAAGACGGCGCCATTTCACACACAAACAACATTGCTTCCGGATTTCTTTAAAAAAAACACTAAAGATACAGAAATATGACGTTTATTAAGATCTGACAGTCATTGTAGGAAAACAATGTCCCACGGATACAGTCAAGTGGTACTAGACCAGTTTTGAAAAGCTCATACTTAAAACTAACAGTGCAATAGAACAAACATACAATGACACCGAAAGCATAAAATAGTCCAATTTTACACGACAATAACTGTACATGGATGTACACGTATGATGGTTGTCAGTACACGCTTTGGTCTGGCCTCTTGAATGGTTCACATTGTGTTGGTCAGTCAGTACATAGCACCGTTATTTTCAGAAAAAAAAAGGTTACCATGGTAACACATCAACAACCTGAAGAAAAATGCGCCATAGACGACATATAGAGATAGGCACTTATGTAAAAAAATGCATTAGCTAATTTATGTTTACATTCGTCAAATATAAAACCAAACAGTACAAAACTGTACTTTGACAGTTCTGACAAATACTTCAAAAAGAATTCAAGTACTTGAATGTTTCAAGTCATGCTTCACATTGAAACGTAGTAGCCGATACACAAGTTATTTGTTTTGCAAATAATGTTCCGTTACAGTCCCTGTCATCAATATATATTAGTTAAAAACATATAAATAGGAATGATGTAATTTTTCGAGAAGGTAGCTTGATTGAAATTTGGAAGAAAAATGAAGGCTTTAAATCATGTAGTGGCAAACCGCTACCACAGGATGGCGACATTTCACACGCAAACAAAACATGGCTTCCCTATTATTTTTTTTAAACACGTTATAAATTCATTATCTAATGTCATTTTAATTCCCTCAACTTTAAATAGCACCCGTAAGGCTTTCAAGCTCACTGTTAGCGGTTGAAAACTAACAAGAGGATGTGTGGCTGATGTCAAGTCTCCTTTGGGCGGAGCCTCGTTTTCGGGCTGTCGGCGGCGCCGCCGCTGCGCTCGCACCCTCCGCGGCGCCCGGAGTCTGGAAGAAAGACTTTGAGGCGGGCGCTGGGATTTCTTTCGGAGTTTGCGGAGTCTAGGAAAAGACAATCAGATGTATTCAAAATGGCGGCGTTATCAAAAAGACATGACAAATAAGTATGGAGGCCAAGGGTTGAGGGAACGCCTAGCTAGCTAGCTATTTGCTATTTATTTTCTATTAGCTACTTGTTGTGTGTCTGTCTGGATGGTTATCTCGATAGCTAGCTCTTATCTGTCTGGCCCGCTGGATAGCTATCTAGCTGACTAGCTACACGGCTATCTATCGACCTAGCAAGCTATTTATTAGCTGGCTGGCTCGCGTTCTATCTATTTGAGTTATTCCGGGTTGAGTGAACGCTAAACGCTTAGCTAGCTATTTATTTTCTATTAGCTATCTGTTGTCTGTCTGTATGGTTATCTAGCTAGCTGGCTATTATCTGCCTAGCCCGCTGGATAGCTATCTAGCTGACTGGATATTAGCTACATGGCTATCCAGCTAGCTGGCTCGCTTTGTATCCATTTGAGTTATTCTGGGTTGAGTGAACACGCTGGCGCGTGTGGCTGCCACTGCTCACCCACAGAATGAGAGTTTTGAAAGGCGCTTAGAAATGAACTGGATTATTATTCTTATGTTTATCGGTCTCCTTACCGGTGGTTGCGGTGCGGTAGTAGGATGCGGCACCCCGGTGGCACCCCGTTTACCCTGTTCCGGCGTGGAAGGTGCCGGAATAGGCGACGCCCGGCCAAGCTCGTACGTAGCGGCCGCCATCATAAATTGGGCGGGGAGGTTGAAGCCAACTTGAGCGTCGGCGCCCTGCAGGGGGTAGTGCGAGATGGCGGCGGACGGCACCAGGACGTAGGGGAGCGAGGGCTGCCCGGAGGGAAGCAGGAAGTTCAGGCTTTTTAAACCTGGGGGAAAAAAAAATAGTCTCATTTCAGGCTTCTGATTGGCTGCCGTGCCGAGTATGCAAACGAACCGAAATTTGGAAATTTCCAAAGATTTCAAAATGGCAATAATTTATTCCGATTTTGAAATCTTCGTTCAAATTGAAAAAAAGCTAATGTTTGTTAGGAAAAAAATGCGTTTGTTAAAGTTGTCGGCCAACCATTTTGTAAGCTGCACGCCCGACGTAACAGTTGCACGCCGCGGGCATCCGGGCAGACGTTATTTCAGACGGCGGTAATCAATCACATTTCATGCCGGTCACGAGGAAGCTTTACCCGTGTTGTTTGGGACGTAGAGGTAGTGCGACGCCTGGGTTGCTGTGACGCTTTCATCTGAGGCTTCCGGCGCGCTGCTCGGCGCTCTCTGATGGATCAATCAACACGCCGGGATCAATAATTGGCATCTATAAAGGCTCGTAATTGATTAGCGAGCGCTACCTCCTCGTCCTCCCGCCGTCTCTTGGGTTGGGTCGATTCGTCCCTCGGGGACCCTCCGGGGCCTTCCGGAGCCCCACCGGGTCGCTTGTAGAGCATGACCATGGAGGTCTGAGGGAGGCCGGGCAGGTAAGCGAGGCAGTGGGCGGGCGACGACAGGGTGAAAAGCGGCTCCGGGTGGAGGGCGGGAAGCAAAATGGTGGCCTGCGGGATCGGAGGAGCCGGAATTCTGCGGAGAAAAGAGGGATTTTGCGTTGGGATTCACTGTATTTCAATGTGGATCTTTGGAATCTTCAACCACACAGGAGCTATTTACACAATCATTGGTTAGCCTTCAAAAAACTAGCACTACTAGCTTGACTACCACTTCTTTCGCCCTTTTTTTTTTTTTTTAATGAAGCACAGCGCTGAATTGTGACAAAGCGTCAAATTGCCAACTTTTTTCAAATGTATTTGCGAGTACATTCAAACATATATATGTTCAAATGTACTTGCAAATACATTTGTATGAACTTGTCAGCTAAATGCTACTAGCCTAGCATTGTTTTACATAATGCTACTGGGTATTGACGTGCGCCTGTAAAAAATACAATAATGTAGTAGTAATAATAGCAATAATAATAAAAATCTATAATATTAGACAAATAATACAAATAATAATACCAATACTACTAATAATTCCAATAATAATACCAATACTAATAGCAATAGTAATAATAATAATACCAATAATAATAAAAATAATAAGAACAAAATGGTGGCATTTATCATCCATTTTAGAAATCCGTTCCATAGTAACAATAATCACTAATTGTCATTTTTACACTTTTAATCAGGCAATAATAATAATAAAAATACATTTAATTTCCAAGCGCCCTGGTTGTATCGCACATTGCTAACCACATCCTGGGAAGTGCACAAAATGTGTCTCAAATATGATATATTGAAATATGTGAGAGCGACCGAAGAACTCACACATGATGATTTCCAAATTGCGCGCTAGCGATTTCCTGGCCGGGTGCCATTTTTCGGGAATAATCCAGCGGCTGAGCTATCGACGCTGTAGAAGAAAAGTCACATGATCTCATTGTCGTTTAATTTGGACAAAATATGCCGCAAAAGGAGCATCACTTACCGTCGACATCCCCGCACGGGTTGCTAGGCGCCGAGCTAATCTGCCGCCGGACCGCCACGCACGTCGGCCGCCCGTCCACTTTAGCTTTCCTGACGTCCTTAGCTTCAGCGGCGCTAACGCTAACAGCAGCCTCTGCCACCGGCAGCGGATCCCCAGCAGATTTGTTCAAATCCAGCGGTCCCAACCAGCGAAAAGCCGGCTTCCTGCCGCGCTCCTCTCGCACGTGCACTTTCTCGATGAGACCCAAGCTGGTTAGCACGTTAGCGATATCGTACAGACGTCGCACCTTGGCTGAAAACATGCGCACGGTGAGGTTAAGTTGACACAAAAACGGGGACAACCAATTAACGCCGATGGCTTACTTTTATACTTCCCGTGAGTAGACAAGTCGTGACTTTCCTCGATGAGAACTTTGGCGGCTGCTTCCAAGGTGACGGTTTGCGTGTTGGACACCAGGAAGAGCGTGACGAACTTTTGGCTCATGAGACGCAGAGATTTGTCTTTCCTGTTTCCGGCTGCTGCCGATAAGATTGGAAAATAACATTAGGAAATGGTTTTGGGTTCAAGCGCTGAAAAAAATTCAAGTGTGTATTCCAAACATTAATTTCCCATAGGAAAGCATGAAAATGAGAATAATCCGTTCCCAGGACCCCCAAAAACATAATTTTCAACTAAACAAGCCTTACCCTTGTGTCTTCTACATACTTGGCAAAAAAGAGGATTCTGATTCTGACTACACTACACACAATATACCGTATTTTACGTATAATAAATGTGCTATGGTATTGTAATGAAAGAAATAAACTGGACTGTATAATAAAGTGATTATGTTTACTTTTGCGATGGTCGTTGATGGCTTGATGGAATGGATAGCTTTTTGCATCAAGTGTCTCAAGGAATTCTGGGTTGTACATCTTGGAAGTTGTGAGATTGCAACAGATGCAGGCAGACACACTAGAAACTTTATGAGTAGCTGGTTGCCTTGCTTGTCTTTTATCTTCAGATTGTACAGATGGCTTGTGCGGGTTATTTGTGGAGCCTGATTGATGGGATATTTTAACCTTGCAGTCTACACTCTGCCTTTGAACCATCAAGAAAGTTGAAACGAGTCCAAACATCACTGTTTTCTAGACATTTTCTCACTATTTCAATTTTGTTTTTTTTTTTGTTTACAGCCCTGTCGTCTCCTTTTTGTGTGTGTGTTTCTATAACCCCTCCCCCGCTCCTCTACCACGGATACTGACCAATCACGTGCGGCTTTAACCGAAGACAAGATCATATTCTTGTGAATACAACGTCCTTAAAACTAAAAGTTCATTAGCTAAAGCGTTCGTAAAGCGAGGCTACTGTATCTTAGCATGAATAAAAAAAATGGACAACCGTGGGCGCTGTCGTCCTCCAGGCCCCGCCCACCAGATTCCCCGGCGGCGAGCTCCATGTCCCGATGGTAACCTTGCCGGCGGCCGCGACGCTGCAGTTCCCGCAGCGTAGCCTCCAGGCGCAGGCGGCCGTACCACGTGTAGCTGTTTTTAGCCATGCGGCCCACGATCGTGAGGGCCTCCAGAACGTTAACGATGTCGTAGATACGTCGACGTTCCACCCCTGGATGGATAGCAGAGGCGTGTAAAAATCGACGCTGATGTTTGTGGACGACAGAGACATTTTTGTTACCTAAACTGGTCGCCATCTCATCCAGGGAGATTGTGATGGTTTTTTCAGGAGGTGGGTAATCAGGGTAAAGAGCTAGAAATTTTTGGCAAAGAAGACCCAAGCTCTTTTGCTTCCTGTTCGGTTTCTTCCCCGCATCGTCGTCCTCTTCCAACTGTAAGAAAAACTATCTTTTATTTCAAGGTTCAGTTTTTTGTCGAAGCCGCCATGACGTTCGGCGTAAATCCCTCACCCGAACATCAGCCGCTTCGCTATCGCCTTTAGCGCTCGACGGACTTTCCGATTCGTTCTCTATGTTCCGAAAAAGGACTTTCCTCATCTCGCGGCTTCGGATGTCGGGACTGGCGGCGTTGATGAGCATCTTCAAGTTAGCCGTGGGCGACCACGGTTCGGCTTCGGCGGCGTGTTTGATAGGCGTGACGTGGCTCGCGTCCGGGCTGCCGTTTTTCCACTTTATCGCGGGTACGCACGGCTCGGTGGATTTTGCTGGGGTGGGATTTTGCTTCCTCCGCGTTGTGAATATATTTTCCTGCAACAAACACAATTATATTTTGCCTCCATTGCCTGATATGGAAGTATTTTTCAAATATCTTCTCTTCCTCCATTTGCTGGCAGACTTACCTTTACTTCACTTTTTCTTGAGCTTGTAAGATCTTTGAGTGCAAGACATTCTACTTCCATTTTGTTTTTTGGGGGAAAACCTGAATAGTACATACAATAACAATTAGTAATAATAAACGCATTCCGGAAATATTTAAAACGATCAATGCCCGGAAAAAAAAGACTCCCAATTTGGCGCAAAGCTAACTCGCTACTTCCTGTAATGTAATAAATCACTTTAAGTGACTCTTTTATCCCCCCAAAAAGTGTTTTTAAGCATGTAAGCGGTTAAAATGAGCACTTATATGACATACTGTGTATGCAACTTAAAAGAAAACTCATCCCTATCCACTCCAATGATTCATGAAACACACTATTTCGACCATAACTTTAAATTGTATCCCGATCGTAAAGTAAGGTAACCAATATCTTTCAATAATCGATATCGAGAGAAAGTTGCGCAACATTGGCGCCTCGTTTAAACGTGAACTTTAAGCGTTAGAAGCAGAAAATATCCCCCTTACCTTGGCGCTCTTTGAGACGCTCAAGGCAAGATTCGATCCTCTTTAAGAAACTCGACGTCCTGTCCGCTCATCAACCCGCCATTGCAGATAATTTTCCCTTTTAAAAATAAACGTTGAGAGCCAGAAAAAGAAGAAGTACCGATCCGGGGTTGAGGAATTTGCTGACTGTCCCGTGGAGACTCAAGCATCACCCGCTCAAGCTTACTTTCTGGCGCTCTTCGGTATCTGCTGCCAGACAGCCAATCGGAGTTGAGCTTCATTTGACGTCGTGCAAACGCAGACCAATTGGTGAGGTTGTACTTGCGTGCGCTCGTTGGTTTTCACCAATGGGCGCGAAGCGCCGACCACGCCTTCTCGAGGCTTGTGTTGGCGGGGCAACAGGCGCGCTGCCGCAAAGATTGTCAATTTACGAAGAGCTCTCACGAGATGATGTAAAAAAGATTACATTAAAGGAAATATTATTCTTCATATTTCTATTATTCGACTTGAATATTAGTTGGCTTGTAAATATATGCGTATGCTATAGTTTTTATTGGTTTTCATTTTTTATTTTTTTACAAATGTATTATTTTTTGAGGCTCATAAAAGCAAATCAATCCAACTGCTATTCATGAAATATGAGTTGTTTTTTTAAGAATTACTTTACCATTTTAAGTAAAAACGTTTTGTGTTCATTTTATGTTTTTTATTTATTATTATATTTTTATAATTTTGTCATCATCACGTGTGATTTGTCTTTCATTTGTATAGTGGTACTGTATTTGATGAATTTATTGTATCATTGCTTTTATTTTGGAGTTTTATGTTGTTAGTTTTTTTTTACCTGATGTTTTTTAGTCGTATAATGATGAGCATTATTATTAGTTTGAAAATGTAATTATTGACTTCTGGATTTCGTATACATTATCAAACTCTATTGCATGGTTATTAATGATATATGTCATGTGATTTATCTGTATGGAAAATAATTGCATACGTTTTTGAGATACGCTTCTGAAATCAATACATCATCTATTATTGGGGCTGTAAGATTCTAACAATCAGCGAGACCGTTGTATTTTATTATTTAGTACTTTATATTCAGCATAGACACTAAAGGTCATTAAAATTAATCATTTGCATTTATCGGGAAGCAGAAGTTAGTGCATAACATGTACTAATGTGTATAACAGTTGACTACAGTACAGTATATTGTACGGTATATTGCGTAATATTTTTGTTTTGTTTTTCTACCATCAGAGCAATGCATTGTGAGAAGAAACGATCTTTGTTTGAGCACGTACAAACGTTGGCTCGTATGTTGCTGCAAACCCACTGCACTTCCAGACGTTGTATTAATTAATATCATTTTTTTCACTTTGTCACCATGGGCGGTTGTTTCTGCAATACGACGATCGTTTTCTGCTGAATGAGACAGATGGAAGTAGGAGGAGATGCGTTGATGGGGGGTGTGCAGTGGCGCTAAAAGTGCAAGGGTCGCAGCGGCAAAAATGCACCCAATGAAGGGGGGTCACGGGTGTGGGGGGGATCTTGGATCCCGCCCTGTATGCAAACAGAACTTGAACAGCAACCTCCAATACACACACGGAAAAAAATGAGCGCTTTAAATCAAGTTGTATGCAGAGAGAAGACCCTTCCCCCTTTTACGTTAAAGTGAACGTGGGAAAGTTGTCAAATGGGAATTTAAGTCTTTTTATCAATGCATGAATAATTATAAATATTATCTTTCAAGGTAGGAGGAATTCAACCCTAACAATAATGAACAAGGTTCCTGCATCTTTCAAGATAAAGAAAACAAATAAGACCTTTTAACCAATATATCAAATTTACTACATGGGAAATTCTCCATTAACATTTTGATTATTAAATTAAAAGTAGCCCCAAGCAACATTTGAGTTAAAAGTATAAGTATCTTAACCCAAAATAACATATCATAGAAGTTGATTACCCGCCTTCTAAGAGTATTATTTGAATAATAGTCAAAAACTGTCTGACGTTAGCTGTGCCTACAAATAAAATAATTGTTAATATATCAAACAGATGTGAAAATCGGAAGTAAATGCAAATATAGTAAATATAGTGAAAATGTAGCATTTTTAAGACCTTTATACCTTTTAAAAGCAACTGGCCAGTAATTGACTCATGTAAATAACTCAAACAAACAAAGTCAAAGTGGATTATTTATTTTTACTGTCGACTGGCCAGTTAAACTAATCACATAAAAAAACAAAAACAGTGACCACACGATTGAAGTGCAAATATTTATTTTATTAACTTTGTTACTTCCGGGTTGAGTGAACGCTGGCGTGTGTGTGTGTGTGTGTGTGTGTGTGGCTGCCGCTGCTCAACCGCAGAAATAATATCCTGTGACTGTAAAGTGTCCTTGAGAGTTTTGAAAGGCGCTTATAAATGACATGTAACATTATAATAATAAGTTATTATTATTATAATTATAAATATTTTCACTTATGTTTCACTTCCTCACGATGTATGTACGTTTTTACGTCTGACGTCATCGCGTCTGACGTAAATGACCTTTAATCGCTACACCTGTTTACTTGACATGCACAATTCCGTTCATGTTCCATGAGCACAAAAGTCACTGCCCGCAGAAATATTTTCACTTGAGGTGAATTAATGACTTAATACCAGTAAATAGCATTAAAATTGTGTATATTGCATTGTTTTTGTTTAAGTAGAATCGCGATTCTTTCTGTTATGTTGTCGTTTCGAGCTAGCTAGCTAACTGGGTGGGTCGCCATTCTGACGTCACCAGTTATTTTTCGAATATATGAACGAAACTTGTTCATCATGTCAGCGTTCATGTTAATATTGACTAAGTCAGGTTGCTCGCATAAAGACAGTTAAATGTACACATACGGTAATTTTCATCTTAAATATATCGTAATTCGCTTTTCCGCAGAGTTCAGCGTCGCATGTGCGCCCCCTGCTGTGTGAATTGACGAAGCGAATGTGTAAAATGGCTGTTCAAACTCCTATATTCATGTTCCACTTTTTACGACGAAAGTATCGTAATTTTAAGGTGTGCAACCCTTACAATTTTATCTAAACGTGTAACCTAACCGAACTAATATTTACAGATGATAAAGTCATGTATCAGAAATAATATCCAGTTTTGCTTCATGTGATTGCATTTGTGATACATTCAAGTAAAACAATATGGACACTAGTTGAAACAATGAATGACTCTACCAAACCAATGCATGCTGTTGTTATAGTTAATTTCACCAACACATTAAATGGAAACAACCCATAATAGTTTTCAAGCATGCCTGTTGGGATGCAGTGTTCATTGTTCCACGGAGTGACCGATTGTTTGTGATTATGTGTTCACAGCAGCCTGCCCGGACAGGTTACAACCTGTCAGGGTTGTCAAGGAAGTCAACTGACGCCGCTTGGGTGCCAAACTGTCACAAATGACACTTATTTGAACCCATTTCAAATAAAAAATAAAATATATTGATCTCTCAGGATCATTTGCAAATGGGTTCAAGTCACCTAAAAGTAATTCTGGCCTAGTTTTGTTTAGAAAATGGCGGCCATGCTTCTTTATTGTTTTGAATTTGTGATTGAGTCTTGTGTACAGGTGACAGAAAAATCTACACATATTTAATTCAAAACCAGGTTTTTGTGATGTAATGAATGCAAAAAATATCATAAATGTAATCTATCATCACTTGTTTATATTAGGGAAACGGATGACTCATTCGGTGATGATCATGACTGGACGCCATCATGAATCCAGCTGATGTTCAAGTAAGTGTCAACAACTACTGTATATCGTTAATTTTGATGTCCTTAAGTTGACCGTTTGACATAACTTTCTTCTCTTTTTGTTGTGGGCAAAATGGAGTCGATGACGTTTGATGCTGTTTGACCACCAGGGAGCGCTCTTCACCCGCCACTGCTGCTTCATTTCAAGCTCCATGAAGGTACCAATAACTCAATTCATGGTTCTTTAATACTGAACTGTTGTCAACCTTTTTTACATTAAATGTGCTTCAATTTAAGAATACATACCAGGGGCCAACACGGTGACCCGATTCGTCTCTTCGGCCTATCAAAATTTAATCTTCTACTAAATCTGGGTTAAAATAATTGGACCAAAATATAAAGCTACACGCTGAGTGGGGCAGGAAGTGTGTGTGTATAAACATATTCAATATCTAAAATAATAGTCCTGATTTCCACTTGTAATACTGTACACCATCCTTGGTAGAGAGCAAAATAAGGTGCAGTAGTGGGTAGGATGTATGCCCCACAGGTGAGATGTTCTGGGTTCAAATCTGCTGTTTTTTTGAATGTGTTATGTCGGAGTAAATATAAAGTATATGGTAAGAAGTGGAACTACAGTATTAGTGTATTCCAGCTAAGACTAATTAATATACTAATTATAATAATACCTAATGTTTCAAATATCTCAATCCATTTCCCAAATTTGACTGATTAACTGGGATGGTAGAGGACCTAGGATGGAACCTTGGTGGACACCTTGAGAGACGTGATGGTTTCGTTTACAAAAATGAATAACACAACTCAGCACTTACCGATGGTTTCATATTTGTTTGTGTTCATGCTCTTCAATCGGTGCAAAGGATTACACCTCTTAAATTCTGCTTGCCAACAATGATAACCGTTCCGAATGAGGGAAAGCGAGTATAAGCAAACTTTCATCCTTTGGCATCCTCCCACGCCGTCTATTTTGGCACTCGTGGATGGAGGAGACCTCAAGATGTAAATACTGACACATGCGGCCATCTCGGAAAACCCGCGGGTATTTTAATATTTCTCAACAAGATACTCAAGCTACAAATATTTCGTTAAGAGCATGACCTGAAAAAATGCATTCTTTGATTAACTCATTCAATGCCAGGTGTTTTTATAATAATAATACATTTAATTTATAGCGCCTTACAAAACTCTCAAGGTCACTTTACAGTCACATGATCAGTCTTTCTGTGGTTGAGCAGCGGCAGCCACATGCGCCAGCGTTCAGTCAACCCAGAAGTAACTCAAACAGATATAAAGGTAGCCAGCTAGCTAACATATATCTAATAGCCAGCTAGACAGCATGCGAACTAGCCAGATAGCCAGATAGCTAATATATAGCTATCTATCTAGCTAGCTAGCTAGCTACCCAGATAGGTAATTGATAGCAAATGGATAGCAAATAGATAGCCAGCTGGATACCTAGCTAATAGCAAATAGATAGTTAGCTAAGTAGCCAGCTAGATAGAAAATAGATAGAATTTTAGGACTACATAAACATTCAATGCGGCGTAAGAAATTGCAGACTCTCGTCTTTCATCAAAAAAAAAGAGTTAATACCTAACCTAAGTTATATGGGTCTAGAGTTATCTGATCTTGAAATGGGGGTGGCTGTACAAAATGGCAAATTCTGCCTTGAGTTAAAATACAGTCCAATTTATTGAAGCTTCTACCTCTAAAGTCGCATGAAAAAAAACATTTCATTGGCCTTTATTGCAAGAATGGACGTGGGCAGTTTGAATTGACATGAGATGTATTGTTTCCAGTTTACGATGCAAAGTCAGAAAGAGCACACACACAGTATCTGATAAATATTATAAAGCAACCCAAGCGAGGCGAGCTCGAGTGCGGCTCGTATTCGGGCTTCAATCTCCAGCCCTTGTTGAGCAAATGAGTTTGAGAAATGGAGCCGCCGCCCGATGATCCATTTCACTGCAGGCCCAATCCACCCCAAGCGAGCTTCCTGCAGGCTTCCAGCTCTCTCCGCATTACGGATTCATTGCACATAAAAAGGCTAAAAACAGCCCGGCCCGGTTCCAAATGATATCAAATTGTTGTGATATGATTTGCGTTGTGCTTGTTTGCCGAAATCACATCACATCACATCACATCGCTGATGACAGGAGCCAACAGGCTCACAGATGATGGAGAACACCAATCATATCCAAACATTTGCTTGGTTTTCACTTTTTCATTTAGTTTGTCATCCCTTTTCATCCCTCCATCCATTTTCCCATCCCAGTTGTCTCTGGGCAGTCGTCAAGGGGACACCCTGAACTGCTTTCCCACCAATCGCAGTGCACATATAGCTCAACAACCATTTCCTCTCGCAAAGACATCTAAGAACAATATTATTTTTGTTTTAGCTATCCATTAGCTAGCTAGGTAGCTAGCTTTCTATCTATTTGAGTTACTTCTGGGTTGATTGAACGCTGGCTGCCGCTGCTCACACACAGAAAAAACTTATCCTGTGACTGTAAAGTGACCTTGAGAGTTTTGAAAGGCGCTTAGAAATGAAATGTATTATGATTATAATATACGGTAATTCCTCATTTTTCGCGGCTAATGGGGACCAGGACCAACCGCGATAGCCGAAAATCACTGTAATCCAGGTTGTAACCGCGATAGATGAACCGACAAGTAGCGAGGGATCACTGTAGCGTTTCATTAACCCGCCCCGCGTGTTTTTGGGAATGTGGGAGGAAACCCAAAGAAAACCCACACATCCACAGGACAACAAGCACACTCCACACAGGGAACTGCAATTGAACCCAGAACCTCCGCAATGTAATGCTAACGTGCTAATCGTGTCGCCCTTGTTAGTTTTCATGACCTACAGTGATCCCTCGCTAATGATGATAATAATGATGATCTTAATAATAATAGAATAATTGTTTTCTCTGGGCTGTCGTAGTGCAAAGGTCATTTTTGAGTGTTGTCGTGCCATTTGTCCATTTGACAGCGCCTTAGCCTTGTAAGCCATCAACCAAAAGTGATCCGTTACGTCGAAAGGCCGCCGGCGGGCATTTTGTCCTCCCAAGGTGAAACGAAGTGTGATATCAGTCGCCTGATCTCGGTGGCTCTCCACTTATTGATTATTACAGGGAGTTGTACTCTTATTAATCATGTGATATTATCTGGCGGCGGGAGGGAGAAGATCCATTTTTATAACCGCTAAGGCAATTTCTATACTCTACGTACCTGACTTTTAGCTCTCTTTGAATATTTAGATTTGGTATCTACTTATAGCATCATCAAATATTGCAGGTTTCTACATAATTTTATGCAGTTGTCAGATTGTTATGTTGAAAACTGGATACCTAGCTAAATGTCTATTTTCTGTCTGTCAGCTCTCTATTAGCTATCTAGCTGGCTACTTAGCTTGCTATCTAATTGATGTCTATTTACTGTCTATTCGCTATCTAGCTGGCTATCTATTTGCTGCCTACTAGCTATCTGGCTGGCTCGCTATTATCTATATATTTTTTGGGGTGATTTCATAACATATTGATGCCGGATTGTTTAGTTGATGCATTTTGGATCAGACGAGAGTTGGATCACTCCAGTCATTTATAATCCTGTTTTTTTTTCAAGCTAGCTATGACCTCCCGCGTATTTGGTACACCATGTGGTATTTGATCTTGCCACATGCAGGTGGGATGATTCATTCTTAGCTATTGATGTCTCTGTTCCCATCGGGAGCTTTTCAAAAAAGGAATGAATAGTGGGTCAAGCTGCTGAGCCGAAACATGCTGTTTTTTGTTTTGGATTGAGGAATTCGTGAAGGCCTTGTCAAGGACGCGGCTTGTTCTCGGAGCTTTTATTGAAGACAGCAGAGCAACAACAACATTGATGCTTCTTTGAAGGCATCACGTATGAAAGGGTAGTTGTCCACCTTTCATGTACGCTTCAATTTTTCATTGATGGCATTTAAGCAGGTGGGGGGTAGGCCGGAGGTCTTAATGAGGAGATCGTATTATTTGTGACCTTTCCGACGTGACATATCTGCACGCTGAGATCAGACACTTTATGTTCTCATTTTAATGCAGTCCAAAAATTTCCCCATTGCTCTTTTTGACTGGTCCAGGGATGAGAATTACCAGATATTTTTGCTAGTTAAAAGCTTGAGTATTGACTGGTTGAATATATATTAGCACTTTCACACCACCTAGTGAAGCGCCTCGCTGCTTTAGGAAATGCTTGTAAAGCTTCCCAAGATAATGCCTAGCGATTTTCCAATAAAATAGAGAAAATGAGTCACAGTGACAACATGACCTGTCAAGGCCAAATGACGCTATAGCTCGGTGTGTATCGATTCCAAATAAATACATTAATGGAATGCAATAAGAACATTAAAAGCCCTCGGATGTAGATTTAAAAAAATCACCTGTGCCATGCCCAAAGCAATGGGTGTCAAACTCAAGGCTCAGGGGCCAGATCTGGCCCGCCACAAAACTTTCTGTGGCCTGCACAAGTCACTCAAACACGTCAACATTCCCAAAATTATTTGATGTACTAAATAAGAGAGAGACTTTAGTGCACAGGTGTCGAAGTCAAGGTACGGCGGCCAGTTATGGCCCACCACGTCATTTTATTCGGCCCGGGAAAGCAAATTCCGCATGTCAAGTGCCTTCTTGCTTGCTAAAATCCAAAGCAAAATTTCAAATTGTCGTATGTAAACCACAATAAGAATCATTATTCTTGACTTCAGATTTGAAAACTAGTTATTTATTCATTCATTTTTTGTGCGCTATGTGGAGGAAACGGTTCCCCCAAATTCATAACAGCCCTCAAGAGGAAACCACGTCAAAATATAAGTTTGACACCCCTGCTTTAGTGTCAGCATTTTACAACCCCTCTCATGACAGTGACTTAAACAACAGTTGAATCAACCGTTCTAGCCACTCTCAAGCTATCTGAAGCTAACCCTGTTAACCAAAGCTAATTTGCTCATCCAACTAAAACTTGTATAATTCCATTATATTTAATCACATCGCGACGAAAGAGTGACGCTGTTGCGCTTCCTTGTGGGTCATTGGATGACTCCAATGCTTTTAGCGACTTGGCAGATGGCGCTAAGTGTAGCACAACAGTCGCAGAGCTCGTGATGCCGCTTTCTTGCAGGATGTCAAACAAATCACTTTGGAGTGGCGTAGCGTGCCAGTGAAATCAATGTGACATGGAGCGACATTCTCGAATGTGTTCAAGTATTGGTTTTTCTTGCCGATAAAAGCGCTGGTCAGACCTCAGCAAAATGTTTTTCCCTTCCACGAGGGGGCATCATTTGCCTTTTCTCCATGTTAGCGCTTTGTTCCAGCTTTAGCTGTTGTGAAAGCGCTATGTAGATCAATATGTATTGTTTTGTGATTTGAACCAAGTTGATTAACACCTCCCTAGCTTATGATTTATTACTTTTTTTCATCTAGATTTTTTTCATTCCCTATTTTTTTTTAATTCTCAGGTGGTAGGAGTCCTCATTACTTGGGTTTTGCCCTCACCACCTGCACAACCAATCAGCAAAGCTTTCGCAAATGTCAGACTCAAAAATTAAACTTTAGACTCTGATCTGTCTGATCGGTAAAAGGTCAAAGCTAGCTTGGCAGGTGTAGTCAATTAAATCAGAATTTCTACCGAATAATGAGACCAAAGTTTCCAAAGTCCTTGAAAGACAACGCGAGGGAGGCCCCCTGAAGTCTTGCTCCAGCATCAACCCGCCGCTCAGAGCTCATCGTAGCGTTCCCGATGATTTACGCCATGCCGCCGTTCCTTTGACGGATAGCCGCATTACTGCCAGCCGTGTCACCCCGAGACAAACGATGACGGAAAACGAATGAGGCTTCGGGTGTCGTCAATTGTTGCCAAAAGCGGGAGATTTTCTCTCGGGGATGTGTGGTTGGTACTTGGTATCGTTAAGTATCGCAGCTGCTTTTTGACGGGTGGACGGAAAGACAAAAAAAACAAGACGAGCGAAATTGCATTTTCTCCACACTGTACACTTTTTTAATACCGTAAATTAGATTTAAGCACAGCGGGGGGTGAAATCGCATTTGCAGGCGTGCACAATTTGTTGATGAGGCAGTCAGTGGAGCGTTGAAACCTGCTTAGATGGTTGCTTCAACCCTCTCCTTGTCAACAAGCATTCGCGTCATCACGCCATCCTTTCCCAAGGACACTTGTATGACCACGACGAGCGTACACACGTGTGTATTGCGTGTGTGCGGGCTCATTAACACCTTCGCTGAATTTATTTGGGAATTTAAAAGATTGACCTAGAGCGCCGTTCCCCAATTTTTTCTCGTTTTAGTTTAAAAGAAAAATCATAGGTCGGACGACTTAACATCCCTTGATACCGACACTGCTCATTTGACTGACTAACATGAAAACGTTAGCGGTTTTCTTTGGAGGACATCCTGCGTGAATGGCGGCTTGTGAGCTCAACAACCCAAAGCTTTAGTTGGCGGGTCGTTTGACTCACGTGTGGCAGAAGCGCCCTGGGATCTTGCCAAGCAGCATCAATACACCCCGCTGGTGTGCTCATAGATTAGTTTCATTGTATTGCAACTGTCTGGAAAACATCGGTACAGTGGATTTGATCCCTGCCAGTTGTTGGTTTTGTCAGTCGGGCTTAAAAGTAGGCTGAGATTGATTCAAACATTATTTTCGGCGTCACGTTATTACCACGGTGATTGTGGATCACTAACTTAGTACAGTGGAACCTTGAAAGCACCGTTGAGTGTAACACGAACCGGAACATGGACTCCCTCTAGTGGTAAGTGAAATGATTGTCTATTTTAAATGATTAACATCCTTCAGTCCATGTTCATTTTAGCTCTTACAGCTTTCCAGAATATAACTGTCAAGGTTCGAGTCTTGTACCTTGTTCTTTTTAGCATTGCACTGGTTTAGGTTGGCTAAAACAGTGTGCTAATTGGATTGTCAAATGAGCACAGAGGGGGGAATGTTTCTTTTCTCCTTCTCAATCCTCCTTCTTAGTCCAGTCGAGTTTTATCCGGCATGCATACTAGATCTTAAACTCTAATCTTTAAAACAATGGATATCTTCCAAGTTATCGTTCAACCTCATCTCCGCCTCAACCTCTGACCATTTTAAGCGATAGATACGACGAATCTTTTATCGCCGCCTGTAGGGCTTTTTAATCCCTGTCTCAACCTCTTTTGCGTCTCTCTCTGTCGACAGAGTCAGGATAGGGCAACAAAAGAAAAAACACCGAGGGGTGATTGCTAGCAACATTAAAGCCCTCTGGGAAACGCAGATTGAACTGTGGTAAAAGGCTCGATTAAAAGGCAGGGGAGTTTGAGCCTGCAAAGATGACGTACACTCTGTGCAAAATGTGATCAATTGTCAACATGTCCATAACTGGAGAAGGACAATTGCAGCCAGAGAATGCAATTTTCAGGCTATAGAACTAAAATACACCAGTCACCTGGAACTGGTTTAGAATTTGAATAAATAGTGCTCTGAATATTTTGGTGAATCGATTGAGTCGCATGGGGATAAATGGAATCAATGTCTTTTGATGGATTCTGTATCAGATGTCTTTCGAATCTAGTCTGTAAAACTGGTAAAATGACAATCAGATGGATTAGTCTCAAGTCCTACCCACTCTTGAGGACTTGTGCACCGTAAGAACCAAGACAAAGGCATTGGAAATCCTACTGGACCCTCTGCGTCCTGCCCACCACCTTTTGCACCTACTTGCAATTTCCCCCACTGCAGGACTGATGATCTGTGATCTTTCTGATCTGACTCTGATCCCCTTAAGCAAGTCCTACGGACCTATGCGGACCAAATCCAGCAGACCTTTAATCAAACAGCTTCTTCTTTCTTGCCATTAACTCCCTTAGTCACCCAACTCTACCTGTATAGAGACTCTAGACAATTTTGCACACCCCTACTAGGGTAGCCAGTCCTTCACTAGAGACATTCCTTGTGTCTTCTACACACTTGGCCTATAAAGATGTTTCTACTTCTCAGTCTTAGTGGAATGTTGACACCTCAACTCAGCATTTGAGAGGGAAAAATGCTCAGGTTGAGATTTCATCACGCCGGTCAGCGATTTGCCATAAAGGAGCTCGGTTGATAGCTGAGGGGGTGGAAAGGGTTGTTGAGAAACGAGCGATTACAAGGTGTGGTGTGTGGGGAGGGGGAAAGGGGGTTGACGTGTGTGTAATATCTGCGTCCCCCATAGGGGCTGTTATCAGATTCTGCTCATATCCTGAGAGATTAAGTTTAGACTGTACCAATGCTTCAGGCAAAAATAATCTTGCTAGCTCCAAAGTGTTGATATCAAACATTGTCAGTATCAAAGCCCCCAACATTCACAAGACTGGTGTATATATGGAGCATTTTAGAATCTTAGCACTAATTTCTTCTCATGGGTTATGCTGTCTCGCCTTTAGTATCTTTTATCATTAAAACAAATAAACAAAATTAGCTGATGCATTCTCTTATAGTCGCTAATCAAATCACAGACAAGGTAGAGTGGTCAGATGGCGCAATCATATACGACCACTGCGCCGAACATTTGTCCAAACGCATTTTTATTCTTTGACTTTTCAAGCCGCCACATTCTTTCAGATCACTGGCATTCATGCCTCGGGGGTGGGAGGGTTATGTATCGTTTGCGTTATGTTCCTGCGTGACCCTGAATCTGTAGCACTTTGGCCGTCCGTCATCTAAAATGGCGCATTAGCAAATATCTCAATGACATTGCAACCTTTCCTGTCCTGACCAAGCCAGCCCTTCAAACCGACATGGCACATTTTCAATCCTGCTGAACAAAAATAAAAATGTAAAGCATATAAAAACAAAAAGAGCAAAGTTAACAGGGTGTGTTTGAACCCGTCGCCAACCACCAGTGACATTCTAGAGACTTTAGGATAAGATGTTGGAAATGGCAACCATTCCAGGATGTTGGAAGAGAAAAATGACCCACAGAATCAATCCTCCCGAGAACGTAGAAGGACGGAGAGACTTTATTGTCCAGGCGATGATAGCTTGTTTGATATTAATGACCCAAGTCCAGAGTTGAGGGAAGATGACGATGATGCAGTCGGATCTGTGGACGGACAGGCAAATATTGCAGTAGAAATTGAATCTGGTCACTTTTCAAGCTCTGTCTCAAGAAATATGACTCACTGTAGTTGTTTTCTAACCCAAGCTTGATGTTACTGCAGCTCATTGAGGATTTGTGACAGTCTCCATGGACATCCCAGCAGCAGCACCGGTAGTGTTTGAAGACCACGACCAGTTGAATTATCCATTAAAATGTTTCCTCATACAGAAGGAACATCAGAAATAAGGCCAGTCCATCAATTACAGGGCCTACTTTGCGCATCTTAAAATACGTATCGCATTCACTCATTTCTCAGGAAAACCTTATTGGACCTTTTTGAACAGAATCCGTGCAAACAAGGCACATGACAAATGAGTCTGTAAGACTTTAGGTAGCCAAACTTCTCCATATGGAATAGAGGGGCGAAAATATAATAAAACCTAGCAATAGACACACTAGACATGATTAATGGATAACCGTGAACGGGATCTGCAGCCGGCAAGGAAACTTTAAATATCTTGTCTGGGAACAAACTGGACGGCGCACACCGGAGCTCCCGCTGTGTGAGGAAAAAATGCTGGGAAACGACTCATTTTCCATGTCTCTGCTGCAGTCTAACAATGAGGCGATGAAAAAAATACATCCAATATACAGTGATACCTTTGCTTACAAACTTAATTGGTTCCTAGAAAGTGTGTTTAAGGCGAAAAGTGTGTATTCCAAACATTAATTTCTCATAGGGAACTATTAAAATGAGAATAATCCATTCCCAGCTCGCCATAAAACATAACTTTCAATTAAATAACCCTAACTATCAATAAAGTTGAGACGAGTCCAAATTTCAATGTTTTCTATCCATTTTATCACCATTTCCCTTTTTCTCACTTTTGTTTTTTGTTTCAAGCTCTGTCGTCTCCCTTTTGTGTGTGTGTCAACTACATTTTACAATTAGGTGTTGCTTCCGGAAGCCGGCGGGGAAACGTTACTTGATTTCAGTTGACAAACGTGCAATTGTAGACTTGAATTTAGGGTGCTTCCATTTTGCAGCTATGCTGACCGCACTCCTTGTGATGGGCTGGGCAGGAATATTTTAACTGTAATACCTCCAAGATTGCCCATTTGTGACCTTGCCTCTTCGAAACGTCGACTGTCGTAACACTTTGCTCTAGCGTACTCTGTAGGTGGTTCCCTTGCCGGGTCCGGATGGCCACGGTAGCGCCCCCCCGCAACTATGTTGCAAAAACCTGCCGTCTGAAAAATGCATGAGCTATCAGCACGGCGGAGAAGTAAGTGAGCACACGGCGTTTTGAATACAAATGCTGAAAGAGGAGCACTTAGCAGACCACCCAAGGCTATTAGAGGTGTCCTAGAGCACGTGCTGATCATGCCAAATAGTGCTCTCCATGATTACTGTATGTGTACAATAGGGATTCAACTCCTTAAGGACAAGTACACACAAGTACATGCTCTGAAATGTACATCTCAAGTCCCATCTTGGGGAATGGCCTGTCCGCTAACTGTTTTGTTGACATTCTTTGTGGTCTCTCAGTCCCAAACATTTGCTCCATGTCAGTTGAGGAGCTTCTTTTGACCACAGATAGCAACCTGTTCTGATACATTTCCATTTCTCACACACATATTTACTGTGTACTCCATTTACATGTTTGCCATTTCATTGTTAGCAGCTTTATTTTGACAACAAAAGTGGTACTGTGATCTAATTGGACACGAGGCCTCCAGGGGTGATTGTGCAGCCAGTGACACCCAGACAGAAACATGACCCAGAACCTTACAGTGGAAAGCTCACATACTGACATTTTTTTCCTTTCTTTCTCTCTACGTAGGCCTTATAAAAGGTTATAGCGTCTAGACTTGTTTCTATTTTGAAAGGACTGAGGGGTCTGTGTTTTTGCTTCCCCTAAAACGTCTGCCCATACACGCATCGCCGCATTTATTATTTTAAAAATACAATTCAAGGACATATCATAGCTTGATCATTTTATACATAATAAATGTATCGTTAATTATAGACATAATTATAATTTGAGTGTTTATTAATAACAGTTTCTGCGTCATGACTTCATGCTTGATGACATTGTGTGGCTCCTTCTGTTGTGCGTGTCTTGGCCACCAGGGGGCAGTACGATATATCCAAAAGGATGATTGAGACGATTGCAAACACTCACTAAATTGCAGTATTATGAACTGTTCTTCACAGAGGATAAAGACTATATGCCCTCAGTGCGGAGGGTTTTAACACTGGTACTAGTTTTGTCTGGGAGCGGAACCTCCCAATGCGGTTTGGCGGTGAACCCCACCCCCCCTCCGAGAGTTCCTATGGGAATAAACCCGATCTCAATCCGGACCGGAGCCTCTAAGGCGGTCTGGTGGCGAGATCCGCCACCTTTCCGGCAGCTCCTATGGGAGTAAACGCGAAATCAATCCGGTAATGGCGCACCTAAGGCGGTCTGGTGGCGAACTCCGCTACCTTTCCGGCAGCTCCTGCCACCATACTGACCCCAAATTGTATCAGCTCAGCTGTTCCTTTGGTCCAGTAGCGTAGTGAAGAGTGGGAGCAAGCTGCATAGGCGACAACCTGCTCTCCATAATACACCGCCCAGGCACACTGTCCAATAGGACAGTCATCCATGGTCAGCCATGATCGATGGAAGCCGACGACGACTAGTTTTGTAGCGCTGGTGTTTTTGCTATAAAGCGCTAGTCAGACCTTGCCTTTTGAATTGTATTGTATTTTGTACAGCTGCCCCCATTCAAGCTCTGCTAACTCCAGACCCATCTAACTTAGTAATTAACTATTGTTTTTCTGATGAAAGACGAGAGTCTAAGGTTTCTTACGCTGCATTGAATGTTTATGTACTCCTAAAACTCAATATTCTATGGGTCCTGCAATTGGAGTGAAAATGACAAAAACCCTGGCACTGGAGTGGACACATTTTTGCACATCGTCTGGCAGTCAGTGAGTAAACATTAATTTTAGGATGAGCATTATTAATATGATATTGGTGCCTCATTGTCCGGCATGCTCCAGGCGGTACTGATCACATCTGCTTCACCAGATGTTAGCTGGACAGTTGTGACCAATTGAAGACCACCCCCACCCCCCATGTCCCATTATCTTCTCATCTGTCTGGAGCCGCGAGCTGTATCAGGATCACCCCCAGCATCTTCCTGGACATCTTCCAAACGAGAGGACGAAGTCTGTCCTCTGACACCTCTCTGGCCATACTCTTTGTCCATTGGGCTTTGTGTACGTTTTTAATGGGATTGCGAATCTCTGCGAATTCCTTCATTGGGATGTTTAACCGTTTTAACGGTTCACTCATAGAGAGTAACGTTCTGCATCCTGACGTCATCATCACGCTCTTTCGAACTCCTAAAATTGGCAACCATCTCTCAGTCACACACCCTGCAATACTTTCCCCTTCAGTCTCTCGCAGTTTTTGCTTCCTCCTCATTCCCCCGTAGCTTAAACTCTCACTGATGGTTCTGCGCACCAAGACCAAAGCACCCCACAGTGTGGGGTCCCCACACCCAGCATCCAACGCTGCAATTTATTGCTACTTATTTCTGAAGAAATGCAGGTCATTTCCGCAAACTAAAATTGTCTTTGAAACATTCCTAACATGACTTGTGAACTTTTTAATCACAGTCTAGACAATTTCCGGCATCTACCAACCATCCCAGTGTAAAAAAACACGAATGAATCCTTTCCATCTAGGTTCCATTCAATCCTGAATGTGACCAGAAGGCCTTTAATTGGAACAGTGAATCAATTCAGAATTTTCCCCGAGATGTTTGAACGCCTCATCCGACCGCCAATTATCGTAACAAACCTGTTCAGCTTCCCCATTACTGATAACTGCCTCACTCCAGCTTGTCTTTTTCGGAGCCTTTGCGGGAACGTCTGATCCACAATAAGCCTACCCCTAAAAACGTTCCACAAAGATTTTAATGGGACTCCTCACGGTTGTATTCTGCTCTGAAGGCAATGTTTTCAGTTTTTTGGTGCAGTAGTCACTGGAGAGTGCTCTCTCGGATTTGACGAGGGTCTGGCTTTTGCTGTTGTTGGTGACGCACAGCGGATTAGCAAACTGGCAGACGAACAGCAGGCGTGTTATCGATCTGTAACGCTACAATGGAGCGTAAAGTTTTACGTCAAATACCGTAGTGGTCCTCTTTGTTTCTCCCCTAACTCCAGATATTTACTTGCTTTGAATTTGAGTACAATGTAAAATGTATCCACCACCTTGTTTTGAGCATTTGGCCGGTGCCATAAAACAACCCCCTTCGGGAGAACTTGTAGTACCTTTTCTTTAACTGCTGCTTTGTGATTTGCGGTCTGCTTCTCGTAGAAGCTGCAATATTTATATATACATATTTTTTTTTATTGCTAAACCCCAAAGAAGCACGCCATTGATCGTAGCGGTGCAGTGTTTGCCTGTGTCTCGCAGCCTCACTGCCACGGGCTGATGAGGACATCTGCATGCGGATCAGTCGCAGGTCATCAAGAGCAGCCATTGATTTGTTGATGGGGCGCCGCATTTTTTTTTTTTTAACAGCCTGATCCTCAGGCGCCGGTTCATGCTCGCTTGTGATACAATGTCGAGATAATGAGACAATTGTTGGAAGCAAAAATGACACAAGGCGGAGGTGGTGAGTGGATCACGTCCGTCATTATGCGTCTGTTTGGGATGTTTATTTAAGTCAAAGTAAAACTGATGTGTTTACTGATGCGTTGCTATGGAGTATTTGATAAAACTGACTAGATTATTTTTTGGCACCTAATTTAAAAAGGGAAAAAAATACAGTTTGTGGACAAGCAGTAATACAGCTGAACATTGTTTTGTGTTATTTATCGCTATTTAGATTTGTATTCAAAACAATACAATACTCAGATAGTCCAATTAAAAAACGCAGATTTTCCAAAGAAGTATTCCACAACTTTCACATTTCTTTCTTTCTAATCAAATGCAATTGCGGATTCAGAGAATGACACTAACGGCAGTTTCAGCAGAATTTTGTCAGCTGAAACTGACATGACATTAATTTTTATGATTCAAAAAGGCCAATCATGCTTACCTTTTAAATGTCTTTTTAATACAATTCCATGCAAATTAAAACTGCTACAAATCGTTAGCCTAATAGCAGAATTGTCCGACAAGTTAAAACATATGTATTTAGTTATTTATTTTACTGGACCAGGATCCTTGTTTGGGTGTACAAATACTAATAAACTTAAAATTACAACCCCCACATACAAAAAAAATGATTAAATGTTTTCTAAAGTAGTCTTTTTATCGCAATTGTACACCGAGGAGAATTTAGATCGGAAATATAAAAAACAAATTCCAATGAAAAGCTAGAAAATGATTTTAGCAGCTGTTTACTTCCACTGGTATGGCAGTAAATATGAATCATAATGACAGATGAATTATTTCTAGCAGGACGTCGGTCGACTGGTTAGCACGTCCGCCTTGCAGCGCAGAGGTCGTTCCGAGGTGGTTCTGTTGTATGTATTTAATGCAGACTGAATCTTGATTGGCTGGCCAAAACAGACATTTCCCAAGTACCTTTTTTCCAAATACTTTAACCTGGATATATGGATTTTGACGCAATATTTCTCACGTCTCTTGAGCGTTGGGGTTACATTGGTTTCTAAAGATCTGTATTCAAGTCACACGAAATGGAAGCTGCACAATTCTATTAGCGTCTCCAAACTACCTGCATGGCGACGAGACCAGAGTTAATCTTGAACGGAGATGCATAATTGATTTGATCACAGGCCCTGTGACGACAGTCAGCGTAAAATAAAAATGAATCATAGACCCTCGAGCTGCCGAGGCACCATAAAGTCTCATCCATGTTTCTTGATCATCAATTTGCTCCGAAGATGAATGAGTCCCATGTCAGGGTGAACTGATTCCAAACTAAGCGGACCAATCATCCCCCTTGGACGTAAGTATTGATCTGTTCATGGATTCAATCCAAATAGTTATGTTAAGAAAACACAGCGGCAAGGTCAGTCATTGTTCTTATGAGAGAACCACAGAATGGAAACCAAAGACCAACATTGACCTCCCGATGAAATGTGATTTGCAAACTTTGACCGGGAACTAGAAATGTTCTAGAGCGCTATTGAGTTTTGGTGGACTGTTGGATTGTGGTCTGCAGTTAGGTTCCTTCCAGGATCGTCAAGGGTCAAGAACTAAAAGCATCTGGAACTTTGCGATGGAAATGCTAACTTAGGACTCTGTATGAGTCACTTTTAGAGGTTTGTGCAACAGGAACAATTTGGTAGCACATTGGAAAGGTTTCGGGGACCTCCGGTTTCTTCTCAATCTTACTTCATGATCATTTTTGCCTCAATATTTGTTATACAATGTGAAAACTCTATCTTGTAAATGCCGCTAACTGCTTTGATTGTCCTTTCACATCCTACATGCAGACGAATGGCACTGCAACATTGGCACTATTGTCCAACTGTTACCTGCCACCAGACTGAAAATTATGATGATATGATGGATTGATCAATTATGCCACCTCCTTATTAAGCCAAGCTGTTTTTTACAATCCTGCCAAATAGCGAGGGCGGCGTTAAATACGGCACGCCAAGATGAATAAACGGGAGAACCCCTAATAAAAGTGAACAGATTCATTCAATCGGATTTATAAAGAAGGAAAGGACTCACTATTCTCATATTGTCCCGAGAAGCTGTTCCCATTTGTGCGGCGCTGATATTGCCGTCCCGTTTAATTGTCTCTTTATCAGCCAATTACAGGCGACGCCGTTTGTCAGAAAAGGCGCCCTGATTCGCAACTGTCGGAGTAATTCAAGCCACCGTATCGATTCAGCTAACCAGTTTTTCCGACGCAAAAGATTTGTCGGAATTTTGCATTTGCAGCTCACGCAGCTACTCTCCATATTTGTTGTCCTACAAAGTGCCTTTGACATTCAACCCCCATCCCATTTTTTGGTGGTAGGGTGTAGAATTGAAAGCAGCGCTAAGGCAGTCACCGGGGAGCCAATTACTATTTCCAACCACTGCTTGGTTTTCATCTATTTTTTATACAAGGTACGGCGTCAAGTGGCTTGTCTCCGCCCATTCAACGGGAAGCATCAGCTTGAATCTTTGTGGCGGGTTTCTAGAGGATGACCTCATCAGCACCAAAGTGCTCATGCGGAAACCCAATGAAAGATGCTCAATTTCCTAAGGCTGGTTTGTGCGGTAGCGCAACTCAAGAGTAATAGCCGACCGACCCTTTGCCGGAAGACGTTCGTGTCAGCGAAATGCTAATGATCCCTTTGACTAACACCAACTCCGTCGGAACGTGAAGTAGGTAACAAGGCCCGCAAGCGGGGTTGAATTGCCTTCTTACGGGAATGATGTGTCGAGAAGGTGTTTGTTCATTATTTAACACGTTCCACTTTTCTGCTTTAACGGCAGATTTTTTTGATGCGGGTGTAAGGAAGAGTGCGCCAAAAAATATATGGTATATTCCGTGCTATGAAGCAACTAACTAGCACATGGCGCAGTACGACGAAAGTGAATGCGCTTCACAGATGAGGTTCTATTTTGTAAGTTATTGTTCTTGAACAGTTTTAATCTGTTAGTTTTAGCGACAAACGCGATATGGTTCACGACGTTGCGATTCTTACTTTGACCAGTGAGCAAACGTAGTGCCTCCAACAAAACAGCGACCGTCATATCTACCTGCACTTAATGCATGCGATATAGTGTGATTTTTTTTTTTTTACGTTAACGGGCGTGATAATGACCTGTTATGACCTCACTATCACTGCCCATCATCTCCAAAGACACCAAAAAGCAAATGGTTATTACACGCCGAGTTAAGCCGACCCCAAGCATATCATTATGGTGGGAATCCTGCCGAGGGAGTTATTACTGTTTGGAGTATACAGCTGACAAAGCTCGGAGACCTTCGATTTTACATTTTCCGGGCTCCCGCTGGCAACGTTTTCAATTCCATGCTGAGTCTCGCCTCCATTTCCAGGAAAGAGGTGACAAATCAAGGCTTTGGTGAATGCCTCCATTCGGGGTGTTGTTCTATCAGTTTCTCTTTGCAGGTGACGATTTTAAAGCATTAGCAGTGATCTTTCGGCATGTAAGCAATCATGAAACCCACGTTACATAAATAATTCTATTTACTTTCAACCCATCCATCAATTTCCAGATCTGATTATCCTCACCAGGGTCAAGGGAGCTTATTACAGCTGTGTTCAGGGTACATTATGTATTGTTTGCTAGCCAATCGCAGGCACCTAGGGACAATTTTGTATTTTCCATTTACCTGCTACACATGTTTTGGGGAATGTGGGAGGAAACTGGAGTACCCGGAGAAAACCCGCACCCATTTACTATCCAGGCCCCCAACCTCCTGTATCTTCTACTGCAACAAAAACAGTCTAACCTTAGACTCGTCAATCGTAATAGCACCAAGTCAATTTTATTTGTGACATCAAAACGGATAAACCCATACGTCGATGTAATTGCAGTTAGCTCATTTTTACGCACCTTTGTAATGTATTCACTCAATTGCATTTTTTCTCAATACACCGAGGCCCCATTTTTCCTCGAAGCCACCAGCGACGAACAAGGAAGGAACATTTCGACTGATCTCATCCCTCGTCGTCCGTACTGGGAACACTGGTAGCTCCTTGAAGATGTGAGAGAACATGCCGCAGTGCTCAATTTACAACCACCCCAGCCCCTATCCACACCCATGTACACCCCCCCCCCTACTCAAATCCCCCTGAGACCACCGCTGCGTGACGGCATGCCACTATTTTTAAACATGCCATCATTGTGATATTCCGACACCCCCCCAAAAAAATGTCACCAGTGTGCACTGCAGCAGCCCCACCCTACAATCTGCGAAAGGAGCACCCTTATGAATATTGAAAAAAAAAAAACATAGAAGAGTGGGTCGGGTGGGGGGTATTTTAGATTCCCAGGTTGAGCGATTGCTTGAGCAGGTGTACGATAACAAGCGCTACACCTCACTGCAAAAAAAAAAAAAATCTCTAACGTGACCTGGTTGCTATTCCGAGGTGAGAGGCAATGAGGTACTTCAACCAGATGTGTGACTTTACTAGCATGGGTGAAAAGGAGGTTGCTGGGGTGCGGGGCATGTTGTATGTTATTGTCAAAATACCATTTTATGACTAATTAAGCTCAAGAACTTAATTAGTTCCCAGAAAGTGTGTCTAAGGCGAAAAGTTCATCTTCCAAACAATTATTTCCTATAAGAAACCATTAAAATGAGAATAATCCGTTCCCAGGTCCCCATAAAACATAATTTTCTACTAAATAAGCCTTAAAACTACACAAAATATACCTTATTTTATGTATAATACATGTGCTCTTGTATTGTAATTAAAGAAATAAACTGTACTGTATAATAAATTTGTTTTATTTACCTTTGTGATGGTCGTTGATGGCTTAATGGAATGGATAACGTTTAGCATAAACTGTCTCAGGGAGTACATCTTAGATGTTGTGATATTGCAACAGATGCAGGCAGACATACTACAAATTTCATAAATAGCTGGTTCCCTTGTATGTTCTCTTCAAATTGTACAGATGGCTTGTGCGTCAATGGATGACAAACTTCCAAGTTGCCTCTTGATGATATCCGAGTGAAGTTGCCATGCTTTCTCGGCTATAATACCCTCACTCACACTGTCTCCTGCCTGCTGCTTTTCATTAATCCGAATCAACAGAAGTTTTTTTTTTTTTTTTTTTCATTTGTGTCCTCTTCGGCTTGACACTACTTTTTCGGTCCCATAATAGCAAAAGTATCCTCGATAACGAACTATGTCCGCACTCAAAGAAAGGTAGTGAGGAAAACTAGTATTGGAATGCCACTGAAATGGAAGTCTAACCTCGATTGTGTGTTTGCCAAGCCCCGCCCGGACCTGGAAAAGTCTGCCCGCTCTGTCTGTTTTTTATATGGATCAGCATAGGGGGCAATAAATTAAGTAGCATGGCCATGCATGGCAATTGAATTAGGGGCGCTTTAAAATCAAACATAAAATTGCCCCTGTGCCTGAATTTAATTGACACCAAATAAGCCCTTGAGATGTTGGTTTTGCATGACAGGCACGCTGACACGCATGTCGGAGCAGACGCGTACACGCCGCCGCCTGTTATTTGCCGCCGCAAATTTGTCATATTTGTTGATGGAAGCGTAGCGTACCGGAACGCGGCTCCCTTTTGTTGTTCCTGTCAGCAAAGGAATCTGTCACAAGCTTGCCGACACACTCGGTAGCGCGGTAGTGTTTGGCTTCCGTAATGTCTCAAGTTAGGAACTACAGTACAGTAGTGCATTTTGTTGTTGTTGTTTTGCTTGTAAGCTGAAACTCAGTGCCAGGGTGTTTGTCATTTTCACTCCAATTGCAAGACCCACAGATTATTGAGTTTTAGGACGACATAAACATTCAATTCAGCGTAAGAAAAATTTGACTATCTTCTTTTACCATAAAAAAAAAAAGTTATTTCATAAGTTATAAGGGTCTGGAGTTATCTGAGTTTGAAATGGGGGCGGCTGTACAGAAGGCAAGGAAAAACATTGTCAGAGGTCTGACTGGAGCTTGATTCGAACCCTTTCGGCAAGAAAAAATAAAACCCGAACAAATTGGGGAATAATAATTCCCCGTTCACTCAACACAGAAGTAACTGAAATAGATTTAGCTAGCTATATTTAGCTAGCTAAAATATAGCTATTAGCTAGCCAGCCAGATAGCTAGCCAGATAGATAGCTAATAGCTAGCTAGATAGCTTATATATATATATATATATATATATTCAGCTGTCTATCTATCTATGTCGCTAGCTAGCTATCTAGCTATCAATATAGCTAGCTATTTGCTATCTATCTGGCTAGCTAGATATTAGCTATGTCCTAGAGAGTTTTGATAGGTGATTATAAATACAATGTATTATTCTTATTATTAGCTATCTTCTATTAGCTAGCCATTACCAGTTCCGCCCCCCTCCTCCCCCCCCAAAAAAACCTGACATCTTTAACGCTAAGCCGCTTTCTCATTTTCCTCTTTATTAACTAAAGGGCAGGCATAATCCGCCTCATAAGAGAGCGTCTTTACTAATGTTCGACGTCGGTGTACAACGCGAATACCGGCACTTCTCCTGCTGTGCTGCTCGCCTTCAAACGAGGGAGCTAATTTAGCTCATGCCTATGCATTTATTCATCTGTTTCTTTCTTTCACGCCCCACCCCCTTTTCTGCATAACGCTAGCATCATGATCTCTAAGGAGAAGGGGGTGAAAATGGAGGCAGGCCTCTCTTGAATCGGCGGCCCTGTTACCCACAGTACGAGCTAATCAAGCATTTATTATATTCCAGTGGCGCTAACACCTTCTCAGCCGCCGCCTCAATCTCATAAGCTCCCCCTTTGATGCAATCGTTGGAGCAGAATACAATAAACCATCCCTTTGCTTTGCCCCGACTGTGCAACGCCACTTAATCATGTCTTTGGTTTGGGGTCCTCATAAATCTTAGTCTGGAGTGGAAGCACACAGAGGTTTTGATTGCTGACAATTGAGACTGTTGCACAAGTACAGTGTTGTTATTTTCTCTGTGGGTGTTTTTTTAGTCTCAAACCGGGTTCAGTTTTCCACTTTATTTAGTTTGACTTGATTTTCCAACCTCCAGTCTTTCTTGCTTTGGATTTGCTAAGTGCATAAAGGATGCTAACATCACTCTTATTTTGCAGCTATACTTTGTAAATCAGGTCTGGCTTTGCTTTTCTGAATATTTAGTTGAATTTAAAAGCTTCAAAAGTGTACCGACAGTCTGCTAATTTTCATCTGGGGTCCATTTTGTCTGTCCGATCTTGTTCCCTCCCCATCAAGTAAGCGCCTCACATTCATCCCGATCACATCGTAGAACCTAACCGTGGACAAGCTGTCTACTTTAATTGCGACGCGCTGTGAGGGAACATCTGCAAGGCCACCACCGACGTAGGAATGCAGATGGTGAACTTCATTAGTGTTGCTGTAATCGCAGACAGCGCTTTATGTGGTCCTGTTTTTGTTTTCACAAAGTTATTGATGTTTCCCAACCTGGAAGGCAAATTTCCCAAGCTATCGACGGGAAATAAACCATTCAGTAAACAACACTAACCAGCAACCCAGATATTCTATTTTCTTTACAAGTCTCAAAATGTCGAGTTCCATGACACGACTCCTCCGTTCAAAGGTTAACATCGCCACATCTTAGCTTACCCAGGTTACAAAGTGAATTAGTCACCCGCTGAACCGAACCCCCAGGAGCCAATTGACACAAAGAGGCATACACCAACCTACCGTCGCCGAGATGCTAATTCCATAAAAACGCCCGTGAACCCTGACCCGAACGTATGCTCACCCGTGCCACTGAGATAGATTGTCGGCAAATGAGATGTGACCGCGCGACGGCGCGCCGGAGGGAAGGATGGGCGATGAGTTAAAGTCATCAATCTCTCCCGTTCCTGTGGTCGTCACTCATGACTGCCTATTATCGAGGTGGCTGGCCTTCATCGCGCGGGACGTCTTTACATGATTTGCTTATGAGCGTTCTGCGGTCATCAAGTCCTTCTTTCTGTCCGTCCGTATCGTCTTCTGGATGCATGTTGGCGATGGACCTGAGCCACCATCTTTTGTGGACCACTGTCCACTTTGTCCCACCTTTTAAATATATAGGCTTGGCAGTGACCAACAATGGAGACATCAGTACAAAACTCGACCGTTGTCACGCCGTAGCGGCCTCTGGCATATAGTCCTTGTGGAGTATACAGAGTTTACAATCCCTCTCCGTCCACCTGTACGTCTCCAAAACCTCTTGACTCTTGCAGCCAGGCTTGGTGGGTTTAACTCCAGGGCCCTCTGGACGACTGAAAGTATCTCTTGGACACAGAACATCACAAATCAGGCTTTAAGAGACAAAACTAAGCAGCTACCAGGCCCCAGTCTCACAGCAATGGTATGGCTAGGTCATCCGACTGCCTCTGGAACACCCAACCAGCTCCATCTCAGCCTTGTACCCCGAGAAATCTGTCTGGAAACGACCCCCACACTCACTGGTTGGGCGTAATAACCCTCCACCTTAGTCCCTGGGATGTGATTCTGGAACAAGCTCACCATCCTACCCACAATCAACCAAGACGTTGAAAGTTTGTTGCTACGGTTGGCTCTACGCCCCATGTAGTGCACGCAGACTAAAAGAAATAAAGATAGAACCCCAGCGCGCCGCGTGAACGTGACAATCTCCCAATTTGGACATCTTCCCGATGTGCAAATGAATAAAATAAAAGACCGCACACTGTTCAGGACGCCGGCGTGTTCGGAGTGCCAAGAGCTCCTCTCTAGATGTTGAACAGCTGGATCCCGGGTGAAAGCATGTTAATGGTGTTTAATTAACACCAGAGCTTTGTCATTTCTCCGTCGTGCTCCCGTTCCAGAAACGATGAATGGATAACTGCCGAGTGGGGTGACGACTTCCTCTGCGGGCCGGCGCTCTTAATAGGAACAACTCCCGAGAGGCCATTTTGACTGCCATTATAGTGATGACAAAGACCTTTGGTGTTGTCGACTGTCGGATGCCGGGCATTTGAAATGCATTTGCTTATGGGTGATTGATGAGGCGCTACCTGATTCCCGGCGTCTTGACTCGCGCTGGTTCCAGGAAAAGAAAATAATAAAATATTACTTTTCAGTAGACTGTTTGGGTTTGTACGAATGTGCAAACTCAAGTTTAGTCTTTGGAGTACCTGCCCACCCCATCAAGTGTGAAATTAAACAACTAAGCTAACAGTACATTTATGAAAATGTGTGCATGTCTGTAGCTAGCGGCAGTAAAACAGGCCAAAATTCAGATGTTTTGAAAAATGTTTCGTCCACAATTTGTAGTCAAGTAGAGCAAATGTTATGACTACTACTCAAACATGCCTCTAGCAGTTTTAATTTTCGGTTTTATAATGGTCGTCTTTATTTTTATAGCCGGTCTTGAGTCACGGTCCCTTTGCTATGGAATCTGACATTTCTGCAGTTTTGAATATTTGATCAGAAATCTATTGCATGGATGCCATTGTTAATTTGTTCCATCTAAAAATCATCCATCGCGGCTATGCGACGACCGCAAATGTATTCAATTGGGATGTCGGCTAATTAACGTTAGCATTTCTCCCGGTGATAAAAATAGTGCTTTTGTCGGTTCAAAACGTCTGGTATCTCAGCACATCCTCGTTCGTAGCCACGATGCCAGTAAGTTCGAGTGGGGGCTTGGGGGGGGGGGGGGGTAAGCAACAAATCGCCATAATGGCAGAAAAGGTCACTCGCAGCATGTTAATTGTGTTTGGCTCATTTGGACCTCAGCTAACATTGTCCATCAGGGATGTTATCGGTGTTGAAAGCTGGCCGCTAGCTTTCCCCGACCCCAACCCCCCCTGTTTTTGCCCTTCTGCATCTGGGAAGCCTTTTGTGGTATTGTGGCAATCTGCATTTTACAGGTCGATGAGCTAAAGGAGGGTAGCGTGCAGTCATGTAGGGATGAAGCAGAGGACGGAAAAATGACCTCGGGTTTGAAAACAGTTCACTGATTTAGCTGTAGCATCCACTGACAAAAATAGATCGTCTCACATCTCCTGTCCTATGTAAATCCGCTTCAGTTCCAAGCCGCGACAAAAAAGCACAAGCGCCCCAGAGCTGTCCAGCCATGACAATCAAATCACGCAGAGATTCCTCTTATAATGCTCATTATACTATAATATCACTGTATTAATTATCACATTTTTGAAGACAATAAATCTGAATTGCTATCCCCCAGATTTTTTAGTCATTATCAGAATCAGAATACCTTTATTCATCCCACAATGGGGAAATTTGCAGTCCACAACAGCAATTTAAAAGGGATGGAGTTGGGGTGGGGTGAAAGGATAGAGAACAAGATAGTCTAAGCATAACAAAATAAAAATGTCAACTGTATACTGTGCAAATGTAAATGTGCAAAACCGTTTATTTCATTTAATTAGAGTTGCCGCAACAATTTGCTGTAATTTCGCTCTCCAGTTTCTGAATATTTTCATGGAACTTCAAGTTGACAATTGAAGTGATTCTTCCCGTGAATTAGAATTTACTTGAGCATCTTTTGCACCGATTGGGTTTCTAGTTGGCTTCCAAACTGTCGTGAAGTGAAGCTGCGCTGCCACTGCGAGTTCCACTGGTGCTTTGCCACTCTTTGTTCCACTCGACTTGGGTGTGGACTTCCCTGCATGTGTGCGGGGATGCGCCAGGAGATCGTTTTTGAGGATGCCTCGAATCTATTTGCCGCGCCGTGTCTGTCAGCTTGCCGCGTTTGATGTCGTTGATTGGAAGCCACGCGTGCTGCCTTTTCCAATGAATACAAAAACGGGTGTGTGGTGACAAGTGTGTTGGAGTCTGCTTGACGGCAGAAAAACAACAACATTCGCACACTGTGTTGTTCATCTAGGTGTGCGCCTCAACCACCCCCTCTCTCGCTTTCCCTTTACGCGCAACTCCGGGGACTAGCGTGTTCATTATTCTTCCTAAAAGAACCATTAAAATTTCATCAGTGCTATGCAATCTGTAGCAGGGTGCGGACTGGTAGAGAGAGAGAGGGCGAGAGAGAAGGGGTGAAAGGGGAGGAAGAGGGTGCTAGAGAGAGAGAGAAAGAGAGATAGACTCTGTGTGAGAGAGTGAGAGAAAGAGAGGAAGAGATACTCCATCTCTGATAGAGAGAGAGAGAGACTCCGTAACTCTGAGAGACACAGAGAGTGAGAGATAGGTTCCCTATATCCACAAGAGAGAGATAGCGAGAAGGATACTCGTATATCCAAATGAAAGAGAGACTGCCCATCTCCCTATCTCAGAGAGAGTGAGAAAAAGAGAGAGAGTACCAATCTCTGAGAGACAGAGAGAGAGAGATAGACTCCCTATATCCAAAAGAAAGAGAGAGAACAAACTCTCTCTCTCTCTCTGGTGTGAGGCAAGGGAGAGATGCTGCATCCTCCTCCTCCTCCTCCTCGTCGTTCATTCACCTCCACCGCCGCCTGCCTCCCCCCTCAACACCCATTTCTTTCACTGCCTCAAATCCCTTACCGAGAACACGCCGATGCGCAGATTACGACTTGTCTCATGATATGAGGCGGCGGCGGCGACCCCCCCACCGCCACCACGCGCTTTGATTCACCTCCCTCTAGTCGTCCCACTTCTTTATACTACTACTACTACTACGACTACAACTACGAGGCACTTGTCTCCTTAGGCAACAGGATGCGAGCGTTTAGCATCGCTAGCAGAAAGGCTAACAAGGTGCGCTCCCCTTCTCTCCAGGGTTTGGATATGTGATGTATGCGGAGACTGGATTGGGACGTTCAAGCAGAAAAGCAAAAATGTCATGGTAAGTCTTGCTCATTCATTTTGTTTTACCCTCCTCCGCCTCAACTTGTTGATTGCCCACGAAAAGATGTTAGCTTTGATATTTAGCGCTCCACTCGCTCATTTAGCGCTCCGCTTTTCACATCGATCTGAGTTGCGGGTCCGTTCGAGGTTTTCCGTTGATAAATTCCGCGATCATAAGCTGCTTTATATGCGCACCGACCGTCTTTCAGGTAGCGCTAATAGCGCTAATTGCCTCCTAATTGGGCTTTGTCTCAGCCAAGGACGCTCATTTATTTATTTTTGAGCCGCTTGAAGCAGATGAAAGAGCGGGATGACGGCTCAGTGCCAAAGTAGGGGTGGGGTGGGGTGTGTAAGGGAGTCTGTGTTATCCACGGGGAGCATCTGCGGAGGTCCCGCGTGATGGATGGCGGGCGACCAAGGCAGGATGCGCGATGGAGAAAGAAGATGCCCAGGAGGGTGGAGGATGCTTTGATGAGGAGAAAGGGGGAAACTATCGTACATCACGTAGCGGCTAATGGAATACGGACCACTTGAAGGGTCCTCGGCAGCTCGCCGGGAATAGGATTGTGGGTCCAGTGATAGTCATTCAAGTGGATGAAGGGCGCAAGTTGGACAGTGAAATGTGTTTTCTGCAGTCCTGGGGGAAACTTGAGGGTGCCTGTTGGAAATATTGATCCAGACTAGCGGGTGGCATCAATAATGTCATGTAGTGTACTCGGAGAACGCTTTACAGAAATCCGTCAACTCCATCCACTTGTTTATTGAAAGATTTGTATTTTTTTTCCATTTATTTATTTATTTAAATTTGATCATTGATGTATTTATTTCTTCATTTTTTAAATAGATTTTTATGATGTTCTTTTTTCACGTATTTTTATTTAGTTATTTTGATTTCTTTTTTCATTTATTTATTTAAATGTGATAATTTATTTAGTCATTTTTAATTGATTTTTATGAACTTATTTTTTCGTGTATATTTATTTAGTTATTTTGATTTATTTATTTATTTATGTTTAATTTCTATTCATTTGTATTTATTTTTTTATTAATGTTTATATTGTAATTTAATCATTTATGTATTTATTTATTCATTTTTAATAGATTTTGATGAACTTCTTTTTCATTTTTTTATTTTGATGTCTCTTTTCATTTATTTATTTATCCATTTATTTGTATTTTATTAATTTTTATATATTGTTAAATATTTTTAGATTTGATCATTTATGCATTTATCCATATAGTTATATATGTTTATGAACTTTCATTTATTTATTTATTTATTTATTTATTTAATTATTCATTTATGTGTTTGTTTGTTTATTTTATGTTATTAGCCACTGATCCTTTATTTCACTTAATAATCTCAGTGTCCTATCTTCACAATTTACAGCAAGCCTTTCAACAATCCTCAATGTAAAAAAATATATTATAATAATTTTGTCCAACAGAAAATGTCGGCAAACCGTCAGCTCGTAAAAGATGATAAAAGCCTACTAGAACAGCTCGAATGTGTTTGCCGTGAAACCGGCATTTAAATGCATGTCGCCACATCCCCAGTTACTGTATCAGAGGGTGTGCGCACTTATGCAAAAGCGTTTTCTCTTCTGTTTGAAAGTTGCCGTTGACCTTTTATCTCCACTGGATGACGTAGTACAAAATTTCATGGCAAAGATACCGAATCACGGCAATCGGTCTCCCCCGGGGGCCGTGTCGTTAGACTCGATATGATTGATAGATTTAGTTTTCCCTTTTTACGCTACTCACTCGCCCTCTGTCGTCAAGAGTAGCGTCATGTAGCGCCGGCATATGTTTCCCGCCACACTCCAATGGTCTCAATTCCTCCGTGTGCTCGTGTTGAAAGCCACCCGGTTTGGCCCGCCGCCGTGTGTAATCACCGCTTGTGTTTCGCGTAATAAAACCGCCTCGCCGCTTTCACCCTGCGTGAAACGCGCCCCGCGGCGACACCTGCCTGTCCAGCAACATTTCAATCGCCCGTTCGAGCCCCCAAGATTTTAGGGGGTCGAACGCATCGACATCATTCAACGCGGTAATCTGATTGATTTGAATCGGAACGAGGCGGCGTTATTGGACAAGGCTCATTCTTAACCTTTGACCCATGGATTGGATCTGTTTGGATTAGCCTTTATTAGTCTCGCAGTGGAGAAATTGACATTTTACAGCAGCAAAGTGATAAAAGACGAAAGGAAAGGAAGAAATACAGGAGCTGCTGTAAAGGCAGCCACTCTCGCGGCGCCATCTTGAAGTAAAAAACAACTATCACAAAAAACTAAATAGCAAATAATGTGACACGTAGAATTAAAATAAAAAAATAGGGTCTGGAGTTCGTGGTCGTAAGTCAAAGCCTTTGTTGCATGAAGTAGTTCTAGATGAAAGATGAGATGATCAATGCATCCTTTTTACCAGTGGATCAGGAACGTCATGGTGACATGTGCACGTCTGCTACAAGCTAAATGTTGAAAGCAAACATGAGCTGGCTATCTAGTTAGCTAACTTGCTAGATATCTATTTGCTAACTAGCTATCTAGCTGGCTATCTAGCAAGTGATCTATTTGTTATCTATTAGCTAGCTCGCTAGCTATCAATTTGTTTTCTATCTACGTGTATTTGAGCTATTCCGGGTTGAGTGAACGCTGGCGCGTATGGCTGCCGCTGATCAACCACAGAAAAAAACTTATCCCGTGACTGTAAAGTGACCTTGAGAGTTTTGAAAGGCGCTTGGAAATGACATTTATGTCTTTTTATTATTATTGTTATTATTCCAAGCCACGACCTAAACCTAAACAAAATGGGCGCCGCATTCCAGGATGCTGTAAATCACACACCCCCAAACGCCGTAACGCCTAATTGAGATTTCACACCCCTGATTTTATCTCTGTCTTGTGTGCGTTATTTTCCCTTCAAACAATAAAATCCACAAAGCTTCCCTCCCACGTTCGTTTCCCATGATCACCCCCCAACATCCTAACCTTCTCCCACGACTCACCGCATAATGAGATTTGACGCTAATCCCGACACAATATCACAAGATTACGCGCTTCGCTAATGCTCCCGCGCGAGCGCCGCCGTTGGCGGTTTGGTCCGCGTGAAAGCGCGTTTGTGTAATCTACGTGTAATTGGGCGCTAACTCGTATGTTGATGACCCGGACAGGTGGGAAGGCCATTTCCTGTTCCAGCATTTAGCATGCGTTACTCGTCTGTTCGCTAGCAAGCATCGATTAAAAATTGAAGAAGAAAAATTGTCAATAAAGTGCAATTAGCTTATCTCAAGATAGAATAGTTAAAAAGTACTTTTAAAAAGTTGTTTTACATATTAAACATTTTTACATTGATTATAATGTAAAGTTATGTTTCGGTTTTTGAACAAATTGGTTTTCGAACAGGTTTCTGGAACAGATTAGCGTCGAAAACCGGGGTATCACTGTTGTCCTTTCATCACTTTGCTGCTGTGTTACCTCCGGGTAGAGTGAACGCTGGCGCGAATGGCTGCCGCTGCTCACCCGCACAAAAAAAAAAACATGTGACTGTAAAGTGTCCTTGAGAGTTTTGAAAGGTGCTTCGAAATGAAATGTATTATTATTATAATGAGTCCCATCCTCTCATGCCACCCTTGACTTTCCCAAAAAGCGATTAGCCAATTATTAGCCTTGGCACACGTTGTCTCCCATAACGCCTCCCTAGCTTCTCGGTTGCCGTGACAACAGCAGAAGCCCGGCTCACGTTTTGCCCAACGACGACGACGACGACGCAATTGTTCACCGCGAGATAGATCGACGATGATAGGAACTGTCGGGATATTAATATCTTAAGTGTTTATTTATGAATATGAAAATGAGCTTTCAAAAATCACTTAACGGTGTTGTTGTCGCCTGCTTTTATGCTTTGGCAGTTGGGCGCTTCCTACACCTTCGTCTTGCCTCTCCCTTGTCTTCCAAGGAGAATATTATAACCACTTGATTTTTGTGCAGCAGCAGGATTCAATAAAGTAAACAAACAAACCAATTAATAAATGATGACATAAATGCACAAATAAATACATTACCAAACAGACACATAAACAAACCAATAAATAAAGAATGAAATAAGGACAGAAAAACTCTAATCAATACATAAATACCTAAACAAAAATGAAAACAAATAAAGGCATCAATAAATACATTAATCAAGACACAAAAACACAAATAAATACATTAATACATAAACAAAAACACATAGAAATAAATGCATAAACACATAAATAAAATAAATATAAATACAGTAAAGTCTCGTTATATCGATATCGGATATATCGATAGTCCCGGTTATATCGATATTTTTTCCAACTCCCTTGAATATCGATATAACGAGACTTTACTGTAAATAATAAATGAAACAAATAAATAAATACAAACAGAAAAACAAAAATACACAAAATATACATAACAAAACACACAAATAAATACATAAATACATGAATAGATAAAGACAGAAAAATGCAAATACATAACTTAACAAAAATGAAAACAACTAAAGGCATAAACAAACAAACAAACCAATAAATAAATAAATAAATAAATAAATAAATAAAGACACAGAAACACAAATAAATGCATATATACATAAATGCATATATACATACATAAAATAAATAAACTAAATAAAAAAATAAAAATAAATCAATGAAATCAGAAAAACAAAAATAAATCCACAAAAATATACATAACCAAGCACTCAAATAAACATGTAAATAAATACATGAATAAATAAAGACACAAAAACACAAATTTAATACATAAAGACATAAACAAAAACACAATTTGATATGTGTAAAATAAATAAATAAACAAATAAATAAATACATAAATAAATAGATAATAAATAACTACATAAACAAATACACGCATGAAAAATAGTCACATAGTAGTTTACAACTTGGCATTTGTAGCTCCGGGTCGATCTATCACTCCCACTCGATTTATCCCCCAGTCCACTCGGGCGTCTGCTGCCATTGCCCGCTTATAATATTCCGCGCAGGGCCTGAAATGTAGCTTGACGCTAGTTGGGGGTGGGGCTATGAGATCCACCAAAAATCCGTTTTGTCACTCGGGTGTCAAGTCGTGTTTTGATTGGCTGCGATTGTCACTTAAGCTGCGAGTTTACGTTGAAGCTAATCCATTAGGGCCTGATTATATTTTAATGCCTCGGCAAGGCGATTGCCACCATTGACCTCTGACCTGTCGAGGCGATCATTTTCACCGCTTCCCTCCCCGAGGAAATCAGGCAGGATCTATGACCGTCATTTACATCTCAGCAAATTACAGCAGCGCTGTGTAGTTATTGCCTGGGGCCTCATGAATCAAACTTTATTGACCAATTGGAGAGTTGCAGACACCCGTTGAATGTAAAGTACCGGGGAAAAGCCGCACTTATTTTGGGGGTTCGTTACATACCGGCACCAGGGATGACGCCATGTTACCTTGTGGTCATCCCTTCTGGTCATTGTGTCCTTACATCTCTGATAAGGTCGCGCCGTACCTGCTGTTGCTTGTCAGGAAAGGCAGCTGAACCCCGTGGCCTAAATACGAAGCCATGCTGTCATTCTGTGACTGGTCGTCCCGTTCCATTGCCGCACACCGAGTGAGCAATTTGAAATGGCTTTAATATCCCGTTGTTTAACAGACGGGGGAATTAGCTCTCATGCAGTTTACCTTTATTTGTCTCGCAGTGGAGAGCAACAAAGCAGCAAAGTTAGGAAAGGAAAGAAAGAGGTAGAAAAACAAAATACAGGAGCCGCTGGAAAGGCAGCCAGTCTCACGGCGCTGTCTTGAAGTAAAAAAAAAACAATACAAAAAAACTAAATAACAAATATGACAACACAATATGCTCAAGGACAGTTTCCGCCACCAGGCAGTCAGGAAACTCAACTACCTCCCCGCCCTGCCACCCCTGCCTCTTCCCACTGCCACACTCACCGAACTCCGAGTACACGCTACATGCTGCACTATCATCCTGAACTCTATTTTTTTCTTTGATTCTGACTTTGACAAAGGCACCGAGAGCCATTCATTCTTCAGCACTTGCTGTACCCTCTTTGTGACATGAAGCAGTCGTAGATGAAGTTTAAAGGGATCAACGACACAACAATCATTGAATCACTTTTGAAGAGAAGTTGCAGAAGCTCTAACCGCCTTCTCGATCCAAGCGCCATGGCAACTCTGGCTTTGATATGCAGATCCCCCTCGCGTTTGTACAGCGGCGCTCTGAAGGGAATATTGACTTTTCCGAGAGGCACGCAGCGTTTGCGTTAATTGTATCAAAAACTATCGTGTCTCTCCTCTTCCACCAGATTTGGAAGGACTCCATGTTGCGGCCAGAAAATGCGGACTGCGCCGTAAGGAAAAGTTGATATCGGACAATGTGACACGCCCTGTTACCCGAGAGCGATTTACGTTCAATCCAACCCGAGCAACATCCAACTACCATGGATCGCCTGCGTCCGGTGGAAGGTAATAAGCGGACACGGGCCTTTGTTGACAGACTGTAGCCCCAAACCGCCCCCTATCGGGGTCGCCTCATTCGTGCGCAACTCACACCCAGTGCTTTTTCATCTTGGAATTATCACTTCCTTGGACCTATCGGGATGGATGTACCCGAGGCCGGCAAACATGGCAAGAAGTCAACAGGTCAAAAGCTGGAAGACCAGAAAAAGGTAGGCTAATTGTTTTCTTCCCGATTAGCCGCGGTTGTTTCAATGCTTCCCTTGACTCGACTGCAAAGGTTTAGCGTCCTTGTTTTTGCTAAGATCCTCAGTACTATAGAGGATATTTTACCATGTTTAGAGTCTATAGAACCCTTGTCCCATTTCTCCCAATACCTATTTCTAAAAACGAAGGAAATAGACGGTAAGTAAGGTATTGTTTTTCCCCATGTTGATGCGGAAAGACGGCGTACAGGCGAGACGACTGTATTTTGAGATAGAGATAGCCGCACACAGGATCTTTTTTTTGTCTCTCAATTACACCCTGACCGCCTAGCAGGTTATCTCGATCCGCCGCGGAACTGGTAGCATCGATCCGCGGCGATCCACAGACAAAGTTTGTTCATTGCCTTTTTCACAACGTTGGTATCGATGGCGCCGCTCGCAATCGTCTGTGGGTTTTACAGCCAATAAAGTCAAATAAAAACAAGCTTCAGGTCCAGGTTTCATCTGGGAGCTGTCTAATCAGAATATGTCTAATCAGAATCAGAAACCTAATACCCAACTGTGCGTTCATAAACTATGTAAAACACAGACGTCATTGACGTGATCGCTGTATCGAAATGAAATCCTTTCGATCAAACTTTACAAGACAAGAAAAAATGCGCAGGAATACATCAGCGGTGACATTTGCAGTCCTCGCAAGGCCTTGTACATTCCCGAATACAATGCAGGTGGGTACATTTTTTAATTAAAACCACTGGGATACATGTTACCGCTTTTGCTCCGAGGAAGTAACATTATAGATATTTTTTTTTTTCGACGCAGCGCCCGCAGAACGCCGTGTTCCCGGTCTCTTATTTCCAAGTCACTTAAGAGCCCTGGCGCTCTATAGTTCCACTTTTAGGAACTTCTTATCATAGCGCATGATGGTTGAAGAAAATTGAGTAGCCTATTCACGAAGAGTTTAACCTCATTGAGGCTATAATGCACGCAATATTTCATGCTTTTCAAAATGAGATTATAACTGAGTGAAGAGCGACATGTGCTACGGGTCACTTGGCTCAGCGTGGCTAGCAATTTTGGTTTCGAGACGTTGCCAGCATCAAAGCGCTCCCCAGATTTTCGCCGTCAGCTCGGAGACGACTGTGTCTGAGCTTGAGCAGATTTTCTTTCTTTTCTTGTGAAGAATACATCTGGTGTTGTTTTGGTAGTGGAACGAGGATGTGATAGCAGTACAACTTGACGGGTCGATCAGACCAATCCAATCGGCATTTTCCCATAGAAGTTAAGCTGTTTTGTTTAAACAATGCTCAGTGTCACCTTGTTCATTCCACTCTGGAGATGGACGATCTTTTTTCACATTTTATCATCAAGCACCCTTGCAGGGCTAAAGACTCGAGGTACTGTCTGCCTGCCAAAACTTCAAAATCCCGAAATTACAAACCGACATTGCTAAAAATGTCCGGATACACAATGCTCCTCATGTCTAAGCAATGATTACAACCATACTGCCCCCCTCGAGGGAAAGCATCGCACAGTGATTGGCTGCATCCGTCCAGACAGTCGCTGTGTTGCTAAGGCGCCTCGAGGAAGTTTTCATTTACCACAAGCTCCCCCGGATAACCTTTTTGTTTGTCTATCCTGGCTACTTTAACCACTACCAACCACGGCAGCCTATCAGTGAACGATTGAATGAACCACCCACGGAGGTCCGACATGAAATGTTCTGTCTCAAGCTACTTGGCGGGCCGGGAACGAATGAATAATTTAGTGGCGGACCCCCGTTCGCATTCTCTGGTTTCCATCGTATTGCTGAGCAAATGTCGGAACAAAAGAGGACACGCATGTTGGTGAGACTACTCAGCATATGTCGTCTAAATAATTAAGATGGGACGTTCATAGGCAGATGTTGAGTTGTGGAATGGCACCTATAGATCCCCGTGCGCGCTGGGGATTCATATTTAATGATAAAATAGATTGGATCACTCAGTTTTGACGCATCAAAGTATGCATTGCCAATTTATCGGTTCCTCGTCCATGGCCAGATAATTGACATTGGAGCCGTCTTGAAAAACATCCATTGTTTCAAAGCTTTATGGCCGCCAGCCTGCTCCAACGTTTCCCATCATCATTTTCAGTTCAAGACTTTGTGAAACCCGGATCCGGCGTAGGTACACTTTATGACTCTCCCAAGTGTCGTTTGAATCGTGCTTTTGTTGATATTTAGTCCCGCTGCAGCTTTTTCATCGACAATTGGTCGAATTTGGCCGACATTTGGCTCTTGGAGTTCTGTTTTGTTTCATCGGTGGTGTTAGTAGAGGGCAACAGATAGCGTTTCGCCAAACTTGCTATTCAAAACGTAAATTGTACCGATGTGGAGATGTCTGATGGCTATAAAGCCTCTCAGACTGTGATGGGGAACAGAAGTAGTTCTGGTTAGGACTAATTATTTTGGGGTAGGGCATCCGTTGCATCATCTGTCGTCGTTTTTGGCTCAAGTGCTTTCGGTCCTAGCATAGTAACGACAGCCTTTGCGAAAAGTTTGTTCGTCCCTTCCCATGTGTAAACACTTGGCCGGGACGTCCGACATGTCAGCAGCTCATTCCCCATCAAATTAGGGAGCCAAGATCGCCAAATTAAGACAAAGGGAAAACATGTCATACAGAGACAAAGTGTGTATGTGAAGAGAGGGAGGAGTAAGAAACAATGAGGCGCACAACTTTGATAATCGGCGTGGTGATTTGTGCTGTGCAGGCAATCCGAAGTGACAACCACAAGTCATTCGAACAAATATTTAGACAGTATACAAATATGCTGCGCAGTACAAATGACTTGGCTTTGTTTGCGTTGACCATAAATTTCTTCGTTGGGTTTAGTTTTTTTTTTAGACGCGTTGCGTCAACATTTCATGCCGGGAAGAAGCGGTCATAATTTTAACGTACATATTTTGAAAAACAAGACTCCCCCCTAAACAGCTGTATCTTATCCCCATCTGGACATTTTTAATCCAAACGTCCCAAAACAAAATATTTCGGTACGATGTAGACGTTAACTGCCAGAATCTTGCGCATTATTTTCCAGTGGACGAGACAAACTTTGAGTTATGTTGTCACTCGATTATGCATTTACGGCTCCGTTCTGCTACATTAATGGTCGGGATTCAACGGAACGAGAATTATGGGTCGGCGGGTCCAGTAAATCTGCCACTGGATTGAAGCGTTCAGATTTGACTTTATGATACACGATAAATATTGTTCTGATTATGGTTGAGGGCCGACCCAAAAACAAATACATGGCTTCTCAAATAACGTTTGTGGAATTTGTATTATATTCGAGTATACTCCAATTTGTAATGCGTAGAGTAAGCTATATAAATGGTAAAGGTAGCTTTAGACACGTTCTGCGGACATGGTAACTGACGTAAATATAATCATAATAATCAATTTCATTTCAAAGCGCCTTTCAAAACTCTCAAGGTCACTTGACAGTCACAGGATCAGTTTTTATGCAGGTGAGCAGCGGCAGCCACATGCGCCAGCGTTCACTCAACCCAGAAGTAACTCAAATAGATATAAAGCTAGCCAGCTAGCTAACAGATAGCTAATAGATAGCCAGCTACACAGCTAACGAACTAGCTAGATAACCATATAGCTAGTAGATAGCCAGCAACATAGCTAGCTAGGCAGATAGCAAATAGATAGCAAATGGATAGCAAATAGATAGCCAGTTAGAAGTGGTAGTTTACAGAAGTCCTACTCAACACTGTCCGAGTCACATCTAATTTAGTATTTCCTTTCATCCCGGCGGAAATTAACCGAGCTGATGCCGCCGGTTTTTGCCCGCCATCCAAACGTGACCTCACCCACAGATTTCCAATAAGGCGAGAATAATGCATTACGCCGGCGGCAGGCCCAGCGGAGTCAGTCTTATCGTCGCCGTTGTAACTTCCGCATCTGCTCGACTGAATGAGAGTTCTTTTCATGTCATCTCATCTCACATTCTTCTTTACGAGAAGCCTTTTTCATTGACCGAGCTGGCGTTCAGGTATCGTCCTGTACGTGTAATACTATTTGCGGGTTATTTATAATCCCTCCAAACTTTAATTCGTGCGATCTAGCGATCTAACAGACCGTCGACTTCTGCGCCGTGACGATTTTAGCATAACTACTTTGCATTAAAAACACATACGCTGGACCGAAACGAACATAACCAAAACTTTTTTTTAGTCAGAAGCGGCGTCTCCATCTGTCTGTTGTTGTTGGCTGGCAAAAATACTTATTTCAGATAGTCCAGAAGAGGTTTTGGATGAAGACCCAATTCTGTAAAGTCCCACAACCCCTGTGCGGTTCTTGCGGGTCACTACCGCTCATCCAAGCGGGGAGCTGTCAAGGTCAAAACAAATATGCGAGGTCCCTGCGTGGCTTGCATCGCAAGTATTTCCATCGTTTGGCCTTGCATGAGATCCTTTTTAGAAAAACATAAAATAAAAGTATGCTTTGTGGCGCAGGGGCGTATTCTTGTTGTCTTGTTCATTTAATTTGACAAAGTGATTCATGGTGCGAGACAACTCTCGTAATGTGTTGTCTCTGCATGAAAAAGTGCAATAAAGGCAGCCACACGACTCATTTTAAAGCACCGCTATTCTCTGTAGGTTTGATTTTGCCCAACGGGGATTTTCTGTCACTTTATGAGCCCTTCAACCAAGACGCTAACAATGCTAATGTCAGTCTGTGACACGGGCGGAGGAGGATTTACAATCTTACGATCACGATGGCGACATTCGTCACTGTAAAAGAAGAAAGAACATTCTTGATCACCTTTGCAGACGTTGCCCTTTTCCCGAAACGTATCCCGTGTTGTCATTCTGCTACCATGACCCCAATTTACGGGAAAACCACAGCCACCTTGGTATGTGTGAGCTCATTCACTACCATTCCCAAATTTATTCGAGAATTAGAAATATGACGGAGAGCGCCATTCCCGAATTTGTTCTGGTTTTGTTATTTTTCATGCTCGAGTGCCGATAAAGCCCTGGTCAGACCTCTGGTAATGTTTTATTGCTTCCATAAGGGGGCAGCATTTGCATTTTGTCCATTTTAGCACTTTGTTTCATCTTCAGCAGTTGTTAAAGCGCTTTACAAACCAATATGTATGTAGTTCATTGTATTTTGGACACCTGCCCTCATTTCAAGCTCATATAACTCCCGATCCATATAACTTAGCAATTAACTCTTTTTTTTCTGATGAAAGAAGAAAGTCGAAGATTTCTTACACTGTATTGATTGTTTAGGTAGTCCTAAAACTCAATATTCTGTGGGTCCTCCTTGAGTGACAATGACGAAAACCCTAGTACTGTACTGGAATAGACACATTTTTGCACGTTTGGCAATGAATGAGTTAATTGGATATGATTATTTTTTTCCCCTTTTCCAATTATGCCATTGCCCTGTGGTACTCCTCCCCCCTCTTCCCCTGCCCGACGTCGTTATTTTCGCCGCGTGTGTAAACTGTGAACTGCCCCCATGGCCCAAAGCTCAGAGGCACTTAGCGTCGATGGGCGTTAGCCACTTCCACTATTCTACACATGAGTAAATATGAATCAAGGCTGGATTAATTACTTTGCCTTCCCGTATTTGCATCTCATCCATTTTTTTTTTTCATTACTGCAGACCAGACACGCTACATCGTAAAATAAATAGCATCAGATGCAATTACGAACGGCGAAACGTACATGTTTGAAATTAAACTCAAAGGGTGAACGACCGATGTGGCTGTTATGTCATAACCGGCTGCCGATTGGTTGCGTAAATTAGAGATAATCTTTTCCTCTCAACTGACAAATCAAAGACAGAAGCTCTCCGTTGGTGAGAAATCAGAATCAGAATCATCTTTATTGCCAAGTATGTAGAACACACAAGGAATTTGTTTCCGGTAGAACACACTGCACTAGTATCGTTGTAAAAAAAAAAAAAAAAAAACTGCCAAGTGGCACTATACAGTTCCATTTTGGCTACTGTTGAATGAGAGATGATGATTACTCACAATAAATCCGCACAGAATTGCCTTGTCTTAGCGCTAACTCCCAGATTGTAGATATATCTAGACACTTAGGATTCATTAAAGTGACTTGAATCTACGTGTGTCGTGTTGTTTTTTAGCAAGTCCTGATGAGTAGTCCTAAATTTGGGCCATCAAGTTTCTCCCGCGTCGCCGGCATAATTGCAAAGAGGCGCAGAGAGTCACTTGACTTGAGCACAAAGAAGGCAATCACATTAGCAGACGCTACAGAAAACAAGAAGCAATCTTGAGGAGTTTCATCCATAAATGCTACTCGGTAATCTTAATTTGATGTCTTTTAGACTTGTAACGCGTTTGCTAGTAGATGCTACATGAGTCAATTCCTCAATGTCACTCATATACTGTCTGGCTTTCCGTCCCTAGTAATACTTTCTGAACCGCCGCCCGTCTTTACCCTTCGTTCCCACTGACCTTCCATGTAGCCGTCTTTTACGACAATTTCATGAATACATTTAATCGTAATTGCATTTCAAAAAGGCCGCACAGTCCTTGCGAAAGGTAAATCCTCTAACTTTCAAGTTCATCACTGACTTTAAAAATTGGACGAGGGAAAAATGACGGCGAAGGAGTTTGATGAGTTGTGGGCACGTTCTAAGCAACCGCGGCTCAAAACCGTCGTCATTTGTCAACGTTGAGTTGTCGCTTGGCATCAGCAGAGCTAAAATGACAGTTCCTTGTAATCCAATAATCCCCTTTTTTAATGTGTTCTTTTAGTCATCAAACAAACAATACAATTAGCGTTGAGTGACTTTTTATTCGCCACTGTGGCTAATTTTGACAGTTGAACAAATGTGCATTTCCTGTGCGGCTCCCGGGGTCTCGGATCAGTGCCGGAATTATGTCATTTCAATTTGCTTTAATTCCCTCCGCGTTTGCAATCAATTTTCCGCCTTGGCTAAGAGCGGTTCTCCGCTTGCCACCCAACACGCTCCGACAGGAACGATAGTCAAGATTTTTGCTTCCATTTTTACAGCCCCCCCCTCCCCTCCGCACTACCCCGGACAGCAAATCAGCCCATTCACCCTCAACCTCCCTCAGGCGATGGCACTCGTAGACTGAGCTTGTCACATTTGTTGTGCTTTCAAATAATGTCAGTGGACCAGCGGTGTTGACTTCCCACTGTAGTTGTCATATTTGACCTTGGGTGTCCCCGGGTAAACATTTACGAGTGCACTATGAATGCCCTAAGACCATAGAACTGTTCCACAAACTCTGAATTCCCCCCTAGTGTGAGACCAGACTCTCCAAAGACATGTATATTTCTGTCACAAACTAATAATTCAGCTACAGTCCTGGACTCTGAGCCCTTCCCGGATGACCGAGCGTTTCACCTTGCCTCTAAGGTACAGCCCGGATACCCTACTGGATCTCGTTCTTTCAGTCACGACCTATAGCTCGTGACCTATAGCTTGTGACCATTGGAAGTTGGGATGTAGATCGACCGGCAAATTGAGAGCTTCGCTTTTTAGCTCAGCTCCTTCTTCACCACGGCAGATCGGTACAAAGTCCGCATCACAGCAGACGCCAGACCCTACCCTCATTCGTGAACAATACTTCCAGATACTTAAACTCCTCCACTTGAGGCAACGTCTCCTCCATGACCCGGCACGCCACCCTTTTCCGACTGAGAACCATTCTCTCAGATTTGGTGCTTATTCTCATCCCAACTGCTTCACATTTGGCTACGAAACGCTCCAGTGAGAGCTGGATAGTCCCACTTGAAGGCCCCAACAGTACTAGCATCTAATTAGGATGCCTCCTGGAAGCCTCCCTGGCATGCACCACTGGTAGAGGACCCCGGGGGTTGACCCAGGACACTCTCGGTAGACTATGTCACCCAGCTGGCCCGGGAATCCCTCGGACTCCACCTAGAAGAGCTGTAAGAAGTGGCTGTGGAGAAGAAAGTCTGAGTTTCCCCCATTGAAGCTGCTGCCCCTGCGACCCGACCTTGGATAAGCGACAGATAATGGATGGATGAACCGACTGACCCAAACCATCTCCTTGTTTCTTCTTGTTCACCCCCCCCCCAGACTCTAATGTCACCTAAGAAATCCTTGCGTTCAGAAACTTTAAAACCAGCGGTAAAAGTTGAGCGAAAGTCACGAGTCCCGCAGTGTGACAGGCGAAGAACTGCAATGTTTCATTAGTGAGTTTGTCGTCAGAATAGAACCCCTCCCTCCCAGTGTTCTTGGCACATGTTCAGTTTAATTACTTTCCGCCGTGTCTCTTCACCTGAACTACTCGGTGGGCTCTTTTCATTGCTCGCCTGCACCAATTGTGCACGCGAACAAATATCCGTCGTGCAAGACACCCGCCAAGTCGGCTTGAGACTAATTTGTGTCGATATTTAAAGAACAGCTCAAAATGGGCTTTTGTCCAGAAACTGCAGAAAGGACGCTGAAGCGAGAAGACGAGTCCGTATTAATTTGGGCGAACCATGCACAGGTCAATGAAGAGATTCGACATTTGACGTTTAAATCGCCATTTATCGTAACTCCAATTCTAGTGTCGTTTAAAAGTCCTCCATCTTGGACACCTTTATTTATGTCGGAATAAATCCCACATGGGTTCAGGGTATTATATGGATGAGCACATCCATTATGCCTTGTATCGCTTTTCATATAAAATAAAAACAGAAACCGGAGCCAGTTTCGTAGTGTAAAAAGTTTTGTACGTGAAGCTAATTTCAAATCGGACATATCAACCTTTTCATTTTTTATGACAGGCCGTTCTAATTTATGAATCCATCTCGGCTTAATCTAAGCCGACCACTTTACACGGTGCACTTCAGAAGGGTTTTCCGCTTTCTCTTTCACTCACCTCTGCGACTGATAGCGGTTTTTAGTTCAGATGAACTCTTACAACCCCACCTGAGACTGAACTTGAGATCAGATCCTCACCCAGCCCCTTCAAAAGCCCAATTTACCTTCTTCTCGCTAACATGTAGGACAATCCCGGTGCTGTTGGCTGTTTAATAATGCATTACGGTGCCTACTAAGACAGTTTTAGGCGGCTGCAATAGATGGTGCAGATGTTACAGATCTGACCAGGGTGATTTACAATCTGGAAAATATGCTACAGAGTCTTCCCGCCTTTGTCACCTCAGTGCTACACTTCGTTTTGCTAATTCATGTCCCGGTTAAGCCTTCTTCACTTTTAACTTCCATTCTTGTCTTGAAATGTTTGCCTTGAAGGGATCTAATTTGAGATTTCTATCGCGAATGACTGACCGCTACCATTGTGACATTCCACGATGCGCAACCGTTTAGTTATGGTTTGATTTTAATTGTTGTCGTTCTGATTGCAAATCAAATCTGTGTCATCATCTACACTCGTATGAGCTCATCATCACTCAATCAGAATTTATTTCCCAAGGAGCTTTTGAAGAAGCACTTAGTTTCTGTTGTGTAGCATGAGAGTCTGTCGGGGATTTGATTGTTGTAACACCCAGGGAGGGTATGTAAAGGGGGGTTACGTTAGCTTTCATCTTCACAAAATTTGCTATGGATTTTTACACACATTGCATTGTTTTCCCGACTTTACTCCCTCGCGTGTGAGAGTTTTATCAGAAGATTATTTATTTTAAGCCTCTTCCCCCCTGCTGCTTTTTGCAATTTTTGGAATAGGAACGGATTCCATTGCTTGGTATGAATAATATCCCCGCAGATAATCTCATTTGAAGAATTGCATGACTCCGTAGTGCTTTTGCATTGCACATTTAAATCCGAGCATGTTAGCACGCCACAGGTGAGGCAAGTAAATCGCCGGTGACCGCCTGTGGAGCTAGCCTCAGACACCCCAAGTTAACCACCTGCAGGACAGATCACGGTCTACGCGTGAGAAGATATGGCAGCAGCTTGCCGTTCCAAAAGGTTAACATCACGCTAGCGTTTTAAATTCATGACGCCAAGTGCGGCGCACAGCCGACGGCTGATAAAACTCAGCCGTGTGAATAATGACACTGTTTTGTGGAACTAACCTGGAAAATTTCTATGCTTTAGCAACGGTGAAGGATATGACAACGCCTCTGGCGGAACTCTCCAACCCGAGCTAAGCGGAATGACTATTTGATTGCGTTTGGAGTTCCGTTGCTGTGCAAATGAGCTGCCTCCCATCGCCGCGGCGCATCGTGGAGATTGTCATCCTTGGGTGGGTTTACTTTTGGAGTAATTCAAGACTCTGAAATTGCTCCTGAAGCGCCGAGTTGAGCCGCCTTGGCGTTTTGTCTGTGAATAAATCGTGGAGAAAAGTCAGTTCCGGCAAGTTTCTTCTCCTCGTGACACTTGGTGTCATTGCTTTCATATTTAGGGCTTCCCATTTAGCCAATTGTCTTAATTCCTCATGATATTTAAAGTAATAATAATACTGCATTTCATTTCTAAGTGCCTTTCAAAAGGATAACGTTTTTCTGTGGGTGAGCAGCAGCAGCCACATGCGCCAGCGTTCACTCAACCCTGAAGTAACTCAAATAGATACAAAGCTAGCTAGCTCGCTAATGGATAGCAAATAAATAGTAAATAGATAGCCGACAGCTTTCAGCCAGCCAACTAGACAGCTAATAGCTAGCCAGCTTAAGTGCAGTGTATTAGTTTAGTTTTTTAGTTTTATCTGTGTGTTCAAAGAAGGTTAAACTACAGGTAACATCCGACTTACGACCGAGTTCCATTCCGACCAAACGGTCGTAAGTCAAAATACATTCAAAATGTTGAATTGAGACCAGCTAGCTAATGGATAGCGAATAAATAGCTAATATATTGCCAGATAGCCAACAGCCAGCCAGCTAGATAGCTAAAAGCTAGCCAGCTGGATAGCTAATAGCTAGCCAGCCAGATAGCCAAAAATATATATTTTTTCGAACATCCTCATAAGTATTTTCTGAATAGTATGTTTGCTTTTGTTTCACCCCCCTCAACGTTCAACTTCCCGGGACCACCCGAGTCTCTACTTTTGACAGGGCGATTGCAATCCCTGGCGAAATTGTCTTTGAGCCTTGTCGGCTTTATTGGCCAAGTCACGGTCAGTCTCCCATCGTAACTTGACAAGCCGTCGTCAAGGAAACATACACCGTCCAATGCCTTTACATTCTCTTGTACCTTCAGTAGAGGGGGTCACCCTGTCTTGACAACTCCATATTTCATGTAATCTAGCATCAATGGAGCATTTTACCTCACTTGGGGGCGGGGCAGGGGCTTGCAAAAGTGCTTCAGCAGGTAGGCCTGACAAGCCATAAATAAGGACACGGTGTTGAAACAATCTCAAATGAAAATATTGTCTTGCCCTTAATAGTCCCTCAGAAAGGAGGGTGGGATAAATCAGGGAGGGGGTGGGGGGAATTTTAGCTCGCTTGCACTCACCTCCCACTTACTTAGTTTGCCACTCCCCCTCTTCCCCGACATTCCCGGTGGAAATGTAGTGTGAAACCATCAGTCACTTCTTATTCTCCATCTCCCAGTCACCCGTCCACACTTACTTCCCTTTCAGCAAATCTTACTTTGAAGATGCAGAATCGGGAGTGGGCCAGAATTGAACTTGTGAATCATCCACCCATGCACAGGACATGAAAGGAAATAACCCCCCCCCAAAAATAGGTAGAAGAGTGCAAAAACAAAGCAGTTTTCTCATCAGGGAATACCTGAAACTTGATTGAATTGAATCTAAAGCTAACCGGATTGTGCCTTGTATTTTGTGACAGCATCACTTCCCCCGAGCGCACCCTCATTGCGGTTCTATTGGTGAATATTTTGCAAATTAGCCCAACGTGGCTCATCCTGAATGTAAATTTCACTTTGATGCATTATTCATTCTTCTTGTGTTGATCACAGAATGCAAAGTAGCATTTAAATCAGCATGCATATGAAATCCAAATACATTAGCGGTATCTGTTGGATTCTTGTGCTTATCTGAGATAGCTCGTTTAGCGTAAATTGCAATATTTTCAAAGTATTTTCGTGCAGGCCGCCCACCACGAGATAGTCGCCAAAGTCAGCCACAATTTTCTGGGTGTGGGTGCGGGGGGATTCGTCTTCTTTAGATTCATCCGTCGCTAAGGCATCTCTAGTATTGGAGGCAGCTCTAAAATAAATAAAATGTAAAATTACATTAAATTACATAAAAAAACAAATAAAATACATCAAAAAAAATTACACAAAATTAAATACAAATTTAAATTATCTTTCTGAAAATTAAATTTTCTTTTCCTTTCGGCTTTTCCCTTCAAGGGGTCGCCACAGTGTCCTCCATCTTCAGAGGTTTGATTCACATGTTTGTTTTGGGCAAGCTTTTATTTATAAAAACATTAAATAAAAATAATAATATAAAATATATTAAATAAAAAATAAAAAGATTAAAATTAAATACAAAATTAAATAAATAAATAAATAAATAATTTAATAAAACATTTAATAAAAAATAGTAAGACATTAAATTAAATTACATTACATTACATTTAAAAAATATAATAAATTACATAAAATAAAATTAAATACAAAATTAAATACATAAATAAATAATGTAATAAAAACATTTCATAAAAAAATAGTAATACAAATAAATTAAATCAAATTATTAGTTTTAATTAAAATAAATAAAATAAAATAAATCTGATGAACATAGTCCATCAATTTGGGACAGCCCAAACAGCCACCTCTATCATAAAAAAAGAAAAAAAAAAATCAATACTGTCCATTCTTGATAATCGACATCTTCTGAATGAAGTCTGGTATCACCCTGCCCGCAAACCGCCACCAGGTCCTCACGAATCAATGAATCCAAGGGCTAAGCCGACTGAATGGCGTCCCATCTGGGACTCGCAGTCGGTGCCCATCTTCCGCACCCCCCATTCCTACCCTCCCTCAAGGTGGGTCTTTTCAACGGGGCCCAGATTGGCCCCGGCAGCCGGCAAATGGTTGCGCCAAGAATCACGTGAGGTTGCAGTCTGCCACTGTCCTCCCCCTCTGGCAGCGTTTTTCCAGGAAAGAAAAAAATGGAAGCGTGTTGTTTTGAGATTAAAAGCAGAAGAAGTTATTTAAAAAAAAAAAAGACTAACTAGCATTTTCAGGGAAGGTTTATTTCATGAGAGCTCAAGACAAGAAGTGTGAGGATGCTTTACAACCTTTGCAAAATGACCATGTTCATTTTTTTAATTACAAATTAAATGTGCGTACTCTAGAGGCAATGCAGTATTATGTGCTACACCAATTGTACTTCAAAGTCTGTGGTCTGTTTTACGGTTCCTCTATTGTATTTGTGGATTTTTTGTAAATATTTTTATTATTAAAATAATTTTAAATATACTATATTAAATATATTTTTTAATATTAATAGTAATATGTTTGAAATATTCTCTGCAATAATTAGTTTTTTTTTAACCTAGCCCATAACCAACCCCCCCCCCAAAAAAAAAAAATAAAATGTACAAACTAATACTAAAACAAATAATATTTTTTTATTTTAAATCGTTTATATTAAATATGTTTTTGCCGGGCAATAATTACGGTTATTAATTTCCCCCAAAATATAAAAAACTAAGAATAAAATTACTAATTAAAAATGAATACTAAAATTAATAGACACGCATAGTTTAGTTCCGGACTTATGTGAGCGCCTGCGCATTCTCAGGTCTTCCCACATCTGTAAGGTGTCAGCGTCTGTCAATCATGTGCCATCAGAGACACCGAAAAAGCACTCGTTTAGGGTGACTCGTATTTGGACAGCGTATTGGAATGCCGCACGCATACTCATCGGAAGATCACACAAGCAAACTCGGATTCCCCGCACGCCGGCTTACACAAACACACCGACGTCTCGGAATAAGCGATGCGGCAACCCGAGATGGTGGCAGTCGCCGGGACCAAAGGAGATGGAGATACTCTCCTTTGGACCTCCATCCCAAATAATCACGGGGGCCTCTGAAAACCAGAGAAAATAACTTAATTGGTAGGCCATTTGAGGTTTTTCCCCAATGTCATGGAACGGCTATAAATTGTACACTCTGTGTTTCTTCTAGCAGGCAGCTCTGCATTCTTAATCAAACTGCATTTTTCACTATTGTGAAGGCTTCGTCGTAGTGACAAGTTAAGTATGTGTTTTGTTAGTTCCGCTGAAATAACAACGGCAAAGAAAACTCCCCTGGAGCACAGCTAAACATTAGGGCCAAAATATGGGGCCCGTCAAATTAGAAGCAACTCCAAAAGTTGTTTGTCAGGAAGACGGGGGGGGGGGGTCATGAACTCATAACTGGGACGAAGACCACGGTGTAAATTGTAACCCTGCAAACCAACACGCTTCCTCTCTCCTCTACGCCGCCATCCCAAAGCGCAGCAACTTCCGCAAAAGCAATCGACTCGCACACAGCGGCTATTTGTCTCTCTTTTGCATCCTTCGTATAATCCAACCACAGTAGCCACCGCTGGACCGGTCATGGGTTCACCTCGCTATTACTTTCACCCCTGCCTTTTCTTTCCCCTTCTCAATGAGTCATTGTTTGCGACGAGTTTAATTTGAGATATGACTCAGACAGTGCAACCCTTCAGAGGACAGAAACTAGAAGCAAACATGTTGAATCACTTCTCCTCCATGTTGGGATGAGCCAGATAAGGTGGCTCGGGCATCTGAACACCTCCCTGTTGAGGTGTTACAGGTACAGCCAGAGGCCTTGGAGTCATGTTGGAGAGATGATGTCACACAGCTGACCTTGGAACACCTTGGCATCCCATGGGAAGAGCTAGAAGAAGTGGCTGGGGAGAGGGAAGCCTCGGATTTCCTGCTAAACCTACTGCCCACGTTACCCGACCCTGGACAGGTGGTCGAAGATGGATGGATAAACCCTCAGAATGCGCTGGAAAATCTCAACGTTATTTCTTGTCCATGACAATTTAGCATTTCAGCACAGATTTCAGCAAGAAATCCCCCCCGGGCCACATAGAATGGCGTTGCAGGCTTGATCTGGAGACACTGGAACATGTCGGGGTCACCAGTGTAGCAGTAGGAAAGGAGTCCACACGACTGACTGGAGACACATCTTCATTTCAACTGCTAACAAGTCGATCTGAACAAGCATCGGAAAACATGCCAAAACCTCTTTTACATAAACATGCTCCCTGCTGGGTGAGAGGCATAGTCCTAGTGCCCGCCACAGTATCAGCTTTTCTGGATGATTCCCAGAACCCTGTGCAAATAAATTGAAATAACATTTTCCTCACCTTTATATGAAATAGAGTCGTAATAAGTCAGCGAAAAAAAAAATCTAAAGACACACTGTACTTTTCCTAGCGAGGTTTGTGGTTTTGGCACCGTCAAGCGACCTAAGAGGAGACCCCATTATACGCATGTTTGAATGCTGAGAGGGATTGTGCTGCGGTCGCCGTTGGTTTCAACCGGAATATTTACTCTCAGTGTACAATTGAGTGGGTTGTGAAGGCAGTGTTGCTTTGAATGAAATCTGGTCAGGAATTGATTTCAATAGTTTGATACGAAAGTAGCGCTTCTTGTTTGCTCTCCCGCTAGGGATGTAAGATCATTCTGGGTTAAGTTTTGGAGAAGATTTTCACATTTAAGTCGTGGCATCTTCAAATATCATTTTTCTCATTTTCAACTCCTTTTTAGATCACGGCTTCAGTGCTTGAGTACCACGTTACCGTTCCATAAGAGCGTCTTTGCTCCCTTCAGGAATGCTAGAGATGAAATGCTCGACACCCCTCCCCTGTAAATATATACACACCAGGGCTAGTTTGATCCAAGCCGCTGTTACCTCACAGTTCCTTGAAAAGAAATGCTGAGGAGGCAGCTGACCTTTTCCCTGGCGTCTACAATCTGTGGCGCCCTCCTCCACCTACACCTCCACTTCCCCCTTCGTCTGTCTCCTGCTCATCTTTTATGTTTCCTCCCTTGCATCCTTTTCATCCATTTTTTTCCTGAAGAACCAGATGATTCCTGAACGCTTATCTCACTTGCTGCTAAACGGCATTCGTGTGAAGGTGCCGCTACAGCCCCACCCTCTTTTGTTAGTCTTCCAAGGTGATCTCAGACTCAACACTGCCATCTGTTGACAGGTGGGCCAATCGCATGGCTGAGAGCCTTTTTCTGTAACTGAGTTGGGTAATTAGAGGGAACAAGCAAACCCTGTTCTCACCGGACACTCGGTTGGGAAAATTCTACAGCTGCATGGCTGACCCCTCTTTGCAGTCCGTTGCGGTTCCACACCAACTTATCACTTTCCTTTCCGTTTCCTAATTACGCTCTCATGCACTGACCCTGCGGGTCAAACTTCTTATTTCACTTGACACCGGAAATGTTTCCAATCCTCACCGGGGAGCTTTTGAGTCCGACTTGGGTTGAAATGAAGCCCGGTGAACGTTGAGTCAAACCACCAGAACAGTGTTGCTGAAATTCACTCGGTTACTCGGCAGCTCATCCATTCATCAAAGGGTGACAGTTTAGGTTGGTTTTGTTGCCTCCAAAAAATACCCTCGTTTTGCTGAAAGCGCTCTTCCATTGGGCGAATTGGCAACCAAAGTGTAAATGGTGTGCAATCGCCGACGTTTTCACACCAAAAGGTGAGCCCAGAGTGTGTCGAGCATTGGAATAATGTGTTTTTTTACACCAAACGTTAAACGCTCCACAGTTAGCTCGTGTATTTGCTGCTTCTCATTGAGTACAATGGAAGGAAGTGAGTAAGGGATGCAGCTTTCGGTCATTTTTAGAAACTTTTCTCCCTCTCGACAAGCAACAATTGCCCTTCTTTTCTAATCTGAGGTTTTTAGAAAGAATAGATGCTTTGGAGTCTCGTTGTGTAATCTGTTTTGTTCGTTTTTTTGTAGGACTTAGATAGTTCTCGTCATCTATCACGGTTTGTATTAGGGTTATGGTTAAGGTATGCATCTCTGATTAGGTATGCCAGGAAATTAAACACCACAAATGAACCAAATAATGTTGAGGATCCCAGACACTAAACAAAATTACCTTACAAAAAATATAATTATTCACAAAAAGTGTATCAGCAAATTAGGAACAGAAATCGCCGGTGAACTATAATCCGGAAAATACACGAACAAAAAGCTCTTGCAAAATGCAAGGAAGAAATTAACCAAGAATCCCAAACTGACGTTTTTAAAGATCCGACTCAGTCGGCAACAGAAAGGCAAGATCCGATCATGAAACAGACAAGATACTGAATTAAAAATGTTGACCTAAAGAACCAGAACAGCCGCATGGTCCAATAATCCGATCCCAGTTTGTTACTTGGCAGCAGGTGGGCAAGGGCAAGCCGTCAACCCCAAATACATTTGTCATTCATTCCTTTTTGCGCTTTAAGTACCTGGAGAAATGTGTCCTCCAGCTTTTTTCATGTCTTGCTCACACAAGTTGGCTTGCCAGCAGCTGTTGATGTCGGATGGCGTCGACAAAGCCCCAAGACACACAGAGAACACCTCCCCCTCCTTCCTCCCCCTAACGCTCTTTCACTCGGCTGATTCCATTCGGCCTTCACTCCTCACCTCCGATGGAATACCAACACACGTTCAACCCTTTTGTCCTCTCGTGAACTTTTCTTTCTGTACGAGCGCAGATCAGCGTTCACGGGTTTCTGACGACTTTGTATTTGCAAGCTTGGGAGAGAAGGATGAAAGGAGTGTTGTTCCGAATCCATCCATCTAACGTCATCGTACCGTAGCTCGTATACGTGCGTAATTGTCCATTGAAAGCCAAGGTCAACGCAAAACATTTGTATTACACGAGTGAAATGTAGCATTAAGAGGCGGGGTCTCAGCCTGACACTTTTATTAGCATCGGGGTAAATAACGCCGAGATTTGATGATGCCGTTTATGAGCTTTTTTCTGCTATTGACTCGATTTTCGCTCTGACATCCATTTCATAATCGGCACCATCAACTTCATGTCAGGGCTGCTATGCGCGGCTAGGAAGCGATTAGCATTCTTCGTTTTCAATGAGGCAAGGGTTTGCCGCGCTGCGATCGCAATCTGATTCGCTAGGTTTGAAAAAAAAAACGATGTGCCATCCAGATATTTGTCTGTATGTAGGTTATTTTATTATACAGGTAACATTTGACTTACAACCAGCTCGACGTATGACCACCCATAATTCGGACCATGACCTCCAGAAAAAAAAATAAAAAAATAATAATAATCATTATACGCCCGGAACCGCAACGCGCGACCCTCTGAGTCTCTATTAAGCATTTTGAATGGATTTGGATTTAGGACCATTCCGACTTACGACCGTTTGGTCGGAACGGAACTCGGTTGTAAGTCGGATGTTACCTGTATATATAATTTTTTGGGTGATTAACTGATTTGGTGCCTTTCCTGAATTTAGTCGAGAATTGAAAAGTGTGACATTTTTCTTAAGATGGGTGCCGATAAAGCACTGATCAGACCTCTGGCAATGTTTTTCCCTTCCACCAGGGGGCAGCGTTTACCATTTGTTCTTGTTATCGCTTTGTTACAGCTTCAGCTTTTGTTAAAGTGGTTTATAAATCAATACACACAGATTGTATTTTTACAGCTGCCCCCATTTCAAGCTCAGGTCACTCCAGATCCTTATAATTTGGGAATTAACATTTTTTGTATCTGATGAAAGAAGAGAGTTTAAGGTTTTTTATGCTGAACTGAATGTTTATGTAGTCCTAAAAGTCAATATTCTGTGGGTCCTGCAATTTGAGTAACAATGACAAAAACCCTGGCACATCATCTGGCACTGAATAAGTTAAAATCAAATTAGCCACAGAGCACTATTATTCTGCACTTTCTGCTTGGACGTATGCTGAGCTAATTAGATCACACACCGGCCAAAAGGAGGGCTCGTGGATGTGAGGGCGGTGGTGGCAAAACAAAATCAAAGAAAGATAAGTCGGAAATGAAATTGGAAATTGGGCTTCATTATCTCCAGTGGGAGGGAATGAGCCTTGAATCGCCGGCTAATGCAGTCAGGTGTGCCGGAATGAATTTGCAGGGAGATAAAACTCCATTTACAACCACGGCGCATGGCTATGTGTTTACGTTTGCGGTGGCTTGGTACAGGGTCTCAACCCTACCCGTAATCAGATTTCCTCCCTCTCTCGCCCTGCGCCACATGCATACCACTCAATGAGCAGCCATCCGTGCCTCCGCTGCATCGATGCGCTCAGCGTGATGGATTATCTCCTCAGACAGCTTTCGCATTGCACGGCAAGATTGCGAAATGGAAATAATCGTATGAGAGATCACAAATGAGGGAATAATAATAATAATAATACATTTGATTTCTAAGCACCTTTTTTCTGTGGGTGAGCTGGGGAAGCCACACGCACCAGCGTTCACTCAACCCGGAATAACTCAAATAGATAGAAAGCTAGCCAGCTAGATAATAAATAGCCAGCCAGATAGCTAGCTCGGTAGGTATCAAATAGCTAGCTAGCTAGCTAATAGATAGCCAGCCAGCTAGCTAGATAGATAGCTAATAGACAGAAAATAGATAGCCAGCTAGGTATCCAGCTAGATAGCCAAGTATATAGCTAGAAAGCTAGCATACAGATGATGTAATGAGAACCATTCAAGTACAGGTAACATCCGACTTACGACCGGCTCGATTTACAACCACCCATACTTATGACCAATTCCAGACCGTATTTTTAAACGGAGGAAAGATGCACGTCTGCAGTTAATAATCTGACTTTAGTGACGTTATTCGTTAGCGGCTAAATTGGCTCTTTTAACCGGGCAGCTTTGAATTTTTGTTTTTAACTTCAGGGTTGTAATTTGTTTTGACACTTTTCACTTCACCTGCTGGCTGGTCATTTCCTTAACCGTTTCCCCTCCGGTTATGATGAGTTAGCAAGATTCTTTCTCCGTCGTTATAATCTGTCCACCAAAGGCGACGCAACCCCAAAAGCCATTTCCTCATCATTTTTCTCCCCTTTTACATCTTATTTTAACAACATAAACATGGCGTCGCGTAGCACTCACGCATGAGTCACACTGCCCTCACTTCCCACTTAACAATGGTCAACCTCACATGTTTTTTTCGGCATATTTCCGACACTGAAGCTAATCTGCTTGATCTGTTTAGCAAATCATCGCCTGATGCCACTAAAAATAAAGTCCGTCCGTCAACGGCATAATTAGGCAAAGAGGCGGCGCACATGAGGCCCAAGTCACATCTGCGTTGTGGCGCAAATATTTAGGTCAGTCCTTGACAAGGCCACATAATTGAACACGGCACTTGTTATTAATATTAACTATTAACTAATTCATTTGGATTCATTACTTTTACAGCTATTAACAAATCAATCCAAAATTATGCCAGCACTGTTTTTGATCTGGGACATATGTCAGTGCCATTTGACTGCTTTCTTGTGCCTGTAATGGGCAGCATTTAGAATGTTTTCCTACTTTTTGGTTAAGTGCGTATTAGTTTATTTTTTTTTTCTCTAATGTGTTCAAAGAAAGTTCAAAAAATATTGCCAGAGGTCTAATCAGCGCTTCATCGGCACCCCCCGCAAGAAAAACCAAAACCTGAACAAATACGGTAATAGTTAAAGTAATAGTAAAGTAATAGTTTTAGCTTGATAGCTACAGTACGTAACCTAGCATGGGCGTCAATGAAAGTCTGGTGTAACTTATTATACTGGTCTGCTCTTATTTTGAAGGGTCTGATGTATTGGTGAGCATATCGGTCGACTTTCAGTTTATGCTCGAGTCAGGAACAGATTTGGCGGATTTGTATGACTTCCTATGGAAAGTGTGGTTTTGGTTTCTGCACCGTTTTAGTCGGATTGGAAGTTTGTGTTGCACGTAGGGTAAGGAGCTTACACAGTCTTAAGTAGATAAGCCAAGGCTATCAAGACACCAACTCTGGTGTCAATTAAAGTGGATTTGTCTGATCTGGAGCCCCACCCGACCTGTTTAGAGTCAGAAAAGTTGATTTGTTAGCTCAACCGCAGACTAGCGCTTTCATAGCGTTCCAGGCACAAGCCCTCAAAAGTGCAACGCTTGGGAAACTTTGACAAACTCGTCCGCAACACCAAAATGCCCAGTCGGAGCTCCGCATTCAAAGTTAGCAATTTAAAACCACCTCAAAGCAAACATGAATGGGAAAAAAATGCTAGCATAGCAATCCATGTTACCAAACGACAGATGTTTTCCTTTCCCATACTTTCACCTAAGCACTTTTGTCCTCGTTTAGTCTCTGACCTCACGACGGCGGTCTGTCAAACCCGCATCGGCATCCATCTTGACGATCTTAGCGTCTCGGCGCGTTGCTTTTGTTGGACCGCAATGTAGCTGCTTTCGGCAATCGCTCTCTAATTAGTCGGACTGTCAAAAACAGTCTTTGGTGATCTATGGATGCTAACTCCCCCCCTGCTAACCCCTGATGTCCCTTTGTTGCTTCGGCGTACCGCTAACACCACATTTGATTGTTTGTCACCAGCTAGTGGATTTGGATCACTCCAGATTCAGTTTTTCATTCGTCCAGGAGTGGTCCATTGATGAAAAGGTTTCTTAAAGGTATATATAAATGAAAAAAAACAAAAAAAAAAATAGATACATAATTAAGTAAATACATAAATAAGTACATATGTACACAAATAAAATTAATAAATAAACAAGCAAATAAGTACACAAAGAAAATTAATAAATACATAAATAAGGGTATATCTAAATAAACAAATAAATACATAAATATAAAAGAGCATGTATATATAAATAAATAAATAAATAAAAAATGAATACAGAAATAAGTACGTACATAAATAAATCAATACATAGAGGTAGGTATAAATGAATTAATACACAAATACATAGATACATCAATACATAAGTAAATAAATAAAATGAATTCATACATAAAGGTATATATAAATAAATAAACAATTAAATACATAAATATAAAATATGTATAAATGGATAAATGAATAAATGAATACATAAACGAATACATAAATAAATAGATAGATAGATAGATAGATAGATAGATAGATAGATCTTCTTTTCCTTTCGGCTTTTCCCTTCAAGGGGTCGCCACAGCAAATAAATACATAAATAAATAATATAAAAGAGTATGTATAAAAACATAAATATGTAGATACATAACTAATATTCAAATAAAATAATAAATAATATTTAGAATACCCTAATATATAAAGAGATGAACAAATAATAAATGTACTTGTGTGTTGTAAACATCTGGATTACCGGCACACCTGTATGAAAGTTCACATTCATGAATGAGAATTCTTGTGTTTTGATTTGAGGCGAAATCAGGGCTGAATTATTCAGATGACGACTCAAATCTATTTTGGGAGAATGTTGTGCTCAGCCGCCATTTCACAAGATGAAAGGAAATCCCTTTTTTTTGTATAATTTTATGACTTATGCATATTTTGGTGGTTGTTCGCCCTCATTTGGCAAATCCAAAATGCATCTATCCTAGCTGACTTTTGGGTGAAAGGCGGCGACACCCCCAACTGGTCACCAGCCAATCACAAAGCAGCTCATCCCCCTTTTGTCACATTCACGCTTGAGTCTTGAATGAACCACGACAGCCCCAAAAAGACAAATCATGTCCACTTTGTTTGTCTATAATGGAATGTACCACCTGCTATATATTAGCCATGCTCTCCATTTTCCGACAAACGTCCATGATTGACATAATCCTCCAAAAAAATACACATCCAATTCCAACCGTCGACACGGCGGTGGTCTTTGCACACCAGCTCGTATCCACACGCTGTCCTTTGTGTGTTAGCGCGCGTGTTAGCGCGTTAATTAATACCAAACCTCTGGAGAGCATTCAGAAGGGGAGCTCATTCCCCTTTCCAGTTTCCTCTCACCATCATTTTGCTCCGTAATTGTTTACATCTGTCTCATTCCAAAGAAGAAAAAAAAACATCTCAAGGTCCCATCGCTCTCTTTGGATCTTCTGGCAGCAGATTAGAGAAGGCCTTGCAAAAAAAACGTAGCCAAGCATGGTTCCACCGCAGCACCGCACCAGCGGTTCACTCCTCTTCCTTCGTCAAGGTCACATGGGATATTGGAATGTTCCATCAGGGGCGGTCCGTTTTAACTCGTCAATAGTGTCCCGTCGGAACTGATATCCATTTCCCCGATGTAAACATTGATAAATGACCACATAACTCGTCCAGTGTTTCCTGCATTGTGTTTCAAGTAGGTGACAGACGAGAGAGATTCCTTCCGTGTGGCCACATGCTGCCAAGTAACCATTTGAGTTTCATCCAGAGTTGATCAGACTCATTTTTTCAATATGAATATTATTTATAAATATATTTATACTTATTATCCTTGTCCGACCACTTTAGCTTCCTCGACATTTGACCCAACGACAAGGCGAGATCAGGGTTTAAGAGATTAATCGTGACCCCGATACGCACCACCACGCAGACCCCCCCCCCAGAGGGGGTTCTAGCGCCTGTCGGTTGCATATGTCCGTGTCCCTCACTACCAAGTCCAAGCTAGGACGTCGGAAAGGGTCATTTCCACGGTGAAACCGTCGTCTGCGGGATTGTCGTTTGGGATAAATTAAAGTTCTGTGTTGTGGGCTGCTAGTGTGGTTTGGTCGCATGGGTTTAAATAGAAGTATATGCTTAAATGCTAAATTTGGATTTCTCGCTGCTACTGGCTTCTATTCTTGAGACTTTGAGACTTCGCAACAGTCACTCAGAATCCGTGATTGTCATCGTCGTAACAATGCTAACACGGCGATAGACAGAGCGGCTGATGCATATCTGGTACTGTCGCGGCTTGGAATTGAAGCGGATTTACGTGGACAATAGATGCTACATTTTAGTGTTGGCTTTCAACATTTAGCTTGTAGCAGACGTGTACATTTCACCATGATGTCCCTGATCCAATTGGTGAAAAGGAAGCTTTGATCCTCTCCTCTTTCATCTAAAACTGCTTTGTGCAAGAAACACAACAAAGAAGGTGGCTAATCCGAAAGCTAATCCAAACCAATCCATCTAATATATACAACATAGCAACCGCTTCAGTATTTGCTTAGCTATCGCATCATGGCGCCTGCGTACGAGACATCCATTTTGGGATTAGCGCTCGGCATCAATCCCTCGCTCCCAGCCCTAAAGACGCAGAAGGACAGAAGCTATCGTATTCTATGTACGTCTGAGATAAAGCGCGATGGGACGCGATAGCAAGGGAGCTAAGTGACGGGCTAAAGTGACAGATGGTAGTCGAGGGGGGGACGGTTTTATATTGCTACGCTATCGTGCAAAACGAGATGGCTCCGCCGCGTCGACTTTTCAGATTAAGCCCGTATTGCTGGATCTGTATCGGGCATGTGAGCGGCGCAGTTCCAAAGCGGCGTCGGTGCTCTTCGGACATCCCCGTCCAGGAATGAACCATTTGTTTTGCTTTTGGTCATGAAGTGGCTGTTGTCGGTGCGCGCCGCCTTAGTCGGTGGAAGCCGTAGCGCCCCCGTCACGCCGGTAGGAAGCCCCAGGGGGCAGTCCAGGGAAGACCTCGATGCCAAACAGCGCTGGTCAGACCTCCGGCAATGTTTTTCTCCTCTTCCACGAGGGGGCTGCATTTGCCTTTTGTCCATGTTAGTGCTTTATCGCTTCACCTGTTGTTAAAGCGCTATTTATTTGGCTACCTTGTTAGCCATCTATTTGCAAACTAGCTATCTGGCTGGCTATCTATCTAGCTATATATTGGTATTTATTAGCTACCTACGCTCCCGAGTGACGAGGAGGAGAAACTGGCATGAGGTGAAAGCACTCGAAGGCAAAAGAGAGGAAGTGAGGAAACAACAGTTCAACCTTGAGTCGCTCCTTTCATCCTTTTTTAAAATTATTTTATTATCAGGACACTTGCAGATAAGAAGTAAAGTTCTCCCGACAGCTGCATCAAAGACAAGAAAACGTTGGTGTTTTATCAGAAAAGGAAGATGAAGAATGTGCAACGACTCGCTTGCCGCTGGAAGAACATTTTTTTTCATGTCCGCCATGATGCGGAAAATAATGACATGGCCGCAAGTGTTCATTGAACAATCGGAAAAGAATAATAAAATCATAAATAATAACTGAAAAGATATTGCGCAACTGCTCAGATCGCAAGCTACAATAGCTGAGTGCTAAGCGCTAACAACTTTTGCTGATGCAGGTCATGCGCTGCCGTAGGATAAATGCGACCTGCTTTTAGGAATTTTAGCATATTTTTTATATATTTACTTTTTAAAAAGTGAGAAAACTTTATTAACTCATTGACTGCCAGCCAATGTGCAAGAATGTGTCCATTCCAGTGCCAGGGTTTTTGTCATTTTCACTCAAATTGCAGTAACCACAGAAAATTGAGTTTTAGGACGACATAAACATTCAATTCAGTGTAAAAAAAACTTAGACTCTCTTCTTTCTTTAGCTCTGCTTTAACCTCATTAGCATGACTAAGCCTATGTGGTAATGACCTTAGAAGTCTGTTGTAAGACTGTTCTCTGGATTTTGTGGCTTCTTCGGCGGCAAAACGTACTCTGGAATGCATTTGATTCATCTCTACATCCAAAAACTGTGCTGCATTCAAAGTCAGACGCGGTAAGCTAACCACCCCTCCTCCCCATTAGATGTGGTGCGCTAGCGGGATGAAGTTACGTGACCACAGGGATAGTCAAATTGAGGACTGGGTGTATCGCGTGACCGTTAAATGTTATCATAACATGAGCCGTCAATACAGAAGTTAAAATGACGTGGCTAGCAAGTGTTGACAGCAAAATGAATTTCCTTTGAGTAGTCCTAGCGCTCGGCCCCTGCTAGCACCGGCCATCACGTTTCCGTGACATCTGGGCGCAGACCAGCTAGCGCGGACATGTGAGCTTTTGGCTACTGACAGTTATTTCAAGTGTGCTGACATGGGCGACTTTTGAGCAAGAACCAAAGGTAGTCTCGGTTTTCAGCGCTTTAAGGTTTTGCAGGATTGAGCAACGATTTTGCAATAAAATCATGAAAAAATATCATATGTGAAATGTTATTCTGTTGCCGATGAGTTCATGGTGGCATTGATTGATGGTGTCAACCAAAAATGGTATTCCCCCGTAGAAATGAGGAAAAGAGGCTGCGTGGTGGCTATTGGTTAGCATATACTGGTAATTTACGACCGGGTTCCGTTCCTACAAAACGGTCGTAAATCGAAATCCATTGAAAATGTTGAATAGAGACTCGTAGGCTAAATGACTGGCAAACCACGCCCCCTCTAGTGCAGTCACACGGTCGATTGCTGTGCGACAGTGAGATGCTAGCTGGCTGGCCAAAATTGTCGTACGCGTTGCCGGCCTGCTAGCGTGTTGCGGTGCCAGGCGTAGAATTAAAATATTTAAAATAGGGTCTGGAGGTCGTAGTCGTAAGTCGAGCTGGTCGTAAGTCGAATGTTACCTGTATAAGCTCTGTATAAATAAAGTGCTATTGTATTGTAAAACAGGAAATGACAAATACTTGTTTTCTTCATAAGTTTTTTTTTCATATGCTAGAGTTTATTTAGTTTCCTATCTATTGGTTGGCTATTAGCTATCTATTTGCTATCTATTAGCTAACTGGCTGGCTAGCTATATCTGGCTGGCTATCTATTAGTTATATAGTTTGCTCTCTAGCTGGCAATCTATTGGCTAACTATTAGCTCGCTAGCTTTCTATGTATTTGAGTTACTTCTGGGTTGAGTGAACGCTGGTGCGTGTGGCTGCTGCTGCTCACCCAGAGAAAAACCGATCCTGTCACTATGAAGTGACCTTGAGAGTTTTGAAAGGCGCTTATAGATGAAATGTATTAGTATTATTATTATTATTGTTGTTGTTGTATTGTATTCCCTTTAATCTAGTTTCATCCAATGGATTCATAACGTTATTGTACTTTGAATGCAGCCTATAATGTCGTTATCGTCACCTTTGCGGCAATTCCACAGTCCGCCAGTCAAGCGGGTTGGACGCCATGTTGACGGTTTAAAGTTTGGCATTTTTTTGGCTTTAACTTGTTGTAGCAGAGGCAAAACTTTATTGTTCCAGCCAACTTCGACAAGTCAAAAGTCTGCTTTATAAGGAGTGGTAGAAACAATGCTCTGGTTTTTGTTTATGTCTCCCCTAAAACGCGCGATACAATGACTTTTTTTCTTGCTGATTTATTGGAAGAGCTGGCTCCTTGGCCTTTGTTGATTCTCCGCAATTCCTGCTTTCTTTCCACGACGGCGTCGCTTGTCATTCGACAGCCATTAAAGGTTAGGAGATGGTAAAAAAAAAAAAACATTGCTTGAACCACAACGTACAAACATAAACTAAATATATATAAATATATAAACAAACATAAATAAAAACTCTTTCAAAACACACTTTCAAAACTCTCAAGGTCTAGGATATTATTATTATTATTATTTATGATTATTATGATTATTATTATTATTATTATTATTATTATTATTATTATTATTATTATTATTATTATTTGGCAGCAGGTGGGTACTCAGGAAGGAAACGCTCTCGTCTGCCACCTACTGGAAACATAACTTAGTGAATGAGTTAATCGCGGTCACACAAGCACCTGATTTTCTTTTTTATTCTTTTTATTTTCTTTTTTATTTGCTGACAATTATTTTTACTTGTGTGGGAATTTTGTTTTTTAGCGAATCTTCCAGAATCCAGCCATGATATGAAAAGACCCGTCCAGCAGCCAACAATTTTCATATGGCTCGCTTTCATGCTGCAGTTTTGTTGCAGGACGTTTTTTGGCAGTGCTTTGCCTCGTTCGCCTCCATTTTCTTTTTTATTTTATTTTAATGGATCGTGAACATTTTATGAGGTTGTGGCGGTCAGCTTTGGACGGCTTTCTCATCCAGCAAATGAATTTATAAATTCTTTCAAACATGTTGGACCTCATTCCGAGGGTTTCCACTTGAGTCTATAAAGTTTTAATTGAGTCCACCTCGGGGAGTACATGACATGGCGACGCTACCAAATGCAAAACAAATACTCGTACTACTAAAATTGGCTATCTATTAGCGAGCTAGCTGGCTGGCTATCTATTGGCTATGTATTGGCTGGCTGCTTATCTGTTGGCTACCCATGAGCTAGCTAACTTTCTATCTATTTAAATTAGTTCCGGGTTGAGTGAACGCTGGCGTGTGTGGATGCCGCTGCTCACCCACAGAAAAACTGATCCTGTGACTGTAAAGTGACCTTGAGAGTTTTAATAGGCGCTTAGAAATGAAATGTATTATTATTATTATTTACAGTGGAGCTCTTATGCTCGTCGGCGCAACGCCGCTCGCATGCTTGCAGCTAGTGGAAAGTGTGTCCACTCACACACACACACACACTCTCACATACACACACTGCTCAGAATGTCAGTTGGTCTAAACACAAGCGTGTGAGAGGTGACGAGGCGAGAGTCGCGGTGGGCCGCCTGTAAGCGATTTCTCCAGGCCTTTTATAGCCCTGCGCCCACGCGCCGGTGTGCCCACCCACTGTCACCAAAGTGCCAGCACACGATGGACCCCGTCGGACCCCCCCCCCCCCCTCCAGATTAACTCCCCCTGACCCCGACCGAACGTTTGTGAACTTGGCACGCTCGTGGCAGTCTGCTTGGGTACTGCACACGAACAGAATACCTTAATTGGACAATGCGCGAGCCGCGCCGGGTTGGGGGTTTAGGGCGGGAGGTGGGGGGTTTCGCCGCTCTTAGCCCTGTTTAGTTTTCATCAAAGTGACGAGAGCAGAAGTTACAAGCTCCAAGATCCTTGTTCTTTTCAGACAGCCAGTAAAACGCAAATTGATCCTCTGTATTTTTTTAGCTTCCATTTCTACTTGCTTAACTCATTCACTGTCATCCTAAATTTGTTAGGGTTTCGGTTTATCTTGCGGGATGCCGATAAAGCACCGGTCACACCTCTGGCAATGTTTTTTTCCGATCCGCGAGGGGGCACGACTTGCCCTTTGGCCATGTTAGCGCTTTGTTGCACCTTCAGCTATTGTTAAAGCGCTTTATAAATCAATAGGTATGACCTGTATTGGATTTTATTTGCTAGCTATTGGCCATATATTAGCTATGTCGCTAGCTCGCTTGCTATCTAGCTCGCTATCTATTAGTTATCCTTTTTCTGTGACTGTAAAGTGACCTTGAGAGTTTTGAAAGGTGCTTGTAAATGACATGTATAATTATTTTGTACCGCTGCCCCCATTTCAAACTAACTCCAGACCCATATATAATTTAGGAATTAACAAAAAAATAAATAAATCCTCACATGACCATTTGTCGGAAGGTGCAGAGCCAAGTAGGAAGTTGGAAGGGATTAGCTATTTGTTTAGCAGTTTTCAGAATTTGCCCTTTCCACCTCATTTTGATTCACTTTCTTCACTAGAAGACCGAAATAAAGCTCTGGGCATTCATAGGTCTGACTTTCAAAGTCATTGTCACACTTTAATCAGATAGCGGCAGCGCTAACAGTCCAAGAAATCTGCATTATGCTAAACTGAAGAATGTCCCAAAACAAGAAAATGTAGTGGACATCTGTGACGTCTTGACGTCTTCTTTGATTGTATGTCATATTGTATGTTGCAACTTTGCTTTGACATGTCAACAGGTGCAGGAGTCTGTCGGCTCGGCAGGGGGTGGCGATAGGGGCCCTTAAGGGTCTGGGTGCGGATAGTCAACAGGATGCACAGCCGCCTGATTATTTTTTTTTCTGTCAAGACAGGAACTCACACCAACCGGGACTGTCTTGTCACGCACATCTCGATCTTTCCTCTACATCCTTCGACCTTTTTCAGATCCCCCCCACGCCTACCCCCAAATAGTTGCTCTGTAGGTCACCATGTACAATTACATGCAAACGCCAACCGCCCCTTCGTGATCCTCCCTTTTGCGTGCCTTTCTCCTCCTCCTCAATGCCACATAAATCAGAACATACCACGCACCCCCCCCCTCCCACACACACACACACCCCTCGAGCTATTTTGTCTAGGACGGTCTTTAGGTTTCTGCTTCATGTTTACGGGCAATCTTAACGAGCACGCCAACGTTGACGATAATGAGTCGTTGCGCAGTAGCTGTACGTAGAAATGCGTCCGGCGACTGGCGTCGTCTTCACATCTGGCCTTTTTTGACACTCTGCCAGCTTCCAGGGCTGAAGGCGCTATGTCCCCCCCCCCCTTTCATCAGACGGCGGTGTTAAAAAATAGCTGACATTGAAAACGAGTCTCTGCGCTAATGAGGGCGAGTCCGCGGAATCCCAGATGATCGCAATGTGTGTTTATCCGAGGCGCAAACAAGACATTCCTTTATTTACATGCCTTGAGGTCAGAGGTTGAAAGTCGCGTGTGCTTTGCCACATGTTGGAAATTAATGAGGCTTAAACTGTGTGGTTACTCGAGGGAGAGGACGGTCGCTTCAAACGCGCTAATCTTGGTGACAATTTATCAGGTCTTCTTCTTTCCAATATACAAGTAACATCTGACTTACAACCGAGTTACGTTCCGACCAACTGGTCGTAAGTGAAAATGGTCGTAAGGCAAAATCCATTCAAAATGTTGAATAGAGACTCGGAGGCTAAAGGACTCACAAACTCCACCCTCTAATGCGGTCGATTGCTGTGCGAGAGTGAGATGCTAGCTAGCCAAAATTGTCGTACATGTTGCTGGCCTGCTAGATAGCCTAAATACAAAAATACACACCTGGATGCAGCACAACAAGGGAAAAGCAATGAAAGGAAGCTGAAAGTCAATTTGAAATTATTTAATAAAAAAAAAACATGGACAAATTATAATTCACATTAGTATGTGTGATCTGATATTTTTAGGCCAGCAGAGAAGGCTTGGCAGGCCTTGACGGCCTACCACTGAGTTGAGCGTAATTTAAGCCTCAGGTTGAGTGAAATACAAGAATGTGTGTGTGTGTGTGTGTGTGTGTGTGTGTGTGTGTGTGTGTGTGTGTGTGTGTGTGTGTGTGTGTGTGTGTGTGTGTGTGTGTGTGTGTGTGCCGGCGTGAGTGAATCCTAAATAGCAAGTAGGCACGAGTCGACGAAAGTGAAAAGGGGTCCTGTTTATTTTAGCTTCCATGTTGTCCGTCGTGCGGTTCGCTGATAGCATGCGGCGTTGGCAGCCCTAGGTGGATGTATATCTATCTCCACTCCCATAAGGGATGCGTTGAAGCACCGGGTGTGCCTGTGCACGCCGGGTTTTACCCCCCCCCCCCCCAATACCCCCCTCGCTCTTATCTCCAGCACCCTGGAGTGTTTGTTTTCACAGTCACAGTTGTGAAGTCATCTGACCCTGGGCGGTATCTTTCATTTGTACACCCCTTCCACTCATGGTATCTCGCCCTGGCATGTGGAACAAATAATAAACCTGATATTGTTGATTTCCAATAGGACTGACTGGAAATTTGCTAATAGACACTTTTTTTTTGGGGGGGGGGGGGGGGTTGCAAAGCACTAAAAACAACACGAACAAAGACGATCCTGTTTCGAATGTGCTCAACTCCTCATTTTTAGCCTTCAACTACGGCACAGTTGGCTGTGACATATTTCTTTGTAGGAAATGTAATCGGCCGGTGTGGCCAAGCACAAAAAGTGCTGACTCTCCCTTCACATTTTGATAGAAGAAAACCTGAGATCTGATTTGCCGTGTTGACTTTGGATCTCTTCTCCAGTATTAAATAACGACAATCAGTGCTATGTTCTTGATCGTGCGAGTATTTGGCCGACACTCAGCAACCGACGTCTATTTTCCCTGCGCTGACAGTGCCAGTGGGTTTTTCATTCGGATCTTTGACAGAAACCCATCTCACTGACCTAGCAAGCTTTGTCAAAGGCGGGTTTCCAGCCAGTCCTGAAAATTTGGACTCTGGCCAAGTCAGCCCCCCTAGTCCCCCCATTCGCTGCAGGCATCTGTACACACAGAAAGCCAAAATTGGACGCCTGCCACTCATTTACCTTCTGTCATGTTGTTTTTAAGCCCTGTCACGATCGCCCCTCGGGTGGATGATTGGAAACACGTTGGAACCGGTGCTCCTTAGGGTCTATGTTAGGGCCACTGACTTTTCAAAGACTCTCAATGACAATGTCAAATTGGATGCAGCGGTGCGTAAAGTCGACGTTTCACATTGTGCTGGTTCCGAAGTAAGGTGACGGTATATCTTGTAGAATGACTTTGGTGCATTTTTCTAGCCTCTTCCGGTTTATTACTCTCAGGGGCAGTGCGGCGTTGCAAGATTTTACTTTGCAGAGTCAACTCTTTACGCTTGCTCTCTTATGTGACAATGGCAGATAGTGATAGTGATTCAGCCTTTGCGAGTTTAAAAAATAGGGTGATGCCACTTGTCGTGAAGCGCACATGAGCTAACGCGCTACGTGAGGTCTCCTTAATCACCGTTTTGCCGAGCGCCGGTTCTCTCTCCAAGGAGTTTGTGTCCCCCTTGAAGAGCTCCGGCCGAGTTGGCGGCCGTGCGAGAGACTGAGGAAGAAAAGGGGAGCGAAGGCGGCGAGGGTGGAGAGTTGCTTGTGGGAGGGGAAGGAGGAGGAGGAGGGCAGTGAATCGGAGGAAGAAGGAGTCGACTTCTCACTTTCTGTATGTCCTGCTCGCTCTGGGCTGCAGAGCGAGCGCAGTTGCTTTCCTCTCGCTCTGAGAGGCAACTGCTCCTTTTATTATTTTTAACTTTATTATTTTTTATTATTTTTTATTTTTCACTTCTCCATCCATCCAATCCATCAGAGTTTCTTCCATTTCCTTTCAAGGCGACCCCCATTTCCCACTTTTTTATGATTGTTTTGGAAACGGAAGACCGTATACCATGCCTGTTGTTGGCGTGGCCTCCAAGCTGAGGCAACCCTCCACGGTGAAGCCGGTACACACCGCGCTCCCCATCCCCAGCGCCATCCGGGCCGCCGCCGCCTCACACATAGCCCGGCAGCAGGATTTGAAGGCTAACGAAGGCCTCCCATTGCTCTCCTGCCAGCTGTCAGTCAAATCAGAATACCAACCCGCGAGGACACCTGAAGGAAAGTCCAAAGCGGAAACTGAAGAGAACAGGATCTGCAAGGTTGGTTTTACCCCTGGTGGTTATCACAAATTTCCGCGGTGAAGACGTTTTCCACGATGTGTTGAGCAGGTGCATGTGTAGCTCTGGTATGGGGATGAGTCATCCCTTGGTGATGCTGTTTGCCTTTGGTGTGGATTGGGGATTACCTCATCCTCATGACCTGTCAGTATCTGGGTCATTTGCAGAAAATAGGTGATGCATTTAGTCTGAAGGAATGGAACGAACTGATTTGTGAGAAGGAAGTCTGTTGTTTACATATCTGGATATGCTTTCTGCTCACTGATAAGTTCTAAAGTCCCTCTCAGGTGACCTAACAGTGGTTTCCCCTACTCTGCACAGATCCTTGTTTTGTCCTCTGAGGCTGCAGCAGAAGAGGCGTGGTCACATTTCAAAAATCCCCGCCAAAGTTAGTTTCGGCAGCACCTCGTCACAAGCTGTCAGAGCACAAACGGAAATGTCCGCCCTCCCCCCTTTCCTTAAGACGTCCGGTAGCAAACAAAGCAGCAGAGTTTCCTCGTGACTTGGAGGAAATGCGGGCCAGAGACATCAAAAGCTTGGGTCGGTGCTCCCCGGACCAGTTCTTAATCCTCGCAGCATGGCTTGTGGCTGAGTCTTTCGGGGTCGGTGTAAAAGGGAGGGGAGTGGCAAGACCGGTTTTAGCGTTTAACCTGAGTATAAAATTCACTCGCAGCTTGTTCTCATGACTTGCGATATCTCTTGGATTTGGTCTCAAAGTGTGTTTTGACAGATTTGTTTAGCCATTCCATAGCCTGAACTCCAGCAAAAAGGGTTCCGGTGAATTAGTCCAGTGTGTCTTAAAGTTGTCCTTCCATATCCCCATTTGTTGTTTGTTTTTTTCACCAGTGTTCTGATGTTGGTTTGCAGACGGTAATGATAGGTCTCTGGATTTTTACCAATTCAAAGACAATATTGGATTCGAACCACCGTATCCGATTTGTATACCAGAATCTCCCTTCTGTGTTTACATTCCATTCATTGCATTCAAAAACAAGTTGCGCTAGTGTCGTACGGCAATGTTCAGGTAGAGCTGTACCGGAACCGAACGGAGGGACTAGCCTATCAGCTCATCTAAGAAAGGATGCAATTAAACTGTCAGATGAGATCCATCTTTTGAGAGGATGGTGGGGGAGACACCGTCCAAACTTGAGCTAATGTCATCTGGATTGCGTCATCCTTACGTGAAGACTGACAGCTTCCAATTCCATGAGTGTCTTCAGGTGGTTGTTTATGAAATGCTAGCTCTTGAAGAGCAAGAATGCATTGGTGGTGGTAAGGTGGGGAGGAGGGGCCTGCTTTGATGGCTTCTACAGCCCATTTAGGCAGCCAAACAGAAGGGCCTGAACTACTCTGTAGGCCTGTTAGTATTTTTCAAGGGGAAACGCCACCTGTATTCTTTGGACGCTTCCCCATCTTAAAAAAACAACAAAACACTCGTCAGAGTTTTACCCGTCAGAGATTCCAAGACGAGAACAAGGGCCGACGTCGGCTCTTACTGGTGTATTCTCCTTTCTGACAGCTCAAATTAGTCTCTAGCCTCTGGCGCTGCGAGATGACGAGCTGGAATGAAGAGCGCATCTGAGTTGACTAGGCTTGAATGGAGTGTCAGTGCATCCCCCCTATAATCCCCCCCTCACATGATTTTACGCATCAAGAGTTTTTTTTCCACCGTCAGAAATAATCCTACCATGTAATCAATCTGTCCCTTTTTTCCTTGAGGCAAGAAAAAATATTTTCAACTGTATTTAACCTTTTTACCCCGGTGAGCGCGTCTTTCGCTGCCCATGCCAGCTCGTCGCGCACGCCAACCGAATAGTTTATGTTTGGTATTGACTGTTCGCGCCTTTTGTAAGCCTCGAGTAACACAAAAAAAGTATGTTCGGCAGCGCCAGATGCTCTCACCCACTCACTTCAAAGCTTCCTGTTGATAGCGCTTACGCTACCAAGGGTGACCGACATCAACAAAGGATGCTGTCTCGCTTGTAGCAGACGCGAAATGATTGTGCTCGGTGATTCTGGATTTCTACGAAGGAGTCAGGTCATATTGTTAAATGAGACGAAAAGGTTTATTGGGGTTGCTTGATGTGGTTCAAAGTCTCTTGGTTAAGGACACCCGGGGCTAAGCTAGCTCGCACCACCTCGTCATGCATTTCCGTGGCCTGAGGTTGCATGGTACAATAAATAACTTGAGATTAAAGCAAAAGGGGGAAGCTTCCCGCTGGACCGTTACACTACTCGTTCCATTGTGAGGTTTCCCTTGGATGTTTGTGGCCTGATTAAAAACGATTGGTCGCCGAGGGGACGGTTGCTTTCCTGGATTGTCCTACCCCCAACAGACGCACCATTCGTGTCTCCTGCAGTCTTTCCCATTGCCCTTCCGCTGTCAAACCTGTCTTCTTTGAGCTTCCATCGCGATTGCCGGGGTTAAACGCGTGCCTGGCCCAGTTCTGTCAGTTCACCTGTCAAGGGTTTTCTTTTGAATGAGCGCCTCACCTTTTCACCGTCATGGCCCGCTCCGGTTGATCCTGTTTGTAATCCACCGGTTCATTGTGCGGAGTCGCGAAGCGTGCCATGACACATGCTTACAAAGGCAGTGTATAGTATATCTGTGTGCGTACCTCTGTGTGGTTTTGTTAAGGTATGCACGCTGAATGGCTGCTGATGTTTTGAATGAGGCCAGGGACTGTGGCTGAGGTTTTGACTCACTGCTTTACATACCGCAACGGTGGTAGGTCATTCGCCATCGCTATGTCCCTTTCGCACTTCGGACAGGGTTTCCTCGCTCTTGAGAAAACATTATTCTAAAAAAAATGCGGGAATAATGAACCGTCAGTGAAGAAAAACAAAAGCGAAAGGTGACTAAGTGGTTTATTTTCAAAGAATTCCCTTCCCAGATGATTTAGCTGTTGATTCTTTGCACACCGCACTTGGCACTGTCTTGCCTTGGATGGTGAACGTTAGCAATTTTCAGTCCATAAGACCAAAGTTAAGTAAAACATTTACAATTGCAGTTTGCTAGTCCTCTGGTTACTTCTGAAGGTTTTTTTAAAACTGTCGTGGAGTTTTTTTTTTAACAAGAAATGGAACGCACAGCCGCTCTCACGTGCAGATGTTTGGATGTAAAGCCGGCCTGTGGCGACTTAGCGGGTGGCGGTTTGTTTCCGCGCCCTCCCCTTGGCAAGGTTTCATATACTGAGCTTAACCGAACCCTTTTTTTCCCTTCTTTTTCAAATGTGACTTTTGGACACATCATCAGCCCCAACCAACAACTATGAACCTAGTTCTTAACACAACAATTTTACCAATTCACGTTCGGACCGCTTATCGATTATAAGAATACCTTGATGGAGAAATTTCCAATTGGCAGAAGCAAAGTTATGAAAGGAAGAAAGTAGAAGAGCAAAAGGTAGAGGAGCTGCTGTAAAGGCAGCCATTCTCCCGGCGCCATTTTGCTAATAATATAATTGCAAAATAATCCAACACGAGACACAAAGACATTTAATCGTCACCACATTTCCGTATCTTTGCTATTCATAATGGGTAGTACTCCTGATTGTGATCAGAATCACATTTATGAACCACATTGGGTCAGTCTCGTCCGTCCTCATCATTCTTTTGGCAACCGTCATTGTAGTAATCGACTCCATTCAGCGTCTTACTGTTGCGAAACAATAACAACAACTCAATACACTGACTTTCAATTCACAGTTGAAGTTAGTACTGACGTCTGAGATCAGAAGAACAGACATCCATCTTGGTTTTGGCTTCTTCTTGGGGGGTTGAAGTTGCGTCCCAGTGAGTGGTTAAGGTTTGTCAATTTGTGAATGGAGCGTTGTTTGTTTCTTGAACTGGGGGACAAGCATGAATTTGAATTGGGAGTCGAACCACAGGACAGATTCCAGGCATAAATACTCTGTATAACTCTGTACAGACCATTTATTGTATCTAACGAAGGCAGTATTTGGCTTTGCTCACCGGCTGATATTATTACGTTATTGCCACATAAAGACCCCACGTTTGCTTTTAAAAGCCGCATATGTTATTGGCGCATCCTGTGCGGTATTCTGGAGCCCCTTTTCATTTTCTCTTCCAACCTGTTGGTCTTGTCGTCGAGCGCCTATGTAACGTTCCATCCTTCCACCCACGTTCGAGCTGCGCTGAAGTCTGCAAATCATACCACTCGGGCTATAAATCTCTTCACTGTCTTGTAAAAATATTCTGGCATATTTAAAGGCTTCTCAGTGCTGAAGGTCCCTGTAATAGATTCAACGTTTACATTTGCGGTGGTCCAGATACTTTGGGTCGATTAGCATACTTTCCCCCTTATAATAGGTTAATGGAAGTAGAGTAACGTGAAGATATGGAGAACAGAATGATTTCTGACCCGCGACACTGCCAAGGGCACGACTAGTCTAGTCTTCTGTTGCAATGCGCATAGTTGATGAGTCGATGAAAGACGTAGCAGACTTTCTCACACCCTCATTTGTTTGTCCTGCTGTCTTCAAAGCCGACCGCAAGTTGGTCCACTCCATGAGAAGTGAAAGTAGTAGCAAGAAAGCTGTTTCTTTCATCATTTGGTCTTCACGCATTGGTCGGAGTTAACTTGCCCGCTGGATTGAAAGCAGATGGAGGCACCTCGTTCAGGTTTAGAACCGTAATCGCCCGCAGCATCTGGTTGCCTCCTTTTCGCCTTGTGGTGGGAAACGCTCAATGTAAGCTCGGGGGGGTCAGAAATGCTCAGAGGGACAATTTTGCGGAGTGGAGAAACCGTAGTAGTGGTGTCAGTGGTATTCGGTCCTGGAATTTTTCTCGGCAGGTTGCAGTCGTCAAATGTGTGAAGTGCATGTGAGCTGAAAGAAAGGAAATGAAGTGAGGGTAGGGTTCTAAAATCATGCTCAGATCGTCCAGTGTGATTGCGAGTTGGATGGAGTCACAACCAGGTGATGAATTGAGGTACACACAAAAAACATTTACGGACTATTGCAAACTTTAATCCCGGTTTTCTACTTTGGGACTTCAAGGGCAGCCTCCTCTTGGGTCCAGTTTTTTTTCTTAAAGCCTTAGACATTGAACCTGCCCCCTTTTGACCCACACTTGATTACCATCCTTGAGTCAACCTCCTATTGATCATCCAGAAATGTTTAAGTAGATTTACAGAAATATGAAAAATGCACGCAACCAATGTTGCCTCTTCTTCCCTTAGCTTATCCAGCAAGACGGACTGGCTGCGACTTATTTCCGCGAGCCTGACAGACTCCATTAGTCTTTGGGTGGGAAGGCTTTGAGTTACATCGTCTAGGGGGTACGAATCCATTTTTTTGGCACACGCAGCTCGAGCGGCATTATACTGTTACACAATAGGCCAGACCGCAGAGAGGAGGAGCAGGAAAGAGAGGGAGTTACTGTTGGACTGTGAGTCTTAGAAGTGTGGGAAAGATGAAATGCCTCACTTGGCCAGTCCGATTCAATACTTAACAGATGCCAAAAGGAAGACCTGCTTCCAAACGTTCCATTCCCAGACGGTTATTTAGACGTCACACCTCTGTCTGTACGAGTCCAACCAAGGTTGAGTGACTGGAAATTGACCACGGCCATTTCCTCAACCCTGTCCTTCATCGAGACGTTGGGACTTTACCTGGCCGCCACTCGCACGATTGCCCATGGGATTCGCAGACCGTCTCTCGGTCGATGCCATAAATCATTTTCCCAGGTACACTCTTGAGAGAGGAAGAACGGGTCGAAAGGTCCATTCCCATAGCCCACAAAGTTCCGAACATTGACGGATAGCATGAGATCGCCTGTGGCAGCCACGCACTTTTCTTTCCGTTTCTCAAAAGGTAGCTTGCTGGAATTCAAAGTATTGTTCCTTGTCGTTGAAAATACTGATGGATTCTCAGTTCAGTGACTGGATGACGGGTGACTGATTACCTGGCGTTTCGGCGGTCACTTCAGCCTTCATTGGAGATGTCACCGTTTCCCAGTGACATGTCTGAAAAAAAGACTTTTTGTCAAGTGTCAACGGGTCAACATCATTTCTTAGAGATGACAAGTTAGCATTTCAGTACAGATTTTAGCTATATGAGTTGACACACATGATTTTTTTATCACGGGCCGAATCAAATGATACGTCAGGCCGGATCTGGCCCCCGGGCCTCTGCTTTGACACCTGTGCTGTATATCATGCTTGAGCAACAGGCACAGACATCGATGGGTCACGCTCCCCATTATTTTGTGTTTTGCATTGGCTAACAGATCAATGCGAAAAAGCAATAGGGAACATTTTGGCCTTTATGAGTGACTTGTTTATAAAAGGTGACAAAATAGCGGATCCATTTTCCATCGCCGTCCTCAATTGTTCCCAGCTGAAGCAGCGGTTACGGCTCATTGAGACAACTCGCTCCGTCCTCTGCACTGGACACTTTGGCCACAGTATCCTGGCCCTGGAGCGTTAGCCATTCAATGTTTTCATTGGAAGCGCTAATGGATCCGGCCAGTGTTGGCATCCATGTCAAGTGGCGTTCTGACTGAGTTGGACGGCTGCGGGTGCTGCTGGACACGTGTGTCTTTGAAGTGGCGGATGCGCTGATGCCGCTTCCCGCTTGGGTGTCAGGAGACCTGTAATTAGCCGCAGATCTGTTTAAATATTTGCCTATATTTATTGGTGTTGATTGACAGGTTTTTCGGTTTCATATTTGGGGGAATATACATTGAAACAGCATAGCTTCCAAGTGCGCACTAAAGTTATTATTTAGATTATAAACACTGCGCTAAATCTGCCCCTTAAGTGTCGAACTAGGCCATCGTAAAACCACAGGGCCAGGAAATTAAATCCCCCTACGTGGACTCCAATTTTAATGTCTCATTCCATCGTAGGTTTCTCGGTGGGAGGTCACAACGTCCTAATGACGCATAGAAAAACATTTTTTTTTGTTGGCTGCATGAAATATTAGGAATGTTCAATGAAATCTATCCAGCGAGGCTTAGGCCACAGTGTACCACATGACCGAAAGAGTGAGCGACAGGGCATGACTAAATACAACATTGGAGATCTGGCTTCACTCACTGCTCTGGAGAGTGGAACACTCCCAATGGATGTTCTGCAGATGTTGCAAAACCCTCTTTTGGTATGGCTTCAAACCGTTTTGCTAATCTGTAGTCACTGCTGTCCATGAAAGGGATACATAATATATGATACACAAAAAAACTAAATAAATTCAGGTCAAATTCCTCAGTTATTCCTCACAGTGAGATATTCCGTCAACAGGTAGTGGAAACCCTGCTCTGGATATCTGCGATCCATTAGCATCCTGCTCACCGATCGAACGTAAACAACAACCCTTATCTCCCCTCGCACACATGAAAGCTGCCATTTATCTCTGCTTAGCTCTGTCCCGGCGACAAAGCAGGAAGCAAATCATGATTGGACCACTGGTTCTAAAGGAGATAAGATAACAAAAAAAATCATAAAACAACCGCTAAACAGACGTAATGATCTTCTCGCCAATTGTTGCCTGTTGGTCTGGACCAAAATCAATCCAACTGGACCTCTTCCGCTTTTGATGACGTCTCCAACCTGATGCTCAGGACTTGTTCCAGATGAGCAATCGCTAAAATGTGGAGGGTCATTACAGGTGAAGCCGTTTAAAGAAGTCAAATATTTTATTCGGCTTTTGATGAAGTCATTGTGTCGAGCTGTTTGGTCACATATAAGAATTTGACATTTTCGTCAATGAAAGTTGCGACTGATAGTGTTTTTATACACATCCGTAAACATCAAGTGTTATTTCATGTTTAGTTTAGTCTATATGGATGTATGTAGCTTATTAGTTAACTAGTTGCGTATGTAGAGTGTAACAAGTATCAAATTTCAGTCTAATGTTCTTCCAACACTTGTCCGTAACTGATTGGACAACAGATCGCTGCTGTGTGAGTTAAACTAGCTTGAAGGGGCGGGCTTTGTGCTCTTGGCTTCCCGCTTTGACGAGAGATGTTCTTCGATTGTTTTACTAGAATAAAGTAGTCTTTTCTGTTCACCATCTATCGTCCCCGCTGGTATTTCATCATAAAACTCAGTTGAACTCCGAACCAGAAGAGAAACAGAATTAGATTCCAACATAAATCATTGGTTTGCTTTTGCGGACTGAAGAAAATGACATTGCGGGCCAGATTTTGCCCGCGGGCCTTGCGTTTGACACCTAAGCTTTCAATCTGGGGACTCCACATCAGTGCGAAGAAGTTGTTCTTCTCCTTCACTGGGAATTAAAACAAAAACAGAAATAGAGTAGGAAGATGGCACTCAAGGCTGAAGAAGTAGTTGACATGCATTGGGAGTTCGATGTGCAAAACTGTCTAGTCCAGTGCCAGGGTTTTTGTCATTTTCACTCCCAATTGCAGGACCCATAGAATATTGAGTTTTAGGACTATATCAACATTCAATTCAGCGTTAGAAATCATAGACTCTCTTCTTTCATCAGAAAACGTTAATTCCTAAGTATTATGGGACTGGAGTTATCTGAGCTTGAAATTGGTGCAACTGGACCAAATACAATACAATCCCGTTTCACACCTGTGATCATTTCCTACTCGACTCGGATTGACAGTAACGACTTAGAAAGGAAACATCGGACGGATACTGAGAAAGCGACGCTCTCGCAGACTCCTTCCGAAGCGTCATGTGATCTCCTCCTTCACTTCCTCTCCGGGGTTACCTTGGTGACAGGGCAATGCTAATCCACTGACACACCCGCTACTAGATTGCTATCGGACTCTGGATTCAATTAGCCGGGTCTGGTTGAGAGATAATAAATGGCCTTTCGGATGACTCTGATGTTCTAATGAGGGGCGGTCCAGATGGGGGCGGGGGGGTCGGGAATCAGTTTCGGAGTCGCGATCTAAGATAAGAGAAAGCGCTAGCTGATTATCGGTACACATTGGAACGGGTAAGGAGATTAGCATTAGTGGGGGGGGCTGGAGGGTAACATGATACATTGCTTAATGAAGCGCAACAAATGTGCTTAACTCTCTTTGTTAAATATGTAAAGAATGTTGAGGAAAATATGAATCGATATGCTTCAACCTCATTTTTAAATTCCCTTTGACAATTTACACGGCCGACATCCCATTCATCTTTTATACGTCTAAGCTCCGTTGCGGCTGCTGGCGTCGCGATTCATAACCCCGCGAGGTAAACCATTGCCAGAGGTCTTTATTGGCACCCTTTTGCAAGTAAAACCAAAACCCGGACAAATTCGGGAATGGCAGTGAATGAGTTAAAGCAGAGTACCTCCGAGGTCTGTCCAGATAAGGAGCAGTACCGCCCAGCTTGTGTTTACCAAAGGTCAGCGTTTGTGTATTTACCTGAGTGGGCCTCGGGTCGATGCGTCCGTGGGAAACGGCGTCCCGTCACCAATTTGACATTGCGGCATGACCTGCATTCCTCATTGCCTCTCAAAAAATGTAGCTTGCTACACCCCGATGTGGCTACGCACCTCCGGGTTAACCGCATTCTTTTCTGGCTTCTGAAGTCGCCTGTCTGTGTAAGCTCTCAGTCGTACAGGAGTGGTCCATCGATGAAAAGGTTTCTTCAGGAGTCATCTGGACTTCTTTGAAAGTGTCAGATGTTTTGCTTCTTATACGAGAGGCTTCGTCAACGAACTAAAATTTGCTGGTAGTTTTGGCCCAATATATATATATATATATCCCTAGTGTACAGAGGTGGCGGTGCCTGACCTCTGCTATGATAGGTCCCTGCTCTCAGGTTGGGCGGAGGACTATTCCCTGAGGCTACCCTGATTACTTCTATTTTCCTGCCCGATTATGGGGTCTACGACTGGCCTGATTGCCCCGTTTGCACTGGTATCCCCTCATCAACATAACTAAGCCTATGTGGTCTAAGAAGTCTGTTGTAAGAATGATCCTCACCCCACCATGGCGATTTAGCGGAGGGTTTTGCTGTTTCATCAAAATAGCTTCTTTTACTCCCCTTTCAAGTTTCAGGCTAGCAAAATTAGCTATGCGGCGACAAGGGCGGTCCTGTTTTGATTTATCCCTGTCGTGACTGGAGGGAAGGGAATTACGGATACATACCGCGGAAACAAAAAGTGGTACGGGGGTTCTAAGGTTTCACGGATCCCCGCCCGGAATGCCGAACCGTCACGTTGAGAGAACCGCTGCCGGTTTCAACTGGTGAAAATGACTCACGGCGTTTGAGTTATTTCATCTGTTTTGCAGGAGAAAGTCATCCGAAAGCCATGTGGAGAACTTTGGAAATAATGAAGGGGTTGCCCTCAAACAGATCGCTCGTATTTTGTCCACCACTAATTTTTGTTCGGCTGTCACACAACGGATGATGGATAGAATGGAAAAGTCAAAGAAAGAAGCAAATGTGTCTGTGAAACAAGCTGCTACGACTGGTATTTAGCTGTCGTACGTGGTCATGAAAAGATTTTAGCGACTGGTTCGGGACCAACGGGTGGCGGTGTAGGGTTATCTCAGCCAATAGAATGTTAGATAACTAGCTGATAGATAGCTAGCTAACTAGATAGCTAATATGTTATCTGACTAAAATAGCTAGCTATATTGCCAATAGCTCAATGGGGTGAGGGGGCGGGGGTGTCAGAGAAAGTCCCAGATGACCCCTCGGTAAGAGTGTTTTGAGGACCTCTGTGAACCCCACCCACCATAGTGATCCGAACTGACGATCACGCCCCAGAGTATCGACGTACGTTACGTCGTATATTTAGACGTTGATTCGGCGCCCGCCGCGCTGGGGAACTCTAGGTGGGGCCCGACTCGGTCCAGATCCTGAACCCATTGGTGAAATTTACGACTGGCTATCTCTTCCAAGAAGCTCGGCTACGTTTTATTAGGATGGTAAATCCAAAACTCTACCCAGGTGTTAAGTTCTTATTCGCAGGGATCGTCAGTCAAAAAGGGGGATTGGAACCAAATGGTAGACGATTTGATTTCAGTCCGCAACCCGACCATAAAAAACGGCTGTCATTGAGACTGCACCTGAAATCCTCATCAGTGACCGCGTCTCATGGGCCAGACTGGACTTTTTTTTGCTATCCCACCAGAGTTTTTTTTTGGAGAAGGGGGGTGGCGAGAGGAGCAATGTGTGGAAAAGCATACAGATGAAGGAATGGCCGTAAGAGCAAGATAAATGGGCGACGAGCTACGATGAGGATTAGAGTCAAGAAGGAGCGGTGTGGGTCGAACATTTCGCCGGCGGTGGATGTGAAGTGGTGGCGAGGGAGGGACGAGGCGGGACAGCTCTGGCATACAATCAAAGCTAAGAGATTTGCAGCTTTTTTGCAACTGCCTGCGAAGCTACAAGAGATTTGAGCAAATACACTGCTCATCATCTGGCTTAGCGCAGCGTGACGTCAGGGCCACGGAGATCCTCGGAGTCGTTATATTTCGGACGGCTTGTTTTTCTTTTCACACATCTTGAGAAAAAAAACATTGATTTTTTTTTTTTTTTTTTTGTGTTTCATCCGTGACTCTACATAAGCTGTGGATTGAATATAGAAAGGCGTGTGTGTGTGTGTAGCCCCACGGGCTAGCATCAGATATTGCAGTGTTGCTTGATTGATCAACTGAGACAACTACATATTGTGTCGCACTAATCCACTCTAGCTTCAGGTTTAGCATGATACCGATGTGGTTGTTTTTTTTTCTAAAAATATTAATTAAAGTCTATCTCCCAATATATCTTATTAGCTATATTGCTATCTAGCCAGCCAAATAGCTTGCTATCCCTGTCATGGAAATTCTAACCGCTGACCTATGTAATTCGAACTTCTGACCTATCTAACTATCCAGTTAGCTGTCTTGCTACCTAGCTGGCTATCCCCTTCATCCTCATGCTAATTCTCAATTTAAATCTATTTATCTAGATAACTGTCTTGCTATCAAGTTAGCTATCCCAATCATCACCATGCTAATTCTCAATTACAATCTATCTAACAGGCTAACTGTCTTGTTATCGAGCAATCTATCTACATAGCTATGCCAATCATCTCCATGCTAATCCTCAATTTCAGTCGATCTCACTATCTTGCTAGCTGTCTTGCTATCAACCTAGCTATCTTGCGATCGAGCTAGCTATGTAGTTAGCCATCTCAATCATCCCCATGATAAGTATCAATTTCAATCTATCTAACTACCTCACTAGTTGTCTTACTAGCTAGCTGGCTATCTTGCTAACTATAACTATCATCGCCATGTGAAATGATTTTGAATTGAACATTTTCATGAGTCTTTTTGAGAAGATATTTTGTATTATTTTATGAATGTGTTTTTGCCAATCAACCATTACATTCCTTTTCCGCTCAATTTGAATATTTCAAACGAGACCGACGAGTGGCCACTTGGCAATGTGCTTCTGGTGCGCCGCTAATCGAATCATGCTCTCCATCCATGTCCAATTGCTCCTGACCTGCAGTGTGTAACTCACAGCACTGTGAACCGCTAACACCCCCATCCCCCCATATCATTAGAGCACATCATCAACTGGTACCACATGCTTTTATTTTGTGAACCATAAACTTTGGCTAATCCTATTTTTGTTTCATTTTCTCCACTGTAACATCCCTACTCGGCAACCCGCAGGCAATGTTAAGAGCTAGCTTATTAGCAAACAACAAGGACATTCTTTCCAATCGTCTGCATATAGGAAGGCTGTTTTGTTTTGATATTCCCGGCAGGTACTTGATTAGCCACTTAACGCCATTTTACCATAACCAGCGCTAGCCTCCTTCTCAGCCATGAAGATTAGCGTTGATAGAGGGCATTTTTGTCCCGTCTGTCTCGCCCATTCTCGCCCTTATGCTTTTTGTGTGTAGTTTATACACCCGTGTGTTCAGTTTTAGCACTAACCAACCAATTTTGAATTTTGCTTTTAAGACTCGTTTATAGTGAACGTCAAGCTTCCAAAGAATCAAACTTTCCTCTCAATAGCAATCCGACAGCCATATTTGCAAACCTGTAACTCACCTGCTACTCTTGCTAGAATAAATGCTATCATTAATGGCACAAACATCGACTTCTGTGAATGCGGATGATTCAAGTTCTCCAAGGTGTGGAGAACTCCCTTTTGAGATCTTCTGTTTATTGACACGGCTTAGCGTATATTGACATTAAAGCACCGCTTTTGACAGAGTCTGTAAGTACGTCTGGCTGGAAATATTTGCCATGTGAGTTGATGTGCGCTGAAAAGTGGAAATGTCCTGATTCACTCTTGTCTCCACGTCGGATTTTGGACTTGGTGTGTCATATTGACACAGATGGATTTACGTTGAGGTTAGTCTCATATACAGACGCTCCCTTGCGGGTTCCAAATTGCTGATTTGGAAGCGTTTTTATTGGCCCAGAACGCGGCGGTGGTCAACATATTCCGAGTCCATTTCCAGCTTTCCTATTTGAAGGCCGAATTTAGCTTGACTTTCCTATCAAGGGTACGCAGTGCGCCATAGTGCGACCTAGCATCGGTATTTTTGGACTCTATTGGACATGTCCTGTTTGACTCTAGGTCCAGACAGAGGACATACAATAAAGATCTCGCCGTCCAGTCCTAGACATTTCCCTCTCAATCATTCTCGCTCCTCAGAGGGGAACAAAAAGTTTCCTTCCGCCGCTTCCCTTGACCCTTCATTCTTCACAAGGGTTGGTGGTCCCATGTGGGACGTAACGTTTCATTTACCTTCACCCTGCTCTCACTCTCGATCCATTCGTGAAGGGTTCATTAATAATGCGGTCAGATGACAGATTCTGGTAACCCAATATGACTTATGACGCTGCTCCAGAGTGGTGAAACGACACTTGTGTAATTAAGCATGCTAATGGCTAATTTGAAGTGTCTCGGCGCAGAAAGGACGGACGGGTGTTGAAAACAGACACGCTAGCCATTTTTCACAATTTAAAATCATTTCAGAGGAATGGATTCATACATACCGCTTCTACACCACATGGAGAGTAGCCAGATGAGGTGGCTCGGGCATCTGATTCGGAAGCCTCCTGTACGCCTCCTGGTCGGGTGTTCCGGGCATGCCCCACAGGCAGAAGACCCTGAGGTCTTGCCTTTTTTCCATGTTAGCGCTTTTTTCTAGCTTAATCTGTTGTTAAAGCGCTATATCAATCAATAGGGATGGATTGTATTTTGTACGCCCCCCCCCCCCCAGTTCAAACTCAGATAACTCCCGACCTATATAAATTAGGAATTAACTATTTTTTTCTGATGAAAGAAGAGAGACTAAGGTCTGTGTAAGCTCTCAGTCGTACAGGAGTGGTCCATCGATGAGAAGGTTTCTTCAGCCGTCATCTGTACTTCTTTGATTGTGTCGGACGTTTTGCTTCTTGTCCAAAAGGCTTTGCCAGCGACCTTTTTTTTTTGCTGGTAGTTTTGGCCCTATATATATATATCCCTACTGTCCAGATGTGGCGGTGCCAGACTATGCTTTGATAGGTCCCTGCTCTCAGGTTCGGGGGAGCAGAGGACTATTCCCTGAGGCTCCACTGATTACTTCTATTGTCCTGCCTGATAATGGGGTCTACCACTGGCCTGATTGTCCCATTTGCTCTGGTGTCACCTCATCAGCATAACTAAGCCTGTGTGGTAACGATCTAAGAAGTCTGTTGTAAGAACGATCCAAATTAAACCTCCCCCCCACCATGGTGATTTAGTAAAGGGTTTTGCTGTTGTATGAAAATAGCTTATTTGACTCCCCTTTTAAACCATCTATCTTCGTGTCATTTCTTACTAAAAATAAATAAATACATGTGCGGCGCTAAAGATCCATCAAAGTGCAACACGGACACGCGCGGTAAATATGCGTGAGTCAGAGTCTGCTGGCTCGCGAGCATCGGGGAAGACATTCAAGCGAGGCGGCGAGGGGAAGCCACATTTCCCTGGACTCTCTGTGACTCAGCGCTACGTGACTCAACTACCAGTCAGATGTTTTGCACGTTCACCCCGGACCACTTTTACTGTAAATATCAAAGCCTGGGGTGGAAGGGGGCGTCTGTGAAAACCACGGTGGTATTGAAACTGTTGCTGGGAGTCATTAATTGTTGCATAAGATGGACGCTTACTGGAAGTCGGGGGCGTTATGTGTTTGAGAGCAGGTATTGTTTTTCACCTTGTTAGTCAGTGTGTCATCACCTCAGAATGTGGCGTTGGAAAGAAGAAAGGGAAAAGGAGGAGGGCAGGTGTTAGCTTCAATGTGTTAGCATTTGGGGATTTACTGCCTAGCTTGGTAGCCAGGTAGCCAACAGCTAGCCAGCTAAAAGCCAGCCAGCTAATCAGCCAATGGATCCCTAACAGTATTGTACTTTCAATGCGCCTTATAATGCGGTGCGTCCAATGCATGAAAACAGTTTTGAAATATGAGTCAGATGTTACCTGTATTTTAAAACGATATTATTATGATTATTAATATTTTCATCACTGGCCGAGAGACTCGATGCACCAAATCTGTCCGAAATTCAGTTTGCACAACAGAAGGAAAAGGTCACCTGATTACCAGAGGCTCTGCTGTGGTCCTCAAATTGGACCACGGCGCTATTAGTTCTCGCACCAGCGAAGGTCACGACCCCAATTTCCTCCTGATTTGCTCACACTCAGCAACGCGGATGCCGCCCGGCGAATAAATTAAAGGCGCAGGAGTGGGAAGTTGTGCGTCGGGGGGGCACTTTTAGCCTCCGATAGGCAGTTTTTAATGATGATAATAATGCAACCAATGCCACTTTGCATAAAGTTGTTGTCAGACCCCAAATGTGCCATAAAACTAGTATGTGGTCACTATTTAAAGATTTTACTTCACGACGTGTATCTGATATTGACAAAATAATAAATCCTGCATGTGATTTAATTTCCGCTTCAGTGGTCATGAAATGGATCACCGCGTGTAAATATTGCAAATGATTCCAATTGAATAGTTGCTGATTCCAGAAAAAAATACTCATAAAAAAATCGGTGCAGTACCGCCCTCTGCTGGTAGCTTTGCGTAAAGCACAGACAACTGCTGTCTGTCAGCTTTGAATTGCATTCAGTCGCCAATGCAGTTTTGTATTATATGCAAACACACACGTTGTGCTTTTAGGAAGCCATTTGTTTGGGTCAAGTAATAATGCGCATATCTATTTTAATTTTGTCCGCTGATGTTTCTGTGTTGACAGATTTACACAGATTGGGCTAATCACTACCTGGCCAAATCGGGCTGTCAGCGGCTCATCAAGGACCTGAGCCAGGACGTCACCGATGGAGTCCTGCTGGCGCAGATCATCCAAATCATAGGTAGGCTTCTTGGCTATCATCTGCAATGGCTAGCTCGCAAAAGGAGCTAGCTTACAATCTCACTCTTGTCAAGCTATTTTGCTAAGTGACAGCTAGTTTACAATCTCACTCTTGTTAAGCTATTTTGCTAAGTGACAGCTAGTTTACAATGTTCCTCTCTTAAACCAGCTAGCAAAGTGACAGGTAGCTTTCAATGTCGCTCCTGTAAACTAGCTTGCAAAATGACAGTTTACAATGTTGTTCTTGTCAGCTAGCTTGCGAAGTGATAGCCAGCTTTCAATGTCAGTCTTGTCCGCTAACTTGCAAAGTGAGAACGTGTTTACAATGATTTTTGTCAGCTAGTTCGCAAAGTGAAAGCTATCTTACAGTGCCACTCTTGTTAAGATATCTTTCAAAGTGACAGCTAGCTTACATTGTCGCTCTTGTCAGCTAGCTCGCAAAGCGACAGCTAGCCTACAACAACAGCAACATTTTCACAAAGACCTAAAGAGTCACCGAATGATAAAAGACGATCTCGTCCGTATCTTCTGATCTGAGCAAATTGTACGCTAAGTGACGCTTGTGATGCTACGCGCCGTGAGATGAAAACCCGGCCGGTCGTTGGGACGCTTTGAACTTGATCAATCGGCTTCAAATTGACACGGACGAGATGTTAGCGCTGCTGGCAGCTTTGATGATCACCACTGCTTAGCATCGTTCGAATTAGCGTGATCTAAGACTGATACCATACCAGAATTCTTCTTTTAGCATGTGATTCCTCTCCCTCTCCTTGAAATTGAAACTTTACCCTCCCCGCTTACCCCGAAAACAGGCAACGAGGCCAAGCTCTGTCCCGTCGCTAATTCACTGGCAGCAGCTGAAGAATTAGCCAGTTTAGCTTCCTAGACGCCTCATGCGCGCACACACTCCCCCTCTTCCTGGTACCCTCCTACGCACTGCTTGCCCCTCGCTCTAGAAGAGGGAGGGGTGGGTTTTCTGTGCCGACTTGCACCTGAGCTCACTGCGGTGGACGCAGTGGACGGACGGCTAGTGACCATGTCTTGTTTTTTTCTTCTCCTGCAGCTAATGAGAAGGTGGAGGATATCAATGGCAGCCCTCGCAGTCACACCCAAATGGTGAGTCTTCCGAAACTGGCTAGCTAGCTGTCTAGTTGACCATTTGCTATCTATTGGCTATGTATTAGCTAGCTAGCTTTCTATCCATTTGAGTTACTTCACTTCTGGGTTGAGTGAATGCTGGCGCGTGTGGCTGCCGCTGCTCACCCGCAGGAAAAACTTATCTTGTGACTGAAAAGTGATTTGAAAGACATAAATGAAATGTATTATTATTATTATGTTTTTCTTTTTCACATTTCTTTTTTGTCCACGTTAACGCTCTGTTCTTGCTTCTGCTGTTGTTAAAGCGATATATAAATCAATGTATATTGCATTCTATTTTATACATCTGCCCCCATTTGAAGCTCACATAACTCCGGACCCATATAACTTAGGAATTAACTCTTTATTTCTGATAAAATAAGAGAGTCTAAGGTTTCTTACGCTGCATTGAATGTTTATATAGTCCTAAAAGTCGATATTCTATGGGTCCTGGAATTCGAGTGACAATGACAAAAACCCTGGCACTGGAATGGACTCATTTTTTTGGACATCTGGCAGTGAAGGAGTTAATGAGGCTGAGTACTCAAGTCCGATCTGACGAATGCTGCATTTATTTATTTATTTATTTTTATGCTCTGCTAGAGCCATTGTCGTAGTATGCGTTCATATATTTCCACAGCACTATTACGTCGCTCGCCCAGACAGGACCAATTGATGCTTTGGATTTAAAGACTTGGAACATCTGAGGAGAAAATCTGGGATTTGTTCCCAAAAAATTAGTTTCACACGTTTTTGTTGGCGTTTCTCAGCTGTTTTTGAGTCCAGCTGTGGTGGAAGTCGCCTGATCTCAAAGAGGAAGTGGCAGGAACGAACCAGGAAGGAAGCTGGAAGGTGAAACCTGAGAGTTCCAAGAGTCAAACCGAATTTCCTGGAGATAAACTCCCCAAAAACTGATTGTGGGCTTGAACTGGCAAGGCTGAAGCCAAGCTAATGTTATGTTTTATAACTTGACTTGTTTACTGTTGTGTGGACTTTGGAAAAGTCACGTAGCCGAGCAGCTAAGTGGTCCTGCGGCCAACCAAATTTCAGACGAAATAGGTTCTCAGTTCTGGATGAGTTTGTTAGCTTTTTAGTTCAAAATATTTCATCTTTAAACGTTGATTGTTTGGAAAATCTACAGTAGTTTTCGTTGAAAGTGTCGGTCAAGTTTGTGACGCCATTTTTGACTTAGATTACCAAAGACCGAAAAAGGGCAATTTGGCAGACATTGAACTGGTTTCACAACAATCAACTCACCTCAAACTTACATTTTGGACAGTAGAATTTGGGGGCAAAAGTTAGCGAAACCTCTACGATAGCAATGCTGGCCTTGCGCTAAAACGGAAATTGTGTATATCGTCGAGGTTAGCTATCAAATAGTTCTGAACCTGGTGCCTATGTATGCCGCCTTACTCTTGCTAATCCCACTGACCTCCTACCCCCCTCCACCTGTTCTGGTGGAACCAGAACTTTCAGGAAGCACGTTCGCTTGCACAGAAAGAAGCAGACATTCGTGTCCCACAGACATTCCTGATATTATTCCAATACTTGAGAATTCATCATCGCCGCTAATGGTCGAAGAGTCCAGTTGTGTTGTGTTTGGGATCTGGAGCGGGGGTCCCAAAATCCTGTAGTCTCGTGCTTTTGAAGAAAAATTCATAAAAGAACCAATCAAATCACGTTAGCTCATAAATAATGAATTGCGTAGCGGTAAATGAAGTGATGCAGCATCTGCCCGTAGAATCCCGCAGATCGTTTTTGAAGCGATTAGATGTAACAACCCGCCGCTTTATATTCAAGTCGGATTTATGGTATGGCGGATCATATAAAACGCAACCGTCCCAGCCGGTTGACGGGATGGGGAACTTTTATCATAACGTTTCGCGTGTGCAACCTTTCTGCGCCCGGGATTTAATGACTTGTAAACGGAGTAAGGGGGTGTGGGGGGTGTAGAATTCCCCTCAAAATCATCAGAGAACCGAAGTCTCTCTTCCAAAACAACCAGAACAGTTAAAATTGATTCTCCACCCGAAGAATGCAATGACCCGGATGAATAGGGCATTTCCCAAAGTCACTTACAGTAACCTTGAGAATTTCTAATTCCCTGGTTCTCCATCCAATGTGTTTTGGTCGACCTCAAGCTAAAAATTCCAAAGCTGACGGTTTCCCCTGGTGGGGGTTGCCATTCCGAATAGAGTTAAGAGCCCGAAAGCCCAACCGGACTCATCTGGTGCCCATGTGCGTGCCACCTGCACCCCACCACAACAAAAAATGCCACAGATTTTACGCTTCACCGACCAGATGCTTCATCACCGCCGCCGCTCATTAATAACCTCCCCAAACAATTGATCATGCGCCTAATTTAAAACTGGAGTTTTATTAACCGACTGCGACAGAGACTTCGGGTTGTTTACAACAAGCCGAGCTAGTTCTGGGAGGCGGGTGAGGAAAAATGGCAACAAATGGTTGGGGATAAGGAAGCATCCCCGATGGCGTTTTGAAAGCCAGGTGATTGGCACCGAGCCCCCGCCCCAAAGTGCCACCAGGCAGATGGCCAGTTCTCCACTGCTGAAACGAAAACCATTCGAGATGATCATCTCGTAGCCCAAAATGCATAAATCAATAATGTCCTGTCGAAGGGAAAGCGGCGCATTTTTAGAGTAGGCCAGCTGTTGAGCTAGCAAAATAAACTTTAATTGTAGGGATGGTTGTGGGGTTGTATAAAGTCTTTTGGTCCACTCATTTTGTTTGTTTCCATGCGCAAAAAGCTGGTTCAGCAAGAAAGCGATACGTAGCGCCGCCGCACCACAGGCAACGGTTATTTCCGCGTCGAAACTAAACGGGAAAGTTGCAACGAAACTGGAATATTTCGGTAGACAGTAATCCCGTAATGGCTATTACTCATCACCAAAAGAAAATATAAATTCTTGCAACTCCGACGTGGAAACTGGCAGCTAGCGACTCCCATAGCTTGACGCCAGAATATGTCAGCGTGTCGCTGTATGTAGCAATAAAAATGTGAACAGGAGAGTGAATAATCTGGAAAATGTCAATTCATTTTCGCAAAATTGATTTGCGTTTGTGCGCCGCCTAAAATGATGTGGTGGGCCAGATTTGGCCCCCGGGGCCTTATGTTTGACACCGGTGGTCCATATTCAGGCTAGTTGGAGAAAATGGCGCAACTTGATCCGTTTTGGGAAGCCTTCAACTTGGATTTGATGTCCGAGTGCGGCTTTTGTTCGATATTTAGCGATTGGAACGTCGCAAAGGGGTGAAAAAAAAACAGGAGTGGTCTTCTTGAATGCGGACACAAAACAGGCCTGCAATCCAGATGCTTTCCAAAGTAGCGCAGGGCAGTTTACCAAGTTTTACGATAGCGCCGAGCAAGCCAACGTATATAATCAAGACATCCATTTGCCACGTGCGGGTCATACATCATGTATGACCCGCGAGGTTTAGCCAATTGAGGTTTAGGGGCAGAAATGCCACTGGTTCACAAGTCACATGACATGGCCGCGTGATATATTTGCAGAAAATAAAGGACTGGTAAGCATTTTCCAGTCCATGCGTGACATTTAGCTGAAATCAAACCTGTCATTTATGAGGCCGCGTAAAACGCTTATGCTTGTTTTTTCCGAAAGGAGCTCCTTTTTCTCACGATTGATGCGTCGGCTCATTTGACTTGACAATTTCATCTCAGGCGGGAAAGCTTTCCGGTTCTGGTCGGCGGCAGACAATTTGCAACATTTACGAGTGGGTTTATTAACGAGAAGAACTGGACCATAAACTCCAGTCATATTTTATTTTATTCATTCATTAAGCTATTTATTTATTTATTTATTTATTTATTTTATGTTTAATTAAAAAACACATTTATTTATTTGTGTTAGTTTAGAAATTTATTCATGTATTTTTCGCAAAATATATATATATAGTTATTTCTTATTATTTATTTTTATGCCTATGTATTTTTTAAAATCCATTATTTTTTTATTTATTAATTGATTCATGTTTTTTGGAAATTATGTATTTATTTCTTGCATTCTTCAACATGTATAAATACAGAAATAGAAATAACTAGGTAGACAGATAAATAAATAAATAACATGCGTAAGATAAATAACATACATAAGATACACAAGATACATAAGATAAATAGATAAATAAACGTTAAAATAAAGAAATACATAAATAATACCCCCCAAAAAACAAATAAACAACTATGCAAATAAATACAGTAAAGTCTCGTTATATCGATATTCAAGGGAGTCTGAAAAAATATGGATATAACCGGGACTATCGATATATCCGACCCTGTTTGCATGTAATTTTTTCCGTGCGTGCATAGAAATAGTATCGATATAACCGGGACTATCGATATATCCGATATCGATATAACGAGACTTTACTGTAAATGAATAAATACGGAAATACATAAATAAATAAAGCCGTCCGTCCGTCCGTCCGCCCTAGTGGACCCAGCCGGCGTGGCCTCGGCGCACTCCACTGATAGGCTCTTACTGTGAACTTTGACCTCGTCATCCATCAACTCGGCGTCGCTAGCAGTTAGCGGCACGCTAATGAAGGAATGTGGCAAAATTCCCCTGCCTCCAATGTGTGTTATCTATTTGTGTGTACATGGGAGTTTAGTGGGGGGGGGGGGGGGTTGCATTTCAGATGCCGCCGCCTCCTCATTTCTGCACACAAAGTTGCTAGCTGTCAGCGTAATGTGACTTAGCGGCGCCACGCCGCGGGCAGAGTCGTTGGCGACACACTGCGGTCACTATGTCAGCGGGTCGTGGTGGGCATGGGGCTTTGTAAGCGCACAATGATGTGCTTTATGGCTAATAACGCCGATCACCCCCCCCAACACCCACCACGAGACATTTCAGCTCTTATAAGTTGCTACATCTGATTTGTTTTTGTCTCCCAGATTGAAAATGTGGACGCTTGCCTGAGTTTTCTGGACGCCCGAGGAGTGAATGTGCAGGGGCTCTCTGCAGAAGGTAAGCTCCGGAACCTTCCAAAACCTGAACCGGGACCACTCATCAAATAGTCTCAGTCCGTTTTATAACCAGTGTGATCGTTTCTTTTAGTCGCGCTGTTGCTATCAACTTTCTTTGTTATTCGTCGCCACTGCGCTCGTCCTTTTTACACTTCTATTAGCTCTCTGTCTGGCTAGCTATCTATTCGCTATCTCGCTGGCTGGCTATCTGTTGTCTGTCTAATTGGCTAGCTATCTATTAGCTATACAAAGCTATCTATTCGCTAGTTATTAGCTATCTATTCACTAGCTAATAGCTATATCTTCATTAGCTATTAGCTATATATTCGCTAGCTAGCTTGCTATCTATTTGAGTTACTTCCGGGTTGAGTGAACGCTGGTGCGTGTGGCTACCGCTGCTTACCCACAGAAAAACTTATACCGTGACTGTAGTGACCTTGAGAGTTTTGAAAAGCGCTTAGAAATTAAATGTATTATTATTATTATTATTATTACAATACAATCCCCTTTGTGGAAGGGGGCCAGAGGTCTGACCAGCGCTTTATTCCCAAATCGATTCTGGAATGGCAGTGAATGAGTTAAAATAATATTAGATGGCACAAGAACCAGGAAATGACAGACGCTATCCCTGTTCGGTAAGCCGATAGCCAATTTATTAATAGACGTTGAAATTCCAGGCCGGCGGTGCGTCACGTAGCTGTTTTTAGTACGCGTGGCGGGTCGAATTGAATTCCAACGTGTTGGTCAGTATGTCAAGTTCTCGCCGGCGAGGTCGGGGTTATGATCAACAAGAACCGAGAAGCAACACTGCTCCAATTGTCAAAGAGGTTTTCGGAAAGAGTCATAGGTCTACCCAGTACAAATACAAAAGTGGCTTTTGTTGAGTTGCTAAATAAAGACGGCGTGTTGCCAAGGTCTTAGGATCACCAAGCGGTGCTTCCCAATGCTACTGGAATTGAAAAATACAGTCATGTGACCACTGCACGCAGACCAAAACTGTAACTCAAATAGATAGAAAGCTACATAGATAGATAGATAGATAGATAGATAGATAGATAGATAGATAGATAGATAGATAGATAGATAGATAGATAGATAGCCAGGCAGCTAGAGAGCTAATAGAGAGCCATTAACTAGCTAGCCAAATAGCCAGCTAGATCGCTTAGAGATAGCAAGCCAGACAGCCAGTCAGCTGGACAGCTAATGGATAGCAAATATATAGCTCGGTAGCTAGCTAGATAACTTTAAGTGTATTTGTGTCTGACATTGTACTTGAATATTACCCCCATTCTCTCTTTTCCAATTTTTTTTTTTTTTTTTTTTAACCCCCGGAACAACCTCGCCAAATTACAAAAACGACTGAATGGAAGCAAGTCAAACCACTTAAAAAAAACAATCAAAGGCGCATTTTCATTGAAGGCGAGCCAAACAGAAACACTTTATTTTCTGCAGCGCGCCAGAGTCGCGACAGCTGAAAGCCCCCCCCCCCCCCCCCCCCCAAGCCCGCGCCTCGCGCCTTAATGAAAACGCCGTGTGTTGCTGACAATCTCAGGCTTAAAGGCTGCCCAATCTCAAAAACTTTCCCTAAACACGCCAAAAACGCCGTTAGCGGAAAACTAAAACACAAAAACATACTACGGTGGTCACTCGACTTTGGAAATTGATTGGTTCTGGAGGAAATGTCTTCATTGGAAAAATGTTTTAAACCGAGATGCGGTTTGCATGTAAATGCACTAATTGGTTCCAAGCCCCACCAAAATTCAGACATATTTTTTTTTCCTACAGCAAAAAAAAGCAAGAATCTGTCATTTGATCGACATTTTAGTCTCGAGTAAATTTGCTTCAATTCCAAGCCGCGGCAAATACGCCTGTGCGCCTTATACACCAAAAATATGGTCATTTATTTTAGTTTCGTCTGCATAACCGACGTCAATAAAGTTATTTCCTTCAACATTTTCGATTTCTAGCTTTCGCGTTGCATAAGTCTGATATCTCCGTGAGCTTCTCAGCGTTCACTCCGACGGAGTAAGCGGTGCAAAATTGAAAAGTTTGATCCGCCTTGAAACTGCTGATCTGCTTTCACTCACAGAAGCTTTGGCGAGGCCGATGAAACGACATCTGATCGTATTTAACAGTACAAAGTGTTTTAAAGTCGGGATTCAGCATTTTTTGGGGGCTCTCTGCAGAGATCCGGAATGGCAACCTGAAAAGCATCCTGGGTCTCTTCTTCATCCTGTCCCGCTACAAGCAGCAGCAGCAGCAACAGCAGCAGTACTACCAGTCGCTGGTGGAGCTCAGCCAGCAGACCGGCAGTAGCAGCAACAGCAGCACCGCGACGTCTGCCAACAAGTTGCAAGAGATGCAGTCCAGGTACCATTTTTTTTTTTTTTTTGTTGCCAAAACCGATCCTGTAAACTCGTTGCACTCCGGTCCATGTCGCTTTAAGTGCTTCCCGCTGCGCCGCGACTACCTGAAAGAAATATTGTGGTCCTATTGCGGTGTGTTGCGGTCTATTGTCGACTATTGCGGACTGTTGCGGACTGTTGCGGTCTGTCGCGGTCTTTCGAGGTCCATCGAGGTCCGTCGCGGTCTGTCGCCGTCTATTATCATCTCTTTTGCAAATCTAGCCCAGAAACTGAATTTTTGGATCTCCCTCCAAATAATCCGATCAATACATTGCGACAAACCCAAAATCACAATCGTATGTCTACTTGTGAATATCTATCGCTCAACGGGAACGCACTATACAGTAGTTCAAACTCTTAGAAAATAGCCACATTTCCAGACCGGATTGTCCGACCCAGACAGAGTCGGTCTCAGGCGCTTTGGTATGCGGCGCATCCGCATTTGGGCTTTCTATAGACAGCACCTGCTGGACCTCTCACGGGTCTCCGGGGCAAGGGGATGGGTCCAAATGGGGAATCCCCCCGCCCCCCATTCAGACGTAGCACGACAGTCCGGAGCCGCGACGCTCTCGAGTTCCGAACAGGGAAGAAAGAAAATTGTTAAAAATTGAACCCAATATGTCCCCCGGTGGACAAGTTGACCCCCAGGTCTTACGGTCCTCTCGCCTGCCCACCGCCGTGTCCCGTGACAGGAAAGCCAACGGCCAGGACAGGCTGGACTCTTCTCCCTGGTAAATTTGATCGATCAACGATGACGAAATGAAGATTTAATTATTGGAGTCGTGTACCGGTAAAGGCTATTTATTCATGCGCTTCTTTGGTGTGTTGTGTGGTTGCTCCAACTCTTATTTTTGCAGCATATTTATTCTTATTTTTTGAAATCCATTCCTCACAGTTGACCTCGATTTTTTTTTTTTAACTAATTTCTTCCACTGTGACAACATATTTAGTCTTTTTTTAAGTAGGAAAAATAAATAAATAAATAAATAAATATGTGAATTTAAAATAATAAAAAAATATTTAAAAAATAAAGTTTCAAAAAGATTATAAATAAGCATATAAACATTTGAAAAAATAAATTACTTAATAAATAAATGCATGGAATTAGAAAAATCATTAATAATAATAAATTTAAAAAAGCATTTAAAAATAAATAAGCAAATTATATAGGAAAAATATATAAAAAATAATCATATTAAAAATAAACAAATGAATAAATACATGTATTTGAAAAAATACTAATGTACAGTAAAGTCTCGTTATATCGATATCGGATATATCGATAGTCCCGGTTATATCGATATTTTTTCGGACTCCCTTGAATATCGATATAACGAGACTTTACTGTATTTGTTAAATGGTTAAGTAAGCATATTAACATAGGAATAAAAAATACATAATGATAAATAAATGATTATAAATAATTATAATCATAATTATAACTAAATTATTTTTAAATAAATAAGCATCTAAACATATTTTAAAAAATAATTAAAAATAACTACCTGAATAAATAAATAAATGATTTTTAAATAGATGGCACATCCTTCCAATCCACCATGTGAATGATGAAACGTGTAGACTTTAATACAAGGTCATGGAACAAGTGGGGCTTAATTGCTCTCCCTCGAGTGTGCTCAGACTATACTTGTATATGCTAATGAGAAAAGCTTCATTCGTTTTGGATTGAATTGCAATTTTCCACAGCGGCCCCAAAAGATCCATTCGCGTCCAATGTGACCCGTCGTCTCGCGCAAAAAAGGACAATGTGAGCATTTTTCAATGGTCCGCAGCCAAAAAGGAAAATCGTCCGCGTCCTATTGTTGGGCCCGGTTTCCACGTAAAGACACGAACTTCCATGATGCGGGACGCATTTGGAGGACTGCGGTTTGTCATTCAAGCGGCCGAGTGCTTTTCATTCACTGCCAAACCAGCAAGCCTCGAAACACAAAACAGAGAAAGAATCGGAGGACATCTTGATGCCCAGGCTACTTCCTGTCCACCCCAAACAGAAGCTTGTTTTCAACGCTGGATCAGAAAAACAAAAGTAAACTTGTTCCCCCCATCTGCTTGTATTTTTCTTTATGGATACGCATTAAAATTAACTATCCATTTTGTTTCTGAAGGAAACAAAAGGAAGCCAGATTGTGTTTCATACAAAATGATATATTTTTCCTTGAGTCTGTGTTGTTTTGTCACTTTTCAAAACCAATACGCCTGATTTCTCACCCCCTCAATGCACGACCACGCTGTTTATTTTATTTATTTATTTATTTATTTATTTAGTTAGGTAGTGATTTATTTAGTTATCTATTTATGTATTTGTATACATTTATTTATTTATTTATTTATTTATTTATTTATTTATTTATTTGTATTATTTATTTATTTATTTATTTATTTATTATTATTTTACTTGTTTATATTTTTTTAGTTTGTATTTATAGTTTATAGTACAATTTCATGTGTACAAAAGCAGAGAAAGGAAAAAACCCCATCAAAGGGTTTTCGCGTCATCCAGTCGCCACAGAACATTACGCGCGTTTTGCGTAGACTCGCAAAACTCACCCAGCGCTTCGCCACCTGGCTGTCACATTGTACGTGGAACGATAAAAGTGCCATTTTTTTTCTTCTTTGTGTTCATAAAGCGGCCCTTTACGATTTCCTGTCAAGTGTGAATGTCCCATCCATGGCAATGACTCAGCTTGAAAATCCAGTATTTCCGACGCCCCTTTTTTCTTTTTTAATGACATTTAAGCTTTTTTTCTTTCTCTCCTTGCGTTCAAAAGCCACCAATAAATTGTCGGCGTCCCCGACGTGCTACTGGATTGATCATGCGCATGTGGCCTCAACATGACAAAAGATCAGCGACATGTGCCTTGACATACGACATGATATGTTTCCTCTTGTTAGCAATTTTTTTTCCTTTGGCCTGAACGCCTCCTCTGTGTCGCGTTTATTGCGTTACGACTCGCATTAAGAAAACCGGGCACATTCCTCATGTAACTCGGTTATCACTGACTCTGCTTCTTCTTCTTGTTTTTCAGTCTCACAGCACGATATGCAAATCCTCCGGGCCATACTGGAATAGGGTCGCCACAGAAGAAAAACACAAGGTAACGATAACTTTATATTGAAACATCTTGAAATCCGGGACCATGTGGCAGCATCCAAGTCGAATGCTAATATTTTAACTCATTGACTGGCAGACGATGGCTAAAAATGTGTCCAATCCTTTGCTGGGGTTTTTCTAATAGATAGCCATCTAGATAGCGAATAGATTGCTAATAGATAGCCACCTGGCGAACTAGATAGCTAGCTAGATTTTTATTTTTGGTCAGAGAAACTCATTTGCTGCTAGTTTTAAAAAGGCTATCTATTACCTAGCTAGCCAGCTAATAGATAGCTAATATATAGCCATCTAGCTAGCTAACGAGGTAATAGATAGCTGATAGATAGCCAGCTAGATAGATAGATCTCTTGTTTTTATTTATAATTGTATTTTATTTATTGTATTCTATTTATAATTGTATTTTTTATTATTGTATTTATGCTCGTCAGTGACTGTAAAGTGTCCTTGAGAGCTTTGAAAGGTGCTTGAAATAAAATGTATTATTATTATTATTATTACAGATAGCCAGCTAGATAGCTAATAGATAGCCTGCTAGGTAGCTAATAGGTAGCCAGCTATCTTGCTAGATAGCTAAAAGATAGCTAATAGATAGCTAGCTAGCTAATGTAAACCGAACCTTCAGAAACAAAATCTTTTAATATTAGTAATTATGATTCTTAAATCTTGTAAAATGACCCCCAAATAACCACTGTTTCTTCCCCCCTTTGCAGATTACCGGGCCCCTCCCGAGTACCCGCTGCAGGCGGCGGGGTCTCCAGAAGTCCGGGCTCGTCCAATCTCAACCGGCGTAGCCAAAGCTTCAACAGCATCGACAAGAGCAAACCGCTCCAATACGCCAGCGGCAACGACAGAGGTGAGGAAGTGATGCGATTCCCAAAACAGCCACCGGGTGTCACTGCCGACTCAGATCAGAAACTCGGGCTAGCATCTTAACCCCTCCCTCCCTGCTCTGAAACTCCTCTTTGCTGAATCATCCTCAGGGTTATTATTCTACCTTAGACGAAAACGAATTCCGCGACCTGTCCGCGTTTTCACGGAAAAAAAATCGAAGACGCGCCCGCCATGACGAACAACCCTCACAGTTGGATCCGCGCGATTGCGGAAAAGTCATTTTTTTTCTTCAACATTTACCCGATTAATGTGATTTAGCCCCCTTTATGAATCATTAACTCATTCCCAGGTATGCGATGTGCAAAAATGTGTCTAGTCCAGTGCCAGGGTTTTTGTCATTGTCACTTGAATTCCAGGACCCACAGAATATCGAGTTTTAGAACTACGTCAACATTCAATGCAGCCTAAGAAACCCTAGTTTCTCTTCTTTCATCAGAAAAAAAAGTTAATTCCTAAATGATGTGAGTTATCTGAGCTTGAAATTAGGGGGATGTCCAAAATACAATGAAATACATACATATTGATTTATATAGCGCTTTGTTACAGCTGAAGCTAACAAAGCGCTAACATGAACAAATGGTAAATGCTGCCCCCTTGTGGAATGTAAAATACTTCCAGAGGTCTGACCAGCGCTTTATTGGCACCCAAGCAAGAAAAACTGGGGGGGGGGGGATTGGGAATGGTGTCACACTTTTCAATTCCCAAATTAATTCAACAATGGCAGCAGCAGTTTTGAAAAAATAAGGTGAGATAAAACGCTACTTTGCCCTTAAGGGAAGCAAAAAACTGTCGGTGGGATACGTCAGCATTTCTTTTTGGCTCCGTCGGGCAAAATAAAGCCTAAATGAGAGCCCAAAAAAAATTGAAGACTTGAAAAAACTGCATGTCACCTTAACATTTCCATTGATTTTCAAATAAGCAAAATGGCTGCCAATGATTTCACATTCTTGCAGCAAATGGCGTGCGTACGCTGTCGTCACCTCCGCGCAGCTGGCCGGCAACAGCGTGAAAACATTAGCGCCAATGTCAAATTGTCGCTTTGATAAAGTCACCGCAATTTTGTCCGACATTCGTAACCTCTGCTGGCACGGATTTTTGAAAAGGGGGGGGGGGGTAACGACCCACGCCGCCGTTTGTCTCCACGCGGGAGTAGCGCCTCAAATGCCGGGCCAAGAAAAAGGGCCAGACTTGAAAGTGAAAGTCCAGAAGCACAAGATGAAATGCGGCCGTTTGAAATTGGCGCAAATGAGCCGAGCCATCAAAAGGGCCAAGCGTCTGAAAGGATTAATTTTTGCTTTACATAAGAAGTACTCAGATGCGGGGGGGCGCTTAAAGCCGACGTTAGCTAACTATTCCTTTAGCGGAAAAAAAGGGCATTGACGGATAAAAAGTGCTAAACACATTTTCATCTTTAGGTCAACGTCCACTTCACATTTTTATTCCTTGGCCATGCTGGATGAAAAAAAATATATAAAAAATTGAATGTTGCCATGGTAACAGCAAAGTCACTGCACGGCGGTGCAAAGTGGCGGCCATTTGGAAAAAAAGCCTCGGCGGGGGTGACACGGGATGGGGCTGGAGGCACCTTTATGGAATTAATAAATACATTGGACAATACAAATAGGCATGCATGAATAAATTAATGGATAGATAAATACATGAAAACAAGTGAACAAATCAAATAAATTATTTGTATATCATAAATTAATTAATAAATAAATACATGAATGCATAGATACATAAAAATAGATTAATAAAGAAAAATAATAAATAAAAGGAAAAAACAATGAATGATTGAATGGGCGATATGTGAAAATCCGCAAAGTGGGGACGTACCCATGCTATTCCTTAGCGCTATTACTTTTCTTCTTCCTCCAGAGTCAATCAGGGGCGTTGCGGTAACGGGCGGCATGAACGGAAGTGGACTAAGTGGGACGGTTCCCACCAGCCTAAGCGGGCAGCAGCTGGCCTCTGCCATCCCCTCCGCCGCCGCCAGCAAGTCCTGGCGGAGCAAATCCATGAACCTCAAGCACAGCGCCACTTCGTCCATGTTGGTCAACTCCGCCAACGCGCCGCCCGCCGCCACGTCGCCCCAAATCGGAGAAGGCGTCCATCCGCACGGCGCCGACGGCCCCAAAGTCGGCGCTGCGCCCCACAGGTCCATGCTGGACAAGTTCCGGATGATTAACCCCCGCTCGGCGTCCCGGGTGTCTCCGTCCATGGCCGAGATGGCTCTTCAGGAAGAGGACGACCTGTCAGAGTACGGCGAAGATGCCCTCACGCCCACGGTCTCGCTATGCGGCGTTAGCGGCGCGGCGTCCAAACACGCCCCCTCGAAGACCACCGCATCCTCCCTGAGCGCCACCAGCAAGACGCCGTCTTCCTCCTCCTATTCCAAGACTTCCTCAAACGTCAGCAGGTCCACGTCCAGAGACAAGGAGGACAAAAGCAAGTCCGCTAACAAGCAAGTCTGCGTCCCGCCCAAAGACGAGCGAGACTCGTTTGCCGACTCGGCAAAGAAATCATCCAAAATCGCTAGCCTGGTGCCCAAAGGAACCAAGCAAACAAAGCAACCTGGCGGCGGGTCCTCCATAGGTTCCAGCGGAATCCCCAAATCGGGTCTTAAAACTCCCTCTGCCAAGCACCAGGGTCAGTCCCACAACCAGACGGGTCTGAACAGCGCCGCCAACCTTCGGGGGGGCGAGGCGGACAGAAGCAAGCTCGTCAAAGGTGGACAAGGCGGGAGTTTGTACACTCACAGATCCGTTGGGGGTCCAGAGGCTAAACGAAGCAGCATGACTTCCTCCACCAGCACTTCGGCGCTGTCGGCATCCGGCGGCGTCCTGGCGGGCGGTGGTGGAGGCCTTGGAGGGACTGGAGTGGTTCAGCTACCCCAGCAGCAACAGCACAACCACCCCAACACGGCAACCGTCGCACCTTTCATGTACCGGTAAGACTACTTAGCATGATTGAGCTCCGATTGGACAGATACCGTATTTTCTGGACGATAAGACGCACCCCCACGGTGTATTTGTTTTCGGGCGCACCGCATTACAAGCCGCTAAAGTAGTTGCCGGAGTTACGTAATACGGGTAACATCCGATTTACGACCGAGTTCCGTTCCGACCAAACGGTTGTAAGTCAAAATGGTCGTAAATCGAAATCCAGTCAAAATGTTGAATAGAGACTATTGTAATCCCATGATGTTAGCAGATTATTTTGCTGTACAAACTAGCCGATTATAGTCCAATGATGTTAGCAGATTAGTTTGCGATATAAATTAGCCGATTGTGTAAATTAGCCGATTTTAGTCCAACGATGTTAGCAGATTATCTTGCTATACAAATTAGCTGATTAGATGACAAAGTGTCGAAACACACATTTGTTTAAATGTGTTTATTTTTTAAATCACAGCTTGCCTTGATTTATTTTGTGCTCCCGCAGGACCTTCTCGGAGAATGATTGCACCATGGTAGCTCCGGTTGACCCCTGCCTCAGCCCCACCAAGGGGGACTTGGTCTTCAACAAGACAGCCAAACAGTGCCTGGAGGAGATATCAGGTCTGGATCTCAACACACACACACAGTTTTTATTAAAAAATGATCGATTACAAAATCAATTTAGGGGGGAGACCCCCATGGGACCCCCCATAAAATATTAACAATTTGGGAGGTTGACGGGTGTCTTTTTTCATTTCACTCTGTCGTCCTTCCCTGTCGCGAAGGGAAAAGGTCAACACTGACAGTCGAACACAGGGAGCATCTGTGGTTCTTTGTTTACGCCCCCCCACGGCCCCTCGCTATGCTCGCTCCCCGCGGTTGTCGTTATTTATGACAATCCACAGGCGGGTGTCGCACAAGCACATCTTCATTTGCGGCGTCGTTATATGGCAGAGTTAAGCGCTATATAAATCAATGTATTTATTGTATTTTGTACATCTGCCCCTATTTCAAGATCAGATAACTTCAGAATAATATCACTTAGGAATGAACTCTGTTTTTCTGATGAAAGAAGAGCATCTGAGGTTTCTAACACTGTATTGGATGTTTATGTCATCCTAAAACTCAATATTCTGTGGGTCCTTCAATTTGAGTGACAATGTCTTTTTGCACATTGCCTGGCAGTGAATGAGTTAAGCGCAAACCCATGCACGGTTGGCCCATCGGATGTCGTATTTGTTCCCCCTGTGATATGAAGTTGTACTTGAGGGCCGCTGTATCTTGATTTGAACATATTTCATTACTCCTTTCAAGCTATTCCACGTTTGACTTGTTCAATATGTGCATAGCAGCTGTTGGCGAGGGGTGACGGGGGGCGAATAAAGCTCGCACTGATTGATGAGTAATATGTTGGTTCGGCGGTCTCATTGTTGATCGCAGATAAACCGACAGGCTCGCCGCGGAGCGCCTCCAGATAGCATTTAATTAAGTTTGGCAGTCGGCGAGGGAGCGCTGAGCTTACAGGTGCGCTATCTAAACAAGTCGCTGTCGAGATGGCGACGGGGTGGGGTGAGGTCTAGCGGTGGTGGAAGGACAGTTTGAGGCGGGAGAAAGTGAGCGAGAGGGAAGGATGAGAGGATGCTCAACGGTGAGCTGAGAGAGCGGGCGAGCGAGAGAAAGCGAGAGCGAGGGAGAGCCGTGCTAACGGCGCCTCCGCCAGTCGCTCACTTTTCATCAGGAGGAGGGATGGACCCTCGTCGCGTCGGAACGGCATAGCGGCGAGGTGGTAATTAAGGGCAGAGGAGGCGGATAAGTCTGTCGTCGAATAAGGGAGGAGGATAACGAGTGCGAGCAGAACAGGAACGAGATGCCAGAAAGGCGACGACTGGAGATGTCGCGACTGGCTCAGGCGCACCCCTGACTAGGGTGGGCGAGGACTTGATGACCAGAGCTCAAGATACCAAGTAGTGAAGACCCAACTGGCGGATGGATCAAGCTGGCACGGCGATGGATCTGGATTCTACCTGGGGGAGGTTTTGCACCAGGACCACGACTTGGGGACCATGGGACCCGTGTCTTGACCCCGTCCGAGCTTTGACTCCGTCCCGTTTGCAGAGTCAACGTCCTCTGACTCATTGAGTCAAAGCAAGCCAAGAGAAAAACTGGTCTGGGGGGGTTCAGGTGTTCAGTGCGAAGACATGAAGAGAGGGGCCGAGTTATCGGTGTACCAGGGAGGCAGCCCGGCTCGTCGGTCCCCTCAGCCCGTCGCCGACAACCTCAACCTGCGATTCAAGCAACGTTCGCTTACCAACCTGACTTTGCACGGTGACGGCGAACAGCGTTTTTACACTTCGGAGCTGGACAAGCCCCACCCTCGCTACCCCCAACGTCGGAGCTCACCGGCGTACCCGTCTTCCTCGCAGCGGGTGGGGGGCGGTAGCCTCCAAGGCAGCCCCAGGAAGGAAGCCTTCACCCGAAACTACGGTCCCCGAGCTCGGTCCCTGTCCCTTTCCCTCACCAAGATGCTCTCCCAGTCCGAGCACTCCCTAATCCCCGTGCCTTGGCGGCGCCCCGCGGCGGGCGGTGGGCCGCAGCGAGCCTCCTACGGTGGCCTTCCACGGGGTGAACCCTCTCACCAACTTAAACCGCAGGCGGATGCGGAAGCCAACCGGGCGGGAGGTTCGGGCACCGGGAAGCCAGAGAACAAAGGCGGCTATTGGGCGGAGGAGGATGTTTCAGAGGGGGGTCCTCGAGAAGGAACGGCTCAGCTGGATCACGATGTGATCCTCACTATGCTGGGCGACCTGGAACAGGCGCTGCACACGCAGCCGCGCCCGCGTAAGTTGGCGCAATTGATTCCTCGCCATTTCCATGACGACGCTTGTCATGTTGCGTTAGCGATCGGGAATGCGTGATTGTTCCAAGGTGAAGTTGCTGTTTCTCATTAAGCGTGATTTCCGATCATGTCGTGACTGGAACAGGAACGACATTTCCTTCCTACTCAATGGTGGAAAATGGAATGATCCACCTGTTGCTTCTACATGATAGTTTTGTGCTCAACGCCACCGTCCCAGATTTCACGCCTTCAACTTGGGAGTCAATTCATCGGTTGACATGGGCCATGTTTGTTTGGCCATGGCCCATACGCTGTAAATGTTGGGCTAGATGTCACCCTGTGGGTGTTTTGCTCTCTTTTGGTGCAACCAAACCGCTATTAAATCAACACAGCAACATATTTGCCTATGCAGCTCGCTATCGATACAGTATGCTAGCTCTGGCCAGTATGATCTTATCACTAGCAGCTAGTGATGGATACTATGATTGGCGAGTGAGTAGCCAATCATGTGACGAGTCAATCATACTTTTGCGAAAACTCTGACATTGCCAGCGCCTTGCAGATATTTTTAGACCAGCGGAGAAGGCCCTGATGGCCAACCACTGTGAATGTCCCTCTGGGCTACATAGAATAACATTGCAGGCTGGATCTGGATACACTGGATCGCGTCGGGGTCACCAGTGTAGCAGTAGGAAAGTAGTACACACGACTGACCGAAGACACGTCTTTATTCCGGGTTGAGTGAATGTTCGCTTATTCCGCAATTTGATAACTGACAAGGGAGATTGCTACTAGCGCGCGAGATTACTTTCCCACAGAACATTGCGTCTGAGTTATTCGTTTGTGCAACGTTGAGGGGAAAACACAGAAAAATCGGCAGCCTAGGCGACATGTGGATTTGGGATGCGATCAATCACACAAGTCGCCTTTGTAATTGTTTTCCAAGTACCCCAAGTCGACTCTGGGATGCATTTTAGATGAATCTATACTTAGCCCCCTCGTGTTTACGCGGCGTCTAAACACCTGCATTGTTTTCCCCATTTCGCTCGCTACCAGTTTTGCGAGGAAAGCGAGCGCAACGTTAAATCTCTTCTTTTTCACTCTGCCTTTCTGTACTCTGGGCCCTGCGGATTTGGTTTGATGTCAGGATGTCGGTTCAGAGACTCAACCCAGCTTCTTCCCGCTTTGACATCAAGTCAACCGGCCCATCCGGAGTTCGTTTTTCACATGCTAATTATTCCAGTCGCCGTTGTGCAATCGCTATCATCGGAGACGACAAGAAGATACTTGTACATTTTTGCAACCCATGAGCAAGTCTCCATCTTGAGTCTGTTGCCCAAAATGGCGGTCGGTTGGTTAGCATTAAAACACATAGGATGATTCCATCGAAAGGTTCTAGAAGCTAGGTGAGAATAAATAGCATTTTCCCACATGGGAGTAAACAACTTCGGACCTCCGATGACCATTTATCACTTTGCCCCCCCAGCCCCCACCCCTCTTCCCGTCCTTAATGGGACACTCTATGATGAAAAATGGCATGTCTTTTCTCCGGGGGTGTCAACTAAATGGAATATGCGTGCGCAGGAGAGGACCCGGAGACGAGACGAATGAGGACGGTGAAGAACATTGCTGACTTGAGGCAGAACCTGGAAGAGACCATGTCCAGTCTACGGGGCGCGCAGATCAGCCACAGGTAGGCGGAGAGATGCTCCAGGTCAATGGCCATCTGCCTTTGCGGCGTTTTGTCATGTGACCCACAGGACGCCATTGTTATGAATGACCGGTTATATTAAAATAAATAACATTTAAAAAAAATAATACAATAAATAAAGGCATGGATGGATAAATAGAAAAATAAATAAACAAAATAAATGGATAGAAAAATACAGACATAAATAAATATATCCCCGAATGCATAAATAAATAAATTAATAAATACCTAAATGGACAAATAAACAGATAAACAAGTAACTCCATAATAAATACATGAATACATAAATTGATTGAAAAATAAATAAATACAATCAAATAAATCATTAAATACATAAATAAATAAATTAATTAAAAAAAACTGATAAACCAATGACTCAATAATATATAAATAAATAAAATACAATACATACATAAATAAAGAAATAATGATACATTAAATAAATAAAATAAAATACATGGATGGATAAATAGAAAAATAAATAAAATACATAAATAAGCAAATGAATACATAAATCAGCAAATACACAAATACATAATAAATAAATAAATAAATAAATAAACATATACATCAATCATAAATAAATACATGAATACATAACTAAATAAATACATGGGGAGGGGCTGTTTTGCTAAATAGTTTTAGCCAACTCTGAGCCTTTCTGTTCTTTTGGCTACCTGCTAGCAAAGTTGTTTGTTGATCTATTTCTGTTTAGTTTCTTCTTTTTTTCTGGCATAGCGCGCAACTGTTAGCGTAGCTTTGCCAAGATTGCAAGCATCCACAGGCCTGGCCCGTGCAACCAAATTTCACCTGGGCAACCGGCACAGAAATAAATATAGCCGTTGGCAATGCCGCCAGTGGTTGAAACTGCAGCTCGGTCATCATGACAATAGCAACCGTGCCCCCCCCCCCACACACACACACTCCTTCCTCAGTCTATTATTTTGCCTGTTTTGGAATCACAAGCAGTGACAGATGGCTTCTTGCGAACAAGGGTGCGTTTGTTTTCCATTTCTTCTTTCTCCCGAGCCAGGCCGTGATCAATATGTTTTCGCCACAGACGCCAATTTTGGGTGGTTAATTTTCATATGCTGACCACGGACCACCTCAAAAATGATTATGAAATGTCCCCCCCCCCCCCCCCCCCACACAGTTAATAAGAAAAAAATGTAATGTGTGTTTTAATAGCGCCAATGTGATAAGCAATCGTTTGCCAATTGAGTCCGTGACAAAAGGCTGCCCACCGCAACCTCCCCCCAAACACCCTCCTGGATACGCCGTGGCCGTAATCACCGCAAAGTAATGAATCAGTGTCACGCTCGCACGGACATGACAGTACTTCTCATCGCTCTCTGTCACCATTTTGGAATGCACGCGACGTACCTGGAATGTCCTCCAAGGCCTTTCGATAGCCTGCTGAGTGCATCGCCAAAAACAAATATATATATATTATCCAGATATAAATGAAACCAATTCCGCGCTAATTATGTTAGCGTGCTAACCTTTAATTTACATTGACAAGGCCTTTGGATGGCCTGCTGGAGTGCGTTGCCCCAAAAAATATATGTCTTTTTTCCAGATATAAATAAAACCAATTTTGTGTTAATTACGTTAGCATGCTAAGCTTTGGTTTCCATTCACAAGGCCTTTTCGGGGACACTTCAATGCAAATGGTTATTTTCTGAAACAACCGCAAATCCCATCGACGGCATCCAGGCGTGTTTTGCTCGTATTTTGCTCGCCATCGATCCAGACACACAATTAATTTCCGAGACAAATCCCGCTAGCATTGATTGACGTAAAGCCCGGGGAAGAAATGCCACCATCTTCAAGGGCGCATCTCTCTTCTATCCGAATCAGAATCATCTTTATTGGCTAAGTCTATAGAACACACAATGCTAGAACACAGCAGCACGAGTATCATCATAAAAAAAAACACATGACAAATAAGTCGCTGTAAAAGGTGGTGGGCAGGATGCTTTTGAGTTATATACATAAATATGAATGAATATGACCAGCCAAATATTCAGACAAAAGCATAAACAGATTCTGAGCCAAAATTAGGGTGTAAATATGTCGCTAGCTATCCAATTACATATCTAGCTGGCTGGCTAGCTATCTAGCTAGGTATCTGTTGGCTATCGATTGGTGAGCTAGCTAGCTTTCTATCTATTTTTTTCATCTATTTGTTTTTGGCATTCGTTAGCCGGAATAGTCAGACCTTTTTTTTTTTTTTTGAATGTGGGATGAAGCCAAACAAGAGTACCCGAAGATTACCCGAATGCCAGCCAAGGGGAAAATATGCCCATCATTTGTTTCACAGGCGATTTGGCTTTTTTTTCGTCTTCCCACTTTTCGAGTTAGCACGCTGTTAGCACGCTAGCGAACACACAAGGCCGAAACGGCGCGCCGTCGGAAAAAAAAAAAGGGGGGGGGGGATTCACGCTTGCGGACATCTTGTCACCTTCACACCTGACATCACACAGCTTCATTGCCATTTTCAAACGACATTGATTTGTTGACTATTTTGGGTCTTTTTTTTCACTTTTTGCATCCGTTGTTTTGCAGCACACTGGAGACGACCTTTGACACCACGGTGACCACCGAAGTTAACGGGAGGGGTCTCCCCGCCCTGGCTAGCCGCTCCTCCCCCATGGCCTGGCGCCTGGGCCAAACCCAAACGCCGCGTCTCCAGGCGGGCGAAGCCCCCTCCTTGACTGGCGGCGGCGGCGCCGCCAATGCGACGGGGCGCTACGGCAACCACGCCGATCCCTCCAGGTTGGTGTACGGCGCCCCTCCGAGGCGATCGGCGGGGGGGCGGGGCCCCGAGCAGGCTGAGAGGGGAGGAGGCGGGAAGCAGATGGAAGTGGCTGGGTACATGAGTGACGCCGACGTCCTGGCAAAGAACGGACGGATGGATGACATCACCAGCGGGTAGGCTGAATCGTGCTAGCGCATGCTAGCACATGCTAAACTATTATTTTTGTACTGTATGTATCATTTACTCATTCGATGAATTTATTTGGGTAATTGAAAACTATGACGTGGAGCGCCATTCCAGAATTTGTTTTGGTTTCTCTTGCGGGGGTGCTGATAAAGCGCTGGTCAGACCTCTAGCTCCTAGTTGGGGGGCAGCATTTCTCTTCTTTCCATGTTAGCGCTTTGTTACAGCTTAAGCTATTGTTAAAGTGCTATATACACCAATTTGTATTGTATTGTATTTTGTACAGCTGCCCCCATTTCAAACTCAGATAACTCCAGACCCATTTAACTTAGGAATTAACTATTTTTTCCTGATAAAAGAAGATAGTCGAAGGTTTCTTACGCTGTATTGAATGTTTACGTAGTCTTAAAAGTCAATATTCTGTGGGTCCTGCAATTCGAGTGACAATGACAAAAACCCTGGCACTGGAGTGGATACATTTTTTTGCACATTATCTGCCAATCGATGAGTTAAATGATGATTAAAAAAAAAGTTGTTAGTAAAAGTTTGAAGAGGCGTGAATTGAAATTGGCGGATGATTGATGTCATTTGATTGATGGGAGTTAAAAGATGCGTGGGTTTCGAAACAAAAGTGATTTGCCGTCTCATTAGCTCAATTAGCCTCGTCGGCTAATCATTCCCATGTCTTATCAGGCGCGTCTGATTGCTCTCGGCGCTCCAATCCCCCAACTCGCATATGCTAATTGACAACATCCTTTCAAGTTACACTGAAGGCGGAAAATCAAAAGTTTGACGTCTCCTCTCGCAGATATCTGACGGACGGAGGGCTGCATTTGTATGCGCGCAATGCGGGCCGGCTAGCCGATGCGGCTCCTTCGCACCGAGGAAGCAAAGACATTCAAGGCGACGTGGACAGGTAAGGATCTGTCCATCACGGCGGGATGCTTGTTTTCTATCAACTACTTCCTGTTTACAACTCTTAAGTGTCTTTTTGGGACATGAGAAATTAGCTGTCTATTTGCTAACTAGCTAACTAGCTGGCTACCTAAGTAACTATATGCTATCTATTAGCTATCTAGCTGGCTAGCTATCTATTAGTAATCTATTAGCCAGCTTGGTGACTTTCTATCTATTTGAGTTAGGTTGCGTGAACGCTGGCGCATGTGGCTGTCGCTGCTCACCCACAGAAAAACTTATCTTCTGACTTTAAAGTGACCTTGAGAGTTTTGAAAGGCGCTTAGAAATTAAATGGATTATTATTTTTATTATTATTCCCAGAAAGTGTGTGTAAGGTGAAAAGTTAGTCTTCCAAACATTCATTTTCCATAAGAAACCATAAAAATGAGAATAATCTGTTCCCAGGTCCCCATAAAACATACTTTTCTCCTAAATAAAGTCTTAAAACTATGAAAAATATACCTTATTTTATGTAGGATAAATGTGCTATGGTATTGTAATTAAAAAAATAAACTGTACTGTATAATAAAGTCGTTTTATTGACCTTTGTGATGGTAGTTGTCGATGGTAGCAACCTGGTGAACGATTACTTGGGGAATGAATTAAAGACCCCCCCCTGAGCTTTGTCATCCGCCCATTGGGAAATGTCAACTCAAGCTTCTGACAATCACACGTCACAGAAACGGCTTTGAGTGACAGCGTCAGAACTCCGCGTCTACAAGAAAGGGGGAGTGAGGCTTGGCGGCGTTTATCTTTATTCTGAGCCCATCTGTCTCCACGCTTGCGCGTCTAGCGTGACGGGACGGTGAGTTTTCAACTGACGGGGGCTATTCTCAGTCTGCTAGCATGTTTTGACGCATGGTCGCTCGCAGGTATGACCTCTGAGTGACGGATGGACCGATGTGATTGGTTGTCGTGTTATGATTGGCGGGGGTAGTGCGAGGGCGAGCAGCTAGCTTGGCAGCTAGCTTGGCTGAGCTGTGAAACAATTGGATTAGCGAGCAAAAACACCGACACCGACATGAAAATCCATGACCAAGTTGTGCGCTTGTATATTTCACAGCGCTTATATTTGGATGAAGTCAAATTTTTTTCAGCTAAAAGATATTCAAACGAATATTTTCTTTTTGGGTAGTTTTATTATTTGCTCCAAAAACTCACCTACTCGCTGTGTATTATCTACAAACATTTTCTGGGAATAATACGAATAATAATAATACATTTAATTTTTAAGCGCCTTTCAAGGTCACTTTACGGTCACAGGATACGTCTTTTTTCTGTGGGTGAGCAGCGGCAGCCACACGTGCCAGCTTTCACTCAACCCGGAAGTAACTCAAATTGATAGAAAGCTAGCTAGCTAATGGATAGCTAATAGACAGCCAGATAGCCATCAGCTAGAGAGCTAACAGCCCGCCAATTAGACAGCTAATAGCTAGCCAGCTAGCTAATGGATATGGATACCTAATAAATAGCTCATAGATAGCCATATAGCTAATAGCTAGCCAGCTAGCTGACGTACACCGAATAAATAGCCATATAGCCAACAGCTACTCAGCGAACAGCTAGCCAGCTAAATAGCTAATAGCTGTATGGGATTTACTGTGGAATATGATTAGGTACCTTGTGAAATGATGGATTATGTTTGTTTACCGGATCTTTTCATGAAAATATCGATTATAAATTACCCTGAAAATGTGTTTTGGTGTGCCTTCAAGTGCGGAAAAAGATGCTACTGTGTTAGAACAGTGATTCTCGTCCAACTTTATTTATATCCCGAATCATCAACTTGAAAGTTGTTTCTGGTGTCCAAAAATGTGAGCTCTTGTATCACAGAATGCACACGAGAGCAATTTTTAGCGCTCAGCAGAAAAAAATGTAGCATATTTTTTGTTGTTGTTGTTATTAAGAAGGATCACGACTGTCAGCGTTGCCGAGCGCTGACAGCCGAGGTGAGTCGTAAGCCGCTTTCCCTTCACCATCGGCGGGCGCCATTTTAAGGTCACATGTAGTTCAGTCCAACCCTGAACGCCATTTATGGAAGGCGATCGTTTTCATTGTTGTCGCACCTGCAACGGAAGATGTTAGCCTTTTTCGGAAGTTCGCTGCAACAAAGTCGAAATGGTGCTAATTAGAGGAAGTAGCATCCTAGCTTGATGAACACCAGCTGTGCCTGATGTTCATGCAGATGGGGCGCTCTTCACTGGAGCAGGTGCGCCTCCTCTCTGACGAAACGTTTGCTACTCACCGCATGCTAATTAAAGCGCTATTTAGTCACAAATGCTCGAGATTTCCTCCACTTGTGATTTTCTGCCACTCGACTCCGCCATCATTTCCGAAAAGGCAAAGATGGCAAGCAATCTATTTCTGACTTTAGCTCATGCTAGCGTGACGTACGGCGGCATTAAAAATTCAGCCGTCTCGTGTCTGACTTGATGTGATTTCGCCGAAATGTGGCGATGAGTCAAGTTGAAGCGACATCCAATGGAATTAAAACATCCTGAGCCTCACTCAAGAGAACCAGAAGATGTTTTTTACATGTCTTTAGAACGCAAAAAGGTTTAGCGTACTGGAGCTAGCTAAACATTGAGTCAAACAAGCTAACTGTTTAAGGTAATGCCTTTTTCTGGGTCAACGTTATGATTTTAGCATTTCTGCCTCCAGTTGGACAGTTTAGGTTTTAAAATGTGAATTTGAAAAGGTTTAGCGTTCTGGAGCTAGCTAAGCATTTAGCTAAACAAGCTAGCTGTTTAAGGTAATGCTTTTTTATGGGTTAATATTATGCTATCAGAGTTTCCGCCTCCTCCCTTGAATTTGGACAATTTTGGATTTAAAATTGTAACGTGCAAAGGTTCACCGTACTGGAGTTAGCGAAGCATTTAGCTAAACAAGCTAGCTCTTTAAGGTAATGCATTTTTTTTCAGTTAACATTATGATTTTAGCATTTCTGCCTGCTCCCTTGCCGTTGGACAGTTTTGGATTTAAACTGCTAATGTGAAAAGGTTTTGCATACTGGAGCTAGCTAAACAAGCTACCTGTTTCAGGTAATGGGTTAATTAGTATTTCTGCCTCCCTTGCCATTGGACGGCTCGCTATTGTGTTGACGTCTTTGTCTCCAATGGCCACCTTTTTGCGTTATTGAATTTGAGTCGTGCGACGGCGACTTTGATTGTTGACGTCTTTGCTATTAGCCTCTTCACATTATGTAATGAACGATTATTGTCAAGAAAAGATGGCAGCTCCAGTTTTGTTTTGTTTTGTTGTTTTTTCTCATGGCTGCACCACTTCCATGAACCCGGTCACCGCTCCAAAGTGGAGCCTCATGAATAATTGTCACAAGATGAATCGTCGGCGTCTCACTCATTATGCAGTGCGAGACGTTTGGCAAGACGAGCCTCGGCCGACGCGGTCGCTGTCATCTCCCTCATTTGGACTCCATTCCGCCTTCATTAACCCTCCCGGGCACGTCTGTCTGCTCGGGGATGGCGGGCCCGTCCCGGGTTGGTGAAGGATGGCGGAGGGGATGCAAGGGGAGGAGCTATAAGGCTAAGGGGGTGGGGTTAAAAGTGGTCCTTTCTTCATCTTGATCCCATTCCTTCCTCGGACTCTCGGTTGATCCACAGCTTGGATTCCTTCTCCGGCGTGATTCTTGCGTGACGGGTACAGGACGGGGAAGAGGTGAGTTAGTTGACAAGATCCAGTTTAGAACTCTCAAGTGTTTGCGTCTGTTTTGCTCTTTAATCCCTGCGTTTGGCGTCTCCAAAATTAGCATTACATCGGGTTATGGTGCAAGAAAATGAGCTTTGCGTTTAGAATCAAGATCATAGTTTATGCCACAGCTAGCTCGTGGCGATCATTAATGTCTCATTTAGGGACAGTTTTAGATTTTTGCACACTCAAAAATGTGGATTTTTTTGTCAAACAAAAATAAAAAATCGGAGCGACAAGATTCAGTTTGAGCACATTTTCGCCCTAGATGACAACAAAAGTTGCCTCGCTAGATATCTATTTGCTATATATTAGCTGTCTAGCTGGCTATATATGTGAGCTATTTGGCTGGCTATTAGCTAGCTACCTCGCTAGATATCTATTTGCTATATATTAGCTGTCTAGCTGGCTATATATTAGCTATCTAGCTAGCTATTGGCTATCTATCTGGCTAGCTATGTTTATGGCTAGCTGTTAGCTATATATTAGCTAGCTTTCTATCGATTTGGGTTACTTCTGGGTTTGGGTTACTTCTGGGTTGAGTGAACACTGGTTGGTGCGTGTAGCTCCCGCTGCTCACCCACAGAAAGACTTATCATGTGTTTGTGAAGTGACCTTGAGAGTTTTGAAAGGTGCTTAGAAATCAAATGGATTATTATTATTATCAGTCATTCTTTGCTGAGGATAAATAATATGTCATTTGAGAGTTTTTTTTAATGTTATGTCTACATTTGGTGCACCACCTTTTGTATTCCACTAGCCAATGCGTAATAGGTTACAACAAACGCAACACCGATTCAATTTAGTATTTGAAAGGCAGCTTGTATCTTAGGGCATCAAACGTCTGGTTGATTGACAGCACGCGGCGTGCAATGTTACAACCCCTGCTGGGGGTTTCTGAAATGTGTCGAAATTTACTTTGGAGACAGGAAATCAAATCAGATCACTTTGCCAATTACATTATTGACGACCCCCCCCCCCCCCCCCCCCCAAAAAAAAATGTCCACTTTGCTTCCCCAAATATTTAACAAGCGTCTCCGCAAGAAGAAAATAATGGTATTTATCTTCATGATTGGATGTCATCAACGCTTGTTTGTGCTGTTAATAGCATTTTTTTTGGTCCTTCTTCTCTTACAAACTGCCTGCTTGTAAGGGACTAAAGTCAGCCGTTTGAATATTGCATGAGATAACGTTTGCATGGCTGAATGGCGCCACGTCGATGCTGCATTCGCACTCGGGGGGGTTGCAGGATTTAAACCCCCACTCTTTGTACACCTGAAGCCAAAAATTTCCTCCGGATAACGCTCGCTTGTTGTTCATTTAAGATGGCCGCCCTTCGCCGGCAGGGTTACGGAGGTTGTTCGTGGTGGCGTGGCGTCGGAAATAGCGTATCCCAGAAGTGCCGACGATGAAATATTCAGCTTGTTCGCTGCCATCTAGGCGGGTGGTCTTACTTGTTTTTGTGGGTGGGAATTGATGATTAAACAAATGTTTATTCATTGTTTTTGGTATTTATTTCACAATTATTTTTCAGCCTTTGAAAAATGTGTCTGTCGATGTCTCTTAATTTTTAATACGTGTGAAGGAAATGTAAATTATTTAAATCGAGATCTTAAAAATGTGCAGTCCAAACATTATATTTACCTTACATGAAATAAAAAAAAGAATTTTAAAAAATGCAGAAAAATATTTAGATGTAATGTAGATATGAATATAAATAGATTTTTTAAAATGTGTTGAATTAAACATTAATTATAAATGTAAATAATATTATAAATATTATTAGTTTATATAATATTAGAAATTCAATGATCTTTTTTAATGTAATTTTATATTATTTACAAGTATGTACTTAAAATATTGCAATTCAGATCATTTAATGTCTACTTGAAATACAATGAATTTATTTATTTATTATTTTTAAAGGCATTGAGACTCTTCCCCGTCCTCCCCAGTTAAAAAATAAATATAATAATAACTATGATTTTTGGCTTTGTATGAGTGAGTTTATGCTCTGTTCCGCTTATCTGATGGATTTTATTTTTTTCCCGTCATATTTTTTGTGCTTCTACAGAATTATGCCAAAAACGTACTTTTCAAAGCAAGTCACGTTTCAAGACAAAACTGGGGGGGCCGCATTTGGGCTTTTGTGTCAATCAAACATTGAAGTCTCCTCCCCAGAGGAGGACGTGTCAGATGCAGTTCCACAAATATGGTTGCTCACCCCCCACCACAACAAAAAAACTCTGCATCTCACCCAACATTTCCCCTTTGCAGCTGGGACGACAGCAGCTCAGTGAGCAGCGGCTTGAGCGACACCCTGGACAACATCAGCACGGATGATCTGAACACGCCCGCCTACTCCGCCGTGGGTTCGTCGCGCAAAAACAAGGGCGCCCAGGTGAGCTGCCGACATTTTATTATCGTCGTAGCGGCAACGTGACATGTTGTTATCTAGCAAAAATGTTTTCCAAATTTGACACAGCCAAAAAAAGCCAATTTCACTACTGTAATTCATAGATATAGATCTGTAGCTAGCTAGCGCTACAAAAGCTAGCCAAAAAGATCTTTAACTAGCTATATTGTCTAGCTGGCTTGCTATCTATTAGCTATCTAGCTATCTGGCTAGCTATAGAGCTCGCTAGCTAGCTATCTAGCTCGCTGGCTATTGGCTATCTATTAGCTATCTGGCTAGCTTTCTATCTATTTGAGTTACTTCCGTGTTGAGTGAACACTTATTATTTAGTAGAAAATTATGTTTTATGGGGACCTGGGAATGAATTATTCTCATTTTAATGGTTTCTTATGGGAAATAAATGTTTGGCAGATGAAGGTTTCGCCTTACACACACTTTTTGGGAACCAATTAAGTTCGTAAGCTGAGGTACACAAAAGGTGACTGAATAAGATTGATTTATTCCGCCAAGTTTTCCTTACCGCCGTCATTGAAGGCTCTTGATTGTTGCTAAGGAGACTGACGGACGGCATGGCCATCTGTCGAGGAAAAAAAAATTGAGCTGATCTCAGTTAGCGTTAGCATGTGTAGGTGTGTTTGCGCACTAGCGTCCCCAAAGGAGAAAGAAAGATGCGGTCAGTCCAAAGATAGCTCTTGACTTCACACCTCGCTTCCTTCCTTGTTTGCTTTGCAATCGCCACCTTACGTTTAGACTTGGTTGCTTTTACTCACTTCCTGAAAAACTAAATAAATAAACAACATTTCGAGGGTTTCCAGCGAGCCAGTAAGTCCAAGCATGCCGATCAGGAAGTGAGCAGCAGTTGGGTAGGAGCTGAAGACCTGAAGAAGATGGACGAGGAACTGAATGCCGGCATGGACCTTGGCGCTAGCTCCTCCCGCTGGAAGCCTTCCTCGTCGTCTTCGTCGTCTTGCCAAACCCAAGGCCAGTACGACGACGCGGGTCAGAAGGTGACGCCCCAGATACCCCAGACTGGCTCACTGAGAAGGGGGATGACGGCCCAGGTGGGCATCACGCCCCCCAGGACCAAAAGTACAACCGGGTCGCACAAAACAGCAGGTAATGGTATCATTTCACTTGAATTTGAGTTCAAGTAGGGTGTGTAGACTTTTACTATCTGGATTCATACCGTCAGTCTTTGCTTTGATAGAGTTTTTCAGCAGATTTTTCGTATTGGCTACTGGTCACGATTTGTCCATCTCAAAGTTGTTGGCTAAAAATCTGCTGAGGTTTTTGCTAAATACGGTTTCTGCGAAAAAAAAAATTGACAGGCAAGACCGATGATGCCAAGGCTTCGGAGAAAAACAAGGTGCCCTCCAAAGGTTCTTCTGGCATCCAACGCTCCCCCTCTGACGCCGGTAAAAGCAGCGGCGATGAAGGCAAGAAACCCCCGTCTGGAATCGGACGTCCACCTACCACAAGTTCTTTTGGATTCAAGAAGATCCCTGGTCCTAGCGGGACCTTAATCACTTCCAGTGGCGCTACCCTCGCTAGCGGCTCAGCCACCCTGGGCAAGGCCCCCAAATCATCGGCAGCCCTGGGAAAAGGCTCAGGCATCGGTGGTGTGCGTAAGACAAGTCTGGATGGCTCCCAGCCTCAGGATGACGCCATCCTGCTCAGTTGCGGGGGCTCCAAAGTGTCCCTCCAGTACCGCTCCCTCCCCAGACCGGCCAAATCGTCCGGCGGGGTGACTTCGGGGCGCGGTGGACACCGTTCCAGTTCCAGCAGCATCGACTCCAACGTCAGCGGCAAGTCCGCCGGCGGAGCGGCGGCCAAGCGCAGGGATTCCGGCAAGATCTGCTCGGACCGTTCCAGTCCCGTCAACGTGAACCAGACGGACAAGGACAAAGTGACGGTGACGGAGCAGGATCAGGGATTGTCCACTTCTCCCAAGTCCAGCCCTACGTCCTCTTCGACTGGCCAGACGGGCCTCAGGCAGCCGGGGTCTAAGTACCCTGACATCGCCTCCCCAACCTTCCGCAGGTTAGCCCGTCGCCGAAACATCCTGGCCGTTCTCATTCCGTCTTTATCCATGTTTCCACCAACCGCCATCTTAAGCCGATTTATCTGGGACGCGGGCTGATCTGCGCTTTGATGGCTTTCGCTGAAAATTGCAGGCGGGGAAATGGCTTTCAGTCGTACAGGCGTGGTCCATCGATGAGAAGGTTTCTTCAGCCGTCATCTGTACAGCAGACTTCTTAGCCCACATAGGCTTAGTTATGCTGATGAGGTGTTGCAGACCCCATAATCAGGCAGGACAATAGGAGTAATCAGTGTAGCCTCAGGGAATAGTCATCTGCTCCCCCCAACCTGAGGGCAGGGACCTATCATAGCAGAGTCTGGCACCGTTTCAATGGTTGAAGAAACCTTCTCACTGACTTTCACGGTACCGTTTTTAGGACTGCTGAGTGTCTGTGGTGTTTCTGATCCAATGATCTAATATCATTTTAAACTGTTTGACATCATATTTGAGTCTGTCTGGTACAGGAGGAGTCAAATCAGATTTGAGTCACTTCACAGGAGGATTTTATGGCCCGTTAAATAGACTCCGAGTGTCTTCCGTACGATAAAAATATAGCGTTACGCCTGAAGCTTCCATGATCCTAGAAAACATCAGACAGTAGTTTCTCGCATTCGCCGCGCATGTCCGCCTCATCCGGTCTGTCAAGCCGGCGTCTTTGTCATCCGCTAAGACGGTCCTCAAAGTAGCGGTCGCTTGTTTCTTTGGTGCGAAGGCTTTGGCGCACACCACGTATTGTTGGAGCCTTCTCCAAATGACTCCATCCGCCTATCTACCCCACCCAGATTGTTTGGCACCAAAGCCAGCAGCAAGGCCAGCTCCCCGGGTACGCCAGACTCTGGCAAATGCCCCTCAATCCTGGGTAGTCCGCACGCCACTCTGGTGCGGCAGCCCAGTCTGGACTCGCCCTCCTCCGGCACAGGGAGTCTGGGCAGCGCCGGCGGCCTGAGCGGAGGTAGCAGCCCCCTGTACGGCAAAGGCCCGGACCTCCCGTGCGGCGACTCCCAGGCCTCCAGTCCGGCCTCCGGCCTCTCGTTGCCTTCCAACGCTCGTCCGTGGCCTGCTTGTGGCTCGTCCGCCGCCGGCAGCAAGGACACGCTGAGCTGCCAAAGCATGAGCAGTCTGCACACGAGTTCCGAGTCCATTGATCTGCCTCTGGGCCACCACGGGCCCAAGGTTACCAGAACCGGCAGTGTCAAGTCCACCCTGTCCGAGGGGTAAGATTGGGCTGAATCATATGCATTGTTTTTGATAGCCATAAACTAAAATATGTGCGCATTCTTTTGGACAAAACCAAAACATCGTAAAACGTGCCGCGTAATTTAAATGGCCAAGAAAAACCGATCTTTGCCGGCGATGTATAGTGACCAGCAGATTCATTTATTTATTTATTTATTTGTGTGTTTATCTATTTATTTTTTGATTTTTTGTGTCTGTTTATTCATGTATTTATTGTAGTTATTTCCGCGTTTATTCATGTATTTGTTTTTAACACACATTCACACTTTTAAGTCCCCACATTGTCTGTTATCCATTTTTTTGGGACAAAAAGTCTTCTAATGGGCATTTTCGCAACCAAGGTTGAGAAACACTACTTTATGCTCACCTGTAGTGCCTTTCCAATTATTTTTTTAAGGTTTTTTTCTCATTGGCTAGCATCCCAAGCGGAGTAGCTAGCGTATATTTTTATTTGTTTTATTTCGTTTCTTTTCCTTCCATCTAACATCCTCATCCTTTCTGTCTAAGCAGCATGCCTCTCGACCGAAACACGCTTCCCAAAAAGCGACTGAGGTAGAGGAAGTTTGCAGCCCGATCTGTCTTGATTAGCGCGTGCAGCTAGCTGCATGGGAGTAGCAATCTGCCGCATTGATGCATGTCTGCCATGAGCACGTTACTAGTTTCACTTCATGACTTCCCATTTTTATCATCACGGTTAGTAATAAGCGCAACGTTGTGGTCGTCAGGCATTTGCGCACACGTATGGCGAGGCTAACGTAGCGATTCGCCGATAGTTGGGTTTGGAGAGCGCTCCGTATGCGGCGCTAGCGAGGTCGCATGTGACACGCGCACTAATGAGGACTTTGCAAGGAGAATGGCTTGAAAAGCTGATGAGTGTAAAGTCAATTAGCATCCCCCTCGAGGGGATTAAGTGACGTCGATGTGTGACGAGGTGACCCTCAGTTACTCGGACCCCCTCGGAGACACCCAGCGGCGTTGCTGGAAGTGGATGCTGATGCATGCGTCTTGATGCATGGCTGTTTTTAGCCGCTACCGCTTTTGCACTCACCCCATTGCTAATGTCACCCTTCCCGCCCGCACTCGACCAAGACGCGTTGACAGTTGCCTCCATTAATTTTTGTCGTGGATTTCAGGTACCCGCCGCCATCGAGGCAGACGTCTCACGAAGAAGGGATGGAATGGCTCCGCTCGCACTCGACGGGGGGGCTTCAGGACTCGGGTAGCCAGTCCCCGATGTCTCCGCCTGGAGCTTCTTGTCCCGCCACTGGAAAATACCACTTCTCCAACCTCTGTGAGTCCATGTTGATTGTGTTATGAGCTGCATAATGCTGCAATACACTACATTCATATTGTTATTACCGACTTCAATATTTGTTTTTCTTCCTTCTTTAGCAAAATGCATGACAACTTGACAAGATGATTGGTCATTTATTTATTTATTCCTTTATTAATTTTCTGTATTTAACTTTTATTTATGTGTCTTTTTTAATATTTAATATTTCATTTATTCATTCTTTATTTTTTCATGACGAGGCATTAAGACAGCAGATTATGGGTCGATATGAGAAACCACATAAATTATTATTATTATTATTAGTATTAGCATTACAATTAGTATTACCATTAGCATTAGTATTAGTATTATTAGTGTTATTATTATCAATATATGTAATTTTGTGTGTGTGTTCTTTGTCCCAGTGAGCCCGACTCCCACCAGCCAGTGCAACCTTCCACCAGGCGGCAATGGCGGCATCATGAGCCGTTCCAACAGCATCCCCGCCCAGGACTCCTTCCATCTTTACGGCGAGGGCCACCCGCTGGGCGGCAGCGCCACCTCCCTGGAGGAGCGGCCGCGCGCCATCAGCCGCTCGGGCTCCTTCAGGGATAGCACGGATGAAGGTGGCTCCTCCAAATGCCATTAGCCTCAACAGTCATTTTACTATTCCTTTAAAAAATGCCTTTTTTCTTCCTGTCCTTGCAGTCCACGGCTCGTCTTTGTCTCTGGTGTCCAGCACGTCTTCGCTATACTCCGCAGTAAGTGATCCTTTCGTGCACCGTCGCTACGGAAACGTTTAATACGAATGTATTGATCGCGCTCACGGACCGCCCTAGATGATGGATGGGCTGCAATTTTGTGCATTAAATGTTATTTCTTTTGTTTGTTTTAATGAACAGACAGAGGAGAAGGCACATTCAGAGGTAAGCCACTTTTAGTGGCATGCAAATTCATTTTCTCCATTTTTGCATTGTCCATCCCATAATCTTCAAGTCAGATGCATGTTTGAATGTCTTTTTGGTGGCTGATTTTTTTAATCTGAATTCTATTGTGTTTATTTAATTTTAGCGTGCATTTTTGTTTGTTATTTATTATTTTATTTCTTTAATTTTATGTATTTAATTTTAAATACTATTTATTTTATTTCTATTAATATTTTGTGTATTTGTAAATTACAGCAAAACAGTGACAGTCACTTTACACATCAACATATGCGAATGGTAAATTTTCCCAAAACGAAAATATGACCCATGTGACCCTTAGCTAAATTTGAAGACGTGCGACGATGTAATTTTTCAGTTTCATTCATCGCAGTCGCCATTTTGTAATCCTCACATTTTTTTTGCACTTTATTTCTGTTGTGAGCTTTGTCTTGTTATCACTTCCTGTTTTGTTTTTTTCATTAACACTGGATCAAACAGTAATGGCAAATATAGCTAAGATAAATTTACCCTTTACTATATCGTAGAGGAATGCTAACATGCAAATAGTAGCGTGACAAAAAAGCTAGCAAAGTCGATGACATTCGTCACGGAGATTAGATTAGACTACGTTTATTTGTCTCACAGTGGAGACATTTCACATATCACAGCGACAAAATAGCTATCTAGCTACTTAGCTTTTAGCTATCTATTAGCCCGCTAGCTAACTTTCTGTCTATTTGAGTTAATTCCGGGTTGAGTGAACGCTGGGACGTGTGGCTGCCGCTGCTCACCCACAGAAAAACTTCTCCTGTGACTGTAAAGTGACCTTGAGAATTTTGAAAGGCGCCATTTTGAAGTCAAAAACAACAAAATAACAAATCACGTGACACAAGACCAAATCCATCAGCCATTTTGCTACTATTTGACCCATTTTTTGAGGAGCGTTGTCGCTAGGCTAACTCCTACCCATAACGACCTGTAATAACCTTTGTCTCATCCTGTTTTTTTGTGGGTTTTTTTGGAGGCGTGCGACACCATTATTAATTTTTGACTTTTCTCTTTCCAAATCAAGGGCCAAACAGTTCAAAATTCCACGGTAATCCCCCCTCCATCCCTTTTACACTTTTCCCTTCATTGTTTATTGATTTCTTTTTAGCACACAGTGTCAGCATGTTGTCATTTTTAGCATCAAAGCTATGAAACTGCTAGGTTTTTTTTTATTTAAAAACACATATTTTCCTCTTTTTTTGTCCCTTAAACAGCAAATCAGGAAACTGCGCCGGGAGTTGGACGCGTCTCAAGAGAAGGTCGCGACCTTGACGTCCCAACTGGCTGCCAATGTGAGTTTGTTCATCTGCCAATCACGACCGCGCTAGCGCGCTAGCAAAGAGAAATCTCTTCAGACATCCGACAAAGCCTTTTGAAAATCCCACAAATGCATTGCCCTTTTTGTGTGTGTGTGTTTGGGAGATGCAATGTTTTCCCCGGTGTACTCCGAGGATTTGTTTGCGGCGACGATTCCTGACAAGTCAAGTGAGCGATGAGAATAATCGAGCAAGAAAAAGGAGTGGGCGATGAGGACAAATCAAGTGTGTCACTAGAGAGAACGACAATGTGACTCAGTTTGCGTGAAAGCTCAATGCCGCTTGTCGTTTTATTTTTCAAACTTATATCATTCAATGTTGTGCCGAGCAACAAAGAATTGTGCAAAACTGAAGCGTCGCATTTAAAAACGGGTCGTTGTGAAAGGTCTTGTTATTTTTGTTCTGCGCAGGTGGTCATTATCGTTATTTGGTTTTTTTTAACCAAAAGAATAAAATGGCCCTCACGCGTTTTTCACGCTGCCTCAAAGTGCACTCACAAATAAATAAAGACATAAATATATTTATACATACATAAATAAAAAAATAAAATAAATAACCGAATAAATGGATGTTAAATAAATAAATGTATAAATAAATAAACAAACAAATAATAAATAAATAAATACATGGTAAATAAATAAATGCATAGCCAGACAGCTAGCTAGTTAGCCAGCTAGATAGCTAGCCAGATAGTCAGAAAAGCTAGCTATCTAGTCCCAATAGCTAGCTAGCCAGCCAGCCAGATAGTCAGAAAGCCAGCTAATAGCTAGCCAATAGATACCTAGCTAAATAGCCAGCCAGTGAGATAGCTAGCTAATGATCGGAAAGAAGAGCGGGCAACGGGCCACTTCCTGTTCAATGTCCGAATCTTATTTTGTCATTTTTGTATTGAATATTTGCGGCTCTGCAGTCTCACCTGGTGGCCGCCTTTGAGAAGAGCTTGAGTAACATGACGTGTCGCCTGCAGAGTCTCACCATGACGGCCGAGCAGAAGGTACGTTGCAGTTTGCTTTCCACGTTATTTCCCAAGTTATAGTTTTGTGAGCTTGAAATTGGGGCCTCTCTACTGTGTACGGTATTGTGCTTGATGGTTCCTTTGTCAGGAAACCGAATTGGTGGAGCTGAGGGAAACAATCGAGTCACTGAAGACCCAAAACACCGACGCCCAGACGGCCATCCAGGTGGCGCTAAATGGCCCGGATCACTTCCATAAAGGTAATCAAGCTAACATTTTGCTTGGAGCCAAAATACCAGGAGGCTCAACTCAATTTCCTGGACGATAAGGCACACTTTTAATAAATGGCCTATTTTAAAACTGTTTTCGGGAGCACCTAATTATAGACTACAAGCGCCAATCGTGGCTGCGGTTGCGTACACATCCACTAGATGGAGCTGTGCTAAATGAAATACAATACACACTACACTAAAGGAATACGGTATGCTATGGTAAATGTGTTACAATACAATGCAAAACGATACACTAAAGGAATACAATAAAATACACTACACAAAAGGAATACAATAAAATACGCTACATGAAAGGGAATACAATACATGCTATGCTAAATATATTACATTACAATACAATGCAAAACACTCCACCAAAGGAAATACAATACAATACGCTATGCTATGCTAAATATATTACAATACAAAACAATACGCTACACTAAAGGAATACAATACAGTCCAGTACAGTGCAGTTCAATACAATACAACTTGATTGATATTTAACTGCTGTCTTTTTTAAAAACATTTTGGCGCCTCCAAGCTGCATAAAAAGAACCTACCGTCACAATTTTAAGATCTGCGCTTTCCCCCCCAGATCTACGCATCAGACGCCAACACTCCTCCGAAAGCATGTCGAGCATCAACAGCGCGGCTAGCCACTCCAGCATGGGCAGCATGGGCAAAGATGCCGAGGACAAAAACAAGAAGAAGAAGAAAAACTGGGTGGGTGGAACAAAAAACACGCCACGCGTAATCACGTCCCATTCGCTGTTGCGCGCTTCCTATAGCGGTTGCTAGGTAACGGTTAGCATCAACAGCTGACCTGCCATGAACTGTTTTGAGGACCACTTGGGGTTTCGAAACTATGAGTGCTGGCGCTATGATGAGACTGCTAAATGCTTAGCGGAGACACATAAGGCCTTTTATTTGTTTATATGTACGTATATTATTTTTATATTATCATCCCAATCGAGAGTTGCTAAGTGCCTGTTGACTCTCTGTGGTAAGTTGAGACGCCTCAACCAAAGTGCCAAACGCTGTCAAAGTGCTTTTTTGAAGGTTTATAATCCCGTGCAGGAACCCAAAGGATGTCTGAAAGCCCCGCCCCCCTCCCCACATATGGATTTATTATTTTAGTTTATTTTTTAAGTACGACTCCCTTGTGGACCTTTTAACTTCTTTTGTCGCCTCCTTGGCATCTGTTTTTTTTCTTTTCTCCTTACTCAGCCAAAGCCACTTTGCAGTCTACGCAGTTGCTAAATTGAGCTCATTAGCACTAAATGCATATTCGCGCCTAATTAAATCTGCAATGAATCATTCATTTGGAGAAATATGGAAAGTGAAAAAAAATGACCTCCCCAGAGACAAAAAAGGTTCGATACTATGTCGTGTTATTTTTTTCCTCGCTGGATAATAATAATAATAATAATAATACATTTCATTCATAAGTGATACATTTTTCTGTGGGTGAGCAGCGGCAGCCACATGCGCCAGCGTTCACTCAACCCAGAATAACTCAAATAGAAAGTTAGCTAGCTAGCGAATAGATAACTAATAGATAGCGATCTAGCTGGATAGCTAATAGATAAAAATAGAAAGCAATCTAGGCAGCCCGCTAGATAGCTAGTTAGCAAATAGACTGCCTCAATCTCAATCGACTTCCAATTTTTACCCATCCCATCCTGGACACCCCCTCCTCCATCAATGTATGTCTCATATATAAAGTCTGACTTGTGTTTTGGGTACTCCAGTTCACTTTTTCCTAACCTGAGCCGGTGTGTATGCACGTGTGTGTGTGTGCGTTGTGCATCTTCAGGTGGCTGATTCCATTCCAGCTCAGGTCAGTTGTGTCCTTTCAACGTGTGTCTTCAATCCACCCCCCCTTTTTTTGCCCTCTAAAAGTCTTCTATCTTTTTTTCTGAAAACATCAGCATGGATACGGCTGCCCCTGTCATTGCCTGAAGAAAAAAAAATAACATTAAAGAAAATAGTTGTCCCCCGCCCTCATTTCATCCTCTACTTACAGCCTCCTCCTCCTCCTCCACCAGCAGTGAACATTGCTTGGAAAAAAAAAACAGCACAGCGTGCACCTCCTTATCTCCGATGGAAATTTGCTAACAACGCCCCCCTTTACCCCATTTTGTGTCACGCAGCTCCGCAGCTCCTTCAAGCACGCCTTCAGCAAGAAGAAAAGCAAGTCGCAGTCGACCCACGACGAGACGGAGGAGATGAGCGACTCGTTGCCGTCTTCCCCCAAACTGCAACACGACAACCGGCAGGGCAGCGTGGCTACGTTGCGTTCGTCGCCGTCCGCTAACGAGTGAGCTTCCGCGTGCATCCTCGCCGTACTTCCACGTTACGTTCAGATCCTAAACAAGACATCAAAAACAATCTTTTTTGGGAACATTCTTGATGTTGGGTTTTAGCGCAAAATTGTTTTGCTACCATCTAGCGGCGGATTTATGCAATTACATCAATTTTGATTTTTTTTTTTTTTTTTTTTTTTTTTTTCTCCATATAATAATAATCCATTTGATTTCCAAGCACCTTTCAAAACTCTCAAGGTCACTCATCAGTCACAGGATAAGTTTTTCTGTGGGTGAGCAGCGGCAGCCACACGCGCCAGCATTCACTCAACCCGGAAGTAACTCAAATAAATAGCAAGCTAGCTATCTAGCGAATAGATAGCTTATAGCTAGTGAATAGATAGTTAATAGCTAGCGAATAGATTGTTAATAGCTAACGAATAGATATCTAATAGCTAGCGAATAGATAGCTCATAGCAAGCTAGCTAGCGAAGATAACTTATACCTAGCAAATAGATAGTTAATAGCTAGCAAATAGATATCTAAGAGCTAGCAAATAGATAGCTATTAGCTAGTGAATAGATAGCTATTAGCTAGTGAATAGATAGTTGTCACTCACCTCATATTTGATTTGTGTTTTTTTCTCCAAACGCTCATTATGATTTCACTTCTTTTACTTCTCCTCTACCTTCACCTTTCCACACCTCTTTTCTTGATTTATTTTATTTTTTTAACTCCCCTTGCCGCCTTCCACGCCGTGCATAGCAAGTGCCTCCTCGATAGCGAGTCCTCCTCCGTTTGGACGCCAAAGAAAAAGCTAAACGGTCACGTGGTCTACAAGCATCGATCTCGGTAACCGGCTAGGAAGCCACGTGTGTGTTTTGTTTTTGTTTTTTGTATTTGTTGTTTCTTTTGCATTTTGCCAGAAGGCCTTGCGGTGTGTTTGAGAATAGTAACACCAAAAAAATGGCGGCGATCAATATAGTGGTTCATCTAACTGCAATGTATCCCAAATGCTAACGCGATTAGCTCGCCACATCATTCGGTTTTATTTGAACCTTCTTTCTGGACCACCCCCATCCCGAAAATGACACCCCCCTCTTTCCCCTTACAACCCGTCCGTCCGTCTACGGCGCAGACTCTGTGAATGCACCGAAGCCGAAGCCGAGATTGTCCTGCAGCTCAAAAACGAGCTAAGGGAGAAAGAACTGAAACTGACCGACATCCGTCTGGAGGCGCTAAGCTCCGCCCACCATCTGGACCAGATCAGGGAAGCCATGAATCGCATGCAGGTGAGATATCGGTGAAATCGACATCAGATCGGCGGTTCTTCTAACGCGCATCACGATATCAACCAAAAACTAAACATTCTACAAGATCAAATCCAAATTTAAATACAACTGAATCGGACTTTTGTAGATTTTCCAAAATATAATAATAATAATAATAATGCATTTGATTTATAAGCGCCTTTCAAAACTGTCAAGGTCACTTTACAGTCACTGGAGAAGTTTTTCTGTGGGTGAGCAGCGGCAGCCACACGTGCAAATTTTCGTTTGACAGAATTCCTTATGAGAGAAGACTTATGACAGTCTAGCTAGCTATCAAGTTAGCTACCTAGCTATCTATTATATACTAACTACCCTGTGTTTCTCCCAACGATCAGAATGAAATTGAGACCTTAAAAGCGGAAAACGACCGTCTGAAGTCCAGCGGCGGCGCCACGCCGACGGTCACTCCGGTCAAGACGGCCCGTCCGCCCTCCGAGACCTCCAGCACGTCCTCGTCCTCCTCCCGCCAATCCCTGGGCTTGTCCCTCAACAACCTCAACATCACCGACACCATCATGTCAGGTCAGTTGAGCATCAACCGGCACCCAAGCGTCAGGTCGGATCAACTTTGACACCCTGACATTTGTTTCCGAGGTGTTAGAACACCCAAAAAAAAGTCACTTGATGTTGACCTTTTTGTCTTCAAATGCCAATTGCCAAAGATTTTGTGGATTAAAAACGATTTTTCTTGACATTTAGCACGCGCTTTAGCTCCCTTTTAAAAAGTCGCCAACGCATCGTCATTAAAATACGCAAAGCTGTCCTCCGAGGAGGCGCCTTTACATTTCATTTCTAAGCGCCTTTCAAAACTCTCAAGGTCACTTTACAGTCACATGATAAGTTTTTTTTTTCTGTGGGTGAGCAGCGGCGGCCACAAGCGCCAGCGTTCACTCAACCCGGACGTAACTCAAATTGAAAGAAAGCGAGCTGGCTAGCTAATAGATAGCTCACACAGTAGATAGCTAGCTCGATAGCCAGCCAGCCAACTCTACCTTTAATAGCTAGCCAGCTAGATAACCAGTCAGCCAGCCGGATTGCTAATAGCTAGCTAACAGGTAACTAATAGGTAGCTTGATAGCTAGCTCAACTGAATACTTTTTGATGTAACAAGAACCCTAACCATAAATTGTTTTCAAAGTTTACTCAGAATAGATAGCCAATAGCTTGCGAGTAGACAGCAATATTAGCGCGAGCAGTGAGGCATTTGAAATAAAGTGGCCCCGGTACAGAGCCCTGGGGTGTTCAGATCCCAAATGAAGTCAAGAACACAAACTATACACAAAAACTATTTGTACGTCACAATAAAAAAAAATATGTCCCATTCAGTGTGCAGCATTTGTAAACTATTTCTGGAGACGCTAACGGCATGCTAACTCATGCTAACTTCTGTCATTTTTGGCTATCAGATATTCTCCTGGACGACAGCTACGAGGGTAACTTGCGCAAAGAAGGCCGCAACGTTCGCATCGTGGTCAGCATTAGCGGCGGGCCGAGCACGACCAAGGTTAGCGGTCCGACAGTGGTCATCCGCCCGTTAGCGCGCTTTAGCAACTAGCCTCCACGCTATTAACAGGGAACGCAAATGCAGGAGTATCTGATTGGCTCCATCGGCGTGAGTGGGAAAACCAAGTGGGACGTCCTGGATGGGGTGATCAGACGCCTCTTCAAGGTAAAATCTGAAATTGTTGGCAAAATATGAGGCCCGTGGGCCACATGCAGGCCCCGCCATCCTTCAACGCGGCCCCTGGGACGTTGCAGGAGTACGTCTTTCGGGTGGACCCGGTTAGCAGTCTGGGCCTTAGCTCGGACAGCATCGTCTGCTACAGGATGGGCGAGGTGGTCCGTGCTCATTCCTCCCAAGTGCCTGAGCTGCTGCCCTGCGGCTACCTGGTGGGCGAAAGCAACGTCATCAAGGTCAACCTCAAAGGTACCAACGGACCAATCGCGATCCAAAAGCTTCTAGTGCGGCATTAAACTCCTCCCTACCTCTGTGGTTAGGGGTCAAGGACAGCAGCATCGACAGCCTGGTGTTCGACACCCTGATCCCAAAGCCCATTATCCAGCGGTATCTCAACCTGCTGATGGAGCACCGTCGCATCATCCTGTCGGGCCCCAGCGGCACCGGAAAATCCTTCCTGGCCGCCAAACTGGCCGAGTTCATCATTTCCCAGATGGGCCAAGTAGTCACCGAGCACAACGTGGCCAGCTTCAACGTGGACCAAAATTCCAGCAAGGTACCCAAACACAAAAATCAGGCAAAAATAAAGAAGCCTGGAACGGATTAACATCATTCCCATTCATTGCAATGGGGAACGTTGATTCGGTTCGCTTTTCCTCTTCCAGGACTTGCGTCAGTATCTGTCCAACCTCGCCGAGCGCTGTAATTCTGAGCGCACGGACACCAAACTCCCCACTGTGGTCATTTTGGACAACCTTCACCATATTACTTCCCTCAGCGACATCTTCAACGGTTTCCTGAACTGCAAGTATCACAAATGGTAAGTTTGAGGTTTTTGTTTGCGTGTCGTGGCTCATACGCAAGTTTTACAAGTAGCAACTTAGCGCCAATTATCGAAAACGTTTGGGGTATTTGACTTTAAGCTGCTCACCCGCAGAGAAAAATGATTTTGTGACTGTAAAGTGACCTTGAGAGTTTTGAAAGGCGCTTAGAAATAAAATGGATTATTATTGTTATTACGTAAACTGATTGGTCAGCCAATTTAAATTAACAATAAAATGGGGTTCCTGATGTGTATTCAACTGGAAACATCCTTGTTGTCTGTTTTAGCCCTTACGTCATTGGGACCATGAACCAGGGCGTGTCCTCCTCCCCCAACCTGGAGCTTCATCACAACTTCAGGTTTGTCGCCAACGTTCCTCCCAGGTTGGATCTTAACAGCAAAAAATGAACAATAACTCCCCAAAATCCCAATCGTGAGAACTTCCTTCCGTTGACTCTCAGGTGGGTGTTATGCACCAACCACACGGAACCCGTCAAGGGCTTCCTGGGCCGCTTCCTGCGCCGGAAACTGATTGAAACGGAGATCCATCAAAACATGCGCAGCAACGACCTCATTAAGATCATCGACTGGATTCCGAAGACGTGGCAGCATCTCAACGGCTTCCTGGAGGCCCACAGTTCCTCCGATGTCACCATAGGTCAGCCACACCAGCACTTAGTAGCATAATCATTGATTTTCAAACCGATGACCAATCAAATTTGGTTCAATTTGACACCCCCCCCCCCCTGCAGGTCCTCGTCTCTTCCTGTCCTGTCCCATGGATAAGGAAGGGTCACGGGTGTGGTTCACCGACCTGTGGAACTACTCCCTGGTGCCCTACCTGCTGGAAGCGGTCCGAGAAGGACTTCAGGTGAGCAATTGTGATGGGACGGTAGGCCAAAAAGTGCAACCCCTTTGTTGTATGAAGCCTCATTTTCACTAATGGATTACTGACATTAATGTGCAATGTGCACGTCGGCTATAAGCTAAATGTTGAAAGCTAACACAAAGCTGTTAGCATCCATTCGCCAAAAGAAATCGTCTGACATCTCCTGTCCCGCGTAAATCCGCTTCAATTCCAAGCTGCAGCATTCGACTTTTCCAGTCTAGCCTTGGTGGCAATTGTCGGCATCTCTGATGCTAATGATGAAAAAGATAGCGGTGAATTGGATTCTGGAGACGCTGCACCTGGTCGACTGACAAGATGACAGATTTTCAAGACGTCTTGAAAATCTATTAGCTGGCTATCTTGTTATCTAGCTATTTAGCTAGCTACTGTATCTATTAGCTATACACCTATCTATCTATTAGCTATCTATTTGCTAGGTATTAGCCATCTATTCGCTAGCTATTAGCTATCTATCCGCTAGCTCTTAGCTATCTATTTTATGGCCGAAAATGTTGAAAAACAACCCGTATCCACTCCCCACGACGCACAACAAACAAAGCAAGATGGCTGCCTCCTCGGGCGCCATCTTGGACTTCCTAAATGGAAGAGGATGATTTTATCGATTAACTGATAAATCCGATGGGCTAGCAGCTGTACGGCAAGCGGGCGGCGTGGGAAGACCCGTCCAAGTGGGTGAGCGACACGTACCCGTGGCTAGCCGCCGCCGCGCCGCTACAACAACAACAACAGGACGGCCAATCGTTGCTCCAGCTCAGACCCGAAGACGTTGGCTACGACGGCTACAGCTCGTCCAAGGAGGGGGCGTCGTCCAAGCAGGTGTCCCAAAGCGACACCGAAGGAGACCCCCTGGTAGGAGACGCCGCCGGCGTCCTTTTCGCCGATGTTCTCCCGACTCCATAACAAACTCCATTTTGGTTTTTTTTTTTTGTTGCCTTCTCGAGATGAACATGCTGCTAAGGTTGCAGGAGGCGGCTAACTACTCCAGCGCTCAAAGCTGCGACAGCGACAGCGCCAGTCACCATGACGACCACCTGGAGTCGGCGCTCTGAAGCTCCGCCCCCCTCCCCTTGGGCGCCATCTTAGAGCCTTAATTGAAAACGCCGAACCTGATGGAAGTCATCTTATGTTCGTTGGCGACATTTTTTTATGACCCGATTTCTTGTCTGATTGCACAAAAAGTTTCAAAATACAGGTAACATCCGACTTACGACCACCCGAACTTACGACCATGACCTACAGACCCTATTTTAACCATTTTAATTCAACGGCTGACACCGCAACGCGCTAGCAGGCCGGCAACGTTTACAACAATTTTGGCCAGCCAGAAGTGAATCAAAATGCAACACTGTTTTTTGAAACAGATAGCTAATGCTAATGCTAAGTTGATTTTTTTTTAACTCATTTACTGTCATTCCCGAATTTATTGGGCAATTGGAAATTGTGACGCAGAGTGCCATTCCCGAATTTGTTCGGGTTTCAATTTTTTCTTGTTTGGGTGCCGATAAAGCGCTGGTCAGACCTCTGGCGATGTTTTTTTTTTTCCGCAAGGGGGCAGCATTTGCTTTTTGTCCATGTTAGCGCATCGTTACAGCTTCAGCTATACTGTATAAACCAATATGGATGTACAGGTAACATCCGACTTACGACCAGCTTGACTTACGACCACCCATACTTACGACCACGACCTCCATTTTTAAAATTGTTTTTGATCCCAGTTACATTGCACATGTTTACAACATGACTAAGGGGCGTGGCCAGGTACTATTGTTTGTTTACAAAGGTGCTTTTTTTCTTGCAGGCATTGGTCCAAATCGCCTTCCAAAAGTTCGATCGTTCGCTCGCTCGCTCTTCCACCTCCTGTAGTCAATTTCGTGCACAAATTTGGTCCCGTTTTTTATGTTAAGATAATTATAATAATACGTTTCATTTTTAAGCGCCTTTCAAAACTTTCAAGGTCACTTTACAGTCACAGGATACGTTTTTCTGTGGGTGAGCAGCGGCAGCCATTGTTCACTCAACTTGGACGTGACTCAGATAGAAAGCTAGCTCGCTACTAAATAGCTACCAGATAGCTAGCTAGGCCTTCACTCAACCCGGAAGTAACTCTGATAGAAAGCTAGCTAGCTAATAGATAGCTAATAGCTAGCTAGCTAGCTAGCCAGACATTCCTTCTGTGGCTCGAAGTGAGTATTTATCAACCTTGACGCTAAATACGATGCAGTCAGACAAAAAAATAAAATACGTTGACGAGGGAACAATTTTGGTGCTTTCTCGTTGCCTTAAGTGTGCAAAAATATATTTTGGGGGAGGGCAAAGTCCTGCTTCCAATGACTTTATAATGATTCCTATGGATTGCTTTCAAACAGGTTTAAAGTGCAAAATCATAGAGTTGATGGATGTGAATTCTAAACTGATCGTTATGGATTCATGTATATGAATATCATTGTTTTATGTTCTGCCCAGTTGAGCTGGGCTCACTTGAACTGACAGGAGCACAACCAAATCTTTGTTTGTTTGTCCCTCTTCTTTTTTAAGCATGCTTTTTAACAGGGATGGATGAGAGATATTTACCTTTATGTACACACACACACACACAGTATTGGACGGAAGCCATTTTTGATTGTCCTTTTAAATGTCTGGGTTGTTTTTTTTTTTTTTTGCACATTTGGGCAGGTTGTAAATACTTTCGTCACCTTGCACAGGAAATCAAAGATGCAGTCGCCCGGTTGATGTTACACGAACCTGCAGAAAAATATAATGTGTGTCTTGTGATGTGTGTCCATCCAGGAGACACATGTTGTGTAGATATAAACTAAAAAAAACAAACACGTTCTTACTCCAAATCACAAAGCTGCACTTTTCCAGTAGGCGGCTCTTATTGTTGCCGTGAAATCTGTCACCGGATTGTAGAGAAAACACCCGCAGGTGCTACCGGTTAGCTAAAACGCCCACCCGGAAACAATGCAACCTCAGGACAACCTCAACATCTTGTCTCCTGATCCGACCTGTTATCTGCTTGGAGCGCCTCAGCAGTTTTCTGACCTGCTGACCCCAGCGTGCCCCCATCCAATTCGTCGGAAATGTCTCCAAAGTCCAAGCCCATAGCATTTACTCTCGTTTTGAGATGCAAACATTATTTTTTTTCTTCTTTTCGGGTGAAACATTTGTCTTTTGAATGTTTTATATTTTGTACATTTGTATTTAACATATCATGTAAATAGACAGAGACAGTGATTTAACTCATCTGGAGGATTTTGTAGTCTTTGTAAAATCTCTAAAAAATGATAATAATAAATGGTATTTGGTGTCACAAACAATGTGTGCTCGTCTTTTTTTATGTCGTGATGGTTTGGGAAAATGGTAAATACTTCAGATGTATTTTTATTTTCGTTATGAGAGTTAAACAGGCTCACTTACTGCACACACAAACACGCGCGACGGATTTAATGGCCTAAACATCTTTATATAGCAATTTTACAACCGATTTTCTTACAGACAGTGGCTTTGCTACGTGTTCAATTACACTCTGACGAAGGCGGAAGTATACGCCGCAACATGTAAGGTAATTGGACACCTAAAAAGCCACTGTATGTCAGAAAAGAATTGGTTGTAAATTAGATAACAAATACACAGTATGAACTTAACACAACTATCTTAATATAGCACTTTCCAACATAAAATTACGTTAAATAAAATGTGTAAACAAATAGGGTGAAAGAAGGCGATCTCCTATCCGAGCAAAGGTTTCCCTTCGGAATGTTTATTTTGTGGCACCAGAGTTCAAGTTAGTTCCTACCCGGATGTAATTGGACTTACACTTCCAGGTCGATGTCGATGCCGGTTACTCACAGGTGGACACCGCCAGAGAGCAGATGAACGGCTTGAACGATGCGAAAAACGACGCTTGAAGGATGAACAGCAGCAATGAACCTCAAGCGGGCAGCCAGCAGGAAGATAAAGACGCCGACGGTAATGATTTCCGCGTTAATTCCCCCAATGCCACCAAAACTAAGCAGACAGCGACATCTCGTGGGAACCGGTGACGACACAGGGAAATCCCACTTGGGTAGGGGAAGAGGTGCCCTACGTTTTTGATTGGTCAATTTTCCTCCAACGGCGACGCGTCATTTTGTAATCAAGGAAGTAGGCTTTCGCGTTGACGAAAGACACCATGGCTCCAATTGTTTGTTTCTTCGCTCGACCCAAATTCGACGAATTCCATCGGCTCGTCTTCCCCGTTTGTAAACCGAGACGTGTTTTTCATGTAAATGCCCTAATCTGTTCCATCGCCTGACTGTTTTCACTCAGTGCATTGTGTTGTTTTCATGTGGAGGTTCCAGATGGAGCGATCATCAAGGTTCTTTCGCGAAAACATCCTTCGGTGAGCCCCAGAGTAGTCTGAAATGCAAAAAGTCGATTAGAAAACAGAAATAGATCATTTTAAAATATAAAATAAAGAGTTCCATATTATGGACAATTGAACAGGTATAAATCTAAAATATTTATGAGTGTCATTTTAGTTGAATAATTGCAATATGAATTCGTCCGCACTACACCGCTGGACTTTACGAGTACGCCCCAAACATCCTGCGGTGCCATCTAGTGGTAAAATAGAGACAGCGTCTTCACGAGACATTTAGTCATACAGGACTGTACTGTATGTACTTCCATTGTCACGAATATTTGGCATACTCCACAATCACGAGATGCTGCATACATTTCATTGCACATAAATAAATGTTTGTAAGTTAAAAATATCACTGATGTGCTGGTAAATGACTAAGTTGCACATCGCAATGCTTAACTATATTTAAAGAGCACAAAAGCCCACGCTGCATACAAAGTGCTGTACATGGAACAACTATCGTATACACAAAAATAAACCAACAATACAATTGTTTTTATTGTTTTAAGGAAAATATTAATGCAGGAGAATGTAATGCGTTTTCAGTATTTGGGAAAGTCCATTTTGTATTCTCTGCCAAGTTTTTTTTCTCCTAACTGCAGTTTTACAGACAGCCGCAAGAGCGAGCCAGAGTCCACTTTATGACTCGTGTTGTATCAGTGACCCTAAACTTGAGTTTAGGACTCCCGGGGGGGTGTAAAGACGTTTCACGGAGTTAGCATCCCACTGAGCTCTTTTGTCTGGGTGCTTGGCCCATACTTGGCTCCCTTTACGCCATATGGCACTCAGGGCAAAACTGTCAAATCACATCAAGAGTCTTGGCGTGCGATGGCCCGAGTTGACCGCACATTCGCCATCACTTTTATTGTACATGGCTGGCAATCTATCATGTATAATGTCACGATATGTATTCGGCATCACTTGCTTCATAGCAGTCCATCGAGACGTCACAAACAGACAAAATGACTTGTTAGCTTGCAAATGCAGGATATATTTTTCTAAGGAATGTTTATTAGTATTATTCCATCACAAGGCAGATGTGTATCCGCCTCTTGCCATTCATAACACATGTGTAGTGCATTGACAAATACAACAATTGTGCAAAAAAAACGTTAGATTTTTTTAGAAAACATGAGCATTGAAAATACACAATGTCAATGAAATTTTAGGCATCTACAAAAAAATCCCTTGCTATCATGCTGTCAATACTTCATCTGGGAAGTACACACATTAAATAACTGTTACTTTTTGAAGAGGAAATAAATTGCCCTGCTGACCTCAGTCGCCAAAATACTAGTGATGAGAAATCCAGCTCTTGTTAAGAGAGTCGGTTCTTTTGGCTCTGCTCACCAAAAAAAAACGTCACGAAAAGGCGGGGAAGGAGAAGTACTCTTTGCGCATATTTGTATTCCATATTTCTATTTGGGTGCTCTTGTATGTTTTTTTTGCAATTTATCGTATGTTATTTACGTATTTATCTATTTGGTTAGTGAAGCATTCAACAAATTGAAATTACCGATTTCTGGTGTCGGAGGAGTGTTGATTTGATTGGCGGAATATAAACCACGTGTTTTTTAACGTCACCCAAAGGCGCAGAAGGGAAGTACACTGCGCATGCTTAGTTCCGGATTATTTCTATTTGTGTGGTCTTGTGTGCTTTTTGCAGTTTATCGTATTTATTGAATGTGCTTATCTATTTGTTTTACTTACACATTCAACTAGTTAAATGTATCATTTTCCGGTGTCTGAGGAGCGTTGATTTGGCTGGCGGAATATAAATCACGTGTTAACGTCACAACAGAGGCGGGGATAGGGAAGTACGAGCCGGTTCGTTCGCGAAAGACACATCACGACAACATACATTGCATTACAATGTGCAGGTTAGCCTGCAGGCTAAAACATTCCCCCTTTTTTATATCTCATAAAACCCGCTCGCCCTTTTATTCTCAACCCTAAAAACTTTTCTCCGACGGAAGATCCAACATGTTGTTCGTGCAAGAACGCGAAAAGAGAATAGCGGCTAACTAGCAGGTTATCTTGCACATCAGCAAACATACCCTGGTCGCATAAACGATTAACTTTGTCATTTTGCTAGCATGTTAATGATCGTTTAGGATGAGGATTGTTACATGCACTAGTTGAGTCTAAGAATGTAACCATATCGGGGAAACTTTAAAAAGTAAAGTACTGTAGTGCAAGACGGCGCAGAAGATCCGTTTCGAAGAGCGTCAAGCGATGCTGTTTCAACAACGTTTCGAAAAGTTATTTGATTCGACTACGCGAGTAACATGAATAATCTAATAGGATTACACCAACGTTTCTTTCGCGGTTCGGTCGTATCCCAGTCAAGTTAGCTTAGCTCGCTAAGCTACATCCTCTCACTAGCTAACGGCGAATTCGTTAGCTTCGAATTCGGTTGACGGGCGTGCGGAGTCCAAACGGGCGGCGGCCGAGGTGAACTCCGGCGCGCTTGGTGAAATGAAAAAGACGCGCAGACGACGGCGTCTCGCAACTCCTCTTTTATTTTTCTACCGCGTACTTGTCAATTCCTCAAAATGGGGTCTGTTAACGTACGTCTCCGCCATTTTGTGACAGTTTTTCCCCCTCTCCATTGAGTAAAGGGGGGTGCGCGTAATGGTTGAATATATCCCTGTCATGAATATACGTTTGACAGTTATATTCGGAAGGGGCGTGGGGTGTGGGTTTTAAAAAGCAACTCCCTCCGTGAGAAAAAGAAGGGCGAAGACAATGAATACTATTGCAAAAACGAAAACCAATGCGTTCCAATAAACAAAAAAAAGTCATGGCAATATTTCCTCAAACAGGTTGCTTGCCTCCAAACCACTGATGACATAAAACGTGTGGATTTATAGCGACGCTTGCAGGATATAATTTGACCCTGTGAAAAAAGCACACGTAATATGATAAAACATGTTTTTTTTGGCATCACCAAATTGCTTCGTTGTGGCATACAGAAGTATGAATGTGACACAGGTGTCGAAAAATAACATTTTAATTTGTATTTGCTTTAAAAATGTAGAAATATTGCACACCCCTGTAACAAATGTAACAACCAGTTCAACTGACCTAGTGAAAATAAGCAATCATCAGTTTTTAGTCCTGTAGTTTTCATTTATTTGTTTAACAAGTGTTTTCATTTTGAACCACATTCTGAAGTCTGAGTGGAAAAAAAACCTTGGACTACACTTTAATGGCTTTTGCAAAAATAAGATTGTGTATTGATTCACTTATTGTATATGCACAGGTATGGTACTTTTTGACGCACATAAGCTTAAATGTTCAGTCTTATTGCAAATTTGGTTGTTTAAGGGAAACTATTCCGTTTTTTTAGATCCTGCAATGTGGTACTTTGTTAGATAGTGGTTTCTCCAGTTTTTTTTTTTTTTTTTTTTGCATAGTAGTTTTCATTCTGAACCCAAGTTAGGATGTCTGGGTGGAAAATGGCAATTTATTTGAAATGGCTTTTGCGAGAATAAGATCCCGTGTCAATGAGTGCGACAGCCTCCCCTGAACGTGACATTGACAAGTGCCTCCTGACCCGTTTTTCAGCCGGTCCCTCAAAAAGAAAACAGTCCATTGTTCCAATCGTCGCTCAGCCCTGGACCGGCGGAGGCTGCAGTGCGGGGTTCGACCGCAGATGGCGCTGCACGCACGGCAGGCCGCCCCTCCGCGGCCTCCTCATCTTTTTGTCTGAGAACAGGATCCCTCTACCGCTCTACAGTGTGTGCGATAGCCTCGGCGCCGCGTCCGTAACACACTGTCAAACCACTCCAAACGAATACAACCGCCACCAAAAAGCATTAATCGAACACGTCGCGCAATGGCGCGCCGAATCCGCCGGTAGGTCGCTCGTATTTGGGACTGTTCGTTCGGAACTTAGTCCGGGTTTGAATCGGCTCGGCTCGCTGTGTGCATCAGTCTTTATTAGCGAGCCTGCCGCTCTTCTTGCTACCAGCTATTTCTTTAACTTTTTAAACACTCAGCTTCGCGAATGACTGAGCGCCGGCGGAGTATGGGATCGGTGGTGTCTTAGGAAGCAACCGAAGTGGGCTTTAACCGTTTTTGCATGCAAAAACAATGGCAAATTCGACGGGGAAAAATCGTCCGGATCAGCGAAGGAAGGGACAGGCTTTCCTGGACGAGCTGCGGCAATTTCACCAAAGCAGAGGGTGAGATTGGGGCGCCTTTCTTCACACCAAATGCAACTTTGCCTTCACATCGGACGCCACTCGGACTCGCGCCGAACTGTTATGGAGAGACATTTGTGCTCATTTGTGACGTTCTCTCCCCAGATCGCCGTTCAAGAAGATTCCTATCGTGGGTGGGAAAGAGCTGGATCTCAACGCTCTCTATGTCAGAGTCGTCGCTTTAGGTGGATTTGCTAAGGTGAGCGGGCAACCAAAAGTCACTCGATTTTTTGCCACCCCGCTCCTTGCGGCGCGTGGACCTCTCGGCGAGTGGCGTGCGGGCAACCCGGGACGAGTGGATCCCCCCCAACCCCCGGCAGACTGCCGTTAGTGGGTCGCCGTTGGCCTTGTGCTAGTTTGCAATGGATCTCGGTTGCAATGTGCTGCCTTGTGTTTGTTGTGCGCTTTCCATTGAGTGGCGAGCGCTGCGAGGCGGAGCGCGCTCGGGAGCCGCTCAAAATTAGCGGGCACGTTGAACGTCCATTATCGCCACTCGGAAAAGCCCACGGAAGACGAACCATGGCGCCGGGCCGCCGCTCGGCTCTCGGCTAGCCGGGAAAAGGCTTCGTTTACCCCCCTCGTTTCCTCGCCATTTTCCTCGGCTTCGTGGCCGCTTACGAAATGCAGGCCTCGTAGGCCAGCGTCGAGATTACTGTCAACGGCACCGCACCGAACCCCCCGAAATATACGCCTCACCGCCAACTAACGCATTCACGCTCTCCGTGGGCACAGTTTGTCGAGAGTTTGGCGTCGTATTCGCGTTCGGCTAGCGTGGGAAAAGTCAATTTAGCCTGTTAGCCGCGTTGCTAACTAGCTTCAACTGAAACGTTAAGTCTTACAACACTTGGACATACACACGTATGTGTCACATTTTTATATGTATACGCGGGGAATACACTCATTTGCGATACTCTCCCACGCGGTGTGTTTATTCACGTTGTTATTTACGCGTGGGTTCAACATTTTTTTCGCAAGTTATTGATTTTAAACAGTTTTTAATAAGGGACCTGTAGATGGAAAACCAAATGCTGCTGATGTTGTGGCTCGTTTCACCAACTTGCAGGTGTGTTTTTTTATCCTACTTTCGTGTTCTTTCTTCTGACATGTCTTCGCGCTTATCTTGCAGGTGTCTGACAAAAACCAGTGGAATGAACTCGGGGAAGAGTTTAATTTTCCAAGGAGTTGCTCCAACGCTGCATTCGCTCTCAAACAGTACTACCTTCGGTGAGTAGCACGGTTGTGCAGCTCTGTGCCTCCCAGGCAGCATGTGGGAAGTGTTTACAAGTGTTGGGATGCAATCAACGGGCGTTTTTTTTCTCCTTTTCCTCCCCCTTTCACTTGGAACCAGTGTTTTTTTTGTGCCGACCCATCACAGGCCCTTTGAACAACAATACGGCACACATATTTTCAGAGCATATTTGTAATTAGCCCCATCACTGTTTTATCATTTGATTCTTCTACCGTCATCTTGTTTGTGTGCTGTCGAGTTAAAAGTTGAAACGCTGTCAGCTGCTGGTGATGGGAGTCTGGCTCTTCCTAGTCGCTTCAGCACTGTGCTGATCACCATCCCACCCGTCTGGGAAAATACACCTTTGCAAGCAAGGCGACCCACGCTGCCACTTCGACACTTGTGCAATTGCTTCAGAGGCAAATGTGTTGCGGCTATTTTCCCTCCTCTCGCGGCTGATGCTCCCGGTTCCTTTTAAGCTCACAGATGGATCACCATCAGCTTTTATTAGCGAGGCAAACGTCTCTTAAACGGCTTTCTGTCTTGTGTCAATGAGAGTATTTTAAAGGGGAGAGAAGAGCATATATCTCATGAGAACGATGGCAAGACAAGACTGTTGTATTTTTTTGCAACGATAGGTGGGAAGCCGTCTAACTCGTAGGCTTGGTAAATAGGCGGAATTTACGAAATTTGGAACGGGTCCACGCAGAATCCCTGCTAGCTTTTGATTTGAAAAGAATAACCGTACCTAGTTGACCACAAGGAGGAAACTCATCTTGTCCAAACGATGTCGCTCCGAAAATACTCAGTGGTGGTGAAATAGGGAGCAGAAAATCCATGCTGACAGCTGAGGGGAGCCTGCATGGAAGAATGTAGCATTCTTGTGTCACAACAGCCCTTGGTGCTAATTTGTGAATTCTATCAAAGGTACTACTGACGCCGCCCGCTTTTTTTGCTGCCTGCGCGTAATCGCTTATAGGATGAAAGGGGAAATTATCATTTCTTCTGCCTCATTTTATTAATGTCATTGCCGCGAGGTGACGGTTTCCTCTTGGCCTTCATCAATGTTTGAGGTTGCTAGTTGAAAGATGCAAACGCGTTGTTGATATTTGCCATGATGAAGTGGACTTGTTGTGGTTAGTTAACCGTTGAGATGTGCGGTTAAAATGTCTGATCGGTTCTCCTGTGAGGAGTTTGAAATCATATCGGCTCAAAATCGGCTCGAATCGAGCCGATTTTGGGCCGACGGAGTCGCTGTGGATTGCCCTCGCAATCATCTTCTGTGCTTGATTTTCTTTTTTCTTTTCCTTGCTTGGTGTTTGCATCCGCAGCTTTTGGCGCGGCACATTTATTTGGGCCCCCATTTCTGTACGGATGCAAATGTTATCTTTGTATTTGACGGGATGATTGTTAAAATGAAAAGAGCGACGTGAGAGCACCTTCCAAATTAAGAGCCCTAATAAACTTGATTTCAGCTGCAGTGCACCGACCACATCCCTTGATTTTATTTTGATTGTCTTTGTAATGATTTAACATTTCAAGCGTGACTTGATAGATACCGTTGCAAATGCTAACACCTCCTATATGTTTTTGTTTTTAATATTGGGGCCAATCTGTTTCCTCGACTTCCCTCTCCCGTGATTGTCGTCGCAGCTGCAGCTAGCTAGCTCAGTCAACCGGGGTGGTTTACGGGCATATTTCGGCCAAAAAAACATCTCACGTCTTCCGTTCTGTCTTGGGTTAATTCGTTTCACATGATTGTGTGTGTTTTTATTGGGAGCGAAACCTCCTCACTATCTCCCCCCTGATATGCGAGCGCACTTTTCCCTTTGAGAAATGAATCAAACGCAACCAGGAAGTGAGCCCTCGCTCCAATTGTAAAGCGGAGGGCAAGTCAGGTGACGCCAGGCTAACTGACCTCCGTTTGCCCTCTGCGCCGCTTCCCCCAGCGGGAGGGACATCGAGGAACCGCTCAAGTCCCTCTGCCGCAAAACATAATGTCCATTGTTCATCCCCCGGTGGGGGCATGCCTTCGTGCTTTCCTTTTAATGGACTCTTTTGGGCCATGTCATGGCCTCACATGTCACATGTAGCTTGTGAGCAACATGTGACATTTCAACTCTTCTCTGACCACCATTTTTCATTTGCAACTTGCTTCATTAAAAAAAAAAAAAAAAGTAGGGTGCGGAAATCCTTGCGATATTTTGGACCCTTGCGCGTGTGTTTTTAAATATCAAAACGAAGACAAATGTGCCAAGGTTGCATGCACAAACAAACAAACAAAGTGACTGCTAGCGCACCCGTGAGTGAACATTTCCTGTGAGAAGCCCTCGTGCGACGGTTGACCTGCAAACAGCCGACTTGCCGCGACGGCTGAAAACGCTTCCCAAGTGGCTGCTGAGCCAATGAGTCTTGCCATTTTTTGATCCATTTATGATTTTGAATCCTAAATAACTCGATTTGGGGGCCAGTCATGACTGTGGCTAATGATGGCGATCCTGCTAAGTCACCTTGCGTGCCCGTAGCAGCCAGTTTCTCATGCTTTGCACGACAGATTTTACTGTATTTTCTTATTTTTAAATGTATAAGGTGACCAGTTGCTGTTAAATTATGATTTTTTTTATTATACGGGATCAGTCAATGCATGGGGAAACGCCCCCTTCTCCTTCCAATCTATGACCTTTTGAGCTTGCACTATTAAACATTCCACATTGTCAGGACCACGCTGCACAATTATCATATTTTCCGCACGATAAGGTGCACCCAAAACAATTTTCTCAAAACCAGACTACGCGCTTTAGATTGCAAATTTCCCCCATTGTGAAACCATTCAGGGCTTTCTGATTTTGATTCTGATTATATATGGACCAATATTCTCATTTTTCAATGTTATCGCTGCAGCGGTTGTGAAAACCCTATAAAAATATTTCCTTTAGCGTAGCTCCATCGGGTGGATGCGAAAAGCAACCACGGCCACTATTGGACCTTCTTTTTTTCTTCTAATAATGTGGTGCGCCCTAGAATCTGAAAACGGTTTTAAAATAGGCCGTTCAATGCAGGTGCGCTTTATCCTCGGAAGTGCCTCGTAGTGCGGAAAATATGCTTTGTTAATCGTCTTTTGCTCCTTGTGAGTGATTGAAGCTCCTTTTAGTCGTGTTAATTATTGGAAAAGCTGACTCGCCACCTGGGACGTCCCCGACGAAGACAGAAAGAAGCATGCCGAAAATGATGTTTCTCAATCATTTCTCGACAAATGGGCTTACTCGGGTGTAAAACAAACACATTTGGCCTCCCTTAAGCTCACGTAGCAGTCCTGCTAACTAAAAAAAAAAGAATAGATGCTTCTTTGTTATTGTGCAAGATGTGTTCTGTCGACGTGACAAACATGCAAATCCCCCCCCCCCCTCCTCCGGACACGTTTCTTGACCTTTTCTGATTGCATGCGGGTTCATTTGAAGACTATTTACACGGTCGTTCCATCTTTGCTTATTACGACCTCTCGCTGCAATGGCGTTGCGCCGTCAAGTGTGTCATCTGTTGTTTTTATTGTCACAATATTAAAGTGAGTGATTAGAAATTTGAAGCGGTGTCTAACTATTCAACTGAAAAATGGTTTCTTTTTGGAGAACGAGGCTTTCAAACTCAAATTTACTTTGCCTGTTTTTTTGTTTCTTCAACAGCAATTGAAATTATCAGACGTCTCTCCCATTGTTTTATCCTTGTCATTTTTTTCATTCTTATTATTTTTTTTATACGACTTTAGACGGGCAATTGCATTTTAATCCACCTCCAGAGCCAATTAGCAAGCTAACGAACGCCATTTCCAGACAGGCCACGTTCACGGTGACGCTTCATTCATTTTTTATTAAGTTCTAGAAAAAAAGGGAGAATTTGAACGTGTCTCGACGTAAAATTGCAGGGAAAAAAATATGTTCCTAGAAGCAGTTAAAAAAAAATACACTCTCAATTATAATAAACAGATTTTTAATTTATTTTCAATGTATTTATTTGTAATAAGTTATAGCTGCAGACCGTCGCCTGACTATGCGGCTATGGATCCAGACGAGCCACCCCCCCCCCAGCCCCTGTCTGCAAAGTATGGCTTAAGATCCATCTATTTTGTGATCATACACAACCTTTAAAGCCTTTTTTTTTGGCTTGCCCGCGGCGGCGGTGGTGGTAGGGGGGTTTGTCAGCCCCCAACTGACAGCCTCATCTCTTCTGTCTCCTCGCCAGCCGGAAGATTGACAGGTGTGCCTTGAACTCGACAGCGAGGCTCGCGTTCCCACTTTTTTTTTGTTTTTTTGTTGTTGTTGCACCGGCGAAATGCACAAATCATCGGGTGGGGACTTTTGTTCACGCGACCCCCCCGCCCTGACCCTCCCCGACCCCTCCATAGCAATAAATTCTGTTGCGACGCTATCAAGTAGAAGGTCGATGGCACTCTGTTGTGAATCAGGCTTGTTAACGTCCGACTGTATGGAAAGAAATTATTTTTTGGGGGCTTTTAGAAAACTTGCTTTTTTTCTGCCACCATGCATTAAAGAAGACCCCCCCCACCTTCATCCCCCCACTATCTTCTCAGTACTGCAGACAAGCTCGTATTATGATGAAAGCTGCATTTTGTTCCTCCTGATTGGCGTCGCAAAGCTGCAGCAATTTGAAGATTTGAGCGGTTATTAATAATCATCGTCATAATAATAATAATACATTTGATTTCAAGGCGCCTTTCCAAACTCTTAAGGTATTATCGCGAGGTCTCGTGCGCTGACCTTTTCCGTGTGTATGCGCTTGTCATACTTTATCAGCGGAAACCTCAGGAGGGGGGCGGTCACTGAATCGGTATTTTAGTCCCAGGTGGTGGTGTTCTGTCAGCGAGATTATGCTCACGTCAATAATTTTCTGGCCGCTTTTACTCTGCGTCGTGAATGAATGACTATTTCAAATACGCCTTTCTCAACACACAGCAGAGGGCAGTGAACTCAAACCCTCCAAGGGGGGCGACGGCGGGGAGGGTGCAACGGAGCGGCCACTTGAGACGAGGCCAGAAAATCGTCGAAGTGTTCACCCTCACCTTCCCGTTAGCCTCTTTGATCGGGAGCGGGGCTGCGAGGCTCACATTTCCTGTTGAATTTATTATTTTGATGTTTTTGGACCATTGGCTGAAATGTGAGTGGACTCGCATCTCGGCCGAGTGGAAGGAACCCCAACGATGTCCTATCACTCCTTGCGTATGTCGTTTTTAGCTTTGCCAAGTGTGAAAGGCGGATTGTGTCGTTTTGCGCTGCAATCAGGAAGATGTCACTGATATCCCCAATTTGATTCGATGACAGGGGTGTCGGTGACCAATCGATTTCAAACCCAGTCCAGCGTCCGCTCACTTGTCGTCGTTTGAAGTTTTATTCGCCGATCGTCCGGGAAGAATTCCGTCGCCCGACAGGAAGTTGTCACCACTACAGAAGACTGCAAAAAAGATTGCAAATGCTTCCCGTGATCGCAATTCTTCCACAAATGACACCCGAATGAAAAGCTAAAGCAGTTTTTTGTCTTCATATAAAGTCAAAGAGACGTCGAACCGCTTGCCACCCCCCAAAAAACAAAATGTCTCCCACCCATGTTTGGTCATTATCAGCGTTTGGCCAGACAGCGCTGGATGACGTTGCGTTGAGGTGACTATCTCTCCCCCTCCCGCCTCGTTGGCTCGCTCGCTCGCTCCTTCCTCCCCCCGACGAGCGCGTCAGCCGGCGGACGGACGGGGGATTACCTTCGCCATAATGAAGAAGCCGGGAGGCCCTCATTCGCTGACTCACGGCCGCGCAGGCGAGGGGTCCGCGGCTTCCCCGCGCGTGTCGGCTTTCCCCAGCGTGTTTATCGCCGAGAAGTAACGACGTCGTACGGCGTCGCTTTGCCAAATTCTTTCCGCTCAAATCGGCGTGAGAAAGCCGCAGATTTGTTGTTGTGTTTTCTGTGCCGCTTTCCTCACCCCTTTGTTGTTTTCCCCGACGCAGATACTTGGAAAAGTACGAGCGAGTCCACCACTTTGGCGAGGATGACGACGAGGCGCAGCCGGGCAACACCAAGACCTTCCTCCCAGTCGGCGCCATTCCCACCTCGTACAACTACCAGCAACATGTTGTATCAGGTTAGCGCTCTTCACGTGATTAGCGAAGCTTAGCGGTTTTTACGCATCAGGTAGATGGATGGATTCTAAATCCCAACATGTGCCTGAACACTATTTTTGTTGTTGCCTGATGAAACCTGTTAGCAAGAGCGACCCAGGCATCCCATTTATAATTGTATTTTATTGATTGTATTCTGTTTGGAATGGTATTTTATTTATTATATTATCTATGCTTGGATGTGACTAAATTGTCATTGAGAGCTTTGAAAGGCGCTTAAAATAAAATGTATGACTATTATTGAGCCTTTTACTGAGCGAGTTGCTTGTTGTGTAGCCACAAAGGGACATATGTCTTCTTGTGCCGGTCCCAAGCCCGGATAAATAGAGAGGGTTGTGTCATGAAGGGCATCCGACGTAAAAGCTTGGCCAAAACAAGCATGCGGATCAAACCTCTCAAGATGGAGGACACTGATTTGCTTGAAGGGAAAAGCCCAAAGGAAAAGAAGATGATTATTATGATTTATTCCTTTGGTAGCAAATTGCATCCTTCTCATTTGAATATGATGAAACACCTCCTTTTGTTTCTTCTCTCTCTCTCTCACTTGTTTCTCTCCAGACTATCTGCGGCAAAGTTACGGGCTGTCTACTGATTTTCTTGCGCCGTGCGACTACAACAAACTGGTGCTGTCTCTGCTGTCGGGCCTTCCCAACGAAGTGGACTTTGCCGTCAACGTTTGCACTCTGCTCTCCAACGAGAGCAAGCACGCCATGCAGTTGGACAAAGACCCCAAATTGGTCACCTTGCTACTGGCCCACACCGGCGTCTTTGACGACTGTGCGTTTTCACCACTTTGCATCTTTTCAACCATTGGATGGATGCATTGCGACTCATTTTGGTCACTTTTATTTTGGTAGCGCTAGGGAGCTTCTCCGGGGTCTTTGGTACCGACTGGAAGGCCAAAACGTCCCGCGATTTCATCAGGGTAATGTTCCGTCACGCTTCGTGGTGGAAAATGAGGCAGAATGATGAGAACACAAAATGGCTTTCCCATCCATTCTCATGCAAAGGCCCCATTTATTTTCTCTGCTCTCAGTTTTGGAAGGAGGTGGTGCAAGATGCTGAAGTTCGGGAGCTCATCTGGGACAAGAGTGGCACGGCGCAAGGTCAAGTCCATTTGCTGCCAAATCTACACACATGGCCGGGAAAAAAGCGGCATGACGCACCTCGACGGGGTGCAAGCATTTTCTCTTCTATAAGGCACACCTTCATTCAGTGTTATTTTACTTATTTCTAGTTTATATCATTTATTTTGTATTTGGTTTAGTTTGTTTATTTTATTGTATTTATTTTTAGTTTATATATTTAACGTATTAATTTGGCCACCCCTGAAGGGAAAAGCCGAAAAAAAGAAGAATGGATTTCTTTTATTTATTAATTTAATTGATTGTATTTATTTCATTTGTATTATTTTATTGTATTTATTCTTTTTATTGATGTTATTTTATTTTATTTAGATTATTTGGTTTATTTACTGTATGTATTTTATTTGTTTATTAATTTGTTTTTCTTGATTAGTTTTTCCATTTATTTTATTGGTTTTATTTCATGTATTTTATTGTATTATTTTTTATTTTTTTCTATTTATTTAAGTTTAGTTAGTCTAAGTATTTTATTTAGTTTATTTAATGTATTTATTTTATATTTATTTGCTTTTAGTTGTAGTATTTTATTTATTGTATTTATTTCATTTGTTTTTATTCATGTATTTTATTGTATTTGTTGCAGTTATTTTATTTATTTTAGTTTAATTAGTTTCTTTTATTTAATGTATTTATTTTCTTTATTTTGTATTTGTTAATGAATGGATGTATTTTGAACAACTATTTTCATAAAGGGGGCGCCCAATTCCTCCTCCTGATGAGTTAGCCCCACATTAGCGCTGCTGTAACTAACTTGCGCTGTGTTCAAATGATAGATTGCATCCTCCATTTTGCAAGTGCCCTCACAATTACAACCATTTATTATTATTATTATTATTATTTATTTTTATTTTTTTTCGGCGCAGCCCAAGCTGGCGATTGCCAAAATGGCTGCCTTTCACCTTGTCCTCATGGCCGCGCCTTTGATTTCAACTCTGTTTTCGTCGTTGCCCTTTTTCTTCAGATGGTACGTCGGTAGCAGAACGTTGGCAGAGCCTGTTCCACCCGCCGCGGAACTCGGGCATCAGTGACATGGAGGCCCAGCGGGTGCTGCAGGTGGCCGTCATCCTGCGAAACCTCTCCTTCGAGGAGGCCAACGTCAAGCTGCTGGCGGCCAGCCGCACGTGCCTGCGCTTCCTTTTGCTCTGCGCCCACTGCGACCTCATCTCACTCCGACAACTCGGGCTGGACACGTTGGGCAACGTGGCTGCCGAGGTCAGTCTCCTTGGAGAGATTTCCACTCATGGCTTCATATTGACGTCGCGTAGGATACAAGCGACAAGAGTGGCTTGCGCTTGCGCTATGCGTCCACTAGAATCACAGGTGTTCAAGTCAAAACGGTTGCAAGTTGAAATCCATTCGAAATGTTGAAACGAGACTCCAACCCCGAGCTCCGTGACCATACTTGGCGCAATAATGAAAGAAAATGTGTGTCATCATTAGCCTTTGGGCTAATTCTGTAGCGATGGGTGCGTTCACCAACGATGATTTTTTTTCTCCATTTCCCAGCGCCTCGGTGAATGAATAATGGATGTTAATTTACTGCAAAGAAATCACTCAGTCATTCACGCGCTATTTTGAGAAAATGTATGCAAAGAGCCCCCGATGCAATCAGTTAGAGCGTTGTCGTCGCTAACTACGGCGGCCATTTTTGTTTTTTTGCATCCGTCAGACACATTAAATAATGCGCAGCGCTTTGTTTGTTCTCGACAGCAACAAACGCAAGTGGAATGGCTTTTTTTTCCCAACATTTATCCCTGCGTTTATGATGATTTTTGCCCCCAGTGATGCTTTTTTATTGTTTATTTTTCAAAATGTTGCCTTCCAGCTCCAACTGGATCCGGTCGACTTCCGGATGACCCATCTGATCTTTCACACCATCACCAAATGTTTAATGTCCAGAGACCGCTTCCTCAAAATGAGAGGTGAGCTTTCCTCCTTCACATCATTTGTCGCCGTGACGATGACCTCATCCTTGACCCAAGGTCTCTCCTTTTGTCACCTAGCCATGGAAATCTTAGGCAACTTGAGCAAAGCGGAGGACAACGGCGTGCTCATCTGTGAGTATGTGGACCAGGAGTCGTACAGGGAGGTAATGCTGCTCCTCAGCCTGCCTGACCTCATGCTCCTCATGGCCTCATTGGAGGTGCTCTACCTGCTGGCTCAGCTCGGAGAGGTTCCCTGCAGCAAGATTGCCTCTGTGGACCGGAGCATTGGTAGGACACAAACGTCTCGCTTCTCCACCAAAAATGTCTTTTTTTTTTTGTTTTAAGGCTGTAATGTGTTCTCGGCCAAACTGAGGCCTCCCCTGCGCTTCCTTCTACGTCACTTCCTGATTGTTCAATCACAATGAACTTCATTCGTTGCCATTCCCGAATTTTTTTATGATGGGGGGGCGGGAGACGGGACCTCCTTTCCCCTGCAAGTATTTTGGATTGACTTCTCCCCCTGTTGGACTTGGTCATGCTTGACATCTCAAATTGACTTTGCCTGCCTTGGTACTAAAAACGTGTGCTTCTCTCCTCCCCCCCCCCTCTCTATCCCAGACCTGCTGGTGAGGTTAGTTTCTGTGGACCTTCATACGTTTGGACCCGATGCCTTGACGGCGGTCCGCTTGATCGAGCATCAAGCCAATGCCGAGCAGGCCACGGAAGTTCGACCGCAACTGGTCGAGCAGGCACCTGCGGCCGCGCAGGCAACGCCAGCCGCCAGTGAGTGTCCTTCCCATCACAACCATGACACCAAAGTCGCCCACGCCCAATCCCACAACGTAGTCCACCATTTTGGTTTTAGTGTTATTTTATAAATGATATATTTGTTACTTGACGAGCGTTCTGGAGATGAAGAAAAGATGATTAAATGCTTCCAGTGTTGAATTGATTCACTGTAATTATCGCTGACAACACAAATGCTAATTATGTTGCTCACTTGAGCTATCTAGCTAGCAATGTAGCTGGCTATCTAGCTATCTATCTATTAGTTATCTATAAATGAAATGCATTATTATTATTATTATTATTATTAGCTAGCTAACTTTCTATTTGAGTTATTCCAGGTTGAGTGAACGCTGGCGCATGTGACTGCCGCTGCTCACCCACAGAAAAACTGATCCTGTGACTGTAAAGTGACCTTGAGAGTTTTGAAAGATGCTTATAAATGCAATGTATTATTATTATTATTATTATTGTTGTTATTGTTATTAATGTGCTCATTAGTTTATCTGCCACCTAGTGGACTGTCGAGGTAATTCAATTTTCACTGGTGAAACTGAGCCAGCAGACTGAATTTTCATCACTAAATAAAATATCATTTTATTTTTGTTGTTGTTGCATAAAATCGGTCTGGATCGATATTGACCTTTTTGTTTTTCTGCTCTTCAGCAACACGCGCTGCAGTTCAATCCGCACAGCCGCCGCCTGGCATCGTTGAACTTGATGGAGAGAAATTTACATTACAATGGTAAGTCACTTGGACAATTATGATTATGTTTATCCCGAATAAATGTAACGCTTTGTTTCTGTGACAGGCTAAACGCACACTTTGAAACCAACAATGAGGGTTCGGTTTCCCGGTCGGATATGTACTCGGAGTACCTTTCCACGTGCAGTAAAATGGGCCGAAGTAATATTTTGAACTCCACCGGCTTCCTCAAATGCCTCCGGTTAGTTAGTTTTTTGTTTTGTTTTGTTTTGTTATACACGTCTCACCAAAAAGTAGTTTTTCCAGAATTTGAAAAAAGGAGAAAAGCAAATGTTTCTTCCCCCGTTGCCTGCGGCAGGACGGTGTTTCCCAATCACAGCATGCGGCGGCAGGACGAGAGCAAAGCCAACGGGCCGCTTCACATCCTCCTGGTGGGCATCAGGCGGCGCTCAATCCCGCTGCCCGTCCAACTGTACTACCAGCAGCCTCAGCAGCAACCGCTGACGGGTTCTGCGCCCTCCCCCGCAACTCGGGTCCAAGCCCCCGGCGACCCCCAGGCTCCACCTCCAGGTACAACAGGAAGTTGAGACAAACAAAATGGACACTTTGATGGAAAAAAGCATTTTTAGTGAATTCAGATAGGATTTGATGAGCCGTTATTCGTCTCACTGTGGAGAAATTGACATTTTGCAGCAGCAAAGTTATTGAAGGAAAGGAAGAAAGTGGAAAAAAAATAAATAAAAAGACTTTGGCGAGAAAATATAAATGGACACCGTGTGCAGAATTTTGAGTCAAGTCGCTTTATGATTGAACGACGACTATCTTCTCAATCAACCCAAAATATGAAAAATGAATATTTTGGGAAGTTGGAGTGGGGCTTTCATTAGTTTTGGGCTATTTTAGGAGGACGTCTGTGTGTAGCTAACAATTGCTGTGCATAATTAATATGCAAATGAATCAAAACCAAATGGTGCATTCCTCAACGTATTGATTGTAAAAGTCAGCGTCTGTTCTTCTCGTGCGCTTAGGTGTCCCTCCTGGAAATCCGCCGCCGTTAAACTTAGGCGGCGCCACTCCTCCGCCCGGGCCCGCCAATGCGAAGGAGCCCCCCGCCGTTTCCCAGCATGCAACGGGCCAGCACGCGCCTCAGCAGTTGCCGCCGAACCCTCCGACATCGGCGCAGCGGCAGCAAGCGCGGGGTGCTCCGGCGGTCCAGATCCCGCCCGCCCGGAACCACGGCCCCCAAACGCCGCCCGTCCCCGCCGCGCTTTTCCAGCAAGTCCCCCAAGGCCGCATCCTGACGGCCAGAGTCCAAAGCGTCTGCGCCCCGCTTTCCCAGCCCCTCGCCCCGACGCCCCCTCCGCCCTCCCCCCGCGTAGACGCGCAGCGCGCGGCGGCTTCGTCGGCGGCCATTTCTTCCATCCAAGTGGCGTCGAGTAATCCGTCGTCGCCCACTTCGGCGGGCTCGCGCGTCACCTTTCAGAACATCGCCCCCAAACCGGCGCCAGACCAGCCCGCCGGGTCGCCGGCCGCGACCGCCGATGGGCAGGCGCAAAGCGTGGTCATCGTGGGCCCGAGTCCGCGAGCGAACCAGGCCGTCCGCCAAATCGTTCTGACCGACCCCGCCGCTCAGTCCGTTCAAATAGCGGGACCGCCCGCCAATCCCCAAATCCAAGCCAATCAAACGGCGGGCCGCGCGCCGTCCATCAAGCGGCATCAGCAAATGATAGCGCGAGCCCCTCCCACGCCGCCGCCCTCCTCCGAGTCCAGTTTGATCAAACAGCTTCTGCTTCCAAAGCGAGGCCCTTCCACCCCGGGCGGGAAGCTGATCCTGCCGGCCCCGCAGGTGCCCCCTCCCGCCGGCGCCGCTTCGCCGCTCATCTACCAGGTGGCCCCCCCGCCGCCTCAGCAGCTCAACGTTCAGCTGGTGCCCGGTCAGGTCCAGATCATCTCCGCGAGCAGTCCGGCCGCCGTCATCCAGGCGCCCGTGGCGGCCGCGCAGGTCACCTTCGCCGTGGTCCCCAACGCTGGTTTTAACACCTCCGCCGGCGGCGCGGCCCCGAGTCTCCCGCCGGCGCCGTTCGCGACGGGGACCGCGCCCCAGCAAGCTCCCGCGGTTACACCGTCGCCGCCGCCGGCGCCGCTTCGAGGCGACAAGATCATTTGTCAAAAGGAAGAAGAGGCCAAAGACGCCACCGGCTTGCACATCCACGAGCGCAAAATTGAGGTCCTGGAGAACTCGTCGTCGGCGGCGGCGGCGGACGGCGAAGACTCCTCCGAGCGGAAAACCAGCAACGGGAAGGTCAAGCTGCTAAACGGCGGCAAGTGCGTGGAGTCCAATCTACCTCCGTACCGCTCAGGGAACAGCCAGGGGGCGCTCAACGGGCCGGCTACGGAGGCTCCGCCCGCCAACGGCGAGCGGAGCCTCTCGCCGGGCCCGGGCGCCCCCCAGGAGCGGAACCCCGAGCCCAAAAAGACGCTGGTCAACGGGCTGTGCGACGGCGGCGTCCTCGGCAAAAGCGTTCCCAATCACGTGGCTTCCAAGCAGCGCTTGGGCAACGGGGACAAAAGTCCTCCGGTTCCCAGTCCCTCCCCTCCACAGGACTCCGCCAAAGCCCAGCAGGCCGAACGCCTCGCCAACGGACCTCAAGCGCCGGGCCCCAGGCCGCCCTCGGAATTAACAAACGGACCTTTAGCGCCCGCGCTAAGGCAGCAAGCGCTGCCCACCCAGAGCACCTCGGCCTCCCCTTCCAACGGCGTGGCCTCGGAACCCCGTGGCGTCAAGAGGCCGGCGGAGGGCGAGGATCGCGCCGCCGCCGCCTCCTCGGGGATCCCCAACAAGGTGGGCGTGCGCATCATCACCATCAGCGACCCCAACAACGCCGGCAGCAGTTCCACCATGGTGGCCGTGCCCGCCGGAACCAACCCCAGCGCAGTAGCCAAAGTAGCAATCGAGAACGCCGCTCAGCCGAGGAACTGCTCGCCCGCGACGCCGACCGCCTCCGCGGTGAGTCGTCGCCAAGGAAATGTGGTCTCACGCCGCCATTTTGTGTCCGATCCGCTCGCACCGGTATTTGACAAACGCCAGTCAAACGCCAGTCAAGCTCTGCTTTCGCTTGTGACGGCGAACCGAAGCCTCGTGAAGCGATGAGGCTTTCCAACTGGCTCACTTTTGGGCCGAAACATGCTGCACTAGTCATAAGTCATCAGAAGAAAAATGGAGGCACTATACACTTCTATTTGGGTTACTGTAGAGAGTTAATAGCAATGGGGGAAGAAGCTCTTTAAATGTCTATTCTCTATCGAACTAGCTAGCTGGTTACTTATTTAGCTAGCTATTTATTTGCTATATATTCGCTAACTAGCTAGCTGGCGACCTAGATAGCCATCTTTTTGCTATCTAACTAGCGAGCTGGCTACCGAGCTAGCTATCTATTTGCTATCTAACAAGCTAGATAGCTATCTATTAGTTATCTTTTAGCTAGCTAGCTAACTTATAAGTACCTTTCAAAACTCTCGAGGTCACTTTACAGTCACAGGATCGGTTTTTCTGTGGGTGAGCAGCGGCGGCCACACGCGCCAGCGTTCACTCAACCCGGAAGTAACTTGAACAGATAGAAAGCTATCTAGCTAGCTAATAAATAATAATGAAGAAAAAGGCCTGAAATGACGCGGGAGCAGGCGGTGGATGTGATGCGGAGGTTAAGAAGGTGACGCCAGTTGAGACTATTTGGCGCTCACTGATACAAACCTCCTACATTGAAGCAGCTGAGAGAGCAACTTAAGCCTGCAGAGTGCCTTTAGGTTACATCTCCGCTTACAAGACGCTTGCTTGCTTGCTTGCTTGTTTGTTTTCAATTCATATCACGTGAAATGCATGTCTTCCATAGTCGCCGCCCCCCGTCTCCCGACCCGCCACGACAGACGACAACGGCCCTCAACTGGCGCAACCCACCACGACGCCGCCCGAACAAAGTCGAAAAGCCGGACAGAACTTCAAATGTCTTTGGCAATCCTGTAAACGGTAAGTAGGAGCCATTATTAGCCGGCCGAACTTCCGATCGGAATCTGATTATCTGTTTGGTCTCCGCCGTCCCTCCAAGGTGGTTCGAAACGCCCTCCCAAGTGTTTTACCACGCGGCAACGCAACATGGCGGCAAAGATGCATATGGCGGCCAATGTCAGTGGGAAGGATGTGATCCTTTCCCGCGGCAGAGACTGTCATTCATCACGCATCTACAGGTAATGAATGAAACCGCCACGTCTTTCACTCAACCCGGAAGTAACTCCAATAGATAGAAAGCTAGTTAGCGAGCTCATAGATACAGTAATAATAATACATTTCATTTCTAAGCACCTTTCAAAACTCTCAAGGTCACTTTACAGTCACAGGATACAGTCGCTAATAGCTAGATAGCTAAACGATAGCTGCCGCTACTCACCCACAGAAAAGCTTAGCCTGTGACTGTAAAGTGACCTTGAGAGTTTTGAAAGGTGCTTAGAAATGAAATGTATTGTGATTGAAAAGCACCGCCATTTTCCAATCTTGTTTTCCAGGATAAACACTGTTCACGGGAAGCTTTGCTAGCTGGGCTCCGATTGGAGGAACAACAGGCGCAAAGCCCCAACCCGACTTCTTCCCAGTACGCATCCCCTTGTCATGCTAGCGACGTGTCGTTTGAGTGACAGATTCTAATGTTTTTGTTTTTGTTTTGTTTTTTAGGACGCCGCCGGTGGCAGGCGGTACTCCGGCGGCGCGAGCACCGAAAGCAATTGTCAATCATCCCAGCGCAGCTCTCATGGCCCTCCGCCGAGGTTCCCGAAACTTGGTCTTCAGGGACTTCACGGTAAAAATATGAACATTTGTCAAAAGCGCACACAAAGATGAGAAAATATTGCTCTGAGTTTTGATGTGGCGCTCCTATATTTTGTTTGTCCATTTTAGGACGACAAGGAGGGACCGGTGACCAAACACATCAGACTAACTGCTGCCTTAACGTTAAAGAACATCGCCAAGCATTCGGATTGTGGTCGCATGTCAGTCTTTTATTGGATTTGTCTTTGTATATTTGTTGGTTTTTGAATGGGACACATGGCGGAACAACAAATACAAACCTCGCAAGCGGCGATAACATCATTAGAATAATAATAATGATAAATGTCATTTATAAGTGCCTTTCAAAACTCTCAAGGTCACTTTACAGTCACAGGATCGGTTTTTCTGTGGGTGAGCGGCGGCAGCCACACGTGCCAGCATTCACTCAACCTGGAAATAACTCCAATAGATAGAAAGCTAGCTAGCTAATAGATATATAATAGATAGACAGCTGGCTAGATAGCCGTATAACTAATACATGGGGTCATTTCAAACCAGTTTTTTTATTTCCCTTTTATGCTAAAAAAAACATATTTTGGGGGAAGAGCAGCTTGAATAGATGAACGCCATTTCAATGAGAGAAAATGTGAGCAGCGCCAGCGTTCACTCAACCGTAAGTAAATAGATAGAAATCTAGCGAGCCAGCTAGTACATAGCTAATAGCCAACAGATAACTAACTGGATAGCTAGCCACCTAGATAGCTATATAGCTAATGCTGGTTAGCTAATACACTGAATGTCACTAATTAAAAAAATACACAAAATTGAGTAGCTAGCTAGTTAGCTAATACACTGAATGTCATTAATTAAAGAAATACACCGAATCGTGTAGTATATTTTTATCTTTACACCTAAGAATGACATGTTTCAGATGCTATGAAGCTCCTTAATGAACTTCAACGCAGTTTCTTGGCACCAAGACGGTGCTAGAAATACTCGTGGTACGGTGATGGGAACATTTTGATGCAAATCGAGGTTTTGTTTTTGTTGCTTTTCAGGCTCGTCAAGAAGCACGAGCCGCACCTCTCCGTGCTGGCGCTCAGCAACATGGAGGTGTCCACCACGCTGGCCAAATGCCTTTATGAAGTGACCCGTTCGCTGCAGGCCTAACGCCAAAAGGACGAGCGGCAGAGAAAAGCCCTCCGAGGGTCAGCGACGGCGTCGCACGTCGGCCGAGGCCAGAGGAGCGAGGCGCCGCTCAGCTGGAACCGCTCCGGAAGGAAGCGGAGCGCAGGACTGAAGAAAGCTCCTTCTGGCACGCCGTTCCCGACCGGTCCTTATCTCCGTCAACCTGTGTTTGAAAACCCCGCCACGTCGACTCATCCACACCCTGAAAAACTGCCAAGGGGGTCTTCCGCCAGCTGCCCATCACGGGGAGCTCTTTTCCCACCGCTTCCCTGAGGGACTCCACTCACTCAACCCCACTTTAAAAAAAGACAAGAGCACCAAACACGAGCACATTTTGTCCAATTCTGATTATTTGTTTTAATCCCCTAATGGGCGAGTTGTGACTGAATGAAGACCACGAGGTTTTTTTCGGAGGGAGGACAACTCGGCTAGCAACTGCCGCAGATTAATATTATTATTATTATTATTATTATTATTTGGGTTTTTCTTTCAAACTTGGTAGCTTGGTTTTCTTACTTGAGTCGATATATTTTCACTTATTTATTATGGAAATAAATACCATTAAAATGAATGAAATGAAATCTTGTAAATACGTATCTTGTGAATATATATAAAGAAGATCCTCTTTCATCACAATGCAGCCACTGGAGAACTTGCTCTGTGGTGTCAATAGAAGCATTACTTTGCTAGGATTGAAGAAAGTAGTCTTGGGTTTGCTTTTTTTTTTTAATGAACCTTGGTCACTTGTATCTAATGTGATTCTATACTCAGCGGTGGATGAATGTACTTAAAACCTTGTAAATACTTCTGCAAAGGTACTGATGCTGTAAAGCCAAGGGAGAGGGGGGGGGGAAACAGTTTTTTTTGTGGAACTGTGACATTTTGTATTATAAAACCTTGTAGAACTCATTTTGCTGGCTGAAAGAGTATGGAATAATATATCGTGTCATTTTGTAGAAGAAAAAAAATATTGAAGGTATTTTCCCTTTCTGTTGGTTCACATCTTCCCCTCAATGCGCAAAAACAAAAATAAGTGACATTTATCTATCCACTGTAAACGTTTTGTCATTGTACGGGCATGGTGCGCGTACCCACATTTTTGTGTGTTTTTTGTTTGTATTTGTAAATTTGGTTTCAATACATGGATTTTTTATACAGGTTTTCTCCCGTGTTCTTTGCTTTACGTGCAGGTATAATATTTTCTTCACTACTTTTTTCTATCTTAATATAGTGTGGAGTTTTATTGTACAATTGTTTTTCATTCTTAATACCCATGCCACATTCCGGCTCACGTCCTCTTCTACCCGTGTGTTGTGTACCATTTATGACTGCATCTCACCCGAGGGGGCCGGCGAGGGGGGTGCGCGCAACCCGACCATCCTCATTTCTGACGTGTCTGTAGGATGTGTGACTAAACATAGACCTAACAGTCTGTTAGAGATTGGCTTTATTTACTTTGGTGACTGTTTATAGTTTTTAAATAAAAAAACACTGAACGTTTTTGCATTTTCTTCACTTTTCTTCTTCTGTCAACATGTTAAAAATGTTGATTTTTACTTGTATTCAATATTATTTCCAATGGTGGCGAAATTGACATTTTAAAGGATGGTCGTTGCCGTTACTTCAAAGATTAGTTTCTGACATTTTAAGGACATTTCAGCACCAAAAATACTTAAATTCTAAGTTTATTATTTACTGAATTGTATTGAAGTGAAACAATTACGAAAATGGTCAAAACTATTTGTTTTAATTGTGTTCTTTGCAAGTCGTGTAGCTCACTTTGTTTCTCTTCCTCTTAGATGGCTGAGAGGTTTGCACGGATGTTGATTCACAACTTCAGTGACTGACTGGGTAGACAACATTATCCAATACAGATCAAATGTTTTCTTTTCATTTGAATTGTTCCTTTCAATAATATCAAGGAATAACGTCGACAACAATACAGTATAGATAGAGTAAAATGACATTACATTTGATGGTGAACGTATCCGTGTAATGCTCGGTGTCTCCAGTGAGGGGAGCCACCTCACTGGAGCCTCCTCGTAAAAACAACGGGCCGCACCGCCAGACATGTGGCCGACAATTCGGGAAGTCTCGGCTCGGATTTTAGCCTCAAACAACAACAAGTATCACAATTCAACGTGTAGCTAAGTTATCTGTTAGCATTCGCTTGGATTAGAAAAAGAAGTTTCCACTCGGAAAGCGTGTCGGCGCGCGTTAAAAAGGCACGGGCGCACTTTAAAGGTGAGTAAGCCATTGTAGCTTCTTTTGCTAACTAGGCTCAAGTGTTAGCTTCTTATCGCGACGTAAGCAGGTGTTGTGTTGTGATCCTAAAGCGGCTAGGACGCTAAGCTCAATATTAGCCACCTAGCCAACATACGACCTTCATTTCATTGAGAATCGCTCATTATAACCCGGTTTTAGCCTTAAGTTGCTAACTCGGCTAATAGCCACGAAGCTATTTGCTAGCTATTTTTGGTTTAGGTTAGCATTAGCTCGCTTGCTAACCAATAACAACGAAGTACTGTGGTTATTTCAGAGTTCGGACTTGAAACAAAATGGTCGTCAATGAATTTGAATTCAAGTTCTTCGTGTTTTATGGAAAACGGAACAACCGAAAGCTCATTAGTTTCACCACTGTCTTCGTCGTTCCCATCGAAGCGATTACATTTTCTCAATCTTGGGGTTGTCCTGTGGTTTACTGCCATTGCTGTACTTTTTCATTACCATGATTATTTATTACACGGGAAAGACAGAAGGCGGCGCTTTTTTGTTTTGCCGTCAGGCTTGCAGGAGGGGATCAGGTATGGTGGAGGGGGTGGGGGGTTCGATTTCGGTTCTCGTCTATAAATATTGCGCAACTAAGGGGGGCATTCACCGATGCATCCACCGTGTGCGACGTGGAGGAATTTGCATTTTTTGGAGGAAAAAAACGAGCATGCATGACATTGCGCAATTCGGAGCTATTCAATTTTTTATTTAAAACAGATTCCTATCTTACAGACAGTGTGTACTGTTGGTGTCCAAATACACTCTGACGAAGGCGGAAGTAGATGCCGAAACATGTCAGGTATTTGGACACCGACAGTACACTGTCTGTAAGATAGAAATCTGTTTTAAATTAGATATCAAGTAGACAGGATGAACTTAATACAACTATCGGAGCTATTCAACTCACAGCAAAGGAAAAAAAAATGTTGCACAAACCAGTTTGAAGAAGATACCCGATCGGCAGGCATGAACGCCCTGGAAGAAAAGATGAAAAAAACAACAACAACAAATTTTTGTAATGGGGGGGGTTGTTGACGTTTTGAGAGCACCAAACAATTACAAAAAAAAACATACAAAATGTCATAATGACGCCTTATTTGCTTCGGGGACACGAGCAAAATAGACTGAGGGTGAAGTATTACATGGGCGGGTTGGGGAGGAGGAGTTGATTATTTATATTATATATTCATCCATCGATGCAGGCATCGGTGGCGCGTCGTATAGATTTCAATACAATACCTTCAAAATACTTTTTCACAGAGAGTAAGAAAACTTTAGCTTTTTTACCCTTGTGCCTTAATAAATTGAATTGCCATTTGAGAACTGACTTTTCTATTTCCTTGCATTGTCGCAGAGCGACATCAAAATGCTTTTGTTGATTTGAAACCTTTGTATGTGATGGATCTGCCCCCCCCCAAAAAAAAAAAAACCACCAAAAGTTAGGACGAGATAAAATACTTTTTCAGAGGACCATATGTGCCTATATTTGTATTCTATATGAGATGTTCGACTCTTACATAATAAATACTATGAATTATTCAACGAATTTGTCAGTGTTGATAGCTTGCCTTTTTTTCTCTCGTAGTGGCAATTGGGACAGCCCGGGCCCGAACATGACTGGAGCTGAAAGCGGTACGTCTTTGACCGCGCTCACGTGTGACGTATTACGCGTGACACGCGTGATCATGCCGCGTTCCGTTTCGGTGTAGATGGCCAGGGGTCATCCCCCGACGGGGGCGACGCAGAAGAGGCTGAGCGATGTCCGATCTGCTTGGGGATGCCGGCCAGAGGACAGCTTGCCATGCCGGACAGCTGCTGTCATGTCTTCTGCCTGGGATGCCTTCTTACTTGGGCACAGGTGACTTTGAACGCTGCCATCTGACCTTGAATACCTCTGCCGAGTTGTGCAGTCATCATGCAAAAGTCGATTAAAATTGTAACTCTCCCAAATGAAGCAATTACAATTTCCGTAACTTGCTAGTTTGTTTATTTATGTTGTTCCCGGTATCCTCTCGTCAGTTGCAGACGGTCCCTTCTTGTCCAGTGGACAGACGGCCGTTCAGAAACGTTTACAGATGGGATGGAAACCTGCGATGTGTGCAGGTCTGTTTGTCTATCCATGACATCACGTTTTTGTCTTCCGAGACGGCTCGCAAACCGAAAATATTGGTGAATTTCGTTCAAAGGTTCCAGTGAGTCGGCAAGTGGCCGAAACTGAAGCTGAGAGTTGTGCTTGTCCAACTCCAGGGCTGAGAGCGTGTCTCAAGTCAGTGCTTTGTTTTTTTGTAAGTCTCATTTATCTAAATGTTTTTCGACAACATGAGAAATATTGCGATTTCCCCACCCCCCACCCTCTCTTAGAAGTAAACTCAGAAAGAGATCCAGGCCGCAAAAAGCAGAGAAAATGAGCGATTCAAAAACAAAAGGACTTGTACGGAAATGTAAGTATTTTGTAATGGATACATTTCATGCTTATTTTCATTTATTTCTAATATTTCAATTCCTCTACTAGGCAACGATGATGACATGTTTTTAGTAAACCGGAAAAAGGTGGGGTTTTGAATGTATGAAATATAGTTTAAATTAAAAAGATATGTATATCTACATGATTGTGTTTGTATTGCTTTCCAGGTGAGAGGACCAGAAAGCTGCACATGGCCATCGTCTACTTGTCTTTCATTAGCAACACAGGACGTGTAAGTGGTGCTTCCATGTTGAATAACATCCATCAAATATGTTGTGATGGGTCTAGCAAACGCACGAGCCTCCATGTTAGTTTGACTTGAAGGACCGTTGTCTTGCAGAACAGAGCCTGTGCTGGTGACGGAAGAAATATGGTCTGAAACCCTGCAGTGCAAACGCCGGGCACAAGACTGCCCTTGGTTCTCTCCTGCTGCTCCCATGAGCGCGATTGGAACCTCACGGTAATAACATCTCACATAACGACTCTCGTATTATTATTTTCATGTACTTTCATAATCTGGTTCTCTTTTCCCGCAGGTTCCTCCCTGCTAACAGCAACCACGGTCCATTTCGATTTGAACTTGGTTCATCTCCTTTTACCTCTGTTTCGTCATTTGGAACTGGTCATTTTGGTATGTCTGAACTAAAAAAAACCCTGATATAATAATACTCGATGGCATATATTCTTTATGACCGATGTGAACTTACTGCGTCCCTATGGGTGCTAATGTTTGTAATATATGTGGCCAATATCTGCTCACCGGCCGTGGTGATCTAGTCTATTAAGTTGAAGCACAAAAAAAGATCTAATTCTGGACATTCTATTTAATTGTTTAATTTTCTTTAATACAATTGTATTTGGCTGGAGGGAGGTTGGAACAGATTAATGGCGTTCCCATATATTTCAATGGGGAAAGAGGATTTGAGTTACAAGCATACAAGCATCAACATGGAAAAAAAATGTCATTGGTATCTCAAGGCATATTGCATTCATATTTTCACACTTCTTTTATTTATTATTGTAATGTTTTTTTTGTTTTGTGTTGACAGTTTTCCAAGGTGTGGTGTGCGCCGTGACCTGTCCTAAAGGAGGAGAAAAGCGAGGCGGAAGAGCCTCAAACTCCAAAGCGCAAATCAAAAAAGCCGAATCGTTCCCGGCCAGACGATCGGGACGTAACAGGAAAGACCAAGCGGGTTCTTCTGCGTCCCAGCTGTCATCACCGCCGCAGTCCAGCGTGTCCGATTCGGACTCGTCTGTCAGCCAGACCTCCAAAGCGAGCTTGGCATCTCGGGTGGCATCCAAACGGAAAGGCAAACAGGTCACAAACCGAAAGGCTGGCGGCAAGAGGAAAAACACCAGACACAAAAAGTCAACCGAACCCGTGGAGAACCAGTCCGCGAGCGAGGACGCCGAAGGTGACGGCGCCGACGACGCTGAGTCGGGAACGAAGGAAAATGAGGCCGAAGCCGACACCAACAACTTGGATCCACTTTCCCATGCGGAAAAAAATCGCGATTTGGACCACTTCAACAGCGATTCACTCGACGGCCGACAAAGCGCCCAATCTTTAAGTAGTAATATGGAGCACCACGCTAACGATGCTCTCCAGAAAGAACAACCAGAACCGGACGACGACGACAACAACAAACAAAGCGCCGAATCTTTCAGCAGTAATATGGAGCAGGACGCTAACGATGCACTCGACAAAGATTGTCATGAGGAACCAGACCCGGATGACGACAACAGCCGCCCGTCCGGTTCTTTGGACTCCCCTCCAAAAAGTCCCGAGTCGCTGTGCTCTGGCAAACTCGGCACACAAGAAGACGAACCTACAGTCATGTCAGCTTTAACTGTAGACGACGAGAAGATCGCCGCATCATCGCCGCCGTCCCAACTGGTTGACTTAAAGTCTCCCGATATCGACAACGGGATTGAACAGGATCTTAAAATGGACGTCGGCGAAGAACAGTTGGACAAAAATAACGAGGAGGAAGAAGCGTCGCGGGATGTGCCGACAGAATCGCAGGAAAGGCCCAAGCCCGAACCTTCCCAAGCAAAGATGGCCGAACCAGAAGCATTGAAGCTAACGGAAACATCGGAAACGGAAGCGGCTTCGCTCGTGAAGAATTTCGGAGAAGTCGTCCAAAATGAGCATCTTAGCAAAGACGATATTAGCGTGGTTCCGATGGACTGCAGTTCACCTGAGAGTGAGGCCGCTAGCGCTGACATTTTGGAGGAAGCTAAAGGATCCGCCGCCGCCGTCGTCTCTGTTCCACAAACGGAGAGAGAAGCGAGCCACGGGAGGGAAAATGGCCGACAACGACGCTCTCGCTTCCATTCCCCGACCTCCGCCTGGTCGCCCAAGAGGGACTCCAGACGGGAATCCTACGGACGCTCGCGCTCGCGTTCGCGTTCCAGAGAGCGCAGCGCTCGCTCTTCTCGCGCCCGCAGTCGAGAAAGAGAACGCGAGCGAGAAAAGGATCTTAGGCGCGAGCGTAGCCGGGAGCGTCGGCGAAGGCGATCCAGAAGTCGCTCCAGATCCAAATCGCCGTCTCCGTCCAGAACCAGATCGCTCCGGCGAGGGTGCAGCCCTGAGCGGCCGCCGTCCAGAGAGCCGTCGCCCCGGCGGGTTGGCTGGCGGGAGGCGAACGCCCGCGACGGACGCCGCCCTCACAACCGTTTTGAGAACGGCGTCCCCTCGGAAACGTCGCCGGAACGCCAAGGCTGGTCGGAAAATCCCGACTGGGTGACGGAAAAATCCCGCGGCGATGCGGACGGACGCGGTTGGGATCTCGGGGGCGGCTCCCGATGGGAAGATCGCGGGCCCCGGGGCCGCGCCGGCCGGGGAGGCGCCGACCGCGGCTTCCGCGGCCATCGGCGGGACGACGGCGACCGCTGGAGGCCACCGCGGAGCAACAATTCGGGGACCGACGCCTACCGTCGCTTCAACGAAAATCGCGGGCGTGGACGCAGGAAAGCCGACTCGGACGCGGGCGACTCCGTGCGGGACCGCTCGGGGTGGTCGTCGGCGTCCAGCTGGGCGGTGCGCAGGACACTTCCTGCCGACGTTCAGGATTATTATTCCAAGAGGGAACGAGGGGGGGCGGCAGGCTGGACTCGCTCCGAAGAAGAGCCGCCGGCAGCAGGTACACCCACAATCTTTGCCATCACTTTACGAACCTCAAATTTAGCCACGCGCACCTGCGCTGCAACCTCAACATATCTGCACCTCCATCAATCAACATTTGCCTTTGAGGGGGGGAAATGATTGATTATGTCCATTAAATTACAATTGTAAATAAAAACATGCTATTTGGGCGTAAATATAGGAGACAATGAGACCTTAGGACTGCTATGCTCGTTACTGTACTGCGGCAGAAGAATTCAAGGCGGTGAAAATATTTTTGTCTTTGAAAACATGTTCTTTCTGTTCCTTCCAATGGGGAAAGTCATTTAACAGCCAAACGAATCCCCGAATTGGAACCGCCTCCTCAAAGCCGCTTTCCATTTGATGCCTAGATCCGGTGAAGAGTGAACCGGCACCCGGCGCGCCGTGCAACGCTGCAACGGCGCCCGCCGTGCCGGCCGCCATGCCGCCTCCGCAGCTGAACGTCCTTCATCATCACTTCCCCCTGCCGGTACCTCACGGCCCCCCGCCGGCCAGCCTGCAGCCCTCGGCGCCGTACATGGTGACCCCGCCCGTGCCCGTGCACCTCCACCCCGCCGTGCCGCTGCTGCAGGTGCCCGCCGTCGCCGCCCAGGGGCCGCCCCCGCCTCCTCCGCCGCCGCCTCCCGCGCACGCCGCGGCGGCGCAGCCCGACGGGCAAATCACGCAGGTAAACAAATCATGAGGATGCCTCCCGCCATTTTGTGGCTCCCTCGACATCCCGTATTTGTTTTCTTTCCCGAGATGGTGAACGCGATGGGCGCTTACGGCAAAGCGGGCCCGCTTTCCACGCCAACCAAAGTAGGCCAGCGAGCCGCCAACCAGGCGCTGCCGTCGTCGACGACGCCGGCGACGCGTCACAAAGCTCAAGCTGACAGCTCCAAAAAAGAAAAGGTAGCTTGCCCGAGGAACGGCCTTTGATGTGCCTTTCTGTCCTCCATTTTTTTGTCTCTTTTGCCAAAGAAACAACAAATCCAAGAGCAAGCTGTCAATGAAGTGAAGACGGCCATGAAACCTTACTACCAAAAGAAGGAAATCACAAAGGAGGAGTACAAGGAAATCGTCCGCAAAGCTGTGGAGAAGGTAGGCTCTTTACTATAGCGCAACCCTTATCTGATTAGAATCATAATCCATTTCATTTATAAGCGCCTTTCAAAACTTTTACAGTCACAGGATAAGTTTTTCTGTGAGTGAGCAGCGGCAGCCACACGCGCCAGCGCTCACTCAACACGGAAGTAACTCAAATAGATATAAAGCCTGCTAGCTAGCTAATAGATACAATAATAGTAATCGTACATTCATATGCATATTAGCATATTTGATAAGCACCTTTCAAAACTCTTCAAGGTCACTTTACAGTCACTGATAGATAGTGTGGCTGCCGCCGCTCACCCACGGAAAAACCTATCCTCTGATTGTAAAGTGACCTTGAGAGTTTTGAAAGGCGCTTAGAAATGAAATGGATTATTATTATAAAAGATGGCTAGGTAGCTAGCTTGATTGCTAGCTCGACTGTTAGAAGTCTTAAGCAATAAGGAATTCTGTCAAACGAAAATTCCTTAATCCGTAAAAAAATGGTATGTATGAATGTTTTTGTTGTTTTTCTCTTCTCAGGTGTGTAACAGCAAGAGCGGCGAGGTGGACTCAAGTAAGGTAGCCAACCTGGTGAAGGCCTACGTCGACAAATACAAGCACGCGCGCAAAAAGTGAACCACTACGCAGACACTTTGTATGCAGCTCAAGTGCAATTTCCTCCAGCTGCCATTTCAGCTCACAAACTCCACCATGACAATAGAGACATTAAAAAAAATATCTCTACCTTTTATTGAACTATATAGATTTTCATATTTTGTTCGGTTAAAAAAAAAAAAAAAAGAACCAATCAGAAGTTATCATGCAAGAGCCCTTTATTTTACATCGATTGCAAAGCTGCAGATTGCATTCAGTGGCTTCGATTTGATACAAAGGAATAAAAAGCAAACAAAAAAAAGGTCACGTCTACTAGTATGGATGGAGAGAATCTTCTGGATGTTACAAACAAATTCCCCTTTGTGGAATTATGATTACACACTCTATTATAATAAAAAAATACAACAAATCAAGCATATTTCACTAATCCTGACATGATCATCGGATATCCAGTGAGTAATTAGTCGGAATATAAAATTGCTGACGAAACTGGTTCAATGAACCCCGCCGGAACTTTTCATGATTCAAGATAAACTGCATTGTTTCCAGGAAGTAGTGAAATAAAGTAGCTGCTTCCTGATTGGCTGTGGCTTTTACTTGCTTTCCTGCTTCCTGATTGGCTGTGGGCTTTACTGGCGTTCCTTAGGTGAGTGTTTTTCAACTTTTTTAGCCATGGCGCGTTTTTTTTTTCCATTTGGAAACCTTTTTCTGCACACAGCTAACAATCTTGGGACAAATATTAAGTTACACTCCCAGTCTTTACAGCACCGACACCAGACAATGACATTATATTTGCAGATGATGATGAATAAATGCTTGATAACATTTTTAATTAAAAAAAGAAAGTGGCATTGGATAATTTCTCACGGCACAGCTGACGACCTCACAGTGGTTGAAAATCACTGCCATAGATGGTTGTCTAGTTATGTTTTTTTAGCCATGTCACATGTTTTAGGCATATTTGACAAACAGGGACGATGTACTGTATGTATTGTATCTTGAAAAAAAATAGAAACATATTAATGTACTTTTACGCCCTCTAGCGGAAGAATGTATAATCCTGTTATTATTTTTCAAATTTCTGAGCTCTTACTCATTGTCAAAAATTGGCTTCGAGTTGTTTCATGACACTTGCGGAACAAGTTTGCGGTAATTTGTGTAAAATGTAATTAAATATTTTTTTTAAATACAGTGAGACCTCAGCTTACGAACTTAATTGGTTCCCAGATAGAGTGTGTATCACAAAAATTCACATAGGAAACCATTAAAATGGGAATAATCCGTTCCCGGGTTTCCATAAAATATACTTTTCAACTAAATAAGCCTTAAAACTACACACAACATACATTATTCTATGTATAATCAATGTGCTATTGTATTGTAATGAAAGAAATCCACTGCATTGTATCATAAAGTCACTTTATTTACATTTGTGATGGTCATTGATGGCTTGATGGAATGGCGTTGGAGGTCCGAGGTCAAAGGGAATTGCTGTTTGGAAAGAGTCACATTCCATAAGGACTGTAATTGAAGAAATAAACTTTGCTATAAAATAAAGTTGTTTGAATTACCTTTATGATTGTCATTGATGGCTTGATGGAATGGCGTTGGAGGTCCGAGGTCAAAGGGAATTGCTGTTTGGAAAGAGTCACATTCCATAAGGACTGTAATTGAAGAAATAAACTTTGCTATAAAATAAAGTTGTTTGAATTACCTTTATGATTGTCATTGATGGCTTGATGGAATAGTGTTGGAGGTCGAAGGTCAGAGGGAATTGCTGTTTGGAAAGAGAGGCACATTACATGAGGACTGTAATTAAAGAAATAAACTGTGCTGTAAAATAAAGTTGTATTTACCTTTTTGATGGTCGTTGATGGCTTATGGAAGGAGAGTCACCTTCCATAAGGACTGTTGGTCACTTAACCTCTGGTGTGGCTTCTCTTCTTTGCTTCTTTGGAGACTCCTCATCATGTTTGCTGATTAAAAACCTCTTAATTGACACCTGTTGCTTTCTGACTTGTAAGGTCTTACGAAGCTGAGGCATCACATTATCGTTTATCATGTTGATGATTGATGCGAAGGTTTCTTCAGCCGTCATCTGTACAAAAGTGAAGGTTTCGGACGTTCCGCCTCCTATCCAAGAGGCTTCGTCAGCGCCTTTTGTCATCGATGGACCACTCCTGTACGACTGAGAGCTTACACAGACGCATGTTGATGATTGTCATAGCCACAGTCTTTTCTGGATGGAACTGCACATCATTCCACTTTGCCAACATTGCCTTGATGAGCTCACTTGATGCTGCAGCCATCTCCTCCTCCTCGCGAGAGGGGGTGTGGAAAGTAGCGCTGTTCGGTCGTGTGCTTCCGTCGAAGATCACTCCGCCAGATCCGAAGGTCGTGTGCTTTGGTGTTCTTCCGCCGAAGATTACTCCACCAGCCGTGGTGGGTGTGTATCATGAAAATAGTGTGTATTTCAAGGTTTAATTTTCGTTCGTAAGATGAAAAGTTTGTAAGATAAGGTGTTCGTAAGCTGAGGTCTCACTGTATTTTGCTTAGCAGCTATTGGGATCTGTGAATGGAACGCCACTCGATTATTTCCGGCGCGAGGGACGTTGAAATGAAACAATGCACACGCGGAGAATTCAAGTATGGTTTATTATTCAAGCATTCATCACATCAAAGTCATCCCTTAAATCCAACCGGAAGACTGTTTCAGCACAAGGATATCGTACCATGCCCCCACCCGCCCCCCCACCAAGAAACAACACGCTCAATTATACACTGTATTTTCCGCAGCAAAAAGCATCAATATTCTCAAAAGCCAACAGTGCACCTTTTAATGTCTCAATATTCATCCTGGCGCTACGATGAGGCTAATTATAAGGATGTCCAAATCATCTATAGAGGAAAATAAAACCTTCATTTTCAATCATTAACTCTTTCAAGAAAAGCAGGTTACCATTATTAGTGCATGACAGTTTTTAAGTAAAGTGACGATATCCAATTGCTATGGAATATGCTCACAATGTTCCGCCAATTTTCGTCTTAAAGGATGCGTCTCTCTCCTTTGACCAGGCGCCCTCGGAAGGCCCACGCGTCCTGCGGGGAGGTTGTCATAATATCATATTGGCACACATTTCCGTCGGCCGCAGCTTCCGTTCAGTTTGCGCTAAAGTCGTTTTCACGGAAAGGCTGAAATTACCTGAAAGGTGATCCCGGTGACGTCGGGGAGCCTTTTGGAGGCGATTTCCTTCACTTCGTTCTCAATGTTTTCCTGCGTGGTTCCCTTCACGTCAATGTAATGGCAGTCGGAACTGGCGTAGTGGCAGGAAATAGCCTGAAAATCAATATCAGCGTCAGTAATTGAAAATTCAGGACCAGCATCAATCCCAGCACTCCAGTATATTAAACACCGATTGACTTCTTTGCCCCGTTATTAGACTTCCATCTTCATTATGCAACAATGCCCTTTTTTTTCTCCTAGGTTCTACGCGGCCTTTATGCTAAGGACTAGCGTGGCGGCTAGCGGCCTACCTTGCGGAACCCTCGCGTCTTATTCATTCCGGACCCGTGAATCAGCAACGGGTGGAAAAAAACCGTGTCCCCCTTCTCCATCTCCAGGTGCACCCTGGGCTGTTGTGGGTCATAGTCGCGCACCCCGTGGTACATCTTGTTCACGCCGCCCTGAAGCATCGATCAGGTGGGAAAAACGGACCTTTGGGTTGATTGGAAATGGATTTTATCCTCAAAGCTTACCTCCCACTCGGGGTAGTCGTGCTCCTCGAGCGTTCCGGTGTGCGTTCCCGGCAGGACCACCAGGCAGCCGTTCTGCCTGTTGACCCGCTCCAAAGCCGTCCAGGCGCAAACGATGCGGTCGGCGGGGCGGAACGGGAAGTAATGCAGATCCTGGTGCATCGGGTGGCGGGAGGTTTTTTTGCCTGCAAGCGCAGAAAGCAAACCCGGATGAGCGTTTTTAACACTCCGTGGGGGGTGGTCGGGACCTTCCGGACGGAGTCTTGCGATACCCGCATCGGGAGGCTTGTTGATCAGCATGGTGTGCATGGCCATGATGTTGGCTCCGGTGAAGCACTCCACATACTTGAGGATCTTGAGGAAGGCGGGAAGTCCACTTTCAAATCTCGCTTATCCATTGTGACTTTTTAAATCATGCATTTCCCGACCTGCGGTAAGGCGCAATAGCCAAAAAGTTCAGGATCATCCTGAAAGTCTTGGATTTTGGTGATGGCTTTCTGATCGGGAACAAACTCCGATTTAGCGATGGCCACGTCCCTCATGATGATCAAACCGGGAATGTGGACTTCCCGCTTGCAAATGCGCTCAAACTCTTTCCTGGTGACATTCCCCAAACGCACGCGTTCACTTACAACTCCGATTCAAGCGTCATATTCATATTTGCACTTTGAATCTGTCACCTGAACAAGTCGATGGCCTCGTCGGCCACAAGATTTTTAACCACCAGGAATCCATTTTGCTCATACAAGAGACGCTCTTCTGGCGTCAGCAGGTCATTGGCAAGCGTGTATCTGCAAAAAAAAAAAAAAAAAAAAAACAATCATAACAATAATGGCTTAAATGCGTCCTAATATATATTTTCCCAAACGTTTGAGCTCCCTCACAGATTTGGAAAATTTTGGATTGAACAATATTGGACATTACGGTAAAATCCTTAAAGTTCAAACTGGTATCTATCTGTCAGGACCTTTCCACACGTCAATTCAACATGTCCGCGTTTGCACTCTACTGTATACACAAAAAGGCGGGGTAGACGTTAATAGTTCTCGAAGCCACATCACGTTTTAACCGCAGTCAAGAGGTAATAAATACTTAGTGTAATGTATATAATATGACTACATTCCCGCTGTCATCGTCAGGGGTGTCCTTACTTGAACTTGTGCGCGTGAAGGGCGGAAGTTGGAGCCGACGTCGGTGTTGCCTTAAGGAACTCAAATTAGGGATGATAGAATAGTTTCTGGATTTTATTTAAAATATGCTAACTCGTAGAAGTGAACAAAACTACTAAAATAACCCGACACGGTGTTGAGACAGTTAGCTGATGTTTTTTTATTTATTTTTAATTCATCATATAATCGAGATTTTTTTCCGTATTTCTCTTTCCCATGATGCATTTCAACAGAATCCTTGTCGCCGTAACACTTTCGTGAATCTCGTTGCAAACTATTTCACTGCGACACATGGCAAGGATAAATTGCGTCTAATCAACACGTTTCCATCGTTTTGTCTCCTATTTCCGTCGAGGATATCAATGTCAATAAAGTCTAAAGTCGAGTTGGTAAAGCGTCGAGATTGCAGATACCGTCATAAAATGCGTTGCGTAGCTTCCGGGCTAAATCAGATGATCTGTAAAGGAATAAAAAAGGATACGACCACGGCGGGTGCCCGATCGAGATGTCCGGTCAACAAGCGGAGCCTTTCGGCGGCCCGCGACATCGTTCACTCCGGTTCGAATACGCGACACGAGCGATGTGCAAGGAGGTCAAAGAGCAAAACAACAACACCGATGACGTTTGTCCCCGCGTGCGTGACAATGAGTGAGTGAAATTAAACTTTGTAGACGAGCAACGTGAAATGTCTCGCAGTTTAACGCATCCACAGCAATATTACTTGCAATATCCACCGATTAACTATTTTAATTTAACCGATTCTAATCTGAATTGTGCATGTGTTAACATATTTGTTCCGAAAGAGGGCGCCTAACTCTTGAATTTTACAATGTGAGCGTGTGCAGATTTAAGTACTGTGCGTACTGTGGAAATGAAGAAAATGATGATACATTTACTCCATATAGTGTTGGCTGGCGGTGATTTGAATTATATAATCTTCCATTAGCAGACGTCCGGGTTGAGTGAACGCTGGTGCGTGTCTGCCGCTGCTCACCTGCAGAAGAAAATATCCTGACTGTAAAGTATCGTTGAGAGTTTTGAAAGGCGCTTAGAAATGAACTGCATTATTATTATGTAAGTTTCTGCCATATTTCTCGGTGATGGTCTGTCTATTTGTGAATTGTGACAAGATCACGATTACGTATTTGAAGAAGGTTACTGCACTGTATTATCATCTGTGAAATGATAAATATTCTATGCCCATTATTTTAAAAGGAACAAATATATTAATCGGATATTTAATAATACTTGAGTATAAGTTCACAATAATTCAGAAAAAAATATATATGAATATGTAATCGTGGGAAGTTGGCGATAAAGCACCATTGGTAACAACCGGATGCTCTTTTGCATGTGCTTTTATTTTGTACATAACAGGAAGTTGTTCCGGTTTCATGTACAGCACAATGGCGGCTAGCTTGACTGCACCCCTCCCGTCCCCCTCCGTCGCTTGTGGAATGGGAGAGATCTTTCTCCCGCAGACTCTCTAATCTGCTCTCACAGCAACAAACACGACCTTTTTGGTAGGGCTTCGATTCGTCGCCCTTTGCCCCCGGCCACCTGTCTTTGCTTGTTTTCATTTCCGAGGACGTCGTGTCATTTTTTTTTTCTTCAGCAGAACGCCTGGAACCGGAACCGAGCGGGAGCTTGTGGTTTTCGGTCGGCTTGTGTAGGCGGATACAGCGGAGGAGGGCATCCGGGCCTGGCACCTCCGCACGCTCCGTTTGAAATCACGGACCTCGCCGTTTACAGGTAACGCCACCCCCCAAAAACATTTCGAGAAAGCACCGGTTCTATCCGATCGTGAAGTTTGTGACGTTTCGACTCCCAAAACCAGGGCGCCGATGCGGTTTTTCGCTTTTCTAAAATGTCAACACGAGCGCAAATTGCGACGCCGCATCGAATGTTCGACATTAGGCAAACGCCCACCTCGAACCCCTCTCGTCGTGTTCTGTGCAAATATTGGAAGTTTGTTGACACGGCGTGATGTTTGCTTGCTCGCTTTCTTCGCATATCAACCAAATGTAGCCATTTCACTTTGAAAGCGTCGATAACAACAAACTCCTTCAATCAATTCAACACAAAGTCGCATTTGAAAAAAAAAAACTGACTCGTTTTCACTCCAACTCTTTCTAACAACGTTTTAAAGCAACGATGCAGGTCCCCCCCGGCCCCCCCCCCGCATACCTACGATGCTGACATTTTAGCTAGCTTGCACCTGCTCCCATTTCATCTGCCCAAAACTAACAAATGCACGTTTCGTCGCCGAATTTCCCCATTTGTCGACATGTGTGTTGCATGTCGGTTGCAGTTGCAGATTGAGGGTAGGACACCCCCAGAGGACAAAGTCATTAGAACGATTCACCCCCCCCCCCCTACCAATCCATCGCTAGGCCGAGCATATAGGAGTGCTTGTATCGATCTGCATTTGCTCGCACATTGTTGCAGTCCAGCAGGGCTGGAATTCGGACACGTGCTGAAACACAAATGACTCTTGGAACTGGTTTGATCCTTTTCCTGGGATGACGAATATTTATTTGACAGAACGATTGGGTAGAAATGTAGCTTGTTGACAATGTAGTTTATTTGTATATCACCCCCCCCCCCTAATAATTTTATCCATCAAATGATCTTTTTAGCATGAAAAAAAGACCATGCAGTGCATTCCTAGTACGTAGGCATAACTGTCATGTATGCAAGCATATTTTGGGACTTTTTTGAACTGTTCTTTCATAGTTTTATTTGATTTTTGTCATGCATGAAGGTCCCAATGTAATGTAATACTACATGACCAAATTCTGCCTTTACCGTCATAAATACGCCAATTGACACTTTAGGGTGTCGTTTTTTTCATCAGTAGCTTTCAAATTTCAAGCATCATTAAGAACAAATGCTCATCTTTCAAAATGTACCTCAGCTCTTCATCAAGCGTTGCTTGCGTAGGGCGTCCAGATTGCCCACAATGCCTTGCTGCGACGCAGAATGGCCTTGTTTTATGATCAGCCTCCAAAACAGTGTTGCCATTGACAACCGCTCAGGCTCTCACCTCTTCTCTCTCTAGTTTTGCCTCCTTTTACATCACGTTTAAATCATTTATTTTGTTTTTGTTATTGGTGTGAATGTGTCAAGATTCCAGCAATAGAAAACAACCCATAAATCATGCCCCCCAAGCCCAAAAAAAAAAAAAAACAGATGTTAACTATGCATGGAATGTGGAGCGGTGTTGAATTCATTTGACGGTGTGCAAAAGAAAAACTTGTCTTGGAAGCGCATCAGACATGAGGCATCTCCCTTTACGATTGCGGTCGGATGTCCGAAGGGTCTGTTGGGTCTTGTCGCGCGTGCGTTCGCTCGGCTGGCACGCATTCCGCTGTAACAACGCCGCAGGTCGTGTTTGTCGGCGCTGTCACGGTGCGCTTCCAGATGTGTTTGTTTCTGCGCACATTGGGAGATTGGCTCCTAATCCCCAGGATTAAAGCGTGCCATTTGTTGGAGGCTTTTTACACCCGGGCTCGGGTCGCGTCAGTGTCAAAACAGGCCGGTGCTAAATCAGGGATGAAATAACATCAGATGGAGTGAAAGCAAACAAAAATGACACTTGGAAGTTGGGCACGGTGGTTTTGTTGTGCTTGTCGTTTTGTATTCAACCATGTAAGAGTCCAGGAGGCAATATTTTTGCACCCCCCCCCCCCCAAAAAAAAAAGCAAAAAACAACATAATTTTCCCCCAGTTCAAAATGAACCATCCCAAAGTGGTATGAAATGTAACTTGGAACACTGCGTTCTTGTCTCCGTAGCGATAAAGGCCTCCAGCCGTTTCCAGATGACGTCAAACATAGCCACCAAATTGACTCTGAGCAATCAAGAAGTCCCCGTCCGCTTTCCCAAATCTTCCTAAACACGTGCGGCCAATTTGTTACGGTTCACCGCATCCTGCTCATAAGAAGGCTGCGCACACTTGGGCAACCGCATTATTTCCTTTCAATTCCTTCTCTCCGAAGGCCCGTGAACAGAAATAAAATGAAAGGTCAAATCATAATGCACACAAATGGTTGCAAAGGCAAATGAAAACATTCATTTTTCAGTCATTTTATTCTGTCGTCCGAATATTGGATTTCAGCAGCTGCATAAAGTTGATTTTTGATGAGATTAAATAACCTTTATTCGTCTCGCAATGAAGAAATTTGCAAGAAGTGATGAAAGGAAAAAGAAGTAGAAGAAGAAAATCTAGGCGCTGCTATAAAAAGGCAGACATTTTGAAATTCAAAATGTCTAACCTGGGTCGAATTCTTGATCTGAAAGGCTAAATTGTCATCCCCTGAACATTTGCGCTAACTATCTTTACCATTCTCCGTTCGCGAACTTGTTATCAAAATAGAACCAGCAAGTGATTTGTGATGCGGTTTCTGCCCGCAGGACGTCTCTTGGCAATCGAGTCAAACCTGTAAACGACCGCCATCTTGCGAGCGCGGCAGGTTTCCAACAGCCGCCGAAACCGTTGCAGTAAGTCTTCCCCACTTGTCATTTGCATAACCAAATGGAACAAAGGGTGTGTCATTTACACTCCTTTTTTTTGCGGCTAGAAGAAAGTCCGTGGTGGAGTTTTTCCAACGACATTGATATCAAGGAAACCCATTGTTGGAGTTAGCATCGCGCAAGAAATGGCATCAAATGCTTTGTGTTTGTTTTTAACATTTCACAACGCAGAGAATGAATACAACAAGCTTTGAGGCTAAATTTCTCAGCTTTCTGCTCCAGTCTATCAAATGAACGACTCCAGTTGTCGATCCAGCTCCTCCAAAGCATAACAAGCGCTGTGTCAACACCGCTATGTGGCGCAAAGCTTTTAACCGGACGCCAATGGTCTTCCGGTCCACTGCACCACCGGAAAAAAACCGACACGAGCAAGCCGTCAATGCTAATTCGCCGCGTTGGAGAACAGACAGAAAGCCTACGACGGCGTTGAAAAAAAATAAGGTATTTTTAGCAACGGTAGAGCGCAGAGGATGGTTGTTGGCCGCCCGTCACGATTAGCCCGTTCCCACGCTCACCTGCGGCCATTCGAGATCACCGTGTGTGTGTGTTTGTTTTGGACTTGATAACAACGCAGTCTCGATCCGCCGATTTCAAGGATCAACCTTGCGTCATTGAAGATGAAAGTGTCTTGACTCAGTCACGACCTCAGACGCTTTTGGGCCTGCGTCACGTCCGCGGGAGCCCAAAAGCGTCGGAGAATTGGTCTCGGCTTGTGTCCAGCGGGCCTTTGCGTTTCGCCATAAGTTCTGTTAGCATTTGGATGCTACAAGCAGGTTTGGGGGGCGGATGTACTTTTGCTAGGCTTCACAAATCTGTAAATAACACGTTGCCTTCAACTTCCTTCATCGCTGTCTTTTATCTTCATTCCTTCCCGTTTTTCTTTCTATTTTTTTTTTTTTTTTTTGCCTGGCGTTCCTCAAGGATGCGTTTTCTTGCCACTGAGGTTCCCTCAAACTCATCTTTGTATTCATATGAACATTTCCACCTTTTCTGCTGTTGCTCACCAGAACTCCACAAAGCCCCCTGTGGGTCAGTCATGTCCCCGTCCCCTTTTATTTATGTATTAATTATTTTTTAAATCCGAGTCAAGCAGTACCGATGCGGTTTGTAGGCGTCCTCATGGCTACACAAACACATGCTTGTGACTGCACTCTTGGCAGCGCGAAGCCGATGAAACACTTCTGACGGACACAAAAGGATGTAGTCATCGCTAAGGGGGGCCGTGGGGGTTCTGAGGCTTCAGTGGTTAAATTGCACCGAAATGAATCAAAGATTCTTGTGTCAGTGATACCGCCTGGCAGGGATCTTTTTTTTGTAGTGCTTCAAGATGAACGCCGTCACGTGTAGTGACGTCAAAATGTCAGCACGTGTGTTAGGTTCCATTTGACAGCTTTTTCAGCCCCTCAGAAGAATCGTAGCCACACGGAGAATAAAAATCTATCATAGTTTGGGTTTTGTGTGGGTGACTCAACGGCAAAGAGCCTCTCTTCATCTCCATCCCATTCTGTTGCTAGATTGTCCTTTTGTCGCATGGTCCGGATGGAACTGTCTGCCCGCTTTTTTTCCTCCTTGAGGTGTCATTGATGTTTCTCGGGGGGTTTCATCGGTCGCTAAAGCATGGGCTAACTTGTTTGAGCTGCACATTGCGCGCCATATTTTGATTTCCTACTTTCCTGGTTGTGTCAAATCGCAAACTCACAACGAGAGAGTGACAAATGGCAACAACAAATTAGCATTAGCTAAAGTGGCTAACGTGCTAATTGTTCCATTGTATCTATGTCTTAGCATGACCTCCATGTTAAAAAGACACCAAGCGTTGGTTGACTTGTGGTCTTGCCATCTGAACGCCCGGAAACTGTTTATTTCTGTCCATTAATGGATTCTAATGTGGCGTTTAAAAATGTTGAATTAGGGGCTGCCACCCACTAAATGACACGGCGTTTGCGGATACGCCGCCGTTGCCTGTTATTTTCTGCGCTATTCAACGTCAAGTCTTTGGTTTGGCGCCCCGAAATTTGCCGGCTGTTTTTAACACGGCTACGAATGACATGAGTGAGTTGCGACCCCCTTCCTTTCGCCCACTTCCCTACGCCCACTTTCTGCTTTGCCATGCGACACCGTACATGCCCGCAGTCACTCGGGGTGATTTCATGGCCCTCCAAGCAAACACAGAGACGCCATTATGTCTCCTGTCTCTTTGCTTCTTCCCTCCCTCTTCTGCTTGTTCATTTATTTTCACACTCCCCTCCTGACTTTAACGACGCATTCTGATTTTTTTTTTTTTTCTGATATACTGCAAAAATGAGGTGAAAAAAAGTGATGGTGATGGGTTGTTTCATGACAGCGTATTAATTATTCATGGTGGTAATTAGGCCCCTGGGTCAGGATGGCTTCCCCTGTGAACTTTTCAGAGATTTGATACGCACAGTCCCCTTGACGAGGCGATATTAATTCTTTCTTTCTTTCTTTCATAGAGCTATCTAGCTAGCTATCGATTGAGCTAGCTATTGATTGAGCTGTCTAGCTCTCTTGCTATATAGCTAGCCATTCACGTAGCCAGATAGCTAGCAATCAATCTACCTACCCCTCTACCTAGCCATCTATTTAGCCAGATGCCAGATAGCTAGCCATCTACCTAGCCAGATAGCTAGCCATCTATTTAGCCAGATACCTAGCCATCTATTTAGCCATATACCTAGCCATCTACCTAGCTATCTATTTAGCCAGCTACCTAGCTAGCTACCTAGGCATCTACCTACCTAGCTAGCTAGCTATTTATCCAGCTACCTAGCCAGCCACCTCGCTAGCTGTGTCAAAATTAGCTGATGATGAAAGACAATCTGTCCGGGGTGGGTATACCCCCCGTATTCCCTCTCTGAGTCGACAGGTTTCACATTCCTCCACACACACTGCCACCGTCATCATCAGCTGACACACACACACACACACACACACACACACACACACACACACACACACACACACACACACACACACACACACACACACACACACACACTGTGTGCAGTGGAGATAAAACCCAGCTCTGTTTCTCTGCTCTGTATGGGGGGAACGGGGGGACAAAGACTACTTATCTCTGTATGTGTGACTGAATTTTACATTTTACAATCGCATGCTGATTTTTATTGAATTGAAACGGTGTTTTCATCCCCGTGACTTTGGTTTCCCTCCAACACTTGGCGAGCTGCGTCAGGCAGGGTGTACTTGTGACTGCGCGTGGGGCTCATCATCTCCGCCTGATGACAGAGCCGCGAGAGTCGACGTGGCACGCTTCCTCGGCAACAAGCGTGGCCTAAGCGGAGTGCGGCGGGGGGTCTTGAGGAAACGCTCGTTGAAATATTCCAAGGCTTTTCTGTTCCGAGTGTTTATTGATTGCTTTTATGTCTGCATTCTTGGCTGATGTGGGAGCGTTCCTCATATACCAACAGCGGAAAGATTTTTAGCTCCTGCTAACATCACGTGTTACTTAGCGCCTTAAGATGCACATTCTTGATATCAATATTCATTTTTAGCCGCGCTTACAATTATCTTTCACATTCCCCGAAAGTTTGACTTCCACTGTGTCCAACTAAATGTTACACGGCCATTATTTTTTTTTCACAGGAAGAAGCAAACTTGTAACTTCCAAATGGCCCAACGTGGTTACGGTTGCTACGGAGATGCGGCTATTTCCGCCATCGTCATTCATGCTAACTTGATTGACACGATGACGAGATTCCACTTCCGGAGCCTTGGTCGTTCGTCTCATTGATGTATTTATTTTTGAATTGGGCCGCCCGTGTAGCGCACGGTCGCACACGATTGGACGGATGGCTGAGCGACGGCGCCAAACCGCGCAACCGTTAATCATTCTTCCCGCGCGCACCCCGACACAAATGACAAAGCGCTAAGTTGGATGCGTCACGAGCGGGGAGGTTGGCTTGATTTGACGTTGCGGGTCAGCCGGGACGGGCGGGAGGTTTCTGCCGTCTGTTTCCTGGCAGACGTTAACCCCCCCGATCCCCAATTCTCACGGCCCGTGTCTCGACGGGGCGTTGACGCGACCACACAATGAGCCAGGAACAGCTGGAGGGCGATTGAGCAAGGCGTTTCCTGCCGCCGCGTCAACAGTTGGTCTGGATCCACCAGCCGACCAATGAGTCTCATCTTCTCTGGTTGACAAGCGAAAATAGGCCCATTGGAAATGTGCCCATCTTTGATTCCTCCGTTTTTTTGTGTGATGATTAATGCACGTCCTGCTCACGCGGTTGTCGAGCGGATTAATATCGGATTAAAAGCAGCCGTGCTTCATTGGTGAGAATCGGAGGAGGACGTTGTCTACAATTCCGCTTGCTATCATCCAGCACCGACGCTTTTGCCAAATGGGGTTTTCCAGCGTTGACCGGCCTCGCCTCACCTCACCTCACGTGCGCGTTTGTGTTTATCTCCGCCGCAGGCCGCGACCGCCCCGCCATGGAGAAGATGAAGCGGATTAAGAAGCGTCTGTCGTTAACGCTGCGCTCAAGTCAAACCGTCGACGAGTCGCTCTCCGAGCTGGCCGAGCAGATGACCATCGAGGACGGCGGCGCCAAGGACAACGGTTGGTATTTGGCATCATCCCGTTTGTTTATTCATTTAGTTATCTCGTCATTTTATTATTTATTCATTAAGCTATTTATCATATCATTATGAATTTATTTTAGTATTTCTTCATTTAGCTATTTATTCTATCATATAGTTCTTTATTTTTCTATTTATTTATGTAAGCATTAATTTTTTTACCTATTTACGTGTTTTATTATTCAGCTATTTATTCTCTAATGTTATTTTAATATTATAATTTATAATATAATACTATTATTATAATACTATAATATTATTTATTTTTCTTTGTATTTATTTTATTTATTCATTTAACTATTTTTTTTCATTTAGCTTTTTACTCTACACTATAGTTATTTATTTATTTAGCAATTTATTCTATAATATAGTTATTCATTTGTGCATATATTGATGTATGCATTTATTTATTTCTCTATTTATTAATTTATTTATTTGTGTTTTATTAATCATTTAGCAATTCATTTAGCTATTTATTCTATAATAGTTATTTATTTTCTATTTATTTTATTTATTCATTTAGCTATTTATTCTATAGTATAGTTATTTTTTTATTTAGTGATTTATTTATTTAGCTATTTATTCTAGAATAGCGTTATTTATTTTTCCATTTATTTATTAAAAAAACAGGAAGTTATATTTACCTACAGATGATTTTTAATCTTTGATATAAAATTGACAGTGTTTCATCTTGGCTGATTGTATCTTTTTAATCAACTTTATGATAATGACCCCTCCCCCCAAAAAAAGTTCCAAAAACAAATAAAACGCTTGTGTAGCTGCAGTCAGTCGATTGATTTGTGCAAAGATGTCATTATGACGCTTACACGCGATGAAATAAGATCCCGTAAGCCCTTTTACAAATAATCATATCTTACCAAGCAATAAAAGACAGTTTAGTTGAAAAGCTTTTATGCCTTGAACAATAATTAAATCTGTCAAAGAGGATCCGCATCCATCAGCTCCCATTTTATTTATTATCCTAAAGAGAAAAGTGCTTTTTCTCAACTTGGACACTCTTGTGGGCCTTTTAAAAGATTCAACGCTGATAAAAACATTTGTGAAAGAGAGAAAGAGAGAGCGAGAGAGGGCCGGCCAGCGCTGAGGATGGAGAGCTCTTTATCGGCGTTATGTAACACTGACATATTTGCATAAGCGCACGCTCGGCAGCGCTTTAAGCGACAAGGTCAGGTGGGAAGCCGTCAGATTACACTCGTTAACACTCACTTCACAGTTCGAGCAGCATCGCAGGTGTTATTATTCTCATAATTCATAGCAGGTATTTAGTTTTCACTTCTGTTGTGTTGTCGCTTGATAAATGCGGAGGACATTGTTTCAATATATTCGCACGTTGAGTTGTTGCTGCTATGATTAATAATAATGATAATACATTTTATTTTGAAGCGCCTTTCAAAGCTCCCACGGACACTTTACAGTCACAGACAAGCATAGATACAATCATAAATATTATAAATGGAATACAAGAAATAAAATACAATTATAAATAGAAACGAGAGAGATAGAGCTAGACAGAAAATGCAATTTTAAATAGGTGGATTTGAAGATCATCAATCATCTAATAACTAAGAAATCCTTCATTAATAAAGCCTTTAATAGTCCCACAATTTGCAATAATTCATAATGACGGACGTCCACTCTTGCCTTATTGAAAGGAAGCTGCCACCTCCAATTGAATATGCGGGAGCTCGCCAAAATAAAAGTGCGATCCGTCTGGTGTTTTGTGCAAAGTCACGTGAGCCGAGCTGCTGCGTTTCCGTCCTTGAAAGTCCCACCGAGCTCTGGGGTTAAGCCGTGTCCGTTGATTCATCCCGCCGCCGCTTTCTGAGCGAAATGGTCAAGCGTGACGTCACGCAAGGCTTTTGAAACGGGAAGCGTCCCCGGTTGTCTTTCAGAGCCCTTCGTGAGGAACGGCCGCCCGCCCGCCTCCCACAGCATGCACTCCTTCCTGCACCAGTACACGGGCTCCTTCAAGAAGCCGCCGCTTCGCCGGCCGCACAGCGTCATCGGCGGCACCCTGGGCTCCTTCATGTCCATTCCGCGCAACGGCAGTCGCTTGGGTGAGCCGCCAACATCCGGGGATGAGCGGGTGGGAACAGTTTTTACGGCGGTTTGGGGGCTGAGTTTAAGCTTTTTCGCGGACGGCGGTTAGACAGGAGACAACTTGTCGTGTTATCGGTTTGCGCTACATTGTAGGTGTCAAAGTCAAGGCCCGGGGGCCAAATCCGGCTAGCCAATCGATAGCTGACAGATACCTAGCTAGATAGCCAGCCAGCCAGCCAGATAGTGAATAGATAGCTATCTGGCCAGCCAGATAGCTAATATTATTATTATTATTATTATTAAGGACATTGCAGCTGCCAGTGCTCTTCATAATATAAATGCTCAGTGGTCCAGATAGAAGATGGTTGACCATTTTGTCAATTTGCTTTTTTTTGTTTGTTTTTTTTTCCTCCTCCATTTTATCCCGTATTGTGTATCGCACTTGAAGCTTTTCTGCATTTGCGCTCGTGCACACGTCGGGTTTTCTAACTGGATGACTTGGAAGGTAAAAAGGCAGAATGAAAGAGGCCTCGTTGGGGGGGTTGGAACAAAAATGTCTCCCTAGCGAAGCGTGTAAAAAGGCATTGACAGCCGTTTGAAATCACAGAGGATTTTGCTAGCCGTGCTACGCTAAACATCTCTGTTGAAATCTGCGCAACCAGGCGCGCTGATGCTATTATGTTTGCGGGGAGTTGATGGCCCACATTGGAGGAATGCGGATGCCCAAGCGGGCCACTTAAGTAGGACAAAGCGGCGCTATCATCATAAGGACCCGACCCGACATGGCCGAGGGCGGATTTCGCTGGCGTTGCTCGCAAGGCCGAAAGGAACAATCCCGGCGGAATAACGCGCGCCGAGTAGGTCGGTCGGGGACAAGGAGGCGCAACAGCTGGAGGTGACGGACGGGGACGTGCAAATGAGGATGCTAAAGTGGACGCAATGGAAAGTGGGGCATGTGGACGAGAGATTTTGAGGGCTATGGGCAAAGGTCAACAGCCTGTTAGGAAATGAGAGAAAGGAATCAAATCAAGTGGGTTTTTTCTTAAAGCTGAAATGGAAAATGGACAAATAGGATTAGCGGTAGCTACAACAGCCCTGAACAGGAATGAAACAGAAAAATGGAAGTCGACCCAAAAGTTTGTTGCTTTGTGAAAAGGAAATCACTGCCTACTTTCGTCCAGATCTGCCGCGGAGGCACGCGATGCGCTTTAGCATCGCGCTAATGACATTAGCTCTTGTGTACCTTTTGAGAAATGCTTCTTCCAGCTCTCTAAATTCACATGAAACCAACTCTGCATGAGAATAATAATAAAAGTAACAAATATCGCTCTGCTAATCGCTAATAACATACTGCTAAAAACGCGCCACCACAGGTTAAAGTTTTTTTAATTACATTTTTACAAATATTTTTAATATTAAAATATAATCAAGACTGATAGCATGCTAAATGCGCTAACGAAAAAAAGGGCTTATATTCATACCACGCGCATAGACATACATGCTAGCACACGTGCTAGCGAAATCTGCACTTTTAGCATGGCGCTCTCCTTTTTGTCCATCCGTGGCGGTGATGCCTGGTGGAATTTCTGGTATTCCTTCTTTTATTTGCGTCATCTCCTCGCGGACTTTTGTTTCCTGCCCTTTAATTAGCAGCCCCCGTTTGCGTCTTGACGTTTTTGGCGCGGTTGACCCGGTGGAAAAATCCCACTTGTTTTCCAGGGAAATGTCACCGCGCTGTAATTTGGCAACCTGGTCAAAGCCGCAATTTTTGCTACCGTGCTAATTTTAGCTTGCGCCGCCGCGTCAAATATGTTCGGCGTAGCCCCCCGGGGAGTTTCGTCCCTTTTGTGTACTTCCTTTTCTCAGCTTATGTGCCTTTGCTTAGTCTTCCGCAGTGTGTGACGCCATTTGACATTTTTTGGGCAACAAAAGTCTCGCGCTATTAGCGACAAATTTGAAACTGGTTGAAAGTTGTCATTTATTGATTGTATGTGTCCGCTTCAGACATTGTGCACGAGAACCTGAAGATGGGTTCCGACGGGGAGAGCGACCAGGCGTCGGGGACGTCATCGGACGAGGTCCAGTCGCCGACGGGCGTCTGTCTGAGGAACCGAGTCCACCGGAGAATCTCCATGGAGGTCAGATCATCGCCTTACCGTCAACCCGATTCGTCACGTCGGACTTTTTCATCATCATCCCTGAGCTGTTAGGATAGCGATGGAAAATAATAGCATCTGTGTCGTTACATCATTATTTTGGGAGGAAAAAGGCCCTTTTGTGTGAAAAGAAACGCAGCCCGTTATGTCATGAAAGTAGCATTTTGCATGTTGTGTTAGAAAAAAAATAACATCAAGACAGCCGCTGGAATCGTCGGAGCTGTAATGGTCTAAATATTGCATGTGGGCTAAACGTTTGAGCTATTTTTACTCACCTCCCTTCAGTTTAGCCCTCATTTGATCAAGATTCAACTTCCAAGAACACGTCGCGGAACGGCGCCGCAGTCGCATGAAAAAGTACAAGTTATAGAACTGCCGCATGTGTCGGCGACGTATTGTTTTGTCCTCCCCTGATTTGTTTCATCTTGTGGACGAAATTGTCATCGCATGGCATCCGATGCGCAGGTTTAAATGTCACATTTAATCAGATGAGAAAAATATACAGTATACATACATACATATATATATATATATATATATATATATATATATATATATATAGCACGCGCAGTGGTAGAAAATGTGCGTGTTTGCATTTCCAGGACCTTAACAAACGTCTGTCGCTGCCCGCCGACATCCGAATTCCCGACGGCTACTTGGAGAAACTGCAGCTGACCAGCCCGCCTTTCGACCAGCCGCTCAGCCGCCGCTCGCGCCGAGCCTCGCTGGTGCGTATCTGCGCTGCCTGTTACCATGGCGACCCATCCCGCCAGGGGGCCCCCGAGACGTTTCAATCTGCAGATGCCAAATCAAGCAATGTGGATTGTTAGCGGATGCCTGAGATTTGACAGCAAGATGCTGCTTTTTTTTCTATGCAAAGGGTGGGCAGATTTTAAGGCTGCGGGGGCTACATTTCATTTAATAATCATCATAATAATAATAATAATAATAATACATTTCATTCAAAAGGCTTTCAAAACTCTCATTTACGGAACAATGGCCGCACTATTTGTCAATCCATGGGGGAAAAAAAGGTAAAAATGTGTATGCTAGCTCTCACGCCACATATTTTTTTTCAACTAATAAATAACTAAATAAAATGGACACATTAACCTTTTATTAACAAGAAATAAATTCAATCATTTGTTGTTTAAATGTTAAAAAAAATCACTTACCTACAATTATTTATCCTATTTTTATTTCTTTGCAGTTATTAGCAAGAAATAAATTCCTGATTGATGAAATGCATTAAAAAAGGAATAATTACCCAATAAGATTTCTTGGGAAATATCATTAGATTTGTGTTTATATGAGTCAGTTGAACACGAAAGCATATTTTAAAAATATATTTTTTTTCATCAAAATGATATGTAAAACTGTGGTTTATTTGCAATTAAAATATTCCAAGAAAAATACATTGTAAAATGGCGTCTAATAATGTTATTCTACTTTCATTTTTAGCTTTTATTTTGAAATCGTTCAAGGCAAATATCCGTCCAGACAACGAACTCAAAGTAAATACAAGCCTAACAAAGTGTTTTTTCAAAATAGTAAATCTTGCATCAAAACATGAAAACAATTTTGATTGCTAGGAATATTATTATTATTATTATTATAATATCTATCTAAATGATTTTGTTTATATGTTTTCAATGTGAACGACGGCATTGTGCTCATCATCTGCCCCCCTTTTGTCCTTCTCTTAGTCTGAGATTGGTTTTGGCAAGTTGGAGACGTACATCAAGCTGGACAAACTTGGCGAGGTGAGCTCCAACTCCAAATTCACCATGAAAATGGCGGCGGCGGCGCTGACCTCAATTGCGCCCGCGTCTTCTCCTCGCAGGGGACGTACGCCACCGTTTTCAAAGGCCGCAGCAAGCTGACCGACAACCTGGTGGCCCTCAAGGAGATCCGTTTGGAGCACGAGGAGGGAGCGCCGTGCACAGCCATTCGAGAAGGTACCCTATTTACCGCGCCCCGCCCCCAAAAAAAAGACGATTGATTTTTTTATTTCTTTTTTCCACCCCTTGCACCTTATAATGTGGTGCGCCTGAAACTTGGAAATGTTTTATACATTTAGATATTTCAGTATATTTGAACAACTTTGCTATATTTATATATTATATACTTTTGTATATTTATATACTGTGTTATATTTGGAAGACTTTTCTATATTTAGACATTGTATTTGGAAATGTTCTATATTTATATATTATTTTTGGAAAACTATATATATTATATTTGGAAATATTTTCTATATTTATATATTATATTTGGAAGACCTTTCTATATATATTATATTTGGAAGAATTTCTATATTTATATCTTGTATTTGGAAAAAGTTCTATATTTATATATTTGGAAAACTTCTGTATTTATATATAATATTTGGAAACATTATCTATTTTTATATATTTGGAAAACTTTTGTCTATTTATATATTTTGGGAAAAATCATGTTACATGTTATCTATTTTTGTATTAGGATTTGTTTATATATTTATATATTATATTTGGAAAACGTTTCTATATGTATACATTCTATTTGGAAAACTTTAATATATATTCTATTTGGAACAGTTGTATATTTATATATTATTTTTAAAAACGTATCTATGTCTATGTTATATTTGGAAAACCTTTCTCTATTGATATATTTAAAAGTCATTTATGTATATCTTATTTTTGGAATTTTTTAATCTATATATTATATTTTTATATTATATTTGGAAAAAAAAAATGTCTCTTTCTCTATTTTATTTGTAAAACTTGTATCATTGATTCATTGAAGGTGCGCCTTACAGACTGCAAAATACGGCCATTCCTTGTTTGTCTTGTTTAAGAGGAAACACCTGGGTGGAATTGAACAATGTGCTCGCCGCTAAATCCCTCAAAGATGGCCATTTCGAAAGCCCAACCGCAACTCGTTGCGCATTTAACAGCAGCTCTTTGTCACTCTTGCAGTATCGCTCCTGAAAGACTTGAAACACGCCAACATTGTGACGCTGCACGACATCGTCCACACCGACAAGAGCCTCACGCTGGTCTTTGAGTACCTGGTAAGCAGGGAACGACTCCGACGGCCAGCGGCCAGCGCAAAGAAATCAAGAGAGGCCGCCACGCTTCCGTTTGTTCCTTTCTTGCGCAGGATAAAGATTTGAAGCAGTACATGGATGACTGCGGAAACATCATGAGCATGCACAACGTCAAGGTCAGGTTGCTCCTTCTTTTGTCCAGCCAGGCTCGGGAGACGATGGCCTGACGGCGGCCATGTTTGCTCCCCCGCAGGTGTTCTTGTTCCAGATTTTGCGCGGGCTCTCGTACTGCCACAAGAGGAAAGTTCTCCACAGGGACCTGAAGCCTCAGAACCTCCTCATCAACGACAAGGGCGAGCTCAAGCTGGCCGATTTTGGTGAGGCCGCCGCTGCCGTTGCCGCCATTTTGAAATGGAAAGGACTAACTTTCGGATGTCAGGTCTGGCCAGGGCCAAATCGGTCCCCACCAAAACCTACTCCAATGAAGTGGTGACGCTTTGGTACCGACCTCCCGACGTCCTGCTGGGGTCTTCGGAGTATTCCACGCAGATCGACATGTGGTAAAGACGGCGCCCGCAACATAAAATCAACTTATCCGTTGGCATTGGGATTGGCTTTGTAAAATGTCAGCGTTGACTTCCAGGGGCGTGGGCTGTATATTTTACGAGATGGCCGCGGGTCGGCCGCTTTTCCCCGGTTCCACGGTGGAGGACGAGCTCCACCTTATTTTCAGGTTACTCGGTAAGGAGCCTAGTCCACCCCCGACAAGCCTAAAAGCCTCTCCCTTGCTGACCGTCTGCCCCCTGGTGCGATTGCAGGCGCGCCGACGGAGGGAAACTGGCCGGGCATCTCCTCCATCCAAGAGTTCAAATCTTACAACTTCCCCAAATACAAACCTCAGCCCTTCATCAACCACGCCCCCAGGTACGCCATTTTGGTTTTGGCAATCGGAATCATCTTGATTGGACAAGTATGGAGAACACAAGGAATTTGTCTCATCATCATAAAAAAAAAAATCCAAAGAGGTGGTGGGCAGGATGCGGAGGGTCCAGTAGGAGCTATTTATGATTATGACGACGTTTAAAGTTGTTTTTATTCTGCGTTCAAATACACACACGGCAGCATTCAAAACACGGTCCTTAAGTAATAATGGGTCATCCGTGTTCATGTGAATGCATGTGTGTGTGTGTGTGTGTGTGTGTGTGTGGCAAGACAGGAAATCCTGTGGAACATTGTGAAGGCAGCTTCCTTCCCTTAGCGAGTCGGCGCTTTCCCATCAGCCTTTGCTGCATGCAGCCATTAACCTGTTGTTTTGTTTGTTTTGTTTTTTTCTAAACCCCCACGTTTGTCACTTTCAGGCTGGATGGTGATGGGATCGAGCTCTTACTGGCCTTCCTCAGAGTGAGCGTCAATTTAACACACACACACACACACTATGCTGTTAATATTAATTAAAAAGACTTGGCAGTGCATTAAAAACTGTCCTCGCTTGGTTCACCAACACGAGTGTCCTGTTTCTTCACGTTACAGTACGAATCCAAGAAGAGGATCTCGGCTGAGGACGCCATGAAACATTCCTACTTCAGGCATCTTGGGATGAGAGTTCACACGTTGCATGAAAGTGAGTGCACGTGCACGCGCATCGGAAGAATGGTCACATATCGGGGGGAAAAAAAAGACTAAAAAAGTCAAGCTAAAAACACAAATTTAATGGTTATTGTTTGTTTTTTTTTTTTTTTTCATGGGGAGGGGGGTGAAAATGTGCTAACAATACGCAACATTTGAAGAAAATAAGCCCCTTGTTTTTTTTATATCTATATTTTTTCATTTCATTTTTTTGGGTGTGTGTAATTTTTTGGGAAGGACCAAGAGGGAGAAAAAAATAAAAGAATAAAAATTAAAGGCAATTAAGCTGTGAATCTGAAAACACAAATGACATTTATTATTATTATTATTGTTTATTTTTCTTTTTGGGAGAGGCAAAAATGTGCTGACAATACACAACATTTGAAGAAAAATAAGCCCTGTTTTTTATTCTTTTTTTTTACTTTATTTTTTATTTATTTTTGAGAGGGTGTATTTTTTTTTGTGGGGGGGAGACCTGCCGAAATTATATGATTAATTTATTTTTCTTTTTTTGGAGGGGATGTGTATAATTTTTATTTTTTCCCGGGAGGGGATGCCAACATGGAAGCAAGTTGCTGTAGACTGCAAGCGTTTTTCTTTCAGGTGTGTCCATCTTCACATTGAAGGAGGTGCAGCTGCAGAGGGACCCCGGCTACAGGAACTCGTCGTACCCGGAAACAGGTGATGTGCTTTGCTTTACCGCTTCCCTCGCACCAACAAAAAAAGTCTCCAGCCGCCGTTGACATCTTGAAGGTGGCTTCTCTTTGCTTCCAGGCAACGGCAAGATCAACCGCCGGCAGAGCATGCTCTTCTAAGACCAAGGAGGGGATGCCTTCTCTCATCTTGACCCACCTCTCTCGCATGATCCAGTGACACCCTTTCCTCCTCCCCCAACGCACCACCCGTCTTGAGTTAGGTTGACTTTTTTTCAATTGCTGTCTTTATTTATTTCCAGACGTGAGCGGGTCGGGGCTTGTTTGCTGCTAAAGTACTACTGTATGTATTTAACACACCCTATGTATGTGTGAGCGTGCGAATGTGTGAGATGTGAAGTCGAGCCTCCAAGCATGGTTGAGCAATCCCATTTATTTAGTTTGCAAATTCCACGGATGGCGTACAAGCTGTGATTGAAGGTTTTGGGGGACCGCTTGCTGCATTGCATTGGCTTGAAACGTTGAGAGAAGTGAGCTAGCTTGTTTTTTGCTGAGCCGAAAAACGCCACATTTTCATGGTTGAGATTTGGTGGGTGGGCTCTGATTGTATTTATGCAAAATTCGCAGCGTTGAGGCCACACTGAAATTGACTAATAAAAAGTGACAAAAAAATATATATGAAGGCAAAAAAAATCAGCTTCACAAAACTTTTATTTTTCAAAATAGAATGACTTTATTGTTGTAAATTGACTTTTTTTCCTTCTCTTTTGCAAAAATCACAACTTGCAATCTGACATTTTTGTTTTAAAATCCCAACCTTTTTTCATACAAAGCTAACTTTTATTGACATAACATGACCACTTCCCGACCTTATTTTGTGATTATTTATTCTGTGACATTCCAACCCCCCCTGCCACTTTAACATCCTCGAAACAGGTCTTTTTTTTTCCCTTAATATTATGACTCCGTTCCTTTAAAACGGCAGCCATTGTGAATTTGTGATCTCCCATCTCAAATATTTCTTCATAATGTCAGATGGGATACTTGAAAGATGACGTGGGTTTTTAATTTCATTTTTTGCTTGGGATATTTGTACGCTTTAACTTATACCCCCCCCCCCCCCCCCGCCCACCTCGTATAATGAAGTATTTGAATATTCTGAATTTGATCTCATGCATGTACATTTTTCTTTATCTTGTTAATCATCTTTCCAGTGTGGCCTCAACACTTGTTGGTCCAATCTTGATATGACATGACAAAAAAGGGTCTAAACAAGCTAAAATTCTTGGAAGAAAGCAGTCGAAGTGGCTTCAATGAAGTTTTTAATTCCCTTTCTCGCCATCAATGCAGTCATTTTGTGGTCAACCTGCACTTTTTTTGTTTTTTAATATATGTCAGCAGGTGTTGGCTAAGTGTACCCAACAGTATTAAGATGTGTTCTCTACGTCTGTGACCTTTCAACTTTGGCGTGAACTTACTTTCTCTGGGGGGGCATCAATTTCATTCCGGTGAGTTCCTTCTTGTCATTTTCATGTCTGAGTCTCCACAATTCTTCCGCTGGCAGCAGCAGAGTGTAAAAGATCGAATGAGGCCGGGGAATGTATGGAGAAGATGCGAGCGAGTGTCTGTCAAATGTCCCACAGTACATGAAAAGTGCAGTAACGACTACTACAACTTGTTGTTTGCAGCTTATCCCGTAAGCGCGCTGTATTTGTCTTTTAACAGGTAGATGCAAATATATGACAGCTTGTTTGTTTTCTTGGGCAAAAGTAAAAAAAAAAACTATTTTTTCTACAAATATCTTGTCATTCTGATATTGTCTTTTGTAGCCAAATAATGTACAAGTATTACGAGGGGGTGGGGGAAAAAAAAAATCACAAAATAGACATACTGTTACGATTAACTGCAAAGTCATGCTGTTCGTCTACATGTAGCATCCGACTTACGACCGAGTTCCGTTCCGAGCAAACGGTCGTAAGTCAAAATGGTCGTAAGTCGAAATCCATTCAAAATGTTGAATAGAGGCTAAATGACTTGACTGCGTTGCGGTGCCAGGTGTAGAATTACAATTTTTAAAATAGGGTCTGGAGGTCGTGGTCGTAAGTACGGGTGGTCGTAAGTCGAATGTTACCTGTATTTTGAAATGAATTGCGATCACGTGCATGACAGGAGAGTTCTTAACGCTGTTTTATTTATCAAAAAAGATCCTATCCTGTGACTGTAAAGTGTCCTTGAGAGTTTTGAAAGGCGCTTAGAAATTAAATGTATTATTATTATTATTATTATTGTACTTTGTTTTTTGAAGTGTGAATGTCCTCACTCTGATGTGAGCATCCGTGCGTGTTTTAAGTGTGTATGTGCAACAACAATGTGTGCCTGCTGCATGCAAGGCCTGCTTGCTGTCTTATGTGAAGCCACACTTGGCTGCCTGTGACACTTGCTATCTGTGAGACTGACTGAGTGAGCGAGCGAGCGAGTGACTCTTTCTACTGCAATTATTTATTTCTCATAACCATCGCAAAGTAAATTGAAGGTGTTTCATATAACAAGTCTACGTTTGTTCTCTCTGGATGGCAACCACTCCAAACAGGGCCCTCCAAAAAAAAAAAAAAAAGACAATAAAAAGTGACATTACCATGAATGACCACCAGGAGTCGTCAGATATCAACTAAAACAACTCATCTGTATTTAAATGTATATTTCTGTAAACGCTTGAGAAAAAACATGTTTATTTCCTATAAAAGACTCATTGTTTTAGAAAAAAGCGTTTCATAAGCATTTGTATATCAAAGCAAATACTCTGAATGATATAAGGCACAATGGATGTAAGGCATTGAAAAATAACACAAAAAAAAGGATTAGCATTTTGCAATAGCTTTTTGTCTATGCGCACCTGAATGTAAGCATGTGCATTATTTCACAACAAAGGAATTGCTTCGGGGTTGTTGGGGGGGGGGGGGGGGGGGACAACTGCTGTATCAATGCCACTTGACTGGTTTACAAACCCAGTTGCGTCTCCCAAACATCACATTTTCACAAAACAAAAATTCCTTGGCCTTTCCAGTTTTCTCAAACTTTCCACGTGATATGTAAAATGCATTTGACTGTCTTAACCTCTTTTTCCCCACCTAAAAAAAACATAATGGAGGTTTCAGGGTTTTTTTTAAGGCTGATTGGCCCAAGTCTCCATTAACAGGACTTGTGGGATGAGATCAACAAAGAAGAAGAAATGTCCGCATTGTGCCAAGGCAGTGGAATGGCTCCATTCAGCAAGTTTGGGAACTGCATGGGTGAGGAGACAATATCCGAATAAAAATAATAATAATGATAATAATAATTTGTTGATCCAGATAGGAGTGTTGGTGTTACCTGGAAGGTGGCATGGCTCTGCAGCTGGGCTGGACTTGGAGGTCCCACCGGACTTAAATTGGACCAGAAGTGGACGTTGGACAGTAGCGGATTGGGGGTGAGCAGTAGACCAGATGGCGTCTATTAAGCAAAAGAAGCAAAGTTTAAAAACAATACGTCGATGGAAAACTCGCGTTTACTTTGGCATCAAGTACAGTCGGGCTGTAATGACTTGCACTACTCGCTAAGGCCAGCAGAGGGCGCTGTTAGACACTTCTAATTTTCAGCTGAATTAAATTCAAAGAAGACAAACCAGGAAATCAACAGGAATCGCGCCAAATTCGGTAAATTTGGTTACCAACGATAAATAATGTATCCCTACCCCTCGACTTTTAAGTATCGTTATGTTTATTTTCCACGTAAGCCGCCGAACTGCATTTGTTGGAGTGGTTTAACCCAAAAGGGAGCTGATTTTAAAAAAATCCCGTTGAAACGCAAAATGTCGGGTGGTCACGTCGTGCCCTCACTGCCGAGTTCAGTCCAATGTAAGCGCGGCTCTGTTGCCAGTAACCCTCGTGGAACATATGGCATCACTTAGAAACCTCCTCCCCTCTCCCATTTCCTCCCGACTGAGTTTCCTAGCGGCGCATTGAGAAATATGTTCCAGCCCATTTCGTACCTGCGTAGTCAGGAAAGCTGGAGTCAAAGAGCCAGAAGGAAGTGCTGGACTTTTCAGGGCAACGGAGACCAGATCATTTCCCGTCACCAAGTGGGACGAGGATGAAATTTCCAGGTCTTTGGGTTTCCTGAACTTGGAACGTTCTCGTTCTCGCTGACCCGATGACAGATTTAAAGGCACGTCGCCCTCTTCGGATTCATCGGTCACCGCGAGGACGGGACTTCGCGGCGAGGAAGAGCGAGCCGGCGAGTTTTCGGGGACGGAGGAATGGCCGCGGTTAGTGACGAATCGGATGACTGTGGAGCTGTCGTCATGGCGATCATATGGGATGTCTCTCTTCATGGCGCGGGGCCTTTCCGGGGTGTGACGGAGGGAGCTGGCGCGGAGGTATCGCCGCCTCCCGTCTTCGTCCTCGGTTTCCGACGGACGGCAGTCTTCGGCCCTCCGGCCGGCCTCCACGGCAGCCGGGTCCATCTTCAGAATGTCGGGGAAATACACAAACTTGTACACAAACTTCTGGCCGATCACCTTCCTGATGATATTCTGCAGGGAAACAAAGTAGCACGTTTGCTTTTAGCGGAGGACTCGCTGTATCCGCACGTACGCGTGGAACGAAGGAAGCGTACTTTGTCGTAGTAGTAGCGCAGGGCCCGGCTCAACTTGTCGTAGTTCATGTTGCTCTTGTTCTTTCGCAGGCCCCACAGCTTGGCCACCTCCTCGGATTTGAGAAGTTTGAACTCGCCGTCGTCCGACGTCCAGCAGATGAGATGTTTGTGGCTTTGGTCTAGCAGCAGCTGCAGGAGGAACTGCCACAGTGTACTGGAGCTTTCCATGATCGCGGCGATCTAGAAGTGAAGCGCAATGGGTAACCGCGTCTGATATCGTTCACTTCCCACCACGGTCTGAAAATGGGTTGAAATATTTATCAGCATTGTTTGAAGAAGACCCCCAGACCCTATTTTTAAAATTTGAATTCTACGCCTGGCACCGCAACACGCTAACAGGCTGCCAATCTGTTTGACAATTTTGGCCAGCCGGCGTGTCACACACTCGCACAGCAATCGACCGTGTGATGGCACCAGGAGGGGGGAGTTTGCCATTCATTTAGCCTCCCAGTCTCTATTCAACATTTTGAATGGATTTCAACTTACAACCGTTTCGACTTATGACGATTTGGTCGGAACAGCACTCGGTCGTAAGTCGGATGTTACCTGATTGATCATGTGTTGCCAGGACAACTAGTGGATGCTATGCTTGTCATAATTTACTCTGTCATCCAAAAAGAAAGTGTGTGTGTGTGTGTGTGTGTGTGTGTGTACAAATCCAAATTGTTTCCCGGTGAATAAACAGCTGGCTTGTGTGCAAACGCAGATTCCAAAACAAGCCCTTTGGAAAATGGAACGGAGCCTTTTCCAAAAGTGTCAAAGCGCTCAATATTCACATCCTGTTATGACGATACTATGACGATTCATGATGCGTGCGCCGCTCGCTCGGTCTCCATGGTAACATATCCGGATTTGGCCATTGGCCTCGTCAAACAGGCTAGTTTACCTGTCTGCCTTTTGTGTTTACTCGCCTGCCGCGCACGACCAACCCTAAGGAAATTACCATTTTTTGCAATCTGAAAAGTGACCTGAAACAGCCGCCGCAAACCAAAGAGGCTGCCATAAATCATAATTAATACGCCCTCCTCCTCTGCCTTTTTTTCCTCCTTCCTGTTTGCGTTGTGTGTTAAGTGACGGAGGAACTTGTAACTTTGTGTGTTTGGGAGGGAGGGAAGGGGGGGGGGGCTAAAACGAGCACTTCCTGTCATTCACGGGCGTTTTTCCGGATTTAAAGCTGTGCCTCAGAGGAAGGGCTGACTTCCTGTCAGCAGAAAACACACACACACACACACACACACACACACACACACACAGCATTTCTGTGTTGTCAGTTTGAGGTTGTGTGTATTCCCAATAAAAATTGTTTTTTTTTTCCTCAACCGGTTAACTGGCAAAAGCTGCTACCAGCTTTTGAGTAACAGGAAGTTTACTAAGCCTCATGTGATGCATAATTAAGATCCTCCCACACGCACACGCACACTAAATAAGAAGCCTGTTTTTTTTCTAGTGTAGATGTTTAGAAAAAAACATATTGGACGTTTTTGTGATGACTCATTTGATTCGTCGACAAAGTCCAGACGACCCAGAATCTAAAAGTACCTCTATAACTCCCCCCCCCTCTCACATCCACGCGTCGTTTTTATGAAATCTGTAATTGGGAATACCCGCCAAAGTATGTCAAATGTAGTTTTACGCGACTTTGAGTTCGTTCCACACAACCACGCGCCGATTTCGCGTCATTTTCTTTTCAAGCGATCGACGATATTCGAAGGTGTGTGGACGAAAAAACGTCCCTTTTTAGTTGTTGTTTTTGTTGTTGTGGCACAAGAGAACAGGCGCCTACCCTGGTTTCTGGCACTGGTGATCCTCTTCTTTCGGACGCTCCTTTTTTTTGTTAAAGCAGGCTTTGCGTCTTGTTGTGTTGTGGCTCCATGCCGCTGTGCGCCAAAGCGGATCCGCGGCTCGACTCTGCGCGACTCTACTTTGCTACTTTGCTTTGCTTAGCACGGAGCAGGAAGTCGGGACGCGCAGACGGACATCGGGCGCACTTCCTCTGGCGCACGATTCCCGTCTGCGAAAACGCACGCGCGCCCGCACACACTCAAGCGAAGGGCGCGCGCGCTCACAGGACGCCACTCGGCGAACTGACGTCATACTGTTCGCTTCCTGCTCACCGGGATGGGTTCCTGTTACACACAACACACACGCACGCTTTGCCTTCCGGTGCACACCAGAACTGTTCTTATTTGTTGTAAGAAAACAAAACAAAGCGGAATTGATCACATTTCTTCAAACGAATTGAATTAGTACCTTACTTGACCGAGACTCGTTTTACACGACAGCGCTTTACTGTACTGACTGTATTTAGATTTATCCATGACGCGGACTTTGTCTCCCCCTGGCGACAGATCACTGGGTTAAATAAACAAGTACGTATCACTGTCCTTTAACTTTCGGGAGGCATAATGATGTCATTGTGGATGAAAAGCGACACGAGTAAGAAAAATATGGATATCGAAATACAATTGTAATCATTGTACCGCACAATTGTTCATCAATAATAATAAATTATTGTAGATTTGTATATCAAACAATTGTACAAGTAGTATGATCTTAAACCTTTACAGCGAAACCCACTTTCCACTCGTGTGCACTAGATACATATAAAAACAACTTATCAGCTAACTACAAAAGTTATCGTGGCATTTTATACATATTTTATCACAGTGTTTATTATATAGATATATTGGCGCTGCGACGAACTTCAATTGTACGTGTTTTTTTTTTAATCTTTTAATGCAATTTTGGTTCGCTGATTTAATTTCGTTGTGCTTTTTTTCTCAACTTCTTCAGTAGTCGTGTCGAAGCAGCACCGGTTTGGTATGAAATGATGGCGCCCTCTGCTGTTTATGAAGAAGCTGTCAGGTGAAAGATCACTTCCGGTTTCCGGCGTGAGGTGCGTTCACAGTATCTCGAAAATGAACAAACTGTAGTTTTGTATATGCGGGCAGCTACTCGCATCCATTCGACGTTCTTGAATATAAAACTATTTATTGCACTCTCTTAAATAAAATAGGACTGGGTGTCATATGAATACCTTTCCTTTTTTTCAAGCGAAACCTTTGGGAATTTCTACGCGTTTGAACGCACTATTTTCCGACAGGCAAAATGGGACTGTCGCCGACAAATGGAGACGAAGACCTCGCAAAGTTCAACGAAACGACGATGTCTTTGCCAAAACACTCGTACTGGTTCGACCTTTGGCTCTTCATCGCTTTTGACGTTGCATTTTTTCTGATTATGTATTTCGTCGTCCCCTAAAATCGTAAGTGAAGACGTGTGTGGTTTTGCAAGTTAGTGGGCGTCAACGGAAGTGGCTAAAGTAGCTAGCATGCTTTTGGTATCTACTCTTGATAAACGTACAGTGTAAACCCATAACAATCAAAGTTACATTTTGTCATCACCCAGTACAAGTATCTGTTTTTAAAATAATTCATGGATATAATCGAATTTAAATGTATTCTATTCAACATGTTGTGCTGTCTTCATTGTTGATTTTTGTTTGTATATTGTTTTTTTCTTTCCAAGGCCGACCATCAGGCGATTGTGAAGACTGAACATGGGTTACTTGTCTTGCTCATCCCAACGCCAATGATATCTCATCTTTCAACTGAATTCCACCAAAACTAACACGACATACGAGTTTTAATTCTATAATTGAAAAATGTGCCTTTTTAAACGTCTACAGTGAGACCTCAATTTACAAACACCTTATCTTACAAACTTTTTGTCTTTCAAACTTCAAATTTATGAAAATTAAACCTGGTAATAAGCACTATTTTCATAATACACACCCACCACGGCTGGCGGAGTGATCATCGGCGGAAGCACACGACCGAACAGCACCAGAGGTTAAGTTACCAACAGTCCATATGGAAGGTGACTGTCCTTCCATAAGCCATCAACGACCATCAAAAAGGTCAATAAAACTTTATTTTACAGCACAGTTGATTTCTTTAATTACAGTCCTCATGTAATGTGCCTCTCTTTCCAAACAGCAATTCCCTTTGACCTTCGACCTCCAACGCCATTCCATCAAGCCATAAGTGACCATCACAAATGTAAATAAAGTGACTTTATGATACAATGCAGTGTATTTCTTTCATTACAATACAATAGCACATTTATTATACAGAGAATAAGGTATGCTGTGTGTAGTTTTAAGGCTTATTTAGTTGAAAAGTATATTTTATGGAAACCCGGGAACGGATTATTCCCATTTTAATGGTTTCCTATGGGATTTTTTTTTTTAGATACACACTTTTCTCCTTACACACTCTGTCTGGGAACCAATTAAGTTCGTAAATTGAGGTCTCACTGTATTTTCCTTGAACCGTAATGTCGCACTGTGAGTGGCTCTGCAAAGTGGACATCTGGAGAACGACTGCACGAATGATGGATTCATATTTCACTTGTGACAATGAAATCAGGTGTTCTGTTCAAACTCCCGAAATTGCATTATTTGTCAGTAAGATGCCATTTCAAATGTGACAGTCGTTTATTGCAATATGGCGGTACATATGTGAAAGTAATGTGCCTTTCGTTTCGTCGTTACAATCCACTCAACACCCAAAGACCCCGCCCCTCCCACAAAAACCGTGTCACATGGGCGAATGGACATGTGCTTATACGTCATTCGGTGATCACCCGGATTTTGGGACGTGTTACGTCATTTAGACGCATTGACTACGTAATTTGCACATGGTGAAATAAATCACTTAAAATGTACGAATGATTGGGACTCTTTGTTCTGGTCACGTTGTTTATGGGTGTAACTGTTACCCGTATATGTATGAGCATTAACATTTAGCAAGCTGTGTATTCCCGAAGTTGAGTCCATTTCCAGCACAGAGCAGACACACACAAAATGGCGGACGCGTTGACGTAGGTACGGACCAACCATAGTGTTGACTGAAGGAGAGGATACGGTTTGAGAAACCACGTGATTCTGATCCAGCCAATCAACAAGGGTTGATGACGTCTCAGGGGCAACATGCATTTATCAGTCGTTAGATTTTTTTTTTCTGCCCAGAACCAAATTACACACGATTATTGTTAAAATAGCCCGCGTTTTTAGATAGTATATATTTTTTTCTGCCATTTGCGCAAAAGTGACTCGTTTTTTGAAGAATTTTGAAAACCACATGATTCGTATCAGCCTATCAACATGCTCGACGGAAGTCACCGCAATCGACCAGCGAATCGGAAGTTGTCGCGTGACGCACTTCCGTTGTTTGAACTATGGCGGTGATTTGCGTGTTGCACACATTTCTCGCACATTTTCGGTTATAACTCCAAAAATAAACAACGTAAGTCGCCGACTCTTGCACATTTTTTTCTGTTTGAGGACTAACGCTAAGCGAGGATATGAGTGGAGTTTTTTATGCGAAGCAAAATCGCTCAATGAAAAACATGCACCTCCAAGCAAAATGTTTGCTTTGTCGTTGTTGTCTCATTCAATTGCTTCATAGTTTTGACATCCACGATGATATTCATTGAATGTACCATGTTTTATGTTTATTTTGAACAGATGATTTGGGACAAAGATGATGTGACGAAGTTTTGTCGACCACCACTGTCACGACATTACGACAGACGTCGCCGGTTGTGGACGTCATCCGAGAGGTACGGTTTGAAGTTCTGAGCCCTAAACTCATTGAGCAGTTTTCTCTTCTTAATGCTGCAACTGGCGACCCCTTGAGAGAAAAGCCGAAAGGAAAAGAAGAATGCTGCAACGTCCGGTGCGTGTTATTTGTGTGTTTGAAGGCTGGGCTAGTTGGGGCTGTGTGGCGTCACGGAGAGAAGGCTACAAATAGCCAGACCGCTAGCAGTCGGAGCAGATGAGAATGGGTCTCATTTGTCTGCTAACTGCTACGGTTGCTTAATAAAAGCCTGACCAGTTGTCTGACTGGAGGTAGTGAACAAAGTGACCGAAAATACACGTCACACACTGTAGTTTAATAATCAAAGTCAGCTTTATTGTCAAATATGCTAATATGCATGACATACAACACAGATAAAATTAATGTTCCTTTGAAACCAGCATGCAAGGCGCTTATAATGACTTCAACAAACATAAACATGAAAACGTCAATTTGCAATAATAATAATAACGACGACGATGGATTGGATTGGATTTGCCTTTATTAGTCTCGCAGTGGACAACGACAACGTTATGACAACGATAACAACAATAATAATAATAATAATAATAATAATAATAATAATAATAATAATAATAATAAGAGCCTGACTCATCAAACAAAGCAGCACCGCGATTTGATGCAGTTACACCAAACGTCTACCAGAGGGCAGCATTGGATTGTACCTTGTGCAGCCACCCTGTGACTTGACTGTTCGGGGGCCACGCCCACTCCAATTTGTATTCAACGTAATTAATTTGCTCGGATGATAATGTTTACGTATGGAAAAAAATACAACTACTGTACTGCAGACAGAGTCATTTTTATTTGCCATTGCAACTATTTTGCTTTTGGAATCATAATTGCAACGGCATGCGATTGTTGCAAATACAAAAGCATGCACATGTGTTAGCAAACCACAATATTGAGAAACGACCGTGAAGTTCACAAGCTTCGCAACAGACAACTATGGAGTTACGAAAAGCTTGAAAGGGGCAGCTGCGCAAGTGGACTGGTTCATCAAGTATTTATTGTGCTGAATGGGAAGGGTGCGGCCTCGTCAATACTCCGGCAACTTTCCCACGAAAGAGAAACACAGTATTCACTTTCTTTTTTGGTTGGTTGTAAAGCGGGCTATCATTTTGGACAATGGATCAGGATAACCTTTCCACGTTCGTTGGCCTTTCATAGTCTTCTTCTCTACTATAATCCATATTTAAACTACTAATGATCATCACGTAAATAAATACACCTGTAAAGTTCTATTTGGTGTCACAGAAACACGAACACAAATTAACATATATGTTAATTTAAACCAATCTTTTACCTCTAAAAAGTTCAATGGTAACATCGATTTGTCATTTTAATCCAGACTTTATGCTTATTGAAAACACAGTATTTAGAAATTATTTAATATCATATTTAAGTCAGTTTTAATGATTTTGTGTCATAGTTAGTGTGACGTGTATTTCTATTCTGTTTTTTTTTTCAATTTGACACGTAACTAAACCCCGCCTCCCGGAAGAAGCGCATCTCTCCGATTGGTTGTTTCGAACGGCACCGAGCATAACTGCACAAAGTTGACGTGACAAAAATGACTCGCTTGCAAACGTCCAAGTTTTCCACAAGGAAAAGCCTCATCCGTTTCGATGCAAAGAGACAGAATTGCCTGAATGAATCTTGTACCTCCAGTGCGGCCGGTAAGTCCCAAATGTGTTGAAAGTTGCATGAAAGTTTCCTGATCAAACCAGAGCTAATGCTACTGAATTTAGACACAAGCACGTGCCATGGTAATTAATATTCAGTCGTCAGGATATGAAATAGTTGAAAATAAACTCGCGAGTATACGCCCAATGTAGTTGATACACCCCTTAGCCACGCGTCATTGTAAATATTCGACTTTTCGTTCGCCTTTTATGATTTGAATGTCGGTTTGACAACCGTAAGAGTCAACATACGAGCGAAAGTGTCGACATAAAAACTTTACCTGCTGATTTATGCAAATCGGAAGACAGGAAGGAATGATGTACGCTGCCCTCCATTTATGAAAATTTTTGCCAACCATAATTAACTTCAGTTTTCAAAGTACCTTCAGTCTTGAATAATCATCTCATTGTAGGTCTTTGGGCAACTAAAACCATGTTATTTGCGAAATGTATGTCCAAGAAGGCGTTGAAGTAGCTAAACTAGTTGTTTTATGTATAACATCATCAGAGGATCAAGCACCATTTTGTCATATTTTTTTTCACTGTATGTTTGCCACCCTGTGTGACCAAGACAGTATTTTTTTGGGTAAAGCTCGGTCCCGAAATCAGATTTAATCATACCAACTGCCTCTATTGTCACCATCCGTGTAATCTTTGGCACCGAGGTTTTGGATTTTGTGACACGCAAATGACACAAAAGAGATTTTAATGAGTTCAAGTCCACGCGGTGGCACATATGGACTGCTTGCGCCGAGACAATGGAAATGATCATGAAATGGCAGATTAGCGCTCATTCATGATGTGCATGTTGGTTATTTGGAGATGTAGAAGGACATTTTGTTGGATTGAGCTGTTTGGAATTGTCATCTCATAATCATCGTGCATCTATTTGCATGAGAATAAGTGATGTCATTGCAGATCCGATGCTTGGCCTCAGTCACCCAAATTTGAATGGATCTTTTCCATGCTAGTGACCTTTTGTGCACCTCCCAAAAACTCGTTACTTTTGCTCAGATAAACAATCTTTGCTGTGTATCCATTGGTGAGTGACGTGGGTGGCAGTGTGTATATATATACGAGAGAATGTGTAATCCTCCCCAAAGAGTGATGGAGTCTTTTTACCTTGGAAACGGCTCACTGGTGACTGTGAATTTCTCTTCCCAGCCCTTGTGCATATTGACTTTTTTCTGTCCTTTCAAACAAAATACAGACACCCCCCCCCCCTCTGTATCGGAGGAGGAAGCCTGGTTGTAAATGAAGCACTCCTGACGGGATAATTAAGTCCAGACACAAAAGGCTCAGCAGGAAGGAGTTTAATAGAGAGAATGGGGGTCGGGGGGGTGTATTCTCTTGGGGAAAGACGAGGCCATCAGAACCCCTCCGGACCGGTTGGGATGGGGAAGGGCGCAGAGGGTTCATTTGGTTGGTTGGTTGTTGTTTGGATTTTTGAAAAGTGACTCATAATTATATAAGCTTACGGAGAAATGTCATTGATGTTCAAAGCACTTGTCCGCTTGAATATCTGCTGTGTCGGAATATCCACCGAGCTATATGATGGCTAGATAAGATATATGAAACCAGCGTCAAAGTTGAGACCCGCCACATCGTTTTATTCGGCCCGCAAAAGCAAATCAAGCATGTTAAGTGCCATGCTCAACGATCGAACTAGCAAGCATGTGAGCTACAATCGAGCTAGCGAGCTACAATTGAGCAAACTAGCTAACGAGCTATGATCAACCTAGCTAGCAAGCGAGCAAGATAGCTAGCTCTCTTTGTTTTCAGGTAGCTGCATAATCCCACACCATTTTATTCACACTCTGAAAGCAAATCAAGCGCCATGATGCTTGCTAAAGTCCAAACCCACATTTCAAATTGTCCCATCTAAACCACAATAACAGTCATTATTTTTGACTTCAAATTTGAAAACAAATTATTCATTAATATGTTGTGCGATCTGGATGTAATATGTGGAGGAGATGAAACATTTCAATGGCTTCCCCAAATTCATAACGACCCCTGAGAGGAGACCATAAGTCGAATGTAGCCCGCGGGCTAAAAAATGCTGTATGCTAAAAAAACTACAATAAAATACTTGAACTGTTTTCGAGGACAATGCAGTCACTTCAGTGCACAGCTTAACTCGTTCGCATGTTAACATTTCTTCTTGTGAAAGGGTTAAAATTTCACGCTGGCCAACTCTGAGTTATTTGTTACTCATGTTCAGAGTCGCCCCCCTGCGGCATTCCCAGTGCAGAGCGGTGTAAAAATCAAAAGGACACTCGTCCGCAACGTTCTACTTTGAACCGCGTTACGTAATCGTGTCTTGATTTAGTCGCACGGGCGCATAACGGCTACGTGTGCGCGCCACGTGCTGGTTGGCTGGGGGGTGTCATGATGACGATGCGTCGCGCTCTCTGAAATAGCGTTGATCCTCTTAACTGATTAAGAGAACAGGGAGGTGACCCGCGTGGGAGGCGGACGCACACATGCAACTTCACAAACGCCCGTGTTTATTTCAGGTCGACGCCTACAAGCTTCACTGGGATGTTTTCCGTCTTTATTTCACTTTCGGTGAGATTATCGAACAAAACAAATCGGCGTCTGCGAGCATACGTGGCACACAATTGACGGCGTCGATCCACACGCAGATTGGGTTAGCAGTTAGCCTGTTTAGCGCTAACCCGCTGGCTACTCTAAGTTTATGCCACCCACGTCACTCACCAGGTTTTGCCCTGTTAAAGCTACATTCACTCAAAGTCAAAACGACTACATGCTAAAAATACTAACAAGCACAAGTGAGGGAACACAATAGCGACGTGCTACATGCACTTTGATGTTCCATTGTGTTGCTGTTGTTCATTTATTTTTAATTTGATTTTTGTAAAATACCTTTAGAATTTCACCTTTTAAAATAGTCACTTTGACTCTTTACTTCTTTCCGAATTTCAGGCAGAACTTTTGTTCATTTCCGTCAGAATTATGATGATGATTATTATTATTTTCCTTAACGAATCCCCCTGTCGTGAAATTGTATCCGACTGTTTAAATCCGTGACTCCAATATGTTGTCTTCCTCAAGGGGATTAAAAGATGAAAACAAAGGCGTCATTTCCATCGTAACAAGAAAAGTGCAGATTGGCCACGTGAAATCCGATCTTTGTCTCCCCGGGTTTCTCTGCGTCATTTATTCCGATAATCCCTTGGATTCCGAACAGCTCAATCCACATGTCCAAAATGCAGAGAACTAATTTGTTCATAAACAGGATATTGAGTAAGCTTTTGCCCTTTCCAAAATGGCCACTCCCAAGTTCATTGCCATTACAACACCAGTTTTGTCTTCATTGCCCCCCCTTCCCCCGTCTCACTTCAGCTCTGTGTCGCCCATCTTGATGCCATCTGACGTGGGGGCATGTAGCAAATCGCCATGTTGTTTTGAAGGCCCTTTGCATGTACATAAGAAGCCGATTGTCCCCCCCAGCCCCCTCACCCGAAATTCCAAAATGTCGCCATTGTGACATTTGTGCACAATGGCCGACTAGTGTTGAAGTTCTTGGAATCCAACTGTTCTGTTGTCTGCTTGAAATTTGTTGAAAATTGGGACTTCTTCAAATCTTTCAAGACACATCTGGATAAAAACTGTTCACTGTATTGACCGCTTAAGATGAACACAAAAAGTTTGGTCAACTCTGGATTATTTTTTTGGGGGTGTGGGGGTCAAATGATTGTAGAAGTAGCCCTCCCTGCCATCACCGGAAGGAGCTGAAAGGCGGCAAAGCCTACACGAAGGTTATAATACATTTGAGAGAAGACTTATGACAGTCTAGCTAGCTATTAAGCTAGCTACCTAGCGATCTATTTGCTATATATTAGCTATCCATTATAATGACATAGAATAATATCATTTAATGTCTTAGCGCCTTTTAAAATATTAGCTGGCTGGCTGACTGGCTAGCTATCTAGCCGGCTAGGATGCTAGCAGCGACTGTATCCTGTGACTGTAAAGTGACCTTGAAGAGTTTTTGAAAGGTGCTTATAAATGAAATGTATTATTATTATTATTATTATATCTATTAGCTAACTAGCTTTCTATCTATTTCAGTTACTTCTGGGTTGAGTGAACGCTGGCACATGTGGCTGCCGCTGCTCACCCACAGAAAAGCTTATCCTGTGACTGTAAAGTGACCTTGAGAGTTTTGAAAGGCGCTTAAAAATGAAATGGATTATTATTATTATTATTGTTATTATTATGATCATTGCAGCATTTCAAGCTACGCCAGCCTGTTTGAAGAGTTCCTGGGTTGAGATTTGAAGGCTTAATTGTATGTGTTGGGAGGGGGGGGGGCAAAGAAAACAATGGAAGCTTTGTGAGGGTCCCACTGGGGTGCGGGAGGGTTGAAGGGGTAGTCCCGGTTTAGCCAAACGTCGCCACTTGATGAGTTCGAGCCCTCCTTTTGCACCTCCTCCCTGTCATCCCTTCGCTCTCGCTCCTCGCAACTCACTCTGACCGGACAGCAAATGCATCTTAGCTGGAGAGGGCAAACGTGCTGAGAGAAGTGGCGCCGTCCACTTTTCCCTCGTTTCCGTTTAGTTTTATTCCCCCCCCCCACCCCCAATCATACTGAGGTAAGTGATCTTGCGCTCTGATTGTTGTTATCTTGCGCCGATTGCGTCCGTGGGCTGCTGTCTGATGACTAAACGGCATATTCTGAGGCAGGCATGTGATGAGAAAGTGAGCTTTTTTTTGGGGGGGGGGGGTGATGTATCTGCATGACAACATTGCAAGTGAAGTAGCATTTGTAGGTTATACGAGGTCCTATTGGGAGAAGGGGGATGCTGCTGCCTGTGGTGGAGGAATTGGGGGGGGGGGTTGTTGCCTCAGCTGTGTTGACCAAATTATCAATGTTATTAGGATCTTCATGCTGGGATTGCTTTTCTCATCCAGCACCCCCCAGCCCCTCCAGGCCTCTTTTTTTTTTTTTAAACAAACGCTCTCTCACATGTAAAATGAAGGGACGCTGGAGTTGAGGGGAATCCTTCACATCCTGTGTGGGAAAGGTCACTTCCTCGACACACTGACTTTTTTTATTATTCAGTCAGTCGAAATGAATTGCTGTCAGAGGGCCACAAAAAAAAGAATAATCAAATATTATGTAAAAAAAATAACACATTTGCATTTGTGTCAATCAATCAATCAATCGTGATTTGCGACTTGTGGTTTTCGACTGGCGGTCGCTTCCCTTTAGAAGACTGCGGCCATTCACGGAGTGACCGGTAGAATTTCTGGTTGACTCAATTTCCAGCACGTAACACACACACGAAAAACAACAAAAAAGAAAGAATTGTGGAAGAAGAAACTCGCGGCTTGCTGTAAATGAAAGCCAGGAAGCCATGATGGCATCCAACAACAGGACCTTTTGTTGCTGAAAGAAAAGCCGACACACGGGGGGGGGGTGTCTTTGACCTTTCGGCTGTTTTTTTTTTTGCCAACCTTAAAAAAAAAAGTGGCCATTAGATGTAATCCAATTTTAGACACATAACCAAGACAAGTGTCGGTCGCCTCGCATCTCATTGTAGTAAAGTTGACATATCGCTATGGATGAAAAAGCACCGAGACCAGCGTCTATATTAGGCCGAACATCGGTGAATTATCATGTGTCCCCGAGTATCGAGTGGAAAACGATTTGATTTTCTATTTTTTAATTTGCCTGCTGATCATATTTCCACAGAATGAAGAATTGAGTCATCTGTGAGCGCAGTCATGGCTGTCCAGACTGGCATCCAGGTACGTTCATCAATCCATCCCTTTTATTTACTCATCAATGTATTTACTTATTTATTTGTGTGTGTGTATTTTTTGATTTATCTACTTATTTGTGTGTATTTATTTAATTATTTCTCTATTTATTTATTTATGCGTGTGTTTATTTGTATTTATATTTATGTTATTTATTTTATTTGGGTTTGTTTTTGTTTTTATTGTATTTATTTACATATTTATTTTTCCATGTGGTTATTTATTTCTTAGTTTTATTTTATGTCTATTAATTTTATTTTTTCATTTATTTATTTATTTGTGTGTGTGTTTTTATTTATTTTACTTATTTAGTTATTTCTCTAGTTATTTACCATATTTATTTGTGAATGAATTCATTCATGTGTTTGTTTTTTGTATGTATTTTATATACTTATGCATTTATTTATTTATCTATATGGTTATGCATTTGTTTATTAGTTTTATTTTATATTTGTTAAATGTATTTATTTATTTATTTGTGTTTATTTATTTCTATATTTATTCATGGCTTTGTTTATTTGTATTTATTATATTTATTTATATATTTATTTCTTTATCGATGTGGTTATTTATTTGTTTATTCAGTTCTTTTTTTTTAATGAGTTTATTTATTTGTTTATTTATCTTTGTGGGTGTGGTCCATTTCCGATTGGTTGTGAGCAGCACCCTTGGACGGCAGTCCTTGTTTTCATGACGTCAGCGGCACACACTGTGTCAGGGAGCTCCTTGCCTGTTATTTTAATTCCACTACAAATAACAAAAACAAGAATCATGTTGTAGATGTTTGTCAACAAGCTCACTTGTGTCGCAACACGCCATCTGGTTGTCGTCACGCGTTCCTGGCGTTCCTTTCTCGGGACCCCGAGGAGTGTCTTTTGCACGTTTTTTTTGGGAGGGGCGGCTGGAACGCAATCCTCCAAATGTTCTCCTTCTCCTCCCAACCACGCAAAGAGCCCCAACAACACCAGTGTCAAGTTACTTTTGTTCACATTCCTTTTCACTGTACACGACGTGCAATTAAAAAAAAAAAAAAAAAAAAAAAAACAACAACAACGATTGGCTCAAAAAAAGAATAAGACGCGTGAGCAGCATATGCGCATGTTTCTGACGGCGGTCATTAAAAGCGAGCATCTGCTAGCTGGAGTCTTGGTTTGTCACGTGCGTCGGCCGGACAAGTTATGTCACAGACCGGCTGAAAGAACCGCTTGGGGCCACCGACAAAAGATTCAACAGCGACGACAGGAACTCGCGTTGAGATTCCTGTTTTATTTTGATTTTTTTCCACACTAAAAACAACAACAAAAAAGTGAAATAAAAAGTTAGAAAAGGCTAAAAGTGAGCGATGGTGACTCAAAGTGTGTTTGCTAACGCCTGTTATCATAGACTTTTGCAACACCATTCAGTTGTTTATTTCAATTTCACCTGTCTAAATAAATAAATAACAGAAAAATAATTTCCCCTGCTTCAACCCGGAGTTCCGAATTGACCAATGAGAAGCACTTCTTTTCACTTCAAATTAAAATGAAGCAAAACTTGATATGGATAATGCCTTTCTAAAACACTTGTTAAAATCATATTTTGAGAAAAAAAAATGTGTGTATATATATATTTCTGGTGCTGTCATACGATTGTAACAGTCTGAATGAAGGTAACTTACCCATGACCTTTGACCCTCTTGCAATTCCAGTAGGCTTGCGGGCCCCTCGTTATAAGTGGCTCAAGTTAAGAGGGTAAAAATCTAATGTTGAGACGTATGGCCATTTAATTCTCCGCTCCAAGGTTGCATTTAGTCGGCGGATTATCAGCCGGCATTTCTCAGAGTCCGATAGACGGACGGGACGACGGGGCGCTTTAAGAAAACACTCATCTGATTAATCGAAGAACACTAATCTGGTTTGGAATGGACATTTTTGTTTTGTTGCCACGGAATAAACAAGAAATGTATTTTGCGCACCGAAAAGCATAGAATGTTCTCACCGGGCCTTCTAATTCATTCCATGCGCCTTACACATGGATCAATATTCAGATTTTTTGGGGACGTCATATTTTTAATGACGTGAACTCAATATAAATCCAGCCGTGTTGTATTGTACCGTGATACCTCACCTTACGAACTTAATTGATTCCCAGAAAGTGTGCGTAAGACAAAAAGTTAGTCTTCCAAACATTTATACCCCATAAGAAACCATTAAAATGAGAATAATACGTTCCCAGGTCCCCAAAAAACATCATTTTCTATGAAATAAGCCTTGAAACTACACCAAATAGACCTTATTTTATGTATCATAAATGTGCTATTGTATTGTAATGAAATAAATACATTGTACCGTATAATAAAGTCATTTTATTGATCTTTGTGATGGTTGTTGATGTAGTTGCCTCTTGATGCTATCCGAGTCAAGTTGCCGTGCTTTTTTCGCACCCATTCTTGCAGCTTCAATCTTATGCGGCTTATAATGCGGTGCGCCCTAGTTATGAAAACAGTTGAAAAATCTGACATTCTTGAATGGACGTTTTCAAATCCCAGGCGCTTATGACGCGCAAGAATATGGTACATGGTCTTACATGTACGCGTATTATTATACAAAATTGGCCTAGCCGTGTGTCTCCCCCCCCCAAAAAAACCCCCGCATATGTCAGGGTGACTTAGCAACGTGATGTTTTGTTATGTAACGTGTTTGTTTGTCCAGCTGGGTCAATTCAGCTCTCTTGATATCAGCTCACGTTTTTGTCTTACGATGATTATTTATTTTCCACTTGAGAAGATCAGGTGTGCGCGTATGACTGCGTGCATCTATCGCTTGATGTTCTGCGCTGGGGTGTAAAGGTCATTCCGGAGGCGTTGACTCCAGCTGCTGAGCCTAACGCGTTGCCTTCAGGGACTCGTTTGTTTTCGTCTCCTAAAATGAGACGACAAATTAGCCAGATGAAAATGAGTCAAATGGACTCGACTCCGCTAATTAAATCAATCAAGTTGAATTGATGTGCTTGTGAAAACTCGTGACAATGCAGGAGAAAACTTTGCGGGCATTTTGCCAATACGAGTCGTCTGCCTGATTTCATGGAGCTTGCGCGTTAAACTAATGCCAAGTCAGAGTGGGAAAGGAGATTTTTATTGACTGGTCGCTGGGAAAGTATTTTGGCGAACGCTGCGCAACCCGATAAAAAAAAAAAAACAGTTAGCAACACTTAGCATTTAGCATGTCACATGACCCTAACTTTGTTCCTGCCTCCGCCCCCTTCAAGGTATGGTTTGGCGAGAAGTTCGCCGCCCCCGTGCTGAGCCCGCGAAGCCCCCGTAGCCCCTTGGCGCAGCGGCACGGCCCCGGCCTCGCCGACGTCTTCCAATACGACCAATGGCTGGCGGTACGCCACGAAGCCACCCTGGTGCCCATGCAGGAGGATCTCGCCATTTGGCTCACCGGATTGTTGGGTAGGATTTCTGACGCTTATTCGGTCGGGGTGATGTTTGGCGCTTCGGGATTTAGCTTGCCATTTAGTAGAAGGAACACAAAGTGACTTGCCACTTCCGACATATGCGGTCACTGCTTCTGCGATCGCATTTTCGACTCATTGATTGGCAAACCGTGGGCTAAAAATGGGTCCACTCCTGTGCCAGGGTTGTTGTCATTTTTCACCCTAATTGCAGGACCCAACAAATATTGACTTTTAGGACTGCATAAACTCTCAAGGACACTTTACAGTCACAGTCTATTTTTTTTCTGCGGGTGAGCAGCAGCAGCCACACGGCCCAACGTTCACTCAACCCGGACGTAACTCAAATAGATCGAAAGCTTGCTAGCTAGCTAGCCAAAAGATAGCTAATAGAAAGCTATATAGTGAATAGATAGCCAGCTAGATGGCTATATAGTTCATCGATAGCTAGCTAGACAGATGGGCAGCTAGCTATCAATGAAAAAATCAAGAAATATTCAGAGTAAATGCAGATTTTTTTCCCCTTTCGTCATTCATTTAACATCAATTTTAAACGGTAGACGATAGCATGTTTGCTAATGAGATTTTGGTGTTAGTTTTGCCGCTATTTATGATTATTATATACATAGACGAGCCTTCTCTACAGTCTTTGGGAAATAGCGACAAGACAATTTGGCCTGAGCTGTTAGTCTTTCATTTTTGTCCCGTTTCAGTTTTTTAGCTGAGCGAGCGGGGAAGAGTTTCAAACTGATATTAAGTGTTGTTGTTGTTTTTTTAGTCGGGATCGGTCTCGCAAGGAATGCTGGGCGATGGCGCTCGCTCATTGTGGACTTTGTCCACCCGTGAGAATTAAGTGGCCTTTAGGGGGGTGTGATTTACAACCAAAGTCTAGAAGAGGGCCCCGAAGCTTTTGTTTTTGTTTTTTTTTTTTCAACAGAAGAGGAGGTGCGCGCCCACTTTTTCATGGAGGAACTCAACAACGGCGTGAAGCTCTGCAAGCTCATCGGCGTCCTGCAGACAAAGATCGCACAGAGTTGCCCCTCAGCGATCGGCAAGGCGAGTCGAGCGGACAAAACGGCAGCCGCCAATCGTTCGCGGCCACTCAATAAATACAAGAAATAAAAAAAAAAAAACGGCTTTTTTAACTTTTGAATTCCAACAGCTTTTTCCCACGAGAAAGGTCGCCTGTAAGCGCGACGCCTCTCCGGGTTCCTTCTTCGCCCGCGACAACACGGCCAACTTCCTCTCTTGGTGTCGGCACATCGGCGTGGAAGAGACCTATCTGTTCGAGTCGGAGGGCCTCGGTAAGTTGCCACTCACGCCCGCCGCCAGAACCTTTCACATCTCTCCAAAACACTTGTTTCATACAGCACGGCGGTTATTTATAGAATGTCATTTTTTGGCTTTGCAAACTATCCACAAAGGCTTTTTGGCCAGCAGAAATAAAACGCTGGGCAAACTTTCAAGGAATGGCCGATTTAATAACTATTTTCATAGCTCGGGCGCACCGCATTATGAGGTGCATAGAATAGAAGCTACCATAGTGGCTGCAATTGTGTTACGCAACCACTAGAGGGAGCCATACTAAAAGAATACAGTACAATATAGCTTTATCTATATAGCTTTAGCTATAACAAAGCGCTTTACAGAATATTGAAAATACTACATCCCCCCAAAAAAAAATAAAAATCATATTTATCCCACGTATAAGGCGCAACGGATTATAAGTCACGACCTCGGATTTAGAGAAAACGGAATATTTTTAGGTAGGCCTCATAGTGCAGAAAATACGGTAAGCACTTGCATGAAGGGTCTTCCGTCATTTCACTTCCATTTGGATATTTAATAATACATTTTAGGAAATAGGTATGTGATATTTTGTATCTACCAGTAACCTCCGACTTACGACCAGCTCGACTTACGACCGCCAGAACCAATTTTTAATTCTACGCCTGGCACCGCAACGCGCTAGCAGGCCGGCAATGCGTACGACAATTTTGGCCAGCCGGCCAGCATGTCACTCTCGCACAACAATCGACCGTGTGACTGCACCGGAGGAGGGAGTTTGCGAGTCTCTATTCAACTTTTTGAATGGATTTCAACTTGCGACCATTTGGTCTGAACGGAACTCGGTCGTAAGTCGGATGTTATCTGTATTTATGCTATTATTGTTTTGTTTTTCTTCTCTGCTTATGTGTTGATACCTCCAAGTGTCTTGCCATTCAGCTTAGGGTTGCTTTTGCGAATTAGAACAACTCCTCTAAAATGTTACTTTTTTTCTGAGAAACTCGTTTCAGAAGAAAAACAATACTTTTATTTTGGTAAATGTTGCCTAATGTGATTAGTGGATGTGATTAGCGGAATGTGTTCCTTAATCCTTATTGTCTTAATGACGTAATCGGATCTGTCGGACAGTGCAATCAACCTTGAGTACGTTTTTATTTTTTTTTCACAATTGACGATAAAAATGGAATATGAGCAACAAATAGGTGGCAAGTGAAGCCGCGTGGCGTTTTATGAAAATGCAGCGATTTCATCTGACTGTTCCAAATCCGTGTTCCCTTCTGCATGATTCAGCCAAGCATTCCCCTTCAGGGAATCATTGACTTCCATGTCACGTTGCACTTGGGAGGGAGGACAGCTGCCGCCTCTCGTGATTCACTCGCAAAAGTCGGGATCTTCACTTTAAAAAGCATGTTCTGGTGTGTTCCAGTGCTGCACAAGGAGCCCAGGCAGGTGTGCCTCTGCCTGCTACAAATCGGACGCATCGTGTCCAAGTAAGTCTGCGCTCGTCTGGCTTTCAATTGCAAACGGCGAGAAAGAGAAAGAGCCAAAGTTATCAGACTGAGAAAGCCTTTATTCGTCCCGCAATGGGGACATTGAAGCGGTCCGCTTGCAAAACCTCTGCAGGTACGGCGTGGAGCCACCCGTGCTGGTGAAACTGGAGAAAGAGATTGAACTGGAGGAGAGCTTGCTGCTCACGGAAGAGCCTCCTGCTGCCGTTCAGACCTTCAGTGTGTGTTGCCAACATGGTGGCCTCTACCAGTCAGGGGTGAGTGCGTCACATCGATAGGAACTTAACCCCTATTGATTGATTGATTGATGTGTGTGTGTGTATTCATTTATTTATTTGTGTATTTAAACGGCAAAAACGGACATTTATTTGTGGTTCGTGGGGGTGACGTCACATGACTTGAGTTTCCCGTTTGTATTTGCTGCGAGCGCCTCTCAGAATAACCGCGCTTGCGGAAGTGGAATCCATTCCAAAACATAAGTGGTGCCTTTTGTTCTTCCCTTTCAGGAGGCCGGCGCGGACGACCCCCCTTGCTGCAACTGCGCCAACAGGGTGTCCATTGAGTACCTGTCAGAGGGGCGCTACCGCCTCGGCGACAAGACCATTTTTATTCGAGTGAGAGCACCCACACAGACGCAAAATGAGCTATTCCGCATCGCTAATCCAAACTCTGAAAGGGGGCAGCGTGTAACGGGACAGGAATGTGATATTCCCCGTGTGAATAATGGTCTGAAACCAGAAAGATCTTGCAAACGGAGTCGCTGTTGGTATCAGAATCAGAATCATCTTTATTGCCAAGTATGTAGAACACACAAGGAATTTGTTTCCGGTAGAACACGCTGCACTAGTATCGTCGTCAAAAAAACTGCTAAGTGGCACTATACACTTCCATTTTGGCTACTGTTGAAAGAGTTAAATGTGTTTTTACGGGACGCTGCAAAAAAAAGAACGTCGGTAAAAATGATGCTCTGTGCTTTGCATGTCCGTAAATGGCGCACGTCCAAAGCGGACACCCGGAATTCACGACCAATTCATTTCAATTTTACTTAGCGGCCGTTTATTGGATCACCACAGAGATGGGACTTATGCTAGCCTTACCTTGGCTAGCATACCTAGCTAAACGCCTTGGTCAGACTAGCATACCTAGCGGGTGTTTATTGGATTACCGCGGGGCCGGGGTTATGCTAGCCTTACCTTTTAGCTGCCATCACGTCCGGTTTAGCTTTATCATTGTAATTTAAAGCCATAACAAGAGACGTAAGGTCGTATTTGGAATAATTACACAATGCATTATTCGATGAAAAAAAAGGTACATCTATGCTATTGAATTAAAAAATAACTTTAGCAGATTATTTATTTCACTGATTCTTTTACTAACCACAAGAGGGAGCGCACGCGCGGTTAGCTTGATATCGTACATTGTCGTCCGTACACACATTGTCCCACTTGCGTTAGTCGATGACAAATAAGCCAGAATGCAAAACGCGCACGTCTCAAAGGAATAATAATTGAATAAAACATTGGATTGATAAGCGATTGATAAGCTTTTTTTTGTTGTTGTTGTTGCGATCAGATGCTTCACGGCAAGCACGTGATGGTGCGCGTCGGCGGCGGCTGGGACACCCTGCGAGGCTTCCTCAGCAAGTACGACCCGCTGCGCGTGCTTCAGTTTACCACCCTGGAGCAGAAGATTTTGGCTTTCCAGAAGGGGCCGCCCGGCTTGGGGGGTCACCGCGGCAACGAGGCCCCGCCCCCCGAAATGGACCCCCTGGCGGCGGTGGACGACCTCATTTCCTCGTCGTCGTCTTCGTCGTGCTCGCTTTCCAAGACGTCGCCCGCCTGCACGCCCACGCTCGCCCGGAAAGGGGCGCCGCGGAGGAACCTCCAGATGACGTCGCCCGCCCCGAGGAAGCCCACCCGGCTGCCGCTGCCCGTCTCCGGCAAAGCCCCCTCCTCGTCATCGTCATCTCCCTCGCCGACATCTTCGCCCGACGCCCCCTCGGGCGTCTCCAAGCCGTCGCCCTGTCCGGCGCGGGTCCGACGCAAAGCCGTGACGCCCCAAGCGGACCCGTCGGCCGCGTCCAAACCGAGGCTGAGACCGCCCGCCCGGGTCCCCGCCGCTCACCCGAGGAGTCCGGTCTGCCCCGAGCCTTCTTCCAAATGCCCCAAAGCGTCCGGCCCCGTCGACGCCCGACCCCCGGCGGGCGCCGGCCAGCGCTCCCGCCTGGCGCAACGCCGCCCGGGTTCGCCCGCCTCGCGCCTCCGTCTCGAGACGGCGAGGCGAGTCAGGGTGGCGGCGCGTGTCGCGGCGACGCCCGTTGCCCAAACTCGCCCGCCGTCGCCCGCTTTGCCAAAAGCCGCCTCCTTTACGCCCATTAAAGACAGCGCGGCCAAAAACAAGGACACCGACCCGGTGCCGCGCGGCGCCGTGGCCCCGTGGCGTCACCCCGGGATCAATCCCGCCACCCCTCCCATTCCCATGAAAGGCCATGAAAAGGAAACGACGCAGAAGGCGGCGCCGAAAGCTTCTGCGTCGACAAACGCCACCAAAGCGCAATTCCCTCACGTCTCCGCCCCTCCCGAGGCCAACCCGGACGTCAAAGCAAAGCCGGAGTCCAGGAAGATCCCGCAGTACCGAGGCAGACGTGACGTGACGAGACGACCCTTATTTTGAAGTGAACTGTCGGAGAAGGCAGAAGATGTGACCGGACGGGCCGCTGAAAAACAAATCAACCAGCACTTGTTTTTGCTCCTTTTCAACTCATCCTTCCATGTCCACGGGCAAGTTTTTTCAGGGGTGTCCAAACTTTTTCTGCCGCGCCGCCCCCCCAAAAAAACCCAATACTAATAAAATCAGGCAGTCGTTTGGACTCCCCCCTTTTAGCCTCTTCAACATATTTCATTGAAAAAGGATCAATAGTTTGCCCGTCGTGTCCCTGTGATGACATCATCAACTACCTGCTTTCATGAACACTTCTAATGTTTACTGATAGAACTAGTTTAGATGCACATCCAATGTTATTTATTTTCGACCCTTTTGTATTTGTACAAGTTGTTACTCGATATATAAATACGTAAGGTTATAAGATAAACAACACACACATATATATGTATAGAGTAACAACTTGTACAAATACAAATCAGTCGAAAATAAATAAGATAGGATGTGCATATCAAATAGTTGTATCATTTCCATATTTACACATGCAGCAGTCGCGACGTTCACACATATTTTGTCCAAAGTGAGCTTCGGAAAATGGAGAACGGGCTACCAAAGTGGCGTGTCGTTCATAATTTTTGTTTTATTTGTATTTTTTGACGACATAGCTGGAAGTCAAATGCTTTGAGGGACGAGGAAAGAACGACAGACATCATGATGGAGTCATCCGTCATGTGCCTTCATCACAATTCACAGTCAATGGCATTAGAATGAATGTATTTAGATGATGGCTGGGTGAAAGGGGATTATTATTATTATTAAATATTTGCACAGTGTGTATAAACACTTTTTAAGGAGGAAAATGTTACGGATAAACTACTGATCAAACATGATTTTTTTTCCTTTTTCCAGGCCATTACTGTCAGTGCACATTCAAAGCAGTATACATGTGTTTTTATGTTGGTGTATATGTGTTGAAATTCTAGTTTTCTATGTGATGTGTGTGTGTGTGTTCATAAATAGAGTATTTACAGATTATTAAAAGGTTAACCTCCCGATTTCCTTTTCTGTGTTTGGCACTTTACAAAAACCTTTGTCACATTTTGAATGTTGATTGTGCTCTTTTCCCAGATACTTTTTTGTTGTTTTTTTTTATTAAATTGGTGAAAATCTGTCTTGACTGTTTCAGTCTTATCGTTGATGTACGGGGATACAATTTTATGCATTTTGTTGTATTTCCATTTGGTTTATTTGGCATTCATTTCCAATGACGAGTCTTATCCAAACTACAAGCATATTTAATCGATCTCATGTGACAACATTCGTAACAATGGTTCTCATTTAAGTTAAATCGAAAATTTAGACTGTTCTAGTTTATTTGCCTTTTTTCTCGACGTAAAAAATGCAATTCAGTGACCTCTTTTCGCCTTACAATTGAGTTTAATGTACTGCTCTGCCACATTGTGGAAATAATGGGACACTGCGGGGGAATTACATGATTTTAAAAATGGTCGTTTTCGCTCCATTGAAACGCCCCCAACAAATTTTAGACCAATGAGCAGCGGGAATGTGCCGGAAGTCGGAAACCCAACGCATTTGAATCAACACGCGTGTGAGCCAATATACACTAATGGCGGTCGTCTTGGAAAGGTAAGATGACGTTAAGAATTGTGATAGTACTATACAAGTATATAATAATGTATTATAATGTGCAATGGAAGTGTGGTGCTGACAAATATATGCCAACGAGGATTATAAAATCGTACAAATGTTAGTTCAAAATTACGTAAATGTCGGCTCGATCCAAGAAAGTCTTGCTTTACGCATGCACATGTTGCACGGAAACGACACCGATTTGAAAAATATACTTTATTAGGATACCAATGCAAATAAGTAAATATTGTTCATTGTTAAATGTTTTATTTTGGCATTCGTTTACCATGATGCCTCGCGGTATTGACTTGTGAATCGCAGTCTTGCTGAATTAAAAACTGGTACGCTCAAAGAATTGGCAAGTCAAAGTTTGTAATTTTATGGTTTTATTACGCCGGACGTGCATGATTTAGAATGACGGTTTTTTTCCCATGAGGTCACGGGGTTTGTCTCTGAGAAGTAAATACCCCGTGGCATTATGGGAAAATGCTAGGTTTGTAGCATTTACGCTAGAAGTAAGTTACGACATATTGAAAGTAGTTTTGAACATACTTGCGAATGTATTAAAATACATTCAAACGAGCTCCTAAGTACGCTCGAACACACTTCGAGTGCGGTAAACAACTAATTAAAAATGTAGTCAATAACTGTCATTAGTTGTATTAAGTTCATCCTGTCTACTTGATATCTAATTTAACCGAACCGAGCCGAAACACGTCAGGTATTTGAACATCGACAATACACTGTCTGTAAGATAAGAATCTGTTTTAAATTAAATAACTGTCATTCATTTCAGTCATTTCCTTCCACCACAAGTGGGAGCCCGCGTTGCACGATTGTGCTGGTTTGGACAATTTCCACAATGACTTTTTCTTGATTTCAAAACCGAATAACCACACACATAAAAACATGTCCCATAACAAATCTATATTATTTATTTTTAAACATCTTGTGACCAAGCAAGTTGATGTGAAATGTTAAATAAAATACATCCAGAATAAGCGCATTGGTTGTTACAGCGCATCAAAACGTCTTGAGTTAAATAAAATGACAGCACAACAGTGTAGAAACAATAAAGCAAATTAACTATTTAGTTTTTTTAATCATGTCCATTACATAATGACAAAAAAAAGAGAACTATTCAGAGTCAAATGCAGTGCAATTCAGTTTCTTTGTCAGCGTTTCCCGCAACTTGTCAGTTTTTGTTTCGCGCTGACCATATAAGTGGGAGATCCGCCTTTTGAAAGAATATATATTTTTAGTGCATTTTTTTAACATTTATCAAAATGAATTGAAAAATAAGACTGAGTTTTAAAACCATCCAAGACTGCTGTAGATAGAAATTGTGCAAGAGTGTTTTTTTTAAGGCTAAGTACAGTGACTTAAGCATCAAAAAGCTACATTGTCATGATTATTCTGATTATTTTTAAGGTATGATATATTATATGTCGATCATTTTCAGTGTTGCTGTTCATGATCTGTGCACGGTAAACAAAACAAGCCCATTCGTTGTAAAAGCAACCAAGAATTTTCACTTTGAAATTTGGAGGTGTAGCTGGAAATGGCAGGAATGTAGCGTCACACCGAAAACTTTGGATTCTTCGTATTCACCTTTGCAAGAGTTTAGTTGACTCTAGATTCTACGGTGGCCCATTTGTAAGTCCATCCTTGTGTTATTTTATCCCCAAGCTTCAAAGGACTCTTCCTTCTTGCGGTTGGTTGATTTTACGCTCCCTCGCCATTCAGACGTCAGACGCGACATACGGTACTTGAACGCAGCCCGGCGCTGAATATTGCTTTCTGCGCCATTCAGGTGTCCGCCGCCCGTCCGCTTGCGGCGCTTCTACAGCAGCAGCGGCGTGCGCTCGCCGGCCGGCTCCATCCGCTTGGTGAGCTGGCGGGCTCGAGCTAAGAGGCGGTTGGGCAGCGACGGGAAATGGTGGCTGGGGTCCAGCACGTTGGTCTTGCGGCGTTGGCGCTCCTGAAGCCACATGAGGTACGGGCTGGGCGGGAAGAAGGGTCGCGGGCGCTCCCGGTACAGTTGCAGGACCATGCCGGTGACGCCGAGCACCACCCACACTGTGATCAGGATGTAGTCTACGCAAAAGAAAAGGACCCGCATCCTGCTACACTTAAAAACCAATAAGATTGTCAGGGTTATAATCGCTTTGGACTTGTCGTGATATTATATTCCGTATTATAAGGCACGTTCACCTTCAATTTATGGCCTATTTTATAATAATAATAATAATACATTTGATTTATAAGCACTTTTCAAAACTCTCAAGGTCACTTTACAGTCACGGGATACAGTCGCTAATAGATAGCTACACAGCTAAATGATAGTTAGGTAGCTAGCTAGCTAATAGATACAGTAATAATAATACATTTCATTTATAAGCACCTTTCATAACTGTCAAGGTCACTTTACAGTCACACGATACAGTTGCTAATAGATAGCTACCTAGCCAGCTAGATAGCTAAATAGTAGCTAGCGAGCCATCCAGACAGCTAAGAGTTAGCTAATAGATAGATAGTTAGGTAGCTGGATAGCTAATAAATCCAGTAATAATAATAATACATTTCATTTTTAAGCGCCTTTCAAAACTCTCAACGTCACTTTACAGTCACAGGACGCAGTTGCTAATATATAGCTACATAGCCAGCTAGATAGCTAATAGATAGTTGGGTAGCTAGATAGCTAATAGATACAATAATAATGATAATCCATGTCATTTCTAAGCACCTTTGAAAACGCTCAAGGTCACTTTACAGTCACGCAGACATGGACAAGCTCACCGATGGTTTGGAAGGGCACGTCGGTGAAGGCGGAGCTAAAGTTGTCGTTGAGGAAGCGCTTGAGGATGTTGAGCGTGATGTAGGAAAGGCTGGTGTAGACGTAAGCGTTGACCGCCAGGATGACGGCGTACGCGCCCATCACGCCGCACGTTACGATGTTACCCTGGCCAGAGAAGGCGGAACACCTTGAAAATAAAATCCCCCCCCCGCCATGGCATTCGACGGCGGCGCCCAGTTACCTCCCGGGGCCATCGTATGAAGAAAAGCGGGACGACGAGCATGATGCTGCAGAACGTCACCCAGAAAACGGCGTCGGAGCGCCTGAACACCTCCAAATCCCCTGCGGAAGGACCCCAAAATATGACGATCAAATGTGACTCGTAGATATTGTGGAAATTCAGCAAGCATATAAAACCCTGGAGTCTCTTCTTGGTTCCGAGATTGTATGGGTCTGGAGTTATCTGAAATTGAAGTGGGGGTGGCTGCACAAAGTGCACTGCAAGCCATGTGTATTGATTTGGCTGGCGCTTTGGCAGCAGCTGAGGCTGTAACCGTCTAGCTATTTGCTATTTAGCTAGCTATGTAGCTGGCTATTTATTAGCTATATGGCAATCTAACTAGTTAGCGAACTGTCTAGCTATTTGCTATCTATAATCTAGCTACCTAGCTGGCTAACGATTTACTATCCATTTGCTATTTATTAGCTGTCTGGCTAGCTATCTATGTAGCTGGCTATTAATTAGCTATATGGCTATCTAGCTAGTGAGGTAACTGTCTAGTTGGCTAACTGTTAGCTAGCTAGCTTTCTATCATTTCTGCAAAACATCGGATTTGTTCCGACCGAGAGGAGTGAAGAGGACGATGGCGGCCAGCAGGAATCCCATCATCAGGCCGACCACCACCACGCACGCCATGACCGAGCCGAAGCGCCACCAGCTCATCACCAGGAGGACTCCGCCCACCGCGCCGATCAGCGCCGATAGTGCCAACCTGACTGCGGGGAAAAGAAAAAGCGGCGAGCGAGACCTTAATGACGCGTTGTTTGTCACGTGGAGACGAAAGGCCACCACTCACTGTCGTAATCCAGGCTGGTGGTCCTGCTGATGAGGACGAAGAAGAAGAAGGCGCAAAAGCCGAAGCCCATGCACAATAACTCTGGCGGGAAGGGGGCGGGGCAAACAGACAAAGCCTTAGGAGAGGCGGCGGCGGCGGCACGTTGGGAAACAGTCGCGGGTTCCTTTTGGATCTCCGACGCCGTCGCGTGTACGTCACGTCAGTAGTAGTCGTAGTGGTATTATTAATAGATTATGAATGATAAGAATTTGAGATTGACCGTGTTGCAAAATGAGCTGTCAATCAAGTGAAAGCGCTCACCGCATTTGAAGTATCGGTGGCCAAAGAAGCAGAGCAAAAGGCCGGCGAAACCGCTGATGGTGAAGAAGATTTTGGTGGTGATTTTTCCTGAAAAGGCGAAAGAGAAGAGCACCGTGAACTCTCTCGAAGGATTCCAACGCATCAATCGGGCGTGAACGAGGCTTGAAGCGCTACCCAGCGTTTGACAGCCGTCCACTTTGGAGGCCAAGCTGCAAGCGTACGTGTGCACGGGCACGTACGAGGCGGACGTGTTGAGGACGGGATCTCGAACGATCACCGAGTAAATGACGCCTTGGCCCGGGATGGAGCTGAACGCGGCCACGCTCATTTGCGTGGACGACAGCGTCATGGTCTGCGGGCGGGGGAGGGGAGGGGCGACAGCGCAAAGGTTTTGGCACGCCTCGACGGGAAGCCGCTACGCCGGCCATTTTGACCTACCCGTTTGCCATTTTCTCGCATGCCTTCCACGTCCGCCGCGGCCTGGACGGCCCGGAAGAGGCTGCGCTCCGACAGGTCGTTCTCGGGCAGGAAATACTGGTAGATGTCGTACTGCAGGCGCCAGCGCGTCTCCCTTCCCGTCGACGTGTCGCAGGATGGCGCCGTTCTGCCCCTGACGAACCCCCCAGACAAATTCTCCAACATTTATTGACATTCGTTTCTTTAGTAGTCTACTTACTTATTCACCTCTTTGTTGATTGATGTTTCTCTACATTTCTTTGTATGTATTTACAGTATGTATTTACCTATTTGTGTATTTATGTATCTGTATTTGTATTTATTTTCATGTATTTTTTTAGTTGTGTATTTATTTATTTATGTATTTGTGTATTTTTTTTCTTCATGTGTTTATATGTGTATTTATTTATTGTTATGTATTTTAATTTGTTTAATTGTGTATTTGTTTATTTATTTACCTATTTATTTAATTATCTGCTTATATATTTATGTATTTAACTATTTATTTATCTGTTCGTTTATTTATTTATTTGTATCTACAGTAAAGTCTCGTTATATCGATATTCAAGGGAGTCCGAAAAAATATCGATATAACCGGGACTATCGATATATCCGATATCGATATAACGAGAATTTACTGTATCTTCATGTATTTTATTTTTTTTCTTTGTATAGGTATGTATTTATTTGTGTATTTATTCCTATTTATTTATATTTATATATATATTTATATATTTTTTTTAATTTATATATTCATTTGTGTATTTATTTATCTATTTTCATTTATTTTCCTGGCTTTATTGATGTATTTATTTGTGTATTTCTTTTTTTCCTTTTGTCTTCTTTTGCTCATGACATGTTATTGTTGCGTCTGTGAAAGAAATGTGGCATCTCAATAAAGTTGTCCCGCTTTGCCGTGACGAATAAAGCATCAAATCAACCCGCGTGTTAACAACGCGTGCTGACGGCGGAACAATTTCAAAGCCCCCCAAAAATTGCGCGTCCTTTTTTGTCATGTTTCTGCTCTGCTCACCAAAATGGCGACGGAAGGAAAACGATGGCGCAAGCTAGCTTTGCGCTTCCTTTTCCTACCTGGCGTAGCCCAAGTTGGCCGGCGCAAATCGGATGGTGGTCTCAAAGAGGTTGTAGCGCAGGTAGACGTTGGGGTCCACGTTCAGGTTGTACTCGATGTTGCAACCGCCGGGTACGGGGTCTGAAGCAAAAAGGGGCCGCAGGGGCAAAGGTGACTTGGATTCGTATTTGGGGCCCACCCCGACCTTCAAAAACAAAACAAGATGAGGCAACACTCTTGCACTCATGGTGAAAGTGCCTCGGCCTTGATTTTGCAGAAGTCTCACTGACAACACTTCCTCACAGCTAATGCAACACAACCGCAATCCATTTCTTTCTTTTTGTTAATATTAAATATGAACTGATTGACTGGTAGACAATGTACAAAAAATATGTCCGCGCCAATGCCAGGGTTTTTGTCATCGTCACTCCAATTCCGGGACTCACAGAATATTGAGTTTTGGGACGACATCAACATTCAATGCAGTGTAAGAAACATTAGATGCTCTTCTTTCATCAGAAAAAAAACAAGTTTGTTCCTAAATGATATGGGTGTGGAGTTATCTGAGCTCGAAATGAGGGCGGATGTCCAAAATACAATACAATACGTACATCCATATTAGTTTATATCATTTGTAGTGTTTGTTTTTCTTGCCATAAACTGCCGTTGTTATCAATTTTGCTCATATGCTACCTAGCTAGCTATTTGCTATCTATTAGCTATCTGGCTGGCTATCTCGCTAGCTATCTCACTAGCTGGGTGGCTATCTCACTAGCTATCCTCACCAGCTATCTCGCTAGCTGTCTGGCTAGCTATCGATTAGCTATCATCAGCTATCAGCTATGTATTAGCTAGCTAGCTAGCTTTTTATTCATTTGAGTTACTTCTTGGTTGAGTGAACGCTGGCGTGTGTGGCTGCCGCTGCTCACCCACAGAAAAACTTATCCTGTGACTGTAAAGTGACCTTGAGAGTTTTGAAATATATTTTTTTGAATATTATTATTTAACAACAGCTGAAGCTGTAACAAAGCACTAAGCTGGGAAAAAAGGCAATGCTGCCGCCTTGTGGAAAGAAGAAAAAAAACATTGCTGGTGATCTAAGCAACGCTTTATCGGCACCCAAAAAAGCAAAACCAAAACCCGAACATATTTGAGAATGGCGCTCTGTGTCATAATTCCCGAATAAATTTGCGAATAGCAGTGAATGAGTTCAGTTTAAAAAAGAAATCCAAAATGGATGACGTACCCGTGCTAGAGAAAGGCAAAATGACGCCCGTGCCTGTGACGTTGCTTCCGTCGGCCGAGAACAGGAACAAGGTGAAAGATGTTTGTCCCGGTAGGAGAGGGAACAGGATCCCCGAGTCCGCTGCCGTTGAAGACAGACCAAACACCGCCGTCTAAACACACGATTCAAAACCCCAAGTTACTTTGTTCGTTCGTCCGTTCGTTCATTCCAAAAGGATCCATCCATCCATTTTTCAACATAGCTTATCCTGAACATGGTCACCTGATGTGAATAGCATCATCATCATCATAATAGTCATCATTGTATTTTGTTCTTAAAGTCATGTAGCAAACATGTTAGCAAGAGCCAGTGGCGCGCAAAGGGGTGACATGGTGTTAGGCTTAAACCCAAAACATTTTCACCAATTGTGGAAGAGATGGACTTGCAAGGAGAGTGTTCAGAGACTGTTCCGTAACATTCATCCGACGCACTCTGAAAGCAATCTCTGGTCCTCTTGCTTTTATTGAAAGTTTGGGAGTGCCTGCTTACAAGGTCTAAAGGGAGGGGGAACACACCGGTTGAGACTGGCGCAAAACACAAGCATATTTTGAGATGAGCAGAAGACTGTTCAAGGAGACATTCTGTTCTTGAAAGTCAGCGTGGCTAGAGATAAAAACAAAAAGCTATGTGCGTGTGCAAGTAACTTGGATAATACTAATTGACGAATATAATGTGACTACATGATATACAGTTTTACTCCAACACATGGTGACAACAACCTGAGATTAGGCATAAATTTGGAATTCACATTTTTTATAGTCTAAAGTGCAAAGGGACCCCCGCCACCCTCCCCCCCCCAAAAAAAAATACATTTAATTATTCATGATGATCTTTCATTTTTCAAACTCAACCGACTTAAATTCAATGACTTTATCCATGTTAATGTCACTTTGCTGTGTCGCAATTTTGTGCCATCCTTGAATGTTTTTTTAATGTATTTATTTTTTCTATGTGTTTATTTTTACATTAACTTATTTCTTTGTCTATTTAATAATAATAAATATTATATAATATTTCGATTAAATATTATATATAAATATTATATAATAATAAATATTAAATTAATAATCATTCAAATCTGACTTCCATTTCAAAGTGGCGCTTCTTCAAAAGAATCGCCCCACCCTCAAATCAGGCCCGCAGCTCAGCTTACCCGCAAAGGACGCCGTTCACAATGTGATCTTTTGTATTTGAACTGGCTTTATTTTGGCGGCATCGCCACGGCCGCCACGTGCTCATTGGATTTGGTTTACCGCTGAATGGATCCGACGCGCATTTGAAACAATGTGGAGAATGTTAATCCGCTTCTAATTTAAGAAGTGAAAAAATCCTGTGTGAAATTCCTTTTCCTTGGCTCTGATCTCCCTGCCTTGTAAAACCTTGACCTTCATTTGCGTCAACACATATTTTCCATAGCCCCTTGACCAAATCCGATTTGTTTGTTTTCCCTTTTGCCTTAAAAACATAAATCAACTAAATTGGGTACGGTTCTGGGACTGACACGGATGAGGTTCTCGGACCGCCTCACATCTCGTGACCAGCATCGATACAATAATAAATCCAATACCATTATAAATAGAAACAAGAGATAGAGCTATACAAAAATCACAATTTTAAATAGGTGGGTTTTGAAGCTAGCCAATAGATAGCCAGTAGATAGCTAATAGCTAGTGAATAGTTAGCGAATACCTAGCGAATAGATAGCTATTACTTAAATCAAGTCATTATCGACAACTCTTTTCAACCAGACATGATTTTTCTTGGATTATAATAATAATAATAATAATAATCCATTTAATTTCTAAGTGCCTTCCAAAACTCTCAAGGTCACTTTACACTGACAGGATCAGGTTTTCTGTTGGTGAGCAGCGGCAGCCACGCGCCAGCGTTTACTCAACCCGGAAGTAACTCAAATAGTTAGAAAGCTAGCTAGCTAATAAATAGCTATGTACAGTAGCTAATAGATAGCTAGCCAGATAGCCAGCTAGGTAGCTGGATAGCTAGATAAATAAAAAGAAGTGGAGCGAGGATAAAATAATAAAAGACAAAAAAGCTAAGTTCTGGGTATCATCACCGGAAAAGGCTTGTCAATAAATGGCCGACGCGACCATGTGACCCTTTGTTCGCCAGAAGAAGACCCGCTTTGTTTGAGGGGGGGAAAAAAGCAGATCTTGTGTCTATAATACTCGAGCCAAACGCGTTAGGATTCCACATCTGTCTTTTTTTGTCAAAGATGGCATTTTAGAGATGAATACATTGGATTGAATCTCCCCCCTCAAAAACTTACGGTGCTGTAGGACAAGGTGACGTTATGGCGTTGGGTGTGGAACTGCACGGTGGCAAAAGCCACTTGGGCTGGGATGGCGCTGGCCACGGCCTGCACCGTCTGGTTCCCCCACACGCTGACGTTCTGGAAGGTTCCCGGCAGGAAAACCACCCGATCTGTCACAAGAGAGCAAATCGTTTCGTCACCACAACAATCGCATTGGTTACAGTAGGCGCTTGCTCGGCGCTAACGTGATGCAGATTAAGCAACAAGAAAAATAAATGACATGATGATGATATGTGGTGTCAATTGGGAGCTTAGGGGGGGGGGGGGGTCACCATTTTGATTTGGGTTCTCTCTTTTTTTGCAGTCGGGTGAATTTCCGTGCCGCTTTGACAATCACATGGGCCTCACATGAAAACGAAGAAGAGGATGCGCCATGGATGGTCGTTCTCATGCTGCCTAATCTCATCTGATGTTTTTTTTTCAAGGTCAGTGTACAACTCTGCCATTTTTTTTCCTTTTCTGGGTTAAGTAGAAGCACGTGAGTCATAAGGGTGAGTTTGTCCGTGAGTGGGGGTGGACATTAACCAATATAAACACTTGCATGTTACTATAAAAATATGCATGTGGACACTACTGTTCATAAGTATTGGGTCACTTCAGTGTGAACCAGAAATCATCTTTATATTGATCATGTCTTTTAAAAAAGCATCTTAAGTCATTTTGACGTGTGTATTTTTAGAATATGTAGTTGGTGAAAAAACGATACTGTATTGTCCGGTTAATCCCAAATTTGTAAAATGTGTGTCATTCAAAAATACTGTACATATGTCCTAATATAAACATCTGACACAATTTGCAACATATTATATTTTTAAATACATAGCATCATAAGACGTAAAAGCAAACTACGTGTAGTTACTATCGTGTACTTACTTTCACTCTGAGCGTGAACTTGACACATTGAACGCGACATCAACAGCCAAAAGATCCAGCGAATCATTGTTTTGTCGAGCTCCTTTAATCTCACCACGACGCAAACGGTTCTCCCGAAAACTCCTGTCAATCTTTTTGTAATCTCGAAGTCGACTATGTTTTGATGGTTTAATCCCCAGCGGTCGAAAGAGCGACATGCTTTTCCGGGTGACACAATTTGAGTGTTCTTCTGTCCGAGGTCCCCTTCTTCGACCCTCGCTGGGGTCTGTGAACGTGCCCTTTTCGAGATTGCACAAATCTCGCGATGGTTTGATACGGAACGCCCACCGCTTCTATGGCGGATGAGCAACATTAACGACAAAAAAAAAACATATTTTAAGACGATACATCTAGGAATGCTTCTTAAGATCTATTTAATTGGACTCACAAAACCGGCTGCCGTAACAGCTAAAAGTATTTCTCAGCCGTTGGACATTAGAGAAGGAAAAACGCTTTCTTTGGAAAACTCGTGCAATCATTTTTGTGCAACATCTCTGCGCAATCTACATTTTCAACTCTGTCGTAATACCAACCTCAGTATTGTTTTTGTAGACACTTGCAGCTACATTTAAAGTCAGTCCGTACATCTTTTTTTTCAACTCCTTGGCTCATTTATCGGTTTGAATTTAATTTCAGTGTGTTGCACTTTGGATTCAAGTGCTTTTGTTGTGGACTTCAATCTCCCATTGAAACATTCCTTGTATTTGCTTCTTTCTTGACTTGGAGACTAGTTTTAATTTGCACAAAGGGCAATGACTTGTATAGTTTTGATTGAAGGTTCAACTAGAATAACATCAACAGGGCAATAAAATGCAGATGGGACTGAACCATTAATCATACTGTACTTCAAATTGGCTGTTCAGAGATATTTAAGTATATTGAGTTACATTGAATGTGTTCTTGGTACAAAAGTATATTTTAAAAATGTATGTGCTTTTTTTGGGTTATGTCATTAAAAAATGCATGACTTACGACATTCTGACTGTCCAATAACAAGAGTGAAAAAATAGACTCCATCGAAAACAAAGAGATAATACTTTATTTGATATATATATATATTTTTTAATCTCACTCATACTTTCAAGTTATTGCAAGTGGCACAGGCTTTGCTCGCCACGCAGGCAAACCTAAAAGAAGTCTGAAAATCATGAGAAAGTGATTGTTCAAATGCAGCTCTGGAGGTGATTGATACAGTCGATGGACGCACTGGGGTTTGTTTGGCAATCGGCTTGGAGTGGATCCATTGGAGGAAAACGGCCGCGTCGCAGTGGAAGCGTGGACGGACGTTGCCGTTTTCACGTCGGGTCTTTTGTGAGCCGATTAAGTGTTGGTCAGCGGCGGCGAGAGCGACGTGCTGTCTGACGCCTCTTCTCTCTTCAAGATTAGGAATGCTTCGCGACTGATTCCCAGCAATTCTCTCAGTTCTTTGTTCTCCAGCTACAGAACCGAAACGTGACTTGGCTGTTATTTCCATTGGAGGAAAAAAATACTCATTGGCTTTCTGTATGTTTACCTCGAGCCTTTCAACCCTTTCTTCATCCTGACAGAGCCTCCCCTCATCCACCTCGATGGCTTTCCTCATCACGGACGCCATCTCGTTGATCTTGTCGGCATGTGCTTGGAGTTCCTGTGAAGGAGGAAGGTGAAAATGTGAGTCCGAGTCGGACGGGGCCCATTTCATCTCCGCTGACCGTTGTGTGCTGCTCCTTCAGTTGCGTCATAATGGTGGGGTTGTCCCTCTTCCGAGCCATGAGGAGCCTCAACCTCTGCTCCTTATATTTGTTCATGATGCGTGCCAGCGCAGACTGGTGTTTCTCCAGTGATGTCCGCAGCTCTGCACAAACGGATCGCAATGAGTTAAAAATGACAATACAATGTCATACTTTTTTTCCTTCCATGTCAACCTTTGTTTTCTAGCTGGAGAGCTCTGATTTGACGATTTTCCTGTTGGATACCCAGGATCAGACTGGATCGAGGTCGATGACGGGCAACCTGGTTGAGGGTGTCGATCTCCACTTGGTACTGGTAAATAAATATATATCTCGCTCAACAGGGATGATCTTAATCCAGTCATTATGTCCGCCTTACCTGCTTCATGGCATCCACCCGCTTGTTGAGGAATGTCATTTGTTCGATTAACAGCTCTGCGGCGTTGTCATGGTTGCGGAGTCGGTCCACCAATGATTTGGCATCGGCCAGGACTTTCTCCAAAGTACAATTCATGTCTGAAGAGAAACAAAACAGTAGATTGGTGCCCAAGAAGGGCACTTTTGTGGCCTCGCCGTTGCAATTGACATTTAAGTAAATAAGTGTTTTTATGTAATAATATCGACACGAGTCCGGTCTGCCCGCGATCTCAATTGAGGATACACTGTCAGACATTATTCCGTTTAGTACTTTAGATATAAAACAATATTTCACCACGTCTGTCAAAACATACTAACTGTTGTAGCTAAAAGTGCATATTAAAATCAGTCGGGGGAAAATAAAATCAAGTCAATAAGGACGCACTTATTCAGATATCATGAGAGGAAAAACATTCACGCTGCTCGCTGTACTGTACAGTATTCGCAGTTGCTAAAATGCTAAACTAATGGAAGCAGTTAGCGACACATAAACGAATAGATATAATAATAGATCGATTACAAAACAACACTAAATTGATAAAGGTCCTAACAAAGTGTAATAAACAAGATCGGGGTTACCTGGGGAGCTCAAAGTGCAAGACATTAGCCTTTAGCTCGACCGCTACTTCCTGTTGATATTTGAGCGTTAGCATTAGCTACAGCACAAACCGGTTGACCTAAATGGGTCACAAAAGGTGGCTCCCGGTTTTATTATAAGTGGTCACGTTCTAAACGGTAGCACGGTTTACAGACTTTGTTCGTTCTTGTAAAACGGCTCCGTGGAATGATTAACGGGGATCATAAACAAAAATACTGTCAAACGATATCGTCAAGTCTTCGGGTTTTGATGACATCAGGCAGGTCTCGCGGAATCTCGCGCGGTTACCGATACAATAAACAAAAAATAAAAAACGCGATGAGAAATGTTGCCAATTTATGGGAAATGAATGATTTTTTTATATTGCATTCTAACGTTGACATATTTTAGCACAATAAGATATATATTTTTTAAACGATAATGGTGAACCACAGGGTGGCAGCATTGAGTCGGACTAGCTTTTAAACGAAGAAGACAGTAAAACATGGCGGATAGGCTAACGCAGTTACAAGATGCTGTCAATTCGGTATGCTATTGCTCAATTTTTACGCAAAGTTTCAACGCGGGCGTGGTTTTGAAAACATGTTTTAATAACTTATGTGCTTGTGTTCCTAGCTTGCAGATCAGTTTTGTAACGCTATCGGGGTTCTGCAACAGTGTGCCCCGCCTGCTTCCTTCAGTAATATTCAGACATCGATCAACAATGAACAGCCTGCAAACCAAACTGAAGGTGCTCCATTAACAGCTTCCCACACGATGTTCTACTTGTCTGTGCATTGTGATAACAGAGGATAATTTTTAAAAGGCCACTTTGAGTGGACTGCATACCAGTAACTGGTGTTTCTTTACAGTAAAGTATAATCAAATATGGGGCGCAAAAGTTACAATTATTCAGAAAAGTACACGTTTCTGTTAAAAAAAACAGTAATGACAGTGTCTACATAACTCTAGCACCACGGCGAACCTTACATGATTGCCAAAGACATCATTTTTAGATTTTGAGTTCATCTCAAACCCAATTTTGCTTTGATCAAACAATGACTTGTCATTTTCATTTAGAATATGCACAGCTGTTTGCGGCCCTCATTGCCAGGACGGCCAGAGATGTGGACGTCCTCATCGACTCTTTGCCCAGCGAGGAGTCCACGGCAGCTCTGCAGGTCAGTCAGTGGTTGTACACCCCACTCCAGGCGTTTCACGTGACACCAACAACATCATATGTGAAATCAGGTACAGAGAGACAAAATGGAGGGGCATTTTGCACACATGTCGATGTCCAGTCGTCAAATAACAGCTTCTTTTTGGGAGCGTACACCCGACGCTATTCTCTTACTCGCCATCAGGCCGCCAGTCTGCGACAACTAGAGGAGGAGAATCACGAGGCCGCCGCCCGTCTCAGAGAGGTGGTCACCCGAGGCGACATGCTGCTGGAGAAGATCCAGAGCGCCTTGGCTGACATTGCCCAGTCTCAGCTGCGCACCCGAAACGGCGCACCCGCACAGACTTTGCCTGGCGAATCGTGACCTGCCGGGGGCGTCAGGTGACAAAAAAAGCCACGTTTGATCACTTCACACAGGTCGGATAACTCATACTATGTTTACTCAAGGGGAAAAACGTTTTTTTAAACTTTATTTTGTAAGTATTTATGACCGAACTGATTCAAGTGGGTAATTTTGTTTAATAAACGTTCATAAAAAACGTTTTTGTTGATCCAAAAATGTTCCTGTAGTTTGTAACAAAGTAAAAGGAGGATATTTATTGTTATCATGGGCTCACGAGCAATGCTTTCCTCTCAGGAAAAAAGAAATAGGAAGTGGCTTTTTTTTCTGGTTGTCTACATTTCCTAATTTTAGATTCTATAAGCAGTTCATAAATAGCAGTGGGAAAATGTCTCGTTGAAAAAGGAGAAGAGTGATGCAGATCATGTTTGGGGTACCTTCCTTCAAGAACAGCAAATTGAAGTCAACCCAGAGGCCCCAGACTTGAATGGCTCCAAAATTAAAAATAGAAGCCACGTCATAGCTTAGTGAGCAATGTTGACGTTGAGACTTATTTTAAAAACCCTGTGCGGAGCACCACACCCGGAATAAAAAGTGTCAACGATTACGCCTACACCCCTTCACCCGTGCATACTGACATCATGACTTTTTCTTTCAAAAAAAAAAAGAATGGAATCAGCCAAATATGCAGACTCTCCCTCAAGCCATTAATACCATAGCGTCCTTCGTGACGTCACGTTTTTCATTTATAAACCTGCGTCGCAAATCCAAAAATGACCTTTTATTGTCCTTAATTTCAACGTCACTTGAATAATAAAACTATTTTAAATGGAAATGCGTCATTAGAAACACAGTTCTACGTCGGAAAATGCAATTATGATCCGGGAATAAGGATGAAACAAGACAAAAATGCTTAGAAACAGTGACTTCTTTCTTTAGCGAAAAGCAGTCGAGTAAAGGTGCTTCCAAACGAAGAGGCGGATTCCAAACTCCCTATTGGCTGACAATCTTCTCATTGCAAACAAATCCTACCCGCGTGATTGGCTGCCAACACTTTCTCCAACGTTGATTGGCCCGTGTTGACGTCACTCTTAAGCTACGCCATTGCGTAACTGGAGCGAATGATGAGCCTGACGGTCTTTGGAAAACTGAAGGCACCTTTTCACATTTTTCATCAATAAGACACGCAAACCGCTATACGCAGACACCAACTTAGGGTCCATGAAGAGAGTTTATTTTTTTTTAGTCATTTAATGTTCGCTTTTCCGTCTGCGGCAGAAGAAATGAGCCATGTTTTGTTTTTGATATCAGCTCTGTTTCACTGTGTAGCTCCATAGAGGTTCCCCGTTAGCTTGATAAGTGCAGCCTACAAGGTTTTCTGCCTACATTTTAGGCAGAAAAGACGCTTTGGATTGATCTATTTTTGTTTTTTCCTTCACTCAAGCGGGGGGCTCTTGCCCAGCCAATAATTGACTCTGGAGCAGGACACGGAGGTAGGTGGAGATTATGTTACATATATTAAAAACAAAAAACAAATAAGTACTGGCTATTTTGACTCAGGTTTGCTAATGGATCCTGTTCGCCGGGCGTCAATGGAATACAGCAAGAATGAGATCACCTTTAAAATAATATACATATTTGTCTTTTCAAAATAAAATTAGCGGCCTCAATATCAGTGGTGAGCTACATTTTGTTTAGATCTTGTGGGCTAAAAGTAGACATAACGTTTGACTTGATTTGTTTTTCATGCTTTCTTCAATCCCTCCTTACCTCAAATGCACTTTTTATTCAACATCCAACCACAATGTGTTCTGTTATATTTCTTTCAATCCTCAATTTTCTTTCCTGGCTTATTTTTCTCTCTCTCACTTCTATACTGAAAACAAAGCACTTTTATTTGGTCCTTCTTTCCTTGTGTACCTATTCTGGCATCCCTCCTTCCAAGACTTAAATCTTCTTCATCTGAGCTCTTTCCTTCCCATTGGAAACTGCACTTTTCTTATACTTTCACCCCATTTTTTGGTTGCAATAAGCACAATTACAAAATTTATTCTGATGTCAATAACAACAACAATAATAATTTATGATGGGAAAAAAACAGATTTTTATCAACATTGGCAGTATTTTCCATTGACAAAGCCTTGTACATCAATACTGTAGAATGACAAATTTGTGTCTATTTCTTGCATCATGTGAGCTTTTAATTGGATTTTTTATGAGTTTATGTCTTTGCGAATGAAATGGATTGCCATTTTGAATACTTTTTCATCCTTTTTTATTTTATTTATTTATTTATTTTTTTGAGTCGTGTGCGTGTGTGCTTGTGTGTGTGTGTGTGTAGCCCATTCCTGTCGTGGCTGTCATGACTGGACTCTTTCATTCAGGGATGGAAAGTTTCCTGGCAGGTCTTTTTTTCAAGTCCTTTTAAGGGTGGAGCATGTGAATGTGTCTGCCTGTGTCTGGAATACGTACGCTACGGACACACGCGGCACAGCAAACGTCATGTCCAAAATAGTATTTTAGGGGAGGGTTACGTTCAAGGTAAAGCAGCACAACATCCATCCACACTTACACAGTAGTAACTTCTCTATTCCAGTCTCACATTTTTTCCTCCACTTTTGAAGTGAAATCAGGAAGTTTGTTGTTTTTGTGAGTGGGTCTAGACCAAACATGGCCGCCCTGTCTCCGGCCAGCAGAGACATTCTTCTTTTCTTGTCTTTAATCTGGGTATAATCGAATCGAGACCACGCCTACTTTTCTACTCCCGACAAAAAGCTTTGACCGCTGTCCCATACGAAGGGTGTACGCCCGCTTCCTCTTTCACCGGATTGTTGATTCCCGATCATCCGTGGCCGCCAAGTACATCTCTTGTCATCTCTTTGTGGGTTTCCGACAGGAGAGCACGGCCATGACAGGAGGGACTGCCGCCGCCCTCCCCATGAGCAACCACACCCGAGAGCGGGTCACCGTGGCCAAACTGACGCTGGAGAACTTCTACAGCACGCTGCTCACCCAACACGAGGAGCGTGAGATGAGGTCAGCCATCACCCCCAAAATATTTCCCATCAAATGTATGAAAAATATGACACTTCATAGATAGGATGACTATTGTTTCTTTGTTGCTAGGCAGAAAAAGCTGGAGAAGGCCATGGATGATGAGGGTTTACTCGATGACGAGGTAAAACTCACTTTGCAAACTTTGGCTCGGATTAGCCCTCATGAGTTTCGCAGGAAAGAAAGAAAGAAGCAAAGAAACAAAAGACAGGAGCTGCTGTAAAGGCAGCCACTCTGGCGGCGCCATCTTCAAGTCAAAACAACAACAAAAACTACATAACAAATAATGGGACACAATCTTAATTCAATTTTAAGCACTCGCCGCGCCCTCTTTGTCGTATGAAGCAGTTCAAGATGAAAGAGGAAAGGATCAAAACGTCCTTTTCACCAGTGGATCAGGGACGTCATGGTGGAATGTGCACGTCTGCTACAAGCTAAATGTTGAAAGGGAACACCAAGCTATAGCATCCATTGACAAATAGATACTGTCTCACATCTCCTGTCCCACCTACTGTAAATCCGCTTCAATTCCAAGCGGCGACAGTTCCGCATACGATTTTGACGTTGATGTATTTTTATTTTTCTGTTGACGCGGCAGAAAGTGATGCGGCGTTCCCAGCACGCTCGCAAGGAGACGGAATTTTTGAGACTGAAGAGGACGCGATTGGGCTTGGATGACTTTGAGTCGCTTAAAGTGATCGGACGCGGCGCTTTTGGAGAGGTGAGCTGGAGAAATGATTATTTGCGCTTTTTTTTTGGTGGGGGGGGGGGCGGAACATTCCGCTGACTTCTCCCGACAGGTGCGACTGGTGCAGAAAAAGGACACCGGGCACATTTACGCCATGAAGATTTTGCGAAAAGCAGACATGTTGGAGAAAGAACAGGTAACACGTTTTTCCAGCTAGTCAGAAGGCTTCATAAGTTGCCGTTTGTTTGTCAATCCCGCGCAGGTCGCTCATATCCGTGCCGAGAGGGATATTCTGGTGGAGGCGGACGGCGCGTGGGTGGTCAAGATGTTTTACAGCTTCCAGGATAAGAGGAACCTTTACCTTATTATGGAATTTTTGCCTGGAGGTGCGCGCCAGAAAAATCTTCCATGATGAATTCATGAATAAAACCTCACCAATGGCCACTTTTTCGCTAGGTGACATGATGACGCTTCTGATGAAGAAGGACACTTTGTCGGAAGAGGCCACCCAGTTCTATATCGCCGAGACGGTCCTGGCCATTGACTCCATCCACCAACTGGGCTTCATCCACCGAGATATCAAACCGGACAATCTGCTGCTGGACTCCAGGGTGACGAGTCCGGCATCTGCGTCATCCGAGATCTCGTTCTGCTACAAGTTTGCACTCGTGTCGCCTTGACGTTGTTTATTTTTCTCTTGTCGTTCCAGGGCCACGTGAAGCTGTCTGACTTTGGTTTATGCACCGGACTGAAAAAAGCCCACCGAACGGAATTTTACCGAAACTTGACCCACAATCCGCCCAGTGACTTTTGTGAGAACCATAACTTCTCTTTTCCATCCAACTGATGTCAGGTGGCGCCTATGGGGTCTTATCGGTCCATTTTTTTTGTCCCCCCCGCAGCCTTTCAAAACATGAACTCCAAACGGAAAGCAGAAACCTGGAAGAAGAACAGAAGACAGTTGGTACGTACATACTACTAATGATGTGGGACATGAATACATTGAAGATATGATTACTTGAGTTTGCATCCTGATGGAGCAGCGCCCTCTGCGGGTCACTTAGTAAAGTACAGAGATGCTCAAACCTTTACAGAAATGTAGTTACATTTGATATTGTATTATTATTTGTTGCATTTTGTATTTATTTTTTGTTTTTGTTTTTTGTATATTTATTTAGTGGTTTGTTTTTTATTTATTTGTATTTTTATGTGTTTATTTGTAATGTCTTATTTGTATTTTATTTGTTGTTTTTTACTTGTATTTATTTTTTATTTGTTTATCTATTTATGATTTCTTTTTTTTTTTTCATCTTTATTGAGTGTTTTGTTTTTTATTTTTTTGTATTTTGCATGTTTTATTTGTAATGTGTTATTTTTATTTATTTTATTTGTATTGTTTTTTATTTTTATGTGTTTTATTTCATTTGTATTTTAGTTTATTTATTTATTTTCTCTATTTTAGTACTGTATTTCTATGTTTTTATTGCTGTATTTTTTTAGGCATATTCCACAGTGGGCACGCCAGACTACATCGCCCCCGAAGTCTTCTTGCAGACGGGCTACAACAAGCTTTGCGACTGGTGGTCCCTGGGGGTCATCATGTATGAGATGTTGATAGGTGAGCGCGTACGTTTTGTCCACATTGAACAAAAAAAAAACCCCACAAAAACGATGGATCGCGTGAAAATGATGACGTTTGTTTCAGGCTATCCGCCATTTTGCTCGGAGACGCCGCAGGAGACGTACAGGAAAGTCATGAACTGGAAGGAGACCCTGGTTTTTCCACCCGAAGTGCCCATCTCCGAGAGAGCCAAGGACATGATCCTGCGGTACGTGCCGGCTTGAAATCATGAAGCAAAGTCCATATGCAGGAACAATGATGTAGTTTTATTTATTTATTCATTTATCTATCTATCAAGCAATCTAACTATCCAGCTATCTATATCCATCAAGCCGTCGAGCTAGCCATCTAGCTATCTACCTTGCTATCTAGCTAGTTAGGTATCTATCTATCTAGCTCTAAATGTAATTTCTTTTAATTGTATTGTATTTTTGTGCTTCAGGTATTGCACAGATGCTGAGAACAGAGTTGGGGCGGGCAGCGTGGAGGAGATCAAAGGTCATCAGTTTTTTGAGCCGGTAGACTGGGAGCATATTCGGTACTTTGTGTTTTTGTTTGTAGACCCCCCACCCTCCACTTTCGCAGGCCTCTTTCTGATCAATAATCCACTTTCCAACAGAGAACGCCCCGCCGCCATTTCCATTGAGATCAAGAGCATCGACGACACTTCCAATTTTGACGAGTTCCCAGAGTCCGACATCCTCCAACCAGGTTTTGAAACCTTGCTATTGAAGTAGTTGAGTGCTGCTCGTCATCCTTCAAACGCTTCTCTTTTCATTCCAGCCAACGCCACAGAACCAGACTTCAAGTCCAAGGATTGGGTCTTCCTCAACTATACTTACAAACGCTTTGAGGGTCTGACTCAACGAGGAACCATTCCCACGTATATGAAGCCGGGGAAGGCTTGAAATCCTCCAACAGGGAGTATGACAAAAAAGACAGTCACGGGTGGAACAGGGTCCGGGGGGCCCTCGGAGGCCCCCCGCTGGTGCTGAAGGCCGAACCATCCCTCCCGTGCCCTCATTCAGTCTCCTGCAAATTCTTACCTCTCCAAAGTCTCCACACTGGTCGTCGTCAAAACTGGCTCAAATGCAAAACGAGTACTTGCTGCTGAACGCGCGCCGCCGTCGCGCTTTGGAAGCTTTCAGCATGATAATCAATTGAACAAAATGTTAATTTAGGATTGTGCGTTTGTGCACTAAGGCAGATAGTTCGTTTTTTCAGGAATAGCCGTTGCTACAGTCGATCACATTTTCAGGGTACGGAGTGCAGGAAAGGGTACAATGAATCAATATTAAAAAATACCGAAAATGTTATTCTAAAATAAGGATGATATTGTTTTAGAAATATGGGTGGAAAATATCCTTTTTTCCCCCTGAAATGTTTTGTCATTGTTCATTTTGATGCAAAGTAGGTCTACTGAAGTGAGAGGAGCATTTTTTTGTTATTTGGCAAACCAAAACACTCTTTAAAAGCCCATTCTTTGCAAGGATGCCATTTGAGGAAATTGGATTTTGGATTCCTATTGACAACATCTCAGGAAATGTTTTTTTTTTCATATAAATACTTTGAATCCAACTAAGATATGGTTCAGGAATTGGGATTGTAGTATTAAGTGTCACAGGGTGAATTGAGTCGGCTTGTAGCTTTAAGGAACTTGGAATTTCAAACCGTTATATTATTATGATCACCTTAAAATGCAACAAGTCATGCTGGAATCTTCCTTGTGCTTCATTAGCTGAGCCCACCAGATAGAAAACGTCAGGTCCGTCCGTCACTTCCATTTTGCGCGCTTTATTATCTCAAACACCCCAACACACTTACTTTTCAATTTGAATCACATGAAACCCAGTCAAACGCATCCTTCTTTGAAGTGCCTTTGTATGTATCTCGCTAAATAATATTGTATCAATGTTATTCCCATAGAATCGGAAAGGCATGTTGAGAAAAGTCCATGACGCTGGATTTAAAAATTGATCAAAGGGAACAGCGGATGAGTAAATAAATTTAAAAAAAGAAGCAAGAAATCAGATGAAAGGGCGGTTTGATTTTGGGACATGACAGTATTTCTATGGCCTCGATAAGAAAGAGATTGTCATAAAATGATGTGTCGTTAAAGCAAACAGTCGACAAGGAAGTCTCGTGATGATGCGCTCGAATCAGAACACAAGGGAGGGAATCACCTCATTTTATTCGTGTCATTTTAGCACGACGTGCCGCCTCAGAAAAGCTTTTATTAATTTGCGGAAATTAAACTGCATTTACTTCTACTCCAACTCGCGTAAAGAAAAAAAAGCTAGCAAAGATCATCACATTTTGCGATGCGGCCATAAATCCAAATGTAGCACGCATTTGATACACGTAACTTCAAACTTCCTTGGCTACAATCACAGCAACAATTTGTTTCAGGAAACCTCCAGAGAGCGTCACAAATCACTCGGGGAAAGAAATGACAGGAAGACACGGCGGATGTCCCCGTTTTCGCCACACCGTGGTGTTGTTGCTTAGAAAGACTATAGGATATCGTCTACTCCGGGGGTGCTCATGACGTCGATCGCGATCTACTGGTCGATCGCGGCGTGACAGTGAAAAAAAAAACATTTGTCAGCCTATCAAACGTCCCGTCACGTGATTGACATATAGGACAACCATTCAGATGACAACTAAATTTTGACCTTTAGGTCGCCGCGCATGCGTAAACAACGGCACTAAGTGCAGCAAAATTTACAAGCTAGTCAGCGAATTACCTCCGATTTTAAGACCTTGCTAAAACATATGGCTATCAAGATGAGTGAGAAAGCTGGACCAAGTAAGAAGGCACAAACATATTACTTTCATAAGGAATGGGAGGTGGACTTTTTTTTCACGTCATTTTCAAAATGCGTATTGCCGTGCGTGCAGGCAGCCGTCTTGAATTACCATTGCATAATCCACCAACAATGCTCAACACGAGGAAACGTGCTACCTCCTTGACTGCATTATTCGGCTGCGCTTCTTTCTACGAGTCAGCCTTTTCCTACATGAAGATCATGAAGTCCAAATAGCGTTCCACCATGACTGATGAACATTTGGAAATGTTTGGTGCTTGAGGCTGGCTTTCAGCAGCTTCTATCCGGACTGCGCATCCATGGCTGATTCAATTCAGTGCAAGTCATCAAAGTAAACTCAGGTAATTACAAATAATGTTCATAGTTATTTATTATGTTATGCATATGTAGTTATGATGTGTGTTGTGCAATATTGGCTTATTCAGTTATGTAAGGTACATCAACATACATTGTACATACAAAGAATCCTGAATACATTTGAAAATAATTGTTTTGCATTTTTGTAGTGGGTAGATCATTTTGACTCGGTTGTTTTTATAAGTAGCTCGTATGCTGAAAAAGTGTGAGCACCCATGGACTCGACTCATTCTGTTGAAATGTGTACTTTGCGTATAGTATGTTTTAGTGTTACAGTAAAGTCTCGTTATATCGATATTCAAGGGAGCCCGAAAAAATATTGATATAACCGGGACTATTGATATATCCGATATCGATATAACGAGACTTTACTGTATTTATTAGTTCTATGTCTCTGGATCAAAACTTGTCGTTTTAACCCCCTTTGAATCTCACCATGAAACATTTTCAAACCCAGTTACGTATTATTATTTAAATAAACTCACAATTGGCTCCAAAAGACAATATTTTCACGGCTCAACAGTGAGGAAATAACACTTAAATTATACAATAGTTAAGAAAATGTATGGGGATATCCTGTCGGGAAAGTTATTGTGGTGAATGGGTAAAAAAAACGACCTAGGGGAGTACAAATGGTCATACATTGTAATATTATCACAAGTAAAGGACCAAACTAAATACAAGTAGTCATCACCATAAAGTCAGGACATTATTGGTGGCCTATGTATGATGACTTGTTCGTATGCTGTCTCTTGTAGTCTAGTGAAAAGAGGTCACGGCGGGAAATGTTAGTAATATATTCACATGGTAACTTTTTATGTCAATAACATGACAACATGAATATAAAAGAAAAACAATCAACCAAACTCGTGTAGTGCGTTGAATTTCTTATGCGAAATGTCCTAATAAATTGGTTATTAAAAAAATACAATGATTGATGAAAATATGACATCATCGTTAGCAGGTATTGTTGACATTTTTATGGACGATACTGGATTCGAAGTCTTTCCATGATCGATCAGGTCTTTTTTTTTTTTTTTTTTTTTCTTATATGTGAGGGTCACGGTCACTTGTCTGTCACTGTGACTAATATTGCATTTAGCAAAATCCATCAGACTTGATCCATGTTAGGGGCCTGCCATTTTGGCAATTGTTGTCGACTGAAAATGACGTCATTCTGTTCCGTCTCAGGTAACAACAAATCAGGGACAACTTTCTGGGCGTGGTCACGTGACGTTAGGAAGTTTGTATTGTTTTGCGTGACAGTATAATTGTATTTTTATCGTTGACTTTTACGTGTTAAAATAAGTACTTAATTGACCCATCATTTTATTTGACTAAAACAATGCCCACAAAAACAATGTAATCAACATTTTCCATTTCGTTTGTTTTGCAAAAAAATGTTAACCTCAAGGATAAAAAAAGTATGCAGATGACCTTTGAATGCATTTTTAAGAGAAATATATTTTAAGGTATGCTAACCAATTTGCTTTGCCGACATTTTGTATAAAACTAGTATTTAGAAATTAGTGTTTCCTATCCAGTATGACTTGTGTTTCGTGTTGTTGTATCTGTACGACACTGCCGTACAATAATATGCCCTCATCATGTAAGCAAAATTTTATAAACTCAATTTGTACTCACGTTTCCAACAAAAAAACGACCATTATTATATTTCTTGTGGATGTTGTCACTAATATTGTGTCCGATAAATGCATAACAATGAGTCAATGTACGTCATACAGCACGTGCCTGGCCAGCCTTGAATTGAACCAGGAATCGGAGTTTTTGGCTCCACAGTGGCATTCTCCCTTGGTGAGTCATATCATTTTTTTGTCGTGTACGTTTCACTTTTTTGCAGGCCTCGAGGGGGGTGTAAATCAAATTGCGTGACCTAAATTGAAGTGAAGACCCGAGACTTGCTAAATACTAGTCGAAATAACTTGACATGCATTCTCATCAACCGCCGTCAATAAACACATTATGATGACGACGACGATGATGAGCGGGTGTGTTTTCCACTCGCGAACGTGACGCTGCGGTACTTTCTCCGGGCGCCCTTCCCTTTAAATGGGTTAACGAGTCAAAGTTATACAAGTTATATCATATATAGGTCAACACGTGCCGGGCTGGCACGTGCAGTCGGCGTTCTTACGTAAAGTCTCGTTCAAAGGTCTCAAATTACACGATGTAGGTGAGCCACAAAGATCGTCTAACGAAGCTTGAACAACCGCTCTATTTTGTTTCCTTTCATCCCTCTTTCAAAATCCAGACCTCACCATTTCCAGAAATTCGCAATTATAGACCCCCCTCAATATTCTTATAAACATACATATTTGATTTTAATATGCTACAGTTTATCGAGGTATGAGTATTCTGGACAATGTGTGGAAGTGACAAACTTTTTTTAAAGGAAAGAGATAGGAATAGAAAACGATTGTGATAGAAATACGGAAATATGGCCAGACAGGGGGAAACGAGATGCATTAAAGGTTGAAGGAACCACTGAAAAAAAATGAATGGACGATGGAGGAGAAGGAGAAGGAAAAGCACGATTTTTGACCATAGATATATATGACAGAGTGATACCCCTTCATCGGAGAGGCTGCTTTCGATGAAGCCCTCGAGGTCCGTGGGGTATCAATTTCCTCAAATTAATTTGTATAGCTCAAATACATTCAAACGCGTCAATTATTAGCCTTAACCATCACAGAAATGTACCATTTGAGTTAAAAAATAAACAAAAACGTGACTATATTACGCTTTTGGTGCATTTAAGACACGTCGCATTAAAAATATAAACACACCACATAAAAATATTAAAACGTTTACTTGTGGAATGATATGACATTATGAAATAATTTTAGAGGCGTACAAATGTAAAATCGTGTTAAAGTATGAAGTGAATGACACCGCTGTGACGTCGTCAAGCCCGGATGAATGAAGGCGGAAATGAAGAAAAAACAACACACGGCTGTCTCGTCCGTCACGTTTCTGGCCCTTCGACCTCACTCGCACACTACTCCGCCTCCTTTGTTTAAAAAAAAACGCACACTCGCTCGAAAGAGTGGGAGGGGACGACAAAAATGAAGTCAATTATACAAGTCGCCGGCTTTTGGCGGCTCCCTCTTCTCTCGCTCGGCTCCTCCACTTGCGCCGCGGTGCACCGTAAAACATTCACCCGGACATTGGCTCCTCTCGCTCGGCCATGTCGGACGGAGGCTCCGGGGGGACCGCGGACCACCTGGCAGGTAAGTGGGTACCCCGACGTCTCCGAACATAATGAACATTAGCGAAGTAATTTATCATGTATGTTATTTTAAACACTTCGGCATAGGTTTTACTGATAAAGTATCGCCATTTAAGACGGAAATCAGACACATTTGACGGGTATTTTGGAGAGCGTGAAACTTAGTTGTGTTGAACGTCATGGGGGAAAAATATACATGTAAACATTTTAATGTGTTAATTGTATTTGGGAGCCCTTTTGTCAAAGCTATCCGAGTTAAAACAAATGCGAAAAAAGCGCCCGGTGTCAGCTGGTGTATTTGCCCATTCATTATTGTGTAGGCCAAGGTTGTCTCCGTGTCGCATTCCCGTACCCTCGGACGTTTGAAATCGCTTAAAAGTGCATCTGAACTCCCATCTTGCGTTTCACAGTCTGCCATCAACGCATCAGAGACAAATTTAAACATGGAATCCTGTGTAATTATCTATGTCATATAAACCAACCACTTCAAGATATTTTGTAAAAAGAAAAATAAACAAGAATATAAAACAGCGGGAAATGCTGGCAATATAAAGATGCCGATTTTCGTTCTATTGATAGGAAATAAACAGACGTGGTACTTTGGTCGCTTTGCCATTTGAAACTACAACCATGTATAATTTGCTAGGTGTAGATTGGAATGTGTCCGATTTCCCAATAGCCAGGCAACGCACCGTCCTGTTGGGAGGGCGGGGGGGGGGGGTCTTTCTTGTCCAACATAGCTCACGTCGGCACGTGAGTGTAACCATGACGACATGACGTCTTTCATAGATGTCTCAATATGATAAAACTACCAGTGACGAATCTTTTCTTATTTGTACTTGTATGTTTTTATACCTTGATTTAACTGAACACGAGGGGCTTAAGTTGGTCACGTGCGGGCACGAGGAAAAGTGGGTCAGTAGATCAGTGGCGCGGAAATTCTCCATTTACGCCAACAGAGGGAGACAATAACAAGAATATTTTTCAAAACGTCGCGAAAACCGAAAGAAACATACGTATTTCGTAATGTCTGCAAAAAACACGATGAGTTGTAAGAAGTATTTAATGATAAGTTAAGTCTCTATGTTGCATAAATGTGGCAGTCAAATAAATCAAATAATTCAATTAAAATATTAGTCTACTTGTAGATTTGTTTGTCTCACATACTTAAAGTGCTTCACATAGAATAAAGCCGTGCACAAAAAAAAAATACATTTTACAGTTAATATAATTACTCCCACAAAGAAGCAAATAAATAAAAGTTCTGATCTTACTAGTTTGTCAACCCACTGCCACCACAGACAACATAAAAAATAATTTCCTATTTATAAAGACACAATAAAAACTATGCTTTTTAGTAAGTAGCCCATTTTAAAATGTTTTGGCAGTTTCTTTTTTTCCATCCGAGTATTTTTTTAATGCTTTCCAAAGGCTTTTGAGTGCACTCTTTAGCCAGCCGCAGACTATCGAGTCGATGTGATCTTTTTTTTGCGTGACATTTTTCACACATAGAAAGGCTTTGCTTGTCCAGAAATAACCCGAAGGCTGCCTTTCGTCGAAGGACGCACGCACGTCAGTGGTTCTCTTCCTAGAAGTTAACAGCAGCTGTGAACATGGGGGCAGTCATAAAATGCAGTGGGATGTACCATGTTCTTGTTTTGACTACATGATCAGACATTGCTTTCATTCTAAGCTTAATTGTCCTTTTTTTCACCCCAGATTATAAATGGCTTTGTTGCACGGTGACTAATATTGTTAACGCAGCAAAAAAAGTGTGTATATATAAAATCATCCCTCAAGCACGGTTGGTGTTTTCTACCCTCTCATGTTGTGGTCAAGGCATCACTCCCGACGCGACTACTGTTCCCGATGGCACGTTTGCGCCTGGCTCGCCTACCGTTCACGGGAAACGATGACGCGGAGGCCGCTGTGTGTGTGTGTGTGTGTGGGGGGTGCAACATTGTGAGCGTGTGACGGCATGGCGGGCGGAAGAGAGCGGGCCAAGCCATCTCCCACGTTCCTCTCTTTTGCGTCACGGATGACCCACTCGGAAAGGATTAATGAGAAACATGTCAATAGTCGTGAGCAAAAGTGAAAAGAATCTGCGCTGAATATCTTGAAGGTCTTATTTACCTTGGTGCAAGGTGGCGTTATCGGTGGAATAAATATCCCTTACAAAAAAAGAAGTGAATATGGGTGGTGACGGTCAAATTTTCCATCACTCCCATTGACATTTCTTTGTCGAGTAGGTCAGCATTACAGTGTGATATAAGCTTCAAGTAAAACGATAGCCCAAATCCAAAATGACCTTTTAGACACCTTCTGCATCGATGCTAAGTTGAGGGGAGCAAGCGCCACAAGTTTGTGCGTGACGAGGTTACAAACTCTGACAAACGTCTCGAGTTGGGATTTGAACTACGTGTCCCAAGTTTTGCTGTTGCCGTCAACGTCAAAACATTTTTCTGCCCGAATTTAACTCATTTGTTGCCAGATGTGCAAATGTCCCAGGGTTTTATTCATTTTCACTCCAATTGCAGGACCCGCAGAATATTACGTTTAGAGACTATATCAATATTCAATTCCGCATAAAAAAACTTGAGACTCATTTGTTTCATCAGAATAAAAGGTTAATTCCTAAATGATATGGATCTGGAGTTATCTGCGTTTGAAATGAGTGTGACTGTCCAAAATACAATTCCAGAGGCCACAGCTAGCGCTTGATCGGCACCCAAACAAGAAAAAACAAAACTCGAACGAAATGAAATGTATTATTTTTATTAAATTCATAAATGGCAACGATTGAGTTAGATACAAGGTGATGTTTGTGTAGGTTTGAGAAATCCGACAATTATTTTTGGCATAGCGCAAGTCAGCACGGACAAACATTTCACAACCAAACATTTTTGTCACACCAAAGTGCTCAACTATCATGTGTGTATTTGTGTTTATTTGCGTTGACCAGGTGGCAAGGTGGAGAAGAACGACGGTCTGAACCAAGCCAGCGTGTTGCTGCCTGCCGCCGAGCTGCCGAGGAAGCGCAAAGGTGATGCGGAGGACGCGTCGGATCCCTTCGTGCAGTAAGACAAAACAAAATCGCGCACGGCGGTCAATCATTCATCGGACCGGTCGGTGCACTGAAAATGTACTCTTGATCCTTTGAACAGCCAAGGTCTGGACTTTCAAATGGATGAAGACCTCAGCAGGTACACTCCGATCTATTTGGGGGTCATTCCGAAAGAAATCAATCAAGGTATTCCTCGAATTGTAGTTCACAAGTGATTTTGTTTTCTGTTTTACAGATCAGAAGATGATCAGCAAGCCAAAATGAAATGCTTCCGGTATGTTTCCTTTCAAATTCCCTTTTTCAAAATGACATTTTTTTTGGGCGATGGCAAACTCTGAGATTCGATTCGCAGTTAATAGTCTCACACGGGAGAAATTCAACATTTCACAGGAGCAAAGTGCTGAAAGGAAAAGAAGAAGTAGAAAAACAAAATACAGGAGCTGCTGTCAAGGCAGCCAATCTCGCGACGCCATCTTGAAGTTAAAACAGCAAAATAACAAAAATGACAACACAAAGACACAGACCCTAATTTTAGAAATAGGGACTGGAGGTCGTGGTTGTAAGTATGGTTGGTCGTAAGTCGAGCTGGTCGTAAGTTGGATGTTACCTGTAACTAAATACCAAATAATGTGTCGATACAAAAGACACGCAGTCATGCAATATTCAGCACTTTGTGCACCCTCTTTGTCGTATGAAGCAGTTCTAGATGAAAGAGGAGAGGATCAAAGCGTCCTTTTCACCAGTGGCTCAGTGACATCATGGTGAGAAATGTTCACGTCTGCAACAAGCTAAATGTTGAAAGCAAACATATAGCACCCATTGACTAAAAGAGGTGTCTCGCATCTAAATCCGCTTCAATTCCAAGCTGTGACCGTTCCACATCCGCATCGGTGCTGATGCTCCTTTTCTCATGGCGCCATCTTGGACTTCTTTAAATATGGGAAAAATATGAATTAAGAAAAGAGGCTCAGTATGTCATGTGTTTTTTTTTTTTGACAAAATACACACATCTGACTTTGGGTCTCGGTTCACTTCAACTTATTGGCAGAATGCTGCCACCAGAGGGTGCCCTTGCTTCGCATGAAATGAGAAACCAAAACAAAGTCGCCATGATTAGAAAGGCAAAAAAAGCTAAGTGTGCCCCGCGTCTGTGTGTGCCAGGCAACCTCACCGGCAGATTGAGAAGCGGCGGAGAGACAAAATGAACAACCTCATCGACGAGTTAGCCGCCATGATCCCCGCCTGTCAGCCAATGGCGCGCAAATTGGACAAACTGACTGTGCTGCGGAAGGCCGTGCAGCACCTAAAAGCCCTTCAAGGTAAGCCCACGCCGCTAAATAGTTTTTCTGGGCGCTTTGGATTCAATTTGTGATTTCTTTCCAGCCGGCTCTGGCAGCGCCTTCGCTAATGCCGCCTGTAAGCCTTCAATCATCCCTCATGATGACCTCAGACACCTTTTGCTCAGGGTGGGTGGCGCAACTCGCCGACTTTGTCTTTTTTATAATCAAATAATAATCGTCTAATCCTGATTTTTTTTTTTTTTTTTTTTCTGCCCATTTTAGGTTGCGGACGGTTTCCTGTTAGTTGTGAGTTGTGACCGAGCGAAAATGTTGTTTATCTCGGAATCCGTCTCCAAGATCCTCAGCTTTAGCAGGGTGTGTGCCCATTTGGCCACTCGGGTGGCGTAAGCAAACACCGGAGGCATCCATTAGGCTTTTCACTTGATTGATTAATTTTTTATAGTGCAAAAAAATATCACTTGAAAATCTATTCACTGGAGGAAAATAACATTGTATATTTATTTTCGATATTTAATGCACACAATTAGTTTGTTTTTAATAGTGTTGTACAATTGACCTGCTCTATCATTACGTGTTTATCCAGTTTACGCTGTAAAATAGTTTCTAGACTTGGAGTGGATAATATTTGTTTACTTTGATTATAATGCAAAGTGCTGTTTTGGTTTTCGAACTAGTCTCTGGAACGGATTATGGTCGAAAACTGAGATATCACTGTACATCAACTGTAAAGTGACCATGAGAGTTTTGAAAGGCACTTCTAAATTAGTATGGTTATTATTATTATACAATACCACAATCCGACACCCTGATGAGCTCTTGTCCACTCTAGTAACCACCGTCCCTGAAAATAATAATATTCTGAAAGATATTTTAAAAAACAATTTAACTCATCGACTGGCAGACGAGACTAAAAAATTATGATGATGATTATTATTATTATTTTTTTGTGTGTGTCGGCAGGTGGAGTTGACTGGCCAAAGTCTGTTTGACTTCATCCACCCCAAAGACATCAGCAAGGTGAAGGAGCAGCTATCGTCGCCCGAGCTCAACCCGCACCAGCGCCTCATCGACGCAGCCAGTGAGTGTGTTGCCATGACGACCAGTCCAATCCACTCAATATAAACGTTTTTTTTTTTTTTTTTTTTTTTTGTGTATTGGTGTGGCGGGGGTATAGCTGGCGTCCCCGTCCACGCGGACTCCCCCGTCACGCCGTCTCACTTGTCCACGGGAGCCCGACGCTCCTTCTTCTGCCGGATGAAGCGCAACCGGGGGGAGGCAAAGCACAAGGACAAGCGCATACTGCCCACCGCTTCCAAGAAAGGTTGGTCAACGCACACGATATAAGCAGAGTCGGTTCAACTTTTGGGTTTTCTTGTGAGGGCTGCTGATAAAAGCATTGGTCGGACCTCCGACAAGGGGGCAGCATTCGTAAGTTGCAATAAAAAAAAGTCCCGGCCGGCCCCGTGTCTTAGTGTGGAATCGGATGATCATTGCAAGTTGCAAAGTTTCCTCGACAAAATGAAGCTGTTGTTGTCAAACACGGAACAGCACGGTGACCCTGGAAAATGGAACCTCTTGCTCTCATTCCCACCGTGGCATTTAACCAACTCGTTTGAATAGCAGCCGGCAAGACCATAAACAAAATTGCGCATCCGCGGGAAAGAACACTCGTTGTTTGCTCCATCAATGTCAAAGTAAAGGTCCCAACTGAACAATTAGTCGACGCGAGCGATGACCGTAAAGAAAGCATGAATGCCGACTCGCCATAAATACACTTTATACAATGGAGACCGCGTTTATGAAACAGAATATACTCAGGAAGTAGGTCAGCTTTTCTCGCATAAAATATAAGCACAAAAAGAGACGAGAGAACTCAACGACAGGACATAGTCGACTATCACACTAATTGGCCACTGAGGAGGAGAAACGGCGACGCCTAGCGGGTAGATATCGAAACTGCAATCCTCAATCTTCAAACGATGTTTTTCAACCGACTCCTTTTTTTTAATACATAATTACACATTTCCTTTCAAAACTCTATACGACACTTTACAGTCACAGATTATTTTTCTGCGGGTGAGCAGCGGCAGCCACACGCACTAGCGTTCACTCAACCTGGAAGTAACATAAATACAAATAAAACCAAGTAAATGAACTGATGGAGAAATAATTAAATAAATAGTAAATACATAAATAAATACATAAAAATAATGATAATACATGAATAAACAAATAAAAACAAAAGGTTACAATAAATGAAAAAAATAATAAATGGATGGAGAGATAAATAAATACAAATAAAAATCTTGACTTTGATTTTAAATAGGTAAATACGTATATTAAATACTACTACTAATACAATAATAATAATATGACCCCTGGTAATAAAAATATGGAATACAACAAGCTGGCATTTACAGTGATTGTCAATGTTGAAATGCAAAAGCTGTTTTATTGGATGTATTTATTTTATATGCATTTTGTTGACATTATCATATCTTAAAATCTTTGTTTTTTTATCAATATTTTTGAATATAACGATGATTCTTCGTTTAAAAGTGAGGACCACAAATGGTACACGGGCTCCCTCTAGTGGTAACCAAAATAATAGCATAATTGTATACGTATTGTGCATCATGTTTTCCCTTCAATGCATTTCATCATTTCGAAATGATCAAGCTTCTACGTGTATAATTTTGTCAACCCGTTGAGATATTATGTCTTCCTGTTTGTTACTTTTAAAAATCCACAAAATAGTCCGAAGCCCTTTTGGAAAAAGGGATGATGATGACGATGATGATGTTGAAAATGTGTGTGGGCAGACTCCAGCAGATACTGTACCCTCCACTGCTCCGGCTACATGCGCAGCTGGCCCAGGAGCGACCTGGACTCCGAGACGGACGGCGAGAAGGTCGCCACGGGCCTCACCTGCCTGGTGACTATGTGCCGCGTGCAGGCCCACGCGGGCCAGCAGCCCCCCAAAGACGTCAAAGTCAAGCCCACCAAGTTTGTGACTCGCTGTGCCATCGACGGCAAGTTCACTTTTGTCGAGCAACAGTGAGTTGGCGCTCCGTTCTTTTCTCACATTCTCCTTCAATGTTTTCACCAGCCTCGCTTCTCAAATACAAAACGCACTCAAGCAAACTACCTTTTTAAAACCATTGTTGATGTTTTATTTCTTTTTATTTTTATTTTCCTTGACAGAGCGACCACAGTCATTGGTTATCTCCCGCAAGAAATTTTGGGGACTTCGTGTTACGAGTACTTCCACCAGGATGACCTGCAGCACCTTGCAGAAAAACACAGGCAAGGTGATTGATCATGGCGGATTCCATAAGAAACGTGATGTTGACTTTTAGGATGCAATACAAATGCAATGTAGTGTAAAAAAAACCTTAGACTCTCTTCTTTCATCAGAAAAAAAAGTTAATTCCTAAGTGATATGGGTCAGGAGTTATATGAGCTTGAAATGGGGGCAGTTGTACAAAATACAAGACATAGATGTTGACATTGTGCTTTAACAACAGCTGAAGTAGCTGGCTACCTAGCTGACTTCCTGGCTGGATTTGTATTTGCTGTCTATTTGCAGTCTATTAGCTATCTGGATAACTAGATAGCTAGGTATTAGATATCTAGCCAGCTGTCTATTAGCTAGCTATTAGCTAGCTAGCTTTCTATCTGAGTTATTTTTTGGGTTGAGTGAACGCTGCTGGCGCGTGTGGCTACCATTGCTCACCCACAGAAAGAAAAAAACTCACATTGTAACTGTAAAGTGACCTTGAGAGTTTTGAAAGACGCTTATAAATGAAACAAACAAAAAGGGAAATGCTGCTCCCTTGTGGAAGGAAAAAAAACATTGCCAGAGGGCTGGCCAGCGATTTATCGGCACCCAAGCAGTGAATGAGTTAATAGAAATGCTGATTGAAGTCAAGGTAAAATTCCAATATTGACATCTCATCGGCCGGTTATTTTTTGCACTCACTCATCACATTTCCTGATTCATCAGTGTGACAGCGGGGCCAACCTGAACACATTTTTTTGACGCTGTCCTTTGTGCTTTGCAGTTTTGCGCAGCAAAGAGAAGCTGGAGACAAAATGCTACAAGTTCAAAACCAAATATGGTCCCTACGTTTCACTCCAAAGTCAGTGGTTTAGTTTCACCAACCCGTGGACCAAAGAAGTCGAGTTTGTCGTCTCTTCTAATCGGGTTGTCTCGTAAGTACTCAATTCACATTTTGACAGATTATTTGATTGATTGATTGATTGATTGATTTTTAAAATTGTTTTTCATCAGTAGGGGGCCCAGTCATACAAAAGATGATGAGGCGGGCAGCTCCAAAGGACCTCACGGTAATTAACCTTACATCATCCATCTATCTCAGCTGTCTTTGGGCTGTAGGCGGGGGCCACCCTGAACTGGTTGCTAGCCAATCGCAAGGGACACATAAATGAACATCGAACCACACTCCCGCCTTGGGACAATTTAAAGTCTGCTTTCAGCCTGCTATTAATGTTTTTTGGAATGTGGGGGGGAAACCGGAATACCCGGAGAAAACCCACCTAGGCACGGGAAGAACATGTTAACGTCATACAGGTAGACCAAACCCTGCATCTCGCCGTGCCCCCCCAAATGACATCTTATTTTCCATACAATGTCCTTTTTATCTCCAATTCATCTGAAGTGTTTGTTTATGTATGTATTTGTTTGTTTATATAGATTTATTTATTTATTTATTTATAGGTTTGTTTATTCATTCAAGTAATGAAAGAACTTCCGGGTTGAGTGAATGCTGGCGCATGTGGCTGCCGCGGCTCACCCGCAGAAAAAATATCCTGCAACTGTAAAGTGTCCTTGAGCGTTTTGAAAGGCGCTTAGAAATGACATGAAATGTATTCTTCTTCTTCTTCTTCTTATTATTATTATAATTTTATGTGTATTTTTTGTCGTAATTGTGACTTGTTGTCCCCCAGAAGAATCCAAGCAGTTGGCCCTTATTCCAGGCCTCACCAGCAACGTGGGCAAAATGATCTACGCGGGCAGCATTGGCACTCAAATCGCCAATGAACTCGTGGATTCCTGCAGGTACTTCCTCCTCAAAGCACTTTTTTCTTGGGATGGATGAAACCAAAAATCATCAAAATATGTCTTGCAATTTCTTTGTCAACAGGGTCAACTCATCTCCATCACCCAGCGCCGTGCCCAGTCCCTTCGGTGCGGCCCACAACGTCCCAGAATCTCCGCAAGCAAGCAGAAGCGTGAGATTATTTATGACGACCATGCGTCTACTCCTCATTTTTGTATTGCAGGTTTTGCTTTAAAATGGATTTTTTTTGCAGCTGTCAAGCCAAGAGGAGGAAGCGGGAAGTTCATCAGAGTCCAAGACTGAAGCAGTCGCTAGCGCGTCGGAAAGTACAGGTACTGTGTCATCCCAGTCGCTCGTCAGAGGCGGGAAGAAAGAGAAACCCCAATCAATACATACATAAAAAAAAAAGACTTCTCCGTATAATATGTGATCATGTTGAAAAGTGACTTGTGATATAATGTGTGTCAAGAGAATTGGTCTATTGTGACCTTCCCATGGTGAAACCAATGAGAGCCATTTAGCAAAGAAAAATGCCATTTATTATCACGTCAAATAGAAATACAATGGGAAAAAAAACATCTAAATTGTTAAAAGTAGAAAATAGCTTGAAAATGGATAATAGAAAATAATGGTATCATAAATAATAATAATAATACATTTCATTCAAAAGCGCCTTACAGTCACAGGCAGTATAGATTTTTCTGTGGGTGAGCAGCGGCAGCTACAGGCGCCGGCTAGATGGCTAATAGATAGCAAATAGATAGCTAGTTAGGTAGCCAGCTAGATAGCCAGTTAGCAAATAGATATGTAGCAAGGTAGCCATCTAGATAGCTAGCTAGATTGCGAGATTTGCTAGCTAATAGCTAATAAGTAACTAACAGATAGCTTGCTAGCTAATAGATAGCCAGCTAAGTAGCCAAAATAAATAAAAATTCTAAAATAGTGATAAATGCAAAAGCTAAAAATATATATGTTAAATATATTAAAATGAGTGATAATAAAATCTAAAATGTATTAAAAGTTGAGAACTATGGTAAATAATAAACAACAACTAATATATAGCAGGTGATAATGAAATGTTTATAGCTAGCTATCTGTCTTCAGTATCTAGCGATCTAGCGATCTAGCTAGCTATAATACATTATGTATAATAGCTAGCTAGCTAGCTATGTCTACAGTATCTGGCTATCTAGCGATCTAGATAGCTAGCTAGCTATAGCGTATTATGTATAATAGCTAGCTAGCTATAGCATATTTATAATGTATAAACTATTTTAAATAAGCAAACAGACATAATTTTGCACTACTGTGAATATTAACTATGCTACGATGTCCTTTGGACTCCAGGAAGACATGAAGGACATTTCCGTTCTTTGTCGCTCGGAAAATTCATGATGAATTTTGGAATAATGCAAATGAATGAGACGGGTGGGGCATGCTCAGGTTGGCCTTATTGTCCAGAGAGGGAAGGTTAAAATGTGGCTGTGTATTTTTACGTGTCCCAGGGGAAGCGTCCCAGCAGGACTTGGACAGCATTCTGGTGCCGGGCCTGAGCACTTTTAGCAGCGATGAAGCGGCCATGGCGGTTATCATGAGCTTACTAGAGACGGACGTAAACATGGGACAGTCGGGGGACTTTGACGATTTACAATGGCCTTTCTGAGGACCTCAAATGTCCACTGAAGGACAAAACCAGACTACTGTTGAGGTCTTTTTTTGAAAGGAAACGGCACTTGAAGTCAATCTGTCTTCCGCTAGGATTAAAAGGCAGATTTGTTTTGGTTTTTGATTGACGATGGAACTGAATGTTGACTGAGGACCTGCAGTGCCGGCCGGCCGCTACATGAAAAACTTTGCTTTTTTGTGGCCGTGGCCAAAAGTATTTTTCTTTCCACGTACGTCATTTTTCATTGAAGACCACGCATTGTGCAAACATGGACACCGTTCTTCAGGCCTTAATTTTCAGCCTAGCCGCCATCTTTCCCCAGTCACTGCAAGCCAATTAAATTCAGGCCCTTAAAACAAAATGGCTGACCCAAAAGACTTGAAATTGTATTTAGTCGGACAATGTTTACTGAGCGGTTTTTGTCCCGGGCAAATTGTGCAGACGCCGATTGAAAAGGCAGAAAATCTGTTGTCTTCAATGTGACTTTCCACTTATTTAAATAGCGTCGTCGAATGTCCCGCTACCACAAAAGCCTTTTGTGAAGTCACGCGTAGGCCTCGCTCAAAACTTGTTGTGAGAATATGCAACATGGTTCCATGCACAGCTTTTTATTTGTATTTTTTTAACCCTCTTTCATCCTGCTCATGCAAACATTTTGGAGAGGCCTCCAACCTTAAGAAACACAATGCGATTGTGTCAATTGAACAAGGCCGTATGGCTTTGCACCAGCTATCGCAAAAGTAGGCGTCTTGTCCGTTTGTTTGTTTATTCGTGCTCATCGTTGTGGATGTTTCTGCTGTAAGGCGCGGAGGAACAATTTGGAAGTAGTTTTTTTTTTTTTCTAGGTGTAGTTCTATTGTGATTTTTTTTTTTAATGTGTGAGCCAAACAAGCACCCCCGGTGTATTTTAGATGATTGTATTTTTTATATCTATAGAATAAAAAATGATCTGATAGCATTTTTTTCAAGAGATGTCATCCAAACAGTCACAAATCATTTTACAGAATATTTAAAATATTACATCCAATAGGAAATTTACTCGGGAATTAAAAATATGACGTGGAGCACCATTCCAGCTCTTGACAACAAAAAAAATAAGTGCAAATTTAATTGTGACAACTTGTGTGTGTCTAAAAATGAAAAGCTCCACAGATAGTGTCTAAAAGAACAAGAGATTTTTTTTCAGGGGGTTTATAGTCCAGGGGAATCGGACAAAAATAAGAATCTGGTCTCACTTCCTATTCAGTGCAAGTTCTAGTGCATTTAGGATCGAGCAGTACCGTTACAGGCGGCTCAAATCAAGTTTGGGGATTTTGACACTTTATACATATTTACAAAATTGCTCCTTTTTATGAATTTGGTGTCCAGTGGTTCTTGTGCAGCGTTTCCTTCCCTCCATTTGGTTCGGTCGGCATTTACGAGGCGGGACGCACTCATCGCCAAGGCTGCTGCGGCCTCGGGTCGGGATAGATTGATGCCGGGACCGGCTGGTGGAGCGGCGGCACTGCCGGGTTGGGGTTAGGCGGGTACGTCGGCGTGGGGTACTGGCCCAAGGACCGGGTGGCGGTGTGGGCCGGCGTGGAGGAAGACGACGAGGACGTGGTGGGGAGGTGGAGGTAGTGCGGGGCCGAGGGAGCCGGCGGGGCGGTGGGCGGTAGGACCCTCGGGAGCGCCACGTGCGGGTAGAGCTGCGAGTCGGAGCGGTAGACGCCAGGCGGGGCCGCTTTCAGCAGACTCTCTTGACTTCTGGTTTGAAAATGTTCCAAGGGAAGAAACAACAGTCCAGTCAAACCTTGGTCTTTGAACAGAATCGCTTCCAAACCGAGGCGTCAAAAACCAGAAAACTTTGGTCAAAAGACCGAACCGCGACCTTTGAAAACCGTACCTAAAAGTACTCCAGAACATTTTGAATTGGATGCCATCAATTCTTTCCGAATTGTCCAAATTGAGTGGAAAGATGTCGATTGTGACCTCGGCGTGACTACCTCTGATATCCTCTGTTGTCGTATCCCCCGAGGCCTCCGGTTAGGTAGAGGGGGCTGTCCGCTGCCAGACGAGGGTTCATCCTCTGGGACAGATGGAAGATCTTAGGGGGAGGGAAGGCCTCCCATTGGCCTTCGTCTATCTCCATCCATCGCTCACCGCGACGGGTGGAACGCTTGCCCCGGCGTCTGCCAACAAAGAAAATGGAGTCCGGGTTTACGCAAATCTGTTATTTGCTGAGAAAACCCATCTGGCCCCTCCCTGTTGTTGTGCTTCTGTAAAACCACAAAAATACGACATTGGTGCCATTTTAGGGGAAACGGAGTCCGTTTCTGCTAGCATGTTTGGTAGGCTCGTATGCTAGCTGATATGACTTGGGACTCTCATGTGAAGGCGGTTTGTATTTGTGGTGAATGGTGCTAGCATGTTCGGTCGGTAAGCTAGTATGCTACCTTATACGACTTGGGACTCTCATGTGAAGGCGTTTTGTTTTTGTGGTGAATGGTGCTAGCATGTTCGGTAGGGTAGTATGCTAGCTCATACTACTTGTGTGGAGTTGGTTTGTTTTTATGGCGAATCATTTTACTCCTGAATACATTCATTCCATGCACATGGAACGAAAGCTTAGCGTCGCTGCTAGCAACTGTGCTATCTGGTAAAATGCAGACCATCCAATGTCTTCCAAACGACATCTCTTCGTTCAGCAAGCTTTTTTCAACAAAGTCTTCTGCCAACCCCCCGAGATTGATTGTCTTCTGGTTTTTTTTGCGGACATTGTTGGTCCATTGTTGGTCCCGTCCTATCGGCTTTGACTCACCTGGCCCGCATTTCTTTTTTGGCTTTCTTCTTGCTGGATCGTTCCTGTAGACAGCAGATAAGGAAGGACAGGGACATGGCGAGGATGACCACGCCGCTAACCACAGACGCTAACACCGCCACTCTCAAACCGCGGTCCTCTGGCCTGGGGATTGCTAGGAAAGAGGAATGGGGCAATCGTAATCCAAAAGTATTTGCACCCTTGCGTTGTAAGAAATGAAGCTTACCCTCACACCCGGGCAAGTAATTGCTCCACTGCGCTTTGCCATTGCGAACGCCGCAGTGGATTTTGTCCGTGCCCACCAACTGGTAGCCCCCCCGGCACCAGAAAGTCAACACGCTGCCCACCGACACCCCGCTGCCGCTTTCCACGTAGAAGGAACCTCGGCGCGGTGGCAGGACGGCAATGCAGGACAGGCCTGAGGAGGACAAACGGAGCAAAAATGTCTTTCTTTTTACAGTTTGACATTTTGGTGTTTTTGCGTCAAGATGGCGTCTGAGATGCTAGCGGTGACATGGCGATGTTGTACATGGGCGCTGTTTGTAATCCTCTTTCTGCTGCAATACACAAATAGCGCTCCGAGGTCTCGTGATACAGCCGCTATTGTTAGACTCCCCCCGGACCTGGCGTGCATCGCTAATGCGGTGTAGCTTAATATCTTATTGATTAGCGATGAGTCGCAGCTCTTTTGGGGAAAAAACATCTGTTTTTAACTCATTGACTGCCAGACGATGTGGAATGTTTTTCCTCGCCATGAGGGGGCATAATTTGTCTTTTGTCCATGTTAGCGCTCTGCTATAGCTTCAGCGGTTGTTAAAAATCAATATGTATTGTATTGTATTTTGTATAGCCACCCCCATTTCAAGCTCAGATAACTCCAGACCCATATAACTTAGAAATTAAGGGGTTTTTTTTTCTGATGAAAGGTCACCTTTAGTCTCATGATGTGTTTTCCTGTGGGTGAGCAGCGGCAGCCACATGCGCCAGTGTTCACTCAACCCCAAACTAACTCAAATAGATGGATAGCTAATAAATAGGTAATAAATAGTCAGCCAACATCTAGAGAGCTTACAGCCAGCCAGCTAGACAGCTAATAGCGAGCCAGCTAGCTAAACGATAGCCATATAGCCAACAGCCAGGCAGCTAGACCGGTGATAGCTAGCCAGCTTGCTGATGGATAGCTAATAGATAGCCAGATAGCCAACATGGCCCTTTCCTACTGCAATGATAGCATTAAGCTAGCAGATTGACCCAACAGGAAGTCAAAGTGGTTTGGTGTGTTTATTTTTAACTCGCAATCGGCATCGAGAGTAATCCGAAAAAATACTCATTTGTCTTTTCGAAGCGGAGTTAATAGAACTAACTTTGCGTACAGGATATTCATTTCTTCTTGAACCGTGAGCAACCCGTGACAAGATAGCATTGTTATTTTTTTTGCGTTTTCCCCTGGAGGCGCTCCGCTTTGCACGCAACTTGTCTCACTTTTGTGCATCGTGAGCCAACGCTAATTAGCGTGAGCGACCTCCCCAACGCGCGATGGGCTTCGTTCATTTTCACTTCTAATGAGAAACAGCCGCAGGGGGTGCGCCATCATGTTGTTACTACAACCTCCTTGTGGGCGTGTCCACGCATGGCGTTACTCCCGCGTGTTAGCGTGGACGTTAACAAGATTGCGGACGCTGGAAATAGACAAAAAGGTGATTGGCTCGGGGATAATCACACGGGAGCCAACTGAAAACGTTTTGGCGACCTGATGATTTTATTAGCGGCTTGGCGTTATCGTAAGGGGGATGCCCTATCTAAATCCATCCCATCGACGTTTGGATTCTATCAATGGTGCGGAGAGACCAAGTGCTATTGGCGCACTCCCCCCCCCCCCCTTTTTTTTTTTACTGATGAAAGAAGGTAGTCTAAGGTTTCTTATGCTGTATTGACTGTTGATGTTGTCCTCAAACTCAATATTTTGTGACTCTCGGAATTTGAGTAACAATGACAAAAACCCTGGCACTGGAGTAGGCACATTTTTTGCACATCGTCTGCCAGTCAACGAGGTCACAGGCCATGCTTGAGCAGTTCAGGAACCCCCCGAGCGCCTGCTAAAACCTAAAACAGATGGATTTACGCTAAGTGTCGCACACACGTTGCCAAGGTCAATTGGAGGCATTAACGTGAAAATAAGCCGCCGCCCCTTTTTTGCACACTGCCAACTGGAATTGACCGTTTTCATCATATGGCTCCAAATAACGGTTAAAAATGCTTTCAAATGGACCCCCCCCCCCCCCCAAAAAAAAAGGGGTGGGAGGTTATGGGATTTGTTTGAAAATAGCTCTGAGACACGTCATTGTCACCAATTTCACCAGGGCATTTTTAAAATCCCATCAGCGCCCTTACTCGTCCTTCAAGTTTATTTAGATGGATTTTGTTTTATTTATTTATCCTTTATTTATTTATTTTAAAATAAGCATCGCCTTTAGTTACCGTCTGAAAAGAAATCGTGAAATTGTTTTGCTGATGGGGGACGAATCCAACGGCAAAGTTAAATAAAAATCAACCAAATAGGATTAAAATATATGCACAATTATGCGCGCGCACACACACAAAGTGTCGATTTGATCACACTTTGGGGATTTCTACCATTTTGGACAGTCAACTGGACTTTGCTGTGGTCAAGCCCAGCTGACCACATTTGTGAAAGGCTAAAGCGCTTAGCGCTTGTTTGCGCGTCCGTCGCCGGCGTTATGAAACAAGCAAGTGTGTTTATTCTCTAAACCTTTAAGAAGATTGCACGCCGGCCATTTGTAATATGAGCGCACGTGAGCTTTGCATTTTGTCTCCTGCTGACGGCTATTTTGCCTCCACGTGAGACGGGGCTGGCAGCGAGACAAATATAAAGTGGGGAGGGAGAAGGAGATGAAACGAGGAGGCAGCAACAAAAGGGAGAGGAAAGGAGGTTAGCTTGGTGCTAGTGGGCAGAAATTAAAAATAAAGACATAAAACTGAGGAGAAATCACCATGTTGGAGGCCAAAATGTGTCCGATGGAGATGAAGTTGTGCTCCACTTGGGGGGGGGTGAAGGTCTTTGAATGCACCAAAAGGTCCAACGCGTTCAATTTTTGCAAAGACGTTGACGGCGTATTTTGTTCACTGATTGACTGGCAGACCGTGTGCCTAAATGTGTCCACTCTGGTGCCAGGGTTTTTGTCATTGTCACTGGAGTTCCAGGAACCACAGAATATTGAGTTTTGGGACGACAAAAACATACAAGGGAGCATAAGAAAGCATAGACTCTTTGGTTTCATCAGAAAAAAAAAGACATTAATTCCTAAATGATATGGGTCTGGAGTTATCTGAGTTTGAAATGAGGGCAGATGTACAAAATACAATACCTACATATTCACGGAATACTGAGTTTTAGGACTACATCAACATTCAATGCAGCATAAGAAACCTTTGACTTTCTTCTTTCAACAGAAAAAAGATCATTCCTAAATTGTATGGCTCTGGAGTTATATGAGCTTGAAATGGGGGCAGCTAATCAAGCAGAATAAAAAAAAAGATAATATTCACAAAAATGCAATATGATGAAAAGAAAAAAAACAGTTTTTACTTTTGTATGACATTTTGGAAATACAGTTTAGTTGTTTTTAACTTTAAAGTCGGTAAAAAAAAAATAGCATCATCGTCTTTGTATTTGTTGGCCGGGTGTGTCCCTCTAGTGGTACGAGCAGGAATTACAGATTTTTTTACAATAATAATAATAATAATAATTAATAATCATAATAAAATATGTCATTTCTAAGCGCCTTTCAAAACTCTCCAGGTCACTTGACAGTCACAGGATAAGTTTTTCTGTGGGAGAGCAGCGGCAACCACGCTCGCCGGAAGTTAATAGATAGAAAGCTAGCTAACTATTAAATTTTTAATGATAGCATTCAAATAAATGCAATAAGATAAGAAAAAATGTTTAATGTTCACTTTCTACTTGTGTAAGACATTTTGGAATGACATTTCAGTTGTTTTTAACTTTGAAGCAGTAAAAAAAAAAAAAAATGTTTCCCCGGCGACAACCGTACCTGAGTAGTTGCTGGTGGGCGTTTGCGTCTCCAACTGGATCCGCACCTCCTCCATCGCTGCCGTGGTGGCGGCGGCCCGGCCCTCCGTCCGCAAGTCCGGCTGTATCGGCACCGTAGTACCGTCGTCCCATCCCACCGAGGTCGTTGGCGGGGTCACGTTGCCGTTGACCTCTGAGCCTCGACTCCAGACGCTCGTAGCGCATATCAAAAAAGTCGACAGCGCCCAGACGCGCCCGACTCGCACTTTGGGCAGCATGGAGACAAAAAAGTGGACAGCTTGAAGGTCACGCTCGTTGACCCCTCATCGCTTTGCTTTGAGGTCCTCGCTGGGAAATCCCCTTCATGACGCCACGCTAGCGTCCAACTAGCCGGCGAGTCGGGGCTTTGTTTGTCCCGTGCTGTTCTCGACTCCCCCCCCCTCCTCTCGCTCTCTCTCTCTCGCTAGTTTTGTGATCCCCAGCTGAGCCCGACTGAGCTCTTGCGTAAGAGCCGCTCAGCGCCGGCTGAGCCGCGGCGAGCGCTCGCTCATGCAGCGGTTGCGTCTTCGCATCGCTGTGACCAAGCACTGTGGGGGAAGAAAACAAATCAGTTGTTGCTAGCATAGCCGAAACGTGACTTCACCCACTGTCCACTTTTGAGTGTGTTTCTTTTAAAATGTAAAATGTAAATGTTTAATGTATTCCGATACCAGGTAGAAAAGCTCAGGTGCACCCTAAACGCGATCGTTCTTGTTCGATGCGTCTCCAAACAGACAGAACGTCCACCCGTGCATGAATCATTGATGCGCGTGGGACCAAAAATAGGAAGAGGCTAAAAGCGAGAGGTTGGAAGAGAAGAAAAAAAAAGACAGGGAAAGCATTTAATAGCGCAGAGCACCCATGCGGAGGTGGAATGGTCGCCGCTTGGAATTGAAGCGGATTGACGTGGGACAGGAGATGTGAGACAATCTCTTTTGGTCAATGGATGTGAACTGCTTCGTGTTTGCTTTGAACATTTATTTAGCTTGTAGTAAAGGTGCACATTCCACCATGATGTCACTGAGCCACTGGTGAAAAGGACGCTTTGATCCTCTACTCTTTCATCTACAGTCTCTATTCAACATTTTGAATGGATTTCGACTTACAACCATTTTGACTTACGACCGTTTGGTCGCAAAGGGAACTCGGTCGGAAATCGGATGTGACCTGTATTTTGTTGTCGTTTTGACTTTAAGATGGCGCCACAAGACTGGCTGCCTTGACATCGGCTCCTGTATTTTGTTTTTCTACTTCTTCCTTTCCTTTCCTCGTCCTTTCACCACGTAGCTGCTGTGAAATGTCAATTTCTCCATTGCGAGACTTATAAAGGCTAATCTAATTTCAGTACGGTTAAGCGGTGTTGCTCCAATCCGCAGGTCAGCATCGCCGCCACAGCTTCGTACAGTTGACGGTACAACAATGCTAGCATGCTAATTTGATCGCCGCTCATTTGACAGCGCACATAAAGTGTATCCATGATTAAAAAGCCTCATTTGCAACAAACACATTATCTCCGCGCTGCGTCGTCGTTCGGTTCATGTCACATGACTGCTTTGAAAATCTAACTTGAGTCTTGCCCGAATGATGTTGATATTCAACCACTCGCACATATTTACTTCAAAGTCAAATTTGGGCAAGTCTGAAAGGCGTTTGCAGACTTCCCCAAATTGAGCAACTTGTTATGAGGAGGCTAATCCCTTACGCAGCCTTCTTCAAGCACATCAAACACTATTATGTAACACAAAACGCACACACGCAAGCGTGTATTTATTTGCATTCAGACCCGACTGGATTTCTTTTTGGTGTACTTTGCTCACACACATCAGAACACCCACAAAACGGCTCTCATTTAAAAAAAAAGGATGGAGGAAGAGCATGGACGACGAAATGAAAGAACCTGAAATTAAAACGAAAAAAATCTATACATATAATACACATATACATAATCTAGATACAATAGATATAATTGCTATATAGAAGATATCATAAAGGTTTCTGGTTACCAGCAGTTTAAAGCCAGTGGTGACTGAAACGTGTGTACAACGCCATCTTGTGGATTATTATTGCACCCACATGTTTTTTTGACGTCTCAATTTTAAATGGGGTCGGGTACTGTGTTTTGAAATTATATTTAATCTCTCTCATATATCGTATCTACATGGTCCTTTTCATGTGTGAATATATATGTAATATCATTTTCAATTTTAAAATCTCAGACTGTTTTCCGGTTGCTCGCCAGCAGTTTAAATCAACAGCGGCGCCTATAACATTTGCAGGTACATCCATTTTTTTCCCTGTTTCAATTTTGAGGAGTTCGTTCGGCTGACACTGTACAAACACGAATTTTATGTTTATCATGTTAAATAATTGATAAGTGGAATTAATTGGAGTATTCAATTCAGAATGTTATTAATATTTAAGACATTGTCGTTCACTTTTTGGTGGCTCTTCTCGATGTTTTTAAAGTTAAACAAGGACATTGATGCTTTAAGGAGCCGAACTTGGTCCCCGCGTGATTCAGTCAGGTATTGCATGCACGCGCGCTTTCACGATGAATCCTCCACTAGATGGCGGTGTTGGCTAACGTGTCCACGAGATAAAGTTTTGGTGTGTGCGCGTGTATACAATTGTGCCCTTTTATGACACAATACTGTATAACCAGACCATAATATTCTCATGTACATGTACTTCATATGACACGATGTAATAGTCGATCATACTAATGGCATTGTTTGAGCTGTATGACTATGTCGGAGTTTAGGTTGGAGTTCCCTCTTCTCCGAGCGACACCCCTTGCACGCGTGGCCTTACGCAAACCCCTCCAATCTGATTGGCTGACACGCAACGGAGGCCCTTACGGAGCGAGACTTGATTAGCATAGCGAAACAGGCCCCATAAATCAGCTTCCGCGGTCTCACCTGACGCCGAAGACAAGAAGAAGCGGAGCGTCGTTCCAAACATACGATCAATCCACCCATGCGTAAAAACGCACAGCCGGACGAACTTTGGAAGCGGTGCGGGCCCCCACCCCGGTTGCGCCGCCCCCGGTGACCTGAGCCGCCCACCACGAGCCTCTACCCCGGCTCGGCGACTTGGCGACGTTCACAGCCGGTTGCGTTGAGTCAAGAACGCACCCCCCAACACCTCCTGCTCACCCATGAGGCTGGAGGCCGCAGCCAGGATGGATCTGTTCAGGAAGCTGTGGAGGGCGAGGAATCTCATCGTGGTGATTTTCATCCCGCTGTCCCTCTTGCCGCTACCCCTCATCCACCCCACCAGCGTGAGTACGACCGACGGGTTACGGGGAGTTGAAGTTTTCTTGTGTTAAAAGTTAGACAGCCATTTTCGCAACAATAATCGTTCAAAAGTACTCTCAGTGTATTTCAGTCAAAGTACAAATGGGCGTGTTACTCCCTTGAACGAAAATCTTGACAAAAATCGCTAGTTATAAGGACACCAACATTTACAAAACAATTGAACCCTTTTAAGAACCTGTCGCGCGCTCACACCGTGAGCAGTCGTCACCGCCATCCCCGAACAGAATAAATAGTTAAAACACGGCAAAATCAAGTCATCCATTCATACCTCCAAAGTGAAATCCGTTTGCCGTCAGTCGTTGAAGCGCCACTTTGGAGATCTGCAGCCCACTGATGGGATTTGGCCTTGTGCGAATCAATCAAAAGGCCCTATTGTTGCAGCGATTGCTCATTCTGATCGCTCGGCAACATCCAGGCGGCGATGTCGCCTCATGTGCTTGACATGGACATCAATGCAGCCATAAATGTCCTATTCGTACTCAAAGTACTACACAAAAAAAACTAGTTTATATGAGATTAGCCTTTATTTGTCTCACAGTGGACAACTTTACATTTCACAGCAGCAAAAACAAAATTCAGAAGCTGCTGTAAAGGCAGCCATTCACGTGGCGCCATCTTGAAAACAAACACACAAATAATAATCCTCATATGACAGACAGTCATTCAATCTCAATTAAAATTTGTAAAATAGGGTCTGGAGGCCGTGGTCGTAAGTGCGGGTGGTCGTAAATCGAGCTGGTCGTAAGTCTGATGTTACCTGTAAGTAAATAACAAATAACGTGACAACACAAAAGACGCACAGGCATTCAATTTTAAGCACTTTCTGCACCGTCTTTGATGCATGAAGCAGTTCTAGATGAAAGAGTCGAGGATCCAAGCGTCCTTTTAACCAGTGGTTCAGGGACGTCATGGTGGAATGTGCACCTTTGCTACAAGCTAAATGTTAAAAGCAAACACGAAGCTGTTCGTTTCCTACAATAGATCGACTGACATCACCTGTCCCTCGTAAATCCGCTTCAATTCCAAGCTGCGGCCGTTCCGCAACGCTCCTTTCTTCAAATGCTAGATGGATTTGTCATTCAGATGAATCATACCTGGTACAGTTTGATCATTTTCAGATAGATTTCATTGAGCGGGGAAAAAAAATGAGCCTGTCATTGATTGGTTCAAAACTATCTTTTCACCGTCTGATGACGTCTCGGCCCATGTGAGCTTTTCCCATGATATTAATAATCATACAAATATGATTTTTACTTCCTCATGGGACAAAGTCCCAAGTCGATGAGGTCATACGGGATGCAATCAGTGTAAAGTCCGCTAATTCCATCAGCGGCCGTCTCAACAAAGACATCGGCGCCTGCCTGACGATCTCTCAGCCTCTCTCTGATAAAACCAGCCAATAATCAATAATCAGTGAGTGCTGAATCAGAGCGTTTTTGTTTTATCTTGCTGTTGCCTGTTTTTTATCTGCCCAGCTATCCTCCCCGTCACCTCTGCGGCTACTTGCCATCTTTGGCAAGTTTGCTTTTCACGCCGTGATCAGTGGAAAGCCGCTTGAAACGGTTCCGATAAATACAAAACAATCAAAATGGACGTCACGTGTTTTTGTGACGATGACAAAATGGAGGTCACCTAGCGGCAATGAAATCCCTTGGACTTTGAGAGCACATCGTTGATAGCTTGAAATCAATTGTTGGAGTACCTCAGGGAATGATCTTAGGCCCCCTTGACCTTTCCATGATATCATTTGACAAACCGAGATGACTTTTACGCCTCTGGTGTATGTAACCGATCGCTCATTTTGATCTTGATCAGGTCAAATCAATGCATTTCCACACAGTGGAGTACCCCGGGGATTTATGCTAGGGCCACTACCTTGTCAGTGATGTATTTGTCTTTTTGCAGGAAGCGTGCTGCGCCTATGTGTTGATCGTGACGGCCGTTTACTGGGTGTCGGAGGCTGTTCCCTTGGGTGCTGCCGCCCTGGTGCCCGCCTTCCTCTACCCACTTTTTGGGGTACTCAAGTCAAGTGAGGTGAGGTTTTTAGTCTTATTTCAACATCCAAATCATTCAGTCTTCCATTTGGTGCGCACTGTAGCACTTTGACATGCTTTACCTCCTTGACACCGCTTACTTTTAATCTTTGGTGGCATCTTTCGTCAACCGCACAAGCGTATGCAAAAACGGTGACTTTCATGTCCCAAAATTGCAATTGGCTGTTGACTTGCATGTACGGCGATACCTCAGCTTACCAACTTCATTGGTTCCCAGAAAGTGTGTGTAAGGCGAAAAGTGTGTCTTCCAAACATTCATTTCCCATAGGAAACCATTAAAAATGAGAATAATCCATTTGCAGGTCCCCCATAAAACATACTTTTCTACCAAATAAGCCTTAAAGCTACACAAAATAGACCTTATTTTATGTATGTGGTATTGTATTGTAATGAAAAAAAATAACTTTACTGTCTGATAGAGTCGTTTTATTGACCTTCGTGATGGTCCTCCACGTGCCATTTTAGAACTTGAACGACAGCTTCTGGTTGACTCGCAACCTGACAAATAACTCATCAGTCTTTCATTTTTCGTTACCTTTCTTTTTCGCAAGCATTACATAAAAAGCGTGCCATGTGACCAAATTGCAAAGCTGCCTCTTAACGGCGCAAATAAGCCTCTTGTGAATAGCGGTCCACGAATATGCAAGCTGGGGAGCTTTTATGCAACGTTTCCTGTCTTTTTCGGTGTGCAGTGTGTACTCTGCCCGATAGACGCTGGGAAGTTTGCAAGCAAAACACCTGCGAGTGGCTTTCCAGAGTAAATAAGTCATGATGTCATGGGGCGGGAATGTTAGCTCGTCTTTAGGTAGCATTTAGCAACAAAAAAATGCTTGTAATTTAATCTAAATATTTGTACGTGTGTATACGACACTGGCATACGATGTATACTTGCATTGGATTAGCCTTTATGAGTCTCGCAGTGGAGCAATTGACATTTCACAGCGGTAAAGTGATGGAAGGAAGAGGAAAGGAAAGGAGGAAGTAGAAAAACAAAATACAGGCGCTGCTGGAAAGGCAGTCACTCTCGAAGGCGCCATCTTGAAGTCAAAACAACAACAAAAAAACTAAATAACAAATAATGTGACACAACATAATAATAATAATACATTTCATTTAAAAGCGCCTTTCAAAACTCTCAGGGTCACTTTACAGTCACAGGATATTTTTTTCTGTGGGTGAGTAGCGGCAGCCACACGCACCAGCGTTCGGCCAGCTAGATAGCTAAATGATAGCTAGCTAGATACAATGTCAACATTCCCCTCCAAAAAAAGTCAATCCAAAGAAGGAAGGGCGAAAATGGGTTCAAGAGGTCGACGCCCACATTGGTGGCATCACTTCCCGTGAGACTTTTTGCTGACGTGTGTTTTCAGGTGGCGGCGGAGTACTCGAAAGACACCACCTTGCTGCTGATGGGAGTCATCTGCCTGGCGGCGTCCATCGAAAAGTGGAACCTGCACAAGCGCATCGCCTTACGCATGGTGATGGTCGCCGGGGCCAAGCCTGGCATGTGAGCATTCCAGCGTGCGACCATTGGCTTGGCGCGACGGCGTGACAACGAGGCGCTCTAAAGCAGCCATCCCGTCGTGAAGTCACACGCTGGCTGAGGAATTGGCACAAAAAAAAAAAAAAAAAAAGTGGCCTTTTTCTTGCTCTCTTGTCTTTCTCTGTGTGATATAAGGCACACTCTGTGCCGACAACGAGGCGCTCTAAAGAGGCTATTTGAAAGGAAGGATGACATTTGAGTTTTTGCTTGGCCAGGTTGGTCCTGGGCTTCATGTGCTGCACGGTCTTCCTGTCCATGTGGCTGAGCAACACGTCCACCACGGCCATGGTGATGCCCATCGCCGAGGCGGTCCTGCAGCAGCTCATATGCACCGGCGTGGCCGACAGCCTGGAACCCGCCGGTAAAACGGCGCCGTCGTATTCGCCGTTCGTCTTGTGATGTCAAAAGGTGGAAATGGACGGCTGCAACCATGTCACTTTTGCTCTCGCTTTGCAACCGTTTCAGACGAGGAGGAAGAACTGGACAAAAAACAACTGGCGTTGCTCGACCGCAATAACAGGTAGCTTTTTATTGATTGATTGATTGATTGATTTTATTAAATCATTAATGTATTTATTTTATTAGTATTGTTTATTTATTTGCATATGTATTTATATATTTATGTAATCATCTATTTATTCTATTCTTATTTTTATTTAATAGCATATTTATTTATTTATCTATTTAATCATGTTCAATTTTCATTGATTCTCATGCACCATAAAATGTTCTTCTTGTTCCCCAGCAAAAATGGCGACAAGCAGGAAGTGTCCACATTTAGTGAGGTAAGATTCCACCCAAATCAATCAATCAATCAATCAAAAGTGACTTTTTTTTTGGGGGGGGGGGGATCGTTCAGGTTGAGACGGGCGAAAGCAACGGGATGGACGCCAATCCAAACAGCAACCAAGATTGCATCACGCGTACAAACGGACACCTGCCGCAGGTACCAAAATTGTCACTGGCTGGAGATGCAAAAAACCCCACTTCCATTTTGGGATCTTTCAGGTGGCCGTGGAAATCCCCAACGTGAAGCGCGTGAAGGCCCGGCGAGACTCGCAGTATCCCACCAAGCGCGATCACATGATCTGCAAATGTCTGACGCTCAGCATCACCTACGCCGCCACCATCGGCGGCCTCATCACCATCACCGGCACCTCCACCAACCTCATATTCGCTGAGCAGTTTAACACGTACGAGCTGGACATCACATCAAGTCAATCAATAATAATCATAATAATATCATCAATATATATATTTCTTTTCAATTTATAGGCGCTATCCCGATGCCAAGGTGATCAATTTTGGTACCTGGTTCATCTTCAGCTTCCCCATCGCCCTCATCATGCTGGTCCTCACCTGGTTGTGGCTTCACTTCCTCTTCCTGGGCTGCAAGTAATAATCATCATCATCATCATAAGCATAATATATATATATGAAAATAATGACAATGATAATAATAATAATAATACATTTCATTCATAAGCGCCTTTCAAAACTCTCAAGGACACTTTACCCTCACAGGATATTTTTTTTCTGCGGGTGAGCAGCGGCAGCCACACGCGCCAGCGTTCACTCAACCCGGAAGTAACATAAATTTAAAAAAAAAAAATACATTATTTAATTTTTGTAGTTTAGTTTATTAATTATGATACAGTACGGTTTATTTCTTTAATCACAATACAATAGCACATTTTTTATACATAAAATAAGGTCGATTTTGTGGAGTTTTGAGGCTTATTTAGTAGAAAATTATGTTTTATGGGGGACCTGGGAACGAATTATTCTCTCACTGTATAAACCTGGCGACGTGTAAATAAAGTTAAAGATCAGAGAAAACGTAAATGGAGTCCGTCCACTCATTCAAAATCAAAATCATTTTTTCATGGCTTTCTAAATGCAATAATTGATCAGAATGCGTGACAGGGAATGCTGATGCTATATTAGCGTAGCATCATGACAGATAACTACTCCATCCCCACTTTGATGTCATCGGGTTGTAATTTTTGGACAAGTGCGTGCATGCGGTGCGCCCGATGGCGAACGGGGGCGGGCTTTGATGATGTCATCAGCCTTTTATTGTATTTTTTTTTTTAGCTTCCGGGAAACATGCTCACTAAGTAAGAAACGCAAATCCAAGAGGGAGATGATGTCCGAGAAGAGAATCCATGAGGAATATGAAAAATTGGGGCCGATCAGGTGATCATAATTTCCGTCGGTTACATGACACGTTGAAACTCCCGATCAATAACACTTCATTTTATTTCACTTTATTTTTGTTTAGCTACCCGGAGGTCGTCACGGGTGTTTTCTTCATCCTGATGACTCTGCTGTGGTTCACGCGAGAACCTGGTTTTGTGCCAGGCTGGACCTCGCTTTTTGAGAAGCAAGTTGACCCCCGTTGACCTTTTGGGTCAATCGTAGCGAACGGAATGAAACGATAACGTCCGTCGTTCGTTTTTTTGTTTTTTTTAGGAAAGGCTACCGAACGGACGCCACGGTGTCGGTCCTCCTGGGCTTCCTGCTCTTCCTCATCCCCGCCAGGCGACCTTTCTCTTCGTCCCGTTTGAGCTACAGGCATGCAGGTAACAGTCGCTTTTGTCAAAAATGAAGCTCCTCAACTCACATCAACAAATAGTTTCCGGCATCCGGGTGCCACCAAAGCACTACTTGACATCATTGGGATCAGACGCATCGAGAACATAATGGACAAGCCAGAAAACATATTAGCTATCGAGCTAGCTATTAGCAATATAGCTAGCTAGCTATTTGAGTGAGGAAACATATTAGCTATCTAGTTAGCTAGCTATCTACTAGCTATCTAGCATTCTATTAGCTATCTAGCTTTGTATGTTTTTGAGTTACCTTCGGCTTGAGTGAACGCTGGCGAGTGTTGCTGCCGCTGCTCACCCACAGAAAAACTTATCCTGTGACTGTAAAGTGACCTTGAGAGTTTTGAAAGGCGCTTATAAAGAAATAAGTCCTTCTTTGTTGTTGTCTGGACAGCGTCGGACCCGCTGTCCCCCATGATCACCTGGAAGGACTTCCAGAGGCTCATGCCGTGGGAGATCGTCATCCTGGTGGGCGGAGGCTACGCGCTAGCTGCCGGCTGCAAGGTACAATAATATCATTTTAGAGACATAAGCTCTCTATTTGCTATCTAGCTAGCTACATCTCTTTTTGCTATCTAGCTAGCTATTAGCTAGTGAGCTAGCTTTCTATGTATTTGCGATACTTTTGGGTTGGAATTGCAAAACCAAAGCGGCAAATTGTGTCTGGCAGGTGTCCGGCTTGTCTGTGTGGATCGGTCGCCAGCTGGAGCCCATGAGCGGACTCCCGCCCTGGGCCGTCACCCTGCTGGCCTGCCTGCTGGTGTCGGCGGTCACCGAGTTCGCCTCCAACCCGGCCACGCTCACAGTCTTCCTGCCTATCCTCTCCGCGCTGGTGCGTTACGACTGTTATTATTTTGGCAATACTCCCAATATTTCACTCGTTCACTGCCATTCACCAATTTATTCGGCAATCGAAAATCATAATATAGCTATAATAGCTAATAGATAGCTAGTTAGCTAATAGATAGCCATCCAGATAGATAGCTAATAGACAGAAAATAGATAGCTATCTAGGTAGCCAGCTCGACAGCCAGCGAGTTTGCTAGAAAATTAGCATACAGGTCATGATGCTACAGGTAACATCCGACTTCCGACCACCCGTACTTACGACTACGACCCTATTTTCTAAAAATGTAATTCTATGCCTGGCACCCGTAGCAGGCTGTAGAAAATAGGACATTGAGCGCCATTCCCGAAATTTTACACATCGTCTGGCAGTGAATGAGTTAAAAGTGCAGTTTTTTTTAAAATTTATTATTTATGATTATCTTGTTGTCCTTTGCAGTCCGAGACCTTGCGCATCAACCCCCTGCACACTTTAATCCCCTCCACTATGTGCGTGTCATTCGGGGTCATGCTTCCAGTGGGGAACCCTCCCAACGCCATCGTCTTCAGCTACGGCCACCTGCAGATCAGCGACATGGTACCACGTGCGCACACACGTGCACATTCCCCAAATCACATGCGCTCTCGCACCTGCAGCCTCAAAAAGCTTCCCGGTGTTTTGATGTAATCGCAGGGATCAAAAGTTGCATTTCTTTCTTCGCGCTTGGCTTTTGCTCTAGAAATGATATGACATCTTCTCCCGCTAGAGGGCGGTATGTACACGAGGACGTTGTATTTCCTACTTGGGACGTTTTTTTGTATTATTTAAGATTGAATATTGAGCTTTTCTGCATGAATATTATTTTGGGGGTGATGTAATTCTACGTGGTGAGTTCCTTCCCCGACGTGATAGTGTCGCAGTCGAGGAAGGAGCGCACACACGCCACTGATTGTAGACACGTGTTTATTCCGACTCCTAACAAGTGGATCTCACTCAAACATGGGAAAAATGCCGTCAAATATTCTTCACATAAACACGCCCCCTGCTGTACACCTGCCGGGTGAGATGCGTGGTCCTAGTGCCTGCCACAACGTCACTTTAGCCTACTATTAAAACAGCTATGTGGTGTGGTATACAGTACATCTGATATTGTTTATTTTCATGAATGTATTTTACTTTATTGCTTGTGTTTTATAGACAAGGAGAGAAAAAAAATCACTGCATAGTAAATCTCCATCACATCATTTTCCTCCGCCAGGTGAAAGCGGGTTTCGGGGTGAACCTGATCGGCGTCGCCGTGGTGATGTTGGCCATCACTACATGGGGAGTCCCCCTCTTTCATTTGACTGAATTCCCAGCTTGGGCTTTGGCCGCAAACGTGACAGGCAGCTTATAGCAAAGTCTTTCTACTGAAGAGGGAAATCTTGACGGAGCTTCTAGGAACGGCGGTGGAGAAAAGAAGCTGCTCAACGGGGCGAGCCGTCATTCACAATGAAAGCTGGAAGACAAAAAAAAACCGATGTTATATCCTTTTAAAGCATTTTTAGTAGTGCTTTTAAATTTGTCAACAGTGCAGTCAAAGAATGTTTTGTACCTTTATGGATGTAATTGTTGCGATGACAGAACAAAGGATTCTGATTCGTTGACATGAGAAGATCATAAAATGTCCTCAAATATGCAACGCAAGAGGAAAAACATGGCGAGGATTTTAGTGTCACCACAGTAACATTAAATAAAGCGCATCCATTTTATAAAAAAAAACAAAAAAGTTTACCGTTTAATAACAGGCTGCTAAAGGATGAATGTTGCTCCATCAGATGTTAAGTTTTATTTTTTGGGACGCAATATTATGGTTCCAAGGGTGAGCGCGCATATTTGCATTCTCGATAATCAATGTTCAATTAAATCCGATGCTAGAAGAAAGTATTAAATGTCAACATTGTTTTATATCTTTGCACAATGTGGCTTGTTATCATCCAGCTCGAACGTCATGATATCATCGGAAGAATCACCAAGACGATGCATCTATTCTTTTATTTGTAATTTATTCAAGTTGTCACGCCGAGTGCATCTCAGTGAAGTCGCATTTCAAGCCTAGTTTTTATTTTTAAACTGCAAACCGGTCAATCATAAAGTGCTGCATTTGTGGATTTACAGACATGTTAGCAAGACCAAATAGCTGTAGAAGAATAAAACGCATTAAACAATGATGCGTTGTATTTCTTTTTTGTATTAACTATGCCTGGTCACCAGGGACACAAAATAACAACCTTTTAAGCTTTATTCACATCACTATATTTCAAAATAAAGCACACTGAGAAACGAATCCAAGTCCTCAGGCCTGACTGAGCCCAAAAAAAAGTCTTGTCGCCGATTTTGCGGTCAGGAGGGTTGCCGGGGGCCTTCAGATGGTGTAAAACCCTCTGTTTGCATCTTCTCTTTGTATTTCAAGAAGTCTCTCCTTTTACTGAAATACTTGACCTACAAGGAAAGGCAGGAATCAGAAATACACTCGCAATAATATTGCGTGTGATGAAGACAAAATCAAGGGGGGTACTTTACCCACTGGGCAGGACACTTGGATTCAAATTCTCTTTGGAAGATCTGGCAGGATGCAGTCTTGTCATTGTTGTCATCCAGACATTTCCAGAGTAAGTCCCTGGCATCCCAGCAGGCTTTTCGTTCGACTGCATTTGGAGCAGCCATCGGAACCTGACAAAAGGTGAACTCGTCGTCATTTTTATTTGTATTTTCAAGTGTTTACAACACGTTCACTGCGCCACACGATACACCGACGCGGAACTACGTATTTGTTTTAATGAGCAAAAACACGATATTCAGCACAGAGTGGTGGGGAGAGATGCATATTTGTTTGTTCGCTATTGTATACTCACTCGATCAAATTTCAGAGGATATATTGCGACCTAAAACTACTGTTTTCCCATTTAACCGCAAACTACGTGAATTTACAATGCGTCCGAGGTTACAGCATGAGTAAAAGCGAAGGACAGTACTGGGTCGCGTGTTGATGACGTCATGCGTTTTGTTTGGAAGCAAGGTAAGTTCAGGTGTTGGACGGTGACATTAAAATGATGAAATACAGCCTTTAACAATGTTTTTTTGTGGTAACATTTAGGTTTAAATGTTCTCAGACTTATACTTTAGTGACTTTTCGTTTACGTTAGTCGAAAAAAAACGCCGTTTTTCAAAGTTAACAGCAGATGAAAGTTAACAGCAGATGACGCTATTTGCCAGCATGACTCCCGCATTGCCATGCCAAAGACATGTAGTATTTTTCAAACTCACGTCGAATAAAATGTCATTTGAATTTACTCATATCTGAAGTTAGTAAACGATAAAGTGATTAAAACAATAGTAGACGTTGAATATTTTATTTTACATTGCGCTTCTCGTTGACAACCGTGATAAACGTGACGGGGAACATGTGCGACAGGTGAAATCGATTATACCTCATCATGTTAAAATAAGTTCCACCCAGAAAAATATGTCAGGGGAAGAAATATCACAACTTTATTGTGGACGAGAGACATTTAAATAACGCCAGCATCTACTTTAAACACATTACAGTATCTCTTTCTTTCTTGACTTCCCTTCTCGTTTTTTTTCCAACTGGGTTACACTACAGTTAAAGGTTGGTTTCAAATGTTAAAAATACTGTACATAATATTACCCAAACGTCTGACATGTGTGTGTATATATTTCTATCCACTGTGCCCAACTTGGGTAAATAATTTGTCGACATGCTTTCCATGTAGGATATTTTTGTCACCCGACGATTTTTAAACACAATAGTGTAAATAAAGCGAGAGCTTTGCAACGAGTTGAGGCATAATGAATGCACCATTTTGATGACCTGTCCCCTCAGTCTTTTTTTTTAAACCCCCTTCTTTGCTTTTTCAATCCCAGGCCACTATGATGAAGAAAAGCCCCAGAGGTTGCCATGGCGCCCGTCTGCAATCTATCTTGGTTTATGTGCTCTTGTGGACCAAGAGGGGAATGAAAAAAAACAGCAAAACCTCTGCAGAAGATGCGTTTTCCTTTTGGGAAGTAAGTGTTTGGCGGCATCTACACTGGTGACGCCGACGTGATAGTGTCGCAGTTGAGGAAGGAGCACACACACACACACACCACTGATTGTAGGCATGTGTTTATTCCAACTGCTAACAAGTGGATCTCACTCAAACATGGAAAAATGCAGTCAAATATTCTTAACATAAACACGCCCCTTGCTGTACACCTGCTGGGTGAGATGCATGGTCCTAGTGCCTGCCACAACATCATTTTTTTAATCATAATAATAATAATAGTAATACATTTTATTTTAGCGTAAGCCTATACTATTAAAACAGCCATGTGGTGTAGTATATAGTACATCTGATATTTTCGTGAATGCAGTTTACTTCATTGCTTGTGTTTTATAGACAAGGGGAGATTAAAAAAAATCTGCATCGTAAATCTCCATGACAACATGAACCCTTTCAGGGATAGCGCTCACTACAGTGGACAGCTTATCATGTTATCAGGTTCTGGCGTGCACGAAAAAGGGTCAAACAAATCAATATATCCTGCAAACTGCGGCGACGCGCACTGCTTATGGAGGAAAAGCTTGACGCTCAGGCAAATTGAGGCAAACGGAAGAGGCCCGCCAAAGCCATTTGATTCTCTTTAATCTGGTGACCTACTTTAATACAACAAGCCCCAGACCGCCTACATCCTGCTGTTACGTAACCACGGAGAGAATCACGGCAAACTTGGACAAATCATTTGACCAAAATGGAGAATTCGTGTCAAGGCTGCAAAAGAAATAGTACATAAAATGCCGGTGCGAAATATCTCCACCTTCCACGAGAGATGATCTGTTCCAGGAGGACGAAGCGCGTCAGGGATGAAATGAGTAATTGCGCACGTCTGGCTAGGCTTTTATGTTCAGATAAGTGCACCTCATTCGTACTAACCCTTGACCATGAAAAATGGCCATTTTGTTTTTTCATCGCGCATCTCTCCTCGCCACGTCCTCAAAAAAACAGCCTTCAAATCCGGGAAATCGAACGAGGCCTTTCGCTAGCTTTTATTCAAGGTCGTAGTTGATGCCATTCCATTTTTCAAAGCGACGTGTCAATATTTTGTAGGTACGCGCATCTTTGCCATGTCTGCTTGCTTTTGATAGCAGCTGTTTTTGCTTTCAAAGGATCAAAGTCATCGTCACGCCGCAGGTGAAGCGAGACGTCGTTGATTGAAAGTGACACCAAATCACTGTTCGTCAATAGATCACGTCGGACGGCAATGAAGGGTGAGCAACACTTTTTTTTTGGTGTCATTGATTGATGAGCATTTCGCCGGAAGCAAATTGAAAGAAGAGAGTAAGCGAACCCCAAAATGCTTTCCGTCAGGCGTTGAGATGTTGGCAGGGGAATCGCGCCGACCCCGACGTAAACCTTTTTGCGGGAAATGGAATAAAAGCGTGAGGGATGAGACGCGTGTTTTGAAGCATGACGGCGAAACCTTTTAATGATCCGCAAAAGTAAATGTCAACTTGCAGTTAAACGCGCACACAGACAGACACGTATATGCACACAAAGATGGAGGCAGACACTTTTTTTGCTGTAGCCTGACGCAATTATCAAATGATATATGATGATTATTTTATTTGTCTCTTGGCTTTGGAAAATAGAAGGTCGTATCACAAATCCCTCACAGGAGGAACAAATTGATTCTTAAATGCAGCGCGAGTGTCCCTATAGGAACGGCTTCCCGGCAACCCATCCTTTTTAATTAATCCGAACGGAGAGACTATCAATAAAAATGATTACGCTTTACCCCCCCGAGCCCTTTCCCGCCCTCCTAATCTGACAGGCCTCCACAAAAAAACACACCTGCCAAATTTTATTCCACTGGATTAGATTCCAGACGGTGTCGCTTGCACATAGCGGTCATTGTTGAAGGCGCAGCAACCACGCATGGCGTCACGCTAACCACTGACGGCATCACGCACGCACGCACACACACAAACATGCAATAAGGGCTAACCATTGACCTGCTAACTGTGAAGCATGCTGCGGTCATGACAGTTGACCGCCAGTTGCCACCGCAGGAAGTCAATATCACTGTCAACTCACACAGGCTCAATGGCAAGTACACACACACACAACGCACACATGGACATACCAATGACATGAAGACCGTTCGGTGTGTTTTTTTGTGTCTTTTTAATGCTTATTTAGTAGAAAATGATGTTTTATGGGGACCTGGGAACAAATTATTCTCATTTTTAATGGTTTCCTATAGGAAATAAATGTTTAGGATACACACTTTTTGCCTTTCTGGGAACCAATGAAGTTCGTAAGGCAAGGTATCGGCGAGTCACAAATTCAGGCAGTTAGCAAGTGACGCTCTCACACATTCACGTGGATGTATCCGCGCAAGCAAGAGGACCTGAGAGGATATTGTAACAGAAGATGGTGAACTGAAACCTCGGACCTCCGAGTGGGACAAACAAGGCTCTCTTGGCACAATTAATAGGCTTGGGGCGGGATTATCTCTCTTAATTTATGCTAATGAATGCACACGGGGTAACGAGAGCATCTTGAAACGAGCGTTCTCTCACACACAAAAACACTCATAGCCGCCACCGCGTTGCAACTCTCCAAGCCTGTTGAATGTCAACCGACTCTTTTTTTCACTGTTCGTGCGAGTCCTTGAGGCACACCCACACACGTTATTTCCGCCGTAAGAGACTTTGGTCTCCTTCCGTCAGGTCAGCGGATCAACACTTTTCTTTCTCCTCAAGACGTCCTGTGATTAAGCGCTCTCCGATTCCGCTGAATCCCGAGTTCCTTGAACGCATCCTCTCATGGAAGTAACCCCGAAAAGAGACTTAAGTTTCTTTGTTTAGCACTTAGCGGGGACCTCCCAGTCACGTGTAGATATGGCAACCATGTGAATAGATGGGGTGCTGCAAAAAATGTGACCCGCGATCACCCCCACCGGGATTCTTCTTGAACTCTTTCGCGCACCCTGAAACCTGATAAGTGTCAATTCTGTCCCTGAAAGGGTTAAATTATTCTTCTTCTTATTATTTTAATTGACACGATTGAGCAATATCGTAGCACTGGCGACGGCAGTTATAAGATGCGATTTATTGTTTGTCTTAAAGATGCCGCTCATCAAGCTTGTCCCACCATCTTAAAATTTCAGAATAAGACCCACACCTTATTCTTACTACTTGGCCTTTCAAAATAATAGTAGGGAGAATGGATTCATGTAGAATTTATTCTAACATTACAGCTCATTAACACTGTGGGGAAAAAATAATAATATATAAAAAAAATATATAATAATACATTTAATTTCTAAGCGCCTTTCAAAACTCTCAAGGACGCTTTACAGTCACAGGATTGTTTTTTTTTTTTTGTGCGGGTGAGCAGTGGCAGCCATTTGCACCAGCGTTCACTCTACCCGGAAGTAAAACAGCAGCAACGTTATCAAAGGAAGAGCAGAAGAAAGAAAGGAAACACAAAAAAAAACCTAAACCTAAATAACAAATAATATGACAAGACAGAGAGTCATTCATTCTTCAGCACTTGCTGTACCCTCTTTGTGACATGAAGCGGTTCTAGATGAGGTGGAATTTGCCATGCGATATGGGCTCTCGGGCTGCACTTTGGCCACCCTGTTGTATTGATTGATAACTCCCGATTAGGAGTGAGGACCACCGTTGCTGATAAGTTTGGAGCAGAACTCGTGTTCCATGTGAAGACTAAATGTCAGCCCATTTCCCGCTTCAACTTCTTTAACAACAAAGAAATAAAGAGCCGACTTGAAATTGAAATAACCGCAGAAGTGAGCTTTATGAATGGCTACATATAAAATGTGAGGGGTCCTCACAAGACTAGTCCTACAAACACACACCCCCACACCAGCGCGCAAATCCCTGGAGTGAAATCACCGACCGAGACGCCCCTCATTCATTTTCACTCAGGCAGTGGGTGGCGCTCCCCCTTCATCCCCGCTTTGCGTCCGTCCGCATTCATCCGGCCAGCCAGACGGCGCTTCCACCTCCGCCCAGACGGACGGACGGACCCGAGCCGAACCCCACCGAGTACCGGCATCAAGCGGCCACCAGCGGGATGAGCTGCTAGCGCATCGTCCCTCCATCCCTCCCTCCCTCCTCACGCCGAGCGACATTCAGCCTCTCGGCGTGTCCTTTTCTGCCGGCGATGGAGACGCTGCGGTTCCGCCGAGTCCTCTCGCGGCTTCTGCTCCTCAGCCTCGTCGGTGAGCTCAATCAATCTCATTCCAATCCACGTTGTCGTCATTGATTAGAATCACGCGCCTTTGATGAAACTTTGTCGTCAAAGCATCTGCGACGTGACAATATTTCCAAAAGCGCGGCTGGTTTTTGGATGGTTTTGTTTTTGTTTTTTTTTTTTGTTGTTGTTGGCGTGGTCGAGGGCTGCGATGCTGCTGCTGGCAGATGCGTCCACGTGTTGAAGAGTTAACGTAGTGATGCCGTTTGCTGCGGTGCAGGCGGCGCTTCTGCAGCCTCAACTCTTCTTAATGAGCATGCGGAGCGTTTTGCACGCATGATCCCCATTTGCGGATTTTGTATCATACCGTAGCGTAGCGTTAGCTCGCCGTCTGTCTTGCCACTTGCAAGCATCTGCATAGCCCGTGTTTTTTTAACATTTGATATCATTCATTTTTGTTAAGGTGCTCATTTTTGATCGTTACGCGCTCATCTGTAAAGGATGCCAGAGGCAAAGCAGGTCACGCGCTTCGTTTATTTCCTCCGAGTCGCTCACGTCGGCGAATCTGCATCCTCTGTCAAATATGATATCAAAAACAAATGATCCTTTTGTGCACCCTGTGACCTGATCACATGATCACCTCTCCCCTCTCGTAACCTCTGACCCTGAAAAAAAAAGATGCTATCAATCTCACAAGCTCGCTTTTGAAGCCATCAATTAATTCATTGACTGGCAGACGAAGTGCAAAACGGTGTCCAGTCCAGTGCCAGGGTTGTTGTCATTTTCACTCCAATTGCAGGACCCACAGAATATTGACTTTTAGGGCGACGTCAACATTCAATGCAGCGTAAGAAACCTTAGACTTTCTTCTTTCAGCAAAACAAAAAGTTAATCCCTAAGTTATATGGGTCTGGAGTTATCTGAGCTTGAAATGAGGGAAGCTGTACAAAATACAATACATGTTGATTTATGTCATGCTTTAACAAGAGATGAAGCTGTAACAAAGCGCTAACATGGACAAAAGGCAAATGATGGGAAAAACATTGGCAGAGGTCTGATCAGCGCTTTATCGGCAAGAAAAAACGAAACCCGGACAAATTCGGGAATGGCGACAAAGTCAATTCCAACGAATCAGTTAAGAGTGTCAGGTGTTTTGTTTGAAATTCATTTTAGGAGTGAAATTAGTGCTAATAACGGCTGTGCTTTCATTTATTCACAGCCCTATTCTTCACGCACTATTCTTATTTCTTTTTTTTAACAAGTGTTTGAGTACCCAATACTTTGTTATTCCTTTTTGTAACCTCGAATCAAGGACAACATTTTTTGCGGCCCACGTTTTGTGACCGTACGGTGTTATTCAAGCTAGAATCAGCAGCGTTTTTCATTTTAGCTAACGCCAAGTGAGAAGAGTGACTATTTCCATGATGTGCTGGCCAGATTCCGTCGCGGGTCGTTGTCGACGGACGGAGATGCGGCGGCTACGGCGTTTGTTATCCAACCATCTGTCTCTCACGCATTGAAATCTGTGCGATCTGGACCACGCCATCGTTGTGACCTGATTAGTTTCCCCCCCAAAAAAAACCCAAACGTCGGCGTCGCCTACGGGGAGTTTTGTTGATCCAAACGGAGCATTTGGGAAGACTCGGAGGTCAGTGGCGTGGGATAAGCTCTGGCTCGCTGAATCATGATTTGATGGCTTGCAGCGTCACGTCCGTCCCGCCAAATGAAGCCATCGCCTGATTGGGAATTTGATTGACCTGAATTTCCCGTCCAGTGGAGCCGGAAGCCCCAACGCCATAAGCTGGCGATTCTCTCAAAGTGTAGTGACGTCACATAGCGGTTAATAAAAGAATCGCAGACCAAGTACAGTTCGCTTGTATTTAACCTTGAAAGATGTTTTATTATTGCTTAAGAAATGAGCATCAATGTCAGTTAAATTTACCCCAAATCGTCCCTTCTCATAGCAGGCGGCCATATGCTTCACTAGTTATTTATTTAGTTAGTTATTTGATTATTTGGCTATTTACTTATGTATGTATGTATTTAGTTAGTTAGTTATTTGGTTATTTGATTATTTAGTTATTAGGGTATTTGGGTATTTATGTATGTATTTATTTATTTAGCTATTTAGTTAGTTAGTTAGTTAGTTACTTAGGTATGTATGTATTTATTTACTTATTTATGTATGTATTTAGCTATTTAGTTATTTAGTTAGTTATTTAGGTATTTAGGTATTTAATTTTTTTGTTACTTGGTTATTTGGTGATTTGGTTGTTTTGGTATTTATTTGTTTGTTTGTTTATTTATTTATTTAGGTATTTAGTTATTCAGTTATTTACTTATCTATCTATGTACTTATTTACAAATTTATTTATTTAGTTATTTGGTTATTTGGGTTATTTATTTGGTTATTTATTTATTTAGGCATTTAGGTCTTGACTTATTTATTTGTGGGATAATTTCCTCCCACGCTTGTTTGAGTCATCCAAATGCAACATTAGCGAAAAAGACGTTGATGACGTTTGCGCACAACAGACGTGGCTGAGGCGATCGTACGTGTTGACGCTGAGACCAAGCACGCAGATGTTGCCTAAATAATTGATTGACTTCCCCCAATTTGCCGCTTTGGTTTTGAACATCCTGAAAGCTTTTATTCAGAAGTTTGTCTCGAATCCACTTAGCGGCGCCGCAGCAATGAGTTGATTTGAGAAAAAAAAAAAAAAAAAACAAGTCCAGGCCGGGTCATGGCGACAGCTGCTCGTTCGTCCCTTTTAATGGCCAAAACATGTTTTGGGAAGCCGCTCGCTCCAAAGTGTTGGACTCCCGTTGACAGAGTGAGTGACATTTTGTGGGGATGGCAGAAAGTCAAGCAACGGTGCTCCTACGGCAGGCAGGCAGGCCAAATTTGAATCTGGGAAAATACCCAAAACAAATATGTCCTCTTTTGACTGCGTTATAATTCACATCCATATTGGAAATGCAACTAGCGCTCCGCCGGCAGACTCTTTGTCGAAAGTAGTTTGCTGAAATGATCCAAACCTTCCCAATTTGCTCATTTCAAGGCGTCTTTGCCGGCTTTTAGTTTGACAGATGCTTCACTAACAGCTTGCGACAAATTTACCAGCTGTTGCGCAAACTCTGCAGCGCCGCTCGTGTCCCCGCTTTGCTAATTGCGAACTCAAATGGCAATGCTAACTAACATGAGTTTTGTTTCTTCAGAGCCAGCCCAACTTTTGCCAGGGAATCACTTGCTTCGCATTCTAATCGCTCGCCAATCAATGTTTCACATTCGGCTTCTTCGATGGTTCTGTAGGGAGGAAACAAAAAAGGAAGGCGTCATTGTTTTCCTTTTCAAAAGTGAAACCAATTGGTTGAGTGGATATAAAACGCTGCGTTTTTGTGTGCCGGTTGATTAACGCTCAAGCCATCCAACTTTCCAAGCAAGCACCCTGAAAAAAGCGCTCAGGGTCCCGCTAGGAGCCCCCACCCGTGAGTAGAAGCTCTGAGAATGGCAATCTGTCCCATTTCCAAGTCCCCCCGCGCCCCTTTTGGCCCCGCTGTGAGTTCTCAAGTGCTCTGAGGCGGGGTTGGTGGCCCTTCAGAAGCGAACACATCCTCACCTCAAAGGGACGCTTGTTCCACCGCTAAAAAGCATTCCGCTAGCACCTGACCTCACAAAAAATGCAACGACTCACAATGAGTTGGCGGAGAACAGATCATTAGCCTCAATCCATTACTAGTTATGTTATTGGGTTTTTTTTTTAATCAAAGCTAAAATAGTGGAATTGGGGACAGTGTCTTTGTGCTCTATTTTATTTATTTATATTTGTATTTATTGTTTTTATATTTATTTATTTTTATGTAGTTGTATTTTTATATTTATATTTAGATGTATTTATTTTAGTTTTATTTAGTTAGTTATTTAATCATTTATTACTTCATTTATTTGTATTTATTTTTACTTTCCTATTGCTATTTACATTTAGATTAATTTATTTGTGTGTATTTCTGTTTAGATTTATTTAGAAATTATTTGTTTGATTTATATTTATTTATTTATATGTATTTATTTTTATTTATTTTGAATTTAGTTCTATTTATTTATTATTTTATTTATTCCTATTTATTTGAATTTATTTTTACTTTCATATTTATATTTATATTAATTTATTTGTATGTATTTTTGTTTGTATTTATTTAGATATTATTGTTTCATATTTATATTTATTTATTTTTATTTATTTCTAGTTATTTTTATTATTTATTTTTTTGAATTTAGTTCTATTTATTTATTATTTTATTTATTCCTATTTATTTGAATTTATTTTTACTTTCATATTTATATTTATATTAATTTATTTGTATGTATTTTTGTTTGTATTTATTTAGATATTATTGTTTCATATTTATATTTATTTATTTTTATTTATTTCTAGTTATTTTTATTATTTATTTCGATTTATTCATGTGTATTTATTTTTACTTTCATATTTATATTTATATTTAGATTAATTTATTTGAATTTCATTTTTATTTATGTATTTATTTATTTAGTTATTTATTTGGGTGGTAGGCAGTGGCGAAAATGAGTCAGCGGTCCAAACAAGTGAGGAATTGAAAGACGGCGAGGACGGGAGATTGTTGCGTCTCCATGGCGATAGAAAGAGTCGGATCAGGAAGCCGGCAGGAAGTCAGTAAGCTCCACGCGCGGCGTAGAAGGTTTTAGTGTTTTTTTTTTTTTTTGGGGGGGGTTGTCATGTACCGTTGTCATAGCAACTCCGCTCATTCCGTTCAACACTGACGAGATTCTTTAGTGACATTTAGTTTTTCCACTGAGAGGCATCCCAAAAGACTAGAACATCCCACCCAGCCGCCTGTACGTGCACCCAAACGCATTTGCCATTTGTTCACATATTTGCAGCAATCAATTTGCGATGATTATTGTTACGAAAAAAAAAAGTAATATCAACGACTCACCGGTGTTTGTGGCTCTTAGCCCGAGGCTGTGATTTGTTTTTTTTGAAAGCAGCCACGCGTTACGAGGTAGCTTCACCACACACGCACACACACACACGTATAATCGCTAGCAAAAATGAGAAGCCGCAGGCGGGAATATCGGAAGAAAGCTTCGTCATCCTTTTTTACACCTGACGTTAACAACCTTTGGGATTTCAAAGTTGGAATTGCATTTTTTTATTGCGCTTTGGAGGCGACTGACGGCCATTTTTTTTACTGTGGAGTTAACATGTCAACAAAGCCGAGCTTACCCGCTTACACAGTGACATCCATCAACTAATGACATGCAATTATGTGATGTTTTGCTCATTAATGTGTCCTAAAACTCCATATTCTGTGGGTCCTGGAATTGGAGTGAAAATTACAAAAACCTTGGCACTGGAGTGGACATATTTTTGCACATTTAATAAGTTAATGGGACACCTCAAAATCAGTTTGAAGAAGCCGGCGGACAGTTTCCTGGTTGGAAGGATTTGAGCTAAATCAGCCCCCCCACCCCAGGAGTTGGCTGATCCAGATCGGTTCTATTGCTTAAGATTTACTGCTGAGACAAGCTCGACGAGCCCAAAATGATCTTCACGCAGCTTGAGCTCTTGGGAATCCACTCGGATTTTCTGCAAAAAAAAGCCCTTGCGTTGTCCTTAGTGGAAAAAAAAATGTTGATTTGCGTTTCTGCCGTTTTTCAGCTAAAATTGTTCTGTCTAAATTGCACTCTGCAACATTTTGGTTGAAAATAATACGGCCCAGTCTGTTGAACGCATGCCCGCCACTGGATGTGAATTCCCAATTCCGAGCTTTGAGGCTCTCAAACTGCAGGAGGTCATCTCCTCAAACCTCAATCACCGATAGATTGAAACAAGCTGCCGTGCCTCCATCTGTGAAGAAGAAAGCTATGCTAAATCAGCTAAACCAGCTAAACGCAGCTTTTTACTAGCCTTTTTTTGATGCGCCTGATATCATACAAGGTAAAAACATGGAATCAGACAACCCGCTTTTGATATGACTTCCAAATAGTAACCATGAAACGCGGGTCATTGCGACTCCGACGAGAAGGAATAAGAGCGAGCTAAGTGAATGAGGACGAGGGAGGGAAGACGAGAAGTAGCTGCGGGCGCTTCGCATCGCTAATTGCCTCATTAATATCCCACCGATGCGTCGCGCCTAATATATTCTTAATTTTTTTGCCGTGCACGCAGCATCCAGGCCAATTATTACCTGTCGTTTTCAGTTTTAACCTCTAATTGGATCGTCATTTAAAAGGCGGACCCGTATCGTAACGCTTCTATCATCTGCTCTATAATCTTTCCTCTACAGTTGGAACAGCGGAACCTTTGGTGCGAAATTTGAAGAAACTCCAAGAAGATGTGGACTGGTCGTACACAGGTATGTGTTCATTCAAATACATCGGCAATTCAGCTAATGAATTTGGACCACACAACTGCCACCGGGTTCAAATTGTCAAATTTTCCAACATAACACAGTTCTTTACAAAATCCTTTGCTAAAAACACTACTGAGAGAGAAGATGAACTCAAGAGGGCCAAAAAACAAAGACAATTGCCATCATTTTTCGTCTTTATTGTTTGCATTGTTCTCAACTCTCATTTATGATGAAAAATCTAATTTCAACATATAATTATTCCATTTTGATGCATTTTTAGCCTTCAGAAAACATCTCTGTCTAAATTCCGGGTGGCCTTGGAGCGGATTACGGCATTTACATGAAAAACGCGTCTTGACATACAACATTTTCGAATGAAGAAGTTTCTTTCAGGATTAATTTCGGAAGTCACTCTAGCACTGTGGTATCCTCTCGAAGGTGATCCGCTCCGACATTTGAAAAACATCCAATCGCGACAAACAAAATCAGTCTCAGATTGCCTGATCTGTCGGAATTAGCGTATCTAGCAACTTCTCCCGCGGGAGAACCTTGATCTGCCTGAGGGCCATATGTTCACATGACTGCAGCTAACTCAGCGCGGAACCCCGCTGCGCTAAGCTGGCTAGAAACAAGAGCGCCGTCCCGGTGGGGGGATGCGATTATAGCCTCTTACTGGGGGGAATCGGGTCTGAAGGGGTCAGCGGTGGGCTAATGGAGGGGATGCTAACGGGATTAGCCTCTTGCCGAGCCAGTTGATGACTGCAATAAGTCACAAACATTGGAGGAATTTAGACTTATTTATCGGTGAGTGAGCGTGCTGCGTCACACTTGAATGTGATTTAAAATATTTAAAAGACACCTTTTTTTTAGTCGCTCTCAATTATCCACGATTGAGTTGCACCTAGTCAAAAAATAATGCATCAAGAAAAACAATCCACATAATAGACGACAGCATGTCACTCCTCGGCCTTCAGTAGTGCTATGTCCGAATGTGGTGTGATATTACTACACGTCCACTAGAGAGTGCCGTTGGCCAGGAAATAACTTGTCTTGAAGAAATGTAAGCAATAGTGTCATTAAACTGTTTGGATTTTTACTAGGGATGTGTGGATTCATGATAACCTCATAAAATTGCAATTTTATTTGTTATTTTTGCTAGCCTCGGAGCTGTCCGATCTTAATGATGACCATCTATTCTTGGAAAGTCCATCTTTAAAATATATTTGCAACCAAATCCATTTCTTCTCTTTCAGCCATTGTGGGTTTAAAAAAACCCCGCTATTATATCAACACAATAATATATTTGCTTATGCAGCTAGCTATAGTCACAGTGTGCTAGCTTTGGCCAGTGTGTGCTTCTTTCATAACTTTGCTGCTGACACTTCCGGCTTGTGTGAACGCTGGCGCCAATGGCTGAAATAGAAATTAAATATATTAGTATCGCCATTGACGAGTGGACAATTGGTCGGTCAGCCTCGTTATTATACGGGGAGGTCAGTTTGGTGTTGCGTCACCGTAACCCCAAACACTCCGGCCATCCGCACCAGTGTGTCGTGTCCGCCTATCGCGTCTTCCCGAGCAGCTCTTTTTCCCGTTCGCTGAAGCGCGAGTAAGAACATTAGCATGTGAAAGAAAGCGCACTTCATTGTCAGGCAGCGGGCGCTTCTTTTTGCCAATGCGTCGGTCGAGGGTGCCGCTGATGAAAATAAAAGGAAATATGTGGCAAAGGGTGCCGCTGATTGACTTGACAAGTGTGAGAACGTAGCGACCAGTTGAAATGACACCTTTGTAGTCTTTCAGCTGAAAATGCTGCCTAACTCAGGAAAGGTCCAAATAACTATGTTGAAGTTAGATTCTTTAGCTTCTTCGCTTAAAACAGGCATTGTATAGCATAAAGGGAGCTAAGTTTAGCCAGGGTTGTTACGGAGAGTGATGTTCATATGCACTCACTCTCAAAAAATGAGAAATACAGGTACCATCCGACTTCCGAGCATGTCAGTGTTGTTTCCTTCTGTTCCAATTTTAAGGGCTTTCCTGTCTCGTATTCGTCACAGATCCCACCTTGAATATTTCATCCCAAAAAGTCCGCTGGCTAATTTGACACCTTGTCCTCCCCCCACGCCATCTTGCCCCTCGCTTGCTTCTGTGTTTTGGCACGCACGTGTTCACGGTTCTCCACCGCTCTCTTAGTCACCAAAGACTTTCTTCTGCTCCAGTTGTTCAGTATTCTGGTGAGGCTGCTCCCGGAGCCTTGTTTCAGACGCTAGTTAATGACGGCGAGGTGTGCGCATACGTGCGCCTCTTCCTCGCGTCCTCCCTCTGCTTTCTCGCCTCGTAGCTACCGATGCCGTTTTGACGGATTTCAGCTTTCATTTGTGCAAAATGAAATGGAATTTCAAAGTCACCTGTTAAACCGTGGATAATGAATCACAGAAATAATTCTCGGTCTAAAGAAGATCCGAGGGATTCGAATCAAGACTGCAAATTGAAGCTAAAGATTTGACGTTAATTAGGTTAACCCTGTACCAAATAAATAAATCAATACATCAAACTCTAACATCCGAGTTACGTCCGGGTTCCGTTTTGACAAAATGGTCGTAAGTCAAACGGTTGTAACTCGAAATCCATTCAAAATGGCCAACGAGATGTTTACACGACAGAATAGTATACGATGTCAATTTGTAGTTTTTAAGCAATGTTCTCTATTGAATACTATTACATACTGTTTACAGTTCATTTATAACCAACTTGTGATTCAAAAGTTTTAGCGTCAGGCTAAACAGATCCAAAAGCGGCGTTTCCGCCTTTTAATATTTGATAAGCATTTTGGCTGTTTTTTCGCTTAGTGCTGAGGCAAACAGAAGCAGACAGTCTCCCTAAAAGTTGAGCCCTACATTATTGAACTCGCTAATCTTGCGTGTAGCTCTGAACGGCTCCTTAGTTTAGTGGGGCAGAACCTGTTCACAGAAGGGTGAAATTAGCACTTTTGCACCGTGTGTGCGCGCACGCTCGCTCACATCACCTAAAGCAGCCTAATTAGCCAAAGCGTAGCAAGGCAAGGAGATAGCGGCTACCTACATTAAGGATGTGCACTTCATTGACTGTCATCAAGCAATGGAAGTGTGAAAGTCTTAAACGCGCTACGCTGCGCGGCTTAGCCAAAAGGAACACATCACTATAAAACCACTGTTGTTGGTCGCTGATGTTTTTATGTTGAAAAACATCCCAAATCCCACTTGAAATGTCCTGTCGAAGTCAAAATAAAGCTGAAGGGATTAGCCATTTCTTTGTCTTTGCAACGTCCGCTTAGCTAGCACAAAAAACAATTTGCAAGCTCCATTGACAGGCTCACGAATAGCATCCGAGCCGAGGTAATTTCCGTTTGGATGTGTTTTCCCATTTCCCAGGGACAATACGCCACGCTGTCAAATTTTCCTGCTCGTAACTTCCCTTTTATGCTCCGCAGAGCTTTTTTTTTTTACCGTCACTTGACAACAGCGCAGTGAGCAGAGTTGATGAACGCAGCACCAAGGTGGTGGAAATGGTTCCGGTCTTGACCACTTAAACCGCATTGGGAGGGCTCTCGGTCGTTCCCTCAAATGTTTTTTTTTTTTTTGCGTGGTCTTTCGGCCTCATCACAAAGCAATCCGTCGCGGACGCTTCTTTCAAAAGTGGGTGTCAGGATTATCGAATGGAAATTGCTTTTTCATTTGCTTTAATTTCCCTACCTGATAGGGAAGAAAATCTCACTTTCTTGCTAACCAAGATTAGCATACTTCAATCTTTCTTCATTACAGCCATTTTGTCCGCTGACTTGTGCATAATAAACACACTTGAGTGAAGCGGTAATTCGTGAAGCAAAATAGGTTTTCAAGAATTTAGGCTAACTGGTTAGCGCGTAGGTCTCACAGCGCAGACATATCAGATTGTAATTCAGCTCCGGCCTTCCTGCATGGGTTTTCTCCGGGTATTCCGTCAAGGCAGATGTACGATGAATGCATTTACCAATGTAAACACTCTAAACGTGCACCATTCGTCATGAATAAATAAGTCCGTTGTGTCTCATGAGTTGTTCATTCTGATCACACGCATGTATGCATGCATGTAACGTCTAAATGATTCAATACATTTGGGAGAGGGGGGACTTTTGGCGTATCCACACTTGTAGAATATCCATACATGTGGTCTAGCGCCAAGCAAAAGACGGCCATCACGAATCATCCAAATCTATGCGCAGGTACCCTGAACCAGCGTTACTGGGGGAAGAAGTACCCGTCCTGTTCCGGCGCCAGGCAGTCCCCCGTGGACATCGACGAGACCTTCACGCAGGTCCGACTTCAGTACCAGAACCTGCGACTGGAAGGCTGGGACCGAACCATGGCCGAGTCCACCACCATCCGCAACAACGGCAAAACAGGTCCGATCACGTCACTTGGTTATTATTCAACCAGGTTTTTATTTTAGTCCAATGATACCTACCTTAGTGTCTATCAACGTGGATGGCGACTTCTACGTCAGCGGAGGTGGTCTGAGCTCCAGGTTCCGCGTCAATACCGTCACCTTCCACTGGGGGCGCTGCAACGCCACTTCCGCTGGGTCGGAGCATAGCCTCAATGGGATGAAATACCCTCTTGAGGTACTCCGAAAACAAACTCTCCGCCCGGGATGTTGACCTCACGCTAGCTTTGGGCTCATTTGGCGGATTGATTTCAGATGCAAATTTACGCCTACGATCCCGCCGCTTTCCGGAATCTGGAGGAGGCCATCAGGGAGGGAGGCAGGATTGCGGCGTTAGCGGTGCTCTTTGAGGTCAGTCAACACGGTGACGTCCGCCTTGGCATTTTCCTTTCCAAATGAAATAAATACGTGAATGTCCCCAGGTTAGCTTGTATGACAATGAAAACCTCACTCCTGTCATCGACGCTGTCAACACTGTCACTCGATTCGGTGAGTCACCACGTTGAAAACGTCGCTAAATCTTATTTTGTAAGGGTTGTCCCTGTTCTTCCCGTTTCCTGTTGATGAGCAGGTAAAAGTGGATCAATGGAAGCCTTGGCCTTGCAGTCCTTGCTGCCAAACAACACGGCCAAATATTACATTTACAACGGCTCGCTAACTTCTCCTCCTTGCTCGGAGACGGTGGAGTGGCTCGTCTTTCAACACACCGTTGCCATCTCGGAAACGCAGGCGAGTAGCCGCAAATGCAGGTACAAGCGTCGTGCTAAAAATCCTGACAAGGTTACGCTCAGATGCGTCCGTGTGCAAAAGAACAAAATAAGCTCTCATCTGCTATTCAAACCGATAAATTGAGAAAAATGTGGCGATTTATATAATGTTTGTTTGTTTGTACTACACACCATATACCGTATTTTTGGCACAATAAGGTGAATGGCCTACAGGTAACATCCGAGTTACGACCGGCGCAATTTACGACCACCCATACTTACGACCACGACCGCCAGACACTTTTTTTAATTCTACACCTGGCATCCCAACGCGCGAGAAACCGGCAATGCACACTACAATTTTGGCCAGCCAGTATGTCACTCTGCTACAGCAATCTACTGCGTGACTACACTCAGTACAGTAGTTATACAGGATAGACTGCAACATCTCCTGTAGTACTGTCCACTGCTTTTTTCCGAGCGGGTGTGTCGGGCGACCTCTTCTGGTGATTTTTCAACAGCGCACATGCATGGGAAGCTGTGCGTATTTGGGTCAGTCGAATGCGTGTGCGCCGACACTAAAAGGTAAGTATAAAACTTACGACCGTTTTGTCGGAATGGAACCCGGTCGTAAGTCGGATGTTACCTGTATCTTAAAACAGTTTACATATATGGGGCACACTCCATTATCAGGCGCATTGGAAGTGACGACAGTTGCGCTATGCATCCACTAGATGGTGCTATTGTAAATGGAATACAATATAATACAATACCATTGCATTTATCTCAGCCTGCCCTTCACAACCGAGCTAGCTAGAACAATGGGAACTGGTCACAAACATGAAACGTATCCATGCAAGTGGAGTTATGAGACAAGAAATAATAGACAATGGATTCAACAAAAAGGGTGCGAAATATCCTTTGAAATGTTGACAATTGGTTACTGGTTATAATCACCACGAGATGGCATCTGAATACGAACACGAAGCAACTCAATGGGGAATATAAAGTGAGTTAGAGTCACCTCGGCGGCTCTACGGCAAACTCTTGGCTTTTGAGAAGATGAAATGCTATAGGTGTGCCTTATAGTGCAGAAAATAGGCTGCAGGCGCCATGTGTTTTTCATGTGCATTTGCATGACGCTAATGATAGTGACATGGTATGGCACGGCCGCATAGGCGCCATCTAAAAATAGAGCGGAGCTCTCTATTGGCCTGGCACTAACTAACAAACAGCTCTTGCGCATCATGTTGACTTTGGCAAAAACAAGAGAGACATATTTTGTTTTTGTGGCCTTCAATTGCAGCTGGAGGTGTTCTGCGAGGTGATGACGGTGGAGCAGACGGGCTACGCCATGCTGACCGATTACCTGCAAAATAACTTCCGGGAACAGCAACAGTTCATGGGCCAGGTGTTTGCCTCGTACACGGGAGTGGAGGACGTCCCCGTGCCCAGTAAGTCACGGCCGACCCGCAAACGCATTCACGCTTTTGGGATGTGAAAGCAACCCCCCCAAATAAAAAATCAAAATCAAACAGACAAAAAATGAAGAGCTAGCGACCAAGCTAGCTAGATAGACGGAGAGAAATGGAGAGATGAAAAAATGGATAAATAAATAAATACATACATAAATACACATATAAATAGATACATAAATACATAAATAAACAGAGAAATAAAAAAGAGATAAACAGATGAATCAAAAAATAAATGAACAGATTAGTAAATAAATTAACAAATGCATGAATACATACATTAATGAACATATAAATAAATACATTAATAAACGGAAAAACTAATACATTAATGAACGGATAAATACATTAACAAATGGATAAATAAGTACATAAACAGGTGAATATATACATAAATAAATGAATAAATAAAAATAAATAAACAGACAATATTACAATAATTAACTAAACTGATAAATAAATGAACAGAAAAATGAATGAATAAATAAATAAACAGATACATATTAAATTGTTAAATAAATAACCAGATAAATAAATGGATAAACCAGCATGGATAACTAAATGGTAAATAGATGCATTGTAAATAGATACATGGCAAATAATTAAATAAATAAAAGGGCACTGGCTTCTTTCCGCTTGGAACACTTTTCCAAACCAACTGTTCCTCAGAAATCAATCGAATGAATATGCTTGATGATTCCAAGGTGAAAAACAAGTTTTTCTGACATTTTTATTTTGCAACCCCGTCACCGTTGACTTCTTCTTTGTCTCCAGCCTGCAGTTCAGCGCCGGAAAATGTCCAAGCTGACGCCCAGAACGAAAGCACCATCGTGGTGTCGTGGGAGCGGCCCCGCGTGGTTTATGACACCACCATCGACTGGTACGCCGTCACCTACGAGAGGCTGCAAGGCCAAAACCAAAGAAAAGAGGAGTACAGGACCGACGGGGATCAGGATGTGGTACGTACGACATGCCTGCCGACGTCCAGACTTGAAGATTATATTGGATGACATTTTCCAGGGAGCCATCATCCCCAGCCTGCTCGCTAACAGCAGCTACGTGGTTCAAGTGGTGGCGATTTGCACCGACGGCCTCAGAGGAAGATGGAGCGATCAAATTATCGTGGACATGCCCTTAGAGGATCCCGGTAAGTTCCATTTCTTCTTCCCAGGAGGCATTTATTTCTTCACATGGTTTCTTTCTAGAGAGCGATAGCGTCCCTGATGTCTCCAAAGACTTTAAAAGCAACAGAGAGGTAAGAAATCAGACGGTGAAATGCACTGAAATTGCCATAAGTGAACCGCGAAGTAGCGGAGGATCACTGTATGCAGGTAACATCCAAGTTACGACCAGCGCAGTTTACCACCACCCGTACTTACGACCACGACCGCCACACCCTTTTTTATTTATTTATTTTACGCCTGGCACCGCAACGCGCAACACGCACTACAACTTTGGCCAGCCAGCATGTCACACACTCGCACAGCAATCTACTGCGTGACGACACTCAATGCGGTAGTTATACAGTGCAGATACACGGCTTTTTTCCTTCGGCGTCCGCCTCAGCCCGAGCGTGTGTGTCGGGCGACCTCTTCTGGCCGTTAGCAGGACGAGTGATTTTTCAACAGCTATATTCTTTCTAAATATAAAATATAAATTGATAATATTAAATATAAAATGATAAAAATGTCCAGTTATGCAGTCATAAAAATCGATAATACGAAATATTAAATGATAGAAATGACACTAAAAGTTCTAAAATGTATACATGAACTGGAAACAGTTTGGTATGTCATAGTATTCAATCGAAAACGTTGCTTACAGATTGACATCGTATACTATCCTGTCATGTAAACGTCACGTCGGCCATTTTGAATTGATTTCGACTTACGACCGTTTTGTTGGAAAGGAACCCGGTCGTAACTCGGATGTTACCCGTATACTATATTTGTAGCTTTTATTGTTTGTGAAATGAAATCCATCTGTCTTTCTTAGACGTCCCCGAACATCAGATGGCAGAAACCGGAGAATCCCAAGCCTCTGGATTTGACTCCAGTGGATCACGGTCCAGTGGAAGAGATCCCAGCAGAGCAAACCAAAGTTTACCAAAACCAACCCACGCACCACCCTCGGTTGCAAACCACCCAGTCCGCCGCGCAGCCTCCTCCCCCCGGGTCGGACGTCCCGAAAAAACGTCTCACGCCAAACGTGAAAAAGGAACCCGACGACGTGAGCAAAAACCAAATCGATGACGGCCCGAGAAGTCGAACCCAACGGGTTCTCACCCGCGGCGGCTCGGATGGCAACGGAGCAATGTGGGTGACGGCGATAACCCAGCAGCCGGGTTTCCTATTTCCCGTTTCCGCCCCCGGCACGCTGCCTGGCGTCCGCCGCCAAATCACAGAAGAGGCGTCTCTGCCGCATCAGGTCGTGACGCTGAAACTTCACCAAAGCGCTCACCGGAACCGTCGACTCACGGTTCGAAATATCTCTGCCTTGCAGACGCGAGATCTCAGCCCAACAGATCCAAATGAAACGGAAAGCGGGCTCCGTTCTCCCGAATCGGATCTCTTCTCTCCGTCTGCGGAGGACGTCCAGGTCACCGATGTTTTCTACGAAGACGCCGTCAACAGCTCTTCAACTTCACTGGGATCGACTGCGGTAATGCCAGGTCTGTCTGTCACGATTTGAAAGGTGGTGTTGGTGGTGAACCCCAAAAAAAGCAGGCAGCCAGGAGGGAGGAGCAGGGCAGGGCAGGGCAGGGCGCATTTGACAAATGGTATTCAATCAAGTCAGCAGGCACAAAATGTCAAACACATCAGAACACAAAGGTCCAAAGTAGCAAACAAAAGCATGAGTAAAACATAAGATGAAACAAACCTGATAGGGTGAAAGAAACAATAACCCGGCCCTACAGCGCCACCCATTGACCCAAACGTGCCCAGGTTAGCTTAAAGGGTTTCCGTTTGAGCAAATATCAACTACTCTGAATCTTCCATTGGCATGTGACACCTCTAGGCGTCACGGTGGACAGCGATTCACCCGTGAACAAACCACCCGAAGCCAGTACCTCGTTTTGGATCTCGGAGAGGACGGCGACCGACAGCGACACCCTCGCCGATAGCGTCTACAAGTCCTTCACTTCTTCTTCTCTCCTCAGAGTGCTCATGCATACCACCCAACCCATGTTTAACGGTAAGATCCCGGGAGCAGTTCTCTTAAAATGTACCCTCATGTGGCTTTTCACTGGGTAATTCAAAAGCATCACATGGATTTTGCAGAAATTTCACATTTATTCGGGAAGTGAAAAGTATGATGTGGAGCGCCATTCCCGAATTGGTTCCGGTTTTGTTTTTTTCTTGCGGGGGGGTGCCGATAAAACACTGGTCACACCTCTGGCAATGTTTCTTCACTTCCACGAGGGGCCAGCATTTGCCTTTTGTCAATGTTAGCGCTTTGTTACAGCTTCATCTATTGTTAAAGCGCCATACAAATCAATATGTACATACCTGTATTGTATTTTGTACAGCCGCCCCCATTTCCAGCTCAGATAACTCCAGACCCGTATCACTTAGGAATTAACTATTCTATAATATATAATAATATTTTATAATAACTATAATTAACTATTTTTTTTTCTGTTGAATGAACAAAGTCTACGGTTTCTAACACTGCATTGAATGAGGATGTAGTCTTATAATAATAATAATAATATTTTTTTATATCAATGTTTATGTATGTAGGATAGCACGCAACAATTAATAAGAATAATTAAATTAAGGCATGCAATGTTGCACAAAGGGTACACTTGAACACAATTAAGATGCCATAAAAATAAAATAAAAATGACCTCAATACAAATCGGACTTACTATTTAGATGTAAAAAATAATGTGATTAAATGTTGACATTTTGAATTGCATCGGAAATGGCATTATTCATCATTTAAAATGACGTTTGCGGAAACCTTGTCATGCTTTTAAAACTGCGCAATTGCTTTCGCTAGTGGCCTTCAATGTACAATATGCACTTGATTGCTTTTGTTTGTTCTCTAGTAGATGTTTTTATCTTCTGATCACATGATTTTCTTCTTTTTTTTTTTTTCCACGTCAGAGGGAAGTAACAGCAGTCACGAATCTCACGTGGGGTTGGTCGGCAGCGTGGAAAGAGAGAAAAGGACGGTGGTTCCTCTAGCCGTGGTCTCCACTCTCACCATCTTGTGTCTGCTGGTGCTGGTGGGCATCCTGGTCTATTGGAGGTACGTGCTGCAAGCGCACCGAGCGACATCACCTTTGCTCATCTCGCTATTTGTATTCTCGTGTCCCAGGAACTGTTTCCAGACGGCTAACTTCTACCCCGACGACAGCACGTCGCCGAAAGTCATCTCGGCCCCGTCCACTCCTCTGCTGCTCGCCGCAGGTGACTTTCACGCCGATTCTTCATAGCGTTGTTAAAATGGGAATTCCTCTCAAACACCCCCTCTCGTACCCCCGTTTGCGGGCAAGATGGTCACGAGCCTTTGACGGTGAAGCAGTTTGTGAAGAACGTCGTGGAGCTGCACAACACTAACAGCTTCTCCAAGGAGTTTGAGGTGAGTGGCTGCATTTATTTAGTGTTTCATTTATGTATTATTTTTAATGCATCTGATTCACATATTGCGTGTATTCATTTATTTATTTACTATTCTTATTTTATTGCAGTTATTTATTTATTTATTATTTTTTTAAATATGCTTATTTATGTATTTACTACTATTATTCATATATTTATTTGCTTATTCGTTTGTCCATTTATTATTATTTTAATCTATGTATGTATATATTTATTTACTATTATTATTATTATTTTGATTAATCAATGCATGTATTTATTAATATTAATATTATTATTTAAATCTATTTTTTTATTTATCTATTTATTTACTTATTTATTTAAATACATGTATTTATTTATTTACTAATGTTATTTTTTTCTAATATTTATATATGTATTTATTTTATTCTATTTAATTAATTTAATACATTTATTTATTTATTTACTACTGTTATTATTTATGTATTTATTTATGTATCTATGTATTTCTTTATTTATGTATGTATAGACTTTGCACTGTCTGACAGCATGTTATCCATCGCAGCTTATTTATTTATTCATTTATGTATTTATTTCTAATCACACACACTCCCATATGTACTAACATCATGCTCTTCCGGAAAAAATCCGCTTGCTTTTAGCTAGGTGTTATGAGATCCCGAAAGCAGTTATGTCACAAAGGAAAAAAAGCACGACATGAAGCCCCCGCCCCCCCCCCCCCCCCCCCCGTCATCACAAGTCAAGTCTAATAAAAATGGCCTCCTTGAATGGGTGTCAAAACAGGCGCATCTGCATGACATCAACCCCCCCCCCTTCCCCCTTTATCACCACCTCTCTGTCTCCTAGCATGAACGTCCAGTGTAACGCACACAGACAGGAAATGGCATCCAAAAAAAATCCCTGTTGTCACCGTCGTTGTCTTTTGGAAAAAAAAGCTTTGTCGCGGCACTCAGCCTCTCTGTGTGTATATGAACCCCGTCTACCTGGACCTGCACTGACTCCCTGTTTGCCTGTGTGTCACCCCCCCCCCCCCCCCAAACCCCAAACCCCAAACCCCGACTCTCCTTTCACCACCGCCATCGTTGTGCTATCTGCATCCTCACATCCACCCTCCATTAGATTGTCAAAGAATCCTATGAGGTAAGATGCTCACATCAATCCACAGCAAGATGACACACACGCACAAACATTGCGCGTATGTTTTATGTTGTCTTGCAGGAGGTGCAAGCGTGCACAGTGGACATGGGCATCACCGCCGACACTTCCAGTCAACCCGAGAACAAATCCAAGAACCGATACATCAACATCCTGGCCTGTACGTCAGACAGAGCTTTGCTTTCACCCTTCCACTCAAAGCAAAATATGATATCATGTCATAATTTGATGACGATGATGATTTTTGTTGCTGTATCCCAGATGACCACAGCAGAGTGAAGCTTAGCAACGGTTTGGACAGGGACGGCAAATGCGAGGACTACATCAATGCGAACTTTGTTGACGTGAGTGATACAGGGATACCTCAGCTTACGAACGCTTTAGCTCACAAACGTTTCGCTTTACGAACATTAAATTCGCCAGAATATAATCCTGCCATACCAACTAGTTCTCGGCGGATGAACACCTAAACCACACGGCCGAACAGCGCCACGGTGGCTGGCGGACTAGTTTTCCACACCCGCTTTCTTTGAGTGCGCACCGCTCAGTTCAGACGTGGTTCGTTATCGAGTGGAGTACTTTTGCTTTTTTGGGACCGAAAAAGACAGGCTAGCGTTAAGGACACAAAAGAAAATGACGGTCAAGCAGAAGAAGGAGATCTTCAAAAAACACCAATGATGTGCGTTTGTGATATCGTCAAGAGGCAACTTCATCAACGACCATCGCAAAGGTCAATAAAACTACTTTATTATATAGTTCTGTTTTATGGGGACCTGGGAACGGATTATTCTCATTTTAATGCTTTCCTATGGGAAATTAATGTTTGGCAGACCAACGTTTTGCCTTCCACACACTTCCTGGGAAGCAATGAAGTTTGTGAGCCGAGGTATCACCGTATCCATTTTTTCCGCAGGGTTATGAGCGTACCAGGGCCTACATTGCCGCCCAAGGCCCTCTCCGAGCAGGCAGGGAAGACTTCTGGAGAATGATCTGGCAGCAGAACGTCGGCGTCATCGTCATGATCACCAACCTGAAGGAGAAAGGCCGGGTGAGAGCGCTCGTCGCTTCATCCTGGCATTTGCGATAGCGTCACTTGTGAATGAGCCGCCATTTTGGTGTTTGATACCGTGTGACGTCACAGAGCAAGTGTGACCAGTACTGGCCGGAAGACGGTCAGGAGGAATATGGGCCATACCGGGTGACTTTAAAGAGCAGCAAGACCCTCGCTTACTACACCCTGCGGACATTCGTCGTCAGGGAAACCAGCAATAAGGTGAACTGGTGTTTGTATTGGTTGTTTTTTTTTTCCGAACCCGAACGCACAAAGACCACCAACGTCTCTTTCCCTCGCAGGCGTCGTCGTCGTCGTCTCAGAGGAAAGCTGAACACAGCGTCCAGCAATACCACTACACCCAGTGGCCGGACATGGGCGTCCCAGAATACACTCTGCCCGTCCTCGCCTTCGTTCGAACGTCTTCTCGGGCGAGAACGCAGGAGATGGGACCCGTCTTGGTCCACTGCAGGTAGCCACGTTTCATTTCATCGATGACATGGAGTACAAAGGGCACGTTTGAGGATTGTTTTGTGGCTACAGTGCGGGTGTGGGGAGGACGGGGACGTACATTGTCATCGACAGCATGCTCCAACAGATGGACGATCAAGGGACAGTCAATGTCCTGGGCTTTCTCAAGCATGTGCGCACCCAGAGGAACTTCCTGGTTCAAACTGAGGTAAAGAAACACGCCGGGCGTCGGGCGCTGCGCTGACAAACGCAACGCGTTAGTTAGCCTGACAAAAGAAGTCGTATCCGCCGCGTCCATTTAAAACAACCACAACACTTTTCTAAATGATCTTTAAAAAAAAACCAAAACAATTAAATAACTAACAAAATAAATAGATACATTGATAAATAAATAAAATAAATCACCCAATAAGTAAATAAATAAATCGCTACTGACAAAAAATGTCCAACTTTTGGCTTTAGGAACAGTACGTCTTCATACACGACGTCTTAGTGGAGGCCATTTTGAGCCGCCGCACGTCTGTCACTTGCGACCACCTCCACTCGTACGTGTCGGGCCTGCTGACGCCCGCCGCGTCAGGCCGGACGCGCATGGACAAGCAGTTCAAGGTACACACGGCGTCGTACAACCGCTCGCCGTGTGGGTTGCGAGTTTGACTCTGGATGGATGTTTCAGTTGATCAGTCAGCGGCAGGCCAAACACGCCGACTACAGCACGGCTCTGCGAGACGGCAACGGCGTGAGGAACAGAGCCAGAGCGCTCATGCCCGGTGAGCCTCCAGCTGCCGTCCACCGCTCACCCCCAAGGTAGCCTGAAGTCCACTTTGATGCTAGTCTGTCCTGTTTTTGCAGTGGAGAGATCGAGAGTTTGCCTCAGCGCCACGGAAGCAAACCCCTCGGGCTACGTCAACGCCTCCTACGTGCTGGTAAAACCGCAACAAAAACAACTACTTTAACTTACTGACAATGTGCACAAACGTGTCCTCTCGAGTGCCAGGGTTTTTGTCATCAAATTCCAAGACACGCACAATATTGTAAGTCATTTTATTTAAAGATTAATTGATTGATTTAGTGAAATAGCACTTTTCACTGGTAAAACCGCCAAGTGCTCAAACAAAATTTAAAATAATAAAAACAATCCACAAAAAAGCATGAAAAGTACTCAAAATAACTCGCGCGGATAAAACCTACATAACTTTCAACGTACGGGAAATGTCAACTACATCACGTTTGTTAGCCTCGTATGCTAAGCTACCAGGCTACAGACGGAGCTCACTGTCGGGGAAGGACGACATCAACATTCAATTTAGCCTGAGAAACCTTCTTTCATCAGAAGAAAAAAAGAGTTAATTCCTAAGTTATGTGGGTCTGGAGTTATCTGAGCAGCTGTACAAAATACAATATATATTGATGGATTTAGCGCTTTAACAACTGCTGAAGCTATAGCAAAGCGCTAATGTGGACAAAAGCTAAATGCTGCCCCCTCGTGGAAGGGAAAATCATCGCCAGAGGTCTGACCAGCACTTTATCGGCAAGAAAAACCAAAACCCGACCAATTCAGGAATGGCACTCCACGTCACACTTTTCAATTCCAGAATAAATTCTAGAATGGCAGCGGATGAGTTAACTTTCAAAAATTGTGAAATAATAATAACAATAATAATAATCCATTTCATTTCTAAGCGCCTTTCAAAACTCTCAAGGTCACTTTTCAGTCACAGGATCAGTTTTTCAATAGAAAGTTTGCGAGCCAGCTTGCCAATAAATAGCTAATAGCTAGATAGCTAGCCAGGCAGGCAGATAGCTATATAGCTAATAGATATTTAGCTACATAGTCAGCCAGGGAGCTAGATAGCAAATAGCTAGCCAGCTAGCTATATAGCCAGCCATGCAGCTAGATAGCAAATAGATAGAAAGCTAGCTAGCAATACATAGCTAATAGCTATCCAGCTAGCTAGATAGCTAGCCAGCCACATATTCAGACGTATTTATTTTTGAAGATGTGTCATCCCGCTTGTGTTATTAATTATTCCATTTATTTTTCTCCAAGGGATTTCGGCACAGTAAAGAATTCATTGTGAGTCAGACGCCGCTCGGCAGCACGGCGGAGGATTTCTGGCGGCTGATCTGGGAGCACAACGCGCACGTCGCGGTCCATCTGCCCGACCCGCATTGTCAGGTTCCTCAATGATTGACAGCCCTCGTGTCGACGCCCTCCAAAATGGCCGCCTGTGCGCGTGCTAGCGTGTTGCTTCTTTTCTAGACCGACGAGCGCGACCTGCACGTGTATCGACCCTCCGAAGAGCAAATGATGAACTTTGAGGGCTTCACCGTGTCCCATTCGGGGGACAGACACGTGGGTTTGTCCAATGACGACAAAGTGCTTGTGCAGGACGTCACGTTAGAATCCACGCAGGTATTTGCCGCTTTTGGGAAACATCCGTGCTAAAAGTAAGTATGTAGCACGGATGATTGAAAAAGCCCTCCCTGTCTTTGTTTTTAGAACAATTACACTCTGGAAGTGCGCGTGTACAGCGCCTCCTGCTGGCCCAACCCCGACGCGCCCATTCGCAATTGTTTCCAACTCATCGACGCGGTCGGCGAACACAGCAGGCGCACGCCCGGCCCGACTGTCGTGCACGACCCGTCAGTCGGCCATTTTTGCTCTTGTCCGTAGCCTGCAGAGTATTTGGACTCCAAATTTCATCTGACATTTTTTTTTTTTTTTTTTTTTTTGTCTGTAGGTTGGGAGGCGTGACATCGGGTCTGTTCTGCGCCCTCACCACTTTGTCCAATCAGCTGCAGGAGGAGGGGCAAGTCGACGTCTACCAGGTGGCGCGGATGACCAACCTCATGAGGCCGGGCGTCTTTAACGATATCGTAAGTAGGACAGCTTTGCCCTTCAATCATCCACCATCATCATCATCATAATAATTATTATTATTAACTGTCACTTTACAGTCACTGGATAAGTTTTTCTGTGGGTGAGCAGCGGCAGCCACACGCGCCAGCGTTCACTCAACCCGGAATAACTCAAATGAATAAAAAGCTATCTAGCTAGCTATTAAATAGCTTATAGATAGCTAGCTAGCCAACAGATAGCTAAAATATAGCCAGCTAACCAGCCAGCTAGCTATCTAGATAGCAAATAGATAGCCAGATAGCTAATGTAAGCTGAAACTGCAGAAACCAAATATTTCAAGTTTTTTTTCGGGTCAGAAAAACGTATTTGCTGCTAGTGTTAAAAAAAAGAAAAGAACCCTAAAACCCCCACATCGCCCCCCTTAGGAGCAGTACCAGTACCTGTACCGGGCCGTGCTGAGTCTGGTAAGCAGCCAGGAAGACCAGCGAGCCCTCCAGAGTCCAGAAACCAACGGATCGGTCCTGCTGGGGAAGACCAACATTGCCGAAAGTCTCGAGTCGCTCATGTAGCCGCCTCGCCGCTGTGTCACCCCGGAGTACAAGTCCGAGTGCCGAAAGGTCAGTGTTGGAAAGTCCTACGCAAAAAAAGGATCCCGAGAGCCGTGAGTACTTTTGCACACGCTACAAACCTTTTAATTCTACCCATGTCACATGACTCGGCCGGTTGACGTGCAAATCGCCATGGTGATGTGATCACTCACCATGCTGAGAACTGAACAAGAAATTAATCAAAAAATGTTTTTTGAGAAGTGGCGTTTGTCCCAGACAAATGGCGCCATGGCCTTTTCTAGTCATTCAAAAAAAAAAAAAAAAAGCCTTGAACATTTTGGCTCCGGATTTTGTCAATGTCATCAATCGGACACAATCGACCCACTTTTTTTCATCGGTGACTATCCAGGTAACATCCGACTTACGACCACCCATACTTACGACCACCCGTACTTACGACGACGACCTCCAGACCCTATTTTAAAAATGTTAATTCTACGCCTGGCATCGCAACGCGCTAGCAGGCCGGCAACGCGCACGACAATTTTGGCCAGCCAGCATGTCACACACTTGCACAGCAATCGACCGCGGAGTTTGCAAGTCATTTAGCCTCAGAGTCTCTATTCAACATTTTGAATGGATTTCGACTTACGACCATTTTGACTTACGACTGTTTGGTCGCAACGGAACTCGGTTGTAAGTCGGATGTTACCTGTACATGTATTACTATTTTTTTTTCCCGGTCCGTGTGTGATTATCCGTTAAATCGCAAAAGGCCAAATTTCTGTATGTTTGTACTGTATGTATATTTTTTATGACATTTTCTAGTTATTTACACAAGCTGTATAACCGTGTGGATTTGATTGAATCATGACACGTATGGATCATAGATTTAACTCATTAACATTTTTCATTTCTGGGTAATTGTAACACATTTATCTGCCGCCGCTAATGTGCGCAGGATGTAAATAGCAACAGATTGATTGAATAAAGACTTGAATATGATTTTTGGCAAAATCAGAGTCTTTTATTATACACAAATGATTGACTTCCCAATTCCCATCAAGGACAAATAAAACATTTATTTCAAATTAAACTTTATATTGCATCATCATCAACTAAATGTAAACGTGCTCCATAAACACAGAAGGTTATGAAAAAATAATAATAAAGTGTATACAGTGCATCATAAACAAACGGCGTCAATTAAACAAGAATTAAAAAAGAGTATCTATTATTATTATTATTATTTAATGTTACACCTTCTCGGTCATGAAAATAAAATGACGCTAACAACGCAACATCCCTCAAAATGATGGAAATACATTTACGTATTTTCACTTATGGCGTACATTGGAGAACCTTTGACATTATGATGACTATTATTATTATTGTAGTTCTTATTGACCTGATGAGGGTAGAAATAATTATAATTTTGCATATGTATCTTAATGAGTGTGAATACGATTGACATAAAGTACATTGATATAATTTTTACGTTATATAGTTCAGGTTAACTTGATCACTAATATATTTCATGAAAACATGCATTCAGAATTCGCTACTTTTCTTTGGTAAGTACCCGACCGCAGCGTATTAGCATAAAATGATGAACTTTACTTGACATCCAACATTAAAATAGTTTAAGGGATTTATTGTTCGTGGAAAATGTGCATAAAAATATTTTCTTGGGTGGAAATATGGCTCACGTTTTTTTCCTTCTTTTTTGCCATCTAGATATCTGTTTAGCTGGCTACCTAGCTACAACTTTATTTGCTATCTATTTGCTATTTATTAGCTATCTAGCTGGCTCGTTAGCTAGCAATTTATTAACTATATAGCTGGATAGCTGGTTATTAGCTTTATATTAGCTCACTATTTAGCTTTCTATCTATTTGAGTTATTCCGGGTTGAGTGAATGCTAGCGCGTGCGGCTGCCGCTGCTCACCCGCAGAAAAAACAATCATGTGACTGTAAAGTGACCTTGAGAGTTTTGAAAGGCGCTTAGAAATGAAATTATTTTTTTAAATAATAATATGACATCATCCTTATTTATTTATTTTTTCTTCTAAGCACGTAAGCTATCATAGCACCAATTTAAAGCATAAATTATATAAGTGAACATTCCTAATCTAGGACGGGCACATTTTTCATCTCGGATTTGATTTATAAAATGAAAGAAAAGAAAAATAAAATCCCAGCCGTGAATGCTAATCATAATTGGCAAATATGTATGTCGTCGCAGTTGTCCTCACTTGTCCGCTTGGAAACCCTGTTGGCCCAAAAAAAAAAATCCAATTTATTCTAATCTTGTACAATCAACTGTTTTTGTTTATGTGGGGGCGAAAGGTTGTGGGTGTCCTCACAGAGTCGCTGCGTTTGCGTTTCCAGCAATCGGGGTTGAGCCGTTTCTGTTCATCGGCGAGCTCTTTGGCCTTTAAGGTAAACACACGGCGCTCTTCGCTTCGCATCTTCTTCCAGCGCTCGCCGAGGAGCACGCTGATGGCTCTGAAAGACACACCCGCATTTGACACCCGCGCGGGTGAACGCCGTCACGCCCGCCAAAAGCGCGCACCAACCTGTTATCCTTGCCCGGGTGCATCTGCGTGTACTGCACCCTGAACTTCTTGGCAAAAAGCATGAAGGCGTTCATTGGCCGTTTGCACGTAGTTGGCGTGAGGTCACTTCCTGGTTGGCCGGTGTTTTGTCTTTTGATTGGCTTTCGCCGAGGAGTGCGGGAGTGGCCCGGCTTGGACGCGCCTGTTGATTTTCCAACAAGGTCAAAATGCTTTTTTTGGCACTACAGTGATACCTTGGCTTACCAACTTAATTGGTTGTGTGTAAGGCGAAAAGTGTGTATTTCAAAAATTAATTTCCCATAGGAAACCATTCAAATGAGAATAATCCGTTCCCAGGTCCCCATAAAACATCATTTTCTAATTTTCTAAGCCTTAAAACTACACAAAATACACCATTTTATATATAACAAATGTGCTATGATATTATAATTAAATAAATAAACTGTACTGTATAATAAAGTGGTTTTATGGACCGGTGTGATGGCTTGATGGAATGGAGTGGCCGCTTTCATCAGCATTAAACACTTGATGAGAACGTAGCCTTCTTCTTTCACCATCTTGAAGAATGAACCCTTGTAGGTGCTTTCTCTGCCATCATTTTACCTAGTTCCTCATCAATTGTGTTCTGTTTAGCTGGCTTGATAGCTTTTTTTTTTTTAGCTCCGTGTATATCCCGAAAAATAGTTTGAATGCCAAGGTAAAATGTTCATAAATCAATGTTTGTAAACCGAAAAGTTCGTAAGCCAAGGGGTTCGTAAACCGAAAAGTTCGTAAGCCAAGGGGTCCGTAAACCGAGCTATCACTGTATTTCTTCTCTTTCAGTTCTTTGTCGTGGACGAAAAGGATGCCGTGCCTTGTGATTTGTCTCTGTCGGGAGAAACGGCGCCCCCGCTGGACTGGGAGGTGTATCGCCGTCGGGCCATGCTGCTCAGCAGGTAAACCGCCGACGAGTCCAATGGGGTGAAATCGTAACTGGGGAAAGACGTGAAAAGGTGGCGACCATTCACGCAGAATTTGACCTCGAAAGTGTAATCATAATAATACATTTGATTTCAAATACCTTTTGAATGTGTCAAAGACAAGCGAGTCATCCGTATGTTCGGCGTCTCGGTGACCGGCTGGAAGACAGATGTCGCCCAGCTCCATTTCGTAGCCCGCTATCCCATAATGCACCACGGTCAAGCTCGGGTAGAATGACGACCAACCTGATGGAAAAGTATTACAAGGGAGCGTCAACAAAGTGTTGTTTTTTTAAAAATGTATTCATTTCAATGTTTGACTTGGGTACGTATGTCCGTACCTTTGTTTTTCACGTAAAACGGGTGGTCGAGTTGACAGCGCGCAGTCAGCAGGCCGTCTCCAAAGGCGCCGGGGTCAAAGGTCAGCTGCAAGATGGCCTGACCGGACAACACGTTTTCCGAATGTGCCACAAGCTGCAAACCTTCGCAGCCGTAACTCTGCAAATTATACATTTATTTTGAAATCCAGCAAGCGCTTGCTCATACTTTTTTTTTTTCACACCCGAGGTACCTTCAAGGAAATGGACTCATTTTCGGACTGAATGTCCTCAACATTTTGCCACTCAACACGGGAGCTGCTGTGGAAACGCAGGTGAGTGCCTGCACACACACAAAAGCTTCAATTACCTTCATACTGACAGTCCTTATAAAAAAAAGTTTACACATAACTGCAAAGCTATATATATATATATATATATATATTTTTTTTTTTTTCAATTGTACATGATTGTATAATTGAGTTGAAAAGTCAGAAAATAAAACCATGACACATTTCTAACTTAATGTTTTGATTCCAAAATGCAAATTGCATTTTCTTCTCTTCTTCTTTTCCTTTGGGCTTTTCCCTTCAAGGGGTCGCCACAGCAAATCAGTCCATTTTGATTGTAGTTTTTTTTGTTCATGTTGAATTGCATAGCATTTGCATGTATTTTGCATACAAATGTTGCATGTTTAAAATATATTTCTCATGTATTTTATGTCCCCTTTTTCGGTCGATTCCAAAATATAAAATGCATTTTGATGTTAGTTTTTTAGCTTGATGAAACTGTCTCTAATCCCTATTTGCCATCATTTACAAATGTCAAAAGAAAGAAAGAAAGAAAATAGGTTCCCTGTGAATCTACGTATTTGCCTACCTTTCAGAAAGCAATGCCAGGCGGTGGCGGGCCAGGAGACGCTCCAGGCCGTGTCCTCGTCGCGGGATGGCGGCGACGCTGCGGTGGACGGCGCGGAGCCACGCTCGCCGTTCATCTGCGCAAACGTCAGCCAAGTCAGCATTTCTGAGGCCGGCAGGCAAATTGAGGGCGTGGCGTGGCGTGGCGTGGCGTACGTACGTACCCTCCCTCTGCTGGAGTTCCGAGGGGGCGGCCGGGCGTACGAATGCACAGAGCTTGGGGAAGAAGAAGAAGAAGCAAAGTGAGATTGAGCCACTTTTATCGACATGCTTTTAAGGGCGTGCGGTCGTACCCGGTGCGAGGAGACTCCCGGAGGAGTGGACTTTGAGGCCCGGTGGCGATGTGAGCCAGCTGCGTCAGCCAGCGGGTGTCCCCCGCTCGCGGGCCAACCTCCGCTTGATAAATGGCCATCGTCATCTCTTTCTCCTCCGGAGCCTCTCGCAGCTTTGGAAGATCAGCTGAGGAAAGAGAACAGGGCCGTGTGTTTGTGTCTTCTTTGCGTCATTTTATGCCATCCCCAAAAAAGGACGGTTACGTACCATATTCCATGAATTCCATCTGACTTTTTTGGCCAGGGGAAGAGTCGCGCCATTGGTCCTGATCCACTTCCGCCAGCTCGTCTGCGAGTGTAAACGCAATTGCGATGTAGGCATTTGGAGTCCAAAAGGCTGTTGCCATGGCGACGAGGGATACCTTTGCCGCGAGGGTCCGTCTCCTTGCGCTCCTTGGTCATCACCACCTCCCACATCATCATGTCAACTGAAATACATCAAGTCAGTACAAATGGAAATGGCATTTGTTTATGGATGGATGGATTGATGCAAGAGATTAGCTAGAGATAGATGCTATAGATATTATAAATATACACTATAGATAGATACTATATGTATTATAGATACTGTATATACTATGGAGGGATACTATATATATATATATATATGATAGATACTATGATAGATGCTATAGATATATACTACATGTATTATAGATACTGTATATACTATAAATACTATGGATAGATGCGATATATTATAAATACTATATATATATATATATATATATATATATATATATATATATATATATATATATATATATATATATATATATATATATACTATAGATATTAGATAAATACTATAGATACTATATATATATACTATGGATGCTATTGGTAGTTACTATAGATAATATAGGTAGTTACGATAGGTGATATAGATAGTTACTATAGATAATAAAGAGATAAATTCTATAGGTCTATAGTATCAATTATAAATATACTGTATATAGATATACACTATTTATTTCCTCAATGTTTTTTTTAAATTGCTTGCTTATTAAGGCTCGTCCACAAAATGAAAGTAGTTTTCCCCCTATTGCGCAACCTGGTCATCATGTGACAGCCTCTTGTTTGTAAAAGTTGGTGGAGCGTCCGCGCACGCGCAAGCGAGCCATTCATTCAAGCCAGTGAGAAGGACGGCAACAAAAACAAAACCGGGCGCAAGTCGCAGCCATCGTTCAATTCACACGTCGTCTATTACTAACGTCGCATTTTGGTCGCGCCATCAAAAAAAGAAACATTTGTGTCGCAAGGGCAATTTAAAACGGGGCTTTTCCGTCCCCTCGATGTTTACGAGAGACATGCAAATGAATCATCTCCGCTCGTTTGGCAACCGATGTTTATGTTGAGAAAAAGCGAATTGGTCAAATAAATGAGTCGAGTGGCTTTCGAGGGGAAAAAAGGCTCGTCTGATCATTGGCAAACAACGAACGTCAACACTGAAGCTCGAAGAGCGATCGCGCAGCCGGGCTCGCATCTGTGAAAACAACAAGCCTCGTCATCTCAATCTTCTTTTGTATTTTACAAGTTGACGGCATATTCTATAGATTAGTGCTGTCGCCTGTCGAAATCGACGCTATTAAACACGGCAAAGTCGACATTAACTTTTTCTTTACCCACCTAAACAGTGGCCTTGTCGGGGGAAAGTAGGTTGATATAAACGCATCACCCTCGCCGATCCCATTGGCCCAAGTTGTTGTCAATCAAACGCTATCCGCCTTGTCATTGGTCGGGTTATTTGCAGAAGGCTCGACATGTTGAAATCGAGATCAACGATTACACTTTGCTCGGTAGTATTATTCAAATTTTCATTAATTTCATGACTTATTTGCATTAAATGTCAAGGTTTTTTCGGGGTGATTAGAGGCATTTAATGAAATTGCTAAATCGAATAATCCAGTTTCAGATTCAATAAAACCATATTTAAATTAGACCCAGACGATATTTATGTTAAAATTAATTTAAAAGGTCTACTTTGTTCTGTCCCAAATAGTGTAAATAAAAACACGGTCATTATGAAGTTCCTTCATTTGGCAGCAGCGAATGCGAAAGCTAGCTAAGCTTCAGACCACCTCAATGGTGGCATTTCCGGAAGAGCTCTTATTTTGAAATAATCACCTGATGATGGTATCCGTTCAAGCAATTTGTCGAATCAACTCGAGCACCCGGCAGCGAGGTGGCGTTGTTAAATCTTTTAAAACATTTTATTTTAATACGGTGATGTGTTTTTGTAGGTTATTTACAGTGGGTGTTATCACCTTGGACGTCTGTTGGTACGTTTTCCGTCGAAACTTTGTGTCATTTATACCGTTATAGGTCAACCTTCTCGTGTGGCAGTTGCGTTGAAGTTGTGTCGTCATCTCTTATTTTCTTTTCAATTCCTTATTTTTTAACATACTAATTTGGACATGTTCGCCACAAGTGTGTCAAAATAGATACATTTAAGCAAAACGTGTCGAGACAGCATTATTTCGTGTACTGTTTGTGTCCACTGCAGCTTCCTGTTTCAAAAAAAAAAAAAAAAAAAACTCCAGTCATGACATCCTGTTTATTTAAAAAAGTACGTAAAATGGCAGAACCGTTTTAAATAGACATCATTTTATTCCAACTCTTTTAAGACACGTTTTGACAATTGTCGGTTCTTCAAAACTTTCAGATTGTACGCCCCATTTCCTGTGCAAAGCCCACTTTTAGGCCCCCCCATGTTCCACAAATGATTTTAGGTCTTGGCCGTTGTCTTCCTTTTATTGCCCTGTGATCCTTTTTTGTCATCCTGAAAATGTTGTGAAAGTGTTCTGTGTCTATTTGTCGTCAAGCTAGGCGATGGACGAGCAGCCCATTCGGGCGATCGGCGAAGAACGAGTGGTGTTGCGAGAAGATAGCAGGCGGCGTAGACGAAGGAAAGCCATCATGTCGTCATCTTGCGCTTGCATGGATCACGTCGCCGTGGAGTTCCTTCTCCCCACAGTGGCGCGGGGCGGCGATTGCCCCGACTCGCTGCAATTGGAGGTTGCGGGAAACTGGACGGTGGAACAGGTTCGTTCCCGTAACCCAACGGTCAATTGAAGTACCACTGAAGGTGCAGTTGAACATCTCTGCTTCCAGGTGAAGGCCCAAGTGTGGCTGAATGCGGTGACGTCCAATCTCTGTCCGGAATTCTACCAGCGCTTTTCTCCTGACCACTGCATCCTGCTCTACCAGAAAAAAGGCAACATGTGCGAGATCTACGACAAGCATCAAGTTTTCCAGACGCTGGATTGCGTACGCTACTGGAGAGGTTTGTTTGCGAGCAACGTTTTGTTACATGCAGTCATTATGGATCGTTTTATCTCGTGTTCGTATTTATCATTTTATTGGAATTTGGAGTTAAAAGTCGGAATTTTGAGTTAAAAATCTGAATTCAGAGTTGAAAGTTGAAAGTTGAAATTTTGTGTTAAAAGTCGGAATTTAGAGTTAAAAGTCAGAATTCAGAATTAAAAATTGGAATTCCGAGTTAAAAATCAGAATTCTGAGTTAAATGTGTGTGCGCGTCTGGCTGCCGCTGCTCACCCGCGGAAAAACATTTTTGTTCTTATCCTGTGACTGTAAAGTGTCCTTGAGAGTTTTGAAAGGCGCTTATAAATTGAATGTATTATTATTATTACACAGGTTAATAGTACATTCTGCCATCTAGTGGACACACATTGTATTGCAATTCTTGTCACTATACATCAGTGGCATAGTATGATGATTTTTGATTTTCTTCAATGTATTAATTGTTTGATTGTATGTTTCTTTTTTTAAGCCTTGAAGAAAGATGTTGGGCGGATCAAACTGGTCCCTCGTCCGCAACCCTCGGACGAGACCTTGCGGTACCAGCGCTACCTCAACTACCTGATTGGCTACGACGTGACCGACGTCAGCAACGTGCACGACGACGAACTGGAGTTCACTCGCAGGAAGCTGCTGACGCCGCGGCGCGTCCAGCTGTCGGCTCGCGACGCTAAGCTGTATTCCACGGACCCGTGGGTGACGCGCAAGCCGCTCCCGGAGCACCTCCTGGGAAAGGTAAGCCTCACGTTTTGCTGGGAATCCATTTTTTTAAGAGCGCATGTCCTACTTAGGGTCACTGGAAGAAATGGCAGGAAAACAAGGCAAAATCCAAGAGAGTAAAAAGAATTCATTTTTCATTTGAAATCCTTATTTTTCATATTCTGCTGCTTACAGTTTCCGCCACCTTCCCTTGAAGATGAATCATATACAGTGATACCTTAGCTTACAAACTTAATTGGTTCCCAGAAAGTGTAAGGAGAAAAGTCCAAACATTAATTTCCCACAGGGAACCATTAAAAATGAGAATAATCCGTTCCCAGGTCCCCATAAAACATCATTTTCGACTAAATAAGCCTTAAAACTACACAAAATAGACTCTATTTTATGTATAATAAATGTGCTATTGTAATTGTAATGAAAAAAATAAACTGTATTGTATCATAAAGTCGTTTTATTGACCTTTGTGATGGTCATTGATGTCGTTGCCTCTTAATGATATCCGGGTGAAGTTGCCGTGCTTTCTCGGCGATAATACCCTCACTCACTGCTATCTGCTTTTCGTTAATCCAAATCTACAGAAAAGTTTCAACCTCTTCTATTGCCTGAGACAACACAGAAACACCCTTAGCCATGTAGCAATGGTCGACTTAGCATACTGGTACTGGGAGGCTAAGTTACACAAACGCACACATCATTCGTGTTGTTGTTGTTTTTTTTTTTGATGATCTCCTTCTTCTGCTCGACCGTCATTTTCTTTTGTGTCCTCTTCGGGTTACACGAGCCTGTGGTGGGGTCTTTTTTGGTCCCATAATAGCAAAAGTACTCGACTCGATGGCAAACCACGTCTGCACTCAAACAGAGGGGCTGTGGAAAACTAGTCCGCCAGCCACCGTGGCGCCGTGTGGTTTGGTTCGTCCGCTGCAAACTACTTTGTATGCCACGGCGAGAAGTTGGTTAGCTAAAGCATTCGCCAAGCGAGGTATCGCTGTATTATCTGGAATGATGCGCTTCCATTGAAGCGGCGTTTGATTGATGATGTTGTCGGCTTGCCGCGTTCGATCGTCTCAGATCAACAAGGGCCACGTCCTGGTTGTCATCCACATTTCCACCGCCAGTCAGACCATCAAGGTGTCCATTGACGACACGCCGGCGCAGGTACCATCCAGTGTTCCGCTTTCGTTTTGCCTCGTCTCACATCTCATATTTGTTCCCGTGCAGGTTTTGTCCAATTTCTTATCCAAAACGGCAAATAAAAGAAGCTTGTTGGGCATCCCCGAAAGCACCTGCCCGACGGACTTTGTGCTACGCGTGTGCGGCAGGTGTGTGTCGGTGAAGTTCGCTGTGGAGTCGGTTGAATCGGACAAATTCCAATGTTTTTTTTGGGGGGGAACAGGGAGGAGTACCTGTATGGAGAGCAAGCGCTACACAACTTCAACTGGATCCGTCAGTGTCTGAAAAACGCCGAGGAGATCCACTTGGCTCTGGAGACCTTACCGGATCCAGAACTGGATTTGGTCCGTGAAGAGGACTGGGCCCAAGTGGACGATTGCACCGGCGTGGCGGGTCATTTCCACATCCTCAATTTCCCCAATCATCATCTGGAATAATTGTCTGATTATTATTCATATTTATTTTTGTATGATCTAAGGCACACACGAACAGCTGACCATCGACGAGAAGGACCACGAGCGAGTGTTCACCGTCTCCATGTGGGACTGCGAGCGGAAGTTCCGAGTCAAAGTGTTGGGAATCGACATCCCGACTCTTCCCAAAATTGCCGACGTTGTGGTGTTCATCGAGGCCAGCATCTTTCACAGTCAGCAACTTCTCGCCCAGGTGACGGATAGCCGTACGGCGCAACCGCACCCGTTAATTCCTAAGTTACATGGCTTTGGAGTTATCTGAGCTTGAGATGGGGGCGACTGTATGAAAAATACAATATATATATTGATTGATTTAGCGCTTTAACAACAGACAAGCTGGAACAAAGCGCTAACATGGAACCAAATGGAAACGCCGCCCCCTTGTAGAAGGGAGGTCTGACCAGCGCTTGTCAATTTTGCACATTAGGAGCGGACGACTCCCAAAGCCTTCAATGAAGAAGTTTTGTGGAACTGCTGGTTAGAATTTAACATCAAAATCAAGGATTTGCCAAAAGGCTCCCGACTCAACCTCCAGGTAAGCATTCTTTTTACTCTTATCTATTATTATTATTTTTAATATTTATTGTCATTTTAGATGTATTTATAACTACACATGCGCCTCACAGTTTTCAGGTTGAGGGTTCGAATCTGGCCGCTGAACTTTCTTATGTGTAATAAGTTTGTTTTTTTCATATGCTAGAGTTCATTTAGCTGGCTATCTATTTGCTATCTATTAGCTTTCCATTAGCGATCTATTTGCTAACTGGCCGTCTATTCGTTATATAGCAAGTTGTCTAGCTGGCTATCTATAGGCTATCTATTGGCTTTCTCTTAGCTATCTGGCTGGCTATCTATTAGTTATATAGCTAGTTGTCTTGCTGGCTATCTATTAGCTACCTAGCTTTCTTTGAATAGGAGCCGTCATCATTTGACCCCTATGGCACGCAATGGACGCGTGGCTAAATATCTTAGAGGAGAGCATTTCCTTCCCAGGTGGTGTGCAGGAAACAAGCCCAGACCCCGACCCCAAAAGCGTCGTCCCACCAGGACGGCCCACCGGGAGGCGCTAGTCACGACGGTAAGACGGCCTCCAATCTCCGCAAATGGCGCCTGACCGCTTCTCCGTTGGTCAAGGCAAAGCAAAGAGCCGCCTGCTGTACTACGTCAACCTTCTGCTGGTGGACCACCGCTCGCTCCTGCGCCAGGGGGACTTTGTCCTGCACATGTGGAAAATGCCCGAGAAGAGCCAGGAGAGCGCCAGCGGCGGCGTCAACGCCGACAAGCTGACGTCGGCCACCAACCCGGATAAGACTTCGTCCATGGCGGTGGCCATCGTGCTGGATAAGTACCGCTACCCCGCGGTGCTTCCAAAGAGCCGCCGCGCCGCCGAGGAACCCGGCGAAGGCCGGCCGGCTCAAAGGGAGATGCCCAACCACCTGAAGAAACAGTTTGGCGCCATCGTGGCGGCCGACCCCCTTCGCCCGTTGAGTCCTGAAGACAAAGAGCTGCTGTGGCATTTCCGACACCAGTGCGTGCGCGACCCCAGGTACTTCTTTGAATTTGACCCGAGGGCAACCTGAACCTTACCAGGTCCTCCCTACCAGGGCGTATCCAAAGCTGCTGTCGTCGGTCAAATGGGGGAAGCAAGAAGCCGTACAGGCAATCCATCGCCTGCTGGAGCGCTGCGGCGCGTGGGACGGCAGGTAAGCGCAACGGAGGCGTTTGCCAGCCGGCCTTTGCCTTTGCCTTTCTCATTCTCGCCATCCCGGATGGCAGCGTTTTGGACGTGGGCTTGGCCATGCAGCTGCTGGACTGCCACTACTCGGACGCTAAGGTGCGCTCCTTGGCCGTGAGCAAGTTGGAGGCGCTGGAGGATGACGACGTCCTCAGATATCTTCTGCAACTTGTCCAGGTCGGCGACCTTTCTTTCTATGTCATTTCTTTACATTTTTTGCTCTGCTCTTTGATTTTTGGCATTTAGAAAGAGGGGAAGTACGTGTGACCTCACACAAGCACAGTGACAAAACCGTCTTTGTTCTCCTCCCTTGTTGGGGAATGATCAAGTTTTTTTGGTGTCCACTCCAGTGCCAGGGTTTTTGTCATTGTCACTCAAATTCCAGTACCCTCAAAATATTGAGTTTTAGGACGATATAAATATTCCATACAACGTAAGAAACCTTAGACTCTCTTCTTTCATCACAAAAGAAGTAGTTAATTCCTAAGTTATATGGGTCTGGAGTTATATAAGCTTGAAATGGGGGCAGCTGTTCAAAATACAATACAATACATATTGATGTATATAGCGCTTTAACAACAGCTGAAGCTGGAAGAAAGCGCTAACATGGAAAATAGGGAAATTATGCCCACCTTGTATAAGGAAAAAAAACATTGCCAGAGGCCATGGCCAGCGCTTTATCGGCACCCAAGCATGGAAAAAAAAACAAACAAAACCTGAGCAAATTCGGGAATGGCGCTCAACGTCATATTTTCAATTCGTGAATGGCAATGAATGAGTTAAGTTGTCCATATATGCTATATAAATCAATATGTATTGTATTATATTGTATTGTTTGTATTTGTGTATGCAGGCGGTCAAGTTTGAGCCGTACCATGACAGCGCCCTGGTCAGGTTCCTGCTCAAGCGAGCTCTCAAGGTAAGCAGGATAAAAACTGGATCACATCATTCTTTAATAATAATAATAATAATACATTTCATTTCTAAGCGCCTTTCAAAACTCTCAAAGTCTCTGTGGGTGAGCAGCGGCAGGCACACGCACCAGCGTTCACTCAACTTGAAAATAGAAAGCTAGCTAGCTAATAGATAGCTAGATAGCTAATAGCTAGCTACTATGTTTCCTGATTCAAATAACTTGCTATCTAGATAACTAATAGCTAGTGAGCTATCTAGATAGCTAATAGATAGCTAATTGATAGCTAGCTATTTGAATGCTAGCTTTGTCAGGTCAAAAAGCAAATTAATCTAATTTTTTTTTGCATTTCAGAGTAAGCGTATCGGCCATTTCCTGTTTTGGTTCCTGCGCAGTGAAATCGCCCAGTCCAAGCATTACCAGCAGCGCTTTTCCGTCCTGCTGGAGGCCTACCTGCGAGGCTGCGGCCAAGCCATGCTGCAAGATTTCGGGAAACAGGTTTGGATCCCTTTCGGGGAACAGCGGTGAAGACACTTGACGGCGTGAAAGGGGGTCACCGATGTGTTTGATTCCAGGTGGAGGTGACTGAAGCTCTGCACAAAGTCACCCGAGAGATCAAAACCATGTCCCCAGACAAGTATGACGTCACGCCACAAGGTGACGTTCTGCTCATTCAACAATGATGTTTAAAGGACAAGTTGCGTCCATCATTTGTAAAATCACTTCAAATGCCTTCGACTTTGACAAAGATTCCAGTGCACAGAGCTAAGAAGACTCGCGCTGAATATTCATCTTGTTTTGTTTTCGAGTTGATGACGATGCCCTAAGTGACATCACGGAGGGAACGCCCCTGACAGAGAAAGCGACACACAATGCATTTTGGGTACTTTTTTCATCTGAGAACGCCATGGTGATGGCGAAATTAGAAGGAAATCTACATTGGAGTCCAGGCGGCTCGAATTGATACAGAAGGACTTCTTGAATCAAATTCAAACATTTATGCTTTCCTCTTCAGAACTATTTCAATCCTATTCATAACTGGATGAGACACAAGAAAGCATCTTCTCGCAATCTGAAGTCTCTGAAGCCATTGTTTTGATTCTGGAGCAAGGCAGTTTGTGAAGGAGTATCCTGGCGTGACGTCACAAACAAGTGGGCGGGACTTTCTGAATCTCACCACTTCTGAGTTCATTTTGTGACATGGCAGTTTTGGGACACTTGAAGCCATTTGTATTGGTGTTTTGTATTTGACTCCAAATATCCGCCTGCGTGTTTAGATGCTATCAAACGTTTTTCCGATGTCAGTTAGGAAACAAAAGAAAGGTGTCGCTTGTCCTTGAAACGTCCTCCATTTTGTCACGTGACGGATCATCTTCCCAAATGGAGAATCCCGCCTTGTGCTTTTCAGTGGTGGCTCAAATGCGTCACAAGCTGGAGACGCTCCAGTTGTCCGGTCTTCCGCGAGGTTTCAGGGTCCCTTATGATCCCGGGCTAAGAGCCGGAGCCCTCCTGGTAAGCCAAACGTCCAACCGTCGTCATTCTGATGGAATCTTGATGTATCGATTTTGGGTGAGTTCAGATCGAGCAGTGCAAAGTGATGGCGTCCAAGAAGAAGCCGCTGTGGCTGCAGTTTGAAAGGTCCGACCCCACCACCCTGTCCAAGGACCCCATTGGGATCATCTTCAAGCATGGAGACGACCTCAGGCAGGACATGCTCATCCTGCAGGTCGGTCGTCCACAGTCAACATGACTTCCTCACATTTTAGTCCTTGACTCTCGAGTTGTCTTACGCTTTGTTTGTTTTTGGTGGTTTTTATTTCCCGGACAGATTCTGCTGATCATGCAGTCCATCTGGGAAACCGAATCTCTGGATCTGTGCCTGTTGCCTTACGGTTGCATCTCCACCGGGAACAGGATCGGTCAGTCAAACCCCCCCTACCTACCTACCTACCTACCTACTTCCCAATCGCCCCTTATTCCATTTCATATTTCATATTTCATCCCTGAATTGTCTCTCAGGCATGATTGAGATCGTGAAGGACGCCACCACCATCGCTAACATCCAACAAAGCGTCGTCGGCAGCACCGGAGCCTTCAAAGACGAAATCCTGCATCAGTGGCTGCGGGACAAGTGCGTGGGTGAAGATAAGGTAGGAAAGGATTTCAAATACACAATTTAAGACATGGAGATACCTGAGCTTACAAACGCTTTAGATCACGACCTTTTCGCCTTACGAACATTAAATTCTTGAGAACAAAATATTGGCATACGAACTAGTTTTCGGCGGATGAACACCAAACCACACAGTCGAACAGCGCCACAGTGGCGTTCAGACGTGCTTTGTTATCGAGTGGAGTACTTTTGCTATTATGAAACCGAAAAAGACCCCACCACAGGCGAGTGTAAACCGAATGAGGACACAAAAGAAAATGACGGTTGGGCAGAAGAAGGAGATCATCAAAAACACAAACGAGGTGTGCGTTTGCGTGACTTGGCGTCCCAGTACCAGTATGCTAAGTCGACCATTGCTACATGTGGCTGAGGGTGTTTCTGTGATGTCTAAGCAACGGTCACAGGCAATAGAAGAGGTTGAAAGACTTCTGTTGATTTGGATTCACGAAAAGCAGCTAGCAGGGGACAGTGTGAGTGAGGGTATTATCGCCGAGAAAGCATGGCAACTGCACTCGGATATCAACAAGGGGCAACGACATCAACGACCATGACAAGGGTCAATAAAACAACTTTATTATACTGTACAGTTAATTTCTTTCATTACAATACAATACCACATTTATTATACATAAAATAAAGTATATTTTGTGTAGTTTGAAGGCTTATTTAGTAAAAAATTAATCTGTTTTATGTGGACCTGTGAACCGATTATTCTCATTTTTAATGGTTTCTTATGGGAAATAAATGTTTGGTACACACACACTTTCTGGGAAGTTCATAAGCTGAGGTATCAATGAACATATTTTTTTTCCAAGGCCATATCAGCAAGCCTCTGTTTTGAAGTGTTGTGCGTTTTCCTCTCGGTGTTAAAAGGAAGTAGCAAAATCTAAAAATGGCAGACAGGAAACGGATGTGAGCTTTAGTGGTTTTCTGTCACACGATGCACAGAAGCAAATTTGAGCATCATTTCCATTTGGAAAGATATTATGATTTGATGGATTATTTTTGTGTTCAGTTTCAGCAAGCCGTGGAGAGGTTTTTGTATTCCTGCGGCGGTTACTGCGTAGCCACCTACGTCCTGGGAATCGGCGATCGCCACAACGACAACATCATGATCACCGAATCGGGTAACCGCGCTCGTGTTTGCCTTTCAATGCGTCCGCGTCACTCAACATTTTGATTGTTTTTTTTTTTTGTGTTCTTCAGGGAATCTCTTCCACATCGACTTTGGCCACATTTTGGGCAACTACAAGAGCTTCATGGGAATCAGTAAGGAATGGGTTCCTTTTGTGCTCACGCCGGACTTCCTGTATGTCATGGGAACGTCGGGAAAGAAAAGCAGCCCCCACTTCCAGAAATTTCAGGTGCTTTGCCCTTTTCTTTCGTCACCTCTGACCCCTGAAAGGCTTCAACCAGAATCCATTTCTCACATGTCACACAGGATGTGTGTGTGAAAGCGTACGTGGCTCTTCGCAACCACAGCGACCTCCTCATCATCCTCTTCTCCATGATGCTGATGACGGGTAGGACGTCCTTGCATACGCGACACGACGCTCAAACTGCGCACGTTCGCTGCTGAAAAACACGCACGTCGTGACATCATCAAACAGGATGGAAAAAAAATATATATATATACTACGTATAGATATGTCTATATATTTTTTTTGCATGATGATTTCATGCTTTAATTCTACAGGCATCCTCTCGGTGTGCGCATCATGGCCACCAGAGGTCAGTGTAATACTGATACACATTCTATCCACTTAGTTTTATAATAATAATATACTAAATAATAATAATACATACTAAAAACAATACATTATATTTCTAAGTACCTTTCAAAACTCTCAAGGACACTTTACAGTCACAGGTTACGTTTTGATGGCATCACATGAAATTAGACTGGATTAAAAATGGTTGTTTTGCAGATGATAAAGAAAACATGCCAGTGAAACTTGTTTTCTTTTTCAAATACAAGTTGTTCCAATCATAGTGGTGTTAATTTTGTTTGCCCATTTTTGGTGTTTCTCGTTAATATTAAGCTAGTGGATAGATTCACCTTTTTTTAATTGTATTATTCTCAAGTTAGTTTGACGTCGTTGCTACCATTCCCGAATGGCGGCACATGAGCACTGGTCGGACGTAATGTACGAAAGAATTCCACGCCGATGCGATATTGGCCATATCTGATCGTAGGCATGCCCCAGCTGACCAGCAAGGAGGACATCGAGTACATCCGCGAGGCGCTCACCGTCGGGCGCGGCGAGGACGAGGCGCAGCGCCACCTCCTGGATCAAATCGAGATTTGCCGGGAGAAAGGCTGGATGGTGCAGATCAATTGGTTTGTTCACTTGGTGCTGGGCATCAAGACGGGGGTGGAGAAACGCTCCGCGTGAGCCGAGCTCGACGCCAACGACAAAATACAAACTGGCATTTGGATTTTTAGTCCGGGTACAACAATATTGGCGTGCAAAATGACCTCTTCTTCTTTTATACAGACGGCGCAAAACCATTTGACACCCCTATCACACCTCCAATGGGATTTACCCCCCTTTTTGGGACAGCGGTGACAACAGTGGACGGATTATCATGATTTTATTTGTATTTTTTGACATTTTTTATTGGCATTTTTGTCGTTGCATTAACCTTCATTTCCCATTCCCTTAACAGACACTTATTGGAGTTCATACCTTACGCATGACTGCCACCTAGTGGCGTTTATGTGACACAACACTCGTTACAGATGTTTTTTTTGTGTAGGTTTGTTTTTTCAAATATTTAGTCTTTGAAAAAGTACCACAACCACCCGCGATTTTAGGTGCTTTTAAGCCTGGCGGCCAAATCACAAATTGCGATTAAAATGCATGGATGTCAATGAATGAATGAATGATTTTCAAGGCGTATGATCACAACCCCGGGCGAGGGGGGGGGGGGGGGTGCGGGATGCACCTCTATTTGTATTTCTTTCAAGTTTGTGTGAAATTGACATGGCAGATGTGAAAATATGCGCGTCTATAGTTGTCATCGCGCGTCCGGTCGTATTTGTGATGGCTTAGCCGAGCGTTGTGCTAATCTGAGACTACTGCTGCCATTTAATAATATCCATTTTTTTCCTCCCTATTTCTCCTTTTTATTTTGTTCAATGTCTCTTAGGCCTTTGGAATCTATTTCCTTCGTAAGCAACGGTCTTTGCTGAAAGTGAATATTTTGACAGAAGCGCGCGGGCTTTCCTGCTGTATGTTACCATGGTAACTGCCAGTCAATTCTAATTAAAACACACCCACACACTTCTAATCTCGCCGATTGTGCCAAAAGATGTATTTAAATTTTTGCAACCGTGCTTTGATATAGCGATATAAATATAACACGGCGGAAACATGTTTTGGACAATCGGTCCCATGCTTTATTTTTTTTCAAGTCAATTCCTAAATTAGTCTTTTTAGTATTGCTCCCTTTGCTCAAAATGTCCGCCACGTTATTTGATTGCTTCAGCACAGTAAAATCAATAAATAAAATTCTAAATCGAATACAGTTTCTCTGAACTGAATGCTATCTATGATGTGATTGAACATGTGTAACTTTGCTCGTGGACTTTTTCAGCAGGGATTTTGTCTTATATTGTGTGTCTTCTTTTGAGGTTAAAAAGCAGCAGGTAAGGATGTCAGCATCAAAAGGTTTTGCGGCATCGTGTATTTTGCATCTTTATACGCGTTGACTTGTTTAATGCACCACCGTGCGTATATTTGCATGATAACGTCAAGTTCTCTTGGTGGATTTTCACAGCCAAGTCATGAATGCACGTTAGAATGCCCAATCATCTTTTTCTTGTCTCTGCATGGTTGGTTCCTAATTCCAAAGGCTCCAATCTGCAATCTGCCCGCCGTCCGTCCACGAGGCCAGTTGGAGTCTAATCCCGGCCCGGCTAATCTGCCTCTGAACGCAGGATTCGCTCACCTGCTAACCAGCAACTGAGTGAGTGGTCAGGCGGCGAGTGGACGGAAGATGGCTAGCCGTCGATTACCAACCTCCACCTCCACCTGGACAGGTGAGTGTCACACCGACACCTTGCTGGGCCTCCGTTGAGAAATATTTGCAGGGCGGCGTGGTGATGCAAGCGCCGCCGGGCCGCTCGCGTATGCCGACATGCCGAAATGCGATTAGATTTGAGACTAATCTGTGTTTGTGTCGTGGAAATGAGGCGAGGGAGGCACTCAAGCTGAAAAGCAATTGATCTCATTTGTTTTTTCACATATACAGTTTTCATATGTTCTTTTAATGGGGGAAAAAAAAAACTGAGGTCTCAATGTTCCTTGTGGTAAATTTGGGACACTATGCTGACACTATGCTATAATACATGCTAATACATAATCATAATAATAATCATAATCATAATAAACAAATAACACATAATAAATAAATAACACATAATAAATTAATAATAACTAACAAATAATAATAAATAACACATTAAATAATACATAATAAATAAATAACACATAATAAATACTTAATAAATAAACAAGTGATGAATACATAAATAATTAATAAATACTAATATATATATATATATATATATATATATATATATATATATATATATACAATAAAATAAAATGAAAAAAATAACTGTGAGAGTTACTTTTTTTTATGTTGAACCTGGAAAAGTGACCCGTCTTTATCTAGGGAATAAAAACAACAACAACAAATCTCAATTTAAAATCCCTCTGAATACCAAATAAAGCTCCACAGTTCTAATAGGCTTTTTTGGGGGGTGGGTAGGAGTGGGCGTAATCAATTCCTTGAGAGTGTCTATCCTCAATTCAAATGAATCACTCATCAATAAGATCTGCGGGAAGTGTGTTAGAAGCCTTTTTTTGGGCGGGCTAGCAGTTGCAAAGCTATACGTTAGCATATGTTGATTGACAGTGCCATAAAAAATGGCAATCCAAACAAGATGTCTGACATTGGAATACACGGGATGATGTACCGTAAAAGCTTCTTTGCATCACGTATGCTTCTTGACACGTATCTGGGGATTTGCGCTCATTCAAACTGGCGACCCTCCAGTTGCGAGACCTCCACTAGCGCCCCCCTTCACCCTTCAGCCTCCCAGCAGCCTCCTGGCAGCCAAACGAGCCCCGCACCACCGCTTGCTATCAAATGTGCAGCAAGAGAAAGTCATCATGTCCTCTTCGTTAGCATGTTTTTGGAGAGCGTGCTAACGTACTGGATTGAGAGCGCAGTCACAAGCCCTCTTTTATATTTGGTTTCTATGGTTACAGATGTCTGTATCCCTAAATAAGCATCCGTCATCAGCTGATGATTCAAAGGAAACACACGGCCATCTTGAAATGAAAATCTACATGATGAAAAAGAAGACATTTTTTCATGAATATAGTTCTTTGGTATTTCCAGTCAGAAAAGGGATGTTGGACAGAAGAATTGGCGAGATGATTGTGTACATTGTCAATCAATACGGGTGAATCATCGAAGATGCTCCACTTTTTTTGTCCCTAGTGGCAAATATTTTCAGAGTAAAGCGGCCATACTGCAAATAGAACACGAGAACCGTTCCATAAGTTATGTTTTTGCGAGCTGTCGCATAAAAAAAAAAAATATAATAATAATAATAATAATCATACAATCTTCTTCATTTCCAGAGTCACGAGAGAATGGACGAGGCTTGTTCTTTCCGGTGTCCACAGCTCTCAGCGAGTCGTCGTCCATCCACAGCGAAGCTTTGTACCGCATGACCAGGGAAGGGGAACCTCCGTCCAACTGCATACTGGACGCACAACCTGACAAAGAAGATGAAAATCGACTTCAGGTGAGGAAGATGGAGGAGCGCTAGTAAAACAGGTCAAAGTCAAGATGCTTTAAGAATAATACATTTCATTTTTCAAAAGTCTCAAAGTCATAGGATAAGTTTTTCTGGAGTTGAGCAGCGGCATCCACACACGCCAGCGTTCACTCAACCCGGAAGTAACTCAAATAGATAGGAGATAAGAGATAGCAACGCAGTTGATAGCGAGCTATATAGCTAGCCAGCCAGCTAGACCTCAAATAGCTAGCTAATAGATAACTAACAGATAGAAAATGGATAACTTGGTAGGTAGCTTGATAACTAGCTTGACTGTATGGCGCTTGAGCAACAGTTGAAGTTGGAACAAAATGCAAATGTTGCCAGAGGTCCGGTGAATGCACACACTTTACAAGGTTCCGCGCGCACCGTGCCAAACGCGCCTGCGCTGCGCGCGCAACCCCCCCCCCCCCACACACACACATTTGCACACACTCACATCGGCGCACACTCACTTCCTCAGTCAACAGCGTGGAAGCTGGATGGCTCCGCCGTCCTCCTCTTCCTCCCGCCGCTTGTGGATCACGATGCCTCGCCGCGCTCGCCTCCACGTCCGAGCCGAAGCCCTTTTCGGATCGGCGCCATGAAACCTGCAAAAAACGTGGCGGCGGATGACCCGAGTGACCCGTAGTCTTGTTTTTTTTTTTGGAGGGATGGAGGAGGAGGCAGCGGCGGCACGGCAGGGATGAATGGGCCAACTTTTACTCACCGTCTACCTCAACTTGTGTGATTGTGTTTCAAGTGTGGCAGAATGCAGACGGACGACAAGATTCCCGTGAGTACAAACGTTTTTTCTTCTTCTTCTTCTTTTTTTTATTCCCGCGCCTCTCGTCATAAAATATGACCGTGTGTGTGTGTGTGTGTGTGTGTGTACTAGTAACTCACATTTAGCTAGCAACTACAATCCCAAACATTGCTTGTCACCCACGTAGAACCTGTTGCTATTAGCAGCATATAAATCACTACCTTGAGATATGGATGAAAATTAGTTTTTTGCATAATAGTTCACCCCCCCCCCCCGAAAAAAAAACTTTTTTTTGGCATATTTATTTTTCTTTGAAATATGGATGATCTTACAAAATGATTGTTTTGCACTCCTCCCCCCCCCTCATTTCTTTTACTGTTTTTTTGTCCTTCTATGTAACAGTCAACAAATAGAAAAAAAATGTAAATAACAAACCCACTAACGTTAAGCGGTGATGGAAAACTTATTCTTTCAACTATCTGCATTGGCCTTTAAAAAAAAAACATTGTCATGCCCTAACAGTCTGAGGCATATATTCTTTATCCCCCGTGAAAATGACATCACCGAGTAGAAGAACCCATTGTCAACATATATTCTTTATCCTCTCTGTAGAAGACATATTTTTCCCATTGTTCGAATGTTGCACTTAATCCAAAAGTGGACCCAACGCAACACGTGACGGCATTTGGATGGTATCCAAGGGAACCACCGGGCTCTGTGTACTAAAGCATTCTGAAAAAAAGGGCTCCCCCATTCTTTGGACTCCGACCTAACGTTTAAAGGGGGGGAAAAGGCCACACGTGAGAGAGAATGTGCATACCTCGCTCATACTTTGGAGCAGCTGCATTGTGCACGGAGTCTTTGTGCTCTTGCGCTGCTCTCTTTTTATTGTCTTTTGGCTTCTCGCTCTGCTTGTCAATGCGTCCCCGTTGGCCGCCCTCGTTTGTTTTTAACTCTTCTGACCAACTGCCGACTCGATACGGCAAATGCGCGCTTTGCAGACACAGTGGAGTTGGATTGGATTCACCTTGATTCGTTTTCGCGATGGAGAAATGGACATTTTCACAGCAGCAAAGCGATGACAGGAAGTAGAAGTAGAAAAAGTCAATACAGGAGCTGCTGTAAAGGCAGTCACTGTGAACTGTGCACATCTGCTACGAGCTAAATGTTGAAAGCAAACATGAAGCTGTTAGCATCCGTTGCCCAAAAGAGATTGTCGCACATCTTCTGTCCCGCGTCAATCCACATCAATTCTAAACTGCGACCGTTGCACATATGCAACTTCATGTTAGTTGGAATACAATACATAGTGGAAATACACTTTAAATCTAGCAAATTTGTGACTTTAAATCTTGCAAGTTCTCGCAAATGTGCGACTTTTTTTTCTCAGAATAATACCCCATCTCTAAAAAATATCGATATATTTCAACCTGACCCGTACAATTCTCCATGACAACGAGAAATGCAAAAAAAGCTGGCCTCCATTTATTTATTTTAACTGCAGTATTGAAATCAGCACTGAAATCTGCCGTCATGCCGCAAAGGCGCCTTTGGAGCTTTCCCTCTTGTGTCCTGAATGTTCTGTCCGTCTCCTTCTACTTGCAAACAATCTGTCTAAATAAAGAATCCAAGTGGCCGAGGTGATGCGACTGCCCACTCTGACGCAAAAAAAAAAAGCTTCTCACTTTTGTGTTTTTTGGAGAACCCGCCAATAGCCACTCTGCGTCGACGTAGCGTCCGTCCATCCGTCCCTCCGTCCGTCCGTCCGTCCCTGCTGAAGTTCATTCAAGCGCTTACATAAGCTTCACTTTTCATTTTGGAATTTGACGCCTTTCATGCAGACTTTTTGAGTGTCTGGTCCCCTGCGCACGTCCACCTTTTGGCAACTCTGTCTTTGCGCTTCTCTTCTCCAGGTTGTCACTTCGTCATCAAGCCTCCGAGACAACAACGAGGGCCTCCACTTCACGGACGGTCGGCGTAAAGTCGACTACGTCCTGGTCTTCCACCAGCGAAGACACGCCTGCGTCCGTCCCCCCGCCAGCGCGTCGGTTTCCCACGACCGACTGTCCATCGTCTCCAACGGCAACTTCCCGCCGTCGGGCGGCTCGGACGCCAAAGGAGGAGGCGGAGTCGTGGCGGGAGGGGAGGCCGTTGGCATCGGCGAGGTGTTTGCGGAGATGGACGGCGGAGGCGGGATCGAAACGGCCGAACCCGCCGATCACGAGATGCATCTGATCAGGCAAGAGTTCGAGGCCAACCTGCTGGAGGCCGGCCTGGAGATCGAAAGGGACCCAGAGGTCAGTCCAAGACCGGGGGCTCAATGTTCCCCATTTTTCTCCTGGATGTCACATTTTCACCCTCTCACATTTTCAGAACGTATCTTTGCATCAACTGCTATCTGTCCAACCTAGCTAATGAGCTCTTCCTGTGAAGAAGTTTATCAAGTCGTAAATTAGTCCACATCTCCGACATGAGGATGACTGTTTAACAGGCTTTGTCTGGTCACCTGAGATTGATCCCAAATGTTCTGCGCTTCCATTGCGGGCCTTGTGTTAAGCATACAACTACGTGAAACTTTGAAATAGGATCACTTCTATTCCGTCCGTCTATTCTCGATGAAAGGATAAATAAATGATCGCTGCGGCTTCGGAATCTCCGAATATTACAGATGGAGGGCGGAGCTTAGATCACGGGAAATGCCCATGCCGGTGGAAGTGACGATAAGCCCGAGCCGACCGATGCCACAGCCAGTAAATCTCTTCTTACCGAGAAAAAAAAAAACAAAAACAAAACAGAGCTGAAAAATGCTCCATGATGATTATTTTTTCAAGCAGCCTTGCTGCGCCTGTGTCGAGGTCGTCTCTTTGACTTTGCCGTGGGCCGCGGGCGCTTGCCGCAACACCCGCTCGCCGTCGGCGCGACAAATGTTGTGCTTATTGTGAAAGTTCTAGCGTGCCGTTGCGCGCCAACGCCAAAAGGAAGCCTTTGGGTAGCTGTCACCAGTCCAAGATGGAAGTCAGAAAATTGTTTAGTACGCCGTGATGTGAGCTCTGAAGGCAATCATTAACTCATCGACCGGCAGACCGCGTGCAAAAATGTGGCCACTCCGGTGCCAGGGTTTTTGTCATCTCACTCCAATTCCAGCACTTACACAATATTGACATTTACGACGACGTAAACAGTCAATTTAGCGTTACAAACCTTAGATTCTCTTCTTTCATCAAAAAATGAGTTATATGTTAATAAGTTATATGGGTCTGGAGTTATCTGAGCTTGAAAAGTAACATTCATTTGATTGAATACAGACAATTGCACGACAATAATATTGCTATCTAGCTGGCCACCGTGGTAGCAATCTATTTGCTAACTAGCTATCTAGCTGGCTACCTTGCTAGCTATCTATTTGCTATCTATAAGCTATCTAGCTACCTATTAGTTAGCTAGCTAACTTTCTATCTATTTGAGTTATTCCGGGTTGAGTGAACACTGGCGCATGTGGCTGCCGCTGCTCACCCACGGAAAAACCTATCCTGTGACTGTAAATTGTAAACCTTGGGGGGTTTGAAAGGTGCTTAGAAATGAAATGTATTTTTATTATTATTATTATTATTAAATGGCCGTACAAAATACAATACATCCATATTGTTTTATATAGCGCTTTAACAGCTGAAGCTGTAACAAAGTGCTAACATGGACACAATGCAAATGCTGCCCCCTTGTGGTAGGGAAACACATTGCCAGATGTCTGGCCAGTGCTCGATCGGCACCCAAACAAATTGGGGAATGGCGCTCCACGTCATATTTTCAATTCCTGAATAAATTAGGGATGATTTAATCAGATGACCATTGGGTATCTCCAACTTTAATCTGGTGTAAGATTAGCTTCCTGATAGCTAGCGCCTTAGCTCGTAGATGGTGCTTTCGCTGTACTCTACAGGCAGGATGGACATTTTCATTCCTTCCTTTTTGCCTCGACACAACAGGATCCTATATATTTTTTAACGGTGACTGACAAGCATAATTACACTCCTTCATTAGAATATGGTGGTGTTAAAATACTCTTTCAGAATGACTGACAAACATAATTACACCCTCTCAGCCGTCTAATGGACCTCCAGGAGGTGCTAGCATGAGTCATCTAAATGGCAAAAGTTCTGAATGTGCGGTTGTGTGTGCACTCTGCCCTCTATTCCTTTTTATTTTTATGTTTTTTTTTTTTTTTTGGGGGGGGAATTATAATAATGAACAAAAAATTGCACTTGCATATTAGTGTTGAATTCATTCCTCGTCAATTTTCACAAACTAGTCGCGAATTGCTCGTCAATGCTAATAACTCAGGAGAGAAATGTCCCATATTTCAAACTATTCTTCATGGCTTGCCCACAGTTGCGATGTGCCCCGTGGTTGTCATTTTCAAGCTGTTCCTTTCAAAAGGAGGACAAGAGAGCAGCTGCGCGTCACTCGTTTTCACACGCAACGTTTCCTTGACTCCCACCTTTCACTTAGCGGCATGCTATCGCCCCAATGATCACCCCCCAAGCGCATGTCCTCCACACCTCCATTGGCTGCGTCCTAGTTACCCCCCACGCCCCTTTTCCAACTGAGATAAAGAGCTGATTGTGGAAATCCCTCTACTAATTAACCTTCTCCAGACTCCAAAGTATTTATATCCACAACCACTTTTTTGATACAAGACAGCGAAACGGGGAAAGAGGGCAAACCAAAGGGCCAATGCCATCACATTATTCAATTAGTGATTTCTTTATTCATTGAAGTGTAAAGTTCAGAAGTCCACAATAAAAGGCAATTCTTCAAGTAAAGTTCACCTTTAAGGACAATAACGCCCTTTTTGCTTCATACTGATCCATCACCAGAAAGCCCAAATCCTAGTTATTTATTTATTTATTCATTTATTTTTCTTATGCTTTTTTTTGCATTTGTGTATGCATGTATTTATTAGTGTGTTTCTTAATTTAGTTTTTATTTATTCATGTATTTTTTTTATTGATTGATATGGTGTTGCTTGCGGTATCCAGTCGGCTTCCCCGATGGAGCAGCAGGGAGGAAGTCGCCTATGCGATAAGAGAGGACATAATGAAACACAAGAGCAGTGCGAGTAACAGTTGAATGAGCCGGCCCGTCAATCAAGCGGCTGAAAGCGTTGCCTAGAAGGTACAGAAGGTACCGTCATGTAAAAAAAAAATGGGGGGGAGGGCGGTGAGAGCCAGTGAAAGATCTCAGGGGCGTCCAAGTGGAGAACAGGAATCGGGTTTCCGTTGTGGCCCCCCCTCAGCCACTCATCCCTCTTCATCCCTTAACAGTAGCTCGTGGAGAAGTGTAACGTTACCTGCGCTCCAGCCATCCACCCCCTTTCACGCCACGGCTGCAAATATCACCCACTTTGGGTATTCACAAATCAGTCACGCGCTCCATTCCAACGGATAACTTATTTGCAAGGTTTCAAAAGTATCAGGAAATGGTTTATGTTGGGATCACATTTAAACGAGGTCACATCATCGGGTCCAAATTCGAATTACAGAGCCATCTTGAGTCATTCTCCATTAGGTGTCCAGCGACACCTAATGGAACACACGGGGAAACAAAAAAAAACAGCGTCAACAGATATTTCAGAATCAGAAATATCCTTTCATAGTCTTTAATAGTCAGAAATAGCCATTAAAAGCCTTTAATAGTCCCACAGCGGGGACATTTGCAACACAAACGTGTCTAGAAAGTAAAGTCACAGACATATATTCTTTATCCCCTGTAAAAATGAACCGATCACACCCATTGGTGAAAGGTTTCTACATTTGTGACTATATCTATGTATTATTCTGCCACCTGGTGGCAAAGGTCCATACCAGACAAAGTACAATGTAGGGCGGGGGAACGGATTATTGACAAGTGCATTCGTTTCAACAGGGAAAGATGATTTGAGAGTTTCAGGATTTGGAAATATTTCCTAACTGTTTTGTTTTTAGGTGAAGTCTCACGGTCTGAGCTTCACCCGCCTCCACGCACCTTGGCCGGTCCTTTGCCGGGAAGCAGAATTCCTCAAAATTAAAGTTCCAACCAAAACGGTAAGAGCAATGACTCCTCCTACTTTCAGTTCTGTCCTTGTGGCGTAAGATAAGCCGGTGCAGTCATTTTATTTGACGGAGTTCCGCTACGTCCCACAGCGCTATGAAATTAAAGAGGAAGGCGCGTTCAGCAGCAGCGTGAGCAGCGTGTGGAGGAAGCTCAAGCAGCCTTTCCAGCCCAAAGTGGGGGCGCAGGACCACGGACCCACAAAGTTCCTCACGCACTGCTTCTCCCGGGACAAACTTCACCTGTGAGATCGAAACGCACATACGTCACTCTGTTGTTAGCATACGGTTAAAAAATAAATACATCTGTGGTGGTCGTCAGGTACAACGTGGCATCGAGAGATTCCTTCTTTGACAACGCCACAAGGGGGCGCATTGTAAGTGTTGAAATCACAGCATGTCTGGGTTCGGGGTTGTGGGGGATTTCTGAATACATTTTTTTAAATGGCATTTCTTGTTCCCTCAGGTATACGAAATCTTGAGGAGGACTGTTTGCGCTCGGACTTGTCAAACCATTGGTGAGTCAAGACAAAAAATCAATCATCAAATAATTTCACAAGCGGAAATGAAAATCTACAAAGGGGGAGGGGGGGGGCGTGACTGCACTTTGCTCAGTTCTGCTTGACATCAATTAAACCCAAATTCAAGTGGCGGGCCGTGCATGTCACTCTTGGGCCTTCAGTAGTGCTATCTCTATCAATCAGTTGTGAGTGTTACTACTCGTCCACTAGAGGGTGCCATTGGCCAGGAAATCACTAGAAACTTAAGAAATACTGTCATGAAACTGTCACATTTTATTATGTATCTATTTTTGCTAGCTTCGGAGCTCTCCAACCTTTCTAAACGATGTTCATCTATTCTTGAAAAGTCTGTCTTGAAAATGGCTTTCGCAGTACATCTGCAACCCAATCCATTTCTTCAGCCATCGTGGCTTGACAAAACCACAATGAAATCACCACAAAAAGTATATTGTGTGCTTGGCTTTGCCCATCACGGCAGAAGGCGTCAGCCGCGGGGTCGTGCCAAAGCTCCAGGCAACCAAAATAGACTTGTCTCTCTTTAACCTCATTCCTCCTTCGCTTTCGTTCTTGCTTGATACATTTTGTCACCTAAACGCACAGGGATGCCTCGCCCCCTTTTTCGGCCTCTACAAGTGGGTCATGCATCCAACTTGACGCCTCAAGAGTGTCTTTTTAGCCATGCGAGGTTCATTAATAGCCTCGCTCATCACGGCACAGTCCTCCGTGAGTCATTTCGTCGTCGTCGACTTGTCACTTTGATGAAAGAGGCCTGTGTCTCTGTCCTGCGACGTCCGGACCTCACGCTCACAGGTCAGGACACTCCCCCCCCCCACCCCTGGAGAAGGCTAAATGCGGCACTCCCAGTAGCCCTGACACCAAAAAAGCCAAGTGAAACTGGCACAGGGTAGCCAAAAGCTTTGAAACCGTGCAGATGGAAACCGACAGGTGCACGTGAAAACCTCACCACCATGTGGCGCTGCGATTCGGCCACTATCGTGTCACACTGGTTTTCCTGCAGGGACGTAAACTGACCTGCACGCTTTTGGGCCAATGGGGAGTACGGATTTTGTTTGCGTGATGATGAGGGCGGCGCTAGGGTGCGCAGTGGCGTTCAGTGTATGGAAAAGGGCAAGCAATTAAAAAACTAAATTGAGGCAGATTTCTATATTTTTCACAATAATTAGAATCAATTACAGGTGACATCCGACTTACGACCGAGTTCCGTTCAGACCAAACGGTCATAAGTTGAAATGGTCGTAAGTCGAAATCCATTCAAAATGTTGAATAGACACTCGGAGGCTAAATGACGCGCAAACTCCCCCCTCTTAAAATGTTAAAAATAGGATCTGGAGGTTGTGGTCGTAAGTACGGGTGGTCGTAAGTCGGGCTGGTCGTAAGTGGGATGTTACCTGTATATATTGGCTGATTAAATGAAACAGTATTTTTGTTTGTATTGATACATATAACAACTAATATATGTCATACAGTAAGAAGAATGATATTTTGTCCTTTATTATTCCACCACAGAGCTTAGAATCAGGAAAAGAATTGAGAAAATATATATATCTAATGTTATAATTGGTTGCTTTAAAAAAGATTGACTCCAGCTAATATGGAATATTTAACTGGCCCTAAAAACTATAAAAGCATTTTCATGTCTAAAAGCATAAAGGCAGCACTTGATCCGACCATGCGTGTGGAGCCATGGCCATATACGCAAGTTCCCCAAGCAACAAAGTATGCGGTGCTTATCAGAAGTCGTCAAGTCGTGCTAAACGGCGTGCGGAATCGAAATCATGGCAGCTCTGCTTACCTTTTGACTTGAACTTGGTGTCTTAGTCGGTAAACGCTAGCCGCGTTGTAATTGTCCTCCCGCAGGTATCAGTACGTTGATCGCAAAGGGGGTGTACGACGCTGCCTTTCCTCTTCACGATGTGAGTTGTGACACTTCTACGGAAGCAAAACGCAACCAAATTGTCTTTGTGGATTGTGGATTGATTTTGGTGCATGCTGTTCATCTCTCAGGGAGATTACAATGCCGGCGGACATCCTGACGAGAGGAATGACCGACAGGTTACTAAGCCTCTTTCACATATCGTACAATCATCGTCCGCCGCTTTGTGTTTTGTTCATTATTCCTTACCCAAGAAATACATCACATAATTTGTTGAATTATTTGGATGTGAGTTAAGACTTTGTGTGTGCCGTGACAGGTTCTCCATGAAGAGTGGGCCAGATACTCGGCCTTCTACAAATACCAACCCATCGATTTGGTCAGGTAATCGCATGACAACATTCAAATTCTTGTTATCTCTGCTTCAAAATTCGCAGGTGTTTAATTCCAAATCAATAATCCATTTGAAGTCATTGACTGCCGGACGATGTGACCACTCCAGTGCCAGGGTTTTTGTCATTGTCACTCCAATTCCAGGACCTATAGAAGACTGACTTTTAGAACGACATCAACATTCGATTCAGTGGAAGAACCCTTACACTCTCTTCTTTCATCATAAAAAAATAGTTAATTCCTAAGTGATTATGGTTATCTGAGCTTGAAATGGGGGCAAATGTACAAAAGGCAAATGCTGCCCCCTCGTGGAAGGGAAAACATAGCCAAAAGCTTTATTGAACGCTGGCGCGTGTGGCTGCCCACCCACAAAAGACTTTGACCTTGAGAGTTTTGGAAGGCGCTTAGAAATCAAATTTATTAATATTATTATTATTTGCACTCCAACTGCAAGAAAACAAACAAAACTTGAACAAATTTGGGAATGGCGCACAACGTTATCCTTTTTCAATTTCGGAATAAATCCGGGAATGGCAGTGAATGAGTTAAAGTACTTATTATATTCTTCTTGTTATTTGTACCTATAAAAAATGCAGTTTTATGATGACATTTTACGGCAAGATAAGTGCCATTTGTATCTCAAATCCACTTTTCCCATTGAAATGAATGGGAGTGCTCTGAATCGGTTCCATGACGCTTATTTTTGATGAAGAAAACTTGTTTCACGTGACTTTCTCTCCTGACAGGAAGTACTTTGGCGAGAAGATCGGCCTATATTTTGCCTGGCTTGGCGTTTACACCCAGCTACTCGTCCCCGCCTCCATCGTGGGAATCGTCGTATTTGGCTACGGGGTAGCAACAGTGGACACGAATATACCCAGGTGAACCTATTTTAGTACGTATTTGGTCCGTGTATCGTCTTCTCATACCGCCCGTCCCACCCTGAAAGCCTGGAGATGTGCGACGAGAGGCTGAATTTCACCATGTGCCCTCTGTGCGACGGAGCCTGCGATTTCTGGCAGCTGAGCACGGCCTGCGGCACGGCCAGAGCCTCGCACCTGTTCGACAACCCCGCCACCGTCTTCTTTGCCATCTTCATGTCTCTGTGGGGTGAGCGTCAAATCAAACTAGGCCACGAAAGCAGATTATGCCATGAAAATGTTGAATTCTAATAACCTGTTTTTGTGGGTGCAGCTGTTTTGTTCCTGGAGCACTGGAAGCGTCGCCAGATCAGTTTAAGCTTCAGTTGGGATTTGACCGGCATCGAGGATGACGAGGTCAGGAGACAAAAAACACCCATTGATTGAAATAGACCTACACGAAGACGCAATCACTATTTCCCCCATAGGAACACCCGAGACCAAAATACGAAACCATCCTTCTCCAGAAGAGGCAGCGGAAGCAGAAAAAGCGCAAAAAGGAAAAGAATCAGGTAGGAAAGTGTTATCTTGACGCTATCAACCAATGATCTAGATCGGGGGTGTCAAAGTCATTTGACACGGTGGCCCACATATGGCGTCGGTAGATAGATGTCAAGTGGGCCGGACCATTAAAAATGATAGCATACATGCTATCAATAAGCAAAATATCATGGCTTTCATTAATTTTTGGTGTAAAGAAGCACAAGAACATTAGGAAAAGAATACTATTTAATGAACGTTCCTTTTACACAACATTTGGTTTCATGATAATAAATTGGTATCGAAAAATATAATCATGCACTTTAATTTTAAATGAGATTTATAAAGAAATGAATTGTTTTTTTCTTCCTGATATTTGGCATCTTTTGGCCTGTACAAGTGCATCATTAGCAGGTGTCACGTCCTGACTAGCTGACACTTTCACAATGTCATTGAAGTGCAGGAGGATGGGACAGGGAAGGACAGATGGAGGAGAAAAGTCCTTTGAGGATGCTCTTGCGGATGGGCGCTTATTGGCCGAAATGGAGCGCAACCAAAGCTAATGTTGCTTGGGCGTGGGCCGCGGCTGCAAATAGTTGTCTGTTTGTCTTAGCGTCATCCCTCCCGTTGACTTTGCTTGACTGGCTCAATGCTGAAGCAAACCAGACAGACAGACAGACAGACAGACAGCTAGCGAGCGTCTTGGAGGTCCGCGCACTAAAAAAAGCAAATAGAGCGAACGGCTGCTTGATATAACGCGACCCAATTGTGTCACTTTTCATCGCCGCTTGTTTCCGATGTCCTTCCAAGCGGTCGAAGCTCTCGAGGGGGAAATGATTCTCGCCCTTTCGATTCCCTTTGTCAACATTCAAAACCTCCTTTGCCGCTTTGACTTGATTTTACGCACGAAAGCTGGTCGGTGACAACAAGGTGAATCAACAATTATGAAGAGAGAAAGCCAGTCGAAAATAATATATCTACCTCGCTAGCTATCTCGAGGCTATATAAATAATGTGCAGGATTTTTCCACTGTGATTGTGAAATTCTAAAGTGCAGAACTCAATTGAGGAAAAAAAATCCTGTTTTTGAGAGATTTGATTAAAAATAAACGACATGAGCGGCGGCCACGTGCGCCGGTGTTCACTCAACCCGGAGGTAAGTCAAATAGATAGAACGCTAGCTAGCTAATAGATAGCCAGATATACAGTTAGCTAACTAGCTAGAAAACCACATAGCTAATAAATAGCCAGCTACATAGCTAGCTAACTAGACAGATAGCAAATAGATAGCAAATGGATATATAGCCAGCTACATAGCTAGCTAGCTAGACAGATAGCAAATAGCTATCTATTAGCTAGCTAGTTAGCTTTTGATCTATTTGAGTTATTCCGGGTTGAGTGAACGCTGGCGCGTGTGACTGCTGCTGCTCACCCACAGAAAAACTTTATCCTGTGACTGTAAAGTAACCTTGAGAGTTTTGAAAGGCGCTTACAAATGAAATTTATTATTATTGTATAAAGGAAAAGCCTTTCATTTGAATTCTCTCACATGGGTGCGTATCTCACGATGCTTTTGGTCCAATCCAAAGCGCGTATGAGTCAGCAACAATTGGCTTCCAAATACACAAAATGCGTCTGACTGGATTAAAAAAAAAAAAAAAAAAAAAAAAGATATTTTCAAGAAGATTGAGGCGATTCAAGGAAAAAAAAGAGAAGAAATTGCCAAGGGATGGTGAGAAACAGAGGGAGGGCGGCTGAGTGGGAGTGATGCATGCTGGGCAGGCAGCCAGAGGTAAGATGAGTGAGCGTCACTATGGTGACACACATTTCTTTCCTCACACCTCCACACGCACTTTTGATTTATTACACAGCGGGCAAGATGAAATGTGCACTTATTTATCTGACCTTCAAATTGCATCTTGTGTCGTCTTGAAATTGCGGCAATTGGCCTTTTTAATGACTGCTTTATTCTGATCTTGCGTCGAGCTAATATGTCCACTAGATGGAGCCAAAGTATCACAAAAGACAGTCCAATTTTTCTTCCACGATGCGAAATGTGTGGAATTCCATCGTGCAGCTCTCTGCCTGAGCTTGTCCACCTTGACAATGTCTTTTTTGGCACACAGCGATGAGCCCAAATGTCAATTAAAAATGAACATCGTCATCTATATACATGTGACTCAAGCAATTTCGATCGTGCGATCGGATATCTCTGACAAAGTTCCGACGCTGATGATTCCTGTTAGGTCGCTATGGAGAAGTTAACGTGGAAAGACCGCCTTCCTGGTTATTGCGTCAATGTTTCCTCCATTCTTTTGATGGTGAGTCCAATCATACCTTGAGTTCAACTTGTCCACGCATAGCTTGGAAGACGCTAACGCATTTCCTCTCTTTGCCCGCAGTTTGGTGTGACCTTCTCAGCCGTTTTTGGCGTCATCGTCTACCGCATCACCGTTTCGGCGCTGATGGCCATGAGCCCCGACCCGGAGACCAAGTCCAACGTGCGCGTGACGGTGACGGCGACGGCGGTCATCATCAACTTGGTGGTGATCCTCATCCTGGATGAGATTTACGGCGCTGTGGCGGTGTGGCTGACGGAACTCGGTATGTCTATTAGCTATGTAGCCATAGCTAGATAGCTAGCAGAAAAGTGAATTCTGCCATCCTCTCCTCAAATCATATCAATGAAGTATGATTTTGACATATGAGGGGTCGATTTTCTACCCTGAATTGAATGTTCTGTTTTCCAGAAATTCCCAAAACGGAGACCAACTTTGAGGAGCGTCTCATCCTCAAAGCCTTTTTGCTCAAGTTCATGAATGCCTACGCGCCCATTTTTTACGTGGCGTTTTTCAAGGGACGGTAGGTTGTGATTTTCGACAACGAGGCATCTAAACCCAGAGTTCAATTAGCGCTCGCTGCACTTCAGGTTTGCGGGTCGACCGGGAAGTTACGTGTACGTCTTTAACGACTATCGAATGGAAGAGGTGAGCAAGAATCTTTTATGCGGAGCAACACCCGATCGACAACGCCTGGTCAAAAAATGGGTGTGCGTGCGGGTGTGTGTTTTCCTTCAGTGTGCACCAGGAGGATGCCTGATCGAGTTGTGCATTCAGCTCAGCATCATCATGCTCGGGAAGCAGCTCATCCAAAACAACATTTTTGAGATCGGCATCCCGTAAGTGGCCTGCAGTTAGTTGACTCTCTTACATTGTGGTGGTGTCACTGGCTATCGAGCTAGCTATCTATTTAGCTAGCTAGCTCGCTATCTATCTAGCTACCTATTAGCTAGATAGCTAGCTTTCCCACAGAAAAAACGTATCCTATGACTGTAAAGCAATCTTGAGAGTTTTGAAAGGCGCTTAGAAATCAAATGTATTATTATTATTAATGTGCAGTGTGCCCCCACCCCCTCGACAGGAAGTTGAAGAAGCTGGTACGTACACTGAAGGATAAAGGAGGCGCCGAGAAGGAGGAGGAAGAGGAGAGGCCTCCGCAGCAATGGAACCTGGACTACGCTCTCGCGCCTTTCGAGGGCCTCACGCCCGAATACATGGAAATGAGTGAGCCTGCCATCAAAACGCACACCCACGCAATACCCACGCATACATTACTCAACCTATTTATCTGTGATGCTGTTTGGGGAGATGTGCATTTGTGAGCGCAGCATACAGTTATGGATTGGATTGGATTAGCCTTTATTAGTCTTGCGGTGGAGAAATTAACATTTCACAGCAGCAAAAACAAAGTACAGGAGCTGCTGTAAAGGCAGCCACTCACGCGACGCCATCTTGAAGTCAAAACAACAACAAAAAAACTAGATAACCCATCATGTGACACAACACAAAAGACACAGACTCTTTGTCATATGTATTATTATTATTATTATTATTGTAGTTTTAGTTTTATTATCAGGTTTGTATTTTTATTATTATATTTGTATATTTTTGTTCTTATGTTTATTTCATTTTATTTTAATGATGAGATTTTTATTTTGATCACATCTTTATATTATGTTGTAGATGAAAGGATCAAAGCCTCCTTTTCACCAATGGATCAGGGACGTCATGTTGCGCTGTGCACATCTGCTACAAGCTAAACGTTGAAAGCAAACATGAAGCTGAAGCATCCATTGAGGCATAGAGACTGTCTCCTGTCCTTTGTAAATCCGCTTCAATTCCAAGCCGCGGCAGTACCGCGTACACATTGGCGCTCCTTTCTTGATTCAAAACCCTTTCATCCACTCTGCAATCCGTCAACGGGGTGAAATGCAAACTTTAGTGGCATACGTTACGATGCGTCAAATTGCTACAATGGCGTCTCAGCATGCGTGGAACTCAGGAACCTGGGGTTCAGGTGGACGAGTGAGGCGATAAGCAGGCCCTGTGGCGCTCGTCTCCACGGTTACGTCTCTTTGTTTCGTGGCGAAAAAGCAAAAAAGTGGCCTCTCTCCGTCTGGCTGGAAATCCCCCTTCTCACACTGCTTGAATTCCACCACCCGATGTCATCTGTCCTCCTTTAAAAAAACAACAACAACAAACAAACAAACAAACACCACCATTTATTTGGATGGCATTGTTTTGACGTGTTCCTATTTTGGAGAAAAGGAAATTGCATGATGTCTAATGCAGCATTTGTTTTTTTTTGCTGCCGCGTTTCTCCTTAAAAGGCATCTTTGCCAGTCATAAAAGAAACGTTACGAGAAATCATAAAAAGTCGCGGGTCGAAAATGTTCATGGCGGCGTTTGCTTTCTCCCCCCCCCCCCCCCCTTTTTTTTCTTTTTTCTTTTTGACAGTTATCCAGTTTGGCTTTGTCTCGCTGTTTGTGGCCTCCTTCCCTCTCGCTCCGCTTTTCGCACTGCTGAACAACGTGATCGAGATCCGGCTGGATGCCAACAAGTTTGTCACGGAGCTCCGCCGGCCCGTCGCTGCCCGTGCCAAAGACATCGGTAAAACTCATCCATGGATTTTCACAATGATGATGAAAATGATTATTGTTATTATTATCCGGTTTGTTTTTAATATTGGGTTTGTATTTGTATTTTTTTTTCATTATTATTTTTAATTATTATTATTTATTTTTAGTATGTTTGTATTTATTTCTATTTTATTTTAATGATCAGATGTTTATTTGGATTTTTATGATCACATATTTATATTTTTATTATTTTCAGATTTATTTTATTAACATTTTTAATTTGTTATATTATTTTTTAGTATCATCTGTATATTATTACTAATAGTATCTGTATATTTTCTATTTTTTATTATTGTATTTTTAGTTTTATTATCGGGTTTGTATTTTTATTTATTTATTTATTTATTTATTTATGTATATTTTATTGGTGTGTTTATTTTTATTTATTCATTTATGTATCTATGTATTAATTTATTTATCTGTTTATTTGTGTTTTATTTGCTTGTTTATTTTTATTTATTCATTTATGTATTTATGTATCTATGTATTTATGTATGTATTTATTAGTCTGTTGGTTTAGTTATTTATGTATATTTTATTTGTTTATTTTAATTAAGTAATTAATGTATTTATTTAGGTATGTATGTATGTATGTATTTATTTATTTAACCTTGAACTGCTTCTATTTTCTTTTTTTTTCTCCGTAGGCATCTGGTACAACATTTTGAGCGGCATGGGCAAATTCTCCGTCATCATAAATGTAAGTAAAGGCAACACTTTCATCATGTTTTATGCCATTTGTTTGTTGTTTGCTTTGTATTCAAGAATAGCGTGACTGCCATTACCATGGCAACACCAAACCGATTGATCATATTGCTTATTTTGTATTTATTTTGCTGACATGATCGAGGCTGTTCAAATGAATTTAATTGTATTTAAAAAAAAAACCAAAGGTGGCATGTTTAGTTTCAATCAATCGAGACTCAAGCTTGCAGGCAGCTGCCACCTCATGGATTTGTGAATTCCCCCCTGTCACCAGTGCTTACGAGAATTGGCCTCGCTGAAATGGATTAGCTTCCTTTACAACATGTCTTCCAAGATCCATCAAAGTGTCCGACAAAAAAAATTAAAGTTGACAGCCGATGACTCTTTGCCCCACTTTTGGAAGAATGTTTCCCGTACAATAATGTTCCAAAATGTCCCTTTTACACATTCTCAAATTTGAGCCACCGCTGAAAGGCACAAGGCGGGACTCTCCATTTTGGAAGATGAACGAACAGTCACGTGACAAAATGGAGGACGTTTCAAGGACAAGCGACACCATTTTGTTTCCTAACTGACTTCAGAAAAACGTTTGCTAGCATCTAAAATAGCCAAAAGTGATATTTGGAGTCAAATACATTCAATGCTCATCCCTCTGACCTTTTTTTTTGCTTTCCCGGAGGCCTTTGTGATATCCTTCACGTCGGATTTCATCCCTCGCTTGGTCTACCAGTACATGTACAGCCAGTCGGGGACCATGCACGGCTTCATCGACCACACGCTCTCCTACTTCAACGTCTCCAACTTCAAAGCGGGCACGGCGCCGCACAATTCCCAGGTCACCGTCTGTAGGTAAAAAAATGAGCATAATCATACAAAACAAACGGCCACTTTCACCCTCCGATCACGTCGTGACATCGCAATGTGCGTGTCATAAAAGGGACATCCGTCACTCCAGATTGAAAAGGGCCCATGACCTCTGACCTCTGTTGGCAAAGAATGCCAGTCTTTGTTTTTCGAGCACGCCGCACTCCTCGACCGCTCGCCGCCGTGAAATCAGCGATCAAGGCATCCCATAATTGTCCGAGTGCGTCAAGACGTGTCGCCGCTGACGCCCCGAGGCCATCCGTTCAACCTTTTGACCCCTGAGACACTTGATTGCTTTGTTCCGTCTGCCCGAGCCACGCAGTGGATGTAGAGGAATGAAGTCACTTGGGGGTTCCATTCCACATCAAAGGCTGTCAAATTAGATTACATTAGATTATTTTTTAATAATAATAATAATAATACTAAAGCCATCTATTCACTATGTATTCGCTAGCTATCTATTAATAATCATATTAATCATAGTAATCCACTTCATTTCTAAGCGCCTTTCAAAACTGTCAAGGTCACTTTACAGTCACAGGATAAAGTATTTCTGTGGGTGAGCAGCGGCAGCCACACGCGCCAGCGTTCACTCAACCCAGAAATAACTCAAATAAGACGAAGAGATATATAAAGCTAGCTAGCAAGCCAATAGATAGCTAATAGTAAATCAAGATACACATAAATAAATACAAATAAATGAGTGAATGAATAAAAAAAATAGATAGCCACCTAGACAGTTAGCTAATAAATAGCCTGCGACATAGCTAGCCATCTAGACAGACAGCTAATAGATAGCCAACAGCTAGCCAGCTAGCTAATGGATAGCTAATAAATAACATTCGATGCGGTGTAATTTTCCATGCGTACGCACGTTTCCGGTCAACCCAATTGAAATGGGTTGCACCAGATTTCGGTCGGGAATAGCTTCAGGACGGCAAGAGTTTGTTACATCACGTCCCACCAACGAGCCAAACCGTCTCTCAGTTCACTTCCTCGTAATCTCCGAGGTGTCTTCTGAAATAATATTGATGCTCCCGTTGCTGCCAAACATGGAAACATACGAAGCGTAGCGGCCAGCTCGGCTCAATGTCAACAATGATAAAGCGCGGCAACATACGAAGACGCTGGCATCGGAGTGAGAAGAAAAAAATACATCAGAGTAGAGGGAGCAACGAAAAAAAAAGAAGCATTCCTGGCGTATGACTGTATAAGGCCAATGAAGAGAGGCGTATTTTGTCAATTTCTATATAGTATCTTAGTCTGGCTTCTATTCATAGACCACTGTGTGTGTGAACGTTCAAAACTCGTTTTCATCAATCCACTCAAATGTGACGTCAACAGTCATTATAGTTAGGTTTTTTTTTTTTTTTTTTTTTGGGGGGGGGGTCATTTTACTGTCGCAAAGTATTTTGGCCTCATTTATCATCAATAGGCTGTGGTATAGTTCACAGAGTTAGCATCCATATAGCATCCATTCCGCACGAAAAGTGCTCAATTTTGAAGCATGCCTTGGAATCCAATGCATTTTATATGGGGATCATAACAGTTCACAAAATAGTTCACATAGTTAGCATCCAATGCATTTTATATACGGGTCAAAATTCTGATTATTTTTTTAACGTAGCATTTGTGCAGCTGCAGTGCTTGCGGAAAATCACCAGAAATACATCGTATTGTCTTTAGCGTAGCTCCCTCTAGTGGATGCGTACGGCAACTGCGAATGCAGCCACTATTGCACCTTTAATTTGATGCCACTGTGCGCTATATATGAAAAGAGTTTTTGAAGAGGCCATCCGTTCAAGGTGCGCCTTCTATCCCCAGGTACAAGGACTACAGAGAACCCCCCTGGTCTCCAGATGCGTACCACTTCTCCAAACAGTACTGGTGCGTCCTTGCCGCGCGACTGGCTTTTGTCATCCTCTTTCAGGTACCAGCACTTTTTTTTCTTCCCGTGAACTGATTTTGATCATCTGGATTTGTGCACATTTCGCACCATTAAAGAGAAAACAGGCCGCGTAGAAACAGCGGAGAAAACAGGCCAAAAACAAAAGAATCATTAGTTAGCCCCAACGGCTACATCAGCGTTTTGACAAACAAACAAAGATGTCAAAACAAAGCGTCAAACAAAGATGGAGGAGGGTGAAAACCCGGCGTGACTCTGCCAGAGTGAAAATGAAGTCAAGCCGCCATGTTTGATTTATCATGTAATCATTGGAAGTGATTCTCAGGCAGTTACGCCGCAAAGCCACTTGTGAGCGCTTTTTGTCGTCGTCTTTCCTGAGCGCGAGCGAGCGAGCGAGCTAGCGTGCGGCTACTCTCGAGTGGACGCCATTAAAATGGAGGCCACGTGTTTCGAGTCAGTCCCAATTTGTGGCGGCACAGTTTGCTCTTGATCGGAAACATGACAGAGGCCGGATTTTGGCGTCAACGCAACGCCTGCAGGATTTTCAGGGTGGGAGAAGAAATGGCACCCTCTAGTGGTCTGCGAAAGAATCACTGAATTAAACGTTCACATTATTTGACGGGGTTTGAACATTTTTTTTTATAAATAAATTATGTATGTACCGCTAGTGGTCTGCAAAAGAATCTGTTGGGGTTTGAACATTTTTGAAATAAATAAATAAATAAATAAATAAATAATGTATTATTGTTATTGGGGGAAATGGCTCCCTCTAGTGGTCTGAAAAATAATGGCTGAATTAAACATTCATATTATTTGACAGAGTTTCAGCATTTTTTTGAAATAAAGATGTTTTTTTTTTTTATCAAGAAATAATGTATTATTATTTTGGGGAAATGGCTCCCTGAATTTTTTTTTATAAAGAAATATCTATTTTTTTTTTTTATTTTTTTTTGGGGGGTGGAATGGCTCCCTCTAGTGGTCTGCAAAAGAATCACTAAATTAAACATTCAATTTATTTGACAGGGCTTGACCATTTTTTTTAATAAAGAAATAATATATTTATTGAATTGATGTATTATATATATATATTTTTTTTTTTGGGGGGGGGGGGGCACCGTAGAACCTGGTGATGTTCCTGAGCCTGGTGGTCGCCTGGGTGATCCCGGACATCCCCAAAACCATCGTGGAGCAGCTGAAGCGTGAGAAGAAGCTGCTGGTGGACCTCTTCCTACGAGAGGAGAAAGACAAATTCCAACTCATCCAGAGCCTCTTTGCCAAGGACGCCGCCTGCCCCCCCGCCAGCCACGTTCCCCGCCCGGGGTACCCCCTTCCGGGCCGCTACAGCACCCTGCCCGTGTGTGCCACCCGGGGAGGAGGGGGCGCTCCCAGGGCGAGGTGCCGGGCGGCCAGTCTCGGCTTGTACACCAGGAAGGTGCCCTCGTCGCCCGCAAATGAACATTCCAAGCACACGGCGGTCTGACATCCCCGAATAACACTTTGGCATCGCATAGATAATATTCCGGGTGATCCCTTCCCATGGATGACAATTTTTAGAATCATAATAATCCTACATTTCATTTTAAGCGCCTTTCAAAGCTCTCAAGGACACTTTAGTCGCAGACAAGCATAGGTACTATCATAAATCAAATACAATTATACATAGAAACAAGAGAAAGAGCTACACAGAAAAGGCAGCTGAAAGCTCTGTCCCCCATCGTGCTGGGGTGGGGGGGGGGGACACATGTCCTGGCGTGAAAAAAGAAGCGGCTTCACTTCATTTTATTTGATTTTTTTCTGCTCGTGTTGACTGTTCGATTGATTGAGTGTGATTATCTTTTTTACTTCTTATTGTTAGCCGTTAGCTTCATTGCGTAAATAAGCAATAAGACTGCATTAGGCTAAAGAGCATTGTAAGATATTTTAGATGACAAAAAAAAGGTCAAAAGAATCACAAAACTGAACATTGTATCCATATTTTATGGATCCATAGACCACGCTTACATAAATAACAATATCATTCTGTTTTTGGGGCTACAAGCGGTATGATGCTCAAAGGGATTTTTCATGTTATTTATAATCATTATTATATATATATATATTTTTTTTTTTGAAATCACTATAATAATAATACATTTCATTTATAAGCGCCTTTCAAACCTCTCAAGGTCACTTTGCAGTTACAAGACCAGCTTTTTTCTGTCGGTGAGCAGCGGCAGCCATACGCGCCAGCGTTCACTCAACCCGGAATAACTCAAATACTATAGATAGAAAGTTAGCTAGCTAGCTAATCGATAACTAATAGCTAGCTCGATAGCTTATAGATAGCTAGCTAGATAGACAGCTAGCTAGCTAATAGATAGCAAATAGATAGCGAGCCAGCTAGGTATATTAAAAAACAACTCCAACTATAATGTAATATATCTTTTTGTTAGTGATTGCGATTGAATGGACGGATGTGATGTTTTGGAATATTTTAGCTTCATTTTTTTTTATGGATGATGAAGATGATGATTGAGTGGATTTTGTTTTGGAACTCGTAGCAAAAGCAGATGTGCAGATATGTGGACTTTTTCTTTTTGTTAGTGAAAAGCACTGATGAGTTTCCCGGAAGTACAAATTGTTTCCGTGACATTCTCTGTTTACACTGATGCTCTCAAGCCATTTTTTTATTTTTTTTTTTTTCCCCATTGCCTGTAATTGTTTATTTAGTTTTTCCTGGTCGCGATTTTTAACCCGATGATGAGATCCACGTCAATTTGCAAAATGTGATCTATGACGTGACATGTTTATCATTTGCTGTTTTAGAAGAGCAACGTTTAGTGGCAGCGCTGAAAGTGATAACCGTGGGACTGACTCCATCCGATTGGGAAGCCACAGACATTTTCTTCATCGGCGCATTCGAGAGTCGATTCGCTTTTGGTTTCGGACAATTCAAAATCGTGACGTGCTGCAAATTGTGTTTTGGGAGCCCTTGTACTCGACGTGCTCTTGTTGACCATGCAAACATCTTGCTAGCCAGCGACAGACTGTTCACTTTGTTTTTGGTATTTTAGAATGACATCAAACAAGTAAATTGTGATTGTGCTACGCACTTCAGACGATCTAGTGACATATGTCAATACAAAATTGTTAAATATGTCTTACAAAAATGATTTGAACGATTTGTGATTGCTTTTTTTGTCTCATTTTGATTGTTTTATTTTTTTTAATTTCTCTTCCGTCTCTATAAAAGGAGGATGATGCAAATGAAGACAATAAAAAATTGAAAGAAGAAAAGAAGCATTGCAAAGGCTTCCAAATTCATTTTGAATTGGGTTTTCAACAACAAAAGGTAAGATCCACTTTGTTCGTTTTCTATTTGCTTTAGAAGACGCTTGGAATATGAATGGATAATGATTTTTTTTTTTAATACAGAGCAAATATTTGAAGGCACAATGATTGTCAGTTCATCCTCCAAAGGCAACGAGTCACTTTCGAAGAATCTGAACGGTTAAAAAAACGATTTTTTAAAAACGGTGTAGCGACTTTATAATATCCGTATTTATGGGACTGGTTTTAGTTCGCAATTTGTTTACTTCAGACATATTTTGTCTCGTTTTTCTTTAGGTTGGCGGAACGTATAAGGAGCAATGTGCTCTTTAACCTCTCGTTCGAACAATTTATTTATTGAATAAATGGAAGAGCTCATTTTTATACATTTTTAATTTTATCGTAATTTGTTTGAAAATTAATGTGTTGTTGCGTTGCAGTGCTGTTTTTTGCCTGGGTAAAACGCCTTTCGTTACATATTGGGATACAAAAAAATCCAAACCCAATCGGACTGAATGGGTAGATTAATGTGATATAATATGACATGAATGTTTTTATTTTTAACATACTTAAAAAAAGAAAACATTTACTTGATATTTTTCCATTGTGTTTGCAGGTACCATTTGACCTCTGTCAATTTGACTCCCCAATATTTGAAAATACATTATTTTTTCATTGATATGCATCCACTTATTTAATTCAAATCAAGTAAAAATCTGACAAAGCAGATAGCGAAATCTTATTTTTCCGTGAATATACCAGTTCGAAGGTATGATATCTCGTGTTTTTGTGAACGCATCACTGACATCTTCCTGTTTTTTTCTGATTGGCACTCTTGATTGACACGTGCGCATCACGTCCTTTCCCCGAGACGCCGTCAGTCAACATTCACGTACTTCATAAGCAGGTACGTCAAAATACATATTATTTTATTTATTGTGACATTACAACAGGCAAACAATCGAAAAATCATATCTTTACGATTCCGCCGCTTGGGCCTTCCGCGTTAGCAGTCACACAAGCGTCTGAACAGTCTCCATTTTGGAAATATTTTGAGATGATACGAACACAAATGTGGAAATGACGCCTTTTCAAATGTCATTCACACTAATGACTTCAGTATACTTTTCAGAAGTGTTGTCGTGTCAAAGCAGTTAAATCGTTATCGTCATTTTTCAATAAAAATACATTTCGTTTCTTGTTTGGGGTCCCATTCGTCTCCACTTCCGGTTAGTCATGACCAGGTTCCAAAATACTTCGACATCATGGCGTCTTCCAATTTATCACCAATTTTACACACTTTTCTTGATGCATAATAAAACCACTAGAGTTAAAAGCCGTGGGTTTTATCATATGAAACTGTTATTGCCCTATTTTCCATCTTTACTATTCCCCAACTCATACCATTATTTTATCATTGCAGGTGGACTCATGAATTTTTATTGTGATTATTTTTGGAATGACACGCAGCAGTGATCATGGAGTCCAAGCCGAGCCAAAAGCAAACAGATGACTCAGGTAAGCGCCACTCAAACTCTTTCAGGGGGGAAGGATAGATAACGTGCCAGTCAAAGTTGAAATAAAAGCGAGCGAGCGAGTGAGTGAGGTCCCCATTGAAACAATGGCCGACTGCGGTAATCCGCCTGTTCCAATGACCTCCTACAAATGGAAAAGAATTGGCAAGGAGAGTTGAATACCAAGAGCGAGTGCTGCTTCAATGTAAGCAAAAGAACTCCTGCGAGTGATGTTGATGCCAAGTGTTTGCTAAGAGTTGAATGATGTGACAGGGAAAAAAAAGGAAAGCCCTTTTGAAGTGATTTTACATGCGGAAGCCTGCCCAAGATGTCGCACGGTTGCATAAGTGTCCGTTTTTTGTATTTTGTCTTACATGTTCTATTTTTCTTCCACTTGGACATTAAGTTGTATGTTTTAAGTAGGAACAGATGCATATCAAACCATATTTCACATCGGCTACACTATGTGGGCACTTAGCGAGACCACATAACGATACTTAATGTCTTGATGTCTTGCAATTATGATGTTTTTTTTTCCCGTACAAAAACCCAAACATATTGAACATTTTTGGGGTGTAATAATGTCATCTTAGAACTGTGCTGTTGTGCGAGGCTTTTCTCCGGGTATTCCTGTTCCCTCCCATCATCTAAAAACGTGTGGTGGGTTCATGAAACACTGGCAATTTTCCTTCTGGGGTGAGCGTTCATCTACTGTATGTGTGACTTGCCATTGAATGGCAACCAGTTCAGGGTGCCCCCGGAGATGGATGGGATGAGTTCCACCACACCCTTGTGAGGTCACAAAATGGAGGGATGTGATATTTTTTAGTATTATTAGCATAGCTCGGTATCGGTAGCATCCATTCACTTTTGGTCTTGATGACTTGTGTGTGTGTGGCGGCAGACAGTTTAAGACTTAATTTGTAAGACAGAGCAAAAGAGTCACTAAAAGTCCCCAACGGTGCAGCAGCCTGATGCAAGCGTGGCGTTCCCGCCACCCCTTTTGAGTGTCGCGGTGTCTGCGTCGCCGCAGTCTAACCTCCAACCTCAAATTGGATCCATCACGCCATCAGATCCAGCGTCTGTTTCTGAGACTTTCCACACGTGGAAAGTCAAATTGTGATAGCAGCTGCCATTGTTTCATTGTGGGTCTCCCACATACGTTGAGAGAAGACCCAGTGGGTGGTCACTGGCGCATCCAACTCCAGATGTTCACGACGCCTTCACATCTGCAAGCCATCTCTGCGGAACAGCACCTTCTCTTTTTTTCTGCACCCCCCCCACCTTACCACCATGTTTTTGAGCACGCACCAGGACAATCTCGCTCTTTGTCGACTGCACAGTCCTTCCATTGTCACCTCATTAAAACATGGTGGGATGGCTTTTATAATGGTCGCCGTTCAAGACCTTTGAGACCGAAATCCTGTGGAGCCCGCACACTTCACTTTTGGAAAACTGTCTATTCCCCCCCCCCCGTCCGCCCTGAACACATTTGACTTGCAAGACAGCATATATACCGTGATATGAAACTGCCCTTTTTTTTGAGGGGGGGGGGGGGGGGGACTGCTGGTTCTTACCACATTAGGACTTTTATTCTGAAAGGACTTTAAAAACGATGGTATTCCGAAGCTCCTTCAAAGCTGATATGTGGAATGTCTGAACGGCCTTGCACAGCGCGTCGTAATCCGCCAAAAGTCTCAAGTATGCGAGAGGGAGCCGCTGCGGCGTCCGCCGTCTTCTCACGCACAAGCGAAAAAAAACGTTACGCTAAAACAGGATATTGTCGTTATGAAAAATGCTACTAAAAACGTCAACAAAGCCATGACGATAGCCAAAGCTATTCTATTGTCATGATTTGTGTCACTTTGGCTTGCTGAGCGCAAAATAAAACATTGTTTTGTTTGAATGAGCTGTCGTTTTTGAGATGGCAATGATTTTTGACAATAGCATCATGTGACTCAGATTGCTGTTGAATAAAAAAATATAAAATAACAAGCTCAGTCGTGCTCAAAACCGCTTGTGGCTTGAGGGCTCATTTGCATATCCACATCCTCAAAAAGACAGCGAAAGCCTCATCAAAGATGTTAGATGAAAACAATTTCAGCGGCAGGATTTGTATATTTTGGCGCGGAATTGTTATTTTTGAATTTTTCACAAAGTAGCGCTCGTTATCCAAGATACACACAAACTCCTTCCACCATCCCAAAGCCCCAAAACCACGACCAGATCTTATTCGCAGTCCCGTCCGAAAGACTCGGGTCATCGTTTCCTGTCCCCCTTTCGTTTCAGATGAAGGCTTTATTTGGCTAACCGCGGGATTATTTTCGTAGCTTCGGAGAACACCCAAAAGCATGTTTGGCTGGCTGCGCCTCAAAATGGGGATGGAAATTGACGGACGGGTGCTTGTTTGGCGTGTCGCCGAGCCCGGCGTACTTGGAACAAAAGCAGCTAGCATTGCAGCGGCGCCCCAAAAAGTTGCTGTGCTAAAAAATAACATAAAAAAAAATGTTACTCCAAAGACTTTGCTGTCATCATTTGGATATGTTGAATTGCGCCGTCGGAATAACGCGACATTTTTGAATAGAAGCCCGCGGAAACCAAACAAAGGCTAGCGGAATTAGGAGCACATTTAAACATTTAGCATTGTCAAAACACCAGAGAAAGCTCGTAAACATCGGCCGTTATTTAAAAGAAAATAGAGACACAAATCAATCGCGCTTTAGTTTATAACGCAACATTTTGTTTAGCTTCGCTATTAATAAGAAGAAGACATGCCACTTTTAGGACATTTCAGGCTCGATTAGCACCCAACTCGGACAACAATAATCATAATAATAATAATAATAACAATACATTTAATTTCAAAACGCCTTTCAAGGTCACTTTACAGTCACAGCATAAGTTTTTTTTCTGGGGGTGAGCAGCGGCAGCATCGCTCAACCTGGAATAACTCAAATAGATAGCTAGATAGCCAGCTAGGTAAGATATAGCAAATAGCTAGCTAGCTATGTCGCCCGCTAGATAGCTAATAGATAACTAGATAGCTTCAATCTGCAATACTTCAGGACCTAGAAGCAAGCAACCACTCATTTGATGATAGTGAGATAAAATGGCAGTGATATAGAGCCAGGGTTAACGGCACAACTTTAGTTCATTGACAACGGTCTTCGGATAAGGAGCTAAACGTCCGACGCCTTCAAGGAAGTACAGATGATGGCTAAAGAAACCACATCCTGTATGACTGAGAGCCTACACAGATGTTTGTTTTTGTCTCCATGGTTTATTAAAAGAAAAATAACATATTGTTTGTGATATCATGTTGAAAAAAATCACTTCATTCACTGACGGCGATTTCTGGATTGAGTTTGTCGAAAGCTTCACGGATGGAATGAGCTGTTTGAAGATGCGGTTTGGACGATTTTCCTCGTCTCGTTTGCGTGGCCAATCAGATCCGTTGCTGATTGTTTGCAGCTTTTTGGAAAATGTTTGCGTTTTCTGTGTGTGTGTGTGTGTGTGTGCGATATTGCTTGGCAACCACACCGGTGAAGGCACATTAGGTCTCCGTGTGAAGCACCTTGGCGGCCCCGTTCAGCCTCATACAGTGACACCTTGGTTTACGAACTTCATTGGTTCCCAGAAAGAGTGTGTAAGATGAAAATTTAATTTCCCATAGGAAACCATTAAAATGAGAGTAATCCGTTCCAAGGTCCCCATAAAAATAATTTTCTACAAAATATACCTTATTTTATGGATAATAAAATCACTGCTGCGTTCTTGACCAATCACGTGGCTTTAACCGACGACTGGGGGCGGGGAATAGAGGACAAAAATGAGTCGGCTGCCATTTTCTTGTTAGGAGAATTGGCTCGTTTGCAAACGACACATCACTCATTGTGGCGCTCCGTGTGTATCCCGAAAAATAGTTTGTATGCCAAGGTAAAAAATTCCTAAATTTAACGTTTGCAAACCGAACAGTTCGTAAGCCAAGGGGTTCGTAAACCGAGGTATCACTGTATATGCAACACAAGTCCATCGTCGCTCACTCGTCACATGCAGACTTCTTTCAATAAATAACACAAATATATTCTCACACACGCACTTAGATATAGAGGGAGGCATGTATAAAGTACATGCATTTCATATAATTTAAATAATTTATATGTACACTTCCCCTTCACACCCTGACTCGGACCAGTTCATCCAGAACAGGAACGCCGCACCGCTTGGTGGATTGGCGACGTCGAAATTCTGGACCCGCGTTTTCTTCAGCAGAAATCATTTTTTTAGTCGCCGCCCACCTGCGGAGAGCACATCAACGGAACGTCGCGTAGGATTTCGGACGGCGTCCCTTACGTCCGGTGACGTTTCCTGGATAGGGCGCAGACGCAGGAAGTGTCGATGCGTATCCAGCGCCAGCCGACGGAATTGCGCAGCTGCGTCAGCGCCCGCACGTATGTCTGCGTGGTCTTACATTGCGAGTTCCAGTTCTTGTCGTCGATGCCCCTGCAGCCTCCCTTAAAGGGCCTCGGCGTCCGACAGCGCGTCTCGTAAAAGTATTGCTTGATCTCCTGCGCCGCGCTGGTTTTAATTTTATCCAGGACGGTCACCGGGGTCCCCCTCGTGTCCACCGCCTGAGTTTTATCGGTCACCCATTGGCTCTCGCTGTCGCACACTGAGTATTCCCCGCGGTAACTCTTGTGTTCGGTGTAGCGCTTCTTCCGCGTCTTGTTTGCTGACGTCTCAGCCTCTGGCCCGCCGCCGGTAAAGTCGTCCGCCATGTACAGCGGCGGCGGCTGCAGCGGCGCCCGGTCGCTCAGCAGCACTCGGGGCGAATTGAAGCGCTTGCGCTGCCTCAGTAGGTCCGAGTTCAACATCATCGCCCGCCCCTCTTCCACGCCGGAGCTGCTCTCGCCGCTCCGGGGGGCCTCCCCCCACTGCTCGGCGAGGAGAACCGGCGTCGCGTCCCGGTGCTCGGCCCGCCTGCTTTTCCCCTGCTGGTTCTGGTTCGCACGGTTCTTGCCCCTGGTCAGGTCTGCCTGGAGAAGCTGAATGATGAGTGAGTTTAAAGGGTCCGGACTGGACGGCGGCGGCTGCTGCCGCTGTTGGTGTCCCTGGCGACTGCTGTCCATATCCGTTGCCTGGATACCGTAGAGGTACACGAGGACCATCACGTAGAGCAGGATGGACATCACTAGATTCACCTGCAAGATCTGCAAAGACAAGACAGAGGAAGTTGGAGCCCCAAGTCTTTCAGACTTCCCGGTGATGTGCAGCGCTGATGTTTGCTATCTTAGCATCCCCGTGACACCTTTGTGGACGTCGCAAACTCGTCAGTGACTTTAGATCAAACTGGATGATTTCAGTTTAGGCATGAGCACTTCTGTACCAGTTGAACCACTGTCTGCTTGATACTTTCCACGTGGTCTCACAGTTCTTCCTGAGAGGTACCACTTACATGAAGGAATTCCATTAGATTAGTGTCCCCTATACTTACTTGTCATGTCTTTTTTATGATACTGGTGTCGCGTGTTCTACCGGACACCAAGTCCTTGTGTGTTCTAACTACTTGGCCAATACAGACGATTCTGATTCTGATTGAAACTAGTCATTCATGGCCTTGTCACATCCTTTTCTGGATTGCTATTATGGTGGAGGAGTGGCTGACGCATCCACAAAGCGTCTCCAGTTGATCCAGAATACTGCTGCTCACCTTTTGACAGGTACTCGTAAGAGGGAGCATACAACTTATACTCTCGCAATCGTTCACTAGCTCCCTTTTAGAGTTCCTTTTCAAGATGCTATTATTTGTTTTTCAACCTTTCAATGGCCATCTTACCTCTCTGAGCCCTGACGCACCCGTCTGGTGATTCAAATCGGCGGAGCCGACGTTTTTAGAGGTACCGAGGATTGAACAGAGGCTTTTCCGTTGTCACTGCACATCTTTAAAACTCATCTCAAACCTCATACTTTGGCTTATGACTTATTACCAAAACAAAATAAATCACCAAAATCCTGGTGAAGGAATTGGATTTATGATTCTCCCAAATCTTGCTTCCCGATTCTGGTCACGTTGTGTTCTGTGAAGAGTAAATGCATTGTGTACATACTGTAAATTACTCCCAATGGCAGGTTGGAACAAGAGGAAGCATCTGTCGCCTCGGGGAGGGCGGCAAATGGAGAATTCCTCGCAATCTCAAACAGGGCAGAGTTTTGCAACGTTGTGCTCGCCGTTGACTCGCCGTCATTGGCAGCCCAAAACATAGAATCGCCCCATGTTGAGAAGCTCCTTTGAGTCATTCTTAAGGCCAAGTCACGATCCAAAAATGCGACGCCCCGAGTGGTCCTCAAGTCGTAAATAGCAGCAAACGTGTTTTCAAAGGAAGTCATCCAGTGATTGTGAGACTTGCTCAAGGACAATTTATCTTTTTCATGTGACATTCAGATGCTTCTGAGCTGGGGAATATTAACCCGACCAATCTGGATGCTGGTGCTTCATGTGATTTTCATTTCTGTATTTATTATCCCCATAATTAGCACGGATTCTGTACTTTCCTGCCATTTATTTTATTTTTTTTTCTGTCGTCAGTGGTGACCATCGAAAGTCAATGTTGTCGAATGAAGCGAATCCCGTTTGCAAATCAAAGGAAAGTGGCCCAAGTCAGACGACCAGCAGAAGTACAGTGATACCTCAGCTTACGAACGCTTTAGCTCATGAACTTTTCGCCTCACAAACATTAAATTTGCGAGCATATAGTCTTGGCTGACAAACTACTTTTTGACGGACGAACCAAACCACACAGGTGACTGGCGGACTAGTTTTTGTCACCCCCTTTCTTTGAGTACAAATGTTATCGAGTGGAGTACTTTTGCTATTATGGTATTGATAAAGACCCGACCATAGGCTAGTGTTAAGCTGAAGAAGGTCTGTCATTATATTCATGACTGTATGAATATGATAATGACTGTATGTATGCTTTCATAAAGCTGTTTTTTTCTTAAACAGTACTGTGATTGTTTTGCAGATTCTGATGCGATGGTTCAACCCTTGCAATTGGAGCACAGGAAAAAGATACAAGCGAAAAAAAAGGTAGGAACATATTTATTTTTTAAAAAAGTGCATCTCATGTTAGATATCCTTCCATGTGTTGAAAAAATAATAATAATTGACTTTGTAGTTTGAGTGAAAATGGCCCCAAAGTATGAACAAATTGACACTGTCCTGTGTGTTTTATTTTGATTAAATTAAAATGATCATAATCATCATCAGGCACCTGCAGAGCTCACTGATAAGATAATAACAACCCCCCCCCCCCCCCCCCCCATTTTGATCATTCTATTATGTTTCATTTGAATAACGCGTAAAATTATCCGCTACCTTTGATTCAGTGCCCCCAAAAATAAAAATAAAAATAATGTTTCAACCCTGCTGAATTTGTTTGAAATAGAAAAACAATATTAGCCCCGTTCAAGGATGAATTATTGGCTCCATTTTAGAAGGTGTTTTGCCCTAATTGTTGTCTGTTCTGAAGTGACGTGATCCTTGAAGTGAACTCTCATCTTTTTATTTATTTGCATTTGTTTCCATGTTAGCGCTTTGTTATAGCTTCAGCTGTTGTTAAAGCCTTCTATCAATCAATATGTATTGTATTGTATTGTATTGTATTTTGTACAGCCTCCCCTTTTCAAGCTCAGATAACTCTAGACCCATATAACTTGGTAATTAATTCTTTTTTTTCTGATGAAAGAAGAGAGTCTAGGTTTTCTTATACTGCATTGAATGATGATGTAGTCCTAAAATAATAATATTAATAACAACAATAATAATAATAATAATAATAATAATAAATAATAACTTTTATTTCAAGCACCTTTCAAAGCTCTCAAGGACACTTTACAGTCACAGACAAGCATATATACAATCATAAATAAAATACAATTATAAATAGAAACAAGCTACACAGAAAATGCCATTTTAAATAGGTGGCTTTTAAAAGTGAATATTCTGTGGCTCCTGTAATTGGAGTGAAAGTGACAAAAACCCTGGCACCTCGTCTGGCCGTCGTGAATTAATGTAATGGACCACATCGGCTTGAGTGACTGACTCAAATCTACGCGTGGCACAAACGCCGTCGCTACCATACGTGACCTCCTGCAAGCTTCGCTCGGGTTAGCCGGCGAGCATATGGATAACGTCAGCGTTGCGCTACCCCATCGGCGAGTAGAAAAGCCATTTCACGTCCTATTTTGGCTGCCGGGCTATCAAGGTAAGGCACCTTCAACTTATTTTTTGATGAATCGTTGCATGCGGCGGCGTGCGGGCGTGCACGCGTCTGCTCCGTGGCAGCCCTGGGCTCTATTTGCGTCTCGATAGGACTGCGTGTTTGCGGTATTTTAGATGCCATCAAACATTTTTCTGATGTCAAGTTAGGAAACAAAAAAAAAATGGTGTTGGTTGTCCTATAACAGTCCAGCTTAAAGACGCAATGAAGTGATTAGCATCACCCGCCTGCATGGCCCTTTAACGGCAGTCTTCAAGCTAATAGGCATCAACTGTTCAGAAATAAATAAAATGTGAACTTTCTGATTAGCTGATAACACAATTTTTTTCCTCCTATGTTAAAAAAACAGATCAATTTGCTGGGTTGTTTGAGAGGGACAAACTCCGTTGCCAGTTACAGATGGGACGTTTAGCGTCAGAGCTTTAGAGGACAGTGTGCCAGAGCAGCAAATCCTCCCCCTTAGGGATTTTCAACCCGTAGCGTCTGAGCGCTAATTCTGCCCAGTAGACTCCAGATGTTTGCCCATCAACATTAAAAAATCCAAATTAAGAATTGTGGCAAAGTTATTCTCCTTCTTATCATTGTCTTGATCATCGGATCAGCCTCATTTGGGCCCAGAAAGGACCAACGCAGGAAGATTGGGCCAAGATCGTCACGTTTGCGTGTCGCTAAACACCGGCGATGTTTGTGAACATTTGATACGGATGGAATGAAATGACATGGCGTGCCTTGAAATTTGCTCCTTATTGTCCTCCGACCTGCGCCTCACTGTCGTTTCCAGCCGTAAGGTCGTCAAGCTCACTTAAAAAAGGGAAGGGCGGAATGTTAATAGTGAATTTCAATTGACATGTCACGGCCTCGGGGGAAGGGGAGGTGAGTCATCTCGCCGTGATGCCCTGGCAAAAGCCAGGAAGATGTTTGTGAATGCTAGCGACGCCGGTTGTTAGCGCTCAGAGACGAATCCTCCCACCTCTTTGACGGGGAAGTGACGATGCAGTGGGTAGTGGCTTTTACAGTAAACCTGGAAGTTCGTCATCCATTGACAACTACCATCACAAAGGTAAATAAAACAACTTTATTATATAGTACAGTTTATTTCTTTAATTACAATACAATAGCACATTTATTATACATAAATAATGTCTAATTTGTGTAGTTTTAAAGCTTATTTCGTAGGAAATGATCTTTTATGGGGACCTGGGAACGTATTATTCTCTTTTTAATGTTTTTTTCTGGGAAATTATGGGATGTTTGGAAGACAAACCTTTCACCGTACACTCACTTTCTGTGAAACAATTATGTTCGTAAGCTGAGGTATTACTGTACCTCTGACAGTGGATAGCTACTCGTGTCGTCAGGTTGCAACGTGCATGAAAGGGTGACGATAGACCATTCTTTGAAATTGCCTTATCGTGTGGAAAATACGTTAGAAAGACAATTTGATGGAAAAAATTGACCATCCTGCCCTTCATCGGGTCATTTTGCTAACCACGCTACAGTTAACCGGCAAGATTTTTATCAAGTCGATTATTTATTTATTTTTGTCACTGATCATATTTTTTTGAAATGGCAACCATGATCGTATAAACTGGTAGCAGCATTTTCACCATGAAATGCTCTCACGTCATGGTGATTTAGATTTCAATTGTGCAAACGAAATCATTCAGAGTTGAAATTTTGCCAAACCTAAAGACCCATTGGCTGACCCTACACCACCTCATTTTTATGCTTCAACATCTTGGACAGTGACCTTAATTTGACTCCCGTCTGCACTCGCGGGATGATATCGTTGGACTCCGAATAAGGAGAGTCCACTTGATTCTGTTTGATAAGTAAATGGTCCTGCGAGATCATGGGAGGAAGTTAATCCGGCATCAAGCCTAATGGAATCAGCGACACAAGAATAGACGTGGAAGGCTCTAGCGATGGCTTTTGACTTTCCTCCCGCTGTTTTGTGTGCAGGCATGCGTATTTTGTAGTCCTCAGCCAAGGCTCTATGCACTTGTGAATCATCTGGACACAGTGTGGGACAAAGCCAAATGGAGGATTTAAAAAAAAAAATAAACCGCTCCTATGTGGAGTGAGTAAGGGATGGCTAAATTGTTTTGTGTTTGATGCTTGCCGAGCTGTGGGCTCGGATATGATTTGCACGCCTTAAATGATATGATTTACGGGCCTTAAAAGGATTTTGCAAAGTTGCCCCCTTACTGATTTCATATGGGTTTTTTCTTTAATATATCATAGTGTTTGATCGTCGTGCCAGTTTTAGACCACCAGAATGACTATAAAACACCGTTTCAAAATTAAAAAAAAAAACACCAGAAGGTTCAATGTAAAAAAAGTATGTTACGTGATCTCAAAAATGAGATAAATCATGTCGAGAATGCAGCGATGAGCACAAAACATCCCCAAAATGAATGACATCCAAAGAACCGCAGGGCTATTCAGCAGTGAGAGGGGCAAAACTATGAACATTGCCTACAAAAATCAAAACAGAGGCCTGTTAAACTAACCAAAAAAAATTAGAACTTGCAAACTTTTATTCAAATATTGCCTTCTGCTCTTTGAGGAAATGGACATCATGCTGTGGAGGCAATGTGATCGTTTGTGGTAGCTTTGTAGTCATTCAAGACCTTGACAAAATCCAGGATGAAATCCGGAAAAGCCTCCGGTATTTGTTAGCAATTCTGTGAAGAAAAGTGAGCCAAAATGATTTCACGCTAATGTGAAGTGCTCGCTAATTATCGCTTATCACTAGTTGGTTTTTGCTCATGTTTTGTCAGGGGCGCCATGAAACAAGATGGGGGTGGGGGTGAGGCACAAATCAGGAAAGGGGGTGTGTACTTGACACGCTAGAAGAATTGACACGCTAACAAGTTGGTCGTTGTAAACACTGGCCACTCACCAGGCTAAAACTGAGTGAGATGACGAGCCGATTGAAAACCATGATTGTTTCATTGCATAACCCAAAATGGGGGCCCTGTCTAACGTTAGCATCAAGGCTAGATAGTGGCTCGCATGGTCAGCTTCAAAAAAGTGTTCAGGACAAACAAAACAAGTATGGATGGGATAAACGCTCCATATATCAATTTTCAAACTCCGACAAATTTCGCTTATGCACGATTAGCGGGTGAAACCTAGACGTTGTATAACAAACGAGTACGACGAATAGACAAGCACTTCCTGTAGCCATCCAGCCGGGAACCCCATGCCAACTGAAACACAATGGCGCAGCGATGTACGGAATTGACAGACGGCAACCTACAAATGGAAAAATAAAACTAAATCATAATAAAGCTGATGAGTTGCACATGTCGGCCCATTTCCCCTCAGCCCACTCTCCATCGGGACCACGCGAGTCGGACGTTCGCTTTGTTCTCCCACTGGCTAATACAATGAAAACCAGTGGGCAGAGTACACATTAGGGTGGATCACCGCGCCGACGCTTTTTGGAATTCATTGAAGGGTGAAAACATTCCTGTCATTTCGGACGGATCGTCTCCGAGACTCCGTGCGCATCGTCCACGCAAAGAGTCAAGATGTTCAAGTCACATTTCGATATTTAGCTTCATTACCCAGATTAAAGTTGGGATTAGTTTTATTTTAAGGTTGGGGTTAAAACCAAATGGCAGGACAAGCAAGGATTAGCGTGTTCGCGCTTGACACACTGGGCATCGAGTTGCGCCCGTCGGCCGACGGAACATCTGTCGGCTCAAATATCAAAATGGCGACCAGCCAGACTCGTCGAACAGGAACAAATGTAAGCGTCGGTGAAAGTGAAGGGGCATCTAGTAAATGATTTCAGACAGAGAAGCAGGTTAACGGGTCACAAGGGAGCGAGCTAGAGGCGCCGTCATCTGACTGAAGTGCTTGGAATGCGCAGCCTCACCTCAAAACCACTCCGCCCCAATCGCCATCTCCTGACCGTCAAAAACACCAAAACGGGAAACCGCCTTTCCCCTACTTGCGTCGTCATCAAATGAGCGCCAGGCCACGAGCGACGAGCAGCGATATCCCGCATCTGTCTTTGGTCCGGCGTGCCGTGCGAGAGGAAGAGCGAGCCGTACGGCTTACGCTTCATCAAACGCCCTTGCGTTTTTTCCACGCTTGCACGAACCGTAAGAATGCGTTGCGTATAAACACTCCGCTACAAGGATAAACTATCACCAGGCCGGCCCTGAAAATGCCGACCGCGGGAGATGAAAGCGCCCATCTCGATCCCTGCGGAGATGATGTCCTCCAGAAATTGATTGGACGCAAAACGACCGGAATAGGATACAACGTCGTTGAAAGATGATTCTGATCTTTCTGACCATACTCCAGAAACTGTTAAAAGAGGGCTTTCTGAAGGTGTCATTGGCTGAGCACGCTGAAACCTGGCCCATCATAGAGAACCCCCCCGCAAAAAATAAAAAAATAAATAAAAATAACTAACAGATACTGATGGAAAATTCTTCTCCGACTCTTCCTTATTTCGAGACTCAGGTTCAAATCGGTTCCGAGGTGGCAGCCGTCCTTGATTTTCATCACATCGTCCATCGCTCCAATACATTGTGGTCTCGTCAGACCACAATCCACCCCCCCCCCCCCCAATAGGTCCAGGTTTAGATCTATTTAGACTCAAAACGAGGAGTTCTCATTTGAAGGTAAATGACATCAAACTTGTCCGAACTGTGCCTTGATTGGCCACTCGTGCACTGAGGAACAAGCGAGACGATTGGCCGAGGAATGGCGGAAAATGTAGCGTTATCTGAAACGTTGAGGATTAGATAATCCTGAATGGTTTAGACAACCACTGCGAGAGGACAGTACGTCGCTTTTAGTTTACAGAATGGTTCTCAAATGTAATTAGCGTGGGGAGGGGGGTTCTAGGTGAGGCTGGGCTGCATCAGGTGTTCCACAAAAATTACATCCATAAAAATAGATACATCGATAAATACATAAAAGAGATAAACACATAAATCAAATGAAAAGATAATAAGAATAAATCAATGAAAAAAAAGCAAGGAAATAAAACAATAACGACATCCCTGCGTATGGCGTTAAGCAGGTCACAGTTTATGATCGGTTGAAGGTTGGAAACTGCGCTGATGCAAAATATATAAAAAAAATCAGGATGAAAAGTTTCGGCAACGGCTAGCATGAAGCTAATGCTAAAACGGACAGATAAAAATGCTTGTGTGTGTCTGTACAACAATACTAGCTCTTTGTTAGCGCTTAGTAGTGCTCATTTTCCCCTGTTATGTGCGTGTGTCACTGGTGCTTCAGAACACCCAGCATTTTTTATCTATCAAGGCGTGGGCCTCAAAATCACAATTTGTTGGCCCCTATTTGGCCCACGGGCCATATGTTTAAGACCACACGAAATAGGGCGTTTGCTATTTTTTTCAGACTCTGATGATGTAATGATAGTGAACTTTATGGAGAGTGTTCAAGTAACCCGACAGCCATGATATGATTTAAATTTTCATTTTGATTGTTGCTGGCTTGTGTTTTTTGCTTCTTTAAGGCTGAGCAGTAACGTCACAATATTCTCCTGGTCCACTCGTAAAAAGTAACGATTTAGTCATGGATCCAGAGCAGGCCTGTTTTTTCAATATATTTATTTATTTCTGGCCTTTATCGACATCATGTTCAGCTGTCACGCCCCAAGACTGAAGACTGTTAAAACAAATTGTTGCCCCCCCCCCCAAATTCCACCCCCCCCCCATGCTGGCAAGTGGCCAAAGCCGCAAGACGACGTTTGGCCTGTAGATGCGTCGGATGTTCTTTTCAAGAGCCCATAAAGTCGACACGCAGCGTTGGTGCATGCCTCGTCTCCTTTTCTCTGCGTCCTAATTCGCCCACCACTGGCATGGGGGGCGGGGCGCGGTGGGGTGGAGGGGGGGGGGTGTCATCCCAACTCGCCGCTGCAACAGCTGTTTTATCGCCTCTGTGCGCCGGCACGCACCGTGTCACGCACTCCTGTCGAGTGTCAATGACAGGAATGGTAGTGGTGGATGGGGGGGGGGGGGGTGAGAGACTGTAGCAAAACTCCCACACCCGCTTAGCCTATGCATATTCATTAACTGTCATTCGTGAAGAGCGCCATTCCTGAATTAGTTTTTTTTTTATCATGCTTGGGTGCTGTTGAAGCCCTGGTCTGACCTCTCGCAATGTTTTTCCTTTCCACAAGTAAGCAGCATTTCCCTTTTGTCCATGTTAGCGCTTTGTTCCAGCTTCAGCTGTTGTTAAAGCGCTATATAAACCAATATGTATGTGTTTTGTACAGCCGCCCTCATTTAAAACTCAGATAAATCCAGACTCATATAACTTTTAAACATTTTTTTTTCTGATGAAAGAAGAGAGTTGAAGGTTTCTTAAGCTGCGTTGAATGTTTATGTCGTCCTAAAATTACCTATATGGCTATCTCGCTAGTTTGCTAGGTGTCTAGCTAGCTATCTATTTGCTATTTGTTAGATAGCTAGCTAGCTTTCTATCGATATTTGAGTGAGCCGCGCAATTGAGACGCTAATGCTAGCGACGCTCCGCAGCAGTTGTGCATACGTGTCAGGGCAATCGGATCAGAGACAAAAACGATATTGTCGGACTTACATAACAAGTCCCTGCACAAGCGAAAGGTGCCTGTGAGGCATTGAAAACATGCAAGAACCCTTCACCGGATGTCAAGTGCCTTCCGAATAATGACAGAGGAACATTTTTTTTTACATTTTGCACATGCAAAGTATTATTATGGATGCAAAATACGCTTCCGGGTATTTCCGAAGCATGTGAGTGAGTGGAATCACCTTTACACCCCCCCGCCAGCCCCTTTTCCACAAAGCTACCAGCGCCAGCACATCGTCTGCTTTCCACTCCCTGAAACACATCGCCACGGCTTTCTGCACAGCTCCAGAGGCCGCTGGCAATATTTGCGCGCAACTTCAAGAAACCCAACCCTCTACCTGCACAAAGACACGCACGGGGAGTATCTCCTCCTTTCATAGTCTTTTTTTGTATGAGAGGAATGAAGCTTTTAAATACATAACGTGCGTTGATGAGAAGGTTTCTTCAGCCGTCATCTGTACTTCTTTGAAGGTGTCGGACATTTCGCTTCTTATCGAAGAGGCTTCGTCAGCGAACTAAAATTTGCTGGTAGTTTTGGACCTATATATATATCCCTACCGTCCAGACGTGGCGGTGCCAGACTCTGCTATGATTAGTCCCCGCTCTCAGGTTGGGGGAAGCATCGGACTATTCCCTGAGGCGACACTGATTACTTCTATTGTCGTGCTTGATTACGGGGTCGACGACTGGCCTGTTTGCCCCATTTGCTCTGGTATCACCTCATCGTAACTTCAGCCTATGTTGCCTCAGAAGTCTGTTGTACGAACGATTCAAATTAAACCTCACCCACCATGGCGTTTTAGTGAATGGTTTTGCTGTTTTATGAAAATAGCTTCGTTTACTTTGCTTTCTTTCGCTAAGATTTTAACCTCATTGTCGTCAAATGAGTGGTTGCTAGCTTTTAGGTGCATATGTACTGCAGATTGAGGCCCACTAGTATTAAAAAAAAAAAACATTTTTAGTCCGCTGACCAAGCCTCTTGGATAAGAAGCGAAAGGTCCGACACCTTCATAGAAGTACAGATGACGGCTTAAGAAACCTTCTCACCGATGGACCACTCCTGTATGACTGAGAGTTTGCATAGACATGTAACGTGCGTTGTGCAAAAGGTCAATATTTACTTTTTTCAACCGGCCAAGTTGAGTTCATTCACAAGTTGCTTTTTTTTTTTTTTTTTTTGACCTCCTCCGAAAAGCGTTTTTCTCAACTTGATATGAAGCAAAACGTAAAATGGTCCTACCGTAATGAAGGTAACCATAGCAACGGCCGGTTAGTATCCAACAGAGTCGACATGAAGGTAATTCTTGGATGGAATCCTTTGACCGAAAACTTCTCTGTCTGAGGAGGGCTGCCTGCGCGCCACCAACGCCACCGCCACACCGATTGTGGAAGGGAGACGAGCGGAGAGGATCAGGGTGTGCGTAATTCTCACTCCCTTCGTCCCTCCCCCCTTCACTAGCTCCCCCCTTCCTCCTCGATTCTCACCCCTTCCGACATAATCTACACACACGGTGATGCAGGACAGATGGTTGTCGGCGCGTGTCGCCAACGATAGCGGGCTGCGCGTTAGCCAACGCAGCCGCTGCGCAAACAACTACAGAGCCAAAGTTTGTCTTGGTTTTTCCTTCTGTTTTATGTCAAGTGGCGGTGCGGAAAAAGTAGATCAGTGTGTTGTTGTTGCTCATTGTGGGGGCACGAGAGGCTCGGGAAAACCGGAGTATAAGACGCACCCCCAAGAATAGCGTAGTTTCAAACTTTTTGCATATATTGTTTACGAACGCTTTAGCTCACGAGAATATAGTCTTGGCTGGCGGACTAGTTTTCATTCTAGTTTCTAGTTTTCGTTGAGTGCAGATGTGGTTTGTTATCAAGTGGGGTACTTTTGCTATTATGAAACTAAAAAAAAAAGACCACACCACAGGGTAGCGCTTAATCGGCACCCAAGCATGATTAAAAAAAAAAGAAAAGAACACATTCGGGAATGGCAAATAATAATAGTCCATTTCATTTCTAAACGCCTTTCAAAACTCTCAAGGACACTTTACAGTCATAGGATATTTTTTTCTGCGGGTGTGCAGTGGCAGCCGTATGCGCCAGCGTTCACTCTACCCCGAAGTAACAAAATAAAAAAAAATAATAACAAATAATATGACAACACAAACAGGTAACAAATTGCTAACAGCCAGCTAGATTATTATAGTTTTAACTTTTTCAACATACTTAGTTTGTTATTTCATCTTGTATTGTATCTTTTTTATTAACTCATTCGGTGCCAGACGTGCAAAAGTTCATTGTGACAAGCAGGAAAGTAAAACTCCCTTCAGACAATAAAACTCCGCGTGGAAGAATCCCATCTGATCAGCGCAGCCGAGTATCAAGTATCCCAACTGTAGACTTGCTTGCATCCCTTCAAGGAATGTCATTGCTGGCATGTTGCTCTGGATTACGTACGGCAAGAAAGCCCTCGTGACCAACACCTACTTATACAGTGATACCTCAGCTTCGTCTCATACGTGTGATTAAAATGTGCGGCTCTTTTAGTTTTGCGTCGTGATGATGGGTGGGTGGGGGACGACAATGGCGTTTTTTTTTTTTTTTTTTTTTCCAGAGGAATAAACGTCGCTGATTAACAGAGCAGAACGCTGCATTATTTATCCTGCACTTTATCTTAGGGAAGGAAGGCATTGTGGAAGGAGAGAAGGTTCTGTTCCGCCTTAAAAATAGAGCCACAAAATATTATTATTCATAACACTTCAGAAATCATCAGAAAAAAAATACAAACATAAATGAATAAGAAAATAATCAATAATAAAAAAAAATATGATAATGATAATAATATTGGTCATGCTAATGAGGATACAATACAATACACATTGATTGATATAGTGCTGAAGCTGTTAAGCTAATAATAATAATAATAATAATAATAATAGTCATAACAATAATGATAATAATGATCTGTGCTGTATGTCATGCATATTAGCATATTTGACAATAAAGGTGACTGACTTTTTGACTTTGACAATAATGATGATGATAACAATGATAATAATGATATTAAAAATAATAATTGAAAAAATAATGATAATCATAAATATATAAAAAATAATGATACAATTATATAAAACATATACATTATATATAAATAACACAATTATAATACAATATAATAAGATACAATTATAGAAAATAATGTTTTAATTATTCATGGTAAAACAGCATGACAAAAAAATGGCTCCAATCCCTCACTGACCAAACGTGCATTCCACCACAGCGTCTCTGAACCGTCGGCGACGTGAAACCGGCATTGATTAACGTAACTAGTTGACATGGGAAGGCGTCGACATCACGTTAAAATAATGCATTGACTGTGACGCAGCTCTAAATTACAAACTGCAAAAAATACAATTCAACATAGTTGAAGGGGATGCTAACGCTGACTCGTTATGCAGGACAACAAGACTGGTGATGCGGATGCTCGTCACTTAGCATTTACACGACCCAAAGTTGCAAGTCATCACTATCTCGACGCATCCATTTTCATAAAGTGCCATGCGAACGCTGCCTCCTGCGCCGAGCGCCCGTGGGCAAAAGTGCTCCGGTGCGTTATGAATTAGTCAAGGTTAATAAAGCCTTTTGAATTTTTTAACTCGCCGTAAAGTGCTTTGACTCCATGAAAAAGCCAAGCCTCGTTTTTGGGAAGGAGGGTGGGGGTGAGTTTGTTCGGCAGGCTGTATTCTGTGAAAAAGTACTTTCCTCCCACCACCCCTCTTGATTTTTGACAAAGTCAAGTAAGTTACAACAAATGCTTCATGTCACCATCTGAAAGTAGTACAAAAAAAAACAATGTGTGAAATCCAGCAGTCTGGAAAAGGTTACAAAGCCATTAGAAAAGATTCTGGGTCATCAGCAAACCACTGTCGGAGTCATTCTCCGCAAATCCATAAAACCAGGAACAGTGTGAAACGTTCCCACGGGTTCTCCACCAGCTCAAATTCTTCCAAAAGTGCCACCGCGACTCATGGAAGGAGGAAGTCACGAAAGATCCGACAACGGCATCCGACGGACGCCGTTGCCCTCAGGGTTCAATGTTCTAGCATAAGAAAGACATTGGCCAAAAATGGGAGCGCTCCGTTCCCAGACCAAAACTTACCGCTGTCCAAGAAGAACACGAACAGTTCCCAAAAGACATCTTCGTGAGTCTCAAAGCTTTTGGAAAAACTTTCCCTCGACTGATTAGTCACAGAAATTGGAAGATGAGGGGACCATTATGTCGGGGGTAAGAATGCAATAGTCTGTGGCCGCTTTGCTGCATCGCGATTAGGACGACTTGCGGTGATGGATGGCACAATGACTTTGGCTGTCTATCAAAAAAAAAAAAAAAAATTACAATTTGTAGAGAACACGGAAATCAGGAAGTGGGAAAAAAAAATCACACCACTTGGAGTCTTAAAATAATCATTTTTGGAGGATTCATTGAAGTCACTTCAAACAACTACAGCAATGCTTATGATTCATTTCATTGTAAAATTTGAATACTGTACGTGGTAAAAAATGCTATTGACATTTATAACAAGTTTCAGAGTACCACGTATTATTTTTTTTTCCTGACTCAGCATCCCTTTTGTGAGGTCTCCGCTCAGCTATTAACCAGTAAATAAATACATACACAATAATAATAATAATAATAATAATAATAATAATAATAATAATAATAATAATACATTTCATTTGTAAGTGCCTTTCAAAACTCTCAAGGTCACTTAGATGAATACATAAATAAATAATACACAAATAACTAAACAAATACATAGATAAATAGGTATATAAATACATAAATATACATATACATAATTAAATACATAGCTAAATAAATATAAATGTGGAGCCGAGCTCGCTCTTCCTCATTCCTCGTGTATGGATGACATGTCCGAAGGTGTGTACCCACCAACACGCATGATGCAAATTGCGTATGAATTATTTGCTCCGAATTGAATAGCTGCTTTCTGCATGAAAAATGCATGCTTGCGCGACTTTGTCAAAGAGTTGTCGTGGCAAAGCAAAGGTGTTTCCCTGCCTCTGACCTACTTTTGGATGCTTGCAGGCTCCAACGGGCAATGCGGGATAGCATCGTTTTCTATCTCGTACATGAAAGAAACTGAACGGGGAGATGAATGTTCATGTTTGAAAGCCAGTAATGAAGGCAACCTACCTCCTGTTTATTGATTGATTTTTGGGAGTAGTAGACAATCGCTATCTGCGATCAATGTGTAGTATCTGAGCCATGTTGTCATCAACGGCGTTTTTTGACTGACTGCACTTTGGAAAAATATTGACTGTGATTTCAGCGGCGTTTCCACTTGTATTTGCGTCATTCACTTGAAGTGTGTTGTCACTGACTTTTTACTATTTTGTTGCCCATTTTGTTTTTAGCTTGACTTTTGGCTTCCCTTCACATTTTGGGTCTCCTATGTGAGGAACATTTTGTTGTCCTCTTTTGGAGACATGGAGGTTGTACTGGCTCTTTTTTTCCCCAATGATATGGCCACATTTTTTTCCCTGCAGCCAAATTGGGACTCGAAAGAGAAGCTTAAATCGCAGAGCTAAGAAAAGGAGGGGGGCAAGGGAGTTTGGAGTTCGTTTTTCGGGTGCGGTGGGGGGTGGGAACAGACAGGACAAGAAGGACAGCTTTACTGATGTCTGGGTCCAATTCCCACTCTCGTGGGTCATCGCTTGGCATTGACACACAAAACCATCACAGACCACTTGGGTTTTTTTTTTTTTTTTTTCTTTAAAACCGCAACAAGCAGACGTAAAGCAGCTAATTTAAAAAAATGCAAGAAACAGAGGACAAATTGCACATGGTGGCGAGAGAATAAGTAGATGGCATAGAAAGAAAAGGAAGGTGAAGCCAAGGTCAAAGGTTCGGTTTACTTGTCGTGGCAACCTTAGAGGAGAAAACTTTTTTTGTTTTCTAGCTACGAGTGAGAGTGAGACGGGTGCGTGTAAGAGAGGTTCTGGGTTAGATTGCTCAGTCTGATAAGTGTCGGATTGTCCAATGAATGTAACACAAGAATAAGTGCTCGAATAAATACAAGCCTTTCAAAAAAACAAGATCCACCTGAAGCAAACTGGTATCAGCGTCGAGTGTATTGTGACAATCTTACCTTGCAAAGCCACCATCTTGTTTGAAGATTGCCTTTGTAAAGGCTAATGGCTAAATGTCGCCCGTCCACCCGTGCTATGTCATCTGATTATAGCCCAGTCCCGCTGCTATTCAAATGCTTTACCGTATTTTCCTGCCGCATTGGTCACGCCTGTTATACATTTTATGCTAATAAATGAAAGAAAAAAATGTAAATAATTTGCATTACAGTATGAGTCAGATTTTTTTAATGAGAACTGAAAGCTATTTCAAAATAAAACAGAAGGCTGCATAAGTGGACGATATGCTAACGTTACATACAACAAACTGAGAATGTGCCTCTCTACGTTTCCATCCCATATTAAGAGTTATTCCGACAAAAAAAAAAAAACATGCTAACGCCTGTAGTGTCTGAAACAATGAAATCCAGGCATCAAATTCAAAATAGTTGAATATTTGCACCAAAAATGAAAACAGCTCCATAGTTTGGAACAGTATATTCACGGGAATATAAATTGAAAAGGATCTACAAATATGTGTATTGTTTTCCCATAATTTCCCAGCTTAATTAAAAAGAAAACAAAATATTTTTAAAAAATGAGAAAAAAAATATTTGTATTGTTTTTCCTGGAACTTTCAAACTTAATAAAAAATAATGGGGGGAAAAAAGCAAGAAAAAAATAGTTATTAATTTTTTTCCTACAATTTCCTAACTTAATTATTTAAAAAAATGTTTCCTGCAATATTGGCGCAGCGCCTTGACCAAAATATTAGCCGATGCCATTTTCAGACGTGAGCGATCATTTTCCGTAAGTTGATCCAGACAAAGTTAAACATGGAGCCCAAAGGAATGTGGCGGCTTTTATTGTTTCCTATCTCCTTGTTGCGTCTCGACGGTTGACTTTTCACCCGTTTGGTGGGTCGTCTTCTAGCAAATAGCGCCAAGGGGCCGGGTATCAAAGGCTCCAAAACAACACCCCACATTCTGTTTTTCCCCCCGTGCGTCAAAACGATTTCCCGCGTTTGCGTCCAAATCCCAAACGAGGCAAAACGAAGCAATAAATAGCGTGCGTGCCATGTGGGCAAGTCGGGGCGGCGCGCCCAAATTAGCTGTAATTGACATCTTTGTATCACTGTGTATCCTGCTGCTTTATTTTGAAAACCTGAAGTGGATCTTGTGTGGGCCACCTGCACCATTATCTCCTTTTTTTGATCTGTGGTAGCATCTACTTTTGGAGATTCCTCAAGAGCACAAAACGCCATGGTGACGGATGTCAATGTATTTTTGTTTAATTCTTGCTTGAATGCTCCTATGGCAGGCATTCCCATGTTTTCTTAGTGGCTCGTTCGCCGTCAAGTGGTTCCATGTTGCTCCCGTTTATTTTGGTTGCGCTAGGAATTCCCCCATTTTTTTTTTTTTTTGCCCTCTGCTCCGACTGGAGAGGAGAGAGGACCAGACTGAACTGCTGTCACATCGGACCGATTTCTTTTCAGGCCTTATTTGCACAGTGAACGTTTTTCCTGCACTGGACGACCCCCAAAGTCGCTCAGGCTCCCCCAAGTGGGAACGCTGCGAGATGGTAAAGCAAACATATGAAGCGCATCCATATTTATAGCCACGCTAGTGGCAACATTTACGTCTGTTTGGAAATAAACTATCCTTTCATCACTTTGCTGCTGTGAAATGTAAATTTCTCCACTGTGAGACTAATAAAGGCAAATCCAATGCAAATTGCTCACAGTTATATTTCAATGCCGTACATTCGTTGCTCGACCCCGAGGCTAGCGTGTGAGTTGAGTTCTCAATGGCTTTTTCTGTCACTTAAGATTTGTCTTACTTGTGTCTGGCTTTCTGGATCGCACACGGCCACGAACCCCAACCGATGACCCGAAGCACCATTTTTTTTCCCCCGTATGGGAATGTGTGGGCTTTTCCCAAACAACCGTCTTGAAAGTAAACAGTGGTGAATACGGCGCTGCCATATGTTTAGTACCTGACACTGTCTCAGCGAGGTCGCTGTCATTGAGCGACCACCATCATCCAATCTTAAAGCGACCCAAAACCGTCCTCTGACCCTGCCCGGACCACACCAACTCATCGACCTCCCAGGCTCGTATTTCGCTCCTTTTGGAATAATCGGCGTGTGAGCGCTTTGTGACCCTGCACTTCCCCGTAGCACCAAATATGTTGTTCGGTTGTCACTCAAAGGTGGATTTTTAGAAAATCTTGTGCAGAAATCTAAAGTAAGACAGCTCCATTGGCTAGAGTTATTGTACTTCTGGGAGAATTGAGAGCCTAATGACAAAAATGGGGGCGGCCCGGTGGTCCAGTGGTTAGCGCATCGTCCTCAGAGTGCAAAGGCATTGATTCTAGTGCGGGTTTTCTCCGGGTATTCCTTCTACAGTCCAGAAATATGCATGGCAGGCTAATTGAACGCTCGAAATTGACCCTGTGTAACTGTCAGTGTGGACAGTTTTTCGTCTCTGTGTGCTGGCAACCGGTTCAGAGTGCCCCCGCTAACTGCCCGACGAGTGCTGGGATAGGCTCCAGCACACCTTTGCGACCCTTGTTGAGGATAAAGCGGAAGGTCGACACAAATGGTAAGGCGACAGCAAGGTGGAGTCGATGAATTATGGAACCGTCGCCCCTGTCAATATGGCCGCCATGTTGACATGCCACCCACATTGGGTAAACAACATCCGTTAATGGAGGTTCTGCCTAACGTTAGGTTGGATGGTTTGTGAAATGTAAATTTCTCCACTGTGAGACTAATAAAGGCATATCCAATCCAATCCAATCAGCAAGACGGCCGTGTGTTTTTCCGTCACCTTTCGTCGATCTTACCCATCGGCACTCAACAGCTTTGCTTTCAACTTTCATTAACTCTCACGGTGCGGAACCAACTCCCGGAGTGCGCCTTACGCAAACACAATCACACACACAAATTCGGCCAGGGATCAGTTACCAAATTAGCATTTGGGACCGGACGCAGCGCCGGGAACAGAATGAGACGTTTAACTGTTCTCACTACGCCCCCGACCTCCCCTCTCCGGTTGCCTTTTCCCCGGTTAGCATCTGTTGCTAACTCCGGTTTTAACTATTATTCCAATACGAACACCTGATCGCGACGTGTCTGGCGTGGTTTCGCGGCATGTTATTCTTGCGCTAATGCGTTCCGCACTGCCGAATGTCAGTGGGTGTCACTCCAAGCTGTCAGCGCACTCAGGAATCGGGGCCTCTCTTGATAGAAGGAGGGGATGGCGAGCACGCAATCACACGCAGCGTTCCAACCGAGCGCTCGCTGCCGAAAGGAAGTTGGTGAGGCGGCAAATGGGCCAGGTTTTGACAAGTCTCTCGCGCACCCCCCTCCAAAGTGCCGTCCGTCTAGGGAGCACAGGCGCATGACGTGCATGTTTCCCCAAAGGCCACACAATAACACAAAATGTGTGGTTTCGCGGCTCCGACAACCAAGACGTCATTCATCAAAGAAGCACGCGTCGCCGGCCGGGAATGTCGATTTCATTCCGTCAACAGACTCTCGGCGAAATAAGAGTTCAGCCCGGGTCAGCCGAGCGAGCTCCTTTATGAACTCACAAAAAGAGCCCGCAACCACCACATCACGGCGGAATTGAAAGGTCGCTTCATCATCCCTGAATTGCTCGGATAGCTAAATGATGACACTCGTGTGAACTTTAAACTCCATTTGTGAGAGTCCTGTAGGCGCCAGCGACTACGTTTGACGTGGATCCCCAAGCAGGACATCCGTTCCAAGTTTACGACAATGCTTGTATTTCAAGATATTTTTAAAATGCGACCGAAAGGCAAGATGGAATTGATGGAGTTAACCTGAAAAACAGTGCAGAGCATTCATTCGCAAAATCCCTTGAAGCTATGTGGTGTATCGCTCACCAAACTAGCATGGAAACATGTTGGCGTTGTGGTGACGCGCTGGCACGCACGCAGGACCCAACAAAATAAATTTCACCATTGTGTCCGTTGGTGTGTGTTGTCAAAATAAAATCCATAACTGTTTGTTGATACCAAATGTGGCGTTGGTCTCAGTCTTAGGCCTCAAAGGCGATTATTTATTTGATTTGATTTTTTTTTCCAGATTCCAGTCTGCTTTTTATGCCACCCACTTTGGAATAACAAGTTTTTTTTTTTCTTCAAATGTATCATAAAATAAACAACCCCCCAAAAAAATCTTCTTTCGCAAGTGAAAAGAGAATTTGCCCGTTTAACAGTTTCAAGAAGTTGACGCACATTTTCGGGTGTTGGCGTCGCAAATCGTTTTTTGACAATACTTGTTTAATCTGCCGTCAACCTTCGTCATATATGCACCCGCGTAATCTCGTGACGAAGGGTTAACATCGCTACAAAGCCAAACTTGGGTCATCTTGACACAACCTTTAACCCATTGGTGCACTCTGTAACCTGATCACGTTGTAAACTATCCACTGCTGTCCTTTAAAGGCTTAAAATGTCCTCCAATCATCCATTTTCTCAACCGCTTTATCCTTACAAGGGTCGCGGGGTGTATTGCAGCCTATTCTAGCTGTGTTTGGGCAGTACGCTGGGGGACACCCTGAACCGGTTGCTAATCGCATGGAACGCTACCATCCCCGATCACAGTCTCCCCCTTAGGGATAATTTTGAGTGCTCCATTAGCCTGTCAAGCATGTTTTTGGAATGTGGGAGGAAACCGGAGTACCCGGAGAAAAGCCACATGACCACAGTGAAAACAAGTTTTCCCCTACACTAAAACTGCCTCAAAATAATGCCATAAATACTCCCAAGATGGCGTCTACCGGTGAGTGATTTTGATCTATTTTGTTGCCGCTGGTGATCTCGCTTGGTATTTATTTGGGGTTAGTTTTACACAAACAAAAAAACAGAAGCTTCTTTCTTTCATGAGCGTTTTTTTGTAAACCGCGCACTTGCCCGCTCGCTGTTCCAGCGGCAAACGCCGACGCTCGCTCTGTTTTCCCATGAAAAAACAGCTTTGTTGTCAGAGGGGGGGCGGGGGGGCTGGAAAAGTGCCAGAATGGTTTACTGATCAAATAAGACATCCATCTTAGTATTTATTTGTATTTATTTATGTATATTGAATAAACACGTCCATCCTTGTCAAGCCCAAATCCATAAGCTCCCAAGCTGGCCAGACTTGTGATTATTTAGCATTATGATGATTATTGGATGAAATGTCTCGGTCTGTGGACGAAGGGGGGTGAGGGGGGGCTCACATCCTCTCAACGCTGTCGTCACGCTACGCTTCGGTACCACCGTATTAATCCATCAGGAAGTGGAGATGAGTGTTAATCACTGCTCATCTGAAGATTGCGCACTCATTTGAACACATGTAAATCGTCTGAATTTATTTTGCAACAAATGGGGCGTTTTTGGGTGAATTTGTCAGTACGCTCATATCCAGGACAGAAATTTAAACCCAGGTAATGTTGGTGCTATGGGATATTTGAATATAAACAGTGAGCATAAAACAAATATCATCATAAATCTCGCAGGCATGCATTATTTATCCTCTGCATAGAATGGCCATGATTATTGTGGCTGAGTTGGTTTTGGCTTATCACCAGGTACGGCCACACATTCACTTTTTCCCCCCGGATTTTTATTTTTGGCCTCAGGATGTATCAATGTGATCCCTCGGGGAGGTGGCAGCGCAGGATTTAATCCCCAAACGGCATTCTGGGGGAAGCCCTGCCGTCGCCCCTGCTTGGAGTCAACACATCCGTTTGGGATTTACACAGTCCAGTAGTCGTCACTCTGATTAAGGGGGCGTTGTGGGGGCTTATAATAATGCTTTGGCATCCCAAAGTATTATTATTTATCACATTATTTGTATGTTGTATGTATTATTTGACCCTCATGTTTCTGCGTTGTTAAAATATGACGAATTCGATCAGTCAGTGACAAACGCGGCAGGCACAAATCCAACTGCAATGTACAGTCTGACCTCTGTGTAGTCTGTGTTGTGGATAACTACGACTCCTACTGGCCGTGGTTGGTACTGCAATGTTTTTCCTGTTTTTTTGACGCTGTGGCCTGAATCCAGTTTTGATGATCCCGACCAAAGCTTGAACAAGCGTGTCGGTCCTTCATCAGCTTAAACCGCATCATGATCCCGTCATTACATTCCTCATGAGAGATTCCCTCTGCACTCTGGGACTAGAAATCGGATGGAAAAAAGGAAAAAATAAAGACCCAGTTGGATGAGTAGCGCCGTATTTCTCAGTGAGCTTGCTATTCCTGATGTACTTTGTTTATACCGCAATGATCTTATGGGCCCAATTATGGAAAAACGTAAGATTTTTGAAAATAAGCGATGGGTTCTTTCCACCATTTGCGTGCCTGCGTGTGTCCTTGTAACGGTCGCAATGGGGCTTTTTCTTTTGGACAAATTCCCCACTGGACACTCCCAGGAGTGCCTATTAACTTTTTATTTAAAAGAAAATTCAATGTGGGAAGTAAGTGCATATAAAAAGTCGACACACCCCATGTCCAAATTCCAGGTTTTTGTGGGGTAAAATTCAGACTTGTTTTGACCAGTACAAATCTTTAAAAAATGACATGTGAAGTAAGTACATATGTAGGTGCACATAAAAAGTCTGCACATCCTTGTTCTGTGCCTACGATTGTGCTATGTATCAACGGCAGACATTTAGCACGCTTTCCAATCGTTGAGTTGGTCAATAACTGTAAGCCTTCTGCCACCTGGTGCCTCATCATGGCACTGCACACCGAAAGAATTACTAATAATAATACATTTAAATTCTAAGCGCGTTTCAAAACGTTTTCAAAATTAGCTTGAATGCTCGTTGTGTCCATCAAAATCTGGCCGCATAATATTAATATATGTATAAAATGACATGCATATCAATATTATTTTATGCACAGTGGAAGACATTTCAACTTTGATGCTTTTTGGGGAGTTGTAATTACCGCCATGCCCAGAAGAGGTCGCAATCGCCCTTCAGAAGAATCGGCGTGGCCAAAATAGAACGCAGTCGTTTCTTTCCCATCGCATGAGCGAGCGGCTGACTCATTCATCATACTAAGCGTGTTTGGAGTAGACGTGAGTCATCTCGAAAATCTTCTCAAGGGTTTATATTCGATTCATGGGGAGGAGGGAGAAAGAAAAAGAAACATCACGATGACGGGGAAGCTCTCGGTGCAGAGTCGAGACTGCCCACCGGAAGTTGACAACCGGGTCACGTCACGGGTCGGCGTACACTCGCTGACCTCCGCAGTGCTCGCAGTCTGTCCATTGGGTAGACATATAACCGTGGTTGGAGGCGAGGGGGTGGCAGATGTTCTTTGTCACAGTACACTCTGATGTACCTTCGCAATACTTTTAACACGATACAACACGGGGGGTGAACTCAAGGCTATCTGTCAATCGGTCTATTTTTCGATCTAGCTAATTATCTAGCTAGCTATCTCTAGCTAGTTAACATCTATCTAGCTAGCCATCTATCTATCTAACCATTTATCTAGCTAGCCATCTATCTAGCTCACCGTCTATGTAGCGAACCATCCATCTAGCTAGCCGTCTATCCATCTATTTAAACAAGAAGTGGTCTTCCCAACTTCTGTAAAAGTGGGTGGCGACCGGCAATGGTAGGAAAATGAAAGTTACCTAAGAGTGCACCCTGGGCAATCCCGGCCGGCTTGGACCACATTGCCACTTCCTGAACACCATTTGCCAGTGAATGATCACATTTTGGAAGCAAATGTTTGCCTCATCTGCTAAGTCTCGTGCGATAAAAAGTCAACACATTGCCGTGATGTAAGTAGCACGCGTGGTGTACAGTCGCAGTCAGGAGAACTCAAAGCAGAAACTGGGAAAACAATATCTTGCGGTGTTTGAGGGCACGCTGTTCTCGCTAATCTGACTGGTTGGCAGAGTAAACACATCTTGAAATGGAAGCGTGAATAACAACCTGCAAGTCTTCACATTTTGGTTGAGTTGAAACCCAGCGATACAAAGACTGAACCGTAGTGCAATGGTGGTGTTGACGGTGGGTTTTTTTTTTTTAAACCAGCTGTTGTTGGAAGAAGCACGCTTTGGTGTAAACGGAGCTGTTTACAAGGAACTCATAATTCATCGTCGCTGAGAATATCACAATGCTCTTGTGAAGCGACGCCGTTTGATTTTGCTCCTCTGACGTCGTGCGGCGCGGAAGTTCACGTCTGTTATTTGGCATTGTGGTGTCAAAACGTGAACCATTCCGTCGGACAAATCACCGGCTGGTTTTTGAACAAGGCGCCGCAAAAGGAAAACATTTTTTTTTCTTTCTGTTCACCTTGTGAACCTTGACTTTTCTCCCGCCGAAGCTAGCTCGGTGTCGCATTTTTGGGCAATGAATCGTCAAAATAATCATCGGAGAAGCCGGACTTCACATATATATATATATATATATATATATACCGGCAATGCCGAGCGAGCCGACAATCCAAATTGATCCTCGCGGTTTAAGATGTTGGCAACGGGCACTGCGTGTTCTTGAGAGGTTGCGTAAGCTAATTAGTTAACAAGCCGCAGAGTAAACAGCGGGCCACTGTTTGTACACAGATCAACCAGGTGACACAAATGGTCCCGTGCCACTTCATTTGGACCTGTGACGTAAGCCCTCACCCCCTAAACCACCCGGTCGCCCCGCTGCGGGGGGACTCTTAACACTTGTTTGTTTTTGTAGGTAGAGTTTTGGTGTCCACTCACAGGAAGTGGTCCGGGTCATTTTTTTGGGCCGAGCAGATTGGTTCAGAGATGAGATTTGGTTTGACTGAAGATGAAATCAATTTCATGTAGCATTCTTTGGAAAGAAGTAGTCAGTAAAGGTTGGTGTATATTAGCACAAGTGTAAGCCATTAAAAAATGCTAACCAAGTTGATTTCGCCAACGGGCAGTAGAAATGTCCGTTTTTTTTTGTGTGTGTGTCATCGTGCTTTTGGCTAACAAAACGCCGAGTGACACACAATGGCAGCACAGTGGCTGAACTTTGAGTGCCCTGAGGAAACGTCGCCTCGTCCCTCCGCCGACCACAATGGAGTCAAATTCGGTTCATTCCAGTTCCACAACTCCCACATTCCAAATGACTCGTCCATACGACAACCCTCATTTTTTTCCAGGGGGGGGGGGGGGGGTGACTCACGGGCTTCAATACCACCTAAACAAGGAGGAGTTGATATAACTTTCCATTGTCCGATGTGTTCGGCAAGCCTTGTTAACCATTGTTGAAGGTGACTTACAAGCAACGTAGCACTCGGGATAATATTTAATCAGGTATTCTTCCATAAGGAAAATAATTAACTCATTGATTGTCAGACAATGTGCAAAAATGTGTCCACTCCAGTGCCAGGGTTTTTGTTTTTGAACGAGTCAAGAAATGATGAAATGATTACTCATTAGCAACATCTGCAGTTTTATGGTACTTCTTGTTAACTAACGTCAGTTAACCAAAACGTTTGCTTACTAAAACGTGTCTTTTTACTTGTTAACTCACTTCATTTTTGGGTTTCTGCGATTTAGAATATTCGGTCTTTCGGTTTGACTTGTTTTTGTCCATCTCACCGGCAGCCATCATTTCCTCGCACCTCGCCATCCTCCTCCCCGTTCCGATGTTAGCGTGTTCACGGCGCCTATGTTTTCCTCTTAGTCCATTAATTTTGTGAAGCTTTCGGAAGAGTCAGGACAGCGATATAACATTATGTAAGCCGCCGTCGTCTAATAATAGATAGCAAATAGCTAGCTAGCTAGATACCACCTAGATGGGTAGGTAGGTAGCTTGGTAGCCAACTAGGTAGCAAGGTATCCACCTAGACAGCTAGGTACCCAGCTAGATATCTAGCTCGATAAATAGAAAGAAGTGAAGCGAGGAAACTTATAAGACATCCACTGTACTGACCGCTGAACACGTACTGTAAGTTGCTTTTTTCGGTTTGAGTGGTGGTTTATGAAATGCACTCACGGTTTTGCTCGTGTGACTTGATGACTATGAAATGGGTCAAAAGACTTAAGTAGGACGCCGGGTTCACATACGCAGCTAATGAGGAAGCGCTAACAGGATAAAAAGGCCAAAGCAGCCGAGTCACGATAAAAGAGATCAAGACCCGAGTCACTCATTGCTGTCGTCTGCACTAGTGTGTAAAACCAAGAAAAACAAAATGGCGGATCAGGTTTGAAATGTGGACCCCCTGCACCCTCCTGGACATTTTCCCGATTTGAAACCTCAAAGAGCTTGAGAACCGCGGCCCCTTCGTTAACGCGGCATTAAGGCTGCTATTTGTGGACTGGGCTGGCTTAGTGCCGCGGCTAACACGTTTTTCTGTTATACCTTTTCAAACGCCTGACGCAGCAGCTCTTCTTGCGCTCGCGCACTGGCGCTAAACATCTACTGCGCAACAGGACACGCTGTCGATGGAGAGCGGAAAACATGGTGCAGAAGATTTTAAAATCATGTCATGGGGGCGTCCAATCATCTCAGCCATACTAAAAAGCACTTGTGAAATACTGACGGCTACAGAAATGCTATCACGTAGCGACGAAGAGGACGTCCGCGAGTGGGAATGCTGCATTTGTCCAGCCAAACGCTGGCTTATGTCCTCTTGGGTGTTGAGTGAGTGGGACGGAGACAGAAATAGGAGCGAGGAACATTCTGAGCTGGCGTCGACGGCTAACTTTTTATTTGTATGCAATTAGCACCAACAGGAACCTCCATTATGTGCACCCGAGTACAGTTATTCAAAATACATATTGCCTGTAGCGCGTCAAAGTGTCTGGTGAGGTAAAACACAGACCGGCGACAATTGTTCAAATATGTACAGAGCTGGAGCCACAATAATCATGATGATAACGCTGTTTCACAGGGGGGTGTACAGTAACGCAAAGAGCCACTTTCGATTTGCGTTATTGTTGAGGGGAGGTCATTGCTAGAGTGAAGAAGCTGTTTGGATGTCTGATCTGCTGACTTTGGGTGGATTGGTAACGCTCGCCTGAGAGGTGTCGCTGGAAAAGGTGGTGGGCAGGATGCGCAGGGTCCAGTAGGGTTTGGAAACTGTCAGTTGTTGTTTAATCATAATACGGAGGGAAGAATAAAATGTGCACTGGCAATTCTCCCGCCCTAATTTGTACACAGTTTGCTGGTCTAAAAAATAACTTGAACTTTCATTTCCTAGTTCCGCATGAATTGTGTGGACTCTGGAATGGATACTTTGCATCAATACGACTGTGGAAAGTGTTTGTACAGATTTATTTAGCTATCTATTAGCTAGCTAGCTTTCTATCCGAGTTACTTCCGGGTTGAGTGAAGGCCTACCAAGCTATCTGTTAGCTATTAGCTAGCTATCTTTCTATCCGTGTTACTTAGCTATTAGCTGTCTATTAGCTGGCTAGCTTTCTATCTCAGCTACTTCCGGGTTGACTGAAGGCCTAGCTAGCTATCTGTTAGCTATCTATTAGCTAGCTAGCTTTCTGAGTTACATCCGGGTTGAGTGAAGGCCTAGCTAGCTATCTGTTAGCTATCTATTATCTAGCTATCTTTCTATCCGAGTTACTTGGCTATCTATTAGCTGTCTATTTGCTAGCTAGCTTTCTATCTCAATTACTTCTGGGTTGAGTGAAGGGCTAGCCAGCTATCTGTTAGCTATCTATAAGCTAGCTAGCTTTCTATTCGAGTTATTTCCAGGTTGCGTGAATGCTGGCACGTGCGGCGTGTTTCTGGTGCAAACGGACTGCAACGTCCCCAAATTGCGTCACTTTTATCAAAACGGACGCGGTGAAAGGTGGCTGACTCACCAAACTGGTGAGATAGCGGGCGTCGCGTGAGCCCTGATGAGAAAAGCGCCATAAAAAAAGATAAATAACTTCCTCACAACAGTATGGAAAGACACAAGGCGTACTTTTAGGTGATTTATTGGTCCAGCGGATGCCAAATCAAGTATGACAGACTGTCATTTATTTCCTCGGTGTCGGAAGCGATGTAGAAAATAAATAAGGGACATCATAAAACAGTTAAAAAAAACACTTAGCGGCTCATGCTAACAAGCCATTTCGTTCCGTCACCACCACAGTGGTACACATTCACTGTACGTACATTCATATTTACAAACATTATTAACAGCACGCTTTGCGGTAAGAAAAATACAGGCGCTTAGAACGTTTGTGCGCGTTTGGAAAATGACAGCAAAGATATATTTCCCCCGATAATGAGGAGACCCTGTTTTCATTTGCCGTGTTCAAAGCTAAAAAAATAAATAATGACATTTAAAAACACTGAAAAGTGACTCGTTTGAATGCGTGATGATATTTGATGACATGAAAAAAAATATTTAGAGAGGCTATGCTAGCAGGCGCAACAGGCAATCGGTGACAAGAACGTCCATCGGCTAAATCAAAGGGGCAGATTCTCGACACGGAAACTAAACGCATCCAAAAATGCTGCAAAATCATTCCGTAATTTGGCGCTTCCAGTGTGTAAAAACTTGCAAACAGTTCCAGTGTGGAATAAATAGCATCCAATCAAAGTCGCCGGTGTGAAATGTAGCATTTGACTTTTTTCTTTGGAAATATCTTGAAGGAAGACATCAAAATGACATCTTTGGATAGACAAAAAAACGGCTTTTTTGTTGTCAAAGAACTTTCATGCTGCTTTGTCACCGGCAGGGTGTCACGACGGACTCCTCAGGTTCTGCCAACACAGAAAAATGCGCAACCGACGTTATTAAAGCTGCAAATTTAACCACCGTACACGAGCAGGCAAACTACCCGCGGCGCCGTCACGTGTCAACTGTAAACTACAAGTTACATCATGGGCGGCTATTTTTAGCAGGTGTCAAAAGTTGGAACGCCCTCTTTAGCCTCAAAGACTGTCAGCAGCCGCCGACTTCATTTCCAAATACAGTTGACTGATTTCAAAACTGTGTACAAGTAAGATGATGAAATAATGTAGTCGCTTTCACTGTCGTCCGAGGGGAAGACTTAACTCTAAAGTGGCCCGCGACAAAAAATGAAGTTTGATACCCCGGCTTTATTGGCATTGTGAAGCAATACTTACAGGCAAACTTTGCGCAGCCATTGCTGCAAGATGCAGAACAGGAGAAGGAAGGCAAGCACAGGAAAAGAAGGGGGCGTGCAATGAGTGAGAAGACATGGCGTCCAGATGGAACCCATCACCTGATTTGACGTTAAGAACCGAAAGGTGACCGTACGGGTTTACGTTAGCAACCCACCTGGCCGGTTAGCGTCAGCGGGAGACGGGGCGGCCCGCAGAGCGCCAACGAAGCCACGGAATGCGGGAGCTCCTGGATGGGGGCCTCGGCCAGATCGTCGATGCGAGGTTTCTTGATGTTGGTCTCAGGACTGGTCAGCGGGGTCACGCTGTTCCTCCGGATCAAGATGCCGGGACCCCTTTTCACCTCCTGTGCGCAATCAGACGATTCCGTCATTGTCCCCCGGATCGCGGAGTACTTACCGGTGCAATGTGGTCTTACCTCCGGTCTGTCTCTGTGGGTGTTCACTGCGTCCACGTTCAAAGAAATGGACTCCACTTTGCAGCCGTAGGCCACAGGGGTGAGCTTGAGTACAGTGTGAAGGGGACACTTCAGGTAGGGCATTTCATCTGCAACGTGAGCAAAACCAACACATTTGCAGTCACGTGATCCAATGTCTTGTGATTTAAGCCTCTTGACGAAAGAAACGTTTAGTTGTTATACCCCACCTGCGCTTTTATCCAGAAAGTAGGCCAGGAGGCAGCGCATGACAGCCTGGTGGCAGATGACCAGGACGTTCTCCTGCCGCTCAAGTTCCATGATGACCGGTTCCACCCTCTGGACCAGATCCTGGTAGGACTAGAAGCCGACACGGCGTTCAGTGAATCTCACCTGGGGTGGCTTATACAAGCGCTGCTCTAACGTTTATAGTCATCCTCCACGATTTGCGTTTTTGTTGGAAGTCCTGACATCCCAGACCACCAGGAAGTACACAACAGATGTTAGGCGCTGACATCAATGTATCAATACTACAAAATGAACCTTTGACATCGCTCATTTAAAAATGAGGAGTACCCCACGGGTCCGACTGTCTGTGTCTTTCACGAAAAGACAAAAACTGATTGTCTCACATCTCCTGCCCCACGTCAATCCGCTTCAATTCCAAGCCGCCACAGTTCCACATACTACATTTCCATTGGGCCTTAACGACGTCGAGATGTACCTCTCCAGCAGGGTAGCGGTAGTAGTATTTATCCTCATCCCTCAAGGTGAACTCCTCAGGGAATTTCTCTTTCATCTCATCGTACGTCATCTCTTCACACAAACCCTAAAAGAGCGAGACATGTTCAAGTTGAATATTTGCGTAGAGACGGAGCAAAAATCAAAATGATACGTGTCCAAAGAGTGAGACCCCACCGCATCAATTTCATTGAGGGCCTTCCATTGCTCGTAGGGGACCCCCAAGTGCTCGGCCGTCTGGATGCTACGGCACAACTGGCTGCTCCACACTTTGAGATCCTTCAGCTGCTGCTCCTGCAGAAACTCGGCCAAGGCGCTGGAAAACTACAACGGGAATCGCGCAGCAATCACCGCCTGACTTCCGGCGACCTAGCACTCCGATCCTTGGGGGATTTACCTGCCTGCCCCTCGGCGAGAGGCCGGCGTCGCCCCCCAACCTCCCCTTCAGGTTGTCTTCGCTCTCGCCGTGCCGGCACAGGTAGATGGTTCGCGGCTGGACGTGGATGTTCATCAGGTAGTAGACGATCTTGCTCTGGGTGTGATCCTGGATGCGGTTCACCAGGAAGCGTCGCCCCACGTCGATCACCTTGATGAAGGACAGCTCCCTGCAAGACCCGAGAACCATGGTCTGAAAACGACTTCGGAAAGATCTCGCCGAAGACGGAGACTTGCCTGTCGTGCTGATCCGGGTCCAGGGGCTGGTAGCTGGCTTTGTAACAATCGATCCGCCTTTGGAAATCCAACATGGCGTCCGTCTTGTTGCAGTCTTTGTAATCTGGACAGGACACCTTCACTTCCTGCAAGGTCAGAAGATTGACTTCTTTATTTGTAGTTATTTTCAATTTGCCGTCGTCGGAGGCGCGCCACTTACCATGATATTGGTGGCAATGACGCTGGGGTCGTCGCAAACCGACTCGATGAAAAAAATCTGGGGAGAAAAAGACTATTTTCAATTCCTGAATAAATTAGTGAACGGCGGTGAATGAGTTAGGATCGCTTACCCTGAAGTTGTTCTCACGACCGAACTGCAGGATGAGCTTTCGTCTGTCCCTGGTGGTGTTGGTGGCGTCGAAAACCTGCCGTGGAGACGCCATCTTAGTTGGTCCATGGATGGTTTGGAAGCGCTCAATGCACGGTGGGGAAACTTACCGCAACTTGGCCTCCTTCCCCTTGCAAGTAGGACTTGACATCCCTCAAGGCCGCTAAGGCACATTGCCTGAAGCGCAAAAACCCCAAGTCAGTTTTTTGGTTTGATTTCATGGACTCAAGGTGTCCACTTACTCCCTGATCTTGACAGCGCACTCGTTATCGGACTTGAAGAAATCGTACGAGCTGTAGTTCTTGACCGCCTCCCTGCGGTACTCGCCCACGTTGAAGACTGCGAGTGGCAAGCGGCAAACGTCAACGGTAAGAAGACGCTTCGATTTTTACTTGGGGCGCCGCCGCCGGGCGTACCTTTCGTGGGCATTCCGATCCAGTTGAGGTAGCGGGTGAGTTTCTTGGACATGTACGTCTTGCCGCGAGCCGGCAGGCCGACCATCACGATGACGGTGGGGGGGTTGGCGACGTGGGGGGCGCCGCACGCTGTCGCGACAACAAATCCAATTGAGCTAAAATGCTAGCTCACCCCGACTCAGCATTTTTTGATGTCACAAGAAGTCACGATGTCACGAACGGCAATAAACATTTCCAGTGCCAACTCGCTAATCTTCCCTCCTTAAGAGCCACATGAATGGAGAGAAGGAAGTCGTGGGGAGGGGGGGGGGGGAATTAAGCCTGCTAATTGGCAATCAGACGCCGATAGTCGCTCTGTCTCACATTTTACAATTAATAATACATTACATACATTGCATTTAGCTAGATAGCTACAGTATATCGGATATTGGATATTGGATTGGATATGCCTTTATTAGTCTCACAGTGGAGAAATTTACATTTCACAGCAGCAAAGTGATATCATTACATAGTTTACAGTAAATCTGTTAGCTAAAATCCAACAGAGACTTCATACATTCCTTGACAGACGTTCCCCAACTTACAAACGACATATGTTCCGAACGGTTGTTTGTAAGGTGAATTCGTTCGTAAGTTGCTTCAGTGCTATATTTTGTATGGAATGGATTTTTAAGGCTTTTATAAGTATGTTTAAGGTTTATATAAGTGTTTAAATAATGATGGTACTAATAATTTAGCACCTCATAATGTGGTGTTATTTATATCTAGAAAACTTGTCAGTCATTGCGGATGCAAGTTATACTCCAGTGTGCCTTACATGCCGGAAAATACAGTGACTTTTGCACTGTATAAAGGAATCATCAATGTCATAACGGGACAAACGTTTTGGAAATGATCCTGTGCTTGTCGTCTGAATTTAACTTGTGACTAATTAAAATTGTCGTCGCCGGAGGCTGTGGAAGTGTCGCTAAATGTAAGTAACATTCCACTTTTGTAAACGACGGCATGCGCCTCTGTTAGCGGCCAAGACAGACATTTTGGGCTTTGGAAGCTACTTTGCTAAATGGCTACCCAGCCTCATTTGTTAATTGCCAACGTTCGTTCGAATTTATTACCCCCCGCCCCCCTCTCTTTCCGCATCACTGTCGCGACAGAAACACGCGTTGCCCAACGACCAATAAACGGCGGCAGTTTTTTTTGCAGCATCCCACGCCGGGTTACTATGGCGACGACTGTGCAGTCACGCTCGGGTCGAGGCGTGCCGCGCATGCCGTTGTAGGACAAGTGCACTCGGCTACACCACATTGACCGCATTCTTATTTGTCAACGTGAAACGATGAATAAATAAAAATGCAGTTACATTTGACGGATAGATGGGGATTTGGTGGGGGGGGGGCAGTGACGTCGACAATGCAGGTTCGGCACATTATAGAGGTCACGTTAACACAAAATGCAGTCCTCGTTCAAAATCAGACGTGTAAATTCAGTCATAAGGTTTTTGGTTTTGTTTTTACCTCGGCGGGGTGCCGGTTTTTCATCCTTGGTCGGAAGCCAGATCTTTTGGATCCTGTTCTGGGTCAGCTCTCTGGGCATTCCTTGAAGACTTTGAAAAAGCTGCACACGTTCGGTGGGAAGGAAGCACGTCGGGGTCAAACACACAAACGCCCTCTAAAAATAAATTCTAAATAAATAAAAGCTTTTATTTTGCCTGAGCAAGTTAAAAAAAATCGAACCACTAGCAAGAGTCGAAGCCGGTTGTTGAGTCGAGCTAATCTGCCGGTCGCCAGTGCACACATCCTTTATTTAACCCCGCCCGGCGGAGAGGCAACGTGACTGCAGTGACGACACCTCAAACGTGACGACACGAGGTGATGGAGCCTCAACCGCACCACCTTGTGGTCATTTCTCATCATTACTACTCGATTGTCGTCGTCATGATGACTTGAACGTTACCGTCGTAGCTCACAAGTCACAACAGGATTTGTCCTTGGTGATGTCATTAGTAGAATGTCGTAAATAAATAATTATTGTATCATTTTTAATTAATATTATTTCAATAAAGTATCATATAGCATTTATGTGATGGAATGTTTTGGATGTGTTGAGGTCTGGGATCAGATTAGAAAACCTTTATTTGTCTCACAATGGAGACATTCACAGCAGTAAAATGGTGAAAGGAAAAAATAGAACAAAATATAGGAGCTGCCGTAAAGTAAAGTAAATAAGTTATTCAATCTGAACCACTTTTTGACATCCATTTTGTTTTTTGACGAAAGAGGAGATGATCAACGTGTCCTTTCTTTCACAAGTGGATCTGGATAAACACGGGTTTATTTATCACCCCCAAAAAAGGACATAGCAACTCAGAGAAATTTACGCTGGGAGACCATTTAGCGTGCTTGCGTAAAATGTTTAAATGTCTGTCCAACAAGTGATTTACTTTGATGTTATTCACTATTTGTTCTCTTCTCACCCAGCCACGCAACACTTTCAAATAAACTTGCTAAGGATGCTAAAATGTATGAGGCATATTCAAATGTTTATTTGTGCTAAGTGGATGATTGTAACTCTTGGTTTGTTTGTCTTTTCAGAAAAGCGGCTCGGATTGGACTCCACGGCAACAGAAAAAGTGCTGGTCAACTTCCGAATCAGGTTGGTGATTTCTTTTTTCCCCCCAAGAAGAAAATTGTCCCAAACGACTTTCCTTATCATTTCATGATCTAATTTATTACTGAATTATTCAAGCTGGTCGGTTGGGTCCTTTTCTGAGCTGACGTCTTAGCACACAAAAGCTCCGGAGGGCCCCGGGGGAGCAGTTACATAAGTTCTAAATGAGGCTGAGGCTCCATCCCATAATGAGACCGAGCGGGAGCAAAGTGAAAATTCTCTGCGCCCCCTGGAGACGTTACTGTGGGACAAAATTCTTCCTCAAGCAACACCAAACGATACCTTCCAACATGTTTATTCTTTGGAGACAAAAATGTATTTCTCATCTCATAACGACAACAAAAGGTGAAGCTACACATGATCCGTACACAAACAAGAAAAAGGGGTGTATGTACACAAGCGGGTGGGCGATGATCTGACTACTCGCCCAGGTTGAAAACCCGAAATTTATCTTGATTGTAGAAGCAGGCCTTGACGACGCGTCCGCCAAAATAACGACCGTTCAGATCCACCACAGCTGCGGAAGACAAAAAAGGCAGAGAACAATAAGGAGGTCATAGGTAAGTATTATTCTTACTTAGCATTACATGTTTTTATTTTACATTAAAAAAATACATATTTATAAATTGTATTTTAAAAAAAAAAACATTTAAAAATATATACAGTGATAACTCAGCTTACAAACTTAATTGCTTCCCAGAAAGTGTGTGTAAGGCAAAAAGTTCATCTGCCAAATATTTATTTCCTATAAGAAACCATTAAAATGAGAATAATCCGTTCCCAGGTCCCCATAAAACATCATTTTCTACTAAATAAGCCTTAACACGACACAAAATATACCTTATTTTATCTATAATGAATGTGCAATTGTATTGTAATGAATGAATGCATTGTATCATTGTCATTTTATTGACCTTTGTGATGGTCATTGATGTAGTTGCCTCTTGATGTCCGAGTGAAGCTGACGTGCTTTCTCGCCTCACCTTGATTGCGATCTGGGCCAACCCAATTAGAAAGCAAGACCCTTTCACCCGCCCCGCCGCGACGATACTAGAGCAGTTACGCAACGGTTGTAGCTCGATGAGATCCAAACCTTTGATAGCCGACTCCACCCTTTCAAACTCCAGAAATATTCGGACGGCCTCGTCATCGGGCACTTCGGCAATCTGCGGAAAAGAACTCGGGTTGGTTTGAAGCGAAGGCGGCTTTCCATTTGATTTAACGAGCCGCTCACCTCGAAGATGACGCATTTAATGACTTTGCCGTATTTCTCGCATTCTTCTTTGGTCTCCCCCTCCAAGTCGTCGTCCACCTCTCCTCGGCCCACCATGTTCTAAATGCGACAGACATTTCAATGAGTGGAGGACTCATCCTGTGATTATCAGCGAGATTTTGTCATTTTTTTGCATGGGCGACGTACCCTCAACAGGACCACTTTGGTGGGATTTTTCAGGATCTCGGTCAGCGGGTTTGCATCGGATTTCTTGGAATCGGCTAGAACGGGGAAGAAACCATTGAGCAACTCCTCCGCGGTGCAAACGGCATTGTTCAAGTCTAGGCGTGTAACAATACAATCCAAATTTAATCTGGAGAAAATTCTCGGGCGTTCGTGCGCTATCAAATGAGTCCTATTTTTTCGGTTGCGTTTTGCAACACTTTCCAAGAAAAAGTGTTTAGTGCACTAAAAGGAACACGGCGGTGCATATCGGGGTTATCTTCTACTTGTGCTGATTTCCACACATGGAAGAACATTACTGATTCGATGACTGCTCACGTTAACTACGTATACAGGGAACATCCGACTTACGACCGAGTTCCATTCCGACCAAACGGTCATAAGTCGAAATGGTCGTAAGTTGAAATCCATTCAAAATGTTGAAAAAAGACTCGGAGGCTCCCTTAAAATGTTAAAAATAGGGTCTGGAGGTCGTGGTCGTAAGTACGAGCTGGTCGTAAGTCGGATGTGACCTGTATTACAGCATATCCTATTGATAACAAAGAAACAGAAATGAATTGTACAATAAAAGCGTCATCTAACCTGCTCCTCCGGATGTCTCTGGAGCAACTGGCGGCTGCGCCCCTGCTACTCAAAACAAGGCCATCACAAAATGCGGAAAGATTCCAAAGTAGCTAGCTAGCGCAAAGCAGCGTCGAGATCCTTACGCTTTTCCGCCGCGTCGCCGATGATGATCTTGCCGCCTCTTTTGCTGGTCTTCTCCACAGACAGCGCCGTGCTCAATCCCTGCTCGTGCTTCCCCAGTCCCTGACCCTCCTTGAAGCCATACTTCTGCATGATTTTGTGCGCCACCGTCCCCCTGGAGACAAAGAGTCGTAAGTTGAAATCCATCCGACGCTGGCTTTCTTTGCCGCGACTGACTCACCCCATGTTAGCCAGGAAGGAGCCAGTCGGGATGGGCGGCGAACGCGGACGCTCCGAATCCTCGTACATGGGCGGAGGGATGGCGGCCTTGGAGCCTCTGCCGGGACGACCTTCGTCCTCGTATGGGAACGCCGATGAACCTTGTTCGGGACCAGCGGATAAGGACAACTTGAACCGTGCAAGGTCAGGCGTGTCATTCTAAATGTCAACACAACTATTTAGCTTACTCGTGTTCTTCAAACACAAAGGATGGAGGTTATTAATCCAATTAAATTGCATTAATCCATTCCAATCCAATCCAATATTATCACACAAAAATGGGGGTTATGATTCTCATTAAACCACCCCAAAAAATATTAAAATCGATTTTCCCTTTTGAATGAATCCCAGTGCCAATCGGAGAGCATCCGACAGTTCCTCATACATTATGAAGAGATGCTGGCGCGTGTGACTCCCGCTGCTCACCCACAGAAAAAAAAACTTATCCCGTGACTGTAAAGTGACCTTGAGAGTTTTATAAGGCGCTTGTAAAACAAATGTATTATTATTCTTATTTACATACATCACAAATTAATGCGGGCAATGCCACCACCTGGTGGACAAACTTTGCTAATACGTTCCAAGGCCACTGACATGATGATAATAATAATAATAATAATAATAATACATTTTAATTATAAGCGCCTTTCAGAATTCTCAAGGTCACTTTACAGTCCCAGGATCCGTTTTTCTGTGGGTGAGTAGCGGCAGCCACACACGCCAGCGTTCATTTAACCCGGAAGTAACTCAAATAGATAGAAAGTTAGCTAGCTAGCTACTCATAGATAGTTAGCTAGAGAGTTGAATAACTCAAATAGGTAGAAAGTTAGCGAGTTAACTTTCTACCTATTCAATTTCATATAGGAAACCACCAAAATGAGAACAATCCGTTCCCAGGTCCCCAATTCACACAAGCCTCAAAACTGTGTAGTCAGTGGTCAAAATGTTGCCCCTGAACATGATGCTACTGTGTGTGCGTTTGTTGTAAACAGGTAGTCCATTTGAAATAGTGAAGCGCTCATATTTTTTTTTCCTCAAACACCATTACACACACACACACACACACACACACACACACACACACACACACACACACACACAACTTTTTTTTGTTTACTCTGATAAAACCGAATCTCTCCCAATATGTTCTCACGATGCACGTCATGAAATCCTGATAGAAACACTGATAGTTGGTCACGCTCCCATCACTTACCATCTTTGTCCACAAGAGATGACGGCGGAGCGATGGCGGCGCCACCCGTACCTTAAGAAAGAGACACACAAAGTGTCAACAAATGGCTTTGTTTTTGAGGTTGGCGCAATACAAGTCAGGAAAGTGCGCTCACTTCGTTTTCGCCGCTCTTTCTCATAATCGTCCTCCTCGTCAGAGTCTTCCTCTGCTGCTGGAAATCTTGAGAAGCCGCTGGGGGCTGCGCCTTCGTGTCTTTCTTTCCTTTTCCTGGTGCAAAAAGAACCCAAATCGAGGTGAGAAAGGCACATTTTGGAATTTTCGCTTGATCTCATTTGCCATACTTTTCTCTGTCCTCAATCTCTTTCTGGCGCTCCTGCTCCCTCTGCCGCTGTCGATCTTCCCTGTGGCGCTTCATCACCTTCTCGTAGTCGTTGGGAAACATGGGGTCGTACTCGTCGGCCAGCGGGATCAGCACATCTCCGCAGGAGAAGCCGGAAGGCGCCACTTCCTGTCATATCGACCATAGCATCCATCGGGACTTATTTGAGCTTTGAAATGGAATTTTAATCCCGACCTTGATTCCGGCGGCTGTATGCGGAGGAGTGTCTGGGATTTGGCGGTCTTCGCTGGGACCTCCCCGCTTCAGATCAATGACGGGAGCCAAGACGGTTGTCTGCTTGGTCCGATGGCTCTGCGCAAATGAACATCTTTACGAAGACGTTCAGAAATGCCACTGTGCACCGATGTCCTCGTACCTTTGCTTGGGTCAGGGCTGCCTTCTTCACCTTTAACTGGGACTGCAGCAGCTTGAAGTTTTTCGACCATCCTTCAGTCTTGGTGTCACTTGCACCCACGCCGAGGTCATCATAAAGCGACATGGCTGTTCCCTGCAAAAGTGACCGTGCATATTTAGTAACAAACGGGTGGGTTTTAGAATGGGCCGTGTTTTGTTGCCACACTATTTCAATATTTTGAAAGTCCACGAGAAATGGGCCGGTGGCTAACGTTAGCTAAAGACAGTATGCTACGGCTGTTTTCCCTGCAGCGTCGTTTTTAAAAAATCAGATTATAAACGACAAACCTACCGATTTTTAGAGTTACGTTGATATTAATTAAATAAAGTTGGTTCTTTTAGCAGCACGTTGAACAAAAAGTCATGTTCTCGCAGGTCGGAAGTGAAGAAAAAACGAGCGACAGTCAACGTCGCTGAGGGCTTCATTAACTTGCAGCGCCTCCCGGTGGCCGGATGACTCCAATACAGCCAAGTCATGAGTTTATTTCGCAAGAGCACCCTTTCACAATTTGAAAATCGTCTTTTTATTTCACATGGTGTTGTTTTCGCATGTTTTCTTCGAACTGGAGACGATTGTTGACGATTTGTGAGACGAAGGACTACAAACATGGCGGACCGCACCACCGGCTGATGTCAGAATTTAGGAGGAACCGCACAATCGTGAGTGAGTAAAAGTGAAAGTGGAAAGGAGGGAGCATGGGTGATTGGCAGTTTTACTCGCTTGTAATTCCCCGTCGAGCTGTCGGATGGCTTTGGGATCACTGTTGCTTGTCTGCGTCGTCGTCGCCGCGCGCGTGCCGAGCACGGACGGCGGTAGGCGCCCACACCTCCTCACGCTTGCTTCCACTTGTCCTCTTTCCTGCTCTTTTCACATTCTTATTCCAACGTTTATCTTCGTTTATTATCGTTACGTTTGACTATTTATCGATTGGTGCAGTTAGTATATAAATGCATCGTCGCCCAATTCCAAACAGGCGTGTCAACAAAAAAAAAACAGCGATACACGTAGAAGTACTGAATTAATATCAAAGTATGTATTCGGAAATGCACACTACTATCTTACAAAAGTGATTATTTTTTACTATTAAGTTTAGTCAATGCTTGTTTTAGTAGTGGTTATGTTGTATCTTGATTCAACGGGCGAATTTCGCTCTAAGATTTTGCATAGTTGCTGCCGTGGGGAAGGATTAAAAAAAGAAACAAGTTTAAATGTCGTGAAATGACCCCTTCCGCCTTTAAAAAAAGTTACACGAACTCTGCAATACACACTTTTTGTTTCTTTTATTAAGTAGACAACAAAATCTTTGTCATCCAACAATGGCGCAGATGGGGAAATATCTGTTGCTGTTTTTCTTGAATGCTATCACGTGGAAGAATGTCAGATCTGCCTCGTTAGCTTTTGATGTGTTAATTTTTCCCGTCATACTTGGCAGTTGCAAAAACAGGCTCGTCTTGACGAAGAAATGAGTAGAACGTTGGTGACTCATATCTATTTTAAAAGATAGGGACTAAGTCAAATATTTTTGGGGGCAAAATATGCTCAAGTCATACACAAATACTGCAAAAACTACCAACTCTGGACACAAGTGAGGGCACATCCAGTATGTCAACACACCCTTGAATTTGATTGGATTAGACTTTACTACTAATAATAATACATTTCATTTGTAAGCGCCTTTCAAAACTCTCAAGCTAGGTCACTTTTCAGTCACGGGATCAGTTTTTCTTTGGGTGAGCAGTGACAGCCACAAGCGCCAGTATTCACTTAACCCAGAAGTAACTCAAATAGATAGAAAGCGAGCTAGCTAGCCAATAGATAGCTAATAGTTATCTTGCTAGATAGCCAACCAGCCAGCTAGATTGCTACATTGCTAATTTTTGAGTGTTGCGGTGGAGAAATTGGCCATTCACAGTAGCAAAGTGATGAAAGGAAGAGGAAAGGTTTAGGCAGAAGTAGAAAAACAAAATACAGGAGCTGCTGGAAAGGCAGCCACTCGCGTGCCACCATCTTGAAGTCAAAATAACATGACGCAACACAAAAGATCCAGACGGCCATTCCATCTTCAGCACTTGCCGCACCCTCTTTGTTGTAAGAAGCATTTCTAGATGAAAGAGGAGATGATCAAAGCGTCCTTTTCACCGGTGGATCAGGGTGGTCACGGTGAAATGATCTTGAAAGTTTCCCTGTTGTGTCTTGTTCACTAGGTTGTTTCCTTTCTCCTTGTGGTTTTTTTGGCCTTTTCAGAGCAAAGCGAGTGCCCGTGTTCAGGAATCCCCCAATGGCCTTTGACCGAGCCCCCGTCGGAGGACTGCCGCCAAGTCAACGGGACCTTCCGCTACACCTGCCTCAAAGGTTACGTGAGGACGGCGGGCACCTCCAATCTCATCAAATGCAAAGGCGGCGCTTCACGCTGGTCCACTCCCACCCTCAAATGTAAACGTGAGTCTTTCCACTTTTTTCTTTCCCGCACTGTAAGGCACACCGCAACGCATTTTGTTTCCTCAAAAGCTGACAGCGCAGTCTTACAATCCCATGTGCTTTATACATGGATCAAATTGTCATTTCCTGGACGTAGTATTTATTTGTTACAACTGCAGCTGTATTGTATTGTATTCCGTTTAGCGGAGGCAACGGCAGCCATTATTTTGCTATCTATGCGTCCGTCTTAATCGTGCGGACAATACAATCGTCTGAGTAAGGCATCAAACTTAAATGTATTATCATTCTTATTATTACATATTATTATAATACGTCAAGCATGATTGTGTTTCCAGCGGACCCCAGAGGTGGCGCCAAAAACGCAACCACCAGCACCGACGCAGGTGAGCGAGCGCACCACGGCGCTTGACGGGAAAACATTCTTACAAAGCCAATTTGACCGATAATCACCCGCCATTTTTTTCCCAACTTTGACGTACAGTAGACGCCGTCACCAGGAATGGAGAGGAACACCAAAATACATCAAGTCGTGGATCTTCACTGTTAGGCGCTTCAAGCAACGACACCTCGCTGCCACAAATTACATCCTCCATGACTGGTCAGTTTGCTAGCTGATTGCTATCTATTCGCTAGCTAATGGCTACCTATACGTTGGCTAATCTATTCGCTGGCTAATAGCTATCTATTCGCTAGCTATGATCTATATGTTCGCTAGCTAGCTTGCTATCTATTTAAGTTACTTCGGGGTTGAGTGAACGCTGGCGCGTGTGGGTGCCGCTGCTCACCCACAGAAAAAAAAACGTATCCTGTGGCTGTAAAGTGACCTTGAGAGTTTTGAAAGGCGCTTAGAAATGAAATGTAATATTACTATTATTATTATTATATGACACGATAACACAATGACACAGAGAGTCATTCATTTTTCAGCACTTGACGTACCCTCTTTGTGACATGAAGCAGTTCTTGATGAAAGAGGAGAGGATCAAAGCGTCCTTTTCAGTAGTGGATCAGGGATGTCATAATGGAAAGTGCACGTCTACTACAAGCTAAATGTTGAAAGCAAACACGCAGCTGTAGCGTCCATTGACCAAAAGAGATACACAGGAAATAAAGTAGTCACAAAGATAGTAGAGTTGCTTGTTGCTCATTTGTAATGCTTTTTTTTTTTTTTTTTTTATGGCAGAATCTGGAATCACAATAGCGGTGGTCAGTGGCCTCTTAGTCGCCATTGCGGCGCTTCTCGGAATTGGTTTCCTTCTTCATCAAATGTAAGCATTTTTTTTTGTTCCCAGCTGACTTTTTCCACATTTTACGAGCTTCCACCAATTTGTTTGTCCATATGAGGAATGAAAAGACACTCGAGTCCGGCTTCCGCACATTTTTTTTGTCCCTCAACACGCACAACAACACGCCTTGTGCATGTCTGGATTTTCATTTGCGCCATTTTGGAACAAGGCCCGTGGCCATAAAATGGCGGCGATGGGGGTGGATGAAGCGCTCTTAAATGCATCGCGGTGGCTGTTAAAATGAAAAAGTCTGAGTTTGTGTCTGTTTGCCAAATATCCAACAGCGTCGTCATTCTTTTCTTGTTTTTTTTTTTTTTTTCTTTCCCAGGAGAAAAGCGCAAGCTAGCCGCCTGTTGCGGACAACAACGGAAGGCGTTCCTCTCAATCAAGCTGCATTATCACATTGAAAAGCAGGTAGTCAAAAAGAAAGAAATAATCAATAATAATAACAGAAAAAAATAGACATCCCGTCAAACATCTGCAGCCCATCAAGGCACGTCGCCGTCGTCACCCTGTAGGGCGAGCAGACCCGAGCGAGCAGATGTCAGTGTTTTCTCTAAATATTTACGGAAAGCTGTCCTAGTTGATGAAACGCAGCGTTCAATATGCACTCCCCTTTTTATTAGTATCTTTTTTTTTTTGGGGGGGGGGCATCTATTTGTAATATGTTTACTACATCCATTTGGTGCATTGAGATCCAATGACACCTCGGTTTACGAACCCCTTGGCTTAGGATTTTTTCGGTTTACGAACGTTCAATTGATGACAATTTTACCTTGGCATACAAACTATTTTTCGGGATACACACGGAGTGCCATTAAGTTTAAGTTAAGAGCACCAATTAAGTTCGTACTGCCCTGCCCCCCCCAAAAAAAATAGAACGTGTTTGGTAATGATGACAAATAATGCACTTTAATGTTGTATCTTATAAGAACACACCAATAGAGTAGAGATTTTTTTTTACATTTAATTTGTTTGTTTGTTTGTTTTTGCATGCAATTTTGCCTTCGGTGCAATGGACATGATGCTGCTCCTTCAATGTTGACAAAGTAGCCATGTTGGAGTTTGTTACTCGGATTCAGCTAATTCCCTTCAGTACTTCATAGGATGTGTACAAACACCACATATGAGCTGTTTCATATATATATATATATATATATATATATATATATATATATATATATATATATATATATATATATATATATATATATATGTGTCTATATTTTTTGTTTTGTTTTACATTCCAAATGATGATTATTATTATGATGAATGAACTCTACAGTGTTTTCCGCGGCACGTCTATTTTTTAAGTTTTTCTAAGGCAAATGTCTCAGTGTGCTAGCATTTTTTGGTCACTTTGCGTCGTGCACACTCCCTAATAAAGGTCTGTTGAATTCAAATGAAATGTTGACATCTTTGTATTGACTGTGAGTAGCTTTTCCAATCCAGATGTTATCTGACGTTGGATGAAAACATCCCCGCGGAATGCATTGGAGCAAAACAATTGCTGCTAACATGCCTGGGCAGATTTCCCCCCTCCTGAATTTCTGCTGCCTTTTTTAAGCAGCTGCATTCTGTCAGCGTGTCATGTAAGTATTGGACTGGTAAGTACTGTCTTGAATTCGAAAAATGTCATTTTTTCCTCTAATAATATTAATAATGGCTCATTTGCGTGGAGTCACATGAGTCGCCGTGTACCTCTCTGAACAAGATTGGTGGTTTATTACTAGTGACAACATCACCTTAAAAAAATTAAATGAATATTAATTTCATAAAGTAAACATGATGATGTCTTTAACTTTGAAATATTCAAAATGTCGCCCAAGCCCAAATGTAGCAACGTTCCAAATGTCCCAACCAATCACAAGCGAGTGCCTTGAAATTGGCAGAAATCCCCGATCATGTGACCACGCCCATGGTAAACAGGTGGCCGGAAATAGTCATGGCAAGCGGTTGCAATACATTTATTGTTTTATCCAAACAACGCCGCGAGTTGAGTTAATCGTGAGACTCACAGACTGAACGATACACATTATTATCACAATAGGACTTTATGACTGCTTCGTCCAAACGGTAAAATTGGACCTACATCATTGGTCAATGCATCTCTGTGGCGCCTCAAAAATGGATATGATTAATACACATGATACGATTCACACTGATTAACGATCAACATTTGATTTAACGAGCGAGAAACACCAGAAGACGTCGACGAGGAGAGAACGTTATGGACAGTTAACGAGACATGATATGTTGTCGCCATCTCGTGGCGACTTGGTGTTCCTGTCCGGAACGCAAAATGGTGAAAATCAATTCCATCAGAAATGTTCTGTTGCAGAAGAAAACTCTATCAATCAAAAGGGTGCGTGGAAAACGACGTGGAATAAATGCTGGTTGAGGCGCTCTGGAATTTCAGCCATGGAGAAGACGTCGTCGGTCATGAGGTAAGCGATTGGGCCCACGCGAGTCCACACGCACCTCTCGCAGAGCGCACCTTCGGGAGACGCGTTGTTTGTCTGCACACAGAGAAAGCAACGTTGGACTTCAATATTTACAACTCGATGGTACTGCCACCGTTTGAGTCCCCAAACACAATAGGATGACAACTATCCTGACATAGTTCATCCGTCTTTTGCACATCATGAAGGCAGCCCCAGGCGTGATGCAGTTGGGACAAGCGGGAACGAGGCACGGCGGCGTCTCTCCGGCTTTCAACGGCGCGCTGGGCATCAGCGACTTCAAGAAGTACTCCTGTCGACGAGCAGGGTAAAAAAAAAAAAAATGACTCTTGCCGTGCGCCACTGCCATCGTGTGATTTAACCCTACGCCGGTGTGCGTGATCAGGCGGTAGATGCTCCGCGTGATGATCAGCGTCGTTTTAGCGCGAGTTACGGCCACGTACAGCAGGTTCCATTCGTCGGCTGGGATTTTAGCTGAAGGGCAAAAATAGAAAAAACAATAGTCAAAGTTTAGGACAAAGTCAAAACAATAGCAAAAAAAGGACAAACAGACTGACAAAAAGCAAAATCAAAGTGGTGTTGGTTGTGTCGTGAGGAGGGAACGGTGACAAAGTCGTCGCTGATCATCACAATTTCAAATTCCAGGCCTTTGGCTTTGTGGACGGTGCCGAGTATAAAGTCTGGACGGACAAAAGAACACCAAGAAACAAACAATCATGTTTTTTTTTGACATTTATTCTCTTACAGGATGCTTTTTTCTGTGGGTGAGCAGCGGCAGCTACACGCGCTAGTGTTCACTCAACCTGGAAGTAACTCAAATACATAGAAAGCTAGCTAGCTAAGAGATAGCTAATAATGATGATACATTTCGTTTACAGGTGCTCTTCAGGACTCTCGGGGTCGCTTCGCACTCACAGGACAAGTTAGCTAGCTAGCTGGATAGCTTCTAGATGGCTAGCAGCTAAATAGCTATATGTACAACTCTTTCAATCATCGGCGAGGAAGGAAAGTGCGAATGATTCTTCTGACATCTAATGGTGAGTCGTTTTACTTTATTTTAATGTTATCGATGACCATTATAGATTTAAGTCCGGGTTGAGTGAACGCTGGCGCCAATGGCTGCCGCTGCTCACCTGCAGAAGAAAAGAAACAAGTTGTTCTTATCCCATGCCTGTAAAGCGTCCTTGAGAGTTTTGAAAGGCGCTTATAAATGCAATTCACCTTGAAGTGCATACCTGCTTCTTTAACATTGGCCTCCGAGTGACTCTTGAGACGCGTCACCAAATCGGGGATGCGGTTTTTGTATTTGGCCACAATGGTGAGTTTGGCCTCCAGGTCGCGGTCTTCGGTTTTGTGGGCGTAGAATTTGAGCGCCTCGAAGGAGTTCTCTTTCATCTTTGCAAAGCGCGCAATGAGCTGGTCACTGATCACTGACCAAGAGAGAACCAGAATCAATTCCTCCGCTGTTAGCAAACGGAGCTAAAATGCGATGCGCGAGCCTGACGTTTGCGGTTGTCTTTGTTTTCCATCAGGTACCAGATGTCCCTGATCTTATTCAAGCCGATGTTTTCTTCGCCCTGAGAGGGAAAGAGCATCCAGAGTCAACAACCGCAAAGGTGGGCAAAGTGGGACCGACCGGTGCCTTGCACACTTTTTTTCCTGAGGCCCACAGAGATACAAACAAGATTGGGATACTTTTGAGTTAAAACAAATATCGATATATTTATTCATTTTATTTACTTAGCTCATTAAAAAACATGTTAGTGTAATATATATATATATATATATATATATATATAAACGCTGTATATACACAGGTAACATCCGACTTACGACCGACCGAGTTCCATTTCGACCAAATGGTTGTAAGTCGAAATGGTCATAAGTCGAAATCCATTCAAAATGTTGAATAGAGACTCTGAGGCTAAATGACTGGCAAACTCCGCCCCCTCTGGTGTGCGAGTGTGTTACGTGCCGGCTGGCCAAAATTGTCGTAAGCGTTGCTGGCCTGCTGGCGCGTTGCGGTGCCACAAGTAGAATTAAAATTGTAAGTACGGGTGGTCGTAAGTCGGATGTTACCTGTGGATAGTTGAAAAAATGCATATACTTGTATATTATCAACTCGTTGACTGACGGACGATGTGCAAAAAAATGTGTCCACTTCAGTGCCAGGGTTTTTGTCATTGTCACTCCAATTGAAGATTGACTTTTAGGACGACATCAACATGCTACGTCGCGTAAGAAACTTTAGACTCTCTTCTTTCATCAGAAAAACAAGAGTTAATTCCTAGATGTTATGGGTCTGGAGTTATATGAGTTTGAAATGGGGGCGGCTGTACAAAAAAACAATGCAATACATACATCTTGATTGATATTGCGCTTTAACAACAGCTGAAGCTGTAACAAAGCGCTAACATGGACAAAAGGCAAACGCCGCCCCCTGTTGGAAGGGGAAAAACATTGACAGAGGTCTGACCAGCGCTTGATTGGCACCCGAGCAAGAAATAGAAAAAACCCGAGCTCTACGTGACGCTTTTCACTTCCCAAATAAATTTGGGAATGGTAGCCAATGAGTTGATATGGATTTGAAATATTTGAATTGTAGTCAACGCTTGGTAACTTGTGTAAAATTCTTCTCACATAAAACTAATCAGGCATCCTTAATTAATTTTGCATCTGGAAAATCAAAGCGTTTGAATGGAATATCTTGTGCGTCGCGTCCTCCCTCCATTGAAATAATACTCCAATAAAAATGGATAGATCTTGACGTTAAGGACCAAAACAAAATGAGAGTGGACTCACGCCGATAAAATGGATGCTGCACTCTGCGTTGGCCTCCATCAGCCACACGGCTTTGCTGAACATGCCCAGATTGCCCCGAAACAAGATGGCCGTGTTGCCCCGACTGGGACTTTGGCCATTGGCCACGGCCTCTTGAGCTTTGGACGATGTTTCATCCAAAATGCCTCCTACCGCACACACGCAAAAAACAAATACAAACGGCTGATTTGATTGTTCATTTTTGTTCTCCGTTTTTTTTTTTTTTTGCCGTTAACCTTTCTGCCTTCCTCCAATGAGAATCTTCTGGACTTTCTTGCAGACGGTGAGGATGCTGGCGCCCACATAGGCGATCTCGGCGCCAAAGCGGAAACTCTGCACCATCGTCCCCCCCCCAAAAAAAAAAAAAACTCAACAGACGGACAGATGGCATGACCAGGATCTTGATGGTTTGCACCAACCTGCGTCAGGTAGTAAATATGCGTATGTTCCACCCGTTGCAAGGCGTTGACGGCGCCTCTGAAAGTGTAAATCTGCTGGTGGGGATCTCCCGCTAGCATTTTGCCGCACCGTTGCGTTAGCAGCACGTCCATGACGGCTATGGACAACAACAAAAGTCAACAAGGACCAGAAAAAAACAAGTCAACAAGTCAACAAGATGGAGGAACGTACGCGGTGTGCAGTCCTGGGCTTCATCGATGAGAATGACGTCGTATTGGTCGGAGAGGCAGACCTTTGGCGTTTTTAGCTGCCACAACTTCAGGTAACCTGCCGGCCGGCCAAACAAAAGGACTCAATGTCTCCGTCACGGACATTTTGTCCTTGACGAGTCTCACCGTCGTGAGTCATGGGGTAGGCTTTTCCTGTCGTCTCATCCACGTCCTTCATTTTGCTCCAGATGCTCCTTGCATCTTCAACAAATAACTGCAGATAGGAAAAAAACGTGGATTGACAGCATTATAATCATACCTTTTAGACATATTACCTATTAGTACCTTTATTCGTCTCACAGTGGAGGAATTGACATTTCACAGCAGCAAAGTTATGACAGGAAGAGGAAAGGAAAGAAAGAAGTAGAAAAAAAAACAAAATACAGGAGCTGCTGGAAAGGCAGCCACTCTCGCGGCGCCATAATAAGTAAAAAAAAAACAACAACAAATAATCTATTAGTTATATGGCTATCTGAGTATCTAGCTACATATCTATTAGCTAGTTAGCTAGCTTTCTATCTATTTGAGTTACTTCTAGGTTGAGTAAACGCTAGCGCGTGTGGCTGCTGCTGCTCACCCACAGAAAAACCTATCCTGGTGATTGCAAAGTGACCTTGAGTTTTGAAATGTGCTTAGAAACGAAATGTATTATGATTATTAATATTAATATGACAACACAAAGAGTCATTCATCCTTCAGCACTTGCTGTACCGTCTGTGACATGAAGCAGTTCTAGATGGAATAATAGGAACAATAATAATAATACATGTCATTTATAAACGCCTTTCAAAACTCTTAAGGTGACTTTACAGTCACAAGTTCAGTTTTCCTGTGTGTGAGCAGCGGCAGCCACACGCTGGAATAACTCAAAAAGATAGAAAGCTAGCTAAGCTAATAGATAGCTAGACAGCATATCGATAGCCAGTTAGTTAGCTAAATAGCTAATATGTTTCCATACTCAAATAACTAGGTAACTAGCTATACAGCTGATAGATAGCAAAGCTAGCTAGCTAATATAGTCCAATGCGTCTTATAGGCCGGAAAATCCGACACTGAGATTGAAATGAAGTGGAGGGTGGTTGCGCGGTCTGGAAAACGCCATTTTTCTTCAGCGAGTCCTTACGTGTTTTTCTTCCGCCGTGATCTCCGTCTTGGGGCCTCCAAGGCTCACTTGCGTGGCGGGCACGTGGCCCACGCCGATGGCGTCGTCCAAGGAAGCCAGGAAATTTTTCAGGGTGGCGGCGACCACTTTGGCCTTGGCGAACCCCCCGCGACCCTTGGGCAGGACCGCGTTGATGGAGAACGGGCTCAGGTCAAAGGTCAGCTTCTTTCGGTACCTTTTATCATCATCATAAGAATACATGTCATTTCTAAGCGCCTTTCAAAACTCTCAAGGTCAACATATGTTTTTCTGTGTTCACTCAACCCGGAAGTAACTCAAATAGATAGAAAGCTAGATAGCTAATAGTTAGCCAGCGAGCCAGCTAGATAGCTGGTAGCTAATAGATAGCAAATAGCTAGCTATTGTAGCTAGCTTGATAACTAGCTAGATAGCTAATTGGGTAAACTTAGTAGAAATACAGTATGTAACAATTGATGGTGGCCTATTAAAACAATTTTTACCATTCCGATTGTTCACATTTTTTTATTTTTCTTTTTGGGGGTGGGGAGACCTAATGCTGGTGTACTTTTTAGAGCGCCTCGTTGTTGGTCGCAAATGTGTGCTTAGCGGAATATGAAAGAGCGAAGGGATTTTTTGGGTTTTGCGCTAGCATTACCCTAGGTTAGATAGCTAATAGATAGCTAGCTAGCTAGATAGCCGGCCAGGGAGCAAGAAATATTCACACTAATAATAACACACGTCATGTCACACTTGTTCCAAATGGGAATGGCGCTTCTCCTGACCGTTTCCCGATGTCTCTGTAGGCCAGCGAGTGGACGGTCTTGCAGTCCACGTTGGGCGGGAAGCGTTGCGAGGCCTCGTACGCCAACGACTTGTTGAACCCCGCGTACAGGAAACGAAGGTGAGGCCGCTGCTTGGCGTACTCGATCAGCGTTTTGGTTTTCCCCGTACCTTGGACGCAAAAAGGTGCGTTAGCCTAGTTGGCTAACCGTCGCGCGGCGGTCGGTCGGTCGGACCTGCAAAAGCCACAATCTTCACCAGGTGGTCTCGCTGAATCTCATGGCTGAGGATGTCCAGCTGTTCTGAGGTCATTTTTGCACGCCAGCACCTGGCGTTCACGCAAAAAAAAATAGGACGTGATGAATGGATCACTGGGGGGGCGGCCATTTTGCTTTGACAATTATCATAATAACAAGACATTTCATTGATAAGCGCCTTTCAAAACTCTCAAGGTCACAGGATACAGTCGCTAATAGATAGCTACCTAGCCAGCAAGACAGCTAAATGATAGCTAGCGAGCCAGCTTGAAAAATCCAAATCGCCAACATGGCTGACGTTGGAACGAGTGCTCTCACCTGTTGTCCGACGAGCTGATAGTAAACGGGCCGTTCTCCCTCAGGTGAAGAACGTAGTAGATGTTGTAATGTAACCTGAACACAAGTTTTTTTTTCATCATAATAATAATACATTTAATTGATAAGCGCCTTTCAAAACTCTCAAGGTCACTTTACAGTCACAGGATACGTGTTTTTTTTCTGTGGCTGAGCAGCGGCTAGAATGTCACTATTAAATACACAGATAGATCTGGCTATCTGCTAGCAGATAGCCAACAGATAGCAAGCTAGATAGCTAGCCACTTAGATAAAGAGTCAATCCAAGCTTTTAATAAACGAACCATTGAAAAATGAATTTGCTATTGATATTCTCCACCATGAACCAATCAAAGGGCGCCTCACCTGTGGCTAATGGTCACCTGGTGCCTGACGGCGGCGAGCAGCGTGGTGGCCACGTGACTGAGGAACTCGGTGACGGCGCCGTACGACATGCAAGCGCTCATCAAGGCCACCAAAGATTGCACGTCGTCGACGCTCTCGCTGAGGAGCAGGACCACCGCCGCGGCCGCAAACGGGTCGGGGACCTTGGGGGCGGAGTTAAAGGGGGCCCATCTGTCACCTTCGCGTCACCGCTGTACGTCTGACAAGTGTGTCATCCCAACCTCCGTGTCCAAACGTGGGCACTTGGGAACGTTCCTCAGGCGTAATCGGATGGCCGACTCCGCCTGAGGAAAAAGACGATGTTTCTTCACGTGCGCGGCCATGTCGCGGGGCTCCACCCTCTCGCCAAACTTGTGGCGCGCCATCCAACTGTCCGCAAAGGACAATTCAGCTTTGAAAAGCGTCACCCCAAAAAACAAAACACATCGTCCTGAATTGAACTGTCAAAATGAAGGCGTACGCGACCAGGTTGCGCACGCTGTGTTGTGACGCGGCCGGCTGGATGACGCCGCTGCGGATCAACGAGGACGTGACCTCCGCCTCGGTGACCTCTTGGCGCATCAGGTAGCGGTAGTAGCGTTTCTTGAAGGGCATGAACTGCAAACGAGCCACCGTTGAACAATCCGAGAGACGGACACGAAAGGAAAGCGGGCGACGCGTCTCACCGCGGCGTCCTCGACGATGCAACGCCAGCGATGGCACACGAGTGAGGCGCTCCTGTACAGGTCTCGAGCAGGAACCAGGCTGAGAACTTGCCTGAGAACTTCTTCGGGGAGGTCGTCGATGCGACCCCGAGGCTGCAGCGGTTCTTTGCCGCCGCTCAGGAGACCGTAAGCGGCGTCCGGCAGGGCTCCCGCCTCCGCCTCGTCCAAGTCACCTTCAAACATGTCCGCCGTTATTCCCTCGAGGTCGTCGTCCGTGGCGGTCGTTTCAGGCTCCTCCTCCTCCACATCGGCGGGCAAGCATTCCTCGCCCGAACTCATCTGGTCTTCCGGCTCGTCACCGACTCCATTTGAGCATGCGGGGAAGGAGTTTTCGGACGAAGACGCTGTCGTGAAATTTGAAGGTGACGCGTTAGTGACGTCACCGGAAGCCACCACTTGTCATGTGACGCAATCACCGCAGTTTCTTCTCTTGATGGTCCTCGGGTCCAGACCGGAAGTGCCGCTTGCGCTCCTGTTGAAGTTTTGAGGGTTGATGAGAACTTCGAGACCCGATTGGCTTTCTTGCAGATCGTCTGCAGTCAAATGCCTCCTCTTGGCTCTTCCTTGAATCAAACAAATCACGTCGAATTAAAACAAACAAACAAACCCTCAACAATAATCGGACTTAAAAAAAATACCTTTTACAGACACTTCCATGTTCTTTTATTTGTTTGTTTGTTTTTCTCTTCAGGATCCGCCGTCCCCGCGTTGGAAAAACGACATTTTGGGCGCTGCAACTACTGACATGTAAGTTTACATTTTGCAGCCGTTCATAACATAAATGACGACCGAATCGAAACACTTCGTTAAATGATTTGATTATCAATATGACGTTAAGACTGGGCGAGTTTCAAACTAAACACAATTCGGAGCCAAGTTGTTTTGACGGAAGTGACGCCGTAGGACGACTTGTGCGCCCTTCGTCTTTGCTTTGAGATACCTGCTGCCGCCTTGTGGAAGGGAGGAGTAACAACAGCCTATTCACATTCAACTACAGCGTATTCACATTAAACAGTTGCTCTTTTTATTGGCGTAATTCAATAGTCGCGATTTAAAAAATACTCATAATCCAATATGTATTTATTATTTTTATATTAATTGTTGAATCTCTTGGGAATAAAATAGACACCCTTTACCCTATTGTCATTTTCACTCATTTCTAAAATAATGGTAACATGGGAAACACTGAGCACTGAGAATAGATTACAATGACGTATTTTATCTGTAATTTAAAAGAAAATATTTATTAAAAAGACATTCATCATTCAATTATTTAAATTGCACATAAGTAGAGGCAGAACATAACGTGAGCAAACATTTTTGGGGACATGTAGTTTTTTATTGTAGCATTTCCATTGACATAATTAAAGGTTCTTGGATGACACCGTTTGTTGTCCATATTTTAGGAATAGAAGAATCGCACAAGATCATAGTTTGTTGTAGTACATTTATGAATTAAGTCCCTGGGCTAAATACAGCATCAGTGGAAGGATGATGGCCTCAAAACAAGGCTGAGAGCGTCAGCGTGGATTGTTCCGCTGTCACTTTTTTGTACTTTGCAGTCGAGTTAAAAATGAAAGAATGAAACCTCAGCGACACGTCAACGTTAATAGGTGAACAAATATCATGGAAGCACTCAAAACATGGAGGATTAAAAAGCAATTCATGGAAAAATCGAACTCTGAAAAGACCTTGAACAATGAGTTTTTAACAGTATCGGACGTGCACGTCTCACTACAAAGTTAGTAACCAGTTATTAGTTGTGTGAAGGAATGTAGTGTAGTTAAAAAACAACAGAAATATTAGTTTCAATCATACTTCCTATGGATATATTTCCTGGAATGAAACATTCAGACGATGACATCTAAAACTGCAGTTTTTAGGACTTGGAATTTGATTTTGGAAGGTGGACGCTGCACTCTGCCTGCGTTCACACAATCAATCTCAAATGGGTGACTTGGGTCTTCTACTGCTTGAGAACGGGGAGCTCCCTGGGCTTGAAAAAGGCTTGCACCATCCCCATGGCGAAAATGTAAACCTTGGCATCCACCACAATGTCTTCTTTCTTCAGCAGCTCTACGGCATGAAACGCAGTCAAAAACGGATCCGTCCAGATTCCCGTCCGGGACGGAAACACGAGAAGCGTCCGTCAAGGGCTTACCGTCAATTTTGGCTTGGAATTCATCAAGAGGTAAGAGAAGAACGTCCACAAATTCTGCCGGCGACGGGAGGGGCAGCCAATTGATCCACTTTATTCACGTCCATGATTATTATTTTGGAAAATCTGAACTTACCTCCATCGCCTGAAAGGAAACACAAGAAAGAAAAATGAGGTAGGCGGGAAACAAAGTTGAGTTTGGCTTCACACGTTGTCGTTTTGTCCAAACGCGTCCGATCGCAAAGCACAGCGTTGCTCAAAAACAAAGCAAGCAAAGCGCGACTTGGCCTCACCCAGCTGTTGCGTCGGGTTGATATTGTCCATTTCATCTCCGTTGATGTTGACCATGACAATCTGAGTGGAGCAGTTGGACAGGCCCGGATCCAGACAAGTCACTGCAACACACACACACACACACACATTTGTAGCTCTCCAACTGCGCTGGAGCGGGCGCCGACACAAAAAGCACACCTGGCGTCACGCCGACCACTTCGCCCTTGTAGCCCGTTTCTTCCTTGAGCTCCCTCAGCGCGGCGCTTGCGGCGCTTTCACCTTCGTCGATCAAGCCTGAGCACAGAGACGCAAACGTACCTTTCAACTTCCGTTTCGGACTCTTTGCGTCGCCATTTCCTGAGCGGAAGCCAATGCTTTCTGGCTTTTCTCCTGGTGGTTGCCCCCTAACTCTTACTTGGCCTTTCGGAAAGGATAGCTATTAGCTGGCTGTCGAGCTGGCTAGCTGTTGGCTATCTATTCGCTATTTATTAGCTATCCATTAGCTAGATGGCTAGCTATTAGCTGTCGAGCTGGCTAGCTGCTGTCTATCTGGCCCTCTATTAACTATTTGCTAGCTAGCTAGCTAGCTAATAATTACTTTGGGGTTGAGTGAACGCTGGCGCGCGTGTGGCTGCCGCTGCTCACCCACAGAAAAACTTTATCCTGTGACTGTAAAGTGACCTTGAGGGTTTTGAACGGGGCTTCCAAATCAAATGTATTATTATTATTATTATTATTATTATTTTTCCCAAAAAGTTTGATCACCTGCAGGAAACTCCAAGGTGAAGCATCCCATGGGGGGACGAAACTGCTTGACCATCACCACGCAGTCTTTGTGCAATGTCCTTTTCAGCAGCGCAATGATGCCAACACCTGCCGAGGCGCAAGAACCGATTTGATCCACGAGGTCTCAAAATAGAAGGTTGGAGAACGCCCTCCCGAAAGTACCGTCTGCGTTTGTGTTGCTTTGCCTCGTCGTCCTCCTCACGGTCTCCCAGATCCTGAAGAACAATTGCGTCACGTGATCGATCAATCATCAAAAACGAGCGATTCTTGATGTCACATCATCATGCCTGGTGCTTCCAGCAGGGTCCACGTAGGTGGTCTTCTCCAGCTTCAGCCATCTCCCTGATGCCAAGAGCTGTTGAAAACAAAAACAGTTTTCCGACAGGACGTTTTCTGAGCGATCCAAAACGCAACTGATGCGTTTACTTGCCAGTTGGAAGTGACTGTAGTGACTTTAAATCGTTTGGAGAAGTGACTAAAACATACCTCATCTTTAACGACGTGTGGCGCTGTCGTCTCGTTGGAATCTTCAGTGTGGTTCATTGTATTTTCTGTGGGGGGAAAAAAAGAAGAAATTTCAAGCCACCGCTTAGATTAACCCGTGGGATGTTTCTGTTGAAGTAAAATGGCGTAATTTAGTTTCGCGGGCGGATAATTGCGTATGTAAGATTTACGCAGCAAAAAAACAAGCTACCGGTTGTCAATTTTGACCTTTAAACAGTCATGCGGATTGAGAAATCTTTAAACGAGACTCACGTGAAACCACACGCGCGCACACGCTTGGAGAAGATGACGACGGAGATGAGCGCTCACGTTGTTAGTACTTCCGGGTACCGCGAACAAGAGGCGATCGCAAACAAATATCTTGACAAAGCAAACTGAGTGATTCAGATTTATATAAAGTTAGTGTGATTTAGTTATTTTTTTGTCGTCGCACGAAAATAGCGACACTTTTTTTCTGAAGCTACGATACCAGAGACATTTGACGAAAAGATAACTACGTTTTCCTGCTTCCTGTCTACGAAATAACAAAATAAACATTCCAAACTATTTAAGCATAAACCTTTGCTTCACACAATAAATATCCACATCGTAAACCTTAAATTCAAGGTCTTTAATTTAATCGCTCAAATTATAGAACAAAGACCCATAAATTACAATAATAAATTTGATTCAATCTAAATTCCCAATTTCGCCCAATCTCCATCACGGAACATCTCTGAAGTTGTGTTACATTAAAATATTTCCGCGGTTCAGTTCAAAACATGCGATTGCTATTGCGATTTACTTGATTTTGTTTTTGAGGAGGCCAGATTAAACGCATAATTATTGAATACAAAAATGGATTAGGGACGTTACGATACGAAATACCCCTAATTATGTGAGAACAGCGCAAAATGAAAAAGACGTAGAAGAAAAGTACGGAAGCTAATTACTGACGGACACCGTTTCGCTACGGGAAGTTGCAGCATGAAGAAGGAGCAAGTCGCTCACTGTCAGTTTTCCGTCTGGTATCCGATATTTAAAAAGCATACAATTAAAAGGTAACTCGATCTTTATGTGTGTACGCAATACTACGCATGGCTCTATTACGTTCATATTTTTTCTTGACCATATCCCATTGTAATTTCCAGACATTTATCATCAATCGTGATATGAAATGTTGTGACTGTGCCCTCATGCTTCTACTTTCATCTGTCGTGACCTCTTGATTCGATGAACCGTGTTGCTAATTATGTATTTATTTTTGCAGTGTGATTCTTCCATTGCCTCAAAATGTAATTGATTATTTACTGGACGACGGGACGCTGGTAGTCTCTGGGAGGTATGACCACCACATAGCACAAAAATAGTCTTATTGATTGAAATTGACTTTCTTTTTTTAATTATTTTATCTTCACAAGTGACCACATTGGACAACGAACACATATTAACAGTGATTCGGATCCCGAGGAAGACATTCAGGTAAGAGGAAACCACTATTGTTGTTTATTATATGAATCCATATCGAAGACAGTTGTTGTCACTATACAAAGTTTCTTTCTATTTTTGGTCTTTTCTGACCACTGTGTATTTGTCATGTTGTGAACATTTCCTCTTCCTTGTAGTGGTCAGATGACGAAACAACTAACACAGTCACAGTAAGCAAAAAAATAAAAATGATAACAATGGATGGAGGATGGACAATTGCACAAATTGATCACCGTATGTGTTTTCACCAGGCGCCAGAGTTCCCAGAATTCACAGCTAAAGTATTGGAGGCGGTCAATGCTTTGGGTGGTCGTGTTTTTCCTAAACTCAACTGGAGCGCTCCAAAGGTATAAAAAAAAAGCATACTTGTGTGAAATGATTTCTTTTTTTTCCACAATAATAAAATATTGTGTGTTTATTTTAGGACGCTAACTGGATTGCACTGAACAGCTCACTTCAGTGTCAGAGTCTTAGCGAAATATTTCTCCTCTTCAAAAGCTCCGACTTTATCACCCACGACCTCACGCAGCCGTAAGCCCATAATACACAAGTGTTAGCTGTAAAGTTGTCATTAAAGTTTCAACTTTTTCATCCTATGTTGTCATCATGCAGATTCCTTCACTGCAATGACCAGGATTCCCCGGATCCTCTTATTAATTATGAGGTATTAAAAAAACAAGCAATGAAAATCAAGTCATGTTGTGTTTATTAAATGTTCAGTGTGCAACATTTCCTCTGCTCAGCTGGTTCTGAGAAAGTGGAGCGAGCTGATTCCTGGCGGGGAGTTCCGCTGCTTCGTGAAGGAAAATAAACTGATCGGTGAGTCCAATAAATCAGCATGCTTTCTATACTGACATGAAAAAAAAAAAAACAATGGTTTAAATGCTCCAAAAAAATCAATTCAATTGCTCAAAGCTTGTTAAAAAAAATGCTATTACAGGTGACGTCCGACTTACGACCGGCTCGACTTACGACCACGACCCCCAGACCCTATTTTTACAATTTTAACTCTACGCCTGGCATCGCAACGCGCTAGCAGGCCGGCAACGCGTACAACAATTTTGGCCAGACAGCCAGCCAGCATCTCACGCTTGTACAACACTCGACCGCGTGATAGCACCAGTGGGGGGAGTTTGCCAGTCATTTAGCCTCTGAGATTCAATATTTTGAATGGATTTCGACTTGCGACCATTTTGACTTATGAGCGTTTGGTCGGAATGGAACTCGGTCGTAAGTCGGAACTCATGACAAAGCAATTGGTGGCGCCAAAACACCTTCAATTAAAAGCCATCTATTTTCAGTCAAAGTCATATAAAATCGCCTGTATTTTATTTTGGCATCTAAGCAAAGGTCCGGACAACTAAAAAAAGTGTGTGAAGGGCCATGTTTGTATTTAATATTTTGCATGTAGTTGAAGAACCAGCCCATTCATATTGTGCCATGTTTATATCATGCACATTTTTGTTCTCAAATTTGCATATGGGCAAACTGCCAACATCCATAGATGGGGGGAAAAAAATCCACTATATGTCCTATTTGTTGTGTTTCCGCCCTCGCGTAAATTCTGATTATTGTCTTTGTTTCTACGTGTTGCCAGCCATCAGCCAAAGAGACTACACTCAGTATTATCCGCACATCTTAAAACAGGAAGAGGCCATCGTTGACGCCATCCACCATTTTTTTAGCCAGCACGTTCAGTATAACTTCTTGGATGAGGACTGTGAGTATTTACTCCTTTTTTTCACATTTTCTTTTCTTTTCTTTTCTTTTAATGTCTCCTAAATGTTTTCATGTTGCGTTTGAGCCCCGTATCGACTTGCCGCCTCACTGTTTTCCAGTCGTGTTGGATGTCTACAGAGACAGCCAGGTACGCGCCAGCGCATTCCTGACAAGGTAAGGCGTCAAGTAACTCACGTCAATGTTTTCAGGGAAGGGTTTGGCTGGTTGATCTCGATCCGTTCGGCGAGGTCACCGATTCGCTTCTGTTCAGCTGGGCGGAGCTGACGTCCGGCGGCGACATCGCGCGCCGGCAGGTTTGTTCACCGCGCGAGCCGTCCCCCCGCACGGCCATTCAAACTCGGCGACGTCTGTTGCAGGACGGTCCGGCTTTCCGCTACACCACCAGTGAGGTGACGGTTCAGCCCAGTCCTTGCCTGAGCTATCGCATCCCACGTGACTTTGTGGACCTGTCCACCGGAGAGGACGCTTACAAGCTCATCGATTTCCTCAAGCTGGTGAGTGGCTTGACTCAAAACAGTACTGTATTTATTTGAGTAGAACGCGCACCCCTAATTTTCAATTAGAAATCGGTGTGACATTTTGCTTCACTTTTTCTCAGCATTAAATATACAGGTAACGTCCGACTTACGACCGGCTCGACTTACGACCGCGACCTCCAGACCCAATTTTCTTTAAATGTTAATTCTACGCCTGGCACCGCAACGCGCTAGCAGGCCGGCAACGGGTACGGCAATTTTTGGCCAGCCAGCATGTCACACTTGCACAGCAATCGACCACCTAATGGCACCAGAGGGGAAGGGGAGTTTGCCAGTCATTTAGCCTCAGAGTCTCTTCAACATTTTGAATGGATTTCGACTTACGACCATTTTGACTTCCAACCGTTTGGTCGGAACGGAACTCGGTCGTAAGTCGGATGTTACCTATATATGATCATTTTTTTTTCCCAGGACTCGTTTATAACGTGCACCCAAACTTTGAGTTCTTCTTTAGGTCGAAAATTGTGCGCGTTACACTTGAATAAATACTGTATTTTTTTTTTTTTTTTTTAACATAAGAGCACACTTATCGTCATTATCCTTTTCACATATATAGTTTTACATCTCTGGACGTTTTATGCTGCAAATTTGATAAAGTCGCGAGTAAAAAATGACTTTTTTAACTACTAAAGGTAGTGCAATCCTCACACACCTGCACACCCAGTTTATAAGCAAATTGTCTTCACACGATTTCATGCGCGTATTTAATCAACTCTTTATGTTTGCTGAGTTCTTTATGCAACCCTAAAAAATGTGTCTATTCACTGAATTATCATCCAACTCAACAGCAGAAAAGCCAACAAGAGGACGAAGAAGGAGAAGAAGAAGAAGAAGAAGCGCCTCCGCAGTGACAGGAAAGCCAATGTGTGTCGTCACGTGACCCCCAAGCAGTCATCCGGAAGTTTCCCACGTGACATCATCGTTACGGTTACGGTACATCGCCTAGCATGTTTCACATCCAATTTTTTTCCCCGGTGCACAATTTCAACAAGACTGTTTACAAAGTTTTGAGCAAAGTATCTCCGCTTTTTTTCCCCTTCTTTTTAAATGGATGCCCTTTTCCCATCATGCATCTCTCTAGACATTAAACTTGTTGTCATGTATCGAGTGAGCCGTCGCATTGGGTGCATGCCGCCAAAGCGCCACATTAGCAATTGATTTGTGCGTTGACGTCACAGCTCCAAATGACGCCGGCGGCGGCGGAATGAGCGCCGAGCGGCCCTCTTCAATTTGCATTGTGTGCCGCAGACAAAACCCCCCTCACCCCCCTCCGGTGGATTGAAATTGCAATTGCACCAGTGTGGGAGTTAAAGAGGTGAAAGAGCCAGAGTGGAAAAGGAAAATGTGGCGTGTTTATCATCATCGTGGGTGGCGTCCCGCCTTGACCCGTTTTGTGCTTCGGACGCCATTCGTTTGAATCTACATTCCATTAATTCGGTGATGTGCAAAAATGTGTGCGCTCCAGTGCCGGCCGGGCTTCTTGTCATTTTCACTCCAATTCCAGGACCTTCACAATATTCAGTTTTAGGACGACATTTAATTCAGCGTCAGAAAACGCTTCTTTCATCATTAAAAAAAGTTAATTACTAAATTATATGGGTCTGAAGTTATTTGAGCTTGAAATGGGGGCGGCTGTACAAATACAATGCAATACATATTGATTGATAAAACGCTTTTAACGGCTGAAGCTGGAACAAAGCGCTAACATGGGAAAAAAAGGGAAATGCTGCCACCTTGTGGAAGGGAAAAACATTGCCAGAGGTCTGGCCAGTACTTTATTGGCACCCTCACAAGAAAAAACAAAATCCAAACAAATTTAGGAATAGCACTCCACGAAGGTAAGCAAAATAACGTAGCAAAAAGAATGTAATAACTTCCACTCCATTTTAAGATATATATATATATATATATATATATATATATATATATATATATATATATATATATATTAAAAGTTATTTTACCTTTATTTCATGTATCTATATTATATATTGAGGTAAGTAATCTTTTATTTCTATGATATATATATATTTTTTTAAGTTATTTTACTTTTTTTTTAATGTATCTTTTAGATTTTCCAAAAATCAATGTCACGAGTGTTAATGAAAATTCATGAGGCACGGTGTTGATTGATTGATTGATTGATTGATTATTTTTTTATTTGTTAAATTTTTACTGATTTGTTTTTTATTTATTGTTTGTTTATTTATTTACTTGTTTATTTCCCTTTTTATTTACTCTTATTTGTTTTTATGGCTGGTTATTTGATTCTTGTTTTTATACACTTCCGGTTTGAGTGGACGCTGGCGCGTGTGGCTGCCGCTGCTCACAAAAAAATATCCTGCGACTGTAAAGTGTCCTTGAGAGTTTTGAAAGGCGCTTAGAATTGAAATGTATTATGATGATGATGATTCTAAAGTTGCCTTTCATCTGATATGTCCCTATTTCACCTCATGAAAAGCCCTCCCGTCTTTGTGTTTGTCAAAGGGGTGAGTACTGTTTATATCCCCTCACACAAGTTGGGAAACGGCGTGTGAATTGTTTGCCTTGTCATTTGAATTGTTTATTCAAATAAGACGCAGAGGTTAACAGCATGTAAAATCTTCATCAAGTGAGTTGCAGGGAGTCAGTGCGTCGATGCAAAGGCTGATTTTCTACAACAAAGAAGGGAAGGGGGCTGGCGGGCGGGGGTTAGTAGGGAGGTGTTTTCCTTTGCTCCAGCTGAGAAAGGGCTGCAGTGCTTTGCAGCCTGAATACTCATGAGCAGGCGGGACTGCGACTCTACCGACCCCCCACCCCCACCCCCCCCAACTCACCTCACCACCACCTTCACCGCCTCCACCCATGCAAGTACGTATTAAGTGTTGACGATACAGCCTGAGATGACCTCTACAGCTGTCATATCTGCGAGGCTCTGATTTCCCCCCCCCTCCCCATCAGTGTCGTCATGGCGTCGGAAGGACGCCGAGCCAACAAATTGTTTGCCTTTTATTGTGCTGCATTGCTAAAAGTGGAAAGGCGCTGACAGCTTTTCAATTAATCTCCAGGTGACAACATATGTTGCGTCGAGCGTGACAAAGGCACTGACGTCCATCCGGAAACTGCAGGGACTTGCCTTCAAAATAAGATTTTGAAACAGGAAAAACAGCCAATCCTACATTTATTTTTTAAAACGATCCGCGCTATTTTCAGATGAGGAAGGTCATTTCAAAATAAAGTGTAACATTAAGGAAAGCAGCCTTATTTGGTAAACAAAATAATATCACATCTTTTCTAAATGCTATCTAGCTATCCGTTGCTATTTGGCTGGCTATCTAATAGCTATCTACTAGCTGTCTGGCTGGCTACTAGCTATAAAGCTATCTATCAGCTAGCTAGCTTTCTATCTATTTGAGTTACTTCCGGGTCGAGTGAAGGCTGCCGTGTGTGGCTGCCACTGCTCGCCCATAGAGAAACATCCTATGACTAAAGTGACCTTGAGAGTTTTGAAAGGCGCTTAGAAATGAAATGGATTATTATTATAAATATCAAAAATGTCAGCTATGACTCATTTTGACAGCAATAAAACATTTTTAAAAAGGCAGCATCTCTGAAATGTCATCAATTTTGCTGAAGTCATCGAGAATACCCTCTAACTGGCTAACTAGATATCTAGCTAGTTATCTATTAGCTAGCTAGTTTTCTATCTATTTGAGTCATTCCGGGTTGAGTGAATGCTGGCGCATGTGGTTGCCGCTGCTCACCCACAGAAAAGAACTTACTCTGTGACTGTAAAGTGACCTTGAGACTTTTGAAAGGCGCTTAGACATTAAATGGGTTATTATTGTTACTACCCTGAAAGAACATTTTAATTTGAGTGCGTCACTGTTTTACGATTAAGTTCTTGTCCAGTGAGGATGTTCGTCTGCGTACGCTCTCAGTCGTACAGGAGTGGTCCATCGATGAGAAGGTTTCTTCAGCCGTCATCTGGACTTTTTGGGAAAAAAGAAACCTTCTCATCAGTGAGGCTGTCGCAGGTCAAATTTAATCGAGCAAAATGGACCGTTGATCTAAACCAAGTTAACCGTGTTGACGCGGAAACACTAAACAGTGAAATCATAAAACAAATTGAAAAGAAAACGGTCGGTTAAAAAAAAAAAATAATAAAAATGTAACACTCTTATTTTTAAATGCCGTGACAGGAAACGGAAGCTCGCCCGACGACTTGACAGCCGAGGAGGAGGCGGGAGCAAGGCGGAAAGGGGGAGGGCGACGAGAGGAACCGCGACGCGGCAACACGGCAACCTGCTTGCAGGACTCACATGGTCCTGCCGCACCGCTCACCGCTCACTCGCTCACTCACTCACTCCCGGGACAGCACTCTCAAAAGTCGGAACCTTCACCTCCATCTATAAATAGATTTTACATTGATATTTTAACCCGGCTCCCCCCGTCCGGTCTTAGGCAGCGCCATGGCTCGGGAGAACGGAGACGCCAGCGGGGGGGACACCTGGAAGAAACAAGTGGACGACATCAAGAAGATGTTCGATTTGAAGGAAGTCCTCGGGACGTGAGTACAAAAGCAACTTTGAGCGACCTCCGCGTTTCTCTGCGACGTTCATCCAATGCTAGCGTGCCAACAAAGTGACTTTGCCGTGACATTTTAGCACTTTAGCACCGGACCGTCAAATATTCTCTTTTGGGATTATGGGATACCGTTACTGAGCCATGACAGGTGTCGTTAATTAACAATATACATTTTTAATGCTGTATAAATGTATCTATTTTCAGTCGAGATATTTGCGTCAATATTTTATTTGCAGTTAAACAAAAAAAAAATATTGATATTGATATAATTGATATTCGTGATATTCATAATAGTCAACGATGGGGTAAACCTCTTTCAAATGCGAATAAGCTCATGTTATGTCGAATTGATTTTCCCTTAATCTTAGTTCGCCGGTAATGCTGTACAAATGTTTGTAATTTCAGTCGTGCAATTTGTAAAAATATCTTATTTACAGTCAAATAAATATTCATAAATGTCAACGAAGGGGTACGACTGGATATGGCTAGCCTCTTTCAAATACGAATAAGCTCATGTTATGTCGAATTGATTTTCCCTTAATCTTAGTTAGCCGGTAATGCTGTACAAATATATATATATATATATTTTCAGTCGAGCTATTTACGAAAATATCTGATTTACAGTCAAATAAATATTCATAAATGTCAAAGAAGGGGTACGACTGTATGGCTAGGCTCTTAAAAATACGAATTTGGCTAATGTCATGTCAAATTTATTTTTCTGTGTTCCTAGTTAACCGGTAATGGCGTACAAATATATGTACAGTAAAGTCTCGTTATATCGATATCGGATATATCGATAGTCCCGGTTATATCGATACTATTTCTATGCACGCACGGAGAAAATTACATGCAAACAGGGTCGGATATATCGATAGTCCCGGTTATATCGATATTTTTCGGACTCCCTTGAATATCGATATAACGAGACTTTACTGTATTTTCAGTTGAGCTATTTAAGCAAATATCCCGATTTAGTCAAATAAATATTTTCGTTAACATTCATAAAAGGATTACGACTGTATTACTAGGCTCTTACTTAGTAAGAATAGGCTAATGTTATGTCAAACTTCTTTTCCTATGTTCTTAGTTAGCCGGGCGAGTTTGTTACATACATTATTCGTAACTAAATTATTAACAAAAGAATGGCATGAAATGATGTTGTTTCGTGTCTTTATTTGTGTCAACCTGCTGCCCCATGACTTCATGGTTGACACGTGACAGTACCATTGACTACTGTACAAAAGGTTCTTGAAATCTCATGGTGACCCAAGACTTTTGCACAATACTATAAACGTACGCTAGCATAGCAATCGGCACAGTTTGAGTGTCCGCCCTAAAATATTCATGTGAACAGAAGATCCTAAATTGCCACTAGGGCCAAAATGCGTGCAACAACATATGCTTGGTAGAAGGATGAATCTTCATTCATGTTTCATGACATGGTGGCAAACAGCCCTGATTCATTTTCAGTTCAGGGATTTTTCTGCTGTTGTCGTCATCTTTTATTTACAGTATTTTTAATGACCCATGTGAGTTTTCTTGATTGTCACGGCCAAAAAGATAACAAAATGGCGCCATCGCATGACTTGTATGTGTTCAAAACGCCTTTTTTTTTTACTCACTATCGCCCGAGGAAAAGATTCCCGTTGATGAGCGCAAACGAGGTTTTAAGCGACTGAAGAAAGCCGCTCTCCACACCAGTGACAGTTGTTGTCACACTTACCCCCCCGCCCTCTTCTTCTCAGCCCCACTTGAAATGACACTCTTGTGTCTTGAGAGGGCTCTTTCTCTCTTTTTTTCCCTGCCTCCAGGCATCCCATAATCCCTCAACCATTTATTCTTATTATTTTCTGTTTACCGCGACCAGTGTCGAGAAGGGCGCGCATTGGGATTAACGGTGTTGGGCTTTCGTGGTTGGGGGGGTGTGAAAGCTGAATACAAGATGAAGATTTGGACAGGATGTTATAATGAGGCTTGACAAAAAAATGGCCGACGTAGCCTTTTCCTTTCGCCACATATTAACTCAACAAAATCGCTGCCAGTTTGGATGTAGCAACAAAATGGAAGAAGGGAGCGGTTAGCAAACAGGAGGTCACGGAGGAACGCTGTTTTGATTAGCGACAGAAATGAGTCAGCGTCCCAAAGGTGGCGTTTTGATTAGCCGTCCGGGGACGACAATTCATTTTGATCAACATTTTGCCGTCGTTCGAGTTTGAGAGGATGCGATGTCGCACATCCATCCCATCATGCTACGTACATCCTCCCCTGAGTGGGTCGCGATGCCCTCGCCATAATGACGCCGTGCGTGCGTCAACTCAAGTCCGCCTTGGGGCTATTTCCTGTTGAGTATTTAGGAAAGAATTCCAGCTAAAATGTCTTGTCTTGAGTTTCCTACATCAACTTTCAGATTTTGTTTTGAAGTCATAAGGAAATTATTATTTTCCCCCTTTATTTTTCTACTTAATGTCACGACTGACTCTTTGTTTATCCAACAAGTGCAGCCGAGTGTCAGCGCGCGACAAGGGATGCAAAGAGCCACCCCGAAAGATGGCGTGCGCTGACAGTGATGCATGATGGGAATGTTGGCATGCTGCCCTTAATTGATGCTCTAATTCCCGCTTGCCGTTTCTGGGACTTGACTTTTTCCTTCCTCGCTTACTTAGTGATGATGCGTTCGGGGCGTCCTCTGGTGCGTTCAGGGGTCCTTGGGTTTATCTCTCCGGCAGCTGGATCGTGTGCACGATATGGCGTTTCGATGGAGTTGGCGCTATCTTTGTTATTGCTCTTGGCAGCCTTGGTTCCCTTTTACCGAATGACATTGGCTATTTTTTTTTCTTCAGTTGATAGCAAGAAATGGCGTTAACAGAGCGTGAGCCGGGGGCAGCAAAATCCTCATGATGGATTTCTAGATAATCTATAATCCCACACCCCCCAAAAATGCTTTTTTTTTAAAGTATTTTACTGCCTTAGTGAAAATCGACTGATGACAAGTCCAAATGCTAATGCTAACGCCGAGGTCCGTTTAAAGGGAATGATAGCTCAATGCTAGCGATGCTACTGACTGTCCTGTTGCCCACTTGAAGAAAAAAAAAACAATGTAAATCAAGCCCACCAGCGAGGGGAATGAAGGTACAGTCACTGCTTTTCTAATTTATGTTTTATTACACAAAGAAATATTCAAAATTGTGTCCTTGAGAGTTTTGAATGGTGCTTAGAAATTAAATCTGTTATAATTATTATCAATGTTTGCTAGCGTAATGCTAACACGAAATGCAAAATGCAAGCTAACAAAACTAGCCTCGAATTTTCTTTCGTCAACCCTGAAAGCACAAAGCTTTCTTAACTCAAACAGAATAGGAATTGAAATGGACAATAACGGCGCAGATGTAGATTCTTTATCCTCTGCAAAAAATCACACGGATGGGAATGTAGTATGTAAGTGTGTAGAGTGTAAAAATGTGGCCAGGGTTTTTGTCACTGTCAATCCAATTCCAGGACCTCCAGAATATTGACTTTTCGGACTACATAATCCACTTGCGGTGCAAATCCCGACGCTGATTAAAAGCCGGGGTTCCCCCTTCGCACGTCCCTCCCCGCTTTCGATCAATACCTCCCGAGCCGCAGATGGCCCCGTTTTTCAACATGGCGCTTTATTACTCTTTTTGGCAATATCCAGCTTGTCAAAGATGGAGATTTATAAGGTCAGGGGTGTATTATTCTTTGCGGGGAAACCCCGTGTGACCGACTTTGTCATTTCTTTTTGACAGTCTGAGCACTGAACGGGGGTGTCGGTGGTGAGCGTGACTTGCCACGCTGCACGTGCACCTTTTTTTACCCTGCAAAAGGCTAAATGTCTTTTTTTTTTTGCAGGTCGTACCACAGCTATGGCTTTTTTTGCTGCTTTTTGCTTTATCCAATTCATTCATCCTCCACATGCGTTTGGCCATTGTTTTTTTTTTTTCCCTGTTAAAGGACAACCGACACGTCGGCACAAGTTGCGTCCATAATTTGTAAAATCACTTCAAATGCAGCCGATTGCGGTAACGCGCATAAAGAAGGTGTAAATTGACACAAATTCTCAGCGGAAAAATCAGCCCATTTCCAATGGAGCTTGTGCGCCATCTTGTGCATTTTCTAGTACGCTACATTGGAGTCCAGACGGCTCGAATTAGTACGGAATTACTTCTTTCACCGATGGCAAACTTTTATGCTTTCCTCTTCAGAAATATTTGAATCATAGTCATGAGTGGATGAGTCACAAGAAAGCATCTTCTCCCAATCTGAACTCTCTGAAGCCATTGTTTTGATTCTGGAGCAAGGCAGTTTGTGAAGGAGTATCCTGGCGTGACGTCACGAACAAGGGGGCGGGACCTTCTGAAACTCGCCATTTCCGAGCTCATTTTGTGGCAGTTTTGGGACACTTGAAGTCATTATTATTGGTGTTTTGCATTTGACTCCAAATATCAGCCAGCGTCTTTTGGCTATTTTAGATGCTATCAAACGTTTTTCTGATGTCAGTTAGGAAACCAAAAAAAAAAAAAAATGGTATCGGTTATCCTTCAATGTTTAATTTTGTCCCACAGAACCCCCCCCCCCACCATCACCCGCTTGTACATCCCATCTGCTGCGCGGCGTTTGCCGGTTCCGTCCGCCCCGTACGGGCGACGTCTGGAATGAATGACGCACTTTGGAGACCTGCTCTCCGCCGACGGTGCACATTTGTTTTGCAATCCCACCCGAGGGAAGAAGGCGCGGGGGTGTTTTCTCCAGTCGTCTTCATCTCAGCCACTATAATTGGCTCTTAATTGCTGCCGTGGCAACGCTACTATTTAAGTCTATGAGCGGTGCAGGAAATGGCACGCTGGAGGGATGTTAACTCTCTTTCCCCTCATTTCACTTCACAAGTTAATGTTTTTTTTTTTACTAATGGAGCGCACGTATGTGTGTGTGCTGTCTTCTTTTTATGCCCCATTGCCACTGTAATAGAATCTGCAGCCATCGCGCCGACCCTCCTGTTGCCATAGTGACTCAGCAAAGCCATGTTTTCCCCCCATGACATGTGGGTGAGAAGCACACAGCAAATCCTTGAAAAGGTTGTCAAGAACTTGTGAAAACGTGATCCTGCGCTGTCCTTTTATTTGTTATGGATGGCCGAGATTCGAACCCAGAACCCGTCATGATTGAAAGCACCCAAAAGCAAAAACTAGGTAGACTTGAACCCATTTTTGCACATTTGTGCGCACTTGAACGGCATCAAGACAATGCCAAGCCGCTGGCTATTGTTTGTGGTATGAAATTGAAGGAGCGCGTGGCGTGTGTTGACGCTGGTGACATCAGTAGCGTGCGTGTTAGTTGGCGTGTCGTTATCGGGCCCTCTGCGTGCACACGTGTCGGCCATTTTGAATGGATTTCGACTTACGACCATTTTGATTTACGACCGGTTGGTCGGAACGGAACCCAGTCGTAAGTCGGATGGTAGCTGTACTTGGTTTGACAGCGCCAATGCCTATGTGGAGTACCGTCGCCGCTTGGAATTGAAGCGTATTTACGTGGGACAGGAGCAAATAAGCAGTATGACAGTTTATTTGGGTTTTAAAAAGTCACATTTTCAATAAGCGACTTTTTTGGGAGTTTAGTCAAGATTGTGAGGGTGTCTAATCAGCATCACAACAACTCTCTTGTTGCGCGCCTTCCCTCTTCATTCATTCATTCATTCATTCATTCATTCATTCATTCATTCCCTTTGCTTTGCACAATGTGAACACGTCCAAGTGAGCAGTGCCGCTCAGCCGGGCGCTTCCGTGCGAGTCTCAGCGAGAAAAGCGCCTCCCTGCCAATCGTTGTTGGCCACCGGGAGATTTTCTTTGTGTAGCGAAGCGAGCCGTGATCATGTGACCTCGGGAAATCCAATCCGTGTTAACAACCAGAAGAAAGAGCCGTGCTTTGATGACACGCTCACCTGTCATCCGGGAGTCCATTTCATGAAGGCGGCTTGTGTGCGTTTTCAAAGAATAATAATTGAGCTGAAGTCGCTTCCAATGAAGCCTTCTGTCTATTATTCTCCCGCTTGTTTTGGAGGACGTGGAATTGGCCCAGGAGATCAAATAAAGTCCAAAGTGCAGCTCGTTGGGCTTTTATTTGACTCGCTCGTTGGCTCCGGATGATAGCTCAACTTTCAAAGCCAAACACTTTTGCCGTTGCGTCCGTCCGTCCGTCCGTCCTTAATCCAAATGGGATGAGCAAAAATGGACGAGAAATTGCCTCGACATGCAGGAAATCAAACTTTTGTCTTCATGGAACTCCTCATCTCGTTTCAACATAGTTCCTTGTCACAAAGAGCTCTTCCTTTCATAACTTTGCTACTGTGAAATGTTAATTTCTCCACTGCGAGACAAATAAAGGTACATTGAATCCAATCCAAATGAGGCAATACATGATTTCTTTTGACGCCTTGAGAGTGGCTGCTTTTACAGCTATTTTGTTTTTCTACTTCTTCCTTTCCTTTTCATCACTTTGCTGCTGTGAAATGTCAATTTCTCCATTTGCTGAAGCTAATCCAATCCAATGAAATCAGATGTAGGGATCGGTCTTTTGATCCATTTTAGAAATGGTCGTCACGGCGCTGCTCCACGTATGTGTTTATGAAAGCGCCTGTGCACCAATTTCATTTTCCACTTGTCCTTTCTCTCTCTCCCTCTTTTGACCCTTTCCCGAAAGCATTTCGCCGAGCTTGACATTTTAATCAATGAGCGTTTGCATCAATGGAGGGCAAATTACATCGGCGGCTCTTTCTATGGATGGTGAAATCAGCCTTTATCCCAGACAGACATGTGTACAATACTGTACTTGAGTCAGCTTCTCTTTCGTCTTCTCGGTGCGGCGGGAATATTGGTCGTTCTTTGCAGAGGATAACGAACAGACAGTGGTGTGCAGTGTGATATTGTTTGTATGTTTTTTCCACACGGCAATAATTTCAATAAGCAATTTTTCGATTGAGGGTACAATATGGTTGGTTCCTTGCAGAGTTAAGTCAAGAGCTTTTTCAAGTTAATCAGTCATTTTATTTTATTTTTTAACTGAGCAGAGAGAGGAGGGGTGAGCAGTAAACACACAAAGGATAAGGGGGAGGATAAATCCTTTTTTTGTTGCTAATATGCTAAGTCTTTCAGACACTGATGCGACACAGTGCTTTAGCTCACAAACTCTTCGCTTTACGAACATTAAATTTTGCGCACATATAATCTTGGCAAACAAACTAGTTTTCGGCGGACGAACCAAACCACATAGAGCGCCACGGTAGTTTCCATCACCCCCTTTCTTTGAGTGCAGACGTGGTTTGTTATCAAGGATACTTTTGCTGGTATGGGACAGAAAAAGACCCCACCACTCGCTAGTGTGAAGCCGAAGAGGACACAAAAGAAACACTGTTGATTTGGATTAATGAAAAGCAGCTAGCAGGGTACAGTGTGGGTTAGGGTATTATCGCCCAGAAAGCACGGTAACAAAGGTAAATAAAACAACTTTATTATACTGTACAGTTTATTTCTTTAATTACAATACAATAGCAAATTTATTATACATAAAATAAGGTATATTTTGTGTAGTTTTAAGGCTTATTTAGGAAGAAAAGTATGTTTTTTTGGGGACCTGGGAACCGATTATTCTCATTTTATTGGTTTCTTATGGGAAATACATGTTTGGAAGACAAACTTTTCACCTGAAACACACTTTCTGGGACCCAATTAAGTTCGTAAGCTGAGCTATCACTGTAGTTGAAACAAGGGGGGAAATGTGACATTAGATTGATGAGATAAATTTCCTTGAATATATTAGCCTTCAGGCAGCAGGCACTTGTTTTGAATATACAATGCATCGTTAGCTTAGTGCGCAAACACCGTATATGCTCCCTTTGTGGCAATCTAATATATGCTAACGGCTGCGTGGGCCTCGAAGGTATGAAAAGCCTCAAGAGGGGCGTGTTTGCATTTACAGCCTCCGTCCCCTCGCACACGTTTTGTCTTGACGTTGACGTCAGCGGCAACCACAACCGTCATTATCCGTGCAGGCAGGAGCTAACGTGATTGACGGACACAAAGCCTTCCGTGTGTACGTGTGTGTACATGTAGCATAAATCAAGCTCTGATTGTTTGCCTCATTTGGTCTCCAGGTATTTTCTTCAAGTCTGTGACTATACTGAATTCATTGGGCCTGGTCTGGTGAGTGCCGTGGGTGTCAGTGAATGAAAGTGTGGCTGTTCAGGTTTGTGGCTAGATGTTTACTCGCTTATCGTTAGCCACTTATAATAATAATACTAATAGGTTTCATTTCTAAGCACCTTTCAAATCTCTCAAGGTCACTTTAGAGTCACAGGATAAGTTTTTCTGTGGGTGAGCAGCGGCAGCCACACACGCCAGCGTTCACTTAACCCGGATAGCTAATGTTTCCTGACTCAGATAGCTCGGTAGCTAGCTATTTAGCTAATAGATAGCAAGCTATATAGATAGATAGCTAATAGCTAGCTAATATGTTTCCTGTCTGACTATGCTTCTTATGCTTATTATTTTTTTATCATTTTGTATTAAATTAGCTAACACCTTGTGTTAGCTAGCATAAAGGCGCAGTTGTGGTGCATTAGCGAGTGGACACTTTTTTTTCTTTGCACCATTTCCTCATTTGATTTTGAATGGATGAATATGAATGGATGTGTGATTATGTCATCGAGTTTTTCAATGACAAAGTGACGCCGACAGACAGGATGTGTCGATGGCTCCAATATTGAAGTGTTCAGTATTGAAAGAGGGTTAGCATAGCGGCAAATTGGTGACGCTGAAGGCAATGAACTCATCTGCATTCATCACGCCGCTTGTTTTTTTTTGTTTTTTTGTTTGTTTTCCTCGATCGGGAGGGCTTCCCAAATCTGAATTTCTCCTCATTTGCCTCCAATATTCGTCTGAATGATATTTCAACTTTGCGTCACTGGAAGAATGCCTCCAGTGAATCGCTAATTAAAATGCTAATTTGCCACCACCAGCCCAAAATGCCCCACTTGCCTGTTTGAAGCGGTTCCACTCGTTTTGTTCCTTCGACCCAGTTGATGAAGTTTTTTTAGAGCGCCGGCTCTCCATCACGGCGGTAACCACGGCGACACTTTTTTTTTCTGTGGACTCGGGCAACCAAGCAAACCAAATGGAATTGCCTCCAGTTTTTCACAGTCGCAAAACTTGATACATTTGTGCACACGTATTATTATTGTGAATTGTGAAGACCCACAATGCATCACACCGAGAGGTTCGCTCATCTCCATCCTCAATGTTTTTTGTCTTTCCAGGGGAGCCTTTTCCGAGGTGGTCCTGGCCCAGGAGAAGCTGACGGGTCGGATGTTTGCCGTCAAATGCATCCCGAAAAAGGCCCTGAAGGGGAAAGAAAGCAGCATTGAGAACGAGATCGCCGTGTTGAGGAAGTGAGAAAAATCCCACACGTACACACGCGCTTAAACACACCCGTATGAGCCATCTTTTTTTTGTGGTTGCTGGAGCAACGACACGTCTCCTCAATCACCCGCGACGACCCCCCCGGGTCACAATCTCAATCCCATCTCCCAGTAGCCATTTTCATCATCACTATTAAAATATCGCGGAACGACAAAGGGTGGACATTGCTTGCAATCATCTTCCCTTCCTGCGAAATGACACCCGTCCATCTTTTGTGGCCGTTTGAAGTGCAAATATTTACTTTGTTGTTATGACAACCCTTCCGGCACGAGCGGCGCCACGCCGTGAACGGATCGCCCCACCCCCCCACCCCAAAAATAAATCCCAATCATCTGATATGCCATGAAACAATCCATGTCCTCCATTCACAGCTCAAAAGGAGAATTGTATGAATGAGAGGGGCTTGATCATGTGACTCTGTAGCATCAGAGAAGGGCTCTTCTGCCAGCGCTCTACCTTTTTGCTGCCATTACACACACACACACACACACACACACACACACACACACATCGTGTTGATAAATGAATCACATGACGGAACTCCAGCTTTATCATCACTCATGCACTCATCGCTGTTTTTTTTTTTTTTTTTTACGCCCCTTCCGGGACCCTATGGGGATTTTTCCGTTGCTCCCAAAAGCTAAGCGATGATCAACCCACACACACCCACATAAAATCTGGCGTTCCAGGTGTGATGCTAACCCGCTCCTCTTTGTGCTTTGACCTGTCCAAATCGCTCGATGTTATTTTTACGTTAACCCTTCGAGGTATAGCGATGTTAACGTGTTAGCATCTTACCCAAAAGGGTCAAAGCGCATTGACGCTCTTGTTTATTGTTATTTTTTTTTTTGTCTTTGCAGGATCAAGCATGAAAATATCGTGGCGCTAGAGGACATCTACGAGAGTCCGGATCACCTTTATCTTATTATGCAACTGTGAGTTGAAACCATTTGAAAATATTGATCGGGAAGGGGCAAAGACATGGCATTTTTTTGGGGGGGGTGAATGTCCGACTGACCTCCTTGGGGGTCTTTAAATAAGAGAGGAAACCGTTCTGGAAACAGTTGGGTCAAGTTCAGTCGAAGTCCTTGTTATGGATTATGCCACAGCAGGTGTTATTTGTTGCTCCACGTGAAGAGATTAGCGCTCATGTTTGGGGCTTCTTGATTCCGCTGATCCAAACACGGCAGGGGGGGAGACTTACTCAGACTTTTAATCGGGAAATCCTTTCCCCTTGATTCGTTGAAAAAAACAAGACAAATGTTATTGTTTCTTTTTGCCGTTAATCCACATTTGTTTATCAATTATTTGTTGATACAGTGAGACCTTGGTTTACGAATTTAATTGGTTTCCAGACAGTGTGTAAGGCGAAAAGTGTGTATCCCCCCCCCAAAAAAAAACCCCATAGGAAACCATTAAAATGAGAATAATCCGTTCCCAGAGTTCCATAAAATATATTTTTTAACTAAATAAGCCTTAAAACTACACACAACATACATAATGAAAGAAATACACTACACTGTATAATAAAGTCACTTTATTGACATTTGTGATAGTCATTGATGGCTTGATGGAATTGCGTTGGAGGTCGGAGATCAGAGGGAATTGCTGTTTGGAAAGAGAGGCACATTACATGAGGACTAATTAAAGAAATAAACTGCAGTGTAAAATGAAGTCGTTTTATTTACCTTTGTGATGGTCGTTGATGGTTTGATGGAATGGCGTTGGACACTTACAAACATCCATCCATCTGTTGTTTCCTTTCACAATTCATCGGCCACCTACAATTACAGACCATAATGACATCTTACGGCATCGAATGCGAATCGTTTGTCCGCCGCATCCTTTTTGTCTTTCCAAACAGGAAGCGCTTAAGGGAAATCCCTCCGTTGGCCAGACGACACCAACTTTCCCGTCGTCATCCGTTAGCCTATTAGCCTATTAGCCGAGCCATTCCGTTTACTGCTTGGCTCCTCCCGAGAGGGAAGTTGGCGTTTGCAATTATAACATGGCCTTTTTTGCACGGTGTAAAGACAATGAAGTGGTCTCAGGTGAGCGGAGAGGAAGTAAAAAAAAGCCATCCATTGTCCATTCGTCGCCTTTGGTCTCCTTTTGTCCATTCGCATCTCATTTCCATCGCCATCACCTCTTGCGCCGCACCTGCTCACACGGAATTCAATTTGCTTCCTTTGTTTTTTTTTAACCTTCCACGCTCCGGCAAAGCTTTTCATACATCCGCGCTAATCAGTGACCATGGCTCAGGCTCAGTAGGAGTGTTTGACTTTATAAGACAAAGTTGTCCAGCAGAGGGCGCTACGTGCCTGCACACCAAGTATTGAATCTGGACCAAATGAGCATAAATCCATCTTTTCTGGTCTATGAACAGGAGAAGATGCAATGAATGTCTATGCCTGTCACTATATGTCGCTGGCATAGATCCACAAATAAGGATACGGGGCATTTCAGCAATAATAAGCTGATCTTGTGTGGCACGTGTCCATCAGATGCGACTCCGCCGTGTTCCGATACCGCCCTGATGTAATTATTCCACACCTTAAACTGCGCAGGGTGTCCGGCGGCGAGCTCTTTGACCGAATCGTGGAAAAAGGCTTCTACACGGAGAAAGATGCCAGCACGCTCATCCGACAAGTCCTGGACGCTGTCAACTATCTTCACAACATGGGCATCGTGCACAGAGACCTGAAGGTAACGCCATTCCCTGGCTAGCGCTCACGTCTTAAGTGCATTTATTCGGGAATGGAAAAATGTGATGTGCAGTTTGACTTTTGGTTAAAGTGCCGGTCAGACCTCTAATAATGTTTTTCCCTTCCACGAGAGGGCAGCATTTGCCTTTTTTCCATGTTAGCCCTTTGCTACAGCTTCATCTGTTGTTAAAGCGCTATATCAATCAATATGTATGGCTGGACAGCCGCCCCATTTCAAGCTCAGATAACTCCAGACATCATCTGCCGTCAATGAGTTAATTCCATTCAAATTCCCGTTTATATATAGGTAACATCCGCTTCCGTTCCGACCAAACGGTTGTAAGTCAAAATGGTCGTAAGTTGAAATCCATTCAAAATGTGGAATAGAGACATGGACGCTAAATGACTCGCAAACCCCGCCCCCTCTGGTGCCGTCACACGGTCGATTGCTGTGCGAGTGTGTTACATGCTGGCTGGCTGGCCAAAATTGTCGTACGCGTTGCCGGCCTGCTAGCGCGTTGCGGTGCCAGGCGTAGAATTAAAATTTCAAACATCGGGTCTGGAGGTCTTGGTCGTAAGTACGGGTGGTTGTAAGTCGAGCCGGTCGTAAGTCAGGTGTTACCTGTATATATTTTGTCTGTCTTCCCCCTGTAGCCGGAAAACCTGCTGTACTTTAATCCCAATGACTATTCCAAGATCATGATCAGCGACTTTGGTCTTTCCAAGATGGAGGGCAGCGGCAACGTCATGTCCACCGCCTGCGGCACACCAGGATACGTCGGTAGGTCACAGGCGGTCGTAGCGTCGAGCTACGGAAGGTGTCACGCGCCACCTCGAATTGGATGCTAAAGGGCGATCAATATCAATGAAGTGCGTCTTAAGCGTTTGTATAAGGTACAACGTATACGTTGCGTCTTTCTCGGGATGGCCGCTTTCCAGCACATATGAATAATTCAATGTTGTTACCATCTGACACCAGGCAGATTAATGCAGGCTGGCTCATCCATTTAGTTCTTTATTTATCAATTTCATTCATCTTGTGTGTGTGTGTGTGTGTTTGTGTGCATACAGGCTCCCTCACTTATACAGCATTAATCAGCCCCGCCACACACACACACACCCTCATTCAATCAAACGTGTGTGCATTTGCATCTGCGGTGACAGGAGACAGATGTTCAGGACCCCCTCGCCCGTATCCACACAAACAAGCAATTGCTCAGCTTGTTGACACGCAATGTCAACAAGCTGGGTTCATTCAATCCATTCAAACCTTTTGCGCAGCCTGCGTTAGCTATCTTGAACTTGCATACTCGCCCGGATTGAAATTGAACTTTCAAAATAAAACCTATTTAAAATTCATTTCGTCATCTGCTTCCAAGAGCAACAAAACACTAAAAGCAACCCATTTAACGATGGTTTTTTTGGCGCCGTGACTAAGCTAATGTTTTACTGATGCCTTTACGGTACTTCCAGTAACGCAATCTCATCGCGTCGTCGTGCCAACGTGCTCCGCCATGTTCCAATTTCCAGTGCCCTTAAGCATTGAGAATAGTGTGCTTCAATTTAGTACCACAGGGATCCATCCTAAGTCCCATTGCATAACGTTGCAGGTGTGATGATACAGATTTAAATGTCACTAATTAGCATACAGTCCTTCACCCTCATAATTCCTGTGTTAATGTAGCATTCCAAAATAGAATCAGACTTCATTTTGGAAATCGGCAAAAGCGGCAGACGTTCACGTCACAATGACGCACACTGAAACTTGAAACAAAGTCGTCTCTGATTCAGCGCATGTGTGCAAGTCTTATTGATTTATTTTATTTCTTTAACCACATTTTTTTCATGTCGTGAATAGAAAAAAAAAGTTCAAAAGACAGATTTTGTAATGCCCAAGAGCCCGCATGAAATCATTTCAAAACTATTTTTCACATGTCCAAATCAACTCAAATTGCAATAAATAAAATAGATAATATTAATAATAATAATAAATAGATGAATAAACAGATAAATACAGAAAAATAAATACAGTAAAGTCTCGTTATATCGATATTCAAGGGAGTCGGAAAAAATATCGATATAACCGGGACTATCGATATATCCGATATCGATATAACGAGACTTTACTATACATCTAAAATGCATACATACATATAATACATACAAATTCATAAATAAATAGATAAATACATAAATAAATCGATAAATACATACAGCAATACATACAGAAATACATACATAAATAAATATGTAAATAAATAGATAAATGCATAAATAACTATATAATACATCAATACATGCATAAATAAATACACAAATAAATACAGAAATAAATAGATAAATACCTAAATAAATAAATACATACATAATACATAAATATATAAATAAATAACTAAACTGGTAAATACATAAATAAATATATACATAAATACATAAATAAATAGCTGAGATAATATAACATAAGTACGGTATGCAGATTTTTAAAAGTGGAGGTGTGGCTGTGTTTAGAATTTAATGCATAACATTCAAACTCCTGATAAGTAGTCGGTAAGCAGCATGCAACTGCCTCCATTTAAAGTGGACGTTTTGCTGTTCTAGTAGGCTTTTCCTTAGTTGATGTTAATAATTGGGCTATAAAAAAATCAAAACACGACACTTTGAGTTTGGGAAAAGTATTTTCAATCCTGATGAAGCTTGAAGATTCAAAATGGCTGACTGTTTCTTTCTCTGTGTGTTTCAGCGCCCGAAGTGCTCGCTCAGAAGCCGTACAGCAAGGCGGTGGACTGCTGGTCCATCGGGGTCATCGCCTACATTCTGTAGGTGGCAATCTTCATTCAGACAAATCGCCACTTGATTCGATATGGAAAAGAATTGCTACATTGACTTTTTAACCAAAAACTCAACCTTATGCATTCATCATTAGTCGCTGGTAAATGTCAGAAATTGCCCAATCATTCCCATTTATTAGTTGTGTGTGCGATGATGATGATGATGATGGTGGTGACGGTGTTGCTAGGCGCCATCATCATCATCAGAAGCAGATGCGACCTCGCACCATGCCCTTATATGGACCTGAATCCAGACGTATTATTATTCTTCCCGCGCCGACTTACCTCGGACCATCTCACGTGCGCACACGCCGACTCCAAATGGTGGAGGGTCACGTTGCGCGTCCTCCACAAGACCTGGGGTCAGGAGGTCATCAGGTCGAGGTCAGTCGCGGGTTAATGGGATGAAGTGCGTAAGATCACGGATGGCTCCCCCGCTGGCCGTTTGCGCAATTAGTCTGGCAATTTCCACCTTGTTGCCTTTTTGGCCGGCGCTCAGGTGGAAAGATCACATCAAGTAATCAGCCATGATAATCACCGACGCGACCACCAACTGCCGTATGGAAGGCTATCAAACAAAGGGGTCACGGCGACCAATCGCCCGTCCATCCGTCTTGTCTTTATCTGAAAGTTTCAGTCGGTTTGTCGTCGCTCACCTGAAGTGTCAGCAAAAAACACAAATGGCGAGTCTTTTTTCTTTCTTTTCTTCTCAGCCAGCAGGCAGCAGCACCTTGCCTCATATTTCCCTTCCGTGCGATGAACTCGTGAGTGTTTATCGATGGGGAACGGCATTTTAATGGCTCTTTAGCCAAACTTCGCTGCGCCCACCACTTGAGTAATGACGTTGCGGGTGATGTTTTGTCGGATCCGCATTCATTACAAATGGGAGACGGACGGGGCAATTTGTCTTGAGGCGTTCCGCATGTCATGGCGGCTTGATGGCGAGGGTGCACGTACTGCAAGATCACTCCAAAAGGAGCACTGGGGAGGGGGGGGGGGGTTATTTTGCAATCAAATGAAAAATTGCTTCAGCTGTTGTTAAAGCACTATTTAAACCAATATACAGGTAACGTCCAATTCACGATCGAGTTCCGTTCCAAACAAATGGTCGTAAGTTAACATCAATTCAAAATGTTGAATAGAGACTCGGAGGCTAAATGACTCGCAAACTCCAATCTGTGGTGCCATCACGCGGTCGATTGCTGTGCGAGCGTGAGATGCTGGCTGGCCGGCCAAAATTGTCGTACGCGTTGCCGACCTGCTAGCGCGATGCGGTGCCAGGTATAGAATTGAAATTTAAAAAATAGGGTCTGGAGATCACGGTTGGTCGTAAGTCGGATGTTACCTGTAAATGTATTGCATTGTATTTTGCACAGCAGCCCTCATTTCAAGTTTGCATAACTCCAGACCAACCTAACTTAGGAATGAGCATTTTTTCACAGCACCAGTGAATGAGTTAAAAAAAGCCTCGCTACTGTGAAAGAAAGCAAATGACGAAGCTTCGCTCCCTCGTTCGCAGGCTATGCGGCTATCCTCCCTTTTACGACGAGAACGACTCCAAGCTCTTTGAACAAATCCTCAAAGCCGACTACGAGTTTGACGCGCCGTACTGGGACGACATCTCCGACTCTGGTGAGCCTTCCTCCTCCTCCGTCACCAGTATCATCATCATCATCATCATCATCCTCCCCATACGGTCACTTCACCGTCCGTCTCTTCAATACGGAATGACGCCTGCTTTCCAACAGATGGTGTTCGGAGCAAGCCAAAAGCTTTTTGGGCTTCTTTGAAAGCAAATCATGAGCATTTTGGGATAAAGATAACACATATGCTTTAAACCGCTTGTCAATTATTTAGCCTCAAAATAGAGAGATAGCTACATAGATAGATAAATAGAAAGAAAGTTAGCTTTATAGATAGATAACTTTCTCGCCAGACATATAGCTTACTAGCTAAATAGATAGATATCATTCTAGCTAAATAGATTGTAGCCCGATATATAGCTTTCTAGCTAGCTAGTTAGATAGCTTTATAGATAGATGGATAGATTTTGAGCTAGCTCTATAGATACGTAGGAATTGAACCAAAGGACATGTCATTGAATCATCTGCTAGCTTCATGCTAACCTACACTGAAAACGCCAATGCCGCACACAATGTAATCAGGATAATATTAAAACTTGATCCCTTCCAGCCAAGGATTTCATCGGCAACCTGATGGAAAAAGACCCAGCCAAGCGCTTCACCTGCGAACAGGCTCTCCGCCATCCCTGGTGAGCAACGTCCGCACAGAATGGAGGCATTGATGATGGTGGCAAAACGATGCTCTCGCTTGCCAGGATCGCCGGAGACACGGCTCTCTGCAAGAACATCCACGAGTCCGTCAGCCGGCAAATTCGGAAAAACTTTGCCAAGAGCAAATGGAGGGTAAGCTCCTTTCACCCCCAAAACGTCACTTGAGGTGATTTAGTACGTCTGCTTCGGCCATTAATTTTTTTCCCGCCTTTCTCCCCGCAGCAAGCGTTCAACGCCACGGCGGTGGTTCGCCACATGCGCCGCCTGCAACTTGGCAGCGGCGCGGCGGGCGGCGCCGACGCTTGCAACCACAAGGTGGTCTCGCGAGGTCCCGGTCAGCCGGAGCGGAACGGGTCGGCTGCCGGACGCGGCGACGCTTCGTCTTTTGACAACTTGGCGCGCAAGGAATGTGAGTTTGCCACACGCGCGCGGACGGACATTTTAGTTCCACTTTTTCTTTGCTTGCTTTCATTGTTTCTTTACTTTGTAGTTTTTCTGTATTGTCTCTCTTTTTTTCTTTTCCTTTTTTCTTTTTCTGTATTTTCTTTCTTTTTCCTTTTTCCTTATTTGTCTTTTTTCTTTCATTTTCCTTTTTTTATTTTTTTCTTTCCTTTTTTTTTCTTTTTCATTCTTTTGTGTCTTTCTTCTTTCTTTTTTTCTTTCTTTCTTTTTCCCTTTTGTGTATTTTCTTTTTTTCCTTTTTCTTTTTCTTTCTTTTTGTCTTTTCTTTTTTCTTTTCTGTTTTTTTTGTTCTTTTTCTTTTTTCCTTTTTAATTGTTTATTTTTTCATCCGTTTTTCTTCATTTCTTTTTTTCGAATCTTTTTTATTGCTTTAACAATGTTTGTAAAGATGTGATGATATGAAAAGAAATCGTCCCTCTTAATTTTGTGTAAGCACTTCTCCCAATTGTTGTGATACGCGCATCAAATGTATCAAATTTAAAAAGGAAGGTTTTGGATGGACTTTGCATTTGTATGACTTTGGGATGGACGTCAAGGTCGTTCCCGTCCGTCAGGTGTGGCAGCGCCGGCCACCCCCTGCAGCCTGGCCTCGGCCGCGCCCGCCCCCGTGCCGGCGGAGACCAAGTGACGCCGGGTGTCGCGGGGGACCAGCTGGGAGGCGACGGCGCTGTGAGGACACCAACAGATGACCTTCGGACGTCCGTTCACTTCTGCTAAATGCTCGTGTTCTCCCCCTCAGCTGGTTCCTCGCCCTGCTCTGAGACGAGCGGAGGACCTTAACCTCCCCTCCTCCTCCATGACTGGAATCTGGCTGTACGACATCAGCGACTCCGGCCGAGCATGTTTGTGAGTTGCCTGGCGCTGAATCAACACCCCTTCCTTCTGAATCTCGTCTCTCCTTCGCCATTTTAATGAACTTCTTTCTTTTCAAGTCGCGACTGGAATGTTTTAACCCCCCCCCCTCCTCCCTTCCATCTCTTTTACTTCAAGGTGTTTTTTTTTTCTTTTCTTTCCATCGCTGTCAAAAATTCGCTGGAGGATTTCTCATAACAAAAGACCGCCATCACGGCGATTGGTCGCCACTACCTCATGCTCGTTATTACCCGGCTTGAAAAAGCAAAACAGCTCCTTAATGGGAGTGCGGGTGATTTCCCATCATGCACTTGGTCCTGGCATCGCTTCTTATATTTGCTTTTTTAAATCATCTCTACTCGGGACTTCACAGGATTCCATTCAACATTTCAAATGCAACGTGTAGCATCTTTTTAAGATTATTTTTATTCTGATTAGTATTTTTCCCCTTTGGGGCTCGTCCGTCCGTCCGTCCGTCCGTCTGAAAAAGTGCTTTTAAATAACCATGTAACTGTTGGGAGAGGAAATATGGAAGTTAGCGCTTTGTGTGTGTTTTGCATCGCGAAGGTGCAGATGACAGTATTTTTTCTTGACATACTTACTGGTAGTGCTTTCAAACACATTTCCGAATGTTCCCACTTTGAAAGGAGACTGAAAAATGGAAAGACAACTCCAAAAAAAAAAAAAAGATCCACCCAAATTAAAACAGACTGAATTTTCAAAATAAAATTCAAACAAGAAAGACACAACAACGTGAAATACTAAATAATGATAAACCATCCATTGAAGCTATTTTTGTTGATGCCATTTGTGATGACAAAAAGTGCCCCGATACTATTTTGAGGGTGTGTTTGCGTTCCCCCCTACACTCCCCCTCTTTCCCATTTTTCCCACAACGGATTTTTGCCTTTAACTTGTCTCCTCAATGTGAAAATGTCCCAGCGCCGGTCCCCGCCTTGTTCTGTCTTTCTGTGTTTCTCTTGAAGCCATGATGCCCCCCCCCAGTTGAGTTTGTGCTCAGGGAAAACCGCGACCGCTTTGTGCGCCGACGAACCCGCCCGCCGCTTTAGATTCACAAGCAAGTTTGACGCAAGTACAGTTTGGGTCACTTGAACGTGGTAGGAATTATTTATTTGTTTTTTTTTTTTTTATCTTTATTTAACGTATATGGCAGTCCACCGTAGTAGCAACCATAATGTTACAATACCTGACAGATTCAATTTCATTCATTTTCGAGTACATTTTAGCTGAGCTGGTAGCTATGCTGCGTTCACAGACGGCTGGGAAATCGGATATACCCAATTTAACAGTCTTCACCAACGTAGCCTTTTGACTTATTTTTTTTCGTCCGATGTGTTAAGGGTTAGAATGGCCTCTGTTTTTGTGGCCAAAGCAGAGCGGGCGCCACGTCGTCACATATATCCGATTGTCATTCGATGCGATCCCTTTATCGTCAATATGGAGCCAAAGAGCACAGCCAGAAAGATGACAGGCAAGGAAAGTTGAATTCTTTGAGCGATTTTGTATGATTTCATAGTGTAGGTTTTTTGTTTTTTTGGTTTACTTGGGTGCGTTTGATCCCCTTGCACAAGCGCGCGGCTACCGAATGTCGAAATCTAACAGTCCATCCATTCGGAATGATTGTATTGCCATATTTACAGTATGTATATCTATATATATATATATATACATATTTTTTTGGAGGGGGCGATATGCTTTGTGAGTTGTCCCTTTGCCATGGTTGTAAGTATTTATTGCACATGTTATGTGACGTCACTGCATGGAGGACAATTTGTATCTTCCCAGAAGCTTGAAACTGAACCGATTTTGTCCTGTGCAACCCCCCAAACCCCCTTTGGTCATTTCTGTGTGTCTTTCGATGCATGTTGTCTTAGTGAACCATTTTAACAAGATGGAGGAGTATTTTTTCTAATTCATGCAAATGTGTGTGTGTGTGTGAAAGATGTCCTTGGATTTCCCCCCCCCCCCCAAAAAAAAAAAAAAAAAAAAAACAGTGCCGCTTTTAGTATTTTCTCAGAGAAAACAAAGCATCATCAACAACAAAAAAATGTTTTTCCATAAGGGCTTAATATGATTATTCATGATGACCCTTTTGACTGTAAATAGTGAGATGGATTGCTATGCATTTCCCATTTTTTGTGGGTGCGTGAGAGGCGATAAATCCAGAAAAAAAAATATAATTGCGAATGTTGTATCACAAATGTTTTTTTTTTTTTTTTATACATGAAAAAAATGAGATGACATGAATGTGCGGTCATGTGGGCGGAGACTTTGGTGATCGTTTGTACATGGCTTGTGAATATTAACGTTCCCTTTGAAGATATTTACAAATATTTTGAGGGAGATTTAAGCGATTGAATGCCTGCACTTCCGAATGTTAATAGTTCTCTGTGGAATGTCGATGAAAAGGTTTCTTCAGCCGTCATCTGTGCTTCTTTGAAGGTGTCGGATGTTTTGCTTCTCATCCGAGAGGCTTCGTCAGCGAACTAAAATGTTGCTGGTAGGAATGTTTCAATCAAGGGGGAATGTTTTGCCATTTTGACAGTCGCTATGGAATGTTTCAGTGTTCCCGAACCGCTTCAGTGTCAGTGAACCACACGTGATGATCTCAGGCTTGTGTTATTTTTGCATTGTATAAAGAAGAAGAAATCCAAAACTGTGACAACTCTGAAAACACACTGTTACAGTACCATTCAAGTGGTTCTCAATGATCGCGGTATCTTGTCTGTATTCGTATTTTGTCAACAATGAAAAAAAAAAAAAGTTTTTTTTTTTTTCTTGATTTATGTTTTATTGATGTATTCTTATTTTTTGGACGTGGCGTCTCGCCGTCTCCCACGCGTTGGCTTTCGTCCACGTGACCGCATTACCGTCGCTTGTGATGCTTCTGACTTTGTGGTGTCGGAATGCCTTCGACAATCATCTGCACATATCGTGGTTACCATGACGACACGGGGCTGGATTGTCTTCTTTTTTTTGCGTGTTCTTTTTCCTTCCTGGAATAAATCCTGAATGATGACACAAACAAAAATCATCTTTATTGTATTTTTATTTTATTTATTTGTAGTTGTGTTTTTTTTTTTTATTATTTTTTATTCTTATTTATTTGTAACTTAAAAATGTGACTTGTCCACTAAATTGATCTGAAAACATCCGTCCATATGTTTTGTCTATTTTCTGAAGCTCCTCCTGTGGTGTTCAGGTGCTTCTGGTGGCTCCATTTTTTTACTATGAATGATTTACAAATGCTTGTAAATCTTGTTTTTTTTTTTGCCTGCAGGTTAAACTCGGAAAAAGAAAAGACATCGGATCGTCTTTCCCTCCAGGGTGTGTGGGACGAAGCGGTGCGGAGGTGATGTATTTTGCCTGCATCACATCTCCAAATGTCCTCGGACAGTCAGTCGCATTTTTATTCACAAAAGTGTCAAATACAAAATCAAAGTACAACCATGGCGTCATACATAACACTCAATTTGCTCACTCTCCATCCAGGCGGAATTCCAGTAATATTTCAAGGACGTCCTGCTGTTGTTGCCCCCTCGCAAACACATTCCATTCACCAGATGAACCAGCAGGCACGCCGACCCGGAAAAAAAAGGCAAGTGTGACTCATTTGTCTTTCAGGAGCAGTGCTTTTGTGAGCTTTTTTTTTTTTTTTCTTGTTATTTTGGGTCCCATAAAACGGGTCGAGACCAACTTTGTGGTCTGAATTGTTGGTAATTAACTCTTTTCAGAGACGCCGGCCGTTACAGTGGACGGTTTATGTTAGCATATTCATTTCCTTCCTTCAGAGTGTTCAGATTGGGACAAGATGCTTTCTTGTGACTCATCCACTTATGAATATGATTGAAATAGTTGCGAAGAGGAAATCATAAATGTTTGCAATCGATTTAAAGAAGTCCCTCCGTAGCCGTCTGGACTCTAACGTAGCGCCCAGAAAATGCACAAGATGGCGCACAAGCTCCGTTGGAAATGGGTGGAGTTGTCGGCTGGGAATTGGTGTCAACTTACACCTTCCTTATGCATGTTTGTTAGCGCAATTGGCTGCCACACGCAACGATTCACCATGTAGTTTTCCTTCTAATTTCGTGATCAACACTGTTTTCAGATGAAAAAAAGGACCCAAAATGCATTGTGTGTCGCTTTCTCGGTCCTCATGTGACGTCACTTCAAGAATAGTCATCAACTGGAAAACAAGACTTCCTGAATATTCAGCGCGAGTCTTAAAAGGTAAAAATAGAGTAGCAATAGTAGTAATCTTTGTCAAATGCGCTCGGTCGACGTGATTTTACAAATTATGGACGCGACTGGTCCAGAGGTATCGGTTGTCCTTTAACTCATTCCTTGATTCAGGAATTGAAAAGCATGACGTGTAGCCTCGTGAACCGAGCTCCTTCATCAGCGCCATCTACTGGTGATTGTACATCACTTAAGTTGTTTCCAGGTTTGACAATTACACTGGAGCAGCATGAGATGTAATGGACGGTTTCACAGCTGTGTTGCTATCATCCTTGTTAGCTTAAACTCAAGATGAGTCCCTTTTACCCTCTTTTGGGTCCCAGTAGGGGTGTGTCCAATCCTCTACTGGATGCCCTCACCTGGCATTGGCTTACTTTGTTACTTTGGACCAAACTGTCCTTGCGATTGTGGTGGCGTGAGATGCAAGTGGCGCAATCGGGCTAGCGACAGAAGCTCAATCGAGACCGCCCAGCAGTCTGTCGACAGTCCACTTGGAGCGGCAGGTTTCGCTCACAGTTTGACTCTCGGTCGCAAGGCCGGGTCGGCGTACGTCCCCGCCGACAGTTCTTCCCGCGCAATGGCGTTGAGATGATGACCCGCTTGGCGCTCCAGCGTCTTGAGCTTGGCCAGCAGGTCCCGCGCCTCCCGCTCGGCTTTTCTCGCGGCCTTGCGGGCGTTCCTCAGGGAGCGTTTGGCCTTGCGGACGCGCCCCTTCAACTGCTTGTTCCGGCGCTCGGCGCCGGCCAGGCGCTCCTGCAGCTCGCGGCCTCGCTCCTCTTCGTCAAAGAGGGCCGCCTGCACCGAAGAGCATAGCAGCTGGAGAGAAGGAGAGGGGGGGGGGGGTTAGCGCAGAGTTAGCACACCAGACATACCGGGTTGTGGAAAAAACATCAACATGATGCGCATGTCCAGCATCCTGTCACTTGGGACAACGATAAACGTTAGCAAATGGAGTGAAACAACCTTCACATTGAAGCCAAGCACGAAATTGTTCTAGTTTCTTACTTTTCACACGAGTCATTCTGACAGGGTCCCAAGTAGGTTCTCTGTGGGATACCCAAAACATGCACACATCTGTCCAAACTTCGCTGTCTTACCTGCCAGCTGTTAAAGAAAGCATCATCTGCACAAACAGCGTTTCAAGCACGCGTGTACTATAAAAAAAAATACACCATTCGAATTCCGGAGCGGTATGCAAAACACACTGCGGACTCGTCTTGAAATATACATTGATTGATTGATTGAATCTCCAGGCAGTAGTACTTTACTGGAATTGTGACTTTTAACCCTTTTGAGGAACAGCAAGTCACTGTGATGTACATGTTATCAGGTTAGCATTAGCAGCAAGTAATAGCAACTTGTAAAGGAAAACCTTTCAAGCTCCTGAAAGTCCACCTCAAGTATTTACGAGAGCCGTGAGACCATTTTTGGAGATATGAGCCCCCCCCCCCCCATCTCCCTCATCAACGCATGTTCATGTGCTTATTAAGAATTTTGAATTTCTCTACGCATATAAAATGATGTGCCTTCAAGGTGTGAAGTTGGGGGGGGGGGCGCTGTGGCTTATCTTTCACAAGAAAGACCACACGCTGCTCTCTCACAAAAGCTTAATGAAGGCCTTTTGAAAGGAGAGGAAGTCTCTTATATGTCCTTCAGGGAGGTTGGGGGGTGGGTCGGGTTCCCACGAGGGTGGGACGACACCCTCAACTCTGGCGTGCTCCGTCATGTCTTGTCAACGGGAGGATAAAAAAGCTTTTACACCATCGTGACCTCACCCACTATGACCTTCACCTGAGACATGTGACCCCCTCTGCCCCGCCCCCTATCCCAAACACGAGAGCCCAAAGGTCAAAGGCACACGGAACCAAAGATGCCCGTCGGCTTTGCGCTCTGAACCGAAGCTGCCGAGTGACCTGGAGTGCGTCGCAGATGACCATCTCTGCTATTTGACCTTTAACCTCTGCCGACATGGGGTCGCTTGCTATAATCCTCACCGGCCACACATGTGAGCGTGGGTGGCCAATCACGAGCTGTTATTCAATCAGTTGTGTGTGTGTGTGTGTGTTTCGGTTTCCCTATCCTAGTGGGTTCAAAATGGTGACTTGTGACTCACCCACCCGGAGGGGTTCAGTTTTCCAATGGTGGCCAAAATTTGGACTGCTACCCCCCATCCCCTCCCCACTCGAGAAACAAATAAGCGCCACCTGCTGGTGGTTTTGGTCTGACATGATTTGTGAAGTCCACACGAGACTGCCAAAAAGTTAAATCAAGAAATATGACATTTTAAAGTCATTTCCGATTCAGCACAGGCTAAAAATCCTTGAGTCCTAAAATCCAATTTATGAGTTTCATAAGTATATATGATTGAAATTGGGTTCCCATGAGGCTAATCCTTCGCACACATCGTCCCCACCGTGTCATTGAAACATGTATAATTGTATGCGTGTGCGTGTGTAACTGTTCAAACGCACATTTTCCTCCTCCAGTCGATTTTATTCTGAAAGGAATGTTTTTTTTTTGTTGTCTGTGCCCTCCTGATATTAACCATTCAAGAAGAAGCAAGAGTTGCCATAGCAACAAAAGGGCGGCAATGATTTTTACTCCAACTTTTGCGGCCAGTTGAACAATTCAATTACTTTTGAACCTGTGACCCCCATGTTGTTTTGGATATGACATCTGCCCATTTTGATTTTCTCCTTGCCAAAATGTCGCCAGGCCACGCGTATGGTATGCAAGCGAGCGCCTACCCTGCTGTCTTCCGCGGCGTCCCACTCGGGGCTGAAGGTGCGAAACGGTTGGCTCCCTTGGGTGCAGTTGGAGAACTGGAAGAGGCTGGAGAAGGTGCGCCGGTTGTCCGGCGTGTCTGCAAAGATGGCGTCTTGGAAATTGACGCCGTGCGGCAGCATGTTGTAGTTCTCGTCCATCCTGCGGAAGGAACAAAGCGGATACATTTGGAGAGCGTGTTTCAGGTCAGCTCATTTTTCTTCGCGACTTCATCTATTTTCACGTTGAATAATCGATCGGCGATCATGACATTAGTGCTTCTTCAGTGTGGAGTTGTCGATTTGACCCTTTCTTGGCCGGTGGACAGCATTGGAAAAGGTGACATGTTGTCATTATTCCCGCCACGAACTTTGCATGAAATCGGGGAGCGTTTTAGTTGAATCTAAAGTGACATTTGGCATGTCGTAGTGGACGCAGGCGCCGCTTTGCGACGTTGGAGCCCACCTGAGGAAGAAGAAATAGGAGTCGTTCTCCGTCACGGTGTGAGACTGACACGAAAGGTAGCCCAGGCCGGTGAAATTAAGTCGAGAGCCCGCCGGGACCTCCAACATGCTCCCCCAGGCTTGGTCGCACAGCAGCTCCACTTCCGCCGAATAGAGCAGCCCGTCTTCTGCGCCCTCGTGCCCTGCGCCGCGACGGAATCCGACGGCCAAGGAGTTGTAGAAGGCGTCCGCCCCGCCGCTCGCGGGCTCTCGGTGGATGGCCAGAACCCGCGCGTACACGATGATCTCTGCGAGCTCGGCGCGGCATCCCTCGCTCAGCGGGCGCCACTCGGACGGCAGCTGGCAGCCGTGCGTAAAAACGCACAGCAGTCCGAGGAGAAGAACGGCGCGAGGCATCGCGGACTTTGCCGTTTCACTTACGATTTGAAGAAGACCAAAAAGGGATACCTTAAACCGCTCAGCGCCATCAATAAGAAAAGTTGCGTTTGTCAACCGGCTCCGTTCGCGTAAAACTTTAGCAGTCCGTTCCAAAATTCATTTATTTATTTATTTATTCGCGCGGCTCCTCCTTCGAGAGAAGCGCCGGCGCTGCGTTCACAGACTCGTGGAAAGGTGGGGCAAGTGATAGTATCGTTGCGTTCCAGACAATTGGCAAAAGGAATACTTTTCACCCTTGCGGTCGGAACTCGCGATATAGCGTTCCAATTTATGTTGAATTCAACTATACGCTATGTCAAACGTAGAAAGACTCATCCCCGATCGCATCATTTTATATCAAAGAATGCCCTTCTGGATTCTTTTCGGCTCTCTTCGTGTCATCCGAGTTTCAAAAAAATGGAAGGTTTTCGCCTTCAAAGTCAGCTTGCGGTACAGACGAGTTTGAAACCAGTCGTTTCCAACCGGGGGATGAAACGCCGTCAGAGAAACGGTGATTTGTCGAGGCGACGTAAATGCATCAGCGGTTTGCTTATACAACAGTGCCGTCTAGTGGATTTTAAACTGAATTCAAATCCCGTGAAAGTGATAGAGACGACCGCCTGTCATTACTGTGGGGTTTTAAGAAACACTACGGCAATGTGCTGTGGAATCAACCAAAACTAACAATAATTCAGACATTTTAAGTGTAACATTAAATTATTAAGTGTAATACTTTTTTTCTTCTGTATCACAATAACCAGACATATGCGTGCTTAATTTCTATACAGTTTACGATGATAGAGACGTTATTAAAATGTGTGCGCAGTGTATCACAAACTTATGTTAACGCAGAAACACATTCAGAAAAATGGTAAATATGTAAACTTTTTTGATCAGAATTGTTTCGTAGTTGAAAAGTATGTTCGACCGAGGAGAGGCGACATTTTTTTTTGGGCGACGTCACTTCGAGGAAATGGGTGATCGTCAAGTGCGCGTAGCTCTTGACAGGAAAAAAACAAGACATGACACCTCTTCATACTAAAACATTTTGTCGCTTTCGTGTGCCACAATGAATGACAGTCGATGAAGTGATGTGTTTTATTTTGAAATCGCAAACCAGAAGCGTGTGTTTTTTTCAGTGTTGGGACAAAACCAGGAAGCGGACGTTGCACAGTTCATCAACAATCTCAACTTGAGGTCGAAACGAACGTCCAAATTAGACTTTTCGCATCCCACCAGAGGTCAGTTTTACAGTTTTAAACGAGTTTAATGTGTCGTCGTGACGCACTTTGCGTCGAAAGTGACTGGTCAATTTGAAAACCCGCTTGGCTCGTCGTTCGTTTATTTGCGGACCGAAAAGGAAAGTAGATGTTTGGTTTTTATGCGCGTGCTGCCTCCGAATATCCAAATGTCTTTTCCCGCTGACTTCTGTCACTTCGCAAAGAACAACGAAGACAACAAAGTGGAAACTGGAAAGGGTAGACGCGTTACTGTCAAACGAACAAAACGAAAGCGACGCGTACAATTCAAAGCGTCTCGGAGTCAATCCGATATTAATTTCAAACTCAACGCTTTGTTACAGCTTCAGCTGTTGTTAAATCGCTAGCTATATGTTCATAAAGTTACATTGTATCCTCATTTTGTGTAATGCCGTAATACTGAGCTGATCTGGCAACCCGGGCACTACGCGACATCACGTGACTTGACGTCATTTGGCAGTTTTCCGCGATGCTACCGAGTCCTGAGTCACTTCAGACCCACGGACACTAATTACATTTCACGGAGATAAGTGAATCAAGCGCGTGGGGAAATGTCAAAACCGCAAAATAAGAGCCGAAACAATGCCCTGTCAAACCAGTACGGGAAAGTGAGATGGCAAAGATACATAGCGGGACTAAACAGAAACGCTTTGTTGTTGTTGTTGTTGTTGTTTTTCCTTCCTTCCTTCTCTCAGCGTCATGGCTTCCGAGGACCCCATAACAAATGGAGACGTTAGTTTGCTGGCAACGCCGGAGGAGGCCTTGCGCCAGATGAATGTTCTCATCCAGGAAAACCGCAACCTGAAAGGTGAGAGACGATGTTGGGCTTTTCGTGGTTTCCGATGCGAAATTAAGTCAAGGCATCAATCAATGTATTTGTTTAGTTTTGTTTTGAACGATTCCGTTCTCCCTTCTCTAGAGGGTCTGCGTCAGACCAACCTGACCATGAAAGAGCGCTTTGAGGAGCTGTGCAGGTGGCGCGAGAAGCAGCGCGACGAACGGGTCTTCCTGGAGAGGCGGCTCGGCGAGGCCCGCCTCCAGATTGAAACCTTAGCCATTGAAAATGAGTTGATGAGCGGCAAATTGACGGCAACGGCGCGCTCCGGCGACGCTTTGAGTGACGCAAAGGTGAGCGAGCGTGCGCGCAAATAATGAACCTTGATCCCAGTAATGAGCGGGAACTATGCGTCGTTCGCAGGAAGCCGCTTGCGGCCGCGGCGCCGAAAAGGACGCCTTGCGCGCTCTGGTCAATCGGCTGCAGGCGGAGAAGAACGACCTGGTGGCTCTCAACTCGGAACTGCAGCTGAAGATTGAACGCAATTTGCGCGAGGACTCCTTCATCGAGGTCATCACCGTGCCGGTGAGGAGAAGAAGCTTGAAAGCCTCCTTTTTACCATTGCCAAAAGCATTACGTGCGGGGAATAAAGCAGTCACAAAGATTGGAGAAAGCATCAGGGAGTAAAATATGTTTTTCAGTTTCTTCCATTATTTATAGATGTAGTATATTTTTTATTTTTATTATATTCTCCGTTTTATATATATTATATACTGTATATATATTATAGTGTTTTTGTTTTATTTTATTTATTTTTTTATAAACCAACATCTTTTTTGTTTGTATTTTATTTATTTTTTATAAACTAACATCCATTATTTATTTACGTTTTACAAACTATCATCAAGTATTTTATACATTTTTTTATAAACTAACAGATATTTTTATTTTGTATGTTTTTATTACAAACTAACATCAATTATTTACAATTTTTATTGTATTTATTTTTATAAACTAACATATTGATGTATTTTTAGATGTTTTTATTTTACTTTTATAAACTAACATCAAGTATTTATTTATTAAAAAAACATTCTATTTGACCAACTTAAGAGTTTGCCATTTTTTTTTTTCTCTTCAGGACGGAAGCGGCATCAGCCTGGCGGCGGCGTGCGAGAGCGTCGACCGTCCGGACGCGAGCGTGACGGCGTCCCGTCCGGCCAACGGCGACGTGACCGTCAGCCAGCTGCTGCAATCCCTCAGGAACGAGAGCCAGCGAGCCGAGCGGCTGCAAGCGGAGCTGAACTCCACCATGCGCATGTAATAAACGCCACACACACACACCACACACACACACACACACACACACACACACACTTTATTTTGGGCAGCGCGTCAACGCACATTTTGAAGGGAAAGGAAGAAAAAAAAACAATCTTCGAAAATACATTTCTTATGACACTCAAAAAATAAATGGAGGAAATATATTTTTAAAGAAGAATCATCTGACCTGAAATGTTTTGGCAGGAAAAAAAAGTGCGTGTATTTATTTATTTATTTATTTTAATTTTTGTTTTATTATACTTTCAATTTTTTTATACATATGTACATATTTTAATTTAATTTTATTAACTTTTATTGTTAGTTTTAGTTTATTATGTTATATTTTTATATGGATATTTTTTGTAATATTTCTTTGTATTTTTTAATTGTTTTTATTTTATTATATTTTATATTTATAGACATTATATATATTTTAGATAGTTTTTTTAATGTTATGGCATGAAATAAAGTTTATTTATTTCTATATTTAATTGTTTTTTTATTCTTTTATTGGTATGTTGTTATATTTTCTACTTGATATATTTGTATTTTATTGTTATTTTTCGTTATTTTTTTCTTCCATTTTTATAGATGTATATCTTTAAATGTTACATATTTTTTATGTTATACTTATTTTTATTTTCTATCGTATATTCTAGAATGTATATATTTGATCTGGTTTTATTTTGGTGTGTTTTTGTTCTGATGTTATTTTCTGTTTTGTTGTATTTTCTTAACAAGCTGTCTTGCACTGTGAACAGCATCAAAACAATGGAGGAAAAGAGCAGCGGCGGGGTGACAGTCGCGACGCAGACGACGCAGACGACGGAGGAGCCCACAGACAACGCCAAGACGGCGGAGGTCGGAACCCAATCGATGAAATCCCCTTTTAATGAGTCCAAATGGGAGCTTCAAAACGACATTGCGACCGCCGCGTCGGCCTTGCGTTCCAGGCGGCGTCGGAGTTGTTCAAATCGCAGATGAAGGCGCTGTTTGAAGAGCTGCGGCAGGCCCGGGGCAAGCTGGACCGCGCCGAAGACATGAAGAAGAACCTGCGGGACCGGTTGGTACCGCCGTTACCCGGCCCACTCGGAAGCCGCGGCGCCCCGGACGCTCCCGTCTCGCCTGTCCCGCAGCTGCCGCGAGGCGGAGGGCGACGTCGCCGCCCTGAAGGCCCAGCTGGCCCGCGCGCAGGCCCTCGCCACGGAGAACCAGCGGCTCAAGCTGCAACTGGATGACGTGCGGGCGCACAATTTAGCCGCGCGGAAGGAAGTCGGGGAGGGCAGGTGGGTCGACATGGACGTGGACGCGGACGTGGACGCGGACGTGGACGCGGACGCGGACGCCGCCTCAATCCAATCCAAAGCTTTGACGGATTGCGTCGCGGCTTCCTCCGCAGGACCAACCTGGACAAGCTCAAGGACGACTACGCCAAATTGTATGAAGACTACATTGAGCTGAAGGAGGAGGGGAAGAGGAGAGAGGTAAAGGAAGAGTTTTCACGCTTGCACTGGGGACGCCCCCCGAACCGCAATTGAGCAGAATTGAGCTCGGATGCGCCGCTAGCGAGCGAGTCCACGTCGTCGCCGTGTTGGCAGGCCGAGCCGGTGGCGGAGCTTCGGGAGCTTCGGGAGCGGCTGAGCGCGGCCGAGGAGGCCCTGGCCGCCAAGCAGGAGAACCTCGACCGCCTCAAGCGAGAGATGTTCGACAAGGACAAGGAGCTGGAGACCATCTCCGTCTTGGAGGCGCAGGTGGGGCCAGTCACCACTCGTTAGGCGGAATTAATACCTCTTTGATGCATTCAAATTCATCACAAAGGTGGATGGATTTGGAGTCATTATATTAACATTTAACGGGGTTTCGTCAATTAATTGCTTACAAATTGAGCAGTATGATTGCTAACTCGTTTATGCAGTCATATTTTGAATATTTTCATTTTTCTTATATTCAATTAAGGCTATTTTAAAATTCTTTCTTGGAGTAAAAATACATGAAAAATGTGTATGCATTTGAACTTCTCACAACTTGTTGTGGAGTCAATGAGGCTTCACGAATAAAATCATCCCAGTTTGAGCCCCACAACGTCAGTCGACTAAAGGTTTGTTTTTTTTTTTAAACGTGACCGTTCTCTCCGCAGGCCGAAGTCTACTGCTCGGATTTCTACGCGGAGCGAGCGGCCAGGGAAAAACTGCATGAGGAGAGGGAGCTCCTGGCCGTTGAGCTGGACTACGTCAAGAAACAGAACAACCATCTGCAGGAGGAGATGAGCCGGTATGACACCACACACACAAAAAAATGCAATAAAAACCAATTTTACTACAGCGATACCTCGGTTTACAAACACTTACACAGGCTAATGTAAACCCAATGAGGACACAAAAGAAAATGACGGTCGAGCAGAAGAAGAAAATCATCGAAAAACACCAACGAGGTGTGCGTTAGCATCCCAGTATGCTAAGGTGACCATTGCTACGTGTGGCTAAGGGTGTTTCTGTGTTGTCTAAGCAACGGTCTCGGGGCAACAGAAGAGGTTGAAAAACTTCTGTTGATTTGGATTCATGAAAAGCAGCTCGCAGGGGACAGTGCGAGTGAGGGTATTATCGCCGAGAAAGCACGGCAACTTCACCAAGAGGCAACGACATCAACGACCGTCACAAAGGTCAATAAATCAACTTTATTATTCAGTACAGTTTATTTCTTTCATGACAATGCGATAGCACATTTATTAATCATAAAATAAGGTCTATTTTGTGTAGTTTTTAAGGGATATTTAGTAGAAAATGATGTTTTATGGGGACCTGGGAACAGATTATTCTCATTTGAATGCTTTCCTACGGGAAATCAATGTTTGGGAGACACTTTCTGGGAGCCAATGAAGTTGTAAGCTGAGGTATCACCGGGCGTACAAGCATCCTGATGACTGAAAAGAATTCCTTGTCATGCATGCATCACTAATCTATTCATCATTCATTTGTTTCCTTATTTGAACGGAATGTTCCATGTCACAGGCAGATGTTAGGTGATATGCAAAGGAGACACGTGGGTCACCTCCATGCGCACGGGCCAGCTTTAGTTTCAAGAGGTTTGTGCCTTTTATTGCATGAAATGAATGTGACGTCGTCGGTCATTGCTCCATGTTGTTTCTTGTGTTTTTGCCAGGAAGTGACTGGCAGCAACAGGGCAGCATTCCTCAACACGTGTGTCCAAAGTGCAACGAAACCCTGCCAGATATGGACACCCTGCAGATCCACATCATGGACTGCATCAACTAGACCCCACCCGGGCCCCCCTTCGTTAATCCCCAATGGACGTGATTTGCACTTTATCATCGGGAGTCTTCCTTCTGGTTGCACCTTTCCTGTCCTGTGACCAACACTCCATATCCTTTTTGCTTGTTTTCATACTTGGAGGGAGATGGCGCTTTGAATACGGCAATCAAGACAAGATGAGGCTCAATTCTAATTAAAATCTGTCAACTGGGGGGGGCTCTTATATCATAACACCCCCCCCCCCCCCTCTCGATAGATGCGATTGGTAGAATTTCATACCATGACAAAACTGCTGTCTATTAGCTATCTGACTGGCTAGCCATCTAGCTAGCTAGTTAACTTTCGATCTATTTGAGTTATTCCGGGTTGAGTGAACACTGGCGCGTGTGGCTGCCGCTGCTCACCCAAGGCAAAAAAACGTATCCTGTGACTGTAAAGTGACCTTGAGAGTTTTGAAAGGCATTATTATTATGATTAAAACTTGTTTCCTCGGCACACTACTCCTGCCAAAGTAGAAGCTGATGTCAATGTCATTCAATTGTCAGACAAGCACAGCCATTTTGTTTTAGTCTTGCAGAGTCAAGTAGGCGTCTAAATGGTCAGTGGCGGCGGCGGCGCTTTCCTCTGGACGCTCCGGCTCGGCGAGATTCGCCGCGAAGCGCTCGTGGAGAGCCTTGATGGCCGACTTGAGCTCAGCGAGCGTGGCGGCGTCACCGCAGTGACGGGACGACGTCCACACGGCGTCCAGTTCCCGGTGAAGCTCCCATCTCACTTTGCAGACGGCTCGCTCGGAGTCGCTCGCCGCCCGCCGTTTCACAGTCGGAACGATGAGAGCTTTCGGGGAGGAGCGGAGAGTTTGCGGCGACGTCAGCGCTTTTGGCGGCTCGCCGTTTGGCTTTGTAGACGTGATTGGCGACGTCCTTGAGCGTGGGGTAATACGCCCGATGGCGCTCATCCGGCGCCACGCCCACGGACATTTTGCTTTGAACGTTGCGCCGCAAGGCCGCCCGCACGTCCCCGGCGGCGGTGACGCCCCGGTGGACCAGCAGCTCGATCCAGCGGATGATCTGCGGGTGCAGCGGTTGGGCTTCGCTGGGGCCGCACGACAGATGCTCCGTGTGGGCTCGCCGCAGGGGGAAGCTGATGTAAAAGCGGCTTTCTCTGCTCACTTCCTCGCCCGCCTCCAAGTCTCGCAGCAGCCGCTCTTTGGCTTTGCCTTGCCAAACGGCCACGCTGCGCTTCGCCGTCACGGCGTACTCCGGGAACCTGCAGATGTGCCAAACGGAGATTTTGGCCCGGCATCCTTTCTTTTTGGACGCTCTCTTTTTCGGCCTCTCCGGTTCGCCTTTGGGATGGCCTCTCCCGCTTTCCCTGTCACTTTTTCTTCCGTGTTCCCTCTTGGGTCCATACTGGCACTCCAGCGTCTTCGCGCCACCGTAAGTGAAGGGAACTCCGTCGTCGGCGATGCGCGGGCTGGCGGTCCTGCAGAAAACAAAAGAGCGAGTGCCCAATGTCTTCTTCTTGCGCTGGAGCGGATCCGCTCGAAAGGGTGAGGAACGCCGGGTGCAGAATGTCGTTTTGGTGGTTTTTCTGTAAAGCTCCAGGACGTTGTCCGCGCTCGATTCGGTCGTCACAAAGCCGTGAATGTAGTCTCCATCTTTGCTGTAGTCTTGAAGGAAATCATCCCACTTGACGGCATTGAGAACCGGGTCGTCGTCGCTTTCCTCCATCCTATGATGGCGTAACAGCTTTATTGCGGCTTTACCTTATTCTTATTTTTGTTAAAAACGTCGTTCTTCGATGTCATCCTTACCCAGCCGGTTCTTCACGAACGATTCACTCCATGAAAAACAAGCTTGAATTGGAAAGTTGATCGAAATTGGAAAGCGGAAGAAGAGCCCAAAAGTTGATGCTTTTTCTAGCCGCCGGGACCCTCGTATGGTCACGCCTACTGTGCCGTCCTACAAATTGCCTTTCGATTGCGGGAGAAGATGCTTGTAAAATATGCCCTGCCCCCATTTATTTACGTTCTTTATTTACTCCCTTTCGCCCCCCGTGAACAAGAGACAGAATAAAACTGACAAAGAAGTGAATCTCGGTTGAAGAAAGGTACATTTTCCATCAGGCATATTTGAGGCACCTCGCGCTGATTTTGTCAACAGCTGAGTCCTTCGTTTAGCGCCACTTCGGAGTTTCTCCCTCGCTTTTGAAAGTACGGCAGCCGAGCGAGGCTTAGTTCAACCACTAAATATTCACGTGTGTACTTATTATTAAATAAATTAGACTACGAAATTAAATGTGCTTGAGTTCCGTCTAATAATATAGAAGGCACACGAACGGAGTTTGGCCTATTGGTAGTAAGTAAACTCCATCCAGTGTGTTCGACGTTTGTACTGTTTATTGAACTGAATTCACGCGCTATTCACGCGTCATTTTCCTAATGGCGGTTTGTAAAATCCAAAATGTGCTTTATACTGACCATGTTAACTGACATTGCGAGTCTCATTCTGTAGCTGGACAGCCGTACTCAGGCGGACAATGGATTGTAAGTACTGGCACCTTCCATATAAGGTTCATTTAAGACTAAATCGTCTATAGGTGTGAATGAGAATGATAATGCATATATAACTACTTAAAAAATGTATCGCAGTGTCAATTCGTTTTCTTCCTGTTCCAGGTGAAGACGATCTGGGCATTTTGACAGCCTTAATGGCTGAAAGTGAGGGTTGTGGAGAAGAAAAGCAGCAGCAGGTGGATGACATGGATGACCTCTTCGACAATGACGACGACGATGAGGAAGGACGATATGTGGAGCCCGATGATGAATTGACGGAGCTTTTTGGGGACGTCGAGGATATTAAAAAAGAAGAGCAAGTTACTCAAGAAAATAAAAGCGAAACCAAAGAGAGTCTTGACAAGTCCCACGAAGAATTGCAAGGTTTTTATCGACGTCCTTTCTGATGGGACATACACCAAGTCCGTGTTTGACTGATCACATTGTTTTCCTGTTCAGAGGAGTTGAGACAAATGCAGGAGAAAATGCAAGCGTTGGAAAAGCAGCTGCAAGCAAGCCAGAAGGCTTCATGCTCCTCTTCCTCGGCAAGATCTTCGGATAGCTCACCCGAACCGTCGCTGGCCGGCCTGAAGCGTATCCCAGCGGCGGTGGCACCGAAGACAAATACCGAGTCAGGTAAAAACACACCCAAAAATAATATAGAAAGGTAACATCCCACTTACGACCACGACCTCCAGACCCTATTTAAAAAAAAAAAAAACAATTCTACGCATGGCACCGCAACGCGCTAGCAGGCCGGCAACGTGCTGCGCAATTTTGGCGAGCCAGCCAGCATGTCACTCTCGCACAGCAATCGACCGTGTGACGGCACCAGAGGGGGCGGAGTTTGCCAGTCATTTAGCCTCAGAGTCTCGATTCAACATTTGGAACGGATTTCAACTTACGACCATTGCGACTTAGGACCGTTTGGTTGCAATGGAACTCGGTCGTAAGTGGGATGTTCTCCTGCTATCTCACAGTTCATCGTGTTGACTTTCCGTGTTTTACTTTAATATCAGCGATTTCAACGTCAAGTCCACTCAGAACGGGAAGCCAAATGGTGCAGGAGTCCTCCGACTTTATCGCCCAGCTGAGCAACGCCGACTCATTGAAACGCAGAGTAGCTCACCGAAGCAAAGCGAGCGCTTCATCAGGTCGAAACGTGTCACGTGAGTCAATATCCTCTCGTTTCATTGTCATATTTAACGATGCGCTTCTTTTTTGGGGGAATCGGAAGCAGACAGATCACCGTTGGTGGAGGTGAAGATGGGAAGCTCTTTCCTTCCCATGGAAAGCACCGGCAAGATGGCCGCAGCTCCCCGCCAATCTGCAACCTTCCGCAGCAGACCCTGTTCCAATGGGTCGACGAGGTCGCCAAAACTGGACTCGCTCCCGAAAGACGTGGCCATGGAGAAATACTCTGGATTGCGACTCAGGTTGGGAAACGCTCACATTTCCATTGACCGTGATACCGCAGTTTACAAACGCCTTGGCTTACGAACTTTTCGGTTTACGAACGTTACATTTATGAACATTTTACCTTGGCATACAAACTATTTTTCGGGATACACGGAGCTAAAAACAAAGCTATCGAGCCAGCTAAACAGAACGCAATTGATGAGGAACAAGGTAAAATGATCGCAGAGAAAGCACCTCCAAGGGATCATTCCTCAAGATGGTGAAAGAAGAAGGTTACGTTCCTCATCAAGTGTTTCATGCTGAGGAAACCGGCCACTCCATTCCATCAAGCCATCAATGACCATCACCAAGGTCAATAAAACCACTTTATTATACAGTACAGTTTATTTCTTTAATTATAATACCATAGCACATTTATTATACATAAAATAAGGTCTATTTTGTGTAGTTTTAAGGCTTATTTAGTAGAAAAATCTGTTTTATGGCGACCTGGGAACGGATGATTGTCATTTTAATGGTTTCCTATGGGAAATTAATTTTTGGGATACACACTTTTCACCTTACACGCTTACGTTCTGGGAACCAATTAAGTTTGTAAGCCAATGTATCACTGTATTTATTTTTCTATCAAGGGAACTCCCGTTTTCAAAGTGTGATGGTTTGCAGGAAGCCACGCGTTTCATCCAACGATATGGAGCGCAAGATGGCCGACCGCCGCCTGATTCGTCTGTCGCAAGTGCCGGAACGCCTGCGACGTGAAAAGTTGGAGGAAAGCGACTGGGTGACGTTCGGCGTGCTGGTCAACAAAGCCACGCCGCAAAGTAGCAACAGCGTAAATAGCTCCCCGCTACTTCTCCGAGGTTAGATTGACACGCGTGTTTGATATTGAGCACATTTTCTGCTTGCGAAGGGAAAAACGTTTAGCATCTGGAAGTTGAACGACCTCCACAACCTGGACGTGTTTGTGTCGCTCTTGCTGTTCGGCGACGTCCACAAGGAGCATTGGAAAACCGAAATGGGGAGCGTGGTCGGAATCCTCAACCCCAACCCCATGAAGCAAAAAGACGGCTACGACGGGGTAAGCGCTAACCCCCGAGCTACTATTCTAAAAATGGCCACCCTTCTACAAGACTAAAAAGGGCTCAACTCGTATTTCACAAACCTCCTCCGCGGAATGTATTATTTTCAAGACCATTTTTGGTTGATTTTCTCTTGAACAACTCACTTTGTGTACTTAACTAGCTAGCTAACTATTAGCTGTCTAGTTGACTGTAAGCTGTATCGATATTTGCTATCTATATATAGCTGGCTATCTATTAGCGATCTGGCTAGCTATCTATTAGCTATCTAGCTAACGAGCTGGCTAACTATTTATTAGATACCTAAAAGCTAGCTAGCCTATCTATTTGAGTTGTTCCGGGTTTAGTGAATGTTGGCGTGTGTGGCTGCCGCTGCTCACCCACTGAAAAAACTTCAACTGTGACTTGGATGAGAAGGTTTCTTCAGCCGTCATCTGTTCAAATGTGAAGGTTTCGGACGTTTCGCCTCCTATCCAAGAGGCTTCGTCAGCGAACTTTCTACAGATGACGGCTGAAGAAACCTTCTCATCGATGGATGGACCACTCCTGTACCACTGAGAGCTTACGCAGACGTTCAACTGTGACTGTAAAGTGACCTTGAGAGTTTTGAAAGGCGCTTGGAAATGAAATGTCTTGTTGTTATGATGCTGATTGTAATATCACGGTAAGTTGTAAAAGATTGCATCGGCTACCGTTTAGGTGAGCTTGACGGTGGATCACCCGCAGAAGGTGCTTGTGATGGGGGAAGCTCAAGATTACGGCACCTGCAAGGCCATGAAGAGAAACGGCGATCCCTGCTCGCAGCTCGTCAACACGGTAACGTTATCCTTTGCCACCGTTTGGCAAGTCGCAAAGAGAACGTGTGATTTGCCACTCAAACTATCATTTGACTTTTCCATTTAGGGTCTATTTTTTATTTTTAATGTAATGAATTTGTAAATGTATTTGCGTCCTTCAGTACGAGTGCCAGTTCTGCCAATATCACGTGAAGGCGCAGTACAAGCAAATGAGCTCCAAGCGCTCCGAGCTGCAGTCGTCGTTCTCGGGGAAGGCGCCCGACAAGGTGAAAGGCCTCAGCCTGAGGCAGCGCATCTGCCACGACGGCTTCCACTACGGCGGCGTCTCCTCGTCGGCCGCTTCGCTGTGAGTCCACGCGGCGGCTTCGTCCTCTCCTTCACGACGTGACATTTGCAGATCTTTTCCTGAATAGCCTCCATCAATGCCTTGCAGATCGGCGTCCAAAGCCAAACAAAATGGACAGACCACCTTGGAGGGGCTTTTTGTCAAAGGTTCCGCTCGTCACATCCTTCGGGCCAAAATGCTTGGTGAGGTCGTCGTCCCCGAGCCGCTTCATTCAAACGTTAACATGCGGCAAAGCAAAGCAAAGCAAAGCAACCGTGAACGCGTGCGTGTCGTTGGTTTGTTTCGTAGCTCTGAAGTCCGGACAAGTTTCAAATTGTTCCGATGAATTCAAGAGCTTGATGTCGGTGCCTTCGCCGGGAGCCCTGCAGCTCAAGAAGCACCTGACGCAGGGGCGCCTCTCGGGTACGTACGGGACAGATAGACCAATATGCATGCGCGTGCGTATGTGGTGCTGTCGCGGCTCGGAATTGAAGCGGATTGACGTGTCACGTTGGAAACAATCTTTTGGTCAATGGATGCGACAGCTTTGTGTTCGCTTTTCACACATTTAGCATGTGGCAGACGTGCGCATTTCACTGTGACTTCCAGTGGTGAAAAGGAGGCTTTGGTGTCGGAAATACTTAATTCTTGTCTTTGTCTAATTTCAATATTTATCTATTTATTTATTTGTCTTCCGAGCTATATAACTAGCTCTCTAGCTAGCTAGCTATCTAACTCTAGCTATTTACCTATTTAGCTCTCTAGCTATTTAGCTATCCAGCTCTCGAGCTAGCATCTAAGTAGCTTTCTCGCTACCTACAATCTCATTTTGTCAATGGATGCTACAGCTGTGTGTTTGCTTTCAACATTTAGCTTGTAGTAGACGTGCACATTCCACCATGATGTCCCTGATCCAGTGGTGATCCTCTCTTCTTTCATCTAGAACCGCTTCATGTCACAACGAGGGTACAGCAAGTGCTGGCAATTGAATGACTGTGTCTTTGTTTTGTCATATTATTGTTATTGTTTTGAATTTAAGATGGCGCTGTATTTTGTTTTTCTACTTCTTCCTTTCCTCTTTCTTCCATGACTTTTCTGCTGTGAAATGTCAATGTCTGCAATTTTCTGTCTTGCCCGTCAGCGTCCAAAGATCCTCAAGCTGCCGATTTTCAGTCCATCTCAGCTTCGGAGCTTCTAAAGCAGCAAAAAGTCAAGCAGAGGGAGTTGATGCTCCAGCGCCAACGTCGGGCAGCCCAGGTGCCCAAATCAAACGCGCCCCCGAAAGCGGCTGCCGTCGCCCCCCCCGAAAGCAAGCCAAGGCCCGCCACGCCGCAAACTCCCACGCTGGGCCGAGGCTTCTCGAAGGGCGAGGACGTCCTTTTCTTCGATGCCGGTCCACCCCCTGCCGCCGCCGCCGCCGTGAGCCTGTCGTCCGCCAAGATGGCGGCGCTGCAAAAGCTCCGAAGGAAGGGGACGGCCTTGGAGAAGGAAGACCCCAACGCTGTCAAGAGGAAGAGGACGAGCGACGGCGAGATCAACGCCCGCGTGGAAAAGAGTCTCGCGCCCCCTGACGGTACCCCGCGACACAACCGACACCCGCTTTTTAACACCCGCTTTTCTCCGTATGAACAGCAACATACGATGGCTTTAATTTGTCGTTTGGCCGTGAATCCGGCCCCTAAAATTGAAGATGGAACAAAATCTTGGCTAACAGCTAACGTGTTGTGCTTGTCCCCGCGCAGCCGATGGCGACGTGGAACCGGCTGTGAAGAAGAAGCGAGAAGAACTTTGCTACGTTCGGTCGGAGGAGTTTCAAAAGATCCTCGCCGCCACATCTCTGCACGGGGCCGTCCTGCAAGCGGTATGAAGTTTGTCCGGCTCATAGCCAAATAAATACTTTCATTTTCCCCCAACGTCTATTATGACAAATGTTCACATGACGTCGCAAAAAAGTCCACCACTGAATGAGGCATTAAAAAAAACGCATTTCTTACAATCCAACATGAAAGTCTTCATCTTGGGAACATTTCAGTCGTATTCAAGCATTCCGAATACCAACATTTTTTTTTTTTTTTTTTTTTTAACCTTTGGTCAGGTTTTTATGTAACTGTTTACAAATAAACGTTACGGAAATACAATCATTCAATTTCCATTTTTCTTGTCTTTGTCTAATTTCAATCTGTTTTTTCTCGCTATCTATCTCTAGCTACCTATATCTATCACACCTATCTCTCTAGCTATCTATCTATCTGGCTCTCTATCTCTGTAGCTAGCTCTATAGCTATCTCTGTAGCTAGCTAGCTCTCTAATTAGCTATGTAGCTATCTCTGTAGCTAACTATTTCTTGCCTCCTTTGAATGTACTCCCCTCCCAGGCGGAGTATCAGCTGCAGGAGCGCTACTTTGACCCTCTGGTGAAGAAGGAGCAGATGGAGGAGAAAATGAAGAGCATCCGGGAGATGAAGTGTCGTGCCGTTTCCTGTCAAAAGGTGTTGAAGGTCTTCCGTCGGATCACAAGAACGCCGCCATCTTGCGCCTTGGCTTCTTTGACGCGTTCTTTGCCTTTTAGTGTAAGTACACCTACTTTAAGCCGGCGGATCGCTGCGTGGGTGACAATCACCCTCTGCGCTGGCACGACGCCGTCAAACGTTTCTTCAAGTGTCCGTGCGGTCAGAGAGCCGTCGCCCTGGACAGGCTGCCGCACAAGCACTGCGGGTAAGACGCAAACAAAATGGCCGCCATGAACATCCGTGAACGGCTCCGTTGAGCCACTTTTTTTTTTCTCTGTGAAAATAACGAGAATTTGACCTGAGTTTATTTCTTTGTTTTTGCCGAGATTTAATTGACCAATGACCAATTGTGTATATATAGGAAGTGGCAAAACTCTCTTGTGTCTTATTAATATTTTAACTTGACTTTTTCCAGTAACTGTGGCCTCTTCAAATGGCAGCGCGATGGAATGCTGAAGGTAAAAAAAAAAAAAGTTCTTCCCACTTCATCAAAATGCTTCTATCTAGCTCTCTAGCTAGCTATGTCTGTAGCTCTCTAACTAGCTAGCTAGGTAGCTCTCTAGCTAGCTAGCTCTCTAGCATTTGAATGTCTTTTTAACCCTTTCCATTGTTTTCCGTTTGATGATAAAACTGCCGCTTTTTTGTTTGTGCGCAGGAGAAAACGGGACCGAAAATCGGCGGGGAGCTTCTGAAGCCCCGAGGCGAAGAGCACGCAAAGTTCCTCAACAGCTTAAAGTAGAAGCAAATTTACTCCTCTTTTTTTGTCGGGATTACTTTCAATTTTAATGCTATTTTAGTCACTGATCATGGAGACCAACATTTAAACAATTAAAGTGATTGACACATTTTGCGACATTTGGAACAGAGAACGATTCAGCAAATATTTGACGCTAACTTTGTGTGACCGGAGAGAGCGAACGACTTCATTCCTTTTTCTTCAACAAGCACACGAAATGTGAACAACAAATCTAGAATCTTCTCTTAATGCCATTGTCAACGTTTCGGTTGGTACCTTTTAGGACATTGGCAGTTTTGAGAAAGTTTACAGCGTGCTTTTTGGTATTTGATTGTTTTTTTTTTCCGATCTGGAAATGATTTCAAGCCTGATGACTTGCGCAGGCAGCTTCGCCTCCTCTTCTTCTTTTCTTTTTTTCTTATTCCGTCCAAAGCCCGCCTTTCATTTTCAACGCTCCAAATTCCTAACGCCGTGTGGCAAACGCATCAGGGCCTCAAAACCATCCGGGAAATTCATCTCGATCACGCCGCCAGCGCATCAAAAGTCTATTGAAGCCGCGTTCTCTGTCACAAAATGGAGTGTATTGCAAGACGAGACATTTGAGTGGCTATTCAAAACGCCTCCATCTTACACCGATGGCAATGAAAAGGCAGATATGATCTTGCATTATGTAGTCTTTATTTTTTTTCTTCGTTTTTTTCAAACAAAAAGCAGGGGTTATATCTTTAAAATGCATTTGAAGATATATTAAGCCTTTCGTGCCACCTGTTGACACGATCCACTTTGGGCCCCACTTTAATGGAACCAGTGGTATCGAGGGTAGCGGCCGTCATAGTTGTACTCTCGGAGTTGCTCTTGTTTCTCTCTCGTTCTTTCTCTTTGCTCTGTAACATTTGAAGAAAGGGCAAACGTTGACATAAATCCCAACCCGACGACAACCTAAAGCGAATTGGCGTCCATCACAACAAACGCAACGAACGAACGCTACACGACGTAGCCACCGAGTAAGCTTCGAATCGTCGTGTGAAAAAAAAAAAAAAGCCTAAAACGAGTCAAACGTCGTGTTCGTTTTTGTTCAATTTGTTTGAAAAACTGGTTTTGGTCGTAATGGGCATCGTCAAATTTCTTGGTTAAAATACCGATTTGGTCGAAAACCGACGTTCGAAAAACGATGTTTGACGTACATGCTAACGGCTAACTAGGCTAAACGAAGCATGTTAGAAAATAATGTTTTTTTTTTTTCCAAGGTCCTCTTCTAATAACGTTTTTTTGTAACAATCACAGATTATGAATTCCTGATTTTTTTCAAAAGACAATATCAATGATTCATTTTTTGAACTTTTTAGTCTAGTGTGTCCCAAATTTGACACCTAATTTAACGCTCATATTATGTTAGGAAACATTGATTATGTTGTGTAAAAATCCACACAAAACCGTCCAAATGATAGGTGACATTAGCAATAACTGTTACAAACATACTTTAAAAAAGAGAGACAACATATTTTCTTTCCCATTAGGAGAATGTTTTGAAGAAAGGAAAAGTACATTCTATTCAGTGCTTTCAGGTAACATGAACATCTCTGTCTTTTACCAGTCCGATCTTCTTCGGCGTAGTTCTCGTACTCGTTCCGTTTTTCCTCGTTGTGCTCCCTGCGGCGCTCCGAGTTGGCCCGATGCATCCTCTGCTCGGCTGGAAAACACAAGGCAACCAATACATGATATGATATGATATCAGGTGATATGACAGCACTCCGCGCCATCCAGTGACTCCCTTTTGCAGGCCTATATATATATATATATATATATATATATATATATATATATATATATATATATATATATATATATATATATATATATATATATATATATGAATATTCAAGAGGCGATTGTTGCGTGACATAATACTTTCAATTGCTTTAGCAGCCAGCCATCCCACTGTCATATCTGTCATTATTTTCTTCAGGTCAGATTTTTCTTTGAACCATTTGAACTGTAAGCTACAGTCGACATCTCATCACGCTATCGCTTTGGCGTTTGACAATTATTGAACTAATTCACGTGTTGTCCTGATCTTTTGCTGTGCCTCCATTTGTAGTCGCAGTCCTCGGCGTGCCGACTCACCCAGCTGCTCGTAGTATCTCACGTATCGACGACTGCGCCCTTTGAAAAAAGTCGCAGCTTCCGTCTCGGGCACGAAGACGTGTCGCGCGACCCCTGCGAGGGGTCAGAGTTCAGCACGTAAAAGGTTCGCCCCACTTCACTTGATCGATTTAGCCAGTATTACCTTTGACATCTGCCGGTTTCGGGTCGTTGGTACTTTCCCCGACACTGGAAACTAAGACAATAAGATTTACTGGCGACAGGTGATTTCTTTTTCAGCAAAAAAAAACTTTATTCCACTTTAAAATCTGCGCATTAGTATTCTGTAAGTTGGTTCCTTGCGTGTTTTTTTTTTTTTAAGGCGGGTTGAGTCATAACGGGCTGCTTTATGTCAGCCGATCATGTCTTGACTCGCGGTGTAGCAGCATGTGGCTCAAGGACGCTAGCCATCGATGACAAAGAATAAATCGGACGTTGTCCATCAAGATGGAAATGCATCTTGGAAGGTAAGAATTGTGTTTTTTTTTCCTCCCCTCCGATCCAACAAATGAGTGATCCATCTCCCCCTCTCTTCATAAAAAAAGAAAACCCACTACTCACAAGCAAGGATGAGGAGGAGGACGACGAGGCACGGCAAAGCAAAGACCGGACTCTGTGACATCTCGGAAAGGCAACTTCACTCGCTTAAGTGATGGACGATGAGCGGAGAAAAGTAAGGCGGAAGGGCGAGCGAGGGGAGGGAGGCGGGATGGCATAGGTAGGGGCAAAATTGGGGGAGGGGGCGCTGAAAATGTCTCAAATAAAAAAAACGGCAATTTGCGCCGGACTCTTTGAATTTGCAGCGCTTTCAGATACGTATTACACTGCCCCCTGGCGGCAATATGCAGCCAACCAAGCAATTGATCTTTACAATGCCAGTACGTTTTTTATTGATTTTGACCGCCAGGGGGCATAGTTGCTTTAAAACGATCCTATTTAGTCGTGACGTTCGTGCTTGTTAAGCCTTTCATGCGCCATATAACCTGATCACGTGATTAGCTGTCCACTGTAATCACAGTTGTGCCCCAAAGGGTTCAAATACTGCACACTGTCTTTCGTATTGATGCCACTGTGTACATTTTCGCTAGAATAAATTTGATAGACAAATCTGAAGCGTTTATTGTGTTCTGGTTAATGGAGGTAACTATACATTAAAAGATGGATTTTCAGTTGATCAATTGGGAAATGATGTGCCATTAAAAAAAAATATATACAGCAGCTTCTTATGGAGGAACTTTGAATTTAATTGGACATTAATTACAGGATATACAGTGTTTCATTGAAACAAGATATAACACTGGTGGGCAAAGCCCTCTTTGCCCCCTGAAGGGGGTGTCAGAAAGAGTTACAAGGTGGCTTTGATGCGCTCAGTGGCCTCGACAATTTGCACAAAATCAACAGTAGGACATTTCAGTCTTCAAAAGCATTTTCTTTGCCCAACAAATTCAGGACACATTTTCCCAGTGTGGGCTTCTCTTTGTTTTCCAGCTCCAATGCATTCTTCCCCCGTCATCAACAACATAAAAAGCATCCATAACATTCAACTCAATATGTATATATATATATATATACAGACACAATATTATTATAAATATAGTAAAATAGTTTAAAGGACATTGATTTTACACGGTCTTCCAGAACTGGAGGTTGGACAACAACAGTTTGGTGTTGACGTAGTGTTGGAAGCACACATTACGCGGGCGGGCGGCTCTTTGTGGTACGCTAGCTTGCCAGCGTCATATTGTTCTTTTGCAAGTTTGACCGGCATTTGTTTGTATGTTTGTTTGTTTTCAGGACCGCGCTAAGTAATATTCTCCCAGAAAAAATTGGGTGGGGAGGAGGCTCCACATCCTCAGACATGTGCACACGTTACTTCAAAATCAGCAGGATTTTAAAGAGTACAGTTTTTCTTTGTTACTTTAAAATAAGAGTCCAGTGAGTTACTGTGCGGCTCCCAGTGTTGTATGCTATCAAAAGGCAGGTTTGTGTTGTCTTTTGCTCTTTTGCTATACGAGCAAAAGGTCATCAATACTGAGCGTCTGCGTCTGGAAACGAGTCTGGCTTTCCCAACGCTGTGCTGAACTACAAGTGCTTTTCAGTACAGTATGCAAATTTGCTTCATTTGGAAAAAAATGTATAAATTAAAATTCCGATGAGGCTGAACAAAGTCTAGTTCGCAGCAGGACTTGTCGACGCGTGAGGTCACAGCCGCACTTGCGGGGAAAAAAAAAAAAGAAGAAGAAGAAAACCGTACCTGAGTGTCAGAGGCTGATAGTTGTTTTTGTCAAACTCTCCCGACCACCTCAAAGTGTATTTCATCGTTGCTTTGAGGCACGTTCCATTTTTCAATTGTACCACAACGACAAAACAAACCAATAACGGTAAGGGTAAAAGACCAAACGGTTCTATATAGGACCCTCTATTAAAAGGGGTCACGTGGCGTGAAAAAAGAGCAAACTGTACAAATGGGGATATACATTCTCTTGGAATGGCGTAGTCTCTCTCAGTCAAAACCAAGCATCAACAGTCTTTGTTTCCAAAATGTGATCTTCATTTGTGGGCTGCCGCCCTTAGTGTCCGTCGGGCTGCTCCGCGGTGGCATTACGCACCCAGTCGAGGATGATGAGGCTCATGCTTCCGATCATGACCAGAAAACCGCACAGGAGGAAGGCGGTCGCCTGACGGTGCGGAACAAACCAACAAGTCCCGTTGAGCTCGTTTTCACCCGCATCAAATGGAAGATTGGCAAACCTACCCCGATCTTTTGGATGGACCTCATCGATTCTTTCTTCACCAGTTTGATGTAGAAAGCCGAAGGTAAGATGAAGATCAGCATTGCTGCCGCAGATGCACCTGGACAAGAAAAAAGAGATTTACACTGAAAGTACACATTGACAATATTTGTCATTTTTTTAAGCGCAGGATGGTGGAGAAGAAGAAGTTATCTTATTGAAAAGTCCCATGCTTAGCTGGCCCACCGTAAAGGCGCAGGCCACCTGGGGGTCAATCTGAGTTCAACAGACACAGCCTGTTAACCCGTCATCTTCATCTCGGAGATCTGGCCTTGGGCAGAATTTAGGACTTGGAAAACTCCGTCGTCACAGAAGTAATTTAGGACTTGAAAGTCCCTCACGGGAAGAGCTCATTAGCCAGGTTACAAATTTATCAGTTCACGGAAAAGATAACCAATTAAAATATCTGTTTTATTGCTTACAGCTTTTGGTGCTTCGAACGTCCAGTGGCGTGGTATTCTAACCAAGAAAACTGGTTTCCCAATGTCTCACTGAAATTTGCATATACTCTCAAGAAATAGCTTGGCGGAGGGCTGCCCAATTCGGGTGTCTGTCATGAATGACTTTGTCCCCGGCCGGCAGGAAAAGACAATCTTCCTGTGTTTGAGCCTTCGTCCGCAGTGTCCGACCGAACATCTCTGACACGGACCAAACTTGCCAACATTGACGTGACCTATGACCCAACCAACTCATTGGAAAAAAAAAATAAAGTGGAAATCAATCCGCATATATCGCCCACATTTTGAAGTGCCTTTGTTAAACGTCAACCCGGTTCTGATGTTCAAGTAGGCTTTTCCTCGCGTTATTTGTCTTCATATTTTTGGGGGGTTTTCTCCAAAACTCACCGATGAAGCCAAAAATGTCCCTAATGGTGGGCACGTAGATGACCAAGATGTTGGTGCCGGCCAGCAGTACCATCGTTATGACGGTGTGGCGGACCCAGCTGAACTTGGATGCGCACAGGAACTGGTTGACGGAGGTTCGGATCTGCAGGAAGATCAGATGCCTTCACCAGAGCCCAAAAAAAGTGAACGCGATGTTTTAGTTGACGACACTTACAGGGAAGAGGACCACGGGGACGGTGAGGGTGACGGCGGTGAGCACAGCCAGGCGAACGATCAGTAAGAGCACATCAAATTTGTAGACTTTGGAGTAAGTGTGCAGCAGCTCGGGTTCCACGTGAACTGCGGGGGAAGAGAAAGCCACACAAGACCGAGATTTATGACGCTCATCTCCATGGACGTGGCGAAAAATCTTGGATTTGTTCATCCAAGCCAACGATTTCTAGCGAATAGCATGCCCATCCACTAGATGGGGGAAGGTGCATTTGAAAACCGATGGACAGAAAACAAAATTGGCGTTCAGCTCTATCATCAAGCTGGGTACTCATTTTTGCGGAGCGGGATGCCTTAAGATATTTCCCAAGGACATTTTGGTGCAATGAAGGTAAGGAACAATTCCTCTTAGTACACGTCGCGTTTTGTTCCGCTGACATTTCGATCTTGCGGAACCAGCTGGAGCGATTATGTCGCGTTGAACAGGAACACAAATCGTCTCGTGGTATGTTGGGACCAGGTGTCCACTTTCACGTTCTTGCATAACTTTGTTTGCCTCAGAATCGGCTTGCTTCCGCCGTCGTAGTTGTTTAATTTAATTTGGAGTGACGCAAGCGACTTCCCTTCAACTTTGGACGCGTGGTATTTGGGACGTTGAACTGGTGTGACGTTGAACCAAGGTATTAATTAACTTTCCGTAAAAAAGACACAATGTTCCACTCTAGTTTTTACACGATGTGATACATTATTATACTCGTATGTCGCCATTTTAATGTTATTATTGATGACACTGCGAAAGCTCGACTGCGTTCGTGTCGTTAGCCGCTGCGGTGTTGCTCACTTCGGTTGGAAACTTACTCAATATTGCTCAAAAGTGTGAGTTTAAAATGAATTTAGGAGATAATTGTGACACAATGAATATGTACGGTGTATATTCGTGCGTTTTTTTGTTCCTGTGTTGCCTTGGCGAAAAATGCCGTCTTGCTAGCTCATTAGCTTATCTGTCGACATGGATGTCGACGAACTTATTTGATGCTTTTTTTGCGATAAAACGTTCATAATGTGATGCTTTGACTGAATCGATTAACTGGGAATAAGACGAATAAGAATTTGTATGATTAAAAGTAGCAGGCATTGAAGTCTCATTCATATTTTTCAATACAAGTACAGTCGACCCTCCGACTCATTAGGAAAACCGATTTTTTTCAAGGGCGAAAGGGTCAAAAGTGTTTGCAAACAGCATATTCCACAATGAAGTTTGACTAGATAACGATTTCCATTCCACCTGCACGGCAGCAAAACAGGCCATATTTCTTTTTCCAATGACGTTCATTAAGATGAGTTGTTTTACAAATTGAAGAAACTTGATCCATTTTCCGTTCAAATTGAATTCCGTCTGGATAAGTGAATCTGTTGCCCGGACACGTGTTTAAGAAACCGGAGCAACTCACTATTGAAGGTCAAGTATCCGAAGAGAGCCGCCAGGAGGTACATGACGAACATGGCCAAGAAGGACACGTTGGCAACTCCTTGCATCCTTCTTCGGGAACGACTGCAAAGACGGACGGGAGAGAAAGGGAGGGCCGCGTTTGAAACCGGTTTTGATAACAAGAACCGACTGACCTGTGAGGTCAGATAAGGGAGCAGCTGTGGTTTTTCCAACTCGGCGCGAAAAGAAACGTACTCTTTGAGCTCCTCGTACATGGGCAGGATAGCTGGGTGGCAAACAAAGGCAAAGGTCAAGATGGGAACAGCGTAGACAGTCTAGGGAGGAGAGAACAAAAAGCTTATTCAAAACTCCTGTCTCCAATCTTGACATCTCTTATGAATTTGTTTCGTACCTGAGAGTTGAAGACAAAGTATTTTGGTGTGCAGGCATCACTGTAGTCAACTGTGTGAGCGTTGTTGGGAGACACGGTGCTATTGGCTTTACTCCATGTCTCATTCACAGCGTTGACATCATCAGGAAGCGGGCACGGGATCTGGAACTTCTTGATAATTACCTGCGGAAACAAATCATTATTTTTGCTATGAGCCGACTGAAAAGGTTTAAAGCCGTTTTGTGTATGAGTCATACTAAGAAATACCGCTTTTGTCTCTTGCATTTCCAGGATGGAAAGCAAAGATGTGGAATGGCGAAAAGTTCCCTTTTTCTACTCACCACAATGAGGAAGAAGACCATGCACAGGAGCGACAGGCCGCTGGTATATCCAAGGTAACCTAATACACCAAAGCACATCACCGACTTAAACAAAAACAAAACAACATTCTCGACTTGGTTTGGAGTGGATTTGCCTTTATTAGTCTCGCGTTGGGGAAATTTACATTTCACAGCAGCAAAGTTTGATCAATGTGTTAAAGATACATACCCAAGTTTCTGAGCAACGATAGGGGCAGAATAATGAAGAGTGACACCAGCAGTACCAGGTAGTCTCCGTTCGTGTACCATTCACTGAAAAACAGAGGAAAAAAACATTAGACGTCATTTCCTCCAGTTAGAAGTGATCTATCTCACTAATTGACACAAAAACTGTAATATATTAATTATTGTCCCTATAGTTAGCACCGAATGAATCCCTTTTTAAATAATACAGTGATACAGTACATTGGCCTACAAACTTAATTGGTTCCCAGAAAGTGTGTGTAAGGCGAAAAGTGTGTCTTCCAAACATTAATTTCCCATAGGAAACCATTAAAATGAGAATAATCCATTCCCGGGTCCCCATAAAACAATTTTCTTCTAAATAAGCTGTAAAACGACACAAACTATACCTTATTCTAGGTATAATAAATGTGATATTGTATTGTAATTAAAGAAATAAGCTGTACTGTATAATAGTCGTTTTATTTGCCTTTGTCCATTGATTGATGATACGCATGCACATACCTGTATTCAAATGTGTGTTGTGTTATGCAAGTGTATCTAATTTTGTATTTCTACCCACACTGCCGACCAGTGATTTGGAGACACATATCCATTTCCTAAAATAAAAACTGATATCCTCCAACTTGTATTTAGCATTCTGAAAAATAATCACAGTGCTTAAATATTACCCCCCCCCCCCCTCAAAAAAAAAAAAGTGAAATACAACTGAACTGTACATAAAAAGCAAATATTTCACGTGCCACTAGAGGGCGCAGTGCTTGGGTGCATGCGTAAATGCACCTGCGAGCGAAAATGACATAGCTGAGCGGCCGAGCGAGGCAGCCATTTACACACGCGTGCACTATTTCCATGCGGCGACAGCAGCTGCAAATGACTAAAAGGGTTCTTTGAAAGAGCCCAACATCTCCTCCTGCCACTTGGCCATATGCCCCCTTCACCTTAAAGTGCGCACAAGCTGTCCTTTCACCTGATTCCTATTTCATCATTTAACGTGTCGAGGGAAAACAAAAAAAGGTACTCACTCGTTACTTCCTGTAAAAGCCTTAATGACAATGGGCAGCTCGTACTTGACGATGTACAGGTAGCTGGACATGGCTGCAACGATCAAAAGAAAACATTACAGAAACGTCGCCTCCAAGTGAAAAGATTCCACGACGCATTTAGCGTGCTGAAATATTTGCCGCGCGATTGAATTTTCCGCGGAATTGGCGCCCGCTTGCCGAATGACTCCAGTGATTCCTGGAAGTTGCTATTCCGCACCCCGCCCACGTTTCTATTTCCTTGACGAGGTTACGGCAACGTTTGTGCGGGCGGGCTCACCTCCGATGTTCTGCATTGTGATGGAACAGGAAGCGGCCAGTTTGCCGGGCATCCCGAAGGCTTTGTAGCCGAGCTGCTCGTACACCAGCGCGCCTGCAGCGACAATCGGACGGAGTAGGCGCAGTGAAAAAAAATCCAATCCAAATTTGGTGACGTCTGGATTGTAAACGGCCGACTCACCTCCTTCATTGGCCGTCTTCAGAAGCAAATGCACGGAATACAGCGAGAAGATGGCGACGGCCACAAGGAGGATGCTGGAAAGGGTTAAAAAATGACATTTCCATGCATCTATTTCAGTATTTTTTGCGTGACTCTTAATTTCAACTTGGGTGTCAGCATTCGGTGTAGACGGTATAGAATGGCGAGAGTGAGTCATAGTGGCGACTTGCATAGCCTCTTGCGCATCCTCATATGACCCCCCGGGGGGTATTAATAGCAGTTGGACATGAATCGACAGCTCATTTGAGAAGGCGCAGCTTCCCACTGGGATCTGACCATTTTGAGATGGGGAATTTTCCAGTCCATTTCCCATGCCAACGTGATGCTGGCAAGTGCGAAATAAGGGCTCGTGTTAGTTGCTTTATTTTTGTCATGACACGAAGAGTGATTCGCAAAGTACACAGGTGGAAGTTTGGCTCCCTCTAGTGATTCGCTAAATAATAACAAGTAACCTGCCTTGTTTTTGGGTCCATGTTGTTAGCCTGATCTTGAACCAGCGTGTTGTGACCGACCGACCGACCTGCAGCTAGCTATGTAGCTAGCTATATATCTTTCTAGTTAGCTGGCTAGCTATCTATGAGCGAGCCGGCTAGTTTTCTATCTATTTGAGTTACTTTCTGGTTGAGTGAACGCTGGCGCGTGTGGCCGCCGCTGCTCACCCGCAGAAAAACCTATCCAGTGACTGTAAAGTGACCTTGAGAGTTTTGAAAGGTGCTTATAATTGAAATGTATTCTTCTAATTAGCGAAGAAGAGTTCAGTTGTTTTGAACTTTTCCATCCAAAACATTTGCTTTTTATAACTTTGTTTTTAAATGTGTTATAAGGTGCATTTGTTTTACTTTGATGCACAATGCATTTAAATTGACGTATTTCTTGTAATTAAGCTTCTTATAAATATTCCAACGCTACGGTGACTGAAATAGTGATAGGAAATATCCCCAAAAGTTTTGAAACATCGTCTCACGCTGTTGAATGGAGAAGTGTCTCCAAATGGTTGTTGCGTGATCCAACATTGTAATTTTGATGAGCACTTGGGCCTACTACGCTACTTCATTAGGAGATGGGAAATAATGTTATGGTCAGAATTGTTTTCTTTTTTTTTGTCACCAATACTGTATGTAATACATTCGCTACCATCGCCGCCAGTTGCAATGCATTGGTAACCTTCAAAGCAAAAGTTGCTCACTTTGTAACTTCCTCCTGGAATTTTCCAAGCGTGCAATAGGATCAAGCGTAGTACGCTTAATCCTATTGCATCGGCCGCTTTTTGGTTGTAATCCTTGCCAGACCACGCCCCGACAGATAGCCTTTCCTCCCATTCATTCTCGCAACCGGATTAACCGTGCTCAAAATGCCGCCACTCCCTTTGTTTGTAAATTGACTCACGAGTGCGCGGCCAGGAAATAACACGGCGCTTCTTTCCTGCTTGTTCAGATTCAAAACGAGATGTTCCAACGGTGCCTTTCCCCAAATTTTATCTTATGCAAACACGATAGTAAGTCAACGTTATACACGTCAAACACCCGCACTGACATGTGACCTTGACTGCTCCGAAAACAAACCAGAAAACGGCGCATAAAATGTATTTTCCTACTTTTGATGACAAAAAAAAAGAGTTTGTAAAAGTCATGGACTCACACAAAAAGCGCAATGCCAGTGTTGGCCATGGCGTAGGACAGGCCCAAGATGCCACTTCCCATGATGGCGTTGCCCAGGTTGAAAACCGACATGCCAAAGGAGGCGTTGCCTTGGATCTGTAGAAAGATAAAACCAAAAAGAATATCCAAAAATTAGAGCCCAAAAATGCCTTTTGCAGCTTTTAACATTGAAAGGTTAAAAATGAGTCTTACATATTCCGTCTCATATTTCTTCTTGCCAGAGTTTTTGTCCGGGAGGAAGTTTTCACTCTCAGGATCTAAGTCGGCAAATTGTCTTTCAAAAAAAAAATCATCATCATCATAAATGACCGATGTTTGGATATGCGCATTTTTTGTTTTCTGTTTTGAAAGTCTTCCTCACTCATTCAGCGGGACCTTCCTCGGGCAGTCTGGGTAGTTGTAGTCGTTGCTGTTGGTGCTGCTGTCGTCCTCTTCACGCGACAAACGGCTCATCTCGGTTGGTTTCATGCTGCCGGAGGGGGGGGGGGGGGTAGAAATGACTCATTTCATTCCAATCATCTGAGAATAATCAATATTACAGTGTGCCGGCTACGCTATTGGGTCATGTGATTTATCGGCGGGGGGAGAAAACCAGTGCGGTGGAGTGGCGGAGGGGGGCTGTGGGTAGTAGGAGGAGAGGGGGTGGGGTGGTTGACGCACCGGCAGTGGAAAAATACCAGAGCGGCACCTCAGCCCGCTCAATGACAAAAAGCCGCAGTGGACATTTTTAGTAGTTGGGGCTGAAAAATACATGACTTCAAAAAAGATATCTATCTATATATATAATTCCAGGGCGTGTCAAATCCCTTTTGAGCACGTAATGACTTCAGGAAAATTGCAACGCGGTGACTAAAGCAAAGTAATTTCATCTACAGGAAAGAATAAATTCTACATTCTGTTGTAATTTTTTTTTTTTTTAAGCGCGCACACACCCGCAAGCAACCCAAATAGACGCGCGCCCAGATCATTTTAATCTCATTACGCATAATGAGCGACTCCACTGGAAACAATGGCACGTGTTGTCCCTCAACCTCTTTCCTCCTTTTTTTATTTCCACCCACTTGAAACAATATCGGAAAGTATGAAGTCACGTCTGCACAGTGTGTCATCGTCCAAACACCACCAGCGTCTTTTTAGATTTGACTGTTTTATTTATTTATTTATTTATTGACCGCATAATAGATGATAGGTATTGAAAATGAAATTCAATTAATTTAAATTCATTTAAAGAAGAAGAATGATTGCCTCCGTTTTACTTCAGGAGTTTTTCAATGCAAACGTTTGACCTCATTGATATTTTCAACCGGCGTCTGCGCGTTTTCTTCGTGGCATGCTGGCATTCTTACCTTTCCAGCGAATACGACTGCAAGCCTTGACAATTCCTTTTCCAAAAATCAACAAAAATACATCAAAAAACAATCCGGCAGATTTGATCAGATGGATGACACCCACCAAAAAAAGACTCCAAACGCTCTCCGATCCTCGGAATGAAATTGATAATTTCAAAACACAATACAAATCTGTATGTTAGCTGACAAACAGTCAATAGCAATCAAAAAGAAAGCCAATCGCCAAATTAAAAAAAAAAAACAATCTGAATACACAAACCAATGTGTAAATGGTCAATTTTCAGCCCTAAAAATAGGATGCACACCCAAAAGGATGAGTGTTCAGCTAAAGCCAGGGATGTGGAGTCAACCTTTATAAAGCATTGCATCAGCCGGCGAGAAACAGTGGAGGAGGCTTCGGGGGGGGGGCGCAAAAGGAGGGGCGAAAGTGGCGGGTTGGAGGGAGGCACTTTACGCATCGCCCGTGACGTCGGCGCCTTCTGTATACAAACACAGCGCACTGTGACCTACGACAGCCACGCCCCTTTTGGAAAATGACAAGAATGCCGGAGTGCATTTGATTGAACACAATCACACGTTTAGGTCTTTAAATTAATTATGGGGAGGGGGCGGGGGGTGCAAGTTCTCTAAACTTCTTTCGGGTTCACTTCAGACCGTTCCAAAGCGCTAAAGGCAAAGTCATTCTATTGTAACCAGTTTTTATTCTTCCAACTCATTCAGCCCATATTTCAATTGTCATCGCACAATTTGGACAAGATTCTGCAGTCAATTTGGATTTATTATAAAGGACAACCGACGCCTCCGAACAGATTGTGTCCATCATTTGTAAAATGACTTCTACTGAGCGTATTTGACAGAGATTCCAGCGCATATAGCTAGATTTGACCTTTTAAGACTCACGCTGAATGTTCAGGAAGTCTTGTTTTTGAGTTGATGACGAGTCCTGACACCCCTGACCGAGAAAGCGACACACGATGCATTTTGCGCTACTTTGTTTGGTCTGAAAACTTCGTGTTGATGGCAAAATTAGAAGGAAAACACTTAAATAACGCAATGGTGAATCGTTGTGTGTTGCACCAAGACTACTATTTGATACTAGCTGACGCAAATTCCCAGCAGGGGCGCCAAGGCAAGACGTCTTGGCGCGACGTCACAAACAAGGGGGCGGGACCTTTTGAAACTGGCCACTGCCAGGTTCAATTTGAAGTAGTTTTTGGACACTTGAAGGCATTTTTGTTGGCGTTTTTCATGCGTGTTTTGTGTATTTTAGATGCTAGAAAACCTTTTTCTGATGTCAGTTAGGAAACAAAAAAGTGGTGTCGGTTGTCCTTTAAATGAGAATTACTTTAACTCAGCTACCCCCCGCCCCCCCTCCTCCGACCCTCTCACAGATAGATTAGCCCTGAATTAAATGTAACGAGTGACCCAAGAGGCCCGGGGTGTCTGTCGGTCCACATTACCCTCCCCACCCTGGTCCCCTCCTCTTTTTCTCTTCAAAGCAGACCTCCCAGTCACAAGCAGATTACGCAGCAACGCTTTCATGTGACCTTAGTTATTGCTATCCTCATTCACACACACTCGTATTCTCCCGCGACGGCTCACGTATCTGGAAAGAAGACCACAGTACGCGTTCATTATCAAGTGGCATTTCCGCAGAATAAAGGCCGCCAAAGATGGCGGCAAAAACAATCACCATTATACTAAAAATGAAAATACGCACGGGTGCAGGGTTCAGTTCCGCCTCTGGAGTTTGCATGTGCCAATGTGGGTTTTCTCTGGGTACTCTGCTTTTCTCCCACATTCCAAAAAACACGCATGGCATTTAAATGAAACACTCCAAATTGTCCCAAATTGTGAGCGCGAACGGGTTATCTGTCTATGTGTACCCCACGATTGGCGAGCAACTAGTTCAAGGTGTCCTCACCCACTGCCCGAAGACCGGGCCCGATTATTTTTGTGCATGATGAACCTCTTCTATGTTCTATTTACCACCGACCTGATCACAACACAGAACTGAATAATTTCGCCGCTAGCGAGTGATGTCACAACGTCCTGTGACCCCCCCCTACCCCCCGCTGTGCAATTACATAATAAATGTTGAAACAAACAGGAAAATAATGTAACTCTCATTTAGTCATAACGCGAGTAAAGTATGTACAGTAGGAATATTAATTATTGCCATGCCCCAACCCTCCCCTCGTTGGTAAATGACCGAGTTAGCACACTAGCGCAATTCTCCCCCTTGCAGATTTTCCCGATTTTGTTTCACCCGCGAACGGGTATGCTTTCTGTGTATAGGCCTTTGTTTGCAGACTTTATCTGCCGGACCTAAATCGGATCAAAAAAAAAACTGGAGCGTGGTCAGACGACTTGGTCCCGCTACCCTTTCACCAACGTAAGACATACATACAAACAACATAAGAGGCTGTAGCAATTCACACAGTTACAGTTGAACATCAATCTGCGTGTGTTTGCGCTGTCAGTCAAACGTCGCATGGATGCGAATGATTATGCAGAAGCCACGTAAGCTCCAGGGCGGGTGAAAGCTGGAAGGTGCGCAACAATGCGGCTCGACTGACTTTTACGGGTGTGACCCTGACGTTGCGTTGTCGCTTGGCTGCAAAGCAATTTGCTTCTTAAAAACTCATGTGGGATCGATCTTGCCACGCTTTGTTATTTTGTAGTTTCTTCAAAGTTACATTCAAGTAACCTTTATTAGTCTCACAGTGGAGACATTCCCCATTCACAGCAGCAGAGTCATGAAAGGAAGGAAAAAGAAGTATGAGAACAAAATATAGGAGCTGCTGTAAAGGCAGTGACTGTTGCGGCAAAATCGTGAAGTCAATATAAAATATGACAGAACGCAAAAGTCTTTCAACTTAAGCACTTTTCTCTATCTAGCTATCAAACTATCCAGCTCGCTATCTAGCTATCCGGCTATCTACGTGCTACATTCTAGCTATCTACATTCTGGCCAGCTATCTAGCTAACAAGCTAGATAGCTAGCTATTTATTAGCATTAGGATAAATGTCGACCCGTTAAATTTCGCTCCACACATTTTTTAAGCGTTTGGGCCTCAGTAATATTTTTTAGCATCCTTTATTCAATTACAAAAAAATAGCACATGCTTACACTGTGCAGGTACAAACAAACATAGTGTCATCCAAGATTCAGACATGTACTTCCCCCTTTTCACGCACCCAATAATGTTAACGCGCCAATCTGTCCAGTGTCGTAACGGCGGTCCCTGAAAGGGTTAAAGCTTCTCCTCAAGTGCTGAATTTGACGCCAACGGTGTAGCTAGCAAGTGTATCTTCCTTAAAATTCCATTCACGCCTCCTCGGCTGCCATGACGTTGTATAACTGTCCCGCTTCCTGGCGTATCATATCTCTCTCCCTCCCACCAAGAACGCCAATCACCTCCCTGCGTAGCGATCACTCCAAGCTCCAGCGACATGCCAACGCCAGACTGTAATACACCCCCACCCCTTTTGCACAAAAGGCAGAAGGATTTTCTTGCTCTCCGACCTTAGTCACCCTGCCCCAACTGTGAGCGTTCTTGGAACACGGCGCCTCCCCGGAGGTGTTTTCCTTACAATATAGACGGCGGGGAGGTCTCGCGCTCTCCAGGCTTTATTTGGGAAAATCGGGGTTGTTGGGTTTGTATCGCCGTAAGGGGTGGGCTCAAACCTTGAGCAAAGGTTTGAGCGCTAAGTACAGCTTGAGAACATAACCAGAACATTGACCATTAAAGATGCTCCGACCTGGACAGCTGAACATATTTCGGTCACATATCCCACTTGTGTCCATTTTCGCGTCCGCCCACAGGAACAACAACAAAAGAGACCGAGGGTGGGCATCAGACTGTAAAATAAACAAGTGGCCACAGAGGAAGTAGGTTATCTTTTGGGCAACCTTGTCACATCGCCTCACGCACGTACGCTCCCATGATCCTGATGACTTGCGAATCCCTCGCCCGCTACGCAAACATTTGTTAACTAAACACGCCCGTGCAACGTAGGTAAGAATGGAGTTAAGTAAGCATCACGGGATTAGCTGGCCGTCTTTTCACCCGTTGACTTCCGCGCTTAACATTTCACGTTAGGGAAATCTTAATGGAAGAAAAATGTCGCACGGTACGTGCTCCAGACTGCAAATCAAAAATGGCTGCATTATTGAAATACTAAATGACACGTAAGCAATTGATGTCTCGACGTGGCGCCCCGCAGGAAATCTCGCCTCGTTTTCCTTATTGATATGAAACTCGCCCTGTGTCCAAATGTGCCACCTTGATATGCGGGCATTTCCTTAGTAATCCTCTTAGTGGTGGGAAAGTGGTTTAGCGGGCGCATTCTCTTTGACAGGAGCACAAATGGGATGGGCTGCAGGAAAAATGGCGGTTTTGCGTTAGCTTTAGGGGCCCCAGCGGGGTGAGGGAGGCCGCCCGTCTCAATCTCTGAAAACTTTTCACCCGGGATGGCCCTGTCGCCACCCTGTGAACCTGATGATTCCTCGCTCTCCCCTCCGTTCGCTGAGCTTTATACAGTCGAGCCCAGACACAAAGGGAGGGAGAAGTGTGTCAAAGGTCGCACTCTTCAAAAATTATTTTCATGCTTTCATCATGCAAAAATATTTAGTGTTTTTTTTCCTTAACCTAGATTGTCAGATTAAGTCACAAAAAATCTTGTATCACCTTCCACTTCAATGTAACAGTTGCTTTTCTTTGCCCACGAGGTGCCACATGTTTATGTTTGGGCGAGTGGGATGACATAAGAAAAGAAGTTTGCATTTTAGATTGCTCGGAGGCGTTTCTCTTGTCATTGACCACGTCAATGATTGGATACCTATCAAGGCAATGGCAAATGCAACCGAGAGCTTACCTGACACCGTCATTATCTTTAAAATGCTCTGTGGTTGATGTCATTATCATATTCACCGCTTTTTTTTACTCCCTAGTGCGTTCTGCTATCTTTGTGACTACTTTATTTCCTGTATATCATAGTTAAGCCATTTGTTACAGTTCCACCTTCTGTTAAAGCGCGATATACAGTAAATCAATATGTCTTGCATTGTATTGTATTTTCGTAAAAAGTGAATCTGAAGTTCTGACGCCCGTGTTGGAGTGGATTTTGTGATATATGTGCTGCAAAAGCATCCATATCCTCTTCTAAGTGCCTTGCTGAGTCATTCCAAATTTCAGTGTGAGCACAAAACCTCTTAAGGGACAACAACACAAAAATATGATGAGACCACCTGAACTTTATTTTGCATCTTCAACTCTTTGACTTAATCGGGCCCGCGTGGATTTGGAAAGTCAGGTCAGCTCAGTTTGACGGCTTCGGTCGCTCCGCATCAACTCAGCTAGCGGTGAGAATGTTTCGGGTGCTCACTCACTTTACAGTGCTGGAGCTGTGGCATTGGAATTATAGTGCTCAAGTGACCCAGAGGGGGATTCTCTCATCCACACCATGGTACTTAGAGCGAGAGACAGCGAGACTCGTGACTTTTTAGCCTTGATTTAGCCTCACGGTCTCTGATGTGGGAGCCTCTCGTACCTTCCCTGTACTTATTCTTTTTGGGAGCGTCAGCCATGTCTCTGAATCATCAACATGCAGGGTATAATCACCGCCAAAATGGTTTCACGTGAAAGTTGGTAAACGTCAGGTCGCTTTAGGGCTTGTCTCATTTCTTTGTTCTGACACAGACAATCCAAACTAAAATACGCCTGTGTAAGTTCAAGTAAGGGGAGTAAAAGAAGCTATTTTCATAAAACAGCAAAATCCTTCCTTAAACCGTAATGGTGGGGTGAGGTTCAATTTGGATCGTTCGTACAATAGACTGCTTAGGCAACGTAGGCTTTGTTATGCTGATGAGGTGATATCAGGCCAGTCGTCAGTTAGGACAATAGAAGCGATCAGTGGAGCCACAGGGATTAGTCCCCTGCTCCCCCCAACCCGAGAGCAGCGACCAATCATAGCAGAGTCCGCCACCGCCACGTCTGGACAGTAGGGATATCTATTTATAGGGCCGAAACTACCAGTAAGACTTTAGTTTGTTGACGAAGCTTCTTGGATAAGAAGCGAAACGTCCGACACCTTCAAAGAAGTACAGATGACGGCTGAAGAAAGCTTTTCATCGATCCAAACTAAACTTGATTGTTTTTATGAAGCCATTTAAAAAAAAATACAATAAAATGTTACCAGTTTCCAATTGGCTCTGCTTGACGACAAAATTACGCTGACATTTATTTTTTTGGCACGCTGACAACATCGCAGGCACTCGGGTCCAAAAATGCAGTCACCCGTTTGCTCGTGGTACAGATAAGCTTCCAAATAACAGGCCTCGTCGGACAGCGATAAGGCTCCAGAGTTCCTGTCTACTTCACTCTCAGTGTGTAGTAATATTGCCGTACAGGAAGTGCAGCAACATGCCTTCGCTGTGACAGTTTCCTCTGACCACAAATGGAGGTCGCGAGGACACGAACTGACGGAGTTTCTGTCGGGAAAAGGATGTGACAACATTGCGTCGGTCGATCAATTACAGACACACCAAAATATGTCCGGAATTTGGCTTGGTGTCAATTAAAACATGGCTCTACAGTACTAAATAAAAAATAGTCTCCACTTCCGGAAACAGGAATGGACAATCACATCAAGAATGTCTAAAAATTGCACTCGCAATTGTTCAAATGGCAGATTTTTATCATCTAAAAATGTAACGCGTGACTGGAGTAAAAGGCGTTTCCCTCCTGCAGGCCCACCTGTTCAGTATTTCCCAATGAAGCTCACCGTGGCTTTCAAGACCGCGAAAGTGCTAAGACTATTGTATTGATCGTTGCTGTTTGTGATTATCTTGATTATTATTATTCGTGTTTGTAAGTCCATTTCATTTTGCAAGTGTTTTTGTTTAGGCACCCAAAATGGCAAAAGTGCTCTCAGCTCATCACCACAAGACCAACGCGCTCGTGTGAATCATAACAACGATACTTAGTTCAAAGTTCAAATTAGCCGCGAATCTTGGCACAAAACCCTTTAGGCATCTGCTCATAAAGTAAAACAAATATTTTAGAGGGTGTGCACACTTTTGCAAGTCCATGATCTCAGTCCGTTTTATTCACATGCCATCTTATTTTTATTGAGATGTACACATCCTAGGGCATATTTACAGTGGAAAATGGTTTTAAATGTAGCGTGGTCTTGATTTTGTTACCAAAAAAAAAACAGGCACGTGTAGACTATTAATATCCACTCCAGGTTATGGCAAAGTCATGGAATTTTTCCCTTGGCGATCAAGATGCTTTTCTTTATTGCTGTCTCTTTTTTTTAAATTATTTTAAACATCCCCAAGTGCAAGCCCGCAACCACAACGTGAAGCCCAATCTTGAATGAATTGCATTGCAACGGAGACATTGTTTAGAGAATTATGGCTTCCGAAAAAACAAAATGTGAGTTGTCCACTTTTGTTGGCCGCCTGTATTGCAGTCAAGGACTTTTTAACCGCAGCTCATTGCCAATTTTCTTTCTAATTGGAAAAAGAAGAAAACTGGATTTGAATGCGGAAGTCTGGAAAGGAGCAGATGGCAAATAGCTTGCGGGGGGAAAAAATACACAGGGATAACCTGAAATGACATTTTAAGGAGGTGAAAGGAAACTGATTATTTAATTTTTATGTTTTAATCGGGACAAAATGATCTCATCCCCTCAGCTGCCAGTTATATTCATTTTTTTTTCTTCAGTGGTCATCGCTGACATCAACGTCGTCGGCCATGATTGGCACGGTCATTTTAATGGTTGAATACGTTTCCTAGGTTACATTTTTGACTCGCCCGCTAATTAGTCAACACTGCACACCTCTAATGTCATTTTGGTCGCTTCATTGTAGACTATTAATAAATCTTATATACATGCTAAATCGCTTCCATATACTCAAAAATGGCTACTATGTTTTCTGAACAGTAAATATGATGACAGAAATCCAGTTTAAAAACAAATTAAATCGGGGCCTCAAAACAATAATAGCAACAATGTAGCTCAAAAGCTACTGTGCTAATTTCTGTGTTTCTACATGACTCAAAAACGCAACCTCAATAGAGAAGTTGCGGTTTTTACAGGCAAAGGTGAATTTTATATCTCTTGTGATTCGCCACAGCCCAATGACGTACTGTCACTCTCAAAAGTCACTTTTTTTTCTTGATTGTTTTCATGTTGGGTGAAAATGATAAGGCAAGGGTCAAGTGGATCATGTGACATCCCCGCACATAGCGGAAATTGATTGGCTAATGTTATTACTGACATGTATTGATTCTCTTTGCACAAGTGGAAAATTGAACTGTCGGACCCCAAAGAAAAGGCGCAGTTTGTTTTGTATGCCGACGCACAAGCGAGCCGAAATGTTTTGACGGATTGACTTTTACGTGTACACGCTAACTTGCACTTGTTACGCACGGCCCTTAGCAGACGCCGAGTTATGCAATTTTCACCGCCACCAACTATATTCTTTTGACTCGAGTTTTGGATGCGGCATCGGGACACTTGACGCCATGTTACGCAATTTTATTCCCATCCTGACACCAAAAACTATGAGCATTCCCACTTGAGTGGAAATGACGCAAAAGCGGCAATGTAAACAACCTGTGCCTCTGAACATTAGAAGAAAAAATAAAGTCATTCAAGTTCATGTGTTTTTTTTTTTTTCCTTTTCAGATTCAACGCGACCCCGTCAAGGGAAACGCCGAAAGGAAAAGAAGAAGAGATTCAACGAACCAAACTTGAATTGGACGCACATTGATGGAGAATACGCAAGCTGTTAGAAGGAAGTCAAAGTAAGTTTAAAAAACACCCCCAGCGTAGTTTCAATATTCATAATTTCATATTGACTGTTTCAGCTTGGCGCAAGTGTAACAAGAAGTGCAGCTGGCCTTCGAGGAACTGCCACATAAGGTGAGGCCTGGTCACCTATGATTTTTGTTGTTTATTGATGTATTTAAAGCACCTCCCAGAACCTCAGTGATTCATCACTGTGCTTTCTCCTACATTTCACTGCCATCCTGGCTCATAAGAAGCCCATTTTGGTCTCAACAAAACCTAAAACCTGTCATGGAATAATCATAAAAAAAAAAAAAACCAAACTGAAATCCCAAATTATTGAATAAGGACACGTTTGCGTTTGCTCTGCTTACATACAGTAAGGAACGACTGCACTTCCTGTTTTGTGTTGTGGTTGTCGGACTGCTTGCAAACAGGAAGGACGATGATGAAACACCACCTGATGCTCTCACACCCCGTCGGAGCATAACTTATCTGCGCTGCGTTAAATCAAATAAAAAGAGACACACACGTGCAGTTTCCGGGGAAACAAAGGGTAGATTTAAAGGCCACCCCCGCGGTTGACAAATTTGGCTCGTGGTGGACGCAAGTTTTTATTTTGTTTTCATTGGCTGAAAGGTGTGGATTTTGTTTTTTGAATGAACAGTTGCTTGTCAGAGGGTGGCAGTTTTTTAAATGTTCCATTTATTTTTATCTGTGACTACCAGTGACCTTGTTGTTATGCAGTCATGCAGGCCTCAGCATGTTCTGCTCCGTGTCTTTGGTTTCCCAGCTCACCTTCACCTGACTCAAAGCATCATAAAGGAAGACAAAAATATTACAGAATATATAAAAGTGTTATGCCGGATCAAATTGCTTTTGAGTGATTCTCAATTGAATGTGGGTTTAAATAGCTGGTTACCATGGCGACCTATACTCCAGTCGTCTGGCTTTCTGATTGTGATTAACTGGAGTTAAGCTGGAAGAAATTTGGGTAAGATGCAAATGTCTTTCCCGGCTCACCTCATATTTGCTTTGGGCGCTCGCAGAGTTAAAAAACAAAAACAAGAAACATTGTCAAAATGTTTTTGCTAAGAGTAATTTTCTAGCATGGTATTTGCCTGACCCGCTGATCCCCAGCATGACTATCCTAATGTGTACCCAGACGGCCCCGGGGTGAAATTCAGCGACAAATATGTCGGAGCTGAAGGAATTCTGCATTCTTTAGTGCTTCCAACTGCAAGTCCGAAAGGACAGAATAAGAACGATAACACAGAAAGAAAATGTAGCGCCTGATGCGCTCTTCTCCACTCCGATCGAATCGCCTTGAGGGAAAACCGCAAGGGGCCCAACAGCTGCGTCAAAACAAGTGCCGGACTGGAACGTATAAGATGAGAAATTCCATCGCAAACGGATTTCGTTGACCCCACTTGGACAACAATGTCCATAGTTCTTCCTGGCTATGATTGTTGCTTTTCTTATCAAACAAAACCAAAAAACAGGTAATCCTTTTGAAATGACAGTTTGAATCCCTCGCCTCCATTTTGGAATTTCCAACTGTATTGTTTAGCATGCGGTTGCGCCACGCGTACAACCGATGATTGACGTGAGCTGTCTCAGAAGATTTGGACGTTACTTGTCGCAGGTGGATGTTTGCCAGCTTGTAAAAGTTTTATGGCCGCTTTATGAGGAAACTGACGTTCGGGAGGTTGGTCGTCCTCTCACCTTCCCTCCTTAAATGATCGCCTCCGACAATTCAGTTCCATTCATTGTCTTACTCCAGCAATGACGACCGGCAGCACGTTTTGCCATTTCAAAGAAAGTACACATGAGTCACACGCACATTTTTGCCCTCTTTAGAACTTATCCATCCATACAGGAAATAACACGCTAAGCAACGTGCAACCGCCTCGAGTTTCAGAAAGGCTGCAAAGCGTCACCTCAGTTGGATCAGTAAAATAAAATGCAATGTGGAGGGAATTGATCGAAAATCTTGTAGTTTTTCATGATAAATACAGAAGAACATCGTTTTAAATAACAATGAACTCAGGAGGGAGTTGAACAGCTTGCCTTCCATCCAAATGGCTCCATATTGGCAATGGAGTTCCCCAGGGCTCCGTTTTTAGCCCACTACTATTCTCTCTAACTGAATTGTTAAATTTATACGATTCGGGAACCGAGTTTTTTTTGATGCAGATGATATCGTGGTTTACGCTGCCAATCATCTCTTGTAAATTTGTGTTGTGAGTGTTTTTGACATTTTACACCGCTAAGTTTCATCTCTAATGTTGACTTCAAAAAATGAATAAAACAAATAGAAAAACATGTATGGGATAAGAAATCCAAGTGTGTGATGTTAGAAGTACAAAAACAAAACACAATGATAGCAAAGTACATCTGGTCTCTGCTGTTTTTTATTTTTTATCAATACTTGATTATATTGACCTTGAAAATCCCCCCCTCCCCCGAGTGCCTGTGTGTTTAGTTCCGCATATCGCAGCCTGCTTCTTTTTATCACCAAAAGCGACACCTGAACGCATGGCTGTTGGTGATATAACAAGCCGTGTTTTGAAGAAATGACGCCCCGCTTGCGCTATTTCTATTTTTAGCGCTCTCCTAGGGTGGTCAAGACCATCCCGAGTATGTTCCTTCAGGTGGGCCACTTTTGACCCCCTCGCGCTAAAACGTTGTTTCTCTCACAGTGTCGCCATGTTCCCCGACTTGGTTGCCCCTCGCCACATCCAAGCCAAGTGCGACTGATCTCTGACATCCGTCAAGCAGCTGCCACGTATGTGAGAAGGACGTGAGTCACCTCGGAAACTCAATCGCATTCTGGATGGACTGCAGGTACGATTCAGTTTGGCTATCTTGAGCACTTTGTTATGCAACATGCGCCAGGGCAACAACCCCCCCCCCCCCCCCCCCACACACACACGCCCCTCGTTGTTTTGTTTAGTTCAACTCATAAAACAAGGCCAAAATATAAACATCAATAACACATATTTAGAGCCACCTCATGTTAGCTGCCAGATGATGTGTAAAAATGTCCAATCTTGTGCCAGGGTTTTTGTCACTTGAAATCCAGGACCCAAAGAATAGTGACTTTTAGCACTACATAATCATCATCATAATAATAATAATAAATTTCATTTTAAGCGCCTTTCAAAGTTCTCAAGGATAATTCACAGTCACAGACAAGCATAGGTACTATAATAAATCAAATACAATCACAAATAGAATACAAGTACGTATACGTCCGCATTTGTCATGTGACCCCCTTTGACTGTAATAACATATGCGAGCAGGAGATGTGAGCTCACCGCAAGTCTGCACCTTATGTAATCTTTCTTACACCAACACATACTGAACAGACAAAATACTCCTTGATATTTTTCTCGGAACACTCGATCATATTCTTGCCATATGACGCTGCTCATTTAATATGGGAGCTTATTTAGCAACAGGTGCGGCCATGTTTGCGACACATTGGGCGTGGCAAAATGGCTGATGTTTGATTTTCGTTCTTTTTTGCAAGACCTTCAGTGGCTAAATTCTCATTGGTGATTTTCAATCGTGTAGCACTTTGAATGCAGCTGTGGTTGTCCTCAATCTATAAATAAAATAGAGCCGAGCGGCTCACTCGAAGCATTTCACCTTTTTCGGCAGAGACGCTCACATAGGGGTTTTGTGCATACATACGGTAACCGCGGTTCTCGATTGTTTTGAGTCTGTCAGCGGGGAGAAAAGGTCAGTTGATGTCAATGTGACTGTCGTGTCACATGACCTTTCACAGCCCCCAAAACAGGATGTTTTAGCTTTCAAGTATGAGCAAGATCCAGCTGGAGAATAACTTGACCTTGGTTGTCGTGGTTTTAAACCTCTCCAGAACTATAAGTTGAAGCGAGCCTCGGCCTGGCATGCGCGCGCGTCGTCACGACCTTGCGCAAATTGCCATCTGGGCTGCCTCGCCACCTCAACCCGGTGTCATCTTGCAAACGTGTCATGAGAGAAGAGGTGGTCACGGCGTGTTCTGCGGCGACGGTGACATCTCATGCGAGTCACCTCGCGCCAGGGACTCTTTGCGCTTTTGCAATTCGCCGGTTTGTACCTGGGCGCCACGACGATGCGCATCGTGCAATTCTTCCATTGGAGTTTGGAATCCAATGCGATTATCTAACTGCTTCTTTTTTGGAAACTTGACAAGTTTGTGCGACAAGTCGTGACTGGATGGAAGTCCTGCACAAATACTGATTTTCGAATGCTTGATGAACATTGAATGCCAATGTTATGTCATGGAAAAGATGGCAGACTTCATCTTTCTTTTTGTATCATCAACATGATAATGGCTCGCAGATTTGCGGATGGAATGAACTAAACAAAAAGAGCCTTTTTTCATTTACTTTTTTTAATTCTTCTTCCAACTGAAACGGCACCATATACAATAAAAAAAATGCCCGTTAAATGGGTACAATAAAAAAAAATAATAATAATGCTTGACTTTTAATTCCCTTAGCCCAGAATGCACCGTGCTCAGCATCGGACCGGAAGGGCAATTTTCTTACTCCGACGTTTTTACGAGCGCTCAAACAAGCAAAACCGTTTTCACAAATGGAAACTTTGACCCGAGCGGACGCGCGGTGGCAAGAACCAAACTGCAGTGTGGGACAGTAAGGGGAGGGCAACCGCGATAGGCGTCAAAATAAAGAAACATTCTTCATTTCGGAGATTGTAGCCATCCGTCGGCCCTTTTAGCCACCATGCTAATTCATGCGGAAAGCTTTCTAATGTTCAAGTGATACTTCCCCAATGGCAGCTGTTCATGCACAGTGCGATCAGAGCATCCATTGTCCAGGCCGAGTCCAATGGACCCCCCCTATTCCCTGCCTTAGTATTGCTCACAGGTAGCCTAATCTTGAACCCGGTGTTAGCCAGCAAGTGATAACAAGCTACAAACGTGTGGCATGGTTTGTGACAACCATGTGCGGAAAAAAAAAAATGTGACAATGACAAAACAAAATTGCCTTCAAATATGCAATCAAAAGACAAAAAAAAAAAAAAAAAAACTACTGTCATACAGCAAGAGGAAAACAAATCATATTTATATATATATAGACTAAAATAAACATACAACAGATTGCAGAAGATACTCTCAGCAAGGCAGAGAGTCGGGTGTGCAATAAAATGAAGATTATTTACAGAGCATATACAATCGTCCCCCCCTTCAACAAAATAAAAGAAGCATGCACATAAACACTATTTCATTTGAAATATCTCAATGCTTCATGTATTTAGATCCACATAGGATCTATAAAAAGTGGCCAAATGTGACCTCACTCAAGGCAATGTACATCTGGAAAAGGCACACGTTCAAAAAGATGAGCAGTCAGTCGTGAGGTTTAAAAACAAACAAACAAACAAACAAAAATGTTGATTCTTTTCAATGAAGGCACCAGTTCATAGACGGCGTCCATTTACTTTTTGTAAAATCCATCAAATGAACACGACAATCGCAATATCCAGTAACAAATTCCAGCTAAAAGCGGATTCAACTTATTTGACCTTTATTATTATTTTTTTAGCTTATTATCAAACACTTGTCACTTTGTCTTGTGACCCTGTTGCAAATCCTCATCACGTGGGGTGACCGTCATGATTGACACTTGACTTGGTGTAATGCATCTTGGGAGACAAAAAAACAAAACAACTTCAGCTGATAATTTCTTATAAAAATAGCAATGCTTTTTTTGTTGTTGTGCCTGAAGCAGATTCTCCGAATTCTGTACAACATTCATCTATGTAGTGGACAATGATATACATATATGGTTTCACCCCCCCCCCCCCCCCCCCCCGTCCCCTTGTGACTGTAATACTGGAAGCGTCTCCAAGGCCTGTTTTCCCGAATTCGGGCGATTTTGTTCACATTGAAGAGAGCAGCGAATGAGACGGGACTGGTTGCGAGTGTTTAGTCCGACGCCATAAAAAGTGGCGCAAAGGAAGTGTTGCATTTTGTTTTCTTTTTCGGGAGGCTCCAAAACTTCCGTTCTTTGGCGGCCATTTTGGAATCACAGCAACGGACGAACGATGCTTATCTCTTTTCGTGCTTCCAGATTGTTTTTTCTTGCCGTCCCAAAAAAGAAATAGAATAAGATAGCAAAAGTCATTCAACAAGTCTTGAAGAACATCTCGATCTGTCGGGCGATGATAGTAAATCTGGAGTTTGAGGAGGGACTGAGCTTAGTGGCCCCCGCTAGAACCTGGCGGATTGTGGATCCAGTCGAGAACGATGAGTGACAGGCTACCAATCATGAAGACGATTCCCACCACCAGGAAAACAGCAGCCTGGGGTGCGAGACCAGAACAAAATAATAGCACGGCGCGGCGGGATTCCACTGACATTTACAACCGGTCACATTTTTAAATGGGAAAGTCGATCCGTTTGAGAAAGTGTTGACGCCGCCATACTGGACGTGCGTGCGTGCGTGTGTGCGTGTGTGTGTGTGTGTGTGCGTGCGTGCGTGCGTGCGTGTGGACCCACCCCGATTTTCTGTGGGGAGCGAAGCGGCACCGTCTTCACCAGGCGCAGATAAAAAGCCGCCGGGAGGATAAAGATGAGCATTGTGGCTGCCGACGAACCTGACCGCAAAAGGAACAAGACAAATGTCAACAATACCATAAGACAACTCAAAATAAATACAGACAATTATAAGAATATTATTAAAAATAGAAAAATAACACATGCTTTTAATAACAATAATAATATATTTCAATCCAGAATAATAATGATGATAATGATAATAATAATAATACATAAAGATAATAATTATAATAATCAAAAAACATAACAAATGCTAATAATAATATGATTTTAAAATATAATAATAATTATTATTATTATTATCATAATAATCATAATATTAAATAAAGATAATAATTTAATAATAATGTACTAAAAACTATAACAACATAACAAATGCCAGTAATATAATTTTAAAAATATCCTACTACTACTAATAATGATAATAATATTAAATAAAGATAGTAATGATCAGAATCATCTTTATTGCCAAGTATGTAGAACACACAAGGAATTTGTTTCCGGTAGAACACGCTGCACTAGTATTGTCGTCAAAAAAAAACAAACTGCTAAGTGGCACTATACACTTCCATTTTGGCTACTGTTGATATAATACTATAATAAAAAATATAAAAACATAACAAATGCTATCGATATAATTTAAAAAACAAAAATAAGAAGTAATAATAATAATACTAAAATTAAGATAAAAATAATATTTATAAAAATATAAAAATAATAAATGCTAATAACAATAATGCTAGTTTAAAATATATAGAAATAACATAAATGCGAATAATAACAGAAATATAATTTAAAACAGAAAATCTATAGATACATATTGATAGATATTGATATGAGTGGATGGATATGAATAATAATAATGATAACAATAATAATGCTGCTGATGATGATATAGTTAATGTTGTGGTGTGAACCAAATGGCGTTTTTGTTTCTTCTTTTCACACGACTGGCGAGCTGACTGAACCTGACACTTTAAGCTTCTGCACTTTTTCTCCACTTCACTAAAACAACCTTTGACCCGAAGCCGCTAATCAGACCTCCACCACAGATCTTCACATGGGATTCCGCCGAGTGCTTTCTTTTCTTTTACTCACCGATAAAGCCAAAGATGTCTCGGATAGTTGGTACGAAGATGACCAGCATGTTGTTGAAGAACAAAATGCAGGCGGCGATGAGCATATGGCGAGGCCAGCTGAAACTTTGCCCGCTAAACAGCAAAGTGGTGATGGACGAGCGAATCTGCAACAACAAAAGAAATGGCAGCCAATCAATCATCAGGAAAATTCAAGCTTATTTGAAAGCATATTTCGACAAGCTGACACACGTTCGGAACTCCTCTTTGCATCCTTTATTTTGCCTCAAAAGGTCATGAATGGGACATTAGGCTTTTCCGCTTTCAACATAGTTTCCAGCAAACAAGTTGAGACCCATTCACTCGTACCCCCCACTCTGACACCCCCCAGACACTTCCTCACAAAATGTCCAATTATAGATAAGCATGCACACAAACTGGTTGGCCAAACAAAGGCATGTTTTTACTATGTGGATGTATCATTTGACAGTGTAAGTGTACTCGCTTGCATACACACGCACGCACGCACTCACGTGCATGTCCGCATATCACAGTCAGGGCGTTGCCATGTAAATAACGAATTGCCGTTGCAGTCCAAACAAACAGCTACTTTTGTCTGAATGGTCTCTTTTCGTCCATTTGTGAAATTGCAAATTGATGTTGATCATACAAAAACTGATCAGAATCAGAAAGCATTTCATAGGTCCACAATGGGGCAACTAGCTTAGCCGCTAAGTCGCCGATTGCATCGGTTTCCATTCTAGCGACGTTGTATGGGTTGGTTGCAATGGGTCATCTGTGTCTCTATTTGCCCTGTGGCTAGCTGGTGACCAGTCCAATGTGTAATCTTAGCCTGGGAATAGGCAATGTTAAAAACTGATGGTTTCATTGTTAGCTAAACTGCTAATACATTGCAAGCGAATGTGAAAACTGTTGTTTTAACTTCCTAATTGATCATGATTTTGCTTTGACGGGATAAGAAATAAAAATCGAAGCAGGGTCTCAATTGGGGTCTTAAGGCCACGCTATCACCGTAGCAACATCACTCGGAACCTGGTTCCCACACTTGGCATTCATTGACTGAAGTGTGTCAAAAAGCAGCCTGTACATTTGTGCCAAGAAAAAAAAATGCGTGTGCGTATGTTAAGATAACCCCCCCCCCTTGTCCCCCCTCCCTCCTGCTAAGAAGCACTGCAGGCCCATTCAAGCCTCCAGTGGGTGAAAGGTCTCCTGGATCAGGTGTAGTAGCACCAAGCAAGCAGCGGCAAGCTGGCTTACACGGAGGGAAGCGGTTAAAAGGCCTTGACGGCGCTCGTTCAAAACCGCGGAAAGGATTGTGGCCCTGCGCCATCTGCGCAAGGCCACCGTGAGGTTGCATCAGCCGAAAGGCGGAGTTAGACAGCAAAACAATCACCATTTGTCTGTGACAGTTGACTTTTTTTCGCTTCCTTTCTCTTGAGCGTTTCATTTATTTGATTTTTGGAGCGACACGATACGCAGCCAACGGTGACAGATTTATTTCTAATGACCATGCTCAAGTAGGGCATCCAAAAAAAAGTCATCTTTTCACCTGGTGACCTTCATCGCGACGACATTTTCTAGGATCACAGCCCAAAATCCGCCAGCCTCCAGCGTGATTTACAACAGAGACAATGATTTAAGCGCTGCAAACCCCACAACCTTGCAGCCCCCATTCCCATTTCTCCCACCAGCTGTTGCATAATGAGCCTCGGAAAACTCGAACCCAGGCGGGGCATTTCTCTCCGAGGCTCCAAAGTATTCGGCGCCCAACTGTTACCTGGCGTGAAGCCTTTGGACTACACCGTGAGATATTTGTACACTTTTGACTCTAGCTATTTACCTGTCAGACAACCCCTCCCCCTCCAAACCACACACAGGGAGAATGTAGCCAAACCAGTAAAACAGACAATATGAGCAGTCACGACTCAATTATGTCGTTGCATTTGCAGATCTCACGCTGACTTAAACCCTCTGCAGCATGCACACATGCATTCAAATATCCACACAAAAAAGGAGATGTCCTAGTCCAGTGGTTCTTGTTGGAGGCACCGAACCCCACCAGTTTCATATGCTCATTCACCCAACCCTTCTTCAAATGACTGCCTAACTGCAGTCTAGACTGAGGGGTAGACCTCTGTGGATCCACCGAACCCCTAGGGTTTGATCGAACCCAGGTCAAGAACTACTGTCCTAGTCCTAGTAGCCATGTATATAAATAAACAAAAGCCATTTGCAGAGTCACTTAGTCACTGTGGTTGGACTCTCAAGACTAGTCACGGGTTACCTTTTAAAAGCTGACGCAAACTTTAATGAGTCTGACATTAGGCACGTTGCGTTCCAGCTAAACGCCTCAAACCTTGTTTTCTTTGGTTCGCCATCGGTAGCCATTTTGAAATAGCTTTTTAGCGCCCAAAGGTCCCGGCTAACCCGATCTTCAATAAGAGCCTGAGAACTGGGACATGTCTGTCTCCATGTAAAGCCCCCTTCATAATGCACTGAATCCTGGCAAAGCCCCCTTGTGATCACACCTCCATTTTGTGTCTGTCCTCACGTGACTGCGCAAGTAAAGTGCGCCGTCCAGAGACGTGCATTATTTGGATACGCGACTTCTCCACTGGGGACGGCGGTCCATAGACAAAGCTTCATGTTAATCTCTTGCTGAAGGTCGGCAAGCAAAATAAAGGTCGTGAATAATTCAATGTGAGATCCTCAAATGTCAGGTGGAATCTTGGCGGAGGGACAAACGCCGCTTTCCGTCTAACGTCTCAGCCGAAGCAAAGGGTGTCGCTGTCACGGTACAGTCAATGCGGCACAACGTACTGAAGGCAAAGGGGGTATTGACAGACCAAATCTGGCGCAGAACAATTTGGATATGTCGTTCTGCCTTGATTAATGCCTTATTTTAATATTCTTGTGTTTCTTTAGTGCGGTTCCGGGAAAGTAGCATCAATCCCCCAGATCTGTAATTCCCAAGGACTGTGTTGTCAAAGATCATCAGCTCTATAATCGGAAATGATCCAGTTTCTTAAGCCTAAGATGATTTATTTACAAAAAAAATCTTATTTATGTCACTATATATTCTTGAAATGTAGAGAAATTGATGTAACAGAATCGGGTCATATTATTTTCAAAATAAATGTCTGAAATAATAGAAAAGTTATGTATTCTTTTGGCGGACTTGTACAGTGAAGACAAAATGGAAGGGGTTTTTCGTGGAACGTTAGTCTAGTATTCTGAGCTCTCGACTTGGTTAATTTAAGTTTTTCCTTGTTTGCTGCTTTGTAGCAGTCAGGTTCCCAATATTGTTACACTAGTCCGGCTTATCAGAATCAGAATCAGAATCATCTTTATTGCCAAGTATGTAGGACACACAAGGAATTTGTTGGAATTTGCGGCTAAATAAGACGACAAAAGAAATGTTCGAAATGCCTCTGTGTGATGCATTGTTCCATAGCGCCACCCCTGGCTATCCTTAAACGCTGCGGTCAAGGTGAGGGTTTTTCCACTGTCCACTCCCATCCAGTAAACTTCCATTGCGGGGTTAGGGCTTGGGGGGGGGGTGCTCCCCCCTCCCTCGTACCCTCTCTCAGACACATTTGCTCCACTTGAATCCAGTGTCATGCAAAGAACGTGCCTCTGGATGTCAATGGGCTTTTGTGTTGGCGTCGATCTGAGTGTGACCAGTGACGAGGTGAAATCACTCGCTTCATTCACGACTCATTCAGTGATCGTGTAAAACAGTAGCCTTGTGTTTTCATAACAAAGGGCTGCGACATCAGCCTTCCATCTTACTTGATGATTCACTGACAACATGTCTGCTGCTGATGCTGCCACCTGGTGGCGTCAGGCAGCCTCTACAACCCCACAAAGACGCAAGTTGCTACGTGACCAAATCTAAAAGAGGCCATGACACTTCCTCTTGGTCAGCAGCCAAATTTGTCCTCGTGTCAGATGAAGACCACGCTAAATATAGACCCAGACCATATTTGGGAAGGGACTACGTAAATGAATTCATCCAGAGGGGTTTTCTTTCGACATCATTGTCATAGGCTTATTCACGCACACTGAAGCTAACGTCAGACACCGAAACAAGAAATGAGTGCTGAGATTTCAAATTTCAAGCAATTACGCCCCCTGTCTGTTAATTGTAGCATTTCAGATACTACTGAAATGAAGGTGTATGGCGCGGTGTTCTGCAGGCAAGAGAACAACTCCAGTGTCCTGATTACTAAACAAAAAAAATCACAATCCTGAGTAGCGAGTCTCTTTGTAGAATTTATAGTTTTTTTTTTTCCTGTCGGTGAGTCGAGCATCGTGTGAAGATCTAAAGCTTCAAATGCACCGTGGGTGTCACAATATTGACACGTTGCTGGTTTCTTTATGCATTCCTGCAGGTATGATTTTTTTGGTCAAGAAACTCTGCTACTTGTTTGAAATCTAAAATAAATGTCATGCAAGTATGTTGTGAGATTAAAAAAGGGAATTACAGCCACCCAGTGGCAGCAACACACCTTCATATCTATTTATCTAGTTATCTAGCTGCCTCTGTCTGTGGCTGGCTCGCTGTCTGGCTAGCTAAGTAGCAGGAAGGCCGGGATCGAACTTTGCACCTTTGCGACATGAGGCGGACGTGCTAAATATTTTTGAACTTCACTTTCACTATTCAGTCACTAGTTTTCAAACTATCGAAAGTAGTCAGATAGCTAGCTAGATAGCTATCTGTCTATTGTTTTTTTCTCAAAATGTGCTATGAGCACGACTAGTGGGACAGAGGTACTCTTGAGCGGTTTGAAAAATCGTGACTGAATTGAAAACAAGTGAAAGAGTGAATGTGCAGTTCCAATATATTTAGCACGTTCGCCTTATGACGCAAATGTGCAGGGTTTGATCCGGATTCCAGCTCTCCTGTGTGTAGTTTTAGGTTTTCTCTGGGTACACCAGTTCCTTCCCACATTCCAAAAACACGCACGGCAGCCTTAGGCAACACTAAGACATCAATATTCTCTTCGATACATGAAGGTACTTACAGGGAAGAGCACAATGGGGACAGTCAGCGTGACGGCAGTGAGGACAGCCAAACGCACCAGCAGTAGCATCGTGTCAAACTTATAAACCTTGGTGAAGGTGTGAAGCAGTTCCGCCTCCACGTTGTCTGTGATTTTTGCAACGGAAACAACCACTTGTGAGGCATATGGAAGAACACTGCGCGGTTCACAAACCGGTCTTAAGACATGACATTCAATACTAGCGCGGGTCTGTTCACTTGCGGGTGGACCCACATGAGATCGAGAGAGAGATCTGATCGTTTGGACCATGTTTGGAGGGCACTCGTGTGGGTTGCCAGGCCACGTTCTGCTATCAGCGCAATTCACACTGGGGCCGACTGAAAATAAGCACTCGTTTGCAGGCCAACTGTGTCCTGTTCATATTCTCAGAAAACGTTTGACATTCAGGACATGTCACTGGTGCCTGTGATATCGTTATCTCGGCCTTTGCTTGTTGAACTTGGACCATAGTTATGCAAGATGTCACGTCTGCATGTACTTCTCAATGTTAAGGACCGCATCACAGTCCTGCTTCCTGCCCGGTAAAAACCGAAAGGGTGCCTACTGAAGGCACATTCAGTACCGTACATTAGTGGGTATAAAGCTTTGCGTGTCTTGTCTGAACATAAAACTATGACTGTAAGTTTGAATATTGATCGGTCATCATCACATCAGTAACAAATCAGTTGTCGGGTTGTTTTACCGTAAAAGGTGAGGTAGCCGAATAGCGCCGACATCATATACATGACGAGCATTGCCAAGATAGACAAGTTGGAGACATTCTGCATCTTCTTCCTGCTGCGACTGTAGAAAGAACGGCGTTGAGGTATTTTTCATTGTCCACCGGTTTCAAACGTACTGATTTCGGAAAGTGTACTTACTCTTTCAGCTCACTGTAGATGGGTAGAACCTCAGGGTGGCACACAAAGGCAAAGGCCAGGATGGGCACAGTGTACGCGGTCTGGAGACAAATATTGTAGCGTCATGGAGGACTTTTAATAGCTGTTTTTTTTCCCACAAATCATATTTCCCCATTGAAGGAATGGAAATGCCCATGATTTGTTCTAGCTATGCATTATGCCTCTTGTGGTGAACCTGTAAATAACGTGGGAGGTGTTGCTAAAGTAAGAACGACATTCTTCATTAAATTGGCTTTCAGGATGAGTCCGGCAGTTTTTCATTTTGATCCCACTTTTAGATTCTCAGTGGCACACAGACAACAAATTCTACATACAAAAGACAACGCTGCTTTCCAAACCACCTTCACCAAACACCTTTTCAAAAGAAAATCTTATTCAAATAACACTCCTTCAGTTGCAAGCAAGCAACCGGTTTCAGGCCTACCTGTGAGTTGAAGATAAAGTATTTGGGCGTGCACATGTCCTCGTCGTCATGGTGCGCCTCAACGTGGACGCCGGCAGAGGTGTGAGCACCGACCGTGACGGCCGGGGAAATGTCCGCCCGAGAGAAGTCCATCTGCTCCGAGCGGTTGTGTAACGCGTAGACGCCCGGCATATGCGAGGCGTTCATGCTTAGGTTGGCTGACGGGTGGTCCAGGAACGGAAGAGGGCAGGGGAGCTGAGTTTTCTTGTAGATCAACTAAGAAAGCATTCAAAAAGGAAATAATGACCTCAAAACGACTCTGTGACAGTCACCCTTATGCTAAAGCTATCCTCGTCAAGAATTCTGGAGTTACATCATCTAATCCTTGTCAAGTAAATGTTATTTTCCCCCCAAAATAAACTTACCACTCCCAGGAAGAACACCATGCAGGAAAGCGAAAACCCACTTGTGTAGCCCAAGTACCCTGTAATGAAAACAAAACGACCACTTCATGGTTTTGCAGACTCGGATAGCAATGCCAATGTAGATATCGTTGCTAGCTCTTACTCTGCCTTTCCTATAAACAGCTGCACATTCGTTTGAATGTCGATCCCAGGATATGGGTCACAGATGTAGGTCGGATCGCCAAAAATAGATGGATAAAAGATGTGTTCTTTTTACGAGTCTATCTGTCATGCCAGCGGAGACATATCGAGTCCTCCTTAATTCCAAAGCAGGTTTTGTGGGAGCCGAGCCATTTGAACATTAAGCCTAGCCCATAAAACTCCACGATGGTGATGGAGCTGACCAAAGGGCTTTGCGGTACTTTGCTTCAAGCCGCATTTGCCAGAACCGACTGAGAAACGGGTGTGCAATTACTTTCGGCCGGCGACAGGCGGCCGCATGGATGCGGCATGGATCTCTGACAACTAACAGCTTGTAAAGCAGGCAGTGATTTACCTCACCGGCGGCAACATTAGGAACCCCCGATGCAATCGCATGCGGTTTGCCCTGTGTGACAACTTACCGAGGTTTTTAAGCAGCGACAAGGGGAAAATGATTCCAATGGATACAAATATCACCAGGTAGTTTCCGTTCAGGTACCATTCACTGCAGACATCAGGGTGGCCCGATCATGGATTAGCATTTTGAAAAGATCCCGTCCATACTCGAAAACCCATAACACACACTCACCCGGTGCTTTCTTCTAACCCCAAGAATGCCCTAATCACTTCCGGCAGCTCGTACTTCACAATAAAGAGGTAGCTCGACATGGCTATGAAAAAAAAACATCAAAGGTTAGCCAAATATTCAATGTATTTGGTTCAAATCTCAGTTTCTTAACCTACCTCCGATATTTTGCATAATGATGGATCCAAATGCCGCGATCTTTCCCGGCCATCCAAACGCCCTTTCTCCCAGTTTTTCGTAGATGAGGGATCCTGTCATACCATCCGACAATTAGCCACTTAAAAGCCTCATGAACATGGAATCTCTTCGTTTTGATGACCAACCTCCTTCTTTCGCGGTCATAAGGAGCAGATGCACAGAATACAAGGAGAGCACGGCGACCGCTATGAGTAGGAGTCTAAGAAGAGCAAAAGTTTGTTGTGAAGATGAGGAAAAACCTCACTTGAATGTTGCAAATCTGTCTTTGCATCACCCACGTTTCAAAGTGGATGGACAAGTGACGGTGGCTACTCACGTAAACAAGATAATGCCCGTGTTGGCCATCGCGTACGACAGGCCCAGGATGCCGCTGCCCATGATAGCGTTGCTTAAGTTAAAGACGGACATTCCAAAGGACGTATGGCCCGGATGCTGCTCAGAGTTCCCCCCAAAAAAAACAACAACAAAAGACAAAGACACAATGGTGATGAGTTTTTAATCAGCTCGTCTTTGTCGTAATAAATCACCACAGCTGACAGAACAAGAAAACCAATTCTTAAGTGTACTCACGTATTCTTCATGGTACTCTTCATATTTCTTCTTCATCATTCCATTTGTCAGGAACTTTTGACTTTCGCCATCATCCATGTCGTCCAGAAACTGACTGCAAAGGCGGCGAACGAACAAAAAGCATTTTTAGAAATGATCTAGTGTGTATGTGATATGCAATGGTGGTCTGCACCTGTTGATGGTGGCCTTTTCCGAATCGATGGTCTCTGTGAATCGATCATCCAAACTGTCCGTGCTGTCGTCGTCGGCCTCCGTGGCGACTTTCCTCAGCTCCATGCGATCCGCAATTCCCGGCATGATGCTTCACGGCGGGCTAACTTTTTTCAGTGCTTGCTTGACAGTCTCAGTGGTCACAAGATGGCGAATCGCTCCTTTAACCCCTGCCTTTACTGATTTTTTTTTTTTTAAACCCTAGTATAACCCTAGAAAGGAAACAAAATGAATGTCAAAGTTGCTTTAAAAAATCCATGTTACAGATATCTTTTTGACATGTTTCCACAAGCTAATGAGTACCATTTCCTGGAAGTGTTACCTCACAACGGAAATGCTTGGCTTGACACAACACGGGGGCGCCTCTCGTATGCCATTTGTCAATTCAAAGTCGATACCAAAAGCGAGCCAAATATTCGATCTGGTTCTGTCTTTGCACATGTATGCAGGAACATTTTGGACGTCAAGATGGACGGTCTGAGTCAAATGGTAAAATGAGGTCAGGGACATAAGGAGTTCTTTAGCTGTCAAGAGGCCCCCTTGTTTGCGTAGGAGGCCTCAATGACCCACTGGGGAAGGAGGTGTGCCTCACATTTTCCACTTTAACATCGTTATTATGTAACGTACACAAATTGCTGTGTCTGTCTTACAAAGAGCTCTTAGACCGGAGCGACAATGACCGTCTGTAGAGTCGTCCTAAATGTGATCAAATTCGACACCATGGTCAATATATACGGGTGGTACGTTTACTTACAAATATGGTTTGGGAAGAAATTTCATCATGAGAAAAGTTTGTAAGTAGAGGCGTGTTTTCCATGTCATTGCCCTAATTCGTTCCAAGCCTCCCAACATCAGCACAGTGAGCAATCGCTTGACTGGTGAACACTTTTTCTGAATGATTCACATTTAGGTAAAACCATCGGAAAACCACCTGGGTGATTGACAAGGACGCTGAATCGACACCTAACATGTACATCTACATACATAGACACAAACGTTACGTCTTTCTCGGCCAATAGGATGGTAGGAAGCTGCTAGGTCATAGCCAATGGCAGAACAGCTAGTATGTTGCATTCAGGAACCTCGGAGTTGCAAAGCAACCCATGTTGTATTTTTACCTTTTGTATCTTGCAATTTCTTTTGTAACAAGAGGCAATATTTTCCTGTGGAGACGTTTTTAACTTAACATTTTTGTATGAAGACACATTGGGAAGTCGTCGCTACATCGATTCTTACGTAAGTGACTGTTTGAAGCCTGGCAGCTGAGTCTCCACTCAGCCCTCCCTTCAATTTTGCGACATGATCCTGTTCTGTGGTCGTCCATTCTCTCAGACTAACTTTTTGCCTAGTGAACGTCTCTCACAACAATTCACAACCAAAAACCTCTCACCTACCCCGACAACTTAAAAGAGTTGTCGAATCATCTTTGCATCATAATACACATTCTCTGTTTACAGTCAATACGTTCTCATGATCTGACGTCAGAAATGTGATCAAGAAACCGCCTGACCATCTGTCACTGCTGATTGGATTTAAGGCACAGTTACTCATAGCATTTTGTTTATGCTAAACCAATGAGATCATGCACGTGTATTACCGCTAACAACCAAATCCCGGACCCTCAAGCCCACCTCATTCCTATTATGTTGCCTTTTGATGCCTGCATGTTGACTTATCAGCAGTAGAGGATGAACCTGTCCGACTGGGTTACTTTCACGCCACCCGCCCCCACGCCTGTTCCCCTCGATGCCATACGATATCGACTCACCTACACGGGAGTCACGCGCGCCCAATCCCGCTTTGTTTTTTTTAAGCATTTTGAGCCGTGACAAACCAATTGCATTTTAATGCCTGTTGACATCTGGAATATTGGATTGGATTGGATATGCCTTTATTATAGATTTGTGTATCTAACCATAGAGACGCAGTTGAAAGATTTCCTTGGGAAAACCCACATCATCGTAAATATGTCCGAGAAACATAGAATGTGACAATCCTTGGAAATTTTCCACTCCAATTTTCGGCCACTGTGGGGCGGGGGGGGGGGGGGGGGGGGGGGTCTTTTTCTATTAAATGCCACCCAGAGTCACACACACACTGACCTAATTTATTGAAACAGGTTTTATTTATATAACTCGCTTGCATCAATAAAATAGTCACTTGCAACTCTTGTGCAACAAAATCTCTCAAATGTATAGTAAAGGAGCCAAATTGATGACATAAGCTTCCCAATTCAAATATCTGATGAGGAAAAAAACACATTGAGTTGTTCATATTGAATTATTTGGCTTCTTAATGCTTCTTCTGATTCCGATTCCGATTGCTCAACCTCCACCCGAGAATAGCCAACCACTCGAGTACAAAATTCTTTGACAAAGGCTGTAGAGGAAAGTAAACAACAGCTGTTCCAACCCCCCCCCCCACTCCAAATTGTATCTGCAGCTTTGTCATGCATCAAGAAAAGGCTCAAAGTTGCACATTTGCATACTTTGCTATCAGCGTAAAACATGATAAAAAGCTCATATTTAGCATACTTTAACAACCATACTCACAGTTTCCGGAAAATTCCTTTCAAAAATACAAGAAAAAAATGATATAATCTTGACCCCCTCCTTTAAAAATAAGATTGTAGTCGTCAGAAAGTAACAGAGAAGTGAAGGGTCGAGAAACTGCGGGGCTATTTTGTAACTCAGGTGAGAAAGGGCCGCTTTAAAAACGGGGGAGGGAGGACTTTGGTCACCCAATCAGGACTGGCCTCTCCTTTTGAGCACCCTCATAAGAGTCCCACCACCACCACCACTACCCCCTGCCTCCCCCCAACGCGCACACAATTACACACTGCCTCTGTCCAAACACAAAATAGCATCATTATGATAAATTTGCACGATTATAAGCGCCGGAGCTCACGTGTATTAGTCAAGTGACCTTTTAAAAACAAATTTACCAAAGTCACCATGCACACACAACACAGTGGGCCATCACACACACATTGACGGCCCGAGCCCACGGTAGGCTGTGCCGCCGTTCTGCCAATCAGAGCGAGGCGACGGGGGATGTCACTGCGCCCAAGGTCGTGGACATGTCAAGGATGAGGCCTTATCTTTTCCCATCGTCATGTTCAAACAGAGTAATGCTCGTGGTCCATATGAACAACTCAGAAAGGCGCTTATAAATGAAATGTATTATTATTATTATTATCAAATGAACTTTGGAGAATCCTCCAATTGGGAGGCTTGGCATCATCAATCCTCATCCTTCCAAATTACAAGTGGAAATTCCACAATAGTCTGAACAAAAACACTTCCATTATTTTCTAACCTCACATGCTTTAAACATTTATTTAAGCACACACAATAAAATAGAAAATTCTGTACATATATACACTGAAAAATGGCTCATTTTTATGATGTAGTGAGAGAAAATTGTGACAAGAGGGTGTAGACTGTATTTCGTGACTAGCCGGCATATTATACTGCAAAAAAGGCCCAAGTGGACATTTACATAATATAAATGCATAAATAAATAAATACACAGATAAAGAAATACCTAAATGTGTAAGTGGATGTGTAAATACATACATAAATAAACAAGTGTTGGTTTGTTTCAATCAGGGAGCCACGCCCCCCAAAATAGCCACGTTTAGCGCAACCATGAAACAAATGGTGTTTACTTCCTAACACTATGTCGGAGTACGTTACCCCCAAAATGTTGTTAAAGTGACACACGGCAGCGATTTACAACAAAAGTTAGTCCAGCAACATTCCTCAGATAACTTGGAGTGCTCAGCCAATCACCGATGAAAACTGTCATAGTGGAAGAAAGCTGAAGGGAGGAGTGGGGGATGGCGCCGGTGCCATCAAGTACACCGTCCGCCGCCACAAGCGTGCAACCATGTTGACAAATAATTGCTGTCCTCCCGTTTTAACGGACATTGAAATTGCCAAACGCTGCCATAGGGACACTGACACTTGATGATCGCTTTCCTGGCAACAAAGGGTTGGCTGCTCAGTCGCTGCAGCATCGCCTATGTTGACACGCCCCCCCCACCCATTATGAAACGGCATATTGCTATATATATACAGTACACTGGATATTCACACACCACCTTGGAATCTACCACCATCGATGAGTCCTGCATTTTATTTTATTTTTGCAGACCTTGAACCAACTGTCCCTCCGCCAATGGCCTATTCGCCACCTTTCAGTTTCTTTCCTTGACCTAGTTTACCCCATGCCCCTGATTTCAAAAGTCGGTCAATGAAATGCCAAGTGGGGCATGTTTGTGCCACTGTCGTCAATATCAAAATGTTTGTTCACCTTCCCACTTTTATCCCATCCCTCGATTGCATGACAAAGTCAGTCTTGGACCCACGTCAATGGGACAGTCTATCCACAGACCACATGCTCATTCAAAGCTGCAATCGGAATGTCAAAGTGCTAAATTCATCATAAACCTCTGGAGGGGTTATTAAAAAGTGTCCACTGCTCCCATGAGCTGGCAAGCCCGGATACAATCAATCTGACAGAAACTGAAAACAGAAGCCAACTGATCTCAAGAATAATGCTTCAGTCGATTGTTCAAACCCTTGAGAGCTTGGTCGAACGTTTGACAGTGACAGTGCCCGAGGGGCCTCGAAGAATTTCACAGGTCTGACACAAAGTATATTTCTGGCTCTGATGTTCCGTCAATGTGTTTACGAAGCCGCTGCTCTTCCGTATGACATAACAGCGTATGCGTATGACAGGGACGAAAGACGTTGAGATGAGGGCTTCAATGGTGAATGCTACAGGTTGAACAAAGCAGTTGACAAGGTCAACTCTGCAACAATGTTTAAAGCCGAAATATATATATGTATATATATTTAAAATCATATCTGCAGTGTAGTGCACAAAATGAGCTACACAAATGCAAAGCGCGTACGGCGCACACCCTGGACTTAACCATCCGTCTCCTGTCCGTGTTCCCACCTGGGAGACTTCAGTCATGGATGTGACAACTCTTCTTACGTCACTGCGCCGTGGCACATGTTGCGACGAATGCGAGCGTGGCAAATAGTACACCAAAAAACACCACTAAAACTCCAATGGCGTGACACGACGGCAACGATAGCACAGCTCCTACGTCCTAACCTTGTTTGTGACCAGTCCTTTCTTATCGCTCTGCATTGATCCGCAAACTGTTTGTTTGTGGGCGTCAATTGAGGAACACGCGGGTTATAGAGTTCAGCCCGGGCAGTTCTGATGGTCCCTTGATTTATTTATTTTTTGATCATATCGCCGCTGAAAATTACTCAGCCAAACGCGCAGGACGATAACATCTCTGAATTGAGTGCGCCACACCAACGTAGTCATTTCCTTACATGATTTTTGACTTTTATATTTGTAACTTTAACTGTAACTTTTGTATATTTGCAAGCTGGAATCATTTGGCAATTGTCTGGCCTCCTTTGTCACCCGTTATGCAACTTCTGGTTAGCTTAAGCATATCGTGTACCAATGACGGCGGCTAACTCCTTCAGCTTTGCCTGCACGAGGCTCAGGCAGCCGTCTCGCCCTTGTTTTCCTTGGCCCGTCGAGACCATTGAAGAATGACTTGAAATGTTTTTCCAATTCATTCTGCAGGGCCGCCTTGCCTAAATGCAGAAGCAGAGTCTTGCAAAAGCAAACCTTGCTCGTGTTTCAGAAAATGGCTCGGCAGAAAGCTCCCCGACATATTTCAAGAATGAGAAATTGACTCCGTTGAAGTCAAACAGTAAAGAGAAACTTCAGTTTTTAAATTGTCATTTGGAAACGTTGACACTGATACTTTGGCTAGTGAGCATGTCACGCTAGTGGCTAACAAAACACTTCTCCGCCATTTTCTGTGGGCAGTTCAGAATAAATAAAGAATAATCTTATAATTTCTTGCAATGTATGACTCGAAACTAATAAATGGCGGGCGGTCGCAGAACTTTTGAATAAAAAGCAATATCGCCGCGGTGACGATAGCAAGCGCAACAGTCTGTCTCATGTCACGTTGTTTAATTGTCGCTCATGCCAAGGGTCCGAGCAGCTGTGCGGACAAACATCCCACCGTGTTTACAAGATCTCAAACGACACACTGAGCTCTTGTGGTTGACCTGTGACCTCTGACCACCATGTGGAAAATAGGAAAACAACCCCCTCCCTTCCTGCTCACCGGTACCAACAGTGCTCGTCACTAACACGAGAAGAGACGGTTCGGTCCGGCGGGCCCACAAACTGAGACATGTGAGCTCAAGTGTAGCCCAAAATCGCTATTAGCACCAGTACACTGTACAGTATGTGACAACGTAGCACAAGTTGGAGTAACTGCAACAGTCTACTGTGACAGATGACGGTTCTCAAGGATGTCAATCCATCACGATGTTGACTGTTTGTCGGTTTGGAAGGGCAACTTTAGAGCAACAGAATGTGGCAACAGTTGCTGTTTGAAAAAAGTTTCAACGCCAAACCGCATTGTAAGGCGAGGCCGCAAAATGCTGCTTTTTCCACTTTCATGTGTATTCGTTTGATATTTGACTTAAAAATGTGCTCAGGTATACACACACAACATGACAAACCAGATTGCATAACCCAAAAGAATCTGAACCCACAAGGTCATGAGGCATTTCATTATATAATTGTTGACCGCTACAGTATTCCATCTACCTGACAAGTATTTACCATGGCCAGATTAAAGTCCATTCCTTATTGAACGTTCTTTTGATCTTTGACTTTTAGCTGTCATTCCAGTGTTTTGTTCCTCCACAGAAATACACGGATGTCAAATGGCTGTTGTGCCACGTGTTTCATTGAGGGGAAACGGCCCAAAATTGTTGTGCATGAGTTCATGACATGTACAGTATATGTGTCGTGAAGTAGGCCACGTATGGTTTCCGTGTATTAATAGTAGCCAGGCGAGTCGTGCCAATGAAATTTGCCCAAGATACCCCTGACATTCCCCAAGCCCAATCTTGCCTTTGTGTGTTCAGGGTGCGTTGCTTCAGACATGCTGGCTTAAGACCAGGGTAAATACACTCCAGAAAAGTTCCAGTAAGGAACACAATGGAACGCTCTCCAATATGGCGGCCACAAAGACTTGGTTGGGAAAATCCAAACAACCATTTTTTTGACATTTAAATTTGCGCTTTTTTCACATTTTTAAAAAAATCGCTACACCATTAGCACAATATAAATACAAGATTTGTCTTACTATTGTGTTCTTTGTGTCAACAAAGGATAACAATGTACAGTTTTATCACCTCCCTTATGGCAGTATTAGCATTAGCATGTGTTGTTTGAAAAAAGAAGTCATTGAATGAATCTTTTTGGCCACAATTCTGCATTCACCCTTGCCACGCCCCTTTCTCTAATGCTAAAAATGGTAGTAAATGTGCTCCTATTGTGTCCACATACACATTATGTGCATATTTTGTCTTCTGGATACATGACTTTGAATCCAATAATCATTCCTAAGGCGCTCCTAATGCACAATGCAGCAAAAAGCCCAGCATAAGATGCCTCCAAAAAGAATTTAGCGCTATTGAATTGAGCTAATAGGACCAGCACCCCCATTGGAAGCCATGATTGCAATCACAACATGATGATTTGGTCACGCTGATCTCCCTTGTTACATAAAGTCCGCATTTGTCAATCTGCTGTCGTTAGCGCGCTTCCCCGTTGACAGAAGCGTGTTCGGTCAGGGCCATGTGAGCCCCACGGAGGCAGGCACAGACTTTTTTTGTTTTGTTTCACAGTGCATGAGGGGATTGGAAGGGGGGGGGGGGGTGGGTGAAGCTCATAAGGTGTAGCCAAACAAACGGTATTACGTGCACGGCGACACCCCAAAGGAAGCTCTACTGTTGCATTCTGGAAACACATGACTCAAAAGCAATTTCGTCCTATCATAAAACAAACAAAAAAAATGGTAACGTGAAATTAAATCCTGCACATATGTCAAGTGATCTATAATTTCCAAATCCACACCATTTGAAACACAAAGTATTTTGTTCACACCACAACGCCTGATGCTCAATTTGAAGATGCAGCGATTGCATGCAGGGTAAAAGTGAATTTTAAAAAAAAGCCAGTGTCAAAGAGCTTACTTACCGAGCGTGAGTGGAGGGCAATTGGAAGTAGCAGCAGCAGGAGGAGGAGGTGGAGGACTATTGCAAAGAAGAGATGGAGACCCTTCCCATTTAACAAGCAAGGAGACCCAGTGGAAATTTCCATGGGCCATGTGATGACGACGGCTCGTAAAGCTTCGTGTTACACTACTGGGAAGGGGGGGGGGTCCGAAGTGACACCCCAACACCCACCCCCATCGACCTCCGGCAATGAGCAACGCCCCTTAACCACCCATGCGGTCGTCTCAAGTGTCTTCAAGTGATCTTAATTGTTGTTTTGGAGGAGCCAGTCCAAACGCTTTTCAAAAGGAATTAAAAATAGAATCCGAGTGGCGCTTTGCCTTTGTTTACATTCCGTCTGGCCACATGACAGGAAAAGAGGGACAATCCGTAAGGGAAAGTGAAGAAAGGGGGACTTTAAAGACGTACACCAGGAACTCATCTTGGAGCTTCTTTTTGGAAGATATTGAAACCTTGCTAGCAGCACATTTATTTTCAGCGGCTCAAAAAATAGAGGACAACCGCAACTTAGCAAGTGCTTTTGTTCGTCTTTAGGCTTGAAACAAAATGATGGCAGTGGATGGAATCACCCAATAGTTGTACCATTGTCGTGGTTGATGCGCGATTGCGACATGAAGATGAATTCATTCACAAAAATGTTCACGCCATCACTCAGGCATTTTTTTCTTACAATTGTATTCGAGAATTTCGAGATGCGAGTGCTATGCAGCGGCAAGAAACAACACGCAGCTTTTTGGCAGATAGTAAGCCATTCTGTCCCGCGAAAACAGTTTCAGCGAGCTGTTTGTAGCCACTCCCACTTAAAGTTGATTGCCAACATTCAGGAGAACCCCATTCACTACAAACCGCCAGATGAAATACGTTTCTGTCAAAGATTTGTGTAGAGCTGGAACGGATTCATGCTATTTACATTCATTTCAATGGAGAAAGATGTTTTGAGTGTTTAAATGCCAATGCTACACTATGATAACACTCGGTTTACGTCGCTAAACGCAACAACACTAATGTGAACTTTTAATCTATGAAATAATATGATGATATTTCTGAAGCTAAAAATAGGCAAGGACAAACAATTCTCCAGACCCACGAGAATTGGGTGCTGAACTAAATGCCATCTCATGGTCTGTCTGAGTCGCTCTCCAGAAAATAAATCACACAAAGTCTTTCATCTGACAGCAATTAAATATTATTCTGGTCTCGTGGATTTGATCTCTGGAGCATTCAAGGTCACCAGAAAGAAAATCACGCCCCCCCCCAAAAAAAAAAAATGGTCCCAAGGCTTGCATCTGGGGGTGGCAGCATCCTTCCGGACTGTTGTTCTTTTTCGGCAACTTGGGTCAAACTCAACGTGAAGGGAATTACACACAGTTCCCAGCACAAAATATTCAACCTTCCGCTAGAATGCAATAAAAAAAATGTCTGAGAAAGCTTGCCAGAACGGCAACAATTAATATCATGACAGGTCGTGACAGGGCAACCAGTTTATGGGAAACATCAGCAATGTGCGCAAATATAAACGAACTTGACCTCGTCATCATCAGCGTAACGGAAAGTGTTTGCATAAACTCCAGCTCGGAACGTACCTACCATTTGACACAGAGTCAAGTAAGTTGCTCAAACACAAGTTGCTGTTATATAACCTTGGACAACGTTGATCTTTTGAGCGTATCGGATTTCTGGCCCTAAACACTTTGGGGTCTTCAGCCATTTTACCAGATCATATAGTGCCGTCGTGATGACCACGTATGTATTTTACTGCTTTCGCAGTGACTTGACGACACAGGAGGGCCCGCCCGTCGCTCCGTCCGTCCGTCCGTCCGTCTGTCCGTGGTGTTTTTCCTCTCTGCGACATCTGTTTGACATACTTCAAAACGGAAAGATCACAGGTTCTTCACCCGTGGCAAACGACTGTTTGTCCAGATGGATGTTTTTTGTTTTGTTGTCTGCTCGACCTTCTAAAAATAGCCTTCAAAATGGCTGCCTTTTAGTTTTTGCGCAGTGAAGCTAAAGTCGATATCATGACACGGTCTTTGAAAATATTAGTGGCAGCTGGATGGATCAGTGGCTCACTCTTCTTTTTCCAATCCTGGTCATCCCACCCGTAGATTGGAATTTGGTAGAAAAAACGGCAAACAACCCTTGTTTGTGATTCATTCTCCTTATTCTTCTTAACAGGTGGCAAGAGATTAGATGAGATGAGATAACCTTCATTTGCAGATTAACATAAACAATTTAATAGTGCCCACATGCATATATTCTTTATCTCGTGAGAAAAAAAAATCAACTAATCTTACTGCGGTTTATAGAGCTGTTATGATTGTCTTCTTTGAGTCTGTATCAACCATCTCCATATGTTATACTGCCTCCTGGTGGCCCAGTCCCACACACCAAAAGGAGCCTTACAATCTTGTTGTGTATGTTTTTTTAAAGCAAAGTTCTTTCGAGTGCATAATAGCATTTTACAAAAAAATGGTGGTCATTTTTGGCCAGACTAGAATGGATTAATGGCCTTTCCATTCATTTAAATGGGGAAAGATGATTTAAGATACATTTTTGGGATGTGGCAAGTTAGCAGTGCGTACTCTTTTCAAATGTCAATCAACAAAAGGAAGTACATTTCGGCACGGCTCCGTCTGACTTTGACTTTTGACTGTGACTTTGATGACATCAGTCAGTATCTCGTTAGCTAGCAGTTAAGAAGACCGATTGATGGTTGACAATGACATACCATATTAACGAGACAGCAATGCTTTGAGGCACAAAATGATGGCTTATTTGTACAGTGATGAGCCCCGCAAGTCATCCGGGGTGCCCCTCGTGCTCGGCCTCGACATCATTTTGCCAATTCTTCCGCTTCTTGCCTTCAGCTCTTGTTTTTCGAAGACCCTTACATAAGCTATTACGCAATGTGTTTATCGGACCGTTTTCCTCCGCGTTAATGAGTCCGGGGGCCACCCGCCTCCGTTTTCAACCCAAACAGGCGCCCTGGGGTCATCCACCGCCTGTCCCCCAAAAAATGTTTAGCGGGACACGCAGGACACGTGCAGAAGAGCCTCGCCCCTGAAATCTTAGCAAGAACAACCCCTTGTCAAGCGCACAAACGGCCATTTGTCACATTTGGCGTCATGCGCGAGTTGTTAGCACAAATTGCGTTGCCGCTCCGAGGGCGAGATGCTAGCATTCAAGCGGGTACTTTTGGTCTCCGGCCAGGACATTGTACTTTTCCGCTAAGCGATTTGAAGAGGGCCTCTGCAAGTTTCTTAGCATCCGTGCCGTACAAAGAATGTTTTTTTCCCCCCTTTCCTCTCGCTTTTGTTTGACTAGTTGGGGGCAGGGTCAGGAGAAATCCCCCCAAACAAGAATGTTATTGTTTCCCAAGCTTTCAGATGACACGCTTCTCAACAAGACGAGTGAGGATGTGACCAATTGGGGCTCTCACAACTCCCGCCTCAATTGATTCATACATGGCTTCACAATATGAAGAAGCCACAAAAAAGGATCTAAAGCTAGCTTGAAATGGAATAACAATCCGTAGGTTCAACATAGGTGTCTCCCTCGAATTTGAACTCGCTAACCTGATCATCTGATCTCTGGGTCAAGGCGAGAAAAGAGGGAACTTCCATGTGTACGAAGGGTTGGTTGATTTGAATGTTCCTTCTTCTTTCAAGATCGGACGAAAAGTGACACACCGAGGCCTTGTCACCTGCCACGCTTGTCACTTGAAGCACTTGTGTGGCTACTTCACGAATGAGCTAAAGCTAATTTGTGAGCCCAACAATAAAAGCCACACCGACTGAAGCAATTTGATAGTGAAAGGGCCTTAGTACTACCTGGGGTGTCCACACGAGGACGCCATATCACCACTTTTGAAACCTTCAAATTAAAGAGAGCAGGCCTCGTGGTTTATCACAATAAACCTGATAACCAAGAACAACTCCTTAACAAAATTATTTTTGCCAAATATTTATAAGTTCACATTTTTAACCATAACACGTATAGATTAATATTAATATGTCATTTATTTTATTTTATACACAGCTAGCTCCGATCCTTTCCAACTACAGCCGCCTACCACGTGGACTGAAATCTATCCAAGATAACATGTACGTTGTGAGATACTTGATATTTTTAACTCATTCACTGCCATTCATAAATGTATTTGGGAAATTAAAATGATGACATGGAGCGACATTCCCAATTTAGTTTGGGTTTTGTTTTTGTTTCTTGCTTGGGTGGCGATAAACCGCTATCCAGACCTCTATCAATGTGTTTCCCTTCCACAAGGCGGCATCATGTCCCCTTTTTTCCATGCTAGCGCTTTGTTTCGGCTTCAGCTGTTATTTCAAGTGACAATGACAAAAACCCTGGCACTGGAGTGGACACATGTTTGCACATCAGCTGCCAGTCAATGAGTTAAATTAGTGATTGTGTTCCATGCCAACGAAGTGAGGCGGACAAATGCTCGAATGAGACAAACATTCAGGTGAGCCACAGTAACCTGGTGGCAGTGACCTCACCTGAAAAGGGGATTGGCCGGCCGGCTCAATTTACCCGTATCAGCTTACGTTGTCATCTAAAATCCCCTTTGTTGTTTCAACCACACAAGATGTATGTTCACAACAGTAAATGGTCACCAATGTTGTGTTTATTTCGGAACCCAATCTGCAGAAAAAAGAAGGAGCACTCTGCATTATTTATACCCACAGCAACATCTTATACACGCTCGCTCGGATCAGGTGGAGAGAAAGAAAGCTATTGGAACGGGGAAGGATTGCTTCGGGGGTCAAAACGTCAACGGCGGAAGTGAAAGCGGCGGCGTTTGATGTTGACACACGCGCTGAAGCAAAGCACAAAGATGCTTTGGTCGCCACGGGGGCTCAAGGCGGCCATCATTTGAAAGGCGTGCAACGTTGCGCTCGTTGCGTTTGGATATACGATGGCACAAAAGTCGCTTTAGACGCGCAGCCTTGAGTCCGCTTTGAAATCAACCATTTTGGTCACCCGGAAAGCATCGATGTTCCACGGCTTTCCGACAATATGTTGTTAGCTTCAAATAGAATGAGCTGCGCTATTTACCTTTTGAAGCCAAGTCGATTGCAAAAATAACTTCTTCATCGGCGCTACGCTCCAGCAAGTTTCTACGGGGAAGAAAATGTCATCGTTGCTTGATTTACACTTGAGGCAAATTATAGAAATAAAGCCGATAGAGCTAACAGGCGGAGAGGAAAGGAGGAGAACTTGAGGCGTTGAGAGCCATTTACAAATATGTCTGTGTTGCGCAACTGTCACTTTCAAAGCTGTCCGGAGGGCTGATTTTATGAGGCATATTTAACAGTGCGTGAATGTCTTTGTGTCATTCAAGTTCCGCTTGATCAAAGTCACAAAGTGTCCGATGTGGACACAAAGTGTATTTTTGGAATGGACGGACGGAGAGAACACCCGCCCGTCGTCCTCGCGCATACCAAACAGTCGATCGTCGCCCTCCGTCGGCTCTTCAAGTGTCAGCAATGGTGGAAAGAAAGGTTCCGTCGGCAAAAGATGGAGACTCTGGCATTATCCCCAACGGCCTTCCCCTATGATGGCCGGCGCCATGGAAACGTGTGGCCGTTTGTCTGTCAATGGTGTCTTGGGCGGAAAGCTAATTACCAGCGCGTTGTGATTAGAATCCAGTCGCTAAGAAGGCAAGCGCCTCATTCTCGCGGCCACTTGGGCTCATCAAAACCCACTGGGCTTTTCGCGAGGACAATTTTGATTCCTTTTTTTCCTCTTTTCAGTGTCTGTCTGTTGGGGGGGGGGGACACAGTGGGGGGTGGGTGGACTAAGAAGGACAAAAGCAGACAGTTAGCTAGGCTTCTAACTGTGATCAATGCAAAAATGCAAATGGCGGTTGATGAAAGCCGCCATCTGCTATTTGACGCAAACAAAGGACAAACGGGCAGCTCGCAAATCGAGCGGAAAGGAATTCACAAAAGTCACATGATAACATCAACACCCCTTTTGATTAAGATAAATACAGAAATAAATAAATACATATAAATCAATATGTAGTGTAAATAAATACATACAGTTCATAAAAAATAACAATATGTATTGTAAACACATAAATACACAAATAAATAAAACTAAATAGAAATAAATTAAAAAATCACGAAAAATAGATAAATAAACATGTATTGTAAATAAATAAATAAATAAATACAACAAATGAACAACTGAATGAATAAATAAGGCACATAATGTTAATACAAAAATACAAAAATATAAAAATATGCATATAAATCAATATGTATTATATATATATATATATATATATATCACTATGTATTGCATTGTAAATAAAAAATACATAAAAATAAATGACCAACTGAATGAATAAATAAATAAGGCACCTAATGTAAATACAAAAACAATACATAGATCCATATAAATCAATATGTATTGTATTGTAAAATAAATAAATACATAAATAAATTGGTTGGATATTTAGTTGGGTGGGAGGATGGATGGATGGATGAATGCATGAATGACTAGATGTGGTCCCTTATTCTTGGCCCAATTGACATTGGTTTTCTAACCTACAGAGTAAATAATGAGGTTTCAGCGGCGCAGCAGGAGGAAACGTGGGGGGGGGGGGGTTGTGCTGTTAATTGTGATGATGGTATCGTAAATGGAGCAAATCCTCCCCGAAAAGTGTGTCGCGCCATTTCCGAGCGTGCAGTTCAGGGCGGGGGGGAATTGCGAGGCGGGGGCTGCTCATCACTCGGCTTCATCCATGCGAGGTCGCTTGGCTTGGACTTGTTGGAACCATGGCATCCGTCCGTCTTAGTCGCGGGGTGGAGGCGTTGGGATCCATGCGCTGTGGTTGGAATCGTGAGTTGGCATTTCTCCCAATCCGCAATTGACCTTGAAATCCATCCATCCATTTTGCTTTGATTTCTTTGAGCCGTAGAATCACTGCAGCTGATCGCATCTTCAATTCCATTTGAAAGGTTGCTTTTTCTTCAACCAACCACATTTCAATCTTTTTCCCAGAGGGGGCCCAGCAGCATTACCCTCGCTGATGCCCCCCCCCCCCCACGCCTCTTCTCCTTGCATCCCTACATCTCCCAGAATACTTTGTTTGTCAGAGTAGAATTTGTGGCAGGCAAGTTGCACTTTTCCAAAACATTCATGCAATTTTTTTAGTAGCATTGATTTGCGCTCAAAGCAAACACGGTGAAGCAGCATTTAACTGCTATGCTGCACAGTAATAAAATAACAGTCTCACCTTTCGAACACTTTTAACTCCATTTCACAGTACCAAATCATCTTTTAGAACTTTTGGAAGCCTACTTTCGGTTTCTTGACTGAAATATTTTTAAAGTCTGTTGTTCATGCGGAATGTTTATACTTATGATTGAGTCCGAGAAACGGCCACTGCCCACAATTTGCCCACAAAAAAATATTTAGGCAATTGTATTTAACTTTCATGTGAAATTCACATTAATCAAACAATAAAATATCCCAATTTAAAGCACAAGGTGTATGCATCTTATAACCTGATGATAACACGATAAACCGGCCACTGTAGTGACCCTGAAAGGGTGAAAAACCCTGACACACTGAGACATAGTACACGGATACTTGTTGTAAAAAGTTGTCATAAAAACAATTTGGGAAGTCTTTTAGCATTGTGCGATTGCATCTTTTCCTTTGCACCTCCCGCTCGCGTGCGGCGTTGTGCTGCGCTAGCTTCCGTCGACCCGCCGCCCTCTGTCCCCTCCCACCGGCGTCACGCAAGTCCACCTGCGGGTGAACAGTTCATTGGCAGCGTCCCTCGCTCGCACACACAAGCCGCCCATCCCGGAGGGGTCGAGGGTGGTGGGGGGGTTTCTGCTTTTGAGAGGTCGCGCGATGTTACGCCGCGCAGCACGAGCGAGCCGAGTCGCGCCGTGACACCGACCCACCGAGGAGGATTGCACGCGGTCCGTGCGAGGGGGGCGGCGGGGAGCGTGCACGCAGAAGCTAACGTGGACAAGAAGGACGAGTGTTTGGACAAGCGGCAGCTGCCCGGGTGTCAAGGTGAGCCGACAGCGCTTTTGCTCTTTCTTTCCATTGCAAGCCCAATGTTGACTTTTCCTTATCTGGCGGTTGCCTTTCGAGCCTGTTTTGGAAAGCATTGCAGCCCGAGTTTTCTCGCAACGGGGCTTTATTACCACCATAACAAATATTGAACACTGATTGAGGTTAATAAAACAAAACCCAGTTGATGGAAAGTCTATGAAAATGATCCTGAGACAATAAAAGCGACACGATTCACGATGTTTACCTCGCAAATCGGAACTAGTACGTCATTCCAAACGCTTTGTTTACCTGAAATATTCCAAATACACCTTATTTGTTTGGTTATTTATTGACCTATATATTGATTTATTTTTGTCTGGGTTAGTAATGCTCAAACTATTCAATATCGCTTTTTAAAATATATATTTAGTGCAAAAGCGATGACTGAACACATTTTGGAAAACAATGAGAAGACATGATGAATACAGCGAAAAGTCTTGTCGAAATGATGACCTCCAAATGTATTTGATTCTTCCTCAGCTCTGCTCCCAGCATCGCACGCTCCAAAAGCCGACATGTGTAAGCCAAGCCAGACGGCAAGCTGAGACTCAGCCCCGCCAGGGTAAAAGCAGGATGCGTCCCATCGCGTCGCATCTCTGGGGTAGCGTCCGCAGCCGCCCAGCGTCCGCAGCCCTGCTCCTCTGCCTTTGCCTCGGCTGCCTTCCCCGAGCCCTCCCGTGCCCGCCCGGCTGCATTTGCGCCAGCGACATCGTCTCTTGCGGCGGCTGCGATCTGTCCACGCCGCCCCCTGACCTGCCGGGCTACGCCACGCGCTTAGACCTGAGCCACAATTCCCTGACGGCGCTTCCCGCTGATTGGATAACGCGGCCGCTCCACCGGCTCGCCGCTCTCCTCCTGGGCCGCAATCGCATCGTCCAAATTGAGGCCGGCGCCTTTGCGGCGGCGCCTCGTCTCCTCCACTTGGACCTCTCATCCAACAAACTATCTGCGCTCAATTCGTCAATCTTTACCGGCCTCACGGAGCTAAGAGAGCTGCTGCTGTTTGGGAACCAGATTGGTCGAATCGATCCGGACTCCTTTGGTGGTCTACGGAGCCTCGTGAAACTTTACCTGTCTGGGAACAGGTTGACTTCACTCCCTCCAGGTCTTTGGGATGAAGGGGGCCCTCTCAACCTGACTTTTCTCGATGTCTCGTCCAACGGGATCGCCAGTGTGCACGTCCACACGCTGCTTTGGCTGAGTCGACGCCATGGAATTTATTTGCAGGGAAACCCTCTCACGTGTGACTGCGCTTTACTGGCTCTGCTCCAATACTGGACGTGGGAGCAGTACCGTCCCCTGCTGGACTTTAAAGATGACTACCCGTGTAGGGACGGCGTTGGTCCAAAGCCGAATTGCAGCCTGGACGACGAGTGGTCCGCTGAGACCGGAAGATACCAAGTGGATCCGGGTCAATGGTTGTGGTTGACGTGTCCCGGTTTTTCCTCGCCGCTAAAGGATCTGGATGTGTTCTGGGTGACCCCCGCGGCAGTTCTGAATCTATCGGTACACGATCCAAACGCTCGCCAAGCAGTCCTCCCTAATGGTACCTTGGAGATAAGAGGAGCGCTGATGGAGGATTCTGGAGCATACGTGTGCGTGGCGCCCCGCGGGCGCCGGTACAACCCCGACGCCTCTCCTGAAGTTAACGTGGTCGTGGGAAACGGGAGCTCCGTCACCACCAGTGGCTTGGCCCATCGAGGCGGAGGCGAGCATTTCAACACGGCTTTTACCACCTTGGCTTCCTGCGTAGTCAGCATCGTACTGGTGCTCCTCTACCTGTACTTGACGCCGTGTCGATGCAGGGAAAACCGAGGCGGCGTCTCGGGAGGTTGCGGGGGACGAGCTATCGTCCTCTGTTCAGACCCCAGGGAAGTCGAGACGGGTCAGCGGCGATCCAATGGGAAAAGGGTCGCCTTCTTGGAACCTCATGCGGAGCACTGTGATAGCACCGGTGCCAAATCACCGGTGATCAACACGGGTCACGACAACACGGAGGGAATTCTTAAAAACGGGAGCAGAACAGACGGGGAGACCCTCACGGACACAACCCTCGTGCTATAACCAAACCACCTCATCGTTCCATCTCAGATGAAAATTATGCACTGGTCGGAAAAGATGATGGACGCTTGGTTCAAATGTCAGGATGGCTCTGAAAGACTCAAACTGTTTTCAAACGGCAATCCCATCGATTAATGGAGTTATTAGCTGTACTGTACGGTGATATTGAAAAGCACGGGTAGCGTTGTTGTCCACTCGACTTTGAAATGTGTACTTTCTGCCTGTTTGAAGTGGTGAGTGACGTGGGTGTCATCAAATGCGCTTGTCGTCAGTTCTGAGCTCGGGCTAACCATTAGCCTGGACGTCGGTTATCCCTTTATAGCAGCTTGCCTGTGATATTTTGTTCTTGTGGAGCCATTAAAATATGCTCGCTGGAGCTTGTCTTGGTGTTCGTAGACGCGCAGTTCGTAGATGCAGTTTGTATGTTTGTCGCTGCAGATGGAACGCCGTGCACTTGATCAGGAAAATGATTCCAAATATGTTTGTTCCTTCTGGCTTGTCATCAAATTCATCCTTAAATATCACCCCAATGTACTTTGGAATAGTGCATATTCATATGAAGAATCCATCTGGGAATGTTCCCGATAGATTCTTCAGTCACACTGGAGTCAATAACCCGTCGCCCCGGTGAAGCTCATCGCCAGGTCCGACTGGCTTTTGCTAATGAAGACACAAACCCGTCCCACCTTGATTTATTAGACACGCAACAACAAAAAGTGCAATTTGATCAAGGTCTGTGGACTTTTTATATGCACGGTGTGTCTCGGAACGTCACCTCACCCACCAGATGCTTCCAAAGTGAAACATTCTATTCAGCATTTGCTTTTTTAGCTTGTGCGTTGAAGGTCAAAAGTGGGCAGACGCAGCAGGACCGATACACATTTCCACTCGGTGTCTCTTTAGAATAGAAAGTGCTTTTAAGGCCCCCACCCTCCTCGCTCGCTCATCCATCGCCGGCTTTATGGACCCGGACATTCCAAAGCCAACGCCTCTGTCGCAAGGGTTGACCCGAGAAAAGAAAAGCAGTGGCGCAAAGTGTCATTGGGGGGCCATATTGGTGTGACCCGATGAGCAAAGGTGTGAGCGCCATTCTCCCTTTGTCTTGATATTTTTAGCTCTGTGGTGTTGTTTCCAAGGTGCCAAGAAGCTTGGCTTCTGTCTCCGTGTGTCTTATCCGCATCCCATTCCATCCTTGAGTTTTTGCTGTTAGGATGCATTGTCATTTTTGTGTCTTTCACTTTTCTTAAAAATAACAATAAATACATGAAAAAAGGTTGACTTTTAGAGGCTACGTGTTTGTTTTTACCTCCAAGGAAGTCATCATTTTAGGCATCGCGTCCGTTTGGGTGATGAAATGAAAAGCGGGATTACATCAGGAGGATTTAAAAAGCATGGCAAATAACCTCTTAGTGAGTCAGCAAATAGCCCGCCCCCCTCTTCCCCCCAAAAAATCCTCTTATGGCCTTTTCAATTTGCTGGTGAAAAAGTGAAACCCCCAAGCCGATTTTTATTTTCAACACTTGACATGATTGTACAATCATTTCAGTGGCAGTGAGTACATAAGGAGCCTTTTTTCCCCCAAAAGTGTGTGGTGCTTTCAGAAGTGACAGCGGAGGGGCTGTGGTGGCCGATTGTCTGTTGTTGCTGATGGTTCCCACCGGGACAAGCTTGAAATACGGCTCCGAGGGACAAAGTGGTTTTCACATCTTACCATGTTGACGTCCCGTCATCATTTGTGGATTGCGCATGCCACATTGTCAGTGAAGACTGAATTCTATCCTCTAGTTTGAATTTCAACAAATGAACACATCCATACGTATCATATCTGTCGCAAAAGTGAGATATTTATGTGATATAGAAAAGATGGCCCTGCACCTTCGACTCCGGTGCACCGTTGCACAATTGAACCATTTTCACAGGCATGCATTCTTTATCCTCGTAGAGAAAATAGACATTACAATTAGCAAAGTTGAATTAGTGGATTTTTCCCTTCATTTTCAATTAGGAAAACATCATTTGCCATTTTTTTTTTTTTTTACTTATGACAGGTTCGAAAGCTTAAAAATTCAATTTTACACATTATAGCACGTGAAGGCTCACTTTGACCACTCCGCTTAGCTTCAATGAATAACGCTTTGATCAATATCCACCCAAACACATTCATCTTCTGGGCGCCGAGTGAAAAATGTAATAATTTCCCGACGGCTCATGAGTCAAACGTTGAAGAAATTGTAATGAAAGTGGGAGCCGTGTTGCGGAAATAGCATCGTTAATGCGAAAGCGTTCAGTCGAACGGCCTCATTTGACAAATTTGCCATTGTTTAATAAAGATGCCTTGTAATCTTTTATGGTCCGCTCACCTTGTTCCAAAAGTCTCCCCAGAAGAGTCAAAGGATTATATACGAGCTTTTTTTTAATTTTGTTTTTTCACGAGCGTTAAGTGTGGCGCCATGCAGACGTGCTGCTTGTTAAGAAAAAAAAAAAACAAAAACGCTTTTCTGTGATTCCTGTTAGTATTCCGCACTCGTCAACCCCGCACGGAGTGATCACCCCCCTCCCCCGCAGCCACCCCTCACCCCCTTTAGCGACAGCTCACGTGCTGGACAAATGAATGAAAGCTTGTCAAACACGCATCAAAAATTAATAGCCTGTGATGGAAATTGGCGTTGTCTGCGCAAACCTCGTGTATTCCGCTCTTTGGCGCGTCCACGTGCAAATTGAAGCATGAGCCGTTTGCACATGTCCAACAACAAAAAGGCTCAATCTTGTCTGAGCCTGCGCTTAGTTCTTGGTACCTCTAATGGTGTCCGGTCTAGTGTTTAGGTTAGGTAAGACAAATAATCGTATCTTAAAAAGAACTCAAAGATGTTTTGGGAGCCAATGACGGGTCGCCGGGTTAGGAGTGATGTCCTCCCTTTGACGAGTACCAGTCAAGAGACAAGTGACGGCGTTCTGACTCAGCTGGAGACTCTTATCTCATTCGCTTCCATTCATATTTATTCGGGAATTGAAAATAGGACGTAGAGCGTCGTTCTTGAATTTGTTTGAGTTTTGGTTTTTCTCGCTGGGGTGTCAATAAAGCACTGGCCAGACCTCTGGCAGTGTTTTTTTTTTCCTTTCCGCCAGGGGGCAGCAGTTCCCTTTTTTCCATGTCGGAGGATTGGCCGACTCTGAAGTCAAGTACAATACAGGAGCAGTGAGATCGTGAAAACAGTAGAGGCTCTGAAATTGAGCCTTGGGGAACACCACGTGACTGTTGGGCACTTTGCGAAACATAGCATCCGAGGCTAACATTATGATTATTATGATAATCTTATCTAATAAATAGGACCTAAACCGCTCAAGTGCCTTACCGGCAATGCCCACCAGGTGCTGCAAACGAGCCTACAGAACGCGCGATGATCCACTGCATGAAATGCTGCAGATGAATCCAATCAAAGCAGACGCGCAGAGTCTCCCGTGTCGTTTGAAACTCATAAAACGGGGCTGAGTGTGCGCTACGCGTCATCTTGGAAGATCCGCGACTCGTTATATTCATCCGAGAAAACTCCCAAAACAAATGACAAATATTGCATGAGACCAACGAATAAATTGAACGCTCGGAAATTAATTTTGCTCAGTGGACTATGAATACAGATAATCCTTTCGGCATGGAAAAAAAGATGCGCAGTTTCGCGCCAGCAAATTGTGCCACCAACGGTGAAGTGAAGTGAGTTTGTGTGCCGTCTATCACCCGCGCGAAGCTCATCTGGCAACTCTGCGCAGCTTCCTTTTCCTTTTCAGTCGCTCCCTTGGAAACGCCGAGGCGCGCCGTGCGGCAGGCTTCTCCCGCCGTCTCGTAATTGCAAGGCTTTGCCGTCTAACCCCAGATGACAATGACGCGTCGCACATTTGGGAACGTTTTCAATCTGGTTACAGACTCGAAAAAGGCACAAAAGGGAACATTGGCGCCGAGACTGCACTTCATTAGAAAAGCAACCCGAGAATGGCTTTATTGCGGGCAGCGCGCGCAGGGGGGTCATCGCAAGTGCATCGTCTGTGAAATTGCCAAAGCAATCAGGATCCCTCGCCACCCCCCCCCATCCATCTTATATGAAATGTACACGTTCTTTGGCGACAAACAGATCGCGATCGCTTGTGAAAGGAGATGAAGGACAAGGAGTCGTTTCTTTTCATGTTCCTCGACTGGATCCAGACCAAACAAGTCCGTGCTGAACAAATGTAATCAGGCCGCCTCGGTGGGGAAGCAAACTCACTCACACTGACTTCAAGAGTCTCTGTGTGTGTGTGTGTGTGTGTGTGTGTATAGATAGATAAAAAGCTAGCTGGCTTGCTAGATAGCTAGCTAGATATACAGATAGCTGGATACATAGCTAGATGGATATATGGATAGATGGCTAGCTGGATAGATGGCCAGCTAGATGGCTGGGTAGCTAGATAGATAGCTGGTTAGCTATATAGATAGATGGCTAGCTAGCTAGACGGCTAGCTAGCTAGATGTCTAGATATGTATATATAAACTTTTTTTGTTCCACTGCATTTTTGTTGTTTTTTTCCCAATTCAGCAAATAGGCCGTAAAAAATCCAAAGACCACAACCGGCGCTAAACCTTGGATGAATGTCGTGGGACCAAGTGTCCGTCAAACCGTTTTCATTCCTTAGGAGTACACCCCCAGTCATACATTTAGAGACACTGATCCATTGAATTAAATTAGATTTAGTTTGTATTGGATGATATTGATCACATGATCGCCCGGTTGCTATCCAACCGCATGAAGACAAATGGAGACTCATTTTCATATTCCATTCTTATTCTCTTGTTCGATGGACACTTTGTCTTGTCTTTGTCAACTGAGCGTCCCTCATTAAAAGCGATGGCGACGCGGCGCGCCAGCGAGTCGCTGCGCTCGTGCTGTTCCAGGAACAACATCAACAGTGCTTTGCCTTTTGAATCAGCTTTGCATTTCCATCGCGTCCAATGCATGCTAATCACTTGTGGATGTACCTCTGTACCTTTTCTTTCTTTTTGTTGCCTTGTTCATTAACTTCTGTTATTGTGCGTTGGAGAATAGATCTCAAATATTTTCAGGGACAGCGACAGTGGATAGCTTACCAACTAAAAAGTCTTTTTTTTTAATTCTTTTAAGCAGAAAGAAGTCTGAAATCAAGGTCCAATTATTCAAAGGCATAAGGTGGTCAAAAGTGGGTGATCGTGGTCTGATTTCTGGTCCCCCCCCCACAAAATGTAACGCCGTCCCGTGTCATGGAAAGGCTCATTTGAAAACGTCGCCATCCGGTCATTTTGCCGAAGCTGCCGGCTCACAATCAGGGCGCACTTGAGTAGCTCGCTGCATCGTCGCCACGTGTGCGTGCATACAAATTGAAATCATAATAGCCGCCGCCCAGCTGCTGAACATACACAGATAAGGACGTTTTACTCCGCTTCTGCCTGCCCCTTGTTCCACCGTTTGGACCGAAATGCAATTATTGTTTCTTTTTCCTCTGTACTGAAAAACATGACCTTTCATCTTGACTTAAGAGTGCGTGTGCCAATTCACCGTGAATGCGTTGTGAAAGAAAGGAAGTAATTCACTCTCGGGGAAAATAGAAATACATGAAAAAACTGTATCTCGGCACGCATAAACAGGCAATTTCAGATTAAAAAAAAAAAAATGCAATTTATCATTTGTGGCATTTGAAGATCTGGTCCAGGATGTAACACCTCGCTGTCTAATAACAGATGAAGATGTTTCCAAGTGCTTGTTGTCAGTCAGCGACTACGTTGACTTAAAAGAGGCTTTTCAGACGCTGCATGAAAAGTCGTCTGCTCGTATGCTTGTTTTTCGGGTGAGAACGCGGGTCGGGGTGATTCAACCCATGATGGGCTGTTGACAGACAAGATGAACCAACCCTTTTCCGAATGAAAATCTGGCTTGTTTTGGATGAGCACTTAGTGCTACTGCACTACTGTAGCTCAAGGTTGTTTCGGGTTGTGAGATTTGGAAAGCAAAATGTTTTTTTTGGGTAGCTGTGGAACATAAACAAGGAAATGTTGCGTGGCATCCAAGCGTGCGTCAATGATTGCGTTTGCCCTTGAGATATTGAATGGAAAGATACTGATGATGTGTTCACGCAATGGCTTGCCGTGACTGCTAATTTACCAGCGCATAATTAGAAGCCCACCTCTGAAATCGATGGCGGGGGGGGGGGGGGGGGCTTATTTCAAGTTCTACAGGTCTCGCTTTTCACACAGCGGGAGAAAGCGAAGCCTGTTGTCAGTTTACGGCCGTCAACTTTTAGCGCCTGGCTTCTCCTCCACTTTGATTGCTCAATCTGCCAAAATGGAGGATATTGCCGAAATGTCAGCTATTACCCCCCCGCCTCCCTTCCCTGACATGCCTTATGTAAATCCCGCGCGTGTGTCAGGCATAATCTTCTTAGTGGGAGAAGGGGTCGCCTTAATGGGAAACAAAACAGTTTGCCTCCTCTGTCCTCTCTGCTTTTAATAATCAAAATGGAATTTGCGTGAAGGCCGAAGCACCACGTGGAAGAGTAATCCTCGCTGGAGGACACACACCAACCGCCGTCCTCCCGAAAAACACGCATGACTTTAGCCTGGCTAAAAAAAAAAAAAACATTCCTTCTTAAATACAGACATAAACACATATGTAAATATATGTTTAAATTAAAAATACAAATAAGAACAATTACATAAAGAGATAAAAGAATACATAAATAACATATAAATACATAAAAGAATAAATAAGTATATAAACAAATACATGTACTTTTGTAAATGTAACGTGCGCCTGCTTCTTCATTGGACTTTGGCTACAAAGCACTCTATCGCCCTCTGCCGGTCAGCACAGCTTATTACTTTTTGAGTGGCTTCGGGTTACTTTGGAAACTTCAATTATTGATATATTCCACGAATAAGCGTGCTTTTGACTCACGTCTAAAAAAAATCCCCGATGTGTTAAAAGTATGGATGTTTACAAAGCGTAATGACGCTCGTACGTTGCTTCCGGCCCATCCTGAGTGAAAACCGCACAAGGTCCGCTGGATAGTTTACTCATTGCCACTAACTCGACCTTTTTTGTTGTTGTCTAAGTGTACTATTTTTTTCATTCATTTCAAGTCAGTGTGACCCGAGTTCCCGACTGAATGCGAGAGCACGGTTGTCCCCTCCCGAGATAAAAGAAGAAAAGCATGGACCTCATGAGGAGCCAAAAGGAACAACAAACTTGAGCGGAGCTTTTAATGAGGCTGATTCTCTGGTGCTTCTCTGCTGAGGTTAAACTCCAAACTGCAAACGCTTGGACGGAGGGGGGAAAAAGACACTGCAACTTCTTCCAATCTTTTAGCAAGGTTAGTAACATTGGAAGGGGGGAATTACTATTGGTAATGCATGTGAAGAAAGTGGACCGTGCGCGCGTGTGTGTGTGTGTGTACAGGTGTTAAAATAATTATTTTCCTTGTCTTGTTTTAACTTCATGTGTTTTAAGATAATCGTGTACTTGTAAGTACGTATCTGTGATTGTATGTGAACCCTGGCCGTGTACAGGTATTATCTCAGTCCAAAAGTGCCTAAGGGCATTGGAGTTTGACCGGCAAACTTTAGAAGTGTGTGTTCAAATAGGCCAAAATCACTGTCGTCCTATTTTTATAGTCATGAAATTCCTGTTTAAGGTTTGTGTGGTTTCTGTCACATTCATTCGTGAATCATTATGACAAAAGAAATTAAGTTAAGCAGAAATTCTCCACTGACATACTTTTAAAAGTATTTTTATGATGACTGTATTTTCCAAATGATAAATTACATGTTTATTTATTTCATAGTTTGATCCAGAGAGCGATTTATGGATGAAATGTGTACTGTACTGTCATTTCACGTGTAATTTTCGTATTCCACCACAAGAGGGTGCTATAAGGCCGTGTTGATTAATCTACGTCATATTACAGTATCTATCGTCCACTTATTCAGCCTGTTCTTCTCGATTTTATTTTTATTTTTAATTGCCTTTCTAGATTTCTGTTCCCGGTGTTGGATTTTATCAAATTACCGCCCATCCCCACCCCAAAAAACGTACATATTTATATTGTTTTTAGTATGCATTTTCTGGCACGTATCTAAAAAATAGTTCACTTAGATAATAAAGTCAAACTAACAAATTAAATAATTCCCTCGCAATAAATCCCCCCTGTAGCCTCTTCATTCGGGCGTTTTTATTTAATTGGATTGACAAAGGTTGATTGATATCATCACCTCCTCAATGTATCATCATTGTGAAACTGCCTAAATCCAATTTTGGGATGTTATCAAAACACCAATCAATCCTCATCAATCATGTCATCCTTAAACTGTGACCTTCATTGGACTGACGCGGTGACTTTTAAAGGTCTTCAGCGTTCCATCTGCCAATCTCACTGCTGCTCTGTGACAAGCCCGGCCAATGGAGCTTATCCAGAAGCGGAATTCCACTCGGGGCTTCTCGGACCTCGTCGTTTCCCCCTGGGAGTCGCTATCGCAAATGTCATCGTATGGTCGGTCTTCATTATCTTCATTATGCGCACAGCACATTCATCCATTTGATTGGGAATGTTTAATATGGTCCGAAGAACACAAGTATTTTAAAAAAGCCTTGGCATTTTTAGACATATATATATATATATATTTGTATACGTACATATAATAATTTGTCTTGTGTTTTTCTCCCCGGACAGAAAATAGCGTGATCATCACGCTGGGCGCGTTGACGTTTTTGCTCCAGCTGTGTTTGGCTCTCCTTGTCATGTGGCGATGTCTGACGTTGGACAACAAAGCCAGAAAGGCTGCGGAGCGCTCGCAGACTTTGCAGAAACTCCAGATTGGTCAGTGTTTAATCAAGGCGCACCGTACGCCTCTTACAATGCGTTCACGTCATCACGTTAATTGCTTGAAGCTGCTGAAAAGAAATGTGTATTGTGTAACTGCTTATATCTACATGTTTTGATCAGACCCTTATTATCGTTCATGCCGAAGGTGAAATAGTATTTCTCTTTTTCCTTCAAGATCCATCATCCTGCCAGCGAGAAGTCTCCAAACAGGCTTCTTATAAGCCTTGTGATCACTGTTTATCATTTCAATCGATAGACGGATGCTGTACGACTGCAACGGTCAAAAACTATCTCTTGGGACCATCAATACCTTGGGATCTAGTTCAGTCCTGAAAATGTAAATTGAATCGCCTCGAAGATGATGAATAGCCAGTTTATCCCGGACTCTTCTTGAAATTGTTGGACAAAGTACTTCACAAATACTTACATGTCAGCAAAGTACAATGAGCTGTTTCTGAGTAAAATCAAAGTAACGTGTTAACATTACTAAGAATCTTTTTCAGTGTCAGATAGGTGGAGTCGTTGGTCACACAATACGTTCAATGGCTTCAATCAGATATGTTGCATCATAAAATAAGTACATTGTTCACAATTAGGACTATTTTTGATGTATTTAATTTTTAACTGAACACTACGTATTTCACTATTGCCTTTTGCTTTGTGGAATTTGCTTCCCAACGACCATAAAAAATACTGAATTGTTATTCAGACACTGGCCACTATTGCTAAATCTCTTCAATCGTGCAAGTATGTATAAATGTACTTATTTGTTGAAATTGTTTTTGTGTACAGTATTGATGCATTCGGAGTTTGTGTGTGTAGTACCAAGGATCGCCAGCGGTCGGCGGTAGTGCAAAAAACGTCGAGTGTTGACAGTCTTTCTTCGACCAAAGAAGAGCGACGATGCCAAACAAACGAGTCTATCAATGATTGTCACTGTCTAAAACATGCTGATTTTAAGCCGGGTGATTGTCATTTTATGTTTTTTCTCTAAGTTGAACGCGGTTTAATAAATAGTCTTACCGGGTTTGCGGTCAACGAACCATTTGTCATTGCAGTGTTCGAATGGCTAGCTAAAAGGCTAACGGTAGCTATCAGCAACTTTTCGTCAAGAAAATGGAGTCTTGTCTTTATTCAACCAATTCTCAAGGTTTGTATGTCAGTCGTGAATCAATACATGTAAACCAGGGCTGGGACTTTGGGGTTGTCATCTTGCACCGGCACAGAAATTATAAATATTTTTATCAAATAATCGGCAACTTTTTAAAACGTAATTGTTCCCTGACATATCTCGAATCTTTTCGACAGAGCTTTCTACCTATAAATATTGTGCGACGATCAAAATATATCCATTCTTCCAACCGTTGTTTTCAAAATTAAATGACGTTAAAGGACCACTGCGTGATGTATTGTAACTTGTGTGTCAAATCTTTTCGCAGGTAATTCATTCCATCTGGTGTCACTCCGCCTGCTTGTGCCACCTCTGCATCTCTTGTCAGCATCCTTGTGGCGGACCGTCAACAAACAACAAGCCATGAGCTACTGGGAAATAGCCGACCGACTTTGTCTCCTTGGCTGTGGAGATCGTCCCGGAACTGCTTGCGTACAAGCAATGGATTCAACTCAACCTGGCTTTCAGAGCCGGGGTGAATACTGGACAACCGAGGGGAAAGTAACTAGTCATACAACATAAGTGTCGACGTGTATTTCTCTCTTTTCAGTATATTCTGGAATTATGCCAAAGTGAACCACTGCAGGAATGTGACATCATCTCGTCTCTCCTGACAAAGATGAAACCACCAAATATCTTGGCAGTCGATGTGAGTGTGCCCTTTTCATTCCACTTTCTGCGTCCGTCTTTTAATTTGGCCGACAGTCGAAAAATGCTACGCATTCTTACATTGCAGGTCAACCAAGAAGGGGAAGCCACAATTTGCTTTCAGGAATTAATTCAGGTTCTGCTCAAGGATCCCGAAGAGAGATGCCATTTCTTTGCGGTAAGACATCATCAATATCATTTTTAATCAATAGTCCAAATACAGTCAAACAATTGAATTTCGACGAAAAGGAAGTCTTCCCTTCACAATACAGACCAGAGAATGACCAGGATTTTGGGAGTTCCTGTGTCGCCTAGTTGAGGTCTTACCTGTTCCTGATCTCAAAGAGGTGAGGAACAATTTTATAATCTTGTTATTGCTTATGAAAAAAATCCTGTCCAAAAATATGACAAAAATCAAGATGTATCTGAGTTGCACAATGTATGTATCATCTATTTTGTATCATCTCTGGATTGCAGACTGTATGCTGGCTCGGAGCTTCAATTTCGGATGAGCGTGTGCATTCGCTCACTGGAACGAATGACCTCAAAATGTTACTCCAGCACCGCAAGGACCTTAAACGCTTAAAGCGACACGGTGTTGTATCATTCTTCCGAAATGTCCATGATTATTCTGCAGCTCTGAAACAACTCGTGTACTTTTTTTACATTTTTATGTAGTTCCAGCTTCGAGCGTGCGACACAACATCCTGGCCTCGCTTTCTGCTTCTCGTGCTTGCCCAATGGCAAAAGCTCCTTCTGCGCGGGAGCGCAACATGAAGACGCACGCACGAGCGCCGTGACGTCTACGCCTGCCCGCAGTGCCGCGAGAGCTTCGTGTACAAGGCCGCGCTGAGCCGCCACCGGCTGACGCACTCGGGCCAGCGGCCTTTCCCGTGCGCCGACTGCGGCAAGCGCTTCTTCTCGCACGGCGAGCTCCTCAAGCACCGGCGCTTCCACACGGGCCTCGAGCCCTTCGGCTGCCCGCGGCGCGGCAAGCGCTTCACGCGGTCCTGCTACCTGACCGTCCGCCTGCGCTACCACTCGGGCGACAAGCGCTTCTTCAGCGCCAGCCGCCTGAAGAGGCACGCCGACGACCGCTGCGCCAAAGCTTTCAAGCAGCCCTACAACCTCAAAATGCATCGGCGGACCTCGCCTGACCACGTAAGTGCGAGTCCACGCACACTCCGTCACATTGTCCGGGTCGGCAAAATTCAAGAAGAATTCTTTTAATTTCATTCAAATCTCGTGGACATTTTACAGTCACGATAACAATAAAACCACCTCTGTGTGCCCCCCCAGCCCGTCTCGGCTTGATGGGGGACAGAGCTTTCAGCTGCATTTTCTCTGTAGCTCTATCTCGTTTCTATTTGTGATTGTATTTGATTGATTGTCTGTGACTGTAAAGTGTCCTTGAGAGCTTTGCCCGAAATAAAATGCATTATTATTAATAATAGGAGGAAATTCATCTTAATATTGATCAGGCAAATTACTCGCATAGAGAACGTATACACCAAAATTCGTCAGATTTATCAAACATAGTTTTTTTTCACAATCTTGGATTTATGGCATTTTTTAGAGTGAAAAAATGACATATAAATAAATAGAAATATATAAATGCTATACTGTATGGATATTGTTAGCAATATATATATCATATATATGTAAATCATCCGAAATGTAGATAGTTTTTGCATTATTCATTTTTGCAAATATATATATATACTGTGTTTTTTTTTAAACTGCTAATGTATAGATATTTTTTGCATAATTTTATTTGCAAAAATATACATCCAAATATATATTTAAAAAATGGAATGCATAAATATCTCCCATGTGGCAGTTTTATTGATGTCATGCATTTTGGATTAAGGCTGTAAAATTGTCAAATGCGGCGAGAGTGAAGCGCTGCGAATATTTTCACGTACTCGATAAGATTTGGCACAAATGAAGTTCAGCTTATCAATGTACGCTGCGTTTTTTGCTTGATCCTGAAATGTCCATGATGCCATCTTGACAAGTTTTACCGTGTAAGAATGAGCAGAGGTTTTCTGGAGAAATCAGCCTTTTATTTGTGCGCCGCCAAGGAAAATACAAAACATTTTGACCGGAGGCTTTGAACTCGTTGACCGCTCTGGAGCGCGTCGGTGGCCAAATCTTTGCGACTTTGTCGTGAAAACGAGACTAGACGGCCACGTGCAGCGTGATGGGGCAATGGTCGCTCCCCGTGGCCCGGTTGCGAATCTTGCTGTCGCACAAAGCGGCCACCAGGGACGACGACAGCACAAAATAATCCAGCCGCCACCCCACGTTCTTGGACCTGGAATTCATCATGTACGTCCAGAAGGTGTACGCGTTGGCCTGCTCGGGGTACAGCTGGCGAAAACTATCCACGAAGCCGGCGTCCAGAAGCCGGCCGAAGCCCTCGCGTTCTTCGGGGGTGAAGCCGGCGTTCTTTTTGTTCCCCTTTGGGTTCTTTAAGTCGATCTCCCGGTGGGCCACGTTGAGATCGCCGCACAGCACCAGGGGCTTGTGCACGTCCAGCTCGCTCAAGTAGGAACGGAAATCTTGGTCCCAGGTTTTGCGGTAGTCTAAGCGCGCCAGGCCTCGCCCGGCGTTGGGGACGTACGCCGTCACCAGGTAGAAGGTGGCGAACTCGGCCGTGATCACGCGGCCTTCCTTGTCGTGCTCCTCTTTGCCTTGGCGATCCAACAAACAAGACAGACACGTTGGGCAACTGTCCTGAAGGGTGCGGTGCGCGCCATCGTTGACTCACCGATGCCGTAGGTGACCTTGGCGGGCTCGGTTTTGCACAGCATGGCCACGCCGCCGTAGCCCCCCTTGTCGTCCGACGCGCACCAGTACTTGTGCGGGTACTCGGGCATGGAGGTGATGTCGGCGGGGAGGTCTTTCTCCGCGCACTTGGTCTCCTGCAGGCACAGGATGTCCGGGTTCTCCTCGCGCACCCACTGGGGGGGACGCGGGACATCAAGACCACCACCATCAGAGCCGTTTGGGGGAAAACTGTTGGTTTTTTTTTTTTTTTTTCTTGGGGTGGGGGGGTGGGGGGGGTCGGAACTCACATCCAAGCCGTTCTTCTTCACCCAAGCCCTCAGCCCGTCCACGTTCCAGGAAGTGATCTTCATATTAGCCTGGCGTCCATCTTTGCTGGTTGTTTTGTCAGGCGGGTCTTCATACAAAATGGGGGCTTCTGGCTCTTTGGTTTTCTTGGCTTTCTTCTTTGCGCTTTCTGGAAATGAATGGCGGCGTGTCAATGACCGCAACCGATTTGAGCAGCCGCTAACTCACCCGACTTGGTTTCACTGTCCCCTTCGGCGGTGGCTTCCTCTGCTTTCTTTCCGCGTTTCATGCTTGAGCTTGTTCGAAGGGCGCAAAATACGCTTGAGAGGCGAGGAACGCGCAAGCGCCACACCAAGAGTCGCTGGCAAAGGGGGCGCAGAAAAAGTCACGTTCAACGAAAGAAAAGGCACATTTTTCACACCCGTTACCAGAACTGCAATGTTTCTCAGAGTTGTTTCTGTTTATTCTTTCCACGGCCACAAGATTAGATTAGATTATATTATAGCCATTGCGTTATTATTTGTTCTCTTTTTTTCCTGTGCAAAAAAAGAGATTGCAAAATAGAATGTTTGGAAATGTGACATGATAGCAGTTCGTTATCACTTAATATATGCTATTGCCAATGCTCTGGAAAGTAAAATACATAATATTCCAAACGATTCCTCAGTCTAGTGCAAATTACAGCAACGATATTTTGAACTACAACTCCAAAACTGAATGCGATCACCATTTTGCACCAGTAGTAGTTGAACCTTAGTTGCAGGTGTAATAGTTATGGGGGGGGGTGACGATAAATGCATAACTTCTGTCTAAATCAGAGGGATAATTAAGTCAAATACTCCAGGAAAGCGTGTTGCTAAATTTAACAATGTAAACATAATCGCAACTGGTCATCATTGAATTATTACGTTAGCGAGCCCAACCCAATGCGTGATGCTAACGTTAGCATTTCATTGAAACAAAGAGAGCGACTGGAGGCCTCCTCTATAGAAGCCGTCGAGACTTTTTGCCCGCAAATTTAGCTTTCATTGGCGCTCACCGAGATCGTATGCTGCAAGTTTAAGTATTCTCGCGGTCGACGGCAAACAAAAACAGATTTTGACAGCATGCAAATCTCACTCGCGCTTTCAGCAAGATGCAAAGTCGACCACACAACAGTCAGTCGCTTCCCTAATGCCGATGCGAGACGACAGCAACTGCTGAGGCGGATAATGCAATAGTCATATGGTTATTAAAACGTTAAGAAAAAACACGACTACCGTTCAAAAATATATAATGAGCGAATATGTTATGCTTAAGAGAGTGATTAATAACAGTCGTTTCTGTTGGCATATTTTCATATCACTTTATTTAAGAATGTTGCGCATGCGCAATACCGAAAAAGAGAGTCGTTCTCACAAACTCCTCAATGCCTGTTTTAAACTACGTAGGATCCCACATGAACTTTTAAAACAAAAATATAAGTATTACAAAATGTTTCCATTCACAATAAATTGTTATAAAGGCGAGGGGAAATATTTAAGATATAAAAACCCGTATGTTAAAACTTAACAGTCAGGCGAATGGGACACTCCGTTGGGTCCTCTGGCCTTAACATGGACGAGTCGGTGAAGTGAAATATAAATTTTTTTGCAACAAAAGCACACAAGTTGGACTCGTGAGCCTTTAAATAAGGACCTACTGTAAGCACGTTGGTGGTTGTGTATTCATACTAATTTCCTCTAGGGGCAAAACAAGCTCTTTTGCGTTTTTATCCACGTGGTTAGCTGTCAAGATGCTAATGTTTTGACTCAATCGGGTGTGTGAATCAAACTACTGTTGATCAAAGTGCAAAGCTAGTTTGTTACCTCTTATTATCAACACACACCATTCATTTAGTTTCCTTTAAATGTATATGAAGCTACAATGACGGTAGTAATTGGATTTGAGGGCAGTGCCAATAAAATTGGCATTGGCATCATAAGGGATGGAGAAGTACTTTCCAATCCCAGACGGACCTACATTACACCACCAGGACAAGGTAAGAGGGTTTTCTTTTCCGAATATGACAGCACAATAGCACCTGTGAAACGTATTCATGTTTTTATGTTTCCCCCCTAAACAGGATTCCAGCCCAGTGACACAGCCAAACATCATCGCTCGGTGATACTGAGTGTCTTAAAGGAGGCTTTGGAGCAAGCGGGGTTGAAACCTTGTGAAATCGACTGCGTCGCGTACACTAAAGGTCGGTTGAGCTCGTCACCATTGCGAGTGGTTTTCTATTCATGTGGGTTTTTCATTTCACCAGGTCCCGGCATGGGCGCCCCTTTGGTCACCGTGGCTCTGGTGGCTCGCACGGTGGCCCAATTGTGGGGCAAGCCCCTTGTCGCCGTCAACCATTGCGTTGGCCATATTGAGATGGGCCGACTCATCACCAAAGCCAACAATCCCACTGTGCTTTACGTCAGCGGGGGGAACACGCAGGTTTCCGCCACGCTTTCGTCTCGCAGCATCGTCAGATGTTTTCAACAAATCCGCCGAATCCAATGGCGCCTTCTTTTTCCAGGTCATTGCGTACTCTGAGCGGCGGTACAGAATATTTGGAGAGACCATCGATATCGCCGTTGGGAACTGTTTGGACAGATTTGCCCGTGTCATCAAGGTGTGTATCGTGTTGATTTCATGTTGAAGGTGTCATATATATACACACGTACAGTCCATCATTTGTTTTGTGACAGATATCTAATGATCCGAGCCCAGGCTACAACATTGAACAGATGGCTAAGAAGTAAGTAACCGCATAAGGCAAAGGTCACTTTCGTGAACTAAAAGTAACATGAATGAAAAACACAACTATAACGGCATCTTCCATTTGGAAGAGTGATGATAATTATTGATAAAAGATTCTTTGTTTTTTTATTTGTCAATCGATATACACATGTTTTTCTGGGGGGTGGGGTTGGCGGGGTTCATTTGAAATGATATTTTTGTGTTATTTTACACTTCACCCAACATCCTCTCAGTTTTACTTTCACACACAAAATCAGGAAAAACTCAAATACCATTTTTTCTTGTCACTTTTAGCTTGTGGTGGCTCCCCAAAAGAATTTATGATCGGAAAAAGCCATTTTGAAAACTTGAACTTGGCCCACTACTATTGTTTTTCACACTTCCCTTTTTTTCCATTGTATTATTCAGAGGTTCTCAGTATGTGGAACTGCCATATACTGTCAAAGGAATGGACCTGTCATTTTCTGGCATACTGTCCTACATTGAGGTGAGCGTTTTCCAGCTCGTGCTTTTTCAAAGACGGACGGCAAAGTCAATTTTGATCTCATCCTAGGAAGCTGCCAATAAAATGCTCGGATCCGGTCAGTGTACAGCCGAGGACTTGTGCTTCTCCCTGCAGGTTTCAAACCATTGACACGTAAGCGACGTCATCCTGTATCGGGTATGTATTGATGTGTTTGCTTCTTCAGGAGACTGTGTTTGCCATGCTGGTGGAAATCACAGAGCGGGCCATGGCTCACTGCGGCTCCCAAGAGGTTCTCATTGTCGGTGGCGTCGGCTGTAAGTCTGTCAGGAATTGAGATGAACCCGTAAATGGGGGGAAAAAAAAAAAAAAAAAAAAAAACATTGAATTTGCAGGTAACCTGCGTCTACAGGAGATGATGGGGGTCATGTGCCAGGAAAGAAGAGCTAAACTTTTCGCCACAGATGAAAGGTACAAAAACAAACTCAAAATATACATTTAACCCGCATTTACTACTCAGCCTTGAAAATATCATTATTTTTGCTGTATGATGTTCAGGCAGAGTCGTGGTGAAATGTGCACATCTGCCACAAGCTAAATGTTGAAAGCAAAAAGCAAGCCATTAGCATCCGTTGACAAAAAGATTGTCGCGCATCAAATCCAAGCCGCCACGGTTCCACACAGACATCGGTGCGCTCTGCTGACGCTCCGTTTTCCTCGAGCCATGGATCCATCACATCCATCGACTTAAATGCTACCACCTCTATAGATTCTGTATCGACAACGGCGCCATGATCGCACAAGCCGGCTGGGAAATGTTTCGATCCGGTCAAGTGACCAAATTGGAGGACTCCTGGATCACGCAAAGGTAGCAAACATTTTCTATCTATCTGTCTTTCTTTCTTTTTTTAAGGCTGCTTGCTTCATTTTCCGGATTTGTCAACATTGTTTGCGTTGCAGGTACAGAACGGATGAAGTGGAAGTCACATGGAGAGACTGATGTCACGGCTGATACGCCAAGAGAAAATTTGACTTAAGCACAAAATGGACTCCCCCCGCCCGCCATCTTTTTTCTCAGGTAGTTTTTCATCTATTATACATGTGACGAGTTGGATTAAGCGAAGCGTGGAGAGTCCTCAAGCGTTTGGGAGGAAGTGGACGGCTTTTCTTGGAACAGCTGACACTCACTCTACCTTCTGCGCACTTGAGGCCTCCTGTCACGAAAATGTGTCGGATCAACCAAATGGAAGGCAATTATACTTCAAAGATTTTATAATCCACTTCATTTAATGTTTCCCTTTCACAATAAGAGCTAAAATAGAAAAAAAGACATCAAATATAATCCCGACTCACTCATTTCCAATAAATGGCTGCGAGGCAAGTTTATTGACTTTTATTATGCAATACTGTTCACGTACATTCCTCCTCCAGTGTAATCTTATTTTTGTATTTTTTTCAAAAAAACAAACAAACAAAATTGACATATTGAACACTTAGCTCCCTTATGAATTCATGAACATTCACCTCATTCGAAAGCGAACAATAGAACAAAACAAACAAACGTGGACAGCATTAAGATCTAAAGGGGGAAATTCTACTGTGCCTTTGAATCGACCCCTCTGTAAACCAAAAAGACAACAACAGTAAAATTCGAGCAGGTATAAGACGCCTCCACACCTCACACGCAAATGAGGAGTGGGTAAGGGGGGAGAGGAAAAAAAAAGTTACTCGCGCGGCCATCGCTAATAACAAATTCATCTTTAACAAAGTGCTTGATTGACCACACGCTTTACACGGGACACCGTTTATTAAAACTGCAAAAAATCGGGGGACAGCGGTCTGATTATTTAAGGCAGACTTTTTTTTATAATAAGGCGATTAAAAAAAACAAAAGAAATCATTGCTGTAAGATCTCAAAAAGGAGTTAGTCCAAAGTGTCTCAGTGTGGCTTTGCATGAAGACATCGTCCTGAGTGCAGCGGGTGAAGGAGGCGGCGGGGGGGCTCCAAAAATCGTCCGTCGTCGTTTGGGGGTCTTCGTGCGCATGTTCAATGCGTTTGGGGGGTCTGAAGATGCTTTGGGCTGCTCGTGTGCGCTGCTAGGCCGGGCGCTCTCGGAAGTCCTTGTACCACACCACTCTTTTGGGATCTGAAAACACAGCGGGGGAAAAAAATGTTTGGACTAGCCAGCCGATGTTTACAATCCAGAATATGTTAGCATTTCAACACCCCCTACGTGTGTTTATGACGCCCTGTAAAAGGATTTCATTGTGAATTTAAAACAACTAAACTTGGTTTATTAATGATAGTTTACGCCGCCATCCCATTTGAAAAAAAATGTTCTTTTAGGTGCGCAAATCTGGTATTGAAATCATTTGTCAGCCATTCTTAACGTTTAATGCCTATTTTGTAGTGTTGTGAACAGGCCAAACGTACCTTTTTTCTGTTGGTTACAGGTTGCGTTCCATTCTGCAGACAGAGACAAAGTTAGACAACAAAAATCTCGCACCTCATGGTGATTGTTCTTTTTTTGGGGGGTAGAAAGAGCAGCCGCATTACCGCGATTGTGGAAGTTGAGAGCCTCCATAAGATGGCGACAACCGAGCAGAAGCTCCCCGTTGCGCTCGTCCGGATCCGAGCGCGTCGGCGGGACGGCGCAGGTAGCGAAGGGTCCGTTGTTTTCTCGGGGGACCCGCACGGCCAGCGGCGGTTCCGCCGGCGCGTCTGCGACTTGAGGCGCGGGGGAGCCGGCGGGGGCGGGCCCGGACTCGCTGATGAAACTCAGCCCCCATTGGTTCTGGAGCAGAACGCCGATGGCGGGGCGCTCGTCCTCCAGAATGCCGCTTGGCGTTTTTGCCTTCACCTTGGAGGCGTAGCTGACGGCCGGCTGCAGCTTGGCGGGGCTGTCCTGCACCGGGAAGGCGGGCGGGGGCCTGAGCAGCGACAGACTGTCCTCCGCCCACCGCTCCTTCGGGTTGGCCTTTAGCGAGCGGTTCAGGCCCTTCCGGCTGAGATCGCGGCGAAGGGCGCGGCCCTTGCGCTGCTTTTCCCGGCGGAAGCCCAACGCGGGCGCGTGGCTCGGCCCGTTCGGGTCGCCGGTGGGGGAGGGATGCCGAGACTCTCCTCCGGAGATGCAGCCGCCGCCGCCTCCTCCGCAGTTGCCGGAAGCGGGTGACAGGCGGCGGTTTCGGATGTGTGGCTCTGGGTTGGTGGTTGCGACGAGGACCGCCGGGTCGCACAAGGTATCGGACTCGCACACAGTGTTACTGGCTTCCCATGTACCTGGAACAACACACCCGCGTTACGTGTTGAAATGAAACTTGTCGACCGCCCAAAAATGGATCGGATTAAGCGTACAGATGCTTGAGAGAGCAGATTGGCCATGGTAGTTGGGCCACCGCGCGATGAAAATAAACGCCACGTTCATAGAAAGCTCCCGTTGAGGGAAAACGGGTGATGTCATTTCGGGAGCCGAGTGAGGTCATAAGCGATTTAACGGTAAACACTAGCCCGGTCACAACACTAGCCCCACTTAGAAAAAAAAAAAAAAAAGATCTTACGAAATGGATTCTCGTATATCCGAACCGAACATTCGAGATCACCACGTGAAAAAAAAGTAGCGGTATTAGACCGCGCCAACCTTGCTAATCCCTAAAACAGACCCATTTGGCGGATCTTTACTAGCAGAGTCGCGATCCCAAAGAAACGCGACGTTCGAAACCCCAAACAACGTCCGAGCTCGACTTGCGATCGGCCAAAATGTGTCCTTCGGGGAAGTTGAAACGTGCGCTAAGCTAGCCCCCGCTCGCTCGTCAAAGTTTCGTAAGCCGTTCAATGCAAAGCGGGGAGTAGCCGGTCGGGCTAGTTGAGTTAGCGGGGCTAGCAACGTCGGCGAGTGCAAAAACAAACAAAATAGTCCGAGGCAAACCTGTCTTGATATGCATGTCTTTTCGCCGAAAGTGTCGTTGAGCTTGGACCGTTGTGTTAACTTTTGTCGATTAGCGTCGGGCTAACGTCTGCTCACTCGGCTGAGATTCGCCCGCTGACTTCCACCACCAGGAAACGACGCCACAAAGTGGGTGGGACGGGAAGTGAGCCCCCGGATAAACGCTCCGACTCGGAACCAGAGGTGGACGACATTCCGGGAGCGCACTGACAAGCCAGACAAGTGAGTAATGACGATGCCGTCCAATTCCTGATATGACGCCATCTTAAAAAACACTCCAGTCTTCAAATACCTGAAGCGACCATGTCGTAAATGACTGAAAAGGATTTTTGGGGGCTGTAAAAACTGGGACGCTTTGACGTATTGTCTTTGACTAGAGCTTCTTCGTGGTGCCGTCTCGCGAAAAGACCGCACTACATTTTAAACATACACCTCGCCAGACATTGGAATTCAATGTGCATTTATATGAATATAAATCCAAAATAAGACACCACACGGTACACATTGAAAGGTGGCTCGTCCACGGTATTGTATTTTTGTGTTGATTCCCGGCACCTGCGATTGATGGCATTTCTCATGATGACCAGGAGAGGGCGACAACGCCCGATGATTGAGCAGGACACACCCGAAGAAGCGGGGGCGGCATTCATCGGGGGGGGGGGGGGGCATCAGTCTCACATCCCATTCGCACTTTGTGACAAAACCCGTGACAAGTGGCGAGTTTTGTTTGTTCGGTGACTTTTGTGTGTGTGTGTGTGTGTGTGTGTGTGTGTAAACAACTGCCCATGAGTACAGACCATTGTGACCGTGAGGTTTACATAATACTTTGAACATCTGAGACCTGAGAAAAATACAAAGAAGTGCTGTCAAAAATTGGCCCATTTTTCTGTCCGTGATTATTGCTAACCAATGACTCACATGTATTGTCAAATGTGGGCAAAAATAATCAATTGATAAAATATGTACACATCATTGGACAGCGCTTCTAAATTCAAAGTCTATCAAGGGGAGTCAAGTGTAAACGTAACCAAAAAAAAAAAAAAAAAGGACCTGAGTGACTTGAATTAGATTGAAAACACACTGAATCTCCAATAGTTGCGTGTGCGTTCATCCGTCCAGTTGTTGGAGTTGCTGCTGCTGCGCTCTTTCCAGCTCATCCAGCCTCTCGTGCAGCAGGACCATCTCCCTGCGCTCGTCCTCTTCCTGAAAACACGCGCGGACCTCTTAAGCGCATCGCATCACGCAAGCGTGTCAAGGCGTCTCCTTACGGGTACGTTAGCCGACGCGTCCGCGATGACCAACGGGTTTTGCGTGGAGGTGAGGACGGCGGGGCCCAGACTAAAGGCGCTCTGGTCGCCCAACAGGAGACGGCGGAATTGGTCGTGTCGTCGCTGGAGCTCCCGCATCCTTCTGCGCAGCTGAGCGTGTTCCTCGGAGTGAAGTGGGCGCCTGCAAATGGAAGGTGCTTAATGTTGTTTTCTCTTGCAGTGATTTTGTTGCGTGTCAATTGTGAGGCTGACTCGTTGGCTGCTGCGGCTTCCAGTTTCAGTTCCTCCATTTGAGCCTTCAACAGTTGGATTTTATTCTGCAGGCTCTTCTCCTTATTCTCCGTTTGGGTTCTTCTCTACGAACCCCCCCCCCCCCAAAAAAAAAAAAAAACACACAGACAACAGAGTAAGTGTACACACCAATGCTCATTTGACTACAATTGAAGAGGACCGACCTTCTTTTGGGCAAGCGCGGCCCTCTTCATTTTCTCCTTGATCTGGGAGTATTTCTCATCCAGCTTGGCTTCTCTCTCTTGCAGCTTGTGTTTCTCCTCCAACCACTCGATTTGACTCTCCTCCACCCGCCTGCCAGAAGAGGTAGGAAGAAGACACAGCGTCTTTTATCACAAACATGATCAATGAACCTTTGTCACATTGGTGTTTAATCTTGGTCAACGAGGGGCCACAAGGCATTGGGTAGCATTTCAATGATGCCTTTTTATTGGATTTGTTTGTGATGTGCGTACCGCTCTGCCTCATGTTGGCTCCTCTGGGCTTGGGCTCGGGCTCCCCTCAGCTCTTCCCTCAATGCGTCCACGTTGGCTTTGAGATGCAAATTTGCATCCGTCAGCTCAGCCTCTGACCGCGATAACGTTCCCAGCTCTGCGGACAACTCCTCATTTTTCTATTCAAATAGAGACAATGACGTTGGGCTGGACCAATCTTACAATTGAAACAACAGCGCGGTGATATGAAATTAATCGTAACATTTTTTTCCATAATGGAAATTGTATCTCGATGTTAATTTGAATAGAAGAAATGGTTGCGCCCTAGTTTGCAGCCATTTTTTTGCTCCAATGATGTGGCAAAAGGTTTTCCTGACCTGCTTCAAAATTGAAACTGCTTCTGTTAGCCTCTCCAGCTCGTCGAGCTGGACGCTTTGCTGCTTTAATTGAGTTCTGAAAGACAACACAACATACAAACAAATACATTGAGAGGTAAATAAAGACATCAATGCATAAAGTAAGATAAATACATACAAAATATAAGTACATACATGAATGTTTAAATCACAAAAAAATATTTAAAACAGATTCTTATCTTCGAGACAGCGTACTGTCGGTGTCCAAATACCTACCCGACATGTTTGGGCGTCGACTTCCGCCTTCGTCAGAGTGTGATCCACTCTGACGAAGTGTATGTGTGTCACCAGTGTCACCACTCTGACGGAGGCGGAAGTCGACGCCGAAACATGTCGGGTAGGTATTTGGACACCGACAGTACACTGTCTCGAAGATAAGAATCTGTTTTAAATTTCATATCAAGTAGACAGGATGAACTTAATACAACTAAAAAAATATATATCAAAAAATTAATGAATATGAAAATAAGTTGATAAAAAAGAAATAAATACAAAATTAAATAGAGAAATTAAAACTAAATACATACAATACAATAAATGTATAAATAAATACAAATATAAATGAATACAAAAATGAATACCAACAATACAAAAATAAATGCATGCTTCCATAAATACATTAAGATAAATACAAAATAAATTAACAAAGATATAAGTAAATACATCAATCAATCAATAAAAAAACAACGAAATACAAAAATAGATTAAAAAAATTGCTAAATGAAGGGCTAATTTGTGTCTTCTCGATCACCCCAGTGGTGTGTCACGTCCTAGTTTGGAATGAGGCAAGACTGACCGCAGGCCGTGCAGTTGTTTGCGCGCCGACTCTTCTCCTCTTTGGGCCAGGCGCAGTTGCTCTTGGCATTCTTCTTTGCCGGCTTGCTCTTTGGTGTCGTGCAGCGCGATCTGCTGTTCCAACTCAGCCAGGCGGTGCTCCAGCTCCTCCCTAAAGGCCACCAAAGATCCTCAATTCCAGCGTCTTTGCTTTGCTTTGGTGATGATCTGCTCTTACTTTTCCTGGTGTAAAAGGGCCGACTTGTAGATTTCCTCATCGCGGGCTGATTGCACCTTCCTGGCCACCTCCCTTTCTTTTTCCACCACAGCTTCTTTGTGTCTCTCCGTGGCCTCCTTCAGCACCTCCATGTCCATCTGGAGGCCTACAAAAACAACACGTCTTGGAAGGAAGACCTTTCAATAGCCGCTATTTTATTTTTTGCTTTCTGATTGAAAAGCAAAACACAACAAATGTTACCTACCCTCGAGTTGCCCTCTCAGACTGTCTCTCTCCCTCTCCAGCTCGCCTCTGGAGCGAGTAGACTCTAGTTTGACTCTGGCCACCTCCATTTTGTGCGAATGCGTCAGGCTTTCAATCTATCAACGGACACACAAGCGCCATTCAAAAATCGATGGTAATAATACTCCTACTAATGCAGCGCTCCGGCGGTCTTCTTTCTACCTGCCCGCTCAGCGAGTCGATTCGCTTGTCGGCTTTGTGCAATTGCCCGGCGAGCTGCCCGTTCTGCTCGCGGCTCAGCCCAAGTTCGCTCTCCGTCCTCTCCAGACGCAAGCGCGCGGACTGCCGCTCCGCCTGGAACAAAAAAGCGTCAGGTGTCCAAATACGCCGATCCGTGCGTGTGACCTGCGATGTCTGACCTCCAGGGATTTGAGAGCGGCCCGGGATTCCGCCAGCTGTCGCTTCTGAACCCGCTCAACGTTCTCCGCCTGCTGTTCCGAACGGTCCTTCTGGGCCTGCAACTCGGCCGCCTCTGCCTGGAGAGCCTTCAAGCGCAAGGTAAGATGTGTTTTCTCCCTCAGCAGAACTTCCACTTGTTTCTTGTCGTGCCGGGAATCTGCGTTGTGGAACTGGGCCAGCAGGTTCTCCTTGTCTTTGTCCAGATGAGCGATCTAGCCGCGGAGATTTGAGCGTGTTAGCGCACTGGTCTGAAGCCTGGATTTCGACCCACGCACGCACGCACGCACGCACGCACGCACTCACTCACTTCGGCCTCGTAGCGTAGCCTCTGGTCCTCCACCGCGCGTGCGTGTTCCTCCTTTTGGTGGTCAAACTGGGCATTGAGGACGGTGTGGGCGTAGCGCAGCTCGTTGAACTCTGACCTGTACTTCTCTGCCTCCTACACACAAACATTTGATGACGTTCTGCTCACTTTGAATGGGATGTTTGTTTTCGTCAGAAGATCAAAGAAACCGTTTTTTGAGTTTATTCTTGAGATTGAAGCGACCTCTTCTAGTCTGGCAAAGCGCTCTCGAACCGGACCCTCCATCTCCCGTTGCACCTGAGCCCTGAGCAACTCCAGACGCTGTGGAGTCATCACCTGATTTGAAACAAACAAGCAAACAAAAAGCACTCAGGAGAAGAAAAAAAAAAAAACTAAACAAGCAAGGCGCTCTTCCTTTCTTTGAAGTTGACCTGCAGCCTGAGTCCATCCACTTCCCTGTTTTTTTCCAGAATTTCTCTGGTGCGCTCAGCTAACTGCAGCTGGAGCCTGTCCAGTTGAGCCTGCAGATGCCTCACTTCCTCTTGCGCCTGGATGAATTCATCCCGCAAGCTGAGGGGAAAACATCTGACGTGTCAGATAGTGATTTAAGAGATGCGTTCTGACCTTAAATGAACGTGTACTTGTTGTGTTCGGCCTTAAGCGTCTCATAGTTGCTTCGATGACGTTCACTCTTGGTCCTCTCGTCGACCAGCATCTTCTGAAGCTCCATCTGCGTCCCGGCGGGCAAACCGGGCACGGACGGAGACACCCCGAGCGGAACAGGCTGCCGGAAGGCCGAGGAGGTCATGTCACCGCTGAAATCCAAGTCAAGAGAGGACAAAGGAGCCTTCAGGTCAGAGCGCCACGTGAGTAATGCCGAATGAGATAGATCCCCGAGTCAAGTTGGTGAAGAGCATCCGTCTTTGTTGTCGGTCTCCATGGCAGCTCTGCCAAGAGTCGGGCTATTTTTGATACAATCACAGCCTCTTAATCGCCCTCAAGTGATTTGTTAGCTCCCTTGCTTGGCCGCAGCAACGCTTGTCGAGACCAGGCGGGTCTGGGGCTTCTGATTACAGCGGCAACAGCCATTCAAACGATTGTTAGTCTGCGTTCGTTGCTTTGTAATGGCGCGCAAATTAACATCGGCCAGATGTATTATGCTATGGTGGATTTAGAGGAAAAATAAGTGGATAGGCACAGGAAAAATCCAGAGTGTGCAAATAGTGTTGCCGCAGTGACACATTGTTGTGATTGTTACACTAGGAAGTAGAAAGGGGGGTGTTAAAAAAAAAAAAAAAAATCATCCGTCTCGTATTCAAATGTCGCGCGTTGTCTGCCGGTCGCTCAGGGACGACATCCCAGCAGAGCCCTTCCATATAGTTACGAGGATCGGCGCCACTTCATTTGCATGTTATATCCGAAACCACCCTCTCAAAAATCCAAAACAAATGAGGCGGGTTACTCGCAAAAGAGCGGCATCCGAGCGAAGGCGTATAAGCTTAAGAAAATCGATAACTCGCACGTATCGATAAGGCGATCGTTTTAGCGTCCAAGCAAAACTAAACCATGACTTACACTTATTATTGTGTGTTGAAAGGACCACGCGAACGCTTATCATTCTTTTTCTTTTCTTTTCCGATGAGTCTGCTCGCTAGCTTTTTAGCTAACTAGCACGTTTGAAAACTACATACTAGAGGCTCACGGGAAATGTAGTCAACGTCTAGACGGCGAAACCAAGTACAATTGCGCCCTCTGGTGGAGATTATAGATATTGTTTTGCTTCAAAGTTTTCAATTTTGGTCGCATTCCAAAACATCTTTGCTTCCCAAACATGATGTACTAACTTGGCCGAATGGAAAGGTTGCTCATCGTCATAGCGGGCCGTCGTCGCGGCCCTTTCGCTCGATCCGTCCCACGTCTTCCATTTGCCGCCGCTCGACCTTTTCCAGGTCAACGAGCCTCCGACTCAGTTGGACGATTTCTTGCTGTTCTCTGGGCTCGCTCTCCTCCCCCTTCTCTTGTTCCATCCATCCCAGCTCTTCCATTTGTCGCTGCTGGACTTTTTCCAGGTCATCGACCCTCTGACGCAGTCGGGCTATTTCTTTCTGCTCCCGCTCTTCTTCCTGAACACATTTGGGATGCGGGCGTCAAAGAAATATCGCCAAAGCGAGCGAGCGAGCGCGCACGTTGTCGACGGACGTACTTGCACGTTGGAAAGCATCATTTCCGAGCCGACGCAGCGGGAGGGGCAGCAGGCCGACGTGAGTTGGGCGCTCTTGAAGCGCAAAATCCCGTTTTGGCACATGAGGAGGCGGCGGAATTCGTTGTGCCGCTGCTGATAGTCCGTCAACCGCCTGCGGAGGCGCAATCACAATTGTCACATCACATTAGATTGATACAGAGTGGACGCAACGTGTACGCGTGAGAAAAGTAACCTTTGGTCCCATGAAATAAGAAAAAGCCTTAAAAAAAGAAGCATACTCACTTGTTGGCGGTGGCGCCGTCCTGTTTGAGTTCATCAATTTGCTCCCTGAGCTGCTGGATTGTACTCTGCAAACTTTGCTCTTTTTCCTCCTCCACGTTTCTCCGCTACGCGACGCGACGCGACAACACAAAAAACAAAAGCGATCCATTTGGCTCGATGCCGGGTGCTCAACGGTGACATTGGTTTCCAACGAGCAGAAGAAGAGCACCTTTTTCTTCTCCGCCAACGCTGTCTTCCGCAATTTGTTTTTGAGCTGCGAGCATTTATCTTCCAGTTTGGCCTCTCGCTCTTTGCTGTCCTCGACTATCCTGAAGGCGAAACAAGAGGAGTAAACTGGAGCCAAGTGTGATTTATTGTATATATATATATTTTTAATTAGAATAAAATAGCGTGCACTTCTCTGCCCCGCGCCGAACGTTCTCCTCCTTCAAGTTGTCCAGTCGTTCCCTCAGACGGTCGTTTGCCTCCATCAGCTCGGCTTCAGACCGTGACAGTGTCGCCAGGTGGTTGCAGAGTTCTTGATTTTTCTTTTAAAAAGGAAAATCAACCCCATCATATGTTCTACGCGCCTCCAAAAGTGCTGCTCTGATTAATATTATTTCTGCGCAACATGAATATTACAGGAGGGATGGACTTATTCTGAGTTTTAATACACTGCAATTCAGTGAGTGTCCACTAGGGGGAAAACTGTTTTGATCAAAGTAGAAGACAACCTTGTTTTGATTGGAGAAGAAGATAACACAGCAGTAAAAGCCAGCTAGCGACATTACTGCTAGCGAAAGAGCATTAGCATCCAACCCCCGTGACCTTGTAAAACACATTTAGGATGACTTTGTAGGGCCAGAAAAGCCACAAGCTTTTGGCAACATTAGCCTGATGGGGAATTTGGTGAATTTGAAGAGTTCATTTTCAGTCACCGCCATTTTTGTACAATACAAAATGGCCGCCGTGAAAAGGGTTAATCACAATTGTCCGTTAAGACTAACGGAAGTGTTTAGAACACATTATGTACCGTATCGAGCTCGCTAGCTCGCTATCTATCCATGTATTGATGTATTTACTGACTTCCCCTTTTGAAAGGCACAAAAAGCAAAGGTGTGTTCCCCAACTCCCTCCCTCACCTCCTTGATGTCGATCACCTCCAGTTTGTGTCTCTCCATCTCCCCGAGCTGAGCACTTTGCTGCCTTAATTTGCTCCTGGCAGGTCGAAAGTTTGACACGAGTCAAGTGGCGTTTCCCAAAACGATTTGAGGGATGAAGAGGAACGAAACCAACTTGAGGCCTTGAAGCTCTTTTCGGACAGATTCTTCTCTAGTTTGGGCCATCCCAAGCTGGTCCTTCAAGTGGTCTTTCTGGGCTTGCAGGTTCATCTCCTGCATCGCCTTCTGTTGTTCAAAGTCCATCAGACGTTGTTCCAATTCCAGCCTTGTTTTTTTGTCAAAACAACAAAACCGTTTTTGAGACGTGAGACGTGGTTGCATGCAAACCATCTGGCGCTTTCTGACTTTTCCTCGAGCAACGCCGTCGTCTTGTACATTTCCTCGTCGCAGACAGACTTGACCTTCCGCATCATCTCCACCTCTTTGTCGGCGAGGACCTTCTTCTGCTTCTCCAGCATCTCGTTGAGTACCGTCACCTCCGATTGGAGACCTGATGAGACGCAATCGATCGCCGTAGCGAGCGCGCTAGCAAACGACGACAAAGTCAAAAGCAAAACGTACTTTCCTTCTGCCCCCTGATGGACTCGCAGTCCCTTTCCACTTCGCCTTTGGCGCGGGTCAATTCCAGTTTGACATTGTCCACCTCGGTCTTGTGCGCCAGTTTCAGGCTTTCAATCTGACAAGTGCGACGGGCGGACGGGCACAGGGAAAGGGAACGGGAAAGTCGAGCCGTTTTGTTTGGAGAGACTCCATCTTACCTGGCAGCTGAGCGAGTTTGTTTCTCTTTTGCTTTTGCTCAGCAGTCCGCTGAGCTGACTGTTCCGCTCCCGGCTGAGATGAAGCTCGCCCTCCATGCGCTCCAGTCGCAGCGACATGGACCGGCGCTCTGACTATGCAAGCACGTTCCGTCCGAGTCATCTCCCTCCAAGCGGCGGGACGCCGGGGCGGCGGTTCTCACCTCCAGCGCCGTGACCGCGGCCTGGGATTCCGTCAGATGTCTGTTGTGCGAGAGCTGAAGGTTCTCCTCCCGCTGGTCCGAGTTGTCCTTCTTTGCCAGCAGCTCGTCCACCTCCGCCTGCAGACTTTTCAGCAACACGGTGAGCTGCGTTTTCTCCTTGAGCAGTATCTCCACTTGCTTCCTTTCGAATAGCGGATCCGCTTTCTCGTAGTGGGCCGTCAGATTTTCCTTGTCTTTCTTCAGATGAGCAATCTAACAAACCAGGTGACAAAGTCCTTTTTTTTGGACGTGGTTTCCGACCCTTTCAAAATAAGACGATCCTGTCATCTCACCTCCACCTCATAGCGCATCTTCTGCCCTTCCAGCGCGCCGACATGTTCTTCCTTCTGTTGTTCAAATTGGGAATTGAGCACAGTGATGGCGTAGCGCAGCTTGTTGAACTCGGACCGGTACTTTTCTGCCTCCTGCGCGCCGCAAGCAGGTCAAAATGTAACTCTGAACTGATCACCAGTAGGACTATCCGAAAATGAATATGGATGTCCAGGTTGCGAGCAGTGACCTCCTCAAGTTTGTTGAAGCGCTCTCGGACCGGAGCCTCCAATTCTTGCTGCACTTGAGTCCTGAGCAAATCCAGTCGCTTTGGAGTCATCACCTGCAATTTGGGACACATTCGGATGCCGTTCACAATTTCATTTTAGACACAATCTCATCTTTTTACACCCAACCCATCATAGATGGACAAACAAAATCCAATTGAGACATGATATTGCTATTCCTCTATCTATGAGGTGCCTTTGAGGAAAATCTCAATGTCAATTCTTTGAAGTTTTATTGACCTGCAGCCGAAGTTCCTCCATGTCCTTTTTTTTGTCCAGCATTTCTCTTGACCGCTCGGCCAACTGTAACTGAAGTTTATCCTGCTGGCTGCGGAGACGCTTTACTTCACCCTGTACATGCAATAGCTCATCCTGCAAACTAAAAAAAAAAAGAAATGAATAGAAAAATAACACAGCAACAACAACGAAATAAATCACGTCATAGAACAGTAGTAATGTAAAACGAGTGTTTTTGAAATTTGAATACGTTGTTAATAAACACGCATATTGAATATGATATTAGATAGTAGTACCTGGAATGTTCGATCTTGAGAACATTGTAATTTGATTTATAGGTTTCACATTTCCTTTGCAGATCCGCAAGCATGTGCTGAAACTCCATCCTGGCACCATCCAGCCCGGGTCTCCCTGTCCCCGGTACCATTGGAAGGTTAGTGGGGTCCATCTTGTCACATCTCAAAGATAATAATCAAGTAATGTGTGAGGGTAGCTCACGGAATATCTTGTGTTTAAAAAATAATAATCAAAGCCCAGTTTATTAACGTGACAAAGGCTCTGGGTCTGACGTCATAAACGGTGTGGCATTTTCGGGCTTCCTGCCAAATGGACGTCTTAAAAGTATTCTGAATATGTTGCAATTCGCTACTACTGAACGTTAAATTAAACTGAAATAATTGGGATGATATTCACAAAATTGCCATTGACTGTTGGCGTGAGGTCTGACATTCCACGATTCTGTTTTAAGTGATGCTTCTTACGATGGGAATGGAATAATTTACGGATTCTGAAGAATGCCATTGAATGCAACACTCGCTTGCTGTCGCTAAGCTAGCTTTTCATTTTACGTCCACCGCTAGCGTCAAAGCTATCAATCATTGGCAAGTCTCAAATAGATAATAATAATTAGCAAAGCAATTGAAGCAAACGGTTCAGAGAAATTCTGTCACAAGCCGTACCGTAATTGTGTATCTGTTAATTGCAAAATGACTGAAAGCTTCTTCTACATATTCTATTTGATCCCCCGAATACTTTTCATAATCATATTACAGTCATCTCAATGAATACCCCAAAAATAAACTGACACACCCAACACACACATGTATTCTCCACTTGTGCCATTGCTTCACTTATTTCTGGCAATTCAGTATATTACTTCCCTCATAAAAAACGTTTTCATGATTTAAAAATGAAACAAACACTAAAAATAGATTTAGTGAAGAGACGAGTGCTGAAACATCATGTGCGGAACATCAACTTCCGAGTTCCAGTCTCCAAACATCACAGCGAATCACAGTAGACGTAAACACATTCACATTTTATACATTAATATACATACAAAAAAATTGCAGTTTCATTCAAAACAATAAAGTAGCATACAAACAATTCATAATTAGGAGTAAAAACAAGTTTTATTAGTTATTGTACAAAACAATATTCAAGGGAAGCTATGGATTAAAGTGGTTTCTTTTTAAATACATAATTTATCAAAAGGAGAATGTTAAATACACACAAAATGCGTCGCTTGTCGCCAAAGTGCCGTCTTGAAAGTATGTAGTTGGGTTTCAGCCGGAGCTGTAAAAGAATACTACATGTCATCGCCAACAGCAGAAAGCAAGTTGCGCGCTTGTATTTGTTCACCTGTCGGCAGCGTCACGGTCAGCGGCGGCGCCGCCGTCGGCCTTGCATCCGCTTCGCAATCGGAAAGCGTCTAAAAAAGAACCCACGTAGAAGTCGGCCTCAAATAGATACGCCGGATTTAGATACGCCGTTTTCCTTCTCCCGACCTTGAATCCATCGGATCTGCGTGGCCGGGCCGTAGCCTCGCTCGTTCTTGGCCGCGATGCGGAAGACGAGCGCCGGCCGGTCGGAGACGGAGCAGTCCAGGTGCGCGTTGACCAGGTGGCCCGAGTTGACCGTGCAGAACATCTTGACGCCTCGATAGATTCGGATGAACGCCGGTTGGCCCGGACCCTCGCAAGTGGACGAGCGGCTTTTCTTCACCGCCATGTACATGGAATATTCCAGAATCCGGCCCGATGGAGACGGAGGAGCTTCCCACGTCACGTGGACTAAATCGTTAGCCTGCGTTCAAAGGAGACGAGACGTTGCCACCAATAATTGCTACTTGTCAAGGTGAAGGGACGACCTTGGTGATCTTGACCGCCGACGGCGCTCCGGGGAAGCCCGGTTGGCACGTCTTGAACTCGCACGGCGGACTGAAGTCCCCTTCGCCGAAGCAGTTGACGCCCGCCACTCTGAAACGGTAACTCCGACCCGCTTCCAGCTCCTTTTTTTCTCTCTGCTCATCGTTGTGAGCAACGGGCATCTTATTCGGACCCAGAAGATGATTGACATTTAGTCTTTATTATTATTTTTTTTAAAAAAAGACCGCTGTGCTTCTATCGACCTGTCTGGCCATAGAAGGCCGGTTGTTGAGGGTTGCCGTCGCCTCGTCTGCCGGCGGGTAGTAGTGCTGCACCTCGGAAAAGAGTGTTTTGAACACGCCGACGTCAAACCACGCGCCTCGGCCCTCGGCATCCTGCAACGGACGGACGGACGGACGGTGGGTGAGTTGTCGTTTCGACGACTCACACGCAAAATAAAAGCGACAAAATCGAGCTTACCTGATCTTCGGTCTTCTCAGCTAGATTTGAAACAAGACATTTTCATTGACTCTTCTTCTTTTTTTAGAAGCTTCAGCACGAAATTTACCCTGCTGGTGGTGAGCGGATCCCGACGAATCGCGTCCTTCTTGGGAGTGGCCAGGTGACTTTGTCGCATTTTCATCTTGCTTTGAGCCATCCTGTAAACACACAAAATGGAATGTGAAAAGAAAGCGAAAATGTCCTTTTTGTGCTGCCAAGGGACTTTGGCATACCTGGGCTGATGTGATCGCTTGCTCTTCGCTCTTGCATTCACTTGCGTCGTTCAAGGATTGGAAATCTGGGGTACATTCCCCGTGGGAAAAATATTGTCGCGCACAAATAGGACATTTCAGCATGAACCCAAAATGCAATTCAAATTTTTGTTGGCCGACTTAACTCATTGACTGGCAAACGATGTGTCCACTCCTGTGCCAGAGTTTTTGTCATTGTCATATTTTCAATTCCCAAATAAATTCAAAAATGGCAGTGAATGAGTTAAAAGTGTCAAGTCAACCTATTTTGTGCACCTTTAGCTTTGGCGTCCGCCTCGGGTGAAGTGGAGTCAACGTCTTTGGTTTGAGGACTGCGCACGGGCTGAATCTGAAGGACGTAGCAATCCGCTCCTGACAGCGGGCGCCACGCCACGTGAAGCATGCCGACGGTGGATTTGATGAGCATCACCGCATCTGCCGGAGACGGTCGCTCTGAAATCAAAACCGGGTAGGAAAAAAATGTGCTCAGAAATGAAATGCTATCCAATTTGCTAGCGTGTGTCTCTTACCCGTCTCCAGGTACCAAAGGTCCTTGCAGCACACTTGATAGAAGTTCTTGCGGTAACCATCTCGACCGCTCCAAACGTAGAGCCTGGAACCCACGGCGGCGGCGCAGTGACCCGCTCTGGCTTTGGGCTTGTGACGGTCGCTCTGCGTCGTGTGACTTTGCGTCTGGGAGCCCATGTCGTCGTACTCCGAGCTCAGGTTTTGCCAGCTCATGGTGTCTGCCAAAGAGCTTTGTTTGTTTGTTTTGTTTGTTTTTTTTTCCGTCGGTCACGATCTGCGGCAAGACATTTTTGGGGGGAAAAAATTCCTCTGAAGTACTGACCAAAGTTCAGCACGCTTAAGGAGTTGCTGCAAATCCATTTAACCCCCACGTAATTGCACTTTTCTGATTCGGGAACAGGAATCCAGCCGCCAAAAACGAACATCCTGCAAGGGGGGGCGGGGCGATGCATCAATCAGGTGACATCACCAGGCGACGCTGACGCTCTTACTTGTTTCCAATCACATTGGCAGAATGAAGGCTCCTGGGGAGCGGCGCCGAGCCCCTGCTTTCAATCCTCGACCACACCATCGGGCCTGACCGAGAGAAGACGCTTTGGACGGACCGTAAATCGCACATTTATTGATCCGACGTCCTACTTAGGTCCAGCTGCCACAGATCGTTTAATCGGCTGCCTCGCATCCCCCCGAAGACGAAGAGCTTTGGAGACGCCAGCCCGGTGTAAGCGACCGCCGTGTGGGACTCCCGTGCTGAAGGCCCGCCGCCGCCTTTTGTCTCCGGGATGCTCCAACCTCTTGCCCCCGATACGGCCTGCAGCTCCAGTTCGTAGAGGTCGTCCAAGTACCTGTCGCCCCGGACAACGAGGGCTCACTTTGGCCGTTCAATCTCATTGATATTCAAACATGTTTTGGATGAGGCCTTTTTCTGTTTCAACAAGGTAACCTTCAACGTACCGTGGGATGTTGCCGTTGGGGTCCTCGCAGACGTTGGCCAGCCCCCCAAACACGTAACACTTGCCGCCCACGAGGGTGAAAGTGTGCCCGATACGAGGGCACGGAGGCGGGCCGTTCCTGGGCGCTCTGGGCTTCAGCTTCTTCCAAAGCCAACGACTCGCCTGGACCATCAAATACACATTTGCAAAGGTATGATGAAATATTACCTGGACTTCTGGTCAAGAGGAAAGCGTTACCTGAAGTTCATATAGACTATTGGAGTATTTGCCGTACTCCAGCATGCCGCCAAAGACGAGGATGCGGGTGTCATCACAGACCAAGCCGTGAGCGGCGCACCCTGGGGGGATGTCTCCACGCACGGCGGGCAGAAACCACTGCTTGGAGACTAAAAAAAAATGACCAATGTTGAATGACACCTTTAAATAACATTTTACTCTCATGAATGACGTTAGATTTGCTAAATTATGCGAGTCATATGTTAACTCTGTAAAAGGAAAAGGGAAAAATACGTACTTCCAACAAGCATCGATTACTGAAACATTCACTTAGAAATACGGAGAGTAAAAAAAACCCTTCTACTCTACTTCCGACCACCATCCGGATGTGAACGTAATAATGCAGCTAACTTACCACTTCCGTTTATAGATTTAACATGAATGACGATTCTTGGATTCAGTTTTAAACAAACAAACAAAGCTGGTGGGCAGCCCATAAATGAATACATCGGAAGGTAATAATTTGGAGTTTGAGACTTTTTGTTTGTTTGTCGCAAAGGCGAAAGCTAAATTGCCCGCTACGCCAATGTTAGCATACCAGTGTTGTAAACGTGGAGGTCGTCTGCTATCCCTTCGTTTCCACCTCCAAACACCACAATCAGCTCCCGAATGGCTACCGCCCGGTGTCCGTGTCGAGAGCGAGGAATTACACCTGTGAACGAATGGACTTTTCGCCATTGTGGTTCTTCGCTTGTCATTTTCTTCTTTGGGGAGGCTGTTGTTGTTTCAAAGCAAAGGGGCTGACCGGAAGTGTATCGGATCGGGGAAGCTTCAAATTAAAACCGTCTAAATTCTGTACATCAAAACATTTTAATTTTCGAACACTTTGATTTTAGATTTGATGAGCATTACTTTGTTCGGAAGTGATTTTCACGTTTCCGTGAGTTGGAATGGTGGATGGATTATGGCAAATGAAAAAAAAAAAACAGTTCTCCCTTCTCGGGATTTATTCTTGTTTTTAATAAGTTAAAAAAATAATATGGAGCCATGACAACAAATGACGTTTTGGGAATATATGACGTGGACAAGCAAGCAGGCTATTTCGCTTTGACATGTTTGTCACCTTTATTTTCGTAACAAAGGTGAAATACCTGTCCTTGTTTCCTTAAGCGTGAGTTGATGAGCAAAACACCCAACTTCAGATTGGACGTCAACCTCAAAGTCAACTTGAGAGTCCAGAAGGTCCCTCTTTAGATGTTCCTCCTTATCCAAAGCCTTCATCTTCATCGATCGGCTCCCCTTTATGACAACGTCTCTCCTCCAATTGTATTTGGCTGTCTTGTTGATTTTCCTCAACAGCCCCTTGAAGCCACGTCTCTGACCGGCACACCAGCTGGCCCCCTAGAGAATCAGCTCCAATCCCCCCACCCACCACCACATCCTTACCGTCACCGTGACGAAACGCTCCCCTCCCCCCGCCCAAGCGCCTCCATCAGAAGCAGAGGGAGGAGATGCGCGCAAGTTGGCTGCAGCTGCGTCCGCTCGGTTGACGCTCCAAAGTGGAGGAAAAGCGTCCGTTGGTCGAGCGTTTGGAGCCGAGGCGTCCCCCATGTCGCGAAAGCAGGCGGAGCATGACTACAACCTGCGCAGTATGAGCCACCCGCTGGGCGAACGCTGGAGGAAGCCCGGCGACGGAGGAGAGCGGAGTCTCATCACGGCTCCGTCCGGCGGCGGCGATGCGCCCCCCTCCTCCACGGGCGACCTGGAGAGGGCTGCGCGCAAGCAGTTCATGCGAGACGTGACGCCGGGCTTCGTCTACGTCCTGTCCGCCTTCTCGGCCCTGGGGGGCTTCCTGTTTGGCTACGACGCCGGCGCCATCTCCGGAGCCGTGCTGCTCCTCAAGAGGCAGATGGAGCTGAGCGCCTTGTGGCAGGAGGTGCTGATCTCCGGCGCCGTGGCCGCCGCCGCCGCCGCCGCCCTCCTGGGCGCCTCGCTCAACGGGCTGTTCGGGCGTCGGGCGTGCATCCTGATGGCCAGTTGCTTCTTCGCCGTCGGCGGCGTCGCGCTGAGCGCCGCGCCCGGGAAGGAGGCGCTCCTGGCGGGGAGGCTCGTCGTCGGAGTCGGACTGGGTGAGCAACCGCGTGACCGCTGATGTCTTTTGCAAGTTGAAACCCCCAAAAAACACAAGTTGCCCCGTGACAGGCAATTCACTTTGATTGGATCGGATGCACCTTTATTCGTCTCGCGGCAAAGTTATGAAAGGAAAGAAAGAAGTCGAAAAAGGAAAAAACAGGAGCCGCTGGAAAGGCAGCCACTCTTGCGACGCCGTCTTGAGGTCAAAAAACAAAACAAACACTCAATAACAAATAATATGACAACACAAAGACAGAGTCATTCATTCTTCAGCGCTTGCTGTACCCTCTTTGTGACATGAAGCAGTTCTAGGTAAAAGAGGAGGATCAAGGCATCCTTTTCAGCAGTGGATCAGGGACGTCACGGTGGAATGTGCACGCCTACTACAAGCTAAATGTTGAAAGCAAACACGCCACGTTTACGTTTAGAAAGTGACTTTTGACATTTTCCGTCGTCCGACATTTTTGAAGCCAAAAAACGAATGTAAAGCTATCAATCAAGCATCTTTAAAATAATGTTACATTACAGTGTGATCATCAACATATTAAGATGTTTGCTATTTTGGACCTTTTTGCTATCTGCTGACTTTGTTCCTGCTGACTTGATTTAATCCAATTTGTCAATGACGCGCTGCTCCTAGAGCCTGCCTGCCTGCTTTTTCGGGGTCCGCCGCCGCCGCCGCCGCCGCCACCTTGCCAGCCAATCGTGACTCCCACGGAGGGAAATAAAAGTCAACAAGAAGTGAAATCCTCCTCCTCCCCGTCGCTCCGTTATCGGATTTGTCGTGGCCAAAAGCTGCCGCCACGCGGTGCCCGACCGGAGGTGGCCCGGCTCATTTCCTGAGATGGGGTTGCCATAGTAACAGGTCACCACGTAGGCCGCCGGGGCACGTTGTTGGGAGGAACAGGGGGCAACCATCATGTGGATGATGACGACGACGACGATGATGATGGCGGCGCGCGGCAAGCAGGCTATTAATAGAAGTGATCAAGATCAAGCCGGAGAAGATCTTGAGTCCGCATTCTTGTTTGAGTCGTGGCCTTAAGATGGAGAACCAAAGTGCGCTCCTCTCACCTTCCTCTGTTGTTTTGCAGACTCCCACTTTGCGCTCCCGTGCGCTATTCTATCGGCTTGACACAAAGCGCCCGCCCGTTGAGATGTTCGCTTGTTTCTCCCTCGCGCAGGCATCGCCTCCATGACGGTGCCCGTGTACATCGCCGAGGCGTCGCCGCCGCACCTGCGCGGTCAGCTGGTGACGCTCAACACCCTCTTCATCACCGGCGGCCAGTTCACCGCCAGCTTGGTGGACGGCGCCTTCAGCTACGTGCGGCGTGACGGATGGAGGTCAGAACGCCGTCCCGTAGCTGCTCTCAAACCACGACTTTTCCCTCAATCTATCAAATGCCGCGGGAGCTTACCGGAAATGTCAAACTACCCACGAGGCAACCTTGAACATTACGAGGCACGACTTGCCACATCAGCCCCGATGAGCGTCGGCCACGAATAATAAATGAAAGCATGGAAAAAAAGGTGCAGCGGAAGAAAAGCCTTTTTGGTTGTGAAATGTCCACACTTCCGCGACTTACATTTTCACGCTCGGCCGCCCCTTTTGAGTCGTTTTATGCTCTCTTTAGCACTCTTAATCTACTTGACTCGCGAGTCATTTGGGGGATTTACAAGCAGTCTTTTTGTCAGAACACGTTGAAAGCTAATTTTTTTTTTGGTCACAATAATCATTCTATGAATTTGCTTTGCGTGAGTGCTAGGGCATCGATACAGTAAGCCTGTTCTGTCCTGTCGTTTCAATTTGACATCCCAGATCACATTAGATTACCGGTAGATTTGATTCGATTAGATTAGCCTTCAAAACCCAATGGAGTTTGTATTTAGCCCTTTCATGCACTCTGTAACCTGATGACATGTCGTAGCCGTTGTCCTTGAAATGGTTATGAGACACAAAATAGTCCTATCAGAGTTTATCAGTTCCAGAATGGGCCGTGAGGATGAAACGGTCGACTCAAGCGGGCTCACGTACCGACGTAGCATCGAATGACTGTCCCATTCAAGATTCTAAAGCACGAACATTAGCGTAGCAACTCAAAAGTAGCCTGCTGTTGATCGGCATTCTCGTCACGTTTTACTGCACGGGTGTCCAAGTGAAGGCCCAGGGGCCAAATCTGGCCCGCCACATCGTTTTATTCGCCCCGCAAAAGCAAATGAAACTTCCATGATGCGTGCGATAACAGTCATTCAAATGTGACAACTCGTGGAGGGGATGAAACATTCGTAACGATGCTCGAGAAGAAACCGTCACTACAATGTGGCCCCGCCACGGCAAAAAATGACTTTGTCAGCCTTGTATTACCGGATACGGTTTAGGAGTCATTGATATTATTCTATCATGTACAGTAAATGGCAGGGCTGTACTAATCGCGAAGGCCATTTCCAGCAGAGGGTCTAAATTAAGGCTTGACATTTCTCCCCTCGGGTTTAATTTTAATGAGCCACCCGTCGCTCGCAAGGAAATTGCCAGCCATCCGTTAAAAAGCTTCCTGTCAAAATCCGGCAAGTCCAGGAGAATGGTTGTGAAGGTGTGCTTGTTTCCGCCTGCCAGGTACATGCTGGGCCTGTCGGTGCTGCCCGCCGTTCTCCAGTTTGTGGGCTTCCTCTTCCTGCCTGAGAGCCCTCGCTGGCTCATCCGGCGGGGGCAAACGCAGAAGGCGCGACGCGTCCTCAGCCAGATACGGGGCAACCAGAACATCGACGAGGAGTATGACAGCATCAAGAACAGCATCGAAGAGGAGGAGAAGGACGGCGGAGGAGGTGAGCCTGAAAGCAAGTAGGATTCACTCGTGGAAGTGGAAGTGAGGTCAATACAGGCTTCCTTTCGTATCACGCAGGAATCGCTACCAGAGTACAGTTTAGTTGGATTGAACTTTCATGTCCTGCACCAATGTCGTGTGGTGTGCCACCGGGCTCACTTCTCGGGCCTTTGCTGTTCTCTCTATCGGCTTCCATTGGCTTCCATCTTAAGGCAACATGCTATTTCCTTCCCCTGCTATGTGGATGACTGTCGGATCTATGTTCTTCGGAGTCCTCATTAAGGCCACTTTTATCCTTCCTGGAGGAAACCAAAATGTCTAGAATTTCAATGAAAAGAAGACCGAAGTGATGGTGTTTGGTCCCAGTGACCCTTGTACATCCCATCCTGTAGACGTGGATCTACTGGCTCCTTCTCTGTAGTCAACAGTCTCAAACTTGGATCTTTAAGTGGACACTGATTTGAAATCCAGCTTCTTTCTTCTCAGGCAGTTGTCTAAAATCAAAGCTATCCTTTCTCATGAGCACCTTGAAGCAGTCATTCATGCCTATGTCACATCTCGGCTGGATTGAGTTGAGTTTTGGCCCTTTCGGGGACTGCGGTGACCACATTGGACAGCACGTGTTGGTCAGGTTCCAGGGTCCAGAAAAGGGCTCATGTTGGTCGTAATTGTGGTAGCGGAAGTATACTTTTGGTCGGCTTTGATGTGCAAGATCGTGACCCGTTCAAGATAAAACAGTTCCACTTCCAAAGAGAAATCGCTGTCCGCTATGGATGCATACAGCGCATGTTCCTGCCAAGTGTTTCCTTCTGTTCCCTCTCCCTGACAAGGAACATCATTCACATGACTCCAGAAAGGCAATAAAGCCACCTTCTAAACACTCAACGTGTTTCTGTACGGAGGGGGTTGTAAAACCATCGCAGAGAAAATAAATAACATATAAGGCAGCGCACCTGACACCTTATGTGGTTGTTGCTGCCTTCTTGCGAGGGGAAGCTGTTGACCTCTGATCTTGTTGACGTGCCAGCGAACCTCCCTGAAATGTGGATTGACAATCCCAAAGTGCCATCACAACAGTGGAATCGACGTCATGCACTGTTTTTGCATCTTGCGTTCATTCTTGTACGGTGGTGCGCTGACTGCCTTGACAAAAATAGAGTCATCAGTCATCCGACACGCGCACATGGCCGCGGGTGCTGTGACCAGTCACCGAAGAGAGACGAGGGAATCACTTTCATCCCATATCTTATCAACCTTGACAACTGAGAACACCATGTGTCTGCCAAGAGTGCCATCCAAACATCCTCTAAGGGCTGCGTGGCGTGCAGTCAAGAGGAACCGTCATTATATACAGTCCACACACACACACATAGCGCACGGTGGCGCACAGTGGCGACAGGCTCATTGTGTGCTCAGCTGGTTGTTTTTTTTTTTTTTTTTCTTTATTTGGGCATTTCATCTCCTGCCGTTTCCATCAGTATTGTCAGGTGGAGTCCGACCACTTAACTGTGTCGGAATCGTGTGTTGTTGTTTTGATCATCCATTCAGCCCTGGCTTTGATTTGCATGATGGCAACAGAAAAAAGAAAGACTGAGAAGGACTTTGAGTCTCTTTGTATTGTTTTTGTAACGGTAATTAGGTAGCGTGTGTTTGCGACTGTGTAGTCAATAAGTTGCAGGCATTGAAGCAAAGCAATTAGACTGCAAAGTACATTGATTCCAGCGCCCAATTATGTTGGGATCCTCATTTACTGCTTTAATTTCCTACTTCTTTTATTTGTTGTTCCCTCAATGTGCTTCGGGGCTCTTTCAAACACGTCTGAACATGACCGAAGTCTACAGTGGCCTCAATCTAACCTTGAAACTCAACTCGGACAGTTTGAACAAAGGCTCGAAGACAGGAAGATTGTCCTTTACTGCCGGCAGGGGGCAGAGTTTTCATGAAGCCACCCTGTGTGTACTTCTCGACGGACACTTGACCCCTTACGGACCCTGCCAAGCATTTTATTGAGACGAGATGGAAATTCAAGTGATCTATTGCTAAAACACCGCCTTCTTGATTTGAAAGCCACACCCCTTGACATCCAAGTCGTTCTCTTTTACAAGGACCGGCATCCATAAACTAACAGAATGTAGACTTTTTAATGGGTTGGCTTTCCATCAGCTGATACATTTGTCAGCTGGCTTCTTGTTTCAGGAATGTACCAAATGCTCCTTTCCGCCCTGGTTTAGCTCTCTTACTCAAGGATGACAGTTTAACAGGCTGAGTCTGTTCACATCAAAGTCAGCCTAAATTCAACAAGATGAAACTTTGAAACATGATCACTTGCATTCTGTCTATTCTTTATCAACATGAAAGTAAAATATGGTGTGATCTTAACGCTAGCGTATTAGCTCTTGACGTATTGAACCGTGAACAGCACTTGTTCCGCACCATTGTTGAAACGATCTCGAATAGAAAGGCGAATGTTTTGCATCACAAAAGGGCACAAATGAATTATGACTGTGAGACACTCGGCTTGAAATCCTCCATTGTGATTGGCCAAGTGCGAAAAGTCAAGTGCATGTGAGCATACGTGTTTTTTTATTGCGCTCCACTGATGACATGCCCGTTACCATAGCAACAACATTTCCCTCTCCATTTTTTCATTCCATTTTCTTCCCCTCTCACCTCAAATGATGAAAATGAAAATCACATTTTGATCCCTTCCCTCCAACACACACACACACACACACACACACACACACTTAAAGATTTGATGGAGGTGCAAAAGCAACTGGGATCACCAATCTGATCATGATGGAATTCTTCTCAGAGAAATGGCCGACCTGCCAATAGTTATTTGGACAGGACGTCCATCTTGAATTTTGAGCCATTTGCATTCTATTCTGTGTGATGGTTTTTTCGAATGTGACTTTTCGCAATGTTCTCAGCGTTTTGTGATGAGAAGGTTGAAATGACTTGATTGCCCTTCACAAAGTGTCCGGATTGTGATTGGCTGGAAGGTTCGCAGAGGAGGCTGGCGGCGGCCTTCTCGGGAGTCGTCATCTTGTCATTCTTGCTGTGAAACTTGACAGTTCATCCCATTGAACTCGTTGATTTCTGAGACGGGGCCTATTTGTTGCTTTCGGAACGCTGCGCTGACTCACATCCACTCCCGAGAAAATAGACTCTATGTCCCCCACACCCCGCCAAAAGAAAAGAAAAGAAAAGAAAAAAGGGCATGGCTGGACATTGACTGATGGGAACACTCTGTCCTCTAATTTGTGGCGTCGGTTTCCCAGAAAGGTTACACGAATGCATCAGGAAAGCCGTTGACAGAGAAATATGATTCTCTGTGATTGGGATTGTGCTCCCTTGTGGTGAATGTACAGTTTGAATTGGATTGGGTGTACCTTTATTAGTCTCGCGGCGGGGAAATGGACGTTCCACAGTAGCAAAGTAGAAATTACAAAATGCAGTAGCTGCTGGATCTTGAAGTCAAAAGAACAAAATGACAAATACGGGGCGACCCAAAAAGATGCGTTCACAGAGGAAACGGCTCGCCGGCACGCTGGCCGCAGATCGGTCTGAGAGGCGGGAAGGCCAATGGCGGCAAACAAACAAACAAACAAACGGGATTTAGTGGATTCTCTTCAATGATGCTCATTTGAAGAGCGCGCGGCAATTATTGAGCGGGCCCGACGCAGCGCAAATTGCTTTCATGGGCCTTTTTCGTCACGCTTGAGAATTCCAGGAAGGATTTTGAAAGAAAAAAAAAGTTGCACTTAGTTTCCTTGTGGCTGAATGTAATGGTTTTGTTTTGTTTTGTTTTGTTTTGCCGTCTCCAGATGGCCCGGTGATCTGGCGCATGGTGACCTACGCCCCCACACGACGAGCGCTCCTGGTGGGCTGCGGCCTGCAGATGTTCCAGCAGCTCTCCGGCATCAACGCGGTCATGTGAGTCATTTGGATTGAGCGTCAGGGAAAAGAAAGAAAGAAAGAAAGAAAGAAAGCCAAGCACTTTTGCTCCCGCCACCACCGCATTTCCCCGTTTTGTTCTTGTTATCTTTCCATCTGTGCCCGTCTCGCCGCCCTTTCCAGATCAACTATATTACCGAGCTCGGTCAACAATCTGGGGATGTGTGCGGTTGCCTGGCAACCGCCAGAGGAACGGCAATAGGTTAAGTGGGAGGGTGCTCATCCTATTTTAGTTTTTGATTGTATTTTTTTCACACGGTGGAATTTTGTGTGTGTCAAAAGTGACTGCGACCGAAGTGCGGGTGCTGTGAAGCCAAATGAAACATTGGCACATTGAAGGTCTTTGATTAGACGTACGTTTGGCGTCCTGTGACCAACACGCCATGACGCCTAGGATCCATCCGTCTCTTTTTGCAGCAGAGTACGTATTATCAATTAAAAAGAAACAATACAACACAACCTGTCAGATAGCGACGTCAAATCACGTGCAATTGTTTGCCTGAATAATAGAAGAAGAAGTCATTTTCATTTAATTTCAATGGTATTTATATTTATTGGGTCCTGACCGATAACTCTGATGAACTCTTAAAACAAAAAGTCGACTTATTAATTAACTCAGCAAACGAACTCATTAACTGGCAGACGATATGGAAAAGTGTGTCCGCTCCAGTGCCAGGGTTTTTGTCATTGTCACTCCAATTCAAGGACAACATCAGCATTCAATTCAGCATAAGAAACCTTGGACTCTTTTCTTTGATCGGAGAGTTAATTCCCTGTCAACCCCTGTGGGAAATACGGCTCCCGCACGTGCCGTTTAGTCGAGGAATTCAATCACCCGCAGTTGCGGGGAGTTTTAATGGCCATTTTCATGCTTCCGGCGTTGATCGGGGACAGGAAATGACATTGTTCGGCCCCGCGCGTACACTTCTCCACTGAGAGCTTGGCTATATATTTACATGGATGAATATATAGCGGGTTGCAGGCTAACGTGTCACAGCATTGTGCATACATTTGGGGAAAAAGAGCTCACATATTCAACACCCCGTCATGAGCATACCATTGCAAAATAAAATAAAATACAATACAATACAATCAGGACCGTTACGCTTTGTCCCTGGGCGTTGACGCGCAGGAGGACTGTAGATATTTGTTCATGTCTCCCTTTCGCCGGTGTGCGTTTGCGGCAGGTACTACAGCGCCACCATCCTGCAGATGTCGGGCGTGCGGGATGACCGTCTGGCCATTTGGCTGGCGGGGCTCGCCACGCTCACCAACTTCCTGTTCACTCTGCTGGGAGTGTGGCTGGTGGAGAGAGTGGGCCGGCGCAGGCTCACCCTGGGGAGCATCCTGGGTAAGATGCTAACTCCGTCGCGTGCAACTCTCCAAACCACTCAAGGCGCGATCATTCAAGAAAAGTGCAACCTATGTGCCCATTGATGTATTTTTCCAATTTTGTTTTTGTTTCCCCCTCCAGGCGCGTTTGCGGGCTTGTGTCTGCTGGCGGTGGGCTTCCTGTTGTCGGCTCAGCGCAGTCCCGCTGTCACCTCCCGCCCGTTGGAGCCCTCCATGGCCAACACGACTTGCCTCAAGTATCGGTGAGTAGAAGGATAACAAGGAGCGAGCGTATTTTTCCACACTAAAAGCGGGTGCGTTCACCAAGGCGCATTCAAACAAATGCTTTCTGAGCTGCGCGTGGCCATAGTGACACCAAGATACAGGTAACATCCCATTTCGGACCGAGTTCCGTTTCGACCAAACGGTCAGAAGTCGGATGTTAACTGTATAACCAAAGTATTGGTGACTAAATGACGGAAGAAAGAGAAGAGACAAGCAATATTTTGAAGGCTATTTAGCCCCTTGTGGATGTCAAACTTTATGTTTGGGAATAGTTTGTCTTATTTCTGGATGGGCAATCCATCAAGTCTTTTTATGGCCTTCTCATCCACGGTGCCTCCCGGTAATCATGTCGAGGTGCAATAACGGGGCAATTATAAAGCGCAGACCGCAAATGTCAACTCGTACTAATCACGCGACAGAAAGAAAAAGAAACAAAACAAAGGACCAACAAAGTGCTCACAGAAAGCGCTAGCACCAGGAAAGGCCAACATGGAAGGTGGAAAAAAAGGGATGCCAACAGCAAAGACAGTCATCTTGAATCCCCAAAAATACACACGACCAAATGATACAATCAGAACAACAAATCGCCAATAGCCGCATAGCGAGCGTTATGATGACAACAATGAACCATCGAAGCAAGCGCGACTCTAAAAAAGGCCAACAAACCAACCAATCAGGACTCATACAGACATTTGAAAGTCCTTGAAAAGAAATCCAGGCTGATTGTGGAGGAGAAACAGGTGCGCACCCTCCACTCCAGCGACGAGGCGTACAAATATGGACGCGCTAATTGGCTGTGTCCGGCCAATCACAGGTCAGAAAAATACATCTGCAGGAATACAATTGCACCTTGAGATACGAAACTGTCGGTCACGTGTTTATATGTCGTCCTGGCTACTTTATTTTCACGGTAGCAATCTTCTTCTTCTTCTTCTTCCGATTGGGGTAAATCCGTCTTCTTGGCGATCGCAGGTTGTGCGAGCCGTGCATGCTGGACCCCGCCTGCGGATTCTGCTACCGCGAAAACGGCTCGGCGCTGCTCACCTCCTCCTGCGTGCCGGTCAGTCGGGCCTCCGCCGAGCAGGCGGAGTGGGGAAGGTCAGTCGCAGCGTCAAGGTCCGTTCGGGTGCGGCGGCTCGCCCGAACGGATCTCCTCGATGTGCTTGCTAGGTGTTCGAATTCCAGTGGGATGAGAGAGCACACTTACTGGGCCTACAACTACTGCCCCACTTCCTTCTCGTGGCTCGTCCTCCTCGGGTTGATGTTCTACCTGGCCGCTTTCGCACCAGGTCAGACGCAATCGATTTGAATGCGGCCGTTGCGTCCAAATCGGCGTTTCCAGGCTCACTGCGAGATGTTTGTTGACTCGAGGAATGGGCCCCATGCCGTGGACGATCAATTCTGAGATCTACCCGCTGTGGGCCAGAAGCACGGGCAACGCCTGCGCCGCCGGAGTCAACTGGACCTTCAACGTCCTGGTCTCGCTCACCTTCCTCCATTTGGCCCGCTACTTCACTTACTACGGTAAGCTTCCACAAAACGTCCATCTTCTGCAATGATTGTCGTGGCCAAGCAATGACTTGTTCAATGCTAATGGAGGCCTCCTACCTGGGACGGACGCTCGCTTATCAGCGGCTTTTTTGAATTGACCTTTCGCGGCACCGGCAAGAAATCTGTGATCGGAATGATCGGAAAAACCCAGCTGCCCCGCGGCTTTGATCATTGATCTTGAAAAAAGGTGAAATCATGCGTGGTTGCACATCTCCCGCTTCCTCCCACGTCCATCAAAGTGCTGCCATTCAAGTGAAAAACTGTGAAAGAACACAATTGTTTGTGGTCTGAAAAGGAAAGCAGAAACAGCTTCAGATCTTGAACATTCCCACGAAATGAATGGCCTCGACGGACGGCGACTTTCCAGCGGGCAAATGAGACGTTGCATGTGGAGGCCAAAGTCGCCTCCTCATCGTCTCCACCCGTGACAAGTCTCTCACTTTTCGGGATGTTCCGTATCACAGCTTCTAGAACAAAAAAAGCTGTTGAAGGGTGACAAAAAAAAAAAAACAAAAACCCAAGTTGTCAGGAGCGCGATGTTCTTGCGTAGTCGTGCCGTGTGCCATTGACGGCGGCTTCTCCCTCCCCTCCAGGGGCCTTCTTCCTCTACGCCGCTCTGGCCTTCCTGGGCTTCATCTTCATCTACGGCTGCCTGCCCGAGACCAAAGGTCGCCGCCTGGAGGAGATCGAGGCGCTCTTCGACAACCGGCTGTGTTCGTGCGGCGCGTCCGACGCCGACGAGGGGCGACAGGTGGAATACATCCGGGTCAAGGGGTCAAACTACCATCTATCGGACAACGATGCCTCGGATGTCGATTAGGGCTTTTAAAAGGCAGCGATGATTTGTTTCAAGCGTCAGCTCGGAGCCTTCCTGTCAATGTTTTAAACGACGCCAAATTTCAAGTCAGGACATACGAGAAACGCAAAACTAAACATCTGCGTTGGTCTCCTTTTGGACACTTCAACAAATGATGCTCACAAAATCAATCCTTTGTCTTTTTTTCGAGGGGGCACAATGTCCATTCCAGTTTTGTAGTATAGCACACCCGTTTTGTTTTTTTTTTTTGGAGGGGGGGGGGGGGGGGGGGGGGGTGCCTTGCACTTTCTATTTTTCCAGATCTGTCGAGCAAGTGGTTAGCTAAAAAGCGCCAAACTATCGTAGCACTCAAATGTGAAAAATGTGAGGAGCTCATTTCTTGCCGTGTTTCATTCCACAGTGCCTCGTGGCCGTTCTCAGTCCAAAAGTGGAGGGTGATCTTTATTGATTACTTTGACAGGTCAGTTTTGTTTTTTTTTTGTTTTTTTTGTTCTGTCTTCCACCACAGCCTTATGTACAAACAGCTTAAATTAATGTGATGATGGCGTCACGTAGGTAGGATTTACTGTCGAGGTAATATATGATGTGTTGTTATTTTGAAGGAGAAAAAAACCTCATTTTGTACTTCCGGCGGCGTGTTTGAGCACATTTTTGCGGTGATTGTTTCAGGCTGCGCGTTGTTTGGTGTTGGCCTTTTAGCAGCTGCGCTTCAAAGTCTCCATAAGCTGAGCAGTCGTTGTGCGTCATGTCGTGTTTCACGTGAAAGAGCATTTCGACACAACCTCAGACGTGACATTTGATGAAAAAAATAACATTGCAAAACAACACGACTGATTATTACCCTCTTTCTTTCCCTCTTCCAATGTCCTTTTCACCGATCCCAACCTTTGAAAAGTGCATCACGCTGTCCCCGGCCGGCTGTGACAATCCTCGTCTCGGACCTTTCGACATTGAAAAGATTGCTCATTGAAGTGACCCCAAAGAGGCCGTGACCGCTTTGTATTGTGTACGCGCCGTGTAGTCGTTCGTATGCACAAAGTCATGTTGGTAGCCACAAAATAGTTTCTGCGTTTGCGCAATGTCTTTGTCTTTTTAATCAATTGTTCTCTCTTGGGCTGTATCGGGGCTACGTACGTTTTCACACTTTTGCGCCAAATAGAGAAAGACTGATGCGGTATGATTATAGCAGTCTGTCTATTTCATTGTTTTGCTTGAGATTATATTCTATTATGTGTGTGGGGAAAGAAATAAAGCGGCGATTGAGTCGAGCGTTTGAAGGTTTATTTCGGGGTTGCCGTGACAACGACACAAAGCATTTAATGACAGCCTTTTTTTCCCATCTTATAAGTCTGCATTCTTTCTCTATCTGAGCAGGAACAAAATGGTGTCCATTTCCGAGAATGTTGCCGACCTCCGCCTTCCTTGCTTCGTCTTGGGCAGTGGGCCCACGTGCCTCGGTGGAAATACCGCCGGAGGTCAGTGGGGGGGGGGGGGACGTCATTTGTCACAATCTCTTCATCTTTGGATGCGAAAGCTGCGCGTCAGCTCCGTCTTTTGATGTAGGTTTTCGTCAACGTGTTCAAATGGCTTTATTTCAACTTGCAAATCAAAGTGAAGAATGGAACTCCCGTTGAAGAATAGTTGCGCACGTTGCCGCCACGTTTGATGAGGTAGAAAATCGCCACCGATGATGATTCTCCATCTGTAATCACCAATCACTGCCTTTGTGTCCCTTTGGAAGGTCATGACAAGGTGAGTGAAGTGGTCGGGGTGGACTGACAAACTGGCAAAAGCAACAACAACAAAAGATAAGATCTTGGTCTGTGTCTGGACCAAGTGGGCCTTGGCCCAGTCCGCAGTCCGCTATTTGGAGACCGCTGATCTTGTCTTCTATGTCTAACGATACAATTGCACTTTTTAGTAATGTCATTTTCCTCTGTTAATTTTAGGTGTTTGTGGGCATCATCTGCCAAGTCCAAATGCCTCCAGAGCTGGATTTCTAGTTTCTCTCAAGGAGTTGCCTCCCTGCAGGAGGTTCCCCTGACGCCTTCTTTCTGTATCAACCCAAAGCCCAGTACATATCTTCAACGACTACTGAGGTGACGAACCGGACACGAAAATCAATGTTTGACATCACTTAGTCAATGATAGCATTCCATTGCGGTTGTGGAAAGCAGAAAAAAAAGATTCCATTTTCAGAACGTGCTTCACATTGACAAGCCGTGAATATGTTTGATACTATTTTTTTTTTTTATAGGAAAACCTTTACCACGAGACAATGGGCGTTTTAGTTGAAGTACTGAACTTTACTAGTCAGCGACGCTTTGATAGATTGTTTTTTTCAAAATATTCTTCTATCCATCTTTTGTTACGTTGAGGTTTGTCCCAAGGGCTTTGCCGTACCTGATTGTTTTCGAGCTATAGCTACATCTTCGCCTGCCAAACAACACGCGCTAGGTTTAAAAAGAAAAAGAATCAACTGTTCTTCTGTAATTCTAGCTCGAGGCGGAGCGCCCATTATTGCTTTATTGGACCATAACGTCACCATCTCAAGATTCGGGGCCTAGTTTATTAGCTTAGCATTGTTGGCCTAGCTTGCTAGCAGCTCCGTCGCAAAGCACAGATCAGGTTGTTGTTTTCCTTCCAAATGTCTACCGGGGGAAGTGCGGGGTACAAGGAGCGACTTTGTGGGGCAAAAGAGGACAACGAGGCTGTTTTCGACAAGTCTCGATCTCCATGTGGCTCACGCGAAGCAGGTTTGCTCATTTCCACTTCTTTCGTTCGAGCTCCAAAAATCTTCCTGTCATGGTGAACCATTTCATGCGCTAGAAAGCTATTTCTTCTGTTAAAAGTGGTCAAGAGAGACCAATTGATCTCATTTTTGTTTTCTCATTGTTATCTTTCTTGAACTGGAGGACCTGTCATCTGTTCTGACTTTTTGTAAACTGTTTTGTTTTTTTTTTTTCTGGGAAGGTTGAGGTTGATTTGAAGGACACGTCAACTAGTTCCCATTGGGGGCTCATTTCCTCATTGTTCTTTGTGGTCTGTCATATATTTGTTAATGTAGTTCATCGATTTGTGTTGATTGGTCGGGCTCTTCTAATAGCATTCATTCTAAATCTAAATCATAATCTCTCTCACACACACACACATTTGTTTTCTTGTGCCTTTCAGACATCACGAAAGATGTTTCTCCTGCGGGTGTGTATGCAGAGCCTTCTCACACTAAAGAGGAAGAGGAGAATAAAGAGTTCTCCCACTTGGAAGAGAAGCAGGAGGCTCATTATATTAAAGAGGAGGAGCAAGAGCACCCTTGCACAAAAATGGAGGTGGATGAGCCCCTGAACATAAAAGAAGAGGAGGAAGAGGTGCCATTTTCTAGTGTCTTTCAGAAGAGTATAAATGAGGCGTGCAGAGAGGCTCCGAGCAGCAGCTCATGGCAATACATGATCACAAAAGGTGTTGGAAAATACCAGGAAGACTCCAAAGCAGGTGGCATCTTAGCTCCACCAACAGATAGCCACGACATGTCGTCAAATGCGGATGAGGAGGAGGAGGAGGAGGACGACGATGAGTCTGAAGGTGATCTGACGTCCAACACTGACAACAAACCTTGGAAATGTTCTCACTGTGGTAAGACGTATGCTTATAAAAGTGCTTTGGATTCACACATCAGAACCCACACTGGTGAGAAACCGTTCACCTGTTCAGACTGTGGTCGCAAATTCTCTTGTAAGGGAACTTTAACGGGTCACACAAGAACCCACACCGGCGAGAAACCTTTTCCCTGTTTAGTTTGTGGCCAACGATTCTGTTGGAGGGAAAGCTTAAAAAAGCACATGAGAACGCACACTGGCGAGAAACCTTTTGTCTGCTCAGATTGCGGCCAAGGGTTCTCTGAAAAGGCACATTTAAATAAGCACCGAAGAAGCCACTCTGTTGACAAACCTTTTTGCTGCGTCATTTGTGGCCGAACGTTCTCTCGAAAGGAAAGCTTAACAATTCACACCAGAACCCACACCGGTGACAAACCTCTTTCGTGCTCAGTTTGTGGAGACAAATTCTCTCGGAAGGATCAGTTGGTGCGTCACGCCAGGACGCACATGGCTGAGAAGCCTTTTGCTTGCTCGGTTTGTGGCCATCGGTTCTCTTGGAAGGGACACCTGGAATGTCACGCAAGAACCCATACAGGTGAGAAACCGTTTTCGTGTTCAGAGTGTGGCCAAAAGTTCTCCCAGAAGGGAAACTTAACCATCCACATGAAAACACACACTGGAGAAAAACCTTTTCCCTGCTTAGTTTGTGGCCAAAGCTTTTCTCAGAAGGGAACTTTAATCAGTCACGGGAGAACCCACAATGGGGAGAAACCATTTGCATGCACCGATTGTGGCCAAAGATTCTCTCAGAAGGGAACCTTAGTCAATCACGCAAAAACTCACGCCGGTAGAAACCTCTTGCCTGCTGGATTTGCGGCCAAAGATTCTTGTGGGAGTATCAGCTTAAGAAAGTGTCGATGACATGAACAGCTGTCGGTGAGGTTTGCATCAGACGAGGCTTATTGTAGCTAATGATAAAATATCGCCTTGTCATCAAGGTATCAATACCTTTGAATTCTGCTTGGTTGTTAGTTTTCATTTGGTTGTGATTTTAAATGTACTTTGTTGTATGTCATTTTCACAGGGTGTTTGGTCATTTCTAGTCGTTGTTGTTTTTTATTTCCTGTTCAAAATAGAACAGTCCTTGAATTGTATCTTCAATTTTGTGATGTGCACATTTTGCAAATTGTGGGACTCTTAAAGGCTTTCTAATTCTAATCCCCCCCCCCCCCGCTCAAAGTTGAAAGGGCAGTTGGGATGTGGGCGGTTAATTTTTCATGAGCAACAAAACAATACTGAATAAAATACTACTTTGTATGCATTTGAGATAAATGTTAGCTACCTTAACGTGTATCATTTGGGCCATGAATAAAATGGGATAAATGTCAGTGTAGCTACTTTTTGCATGATGTGATTTATTTGAAAACCAAATCTAACTGAATATTCACTCACTTTGTCTCAGTTTGAACTTTTCCTGATTCTGTTTGTCTTTCTCGCAAACTGCCTCTTGTGAAAGCCCTGGTCTTGTTATGATCCAATATTTGCCACATGCAGTCCACGAGAGTGGAAATACCTCGGAATGAATGGATCACGTCACTTTGATTTGTTTTCTTCCTTGGACTAAATTGGTTGGGTTGCGAATGTTTCCGTGGCTAATGGCTTTGTTCCGTATTTCTTCTCGTCACTTTGTTGTGTTATTATGCGAAGAAAAAGTAGCAAATACGTAAAAGGTAATTTAATGAACCGTGTTCAACGGATTGAGACGCGCCCCGTCATCGCCCTCCCGTGGACACGCCGTGCCATCGCACCCAAATAAACACCGGTCAATACAAGTCATATAAAAAAGTTTAACGATGGATTGAGACGCTCCCCGTCGAATCAACAGCGAAAAGGTATACGTATGTAGTCACAAAGGTCAACCACGGATTGAGACGCGCCCCGTAACTCGAATTGTGGCGCGGCACGTCATCGCCCTCCGGTGGACAAACTTGGACAGACTGACTTGGACAGACTGAGTGCACTTCTTCCCCTGCACTTCTCAGCAGACGCTTTGGATTTTCTTCCCTCGTGAGCGGAACCCAAGAGGATCAATCTGCTCACGTCCAACTTCTCGGAAATGGCTCTGCGCGGCTCCAGGACGGGATTCTACCGGCAGGACCTCAACAGAACCGTGTGGGAAGTCCCGGAAAGGTACCGAGACCTGAGGCAAGTCGGCACGGGGGCCTACGGGACTGTCTGGTGAGTACCACTAACATTTTGACCGCAAATGTGTATTTTTCTTGGATCGTGACAGCTACTTTTGAGGCTTTTTGCCAAGTTGCGTCCTCCAACTCTGAAACGGCTGGCTCCACAAGGACCCCCGCTTTGCATTGTGTGGCGGGGGTCTCCAAAGAATAGCACCCCCGGCCTCTTTGTTGCGAGAAGTCAAAGAACTTTTCTCTCGCTGACTTTTGCGCTTACTTGGGTGGAGGGTAAAGTTTGAATGAACACAAACCACTGCGGTTTGTTCGATATTAGAACAAAGACTTTTTAAAAGGAATACGTGTTTCTGGGTTGACTTTAAAAGTGAAAGGGTGAACTGAAGAAAGCAAGGCATTAAAACTATGACAAAAAAAACCCGAAGTCCCCATTATATTCCGCATTGCGTTGAATGGAGGAAATACTCCTCCACGCCACTAGAGGGAGCCGTCGCGTAACCTTCCCATTTCAGTTCGGCGTGGGACCGGCGGAGCAGCTCGCAGGTGGCCATCAAGAAGCTCCATCGGCCTTTCCAGTCCAAACTTTTTGCCAAGAGGGCCTACAGGGAGCTGCGCCTCCTCAAACACATGAAGCACGAAAACGTGAGGTCGATTCCATCCACTTTTCTAAAGACATCGACGTGTTTGACCGTAAAATTAATTCGCCTTCGTTTTTATTTTTGCGCAGGTGATCGGCCTGCTTGACGTTTTCGCGGCGGAAATTTGCCTTGACCGCCTTCGAGACTTGTAAACTGTCATTTCATTTGACATTTAACCCTTCTATGGACACGAGTTACCGCAGCGGACGGCTTTTCGTGTGACCGGTTCAAGGGGTGCGTTAAAATCAAGTTGTTTTTGTTGAAATATGACAGCTACTTGGTGATGCCCTTCATGGGGACGGACCTGGGCAAACTCATGAAGCTGGAGAGGCTATCGGAGGACAGAGTCCAATTCCTGCTCTACCAGATGATGAAAGGACTCAAGGTCGGCGCCTCGGCCTCAATTCAGTTATCTAAAGTTGTCACCCCAGTCCCGATACAAATCGTGTCTTTTTCTCCTCTCTCCTCAGTATATTCACTCCGCCGGGATCATCCACAGGGTGCGTGACCTTTCACATCGGGGACTTTTTTGGGGGGGCGGGGGCCGTACTCTCTTCCCCAGTTCTCACACTCGAAGCTTTGTTTGTCTTTCCCGCCTCAAAAAAGAATGTCGTGATTGAAATGGTTGTTTGAAGAAAGGAGCTACTCGATAAATACATCATATGCACTAGCTTCATCCGTCACGCAAGAGAGCAATATTGTTATCGATTGATTATGAAATGGAAAAAAAAGCCAAAGGAGAGTTTACACTGCATGGGACCGAACATCATTTAGTGGCTGTAGGCACTTAAGTTGGATTTTTATCACGCACATTAGTGCGTGCGTGCGTGCGTGCGTGTGCTGACATACAGTCGATAGCGTGCAGACAGTAAATGTTGTGTTGAAACTCCTTTCAGGACCTGAAGCCAGGAAATCTGGCCATCAATCCCGACTGTGAATTAAAGGTGCATACGTACGTGGTCGCTTTGACACGCGGAGATCTTTAAAAAAAAATGGGATAATTTGGACCACTTCAGATTCTGGACTTTGGCCTGGCGAGGCAGGCCGACGCCGAGATGACGGGCTACGTGGTGACGCGCTGGTACCGAGCTCCTGAGGTCATTCTCAACTGGATGCACTACACGCAAACTGGTTTGTGCTCACTTCAACTCGACGGTCGTTAGACTCGACAGGAGACTTTTAATACAGAAATGTTATCATCATACTAACATTAAAAAAAACTGTCAACACTGACGAGCAGCAAAATACAATTTGAAAAAAAAGCAAGGGCCCCAAATTTGATCCCTGTGGAACTTCTTTTTCTTTTCTTTGTGTCCCCCCCCCAGTGGATATCTGGTCCGCCGGTTGCATTATGGCGGAGATGCTACTGGGGAAGCCGCTGTTCAAGGGCAACGATCGTATCCGGGAGAACTCATCATCATCAATGTGTAATTTAAGATGGAAAGGTGAAAAAAGTGAAAGGTGAACCTTGACATGAAGCTTGCGCCAGACCTGGACCAGCTCCGAGAAATCATGAAGATCACCGGAACACCAGCGGCAGACTTTGTGATGAAATTACAAAGCCAAGATGTAAGGATCCGACCCTCTTTGACGCCATACGCATACGACTCGTCCACTCCAATAGTTCTTCAAATCGTCAACTCGTTGTTGACTCATTTGGAACCACTCAAATGCCAGCCTTCACTCAACCTGGATTAACTCAAATAGATAGAAAGCTAGCGAGATAGCTAGTTAGGTGTCTGGCTAGATAGCAAATAGATATGTAGCAAGGTAGCCAGCTAGATAGCTAGCTAATAGCCAGCTAGATTTGCTTCTAAATGAAATCTATTCTGATTATTATTGTTGACTGTCAAGTGACCTTGAGAGTTGTTCCATTTTTTTCCCCCACAGGCCAAAAACTACGTGAAAGGTTTGTCCAAAGTGCCGAAAAAGGATCTGCACTCCGTCTTCTCCAAAGCCAGCTCACACGGTACGTCAGAAAGAGCAAAAAAACAAAAACAAACCATCCAATAAAATCCAATGGGATTGTGGCCTGTGTGTCTTTTGCAGCCGTGTCCGTGTTGGAAAAGATGTTGGTCCTGGACCCCGAGGAGCGCGTCAGTGCCTCTGAAGCCTTGGATTTTCCTTTCTTCGCCGACTTCCGCGACACGGAAGACGAAAGCGAGGCGCGACCGTACGACCAAACCATGGACAACGCCGACCTGACGCTCGACCAGTGGAAACGTAATAGCCGGCCGGCGTTGCCTTTTAGCCGGACGTGAACCCGCGTGACGCTTCCTTTCGGTTTGTTTTTGTTCCACAGGCCACACGGTGACGGAGATCTTGACCTTCAGGCCTGCGCGGGACTCCCGAGAAACGCCACTCTAACCAAAGTCCAAATCCAGGCCAGGTACGCCGGCTGCCAGCAAACGAGCTCGCAAGGCGACTTTTTGGGAATGCGGGAGGTTTTTGTTTTTGAACAAGATGGCGACATGTTAGGAGGCGCTTTATTTGGAATAAATGTCATCACGGAAGGAACAAAGTCGCGTTTTGCATCCAATGTGTCGCTTTTGCGTCTCGTCAGACTGCCTGCGTCGGTGTGCAAAAGAATCAAGGTAAGTTCAAAGTTCTTTGTTTATTTATTTTTTAAATTCAATCAAGACTTTGCATTCCACGGAAGAGCTCACAGGCCATATTTCTTCTGTAGGCCGGCCACAGACGACGAGTCCAAATCGGCTCGATGGAGGAAGTCAAAGATTTCTTTCAGCACTGCAGAGGGAAGGAGAACAAAAATCGGGCGTCAGAACAATGCAGAGGCTGAAAAGGAAAGGTCCCAGCCACCTTGTTTCTCCGCTGAAGACATGAACATGACGGCCGTGTCGAAGCGCCTCACGCCGGACAGACTTTTGAGGACGGCGGCCGTGACCTCCGCAGGCTCCTCCCTGCGCAAAGCAAACAGGTGTGTGTTTTCAGCAACTTTTAGTCAGCCCGCGCGTAGATTTCACTTGCCACAAATCTCCGAGCTCACCAAAAAGTCCAGAGCAACCATTTTTGGCTACACCCCCAAAAAAAATAAAAAAATCTACAAATAAAATCACATCTAACGAGAAAAATTGTCAACTGCTGCCCTCTGCTGGTGGTTTTGCGTACAGGGGCACAAATCAAACCTTAAACAAATAAATGGAAAAATAAATTGGTCAAGAAAATAGATCGATAAATAGATACATAAATAAATACATGGATAGATACATATATAAATAAAAAGCTACATTAATAAATCAGTGAATACTTGGATAAATAAATAAATGGGTGAATGAATTAATGGATAGATACATCAATAACTACACAGATGAACAGATAAACAAATAAAAAATGGATAGATATATATAAATACATGGATAAATACAGATCTAAATAAATAGCTAAATTAATACGTTGGGGAATACACAAATCAATAAATGGATAGATTAGATCGACAAATAGATAACTAAATAAATAGATGAATAGACAAATAAAAACTGGATACATAAATACACGGATAGATACTTATATCAATAAATTGCTACATTAATAAATCTGTGAATAGATAAATATATAAATGGATAGACACAGAGATAAATAGATAAATAAAGAAAACAATCCATCAATCAAAACACAAGTGTAGCTTGGCATTGAATGTATTGATTGTAAAGTGTACCGACCGGATGAAAAAGTCCCTGAGCGTCTGCAGGATCTGAGTGAGGATGTGAGGCTCAAGGGAACTGTGGAAAATGCGGGCGTACGCCTCCGGCTTGATTTGCTGAGAAAACAAAACAAAACAAGCAGAAAATGCCGATCGGTCGCCGGCTTGGAATAGAGATGTCTTTCACTTTGGCCAAGGCAACCTTCAAGTATGCGTAAAGCACTTGGGGCTGCTTTCCAATCGCGCGCAGGTCGGCTTCCAGCTGGAAACTTTTAGTGGGCGGGGGCGGCAGCTTCATCCACCAGCTTTTGGCCGACGAGTCAGGCGGAGGAAGGCTTTCCTCCGGATGCTCGGCTCGGGCTTGCGTGCTTGCACAAGATCTATCGGGGAAAAGGAAGACATTTTGGAATATTTGTGTGCGAGCGAGCCGTTGCAACTCTTTTTCCATCCCGAGGGTCCCGCCGACCGTGGGGACGCGGCGCCGTCCCGGACGTCGGGCGACCGGTCCCGGGGGTCGCTCGCCACGTCAGGTACCTTCCCGCTGATCTCTTGGATGTCGATCCTCCTCAGCGCTTTCTGAGCAGGGTTACAAATCATCTTGTGAGCCTTTTTGGTGAGCAAATGTCCTTTTTCTGAATGACTTTATTTGTCTCTTGTTTTTAAAAAAAGCAATCGTTTTTCACAAATGCAACGCGGGCAATGCACGCCTTGCATTCTTGGTCAGGTGGATTTTTGGTGATTTCAAGTCTCTTTGAAGAACGATCACTTGGGAGCCGACTAGCTAGCTAGCGAGCTAGCCCTCTATTTGCAATCGAGCTGGCTAGCTGTTATTTTGGTCAGACGTGAAGCAAAAGGGAGAAGCGTATGTCTGACCGTGGAGCGCAGGTGATGAGCTTTGTCCACGGCTTGGAGCGTTCTCCTGCGGGAGCCTTGGCACGTTTGAAGGAGGCCGCCGGAAACGCCGTCCTGCTCACGCAAGCAGACGCGAGGCGCAATTCACTTGAAAGGAAGAAGGAAAAAGCCAGAGTGACTGCAAACTGACCAATTGTATCTTGCGGAGTTGGCTTTGGGCTTGCTTGTTCCCCGGTTCCAGCTTCAAAACCTCCTGAAAATCTACACGTTTGGGCTCTCTTGATCACGTTGCCATTGATTGCACAAGCGCGGGCGTCACCTTTCAAGGCTTCCTCCGTCTTCCCCAAAGCCACTCGGGCGGTGGCTCGCCGGGCGTACGCCTTGGAATAGCCGGCGTCTAAGGCGATGGCCTTGCTGCAGTCTTCTTCCGCCTCCCGGAAGCTAAAGCCGCAGGAACGGCGCGGTTGGTCCAACGCAAACGGCGACGGCAACGGCGGAGCTTCTTACCGCGCCATCTTGAGGAAGGCCATGGCTCTGTTGGCGGGCAGCAGCAAGTTGGCGCCGTCGGCTTCCATGCCTCGGCTGTAGCACTCCACCGCCGCCTCGTATTTGCCCTCCTTGAAGTAAGCGTTGCCCTGGACCGTCCGTCACGCCCCAAAAACAAATCAGGAAACCCCCCCCCAAAAAAAGGATGGCATCGCCGCGCTCGCTCGCTCGGCTAAGTCATCTTACTCTGTCTTTTTGCAGCACGGCTCTGTGGCGTCTTTGCTGCTCGCGGTCCACGGCACGATCGGCCGTCGCCGACGTTGCCTCGCTTGGCTCCCGAGGGCCCATCATCTGGCCAAGAAGAAAGAAAACCGCTAAGATGCTTGCAAATGACATTCATTGTCACTTATCTAGCTAGCTACCGCGCTATCTATTAGCTGTCTAGCTGGCTGGTCAGCTAGACAGTTATATAATAGCTATCTATTAGCTAGCTAGCTTGCGTCCTATCTATTGGAGTCACTTCCGGGTTGAGTGAACGCTGGCGCGTGTGGCTGCCGCTGCTCACCCACAGAAAAAAAACCTATCCCGTGACTGTAAAGTGACCTTGAGACTTTTGAAGGGCGCTTATCCATGAAATGTATGATTATGATGATAAGATATTGTTTCATCCATTTCTTGGTGACGTTATTTGATTTATTTTGATGTGCTTTTTCTGGAAGATGACAAAGCAAGGCTAGCCAGATGTGAACATCCCTTCCATCCACTCACTTGTTTGATTTTTTTCTCTTCATTTTGTGCTTCAAAGTTGCCCGGGTCAAGCTTCAGAACGCTTTGGTAATCTGTGCCGAAACATGACATCACCAACAAAAAAAAAACAAGCACGGCCATTTTCTGGAAGCCATCTTCTCACATCCGATTGCAGAATCTATCAAGTGGTACGTGATGTTCGTTTTGAACCATTTGATCCGAGTCACCTGCCTTGTAAAGCGCCCTGGTAGTTGTTGAGTGCAAGGCGAACCGCTCCTCGCCGCGCATACGCCTTAAAGTAGTTGGCGTCCAAAGCGATGGCCAGATTGCAGTCTGACTCGGCCACGGCGTACCTGAAGAAAGGGACTATGCCTTAGCCTGTATGGAAGTAAAAAAAGATCTGAATGCTTACTTGCGTTGTCGGTAGAAGGCGGAGGCTCGATTCATGGGAAGAACGGGATTATAAGGATCGGCAAGCATTCCTCTGGAGTAACACTGAATGGCATCGTCGTATTTGCCCTCTTTGAAAAAGCTGTTGCCCTGACGAGGGATGAAGCCGTGTTTTTTTTTTTTTTTTTCATGTATCATTTGAAAACATCCGAGGCGGATCTTACCTTTTCTTTCTCTGCAAAAGCTCGCTCCTGATCCACTTCCTCCGAGTCCGACTCACTGGGACTTTCCTCCTTATCCACCTCCTCCAAAGCCTTCACCTAACAACAACAACAACAACAACAACAACAAATGCTTTTTGGATGCACAGACATAAAACGAGCGCTAAAGGTTTTTGGTCTTCCATACTAATCAAGAAATTGCTGACCACATCAAACTTTTCCCACGATTGATAATCATTGGATCTGATCCTCGGAGACTTCTTGGGGTTTGTTTCCTCTGCTTTGCAGTCACCGTTTGCCATTTTCATTTTCTTCTTCGCCCTCGTTTTTGCTTTGTAGTCCTTGTTGCGCACGGGAGGAAGATTTGCCTGCAAAAGAAGGAAGACGTCTGATTCGATACTGAAATATGAGCTTTGCCACGACGACAAACCTTGGCGATGCCCCGCTCGCCTCTCCTCAATTGTTCATCTTTGGTCTTCATGTCAGTCTCCCATGCGGCCAGATCCTTCATGAAGCTCTGCAGCTCATCCGCATTCTGGCGCATTTGCATTTGCAACTCGAGCGATTTGTTTGGTCCGGCCATTGTTTTCTTCCCTTCCCTTCGAGTAACGATAAAGAATGTTTGCTTTGATTTGGATGTCACTTCGAGCCAAAGTTTCAAGTCGTGCTGTTTTCGCTCGCGAGCTAACAACAATGCTATTCGTCAATACTTTTGAAGTAATCGACCGGACTTGAGCCAATTTAACGCCGAACACTACCTTCTCCTTGTTTCTCCGGCTTATAAACGCGATTGAAATGTCGTCGTAATGAAGTCGTGGCGAATAGGAGCGAATTGATGCGACGGTGATGTTGTCAAGGAGCCGTAACAGTAAATACCCAGCATGCTTCACGCTGTCGAGCATGCGCAGTGTCACGGACGACGTTTTCTATTTAGATTTTATGTACGCAATAATTAGAAGCGATGTGATTATATAATGCCTAAAAATATGTTATTTATCTTTTAAAAACACTTTAGTTGTATTTTGGATTTATTTGTAGACTTTTGAACCGGCACTGATACCTGACGTCACAACCCAGCAATGACCTCTCCCGCTAGCGAAGGGTGGCTAGCCGGGAGGACCTGACAAATATCGCAACGGCGTCGATTCGACTTCAACAATGGGGCAAACGAAACAACAAGAAGAAGAATACGGATACGATTTATTCCCCGAGAGGAAGGCGGGGAAATACAAGAAGGGCTCCATCGCAGAGAGCCTGTTCACTTTCAACCACAAGTGTCAGGTCATGTTACAGTTAGCCGTGGAAACCAGTGAGTAACGCTATCGTTACTTTATTTCTAAAGTAACTATTCCTAACCTTGTCATATATTGACCTAATGTGATATGCTTCTTTCAGGTCCGTATGCCAAACTCCTTCTCAGTGCCATGAAGAACTCTGGATGGTAAGTTGCATTCATAAATGTTCGTCTGAATAATTAGAGTGCAAACGAAAACAGTTACTATCAGGGATGCAAAGTTAGAAATGGAAGCAATTGAAGCAAGGTGAAAGTCAACAGTAAAGTGCATTCTGCATGGGACGGGGACAGTTTTCATTATTTATTCATGAAAGGGTTAATATTGCATGGGTTTTAATTTGTTTCAGGAAGGCAGTCTAGTCTTTTTTTGACATACCTGTATTATGTGTATGTATTCATGTTTCTGACTAAATTCAGTGTTTAAGTGCACTCTGTGTGTCCATTTCGACATTTCGATTGTTTTTCAAATTCGTTCACAACTTGACATCTGGATGACTCACCGGTTCTGGAACGCCGGGTTATCTTTTCTTCTTTATGAGTGTAAAATGCGTTCTCTGTTTGACTCAGTACAGTGTTTAAAGATCGCCATTTTGCCTGCGAAGATTGCGACGGGACGGTCAGTGGCGGATTTGACGCAGCGACGTCCCAAGTGAGATCACCTGTTGCAAAAATGACACATTCTAAAATGGAACATTGTGTGTCATCAGATATTTTTTTCTTCCTTCCAGATTGTTCTGTGTCAGAACAACATCCACCAGCAGTCGCACATGAACCGAGTCGTCACGCACGAGCTCATCCACGCCTTTGACCATTGTCGGGCTCACGTGGACTGGTTCAACAACTTCAGACATCTAGCGTGTTCCGAGGTGAGTGTTGTTTTGACGTGAGCGAGATTCTGATTAGCATGAAATAAAATACCATTTCTCTTTTTTTTAATTCAAGAAGTAAAATGAAATCCAACCGGTATTGGAGTGACAATTCTTTTGTACTATTTTCAATTATTGCTGTTCCAATCAGGAGTAATTATGAAATACGCCGTTTGAACGTAATTCAGTTTGTGTCGGCAATGTATTGATCAGCCCACATTTTGTCGCGTCATTGCATCAGATTCGTGCGGCCAACCTCAGTGGCGATTGCTCCTTTTCCAACGAGGTGTCGCGGTTTCACTTTGGCCTGAAGCGGCATCACCAGGTCCCCTTTTTTCTCACCGTTTCAAATCCACACCGTGGACCGCCTTCCCTTTTTGTAAAGCGCGTGTCGTCTGCTTGGCCAGGAATGCGTCCGTGGCCGCGCCCTTCGCTCCATCCTGGCCGTGAGGAAAATCAACCGGCAGGCGGCGGAGAAAATCGTGGACGAGGTCTTCGATACGTGTTTCAATGACCACGCGCCTTTTGGGCGGATCCCGCACAGCAAGAAGGACGCCAAGTTTGCAAACAGGGATTATGACAACAGGAATCGCTATTATGCAAATCTTTAGCATGGCACGCAAGTTTGGATGGATTTATTATTATTTTTTTTGACAGTGAGGGGGGGGGGGTATCCCCCCTGTAACTTGTCCTTGGAACAAGAAACATTTGTTATCACTTTAGTTTTATAAAAAAGGGATCAGCAGTCATTTTAAAAGCCAAATATCAAGCGATTTTTTTTTGAAAAAAAATCATGCAGTGACCTTCTCTAAATCGACTGACTGTAAATACAAGCAAATCAAATCCCATGAGAATTAAAAACTTCTTCAAAGTCTTTACTCACCAACTTGAGTAGAAAATGGAGCAAGTCTGTGTTCTCCGTCTCTACGCTCATTCCAATCTTGCCGTAAAAAGTCAGTGGCGAAATCGTTGATTGGACATTAGCGCCACAAAGCATCCCGTCTATTTCCACGCGGGGGTAATGAGAGGCTGAGGGAAAAAAAAAAACGTTATTAGTGGAATTAGCTTCATAATCCCTCCGCATGAGCCTTTCCTTCTTCTTATATCTCAAAGACGACACTCTCCGCATCCTAATCGCCCTGTCACTCCAGGGAGAAATACACTCCAAGTTGTGCTCTGATTAATAAATAAATAAATAAATAAAAGTACACACAAGGCCAAAAAATGATGAGGTTTAATTTAAGGGAGCTTAGCAAGACGATGACAATGAGCTTCTTGAGCAAACGAAAAGACCCGACTGTGATTTGGATTAGTTGACTAAACAAATGGTGCAAAACAAAAGATTTACGAGTGGAATTGCAGACATATCAAATGCTTGCTTTGCAACGTGTTTGTTTTGACTCAGCCACCTCAAAGTTCACACGCATGATGCTTTGTTTTGTTTGACTTTCAAGCTCCGGTCGGTCCCTTTGCATCATCACACTGAAGGAGGACGATGTGGAAAACACTTCCTACTCTGTCCTCTAGACTCGAGTCTACTTTTGGACCCCAAAGTTTTGTCCTCCCAAACATTCTGCTTCTATTCAAAGTTGACAAGCAAATCGCTGTCCTTTTTTTACTGATACACATAATTGAATCTGTCTCATTGAGTCTCGCTTGACTAAAGCCGAGGTGCTGTAATACAAAGTGCCACAGAGGAGACATTCATTAGGCCACCTATTGAAGCAGGCGCCACCCTTTGCGATCTCATTACGATGCGCCGGCGTCGCTGAATGCTGCCGTACGACAACGCCGCTAATGAATTCATCGCGTTAATTACATTGAACTGTGAGGACACCGTGCTTGCCTTTGTGCAGTTTGTAAGGTGTCTCCACTCCACTGCGGCAATCGCGGGAAATGTTTCCATTGTTTAGCCGGCCGGGCATGTGACAAAACGCTGGTCAAAATAGCACGGGGTTGTTTTTAATGTCCCGCCTTCAGCATTCATGGTTAAAAGTACAATTTGGAAGTCCAGGTGACTGTTCTAAACCCAGAAGAGGACCAAAAAAAACACACACAAGGAAATCGAGACAAAAATGATGGAACTCGTAGCATCTGAATGACATTTGGTGTCCCACAAGGCTCACATCTAAGTACTTTTTCTTGGACGTATTCTATTTTTCACGTTTCTGGCGCAGAATTTCTACACGCTCATGATCACAGTAGTTTTCTACAAAGCCCTTGAAATGAATGTCTACGGATGTCACAAAATTGTGTTAGACTACCAAGAAGAGCTCATGTTTAGGCAACTGCAATAATGAAGTAAGTGCTCTAATGCATGACTGTGCTCACAGGCAATGCTTCATGGAAGGGGAAAAAAATGAGATCATTCCAATTCGCAGCGCTAATTCTCCAGAGGCGGATTTGATTTGCATGCCCCAAATCAAGCCGTCGAACCTGACAATTAACTTCCGCAGCAGGGGAGATCTGCGTGGGGCCCACCACGGGAGGGACGCTCATGCAAATGAGGTAATTATGAGTGCCAGTTGAGGATTAATTAAGGAGGCCTTTAAAGTTGGCAGAAAGAATCTTTTAGGCATTTGTATGCCATTTCAGAGATTTTCACAGTGTACTCCAAAGTGAGGAAATGCTAATGTGTTTGAGTAATACCGGATGCCACATTCGCGGGATGCGATCACTGTCACTTTTTTTAAAGTGAGGAAAATCGCACCCCACCAAAACACAGGAAACGTAAACGAACGACCCCGGAAGTTGTTGCCCATTTTCTAATAGTATATAACAATGTCGCCACAAGATAGCGATTTATAGTGTCGTGGTGGCTAATAAGCACAAAAAACAATGGGTTGTTGAAATATTTGGTTTCCGCAATTATTCCCGAGAAATGACCATTAAACGTTAATTTAAAACATGCTTTGTTTTTTTTATTTGTTTTTTGTTCACGAACGATCCCGGAAGTAGTACAGCGAAACACCCGTTGCCCCTAATTAGTACGGAGTACAACGATACCGCCACAAGATGGCGGTTAATACGGTGTCAAGATGGCTGCCAAACAAAAACAAAAAAGAGCTGTTAAAGACTTCGTCTTTGGTGAAAATTCCACACGAAACGGTAAGGAAGCTCCGTTATTGTTCAATGAAATCATTTCGTGGCAGAATGTGACATCCCGTGTGGCTGTTTAGTTACTTTAACGACGCTCGAGGTAGTCCTAGCATGCTAATTTCGGTGCGGGTGTTGCACGATGCTAACTTTCATTACTGAAATATCAGTTGGGGCGCCTTCAACAACTGTAACGACCGCGTGCCGGCATTCGAATCTTCATTCCATTTGCTAATAATATGCGTGGTATTAATTAGAGGCGATGTGATTAGCATAGCAACCGCTCGTGGATAATGTCCAGAGGTGAGAGCAAAGAGTTTTTGGACTCATTAGTAAATCCCCGAGAGCGCGTTTTTCAGTTCACTTTTAAAAGTCTCTGGAGACACTTCGCAAGGACACAAGCCGAACTGAAGCGACGTCAGCGTATTTCTAGAACGCTCCATGTTCCGTTCAAGTGTGCGGCTCGGTTGTTACCCGCAGGATCCAAAAATGAGCGCCAACGAAGAGCAAAAAGACAGGTTCCACCGAGATTTGAACTCGGATCGCTGGATTCAGAGTCCAGAGTGCTAACCATTACACCATGGAACCACATGACTCCACGAGAAGCACATTGCCGCTTATAAACACGGGGAGACACACGAAATGTCAACCTGGGCACGAAAAAAAAAACAAAAAACACGATGCAGAATCCAAAGTCAATTCATGGCAACGAGCCGCCAAAACATAATACAGTACAGTACGTATCTCCTTCTACATATTACCTGCACCGACATGTGCTTGACTTTCAGCAGCCCTTCAATGTAGAAGTAGTAAAGCTGTGAAAATTCACACACGTGTACACTTGCGCACAGGCTGTTTGTTAGAACTTTTTGCTAACTCTGTGCCACCATTTCGTGTAGGTGTCACTTCCACAATACGGTGGCGTGGACATGCCGAGCTGTGTGAAAGGGGTAAGTGCCAACTTCTTCCATAAAGTTCAAATCAATCTGCACCGTCTGACAAATATTTTAGGCGAGGCCATGTGCGAAAGCCCAGCCAATTCCGGCAGTATCCGCCTTTGCTGGATACGGTCTGTGTTGAAAGGGCACACATGGGTAAACGGGGAGCGCTTAATAGGTGTTAAAAGGAACTAAATGTGACGAAAATAGCTGCTTAGAGATTTAGAGACTGAACATGAAAAATGAAAATGTCGGCTTCCGAGGTCCATGGCCGTTGCCCCATTTAGTGTGGACCAAACCCGGCGGCCTTTGGGACTTCCCGCCCACCGAGGGGAGGAAGGCGCAGTCGGCGCCGGGGGGTGAGTCAGTCGCTCAAGCTCGAACCCTAAGCGCCGTACGGCTCCTGTGTTCGCGAGTCCAGATTAGTGTCTGAGCAATCGGCTGGATTTGTCCTTAACGCCAACCAACGGGATGCCTGCACAGTGGATGAGAGATGAGGCAGGCAGCATAGTGGAACAGTGTTTGGAAAAGGGGGATAGAGTGAGAGGGGGCGGGGGTGCTCTCCCGTGGCTGCAGGGTCACCGGATTGATTTATGGAGCAGTCGGAGTGACCTTGAACAAATTGAATCTCGACAAAGTATATTTGCCTCCCAATCAAATTGCTGCTCAAGTCAAAGACAACCTAACCAGTAGAGGTCGCTCTAAGGCTTCTTCCAATGCACTTCAAGTTTTTAAAATGACGCCAAAACCCTCAAACCTCAGCAAAGTATGTCGGAGCCGTTTCTGAATGCGAGCTGCATGCATTTGCATCTGCTAAACGTCTTACCCAAAAAAATGCCAAAATGTCATTTTTCCTTGTGGGGATCTCAGCTTTTTTTCAAACTTTTTTTGTGTGTGTTTATTCATTGAATTGAAATATTGACATTTCAAGAACATCTCTGGAAATCGATTTTCAAAAGTTGGGGTCTGTATTTTTAGTTGAGCAAAAGAGACTTTTAATGTGCATGCGCCACCGAAGGCCTTCATTCGGTAAGTTGTTTACTATCGAAATGAGGCACCCGAGACTCCAGCTACGTTAATGGGAAGAAAATGTGCCTGGGGAGGCGGCCGAAATGGGAACTTTTGATGTCTGACATTCAGGAGACGGCAGACCTCCACCAAGGCCAAACGCTCTTACGTCGAGACCCGCCGGGAATTTTCTGCATTATTCAGTGTCACATGAGCGGAAAATGTCATGCAATCTCAATAAAAACAAAGGCTGATGAAAAAAGGGAAAGAAAACTGGAGATGTTTTTTTCTCTCTGCTGAAAGGGAAAAAAAGGGTTCTGCGTGAGTCCAAAGTGAGCAGCTGTGGCCATAAATCTGACGGAATGGTTTGGTCTTGTGGGACCGTTGCCATTTTTTTCCTTCTCGCTCTAAAAAAAAAATGCTGAGAGCAACAAGTCCGGGCGGTTTCCCTTTGAAAGGCATTGTGGGGAAAAATATGGGAGGCCATGAGAGCTTGTGTGAAGTTTTGCTTTTTCAAAAATTCCAGCGACTCTGACCTCTTTCCCGACTTTTGGATTGCATAAATGCAATCCGCTCGTACGAGCTTGGGCTTTTAAATAGGCAACGGCGGGCTCGTTTGCATTCATCGCGTGGGTCGGCCAGAGATTGCACCAAGGTGCGCAGACTTGCGTCAAGGAACATCTGGCCCCTTTGAAGAGTCACGGACAGTTTGCCGCAGGTGCGAGTGGGTGCTGCCTTCATGCGGGTTATTTATTTGAAGGCCCAATGTTTAAAAAAGGTGTCCGTTCAACCAGAAGGAATTTAATAGCTGGAACGACAAGAAGGAGTTCTCTTGCTATGTTTTCTCCAACCGTCACGTGCACTCAAATTGTCAACTTCCTTAAATGTGCAATTCTGCGCATGCGAATTGAGTCTAGCCTGCAACCCAATTGTTGTCACACAACAAATCCTGCCCCCCCGCCCCCAAGTCTTACTCTGCCCCCTCTAACGATGGGAATGATTATGTTTCCCTCTCCATGATGGAAAGTCAATCCCGGCTAGCAGTTTGTCCACCTGCACGAGTGAACCGCAGGCTTGCTAACAATTACGAGGCCAGGAAAGAAAACATTAGCAAGTCATTACAATAATGATAGTCATTCAGGCTGTATCGGAGGCAGCCTGGGCTCCTTCCTTCCTTGTTTCCTTCTCCTCGCCATCCATACCTTCAAACTTTTCTTATCCACCATTTGCACCCCATGCTCATCTCAATCCTTTTGAGCGTCTGCTTCAAAGCCGGCATCACCAGATGAGAACCATCAATCAGTCGTATTTTCCCCCGCGAGCGTGGCACACATGTTGCCGTCAAATATGTTACGCTTCAAGGCTGAAAATAGTGCGTGGCCTCAAAAGGGATGGAATTTGAATAAACGACGAGTAGGCGACCGTCTCCGCAAAGGGGAGCGCGGCATTTAAAAAGGAGCGCTTGTTGACGTTTCGCTAACGCTACCGACGTGACACGAGAGACTGACAGAGTCACCGCAAGGCGGCTGGCCGCCTTTATGGAAAATCGTTTTTTTTCCCCCTTCCAGAAAGATGGCTCCATTTTCTCATGTGGAACGTGCGGTGCTTTCTCAGCGCAATGGCACGGTGCAGAAAAGTCGAGCAAATAAGGCAAATGGCTGCCACGGGCTCTTCTGGGTGGGCCATCCAGAACGCAGATACGTGCAAATCTGCCACCGATTACTTCTGTAGTTTCTCGACCGACATATTGGCTTACGAAAGAGCCATTATGTTCCTACCCTGAGGAATTCCCTGTTGAGATCATGTCGTTTGTTTTTTTATTGTTTTAAGTGAATGAAATGCAGACCACCAAGCCTTATAAATGTCATTGTTTCATTTTTTAATGGACTTTTCCCAAATGTTTTTGTGCTTTTCATATTCAATTTAGAGCCATAAAAGTTGAGCTGAACTTCCTGTCACTGATATCTTCGAATCAGTTGAGACTTTCTTTGCTTAATCCGCAATTAGCTTCATACAACTAGCATCTTTCCCTGACCGTAAACAATTTCTTTCCGGGTCATTTCGAAATTGTCCTGGAGTGATGTTCAATAGCAACCGGGATCAACACGCCGCTATTCCTAATTTGACAAAGCAGTTCATCTATGTAACTCTCACAACAATAAATATGTTTTTGATGTCATGTTTAAGCAAAACGTGGCTCATCAGGGATTGCAAAGGCCATCTAATGGTTTCCGGATTGGCGCAAACAGCAGAGAGGTTGATTTAGGAAAGCACTCACACCCTGTTATCAGATTTGAGCCTCGACAAAGAGCTCTCAGGCGAGTAACAAAAGGCTCAGATACTCCTTCCTTTTTTTGGGAAGAAGGGCAGCTTGATTAGCACCGTTTCATGTTGGTCTTTCCTATCATCTGCTTTCATTTGTCGGAGCTGTCAACAGGCGACTCAGCCTGAAATTAAAAACCTTTTTGTATTTGTTTGCGTCTTGTCAACAAGAGGCTTCCCCCACCCCATCATTCCCATGGACGGAACTTTTTTGAAAGACGCATTTGGTGGGTGACGGACCGTAGCGCCAGGGACTAGGTAAATACAAGCCGTTGAGAAATGCGCTGTCGAGACCTTTCCTTTCAAACAAACAAACCATCGCCCAAAATAAAATACTCCGCTGATATAATATTTTGATTTATGTTGTAAAATGTCAAATAATCACTTCAATCTATTTGTGTGACCTATGAGCTCCATTTGGCCTCGTCACATTCCTCCCTGGTGCCAAATGTTGATTTCATGAAGACTCTTAGGTCGTATCATGACCGATGAATGGTAAACATCATATTTTATTTGACTTTTTTTTAGGCAATGGACATTTATCTGTTCCATTGACTCGTCAAGGAGTTTTGTTGCTATCACACTTAAACCCTAGATGAACCCTGTCACCTGGTCACACCATCACCCATCTTTAGTGACCACTGTCCCCTGACGTACACACCCCTACTCAACTGCTGTTTTGAAATGAAAGACTAAAAAATTAAAACACCAAATAACCCCAGACCTCCCTCTCCCATGCCACTTCTTCCACCTTTTCCCGGGTAAATACATGGAGTTCCCAGGCCAGCTTGGTGACATAGTCTGGCCAGCATATCCGGGGTCGCTCCTGGAGTCTCTTGCCCATAACACCTCACCAGGGAGGCGTGCAGGAGGCATCCTAATCTGATGCCCAAACCACCTCATCTGGCTCCTCTGGATATAGTGGAGAAGCAGCTCGATTCTGAGCTCCTTCCGGATGACTGAGCTTCTCACCTTATCTCGTTTCTCGTTTCTGCCGCTAGAAATGTCAAATTGTGATTGTTATTAATTTATTATTAATTGTCCCCCACCCCAAAAACAATCAAATATTTCATGTAGACCCGAATGTTTCATTGAGCCCAACCAAATAATTTTCAGTGCAGATGTATGTAACAATGCAAGCTTTGGGCATGTGCAGACATACCGCTGCCTGTGATTTATGTCGACAAGCGAGGGAGGCCAATTCCACATGAAATGCAGTCCCGACAAATATGGAGCACCCACCATTGGCTCCACGTACCCTCTCACTTCATCCCCGTGTTTGTCGTCCAGCCCAAAGACACAAAAGCAATCAGTGGGAGGCCAACACAGCCTCTTTGTCGCAATTCTCTTGACGCTTGCAACCGGGGAGGAATGTGACGAGGCCAAAGCGTAAGGCGGTGTTGACAGAGTGAGCGCAAAGCACCTGGAGCGCCAACCAAACCTGCAAGGTCACTTTCACAGTCATTTGTCTCCTCGTGTAGCTTGTAAAAAATGTGTCAAGTCAATCTCAACTTTACACGACCTGATCTTTACGATAAACCATACAATAACATATATGTATTTCTGCAAGCTCCCAAAGGGTTCACTTGGTCATAGAAAACATATACTTTGATCTTGCCAGGAATTTTCATTTGCGAAGGGCAACATCTGTCGTGGTTTGTTGATTTGGCATTTCCAGTAGGACTGCGTTGCATAAATACCGATCTTCAGTTCGATGCCTTTGAAAGGAAGTGAAATCAAGCTTGCCGAAAGAGTGACATTGTACCAGGTGCAGGCACTCCTCGGGTGTTTTGTTGTCAGTATCTCATAAATGCCCAATCTCGTCGCGTCAGGGCCTCACACCTCGCTCCAACCCTTTGGAAAATAAACACGCCCCCAAAACCCTCAAGAGAACCCGGAGCGACAACATACTTACTCACGCACACTCGTCCCACAAAGCCAGTTGTTGCATTTTTAAAAATTTGCAACACCGCAGAAATGTCTCGTGAATGCACAAAATGCCATCTCCAAGCCAACGCGCCAAAGATAGCGTGCATGGGGAGACATGTTATTACCACCCTAACCCCTACACACATCATACAACTCTCAAGATACTCACAGCGTCATCCCAATGTGGTCAAGTCAATTTTCTTTATATAACGCCCAAACACAACAAACGTTCTCTGATAAATTGAGCCAGGTCAAGAACCAAATTCCTCATAATTATTTTTCAAATAATCCCTCATAAATTTAAGAGAAATAGGACAGAAAGAAGTACGCATTTAATACCATTGTATAGATAAATACTAGCTAGCTAGGTAGTGGGTACTTTAGCTAGCTAGCTAAAGTAGTATGCTATGATAAAATGTTATTGGTGCCATCAAAGTTGATAGGGACTTGATGTGTGAATCTTCCAATCAAATATTTGAATAAAGTCCCTGTAAAGCAGGGGTCTCAACTGAGGGAGTCATGACATCGAATCAAATCAACGCCCCCAACAAGGAAACAAACAAATCATCCAAACACCTTTTCACGAATCTCCACGCTTAGATCCGATCAATCAATCCGATCTGACATGAATGCAGAGCTTTTTGAGCAAGGTTTGAGGGTTTTCATGAGTGAAAATTATCTGTCAGTGGGGAGGGGTGGCAGTAAAACGGGCCAAAATCCAGATGTCAGCGGCCATGACACATTGTTTGCATACTTGAGAATACATTTTAGGTTGACATTCAAACCGGTTTGGGTCATCCGGTCATCTCTTACTGTGGCCGTGCGACTTGTTGACTCTCTGTAGCGTGTTTAGCGACTGCACCTGAATTTCTTTTCACATTTCGTCCCATTTTGATTGTTTCTGACCCGCGGTTAATTACAATCACCCCCAACCAGCCCAACACCTGCATTTGCGGAGTCATGATTATTAGGGTTTAAAACAGCAGGACCAAAACGAGGCGGAGTTTTGAAAGCACAGATGGACAGCGCCTCAACCACCCCAGTGCCCTTGCGAGTTATGATTCACAGCCTGGACTCATTGTCAGCCATTTTGTTAGGTTACCACCCTCCAGAAACACAAGCAGTCCAAATGATTTAGCTCTTTGGATTTTGTGTGGAATTAGTCACAGTGGTGCGCGCCCCCTCCCCCTCCCCCGACACGACTGTTTCAGCGGGGAACTTCGGACATTATTGGCAAAAGAGAAAGTTACTCCCTCCCCCGTCCCCTCCTCTCGTTCTAATTTTATGGTTCCTTAGTTTTCCACCTGCACTGACATGACTGAGAGTTTACAATAGTTCTCAAAGAGTTACAGGCAGCCATTTTTTTTCTTTACTGGAAGAATGGGGTGGGGGGTGGAATTATCGTTGAGCGTTTGTCAGGCAGCCAGTCACGGAGGCGGGGCCAATTGGTGATTTATGACAACATCTGCAAGATGCAAAGTCTTTCGCTGTGCTTTTAATCAGACAAAGAGCTGGCGGCTGTGCTGGGGATTGAGGGAAAAAAAAACGAGATGTTTTTTTTGGAACCAGTTGCTCAGAGTCCTTGGGGATGACAAGTTGCGTGAGCGTATTATATGACCGTGGGACTTGGGAGCTTCCAACCCAAAGTCAGCTGGTGTTTGGACCAAGGAGCGTGAGGCTATTTCGGCGATTCCCACGTGGTCAACGATAACCCCCGAATCGTTGAAATGCTTTGTCTCCTACGAGGCACAAAAACAAAGCAAAAAACGACACAAACTGTCAGCAGCCACAACGCAAATCTTGGCCGATTTATCTGTCATCGCTTTGACTCTCAAGTGAACCTCCGCGACCTCGCATACCGGCACAGCTCGGGGGGCAAATCGATTTTCAAAATGGACTTCGGAACCAGGAAAGCTTTCGCAAAAGTATTCAAGAGCTCAGAGATCGTAAAAGTCAGACACGCGGGGTCCCCCTCAACCCCCCACCGCTCTCCGGCAGATTTCCTGAGCGTCAGAACTGAGAAATAATCATTTCTGCAAGCCGCCTGCAGCTATTTGATATCATAAACATCTGTCTGCGTGTCACCACATCTGGCAATCGTAAAGACAAATTAGCTGCAAAACTTGAGCGTCTGGCCGTGAGAGCGCGCGGCATTCGCGTCCCGGCTGTTGCCAAGAGCAAAGCTGGCCCGAGGGGGAAACGACTGGACGCTTTTAAACATGCAGATTGGTTGGCGATCTGTGACCGGGGCTCCCATCAGTCATCTGCCAGTCATTGCTCGACTTCCTGCCTCGTTTCTCCCAGGCGTAAAAAATCAAAGAGGGGGAAACTATTCGACAAACTTCCCACCCCCTTCTTTGGGCCACGGAGAAAGAATGTCATCAGCTATCTTAAACCCCTCCATTTTTTTTTTCCAGCAGTTTACGAAAAATGCAAAAAAAAGGCATTACGGAGAATGTTTGTGGGGGGGCGGGGGGAACAGTCGCCCTCCTAATTGTAACGTGCACAGTTTTCCGCATTCGAACAACGCAACCTAAAGGCAGTCATGCGTTGCCGCTCGGATTCACCAGAACAGCCAGCACCTAAATGGCCAAAATCAATTTTAATGACATAATTGTGGGGCCAGGTTAGCGCAGTAGTCAAGACCATGTCCACACAAATGACTTTTTAATGGCTCCATAGCTCATTTTGGACAGCGCCCCGAAACCGACTTGTTTGTTTCTTTTTATGAACGGTGATATTCCCGTCTTGTGGCGTATTTCCCCCTTTATGTCTAATCTGACTTTGCGATGGAGCCTTTTCTGGAAATGATTTGGTCCAACTGTCTCGTTGGTCAAAATGGCTCCTACGTTTTCCCAGCAATGGCTATAAATTATCGGCCAAATTACCCTAATCTTTTCAGAATCTGATTTATCACAATTTTATTTTAAGCATTGTGTTTATTATTTTATTGTTATTTATTTTGTATTTATTTCACATTCACAAAAACGGTTGAGTCCCTGATTAGGCTTCCTCTTAGGTCTGTTTCAGTCTAGAACCTGGAACACCAAGTCGAGCTTGTTGGCTATTTTGACCCAAAAATGGATGACTCCTCGAGTGTTCCTCCGCCAACAGATGTTTCCCAGGTGTTGGGGTGTATGTTTTCCACCCCATCTTGCCTCAATCGCCTCCTCCCAGCCCCCCGCCCTAAAAGCCCTGGCAAGACTTCCAACAAACTCCTCATTCTTTGACACTAGGGTAAAGGCCGCCAAGTCAGCAAGGCCAGGTGTACTTCAACAAAACCATGAGGAGGAGCGCTAAACGAGACATGCACCATCGCGTCTTGTATGCATTTCTGAACAAAACCGGCCCAATCCAAACACGGACCATGCAAACCAAACTGAACTTCATTTAACATCATAACCCCGGTCCCCCCGGACAGGATTCAAAGCATGAAGTTCTCCTCTATTGTTGCTAACTAAAGGAGCTGAGAGACCCATTTCCAAGAGCAAGTTTCAACAGGGAGCCCCCTCCCCTACCCCAACTTAGAGAAGAAGGAGGCCTGAAACAACAAACCACAGAATAAGAGCGAGGCTGGCAGATGAGGGTGGGAGGCGGCCCAGGGCATGAGTCATTGGACAAACAAAAGTCGACCTGTGAGGCGAAGATACACTAAATGGCGCCATGGTGTTGCGATCGGGGCTTTGGACACAAAAGGAATTAAGTATTTTTGTTCACAATGGCCTCCTTAGAAATAGCATCATTAATGAGCGCCATGGCAGAAAAGAACGTCTTAGCTTAGCATGACGTGAGTGTGAGAACGCAGATGGGATTTCCACCAAAAGTGAATCGCATCACTAAAAATAGTCGTTTACCCCACCCACAAAAATAGTTGTTTTCAACTTTTTTTCATTCAATAAACTCCTGAAAAGAATTCTTGTAATTGCAGTGTACATTTTTGTCAAAGTCATGACCGAGAGGCCAGTCCCGACCCGCCATTTAAAACCTGTACCAAACGGTTACATTGTCACGCGTAATAAATAACATTAACATTTTGTCCGCCTCGTTCCACTTATCTCAACAAATAATTGAGCAACAGCAAACAAATGGGTGTTAAAACTAGTCATCATCCATTTGGTGTTCACATGTAATAATACCCTGACAAACGTTTTTTTTTTCCTGTAACCGCCCTCCGAGGGAAGACGCAAGTAACTCCAAAGTGGCCCGCGACAACAACAAAAAAATGTTTGACACCCCAGGCTTAGCAAATAAAACTTGTCATCGAGTGATTTTTTTTTTTAAGAAATGTTATTATTTTAGTGGTTATTATCAACATAAGATGGAAATTCTCCTGTATTTGTCTTGCATCTTTTTTAGCAAATTACAGCAAGTATGCTACCTCGACATCTAAGTCGTCTTAAAATTCCCGAAAAAACATTCAAGCACCCCTAAAACTACGAGCATGCAATCAACACCAAGAAAAAAAAATCGTTGAATGCAGCAATACACATTCAGATGTTTTTTTTTATTTTGTTCACATATGTGCAAAATATTGCTTCATTGAAAGCAAGACCAGAACTTTGAATAACTGAACTAGCTGGGCTGCAGGATTCTCATACATAACATGTGAAGCAAAAAAAAAAAATCTGTTTATATACAATTTACAAAATAGAAAATATTTGGATAAAACATTTATAGTCATCTATTTTATTCAACTGAAGCAGTTTACAAAAAGCACAAGCTTTTGTAAATATGCGCGTACCTGTTTTTTTGTCGCAATATCCTTCTTTTACATTCACTTGTTGCACATTTCAGGAAGGAGTCTTTCATTCCAAAGGTCTCCACTCGATGAGGTAGAAGTATTATTTATTTTTAAAGGTCATCTTTTAGGGGTGCGGGGGGCAAAAAGTCTTTCAAGTCACTCAGCTAACAGCGCGTTCCGCTCTGAGAAACGACATTGGTCCTGTTGCTGTCAAACGGCTGTTTGTAAACGCTGCAGCTCTGCTCTGATTCCGAGTCCTTGTTGCCGTCGTCCTCCTCACCGGCCGAATCCACGTCGGCGGTGGTGTAAGGGTTTTCGTGGATGCTATTCCCATTACTTGTCACCGAAGGTGGATTAAATCCCGAGTGCGAGTCCTGTTGAGGCCTCCAAGGGGACTTCCCGAACGTTCCTAGATGAGAAAAATAAATCGGTTGAACACCTGTAGTAAGGTCTTGTTTTTCCGACTTTAGACTTACCCATGAAGCTGTTGTAAGGAGGGGGGCAATCATGAGGTCCGCCATAGTTGGCTTCTGCCTCCTCCACGGATGGCCGGCGGCCAGTCTGCTGCTTCGAGGGCCCAAGATGGAGGTTGGCATTGGGGAGCTGCATCAGGATCGTAGAAGAGCAGAGGTCAAAGGGCTCTGAGAGGAGGTAATCCCGTCTTTTGGACCTGTTCAGGCTTCCGCTGAAGGACTCGGCGCAAACTGGTCTTGGATCCACGGAACACCCTGTCCAAGAAGAAAATGAGTGACTAATCCGAGCACAATCTTGGTGCCTACATTCAATTGAAAAGCCTCGCAAACCTGTGTGGACCTCAGATAGATCCGTGGGGTACAAGTCTCGGCGAAGCAGTGTGCTTATGGGACCTTGGTAATGGCAAAGAAGTGGGTCAATGGAAGCTGCTTCCATCTCGGCCTCGCTTCCTGTATCCAGCTGACAAAGACCTGGATGGAAGACGGTCGTGTTAAGGACAATGGAGGAGACTTCAGCCAAGTCGGGTTGAAAGTAAAGAGTTCTGGTACCATTCATGTCTTTGGGCTGCAGATAGAAACCGCTCATGGATGACGCCATGTACTGGTGACTGCTCCCGCTCTCAGACGGGATGTAGCCATCCTGGCGGTCCGCAAGGGTGCCTTGGGAGGAGAGGTAGCTAGGGATGTCTGGTGGCAGGTTGGTCTCATCTGCGGCACAAGTCAAGACAGTTTGGTCACTGGGGGTTTTCTGCCATCAGTCAATTTGATTGAAAGGAAGCATCGCGGCACTCACCGGTGTTGGTGACACTGCAGTCTTCGTTACGCCGACGAGTGTGGTAGATGATCACCACCCAAACAAGCGAGGTTCCAACGACGCAGCACACCACGGCGATGATGACGATGCCCACCGTGGTCCAGCCGTCATCATCCGAGCCCGTCCCGCCCATGATCCCGACCCCGACACCCCCTTGCACTCCAGAGTCACAATTGGGGTTGGGTATGACGGACAGCCTGATGTTCCCCCTTTCGGTACCCAGAGCGTTGGACATCTCGCAGGTGTACTTCCCGACATCGGCCTCGGCGGCATCGACGATGATTAGGAGCTGATTGGCGGCGGCGAAGAAATGGCGCTCTGTCACCACTAAGGGGCTGTCATCCTTGGTCCAGTTTAGTCTCGGAGCGGGGCTTCCGCCGGCTATGCATTGGAGGACGGCAGTTTCGCCTTTGGCTACCGTGCGATCCACGAGGGGCCGCAGGAAAGACGGCGTTTCTATCAAAAGGGACAGAAAATAAACGTGAGGACGATGGACAATTTCAAAACGTCAATTCCCTCATATAACTCACCTAAGACCGTTAGCGTAGCATTAGCAGAAATAGCCCCGGCGATGTTCTGAGCGGTGCAGCTATACACCCCAATGTCCTCCGTTGTCACGTCCACAATGAAGAACACATCATCCTCCGGCATGACGTGCATCCGACGTTCGCGGGCTGCCGGGAAATCGGTGCCTCCGTCCTTCTGCCAGGCGATCTGAGGCGACGGGTGACCCACCGCGGCACATTCCAGCCTGGCCGTCGCTCCGCCGCGGATGCTCAGGTCCGTCGGCATTTTAGTGAAGGAAGGAAGCACTGGAAACAGAAGTTGGCTCAAAATTTGACCTTTGAATTCTGAGCAGGTTTTCTTTGTAACTTACTATTAACCGTGAGTCTGGCCTTGGTGGAGTACGAAGATCCAAAGTGGTTGGAGATGACGCATTGGTATTTCCCTTCGCTGGAGAATTCCACGTCGCGCAGCTGCAGGGTGGTTGTATACTCCGTCACCTCCGTCTCACCACCGGAACCTCCCTGCACTCTCAAGTGTGCCTGGTTGTGGATCTCGGCGTCGTTGAGGACCTCGTTGTCTTTCTTCCAGGCGAATGTCATCGGAGAGTCGCTGGAGCTCGCCGCCGAGCACACGAACGTCACGTTAGCTCCTTTCAGAGCTGACTGGGTCTCCGGTTGGATGGTGATCTGAGGCTTTGGGAAATCATCTGCGGGAGGAACAGGAGGGATCTCATTGGCTGTTTTAAGGCTCTGCTTTTTGAAGATGAAGGCAAACGAGGCTCTCTTTGGGAGAAAACCGGTAAGCGGCCAAGCGGAAAGGTTAGTACATTTCCATCAGGTTGCCTTCATGGCACTCAAGAAGGAGTCAGGGGGAAATATTGAGCAATCTGGGTCATAAATGGAAAGGGGAAGGTGGGGTCTCGTATAACCGGCTGTTTTTGAGGCGTGACGGCGTGTGGGCAAATATGGCTCTCCGGTGTAAACGCCTCACTCACCGCACACGAACTCCTCGGGGTTGACGGCGAACACGCTCCTGCCCTTCAGCATCTGCGGGTGGGCACAGCTGGCATTCACCCAGGGGAGGAAGGTTTGTTCTGCCACCCACACTGGAAGCCACTTGAGTTGGCAGTCGCACAGCAAGCTGGAGGTGTTGAGACGCCTGCCGGAAAACACCGGAGGTGTCCAGAAACATTTCAGTTGTATGGAATTAATTGCAAATGGCTAGCGGGGGGTGGATTTTAGCCTCCCCAAAAGGGAAAGGGGACAACAAAAAGTCAACATACAATTCTTGGAGATTCTTCATCTGGGAGAAAGCGTTTGCTTGGATGGACATGATGGCGTTGTTGCTTAAGTCTCTGTCAAGGAAAAAGCAACAGTGCTTGGTTGGAAACACCCCCAAATAATAATAATAATCACATTTCAGGGGAAAACAAAAGCTGCGAATAAACTTTTTTGTGATCAATACAGAATAGCAACCTTGAAAGGATCCTGTGGAAATGTGGAAACAATGACAAGTGACTCACAGTTGCTGTAATGCATCAAGGCCAGAGAAGGACTTCTTCGTGACAGACCGGATTCGGTTTCCTTGCAGAAATCTACGTGCAAAAAAAAAAAAAAAAAAAAAATATTGAAATTTAAATAAGTAAACTCACATTTCAACAAGTTCAACAATCACTTACATTTTCTTCAGTTTGTCCAACGCTGAAAAGGGCCCGTTCATGTCTTCGATGGTCCAAGAGATTTCATTATTTTGTAGATCCCTTTTCAGCGGACATATTGGGGAGAGGAGGAGGAGGGGGGGGGGGGTCACATTATTCAAAACCAAAAATCCAAATAATGTCTGACATGTGCGCTTTAGTGCCCCGAAGCAAATGTGCGTGTCCACCTGCCCTGTGGTGACCTCAGCTGTGCTGCTCACATTTGGTTGCAGTTAAAAAAAACATGTCAAGAAGTCCCTTTGTGGGAAGGGGGTGGGTTGAGTGAACAAAAAAAGGAGGAGTGTGGGGGTGTGCTGAGGCTTTGTGTGGGGGGCGGGTATGTCTTTGAAGAGATTTCAACACGGTCATTTTGTTCGCATCCACAAAACAAATCAGGCAGGAAATTTTCACTCAGGCAGAGGATTGATGGTGGCAGTTTGGGGTGTTGGGCAGGGGCAAATTTTAAAACTTGCCTGTAATTTTAGTCTATCAAACATCGGGGCGGGGGGGCATTTGGCTCAACAATCGTGTGACACTCACAGTGTCTGCAAACTGGAGAGGCCCCGAAATGCGCCGTCAGCGATGAAACTGACGCGGTTATTCCCGATGCCGAGCTCGTCTAGCAGGCTGAGTCCAATGAAGCTTGATTCTTCCAGTCGGGACAAGTGGTTGGAAGAGAGATTGCTGCAGAGGGTGCGGGGGGCAAAGAAAAACAAAATAATCATGATAACAAGAAACTATCATTCCAGGCACTTACTAAAGTAACAAATAGAAGTTCATTGAAATAAATCTCATCAACTGCCCAAATTGAGCTGTTATTTCAAATGATGGCAATTTCCTTTGACTCACTCGCTTTTGAACGCAAATGAGACGACTTCAAAGTTTGCAAAATTTGCTCTTTTCTCGATAGGCGCGTCGGCCCAGAGCTAGTTAGATAGCCGCGTATGTTCCCGGGCCGAGTGGCGGCATGTTTGCTTGCCACATTGCCATAACGGCGAGCAAAAACAGTGAGTGTGTGTGCGTCACAACAACCACCTCACGGTGTTAAAATGAAAACAAGAAAAAAAGCCTTGAGGTCTGCAGTCATCAAATCTGATTGTACTCCTGGCTGTTGGAGGACAATAATAATAATAATAATCATCATCATCAATAAAAAAGCTTTTTTTTTGCATTATTTTTCTGCCACTTTGGTTGTGTGTATTCATGCGTGCGTGCAGTTCTTGGCGTCAGGAGTGAGCAAAGTGCATGCTGGGGTGCCGGAGAGGAGAGGCCTAGCCACAAAAGTGTTGGGAGTTCATCCAAGTGAATGTTAAAGTGAAAAGGGAGGGGGATGGGGGTGGGGATGGGTGAATGGACTCACAGCTCGCTGAGTTTTTGGCAGAACTCCCAAGCATCAGGTCGGATCCTGCTGATGGCGTTGTGGCCCAGGTGGAGCTGCTGCAGAGTCAGCAGGCCGTACAGCCAACCTTTGCTCACCTCCGTCAGGTTGTTGTGGTCCAGCTGCCTGCGGGGAGGGGGGGCAGCCAGGAAAATAAAAAGAAAAAATGAACACTGGGAGGAATGTCACAACAAAACCGGCATCCATTTGTAGAAGGTCTTACAGCACTTCCATATTGCCGAGGCCCCAGAAGGCGCCGTCCATTAAGCGAATCAGGCCGTTCCTCTGCATCTTCAGAGAGCGAAGAGCTTGCAGGCCGTGGAACGTCAAACCTTCCACCCTGCGCACTCGATTCCGGCTCAGATCGCTGAAACACACCGTCCGTCCGCATGCTTCACGTCTTCTTTTTGCCACCCCGTGTAAAGTATTTGTCAATCTAACGTAAAAAAATCAATCTTACAGGTGTTGCAAGTTGGGCAGCTGGAAGATTTTGGCTGGGATGGAGGACAGACGGTTGCGGTTGAGTCGGAGAACCTGAAGACTACTGGACAGGTTAGTGAAGCAGCCCGGCTCCAGGGAGGCGATGCGATTGTTGTTGAGGAATCTGAGCGGGGGGAAAAAAAAAAAAGAAAATCCAATCATGCGATGTAGATGCCTCTACTAGGAAAATGTTGCCTCTTGGTCACAAACAATGCTATGCTGATGTTTGCCTTGAACATTTTCCAGAAATTGTTACATTCTTGCAACAGTTCTTTACCAAATGCCAGGCAAAAACCATGAGGACGAAGTTAAAAGTGAAATGAGTCATTTTTATGTGTTACTGTTTTTTGTTTTTTTATGTCAAGCACAACTCTCATTAATTGTGCACTAATCTAATTGTAGCATGTATTTGTGACATCTTTTGATGCATCTTAATTCTTTAGAAAACATTAGTCAGAATTTTGTGGGGTCTTGGAACGGATTAGGCCATTTACATGGAAAATGTATCTCGACTTGAAGACATTAAAACCAATTCATTTAATCAGTTGCAAAATTCAGTAGTTTTAAAGATCCCAAATCATGGCTGAAGCTAAAAAAAGACTCACAAGTTCTTGAGGGGCAAAGCGGGGAAGGAGCCGGCCTTGATTTCCACCATGTTGTTGTTGCTGAGGTCCAGCGTTTCCAGGGCGAGGAAAGGGCCCAGCTGCTCCGTGGCCATCTTGGAGAACCTGTTGTTTGCTCTGAAAACACACACGCACACGTATAAACGACAAAATCGGCGTGTATCTGACGAGTGGCGTGCGGCCCATTGGCTTAGTCACGAGCATGACGCAGCGTCGCCGGCTTCCCCGTCCAATGCGACACTTTGAGCAAATTGGCCCACGTGATCAACGCTAACAATCCTGTTTAGGTGATGTGTTATTTTGTTTATAAGGTCATTACGAACAAGCTATTTAAAAAGAAAAGTCACCTGCCAATTACTTGGCTGATGAATACCGTTGCCTCAGTGAAAGCCTGCCTTGGCAGAGGCCGGCAATTTCCTGAGCTGCACGCCTCCTAAATTGCAGTGCGGGGACGGCTCGGTTATAAACAGAGGCTGTACACTGCCCTCTTTGTGCGTCGAGCCAAAGGGGTTGAGGGGGGAGGGGCAGGAATTCCCTCCGATGCACCAGACGACAGGCTTCGTTTTCAGTATTCATTAGTTTGCTTGTGCCCCCCCCCCCCCCCCCCTCGACGCCCCTCCCTTTCCAGGTACACCTGACTGATACCCCCCAAGCTAGAAAAAGTGACGAGAGTTTTATCACAGTGCTTCAATTTGGGATTTGGTGTCGATCGGATTTAATTGTGGGAATATTTTAGTCAGGTGATCTACAACCACTTGTTTAACCCCACAATATATTAAAAAAAAAAATAATTTGATGTGACCTGCGTGACAGCAGATTCAAAAGATTAGCATAATAAACCCAAATCGTGACCTTCAAAATAAGATATTGAGCAAATACAAAGTGCATGAAAAATGCGACTCCTCATCACATCGCCGTTATGCAAATTGGGCTCGATGTGCGCGAATCTCCCGTTGAGACCAATTCAGATTTTAGGTAGGACTCCTGATTAAACGTAGCGTTCGCTTTCTTAAACGTTGTAGGCTCCTATTCTATCTCCTAGATTGGCCTTTCTCCCCTTCCCAAAGAAATGTTTCAAATATTTTAGGTGTTTTCGACTCATTTAGCTAGCGCCTGGGTTTCATTTGTAACCTACTGAATACTGGAGACTAATGTAACAGAGAATCTGAATCAGTTTTCAAAATAAAACATCTCTCAGAGGCAGAAATAAATAAAAACAAAAGTCGTGTAAGTTATTTATTCTCTCTGTGCTGCCCGTTACCAAAAGACTCGCAGGCCGGTGCGATGCTTGTAGTTTGCGGACCACTGACTCCCAAAGTGCCGTTTTGCTGTCTGAGCTTCTTGAAATCATGGCGGGCGAATAACTGGGGCATACAAACTTTATTTCATTCATCTTGTCTTACATTTTCTTTTCATTGCAATGTAATTTTTAAAAAATATGTAATTCAGTGTATTGTAACAGCACCTGAATGCAGAGTGGCTAAGATTTCAAAAGTCTACAAGTCGTATCCTGATCTCCCCCTGCCCCAAAAAAAGGGATCCTTGTCACCAATAAATTTGCGCAGTCAGTTCCTTTGTTGTGAGATTTGCAAAGGGCTCTGCACACTCTGTAGCACCCCCGGGCCCTTGAACAAAAGCTCCGTGTACCACCTGTAGCTCACTTTTCACTTCACGTGCTTTTTGACTGCCGGCGCGCGAGAACCAGTCTTTCCAGTTTCTCTCTGGTTCTTCAAGCGTTTAGTCTTCTCGACATCGGAAAAAAAAGGACGCTACTACCGTAAATCTTGTCAATTGTACAAGCGGCCGCAAGTTTGAGTGCTGGGAACGCTTGAAGACAAGAAGTTGCTAAAAGTGTCCGTCTGTGATTTTGCGCTTGGTATTTCCTATTGGACGGAGAACTGACTTTAGAGGAGTCATGTAATGACGCGCTCTCGCTATAGCCTGTAATGACAACCACCATTCGGAGTGGATGTGTTCCTCACGCCAAATGGATGATTGTTATTGTGACAAAACATTTAAAAATGTGATGTTGAACGAATCTCAGCCCAGATGAATGAGTGGTATCCGCAACCCATTTCCTTTTTCGTCAATAGTAGCGACCCTTTCGAACTGTTAATCCGATCGAGGATCGCCGGTGAGGTGTAACCCCCCGCCCATCGCCTTCCATAAATTCTTGGGAAATTGTTCAATTAATTAAGATGATCACGGCTGAATGACTCCCAGCTGCGGGGCTATCGCCGTTTGTTTTTCCTACGAAGTCGCGAGGTCACGGATGTCGACGAGAGCTGCCGCTCTGTCTGACTGGCTGTTTGAATAGGTGCTACTTGATACCCTGAGGTCTCCCCCCGCGGCCCCCGTTGACGACCCTCCCAGCTCAGAGAAATTGAAGGAGTGAGAGAGATTCTGGAAAAAAAATGTTCCACTGCAGAGTCAAGGAAACGGGAAAAAATGTGAAGAAGAGGGTGTCACGCAACGCAGGCAGTGAGAACAGCAGTTTGAATTTTGGGGGGGAAGGGAGGGCTGGCATGCTTTGCGGTCGCTGTTCCATTTCATTTTGCCTTCAACGCACTTGAAACAAATCACTGTACAATTTTTGTACATTACTGGCTCGTTTGCATGCACAAGAAGCGAGCCTCCAAGTCAAACGGGCTTCTTGTCGGGGCTTGATGAGGCCAGGAAGACGGATACATTCTTCGCAAATCACTTAGCGCCGCTCGGTTTGCTAAGACGTGCCAAAGAAAGCAAAAGAAAAGTCGTTCAAGGTTTCACGCAATAATATCGCCTGTTGTCGAGAGAACACGAACTCCAAACTGGCGGCGAAGAAAAAAATAACAAAAAGATCCACTAAAATAAAAAGTCAAGTCCAGAATAGTCTGGCGTTACTGATTGCCATCTTTCTTGGCCAGTTAAAAATACATCGGCAGCAAGGAGCCATGAAACAAAACATTTCCATTGGCATTTGTTTGAGGACCACGTGACCTGTCTGGGCCTCAGCTGCCATGTTTGCGACCGCCCAGTCTGGGGAAGCGAGTCCTGCAAAAGGCTCGGCGCCCTCCCCAAGACCAAGGATTGGCTACTAGCGACGGGTCGAGTACCAAAGTGACCTCAATCCATTGACGGTTTGACTTACAGAATCAACGCGGTGATGTTGGAAGCGTTCGGCCCCAAATCAGGTAGCGAGTCCAGTTCATTGTGGTTCAGCTTGCTGCAAAATGCAAAAAGGACGGCAGTTACAAACATAGCACGGCGGAGACGGTGACAGAAACTTATTTTACTCCCGGATGTGCCGCACTTACATTTCGTTCAGATGTCGCAGCTTGGAAAACAAAGTGCCGGGGAGCACCCGCAATTTGTTATGGCTCAGGTCCCTACGGAGACGAGAAGAAAAAAGTTAGAATGCGCCACTACGACTCCGGCGCGACACTAAAGTTCATTGCGCGGTTGCAGTACAAACAAAGAAGGGATCTCCACTTGGGAGTCAGACAGACATTGATGCATTGGATTAATTATATGGTGGAAATGAGGACATTTTATGCTTTTCCGTGCGCTTTATAGTGACCAAAATACGACAATGTTTCGGAGAAATGTTGAGTCTTATTTGATTTAGTGTAAAGTGGCATTTTTTTCATAAAAATGTAATTAAATTGTTCATTTAATTTAAAAAATATATACAGGTAACAACCGAGTTCCATTCTGAAAAAAAACGGTTGTAAATCAAAATCCATTCAAAATGTTGAATAGAGACTCTGAAGCTAAATGACTGGCAAACTCCTCCCTCTGGTGCTATCACACGGTCGATTGTTGTGCGAGAGTGAGATGCTGGCCGGCTGGCCAAAATTGTCGCACGCGTTGCCGGCCTGCTAGCGCGTTGCGGTGCGTGCCAAGTGTAGAATCAACATTTTAAAAATAGGGTCTGGAGATCGTAAGTACGGGTGGTTGTAAGCCGAGCCGGTCGTAAGTCGGATGTTACCTGTAGTTCTAGATCAAAGTTGATTCAATTTAAAAAAATAACATATATGTTTTTGTTGATGTCACAGACGAAATCGGGTGACTTTTTAATGCTAGCAAAGTTACACATCATCTAACTGTGACTTTCCAATCAAATAATGGGTTCCAAGTGCCTTTTTTAAAGCGAATAATGACTAAAGTATGTCCATTTCTTTTCCAAGGTAACTGTGGCGACACTTGCTAAACGTTCGCAGTCTGTCCCATCGGTTAAATGCAACGTCATCTCCATACTGCTAAAAAGCCAAAAGCGATTGGACTTGCCACTCCTTGAAGGAAACTTTCATGAAGAAAGAACAAAATGGACGCCTTGCCAAGGCAGTATACTCAATATACCCCCAAAGCAGCAAGTATTTCAAGCCATGACTCCCAACTGGCTAAAAAAGGCCGAGCAACAAACGCTTCTGCTAGTCGGGGACGACTTGGCTCTCCTCTCGCCGGTGGAAGTTGAAACCAGACTCCAGGTTTTAGGATTGGACGGGACCATTCGTCTCATGTTTGTTTTTCCACCGGATTAAAAAGCAAGTGGTTGTTTGATGGAGACAATAAATTCCGACTTTGTACCTTCAGGAAATTGACTGCAAAGGTGCGCAGTCTGGAAAGCAAGTCAGGCCACCCGGTTGCCATTTGTATTTGTATTTTTGAGCTTGGAATGACGTTTCGTGTGATGTTGATTTTGGCCCACAGCTCTTTTTGGAGCTCAAATTCATCCCAGACTACCTCGAGCTGGACTCGGCCGAGAGTCAGAAGGGGTGCAACTTTTCCTTTTTTGGGGGACTTGTTTTGAAGAGGCGCCTCCAACGCGACTTGAGGAGTCTGCCAAGCGGGGCTTCGCCGAATTATTGACGCGTCTGCGCACCATCAACACTGTGGTGCCAGACCCTTCTTTTTTCTTCTTTCTTTCTTTGCGCCCCACTCATCTGGAATCCATCAAGCTACACTGCGAGGAGGGGCGGAGCCTCATCATGTATTCACAACGTGGGCAAAAGCTCCATTTTCATACCTTTGGAACACCCTCGTTGAACTTTCATCCAGCCTGCTTTTGGTGTTTACCCTTTGCTCTTAAACCCAACCACTCCTTTTCGCCTCTGCAAAAAAATGCAGCTGCGCATTGTTGTTGTTTTCGTTCCAGTCCTGGAGGCCATATTGGGAAAAGGTGTCCTATCACCAAGCCTTAGATAAACCCCCGAGTAGCTCCGACACTTCCACTTCCCTCACAAAGCAGGCGAGATAACACCAGCGTATACAGGCTGCGGCCTGTATCGTATGTGAGAACGCGCGACGGGGCGCTCTTATCGGGAGCTGAAAAGTGAATGGAGGAGTTACACCTTAGTCGAAAGACCTGTCATTACTGTTTGTTGGATGGAGATACCGCGGAGCACGTGACGCCCATAAATCTTTGATTGGATTGCATCGGATGTACCTTTATTCGTCTCGCAGTGGAGACATTGTCATTACGCAGCAGCAAAGTTATGAAAGGAAGAGGAAAAGAAGGAAAGAAGTAGAAAAACAAAATACGGGAGCTGCTGGAAAGGCAGCCACTCTCGCGGCGCCATCTTGAAGTTAAAAAAAACTAAATAACACATAATATGACAACGCAAAGACACAGAGAGTCATTCATTCTTCAGCACTTGCTGTACCCTCTTTGTGACATGAAGCAGTCTAGATAAAAGAGGAGATGATCAAAGTGTCCTTTTCAGCAGTGGATGAGGGACGTCATGGTACAATGTGCACGTCCGACACCTTGAAAGAAGTACAGATGACGGCTGAAGAAACCTTTTCATCGATACAAGCTAAATGTTGAAAGCAAACGCGCAATCTGACGACTCGCTCGCACGATCGAAAAAAAAATGCATTTGAGGCTTTTTGGGCTTCATTCATTCATGATATTATGTTGAGCTAAATGATTCCTCGTTTGGCCAAAAAGTGGATTTTGCAACAATTGCTCTGCCGCCAAAGCAACGGAGGCAAATTAGAGCGCAGTACCGCACAGTGTTCAGCAAGGGCGCCGTTGAGGTAACGAGTTAGCGGTCAACAGAAACAAAACTAAATGTTGTATTTTTCAGTAGTCAAATTGAATCCCTACGTTGTTTTGCCCAAAATAATAAATTTAAAAAAACAAGTGGTCCCCCCTCCCACTCACGTTTGACCAGCGTATTTTTCAAATCTCTAAAGAAAAGAGGGCATCTTGACTCTGATGTCATGCAACCTCCCACGTTTCCATGGCTTCAACTTCTTCTTCTTCTTGTTCCCTTTGCCTGCCCCCCCCCCCCCCCCCCCCTTTCCTTTTTTTATGACAAACTAATCCCGTGCGCCCCTCCCTAATCAGTACCATGGCTCTGATGTTGCTAATTCAGCAAAAATAATGGGGTGCTGCAAAACAAAAAGGGGCTCCGCCGGTTTAAGGGCTTTAAGATGTGCGGGAGAGCCACTCGTAAATTAGCATGCCAGAGTGAAAAGGACCCCTCGACCCCCCCCCCCCCCCTCTCTCTCTCTACACACCCTCCTTTTTCTTTCTTTCCCTTGGAAGGCCAGTCTTGATTAGCAGGCGGCCTCGCTCTGTTTTTTTTTCTGGCAAACGTAAAAGTTTCCAGAGCTGCGCCTGCTCAACCTGAGGAATTCAAAAGGAGGCGAAGCTTCAAATCAAATAGAAGCAAATGTGGCCTCGTTCAACAATCAGGTGGCAGGAAAACGAAAAGAAAAAAAAGTCCAGTCGTCTGTCATCCTTTGTCTGATTCCCAGTGGACCAATAATAATAATAATAATAATAATAGTACATTTGATTTCTAAGGGCCTTTCAAAACTCTCACGGTCACTTTACAGTTACAGGGTAAGTTTTGCAGTGGGTGAGCAACAGAAGCCACACGCGCTAGCGTTCACTCAACCCAGAAGTAACTCAAATAGATAGAAATCTGGCTAGCTAGCAGATAATAACAAAACATGTCATTTATAAGTGCCTTTCTAAACACTCAATTTCACTTTACAGTCACAGAAGTTAGATGCTGTCGCTAGCTACATAGCTAGCTAGCCAGCTAAATAGCTAATAGATAGCAAATAAATAAACAGAGGCAAAAAAAATCAATGTGCTTGACAACGCGAATAAAAACAAACAGCAACTTTTTTTTCCAACAAAATACTCCGAAATTCAAGAAATCTATCAGGAACAGATCATCCAGTTGAGTTAAATTGTGAAAAGTGACCTGGATTTTCAACAAACACTCATCCCAAGTGTGTGTAGAAAATCTAGCTAGCTTCCACACTCTCTCCTTGACAACAACAACAACCCAGCAGGAACTGCGGAGATTGTTTTACGATTATTCTTCCTTCCACAAAGGAGCATTGACGTGTAAAAAAAAAAAAAAAAACTAAAGTGACCCCTAGGTGCCCCATTTATTGTATTGCTGCGAGGACCTTGCGTCAATAAAGCTCTTTTAAACGTAGGAGCATTTTCCAGGGATGTGCAGAGTTGAGGCTGAAAGAGGCAAATAGGCTCGTTTTTTTACAAACGCTCTGCTCCTCGTGCGCTTTCCGAGCCAGCCACTTTTTCCCTCCCGGGAGAGGAATGTGGAGCAGCTCCGTGCCAAACTCGCCGTCCCGCTGCTACTTTCACGCAGAAACAAATCCATCAAATGAAGAAGAAAGATAGGGACTTACAGTTGCGCGGTCCATTCCGGGAGAGACTTTGGGATTTGTCCCCTTTTCAGTCGACTGCAGTCCACGAGATCCCCAAAACAAGCGCACGGAGCGGGACACGGAGGGGTCCCTGCCGACGCGCCAACCGAGCGACGCGTAGCCCAAAACAGCAAGAAAAACACAACGCGGCCGGGCCTGGAAAAACGCATTTTGACTTTCGCCGTCCGACGCGCAAGTGTGTTTGTTTGTTGTTTTTTTTTTCTTCTTCGCTCGACAAATCCCCCAAAAGTGTGCAACCCAAAAAATGCTGAACTTTTGGTCGACGCGAGTAGATCCTTTTAAATCCTCTTTCGTGCTGTCGTCATCGTCATGGCGAGAAGGGAAAGAAAAGTGTTGCTTTTACACTTGGCCATTTCTTTGCCCAAAGTTTCGCTTGTGTGCGCGGCGCTCAGCTCAGCTCAGCTTCGCTTTGCTTTGCTTTGCTTTGTTCGCTTTGCTTTGCTGGTTGTCGCACCGTGCGCGCTTGAGGCGCACGAACGCGCTGTTGTGGTGGCGAGGGGCGGGGTCAAAGTGCCGCGGGGGATTGTGGATAATGCAGTCCAATTCGTGAAATCCACTCTCGCACATTTTCAAATCCAACTCTTTGAACGATGTTTATTTAGCTCGGCACTTTGTTAGCTATGGAAGTGCATTCTATTTATTGACTCTATTCACCTTTTGCTATAGCCTATACATTTTTCATTTCTGTTTTGCACACTATGTATTTCAGTTGAATTATTTTGACCCTTTAAAATTCCTTCTTTGAAAAGGAAAAGAGTCAAAGTCAGCTTTATTGTCAAATATGCTAATAGTAAAAGAGGTGAAGTTGATGACAGTAACCTTAGTTAATATTCAGCGCTTGAAACGTTCCAATTGAGTTTTTTTTTTTTTTTTTTTTCCTTTCCCTTTGATGGGATGTTCATGTCCGGGTGGATGTGAAGTTCACCCTCGGGCGATGTGTCTGACAGCTTCCTGTTAAGCAAGGTCAACTTTTCACTCTGCGCTCATTTCCTCTTCACGGGGGCGGACGCAACCTCATTAGCCTCTTGACACCCGATGTGCAAATGTGACAAACTGCCGTGTGTATTCATCTACTTCTGGAGCGATGTCATCTTGCTACATAGCTAGCGACAAGCTAGCTCGTACAGTCTTTCGCCACACTCGGTTCCTTTCACGGCTATTTTCCACATCAGTTAGCCGTAACGGATTGATGCGTCACTCCATGCAATGTTGTTCTTTTGGATGCCGCAAAGCAAGTGATGGGGTGATAAGTTGCTCTTTTGTGTTGGAGCGGGGGGGTGAATGTTTTATTGCCTCGCTAACAGCCGCTTGGATGTGTGAGCCCGGTGGGGCAAACTCATTTGTATTAAAGGGGGGAAAGAAAGTGTCCACACCCCGCAGCATTTTGCTGATGCTCCAGTTGCTTGTCAATCAACCGGTACGCTGGATTGCGCAACAATCGATCAACGGCACTCTTTGTCGTTTTCTTTCGTTCACCTTTTTTCATTCTGTGAGGGGAGTGATACTTTTCACGTCATTTCATTTGATCTGAGCGATTCGGCTTGACATTTGTGTGAAGTGATAAGTGGAACGACACATTCTTGAAGCGTTTTGGGTGAGCTAACCTCTCGGCGGGAGGGAGCAAGCAGACCGCAGCATCCCAGCAGGAATCCAAAGGGCAAGAATGGTGTGTTACAATCTTTTTTTTTTCTTTTCTTCTATTCCTATTCGGAGTGATTGATTGGATCCCTGTTGACTTTTCTTGCAGGATTTTGGAGAGCCTGCAGGCGGATTGCTTTGTCGTGACCTCCGATGCCGATGCCGTTTCAACTGCAGCAACATCAGAGTGAGGACGGCCACTTTCAAGTAACAACGACTTTTTCTTCGGCTACTTTGGGGTACAGTAGCAAGCAGGCTATGTTGTTGTTTTTTTTCTCCTAAAATCAAAACAGTCCTTACTCACCCAACAAACATCTCTGTTGTAATTTAAGAACAGCAGAATGTAGATTGACTTTCTCTTGTCCTGATGACAATTGAAAAATGACCGTTAGCCGTTAAGCTAAAGCGCAAGTGCCCTAGCGCTAACTCCAGCCGAGGCTGACTTACTCGATGTCAGATATATTTTTGCGCTAAGTATCGATGGTTGATATCGGCACGAGTACCTTAAAACTAGGCCCGAATACAGATAAAGTAATTCTGCTATTGCTAGCGAGAAAACAGGCTAACTCCGCATTCCCCTTTTGGCAAAATTGAGCCTTCCAACCACGGCCAGATTTGTTTGGTCGCGGCGGCGCCGGCTCGATAGATACTCTTCTGGCTGAGAAGCGCCTCCAAACCGCCCTTTGGATCGTTTGGATGATATGCGCGCCGGAGTCTGCCAGAGTCTCGGCGGTCGGCGTGAAGCGCACGCACAGATGTTGGCGCCGACTCATTCTGCCTGTGGCGGACTGCCAAATATTATACTGGGAATAGCAACGGTGCGCAAAAATGCCTACCCGGCATGCCTCGCTCCAGGTGACTCCCAGTATAAACATACAGCGCCAGGCAAGTGCATATGTGTTTTGCAGCCTTGTGTAAACTCCCCGACACTTTGGAAAATATTGGCCGCGTCACAATTTCAGGCAGACTTTTTCGGCCAATTATTAAATTGTGAGCAATGTCGGTCGGGCAAGCTGCTTGGAAAAATCCAATTGCCGCGGACCAAAAAGGCCTTTTAATGCTTGTTGAATCCAAAGTCGGGGCTCCTTATAGGGACTTTTTTTATTTCACATGATGCCAAAAACAAATCTTCTCGGAAAGTCATCATGCTGGAATGTTCCTTTTAGTCGAAAAAACAAGTCGTAAGCATGACCTTGAATAAGGACTTTGCACAACCATGTTGTGAGAGCGTATTCTCCACTGTTTCATGTAAAAGTACTCATCTTGTGGCATCCTGCTACGTTGGCCCCTCATTTTTGTTTTACTAATAACAATGAAAATAGTCGTTAAATAGGGTAGGAATCATTAGCACTTCTGTTTTTGATTTAAAAATCATCTAATTTTCTCTCTTTCGTGACATGACAAACATTTTGATCAATCAATCACAAGTGACATTTTCAAGGGTTTGCCATGTTTGAGGAGCTTACCGGTTGTCTCAACACACGGGATCCAATGCTGCCATTTAATGGCTGTCGTTTACTTATTTTTTTGACTTTGCCAAGCTTAATGATCAAACCAAAGGTGGCCAGGTCTTTGGAACCTAGTTGATGAAATTAGCATTCCTGTTGAGGATATTTTGATTGATGTTTTAGATCTTATCAGAAAGTGTTTTGCAAAGTGTGAAAAGGGCAATTTGTCAAATTCACTTTTAATATTTGATGATAATATTCAAGTGAGGGTTTTTGTAGACGTAGACCGCACCTCGCAAAACGCCCCCGGCAGAACACAGGCTTGTTTTTACCCCGGGAGAACAGTGTGGCCGTTGTCGGCTCTGGAGCCTGCGTGGGGTTGGCTTTTTTTGGACGGGCAGCTCGAGAGGCTCCAAAGTGGGCCGTCGTAAGGCGGGCGTTGTGCCCCCCCACCCGCCATTGACACGTCCTCGAGTCTGAAAGAAAATGTGGGCTGTGCGAGCGGCTCATGAACGCGGCGCTCGCCGAGGACCTCTGCCTCTTACAATTAATGGCGTGACTGACTCGGTGCGCTGACCGAGAGACGGATGGCCATCATTTGTCAACATCTGGCCGCTCGGACCACAATTCGCAGCTTGTGTGTGCACGCTTTCATTCACCACTCGCCCAAAAGGTTTTCATGACTGGACTTTGCCATCTTGTTCTTGACTCCGGCCGGTGTGGAGATCTTAACTCTTGAGTGCAAAGAAATCACAATGCACACGCATTGCACGGGACGGTAGTTTGAGGTTGCTTTTGATTCGCATTAGCGTTAGAACGCAGCTCATTGCTAAGCCATTATTGCCTTCTTTTGGGGTCCACGCTGTGCCTTTCAATCTCTCATAAACCGCACTGAGCGCTCAGAGAAAAGGCAGATGGCTCCGTTCGATACCCAATTTCACTTTCTGCCCTTTACTTTCATTTATTTTACCACGTTTGACTTCTTATGTAATTGTTACTATTAAAAAAGGGCAGTGCTTGGTTATTTCTAGCAGAATGTCGTCGAATGTTCATGGTCCGTCCCACTTGACATCTACCGAGGCCGTACGTACGTACGTACGTACGTGGCCCAAATTGTGAAGTGAGTTTGAGCTCCCCACCACTGCTGTCACATGTCATCATCTTCTTCACAATTGGACTGTCATGGCCGCCCCATTGTGGGTTTTTGTAGGTGATTTTTTTGACACGCAGCGTCGGTCGGGTCGTTGCTCTGCCTCGGCCACGGCCGAGTTCTGCTGAACAAGGCGGTAGTCACGCCGTAACGGGACCTCCCCCCGCCGAGAGCCTCCAAAATGCAGGGACCCCCCACTTTCATGCGCTCCCACTACTCAGCTCGCTTTTTTCCCCTTCTTTTTCTTCCCCCTCCTTCCCTGCCATTTGGGACCAGCGGTAGGTCCCGGCAGTGATAAAGAAAGCACAGCTGTTCAAACAGTTGGACGGGGGAGGGGGGGGGGGGGTCGTTGAAGGACACATCAACATATTGAAATCAATGATGTGTGCGAGTCTACAGACCACCTGAAAAGCATGAAAAAAAAACGTGACGTCGGCAAATAAACTTTGAACAAGGTTCCCTGAGAGAAGTGAAGAAGCATTTTCGTGAAGCCCCCCGCCCCTCAGTCAAGTTTTATCTCCAGCCGCTGCCCCCTCCTCCGCCAGGTCGCCTTTGTTTGCCAAGCTTGACGATGGCCGTCGTGCAGATTGACGTTTTACTTTCTACGATGGCTGCCATCACAATTTATGGACCGAAGCTCAAGATTGTTGATGAATGCAAATGCGGCCCTCCCCCCAAGAAAAAGTAACATTTCCAATTGGGAAGCTCGACAAAATATTTCATGTTTTGCAGCGAGCTCGAGTTAAAAAAGCCTCCCTTGTGTTTCACAAAAACAAATAAGACTTTGCAAAACAGCAGCACCCACATCCACGAACTGTCTGAGATCGCCTCCCGGTCGGCAAAATGTCCGACCGCCCGCCCGCCCCTCCGAAGGGAAGTCACAAGAAAGCGGCGAATGACGTCAAGTATGCGGCGTCATTGTGAAGATCTGGCGTTGCGATGGCTGCATCATTGCAGGAGATAGTCCCCCTTCCCTCCCGGGCAAGGCCCCTCCAAAACGGCAGTAAAGCCGCAAGCAGCCGGGCCCTTCTTTTGCCAAAACAAGCTGACAGCAGAAGGTGTGGAAAGAGCTTCTTCTGTCGGTGGTCTCGTCACAGCATTTGAAGGAAAACACAGGTGGCGTGTATAATGTCTACCGTGTGTGTGTGTGTGTGTGACACCAACAGCGCCCCCCTCTCTGGTTCTGTCACCAGGACAACATTATCGCCATGATTCACGGCAGGGCCATTGAGACTGGTAAATTGCCTTTGACCACACAGTACCCCGCCGCTGTCTTTGGTCCGGAACACACAAAAAAATTGAACAGAAATTGGACTTTATGGTCCATTTGGCCAAAACTTTACTACGCTCATAAAGACTGGAAGGGGCGGTTGGGGGGTGGGGCAGCTCTCCTCTGTGGGCGCCATTCAAGGGCAACTTCTGTCACACAGCGATGACCCTATAGCGACCCCTGCTGTCCGGATGTATCATTAGCACCAACTGTCTGTTATTATTCTTTTTATAATCCCCAGAGGGCCCGCCAACCTGACCCCTGACACTTCTGACCAAAGTGTTTTGGAACGGCGGAGTTCCGACAACGCTCACGTTTGCGTTTTGGTCGACGCCGCGTGAAAGCCAAACTTCACACCATCAAAACAGCCGTGATGCAATGCCCTCATTTCTACATTATAATCTCGTTTGCAGTGCTAAATAGTAGTAGCAATGTGGGTTTTTTTTTCCAATCATTTCACTTTCAGATATTTCTTAAATCCCACAGGGCAGATTTGTTTTCATTCGTTAAGTACGATTGATCCACAAACTTGTCGTTTGGATCATTTGAAGTTGATTTGATTTCCCTCGCTAGCTTCAACGGCTTTGTCATTGTTGCTACTTCAGAGGACAGGGCGTCGTGCCAGTCATTTATGACTATTGTCTTTGTGACTGATTGTGATTGGTTTATTCTTGCTCTTTTTCAGGAGCCACGGCTATTTGAACGCGCTCTAAAAATACAATTGAATTGAGGTGACGCGCCAAACTCCATGTTTGCCGTAATCCGATCAATTTCTCATTTTGTTGCAGGGATGTACATGTTGGAAAAACCTTTCTTCGTTTCATTTCATCTACATTTTTTTGGGATGTCATTTGATTGACACCCCACTTTTTTATTGCAAGTCTCATGTGTGACCACTAGAGGGCACTTGTCGCAGTGGCCATATGCTTAGAGCCTTAGACTGTACACAGTAATAAGCTCTAACGCATGAAAAAAGTACCAATGCGAAGTTGTTTTTTGCTGAAGTACGTACTTTTGTATACTCATGACGGTCAGTGTTTACCTTCCTAAGTGCCCCTTGTGGAACTGAACTCTGAACTAATTTAATTTCATCAGCCGAGTACATTCCCCTCATTTTGTCACGTCACGATGGAAAAGCTTTTTTAAAAACAAAATAGGAGGCGCTATCCTTATGTTTTTCAAAGCAATATCGGCCTTGTTTAGCCAAGAGTGGCGTCCAGTGCCTCGGAAGCAACATGCAACCAGTGGCGCGGCCATTCTCCGCCTCGAAAATAGCGAGGCGGGCGGGCGGGCGGGCAGACAGCAGCGCCGCCCTGTTGCAGCGCCACCAGACACGTCACGACATCAGGAAATTCAAACGGCACACATCCACCGTTGCACACGCGCGCTCGCATACTGTACCGAGTGAGTGTCCTCCCTTGCCGAGAGCCAGCGGCATCTTTCTCCTCCAAGGTCACGCAGCCTGCTGCCCCTCCCCACGACCCGTCCGACGAGACATTTTTGGCCTTCTTCGAGGTAAACTGACGCCTGGGACCGAGTTTCATTTCGACGGGATTAACCGAGTTTTCGCCTTTTTATGAGGGAAGGGGGGGTTAAATGGATGAGAAATAGATCCAAAAAGAGTGATATTTTTTTCTCTTTTAAGTCATTGTGTGTGCGTGTATGTATGATGGAAGACAGTCGGTGGTGCGTTCACGTGTTACGCGAAGTGGAAAAATCACACTGGCGCATCATTCAAGTTGGGCACGAGTCAATTAAGCGCTGCTATTTTTGGAGCTAGGGGGCCTCTCGGCCCGGCTTTGTGTCCCTCACTCCCTCTCCTTACATCAGCAACATCACATGCTACACGGCCAATGTTGCCTTTTTAAAACGGGACCGTTGTGATGAGTTAGCAGTTGAGCTAGTAGCACAACTGCCGCGTGACTCTTTAAACGACGCCATTCATCGGATGTGTCAACATTAAGTTGTGCCACGTTGATGTTTGAACTCGTTTGCTATGTGTCCAAACGAGGAAGACAATTAGTCTGTTTTACTAGTATGTCGGGGGGGGGGGGGGTGTCATTACACGATGACTTGACTGCTACAAGTGAGGCAAAACTCCACCCGTGGACATCTTGTGCCAATATGAAGATGTAGTTTTCCCAAGTGTCGCTTTATGACCTTTTGAAAGGGAGCCAAAAAGATCCAATTGTGACAGCACGTAATGTGATTTGGTCACTTGAAGGACAAGTGAGGTCAAAGTGAATGAAGTATTATTTATTTGGGATGGTGGTGTTGGGTCAGGTTTCAAGAACACGTCCTATTTCCATGGACTGCCACGGTTTGTTGTGAATACAAATGAGCTTTGTGCAAACACGACCGAGCGTCTGAAAGACAACTTGAAAGTGGAGGCTTGATGAAGGGGAACGTTGGCCATGGCTCGCTGTGAGGGGTCCAGTTTCCTTTTGTAGAGCTGCTGGTAGTAAACACCTGTTTGTTTGGATGCCGACGATATGTTCCATAGGTCTTATCGTGCGGGCTTTTTTTAGCGGTCCCTTATAGTCTTATCGTGATTGGGTGATGTAGCCACCCAGCGATTGCTCTGTTTGGAGCACCTTTGGCACCGCTTGGGCAAACTGGCAAATGATCCTTTCTGCTTTCACGTGATGTCGCCACCCTCATAAATAAATTCAGGTGATTAAACGGGAAGTTGTTTTGCGGGTTATTGGATCAGTTAAATGAGGCGTATAAACTTGAGGGGGCGGGGGGGGGGCGTGTACCACGTGCCAACTTACTCTCTGCCAATCAACACGAGCAGACGCCGAAATATTGTAGCGGGAGGGCCGGCGGACACCGTTGCGCCATTTTGGATGCCCGCCCGAGACACTCAATGGCACTTTGGCGCTTCGATTTTCAAGTCGCCGTTGAGGTTCTTGGGCTCGCGCCACCACGTTTGCTTCCCCGATGTCCATTTCGCCCGTGCCAGGCCGGCGGGACACTTTGCCAAATAATCTGCAGGGTGGTTTTTCAACCCTGCGGAGATTGTCGGATCATGGAAAGAAAAAGTCGCATTCCTTTGATTGCTGGCTGGAATGTGTCCGTTTGAAGCGACTTGATTTGGCAGCGATTCCACGCTGCCGCAACTTTAATGGGTGATGGTGTCGAGACGCTGCCAACTGTTGACATACCGTTGCGCTTATGCGAGTGCGTCTGGAAAGCAGTCAGCAGAATGTCAAAGTGCGTGCGTTGAACAGCTTCAGCGATGCCACAATTGCGCTCCATGTTGAAATTCAAGGTTCCCGACAAGCTAACCGAGTTGCTGCCTTGAGGGGAACGGCGACAGAACACGTCTGTCACCTCAGCGACGCAAACGCTGATTCGAAGGCGACGACGCGGTCATTGAAATGCAGCGGCAAAGACCTTTTTGCCGTCCTTTTCGCCAAATGACTGCGCGCTATTGTTGTTTTTGTTTTTGTCCAATGCCCGCCAGCCTATTTGCTCTGCTTTGACACGAACGGCGTACAGAGGCCCGTTTGCCCCCACCGGGTCTTGTGCAGCGTGGGGCGGGCTCAAGGTGAATGGTGGCTCGGGCGTAACCTTGAGTCGCGGGCACGAACAAGGGAGGAACCGCCCCTGAGTGTTTGCACATGCTTTGCGGCAGGATACAGGTCTGCCGCTACGTCAACGTGTGCGTCACGTCACCGCTAACGCTTTCTTGAAGGACGCCAAAGGCTTCCTTTCGGCCTTTTTGCCTTTCTTGATTGGAATCCTCGTGGATGTTCACCCGTTTTTGGCGCGCCATTCCTGCTGAATGACCACGTCGCGGTCAAGTCAGGGTTTCGTGTTTGACGCACAAGTTGCTGACGAAAGAGCTTTGCGTGTTAGCCCGAGCGCATCACGGCAGCCTGTTCAACATCCAAAACGTCAAATCGGAAGGTGGAAAATTCTTTGTTGAGCGCGAGCTATTGATAGCGCCCGGACAGACCGTCGACGGGATGTCACAGAAGGAGCCATAGCGCGAGCCTCCTGCTCTGTGACGTCAAATGCTTCTCCATTCATGGAAGAATTTTGCAACCACAGTTTTTAGGTTGAGCTGTACTGCAGTTTGACCTTGCATATTTTACTTTTTTTGTTCATAACAAGTCGTTTGTTTTCTGGAGAACTTGTCCCATTCCGTTTTCCCAAGTTGAAGCACAAGTCCAGCGTCGCCGTTTCTTTTGTCTTTGCTGCAGTGAAGCGACAGCGTCGGTGGCCAGATGCCGCCCCCAGTCGCCGGCCCCCCCGCCGTGCCCCCGCCCGACGGCGGCTGGGGCTGGGCCGTGGTGGTGGCCTCCTTCATCTCCATCGGCTTCTCCTACGCCTTCCCCAAAGCCATCACCGTCTTCTTCAAGGACATCCAGATCATCTTCGGGGCGTCGTACAGCGAAATCGCCTGGATTTCTTCCATCATGCTCGCCGTCATGTACGCCGCAGGTCAGTCACGCCCACTTTGCGGCAATTCTTCTTCTATTTTTTAAATGCATTGTTCTTTGAGATTCACTCTCGACTCAGTTGAGTTAGCATGTACGCACGGATCGGCCACGCGAGTCGCTGCCTTGAGTATCTTTTGAAAAAGAACGCCTCCCTGCCAATATTTGTCCCGCGCTAATCCGACAGGCTTAATATTGGCCAGATCAACTCTTGACACGCCATAGCCATCTTTCACGACGCCTTTTCACTCCGGCGCTTTGCCGCGCGTGGGATGACCTCGTAGCTCATTTGTTTACATTTGGGATCAAATCGGATTCTTGTTACCCGATGGCAAACGGCTGCGACGCATGACCAAGCGGCCGCACTCTACTATTGTGTCAACATTCACGCGTACGCACCGGCCCAGAACAAGAAACCGCACAGGGACGCCCGTAGAAATTAATTCCGCACACGCTACCGACAAACGTACGGCGGGCTAGCTGCTCGCGATGCTAATTCGCAACACTTGCCGCCCTCGTTGTTGATCAGTACAGATGGTGGCGAGCGCGGTCGCCAGAGCGGCAGGGGGATTAGCGTGCGGCCAGATGGCCACGTGCTTAGGCGAGCAACATCGCTTTACATTTTAGGTCATTGGCCCAATTTTAATGAATAAAAACGATGCATGGTGCCGATAAGGCGCAGGGTCATCTTTGGAAGATAATGAAGGCTTATGGGGGCGCCGCCTTATCCGGCAGAAAATATGCTACATAGACAAACAAATCCTTTCATGGCTTTAGCCAACTTGTCATGGAAAGATTGTAGCATAACGCCGCGATAAAAGATGTGCGGCCATCGCGTCATGAATGGGATTAGACACACCCATCCCGAAAAAAGAAACAATGTTGTTCTTTCAATGCAGTTAGTTATCAGTGATTCCAAACTGCAAGCGCCGTCATCAAATCATCAAATGTAAATTTCTCCACTGTGAGACTAATAAAGGCAAATCCAATCCAATCCAATCCAAATGAGCAACATTTTCCTGTGATAAGTTGCGGCCAAGATGGAGGCGTCCAAACTAAAATTGTGCGGGGACGCTGTTTCAGCACGGCAGCCGGATGAGCCAAGTCAGCGTTGCTCGCCAGTGACGTGTGCAATCTGCAGACTGGATCAGCGCCGTTAATCTCCACAGAGCGACGGAGGCAAGCGCGTGTCGCCCTTGAACGTAAAGACGGGATGTCGCCCAACGACAATAGCCCTTATCTCCTAAGTCGGATGTTTGCTGCCCGACTTTCATTGCAAGCTTTGCTTTTGTGTCATATCGACACAATTTTCCGCACGATAAGCCACACCTAAAATAATTCCAGTTTCTCCCAGATCGATATATGGATCAATATTCTAATTTCTTGGACGTTCTATGCTCAGTTGAGCCGCCGTTGAGCTGTCGCGGGTGTCCAAGCTCAATTGAAATCAAGCCGCATTTTATTGTGTTCCCTTTAGTAGAGCTCCATCTAGTGGAGACATAAGGCAGCCACGACCACTGTTGTAGCTTCTATGCGATGCGCATGATATGAGAGTGACGCCATATACAGGTTGACCCAAAAAGATGCATACTCGTGAAAATGTCAACTGCGCCTTTGATTAAAAAGCTATTTATTTCAAATTACAACCACACATGATTCAGTTTATGGAAGACCATCCAGCAGAGTTTTGGCTATTTCTGTCAAATTTTCGTCATTTTATGGCGTTCCCAAGATGTCCACCATTTTGTTGCACGCAAACCTGTACTCGTCTGACAAAGTTGTCAATCACTTTGACACACTCCTTGGGAAAGCCTTAAAATGACTAAAAATTGACACAAATAGCTGAAACTCTGCTGGATGGTCTTCCATAAACTGAATAATGTCTGGTTGTAATTTGAAATAAATAGCTTTTTAATCAAAGCCACAATTGACATTTTCATGGGTATGCATCTTTTCGGGTCACCCTGTACATGAAAACCGTATGAAAATAGTCCAATCGGTACATTTCATAATTTATCAGTCACATGAGTCTTGTTTTATTTTGTCTTTAGTGTATCTTACTGTATTTTTTATTTTTTTATTGACTGAGTGATTTGATATTTTATGTATTTATTCATTGTATTTTTATTTTTTTATCAACCGCATGAAAATAGTTGTGCGTGTCAATGATGGACAGCCGTTTTTCCACAGGACGCCCTCTTGAGGGACATTTCTATCCACGAGGAAAAATGGGATCGCGGGTGCGAAGGAGGTCTCTTCGGAATTCCCCCGCATGCCCTTTGAATCACGGGGCGTCTTTCTCGCCGCAGGTCCCGTCAGCAGCGTGCTGGTGAACACTTTTGGCTGCCGGCCCGTCGTCATGGCGGGGGGCGTCCTGTGCGCCGCGGGCATGACGCTGGCTTCCTTCTGCAACAGCGTGGTGCAGCTTTACGTCTGCGTCGGCGTGATCGGCGGTAAGTCCGCCGCTTCCCTCGATGGGCTTTTGTCTGCAAATGAACCCGGCGGAGAAAGAAAAGCCTTGACGCGTCCCGTTGAGATGATGCTGTTGGATTTTGACATCCTCCCGTGTTGGAATGTGCCTGCAAATCCACTTGAGCTCATTTTCTCATCTAACGCACTAACGTGACATCTTCTTATTTTCATGACGGAAGGAAGAAAACAAAAAAAAAAAATCAATAACCAAACCAGTGGCTTTGTCGATTTGGAACCTGATCATGCATTTGCAATTTCTAAATGTTCCACGAAAACACACATCGACAGATGCAAGTAAGGGAACATTTTTGTTCAGGGTGATTGCTAACGCAACATTAAAATGGTTCACAAATGATTGCATTGAAATATTATGTTAAATGGATGCGCTGGAGGAAAAAAGTTAAACGCATTCAAATTTCATTCCGTGTTTATTAAAAAAAGTATGTCTGTTTAGCTAGCTAGGTCCATAGATAGCTATCTATGTAGCTAAGTACATATGTAGTGAAGGAGACGCTAATATTAGCTTGTACCTAACAGTAGCTATCTATCTCGGTAGCTAGCTAGCGACACACGCATCCACCCAGATCTATCTCTCTCTGTGTATGTGGTGATGGCTCGATGTGTGTGTTTTTTTTTTTTTTTTTGTTTTCCACGCAGGGCTGGGCTTGGCGTTTAACCTGCAGCCCGCCCTGACCATGATCGGCAAATACTTCTACAAGAAGCGTCCCATCGCCAACGGGCTGGCCATGGCCGGCAGCCCGGTCTTCCTGAGCTCGCTGGCGCCGCTCAACCAGTACCTGTTCAACCGCTTGGGCTGGAGGGGCAGCTTCCTGATCCTGGCCGGCCTGCTGCTCAACTGCTGCGTGGCCGGCGCGCTGATGAGGCCGCTGGGGGCGCCGCCGGCGGCCAAGGAGGAGAAGGAGGAGGGGCCCAAGAAGCAGGCGGCGGGCGGCGAGGAGAAGCGAGCCCGGTGGCGGCTGCTCAACAAGTACCTGGACCTGTCGCTCTTCAAGCACCGCGGCTTCCTCATCTACCTGTCGGGCAACGTCATCATGTTCCTGGGCTTCTTCGCCCCCATCGTCTTCCTGGCGGCGTACGCCAAGGACATGGGCGTGGACGAGTACTCCGCCGCCTTCCTCCTGTCCATCCTGGCTTTCGTGGACATGCTGGCCCGCCCCTCCATGGGCCTGCTGGCCAATTCGCGCTGGATCCGGCCCAGGATCCAGTACTTCTTCAGCTTCGCCGTGCTGTACAACGGCGCGTGTCACGTCCTCTGCCCGCTGGCCGACTCCTACGGCGGCCTGGTGGTCTACGCCGTCTTCTTCGGCTTCGCCTTCGGGATGGTGAGCTCCGTCCTCTTTGAGAGTCTGATGGACCTGGTCGGGGCGCCGCGCTTCTCCAGCGCCGTCGGACTCGCCACCATTGTGGAATGCTGCCCGGTCCTCCTCGGCCCGCCCGTCGCAGGTAACGCCCGCCCGCCCGACGCGCTCCTTTTGCAAAGACCCGCCACTTTTTCTTGCCTCGCAGGGAAACTGGTGGACTTGACCCAAAATTACAAGGTCATGTACTTGTGCTGCGGCGCCGTGGTCATCTTGGCCGGCATTTGGCTCTTTGTCGGCAACTTCATCAACTACCGGCTGATGGAGCGCGAGCGCCGACCGGAGCGCTACAAGCCCGCCGGCTCGGAGGATCCCAACGCCGTCGCGAAGCGGGCGGAGGCGGCGGACGCCGACCCGCCGGATGAGGAGAAAGGAAAGGAGCCTGCGCGGCGGGAAAACAACATGTAAGAGCTTTTTGTTTGCTTCTTAGCCAAAGGTCGATGGCACCGTCGGCCACGAACAAAACGGGATTGGAGCCGAGCATCCTTTCAAGGAACCAGTGGACACAACAAATGCAACAAATGCGCTTGCCCACAAAATGTCACCCGTCGAGCCAATTTGATCAACATGCAAATTTGTACGCGACCGCTTTTGAAGGAGCTGGCCAAAGGTCACGTTTCAAAGCACGGGCGACCATTGTGGCTCGAAAACAGCTCGGACCGGTTGCCCGTGACCGCGTCATTTATGCCAAACCCAGCAGGAAATGCGATGCAGAAGCTGCTCTTTGCTCAATCTCCACTTCCTCCTCCTCCGGTGCCCTCTAGGGACCCGTTGGGCGGCACACTTTAACGGCTGCGCTTCAATAAAAACAATCATAATCATCAGAATATTCTTGACTTGACCTTACCTTGCATAATCTCCAATTCTCCTTAATCCCCCAAAAATCATCATCTCCCTCATGGGGGGAAAACAGCTGCTACACATTTCTAATTGAATGGAGCACTTTATTTCATTGCGTTCCATCAGAGATTCTCCCCGGAAACGCAGCCGGGTGAATGTTTCCATTGTCTATTTGACAGTGCGATGTTTGTTTTCTTTTACTTTTACGACGTTTGCAAAGTCCACCGAAAGTCCACCGTGACTGTGCTTTAGATGACTTTGAAGGTTTTCTCGTCGAATCGATACAAAAAAAAGGGACGATGCAAATTTCGGAGCCAAATGAAGCCAGCGACCTCATCGTAACGGTGAAACACCGCCCCCTGCTGTTCGCGTCCCGTTTATCAGGCTGAGGGGAGAGAGAAAATGATTGATTGGCTGCAAAATCTTCTCGATTGCATCCCGTTGGACTGAGAAAGAACCGAGGGCAAACCTGCTTTTGGAATATTCTCTCTCCCAACAGTAATGAAAAATAAGCAACTAGAAACAGACTTTCAATCGATCTTCGGTGTATTCTTATGATTGGCTTGTTTATTTGTTTTGGCTCAAAAAAGAAAGTCAGCGGCTGCTCTCGAATGAATTCTCGAGTGCCTTATTCTATGAGATCATCATGATGAACATGCACTCGCGCCGTGTCGGCTTCTCGTTTCGATCGGCGTCGCTTCTTGGTGAAGCTCAAACTCGTGTCATTTCACTCGCTACCTCTGCACACGTCCTTTCGTGCTGAACACAAACAATGCAGCCGACGGTGTCCAGACAAACAAATATTATACGATTATTTCTTTTTTGTCTTTTTCTGGTCTCAACTTGTAGGTCAATAAAAGAGATTTCCAAACAGCAAATATTTCACGTCTCTATCGACCGCGCCGCATTTAAAATTAGGGCGGAGGGGGCTACGTCATCCAATCAAGTCATCATGTTTCAAATTCTTGTCAAAAGTCACGAGATGAGAACGCCCGAAAAACAAACAAACAAACAAACGCATTTTACTTGTTGATAAATAGTTGGGAAAAATAGGGGTGAATCCTGCATTTAATGTTACTTTATGCAGCCAAAGTGTCAACAAAGTCACACTTGGGAATCAATTAAAAGAAAAATATCACTTTAGTGTATTAAAAATATCCGTTTAATGTGTGTTTGTTGTTTGTTTTGGGGATCATTTGAAGGTAATATATATATGTATATTCCCTTACAATAATTTAACATGGGCATTGTACCATTTCATTTGTATTAAAAAAAAACATAGATTTTATTTGTATTTGTTATTTTATTTTACAAATTGTAGCCATTTCTTCTCTAAATGGCACATCCCTCAAATGTAACCAAAAATCTGAATGTGACAAAATGGCAATTTGTGCTTAGCTGTGTTTTTTGTGGCTATTTCCAAGCAAATACTTGAGCTCATCTTGCAAGCATTTTGTAGCCCACCTCCAAAAAAAAACAGTCCAAGAGCATCCCTCCCTCCCTCTTTTGCCCCCCCAGAAGTCACATTTGTGAATAGCAACCAAAGTGGAGTCCTTCTTGCGCTATCTAACATTCAAGGGGCAAGTTGGCGCCAGGAGTCATACGTATGAAGTGGACCCCCCCCCCCCACCAATTAATAGTCGAGGCACACGCTGATCAGGATGGGACGCGCATCTCATTAGACGGAAAAGGTGCCACTCCCCCTTTGAAAGCGGCTCCTCATCAAGCCCGAGTCTGTCAGTAATTCTGCCTCCTCACCTCCGTGAGCCACAGTTAACGTTTGAATAAATGCGGAGGGGGGAGGGGGAAAAAAAGCACCTCCGGAAGCCATTTGTATGCGCCGCCTCGGCCAATGATGGCCGGAGACCCTCAGGCGGAGTTTGGGGCCGGATTTTAATGGGACAGCAAGGCTCCACCGGAAAGGAGAGAACAATAAGCCTCTGCAGGTCGATGTGATCAGCTGGGCTACGGACCCTCTTGCATGAATATGACCTTTGCATCCGTGGCTCTGTTTTGCCAGAGATTACAATAACGGCGCTAATCAACTTACAGCAGAGCGAGAGAAAATTTTGTAGGCACCCCACCAAATAAAAAAAGACAATAAATTGGATGGAATAATTAATACGAATAATAATGCGTCGCATTTATAAGCGCCTTTTAAAACTGTCAAGGTAAAGAATAGTTACTTTGTGGCCAAAGCTTGCCAAAAAGTACCGCAATCAAAAGCCGGAGAGACGGCCTGCCTGCATCGCAGCTCCAAAGAAAATGGCTGACTCGGCATCACTCACTTCATCCACATTTCCACGGCGTCGACAGGCGATAAAAGGGGCGGCCCCGAGGTGCGATGACCCAAAATGGACCTTGCGACTGTCATAGCCAAACGCGACGAGCGGCGACGGTGTCTCAACAAGACACGCATTAACCTTTCCCCCGCCACTCTCTTCTTTTTCTTGTTGCGGCGCAAAGATGGTCCGCTTTGAAGTGCCTCCATTTAACCTTCATTTAACTTTGGTGTGAAGCGCTCCCGAGCGAGCCCTCGTGACAGCTCCGCTCCGCAAGCCGTCAGAAGTCCGCCAAAGGCCCCGCGGCTCTATATGGCCTGGCGGCGCATCTGTCTGCTCAGCTCCGCGGGCCGGCCACCTTGGAAAGGCTTTTCGGTACAAAAGACACCAAAAAAGGATGACATTACAAAATGGATGCAGCGTGTCAAATAATTGAAGTCAACGGCAATTCTGGCCCACCTCATTGTCGCTCAATCGGTCATTTTATTGATGATTTTTTTTGCATTATTGCTAATCGGCAGCGTATGCGGCATCGTTTGATTTGGACTCTTTAATGACTTCAGTGCGGGCAATGGCGAATCAGCAGGGATTTTATTTTGGAAAGTGGGGTGTGGGGGGGCCCTTGTTGCAGATTTCCCATCTAATTGCGGTTTTTATGCTCCGTAATGGACTTCAAACGGAGCGCCTCTCAATAGGCTCAAGCGAGCGAGACCGCCGTTTGTACCGTCAGCCCACATTTGAGGAGGAATGATTTTGCGTTTGGGGCGAGCAAAATGTCTTGTAAAGAACATTTGAGCTCAGATGCGGCCCCCCCCCCCCCGACGCCAGCCGTCTCTCCGGCTTTGGCCACATAGTCACTCTTGGCTGACCTCTGCGGCTTGTTTGGCTTTTCATCGGCTGTTTTTCAGCAATGGGGCATAGAGGGCACTCTTACCTCGGGTTTTCCTTTCACGCGCGCCGCTGGCACGCTATTTATAGGGGTTGACATGCTCCATTTTGGTGAGGGAGTAGAGCAAGTTTGACTTTGGCGCTCAGGTCATCGTTTCTTTTACAATTGTTCATTTTGCAAGATTCGGTCGGCTGAGTCTATTCCAAAGATACATTGCAAACACACTTCAAATCATGACCTCCAAATCAGAATAATGAAATAAAACAACAAAACAAGCTGATTTTTGGGGTGGTAGCTTCGTCCCCCGCCCCCCTAAAAAAAAAAAATATATATATATATATATATATACCCGTATATGTCTAACTTGACAGTTTTTATCCACACACATAAAAATAAATATCCATAAGATTAAAAAGTGAGTTTCTTTTGATCCATAATTGCTTTACTTTTGCCCATCATGTTTTTTGTGTGTAAGCATATGAATTATTCGAGCTCCAAATTGAGCACAGCCCTCCATAGAAAATAAAAAGATGACGCGTGCACCTGAACCGCCGTCCTAGTTGACTTGAGGCTCTGCTGCCTGCGTGTTTCCCACCTTGAAACTTCTCACTTAACGTCAGCTCGCATCAGCGTACGCTGACTCCTGACCGTGCGCTTGCTCTCAATTCAGACGCACTTTTTTGAGTTTTTTTTTTTCTTCCTCCGCCAAAAAAGAGCAAGCGGCTAATCAGGCATCTCCCTGAACCAGAATCAGAATCATCTTTATTGCCAATTACGAGGTTAAAAGGTCACGCAGACTGCATGCATAACTCCGCCCCTCACCCCTCCTCTCTCTGAATAGTAAAGTGGGCAATTGAACATACTTGAATTTGTCATATTGAACCACATCCCAAACAATAACGCCTAAAATCTCCCTCTAGTGGTAGAATCATTGCACAAACAGTTCAGTTGTATTTCACTTGAGTTAGCCACTTGTGTTCCTTTGTTCCAAATTGAAGAAGAAAAAAAAACATGGCGTGGCCAGATGAGGTACGATTCATTTTAAAAGGGATTGTGTTGCAGTTTATCAAGGACGCGCGACGAGTAATCAATCCACTTCCTGATTCTCTGAGTGAGGAGGTCAATCAGCAGCAGCAGCAGCAGCACATCTCCGTGTTCTTCATTGACAGGAAAGCGAGAGACGCCATTTAGCCATCACAACATTAGCGAGCGACACCGACGGCTTGTCATTTATTTGAGAAATAAATGGAATTTGGAATAAATGGTTTGGACTAACCCAGGCAACGAGACACCCCAAAACAATCCATCTTTTCTCACTGTGTGAATGAATGAAGATTAAAACTCCAAATCCTTTTTTAGCTGAAATTTCGTCCCAATCAATTGCTAATTTGTTTTTTTTTATGTGATTCTTGGTATAATGGTCCGCCACCTTAAAACGCAGCAAACTCGACAGTCCAAAAAGGTGCAAGCAGACGGAAGACACATTTGATAGTGTTTGAAGGTCTTCACTCCATCGCCCCGAAAATACAGATTTTTTTAATTATTTTTGAATGTGTTGCTTCTGTGGCGGAATAAGACATGTCCAGCAGGAAGAAGATAAAAAAATGCACTACAAAAAGGATCCCCGAAGCCATCCAAGGTAAATGTTTCACTCGTCAACAAAAATAATTCAAGGTGGAATTTGACTTTTATATTTTTAACTGACACTTTTCATCTTGTTGAACAATAGATTCTTCTCATCTACACCTCATAGTTCGTGAATAATTGAGGTATAAATGCTTTGTTTCCTGGTTTAATAAAAACACAAAACTGCCAAATGTGCAACTGCAATAAATCACGTCTGCACTTTATTCCTGCAATGTCGTTTTTTTCCCCCCCAGAACATTTCTGCCTCACTCAGAGTGTTTTACACTTCATCTGATTATGCTAAATGTTCCATGTCAAAGTTTGATTTCCTTGCACGCTGTTTGTTTATTTTCATTCTTTGAACCAGAATAATGGAGGAAATGATTAATGGCTGCTCGGTGAACGCCAACTTCCAAAGATGTGGAACCCAAAAGATATCAAATATGGCAATTTTTTTTGACAAAAAAAAAAAAATAAATAAGAGGGGATTTTTTTTTAAACGATTGTAATTGAATTATATGTATGTATTATTTTCAAGAGTTGACTTATATATAATTTATCAGAATTGAATAAGGCGAAAAGACGTCATTGGTCCGTAGGAACGAGGAGACGACTTGCGTTCTTTACGTCTTCATTGTCCCGCCATGTTTGTCTACCTGCGCGTGTCCTGGCCGATGCTTTACGACACTGTCGCAACGCTACGTAGCGGTGTGAAATAATGCTACGGTCATGCTCAATTTTGGACGTCTCAACTGTCGTGTTGTCAAATGAGCCACAAACGCGAGTCCAGCTGTTGCGTTCGGGTGGCTAACTATTATTTGATTTGCCAATGCGTATCCCTTTCGCTTTTTCACTCTCGTGTGCTTCCCGACGCCACGCGGACGTCATCACCATGCGACTAACTTGTCAACGATGACACTACATGGACCCCAACGGATTTAAAACATTTATCATGATAATCCCCCGTGGATTCAAAATGTCTATTTTGATAGCGTGGCTCATTTTATTTGTTTTAATTAAATTTATTTTAAATGTTTTTTTTTGTATTGAGACGAAGAAAGGAAGTGACACCGATTGCAAGCAGCTGATTGGTAGGGTTGCTCAGGTGACAGGCTAGGCGACTAATTGACATCTGCCTCTTGGACTTCGTTTGCACACTATCACGTGCACGATGCACGACGTCTTGCCTTTTCTCAACCGGTTTTCTCCAAAAACAATCACACGAAACGCCGAGGAACTCGCTTACAGTAAATGACCACACAAAGTGAATTTAAAAGAGTTCATAACATATCGGGAAAATGGACTGTCGAGCCAAAATGTAGGACGTGAAGGAGAACAAACGCCAAGACCTGCAATGAGATATATTTTTTCTTCACTTTTTCAATTGTTTTTGCACCCCCCAACTTTGGATGTATCAAAAAGGATAACCAGTCAAGATGGTGAGAGAAATACATAAGAGTCAACGAACGCTGTCGTCGAAGGTAAGACATACCACAAATGTTTATTTTTTCGTATTAATTGATGTTATTTATGACAGAAATTCGCTATGCGTGACTCCAGGAGACTTTTTAAAACGTTTATGTGGTCGAATTTCAATGTTACATTTGAAAAGTGCTTGTGGAAGTCTACGGCCTGTTATGAGCGTGACTGACAGAAAAGTCGTCCAATCACATCCCCCCGTTTTGGTCGCTGTCCAAAAAAGGATCGATATGTTATTTGGTTGTGTCAATCAAACGCTTACATTTCTGTGACAGTGATAAACGGTTTTGTTCTTTGTTTGCTGACATGAAGCTTGGCTTGTTTTTCTCTGACTAAGCTTGAGTTACTTGGTTACACGTTGGCAGAATGAGAAACCTTCTATTGCCTGCAATGATGCTCCCTGCTTTTGTATTTTTGTGTGCACTATTTTGGATTGGATTGGATATGCCTTTATTAGTCTCACAGTGGAGAAATTTACATTTCACAGCAGCAAAGTGATGAAAGGAATGAAAGTAGAAAAACGAAATACATGACATCTAATTGATTAATGATATTTTGACATCTAATGACTTCTACATTGTCAACTTTGTCTCCCATCCGCTTCTGGCTTCTCGCACGACTTCGAGTATGTTATGTTAAATACGCTCAAATGAAATCCGGCTGGTCGCGGTAAATCTTTGGAAGCTCTTGCCACGGACTCTTGTCAAGGTCACAGGATTCTCTTTCTTTGTTTAGCAGTAACGAAAGCCAGACTTTGGTGTGGCCAGACGTGGTCTCCCTTAATGACAGTCATCGGATCGCGCCACTTAATGTGTCAAGACAAATGGGCGTCTAACTCTCACTCACTCACTCACTCACTCACTCACTCGCAGAAGGGCCTGCTGTGACGGACAGCGCAATTTGAGCACTTAACAGCTCCACCGGGTTCACTTACATGAACTGTCATTTTTGGTCAAGGGACGTGTCCCCCCCCCACCCCCCCGCCGTGTTGCGAAAAATGAGCGTAGCACGACCTCTCTCCTCTTGGGGGTTACCTTTTAATGACCGCCGCATTAAAGCTCTTTGACCTTTTAATAGGGGTCATGTGCTGATGTGAGCGGGAGCAACCACGGGTGCCAAGAGCAGCCTAAAATTGCCATCAGGCAACTCAAAATATGCTTTTCACAATAGGATATTTTGACTGTATTTCGGATTGGTTTAGTTCCGCCCAAAAAATGAGTTGGATTTCGATTGTCGGAGCGCTGGACGCAAACCTCGATCGGAAATGATGCGGATCGACAATTTGATTGTCGTCACGAGCCGTGCCGACTTTGGGGCGCTTGGTGGGAAGTGTGTGGGTCGGGATGTGTGGCGACCGAGCCCCCTAAGCCCCCCTCACTAAGCCCTTAGTTTCATGCTATTTATCTTGCCCGTTTCTTAAAAGCATCAGCGTTCATTACCGTACCGTCATTAGCCGCAAAATATTTGCGTCCATAATGTATTTGTTGGTTGGGGCTTTCATTTCCGTGTCAATGCATCGGCGGCGCGTACGCGATTTGTCGGCGTCTCATTTGTTGAAAAGTCCACATGATGTATTACACTCCGTCCTTCCAAACTGGATTGTTTAGGGACTCATACTGTACAATGCAGATTAGAAAAAAAAAAAAAAAATCACCAAAACTTAGTTGCCAAAGATACTGGAACATATTTGAACTAATTGGGCAATTTGGGACTGCGTCATTGCAACTTTGCAAAAGAGGGGGGCCGGGGGGGTGTCCTCAGGAGACAGCCATTGTTCTTGGCGAATAATTAGCCGTGTGAAAAATAACATGACAGCTGTGTTGGAGTCAGAAAATGAACATTTCCCCCAAAAGCAAGTCCCTAAATCCGTCACCGCCGTGACAAATGCAACCAATTGGAAACAAAAACAAAGCGAGACATATTTAAAAACAGACGAGCACTTTGAGAGCTTCTGCTCGGCCATTTGATCCAATCTCCCTCCCTTTTAAGCCTGGACAAGCGAGGCTCAAATGTTGAGCACATTCTTGACTTCCAGACAGTGTAGGTTTTCAAATACCTGACATGTTTCGGCTCAATCAACTTAGCCGCTCCCCGCCAGCGAAAACGTCCACAATGATTTTGGCGTTTGGGACGTTAACAGCAGGTCGGGCTTCCTGTCAAGCTTTGGCGCGATGGCATTCTTCACGTCGACGTATCGTCAACGCATTTAATCCCTCCAAATCAGTTTGCACGCAACCGCCCGCTAGGATCATTAGCAGCATAGTTAGCCGTCCGTCCGTCCGTCCGTCCGATCAATTGAACGCTTCATTCAAATGAAAAGAAACAAAGATTGCAATTGCTCAATGGAAGTCACCGGAAGGCCTCAGACGTCCCGTCAACAGAGTTGAGACGCCCCCCCCCCCAAACGCCTCCGTCACCAAAGCGTGCGAAGGAACGCTCACCCGAGCTAATGATAGAGAATGTCCTCTTCATACGTAGCTGAAGATGGCCATGTCTTCACTTGTCCCCCTCCCGCCTTGCCCACGTGTGGTCTTCTACAAATTCTTCTTGGACAATCACGCCATGTTTTTGGTTGATAGGTCGCAACTGGTGCCTGAAAACCCTTTTCCGACGCCCTTTTCATGCCCAACGCTCATTTATGATCATTATTGTTTTGTTTTTCTACTTCTTTCATTCCTTTCCTCTTCCTTTCATCACTTTGCTGCTGTGAAATGTCCTTTTCTCCACCGTGAGACGAATAAAGGCAAATCAATCCAATCCAATGAATCTAAAGGGGGCGGGCCTTTGATGTCCGTCTTTGTGATAAAAAAGAAGATGGCCGCGAAGGACAAAGCCGCCCGCTATCGTCTCAAGGTGAAACCGTTCAACGCTGGCCTTTGTCCAATTTGTTGTTGTTGTTGCCCTTCTTTGTCAAATATTGGATTGAATGGGCTAATATTGGGCTTATTATTCCTTTCCAAACGCGACATTCAAACTTTGATTAGGTCTCATTATTGATCCCTCCCAAAAGTTATTTGGCGCTATTGTTTTCCTCAGCTCTCTAAAATGGCTCCAATGACATTTCGCCAGTCGCTCCAATCATCTTGAGAATCCTCCGTTTTTGTTCATCGCAGCCAGCGAATGGCTCCGTTTGCATTTGTTTGTTTGCCGCAAACGCCATTTTCTGTTCACATTGTTTGCAAGCTAGGAAAATGTGTTGTTGTTGTTGTTGTTTTTTTTTTTTTAATTGTGACAGCCATGTTAGCTTTCTTGATGTCGCCCATCTTCTCTGGGCTCGCCGCGGCGTAATGCGCGGAGGTGACGATAAGCGCTCTACCTGTGGCCTCACGTCGCGGGCCGCGTTGATATGAGCCGGGAGGAAGCTAACCCAGGATGACAAGCAGCCAAATGACTTTTTGCCTTTTTTTCTTTTGAAACCGTATCCGAGGGGAGACAAATAATGTGGACGGATAGGACAGCGTGGTCGACCTTGAGGTGTAATGGGGCTGTCAGACGCTTAGCGCTTGGCCTTATTTACCTCATGGCAAAACATCGCCTTTGCTTTCGCCGCCATGCAAATGGGATGAAACGTGCCATCGGATTGTTGCAAAGTCTCATTTGCATCGCTTTAGCTGGCTATTTGTTAGCTATATGCCTATCTAACTTCTTTCCTGCGTTTTATAAGTGAAAGAACTGTCACTGTGTAGCTCGGCTGTATCGTACGCCATGCATTCAGCCTTGCTGCAGTGTCTACATGCTGCAAGAAAAGCTGTGGCAAGCGTTAATCTGTGCCATGCTAACGATACGAGCATGAAATTCGCTCATGGTCTACATACTTAGTGCTTGAGTCCGATCGTAATGTGTGCACATCGATATGTGACATGCTTACGGCACTCAAATGCCATGCAGCAAACCTTCTCAATTGCCTGCGTTAGACTTCACGGGAAATGAAATGTGCGTGTGGCTCACGTTAAGCGATGTTCACGCCGTACAGCTGAAGGCCTCTTGACTGGCACGCGTGCACGTCCATCATTTGCACCGAGGACGAGTTTAATTGCTAAACGTAATTGTTCTGGCCAAGTGTAGATTGCACGCCGATCAACGATGTTCGCTGGCCTACTGGTACCAGGCAAAAGGCCTCTTGACGGCTTGTTAACGTTCGAAAGGTGAAGGTAAGCTAACGGTTGGCCGTACAAGTCCGGTCGACCGTCATCGACGCTTGGTAATTGATAAAAACGCGAGCAGTTGTGTTAGATTCGTGCGAGCAAGGCAAGATGGCCGGCAGTTGGCCGAAAGCCCATTAGTTGCAGCTTGCGTTCAATTGCTCGCTGACATTGTACGAGGAGCGAGCTCGGCTCTCCCGACACAGTTGCACTACTAATTCCATTGGCGCCTGCCATTGATGCGTCATTTCCGCCTGGGCACCTTGGAGTCATTATAGGGAAGACCGAATCGGATTCAGCCTCAGCCAAGCGCGTATTCTCTGATGCTCATGGACGGGTCGTTTGAATACTAATAGGGCCGTAATACGGTACGCTTCTTTGAGCGGATACTGCAATTTGGTGGGTCTCCGAAAGAATTGAAGACACATGGCAACTCGTCACCGTCACTAGATGCCATCGTTTTTAAACTATGCTTCATCCGCAAGTCCAAAAGTGTTTTTCCAATTGAGGTGCTGCTAATCAGTTTTCTTGCGCATTCCACGACACCTTTCCATACTGCAATATTCAAGCTTTGGGTAATACTCAGTCGTGACTGTATCGACTACGCTTTGCAACAAGTAAAGTATTTGCATCAAGTGCATCATAGCCCCTGCGTTTGAAGTGCTCCAGAGCTGAGCCGAAACGAGTTTATTCACTGCGAAGACCGGGTTTGCCTCCTCATTGCACATTTCCCATTCTCGCTTCGCCATTCTCTTATGCTTCATGGTTTACGTAACCTCATGTCGAGTCAACTTTGTCAAGATCAGATGTTCCACCATTATAGTCGCAGATGAGATACAACCAAATGCTTAGATCCTCGAATGCCGTGTCTCGAAGCAAACCACGGCAACTGGAACATCTGCCGCTTCACTTTGTCCACATCACTGTTCACATGACGACTGAAGAGTCACCGCGTCAGCTGCACGATCCTGACAATGGCTATGAGCCACCATATTTCATGATAATAAGCGACTCATCGGGATCAATGAGGCATAACTCTCCGGCGTCGAACACGAAGTCACGTGCACTCATTCACACGTTAGGTATAGTCCTCCCTATCCAGCTTGTCAACTTAGTCACGACTTGTGACCTATTTTGACCACATGTGAGCTTCATCGTGCGAATTGCAGTTGCTTATGCTTGTGATGTCACGAAAGGTGCACGTGAGGTGTCGACGTCAGTTAAGGCTCCGCAACTGCAATTCACCCAATTGATAATGTGTTTACTTCTTAAAGCTCCCCTTAATCCATCTGCATTCTAGGATAGCGCGTAGACTGGAGTTTGCAGGACTGTGCATCGTGACAGGACAAAACGTGGAGCCATGGATGGCACCTCGGGAATTGCTTATGCGGAATCCCATTACAATTAGCTGGCGTAAAAGCGCACGTTGTCGACCGAATTGAGCATCATTTTACTCGAATTAGCTCTGCTTAGCATAAAACTAGTATTGCAGCGCGTAAGGGCGTTGTACGTTTCGCACGAGCCAAAAAGCGCAGTGATAATTCGTGCGGGCCGTTGGGCCAATCACCTATGGGCTTTAGGTTTGGAATAAACTTGTGTGAGCGAATGGCAGCAACTCTTTCGGAAGCAAAGATTAAAGTCGCAAGAATAAAGCGGCAGCTGGCCATTTACACGCGCATCGCAAGCCGAAACGTGCAACGTAGAAGCCTACTGTAATATGCCGCGTGGATTGACTCGGGTCCAAACGCTGCTCGGCTCGGCTGCTCGACAGCTGTGGCATCGTCTAGAGTCGCTCGGGCATTGATCTAGTGCGCGGAAAGCACTGCGAATCAATGTGGCCAGCTCGCAACGGCAATGCCTACTGCAAAATGAAGCATGTGCCGCCGTTGATGCTCTTTACTCCGAGTTCTGCCCGTCATAATTTTGGCTGTTAAGTCCAGTGATCTTGTAACAACAGATGCATTACAGTGAATTAATAGCGTGACTCATACACGATTGAAACGTACGCTAACAGCGTCCATCCGCAGATCATTTGGCTGGCCGTCAGCATTTACACGGTGCCTGAATCGTCGCTTGCTTCACGTGGCCGGCCTTAGGGGTGCCGCCATAACTGCCGTCGTCTTATAATTTGCCAGGCTGATTGACGTGGACCCAGTAGAGTCCATCCGTGGTCTATCCGTGAGACCTGTCATTTACATGAAAAAGCTGCGTTCAATTCAACTTAGACGGCCTTTGTGTAAGCGTGATTGCATTACAAGCCTTAGGCATATCGACAGGCGCCGCTGATTGAACGGCGCCCATGGAGGCCTTGCCCGCAGTGTCCAGCCTTAGTGAGCAACGATCTGGCTACGGCATGGAGGCCCTCGACATGAAGCGACTAACCCGACGCACGCTTGACAATAAAGCTTGCCTAGGGACAACCATAAGTGTCTGTCAAGCTAAGTTTCGCAAAGCGAGCAAATATCAGCGTAAGTACGATACAGAGAGCTGCCGCATTTTCTAAAGCCAGTGCAGTTAATTCAAAATGTCGACTCCGGCCCGCGTGCGAGTCTTAATCGGCTGCACGGCCCCTTGCTGACCACCGTCGGCAACCCTGAGCGCCGGTGACTGGGCTTGGCGTGCCTGCAGCGCCCGTCGCTGACTAAATGCGCCGGAGCCCACACTGAGCTGAATCCCTTGTGCTCTGCAGTCCAGTGACAACGCCCACGCCCAAAATGCTTGCTGACTGCCCGCTTCACATTCAATGACAGCAGCCCCTTCGGTCCATGATTTCGCTCAATCCGAATCCACGCCTCCGCGACGTTACAGTGCGAGCGCTACTGCCGGCTCCGCTGGCGCCGCATCGCATAACAGCGGCGCGATGGCAATCTAGCCCGCATCAATGCACGAGCCATGACCTCACCGAATCCGCTCCAAGCGGAATCTGGCTTGCCAAAGAAAGCCTGCCGCATCCCCAGCTTGCACAAAGCCTGCAATCATTTCCACCCTCGGCTGGATTGACCCAAATAGATCCTTCCGGCGAAGTATGGCCGCACATGACGCCTCGAGCCCGTGCACAGCCACGCTGATTGCTGATCTCGACGAGCATGAATCCTGCTGGCCCGGATCAATTGCCCGCCGCAGAAGGTCGCTTAGTTCGCCTAGGTAACATGGACACTCAAACGCACTTCTGGATTGCGTTGCCGCTTTTCACTTGCCGATACGCGTCGTCGAACACTGAATCGCCTGCTATTACGCGTCCCGCACTGTTGTTCCTAGCATCCATTACATCGTGGATAGTTACCAAGAACTTCGGTACCCGCAACTTGCGCCTGCCGCTACAGGTCGCCACAGACCACACCGCCAGCTTCTCTGATTGACGCCCGGTCGCCTTCACCCATGCGCATTGCCGTACGACGTGCCGCCTTGTGGCCCCACGATTGACCCCGCATGTCGGCCTATGCGCACGCTGATTGCAGCCAAGCATTGATCTCGCAGGCACGCTCAGTTCGCGTCCGTGTTATTATTATTATTGTAATAAAAGGCACATTTGTTCATCCGCCGTGCCAGTTGTTGAAATGGCTTTGCTTTCACGCAAAAGCCTCATTTCCGCACTCTGGTTATTTGCTGATATTGGGAGAGCCTTTTCTTTGATCTGGCACAATCCATCGCAGGTTGGCCCCATAATCAAATTGTCGGCGGCTCGGCACAATAGCAAGCAAATGACAATCTAGCGGCTGGCAGCCATTCGTCCAGACGTCTCTCGGTAGTTTTTGTGTGTTTTTTGGGGACGGCGCTGATGGCTCGTGGCGCTTTGTCCCGCTCAATGTCTCGCCGGGCGCCGTCTCATTTGCTCGGCCTTTTAGTCGCTCGCGCTCAACTTTTCATATCACAATAGGAAGAGAAACGCGGGGAGGACAATGGCGCGACGGCTTTGAGCGGCGAAATGATTTGCGCCGACATAATGCCGCCACCAGATGCCCGCGTGCGTGCCTTCGTTGCGCAAAGCCGCTCGCTTGACTGAAAGCGAATGAATGTGGGGAGAAATTGTTCCTTTCACCCCCAAATTGGGACTTTTCACAATGGCCGCCGGCGGCGTGGGGCCATCAAACTGGGCACGGAATCATCGCGAGTGGCGACAAAATGGCGCCCATCTTGCGGTCAGTCTGGGATGTCATGCGATGCCCGCCAAGAGTGTGTTTGTGTGTGGAAATATTTGAGGAGGGCCCTTTGCTCGTTCCAAAAGCTTGAAATATTGGGCCGGCGCTGCCCACTTTGAAAAATTAACCTTGAGAAGGAAGATTGGCAGCCAAAAGAAATCAGAAATCAGCCCATTTGTATTTAGTTTCGGGGGTTTTTCTGTCTGTTGTAAAGTTCACTGCCAATCGCTTTGTTGGAATTTAGTTCTGGCAAATATCGGACGTGCCTTGGAAAATGTCCACTTTCCCTTCAAGGAAAGAAAATAAAAGGACACCGAGGGATTTCTCCGTCTCAGCTGCAGTGCAACGGCGGCGCTCACGTTCTCCTGTAATTACAGGCCTCTCTTCATTGAGCGGCCCCGTCGAGGAAGATAAGAAGGTGGTCAGCCGCGGCGTTTGGGGAAAGGCTCTCCGGTGTCGGATGTCCGAGCGCTCTGAATAAGTGTCCTCTATTTGTCTGAGGCCCGTGTAATTGAACGCCTCGCCGTCCGATAATCCATCCCTTTGCTAATGAGAGACGTCTCACTTGGACGTGCAGGAACCTCCGCCGTGGTCGGCGTGCGCTAGCTGGCTAGCTGTCAGGTATCTGTCGCTTCTCAAATTCCCCGTCGCCAAATAGAACGTCTTCTAAGTCGTCCAGTAAGAAAGACCTCAGGATCTGCCAGGACCAAGTGGCCTTCTGCCCCCCCCGCGATCCCATCCTGGATAAGTAGACGGCGTTCCTGGATGGATCCATTTTTAATTGTGCTTTGGAGCGGCGGTGAAACCCCAAAAAAAGCTCCCATTGTAGCATGGAGCAATTACCTGAAATTAAAGGACGGAGCATCGTGGCTTTATGGCGCCTCTCTAATGAAATTTCTTTTCCCAGAGAATCAACAACCCCCTCCTTCGTAATTACAAAAGTCTCATTAGATAATCGCACCAAGCAACGTATGGTAAGGGAGGAAATTATTTTCATGTTCTTTTCTAATGATTGCGCCGGGGATTTAACAAAAAGGGCAGATCATTGCTTCGCGTTGACTTAATTTTGATGTCTGGAATGAGATGCCGAAATTTTTGGTCACTCAGGGCAAACTTCCGTTTTCTTCAGCCGCTATTTTGTGTTATTTCAAAGTTCAACCGCAAAAAAAGCAGCAAATTTGTCGCGAATACGTCTCTTCTGTCTTGCACTGATGCTAAGCTAACGCTTTCTAGGACAGTAGCTTTTGCGAACATGACCGCCACAGTTTTTAAACTGACGGGAACCTGAAGAAATTGGGCAATGGCGTTCCAAGTCATGCTTGTTTCAATTCCTGAATACATTTGGGAATGGGAAAGATTGGAGAAGCCCCCCCCCCCCCCCCCCCCCCCCCAACAAGATGCTATGTCGCTGCAGGCAAAACAACCTAGCGCGCGCGACTCAACTGGAAAGCCATTTGTTTTCAAAACGGAGGCCTTTCGCCGCTTCATCAGCGAGTCATTTTATGGCGCTTTTCAGGAGGTTCAAAAGAAACCTCCTTTTTTTCAAAGCATTGCTTGATTTTTCAAGAAAATATTGGGCTCAGCGGAGCTCAATATGACACGGGTAGGATAGCGCTGGCTCGGCCGGTGGAAGGCAGACAATTTCCTCTGGCCGGGGAGGAGAGTGTGTGCATTTCAAATCGACTCACTCCCAGACACCAGTTTTCACGGGACTTATTTTTCCTCTCCCAAGAGCCGCAAAGCCACCACATTTGATATCACGGGTTGTCCCCTCGCGGGGGACAACCGGGGGAAAGCCGTGACAGGAAGGCAGCCCATTCGACTTTAACGCTTCATCCGCACCTGTCAAAAGTCTCAAAAATATTAGCCTTCTAGCTAGCTACCTAGCTAGCTATCTATTAGCTAGCTTGCTTGCTTGCTTTCTATCTTTTTGAGTTATTCCTGGTTGAGTGAACGCCGGCGCGTTTGGCCGCCGCTGCTCACCCACAGAAAAACTGATCCTGAAATGTGAGGGAGCACATGACTGACAACGAGGCGTTCTAACAAACGCGGCAGCCGGTTTGACTGTTAAGATGATTATTTTTTCCCTCTTTGACCTGCATGCACTCGTGACTGACAACGAGGCGTTCTAAAATGGACATGCTGTTTCTATTTTTTCTGTCAGTTGAAACGATGCTGGAAACGTGTTGTTTTTGAGTTTGTGCCTCCAAATAGAGAGCAAACCTTTGCATGCTGACCCGGTTCTTGTTTCATGATTTGGCTTATTTGGGTTGGAGGGCGGAGACGGAGCGGAGCGGGGAAGGGGGGCTGCGTTGCGTTATGAAACCTGTCATCTCGCACTCCAAAAGGCAAATTGTGAATGACACAAGTACAGTTTATTAGCCATGTCGTCACTTAGTCTGACAATGTCGTACTTGGGTTGAAAAAAAAAAAAAACAATCACGTGAATATCCTGAAGCACTCAATGGATTTTTTCCCCGCCTTTTTTAACCCCAAATTCATCCAAGGTAAAAAAAATGGCAAGAGCTGTCAGAAAAACAAGACTCAATCAAAGTAGTTTTTGCTAGCTGCTGCTTGTCAAGAAAGCAGATCCAGCTCTTACTGCACACACGTGCCATTTTTTTGTGATTTGATTCACGTATTTGTTTGAACGTAAGTTCTTTTCAAATGTAGAACGCAAGCACGTCGCACGTGACGAGATGCGTGGGCGTGGTTGTGTCCTCCTGAATATCTGCTACTTCGGCGACGCTTTCACTATTTTCATCACGCCATTTTGTTTGCTCAGCGGCGGTGCTCGCCGTCTTCCGGCCCAACAAACAAAAGCAGTCGCCGAACGCTAGATTGGCAAATTCAACCCCCGTGTTCCAAAGTCCACTGTTGAAATCCACGACAAGCCAAACGGGCATGAGAGCAAATCCGCTCGTCTGCTCGGGCTTCTTCTACCCCCCCAAAAAAGTCCTCTTCTCTGATTGGTTGGCCGATCCAGTTGACGAGTGTGCCAAGGATTCACTGCAGTCTATTTACAGAAAAAAAGTTCTTTGCAATCAGCATCTTCTCCTTTTTTGTCACCTGTCATGGGAAGATGAGACACATGAAAACGCCAATGACGCACATAGCGTTTTGCTAAGTTAGAAAAAAAAATGTCGGCGACCACTCGTGAGCTGAAGCTACTTTAACGCTTGATAGAATCGGGACAAAGAGAAAAATAAACCGTCTCACCTGTGATTCCCCGGGTGAAGGATGTGATGTTACCAAAGTTGGTCCCGATCTGCTGAAATCTGCCCCATCATCCATGTTTAAAAAACAAAACAAAACAAAAACATTCCTTCAATCTTTTCTCATCAGCGGAGTTAAATTGCAAAGCTTGTTTCAGCAAACTCTGTGACAAAAAGTCTACGAAATATATATCTATCCATCCCATTTTGAGGTCTTGCTCAATCGCCCCCGGCCGGCTCCAGGCAGGTGTGGTGTGGACACTTTAAATAATGAAGTACGCAGAATCATAACGCACGGAAGGCTAGCAAGCGGCGGGCGTCACGTTACAAGCTTAAAAGCAGGTCATCGGAGCGCTCTAATTGGCTGATCAACGTGTCTGCAAAGTGCAAAGGAGACATGGCGGAACAAAGCAAACATTAGCTTCTTTTGCAGCCGACGTGGAAACGCAAGAGAAGCTTGTTGACTTTGGCCACTTTGGTCACATTCAACACCCCCGAAAAGTCTTACCTTGGTGGTTTTGATTTTGTTCCCTGCGGCGCAGCTCCAGCCCTTCAGATCAGGAAGCACTTTGCATTCCTCGCCGTCAAGGCACGGCTGCATCTGGCACCACCACTTTTGCTCCACGATGGAGGCTGCGAGACACGCCCGTTTACGTTCAGTTTGAGGGGTGCGCGACCGCTCGCTAGCCAATCGCAGCCAACCTCTACGTCAACATTGCGAGCCAAACGAACTCATTGAAAAGTGCGATGAGATCACTCCGGAGCCGTATCACTTAGCAATGAACTCTCTTATTTAAATGCAAGTAGAGAGTCTCCGCGTTGAATGTTATTTGTTAGCTATCCATTAGCTAGCTGTCTAGCTGGCTGGCTCTTGGCTATCTGGCTATCTATTAGCTATCTGTCTAGATAGATAGCTATGTCTCTGGCTACTTATTAGCTATACGGCTATCTAGCTAGTTAGCTAACTGTCTAGTTGGCTATCTATTAGCTAGTTTCCTATCTATTTGAGTTACTTCCAGGTTGAGTGAACGCTGGCGCAACTTCTCCTGTGTGACCTTGAGAGTTTTGAAATGCGCTTGATTCCTCGCGGCATTCGTACACTGCGCGCACACCTTCAAGATGTGCTCCCGCAGTGCGAATACAACCTCGCTGAACACGGAATAAAGCTGCTACGAGTAGCTCCGTGAGCATTCCGTTAGCACCATTATCTATATTACACGTCCTTATGGTTTCGCATTTGCAGACGGTGACGGTGGCTATAATCTGCACATCGCACCACATCCTCAATTGAGGAAATGGCAACCAAATGAATTTGAATCACACTCGCTTTATAGCGTCTATACAACAACAACGGCGGCGGCGGCGGCGGGGAGGTGAAATGTACGCAGAGTCCACGGCGGGCAGATGGCCACCAAGGTTCCTCATCAAATGACATGGCCAAATCGTCCGTGGCGCGCGTTTGCGTCGATGGTTAACGACGTGAGCGCGAAAACATCTGGTCGGGTGTTGTTTGGACATTTGTTTTCACTCTGGTCATTAGAGAAGCGCCGGAACGCCTTTGACCTTCAACTCCTTGATGACGGCGTTTGTTTGGAAGCGCGCGCTCGGCCGTTGGGAATGAGGCACGCCGCTCGCATGTGGTCAATACGCAACATCATTCCGTTCGTCTTTTAACAATGTTAAGGAAGCAGAATAGAAATGGGTGCAAGCCCTCTCAGATGGAGGCTCGTGGGATGATGCGTGTCTCCCGCCGAGCGCCGTTCAAGGTGGAGAAAAAAGGAACCATTAAAAGGTTAAATGCCGGTCACTTTTGCCGACAACGCCCGGCCAGCACCAGACGCAGGGAGGGCCGCTGTCTCCGAGCTCTAATTTGCAGAAAAAGTCACATGTCAAGGAAAAGGTCAAACGCAATCGAGAGCAAAAAGCCTCAACAAAGCAACTCGCTCGCCGCTCGCTTCAGGGCGGACGCATTCGCTAACGCGTTAACATTCCAGGAACGCGTTCAAAGGCCAATTGCGGATTGACACGCCTTCCTTGATAGCGTGCATCGCTTGCATTTATTCCGACTTTCTTTCTTTCTTTTTTTTTTTTGTCAATACTTGAAGCCGCTGGATGTGTTGGACTAACTGCGAGGAGACAAATCACAGCGTCATAAAGAAAAAACAAACAAACAAATACATACATAAATACGTGGTATGATAAATAAATACAAAAATAAAACAATCAAATAAATACACAAATAAAATAATATAATAAATAATTAAAGAAAACAAGAACAGAAACAAATAATACACAAATACATACATAAAACAATAAAATAAATAAATACATAAATACATGAATATATATATATATATATATAAATAGATACAAAAATAATATCATGAATAATAAATACAGAATGATAACATAAATAAATACATGAATACAATATAAATACACACATACATACATAAATAATATTATAAATAAATACACAAATACAATAAATAAACACAAAAATACACAAATATTTTATTTGTAATAAAATAAATAATAATCACAATAATAATCTATTTCATTTCTAAGCGCCTTTCAAAACTCTCAAGGTCACTTTACAGTCACAGGATTGGTTTTTCTATGGGTGAGCAGCGGCAGCCACTTGCGCCAGCGTTCACTCAACCTGGAAGTAACAGTTAGCTAACTAGCTAGATAGCCGTATAGCAAATAAAGCGCTACAGTGGGACGGATTGTGAGCAAATGGTACCGTCGACGCAGGAGGGGGCGGCTCTGGTGGTGCCGGCCACTTGGCCCGGAAAACAGGAGCACTTGACGGTTTGCGAGCGCTCCTCAATTTTGTTCTTGTTGCAGCAGCGATGCAAGGCCACCACCTCGCAGGTTCCCGTGGGAACGTGTTGCGCCACTGGAGAGAAGGAGAAGGGGGCGGGGGGGAGGCGAGGACAATCAATGTTTAATCCTACGCTGCGTAATCATTAGCCTTCACTCGTAGCCTCGGAGGGAGTCCCGTGAGAGCGGATCTCTCTCGGGCTTTGACAACACCTCTTTCATCTCTCTTGGGGGAAAAAGAGCGCTCATTTTCAATCTCGAGCGCAAAAACGGAGCGCTTAATCGGCGCCTTTTGGAGACCCGCAATATGCCATAAAGTCAATTTAGTGAGGCGCGTGGTCGTTGCCATGGTAGCACCTTTTTCCCTATTTCGACTGGAATGAATCCTTGTGGCTGCTTTCCGACTCTCCACAATTGACGCAAAGCAATCCGCGTTGCTTCAATCAACAGAAAGTTTGCGTTTGACCAAGTCGGGAAGTGCCAAACAGAAGCCATTCCCATCCGATACGTCAACGGTCAAAGTGAAGCGCTGCAGAACTGGCCGGCATTTTCCAGATGGCGCTCCGTAGTCTGAATTATTTAGCGCCTCGGCGCTCTATGAACTGCCCGTGACGTTTTCAGATGGCACCCTAATAAAACGCTCCAAGGCTTAGCTGCAATTATTTTTCAGATCGCTTCATCCTCATTAGGGTCGCATCTTCGGGCATGAGGCGGGGGACACCTTGAACCGTTTGCTAGCCAGTCACAGGGCACACCGAGACAACCGTTGACTCCCACCGAAGGACAATTTGGAGCGTTAATTCAGACTGCCGCGCAGGTTTTTGGAATGTGGGAGGAAAGCGGAATTCCCGGAGAAAAGCCACGTGAAAAACATGCAAACTCCACAGGCTGGACCGGGTCTTGAACTCACGACCTCTGCGCTGTGAAGCCGACGTGCGAACCACTCGACGACTATTGATTCATAGTTAACCTACACCTAATAAATAATAAAATAGAATCATGAAAATAAAATATCATCAATAAATAATACATGCAAATAAAACACAATTAAAAATAATAATAAAATAAAATAAATTAAACATTTAAATGATTAATAATAAATAACTTAAAATAGTTAAAATCAAATATTACCATAAAACAATAAAAACAAAAACTAAAAAATACAAATTAAATAAATTATAATTCAAAAAAATGAAAAAAAATATACATTCAATTAAATAATAACCTAATAATTAACCTATTAATGAAATTAAATAATTAAGATAAAATAAAAAAAAAAAACATTAAACAATAACAAATAAAATAAAACAATCAAATAAAATAATGAAGCTATTAATTGTGTTCCTTCCCATTTTTGTGGCGTCTGACAAATGCGTGGGCCTTTGAACATTTGCATTTGTAAAGCATGAATTGTCTTCTTCTAAAGTTGGAGGGATCAAGAGAGCTTCTGTCGCGCCGCCTTCCAAATGTGTCTTTGCAAATGCATTCAAGCACCAGACTGAGATGCGGATGCGTGCATCTGTTGGCAGCCAAAAGCGTAGCGGGCCTCCAACAAGAGCCCCTCCCCCCTCCTCCCCATCCAATCGGGAACGCCGCGAAACGCGTCCTTTTCCAGAGATTCTGGCAACACTTGTCGAGCAAACATTTAAGCCGCTTGACTCGCTCCCGGGTGCGTTTGTCTTTCACGCCTCGGGGGCGCCGAGCGTGAATAAGCAACTTTGGAAAGCCCACCTTGCAACACGTCCGTCCGTCCGTCGTCCAGTCATTTGGACATTTGTAAAAGTGCCACATCACAAAGAGACGTGATGGCGGCCCGCCTTTCCACGCCATTTGAACATTTCCAAAAGCAAGTCCCGCGATTCCATTCCGGCGCAGCGCCGCGGGCTGAATCGGAGGCCGTTCTGCGCTTTGAATGCAAAACGTTCCTTTCGCTGTGACGACGAGCGTTTCTTCTTCTCTTCCTCCGCCGAGTTGAAATGTCTTTGAGCCAACGATTCCGCGGCGGGGAATTTCAAAAAGTCACTGTCACCCGCTTCCCTCTTTTCCATTTTATTTGACTTAAAAGGGCATCCCCGCTCGGCTCGTTTCCTGCTGTGCGCTTGACTTTGGAGTCAGCCAATCCTCCGCGAAGCGTCTCCAGCTGATCCAAAACGCTGCTGTTTTTAGCTTCTTGATTGGTACTCGTAAGAGGGAGCATACGCAGTAACTCCTATTCTGGCCTCCCTCTCTACATTTTCCAGTTTTCTTCAAGATCTTGTTTGTCTTTGTCACCCCATGAATACTACATGGCTAATGTAGGCTAATCATCAAGAAAGATTGAGCCGCGTCGCTTGACGTAATACGTTTCGAGGTGACCAAATGTTGGAGAGATACAAGACAATTTGAGAGGCTGATTTGACCTGTTGTTTAGCATTCTTTCATTTCATTTTCCCTCTTTTGGATTGAGCGCCGCGCTGACAACAGCTTTGCAGCCAGCCACAGACGCAAGGCACCAGGGAAATTAGCCAGCCGCGCTGGTTATCGCAGACAAATAGGCCGACGTGAGATGATTCGCATCCACTTCCCACCAAAATGAGGAGTGACTTGAGCGCCCGCGTACCTGCCGGTCAAAGGCCAGTGCGTCAAAGAGGCGCGCCGCCGCCGCGGGCGCCTGATTGGCGGACGCAGCAAAGGAGAGGCGTGCATATCTATCGTGCCGCTAAATGGACATCCCGTCCACTAAGGAGGGACGCCGCCAATTACACGCAGACGAGTGATCAAACATGCGGCTTGGCCTCCGCTGGTCGTGCCAGCGACTTGTCGTAATTGATCTCGCCGGGTTTGCAAAGCTTGACAGCGCTTGAAACGAGTGAGGAAGGGATTGAGCGGGCTTGGACTTCATGCGATTAGCTCAAATTACTGAAAAGGCCGCGGGTTATCTTTTTTAACTCTTGTGTCGTGTAATGCGCAACTCCCACACGAGAGTTTGTGGCGTACTTTGTCTTTGAACGTTCGTTTTGACTCTCGGAAGCTCAGTTAACACGCAAAGAAACTCATTTTGTTTTCCAATTCATTGAAACATTTCACTGACAAGTGCTTGTAGTTTGCCTAGCTGGTGGCGAGCTAAACTGTGATGCTAACGTAGCTTAACTGTCTTTTTCTTTTTGTATTTCTAATGAGTTGTCTCTTATTTTGGTGTTGTATGGGAATATCTACCAAATGTTCTTTATTTCAAACAATCACTGACATTTCCAATTTGACCAGGCAATGAAGCTAACGTAGCTAAGCTGTCTTTGTTTAGTTTTTTTCCCCATCACCGACATCAACTTGAGCGCTCTGTGAGCTAAACTGTGAAACGAACTGACCTTCACTGTCTTGTTGTTTTTGTCAAGTTTTGTCAGCTTCAGCTATCGTCAAATATGCTAATATGCATGACGTACAGTACAGATGATGGACATGAACTTTGTTTGATCAGCTAACGGCGAGCTCTAGGTTTTCTAGGTCATATTAAATGGAAATGGCATACTTTTTTTTGGGTGTAGCATGACTCTTTTCTCATCCGAATTTTTCAGAAATCTCATTTTCACATTCAAATTTGAGCCTGCTAGCATAGTGGCCTCTGACATTGTTTGAAAAAAACCCTGCAATCTTCTCATTTTGCGGCGCCGCTGTGTCTAATCTTAATAGATGTGAAGACTGATTGAAAAATAGTCTCGAGGGCTGTGGCCTTCCATCATAATTAAGGGCAAAGTCACGCCGCTCGACAGCGTGAAGCCTTTTTTAATCGTTTAACAATGGACACGCTCACTGATGCCACGTCGGCCATTGGCCACCAAAAAAACAAGACTTCCTTTATTACGTAGCTTTCACGTGAAAATGTCAAATGGACTCACTCACCTGTGGAGCCCTCGGCCGTGTCCCAGAGGCCGATGGCAAGCGCCATGACCAGCAAAAGGCCTTTGCTTGCCACCTGCGCCTGTCGCTCACTCATCCTGACAAACGGGGGGGGAAAAAAGGTGGTTAAGGGCTTCAAACGCCGTTAATTGTTGCCGCTACGTGACCCCACGCCCGCGCATCTGACGAGCGCCCCCTCACTTGCGTACCAGTGGACAAAAAAACTTTGCCGCCTTGTTTTTTTTGTATGTGATGTGTTTAGTTTTGCAGTAAATGCCGGTAAACGGTAAACACGGTGCGCACCGCACAAGGTGCGTATGATTGCGAGAAGCCCGATTCAAGATGAATTGCTGTGGCGGTTGAATTCTGGTGACCAAATGAAGATGAGCAGAAGGCAAAGCCTTCGATAACCCGCTCACCAAGGTACTTGAAGGGTCCGATCCGAGTTGGGCCGCCGTGCACCCGATCTTTGACAGCGATTGCATTTCAATCGCCCCCGCAGCAACAGTTGTGTAATTACTGGAAGAGGCAAGAGGCCGGGTATCGAATGGTGCGAGCGTGCCAAGTTACAAGCTGCCTTTCGCGCCTGCTGCCTCTTATCTGGCGGCGCTGGTTGACATCTCCATTTGGCGCAGCCTCCCGGGGATTCTCGGGTTATTTGCATACCTAATTACAGTTATTTTGGAAGCGCTCTTGCGCTGACGTATTTTCTTGATGGGTCTCGCCGGACGGACGATCGAACGGCGTGTTGAAATAGAAAGTAAAAAAAAAAGGGGGAAGCCGCTGAATATCCGGCAGATATCCGTCGCCATGACGCGGCAATGCAACAAAGGAAGTTGGCTTGCGGGCGGGTCGATGCCTTGAAAAACGGCCCGCCGCAAACACATTGAGCAAAGGCTTTGCGGTTCACTTTCCCCGAGATTACAAAAGGTATCATCGCTTCTCTCTCCCCACCCCAAACAGTTTGACACTTCTTTCATCCTTCCTTCCTGTGGCTCCAAATTGATTTCATTTCTTTTTCATGCTCCTAGCGTGCGAAAGACCAGAATTGGGGTCATTTTCAATAGCGTGCACCCGCTAGCCGAGCGGAGCTCTCCCTCTTAGCCAAATGTATCTTTAGTGCAGTCATAATAAGGGTGTTCGTAAGTACGGGTGGTCGTAAGTCACGCTGGTTGTAAGTCGGACGTTACCTGCATTTGGAAAAGGTACGCAGAAAGATATTTGAGTGGACCACAATCAAGCTGCCCGTCCGTCACTAGCCACTCGTGTTTGGTTTGAAATGTGCTTCATCCGACAAGCTCCAAAGAAAGTTGTTTTTCCAACTTGAAGGTGTTTGCTTCCTCCCATTTTCTATTTTGCGCTATTTTCTCCCCAGCACGACACGCTTTCTCCAAATATCTCGCTTGCAAATCAGCTTTACTGGTAAAACCCTCATGCGCTAAGTCAACATTTGGTATTTTTTTCAAGTGTCAAATTCAATTTAGTCTCGGCCTCTGAATGGGAGGGATCAAAACGCCCCGAAATGCACGAGTCATCCTCGAGTTTGCCGGGCGGCCGCACGAGCCCAGAAAGCTGCACCGGATCGGACACGGGGATTTAGCTTCTCGCCGCCTCCTTCCATCTTCTCTGTCACTCTCGGAGCGTGACTGAAAGCGTCACCTCGTTGCGCCGTCTGAGAACATTTGCCAAAATGCAGATGTTCCGCCACCATCTATCTATCTATCGATTGATTGATTACATCCGAAAATCTTTCCTGAAGGAAATACACTTTGTGTTTGAAGAGCGTCCTCGCCGCGACACTGAAATGTACCGTTGGCAACTTTTCATCAACGTTAGCGTGAAGGAAGGACATCCGGTCCAGCTGCACCGAGGTCCACGAGACGGGGTTGTCGAGGACACTTTGTCCCTCTGACAAATGAAAGGACACATACATGTTGGATGCCACATGGATGATGCATAAACTCTCCGTGGATTGAAACAAGCGAGTCGGCCTTTATTTTGTGGTCGATTTCAACACAAAGTCACGGCGTCGTCCACTCGTTAAGTTCGACCTTCTCATCTGATTATTGACGTGAAGTTGTTGTTTTCTTTTCTTACGCTCGCCCCCTTTAAAATAAATTCCCCACTTTAGGTTATTGCAGGCGATAAGTGTGGTGACGGTGGGGGAGGAGGCCGGCTGTCGCACGCGCTGACGAGAAGAAAAGGTGAAGCGTGAGGTGTCGGGGCACCGGGGAAATCTATTTTAAGGCCCGCAATGCAAAGCGCCTTCCACCGGCGACAACGGGAGACACTCTGACAGCCAATTATGACATTCTTTAATTAGCTCCTCAGCTATGCTATCTCTCTTAGCCAATTAGCATCAGCTCGTGCCAAGTTTGACAAGGACGTGCGGTATATGCCAGCGTTCTCACGATATACTCCGCACGTCCCCCAAAAAGGAGCTGAAATCTGGATGGTGTCAATTTCTTTTCGGGGACATCTTTCCACATCCTATCCGCTCGAGACAAGCAAGCGTCTTTCGGCAAAAATAGCAAAGCAAAAAATAATAAGCGCAGGGGCCGATTTACTGTCGTCTGTCGCCGTAGCCGAAAACGGCTGCCTCCGCTCCAAAAGTCACATTTTGCCGTTGCTGATTGATTTCTGGGGGGGGGGCTCGCTGGGGTTTTGTGCCGACAACCTTTTCAAATGGGGAATGGCACTTGCAGAAGTATGCTATCTCTCTTAGCCAATTAGCATCAGCTCGTGCCAAGTTTGACAAGGACGTGCGGTATATGCCAGAATTAAAGGAGTCGCTAAGGAGCTTACAACACCGCTTGAAATGTCAACGCGGAAAAAAAATCATAAAACAAACGTGGAAAAGTTCACTTCAACTTGGTCCAAATGTCACGCGTGTGATGATAGATGAAGACGCGTCGCTCGCTCGCTCGCTCGCTCGCTCGCTCGCTGCTCTTTAAACTTTCCCAGGGATGATTGGACAAATGGGGGACGGGAGTCCATCGGGAATCATATCCAAGCCAGCAACATGTCGCACGTGAATTTGAAATTGGTGGCCCCAAAATAATCAATAACAGGACTTTTTTTTTTTTTTTTTTGGCGGGTGGGGGAGTACATTTTTACTAGCTTAAAAAAGTTCCTCCAATCATCTTGAACGACGGCTTTGTTCCAGCTGCATCGCTTGTGAACAAAGCTGCATTGTATTGTATTGTATTCCTTTAAGCGTAGCTCCATCTAGTGGATGCATAGCGCGGCCGTGACCGCTATTGTAGGTTGTATTCCATGAGCATTATCATGCGGTGCGCCCGATATGAGACTCTTTTCATTCATCGGTGTGCCTTATGGTGTGGAAAATCCTGTCCATAGTCTGTCCAAAGTGGCCAGAGCCTGAAAAAGGGGAGCGGATCCATTTAATTAGATTGTGCTGCGTTGGATTAAATATTGAATTGCATCCCTGGCTTGTGTTTTACATGAGTGAGCAACAAGGCTGCAGTTATTTGAACGGCGGCCCCCCGGGAGGCTCCTAATCCCGCCTAAGTGACAGGCTCATTTGTGATATTAGATTGCTTTCATTGAGGCGCTTGGACTGGGGCCCGCTTCGGACATTAGCGCCTTGAAGAGGCGGCCGCGCCTCAGCGCTCGCATTGCGCGTCGCCGTGCCGTGACTGAACCGGAAAGTTGATCTTGAGAGCGTCAAATGGAGCGCCGAGATAGGACTCACGGAAACTGATTCTCGGTAGAACGCGGCGCAGTTGAGCAGGCTCCGTAGTGAGCATGCGCAGCAAAGTTTGCTCCCCCTCGGGCAGCCGACAATTAAAATTAAAAGACATCAACAGGCCCGGCCGGTTGTTGTGTTTCTTCAAGATGCCTTTGCGTCCCAAAAATATGGCGCACTTCCACGCGTGGCTACGACGTAGCAGACGACGTGTAGCCGAGGCGCTAGGCGGGACGGAAACGGCGCACGCGGCCGTTCCGACATGCGGATAATTGGGGTGGCGCGCCGGCCCACGCGGCTGTCTCCTGAAGCTCGTTACCATCGCTCACGGGTCCCCCTTAACATACCCAAAAATCTGTAGCAATCGTGACTTGTTGGCTTTGCTCAAACGACAAGCGCCCCCACTGCCGGTCCCCTGAAATGTTGACATGAAAGCTCCTGAATCCATCTTCCACCCTTTCGCGGCCTGTTAAATGATGGTCCTAAATAGGACCTTACGCGGCGACGTCATTGGTTCTTCGGCCTTCCACTCGCTGGGATTTGCCGAGTGTGCTTAACAAGCCAGCCAAAATGAAATCTGGGCTCGCCGCCGCCGCCATCAAACAAGAATCGAACACGGACAGAACGGGAAATGCTGCCCCTTGCGGAAAAGAAGAAGAAGAAAAAACATGCTCGCGCTTTATTGGCACACAAGCATGAAAAAACAAAAGCCAAACAAATTTGGGAGTGGCGTTCTACCTCATATTTTCACTTCCCAAATAAATTTCACCGTCGGTGCGAAAAGAAATGTCCTGAAGCCATCTTGCGTCCACCGCGTTTGTGTCATAACATCGGAGACGATGACTAATCATTTGTCATCTGCGGCTGGGGAGGAGAAAAAAAAATGTGCGTGACCTTGCGCTATTATTTGCGCGCCGGGTGTCAGCATGACACGTTCCCCCTGGCAGGATTAATTAGGATTGGGGATTAATAGCCAGCACATTTTTCTTCTGTGGCGACCGTCAGGGTCGTTTTCAACCCAATCGCCTGCGTAAGGTTAGCGAACGTTACGCCGCTAACCTTGTTGGCGCCATCATTACGAGTCCGTGGATTTTTTGGGGACTTTTGCATCGAGTAGGACTCATTCACCTATGGAAGGCATACTTTAGTTTTTCTCCACCACAAGGCAACCACCCCCCGGTTCCACCCGTCCCCCAAATGACATTGGCTGGTACCGTCCAGCCGGATGAGGACCAACATGACCCGAGGCGCTTTCAAGCCCTCATCGGTCACAGTGAAGGAGCCGCAGCTAATTCCATGCTTGCGGCTAATTGGACTCCGCTAGGACTTGGCGCTTGTGCTCTGAGGATCGGACACGCGCAAAAATGGCCACCTTTGTGGCACACCTGGCCGCAAATTTGCCGCTACGCATTCTGGATCTGGATCAGAACGGTCATTGAAAATGTGTCCGGCAGGGATCAGACGGCATTATTCAAACAATGAATCGCTCGGGTTTGCTTTTGGGAAGGAAATTTGCCCACGTACAGGTAACTTCCCACTTACGACCACCCGTACCTACGATTCTTGTTTTGATTCTTCTGATTCTCTTGATTCTACGCCTGGCATCGCAACGCGTACAATAATTTTTGGCCAGCCAATTAGCATCTCACTCAAGTGCAGCAATCGACCGCGTGATGGCACCAGAGGGGCGGGGCTTCGCCGGTCATTTAGCCTCAGAGTCTCTATTCAACATTTTGAATGGATTTCGACTTACGACCGTTTGGTCGGAACGAAACTCGGTGGTAAGTCGGATGTTACTTGTATATTTGGAGGCTTGTTTTGACAACAACAAAAACAATTGTCTTTCTGATCTATAAAAAATGGTTTGTGACTTGAGGGGAAAAAAATGATATAACAAGCCTTGCTCATACATATTTTCTTTACCCTCTGCGTAAATCAACACATACCAGTGCCATACTGATGAGCATGCCGAGGAGTGACTTCTTTGAGCCTTTTTATGTGCTATATATCCGCCGCCGTGTGGCCCGGGCAGGCACACAAGAGGAAGCGGCGTGACAACAAACTGCTTGATGTGTTTTAAGGATTCGACAAGGTTCCAAAGTTCTAAATTTAACGGGCACTTCTCAATGAAGATGAAGGTGCTTTCCATGGGCTGTTCTTGCCAAGAGAGTACTCGTGCACCATTGGATTGAAGCCCCCTTGACTAATCCGCCGTCCCCCACATTGTTTCTCATTCCCTTTCACTTGCTTCCTCTTTTTATTTATCATGGATGTTATATGTGCGGCGGGGAAGTGGAGCAGATGCGGCAGGGTGGCGGGCGCGCCTCCAATGCTACATTTCATCATCCAGAGGACTCTGATTAGCTGCAGGCGAGCGAGCGACTGGAGGTGAAATCACTCAATCACAATTAAAATGAATGCACTTCCGAGTGGCATTTACAGCCGCTATCGGTCTGAGCATCCAACGCTTCAACAAATAGACTTGAAATCATTTCCGGTGATATTTGGGAAAGGCACAGGTGAATTGCCGGCCGCTGCCGCAATTTTCGCCACATTGCAACTCACTCACTCGGTCAGTCAGTCAGCCAAGTGGTGAGCTTGTCAGTCGCCATGCAAATAAATCAAAGCACACTTGAGTTTGATCACAAATAAATCAGCTGCTGTTTGCTCCAGTGAAAGAGAGGGAGGGGGGGGGGGGGGGGTAAAAAGTCACACCCCCCCTGCCACTTTATGCCCCTGTCATAAATTGCAGGCACGCATGAATAATTCAGCGTTCTCTCTGCAGCTGCACGTTGATTTTGGTGCTAATTGTTGAAAGGTGAAGTGAAGGAACGACAAAGGTCTCTCACTCACCTGGAAGGCTCCCACTGTCGTTCCCACGCATCAACGCGCTTTGAAAAGCATCCGGCGGGCTACAAACGTGGAGATGCGCGTCGAAGCTTGCTTGCGACGGCTGCTTCTCAGCTTGTTTTGTTTTTGTTTTTTTGGAGGGTGAGGAGTCGTTCAACGCATCACCGTTGGCTTCTCATCCAATGGCCCCTCAAAAAATACAAAATATCCCACCGGGTGGAAAGGTGAAATCCTTGCCGCGTCTTTGGAGCAGTTCCCGAGTGGCTCGGATGCCTGCGCGGCGTACTCGCTTCCTTCCCGGTGGCGTCACGCAGGAATCCGCAAAGGAATCCGCTCGGTGCTCGAGCCGCGTCTCGGCTCAGTCTGACAGCTCCGGTGTGCGCGTGCTGACTTTTATGAGCGAGTCGACGGATTCCAGGGTAGCGTCATCCATACGACCCCCCCCCCTCCCTCACCCCGATTTAAAAATAACCACGTCTGATGTGAAAAGCGGACTTTGAAGTGATGATCACGTGTCAAAATAGTCGCTAAAATGACCAAAAAATACTTTGATTTTCCTGATTTCGAGACTGTTGTTTGAAATCTAAATCATCGTCAATCATTTGCCATATTCCACCAATTGGATACGTTTCTGGTAGTTGGGAGCGTCGCATTAATTGCTACAACAGTGCCCTCAAGTGGCGACTCTGGAAATGACACCGCTCAATTAGTTTTTTTAATTCTTCCAAGCAAAATTCACTAAAAGAAATTGCAGTTGGATAAGAAAAAAATGTCGATTCAATCGTCAAATCATCCTGCACACTCACACACACACACATACACAATGCCACAGGAAATGCATGGGAAATAAAATGACAAAAAACAAACAAAAAATAAGTACAGTAAGTGATTGGTTTGCTTTTGCAGTTCACAAAAAATATATATTTGTATTCCGTGCTGTCCATCAGACAATTTAAAAGTACAGTCAATGATCCAAAGGCATTTTGGGAAATATTTTGCTATCCGTGTCTGGGTCGGTGTTTGCCAACAGCAAATGTTGACCTTTGAGGTTCAACGACGATTGTTCAAGCCGCTTTGAGAAGGCATCGGCGGCTTTTGCAGTAGTTTCAAAAAGACAAAGACAGTTTGCAGGCTCTTTTCTTCCCTGTGAGTTCCTCAGCACTCCTCTTTGATGTAAATTTGTTCGTACGTGTCGGACTCCAAATGCTCCAGGCGGTCCGTCTGGCCGTTGACGATCTCGTCCGGGGTCTTCATGAACCTGCCCGACGCCAAGACCATCCGTTTGTTAACGTCCTTGTCAGCGTTAACGGACAAAAGAAGTGGTTTACCTGAACAAAAGTCTCTGGCCGGGTTCTTTCCTGATAATGTTGAGTTTGTAGTAGTGTCTCAGGGCTCGGGACATCTTCTCATACGTCATGTTGGTCCTGTTCTGGAAACCCAATCAAATGCCATCATATTCCAAGAGGATCCCAAATGGCGTGCGTCCTTTATTGTTGTTATTTTTGGTACCTTGTGGTTCCCCCAGAGCCTGGCCAGACCATTTGGGTCCATGATGCGAAAGATTTTACTCTCCGGGTCCTCCCAGCGGATGTAGTTTTCGTAGCGGCTGTCTGACAGGAGCTGGTAGACGTAGTCCCACAGGAGACGGCAGTCTGGGAGGGACGGGACGGGACGGGACGGGACGGGAGAAAAAATGAGCAATCGTCGGATTTGGACGTCATAACGGGGAAAATGGACCAAAAAAATGTCTTTTACTTTGTAGTACTCAATTTGTTTCTTAGAGTGCAGCGGAAAGTATCGCACAGCGTTCCGCCGGTGTCAAACCCAAGGCCTGAGGGCCACATCTGGCCCACCGCCTCATTTATTCGGCCTGTGAAATGAAATCCAGTGATACCTCTGCTTACGAACTTAATTGCTTCCCACAAATTGTGTGTAAGGCGTTTTTCATAATCCTCACGAGTTAAAATAATAATAATACATACATACATAAGCGCCTTTCAAAACTCCCAAGGTCACTTTACAGTCATAGGATAAGTTAGATGGCTAGCTAGATAGCTCTGTCGGTGGACCCAAGCCTGAATTCATCCATATTGCTATATTGCAAATGATATGATGGAAAATAAGTTGTCATGACAACCTGCCGTGCTGAAGAAAAAGACCGCTAGAATAAAAATCAAGCGCCCTTTTCCAAAATGCCCACAGGAAGCGTCCAATAGTTGGCTAAAAAAGAGAAAGTTGTCGTCGGGGCGAGTGCTTTACCTGCGATGCGTCCGATGGGCATCTGGTGCTCTTCGGGCGGCGACACGGGCATGAGAAAGTTCCTGTAGAGCGCCTCCTCGGGGTGCTGCAGAAGGTGCTGCGGCACCCCCTGGTGGGCCGGCGCCATAGGGTGCGCCCGCTCCACTTTGGCCTCGCGGCCGTTCTCGCCGTGCAGCCCGCGAGCGTGCCTGAAGTCCAAAGCGGCGGCGGCGGCGAGGCTCCGGCCCGTGTTGGCGAACGCCGCCGGGTTCCCCGCCGTCCCCGACGTGAGGCGGATGACTCGGGGCGGGCCGGCCTCGGGGCCCCCCGGGCCGGGCGCCTCCTTGGGGGTGGCGCAGCGCCCGTCGGGGGAGACGGCCAGCGGGTAGGCGTCCTCGGGCAAGTGGTGGTTGCTGTCCGGCAGCTGCGAGAAAGCCTGGACGCGGTCCTCGGCGCAGGCGTGCCGGTGGGTGGCGGCGGGGGGCGACGGACGCGGCGCCGGCGGCTGGTGAGGCGAGCGCGAGCGGTGGCGCAGTTCGATGGTGGGCGGGTGCTGGGGGACGGGCTCCGGGGCGCACGCCGACCGACGTACCGTTTCTGTCACAAACCACAGATGTCGGACTGGAAGCAACAAAAAAATAGACCAAGAACGAACGAACGAGCGAACGAACGAACGAGCGAACGAACGAACGAGCAAACGAACGAACGCTGCTGCTTTCTGTGAGTGTGTCATGCTATTGCTATTGCATATAGCTCCCCACTAGGTGTCACTGTTGGCCCAAAGTGGTTGCCTCCACTTTTTTGGTGATCGTTGGTTCGTTGCTTCCAACTTCCAATGAATCAACGTCCCCAAATGAGTCAAGCCGTTGGTATTTTCCAACAGCTCCGCACGCCACGCGCGGCCCAAATTGTTGGCGCGTGTTGCCATTTCCTCGTGGAACAGGTTTGGTGAAAGCTTTTGGCGCAGATGCGGCGTGCGTTGAATTAGCGTCCGCGTCAGATTGATGACGATGAAAATTCTATCTATGGAGTGATCGGGTGGCTAACCTTCTAGCTTCAGATGCTGCGCCGAGCTCTCGGGAAGCAAGTGGAAGGAGTTTCCCGGGAAGTAGCCGGAGGGGTAGAACACTTGCGGCTTCCTTTGCTTCAGGGTGTGTTGCAGCAGCTCGTATAAGACGTCACCTGCAGGGGGGGAGTGCGGGGGTGAACTTTTAGAAAAGGGGAAGTCACAAACGCAGATTTCTGAGGAAGACCATGAGTTCCTTGTGGTTTTCGGGCAGTTGCGTAATGATGGAAGGATCGCAACCTTTTCCCGATTTAATCATCAATAATAATACATTTCATTTATAAGCGCCTTTCCTATTTGGCTTTTCGTACCCCTCCACCACCCAAAAAATTGAACCATGGTCAATTGTTTATGTGTGATTATTTTTTCCCATCCACTTTTTAGCCAATCAATTCGCTCGTGATCGAACCTGTCAATCACGGGTTCCTCCAATACTTTTGCAGATTTGATACGAAAAAAAAAAAACAAAGTCTGGCTCAAAACAACATTCCGCCTGGTGTTTGTCGTTTTGATTTGAAAGTATCGCACAGCGTTCCGAGGGTGTCAAACCCAAGGCCCGAGGGCCACATCTGGCCCATCGCCTCATTTATTCGGTCTGTGAAATGAAATCCAGTGATACCTCTGCTTACGAACTTAATTGCTTCCCAGAAAGTTTGTGTAAAGAAAAAAATGTGTCTTCCAAACATTTATTTCCCATGAGAAACCATTAGAATGAGAATAATCCGTTCCCAGGTCCCCATAAAACATACTTTTCTACTAAATAAGCGTTAAAACGACACAAAATAGAGCTGATTTCATGTATAATAAATGTGCTACACAACGGAGGAAAAAGCCCCAAACGGGAAGTTGAGGCGAATGATTAACAGCGTGGTTGTTGACTTCCCGCCAGCCAAACAAACGGGACCGAGAACGGGTTGAACAAATAATAACTTGGCCCCAAGCAGACAGAAGAAGAAGGAACCCTGAGATCACGTTTGACTGCTCACACTGACAAACAAGACCTTTTAGCATCGCAAGGAAGTCACGGAGGACACACGCGCGCTCACACATACACGCTCACGCGTACACACTCGCACGCTACTTTCAGTTCTCACTTTTTAGTGCGGTGACTGGAAAAATGTCCACTTCCTGATTCAAGAGGATACGATCCATTTTTAGTGCCATGAAACCAAATCAACGATTGCTAAATGATGATTTTTCATCCAATTTGGCCGTGAGGGAGAAGGAAAATAACGCAGCCATCAATTATTGGCTTTGGGCCTCTTCCTAGTTTAGGACGGGGAGGGTCTGTTTTGCATAAATTGTCACTACGTGAAACGCGGTGACAGGAAATGACCTGTCAATCATATTTTCATTCGAGTCGGACAGTAAGTAACCCTCAAAAAGGAAGTATGAGTGGTGGGGAATTTGGTCTTGCACATTTATTTACATTTCATTCGTATCTATTGTTATCTATTATTTATTTATTGTTGTTATTCTTATTTATTATGTATCATGTATCATTTATTATTATTTTCACAGTACTTAACTCATTCGCTGCCATTCCCGAATCAAGCGCTGGTCAGACCTCTGGTCATGTTTTTCCCTTCCACTAGGGGGCCGCATTTGCTGCATTTTTTTTTTCCTAACGCTGTATTGAATGTTGATGCCTAAACGTCAACAATAGCGCGGCTCTTGCAATTGGAGTGAAAATGACAATAACCCTGGCACCGGAGTGGACGCATGTTTCCACGTTGTCTGGTGGTGAAGGAGTTAATGATTCCCGTTTGATATTGAAAAGAAATCCGGCGGTCGGTGCGCCTGTTTTCAAGCTCTCGGCCGCTGCCGCTGTTGCCGAGGCGACGGTTGACGTTGCTACTTCCTGATGACGTGTCCGCTACTTCCTGCGGCCTCGCTATTGATTTGTTGATGTCGCTTTGGAGCTGCGACAAGCTAATGCTTCCGGAACTTGTTTGGGGAGGGGCGCTTGATTTGTATTCACTCCGCTCATTTTACCTTCTTGCTTTTAAAATAATAGTCCGGCTTATTAAGAGTGTTGAATTGTACGCACGAAGGACTTGGAAATCCAGCGCCAGCTCCATATGGATTTGTTTTAAATGGGGGAGTGAGCGGGGGACGGGGGGGGACGGGGGTTACCGGAGTGCGGCGAGCGGTAGCGGAAGTCCTCTTTGGTGAGCAGCAACAAGGCTTTGCCGTTCATCTGGAAGGAGCCGCTGGGGATGGGCCGCAGGGCAAACTCCTTCTCGGACCAGCGCAGCCACTGGACCACGTCCTCTCGGCTCCACAGCGCCGGCTGCGAACCTGGAAAAAAAAGGGGGGTCAAAAGGGGCAACCTTGACGGATGGGGGGGAGTCAAGTCGACGCAGCAGGGGAAGGAAGGAAGGAAGGAAGGCCGGATGAGGGGAGAGTCGGGGGCAGAGGAAGGAAGGAGGCAAACGCACTAAAAGAGGAGATTGAGGAAGTGGAGATAAAAGGAGGGAGCAATGCAATTACGACAATGGCCGTCATCAAACAAAAGGCGCTCACGCGCGCTGAGGGACACAAAACGAAAGGATTGCGAAAGGTCCAAAAGTAAAAACCACGGTTGCACTTTTAGTCATGGCGGACCACCTGGAAAAAAAACTCCCCCAACGGATGTGGCCACTTGTCGCCGGTGTTTTTCAAGGTGGGGGGGGTCGGAAAGGCTTTTTTTTTTCCCCGCCATTCCCACCCGAGCGAGCTGTTTTTCACGGCAACGTGTTTGGGTAGCAAAGCCTGCTAGGCGGCGGCGGGTCACGGGGTCAAGGCCGTCGGCATGCTCACTCCTGGGGGGTCGAAAAGCAAACGGGTGCTTTCCGCTCGGCCAAAAAAATGCCGGTCAGGGGAAATTGGGCCATTAGCACCCCCCCTCCCCCTCCCCCCAAAAAATGTGTCCCACTGGAAGTCATCCAAGCCAAGTTTGGTTTCAGTGCAGGAAATTTCCAGCGGGAAGCTTGACGACGACAAAAAAAAAACAAAAAAACAACACAAACAAGCAGGGAGGCTTTACAAAAGTCAGCGTGGGAAAGATGGACGCAAAGAAAAATAAACCAGGGGAGCGTCGCTGCAAAGGGGCCGAGGGGGAAAACAAACAGAAGAGGAAAGCCACACCAGGCCAGAGTGCAACGCGGGGGCAGCGTACTTATTCTGGGATGTCATTTGCAAAAGTCATCTGGATTCACTTCCGACACGCTCGCTCGCGACGGCGACACTTTCCACCGCGGCGCAATCCAATTCATTAACATGCTAAATCCATGCTAATAGAGACAAAAAAGGGGGATTTTTGCCACAGGTTGTGTTCGCTAATTGATTAGCATGCTAAATCCATGCTAATACAGAGCAAAGAAATAAAAAACAGACTGGATTTTCGTCACGGGAAATAAAAAATTAATGACTGCCTTTCTTAGCCTTTTTTGTACCATGAAAATAGGAGCCGGTTTAGCTGTCAAAACAAAAAACAATCCCCCACTTAGCCTTTTTTTGTAATATTAAAACATTATCTGCCACATTAGCCATTAAAAAAGGCGTCTCGGCCTTTTTTTTAATCACTAAAACATTCTCCATGTTCGCCTCTCGCAGCCTTTTGTTGTCTCATCCAACATAATTAGCCACATTAGCTGTCAAAATAACAACTTTGCCTTTTTTATTTTGCATCTGGAACACATTATTAAGCTGTCAAAGAAAGCCTTTTTTTTTTCTTTTGTGTCATGAAAACATTGTTAGGCATGTTAGCTGTCAAAAAGTAACTGCAAATTAAACAAGCCAGCCTCTCTTAGCCTTTTTTCTTTGTATCTTTGGGAAAACATTATCAGCCACCCGAGCTATCCCTCCGCCCCCAAAGAAAACCATCATAGCCTTTTTTTGTGTCACGAAAACATTAGCAGCCTAGTTAGCTATAAAATAAATAAATAAACAAACAGATGGCACTGTAGCTAGCTAGATGGATAGATCGGTAGCTAGGTAGATAAAAATGTTTTTGTTCACTCAGATGGAAAATTCCAATTGGAACACAAAGTTGGTGTCGGAACCATCGCTACCGTCGCGTGGAAACAATCGATTGGCGCGCAAATACACTGTTGACAAGTTGTACTCGGCGTGCCACGCGCGCCTTAGCCGTAGCGGCGCGAACGGCCTTCAGCTGGATGAATAAAAACAAAGAGCGCACTATCAGTACAGCTGGGACTTTGCCCCGTACGCCCTTCTTTGCTAACTGTTTGCCTAGCCTCTCAAAAGCAGAAGTAGGCGTCGCTAGCTCACAAGACGACGGCGGGCTTTATTTCTCCGCCGACTCGAGGAGGAGGAGGAGGAAGAGGGAAAAGGAGGTCCTTTTGGGACTCGGTGACGTGTGGCCATCCATTTCCTTCCCCTCCTCCCTCGTCGTACATCCCCTTTTTCTTGTTCCGCTCGCCGCCAACGCACACTTTTCCTTTCCTGTCCCTTTTCCTCCCCTCCGAGCCATATTTGTGAAGGAGCAAACAAACATAAAAGGCCTCATCGATGGCACGCGGCCATTTTTTTATGAGCAGGAAGTAGCGCGACCTGTTCTGGATTGTTTGTTGTCAAGAAATCCGGAGCACGACAGCTCTTGCAACTCTTTTCTTCCTTTTTGTTCACGCTTTAGCAAACGACGTCAATAAAGGAAAGGAGGGTACTGGGAGGGGGGGGGTGGTCTTCTTTCCGCCCCGCTTGTGCTCGTTTTCAAGCCAAGTCAGCATTTTGAAACGCAAACATCAGCAATGGCGAGAAGCTCAAAACGGCTGACATACTTTGACCTGTTGATATTTCCGATCATTTGAAGAACAGCAGTGAAAACGGCCATTTGCTTGTCGCAACTTGCAAAGCCGCAATGACTTTACAATCTTCTTTTGGATTTGCTGAAAGGAGCTTTGATAAGACACATTTTTTGATGTCGTTTTTGGAAATTAACTCGTATCAGGCTGGCAAGGAAGGAAGGAAGGATGTCAGGAGGGCCACGAATAAATAATAAAAGGGAAGGGAGGAAGGAAGAAGGAAGGAGCTCGGAAAAAAAAACAAAAACAAAAGAAGTGGATTAGGAGGAAGAAAAGGCGCTTAAGAATGCAACAAAATGGGGTTTGGGTTGCCGGTTTCCTGAAAAGAAATCCACTTTGTTAAATTGGCCAATGAATTAAATGTATTGCTTAAACCCCCTGACCCCCACCAAAAAATATAAATACATAAATAAATAAAACAGGTGATGAGAAATAAAGGTCAAAAAGAAGGATCCATCATTTGATACTACTACTACTACTACTAATAATAATAATAAATTCCATTTATAAGCGCCTTTCAAAACTATCAAGGACACTCAAGGATATTTTTTCTGCGGGTGAGCAGCGGCAGCCACACGCGCCAGCATTCACTCAACCCGGAAGTAACAAAGTAAAAGAAAAAAGAAAAAATGATAAGAAGAAATAATATGACGACACAAAGACACAGAGAGTGGCACTGTCTGATTTTGAGCAAATGTTGTTTGCATTGTGTCCGAAACTTTCTGTTGACTTTGTTTAGCGCATGCAACCTCATTATGACTGTCACTCACTCTTTGCTAGCAAAAAAAAAAAAAAAAAGGCTAATGGAGAAGGGACACGCCATTGTTCTTTTATTCTCCCAACCAAAGATTCCATTCATCCGATCGGAGTGTGTTCAATAGGAAGTTGGCCGTAAGCTGGCCGACGCACCCCCCCTGCCGCCATGTTATTTTCTTTTGAAACATCATGCGGAGGAAGAGACGGACGGGCGGGGGCTGCATTCAGCTCCAAAGCCAGCCAGCAAGTTAAAACACACACACGCCGACATTTGTTGAGGAAGGAAGCAGCGTCTGCCCACTCGGGAAATTCCTGAGGACGAGCGCTGCTTCCAGGGGCAGGAAATTTCCCCTCCGAAAAAAATAATGATGCAATGCGTCACAGACAGTCCCCAAAAAGACAAAAACGTGGAGGGAGCTCTATCTCAGCTGCTGTCCAATCCGTCAGATGACATTTGAGGATCTGCTTTTAATTGCAGTGCCTGACGGGAAGCTTTTTTTTTGGGGGGGGAGTGTGAGGAGCCTGTTTGTGACCCCCCTCTATCGAATCCACTTCCTCTCCAGGAAATGGAGAAGGCGGATGTCTGCCCACACTGCAATTTCCTGCCCGGTTCCTTCTTCTTCTTTTTTCCTTGAAACACCCCCCCCCCCCCTCTTTCCACTCTTCCCTTCCGTCACTCATTTGCACATGTTTGCCAAGGACGGATGGACGGACGGACGGACAAGCGGAGGTGTCGGGCTGCACAGAAACAAGCCAGCGTTTCCTGCCGGGTCGGCAGCGTGAAAACAAAATGGATTGAAATACGACGCCAGCAAACGCACGCGGAAGTGACTTGGCAGGAAACAAAAGCCAAAAGCCAAAAGCCCTCCCTCCTTCCCCTTTTCTTCCTGAAACAATGCCTGAATAGTTTCCTGCCAATGGCAGGACGGACGTCCTCGGCTCACCAAAAAGAAAGAAAAAAAAAAAAAAGAGTTAAATATTGACGGACGGACGGACGGACGGACGGACGGACGTGTGGGTCTTGGCCAAGTTACTGATTGAACCACGTTGGGCTAACTATCTCTTGGCCGCCCGCCAACCTCACCTGCTCTCTTGTCGCGCCGACAACAACAACAACAACAATTTAGCCGCCGTTCACCTCCGGCTCACTCCCAATTTCAATCAATACGGAACAAATAAAATTGGACAAATTCCAATTACTTAGCGCAAAATGGCGGCATTGACTTTTAACGCAGGATGGTTTTCTTCCGAAAGCCTCCGAGTCCTTGAAAGTGACACGACTGGACTGCTTTAGCGCCGTGAGTCACTCTTGGTGATGATGGGATGCCGTCCATAAAACCGCACGCGTGTTTATGAACCGGAAGTAGCGTCCAAAAACTGTTTCACCTCCCGACGTTTTTGTCTTGCGGCGGCTCGTCGGCGCCGTCCCATCGCGGCAGCGTGCAAAAACAAGACCTTCAAGGTCAAGCTTTTGCGTCAAGGTCACTTTGTTTTTGCCAAACCAAAGGTCATTTTGAAATGGTTGTCCCATACAGTACATTTGCCTCTGCTTTTTTTTTTGGGGGGGGGGGGTCGTCATGTGACACCTTATGGCCGGAAGCAGATGTCGTGCAGCCAACATCTGCTTCGACACCTCCCCGGCTGACAAGTCCAGCACAAACTGCACGTGTGCACGTGTGTGCGTGCGTGTGTGAGACTCACGCAGGTGCGCGGCCAGTCTGGCGGGCCTGTCGTCCATTCGGGTGGTGGCTGTCCCGGCGGCGGGGGCATGGGCGACGGGGGCGTGGACGGGGGAGGAAGTGGAGTTTGGCAGCGGGTTGGCGGAAGGACTGAAAGAGCGCCTCTCCTGCTATGAATAGACAGACAGACAGACAGACAAAAGCCAGGCTCACAAAACGGGCCAAGACCGCCGCCGGCTCTCAACCCAAACAGCCAAACGCCTCCCGGCCCCCCCGACGCCGTCCCCCACGAACAGGCTTGACTGCCCTCATGTCATGCACTCACTATAGATGACTGATACACAGCGTTGTTATGCCACACGCCTCCATTTATAGCTCGCTAGCTAGCTAGCTAACGAGCTATCTATTTAGCTAACTAGCTATAGCCAGCTAGTGTTTATTTGTGTATTTATTTATTGATTGATCCAGTTATTTATTCATATATATTTGTTCAGTTCATTAACTAATTACGAGATTAATTACAGAAGTAATTAATTTGTTGTTAGTAGTTAGTTACCTACTTTGTTGGTTTGTCAGTTGGTTATTTAATTTGTTCGCTAATTGGTTTGTAGGTTGGTTGGTTGGTTAGCTCCGATGATGCACGAGAGGTAAACAAATGTCGCTAGAACGTCGGCTTCCGTTATTGAGCTAAACAAGAAGCAGACTTTTTTTAAGAGGAAATGAAGCTTACTTGTGGCTTCTTCTCTCTGAATGCTGTCGGCACCCACTCACTTTTGTGTGTGTGTGTGTGTGTGTGTGTACGCACGCACTCACTAACTGAATGCAGCAGGAATTTCCTGTGGAAGCTAAGAAGCAATCTTTCAGTCTTCCATTTCCTCTTTCATGCAGATCTTTTGCTCTAGAACTTATTGATCTGACGGGGGCAATTGGGTTATAGGAAAAAAAACAGTAATCTTGAGGCAGCTTTGACCTCTTTGAGTGTTGAGGACAGCGGTGGGCTGTCAGACCATGACATCATACTCACGAATGAAACATTTGAGGGAGGGGGGTCCTGTTTTAGCCTTGACGTGTATTCATTATCATTGAGGTTATGGCTCACTGAAGCTCAAATTGACATGGCTTGAGAGAAAGTTGCAGATTTGGTGAATATGGAAGCAAAATAAGAATCTTCGAGTATCTCTGGCTTTGACGGGTGGGCCATATTTCGGTTCGGGGAGCAAGTGTGCGTGTCATCTTCAAGCACCTGACACTATCATAACACGCACGCAATAACGTATGCGCTACAAACCAAGACACGCCATTGGCAACTGTGCCCCCCCCCCCTCCCCCTCGTCCAGCTGTTCAACGTGGGCAACACGTGGACTCTATTTTGAGGATTTCAAAGGTGGTCGTGATGCGAAACGAGTCCCAGAACTCGGCGCGTCGGGAGCAGACACGCGGGCGCACTACACGCAACAGATGAGCCGCCAAAACAAAAGCATCCCGACCCCATTCGCCCCCCGAGTCCCCACCGCGGCGCGCGTCCTTACCTTGGCCGCATCCGTGGGCGATTCAGACATGATCTCCCGCGAACTTCCTCTTCCGCTGACTTTTCCCTCTTTTGCTTTCAATCTTTCCTCCCCCGATACGTGTTGTCCGCTTGGTCCACCCCCTCGTCGTCCACCGACGCAGGGGCCGGCCGCCTTTTGCGCTTCGCAGTCCCCGTCGTCGGGCTCGTTCTAGCGGCCGCGAGGCTCCATCGGCCCGGCGCGGAAAACACTCCAACTTCTTGTGTCTTGTCTTGTGTGTGTTTCCTTTTTTTTCCGCGTGTCGGCGGCGCGCACGTCAATAATCCCTTCCTGGAAGAGCGCGGCGGCGTGCGCAGGCTGTGCACGCGCGCTCGCGCCCTGGCTCGCTCTCATTGATCCGGACGTGCGTGTGTGTGTGTGAAATGACGTCGTTTCCCAGCACTTGGCCGTGCCCCCTTTTAAAGGGAAACAGCAAATGCACTTCGTGTCGGTTTATCAAGCTTGCTTAAGCCTTACAGCGCAGTAATAACAACATTTTTGGACTTGCTAGCCAGAACAGGCTACGACTTGCCCCTTTGCTGTTATTTGATAGCTAGCGCCCTATACTTTCAATTATAAGCGACCTGCCGGAAACCTCGAGAATTCAGTTGTTTTGCCTCTACAAAACCAAATACAGGTAACATCTGACTTACGACCGAGTTCCGTTCCAACCAAATGGTCGTAAGTTGAAATATAAGTTCAATCAATATGTATGGTATCGCATTTGAACAAGTCTACCGGAAATATTGCCACAATAAAATAGTCTCCGATGCGGCCCCGGCGTACCTGGATGGTGACGCCCTGCCATCCCACGCCCTCTGTCCGTGACCCCGTTTCCTCGTCAATACATGGTGTTATGTTTTGTGGTTTTGCAATGTTTGTTGTGTTGCTACAAGCATTAGCGGATTAGCAGCCCTCCTGGTTATTTGCTTCCTGCACGCTGTTGTATATTAAGTGAGATTGACGCCCAACCTCAAAGGTTGAAAGTTGCCGATTGGGCCTGCACTTTTTTTTTTTTCCAATTAGACAAGACCGTGACCACTTGACACTGTCCTTGACATTTTGCAGGCACGTTACGACCCATCGAACCTTTTTTTGTGTCCTCTGTTTATCGGGACTACGTACGCTCAAGCGTGATATGATATTTGATATGGAGATGCAACACGCGATTGATATGCACATTGAAATACAGTCGACTGACTCATCAAAAGCATAAAATGAAACCACGCGGAACGGGCTCCCTCTAGCGGCGGAGGGGAGTCATTTCAATCCAGTTTGGATGCATGTTACTTGGATTTGGATTGTTTTTGTTTTTTTTTTAATCCCTTTTTCCTGCTATTTCTCATCGCTCACTTTCACCAGTCCGTTGGCCTCAATACCATTCCCCACCCTCAAGAAAATCCACTCACGAACCTTCCCTTTGTTGACATTTGTCATCTGCCCAGCTGCCCGCTTTACATTAAGGTGTTGCATTTTCCGCTCTCTTGTAGTTGTTTTTCTTTTTAGCCTGTACATCGCTCAGCGCATAGAAGCAAAGAAAGCATTCCAGGACTTTGGACTGCTCTGTAGTCCACTGCCCACACTTTCTTAAAAATAACGCCGAGCGAAGCGTGGGCTTCAAGCCAGAGCCAAAACAATGCTGCCAAATGAATGCATTTGGCCCAAATGCAACGGACATACAAGGAGCTTCAGTGTGTGTGTGTGTGAGGGAGTGGCCAGGTGTTTATTCGGGCAAATTAAAAAGTAGTTTCAAAAGAGAAAATAAAATGCATTTGCCTTTCACTGTCCTTTGTTTTGTTTTTTCAGCGACAGCCCACCCGGTGATGGTCAATAAGCAGTGACATTAAGCGGCCTAAGCGGCGACTTCCTGTCTGACGTTGGCCCGTGGCGGCAGGTGCGTCAATGCAGCATTTGTCTCGTTTTGACAACGCAAAAGTGCCTAATGACGTGTCCAATGTCCTTCTTTTCTAGTTGCCCCCCCCCCCCACCTCTGACGTGGCCCGCCGTGTTTGGCCGACAACCTCCACGACTTTGGTGAGGTGAGGTTCTTATGATGGCGTGGTGTACAACAAAATTTCGAATGATCATGTGATGTGCCAGGAAGACAGACCACGCCTTCTCGTGAATATGAAATGCGTCCCCAACCCGATGCGCTACACTTTATTTTTGTCATTGTGTTTTGTCAAGAGTTATTGCTTTCCAATGCTACGCATCACTTACTCGGTACGCATTCCAACTGAAGCAATTCGATTCAGCTCGGCTTGATCATTTTTTGGCGACATCCTTGCCGAAATGTCTCTGCCGTGTTCTCGTTCTGGCCACTAGATGTCACTATGGGCTTGCCTGTAAATATCAGTTTGGCCATCACAAGCGTTCGTTTTTATTTTTTTGACATTTGTTTTAGTTTTTTAGCTTTTAAGTGACTTAATGCTCGTTTATGTTGTCAATATATCAAAAATAACTTGAAAGCGATCAATATGACATCCGGGTATCGATCGATCTCACCCGGTGAGCGTCTGATAACCACGCCCCTCATTTGCCGCCTGTCCAATCGACTTTGAGGAGGCGCGGTCATCAACGCGCCCCCGATCTGTTTCCCGGCGTGCATTGCGAGGGACCTGAGAGGTGGGGAGGGGGCGGGGGGAGGCTTGGCTTGGCTTGGCTTGCAATTGCGAGCAGGAGAATAACGCCAGCACTAAGAAGAAGAAGGAGAAGCCAAAAAAAAGGCAAGATAGCTTCTCTTTCATCGCTGTCAACCGTTGAGGTAATTCTTATTTTTATTGCTGCATTGAAGCTATAAAAACGCACCTTCCACCTTTGCCTTGTGCGTGCAGCACCGTGACAGCAAAGGGAATTGCAAATTGGTCTTCAGGAGATGCTCCAGCTAGCACGCTGCGTCCAGCTGTTTTTTTTTCTTTTGGGTGGGGGGGCTAGTAGCTATCATGTGGAAGGATGAATAGCAGGTTTCTGCAGGGATTCCCCCACATTTGTTCGCTACCTGGTGTGTGTGTGTGTGTGTGTGTGTGTGTGTGTGTGTGTGTGTGTGTGTGTGTGTGTGTGTGTGTGTGTGTGTGTGTGTGTGTGTGTGTGTGTGTGTCTGTGTGTGTGTTAAGTCCCAGAATGTTCTTCCCCATTGAGAATGCTCAGATTGCACTCAAATGTTTGTGTGAGATCATCAACATCCCATCTAAATAGTCACCTTGTCCTTTAAATGCCCCCCCACACCCACACACACGTTGTTGAAATGAATGTGGTGGCAGTCCGAGTTGCAAAAAGAGCTTGCACACAGGACACTTGATCAATCACTCGCTCAACTAAGATGTGATGATGCCTGTTGAGGATTGAGCGTTGTGCTGAAGACGGGCATTTGTTTGCAATTGTTTCCAAGAAAAGAAACAAAATGACACGCCTCCCGCCCTCAAATGAATTTGCCAGTCAGGGATTTGATGTCGAGGCTGGATGAAATTCAAAAATAGAAGAGTCGCGTTGACATTCCAGATGTAAGCAGAGCTGCAATGTTGGCACAGACAGCTTTACCGAGCATTAGCTTTTGATGCTAACATTTAGCAAAATTGTTGGCGTGCGGTTTTTACAAATGGAACAATTGCTCTTACGAATGTCAAACGTTTATTCTGTAATTTCCATTGACGCAAAACAATAAATAAATAAAATAAACGACTGCTGCGAGGGGAGTCTTTGGCTGTCAATCATATCAGGTGGGAGCACAAAAGCCTGGATATTGATGATAATGACCCGGCACAGCCGACTAAATGGCTTGAATAATTTATCAGGCAATCGCGGGGACAATCCCAATGTTGCCGCTGTAAACGGGCATCTCAACATTTGCTCCGCCTCCTCAAAACGGACCCCGCAGACGACACCTTTTTCAGTGTCGTCATCTTTTTATTACGATGATTGTTTGAAGTTTATATTTAATGTCCTGGGAAGGTTTCTTCAGCCGTCATCTGTACAAAAGTGAAGGTTTCGGACGTTTCGCCTCCTATCCACGAGGCTTCGTCAGCAAACTAAAGTTCTTTAGTTCGCGAAACGTCCCAAACCTTCAGTGTGATGTTTTGCTGATCACAAAAATATATTCGTATCCGTGACTGGTTCAGAATTTATTCAAAGTAGAGTCATTGGATTTGCATTTTACGCAATAAGTCTTTCAAGCAAGATTTGTTCCCTTGATTTCTAATCATCTGATGGTATTTCGATGTGTTCAAAGACTCCAGGCGCTTCATCGGCTGTTCAATCGCGTCGTTCATTCGGTCTTTCAGATCCTGTCCAGACCAAGCATCCTTTGTCGTCCGTTTCGCAGTTGACTGACCAAATGATGTTAGCTCAGTCGTCTGTCGAGGCTCAAATGCTACGACAGTCGTCTGGCCGTTGTTGATCCTATGGAATCAAGTCATCGTGTCGATCCATCAAAGTGCTACCAAAAAGTCCGAGAGTCGTGTCCTTGATTGTTAGTTTTTGGTACCTTGTGGTTCCCGACATAGCATGCCATTTGGTCCATGTAGTCTTACCTCATGGTCCTCTCCAGGATTCAATGGTTCGTACGTGCTTAAAGCTGTGGTAGTCCCCAGAGACGGCAGTCTGGGAGGGTGGAGACGGGACGCGGGACAGAGCAATGTCATTTGGCGTCATCGAGATGGAAGAACTGCTAAGAATGTATTGTAGACAATGTCTTCTACTAGGACGGAGTAGTCAAGACGCGCGAGTTCGCAGGACCTGGCTGACCAATGTACCAATGTGCAGTCTCACTATCTGTGAATGCAAATGTCTGCTAATTTTATCATGTTCCGTGTCAAATGAAGCATGATTCCACTAGCCTTTCACGCTAGGTCACATCTGCTACGAAGGATTCATAGCCTCACTCAGCTTTATATCCTAATTGAACAGTAATACTCTGCTAGTACTTAAGCTTCAAAATGTAGTGTCATGATATACGAGTATAGAAACGTTGATACAATGCTTAAAGCCGGATAATCAGCTGTGCTCAAAATACGAATGCTCGGTAGAGAAAAATCAGCATGAGCATTTGCTCTGCCGTGCTGAAGCAGTAAAGTTGCTAAACTAGAAGAGTGCCGCTCAGGATGCAGAGGTCCGCAAGCGCCTGCTCATATGCTTCGCCCAGTGAGAGTGCGCTAGGTGGCCTGAGTCTGGCCGCAGGGCTGTCCGCGGCCGGCCTTGGGCGGCGGAGCCGGTCCATGCAGGCGGTGCTCTCGCGGTGCTGGCCGGCCGTGCCTCGGGCGCCGCGAGGCCGGCCGCTGGTCCGGTCGCAGGCCCCGGAGACCGGCAGGTCGGGCAGCCCGGCCGGCGACCGCGGGGTGCCCGCCGGAGCGGAGCCGGAGCGGTTGGCCGGGCTGCGGGGCCCGGCCTGGGCCGGCGCGGCCCGGTGCAGGCTGGGGGCGGCGGTGCGCCGTCGAGGGGGGTCGGCAGCGGGGCGCCGCGGGGTCGGCGCAGCGGTGTCGGGACGGCCGGCGGGCGGGCACGGAGTGGCCGGGCAGAGCGAGCGCGAGAGCGTGACGAGTCGATGGGCGCGATCGGCCAGCGTCCGAGCGTTTCTGCAGGCGCGACGACAAGCTGTCAAACGACGACGCGCGCACAGTGAGTGGACGAAGTGCTTCTATTATATAGCCGACGAACTAGGCCTTGTCCCCAATGCAGCTGGTCAACGCCCAAAATGCTAAGCTGTTCGAGTTCAACATGACGCAACGCCCGAATAGTTCACGTTGGACGCCAGCGTGCCCTATTTCGTTTGGCTGGTTCTGTGAAGATTAATTTGGCGCAAGCAGTGGTGAAACTGTTGGTCCAGCGGTTGGACGTAAATTTAGCCGCTGATAGTGAATCGGTATGCCTTCCTTCGTGTAACTCTCAAGATGCTGCGAGCTACTGGAAGCGAGTCCCGGAGTCGGCCAGATGTTGACGGCTCACTTGAACGGAGGTGTCGGTTGGCCAGCGGCTGTTAGCTTGCATGCTCGGGGCTCGCGTGAATGACGACAGGGGAGTGCAGGGAGATTTTAGAAACGGGTAGGTACACGCAGATGTTTGACGGAAGGCTGGACCTGGGTTTCGGAGTGCGTAAGAGTGAAGCTCGCTACCTTTCTCAGGTCATTACTCTAGACCCCTAGAGCTTGAATTACCAAAAGCGTCATGGCTTTTCGACGTTCGATGAAATCTCCTTGTACCTTTCGACATCTGCGAACTGAATCGGATACTCTCTATCGACTTTACGAAAACGTCTGCATCATCCTGTAATCCGTTTTACTACGCAAGTTGCCGAGGTTAACGCAGGGGCACACCCCAACTGTAAATTCGTCTGTGGAGTTGTTCAACTTATTTCCCAACTTGCTGTGAAAGAAAACCAGAGGTCTCCCTGCCAATTCCCATGGCCGTTTAGACGAGATAACAGTGCCAGTCCCATTACCGAGGACTTTTCTATATAAGCGTAAACGACAGTCGAAAAATGCTGGCATACCACGAACCTCAAGAATTCGGCGAAGATACCTGATAGACTTCTGCTTCCGGAAAGCAAATCCCGACTCGTAAATAATATGTGCCCAACGCAGAAAGAAGAACTGAGCCGATGATAACACAAAGAACAGCACAGAAGAGAGACGGCCAAATACTGCACCAACAGTAGCGACAACCGCAACGGTAACTGAATCAATACTGACTGTTTATAGCGAGCTGAAACAATGCGATCCATGATCAAGAGGTACATCATTAGTGGCTCCACAACGACTAAAGCACTGATTGTACTTCCCATGCATACATAGGGACCTAGCAGGAAGAAGTACGACAGCCATACATTCCGCTCAGTTCCAGAGAGGACGTTGCAATATTCACTGTTCACCATGACAACTTGCCGTGAGCAGGAATACACATTCATTCGGCATCAGCCCTCAAAGTAACGGTGTGCATGTGTTTGCATCATATTGTGCATATTACGATTGCATCTATGCCTTTGATATTTATTAGTGGTACGTTCATTATTGTATCTAAACATTATTGATTTGACTATGTGCAATTCTATCTTCATCATGCAGTTCAGAACAATCTGGTCATGCCTTATGTATTGCTTGGTCATTTATTTTGACGAGCATCTTTTTTTATGCTAACTATCTGTATGCAGGTTCAAATGCTTCAATGTATTCATTCCCTGCAGATAGACGCTATGTCTGTTGATATGTCATGAACGACTTTGTACTTGCATGTATTGAAGTCCGCGGTGCTGCTTGTTTTCAATCTAGCGCTGTGTGAATTGATCAACGTCCTGACGGTTTGCAGATGACTTCACGGCTCCTGAGTTGTGATGCGTTTGAGATGCAATCGTCGTGTAATTTCCTGTTTGATCCATTGCTTGGAACGTTGGGGCCGCTGTTGCTATCGCATGTTTCCGTTCTTGTTATGCCAGCTTATTGAATGCCTCGTAACTTGAGGCTGCTAATGTTGGATGTAGGAGATGGAATTTCGGATTGGGATGCGCGAGTTTGTGACTCTGTGAGTTATCCGTTATATGAAGAGGTGCGATGGCCCAGGAGATCAAGGCGCCGTGTGATCGCGAGCCATGGATGTTGCGGCGGCGGCAGCGACCGCGAGCGTGACCAGCCGGTCAAGCGGCCGAGGCACTATTGAGTGAGATGCGCAAGCAAGTTGCCGTTCAGTAGGAAGGAAGGGTCGGATGGGGATGGGCAGCTACCTTCAGGAAGGCACCACTAAAGAGATTCGGTTGCAAAGGAGGCAATGAATTAGAAAGGGATCAAGCAAAGCGCACGGTAGTGGGGAGGGTCGGAGACAAGGAAGACGGGGAGAAAAGGAAAAGCGGTGAGGAGCGGAAGCGGCTGGCACTGAAGAAAAATTGGCACGAACTGGAAAAGAGAGGGATGATGCATGGAGGGCAATTCGACCAAGCGCTCCAGCGTGGGCACGTCAGCAACGGTCAACGCCGGAACCCGGTTGCACTTTTGTCAGGCCGGAAGCAAACTGCAAGGCATGCCGGGTAGGAAGCCGAGGGGATGGCTTGTCTCACCTGGCAAGATTTTCCCACCGGAGCACAGTACTTTAAAAAAAGGTAGCGTAGATTTCGCACTATAGGGTGTACCGAAAGGCATTTAATTGTTCCCAAAAGATGATCGCGGCGTCACAATCTGTTGATAACCCCATAGTGTTCCCATGCCAACTAGTCGTGATTCTCGTCGCCTGCAAGGGTTCGCCAACACACACTCAAACGGACAACTACTTTGGGAGCGCTCTGCAGTTTTCCCTCTAGAGTAGCACCATCTAGTGGCTGCATTGGGCAACCGCAGACACTCATTTAGCTTCTATCTATCCCATAGGCTTGATAATGTAAATAACCTGTAGCTGATTTGTTTTTATGGAATGCACCTTCAACCAATGTATTCCTCCCGACAACCCAGCCCAAAACTTTATTTGGTCTGCAATGCAGGTCAACACAGGAGAAGAATGAACCCTGGATTGTGTTGTCCTTCGTCTCACTTCCTGTTTTCCTTTCCCAGGGCCAACGAGTGTTTGAATGCGTTGCCGTGACGCCGTTCAAAAGTTAACCCCCCCCCCGTCCGCAGGCCCCCGTCCTCGCTTTCTGGCCCCAGAATCAAAGAGCCAACCACAGACCGTGTTGATGTGGCTCTCGCCAATATTTGTGCCCGCTCTGATGGTGGAATTTGGGGGGGGTCGCAGACTGACAATAATCTCGGTCGCCTCAAGTCACATGTTCGTGAGTATGCGGGACGCATACTCATTTTACTTTTATTTTATTTTTGCCTCCAAATAATTTACAAAATGAAGTGAAGCCCAAAAATCCGTCTGGTTTGGTCAATTATAATAATAATCCATTTCATTTCTAAACGACTTTCAAAACTCTCAAGGTCATTTTACAGTCACGGGATAAGTTTTCCGTGGGTGAGCAGCGGCAGCCACACGCGCCCGCGTTCACTCAACCCAGAATAACTCAAATCGATAGAAAGTTAGCTAGCTAGCTCATAAATAACTAATAGATAGCTAGCTAGCTAGATAGCAAATAGATAGGTAGCCAGCTAGATAGCTAATTAGTAAATAGATGGCTACCATGGTAGCCAGCTAGATAGCCATATTATCACCGTGCAATTAGCTGTATTCAATCAAATGAACCGCATCTCTAAACATGTCGTGATTGAACTACTTATCACACCTTTTGACGCCAAATGAAGCATGTGGTGTTGTTCGGGAGAGCAGAAAGCAACAAAATCAAATGAAAATCTTTGTTTTTCTTTTGCAGGCGGAGTTCTCGGAGATCAACCTGGCCTCCTACGTCACCTCGGGATGCATGGTGGACATGCAGGTCAACAAGGGGGGCACCAAAATGCTCAGGTATGGCCAACTCACTCCCACTCTGCCCTCCAAATAGCCGCATTTTCTCCGATGGTGACGTGTGACATGGAGCAGCGTGGGGGAATCGTAAATATTCATGGGGCGCTTTGCGGCTCCAACAGTAGCGGCGTTCCGACACGTGAAGCTGCGGGTGGAAATAGACTCACAGGCAATCAGCTGATCAGGGTGCCAGCCGTGGGCTCGTCATCTCATCTCACAACAACGTTTCTTTGAGAAGATTTACCTCACGGCGGTTTCGGCCTTCAATTCACCCCTCGCCGGTGTAAAACGTGGAGGAAGCGATTGAGCGTGCGGCGGCGTGTGAAGCAAGAATAATCTCAAAGTGGAAGCTCTCGCTCGGCTAGTGTCCTTCTGCCTAAAATTGACATTGAGGTTATTGTTGTGCGGGTTGCCTCATTTTGGCGTGATGGAGAAGCCAAATTGGATGCAGATGGTGTGAGCGCCGCCGCCGCCGCCTTATTTGCTGGCAATGGGCCGCATTGTCAAAGCGTTGCCGTTTTATGACTCTGCCCTTGTGTGGCCTGACAAACAAATGTCCTCCAAATGGAAGTCCCAGGCCCAGAAGCACAATGAACACCCCCAAAATGCTCAGAATTTGAGCTTGTGCCAAGATGGCTCTGGTGCCGCCGGGCCTGGAGCGGCCGCCGCAATTCCGCGGGCCGAGTCCTATATTCAGAGCGGCGGACCACAAAGCCACGCTTCAATCGGCCACTTGACACACAGGAACTGGCCACTTTCAATCCGTTTGTTTTCTGCGGCCGCTATGAGTCGTCCGTCACAAGCTTGTTTACATGCGCAGATGTTTTGGCACAGAAGACGACTACCTCGAGACCATTGAACAACAATTTAGAAGCCGAGCGCGATGCCTGGCATTCTGAAAAATCCGCTGATTGTCTGTGGTGGAGCCGTCTCGATCCTTCGTATCTCACCTAATGCTTTGCGGCAGGTCCTTCAAACCGGACTTTGTCCTGATTCGCCAGCATGCCTACAGCATGGTCCCCGGAGAGGACTTTAGGAACCTCGTCATCGGCTTGCATTTTGGCGGCGTGCCCAGCATCAACTCCGTCTTCTCCATCTACAACTTCTGCAGCAAGCCTTGGGTGGTAAGTCCGTTATTGAGCGACCCCAAACCCCACCCGCTTGGGTGTTACGACTTCCTCCGCCCATCCCTTGGCGCTTGATTTTGTTTGGGCTTTGGAATGGAGCCGTAACACCTGTTTCTGGCGCTGGCTTGGCAGGTGACCTCCCGGGACGCTCGTATTATGACTCATTCTGCAGTTGAGCGATTCGCAATGCCACAGAAAAACAAGCGGGGGGTCGGGGGGGGGGAGGGGCCTTCATGCTGTCAGCTTGCTTTTGAAAGATGCGTCTGCTTAACGAAGACCGTTCCTCCCTTGCCTTTTAGTTCTCTCAGATGATCAGGATCTACCAGTCCCTCGGTGCCGAGAAATTCCCCCTGAATGAACAAAGCTTCTTTGCCAACCACATGCAAATGGTAAGTGCCCTCTTTGTTCTGTTTTTTTTTTTACGAGGGTACAAAATAGAAAAAAAGCATACAGAGTCATGTTCATTCAATCTTTATTATAAAAATATAAAATAGCTATACAGGAAACAGCGTTTTACACATAGACTGTATACAATTTCCTTGATTGCATTTTTTTTTTTACTCATTAAACTCGAACATGGATATTTACATAACTACGAACCACAGAATGGGACCCCAAAAACAACTCAGTTGGAGAAAATGCCCGTTTCTGCAATTTAATCAGCGTTCGAATGAATTGCGATCATCGGGTGGTAGCTGGCGGGCGATTGCGTGTCAATCACTTTTGAATGGAATGAACTGAAGGTTCTGGAAAGAACAAAAATGGCTGATGTAGTGGATGTAAAATGATTTTGTCACCCCTTCTACAACCCCCCCCCAAAAAAAAAGAAATATCTGAAAACTCTGCATATGTTGATTGGTTTGTGATGAGTACCAAACGAAGAAATGATAAATCACACTTTTGAAGAAAAAACAAAAATAACAGCAACACCATATTGAATTTGAAAATGGCCGTCCTTCATTTAGGATGCTCGTTTTCTTTTTTTTCTTCCTTTTTTGCTTTTTTTGTTTGAAAAGAATATATGTATAGATAGCTATTGAGATATATATAGATATATATACACCCTCAGCAAATCTTGACCATCTGATCCAGATAAATAAACATTTTACAGGGCTTTCACTTGAGTGGAGACTTCATTTTTTTCAGCTTATGTACAATCAGAAATGAAATCTGACCGTCGCCGGACAACATGTAGCTTTGCGGTGCTTCTGCATGCCATTTTTTTTTTTGATTGATGATTCGCCCCCTCGCGCACTGTTCTGATTGTCGCGGAGGCCAGACGGGCTCGGGAGCTTCAAGGGTCGGTGGTGTTGACGAGGGTTTTGACACCTCGGTACCAGCTGCAGTAGCCTTCCTTCTGCCGGATGCAAGCGTAGTGTCGCGACTGGTAGCCCGGATAGCCAAAGTGGGACAGCATGTCCGTCCAGAGGCATTCGCTCTTGGAGGTCACGAAGCAGGGGAGGTAGTGGCAGGCTTTGATCTACGGGAGTCAAATGGAGTTGACGCCACAGGAAGCAGAAATCGATGAGTCATTGAGCTCTGCGTTGTGAAATGACTTCGCTTAAGGCACTGATGTTTGGCTCCCGAAGGGATTCCGTTCAACGCTCTCACCTCCGGGTGTTTGCACAAAAGCCACCCGGCCAAACGGAAGATTGACGCAACCTCTCCAGGAGTTAATGAACAGGAAACGCCGTTTATCGACAGAAAGCTGCGCTCGCCAGCTGCTTATTTGGATTTGAATCAGGCAAATGAAGTCCAATTTCATCCTTGGCAATTTGGGTGTTTAAAGGTTGCGGAGAGATTGCCCTACGTGTCTCGGAGATGTTTTTAACTTCCTGCTTGAGAGTCATTTGAAATAAGTGGTAGAAAAGCGCTTTCTTTGCCTCACTGCGTTTAACAACTTTGGTGTCGTTGAGCTTCAGTGAGCGCTTCAAGGAAAGACGTTTTGGAGAAACTTCAGGGGGGTGTGGCACGCTTCCTTCAAAGTTTGGGGAACAAGGAGGTCTTTGTAAACTACTAGCTGATTATGTTAGCAGATGTCCGGGTCTCTTGTGTCTAAACCCCAAATAAGGCTCACAGTAGCACCTGACTTTGAGGCACAGCGGTCACGACAGTGGACAGTTTATCATGTTATCAGGTTACAGCGTGCCTGAAAAGGCTTTGTGACGATTCACTTGTCAATCTTATGATTCTTTGTGGATCTGTTGCGGCTTGGAATTGAAGCGGATTGACGTGAGGCAGTCTGTTTTCGTCAATGTATGCTACAGCTTCGTGTTTGCCTTCAACATTTAGCTTGTGGTCGACCTGCACATTCCACTGTGATCCACTGGTGAAAAGGAGGCTTTGATTCTCTCCTCTTTCATCTAGAACCGCTTCATACGATAAAGAGGGTGCAGAAAGTGCTAACGATTGAATGACCATTCGCGTCTTTTGTGTCGTGGCGCATTATTTGTTATTTAGGTTTTGTTGTTTTGACTTGAAGATGGCGCCACAAAAGTAGCTCCCTTTACAGCAGCTCCTGAATTTTGTTTTTCTACTTCTTCCTTTCCTTTCCTCTACCTTTCATCACTTTGCTGCTGCGAAATGTCCGTTTCTCCACTGCGAGACTAATAAAGGCTAATCCAATCCAATAAATGGGGGCGGATGGTAAGACGTCATGTGGCGAGTGTTTTGCACTCACCTTGCAGTTGCAGCCCTGTTGGTAGCGGTGGTTGATGCCTTTCTTCTGAGCCAAGGACAGTCGCTCCCACCGCTCGTTGAAGTTGCACAGTCCCGTGTACACTTTGCCGTCGTACACCCGTCCTGGTCAAATACAAGCCCAGGATGTTGGTCAGTTACTCTTTAGCCACATGAAGTCCAAATCCTCCCCACCTCAAAAATAGTTCCGGAGACGCTATTTCAGTCTTAATCGTGGCTGCATTGATGAGTCTCTGTGGGCGTGTGCTGATTAGATGAAAGTGAAGTTGTTACTTTGAAGGTCTCCTTGAATTTTGGTTCTTTTGGGCCGGAGAGGCCTTTCCCATTCTGTAAACGGGCACCTCCAGGTTTCCCAATTCATTTGCGCCCGGTAAGACAATCTCGTCAAGCCCAGTTAAAGCGGCACCCCAATTTCAGAATAGCCAAAGGTCACGGCGGGTCTATTTTGGGCTGTTCGCACTGTTTGCGGCTTACTGGCTCTTGAGACAGGTGCTCAACGGCAGCCCGCGAGCACTCTGGAACATGGCGGATTTGTCATGGGACGTTCCCTCCACCACCTTTTGGAATGTGACAACAACGGTAGCCAATGGAATGGCTTGTCCGCTTTTGACATTGTGTCCAGTGTCAGACATGTTCCTGAAATACCAAAGACATCAAAAGAAAGGCCGAAACGCCGCTCTCGCGTGGCCGTCCGTGCCTTTCAATCGCCTCTGATCCTCTGCGGGACTAATTATAGCTGCGGTGATGTCACTCGCACCCGAGCCGGGAAAAATAGAGCCGCCATTCCCCCCCAGGCAACCTCCAGCTTGTTCGCCAGCACCACGAGATGCGGTGACGGTATTTACAGGTCGGAGCTTAGCTTGGCCTTCCTTATGCCAAGCGCCGCCTCGGCCCAACGTAAGCTGTACTTTGGTTGGAACTCGCAAGTCATAAAATGGCCTTGTTGGAAAGCCCCTTGCTTCCTGCTTGCTTGTAAATGACAAGTCGTTAGACCGAAGCGCTTGCGAGGTTTCCGGCGAGATGCGCTCAACTTGTGGATTTTGGAGAGCAAATAAAGCATCTTGCTGTTAAAAGCCTTTTGAGGAAATATTCTTCATTGATTTGATGTGATTGGCATGTTTTTTTTTTTATGCCACCGGTGTCCAAGTCAAGGCCCGGGGCCAAATGTGGCCCGCCACATCATCTTATTGGGCCCGCGAAGGCAACTTGTGAAATTCCATGATTGGATTGGATTGGATATGCCTTTATTCCATGATGTTTGCTAAAGTCTGAACCCAAATTTCAAATGAGCCAATGTCAATCACAATAACAATCATTATTTTTGACTTCAAATTTGAAAACTAGTTATTCATTCATTTGTGCTCTGTGCTCTGCTCTGTAGTTGGAGGGTTTGAGAATCAGAATCAGAAAGCCCTGAATAGTCCCGCAGTGAGGACATTTGCAACCTTCTAATGTCTTCCCCAAATTCAAAATGGCCCCCGAGAGGAAACCGTCACGACAATGTGGGCCGCGGCAATAAATGACTTTGACACCCTTGTTTTATGCAAATGCTCTCCAGTGGGCCACCGAAGAAAATCCAACACAATTTTAATCTGGAAATCTTTTCCACGCCGGAGAATTGGAGCGACGCTAGTGTGTTGAGAAACGTTGAAATGCAATATGGAGGCTTAGCGGAAGCTTCTTAGTTAGCACCCAGGCTGAATTTTGCGCAATTTCATCCTGGGAACCGTTTTAGAAATGCGCCATTAACAAAGTCCACCACGTCAACCAAAATGAAGGATAGATTGAACCCAGCAATTGTTGTCCAATGTGGACATTTGAATGTAGTGTCACTCACCTGTGATCAGGTACTGATACTTGTTGATGTCAAACTTGACGCCGCATAAGCTCTCCGAAGCGTCCGTGTAAATATGCTGCACGTGTTGGATTTTTTCAAAACCTTTGTACATCTGCAAGACATGAGAAACCAAGCGTGAGCTGCAGATCATTTCATGGCCTCCTCCTTCGCTTTTGACTTTGCCTCCACGTCACCAAATGAAGCATGTGGCCTTTATCAGATGACATTCCTTCAGGAGAAAGGAGTATTAGTTGTCGTCCCCCAACCAAATCAGCGATAACACGATTATGTGGCGTAATGTGCTTGGACTTTGATGCTGTGTCGGCAAAGCCGTCCCGAGATTGGGCGGCGCCGACCTGCGGCTTTGGCTAGTTAGCGCAGGTATGCGCAATCGCTCTTTTCTCTGAGAACTGCCGCCATTTATTTGTCTGGGGACAAAACAGGAAATCCATTTTTTAGATGTCACGCTCCCAGAACAAACGGTTACTTAATCCCATAAATTTTGGTGTGGGTGGCATTTTTCTCATCGGAAATGTGGAAATAATTTCATGGTCAATCCACCTTGCCTGGAATTCGTGTTTACAGTCAAAATTAGCAGATGAGAATCCAAATAAATCAATCTGGACGCAGCCCCCCCAAAAATTTTTGGACGCGGAATGCCTTTTGTCAGTGTTGCCGTGAAGAACGCTTGGAATGTTTACATGCGGGGTTTAGCTACGATGTAACGCCGGCAGAGCTCGATAATCCCGCAGTCTGGCTGCTGTCGAAGCGTCAAGCTGATGTCAGCATCTCTGAGAACGATGCGGCGTTATGTAAGAATATCAAGCCACGCATTTCTCCGTGACAGCGGGACCAGATCCCAAATTAGACCAGCGTGGTTGGCCCAAAAATGACTTCACGCGATGAGGTATTGACATTTCGTAAAAGTCACCTTCATCTGCTTGACGGTGTAGCGCATGGTTCCGAAAGGTCCATCTCGCAGGAGCTTCTTGCCCACCACTTTGGCGCGAATGACTAGATGGGTTGGAGGGAAGAGACAGGCAGCACAGAGTCAACAACTTTTGCCGCTGATCCCGGCAAACTGTCACATTCCATCCCGCTTTGCAACTTTAAGCCCAGCGCAAACATAGCGCCCCGGTCCACGAAGAAGCATTTCATCAAGCGTGTCAAAGTCATTTTTCGCCAGTTAGGGTTTCCTCTCAGGGAATTTGGGGAACCCATTACAATGTTTCATCTCCTCCACAACTGACAACAAAGAAATCAATGACTCGTTTTCATATTTGAAGTCAAGAATAATGACTGTTATTGTGGTTGACGTATGTAGTGGACCAGATTTTGCCCCCGGGCCTTGACTTTGACACCTGTGATGTAAGGGATTTGCCAGCTAGCTGAATAGAAAGAAAGAAAGCTAGCTAGCTAGCTCGCTGGCAGGATAGTTGGATAGATGAGCTTTGAATTTCACAAGTTTCATTTGCTTTTATTGACCGAATAAAATGAGGTGGCAGTCCAGATTTGGCCCCGGGCCTTGACTGGGACACCTGTGCATTAAAAGGACCGATAAATACCAATTTCAGAACCAGGTTGGCACTGCACTTGATCCATTTATCCGATTGTCTGCTGGTTGCCGAGCACGACATATTTTGACTTTCGCTAATCGTCGTCAGTCAGAGCAGAAGATGTTTTTTTAGTCCAGCGATAGTAGTCGTCCTTCTGTCTCTTTGAAAAGATGCTATCTGTACATGGGCCGTCCATGTAAAGGTTCTTTTCCGAGCTTGATTTGTTTGCTTTCCTTCACGTGGTAGCAAAGGGGGTCTTATTGTAGAAGGCCGGGAGTGCCGATTTGCGCCAGTAAATCGAGCCCGAGCAGACCCTGCGGGCCCCGCATAAGAGATCAGGACTTTGTGAAGTTCAACTGCTGCCAAGACCGCCCCCCCAACCGCTCTCCACCCCCGCCAACCGCAGACACAACTTAAACTAACCGTGCTTGTTATCTTCTCGCCGTGGAATTTCCTTCCCGCATTCTTTCGGGGTTCGCATTCCCCCTCCAGAAAAGGGAGGTGAAAAGGTAATCAAGCTTTTTTTTTCAATCCTTGAAAAAGACTTTCATTGGACATCCGGCCTCCTTCCTCTTCCCGAAATACCTCGGAGCAAACGGAAACGGCAATAGAAATACAACCTCCGATAGGAAGCAATCGCGAGATCACGAAGACCTCCAAAGTCAAACCAGAGCTTCATAAAACGCGAGTCTGCATTTGCCCTAACGGCACAACCACCTGTTAGCTGTTAACTGTTCCCAATGTTTATTCTCAAGACCAGACGGAGAAACCAAAACATCAGGATCATAAAAGTAGTATTTTGGTTGCCGTGAAAGCCGGGGGAGCTGATACCATCGAGGGTCCTTTTCCGACATAAATTGTCGCTTTGACCTCTGGAGTCGGAAGTCGTTCACAAAGATTAGTTTACGTGAATACTGAAATCGTGACGACGTAGCCAAGCGCTATTCGACAGACTTTTTACCTGACGAGTCGGAAGAACGATGAGCTATTTTGGTTGCTAACTCAAAGCAGTAGGTCAGGTGCATCATCTGAAAGCTTGACAGGCCCGTGGCGCTACGTCGCGCTGCTGACAGTCGGAAGTAGAGCGTTCCCTCTGCCGTTGCATTAGCATCTTGAATCGTTAAGCTATTTTCAACCGATTTTCATTTGGGACAAACTGCAGTGGCAAACCGCCCGTGTTAGCTAGCGTTGCCGTATCTCCAAATGACGAACGTTCAAATCATTGTCTAAAACCAACAAACAACTAAAGTTTTTGGAATTGCCTTGCGACTGGACTCCCTTGAACGAGCATCAAACAACTGCAGCACAGCTCAGAACATGAGTTCCTCGAATCCGAAAAGGCTTTACGCTAGCTCCCGGTCAGCTGTACCATACAATTTTTTTTTTTTTTTTCATTCTGCTACTGAGTTCATGAATCCGTTAAAGATGCTAATGGATAGCAACTTTCCCCATTGTGGGACGAATAAAGGTTTTCTGATTCTGATTCTGAACCTCAGCGCACTATGAGGACTGCAAACTCGGGTCAGTCAGTCAGTCAGTGAAGTGTGCAGCAGCATTTTGCTGTTCTGCCGCACGCGAATGAAATCCAGATGCTAATAGAAGTCGATGTTTTCTGTATAAATGAAACCACCGTGCCCGCCCTCCACCTTCTGATAGTTGCGACTTTGGTGTCAGCTGATGCGAGCACCAATGACATGCCGCATTGTGTGCTATGAGAGCGGCGCTCTGTGCTCACGCCGCATTTCTCACGTGTGTTAAATAGCCCTCCACCCGTCCTCCACTTGTTTTCGTGTGATCTCTCCGATCCAACTCACGAGGTCATGGCTTTTCGGCCTAACACGGCGCCTTGCAAGTGCCTGATTGAATATGTGCCCAGATCGATCCAAATCTCCGCGGGTTAATTCAGAAATTCCCCCCAAAATTATGACTTGGATGATTAGATTAGATTAGATTAGCAGTTATTAGTCTCAAATGGAGAAATTTCCATGAGATTTATAACTCATTGACTGTCAGGCGATGTGCAAAACTGTGTCCACGCCAGGGCAAGGTTATTGTCATTGTCAGGACCCACACAATATTGACTTTTAGGACAACATAAACATGCGATGCAGCGTAAGAAAAAGTAAATGCTCTTCTTTCATCAGAAACAAGAGTTAATTTGTAAATGGCGGCCAACATTTAAATATGATAACTTCTATTCTGTCTATTCTCTTATCAAACATAACCAACACATCTCTAACACACACTGGACAAAGTTCAAGAAAAAGCAAGGTTATGCTAGGCTTCATATATCTCTTAGATAGCTATTAGCTAGCTAGCTAGCTTTCTCTCTATTTGAGTTATTCTGGTTGAGTGAACGCTGGTGCGTGTGGCTGCCGCTGCTCACCCACAGAAAAAAAATAGCCAGTGACTGTAAAGTGACCTTGAGAGTTTTGAAAGGCACTTAGAAATCAAATGTATTTTTATTATTATTATTATTATCTGGCGTCTGGGTCCATCAGTTTTTGAACGCAGGCAACGCCGCGTCTACTCACCGATGTCGGAGTTGCAGTACGCGTCCTGGGGGTGCGTCAGGGCGCACGAGCAACCCTCGGTGAGCTGATGAAGATGCAGGCTACTGACGAGCAGCAGGCTGAGCAGGTGGCTGTACAGCGACGCCATCGCTAGCGACTGTTAGCGACTGGCTACGGGCTTTCCGCGAGGATCCGCTAGAGCTTGCGCGTTTTATGTTCCGAGTGTCTGTCGGCTTGGAGCGTGTCTCCACTCTGATGGCTGAAAGCGGCTCTGGCGTAAGATATAAGCGCGCCGCGCCGATATGCGGTCACGCCCCCCCCCAAACCCCGCCCCCTTCTCTCTGCTTCGGCAGCTTGGGGGCGGGGCCACCCCACAATGATGCTGGTGCAGACCAGTGGCGCACTAGAACTTTTTGGGGGTTGAAAAACAGTCATGAATAGAAAGTAAAAAATAGCAGGTAGCCTTTGTTTTTTTTTGTACTTTTTATATTCTTATGGTGTTGTATTCTTATAATAATAATACATTTTATTTCAAGTGCCTTTCAAAGCTCTCAAGGACACTTTACAGTCACAGACAAGCATAGATAAAATAATAAATAAAATACAATCATAAATAGAATACAATAAATATAATACAATTATACATAGAAACTAAAGATACAGCTACACCGATGTCGCCATTTTAAATGTGTGGCCTTTGAAATGGGATTTGAAGGTGGGAAGAGAATCCATGTCACCTATGTTGGGAGGAAGTGAGTTCCGGAGTTTGGGGGCAGAGCAGCTGAAAGCTTTGTCCCCCATTGTGCTAAAACGGGCAGGGGGAGGGGGTACACAGAGGTGGAGGGAGGAAGAGGATCTGAGGGAACGAGAGGGAATAGAAATTTGAAGAAGGTCAAATAGGTATGGGGGGGCAAGGTTATGGATAGCGCAAAATGTATACAGAAGGAAACAAGCAAGACTTTGAAGGACATTTATTACCACAGCTTTCCAGTTTTTGTGGACTTTATCTCATGCCTCATACTCCATCTTGAGGCAGCTACATATGGGTCACAATTAACATTTATTGGATATTATATTTAAGTTCTGTAAAGCACTTTGTTAGACCTGGGCAGGGTCTCTGAAGAGGTGTATTTGATTGTATTGTATTCCCTAAAGCTCACTCCAGCTAGTGGATGCATAGGACAACCATGGCCAGGACTCGATTGATAAAAAGCTGGATTGTAATTCCTTTATCTTAGCATCATTTAGCACCATCTGCATTTGTTTTACAGTACGGTGCAAATGTGTCACCCGAAGCGCCTTATCGTACAGGAATAGATGGCAATCAAGCTGCCGACACGGCGACCTCAAATGACTTTATTGAGTTGGTGTTATTATTCATCGCGAGCTGTGTGTGGGGAGAGTAGCAGATGACGACCAGAAGAGGAAACACGCAGTCTCTTTTTACAAGCGACTGCGTGTACGTAAGCGTGGGATGGATGTGTCGTCCTCCCGACTGTTTAGCATTAGTGGGCCACTTTGGACAAAAAGCCACTAGCGCTATTTTTCACCTTGCTGTCGTCAATTTGACAAAATGCTCGGGTGGTGTGCGCCATATGAAAAATTGTCCTCAATAGATCGAGCCGTGGACCGGAAACAATGTGAACCTGTTGAAAGAGTGAAGGAATGCTGTAGCATTGTGCTTCAGAAGTCTTAAAGTGCAAAGCGGTGACTCAGAGGAAATACCTTTCATCCGACGGACCGACTGAGCGGCCGTTAAGGGAAACGCAGGAAGAAGGGGAGGCTTGAAAAGATAGCGCCGGGAGGGGTGCGTACCAAGGGAGAGTGCTTCGGCCTTGACTGGCTCACTCATTCCAGTCCGCTTTCGCACTTCTGTGCTGACTGCCGGACGCCTAATGGGAGCCACTTTTAACTCATTCGCTGCCATTCCCAAACGGATTTGATAAGTGAGAAAAGCCACGGGCGAGAAAAGCCCACAAAATGACTACGTTGCAATCCGGCACGAGACTGCGAGGCACCAGTACCTAACCGTAAACACGTGAATGTGACAAGATGGAAAGCCTTGGAAGGATTCCTTCCACGCTTTGCCTAATGAAGGCTTTTCGCCTTCAAAGAAGCCTTCAAAGTGGCTCACCGTGCCAATCGACTCGACAATTAGTGACGTGTCACCTTTGAAGAACCCTTCCCAAAGTAGTCACAAAACCAAACCATGCTGAAATCCATTAAGAAAGTGAAAGCGTCCTCGTAGGGTGACCTGAAAGACTGAACCAATTTACGAACCAGATCCGTTCCGAACGGTCGTTCGTCAGGTGAATTTGTTCCTAAGTTGCTTCAGTGCTATATTTTGGATGGAATGGATGTTTAAAGCTTGTATAAGTAACCTGTATTGCTTTGGACTGAAAAATAAACATTTGACAAAAAAATTGGTCAGAAAATATGTACTATGTACAACTGGAGAGGAATACTACACATGTTACTACAAAAATGTTTGTCTGCACCATTGTTCGTCTCTCGAATGTTCCTAAGTAGTCTTTCGGTCGTAGTGTGCAAATAGACCGCACGAGGAAGGGGCTTTCCGGCCTTGTCGACCGCTAGCGCTTTGTCATCCCGTAGTTTTGTTTTGATCCTTGGAATCCCCCATTTGGGAGACAGGAGACCCTACGCAAACACTAAAGCAAATTTATCTGTTCCAAGAACCTTGGTGACAAACCATTTGGGCCTTTTGTGTGTTTTTTTGTGTGTATTTTTTTCCCCCTGCGTAAAAACGGAGCCGTGATGCGGAGGCGATGACAGTTTTATCTCAGCAGCGCAGTTTCTGTATCACAGTTTCCACAATAACTCGAGGCAAAAGGTCAAATCCTTCATGTTTTGCAAAATACTGGACTCTACTTTTTGGGGAGGTTGAATTTAGTACTGCTTGCAACCGACTTTCCCAGCGTTTCGAGACGCTTCGTTTGCTTCATTAGCCATTCCTGGTACGGGATGCGCCACGACTCAATCCGGATGTTTCTCAAACATCTTAGTTGAAAACAGTTGCGGTGTTGACGTTTGGCGGTCGCCTACCTTCCCTTCCTCCGCCGTCAAGTGGCCTTCATCCGAACTTGAGAGCAACCGGTGCGGCTTCCGCGTTGCGTCCGTCGGCAGTTTTCCTGCCGATGTCATAACAGTGGCAGACCACTGGGAGAATCTGGGCCTAACGCTCATTAAAGCACCACTTCATCCAATCCAGACTCCACATCTGCTTGTCGTCCCGAGGGTTCCAATGAAGGTGCTTGTTTACAACATCCAGTTTCCTTCTTTTAATGTATTCTCAGTGGAAACGGGAGAACGAAACCACGTGGTGACAGAACCTTCTTGATTGATTTTGTGGCTGCCTTCCATTTTCCGACCTGCGAGCGGACTTTGTGATTCACGAGACGTGACACGTTCCATTCACTTGGCTGACTTGGAATCAATCAGTCATTTGGTTTCTGCTTTGTCTTTTCTGAGACTTTTTGCGGAAACTGGCTATGAAACATGTCTTTTCCTTCAAGAGGAGGCACGTTACTGAATTGATGAGCTCCCCCGTGACGGAAAAGCCCACATAGGAGCGTCACCAAAGAGGCTTCAGTTGACTTAACGCTGTCGAATTTGTGCAGACTTGAAAATGATTCTACCCGGACAGAAAATGGGGTGGGGTAACCCTATGCAATCATGAGCAACTACGATGTCATGCTCTCAAAGGCCTTTTAGGGTGGGATGCAAATATATATATATATATATATATATATATATATATATATATATATATCAATTAGCCTCTTTTCTGCACTATAAGACACACCTAAATTCAGATGTGCCTTAAATACGGTGTTCCACTCTCTTCATATTCCCCATTGAGTTGGATCCCCGTTAGTGTTCCGATGCCAATTAATGGTGATTATCAGCAGGAACCAATTGTCCAAATACCAAAAGCAAAGTTAACTAATGATTACATAAATCAAGAAGCAAATAAGTGAGACTTGTTAGGATATTTGTTGTGCTTTATCAAAGCTGCTATGCTTGTGAAGAGTCTATATACAGTAAATATAGCTGTATTGTATTCTCTTTAACATATAGCGGATACACACTGCAAGCGTCGCCACTAGCTCAACCGTAGCTACAATTGTAGCTTTTATGAGAGTTATAATGCAGTATTTGCTTGTGCCTACTATTGGAATCATCAAGGAGGAAGAATCACATGGCCCTCAAAGTACTTTTCCATCACTGACCACAATGCGCCACTGTTCTGATTTTTCTTCCACTGGAAATGATCGAAAGAGGTTGTTTTCTTTGAGGGCTGATGCACGTGATAGCCAGTCTGGACACCCTTTCAGATGTCTTTCCACTATCATGTCCCAAGATGGATTTCCATTTCATACTGCTCTTTCGCGTCCATCCCCGAACGTGATGTTTACTTTTCCGGACCGCCTTGCGGCTCTTAATTCCATGCTTGTTTTCTGAAAGAGGGAATCGGTGACCTTTGGCGCTCGCTTCGAACCAGTTGACGTGAAAGAATTTTGCCGCTGCAGACTGCTCTTTGTTGATCCCACTTTGGATTTAACGAGGCGATACAAAGTGTTTTTGTTTTTAGCTAGCCAGTATTTAAAAGAGCGATTTTCACCGTGACTCATGAAAGCCGCCACAAAACCGACATTAGTTTGTGACAGATTTGAGATGTAATTGCTTCTTAACTGGTACTCGTAAGAGGGAGCACATACAGTAACTCCCTTCACTGGCTCCCTATATATTTCCGAGTTCTTTTCAAGATGTGGTCAAACGTGCAACCCAAATGAAAACGAAGAGGTCGTAAATGTTAGACCTATTACCATTCTGGAGCGATGTCACGTTTCCTAACGCAACCTTTCTAGTGCCATCTTGAATCAGGATAGATGTTAGGGTAATTCGCCATACAAACATCTCTAAACATCGCTCTGTAATCTTTGTTTACATTTTGAACTTCCTCGTATGTCATATCCTGCCTTCCTTTACACGATGTCGCATTTTTATTACGTCACATCCTGTCGCGTCATTACTATGCACCGCATAAATACTCCTGCAGGCCGTTCGTCTCGCTCTCTCTCCATGCTCGCTCCTCCGTCCGCACAGCAATGCCCGTGCTCTCCCAATTAAATCAACTTTCTGTTCAAGACCAGTCTCCCTGATGATTTAACCATCGATCTCCATCTACACCCGTCGAAGCAATGAACCAAGGGCGAACGATAAAAAATAACCCAACAATAGGCACATTGCGTCATGGAAAGTTTCACCGCAAATTATTTTTTAGTCTGTGCAGACACGGACGGACCTGAGCGACAATCATTTGTGACTCGAGGAGAGGAGGGAGGCCAGTACGTAGGGTCTCGCTGGGCTTCCCTGATGTATTTCCACGACGTGCCTCGGCTGGTCGTCTGGCGTATTTGCGCTCAGCCTGTGAGTGATGAAATCAAAGAGAAAAATTCCACCGCAGCCTAATTACATTCGGTTTGAGACTGCGTGATATTTTTACCACGCAGACGGCACCATTTTTGCCGGGAACAAACGTCTGGGTGGCAATAATCACAACCCAAATGTTCCACATGTGAGAATTTGAAATGACCGCCAAGTTTTATTTTTGTTTTGCTCATAAAAATAAATCCCAAATAATTGTCAGCACCAAACTAAGTCTGCAACAAACTTTTAGATTTCAGGTTGAATGAGAATGGGGTGAACCACTTCAAAATGGATGAACACCCGAAGACTGGAAGCTTCCCCCCCTAAAAAAAAACGACAAAGTCCCTCCGCCAGGGAATGTGACAGTGCGCGTTTTTTTTGCGGCTTGTGAATCAAAGAGGAAACACCTTCTGGGAGGGACGGAGGATGTGGTTGTCATTGCCACGCTAGTGACGATGACTGGAAGCAACGTGTCCAGACAGAGAAGGGGTGTCTGTGGGCCTCTTCCACGCAAACATCTGCGACCGAGCACTTGTCGGTGATGTGCAAAACTTCTTTCCATCTCATTGTTCGTCACGTGGTTGATGTCGTGGTTGGTGGTTGTGCAAACGTCTGCTGATGGTGAAAAGTGTCCAGATATGACCACGGATGATTTTCGAGGCAGTTGGAAGAAACGTGCTTGGTATTATTTGATGAAGACATCAGCGGAGGCAGTTCACTTCAAGTGTTCTAGTTAAACCGGGGGTAACACTTCCACAGTGAAGTCAAGCTTCAACAGCCCGCCCCTTTCAAATATGTTCTTGTCTTATGTCCATTCGTCCATTTTGAATCTGCTTCACCCAACAAGGATAAAGTGGATGATTGCGCTAGATTGTTCAATATAATGACAGTAAACCTGGGCACCGTGTCATCTTATAATTCCGCCGACTGTTGACTTCACACAGCGATGGGTAATGTCCTTTCAAGACTGGAAAAGTCCCTCTTGAGATGACGGTCTCGTTTGTAATCATATCAGACCGCAAGGACGACAAGGTCATGTGTTGATGTTTCAGCCACTTCAATTGTCCACATGATGGGAAACGACGTGTTTGTGGTCCGCCCGATTGTTCCAAACCTGTCTCAGTCAGTTGTGGTCTTCCACCCGCCTTCCCAGAACCTCTTTTTTTTGGGGGTCTCCTGTGTTCGTAAAACCTCATTCTCGCGTCTTCTGTAAACGGGCAGCTTGACGTTTTGATGCCGCGGGACTTCCTGTCCAAGGCTGGACAGCAAGTCAACACGAACTGGACTTGCAAAGAGAGAGTTTTCCACTCTTGGTTCTTTGTAAATGCGGTCAACACCGCATCGCTCTTACTGTATATTTAAAGTTCCAAATGTTCCGACGGAGCGGGACATTCTCTCCACGGTAGTTCACATGTTGGCTTGAGGTTGAAATGTTGACCTGAAATAACCCGATCGTCCACGCATTCTTCTGGGAATTTTGTGCAAGCGGTTCCCAATAGGTCCGCATTGATTTCCGGATGGAAGGTGTCATGGTGAATAAAAGCATTGTTGTCCTTCCCTTTAGGTGACGAGTCCTTCCTATCCGGTGGTGGTGAAGATGGGCCACGCCCACTCCGGCATGGGAAAGGTGAGTTCTTCGCAGTCCCAACTTGACAGTCTCTTGATTGTTGCCGTAGGCCACAGAGTTTGTATATGTGACATTGTCTCTTTATCCCAAAATTTCAAGTGACGAAATGTCTCAACATTGTTTTGAAATAAATGTAAATAATAAAATAAATGTAAAACTACAGTCTGGGTTGCTACTCATAGCTCGGAGTTTCCTCAAGGCAACATACTTATAAGTGCTCTGCCATTGGCTATTACTGAGCAACTTTCTGGCATCCAATTGGCTAAGTGGGACTTGTACCATATGTGTCTGTGCGCGTCGACAGATAAGTATGAAGATGCGGGCCCATTCGTCACATTTTTATGCTTGATAAAACATTTAGGTCTGAATTTTGCACGGCTTGAAACGGATGAGGTCATTTACATGGAAAATGTGTTTGGACTTACAAACCTTTTTGGAGTTCAGAAATGTCTTCCATAAACAATTATTTTCATGAGGACAGGTGCCGGTGTACCCCTTTGATTGTTGTATTATGCTTGAATGGGCAAATACAGAACATTAGTCAGCCGGTGTTTCCTGACATTGTCATCCAAAATAACAAGCGCATTCATCTGATTGGCATTTCCTCCTGTGCGATGTCTGCTCTTCTGCTTCCAAACGCGTCACGTGTGAAAAAGAATGTCACCGTATCAAAATGCGTTAAGTGCAGTGACGTCGTTAGTATGACGCCATTTCCCCCTCCGCCGTACACTTAATTGATTTAATGGCAATGACGTGACGTCGCTGGAAGTTTCCAAAGCGAGAGCCTTCATTAAGTGGTGCGAACGTCCGATGGCAGACCCAGCTGAGCGCCGCGGGCTTTTTCTAATTAGCGTCTGTGTCACCGACCAGATCAAAGTGGAAAACCAACAAGACTTCCAGGACATCACGAGCGTGGTGGCGATGGCCGGGACCTACGCCACCACTGAGCCGTACGTCCAGTCCAAGTACGACATTCGCATCCAGAAGATCGGCAACAACTACAAGGCGTACATGTAAGATGCGCAATGGAAACTTTTGTCCGCTTCCTCCCCTCAAAGCATCGTCGCTAGTTATGCGTCGATGTCTTACCTCCATTTCCTGACAACCCAGCGTGACATAATGTGTCTGAAACGCTAATGAAGTCATGAACGCCAACGGCATGGCCCATTGTCATTCTTTTTCGGAGGCCCAAATTGTGAGTGACTCACGTGAATCGTGTTGATTTTTAGGCGAACGTCCATTTCGGGGAACTGGAAGGCAAACACGGGCTCGGCCATGTTGGAGCAGATCGCCATGACTGACAGGTGAACTTGAATGAGCTTTCCTTTTCTCGAAATGACGACCGTAATCCCCTTTTGGGGTGTTTGTAATTCCAAAATGGATACGCTCATTCACACAGTTAGTTTTGCTCCCTTCAGGACGCTACTTCCATGTTGCTAAGCACGCTAACCAAAATGGCATCTGTAATTCACCTCGCACCACTTTCAACATTTTTTAGGCCAATGAATACTTGTCAGATAAATGTGGAAGTGTTGCGGCTTGGAATTGAAGCGGATTTAGATGTGAGAATCTCTTTTCGTCAATGGATCCTACAGCTTGGTGTTTGCTTTCAACATTTAGCTTGTAGCAGACGTGCACATTTCACCATGACGTCCTTGATCCACTGGTGAAAAGAACACTTTGATCCTCTCCTCTTTCATCGAGTACTGCTTAAGGGAGAGGGTGCAGAAAGTGCTTAATATTGAATTACGATTGTGTCCCATTATTTGTTATTTAGTTTTTCTTGTTGTTTTGACTTCAAGAAGGCACCGCGGGTGTGGCTGCCTTTACAGCAGCTCCTGTATTTTGTTTTTTCTACTTCTTCCTTTCCCTTCCGTCACTTTGCTACTTTCTCCACTGCGAGACCAATAAGGGCTGATCCAATCCAATCCAATCCAAAAATGTCCATGCAGATTTGTCTCGGCTCTTTCTGAGATAAAGAAAAATGATTTTCCCTCTGCCAAAGATGGCAACCAATCACTTGTTTTGTGTGAGTGGAGCTCCTCAGCTCACTCGACGTCCTTTCCTTTTGGAAGGAGACGCCATTGCGAGTGAGTGTAGATGATGACTCATTTGACGCTTTTTTTTAATCCATTTGCGGCGTGGCCGCGTTACAGATACAGACTGTGGGTGGACTCGTGCGCAGAGATGTTCGGCGGCCTTGACATCTGCGCCGTGAAGGCGGTCCATGGAAAAGATGGAAATGACTATATCATCGAGGTCAGTAAACTTCGGGAAGAAAAGCTCTCCTTTAGTTAAGATGGCCAATGAGAACTTGCCAAAGCCGCGCTTATTCTTGTTTTTGTTTTGTTTTTGTTTTTCTGTGTCATGGCCAACAAAGTGGACGTAAGTAACCACACGGTGATCAAAGTCTTGAAATTAGTCGCGAGGCCAAAGGCAATTACAGGGGTGACGTCTTGGTTTGAACTGTCGAGCCCGATGCTTAGAAAAAACACGTATTGCACTTGCATGAAATTCTTTGAATAGTTTGTTATCCATTTGAGAGCGGATGTGAATCTGCACATGACTTTGTGGCTTTCTGCCATCGACCTTCGGATTAGATCACAGCAACGTTTTCCAATGAATTTTTAACGCTAATTCTATTTCAATCCTGAACACAATCTTTTGAAATGATTTACTTGACCTCAGTTGACCTTTGCATCGTCGCTGGAATCATCGAGTAAGTATCGTTTAGTTGTTGTTTTCATCCAGTGCAATTTCTCATCTGCATTCGTGCAATTTGTAGATAAAAAAAATTGTAATACGAATAACAATGGCTCTATTTTCAGTGGCTCTGCTATAAGGCACACGTTCAATGAATGGCCAATTTGAAAAAGCGGAATGGAGTCGGATGTACGTCGAGTATTTCTTTCATTTAATGGCACTCGTCGTTCTCCGCCAGTGTTCTTTTTTTAAGTTGAATTCAACTGGGAAAATGTTCAGCGTAGCGAGGAAATGTGAGGGGCGGAGCCTTCTCCGGAGAGCAGCAGCAGACAAACGCTTGTATTATCAGCGCTTGTTTTTAGAAATGTCCGCTGACGTCGTCTCGACCGAGGAAACGTTTCTCATCCGGAACATCTGACACGGCCATATTTAGGCTGACGGCGTGACATCGCATTTTTCACTCTGCGTCCACCGGGGTGAGGTCAGCGGCGAGAGGCTTTGGCCACACCCTCTTTGCTTTCTAAACTATTTCGGGAAACGTGCCTGGGCTCCCCCGGGAGCTTTGCGGCGGGACTGAGAATGCAAGGACACCACGTGAACTTGTGTTCTTCCGCCGCCTCCTTCTCTTGAACGTCTCCATCTGCCCCAACCTTTTAACATGACGGAATTTAATTGAGCGTGGCAGGCAACATCCGTCCGTCAGAGCTGGAATCTGCTTCAACCGTGACGTTTCTCCCTCGCGGCTAATGTGCTTTTAGCTTTGGGAATGTTTCATTGTTACACTTTGACACGTTCCCTATTGGAGCTTCAGAAATGTTCCCACAAGGGCACACGTTTTTTGTTTGTTATTCCCTCCATGAAGCAAGCAACTTTCATGGCTGCGCAACACATTTCCCCCGTAGCGCCGGGTGAATTTTCCCAAGCAGCAAGCGACATTGTCCAGACAGAACAGCTCAATTAAAGAGCAGAGCAAGACTCTTGCGCTTCCGCAACTGAAAACGGGCCAACGGGGAACTTTGCTCCCGCGCCGGATAACTCTGGGTCCTAATAAATCGGCAGGGTGGATCCGCGGTTCAGGCTGCCGCACGCCGCTTGAAGTGGAGGCCCGGCGGTGGTCCTCCAGGCCTCCGCTTGGGCCCCTTGCGGTCATGACTCAAGTGGCCAAAACACCGTACCGCACCCCTCGGTGCCACCAAATCCATGCCAGAAGGACCCGGTACACGAGAACAGAAAGATTCTCTAGAGAGGAATTGCTAATTGCCTTCTTCCATCCAATCCATCCATTTTCTAGTGTGCTTTTTCCTCATTTGGCGGATGAACCTGTTTCGACAGACTGGACTAGTTCCCAGTACAGAAACAAACAACCCTCATTCACACCTTCTTGCAATTTAGTCTTCAATGAACCAAATGTGCATGTTGTTTTTTTGGAATGTGGAGGGTTAATAAGTCGCCTGTAACGCAAAAACACATACATTCAACTGTTAAAGGTGATTCTCAAAGTGCGCCTGCCCCCTCGTGGTACCCGTAAGTACTGTTTAGTTGCCCTTTTTAAATCCCGTTTTATTTTGGGTTCTCGGGAAGTTCTCTTCTTGCTTTTCCTTTTCGACCATCCTCGCAAACGTTAAACACATTGTTATTTTATTTGTGTTTATGAATTGTTTGCGAAATGCTGGAAAATGGCGGATTTGGAATTGAGCAAAACAAACTTAAGTCAGACGGAAAAGCCCATAAAGCTTGTTGTGGGTTTAAGGATTTAGTTTGCCTAACACATTTCCATTATATAGTTAGTTTAATGTTTAAAAAACAAACAAACAAACAAAACGTGTGTGTTACAATATTTAAAAATAACTCCGTTCACTTGACTGGCATCGTAAACAGTGTTACGATGCTATACTGCCACCCAGCGGACCAAACGTGCATGTGTCGAGTTTATATTTTGTGTTGATGTGCAGGTAATGGACAGTTCAATGCCTTTGATTGGCGAACACGTCGAGGAGGACAAGCAACTGATCACAGAGCTGGTCCTCCATAAAATGGCCCAGGTGCTGCTGGGAGTTTCCACACCGCCGCCATCTTCAGTCAAGGTTATTCACTCATAGAAGATTGTCATTTTAGTTTTGTATTTGAAAATGTATGAACGCCAAGCCCCAAGTGTCGAGTCTAACCCTTTCACGTGTTTTCTCGTTCCGCTTCTTGATAGACGACACAGCCCAGACGAGGTAGGAAAGAATCTTTTATTTGGCATGTTTCTTCTTGCTCTTTTTTTTCTGACCATGCCGACATTGTGATAACAGGCGGGCACCGCTCGGGCTCGGCTTCCCCGTCGCAGTCGAACCGGGGTTCGCCGCAGCGTGCCCGCTCGGCCAGCACCTCGCCCAACCAGGGCTTCCAGCCAGGCCCCCTCCCTGACAACTGCGGACCTGGAGCACAGAAACAGTCGCCTCAACTCAAGTAAGTACGATGGGAGGCATAGCATGGCAACGAACACGCGTTGTCTTGTGCAACCGCGAGGGAAAAATTGAACGTAATATTTGTGTTGAATCTGCCAAAAAGTAACACCGTTGCCCACATCTCCATCTCCGTTTGTGTCACGGCGAGGCGTCCTGGTCAATCAGTTTTTTTCTTTTCTTTTCCTTCCTCGTCTCGTCACCAATCCGCGCTGCTCCGTTTGCCGCACAGCAAATCGCAGTCGCTGACCAACACCTTGTCGGAGACTTTGCGAGGCAACGTGACCGAGGACGAGGCCAAAGCGGAGACCATCCGCAGCCTGCGGCAGTCTTTCGCCAGCCTCTTCTCTGACTGAGAGCCTCCTTCTTCCTCCTCGTCCGCCTCCTTCTGCTTGCCGTCAGTCTGCCAAGGAGTCCCGCGGCTTCATCTTTTCCTCTTCTGCCACTTTATGAATAGCAAGCCCTTGGCCACCGGAAAGGCCCACGGAGGCATTTGCGTCTTCCCTCAAAAGAATTCTGATGTCAATCAAAGCGAATTGCCATCTTGACTGTTGCTACCTTTTCCTTGCCTGCTTTTCTCTTCATTGTCACCGTTTCTTTATTTGTTGTATTACTCCAAAGCCGTGTGTTTCATTGAATTTTAGAAGCGTCGCGCAAAATTCTCAACCTAGTGGCAAAGTATTCCGGCCTCAAGAGTTTTCTTGCTTCCTCTATTTGATATTTCTGCTTCTGTCAAGGCAGTGTTTATGCGCTCGTGTTTGGTCTTTTCGAAGGATTGATTCAAGTTCGCGGCGCCCACGGCAATATTTTCTATGATTCCAGTCAACCGAAAGTGAACACCTCCACCCCCTTGGCAACAGTCTTCCAAATCCAGCCCTAAATCGCAAATTGTCAACGCCCTCCCGAAAAGCTTTGCAATTACCTAAACATGCCAGAAGAGGGCGACAAAGTACCGCATCAAACTAGTTAGTTATCTGGCACAAACATGCCACAAAACAGTCTGTGAAGCTCCTCATCCGACTTCCACATTGTTCCCGGGCACCAAGGGGCCACTTGATGGTGCCGTGAAATAGTTTGGCATTCGGCACTGGATCGTTGAGCTTGAAAACCAAAACTATTGAAAAATAGGTGTGGGAACACTGTACATGCGGTTCCCCAGCGTTATTTGTCGTGGCTCCTCGACCCTGGTCTGACGTGACCAAATTGCTTGGAAAGCTAAGCAAAAGCAGTGCGCCAGTCGCGCCGCCTGTCAACCTTTTGAGCCGAGCGATTCCGTCCAAACGCGGTCGTCTTCCGTCCTCTTGCAATTTGTCGTTGTCTTCAAGTATTTCCATCTTTGGGGGGTTGTGGGGGGACCCGATGACATAATACGCAAGCAATGATGATGTGCTGTAATTTTAAGCCCCCAAAACATTCAAATGTGTCGGTGAAATTGTTGTTGTTTTTTATGATGTTGTTCTAATGCATGAAGCTGTGGAAATGCGCGTGTGGGCGGGCAATGCTGAATAATGCCGCCACAAAATAAGAAAAGCTCTTATTTGCAATAATTCTTTTGATATTTGCAAGCTCGTCTTTGTATTCACCCAAAAAGACACACGTGGAGGGGCCAAAAACAAATCTGAGGGGGGGGGACGATGATTCACCCATGTGTTCAGGCTCAAAGAAATGAAACTGCTTGATGGAAAATGTTCACTTTGCGCTTTTCTAATGATGTAAAACAATAGCATCTCCCCCTCCAATTAATTCATTTCATCATTTTACACACTGTGTCAAAGGGACCAAATAATCATTGTCGTTTTTCTTTCTGTCTAATTAAAAAAAAACATCTAATGTTGCAATGAGAAAAAGCCATTACTAAACTTTCGGCTAAATTGCAACCGTGCTGCACTGTTTTGAAAGATTTTGGTGTGGTGAGCACTTTTTCCTGAACGTATCACAGACCAACCAACGCCCCCCAAATTTCAACGGAATCAATTCAAATCGATTCCAAAGCATTGGATCCTATTTATCCTACTCAATTGAACCCAATGTTGTTCTTTTACGATTTTCTGCTGCCATCTAGCGGCGGAAGCGAGAAGTGCACGCGAATCTGAAGCAACGGCTTTCCGCTGTCACTCGAAAAACATATTTCTCGATCTAGAGTCACATTTAGACTGTTTTTGATTTCAATTCTAATTCAAGCGTCCCTCTTAGCGCTATTCACTACTCTTTATTTTACATTGGCAGTTTTGTATTGACAGACATCAAGTTGGCCCTGAATTGACAGCAGTTACCCAGCGTTATTCTATTCAAGCCATAAAAAAAAGTCTGCTAATAACCGGACGACCCATTTGTTCATTAGCAGTCATTAGAATGCCTTCCAAGCGTTGACGTCAGCAGGCCTTGGCCTCACCATGGCGACTAATGCAAGGCAGCGGATTGATTTTGGGAAATCCATTTCTTGACATGATAATGACACATGATGGAAGATGACTGGAGCTCTAATTGAATGATTTGGCCGCAGTCCCAACTGATTCCCAACATGAGCAAATGTTGGATTGACGCACCGATGAGATATGCAGATGCAGAGTCAAAAAAACAACAACCCTTTTTTCAAGTGACCTGTTCCCACATGCAACATGACGGCGCTTGTAGATGCCCAATAGTCTCCTGGCCGCCTTCCCTTTGTCTCCGGTGAATCCTGGATGGGTGTCACGTGGTGCTTTTTTCCCCCCGCTGTATTCTTCTTCTTCTGTATTTTGGTGTCACTGTGGCATGAAATGTGTGCAATCTTTCTCGTGTGCCTCCGGTGTGGTCGTTGGTCCACGTGTGCTTGCCTGTGAGAAGTGACATGCGGCACATGAAATTTACCGCCCTTGTATTGTTTTTTTTCTTCTGTACAATTTGAGACTTTTCTTATGAGAAGGAAGAACTTTTTGGTTGTTGTTGGTTTTTTTTTAAGCAACACCTGGCTACGGGCTTTGCTTTCACACGGCAGACGTGTGAGATTGGAAATGTTTTCTCCATTTATAGGCATTCCAAAAGAAAGCCTTGATTCCCATTTTGGCTTTTCAATCTCATAGCAAGCGCAGAAACGACTTCATGGAGCACGTTTTATTCTTGTTGGCGTGACTCCTTTCGCCTGCTGCACCTCACGGTGTGAAATCAAATTTCTTTTTTTTTTCCTCTTTTTCTCTTACGTCATGCCTCTATGGCCTCATCATTAGGTACACCAATTGAGACCCACTCTCGCAACGGTTTAATAAAGTCGTCTGTTTGTCATTCTTTGCAGTGTGATTTTTAGCTATCTGTTAGCTAATCCGAAAGAAATATTCCCGTCGTTTAACAACAAATGACTCGTTTTCAAATCTGAAGTCAAGAATAATGAATGTTATGATGGTGGACGTGGGACAATTTGACATTTTGCTTCGGACTTTAGTGAGCATCATAGCACTTGAGATGCTCAATTTGCTTTTGCCTTGATGTAAGGGATTAGCCAGCGAGCTGAATACAAAGAGAGATAGCTAGCGAGATGCGTAGGCATGATAGCATTTCACCAGTTTGTTTCACGCGCCCGAAAAAAAAACCCCGATGTGACGGGCCATATTTGGCCCCCGCGCCTTGACTTGGACACCGGTCCAGTAGGGCATCCGGGTTAATATTGCAAAAGGGCTAGAGTTAAAAATAAAAAGTCAATAACATGATTTATTTCAGAAGTATACATCCACCACGATGTGTCATCTTCATCAAAAAATCGACTTTGAGCCTGTTGTAAAAAAGTCTGCTCAATTTTCCATTTTTTTTCTGGGCTAAGGAAAAGTGTTCATCGCCAGAACATCATTTCGGCCTCCTCCAAATCTGTAAACTACATTTTTCATCCTTCGGCCTCATGATGGGCTTGTTTCAGGCTAATTGCTATCACGCCGGCATCGAGAAAGAGCCGCTACAATTTAGCATTGAGTTGAAAACACCAACGTTGGCCGTCACGATGCCTTGATGTGACTCACTGTCCCTCGGACGTCTTGCAACAACACTTGTTTTCCCCAAACTATCTCATCATCTGCCATCCCGCTGTTAGCACTTGTTCCCCTTACATACCAGAGCGCTTGTATTGACGGCTTGATGCTAATCTCGCCCTTACTGCCATTTGTGTGCCATTGTCAAGGTTGGAATGTCCAAATGGCGCCGCGGGTCCCGGCCTGCCCGCAGGCGCCACTTTTGTAAACACGTCCAAGCTGTCGACTCCTCCGTCGTCTGCGTTGGTGCTTTCACTTTTTTTTTTGGGTTAGCATCTGTGCTGACAAGGACAACATTCAGGCCGGTCGGCTTTCACCTTGCAAATCCAATTTGAAATGACATTTGCAAGCCAGCGTCCTTCAGCGTTGATTTAGTGGCGACGCAAGTTATGGAAGTCCATCGAGGGCGTTTGAGGTTGCGCAAGTGCGGGTGGCGTTGACTGCATCAAAGTTAGTCACTGCGAGACACACGCCTTGGCCCCTCTTTGAATCAGTTTGACACGGCGGCGTCATCCACAATGTTGCATCTTGTTTCTTAGCAACAGGCAGATGATTTGCTGAGATAAAGAAATCGCATTTGTTGAAACTCCAAAATGATTGTTGACATTTGAAAACTGGATGGAGGGTGCAGACCTGTCGTCCATTTTGCTTTTCTACGGTTAAATGGGTGCATGGGCTTGTCGTCACCTGTGAGTCTCCGACCTGCCTTTGTACCGGAATAGCTTGGTTGCTATGGAAACTATCATACTACTTAGTTGTACGTCAAGAAATAAAAGGAAGGAGCCTGTTGAGTCTGAAAAAGTCTTTCCTTTCATGTAGCAAAAGAAAGACTGACCGACATCTGAAGTCAATTCTTGAGATGACGGTTCAAGTTCAAATGGCACCTTATAATGTTGCCGTCGATGACATCATGCCGTCGTGGCCTCGTCCAAAAAGAATGGCGACAACGTGCCCATTCTTTGCACATTTCGTGTTTCGACTCATCTGACATTGTGCTATTCCCGCGGACGTGCGCACACTGACCGACGGGGGGCAGCGCAATGCGGACTTAGGAAGCAAGCCACTGTGGCCGTTGTCATCGGATGGAAAAGGATAAAGAACATATGCCCGGTCGGGCTGTTCCAATTTCTGTGGATAAGTAAGCTAACCAGTTATGGAACAGTTTGTCTCCCTAAGGTTGTCAATGGATGAGAAGGTTTCTTCAGCCGTCATCTGTACTTCTTTGAAACGTACGACCGAGAGCTTACGCAGACCTAAGGTGTCGAGTTAAGGCCCCGGGGCCAAATCTGGCCCGCCACGTCATTTTACTCGGCCCGCCAAAGCAAATCCAACTTGTGAAATGTCATGATGCTTGCGCAGATCTGAAACAAAATGTGAAATGGTCGTTGTGTGTAATCCGCAATAATCATCATTATTCTTGACTTCAAATATAAAAAGTAATTAGCATATTGTCCTGTGTATAAGGCGCACCGCCGACGGATGGTGTATTTTTTCCATATATAAGGCGAACCGGACTATGATGAGTGAAAAAAGTTTTCCAAATATAATACAGGTAACATCTGACTTACGACCACCTGTACTTGCGACCACTACCTCCAGACCCTATTTTAAAAATGTTAATTCTATGCCTGGCACCGCAACACGCTAGCAGGCCGGCAACAAGTACGTAATTTTGTTCGGCCAGCCAGGATGTCACTCTCGCACAGCAATTGACCGTGCGATGGCACCAGAGGAGGGAGTTTGCCTCCGAGTCTCTATTCGACATTTTGAATGGATTTCGACTCAGGACGATTTTGACTTGACGGAACTCGGTCCTAAGTCGGATGTTACCTGTATATAAAAGCTTTCAAGTGAGTGTCATTTTTCTTGAATTGCCTTGATGCAATCGCCAGTCCGCTTACGACTGCACACTGTGTTCCAAAGAAAAATGTGCTTGCTTTCGAGACCGCCCTCCCCCTCCCCAAAAAAAATCAAAGTCAACTCAACTCCAACACCTTGTCAGCGGCTAAAAGCTGGAAAAAGAAAAGAAAAAAAGGTAGCACGTGGATGTTTATGAGAGGAACATGACTCCTCTGTGCAGGGCTTTTAGTTGCCTTTTTTCTCTGAAATTGAAATTCCATTCTTTCTGTCTCATCATGGAACAAAAATGCCATCAAGAGGGACGGATGAACAACCCCCCCCAAAAAATGTGCGCCACATGACAGCACTTTTGGCGTCTTCCTGGGGTGATTTGGTGTGCGCGTTAAAGCATTTTCCCAATCTTCCCTCGTCTGTCCATCACAGCAGATCTCACGCTTGTTTATCAACGTGTGCCCAAATGCACTCCAGCTAGTTTTCCCCATGAGCGCTTATCCAAACAGGAAGTGCAGGCCGATGAATCATTTGCGAGAACACTCGAGAGAATGACGTGTTTTCCCCCGGAAGACGCTAATGAGATTAGCAGAGTGATAGTGGCGTCCAGCAAATAGACACGTCCTGTCTCTTTTTCATTTCAAACTGTGACATTCCTGCTCATCTGCGTTGCGGCGACGTCTGCCGTGACCGCAGCGCCAAGCAAACACAAGGTGAAAATCGCAAAGCGTGACGCCAATGACAAGTTTGCCGAAGAGTCCTTTTAGTCATCGGTGTCCTCTATGTGCTTTCCAGGCCATCTGTGGAGATTCACAAGTCACAAAATCGTCATTGATGCGATCTGGGGACATCAATGGCGCTCCTTTCGAAAAATGTCATCAGCGCCAAGGTAATTGTTGATTGATATCACCAAACAGATGTTCTGGTTAGCCGATAAATGTTCTGAATCGTACAGACATACGATGAGACGGGAACAACTCCTCAGTCAGATTCAGCAAGAATGGATCTTTTTTTTCAGAATATTATGGATCACATTTCATTGTATTATTTAGGAATAAAAACAACGATTTGGAGAAGACAGATGGAATTCTCTACATTTTTCCCCAACGTGATTAATTGACAACATTCATCAACAGTTTTCTCGATGATTCAAAATAGATAGCGATTATAGCTACCTCAGCAAGTTCAGTTCATTTTTGATGATATTTTTGTTGTATTTATTGACGTTTGTTTATTTTTTTTAATGGTCTCCAAATGGTCATAGGTCAAACCGTCGGTATGTCAAGGCACCGCTGAACTGGAGTACATCTCATCAAGAGGCAGTGACAAGGTCTTTCTTTTTTGGATTATTTCTCACGGCCTTTCATTTGTCATCACCCTCCCAAGACCGAATCCATCAGGTGATGGAGCGGCCAATGCGAGCCACCCGCAGTCAGAACGGCGATCGGAGTCCCTTGCGACGCCATCGTCTCTAACGGCTTTGTGACCATTGCAGAGATCGAGCGCCACAAGGTCTGATATCTGGCACTTTTTGCTGAACGACGAGTACCGGGCGGGTCCATTTGGGACACGAGAAGCGGTCCGATTTGGGCTGGGGCGGCTTCTCCGGCGCCTTCTCCCCCTTTAGCTGCTAATCTTGGTCAGCATCTTGTTGATGGCCTGCTTGACGTGCGTGGTGGAGCTGCGGCGCCTGGCCTTGCCCTGCACGGCCTTGCGGCGGCGCGCCTCGCGGCACAGCTCGTGGAAGGCCTCGGCCACGGCGCCGCCCTCGTCGGCGCAGGCCGAGCACTCGTAGAAGGCGCAGGACATGTCGGCGGCCAGCCGCTCGCCCTCCTCGGTGCTGACCCGCCGCGCGTGGTCCAGGTCGCATTTGTTGCCCACCAGGACCAGCGGCGCGTTCTTGGGCTTCTTCACCTCTTCCAGAAGACTCCGCAGCGGCGCCACGTCCTCGAAGCTTCCTCGGTCGGTGATGTCGTAGACCAGGAAGAAGGCCTCGCCCCAACGCGCGTGAGCTTCCCTCTGCTGGTTGTCCTCCTGAGGACGGACGGACGGGAGAAGACGTGATTAAGATGGACCACCTGCCGCTCTGCCCAAATGCTCCTTGTAAGTGTTCTCATGTTTGCACTTACAGCGCTAAACATATCCAAGAATATTCACCAAAATATGAAGGACGCATTTAGTTGATTGACCGGCAGGCGACGTCCCGTCCAGTACCAGGACTTTTTGTCATTGTCACTCCGATTGCAGGAAAATTACGTTTTAGGATGACATCAACATCCAATACAGCGTTAGAAACGTTACACTCTCTTCTTTCATCAGAAAAAAAAAGAGTTAATTCCTAAATGATATGGGTCTGGAGTTATACGAGCCCGAAATGGGGGCAGATGTACAAAAGGCAAGTGTCGCCCCTTCGTGGGCTGGAAAAACATAGCCAGAGGTCTGACCAGCGCTGTATCAGCACCCCCCTCACACGGAGAAACCAAAACTTGAAGCGATTCAGGGAATGGCGCTCCACGTCACGCTTTTCAATTCCCGAATGAATTTTGAATGTCAGCCGATGAGTGAAGTATTTCTCTGAGACGATCCTCTCACCTGGCCTGCCGTGTCCAGTATCTCCATGGTGACAACTTCATCGTCGATATTGGCTTGATGGCGATAGGTGGATTCTGTATGCCACAAACAAAGTTTTGCATGACCGTCTTTTCTCTCGTTGCGCAATTCAGGCGAAATCCAAGATGGTCGCGTTGGTTCGCAGTGTTGCGCAATAAGCATGTCCTCACCTCTGGCCTCCATCTTGTTAAAATCTGCTCAAATTGAGCCCCACCCCACCTCGTAAAAGCACATCTGTCTAAACAGAGGTCTCCTTGTAATCTCCAGAATGTTTCCGGGATTTGCCGTAAGGGGGGGGCGGGGGGGTACTTGGACAATGTTTTCGTCTTTGTGATTCTGCCCCCATTTTTGCGGCTAAATTGCGTCATGCAATTGCTATTGGAAAAAAGAAAGTCATTTCCGCATCAGCCTTTTGTTTTGCTTTTGTTTCTTTTGTTGTTGTTGTTGTTCCTCCATCGGGGGGTCATCCAAAATATCAGCTCCCGACTCAAAATATTGGAGCGATGATATCCCAACGGAGAACAAATTGCACTCCGATGACAGGAACTTCAACTTAGCTAGCACCCAACGGGGACTTTTGGGTTCCAGGACTTTGAAGAGAAAGAGCTCAAAGTAAAAGAGCCTTCCATTGTCTTTGGCGGCCGACCTTTGTGGACTTGGGGGGGGGGGGGGGGCTGCTCTTTTTCATGGAGCGCCTGAGTTGGACTTGAACCCTTTCACGCAGCCCGTCACCCGATCCCGCCATTGGCTGTCCACTCTAGCGACGTCCGTCCCCAAAACGAGACCTTTGTGGATGCCATTTTCAGAGTCCTAAGGTGCTTTTCCTCAAATGACCTCAATTAATGTCGCTGGCGGCGACGGCGTGAGGATTTATTTGTTTGGCCCGAGGCTGAGAAGGAAGGCCTCTGCGGGACCGGGTCCTGCGAGACGACTTATTTCTGGCGCCATCACTCTGTCGGCGGCTGACGGCGCCCGCCGTCTTTGTGCCATTTGGCTCTCACTGCCCGCCGAGGCAAAAGCCCATCCCCAAAGCTTTTGCTTTTCCATTCATGCCATGTTTTTGTTATTGTCAATGTTGCATAAATCCAGGCTGCGTGCCCCCCCCCCCCCGAGCGTTTTTCTGTTTTCGATTTTTGCATCAATGCATCGGTTAGCAGACTTTAATTGGCATAAGTGAATTGATGTTTTTTTTCATGAATCCTGACAATCAATTGCAAATGACTTTGCAATTCAAACTGATTGATCCCCCCCCCGTCTTGCTAGGAATCACTTACCAAGGGTGGGGTCGTATTCCCAGATGAAGCGTCGCGTCAAAAACCTCACCACCAAGGCTGCAAGAAAAAAAGAGCGGTGAGAATAAGTGTGATGGGTCGCTTTTCTCTGGTTCATAGAAGATGGTCGTCAAATCTGCAGAAAGAAATGAAGGTGAGGAACAGAAAGATGATTTTAATGTTGGACATTGTGAGGTCGGAGCTTCTGCTCTCCCTCCCACCCGAGAGGGCGGGAATGACATCATTTCAAAAGGGGCCTTTCAGCTTACGAGAAAGAAGGCTGCAATATGACGTTAGACTGAAATAAGAATTGAATTTAGCTGCCTGCAAACGCGCCGTCTGGGATCTTTTCCGAACCGACGTCTCTTTTGGGAAAGTATTACGCAATCCATGAAAACCACCGGCGTCCAATCGTTCTAAAAGCCATTCGGGATGATTTCCAAATCGAGTCAAAGCATCGCCATGGCCCATAAGCCCTCCACGACCCCCCTTTGCATGTCACACGCTGCCTTGCGCGTATTATTTACGGTGGGAGGAATGTTCCGATGCTCCGGTGGGAGCATCCTGGTCAGGAGCAGGATGCTAGCAGGATGCTAGCAGGAGCTAATGGATCCTCTCATTTAATGGATGACAGTGCGATGCTGTCATTTCCTGCTGTGGCTCCGTCATTGGCGGAGGAGCCCCGCCGCTAATCATTTTTATGTTACCAGGGACAGAGTGGGGGGTAAGAAATCTTAGTACAGCAACAAAAAAAATGCAGATCAATATATTTTTTGAGGGTCAAATAACCATCGGTCATTTGCAAATTCCAATTAACTGTTGAATTGGAAAGGAGTAATTAGTGTGAAGGAATGGTGTTGTATTGATCAAGTGAAAGTTGTGTCAATGTTTGTGACTGAAGAGGAGCTAGCTTTAGCCTGGGTTGTTAGCAGAAGTTTAGTGGGAGTGGCTTGGAAACTCCCGATAATGTTTGTTTTTTTTTTTTTTTCTTTTTCCTGGCTAGACAATTTTTAATCCAAGTTGGTCATCCTCATCCCTGTTCCACGTCAATTTCATCAAGCTAATAAAACAAATGTGTGTTTTCGATCATGTTTGGATGTCAATGTTTTTCTTTTCTGTCCCAGATTTCCACGGCGGTTTGGTCTGGTTTGCACCCCTCAGATGACTGTCGCGGAAAACGCCAAGCCAAGGCAGGTTTGGCCTTCTCCTTTTGTTTTTCTTCTGTCGTCTGGCCTTCAGACAAGCAAAGCGACTCGGTGGGATCTTTCACAAGCCCGCCACGCTCATCCACTCCCTCACGCTAGCAAATGCATTTGCGTTTATTAAAGCGCGCGCACACACACACACACACACCTCGCTGTGCCTTTAAAGACTTTTTTTTTTTTTTTTTGGGTGAGACGGCGGCGGGATCAGCGTTGACGGCTCATAAACAAGTTGACACAAACATGTTTGCACCATTTTTACACTTTGTAAACGCTTAAGTGGAAACTTTGATTTGATGTTTTTTTCCTTTACTTTTGTCTTTTTACAATAGTCAGGGGAGAATATTCTGTCAGCAAGCTATTCGGTGGCGTTTGGCTTGTCTGCGCAGCTTCTTGTATGTTTGTGGCTTTGATGCTATCATCTCAATATTATCTGCGCCAGGCCTTCAGAAAGAACTGGCCAATTTATTAAATATCGACATTTAGCGCATTTGCCCCATAACAATCATCACAACTGGCGTGATATAGTCTATTGAGCTAGATGGATAGCGCTAGTTAGCTAGCCATATCGCTAATTGAGAGAGAGATAAAGCTAGCTCACTGGATAGTTAGCACTAGTTAGCCAGCTAAATAGAAAGATAGATGGATGGACAGCGCTAGTTAGTGAGCTAGATAGATAGTGCTAGTTAGGTAGCGAGCTAGATAGATAAAGCCAGCTACTGAGCCAACTAGCTAGCTGTCATATTTCTTGTCAAGAAATATGACAGTTCCCTTCAATGTATTTATTTCTTCATCCGCTCCAATGTTATCGAGAGTTTCAATGATTGCGACATGACATGCAAGCTATGAGCGTTGGCAATGATTGCAATCCAAGTTGCTTCACATGTCTATGATAAATCATATCATAAAAAGGACACTTTTAAGATGCAATGATGTCAGCGCGTGTGTAATTGTAGAGTGGTTATGCGCACTGACTAAGCAGCTGTAAATTGTCAAAGGAGCCACACTTGAGTTGCTCCACTCTGGTGGCGATTAGCCGTGGGTGGCTCTGCGGGGGGCCGCCACGCATCAACATGGCCGAGCTTTCAATCACGCCCAAGCCGCCATTTGGCGCACCTTTGCAAGCGAAACCCGGCGTGACGTCAAGATCGACCCGAGCGGTTGTCTATTTTTGTCCGTATCGGTTAGCGACTTCCTGAAGATGAGCGTCCATTTGGTTTAGCAACGTAGCCATTGAAAAATGCCAATGCCACAGAGCGTTTTGCCCAATTTGCCCATTTATTCTTGGGTGAGCGTTCTTAGCTCTGGTTTGCTTAAAATTGCTGTGATGACGTTTGAGATTAATGAATGAAAAGGTCATCTTGAATTTAAAAAAAAAAACAAAAACAAGATAATGACGTGCCGAGTTAAACGTGAACAAGCACGTTACTGATTTTTACCGTCGAGAATGACAAGAATTTCAAGCATTCGATTCAATAGCGATTTTGCTTGACTTCCTTCAACCTCCTCAGTGGGGGGGGGGGGGGGGGGTCGGCATGGTTCACAGCTCAAGTGCGTGCATTTCCGCAGCGTGACACTTTCTTAGCTTGCGTGGGCCGCGGCTACGTTTCCATGATAATTCTTGTCCACCGTCAGCGCGGCTCTTCGTGGCGCTTGACATCTGACTGGCGCCAAACGCCATCCATTCCGCGAGCTCCCCTGTCGGACGCTACAGCGGAGAATAAGGGCTCTTGAAGAGAGCCAAGATCTACGGTGTCGATAAGTAGCGAAGCAATCAGAGCCTCTGTTTGCGTTGGATAGACATGCCGAATACCAGGCAATAACACCCCCCACCCACCGAAGCCCTGGAAAGTAATTCATGTAAAATTAGCTAACCTTCATCATCAAATACAGATCCATCCTATTTTTTATCCATCCAAGACGCGTTTTCCATGTAAATGTCCTAATCCGTTCCAAGCCCCCAATAAATGTTTTGTAAATCACAAAAATATATGAAAATATATCACTAATACATGTAACAATGACAACAAAACAAGAGGTATGCATCATGTAAAAAATCAAAACAAAAGTGTTTTTTAACCACCCAAAACTGAGCTTACCTGACTTGCCCACGCCCGCTCGACCCAATACGGCGAGTTTCACTTCCGGGCTTTTGGCCATGATGCCAAGCTCGGCCAGCCAATCAGTAAGCTCTGCAGTCAACCGGCCATCTCCTGGTCCCTGCGCCAAAACAAAAAAAATGGCGTCTGCGGAGAAGACGGTCCAAAGAGCAGTTTAGTCACGCCCCTTTGTGTGAAGATTGCAAACTGAACAACAAAGTAACCCAAAAAATGAGAAGCAAGGCACATGAAGGCGTTAGGCTTCTCGCTGGATGAAGTTAAGGAGGAGTGGCGAACATCCGGGGAGGGGAGGCTGACTCCACTCGACACCCACCCGGGGGAGCTTCTGTAATCATTTGACGCTGGCGCTGGCACACACATGCCCATACATGGAGGCCACGTGTGCTCGAACTGACATCCTCGAGCTGTTCGAGACTGACGAGCATGATTAGTAATCGACGCGCTGAGTGTAGGAGACGGATGGCCGTGTTGGACCAGCGGGGGGGGGGGGGGGCACATATGCTGTGTTTATCCCTGGTGGCTTCATTAAACACAAGTGCGCGTGAATTAGGACCAGGAAATAAGTTGGCAGCCGTTTGGACTGCTGTTGATAGATTTGCTGCAGGCTCATGACTTCCCAGAGACCCGCACTAAACCCCCCCAGACACCCCCCCCCCCCACTCCGCCAGAAATGAAATTAGCTGCAGCTAGTGCCATCCGTTTCACATCAGCATATAACCTGGAGCCAATCAAAAATAAACGCCTTTGCTATTAGTCTTATGGATGTATTTGCCTTTTCAGCGACATCTTCTCATGTGATCGTGTGACAGGTTGGCGTTATGGCATGAACGGGTTAATCTGGATGCCTCCAGTCTTTGGACAAGTCCCACGCCGCGGCAGCAAAAGGGGAACACCGCTAAGCGGGTATCCCTTGGCCAACGTGGCCCAGGGATACCCGCCGTGTTTTTGCCACTTGCGGCGTCCAACCACTCCAAAGCATTTCCTGATGTTCTTCCACTTGCAAACGCGCAAACGCTCACACGGTCTGCCAAACCCCCCGAAGGCTTTCCAATTTGGTATTATGACTCATTTCACATGCAGAAAAACGGATGGCAATTACCGTCTATCAAGAAATTGACGAGCAAGAACACCCACACGCAGAGTAGTTAGTTGACTTCAGTAAAGTTTTCTCAAGTGAATAACATGCAGATATTCAGGATTTATAGAGCCCACTAAAATATGCTTTGAGCTCAAAGCTGGAGCAAATGTTTCCAGAAGAACTTTATTGAGAGTCCCCGAAAAGTGACAACTTGGTTGTTTGTTTCGACACAAAAAAGAACCAAAACAATCAATCGTCCGTTCCTCTTTTCTTTTTTTTTTTTTTGCTGGCAACGAATGAGATGATGATAAATGGCCTTTTATTAGCATAAAATGGACACATTGTTTGTGTTATAAAAAAATGGGGCACCGGATGCACTTGAGCACTATTTTTGTTTTTTTTTAGGTTGGATGCCAAGCAGACATCCTCCAATCAAAACATTTGCGCATGGAAGGAATGTAAGACAACTCCATGTACGTGATCATATGACGGGGACCTCCAACGAGTGTCCCGTGGGCCGCTTTTAGCCCTCAGGCCGTGAATTTGAGGCCTTCCGATATCACCCGATATGCGACCAACACAAGCCAGCTTGTCATTTATTGTCACTTGATGACGTCCATTTTGTGGTTGCTTGCCGTTCAAACGGATATGAAATGACTGCCATTGTTTTAACGCCGTGCGGACCCGCCTTTTTTGTTTTTGTTTTCTCATCATCAGGAAGGTGGCCATTTGTCTCCTTGTGCCTTTGCCGCCCCCGAGAAAGCAACAAGGGCGGTGCTGAGGTTGGAGCAGATTACAGAGTGCAACTTTCCAAAGCGTGGGAGGAAACCTGCTTGCAGCGCACGCTATAGAAAGACGCTCAACCGCAGGCCTGTCATCAAAACGGACTCTCGTACGTGACGGCAATTGTGCCCTGGAAAATACACGGCAAACGCTCCGATTCCCGTCAACGCGGACGCCGGAGAGATGTGACAACGCGTTGCCACCGTTATGGCAGCGACGGATCAGCTCTTAGGTCCCAATAAGAGCTCGCGGGCATCTCATTTCCTCCCGGAGACGACTCGCGCTCGTGCAACAACATTGCTCTCAAAGCGTATTTGGCCAGAGATGCCGCAGGGTGACCCCAAAGTTCACGCGGAAATGGAAGATTATGCAACCGGCAGGCACGCCTGCGAATGCCAATGATGTCCTGGGACTCAAGAGGAAAGAGCACAAGGAGCAGGAAAGAAGTTGACGGTGCACATGAGTGAAGATCGGCGTGGAAACAAAAATGTGATGTCCATAAAGACACTAAATTGTCAGTGGTCTTGAATGAACCCGTTCTCCACTTGACACATGGGAGTCTAATAACTAGTTCTGAGGTGCACTTTTGTCCCTTTAAGAGCAGAAATGGAGCACTCGTCATTTTTACACAGCCTTTCCCCACGGGAACAATGTTGCTCATGTCTTCAAAAACTGAAAGAAAAGAGACTCACCACCGATGTCTTCAGCCAGCCAGCAATGATATCCCAACGGGGGATGAATCAAAAGTGTCCCTTGCAGGTAGATGTCGATGCGATCGAGGACGCTTGGACGATGAGCGGCAGCTCCGTCGCTGCCGCTGCTGAGAATGAAGCTCAAGCGGGCAACCAGCTGGATTATAAAGACGCCGAGTTCCCAACGGTCACGATGCCACCGAAACAGCGCCGACGGCGACATCTAGTGGAAGCCATTGACGACGCGGGGAAATCTTTGCTATCTATTGCTGCTGCAAATTCAAGCGTCGTTGACTCGGTGGCAAGTGTCCACATCAACCATTCTCGATATTTTGGACACAAATGACATCTTGAGTGACGGGGCTCGTTAATGTTCATTCTTTGTCGCTTTTTGACGATTTCAGCTCCAACAACCATCTGGAAAAGATTGTGTTGTTGTCATCATGAAACCATCTTGGCAGACGAATCACATGACAAGATCGTTTTAGCGCCCGACGAGCAACAAGCCGCAAGTCGAAATGTATTTACAGCCGGTCAGGCGGCTCTTTGCACCTTCGCCAATTCATTCAAATGCGCAATGATTAAATATGTGATCCGAGCCTGTGTGGAAGCGTGATTGGATGAAGTCAAAGAAAAAGCCATTGTTGGGGACGATCAATCGGGCAGGAAGACTTTGATCTGGCGCAGGCGGGGGTCCAGGGGGGGCGGGGAAGACCCCCCTGCTCTACAAAAGCGACGCGTCTCCAGGGCAGGAAAGCATTTGACTTTGCAAAAACAGCCCACTAAAAAGTAAACAAACGCGTGGACTTTTTCAAGAAGCTCGGCCTTGCTTCACGCTGCTGCTGTTTGTTGTGCTGTGCACATGCCAGTGATGTTCAGAGGGGAGGGGGGCTGGGGGTGGGGGTCTCGGGAGTGCAACTATGCTGGCCTGGCCGCTTGTTTGCACCGAGTCTTCATGGGCTGGACCTTAACCAGGTAGAGCACTCGCGGGGGTTTTTTTTTTCAGTGTGTGTGTGTGTCCGAGTGAGAGAGAGAGAGTCGAAGGCACTTTTTATCAACATGATTGACACGCACACACGAGCGAGTCGGTTACTGATTAGGGTGATGTTATAGTTTGTTTGTGATAAGGCTCGACCTCCAGCGCAAAGTCCTGCCAGGTACAACTCCACTGCAAGCGCTTTGTTCACATCACTTCCATCCCTCTTAGGACCACGGCTGCTTCTCAGGTAAGACTTTTTGCTGCAGTCGAGAAAAAAAAAAGATGAAATCCGATTTCATTTTGTCATGAGAAAGTGTGTTTTCGCTTGACTGTTGGCCGTCCGTCTGTCCGTCCGTTGTTGAGTCAAGGTGCATGATTTAGTTGTTGTTTTGCTTCCCCACAGATTGCTTGAAAACACCGCAGCAGCAGCAGCATCATGAGTGTGGAGTCCAACAAGCCAGCGCGTGAGTCTTGCTGCTCCAAGCTCAAGGTCGGTTCAAACCAAATCCTTCAAATAACACAAATGGACATGCGCTCAAAATGTGCACCGTTGCTTCATGACGGAAAGTCTCGTGCACGTTGTTGCAATCATGCGAGGGGGGCGAGGGGGGGGGGGGGTGGCGTGATTAGCTTGGGCCAAAATTGTAAAAGTGCTTTTCGGACCTTGCCCTCTCCTACAACTGGACAACAGAGGAAAGGCCATAATCACATCCAATCATCAGATCTAATAAAAATGTCATTTCCGATATCCTCCAGCGTTATCTATCCGCCAGCAGCTATTTGGATTGAATTGTTATGTAAACTTGAAACAAATGGTTGCATCAAAAATCAAATCAGAAATGTTCATAATTATCAAGTGCCAGATTTGATGTTATCTCCTGGATTTCATTCAACTTAAAAAAAGGACACTATGTGTATTTGCGCATTTTAAAAATACATGTACTGTATTTATGTATTTATTTTATGAACTAATCTGAATTTAATTGTTATGCCTAAAAATACTGTACTGGATTATTTTGGACTCAGCAAAAAAATCACTTTGGATGTAAAGCATTGGATATATCAGTTTTCTACCAAAATGTTACATTTTGTCTTTTTTTTGTATATCAGAATCAGAAAACCTTTATTCTTCCCACAATGGGGAAATTTGCAGTCCACAGCAGCAATTGAAAGGGGATGGGGTGAAAGAATAGAAAACAAGATCTTCAAAGCATAACAAAATAAAAATGTCGACTGTGCAAAACCGTTTTGTAAAAAAAACTGTACATAGTGCAAGTATCAAGAAAGGTATATTGATATATTGCATCAACCCATATTTACAAGTGTCCAGTTTTTTTAATATATATTAATTTACCAATTTACTTATCGATGAAAAGGTTTCTTCATCTGTCATCCAAGAGCCTTCGTCAGTGAACGTATTTGTGTATCTATTCATTTACTTATTTATTGATTGAAATGAATGAAGTTCTTTTCAATTTTAAATTTCCATTGACCGAAAACATATGTCAGCTGGCGTCCTTCCATTTTTTTCTTCCTGATATGGTGTATTTGATTCACAATCAATGTAATTTTCAGTTAAGATTTCAGGAAGAACCTAAAACTCTCAAGAACCTTTCTGGCCGTTGTACATGTTATTACTTTTTGCATTTGGCTCTTCTGTAGCGGGCAACGTCATAATTTTACGAATTGAATCAAGTTGTAGCCAAAACTGGCGGAATTACAGAAAGCCTTTGCATTTTGCCATTGACCTTGAAAAGTTGGACAGAGAAAGTCAAACGAAGTTAACCTCTGAACGTTGTTGAGCATTTTTGGGTCGATCCTGACATCTCACTCCGGACGTTTTTCTTGCAGCTGTTTCTGGCCGCCATGGCGTTTGCGTACTTTGCCAAAGCTTTTGGGGGCGCATACATGAAGAGCTCCATCACCCAAATCGAAAGACGATTCGACATTCCCAGCTCTCTCATCGGGGTCATCGATGGGAGCTTTGAAATGGGTTGGTCCAAAGATTTCTTCTTTCAAAATGGCACCAAAATGACTCATATCTTCTTGTTGTTTTGAAGGCAACTTGTTGGTGATCGCCTTTGTGAGCTACTTTGGGGCAAAACTCCATCGCCCCAGACTGATTGCCGTCGGCTGCTTAGTCATGGCGCTTGGCTCATACCTCATTAGCCTACCTCACTTTCTGCAAGGCCCGTCAGTACTTACTTTTTCACCTTTTTTACTTTTGATCGAGAGAAAAAACAAAACAAAACACACATTTGAACCGAACCGAATAACACGATTTACAAAACATCTCGGCACGGTGGGCTTTCGGGTGAAATGAATAGATGCACTTATGGAATGATGAGAAAAGTTTTTTGATTGCGGCTTCCGTACATCGAGAAAGGAGAGGTTTTATTTTAGCCGGCTGCCCAAGATGAAACCTGCTTTGTACAGCCGCTCGACACGTGTACAAAAATTCCTCCTTTGCGTTTACTTGGACTTATCGCGGAGCAATCCCGGTGGGTCTTCATTCACCTTGAGAAGTGAGACATCGCTGAAAAGTGGCATACGTTTGAGTGTCACTTTGAAAGCCATCATTCCAAAGTTTTTCTGCCAATCTCATCAACTGAAGTTGTCTCTTCTTCTAAGGTACAAATATGAGACCAGCGTGAGTCACAGCAGCGCCATCAATAGCACCGAAAGCATTCCACCGTGCTCGTCCAATCACAGTTTGGCTCACGTGGACGACGCACCCGATTTAGCAGCCCGAGCAGGTCAGTTAAGTGGACAAACTCTTTGGATTTTCCAATCATCGACAATGACTTCCTGGATAACTTGTTAACATCCTTAGATTGCGAGAAAGCTGCCGGTTCGTCCATGTGGATTTATGTGTTCCTGGGCAACATGCTGCGAGGGATCGGGGAGACGCCCGTCATGCCCTTGGGAGTTTCTTACCTGGATGACTTTTCCAAAGAAGAGAACACTCCTTTCTACTTGGGTTGGTCGTGACATACTTGCTCTTCTTTCATCATTATTTTGGCCTCAATTGACAGTCGGGATAGGATCTGCGCATTGTGCGGTGGCAGTCGACTCAACAGTAGCGTCATTTTCTGGATTAGCGGGTGCAAAATAGAGTCGCAAGGCATCATTGTACGTCAGGGATGTCAAAGCCGTTTTTTTGCCACGGGCCACATTGTAGTCACGGTTTCCTCTCGGGGGCCGTTATGAATCGGGGGAAACCATTCGGACGTTTCATCTCCTCCGCATACTACATAGAGAAATATGGTGGGCCAGATTTGGCCCCCGGGCCTTGACTTTGACACCCGTGTTATACATCAAAGTACCGGACCCGCAGTTGGAATCCCGATTGAAATTGCGAGATGGTCAACATGCACAACACTCCAACCTTCTATTGTTTGCGTGTGCTTCCTTGATATGGCAGCCTGCATCCATACCGTGGGAATCCTGGGCCCCATGTTTGGCTACATGATGGGATCCTTCCTGGCCAAGATCTACGTGGACGTTGGATTTGTCGATCTAGGTGTGCAGTAAGAGTCACCCCGTCGCCCATTTCGGTGGGGTTGCTTATCTTTGAAATCACTGCTTATCGGCGAGTGATGTGGCTGAAAAACAAGTTAGCCTTTCTTCACGTTGCCTTCCTAGATAGCGTGACCATCAACTACAAAGACTCCCGCTGGGTTGGGGCCTGGTGGCTGGGCTTCATCGCCACCGGCACCGTCATCTTGCTGTCCAGTATCCCCTTCTGGTTCCTCCCCAAATCTCTACCCAAGCAGGGGCAGGAGAAGGAGCCGAGTAAAAGTCCGGAGGTTGCCACAGAGGCAGAGCTGGATCGTTTCCTTCCCGACCAGGAACCAGAAGAGAAAGAAGCCACATTCCAAGAGATGGCGAAAGGTAACCGGGCAGTCTTCCAAAAGACATGGACCGCGAGCAAATGTGATCTATTTTGGTGAATTCAATTATTAACTCGTAGAATTCATGGACTTGGAAGTTAGTCGCCATTATGCCATCTGGGACCTTGTTGAGTGACCTTGAAAATGAAACCAGAGTCCAGATACTTAGATAACTCACAACAGCTTTTAGGGGCTCCAAAATGATGCGGTGACCTCACTCCCCTTGCAAAAAAAAAAAAAAAAAAAAATCCACCGCAACACTGCGAACAAGCAACAACATTGCGTCTTGGATGTTTTCTTTGTTTTCAGATTTCATTCCATCTCTGAAGAGGCTCTTTCGGAACAGCATTTACTCCCTGATGATCCTCACCTACTTGGTGGCCGTCAACGGCTTCATGGGCATGATCACCTTCAAGCCAAAGTTCTTGGAGCAAATCTACGGCCAGTCGGCTTCCAAGGCCATTTTCCTCATAGGTACGACCGACTCACGGGAACAATGATGTTATCGAAGGGAAGCCTGATTGTGTTTGTCGCTAGCAGCGCTTCTCTGTCTGCGCGATGGTGACGGTGGAAAGAAGTTGGATGGACATATTTAACGCTTTCAGGGACGGCGGTTGCTTACGATGTTCTCCAAGCTACCGATTGGCTTCAAAGGCTTGAAGCTTTCCAATGTGTTGATTTGTGCAGGTATCCTCAATTTGCCAGCGGTGGCCTTGGGGATCATCACCGGAGGATTTGTTCTGAAGCGTTTCAAACTGGGTGTGATCGGGGCGGCCAGGGTGTCCATCACGGCATCGCTTTGCTCCTTTTGCCTGTTGGCCGTGCAGGTTTTCCTTCATTGCGAAAACGCAGAAGTGGCGGGCCTCACCGTCACGTATCAGGGGTGAGTGATGTCGGGCCTTCAGATGATTGCCATTTTGCGGGGGTCGCGGGGCTAATCCAAATGAACAAACAATAACAATCTAGCATCATGCCGAAAAATGTCCGTCATAAAATGGATCTAAAGCTGTCGCTTTCTGTAGCCGTAATGACAGCAATTGACATTCAATAATTTTCCAAACCTAATCTGTGCGAAATTTCAATATATAGCTTCCCGTTTCATTCGTCGTGTTTCAAAGTAAGTAAGCGCACCTTCTAGTGGTCGATGGCGGAATGACTGTATGTATACAGTCGTTTCAAGCTAGACCCAAACATAATCAACCTTGAACTCTGGATTGCAGTGGATTTACTTGAGTTTGTATTTGTGGATGGTAAACATGCACATAAAACGTCTGATACCTGAAGTAAACAAACAAACAAATGGTAAACGTTTGTGTTGCACCAGAATCCCGGACATTTCCTACAGGCCACAGACATTGTTGTCCCAATGCAACGCCGGCTGTTCCTGCTCAATGAAACAGTGGGATCCGGTGTGCGCTTACAATGGCATGACGTATGCCTCTCCATGTCTGGCTGGCTGCCAGGCCTCCACAGGCACTGGGAAGGAGATGGTAGGAGAACAAAAAAGGGCGGTGCGGGTGACCATGGCAACTCCCAACCTCAGTTTATGCCCCTCCCCCGGTCACCTGTAGGTTTTCCATAACTGCTCCTGTATTACGGAAATGATCAGTCCCAGCCAAAATACGTCAGCAGCGTTGGGCCAGTGCTCCAGGAAGAGCGACTGCGACCGGGTCTTCAAAATCTACATGGCTCTGTCCGTGGTGGGCTCCTTCATATCGGCGTGCGGAGGCACCCCGGGCTACATCGTACTGCTCAGGTCCATTCAACAAGACTTGAAGGCTCTGGCGTTAGGAATGCAAACGCTGATAGTAAGAACTCTTGGTGAGTCATCCGCCGGCAGAGGTAGCAAAACTACTCGCCGTCTGTATTTGAGTCGCAAGTGCCTCATGGCTTTCTATTTTGAGCTACTTTTGTTCTCAACAAACCGGTGTGCAGTAGACCAGAACAGGCAAAAACTACGTTAGCAACTTTCCCATCCTCTCTAAGGGAGATTTATGGAAAGTATAACCATTAGCTTAGCATCACATGCAGTCATTTTTATCCATTCATATGTCTGTATTGACACATTTGTTCCGTCGTCCTCCATGAGAGTTGAAATGGGTCTTATTTTGACAAAGTCAGGGGCAGGAAGTACAGATAGCCAATTTCAAATGTTGCAAGTTAAGAGAAGTCCAGTTCCCCAGCGGTGCCAGATACCAAAAACCCTAGACCCGTACTGGTTTTAAATTGGCTCTAAACATGGCAAAATGGCACCAAAGCACGAAGTCTATTCGACAAGACGATGGCAAAAGCACCACATGTGGGAAAAGTTAACTTATGGAGCGAATTGGTTCCCTCACAAAATCTGTCAATGTTTTCCAGGCGGGATACCGCCTCCCATATATTTTGGAGCCCTGATTGACCGCACCTGTTTGAAGTGGGGTACCAAGCAATGTGGCGGCCGTGGCGCTTGTCGACTTTATGATGCCGATGCGTTCAGGTACGGTAACATTTCGTCATCAACCAAAACGGATGCGGCGTTTTCTAATTAAACGTACAAATGCATTCCAGGTGGACATTCATGGGCTTGATCACTGGTCTGTACCTCTTGTCCAACGTGATGTGGGGCGGCCTCTATCGCAAACTGGTCCAGAGGCAGAAGAAGTTAGCATTGAGGGAACAAGCCAAAGAAAAAGAACTGGAGGAGAACGCGGTCAACGGACACGCTAATATCAAGATCGCCCAAAACAAAGACAACGCAGACAAGGAAAGTACCATTTAACAACATTGGCCCCAAGTGCATTTTTGTTTTCACGGTGCCGCTTTGGCGCCATCTGTTGGCATCTCGGTCGTAGTTTATAAACTGCCCTCTTGTGGCGTCTGTCTGCTATTGCAAGACAGTGTCAACGTTTTCTGAGGGACTGCTTGCCATTACTTCATCGAACTACTTAGTGACTGTAACAAGAGCTTTATTTTATGTTTGGCGTTTTATATTGAAAAGAAGCCAAGAGGTAAAATGGAACAAATGGGGAAGTGCTAGCAAAACGCTGTCATCCACACAACTGTTACATCACATCATGATCCGAGTCCGAGTGAGTCAAGATTTCTTAAACACAGCATTTAGGAATCCTTGTTGATAATGTCGAGTATTTGTATAGTGACACCCGTTCATCTTTTTTACGATTGTATCAATTGTTTCATTGTTTTTTGTTTTTTTAATCCCACATTGTTTTTAATGTCATCATAAACGTACTGGCCCACAAAATGAGACACGCCATCAAACTTTGGCACCTTTTGTTTGTTTTGACTGTGTCTTCTTATTTTACTTGCTGGTCATTTGTTGATAGCCACAGTGGTGACTCACTTTATTGTTTTACAGGCGCGTCGAGGCAGGTGAATTGTGCGTTGGAACATTAGCAGTTCCGCATTCCACCAGCAGTGGTCGCACTAAACCCAAATATATCGTCTCTTCGATGCGTGGGTACTGTAAATAGCACACAAATGTCAAGATATAAACACATTGAAATGATATGACAGTTTTGAATGACTATTTTCGAAAAGCGTGTCTCAACTCTATTTCTTTTCGTGCGAACACGCTGTGAGGAATGTGAAAAATCTTAATCCTAATCCTGGGATTTTTGGAGACCAAAGGAGATTTTGTGGTTGCTGGTCAATGAAGGGTTGCCGGCGAATCGCGAAACAATGAAAGAGTACAAATGCAATCACATGTAGGATGCTACACATGAAAACCGGAGGAACAAAAGTCATGGAGACATCACAAGTAGGAAGAAGAGAAAAGTCATCGTAAGGGGCTTAAAAAAAAAAAAAATAAGCTTTATCACGGGATTTACAGTCTTCAATCGGCGACTCATTTTACATTGAAATCCAAGTGTGAGAAGTGTGTGCGCAAAAGGGCCCGCTCTGAAATTCCTTGGAATCAGGACGCTCCACCTCTGCTCACTTGTTGATCTGCCCTCCCGGAGGCGCTTGCATGCATACGAAATCAAAATGCGCACGGCCTTTTGTCCTGCGCCACAAGCTGCCGCATAGCAAGTCTGCCTCGCAGCTCTGTTTCTTCTGTTTTTGGTTTTTCTTTGACTTCCCCACGCCATCATGGCTGCCGACCGCAGGAGGGAAGAGCCCCTGACGTGGGCCTGAGGATGCACTAGGTACTGGATTCCACTTGTTCATTTCTTCATTGATTTCTAGGCATGCCCATTTTTCTGACCATCAAGCGTATGTGACATGTTCAGATTTGGTTTGGAAAATGTGGTTAATACTGGTGGAAAAACAAATGTGAGTTGATTTTTATGAGCTCAGCTTTAGGAAAAAAAGTCCCATTTCAGTGAGATACTACGAGAAACACCTGCAGCGTTGACTCAGTGGTTTTTCAGGTTATTCTGAAAAATGAAATTAACAAGAGGGATGGCTCCTACTACTGTACTGTACAGAAACAGCCCCTAATTTGTACTTTGTCACACTAAAATAGTGTTGTTGTTTTTTTCAAGTAGGCACCTTTTGTCCAGATGAAAGCTTTGCACATCTGTGTACAAGTCATGTATGACTTGTACAAAAAAAGGTTCCTGTATGTATTTGTTCCTACCATGAAATAAAGAGAGTTTAATGGCAAAGCAGCCAATGTGTGCTTAGCACATCTGGAAACTCATTCAATTATGTCAGGGAACCATTTCAAGTGATTTACTCATGGAAGGAAGGCATTGAGCGGATGCTAATTGGCGTACAAAGCTGTCATCCCAAGCGAAAGATCCCTACTTTGAAAGTTCCAAAATCAAAGACACATTGCTTTGTTTAACCTTTGTAAATGTAGATCATTATTTCTTGGCTAACTCGCCAGCTCGCTATCACGATTGACAGCTAAATAGCTAGCTCGATAAATCCTTAGCTGCATGTAACTAGACGATTTTGTTTTTCGTGACAAAACTACACTTTGATGACAATCACCCTGAAGTCACAGCTTTCGGACTTGAACAATGCTTTTCCAAGGCTCATTTCTTTAGTTTGCGAAAAGGCGGCCCAGTTGGATTTCCACACGGAGAAGCAAGCAAGTTCAAGTGGACAAAGGCTGACTTGAGGATGGAGGAAACATTTGAGGACAGAACCAAAATGACCAGCCAGCTGTCTCTCTATGTCTCCAATGGAGACATTAGACGAAAACGCCGCTGTGGCATCTCAACTCTCAAGGTATCATTTGAGGTTTAAAATAAATGGCAACGACATTCACTTTCCCGACCGACTATTTGCATTGCAGATACAATTCCACAATTCAAGGGTTACGTCTCACTTTGTGTGCTAATCAGCAAAAACTCAATTTTTGTTGTTTGTTTGTCCAGATGTTTATCGTGGCCCTATCCTTTGCCTATTTCTGCAAAACCCTGGCGGGAACTTTCGTCAAGAGTTCCATCACGCAGCTCGAGAGGCGTTTCGATCTGTCAAGCTCAGGCATCGGCCTCATCGACGGCAGTTTCGAGATGGGTAAAATCACATCTGGGCGCTTGAACCTCGTCATCCCCCTAAAATGACAACTTGTAGCCTGATAATGTCACAAGTTGTCCACGGCGGCGACCACCTTTTCATAGACGCCTAGCTCGATTGCTAAAGTCAATCGAATGGCAGTAGTTAGAAAGTGATATCAAAGCCTCCGTTCCATATGGACTGTGGCTCAGCCGGTCGTCTATTTGCTCGCCTCCGTACTGGATGCAATTTTTCTCTGTGTTTTCCTGGACGAAGGCAACTTGTTGTTTCTTGCGGCGGTCAGCCATTTTGGCGCCAAGATGCATCGGCCCAGGCTCATCGCAGCGGGATCCCTCCTCATGGCGGCGGGAGCATTCCTCACCGGACTGACGCACTTCTTCATGGGGCCGTGAGGAAATTGACGCCGTTGTCATTGCTCATTGGGAAGCAATCTAACAAATAAGGACTTGAAAAGACCTTTTTTTGCAGATACAAGTACAACACAGTCATCGCCTCCTTCCAAAATGAAAGTATGAGCGCCGTCGTTTGTCTCAGTCCTGACAGGAGCACCTGGAACCAAACGGATGCACAAGGTACAGCCCCACTTGGAGACGGACTTTTCTTCCGATTCCGTTCACACAAGCCGCACTTGTAACGCCGAACGAAAGGTCTTCGAGACCAGGCAAGGGAGCGCAAACGCACTTCCTGTGGAATGTCGGCATTTGGGTTCAATATCCCAATGAGGGGAAGACGCAGAAAGGGATATGGAGCAACTGAAAATGCTGGCAAGGTTTCAAATCTTTCAGGAATGTTCCGCCAGTCTTGCGATTGTACAAACACATACAGACGTTGTTATTTGCCAAGGTTTCGACCCCGATCGAGACAGACACCGGCTTCATGTTCATGATGCAATTTTTCATCCCATGTATCCTCATTTGGGCTGTGGGTACAATTTGCTAGCAGGACATCTTCTCATTATGTCATCACTCCTTTTGAAATTTGAGCCGCCAAGTGGTTGAAATACTTTGTAGCATCTCCGCTCAGAGTCGCCACTTGGAATTGAAGCGGATTGACATGGGACACGACAAATGAATCATTCTGTTTTTTCATCGAAGGTCGCAACAGTTTTTTGCTTACTTTCAATGTTAGCTTCTAGCAGAGGTGTGCACATTTTGAGCATCAGATCCATTTTTACTCTCATTTTTCCTTTTGAGCGGTGATTGTATGCCATGTGACTGGATTTGCGATGTTTGTGCAGGCTGCCAAAAGGAGGCCAGCTCCAACATGTGGATCTACGTCTTTTTGGGGAATGCCTTGCGGGGAATCGGAGAGACTCCCGTCACACCTCTGGGGATTTCCTACATCGACGACTTTGCCAAAGCTGAACACTCGCCCTTTTACATCGGTACCAGACCTTTTCTTTCTTCTCTGGATTTGAGCAGCGTGATGACAAAAACAAAAAAGTTTTGACTTTGTTGTTTGTCAGCTTGTATCCAGACCATTGCTCTCCTTGGTCCCGTGTTTGGCTATCTCCTCGGGTCCTACTGCGCCAATATATACGTTGACGTTGGGTTTGTTGATATGGGTGAGTCGCAAGGGTTTCGGTGGATTCATCAACCATGATGACGGAAACCAGATGAAGAAGTCAAGGCTTGTGTTTTTCTCTCTACTTTTGTTCAAGTTCACTTTTGCGACGGCAAGAAAATGCCATCAATATCCTTCTTCTTCATGGCAGATGAAATTGTTCGCTTTTGCGGGCCGTCTCAAATGAGATGGCAGGCCGTGACTGGCCCCCTGGCCTTGAGTTTGAAAGGGTTGACTTTCAGGTTGTCATTGTTTTCATTATCATGAGCGAAAGCAACTCCTGGACTGCTTCATGTCAGCCTGAGCAGGGTCTTGAGTAAATATGAACATGTACTACATTTCCTCTTTTGTGTCCTACTATCGGGACAATGAGACTCTTTTTTTTTAAGGCCTACTTCGTCATGCTCAAGCTGTTATTTATAAATGAATCTGGCAAATTGAGACTAAATCGCTAGGTGTGGGGAGACATCGGGAACAGCCTGAACGGGGACTCTGGGGCATCGGACTTGGGCAACCCCACCACTGGCTTGCAACTAATTGAAAGGATGCGTTCCTTCCCAGAAAGCGTCAGCATCTCGCCAAGAGATGCCCGCTGGGTGGGAGCCTGGTGGTTGGGCATGCTGCTATCCGCCGGCCTCCTCTTCCTCGCCGGAATTCCCTTCTGGTTCTTCCCCCGCTCGGCCGACGTCGCATCCGACAAAGCAAATCCAAATCCAAGCGCAGATTGTCCCAACGACGAGCCCGTCACCGAGACGGCCGACGCGGCCAAAGGTTTGACTGCGTCTTGACTTTGCGGACGGCCATCTTGAAAAGCATCCAACTGAAGTGGCTTGACTTGATCTCTCTCTCTCTCTCTCTCTGGCAGGGTTTTTTTGGTCGCTGAAGCACCTGCTGTGTAACCCCACCTACTTCCTACTTCTTTGCGGCAGCACGCTCAAGTTCAACTCACTGGTTGGCATGTTCACTTTCAATGCCAAATATATCGAGCAACAGTTTGGACAATCGGCATCCACGGCTAATTTCATGATCGGTAAGGACATTTCCATGATGGACTTGAATGGACAGCGCTCCCTTTATTGGTGCGTGAAAGGGTCGAAGGGAAAGGGAAAGCGTCGCTCTGGTCTCACATCAGAAGGATTGACGGAGGCGTAACGAGCAACATTGTGCAAATTAATTCCAGCTAATTTCATGCTTGTCGTGGTTGCATCGTGTCGATCAGATCAGGACGTTAAGGCACCGTGAAAAGGGAAAGAACAGTGGGGATGAGCCAAAACTCTTTGCGTTTTTATTTGCAGGGGTGCTGACCCTCCCGGCCGTTGCCGTGGGGATCTTTCTCGGGGGTGTCCTGATGAAGCGATACAAGCTGAGCGTGGTGTCCGGGGCTCAGTTCTCCTTGGCGGTGTCGCTGGCTGCCTACCTGCTGCTCTTTCTTAAATTCTACACCAAGTGCGACAGCCTTCCCGTGGCCGGACTCACCGCCTCGTACGACGGTTCAGTCCTTTTGGCCAGGAGGTGGCAAGATGGCTGTCAGGGGATGCCAATGCCATTTCGACTGTTGCTTGACAGGGCGCCGGGAGTGTTGAGCGGAGGCCGAACCCTCCTCTCGGAGTGCAACGGCCACTGTTCGTGCTCGCCAGACGTGTGGGATCCGGTGTGCTCGGACGGCGGCGTCACGTACGTGTCGCCATGTCTGGCTGGCTGCCTCGCCTACAGTGGATACGGCAAAAAAACGGTAGGCCACGCCACCATTGCCTTTTAGTCATCGATAGAAAACACAATACAGTGATACCAAATTCACCAGAATATAATCTTGGCATACAATCTGGTTTTTGACGGACAAACCAAACCACGTGGCGCCACAGCGACTGGCAGACTAGTTTTCCACATCCACTTTTTTTGATTGCGGACGTGGTTTGTTATCTAGTGGAGTACTTTTGCTATTATGGGAGGGAAAAAGACCCCACCACAGGCTAGCGTTAAGCCCAAGAGGACACAAAAGAAAATGACAGTCGAGCAGTCGAGTACGTTTGCGTGACTTGGCGTCCCACTACCGGTATGCTAACCTGTGGCTAAGAATGTTTCTGTGTTGTCTAAGCAACGGTCTCTGGCAAGAGAAGAGGTTGAAAAACTTTGGTTGATTTGGATGAACGGAAAGCAGCTAGCAGTGGTGGTATTGCCCAGAAAGCGCGGCAACTTGACTCAGATATCATCAAGAGGCAACGACATCAACGACCGTCGCAAAGGTCAATAAAACAACTTTGTTACACAGTACAGTTTATTTCTTTCATTACAATCCGATAGCACATTTATTACACATAAAATAAGGCCTATTTTATGTAGTTTTAAGGCTTACTTAGTAGAAAATGATGTTTTATGAGGACCTGGGAATGGATTATTCTCATTTTAATGCTTTCCTATGGGAAATTAATGTTTGGAAGACAAACTTTTCGCCTTACGCACACTTTCTGGGAACCAATTAAGTTTGTAAACTGAGGTATGACTTCATTGCCGAAAGTTGCTTTTCCAAGACCACCTCCAAACAGTCCCAGATAAGGAAAATAATGTCATTTCCTCCTTTTTCTTCCTGCAGGTGTTCCACAACTGCAGTTGCGCGTCGGCGGGCGGCGGCGCATCGGTCAGAGTGGGCCAGTGCCCGCCATCGGAAAGCTGCAGCCGCAGTTTCATCTTGTATATGGCCGTGTCCGTTCTCAGCGCCTTTATCAGCTCCCTGGGGATCACGCCTGCTTACATGGTCACCATAAGGTCACTTTTGCAATACACTCCCACCTACATTGAGATTGATCCATATTGAGGGGCGGGGGGCTGACGCGTTAGCACGTCCACCTCACAGTGCAGAGGTTCAGGGTTTCCTTTCCGACTTCTGGCTTCCTGTGGGTTTTCTCCGGGTACTCCCACGCTCCAAAATCACACATGACAGATAAATAGAAGACTGGAAATTGTCCCTAAGTGCCAGTGCGTGGGTGCTTGCTCGTCCGTGTGTGCCGTGCGATTGACTGGAAACGAGTTCAGGGTGCAACCCGCATACTGCCCGAAGTGGAAACCCCATGGCCCAATGTCCCAAAAACGTAGCGTTGTTGTCATTCCAGATGCATCTCCCCTCATGTGAAATCGCTTGCGCTGGGGATGCAGACCATGATCATTCGGGTTCTCGGTAAGCGCCGACAATCCCGTGGGCTCTGTTGCTTTGTGTGATTGACGCTTGACTTTGACGCAGGAGGAATCCCAGCGCCGATTTATTTTGGGGCTTTGATCGATTTGACGTGCAAGAAGTGGTCGGTGAAAAAGTGCGGCGGCAGAGGGGCGTGTCGTCTTTATGATGCAGATATGTATCGGTAGGTGGGACATTGCGAATGGCAAGGTCCAGTATGCGCCATCAAGCTTGTCCTATTTGCAGGCTGGTTTTTCTGGGTCTGGTCTCTGGCCTCAGTGGCCTCTCCTTTTTTTTCACCTGCGCCGTGATCGTCTCCCTCCGAAAGCAATTCCCGAAGCCTCGGCGTGAGCCCGATGCCTCCGAGCAACAGGAATTGGGCATCCGGTCAAGAGAAGGACTCAAGCCGAGGCCCCGCGAGGAGATCCGAGGCCTTGCCAACGACGCCTTTGACGATGAAGGCAACGCGGAGAGACTCGATGACGAGCGCGACCTTGGCAAAAACCCCCGCGCGGAACATCCGGCCAAGAAACTTAGCATTGTGAAAATAACTCATTTGAAAACAACACTTTCCAATTGAAGTTTGATTCTTTCTGACCAAAGTATTGGGATGATGCTGATAAAGCTGGAATTGTTTCATTGGAAAGGTTTTGTCGTTGCAAGTAAGACGTCTAATCGGCTCGGATGCCACAGAAGCATTCCTTTTGTTGAAATGAAATGCCTCAACTCACTTGGGATCACTACCTTGGCAGAACGCAGTGAGTGATACGTCAGCTCACAAACACTTTCACTCACAAACTTTTCGCCTTACCAACATTAAATTCGCGAGAATCTAATCTTGGCTGAGTTTTGGCGGACGAACCAAACCACACAGCGCCACGGTGGCTGGCCGACTACTTTTCGTCACCCCCTTTTCTTTGCGTTTCTTAGCATCAAGGGTGTTTCTGTGCTGTGTAAGCAACTGTCTCTGGCAAGAGAAGAGGTTTAAAAACTTGTGTTGATTGGATGAACGAAAAGCAGCTAGCAGGGGACCGTGTGAGTGAGGGTATTCTTGCCGAGAAAGCACGGCGACTTGACTCAGCTATCATCAAATGGCAACGACATCAACGACCATCACAAAGGTCAATAAAACAACTTTGTTACACAGTACAGTTTATTTCTTGAATTACAATACAATAGAAAATTTATTATATATAAAATAAGGTATGTTTTGTGTAGTTTTGAGGCTTATTTGGCAGAAAATGATGTTTTATGGGGACCTGGGAACCGATTATTCTCATTTTAATGGTTTCTTATGGGAAATAAATGTTTGGAAGATGAACTTTTCACCTTACACACACACACTTTGTGGGAAACAATGAAGTTTGTAAGCTGAGGTATCACTGTATATAGAATTGTTTTTTTTTTCCTGGGATTTGTTCAAATAATCAACTTGTGTTGTTGTGAAGCCGATAACCCGAGCCGCAACATCTCGAGGTGAACAGCGGCCAAAGCGAATCGCGTGAGCTCATTAGTGCCCCTAAAGATCTTCTACAATCATGCAAAAATGGCCGTGATATACGCTAGTGCCGTGAAAACGGCATATTTTTGCATATTTATACCGTCAAACCTGGAACAAAGCATTAGCCCACATGAACAAGGTCGTTTTCATGTTCACGCACTGCTTTTTGTTTTTCAGGCTCGGCGGGTGAGCGGCGTTGTTTGAAGGTGACAGACAAGGTTGCGCGGGGAGAACATCCAAATTGCACGCGGGAATTGAATCCCAGCAGATGGAACTGAACCCCAGGTGAAGCCGACACGCTAAGCACTCTGCTAGCGTGCCCGCCCTGTTACTTGCATATGAGAATTCAGCTGATTAAATATTTGTGAAATACGCGGTCAAGATAGCTAGCTATCTGTTAGCTGGCGAGTTAGGTTTCAATGAGTGGTTTGAGTGATTTGCTTTCACGGAGCGCATAAAATGATGTGGCTGGCCACGTCGGGCCCCTGGGCCTTGACTTTGGCCTTTGACCTCCTACTTTAAAATGTGGACTTTTTTCACATTTCAGACACAAATAGAAACCGTATGTAGTTATGTGAAGGGAGATTTGCTTCCGCACTTTTGTCATTTCGACTACTCTTGACTACACTTGTTGTGACTTGTCCTCTTAAAATAATGAGGCAGCTTCCGTTATTCATGACGCTAATAGCACGCCACTCATTATTCATTGCAACTGAAGTCCGGAGAAAGTTGAGGCCGCCTCAAACTTCAGAAGGTGCGCCGGCCTTCCGTCGGCTGTGGTTTTTCACCAGGGTCAATCCTGTCCGACGCGGCGATGGTGCACGGGGGATGACGGACGGATTTTGCTGTGGGTGAGTGCTGGCAAAGTTGGTGGCCAAGTGGTGAAGGGCCATGCAACGCGCGCACACACACACACACACACACATCCAAAATCCATCGCATTCATTGTGAATGAAAAAGAAAGTCATCTCTATTTGGAGAAGTGATGTCACAAGTGGTTGGAGCGCGACGCGTATAAAAGTGTCGGCGCATCGGGAGACGGCGTGGCAAAGCGGTGGACGCCTCCGCATTACATCACGCTCACATTCGCCAGCAGCCACTTTGCAATGTAAGTTGACTTGCTCATTGCTTTGTTGTTTTTTGATGTGTGTGTGCCAATTGATTTTTGAATCCACCTGCACAATAAGCAAAATGGACAGGATAGATTATTTTCATTGTATGCTTAATCAGAAAATGTTAAGAAATAAGTCTAAAGTGAGATTTTATTCAGAGTAAATTGTGTCCATTCTCATTTGTTTACATTGAATTGTAAATATGGATGATAATTTACTTTGAGATTTCTTTCCATTTTAATGTAAATATTCTTAGATTTGTGTTAGCACAAAAATGTTTTCTATTGATTTTTTTTTCCTATAAATAAAACTTCGCCAAAATTCCACTTTGTATACTTTTATATCCTGTATTTGCCTTTTTCTTTTTGCCAAAGTGATTTTTTTTTAAGAAGCACCATTTTTTAATAGTCACATCGGTCTACTGGAGTTTAACCCTTTCGTGCACCGTAATACATTAATATCATGAATATTATTGTGAGTAGAACATCATCCATCCAGCGGCAGCTAATAATTCTTCCCATTCATACATTGTGATAGTCGTCGCGGCACACCTCCAACTGACAATCTGCATTTTGTTTTTTCCTGCTTGCAGATCCGTCAGCATGCGTCACCCCAGGGTGCCGGCGCTCATCTTCCTGCTGTTTGGATTGCCGCCTTGCCTCGCCGCTGCCCCGAGCAACAGGTTAGCGAAAATGAACACATGAACGCAGCGCAAACGCCACCAAGTTGCTGGACTCAAAGTAGCTGGTCGATGACGTGGCCGTTGAAATTGCGCAAAATTGAGCCCATCTGAGAAGCTGTGGGGCGAAGTGAGAAGGAGGAAGGGGGCGCTTATATTGAAGTGTCCACTTTTCCTTCTTCCCCCTTGCGACTGTATAGTGTCGTTCCAAAGCGACGCTCATCAAGACTTCCGCACGACACGCTTTCTCATTTGTGATTCAGACACTCCAGTTCCAGCTCATTCGGCGAGGAGGAAAGTGGCCCGGAATGGTCTGTGCCCACGTTCCCTTTCTTCACTCGAGAGGTCCCGGATAAGAACAGGTGGATTCATCTCGGCCACTCAAGTCAATCTGGTGCGTTTGGCAAGCTGACATCCTCTTCTTGTCCATTTTAGCCACGTCATCCACAAGCGAAAGTGCAAGACGGCCACCTGCGTCACCCAAAGGTTAGCCGACTTTTTGGCGCGTTCCAGTAACGCCGTCGGCACCGTGTACGCGCCAACCGACGTGGGCTCGGCCACCTACGGCAAGCGCGACCTACTTCGCACTCCACAATATTACTTCACTCTTTAGAATCCACCACAAAAACCATCCATGATTTTTGACTGTGCAATAAATCTGAATTTGAAGCATCGGTGCCGTGTGTCCATTGTCTTCATGTACTTTTCCACAGTGGAGCCATAAGAAAACAACAATAACAGCACTTGTGAAGATGATTACGTATTTGGTCATGAATCAACTTTCTTTACTCAACCACACATTTAAAAAATATGCAATCCGGATGTCATGCCTCAATTCTAAAAAAAACATGACTTAAAAAAAGGAAAATAATGTACGAGTATCATAAATGACCAAGTGCTTGTGTGCAGTAAACATTTTAGTAGTAGTAGAGCATCTCATTCGCCTTCCTGTAATGTCTTTCTAATTTGAATGATGACTTTTAACCCGTTGCACAAGAATGACACAGAAAAGGGCTGTGCAGGTTTCACATTGACAAGAATGCAATGGGAACGCTGTATTATTCCCTCTGGAATTTCCATGGGCAATTATTTATGGCAGATGAGCTTAAGTTAAAAGGGATTTGCAAAAAACAAAAACTGGTCATTTGTGATGGCTGTTCTTTTGTTTGGCTTGACCATCCAAACATTTCATGTCACGAGGTGATTAACAAAATCATATCGGGTGCGTGAAATATCATGATAAATGTCACATATCTTTCAGGAAGCATTTTGGCCAGATGTATTTCATAAGAGGAATGCATTTTTTTCCCAGCCGGGGTTATTTTGGGTATTCTAATGAACGTCAAGAGGGAACGTATGGCGCGTGACATTAACCCATGTTGGATTACCAGTGACCTGATCAACCCAGACCGTGTTTAAAGTGGACATAAAAGGTTTATGAAAAAAAAAACAACAATCAAACAAGCACCGGCTTTTGCTGATGAATCAGAAAAAAAGTGCTCAACGCATTTCATATCAAGCTTGGTTGATGAAAAAAAACCACACACACACAAATTGCATTGCACTTCAGACAGCATCCGGTGTAGGGATGTTTATCTCACCACGCTAATGTGGGCTGATGGAAGCGTCATGTCGAATTCGGGCACAGGTGGAACCATTAATCTCTGACATTACAGGTGCACTTGTCATCAACATTCAAACAATGGCCAGGAATAATGAGAAAATGCAACAAACAACGCTTTTCAACGCAGGAGAGTTCTGCCACTGGAAAAAGGGTGATATTATCCATTTACACAAGGTACAGTTTTCTATAAAAAGTAAACGATAACTTTGTGTGACATTGTGATAGTTGTCTGTTAAGCAGGGAACTATTATAGCAGAGTCTGGCACTGCCTACCAGGAAATTTTTATTTCGCTGACGAAGCCTCTTGGATAAGAAACAAAACGTCCGACACCTTCAAAGAGTTACAGATGGCGGCTGAAGAAACCTTCTCACATATGTCTGTTAAGTATGTAAACATAACACAATTTGTGGTACATTCTGAATATATCAATTGCATCGAAACGTGTATTTGTTTTTAAACGTCTTCAGTTCAACGCTGCACATCCAGTACAAGCGTTGATTGAATTCGCGCTTAAAAAAATGTGCCCTTCTCACTCGCCGTAGGTCATGTAAACACGGAAGTAAATTGGCCTCGTGCTGTCGTTTGCTAAGGAATGTTTCTCACCGATGTAGTTTAGTTTTAGCATGGCGTCTAAAATCGAGAAATCGTTCACTTTTATCGTCGTCGGTGGTGGCATCGCGGGGGTGACGTGTGTTGAGCAGGTGAGGTGAAACATTTGCACAGGTTCCAATGGAACCCAATTCACGCCGCTGCAGGTGAGCAATCGCCGAACGTGACATTTGCGCGTGTCGGCAGTTGTCATGCGGTGTCCAGTCAGCCGACGTCGCTCTGATCACCGCAAGCGCTCACATCAAGGCGGTCGCCAATTACAAACAGGTAAGACAAAGACGCCATTCGCTCAGATTTGACTCAGAACCGACAGACGTACTCCCAGAGTCGGTTTGAATCCTTCTCGCACACCGCGTTTTTCCCATATTTGCAAGGTCGCCAAGGTTCTGGAAGAGTTCGATGTGGAGGAGCAACCAAACAGTGTTTTGGAAGACAAATTCCCCAACTTGACTGTCATTTACTCCGCTGTGAACACACTCCACACACGATCGCATGTAAGATTCCTACACTTTACAAAGGATTTATACTGAAAATATACAAAGTAAATACGTATAGGCTGCGGTCAAAAGCTATTTGCATTTTTAAGATAATATTTTGAAAGACTTTAACTACTGCTAGTTCATTTGTTTTCAAAATGTCTCCGCCTCGTGGCAATATGGTCCTGCTGCAAGACAACTTCAAACCTTTGTTGTGAACTAAAATGACGATATTCACAGCCCAAAATGCTGAAATGTTTATCTTTTTTTTTTTCTAGTTGGTGGAAACCGCAGATGGAAAGGTTTACGGCTATGAGAAGCTGTGCATCTGCAGTGGGGCCAGACCGAAGCTGCTCGTCCAGGACAACCCGTACGTGCTGGGTATTCGCGACACAGACAGTGCCCAGGTAACCGCTACTATGGTTGACATATTTCGCCTTTTTTGGCCTTTGAAGTGCAATTGTGAACTTCCAGACGAGGCTGAACTAATGAGGTTTATCACTTAGTAAGCGGAATTTGAAAGCAGTATCTATCCTCTTTGAGATTTTCCGATCTTATGGGAAAAGATAACTTTCCAGTTCAACACACTCTCAATATCACATTTGCTTGTTTTTCAGCAATTTCAAAAACAGTTAAGCAAAGCCAGGAAGATTGTTGTGGTTGGCAATGGAGGGATTGCCTTGGAGTTAGTGTGAGTACATGTGTCACGTGTTGCATGTTTAGCGCCAAATAGAGCAAAACTCTGTATTTTAATCATAATAATACATTTCATTTATAAGCGCCTTTCAGGAACTTTTGACAGCATTTCTCTGCCATGAATACGGGAAATCTGTACTTGACTTTCTCCAGATTCCAAATGGCTACTTTTGTCGTAATAAAAGTCCTCAACTGACCCCGACGTGGTGTTCTTCACACCAAAAAGCCACAGAATGGCAGAAATGACTATTTTTGTCTAAATCTGTGCTTCTTAATGATTCGCTGTGACGTCCCCTCCAAGAAAGAAAGAAAGGAGAGATGTTGAAATGTTCTGCTTGGTGTAGCTATGAAGTGGAAGGCTGTGAGGTGATCTGGGCTGTGAAGGACAAGGCCATCGGAAACGCCTTCTTTGACGCGGGGGCGGCGCACTTCCTCATGCCGTCGTTGGGCGCGGACAAGGCCGAGCGAGCGGCCCCCTGCAAGAGGACTCGCTACACCGCCGGCGAGGCTCTCGCCTTCACCTCAGGTCCGGAGCCTCCAGGTTTTCTTGTCGGCCCGTCGCTCACGCGGGATGTTGTTTCCAGATGGCCCCACGCGAGGGCGCACGAGTGGTCCCACGGAGCCCGGCAGTGCCCTGGGTCCAGATTGGCACCGAGGACTCCTTCTCAGAGGAGCGCGGCGGGTGAGCGAGGACCTCGGCAAAGCTCCTCCCAAAATGTCATGTTGATGTTGGAAATCAAAGTGTCTTGGCCTTTCTTCCCTTTCTTTTTATTTTTGTTTTCAGGCGTCCCGCCGGGTTTCGCTGGAATATCAGTGTGAGGTGAAAAGCATCTTCACCTCTGAGGAAATGCTCAGATCGCAAACACGTGGACCCCATAGCGGTGAGAAGCAGCGCTCGACACCGCGTGGAAAATGGGCTGTACAAAGTCAACTCTTGCGATGGGGTTGACGTGACACCTGTGACTGTCACCCCAATATGCCTCACGAGATTCAGCACCCTGAGTAAAGCTCAGCTGTTCTAGTCGCCTTTCCTCCCGACAGAAGGAAACTGGCCCGTTTACATCCTGCTGACCAACGGCAAGACGTTTGGCTGCGACTTTGTGGTCAGCGCCACGGGCGTCACCCCCAACACGGAGCCGTTTTTGCCCGGCAACAACGTAGGTGGACTCATCTCCTTTTGACGTCGATCGGGAAACATTTGTCAAATGAAATCAACTTATCCCCTTAAAAAAAGGACTACAACTATTTTAGATGAATCATTTCAATCCACCAAGTTTTTAAATGACGTTACTCGCCACTAGATGTCACTAGAAGACAGAAGCAATCCCTCCGGTATTTGGCATCATTTCATTCACCAAATACGGGAAACATTCGACTTAGGACCGGCTCGATTTACGACCGCGACCTCCAACATTTTGATTCTACGCCTGGCGCCGCAACGCGCTAGCAGGCCGGCAACGCGTGCGACAATTTTGGCCAGCCGGCCAGCATGTCGCTCTCGCGCAGCAATCGACCGCGCGATGGCACCAGAGGGCGGAGTTTGCCAGTCATTTAGCCTCCGAGTCTCTATTCAACATTTTGAATGGATTTCGACTTACGACCGTTTGGTCGTAAGTCGGATGTTACCTGTATGTTTGTTTTTTTAGCCCATTCCAAATTTGAAATAGCAACTCTCAACACACGAATGTGTTTTGGGGCTAAAGTTTGCGCTAGCAGATGACGGCGGCCTCCGAGTGGACGACCGCATGGCGACATCGGAGCCCGACGTCTACGCCGCCGGCGACGTGTGCGCGGCGTGCTGGGAGCTCAGCCCTCTGTGGCAACAGGTCGGTCGGCGTCACGCTCCGACAAAGGAGCGTCCGACCGTCTCGACGTCGGCCATTTTCGCTCCTTGCTTCGCAGATGCGTTTGTGGACGCAGGCTCGTCAGATGGGCTGGCACGCCGGCCGCTGCATGGCCGCCGGCGCCTCGTCCCAAGCCATCCAGCTGGACTTTTGCTTTGAGCTCTTCTCCCACATCACCAAATTCTTCGACTACAAGGTACGCCCTTGTCCACGTTGAACGTGGACAAGGGCATCACTCAAAACAAGTCCCCAAATGCTTTTGGCGCAGGTGGTTTTGCTTGGAAAGTTCAACGCGCAAGGTCTGGGATCCGACTATGAGCTGCTGCTGCGTTCCACCAAAGGCCAGGAATATGTCAAGGTGTCGTATTCGACCCGACGCCAAACATATCTCGAAGACAACAGACACGACTTTTTCTTTGATTCTGGCAGGTGGTTCTCCAAGGCGGCAGGATGGTCGGAGCCGTGCTCATCGGGGAAACTGATTTAGAGGAGACTTTCGAGAACCTCATCTTGAACCGGATGGATCTGACGCCGTATGGCGAGGATCTGCTCAACCCCGACATTGACATCCAGGACTACTTTGATTGACAGACGCTTAAAAGAAAAATGTGTCCAGATTTGGACAGTTCAAGTACTGCTTGTTCAATGAGTAAGGAATGAATACATCTCTTTTTATTCTGGGTTCAATGGTCTGGAAATATTATGGTCAATTTCCACAGGAAGTTTTTTTTAAAAAAAGGTTGCTAATTATTTCCGCTTTCAGACAGGATTGGTATTTCAAAGGTGAGTGGAAAGATTGATTTATTGAAGCGACTCAATTAAAGTCGTCCTATCTTTTTTTCCACGTTGTTTTGGGTTGCTTGTTTTCCAGGTCAGTGGGGAAGTTACACGCAGTGATTTTGTGGCTGTCCAGTTGGGTGACCGAGTACAACTATTTGTTTCGTTCTCCTCAAAATGAAACATTTGAGGCCAGCGAGTCTGGTATTCGCGGGACATGATACTTTGTTGTTTCAGCCGCAGGAAGTCCAAGTTGTGACTCATAGCGGGACGGCGTTTGGGTACAAAGTAGGCTAATCAACTAGACAACAGACAAAGGGGAATGAAGCTTTTATTTACTTCAGTAATATCTTAATCAGCAGGTTCCTCTGGAATCCTGACTTGATTTGTGCATGACCGTGTCACAAAGATCAGTTTATCTTATTCTTATCCAGCCAGTAGAATCTTGTAACAGATCAAAGAAGACTGAATTTTCTCCGAAACATTCGCGGAGGTTCACCGACTTGCATTCTCCTTCGCTCATGTGACAAGTGACTCGGTGCATACTATGTGCGCATTTAACTACGAACAGCAAAGGGTTAAATGTGTCTTCTGTGCCACTAGACGACGCAATCCATTTAGGTCAAGTGGATTTGCTGTCTCCATGTCCTCCGATTTAGCTCAGCAGCTGACATGAGGATTGAGGAGCAGTCAGACATTCAGCTCACCCAATTCCAAGCGGTTTACGGATATGACGACATTAACCCGGAAAACATTAACTAGTGTACGCTTGCGTTGCTACCAGGGAGTGCCGTTTATCTTACATAATATCACTCACTCTCGGTAATGCTGCTGGGGTGAGAACAGGGCGTTCAGTTCTGCCCAACATGCTGTTTCAGCTTTATGGCGTGTGAGTTGCAACAGAGGCAAAGAATTCCTTGCTATCTATCAGGTTATGTCATTTGCACATGTATCCTGTTCGTCAGCTCCTCTGCGCACGTTTTGGTGTCGTTTAACCCTTACACATGGTCACATTTGGCCCTAAAATCGTACGAGTGAGACAAAAAGTTTGTGTGCGCGAAGACTGTCTTTAGGCACGCGACTGAAATGCAGTTGGAATACTGACATCCCGTGTGCGTGTTCCACGGAATTTGAAACTGTCCGTCGAACTGTCTTGCGTTGCCACGTTCGCTCCAAAAAAGACTCATCATTGAGCTCATATTGATCTTTGAAACGTCATGGTAGAATCTTGTAACAGATCAAAGAAGACTGAATTTTCTCCGAAACATTCGCGGAGGTTCACCGACTTGCATTCTCCTTCGCTCATGTGACAAGTGACTCGGTGCATACTATGTGCGCATTTAACTACGAACAGCAAAGGGTTAAATGTGTCTTCTGTGCCACTAGACGACGCAATCCATTTAGGTCAAGTGGATTTGCTGTCTCCATGTCCTCCGATTTAGCTCAGCAGCTGACATGAGGATTGAGGAGCAGTCAGACATTCAGCTCACCCAATTCCAAGCGGTTTACGGATATGACGACATTAACCCGGAAAACATTAACTAGTGTACGCTTGCGTTGCTACCAGGGAGTGCCGTTTATCTTACATAATATCACTCACTCTCGGTGTGATCGTTAAACGTGCTGTCGTTGAATAAAATACAGCATTTTAATTTTAATAAGTAGATATTGTTTTAAGAAAGAGCACCAATACAGTTTTGGTCGGAATGACACGACTGGGTGTGTTCGTGTGAAACGTGATGTTGATATCAAGCGCTCCACGTAAGATTCGCCGACCATCATGCATCGGGATAACTTTTCCCCTGAGTGGGCGGGGGCATTTCATTGGTTTCCATAGGCGTTGCCGCCGCATTCTCTTCTCACTAACCAGATTAGAGGCACTTGCACTTGGGCTCACAAGGTCTTCCTTCTTATCGCATTGCTAACCTCTTCCGAAACTCACCCGAGAAAAATCCAAACGATGGCCAACTACATTCACGTCCCCGAAGAGGCTCCGGCCGTGCCCAAAATCGACGTGACCGTGGACGAGCGAGACTACAGAAGCGGCGCCTTGAAACTGCTCAAGGAGCTCAGACCCAACTGGAAAGCCTCCGAGGTCAAAATCAAGGTGCCGTTTATTTCTCTTTTAGTCATTTATTCTTGAGTAGAACGTCATCCGTCGCTTCAAAGTTAGAACGTCGTCACGCTAGCTTAAAACCTCTTGGAAACGCATTGAGCATATATTCGAAACGACAACTTTCTTTTTTAAATTAAAAAAAAAACATTCCTGTTGATGAGACGCGTTGCCGAAAATCGATAAGAAGCGACAGTATAACAATTTCCGATTGATATCCGTGGGATTATTCCAACCGAGAAGGGGGTGATTGTCCTCTCGCCGCGTTAGCATCTGCGTCACTTCCGCGTCACGATCGAAACATTCGCGACCTTTCTTCGCCCTCCCAAATGAACATTGCTCTCATCATTCTATTGAGCACTTCGTTGTCATCATTTCATCTAGCAAAACGTGATTATTTACCTTCCACCATCGAGGGGCACGCGCACTTTAAATTCTCTGCCTGTCACTTTACGCCGCTGGCGTAAATGGTCAAAAAGTGGCTATTCTGTGTGTTTGCGGTTTCCCCACTCATAAAGCGCTACAAATTGCACAGTAAATAGTAACAAATGAACATTGTCATTCGTACTACCGGCAGAATTTACTTTGTTGACATTTGGTCAAGTGAGTCCATTTTTCGCATTTGTCACCCACCTCGGGGTGAAAAAGAAATCCAGTTTTCCCACAGTGTTCATCACAATGTTAGATGACAGCAGACGGGAACAAGAATACTCCGTTTTTATGACACAGAAAGACAAACAGGTAGCAGGTTGACACATAAGAGGAGCTGAGTGAGACTTTGAGGAAATCAACAGAAATTCATGTTGTCGAAACCAATAACGGTTCCGATTTGGCAGTGTCGGAAGCTGACGTGCATGTTAGCAACAGCCACTCAGACACAACAGAGTGATGTTGTGGGAGATGTCAACACGTGGTCCGGAGCTTCTTTTGTCATCTTCATCAATGAGCTCGCGGAGGCGGAAGAAAAAAATGGAGGAGTCAGCGAACGCCGGTCGTGGCGTCTGCATGAAAATAAAATTCCTGCCATTCCCAGTCGACGGACGGAGGGAGGGAGGTGACGATTTGGGGCGCTGTGTTGATACGCTGGCTGCGGCGCGCCTCAAACAAACGCTCCGGGCTTCGAAACAAAATGGCCAACAAGTTATGCAAATAAAAGAACAATCGGCATCGCTAATGATTTCCTCCACTCTTGTCGCCGCAGTTCTTCACCGACGGCATCACCAACAAGCTGCTGGGCTGCTCGGTGGGCACGTCCGGGCAGGACGTGGTGCTGGTTCGCATCTACGGGAACAAGACGGAGCTGCTGATCGACCGCCAGAACGAAGTGAAGAGCTTCCGAGTGCTTCACGCCAACCGCTGCGCCCCGCGCCTCTACTGCACCTTCAACAACGGCCTGTGCTACGAGTTCCTTCAAGGCGCCGCCCTCGAGCCCGAGCACATCCGCAGCCAGCCCGTGTTCAGGTAACCGTCAACGCCCGGGCGGGCGAGGCCGGCGCTCGTGACGATTTTGTCCACGTGGGCTCGGGCAGGCTGATCGCCGGGCAGCTGGCCAAGTATCACGCCATCCACGCCCACAACGGCTGGGTGCCCCGCTCCGACTTGTGGCTGAAGATGGCCAAGTACTTCTCGCTCATCCCCAAGTCCTTCGCCGACCCCGACAAGAACGCCAGGTCAGCCTCCTCTCAAGTCGCGCATTCCGGGTCCCGCGATGTGCTACTAAAGCCGCGACGCCGTTTTTGAGTGTCACCTCGCAGCTGTTATTTCAAGCAAAGTGCCGCTGCACGTGGAGCGAAACTCTGCCAATCCACAACAACAACAACAACAAGCAATCGCATAACGCGTCGATCACAAAGCGGCAACGATAAAAAACGCCGCTGGCATCTCGCCGCGCTCTCTCTCCTCTTGGCGAACGGCGCGGGCCAAAAAGGCCGATGGTGACGGTGGATTGACGGCTCGATTGCGTGGCGGTCCCCCAGGTTGAAGGCGGAAGTGGCCGGCCCGCGTCGCCTGCGAGAGGAGCTGCGGTGGCTGCAGCGGAGCTTGTCGCTTCTGGGCTCGCCCGTGGTCCTGTGCCACAACGACCTCCTCTGCAAAAACATCATCTACGACCGAGGGGCCGGTGAGTCCTTCGTCCGCCGCCGCCGCCGTGCGTGCGCTCAAGGAGACCGTTGTGTTCTTGTTTCCGCGAGGCCTCGGCGTTCTCCGCTTGAGAAGACGTAGAATGGACGCCGAACGGCGGTTTACGATAATAATCATCATCATCACAATACATTTCTTTTCTAAGCGCCTTTCAAAACTCTCAAGGTCACTTTACGGTCACGGGAGAAGTTTTTTTTTCTGTGGGGGAGCAGCGGCAGCCACACGCGCCAGTGTTCACTCAACCCGGAAGTAACTCAAATAGATAGAAAACTAGCTAGCTAGCTAATAGTCAGCTATATAGCTAATATATGGCTAGCTGGCTATCTAGCTAGCCATCTATTAGCTATCTTCTTCTCAAGGGGTCGCCACAGCAAATCAGTGTCCTCCATCTTTCGAGGTTTGATCTCAGAGATAGATAGCAAATAGCTAGCTAGCTAGCTAGCTAGCTAGCTAGGTAGGCGGCTTTTGGGAAAGGTGACAAAGGCAAACCGGGCCCGCCGGGTCAGGACGACAAGATGAAGACGAGGGTGAGCGTCTATTAGTACAGTCGATGGAGGCTTCTTAGCAATGAGGGCGGGACCGCACTTTTTTTTCCCCGATGGTCGTCGATAGTCACGTATGAACTGAATCGAAAGACGCGTCTGTTGAAGTTGTAAGACTCAAAATAGGACGTCCCCCCCCCCCCCCCCCCCCCTTTGTCACCTTGTTTGAATCCGAGGCAAGGGTTCATTCATTGTTTGAGCGAAAACACGATAGCCCGCGTTGCTAAGGATTAGGCCGAAACCCGCGTTTGCAATGGCCGCCGTTTCAACTCGACCCCCCCAATTAAAAGTAAAGAATATGAAGGAGGCCAAGTTTTCTCAAGCGAGTGAGCATGTGTGAAAGATGTTTGCCCCAACTTTTTCATCTGCTGCACAGGGAGGGCTATAGCCACTGCCTGGAGGTGTTCAGTTGTGTCCCGCTAGGACCCACACTCCACCTGGTAACCCACCTCAAAGTGTCTTTCTCTGTAGTGCAGCGACACCTCCCAATCAAAGCAAAGCAAAGCAAAGCAAACAATGTAGGAAGGCAACATGATCACAGGTGACACTCAATTTGGCTTGAACTGGACATGTCAAAGGTCAAAGGAAGGCTTTGCATTTTGGGAGCAACCTTCTCTTCTCTTCTCTTCTCTTCTCTTCTCTTCTCTTCTCTTCTCTTCTCTTCTCTTCTCTTCTCTTCTCTTCTCTTCTCTTCTTTTTCTTTCTTTGTTTGTTGCCAACTCAAAATAGGAGTGGAGTCCAAACGCAAAGGGCGGACGTGCGTGTCGCGCATGAAGTCTCGCCAAACGCGCCCTTGCTTGCTGTTATGGAAGCACGCTTGGCCCAAAGGCCGAGCGACACTCTGGCTGCCCTCCTTTTCCTTCTTTCTTTCTTTTCAATGTTGACTATGTCACGCCTCAGGCCTTTGAATTGGCAAACGTCCCTCTCTTGTGGACAAACAGCCTTTTAATAATCATCGTCATTCATGTTATTTCCCTTGTTTTTGCCACGTTTCCTCCACTGCCACATCTCAGCTGTGACTTTCATGAGCCGATAACTCTGTTTGAGCCCTCGTAAATACACACACAGCGGCGATGCTCTTTTTCTTTCCTTCTTCTTTCTGTCAGCTGTACTCGCTCGTCAAACTGCAAACTCTTCCTTGACCGACACGCCCCCAAAAGAGAGTGTTTAGTTTTTCTGGCCGGTCCAGTTGGACCGGAAACAAGCCAATTGGCACTTTGACATCCTCAGTTAGCAAAGGAACACACAGGCACCAAAAACAAAACAAAACAAAATGCATTGTCGTCATGTGGCCTGACTTGTTTTGACTCATATCTCCACAAATGGCCTTTTCCTCGCAGGGAACGTCAAGTTCATTGACTACGAGTACGCCGGCTACAATTACCAAGCCTTTGACATTGGAAACCACTTCAATGAGTTTGCTGGTAAGTCTACAACAAAATGGGAACCTGTCTTTGCCATCATTCATTTGTCTATTTATGTATTTATGTTTTATTTTTTTATTGCTTCACACGCACATTCCTCATACAGAAAAAAAGAAAACTAATGAAAAGTAATGCTCACAAAAACTAAAGTATGTTTCTTTTAAATGCATGAAATATGAATGCAGAAAGAATGCGTTTGTGTGTTTTCTTAATGGTTTAATAGAAGAACTAAAAATCACATTGAAAACAGATGTGGGTGAAGATATCATCTTTCATTCATTCCATAAATGCTCTTGATACGATAAAATGCTTGAATAAATAATCCCCATGCAAATTAAAGCAAGAGTGAATGATTAAAAAAACAATTCCCAATGTTTTTTGTTGTTGTTTGTTTTAATCTGAGCACCACCCGTGACTATTAGTTATGCCATAATGAAAGATGAAATTGCCAACAAAGATTTGGGTGAACATTGAATCTTGCACTGGACAAACAAAAAAATGTGTACCAATAAAAATGATAAATCGCAGCCTTTTATAGACAAATAAAAGCAACTTATTAAAAAAAAAAAAAGGAATAAAAATTGGCTGAGTGAAAAAGATTGTTTGGACGTTGTCCAAACAATGTTTTTGTTTCTTTCCTTCCCGTCCAGGATTAAACCAAGTGGATTACAGTCACTATCCAGCGCGGCCATTTCAGCTGCAGTGGCTGCGTTCCTACCTGGAAGCTTACAAGGAGCACAAAGGCCAAAGCAAGCACGTGACCGACACAGAAGTGGAGACGCTTTACGTCCAAGTCAACCGTTTTGCCCTGGTAAGTGCTTTGATTGCCAGCAGGAGCGCCGCCGCCACTCGCGTGGCGACTTGGGTTAAGGCCAGACAATTACTTTGAACAAAGTCAAATAACGCGACGGCTAAAATGGATTTGCCAGCTTGTTTTATCCCAAAAATCATTGAATTGGATTATTTTGACACCTGTTGTGCGGCGCTAAATGTCAAGGGGGGGATGGGCGAGCGGAAGGATTGTGTTTGGGGTGTTTGTCGCGGTTGCTACGGTGACTCTGACTCCCGAGCGTCTCGGGTCTTAGCGGCCGTCGCCGTGGCGACCTCCATTGACAGAAAGCCACAACACGACTTGCTTTTGTGTCCGGAGAGAAAGGCGATTGCTAAACGTCATCTGGCGGCCATTTTTCTTGACGTGGGCTGAATTTTGAAGCGAAGGAGGTGACGTGACGTGACGTGACGTGACGTTGCTTCACGGTTGATTTCTTTGCGACAGGCATCGCATTTCTTCTGGGCTCTCTGGGCTCTGATTCAGGCCCAATTCTCCACCATTGACTTTGACTTCTTGGAGTAAGTTGCGGGTCGCCGTTTACTGTCAATGTGACGCGAGACGTTCCTAACCCCGCCCGCACTTTCTTTCTTGTAGATATGCAGTGCTGCGCTTCAACCAGTACTTCAAGATGAAACCCGAGGTGGCCTTGTTGCGCCTGCCGGAGTAGTCGGCGCCCGCCGCCCCCTCGCCTCCCAGCCCTTTTCTTCCATCCTTCCGCTCTTCCTCTGGCCTCCACTTCCTTTGCTCGGTGCCTCTGACGTCAAGCCTAGATCGCCCTCTAGTGGCCCGCGCCGGAAAGACTTTTTCCATTTCATGCCTGCGAGCAAGAGCGGCGAGGCCGCCGGCTATCCTTCCGGAAGGCCCGCAAGTTCAATTTCACAAGGAGGAGGAGCGTACCGAGTGACTCGGCAAAGGGGAGCCAAACACTCATCTGTTAGCAAAATGGCAACTGCGGAAGTGCCTGGCAGAGGCTTCTTTTCTTTTCTTTTCTTTTCTTTTCTTGTCTTAACCCTTAATTTTTGGGCCCGCGTGTCTGAAGGGCCAGAATAGCCGTGTAGCCATCTTCTCTACGGGTGTTTGTGTATGAAAAGTGTGTCAAGTGAGGGTCAAAACAGAGCTGGAAGGAGAGGGAGGGGCGAGGGGGGCAATGTTCATCGTGCGACTTTGGGCTTCGTTTCAAACGGGATGAGCACTCGAGACAACAGACCAAAAACTTGCTTTGAATGATGTTAGCAAGTTCAACGGAGACTGACAAAAAGGCGACGACATCTGTGAAGTGCTGCTCAAGGCCGGCCGGCCGGGGCGGGTGTCAAAACGCGCTGTTCGTGAAAAGAAGAAAAATGGCTGCCAATTGACACACGGACCAACAGCCCACCTGCTGAAAAAGAGGCTTTGGGAAGTTAGCAAGAAGCATATCGCTAACAAAGTTCTGCTTGATCCCTTGTAAATAATGCACACCAACACCTCCGAGAACGCTCCCTGCCTGAGGGCTTCTGAAATGAAGAAGATGAGGCGCCACTGGAAAAGAATTATTTTGGCAAGGGATTCAGATTTCATGTCAAGTCGTCTCGTTTTTTCTTTCCGGGAGCAGTGAAGGTCACCATTCCAGCTTTTCAAGATGAAGTGGGGGCTTCCCCAGGGGCAAAATCATCTTCAGGCAGCATGTTGATTTTAATGCGCCACCATTTTTGTTTCCCCTTCCCGTCTTCACATTGCACTGTTATCTTCCGCGGTTGATAAATGGGTACTTAAGTGTTGCTTTTATTTAATTTTATTTTATCTTGATTGAGAAATCAGATCCACTGTGTATGCCGGTGATTAGAGCCGACTTAAATGTGAAATGACAAATCCATGCACATGAGCTTTTGAAATGTGTTGCAAATATGTTGCATCTAAGCCCACTGTTTACATCCAGTAACTGTCAATTTTGGGGAACTATGGGCAAAGACAAGTTTCTTAGTTCTGTGATGTATTTTTTCTTCTTCTTTGTTCTCACACTTACTGTGGCCATTGTAGTATATTGTTTATAATGTACAGTAAACAAATGTAATATCTGTGCTTTGATAAAATCTCTTTTTTAAAGGTGATTAAATGTGAATAGATGTGAAAAAATGACATTAAATACTGTAAACAAACCAGAATTAAATAAACATGTATTTGCTCTCATTCACTTGGTCTTTTTTTCCCTATAAAACTCATATCCATCTCTAAATATACGTCTATATTTTGCTGCTTTCGTCCCGTTCCGAAGAAAAACATAATGTAATAGCAACTTTTGCCCGTTAGGTGGCGGCATTCACCAGCTTTTGAGAGCAAGCGCCCCAAGTCACCACCAGATGGCAGTAGAGTAACGTCAGTAGAGTGACGTATAGCACGTGACCGCAGGTGCAGAAAGTAGTCAATCACGTGCAAACGGCCTTTGCAAAACAATGTCAGCCAACTTGAATCCAACGCTTCGACGTCCTCGCGAAAATAAAGCCGTTTTTGCTTTGAAAACTCTTGGCCACGCAAAGTATTTTGAAGTCGTAGCGTGCGCAAAGTTGTGTCTCAACTGACGCCGGCCCCGGCCCCGTCCCCGTCCCGAAACACGACAAACAAACATGGAAAATGAATGAACGACGCCATGACGAAACATCACAAACTGAAGGACCGCTTGATGTTAGGTGAGTCCTGCAACTACGTTCCTACTTTGACAACCTTGTCAGTCGGCGTGACCCCTCACTCGAAGCAAACACTGTTGCACACCGCATGAGAAGAGTTAGTTGTTTTTTTTTCTTTTGCAATCGCTTTCCCTTTCCAGAAACGCCGTCAAATTGACTGTGTACAACGCAAAACCCCACGAGAGCTAAACAAGAACGCGTACAGTCTTCATTAGACCACTCTAACCTGGCGAATAAGTGCCGTAGGACTCGCGTTCGGACTCCCAACGTTGATACATTGCAAGTTTTGTTTTCGTGGAATTGCCGACTATCGATGATGCGGGCTTTGTGAATGAACACTGGGACATGACATTTTTGAGCTCAGACTGTGCTGGTGTTTTCTGTTGGCCCTGTTGTGCTATTTTGTTTCACTGTCAAGCCAACGAGATGGAAAAATCACATTGGAAAAGCTCCTAGACTGCAGTCGTTTTTCACAAATCTGGACTGTTTGAATGGCCGTTTATTTGCTAGAAGTGATCAGGCGTTTATGTCTATTAATATCGAAACGACCAAGCAAATATCAAGTCATCTGTCTGTTTTGTGACAATGATTGAAAATGTTTGTGGCCTAGGCTGGGTGAAGATTCAAGGACGCTTTCCATCTGATGGATGACACTGTCTGAATCATACCAAGCGGAATTTCCCCCAGCGGCGCCGCACGCTCCTGCTCTCCTGCCAAAACTGAAAAGGTAAGCAGAGCTGCATGAAGTTTTGTTTGCGGCAAAGATTAGCATTGGCTAATAGCGTTAGGTTCAGATCAGCTTTATAATACCCTTTCATTTTTTCATTACGTCCCCCACAATCCATTTGGGAAAATGTCGTTACTTGGAATGCGGTGTCTGAGTCGCCGCCCGCTTCTTTTTACGCACGCAACATTCCGAGCTCAGTGGCATAATGGGAGAAGATGAAGGAACTCAATGAGTGGGCTCAAGGATAGCGAGGCAGATTAGCGGCACTTCCCACCACGTCGACAGCTCCTCATCACCGTATCGGGGCCTAAAGATTTCGCTCCCAGATTAGCGGCGGGCGCGACAATGCTCGCGATACAATAAGTGGGAGGATGAATGCGCGCTGTTCAGAAAAAAAAGCGGGATTGTCGGCTTGAAACGCGCTGGCGCATCCCTCGGGATCAAACGGGTTGTCGTCGCCGTTCTTCCAATCTTGATCTCCGCGTTGCCTTTCTTTCTCCAACTCGGCGGGGCCCACAAGCTCAAATCTCTCTCATCCTCCCTAAGCCATTGTCGTGCAAAGACCAACAACAGCTCAATCTCATTTACGGGGACTTCCCCCACTTCAAATTCACTCCCTATTGTTTGCTAGCCTTTCTTGTAAGAAAGAAAATGTCGGGCGTCGGGGCTCTTTGTGGCTTGTTGTCAATCCCAGACAGCCAGCGTGGCGCTTTATGAGGCAACAATTGGCTAGAATGTGCCCAGAATGCGCCCAGAATGTGCCCAGAATGCGCCCAGAATGCACCCAGAATGCCATTGTCCTTGAATTGAAACACAGAGGTGGCGAAAAGTCCCAAACAAAATAGTGCGCTGCAACGTCTACAATTGTATATGTTGAATGAAACAGACAAAGGCTTTTTTGGGATAAAAAAAAATAACCTCCAAAAGAAAAGGGTGTCTCTATTTTACATTAGAAAAAAACATGTCATTGTTGAACACTGAAAAGTGTGCTTCTCCATAAGCAACTGGCTCAGCCAATGTTGTCATTTTCTCAAACTTGAACTCTCGCTTAGTTACTTTCAAAATCAACTGAGTTCCTTCATCAATAAAAGACTCAATACATTGTAAGTTTTCAAATCAAGTCATATCTAAAGGTCTAACGGTTGCTTTTAAAGACAAGTAATCAATCCAGTAACTAACTTATTTCTGGAATCAAATAACCAGTAAAATAATGACGTTTTGTTTTAAAATATTTACAACTCAAATAATTGCCGGTAGTAAAGTAACAAATTCAAGTGATTAGTCAAGTAACTCTGTTACTTTGAAAATCAATAAACCAAGAAAGTATCTAAGTTACTTTTAAAATCAAGTAATTAATGAAGTAAAGTGATTTTTCGAAACAATTGATCAAAGAATGAACTTACTTTTGAAGCCGGGCAATCGTGAAAGTAATGTAATTAGGTTTAAAATAAAGTCATCCATAAAGTAAAAGTTACTTTTCGAATAAGGCCGTTTGTAACGTCATTATTTCCAAATAAAGTAATCAGTAAAGTAGCTGTTACTTTTTCAAATGAGCATTTAAAAAACAACAACAAATGAATGATCTCAAACTGCAAAATTCTGTGATGAGTTTGGAAGACGCGAAAAGCCACTGATGCTTTTTAAGTGTTCTATTTTGCATTTCATCATCGCCCGTGTTGGATGCAAATGAGCAGGAAATCGAAAACACTTTATTTTTTCGATTTGTGCATGAGCGTCCAACCCCTCAAAATCTTGTCAAGGTGCAACGCTCACAATATGTATTGGCACACGTGCACAAGGAAAGCCCCCCCGCCCCCCCCCCTCGGTCACCCCAACCAAAGCCATTAGCGGCCTGTGAAGCAGCTGGCTGGCCGATGGCACTTTGTATCCGCGCCGTCACCTCAATGCACCGCGTCGCCGCCAACATTTCATGTTGAAAAAAGCCCAGAAAATGATTCTTGCTGTGAGTGCCAGCATCATAACTAAGATTGAATCGGAGTCGTCCAGTCGTCATTTCACCTTAATGTGACATACGTGACATTTTATTATTATTATTATTTTTTTTTTATTTTTTTTTGGGGGGGGGACATTTTACCATGCAGTACACACGTTTGTTCATCTTTTAATGCATTTGGAATCAAACCCCAGTCTTTGGATTTATCATCCCCCCCCACCTCTTTTCACCATACTTAGTGAGTCAGTTGGACTAATTCCTCAACAGACGTGCACTTCATGAGCTGACAGATGAGTTGTCGAAAGCGACAGTTTCTATGGAAGCATTAGCGCTTTTTTTTATTTTTTCCTTTTTTTGACTGTTATAACACCCATTCTGCCTGCTTTTATATCTGGTGGTGGCGTGTGCCTCGTAAGCTTTTCCGACTTGAGACAGAGAGGGATTGATGTCGAGCAGCCAGATTTGTCACCGACGCGATGGTCAGTCAACAGCCTGATGCATTCGGCGCTCAACGACCGCGACGCAGCCAGTCAATGTGAAGGCGCGGGCGGCACAGTGCCGCTCTCGTGCTTCCCAAGAGAAATCAGCATTGGGATCAGGAAATAAAAACTAGATGGATCAGATGTTTTTATTTGTAGAATGAAATAGACGTTTGGCTATGGGAATCCCCGCTTCCCAAGCTTAATGTATTGATTCGATTCCATTGGATTCCGAGGCCACAATTGCTTGACTTCATCTTGGCAGATGAATCAGGATGGAAGATTAAAAAAAATACTTCTGAGGTCATAAAATGGGGGAAATATTCAAAGGGATTCATTTTTAAATGTAAAAAAAAAAGATCACATTTGCTTCAGTATTTCAAGATTGCCTACTGCAGTTCTTTCTCTACCAACCAGGTATCAAATTAATTATTTTCTTCTTTTCAACAAAATTATTACTTTTTAAACAGGAGTGTTCCATTTGTGTGTGAGTATTGAGACACACACGTATATAACAATAATAATAATAATAATACATTTCATTTCTAAGCGCCTTCCAAAACTCAAGGTCACTTTACAGTCACAGGATGAGTTTTTTTCTCGATGTATCTATATTTATACCATATATTATGTCAATTGTTTCTTTGACCGAGCCGATTTAAATGATGTAAATAATAGTACTAAACGAAATGAATTAGCTTCGAAGCCTGATTCTAAATGTGAAACGTTCGTACAGTGAGAAAAGCCGTGTTTTTTTACAGTGGCAATGCCTGTCATTCTCCATACGGCCGATAGAGGTCAGCAATGTCCCGTTTGAGAGCCCTTTTTTCTCCCCCCCCTGAGATGAGGAGCAGTGAGAGAGCATCTCGAGTACTTTCCAGTTGGAGATGGTACAGATGGCAGGCCCTGAACGCAACACTTCTCCACACATTTCACTCTTCGCAGAGTGATATCAATGTCAACTCAAAATGGAGGCTGTTGCCATCAACTTGAAACAAATTCTCACACTTCCAACAAAATGGAATTAATTGCGAGTGAAGTCGCTGTGGATTTTTTGGTCAGTGTTGAAGCACAGATAGATGTCCCCCTCCCCTATACGTTTGCGTGTAAATAAAAAGTCACATCCTCTTAAAACATTTCAGCTGTGGATTTTCATGGATAAATAAATGCTCACAATTAGAAAGGCTTTAATCCAGATTGCATTCAGACACACTTTATTTATTCCCATCACGGATTGCCAAATTAAAGCAAATAACAAATGTCCCAGATTATGTCCAGCGCGAGCCTGAAACGGCATTATCCACTTGTCCGTTTGCCCACAAAGTGTCAAAATTAATAACGCCACGCGCCTATATAAATGTCATCCATTTCAAGTGCCCTTTTGTACGGCCACCGGCTTACATCAAATTTCCCTTGTGGACCCAAAGTGTCCAGATTGTCCCCGTGATCTTGCTTCCGCAAACATCTTCAATCAAATTCAAATCGACTCAAGTTTACACTCAATATCTCAAGTCCGTCCGTCTGTCTCTCTCTCTCTTTCTTTTGACTGCCCTTACACGCATAACACACAAAAATTCAGTAACTTAATTTTCTTGTTCCTGAGTGCTTGAAGTAATTGTGAATTTCAGGCACGATATTTGACCGTTTTTGTTGGATTCATTTTTAAAAATCATCACAAAGAATCCCATTTTGGGGATGAGGGCGGCGGAGCTGTTGTAATATCATGACTCTTGGCTTGTAATTTTGTTAATTTGTAAAATAAGAAACGAGAAAAGTTTCCCTTTTTTTGTTGCTGGCATTAAATTAAACACAATCATTTTTGACGTATGAATGAGCTTGATTTTCAGATGGTCTCATGTGAGATGGTCAAGATGTGAGCGAGCTGCTCCGTCCGGGGCCTTGAGATAACTCGATTGTTGGCGCTCCGTCAATATTCCAATAAAAATGGAATTGAACGTTGGCCATTCAGTCTTTCGTGGTTGTAAAAGGAGCTCACAAAACATGTTGACGTTTGAGTTTGGGCTAAGTAACAAGAGGTCATTTGTGTCTATTTCTGGAGCCCCCCCCCCACTCCCTTGAGACCAGGCTGAGTTTGATTGGCTGCGGGCCGTTTACTTTGGAGGGTGGCACTATGCTGCATTTTCTTTTTCTGCCCCCCCCCCAATCCCAATTAAATGTGGAATGCGGCGCTCTGGAAGGCCATTTGAAGTGTGTTGTGTGGGGGGGGGGGGGGGGGGGGGGGGGGGGGGGGGGGGGGGGGGGGGGGGGGGGGGGGGGGGGGGGGGGGGGGGGGGGGGGGGGGGGGGGGGGGGGGGGGGGGGGGGGGGGGGGGGGGGGGGGGGGGGGGGGGGGGGGGGGGGGGGGGGGGGGGGGGGGGGGGGGGGGGGGGGGGGGGGGGGGGGGGGGGGGGGGGGGGGGGGGGGGGGGGGGGGGGGGGGGGGGGGGGGGGGGGGGGGGGGGGGGGGGGGGGGGGGGGGGGGGGGGGGGGGGGGGGGGGGGGGGGGGGGGGGGGGGGGGGGGGGGGGGGGGGGGGGGGGGGGGGGGGGGGGGGGGGGGGGGGGGGGGGGGGGGGGGGGGGGGGGGGGGGGGGGGGGGGGGGGGGGGGGGGGGGGGGGGGGGGGGGGGGGGGGGGGGGGGGGGGGGGGGGGGGGGGGGGGGGGGGGGGGGGGGGGGGGGGGGGGGGGGGGGGGGGGGGGGGGGGGGGGGGGGGGGGGGGGGGGGGGGGGGGGGGGGGGGGGGGGGGGGGGGGGGGGGGGGGGGGGGGGGGGGGGGGGGGGGGGGGGGGGGGGGGGGGGGGGGGGGGGGGGGGGGGGGGGGGGGGGGGGGGGGGGGGGGGGGGGGGGGGGGGGGGGGGGGGGGGGGGGGGGGGGGGGGGGGGGGGGGGGGGGGGGGGGGGGGGGGGGGGGGGGGGGGGGGGGGGGGGGGGGGGGGGGGGGGGGGGGGGGGGGGGGGGGGGGGGGGGGGGGGGGGGGGGGGGGGGGGGGGGGGGGGGGGGGGGGGGGGGGGGGGGGGGGGGGGGGGGGGGGGGGGGGGGGGGGGGGGGGGGGGGGGGGGGGGGGGGGGGGGGGGGGGGGGGGGGGGGGGGGGGGGGGGGGGGGGGGGGGGGGGGGGGGGGGGGGGGGGGGGGGGGGGGGGGGGGGGGGGGGGGGGGGGGGGGGGGGGGGGGGGGGGGGGGGGGGGGGGGGGGGGGGGGGGGGGGGGGGGGGGGGGGGGGGGGGGGGGGGGGGGGGGGGGGGGGGGGGGGGGGGGGGGGGGGGGGGGGGGGGGGGGGGGGGGGGGGGGGGGGGGGGGGGGGGGGGGGGGGGGGGGGGGGGGGGGGGGGGGGGGGGGGGGGGGGGGGGGGGGGGGGGGGGGGGGGGGGGGGGGGGGGGGGGGGGGGGGGGGGGGGGGGGGGGGGGGGGGGGGGGGGGGGGGGGGGGGGGGGGGGGGGGGGGGGGGGGGGGGGGGGGGGGGGGGGGGGGGGGGGGGGGGGGGGGGGGGGGGGGGGGGGGGGGGGGGGGGGGGGGGGGGGGGGGGGGGGGGGGGGGGGGGGGGGGGGGGGGGGGGGGGGGGGGGGGGGGGGGGGGGGGGGGGGGGGGGGGGGGGGGGGGGGGGGGGGGGGGGGGGGGGGGGGGGGGGGGGGGGGGGGGGGGGGGGGGGGGGGGGGGGGGGGGGGGGGGGGGGGGGGGGGGGGGGGGGGGGGGGGGGGGGGGGGGGGGGGGGGGGGGGGGGGGGGGGGGGGGGGGGGGGGGGGGGGGGGGGGGGGGGGGGGGGGGGGGGGGGGGGGGGGGGGGGGGGGGGGGGGGGGGGGGGGGGGGGGGGGGGGGGGGGGGGGGGGGGGGGGGGGGGGGGGGGGGGGGGGGGGGGGGGGGGGGGGGGGGGGGGGGGGGGGGGGGGGGGGGGGGGGGGGGGGGGGGGGGGGGGGGGGGGGGGGGGGGGGGGGGGGGGGGGGGGGGGGGGGGGGGGGGGGGGGGGGGGGGGGGGGGGGGGGGGGGGGGGGGGGGGGGGGGGGGGGGGGGGGGGGGGGGGGGGGGGGGGGGGGGGGGGGGGGGGGGGGGGGGGGGGGGGGGGGGGGGGGGGGGGGGGGGGGGGGGGGGGGGGGGGGGGGGGGGGGGGGGGGGGGGGGGGGGGGGGGGGGGGGGGGGGGGGGGGGGGGGGGGGGGGGGGGGGGGGGGGGGGGGGGGGGGGGGGGGGGGGGGGGGGGGGGGGGGGGGGGGGGGGGGGGGGGGGGGGGGGGGGGGGGGGGGGGGGGGGGGGGGGGGGGGGGGGGGGGGGGGGGGGGGGGGGGGGGGGGGGGGGGGGGGGGGGGGGGGGGGGGGGGGGGGGGGGGGGGGGGGGGGGGGGGGGGGGGGGGGGGGGGGGGGGGGGGGGGGGGGGGGGGGGGGGGGGGGGGGGGGGGGGGGGGGGGGGGGGGGGGGGGGGGGGGGGGGGGGGGGGGGGGGGGGGGGGGGGGGGGGGGGGGGGGGGGGGGGGGGGGGGGGGGGGGGGGGGGGGGGGGGGGGGGGGGGGGGGGGGGGGGGGGGGGGGGGGGGGGGGGGGGGGGGGGGGGGGGGGGGGGGGGGGGGGGGGGGGGGGGGGGGGGGGGGGGGGGGGGGGGGGGGGGGGGGGGGGGGGGGGGGGGGGGGGGGGGGGGGGGGGGGGGGGGGGGGGGGGGGGGGGGGGGGGGGGGGGGGGGGGGGGGGGGGGGGGGGGGGGGGGGGGGGGGGGGGGGGGGGGGGGGGGGGGGGGGGGGGGGGGGGGGGGGGGGGGGGGGGGGGGGGGGGGGGGGGGGGGGGGGGGGGGGGGGGGGGGGGGGGGGGGGGGGGGGGGGGGGGGGGGGGGGGGGGGGGGGGGGGGGGGGGGGGGGGGGGGGGGGGGGGGGGGGGGGGGGGGGGGGGGGGGGGGGGGGGGGGGGGGGGGGGGGGGGGGGGGGGGGGGGGGGGGGGGGGGGGGGGGGGGGGGGGGGGGGGGGGGGGGGGGGGGGGGGGGGGGGGGGGGGGGGGGGGGGGGGGGGGGGGGGGGGGGGGGGGGGGGGGGGGGGGGGGGGGGGGGGGGGGGGGGGGGGGGGGGGGGGGGGGGGGGGGGGGGGGGGGGGGGGGGGGGGGGGGGGGGGGGGGGGGGGGGGGGGGGGGGGGGGGGGGGGGGGGGGGGGGGGGGGGGGGGGGGGGGGGGGGGGGGGGGGGGGGGGGGGGGGGGGGGGGGGGGGGGGGGGGGGGGGGGGGGGGGGGGGGGGGGGGGGGGGGGGGGGGGGGGGGGGGGGGGGGGGGGGGGGGGGGGGGGGGGGGGGGGGGGGGGGGGGGGGGGGGGGGGGGGGGGGGGGGGGGGGGGGGGGGGGGGGGGGGGGGGGGGGGGGGGGGGGGGGGGGGGGGGGGGGGGGGGGGGGGGGGGGGGGGGGGGGGGGGGGGGGGGGGGGGGGGGGGGGGGGGGGGGGGGGGGGGGGGGGGGGGGGGGGGGGGGGGGGGGGGGGGGGGGGGGGGGGGGGGGGGGGGGGGGGGGGGGGGGGGGGGGGGGGGGGGGGGGGGGGGGGGGGGGGGGGGGGGGGGGGGGGGGGGGGGGGGGGGGGGGGGGGGGGGGGGGGGGGGGGGGGGGGGGGGGGGGGGGGGGGGGGGGGGGGGGGGGGGGGGGGGGGGGGGGGGGGGGGGGGGGGGGGGGGGGGGGGGGGGGGGGGGGGGGGGGGGGGGGGGGGGGGGGGGGGGGGGGGGGGGGGGGGGGGGGGGGGGGGGGGGGGGGGGGGGGGGGGGGGGGGGGGGGGGGGGGGGGGGGGGGGGGGGGGGGGGGGGGGGGGGGGGGGGGGGGGGGGGGGGGGGGGGGGGGGGGGGGGGGGGGGGGGGGGGGGGGGGGGGGGGGGGGGGGGGGGGGGGGGGGGGGGGGGGGGGGGGGGGGGGGGGGGGGGGGGGGGGGGGGGGGGGGGGGGGGGGGGGGGGGGGGGGGGGGGGGGGGGGGGGGGGGGGGGGGGGGGGGGGGGGGGGGGGGGGGGGGGGGGGGGGGGGGGGGGGGGGGGGGGGGGGGGGGGGGGGGGGGGGGGGGGGGGGGGGGGGGGGGGGGGGGGGGGGGGGGGGGGGGGGGGGGGGGGGGGGGGGGGGGGGGGGGGGGGGGGGGGGGGGGGGGGGGGGGGGGGGGGGGGGGGGGGGGGGGGGGGGGGGGGGGGGGGGGGGGGGGGGGGGGGGGGGGGGGGGGGGGGGGGGGGGGGGGGGGGGGGGGGGGGGGGGGGGGGGGGGGGGGGGGGGGGGGGGGGGGGGGGGGGGGGGGGGGGGGGGGGGGGGGGGGGGGGGGGGGGGGGGGGGGGGGGGGGGGGGGGGGGGGGGGGGGGGGGGGGGGGGGGGGGGGGGGGGGGGGGGGGGGGGGGGGGGGGGGGGGGGGGGGGGGGGGGGGGGGGGGGGGGGGGGGGGGGGGGGGGGGGGGGGGGGGGGGGGGGGGGGGGGGGGGGGGGGGGGGGGGGGGGGGGGGGGGGGGGGGGGGGGGGGGGGGGGGGGGGGGGGGGGGGGGGGGGGGGGGGGGGGGGGGGGGGGGGGGGGGGGGGGGGGGGGGGGGGGGGGGGGGGGGGGGGGGGGGGGGGGGGGGGGGGGGGGGGGGGGGGGGGGGGGGGGGGGGGGGGGGGGGGGGGGGGGGGGGGGGGGGGGGGGGGGGGGGGGGGGGGGGGGGGGGGGGGGGGGGGGGGGGGGGGGGGGGGGGGGGGGGGGGGGGGGGGGGGGGGGGGGGGGGGGGGGGGGGGGGGGGGGGGGGGGGGGGGGGGGGGGGGGGGGGGGGGGGGGGGGGGGGGGGGGGGGGGGGGGGGGGGGGGGGGGGGGGGGGGGGGGGGGGGGGGGGGGGGGGGGGGGGGGGGGGGGGGGGGGGGGGGGGGGGGGGGGGGGGGGGGGGGGGGGGGGGGGGGGGGGGGGGGGGGGGGGGGGGGGGGGGGGGGGGGGGGGGGGGGGGGGGGGGGGGGGGGGGGGGGGGGGGGGGGGGGGGGGGGGGGGGGGGGGGGGGGGGGGGGGGGGGGGGGGGGGGGGGGGGGGGGGGGGGGGGGGGGGGGGGGGGGGGGGGGGGGGGGGGGGGGGGGGGGGGGGGGGGGGGGGGGGGGGGGGGGGGGGGGGGGGGGGGGGGGGGGGGGGGGGGGGGGGGGGGGGGGGGGGGGGGGGGGGGGGGGGGGGGGGGGGGGGGGGGGGGGGGGGGGGGGGGGGGGGGGGGGGGGGGGGGGGGGGGGGGGGGGGGGGGGGGGGGGGGGGGGGGGGGGGGGGGGGGGGGGGGGGGGGGGGGGGGGGGGGGGGGGGGGGGGGGGGGGGGGGGGGGGGGGGGGGGGGGGGGGGGGGGGGGGGGGGGGGGGGGGGGGGGGGGGGGGGGGGGGGGGGGGGGGGGGGGGGGGGGGGGGGGGGGGGGGGGGGGGGGGGGGGGGGGGGGGGGGGGGGGGGGGGGGGGGGGGGGGGGGGGGGGGGGGGGGGGGGGGGGGGGGGGGGGGGGGGGGGGGGGGGGGGGGGGGGGGGGGGGGGGGGGGGGGGGGGGGGGGGGGGGGGGGGGGGGGGGGGGGGGGGGGGGGGGGGGGGGGGGGGGGGGGGGGGGGGGGGGGGGGGGGGGGGGGGGGGGGGGGGGGGGGGGGGGGGGGGGGGGGGGGGGGGGGGGGGGGGGGGGGGGGGGGGGGGGGGGGGGGGGGGGGGGGGGGGGGGGGGGGGGGGGGGGGGGGGGGGGGGGGGGGGGGGGGGGGGGGGGGGGGGGGGGGGGGGGGGGGGGGGGGGGGGGGGGGGGGGGGGGGGGGGGGGGGGGGGGGGGGGGGGGGGGGGGGGGGGGGGGGGGGGGGGGGGGGGGGGGGGGGGGGGGGGGGGGGGGGGGGGGGGGGGGGGGGGGGGGGGGGGGGGGGGGGGGGGGGGGGGGGGGGGGGGGGGGGGGGGGGGGGGGGGGGGGGGGGGGGGGGGGGGGGGGGGGGGGGGGGGGGGGGGGGGGGGGGGGGGGGGGGGGGGGGGGGGGGGGGGGGGGGGGGGGGGGGGGGGGGGGGGGGGGGGGGGGGGGGGGGGGGGGGGGGGGGGGGGGGGGGGGGGGGGGGGGGGGGGGGGGGGGGGGGGGGGGGGGGGGGGGGGGGGGGGGGGGGGGGGGGGGGGGGGGGGGGGGGGGGGGGGGGGGGGGGGGGGGGGGGGGGGGGGGGGGGGGGGGGGGGGGGGGGGGGGGGGGGGGGGGGGGGGGGGGGGGGGGGGGGGGGGGGGGGGGGGGGGGGGGGGGGGGGGGGGGGGGGGGGGGGGGGGGGGGGGGGGGGGGGGGGGGGGGGGGGGGGGGGGGGGGGGGGGGGGGGGGGGGGGGGGGGGGGGGGGGGGGGGGGGGGGGGGGGGGGGGGGGGGGGGGGGGGGGGGGGGGGGGGGGGGGGGGGGGGGGGGGGGGGGGGGGGGGGGGGGGGGGGGGGGGGGGGGGGGGGGGGGGGGGGGGGGGGGGGGGGGGGGGGGGGGGGGGGGGGGGGGGGGGGGGGGGGGGGGGGGGGGGGGGGGGGGGGGGGGGGGGGGGGGGGGGGGGGGGGGGGGGGGGGGGGGGGGGGGGGGGGGGGGGGGGGGGGGGGGGGGGGGGGGGGGGGGGGGGGGGGGGGGGGGGGGGGGGGGGGGGGGGGGGGGGGGGGGGGGGGGGGGGGGGGGGGGGGGGGGGGGGGGGGGGGGGGGGGGGGGGGGGGGGGGGGGGGGGGGGGGGGGGGGGGGGGGGGGGGGGGGGGGGGGGGGGGGGGGGGGGGGGGGGGGGGGGGGGGGGGGGGGGGGGGGGGGGGGGGGGGGGGGGGGGGGGGGGGGGGGGGGGGGGGGGGGGGGGGGGGGGGGGGGGGGGGGGGGGGGGGGGGGGGGGGGGGGGGGGGGGGGGGGGGGGGGGGGGGGGGGGGGGGGGGGGGGGGGGGGGGGGGGGGGGGGGGGGGGGGGGGGGGGGGGGGGGGGGGGGGGGGGGGGGGGGGGGGGGGGGGGGGGGGGGGGGGGGGGGGGGGGGGGGGGGGGGGGGGGGGGGGGGGGGGGGGGGGGGGGGGGGGGGGGGGGGGGGGGGGGGGGGGGGGGGGGGGGGGGGGGGGGGGGGGGGGGGGGGGGGGGGGGGGGGGGGGGGGGGGGGGGGGGGGGGGGGGGGGGGGGGGGGGGGGGGGGGGGGGGGGGGGGGGGGGGGGGGGGGGGGGGGGGGGGGGGGGGGGGGGGGGGGGGGGGGGGGGGGGGGGGGGGGGGGGGGGGGGGGGGGGGGGGGGGGGGGGGGGGGGGGGGGGGGGGGGGGGGGGGGGGGGGGGGGGGGGGGGGGGGGGGGGGGGGGGGGGGGGGGGGGGGGGGGGGGGGGGGGGGGGGGGGGGGGGGGGGGGGGGGGGGGGGGGGGGGGGGGGGGGGGGGGGGGGGGGGGGGGGGGGGGGGGGGGGGGGGGGGGGGGGGGGGGGGGGGGGGGGGGGGGGGGGGGGGGGGGGGGGGGGGGGGGGGGGGGGGGGGGGGGGGGGGGGGGGGGGGGGGGGGGGGGGGGGGGGGGGGGGGGGGGGGGGGGGGGGGGGGGGGGGGGGGGGGGGGGGGGGGGGGGGGGGGGGGGGGGGGGGGGGGGGGGGGGGGGGGGGGGGGGGGGGGGGGGGGGGGGGGGGGGGGGGGGGGGGGGGGGGGGGGGGGGGGGGGGGGGGGGGGGGGGGGGGGGGGGGGGGGGGGGGGGGGGGGGGGGGGGGGGGGGGGGGGGGGGGGGGGGGGGGGGGGGGGGGGGGGGGGGGGGGGGGGGGGGGGGGGGGGGGGGGGGGGGGGGGGGGGGGGGGGGGGGGGGGGGGGGGGGGGGGGGGGGGGGGGGGGGGGGGGGGGGGGGGGGGGGGGGGGGGGGGGGGGGGGGGGGGGGGGGGGGGGGGGGGGGGGGGGGGGGGGGGGGGGGGGGGGGGGGGGGGGGGGGGGGGGGGGGGGGGGGGGGGGGGGGGGGGGGGGGGGGGGGGGGGGGGGGGGGGGGGGGGGGGGGGGGGGGGGGGGGGGGGGGGGGGGGGGGGGGGGGGGGGGGGGGGGGGGGGGGGGGGGGGGGGGGGGGGGGGGGGGGGGGGGGGGGGGGGGGGGGGGGGGGGGGGGGGGGGGGGGGGGGGGGGGGGGGGGGGGGGGGGGGGGGGGGGGGGGGGGGGGGGGGGGGGGGGGGGGGGGGGGGGGGGGGGGGGGGGGGGGGGGGGGGGGGGGGGGGGGGGGGGGGGGGGGGGGGGGGGGGGGGGGGGGGGGGGGGGGGGGGGGGGGGGGGGGGGGGGGGGGGGGGGGGGGGGGGGGGGGGGGGGGGGGGGGGGGGGGGGGGGGGGGGGGGGGGGGGGGGGGGGGGGGGGGGGGGGGGGGGGGGGGGGGGGGGGGGGGGGGGGGGGGGGGGGGGGGGGGGGGGGGGGGGGGGGGGGGGGGGGGGGGGGGGGGGGGGGGGGGGGGGGGGGGGGGGGGGGGGGGGGGGGGGGGGGGGGGGGGGGGGGGGGGGGGGGGGGGGGGGGGGGGGGGGGGGGGGGGGGGGGGGGGGGGGGGGGGGGGGGGGGGGGGGGGGGGGGGGGGGGGGGGGGGGGGGGGGGGGGGGGGGGGGGGGGGGGGGGGGGGGGGGGGGGGGGGGGGGGGGGGGGGGGGGGGGGGGGGGGGGGGGGGGGGGGGGGGGGGGGGGGGGGGGGGGGGGGGGGGGGGGGGGGGGGGGGGGGGGGGGGGGGGGGGGGGGGGGGGGGGGGGGGGGGGGGGGGGGGGGGGGGGGGGGGGGGGGGGGGGGGGGGGGGGGGGGGGGGGGGGGGGGGGGGGGGGGGGGGGGGGGGGGGGGGGGGGGGGGGGGGGGGGGGGGGGGGGGGGGGGGGGGGGGGGGGGGGGGGGGGGGGGGGGGGGGGGGGGGGGGGGGGGGGGGGGGGGGGGGGGGGGGGGGGGGGGGGGGGGGGGGGGGGGGGGGGGGGGGGGGGGGGGGGGGGGGGGGGGGGGGGGGGGGGGGGGGGGGGGGGGGGGGGGGGGGGGGGGGGGGGGGGGGGGGGGGGGGGGGGGGGGGGGGGGGGGGGGGGGGGGGGGGGGGGGGGGGGGGGGGGGGGGGGGGGGGGGGGGGGGGGGGGGGGGGGGGGGGGGGGGGGGGGGGGGGGGGGGGGGGGGGGGGGGGGGGGGGGGGGGGGGGGGGGGGGGGGGGGGGGGGGGGGGGGGGGGGGGGGGGGGGGGGGGGGGGGGGGGGGGGGGGGGGGGGGGGGGGGGGGGGGGGGGGGGGGGGGGGGGGGGGGGGGGGGGGGGGGGGGGGGGGGGGGGGGGGGGGGGGGGGGGGGGGGGGGGGGGGGGGGGGGGGGGGGGGGGGGGGGGGGGGGGGGGGGGGGGGGGGGGGGGGGGGGGGGGGGGGGGGGGGGGGGGGGGGGGGGGGGGGGGGGGGGGGGGGGGGGGGGGGGGGGGGGGGGGGGGGGGGGGGGGGGGGGGGGGGGGGGGGGGGGGGGGGGGGGGGGGGGGGGGGGGGGGGGGGGGGGGGGGGGGGGGGGGGGGGGGGGGGGGGGGGGGGGGGGGGGGGGGGGGGGGGGGGGGGGGGGGGGGGGGGGGGGGGGGGGGGGGGGGGGGGGGGGGGGGGGGGGGGGGGGGGGGGGGGGGGGGGGGGGGGGGGGGGGGGGGGGGGGGGGGGGGGGGGGGGGGGGGGGGGGGGGGGGGGGGGGGGGGGGGGGGGGGGGGGGGGGGGGGGGGGGGGGGGGGGGGGGGGGGGGGGGGGGGGGGGGGGGGGGGGGGGGGGGGGGGGGGGGGGGGGGGGGGGGGGGGGGGGGGGGGGGGGGGGGGGGGGGGGGGGGGGGGGGGGGGGGGGGGGGGGGGGGGGGGGGGGGGGGGGGGGGGGGGGGGGGGGGGGGGGGGGGGGGGGGGGGGGGGGGGGGGGGGGGGGGGGGGGGGGGGGGGGGGGGGGGGGGGGGGGGGGGGGGGGGGGGGGGGGGGGGGGGGGGGGGGGGGGGGGGGGGGGGGGGGGGGGGGGGGGGGGGGGGGGGGGGGGGGGGGGGGGGGGGGGGGGGGGGGGGGGGGGGGGGGGGGGGGGGGGGGGGGGGGGGGGGGGGGGGGGGGGGGGGGGGGGGGGGGGGGGGGGGGGGGGGGGGGGGGGGGGGGGGGGGGGGGGGGGGGGGGGGGGGGGGGGGGGGGGGGGGGGGGGGGGGGGGGGGGGGGGGGGGGGGGGGGGGGGGGGGGGGGGGGGGGGGGGGGGGGGGGGGGGGGGGGGGGGGGGGGGGGGGGGGGGGGGGGGGGGGGGGGGGGGGGGGGGGGGGGGGGGGGGGGGGGGGGGGGGGGGGGGGGGGGGGGGGGGGGGGGGGGGGGGGGGGGGGGGGGGGGGGGGGGGGGGGGGGGGGGGGGGGGGGGGGGGGGGGGGGGGGGGGGGGGGGGGGGGGGGGGGGGGGGGGGGGGGGGGGGGGGGGGGGGGGGGGGGGGGGGGGGGGGGGGGGGGGGGGGGGGGGGGGGGGGGGGGGGGGGGGGGGGGGGGGGGGGGGGGGGGGGGGGGGGGGGGGGGGGGGGGGGGGGGGGGGGGGGGGGGGGGGGGGGGGGGGGGGGGGGGGGGGGGGGGGGGGGGGGGGGGGGGGGGGGGGGGGGGGGGGGGGGGGGGGGGGGGGGGGGGGGGGGGGGGGGGGGGGGGGGGGGGGGGGGGGGGGGGGGGGGGGGGGGGGGGGGGGGGGGGGGGGGGGGGGGGGGGGGGGGGGGGGGGGGGGGGGGGGGGGGGGGGGGGGGGGGGGGGGGGGGGGGGGGGGGGGGGGGGGGGGGGGGGGGGGGGGGGGGGGGGGGGGGGGGGGGGGGGGGGGGGGGGGGGGGGGGGGGGGGGGGGGGGGGGGGGGGGGGGGGGGGGGGGGGGGGGGGGGGGGGGGGGGGGGGGGGGGGGGGGGGGGGGGGGGGGGGGGGGGGGGGGGGGGGGGGGGGGGGGGGGGGGGGGGGGGGGGGGGGGGGGGGGGGGGGGGGGGGGGGGGGGGGGGGGGGGGGGGGGGGGGGGGGGGGGGGGGGGGGGGGGGGGGGGGGGGGGGGGGGGGGGGGGGGGGGGGGGGGGGGGGGGGGGGGGGGGGGGGGGGGGGGGGGGGGGGGGGGGGGGGGGGGGGGGGGGGGGGGGGGGGGGGGGGGGGGGGGGGGGGGGGGGGGGGGGGGGGGGGGGGGGGGGGGGGGGGGGGGGGGGGGGGGGGGGGGGGGGGGGGGGGGGGGGGGGGGGGGGGGGGGGGGGGGGGGGGGGGGGGGGGGGGGGGGGGGGGGGGGGGGGGGGGGGGGGGGGGGGGGGGGGGGGGGGGGGGGGGGGGGGGGGGGGGGGGGGGGGGGGGGGGGGGGGGGGGGGGGGGGGGGGGGGGGGGGGGGGGGGGGGGGGGGGGGGGGGGGGGGGGGGGGGGGGGGGGGGGGGGGGGGGGGGGGGGGGGGGGGGGGGGGGGGGGGGGGGGGGGGGGGGGGGGGGGGGGGGGGGGGGGGGGGGGGGGGGGGGGGGGGGGGGGGGGGGGGGGGGGGGGGGGGGGGGGGGGGGGGGGGGGGGGGGGGGGGGGGGGGGGGGGGGGGGGGGGGGGGGGGGGGGGGGGGGGGGGGGGGGGGGGGGGGGGGGGGGGGGGGGGGGGGGGGGGGGGGGGGGGGGGGGGGGGGGGGGGGGGGGGGGGGGGGGGGGGGGGGGGGGGGGGGGGGGGGGGGGGGGGGGGGGGGGGGGGGGGGGGGGGGGGGGGGGGGGGGGGGGGGGGGGGGGGGGGGGGGGGGGGGGGGGGGGGGGGGGGGGGGGGGGGGGGGGGGGGGGGGGGGGGGGGGGGGGGGGGGGGGGGGGGGGGGGGGGGGGGGGGGGGGGGGGGGGGGGGGGGGGGGGGGGGGGGGGGGGGGGGGGGGGGGGGGGGGGGGGGGGGGGGGGGGGGGGGGGGGGGGGGGGGGGGGGGGGGGGGGGGGGGGGGGGTTATTTGCTCTCAAATGGCTCTCATGCGAAATAATGAAGATGTCCTTGAGAAAAAACAAAGAGCCCCCCTTACAAAACGGGCGATGGAGACGGCTGATCATTGTTTTCAAGTCTGCAAATGACTTTTGTTCTTGTTCTGGTGCCGATCAAGCTGGACCCGTCCTTCCATTTGTATACCCCCCCCCTCCCTCACCTTGTTTGCATCGGGGCTGTCCAATGCGGCAGGCGGCTCGTCATTTGCCTCCGTTTTCAACATGTTCAGATGTGTCCTTTTGAGCAGGAGTGCAACTCAACAGCTGTTTTGGCTGTGTGCCACATCTATGACCACCGTTTTTCCACTCAAGCGAGGGTCAATTGGACCATTTCGACACGATGACTCAGTAAATAATTAGAGTGAAGAAGATTTCTATCTATTGGAGTTACGTCCGGGTTGAGTGAACGCTGGCGCATGTGGCTGCCGCTGCTCACCCACAGAAAAACTTAACCTGAGTGTAAAGTGACCTTGAGAGTTTTGAAATGTGCTTAGAGATGAAATGGATTATTCTTCTTATTATTATTAGTGTGGTCATCATGCATCGCCAAGTCAACTTTTAGCAAGTTGTTCATGAGTAAAAGTTGGATTGCACGTGGAGAAATGAATGTCGTGTTTCTCACCACGCCTATTTTTCGTCAGTCTGATCAATTTGAACCTATTTTTTAAAAATAATTTGATTGCTATTCTACATTTTTGTACCATTTATAGTTTTCATGAAAAAAAGAATGTGTAAAGAGTCGGCCAGGAAGCACAAGTAGCTTCATCTTTCACTGGTGAATTGATTTCTAGGATGAATTCATTTTCTGTGATAGCAGTCGCGTCATTTTTCATCAAGAATACATCTGTGGCTCTCAACATCATTATCTTATCTACATATGTTTCTCAAAATATCTGCTTGCGAAAGGGTCATAAAGCCATGAGTGTCATTGCTAGCCAACGTTAGCATATGTGCGCAGTCTGGCTTGCAGGCCATTCTGAAGTCAACATCGGTCCATTCCCAAACACAACGCAGACGTCTTTGTGTTTGACGCCACTAGTGGTGGCATTCAAGTTGTTTGGTTAATATTTGTAATGTAATATAATCACCGTTAGCCAAATGTTAAAAGGATGTATATGGCATGACCTGACCTGACCTCTACCTCCTGATTGACTCCATTTGGGATGAAGCGTTAGCCTTCCCTTCCTTCCCTTCATTCAATCATTTCTGAATTTTTTCTGGGCGTCACGGCCACTCGTCCATTGACAGCCGCTGCGCCCCCGCCTCCCTCTTTCCTGACATTCATTGCGCTGTGTCTCCGTTCTCCGGGTTCCACTCCGGGGACCCCCTGATTGGGTCGGTAATAATGGCTTCCCCGCTGCGGCCCCCCTGCCCCCACTCCGTGAAATCTCAGTGTGTCATTACAGTTCATATTCTTAATTATGCGGCAAATGTCCCTGAGGGAATATGACGGAGGCCACTACTCGCCACTTAATTAAAAGTTTTCTTGCGAATAAATTGCATTCAATTCAATTAAAAAGTGTAACGTCATGGCAAAATAATGGGCCGAGCCTCCTCCGACCAGCAGCTTAGAACACGCATCGCCTCTCTTCAGTATGTTTTGCAACGGCTAAAGTGGACACCCCCCATCTCCACTCACTCACTCACTCACTCACGCTGCACGCACACGCAAAGCCCCCCCAGTGGAAAATATGCAAAAAGCAAATATGAGCAAAGCCTCCTACATGCCAGCGAGCCCCAGGCTGCGAGGGCGCTTGAACACTGGAGCTATTTCCAGATTTCACTCTTGGAAATTCACACCGTGACAAATGAAGCATTGGAGTTTTGGAATTCTTATTTATCTGCTGCGCACAGAGCCACTTGATGTGAGGGTGAAGAATAAAGGAATTACACAAACGCACGCACGCACGCACACACACACACACACACACAAAAAAAAAAAAAAAAAAAACAGACAACCTAAGGATAAACGATCCCCCAAAATAAATCGAATCGTGTGTGTGTGTGTGTGTGTGTGTGTGTGTGTGTGTGTGTGTGTGTGTGTGTGTGTGTGTTGATCAGGTTGAGGGCGTTTTGGGTGGGCGTGTCCTTCTCATTTGGATGCTCTGAGGGGCAAAAAAAAAACAAACATCTGATATTAAGCGTCCTTTATCCACAGATATACTCCCACCAAACCCTGCGGGATTATTCCCAAGAAAAGACATTTTACTTTGAACGCCGTCCATCATTTGTGCCACAGATGTATTGTTATTTTAGGGAAAAAAAAGAATAAACCAGTCTTATGAACACATGGTTAGCAGCACTTTTACAAGAGACAGAAAGATCACATTTGATCTATAGCTGAGAGCCAGTGGTCAAACAATACAATATACAATACAATACAATACAATACAAACGGATTGAATTGCAACATTGCTAAATACATTAACCCGTCCGTCTGTTCAGTTTAGCATGACCTGTTTGCAGTAAACCAGTGCGGCTTTATTCATTTTTCTGTTTGAATATACAGTACAGATTTGTCTTTGTGTGTTTGATGGTCAATTTGAACCGGCTTGAAAAGCAGCTTCAAGCAAGCAAGCAAAAGACAAAAACAACACCCAAAAAAAAAAAACAAGACGTCGAACTGTGCATACTTTGATGCATTTTTATGCTTCAGAAGGCATTTGTCTACATTTTGTCTGAAGGGAGGGGCATTTGGAACGCATTAAGACATTTACACGGAAACTATGTCTTGAGTGACAAACACGCCATGTTCCCGAGCCACTCGCATGCACGTCTCAAAAAGAGGACATTGCTAAGTCGTCGCGTCGGCCGCAGGACGCGAACTCCACGTTTTGGCGTCGGCTGCTTGTTGTGCAGCCGTGACGTTGCCCTCTTTTGCCCCAAAGCGCAAACAAAGTCTTTTTCTTGTTGGAAATTCACTGTCTTGGCTCCGGCGTGGACTTGGTGGCGACACACTTTGTGTGTGTGTGTGTGTGTGTGTGTGTGTGTGTGTGCGCTGGGTGCTGGGTGCTCACTCAACCAAGACCCCCCACCGGCCTTCGTCCAGCAGCCTACAGGTGATTAGCGCGCGCGGCGAGTAATCACTGGTGGCGTAACGGTGACGCATTAGCAAACTATTCAGCGTAATGAATGTGACCTATAACTTGGCGCTCCTCCTCCAGCATATTTCACCGCTAATAGGTCAAACGGCAAGGATGGTTGTTATTTCTTCATTTATTTGTGCTTTTTTTTGAACGAGATGAAAAATGGAAGTGGATCCACATGATTTCATTTCAGGCTGCCACGTGACCAAATGTCATTGTGGCAATTCAACAAAGGGCGTTTTTCGTGCCGTTGTTGGGTTATTTTGATCGTTCGACGGGTGTCGATGCAAGAGGATGGTTAAATCATCAGGGAGCCAGGTGTAGAACACAAAGTTGATTTAATCTTGGAGAGCGCGGAGGCATCGCGGCGTCGGCTTAAGTAGAGAGCATGGCGGAGAGAGAGAGAGACGAACTGGAAGGGGGAGCATTTTATACGGCGCGCAGTGTGTGACGCGAAAGGATGCGACGTCATGTAAAGGAAGGCGGGATATGACGTATCAGGAAGTCCAAAATGTAAACAAAGATGAGCGAGCGATGTTTGTATGGCCAATTACCCCAACACCGTTCATTTCTGGGCTTTTCCATTTTAGGAGCCAAGAACCAAAATCAAATCAGCATATTCCAACACGCTGTGATTTCTGTCGGGTCAGGGTTCAAATCAAACAATGGACCCAAACCAAAGAAAGCCCTCGGGTGCGGCCTGGACCTGCTGGAGGCTTCTGACACCCGCTTGATTGAAAGCTACAGAGAGACCAGAGCATAAATGGATTTCTAGTTTCACAATGCACAATTTGTCAGTTGCGCTTCTCAAAGCCATGTGGAAAGATGCACGTTGACACCCCCCCCCCCCCAAAAAAAAGAACAAAAAAACAAAATGTATGCGTGTTTATCTATTCTAGACGGAATATTTTAGTTGAGTTGAGTTGAGAAGGCTACTCTCCAACTTGCAGTCGGATGTGATGTTGATGGCATTACCACATGAACACGCATACTTGGCGAGCGTCCCGCTCCCCTGGGCTCATTTTATTTATTTATTTATTGGGTGGGGGGGGGCAGCCTCCGGACCCTCTCGCCACTGGGAAATTCATCTGAGGTGATCAGGGGAACACCCCGGCGGCCCAGTTTAGCCTCCGCGTTTGTTTCCGGGCACCGAGGGGGTGGGGGGGTGGGGGGGGGGGTTGGTGCCCGTGACCTCTTCCCAAGGGGCCAAAATGGCTGCCATCTTTTTTTTGCCTCCCTTTCACCCACATAAACAGTTATTTTATCCCCGAGTATTTTCGGCACGTTTGAAGATAACAACACATTTGAATTCCCATGCCCGCCCCTCCATTTTTTTGGGTCTTCCAGGCCCAACAAATCCTTCTAAGGACATATCATAAGCCATTGGCTTAACCTCCACGGACAAGTTAAAACCCGCAGCTGTTTCTCTGTTTTTTGACATCAAACAAGAAAACACGGCGTCGTTTGTCCTCTGGAAGTCAGACGCAATTGAACAATCCGACAATTAGTGAAGATCCGAGACGCCTCGCGGCGCAACAAGTTTTCCTTGAAGTCAATGAGCTCACTTTTATCAACGTGTTTGACTGTCACTTTGAGGACAAAAAAATCACCCGTAAATGATTGTGAAAAGAAGGAATGATCATTTTATTAACACCCGGAATACTGAAAAGGCACTTTTGTCTTTGGCTCTTGACTTAATGAAGCCGTCGCAACACGTTTTTGTACCATACGTGGACATATTTAGGATTTTTGAAGTGTCAGGTATCCAAAGTAGACTGACTTTTAGCGTGTTAGCATTTCTCTCCCTCAACGTGATAAGACGAGATTCACCCCGTCATCTTCATCCTCAACTCAAAAGCTGTGCTGATCTCAAATCCAATGCGAACGGTTTGCAAAACGGCATCCACTGTCTTTTGTGATTTCATTGCATTTTTTAAATGTATGGAATATTGCGTAGCTTGATTTGAACTGGGATATTTGCATTCATTCGATGACATTTTTAATGGACTTACTTGTTTGATGACAATGTTGTACGTTATGATGGAAAAAAATAATCACGTGAAAAGAATAGTATTTAGCAAATAAAATAAATAAGTATATCCATAAAAAAAGAGAAGATAAATACAATCTGTCTTCTCACAAAGTGCAAACTTTTTTTGTAAAATTGGCACGGACGGCAGGACTTCTCCCAAACGCTCCGGTATCATCCATCTGTTGCTCTTAGATCATTTATTAGTGACGCTATTGATCGCAGCCCACGCCCACCTCTTCCCAAAAAGTGAGAAAATGGAGCCAAATTTGGGCTCCTTCAAGTCTTCCCTTGAACCCCCGCAAAGCCGGCTCATTGGAAACATGAATTGTCATGGCAAGCGCTTTGCTTCCTTGTCACTCGTGTCACAGCGAAAATGGACGGCTGCCCGCTCCGCTCGTCAAACTGTCCAAATGTGGAAGTACTGCAAAGCTGCGGCATGTGTACAACAAGCACGCGTGCACGCAGACACGTGCACGCGTGCGCATATACATGACTGACACCCGCGCACACACACTTTCTTCCTGTCTTATTGGCAAGCTCGTGTCCCATCTGCTCTCCAGGGGAGCTGACAGAGAGATAGTTGTCATTATAGAACATCTCCCCTCACACGGGGACACAAAGTACCCCCCCGCCTGCCGTCACCACTCACGCGTAAAACGATGCGCGTTTACTTTTAAGCAGTTCAACGACATTCTTCTGTGCTCATTGACTGTCATAACGCCGACAGAGATTAACTACCGGTAGCCGCCAGCCCCCGAGCCCGTGCGCCCCCTCCCCGCGCATGCTAAACCATGTGCCTGGATGAGGGTTTCCATGGCGCAATTTTCCTTATTTGTTATTGATATTTACAGGCACCGCACCCCCTCCCCCCTTTAGCATCGGGATTGGCCTATAATGGCAGGCAGGCAGGCAGGCAGGCAGTGGATGCGAGACCCCCCCGTTACAGTGTCCCAGATTAGCCAACACTTTGTGATGGACTCGCTCGGCAAGACGCAACTTTGTCTCGCCAACACTTTGGCAAGAGAAGCGCCGTTTTTTCCCAAAAGGCAACCAATTTTGCTGAATCCATAGACGTCTGTTTTAATTTTCTTCAAAGACGCTTTGGTTTCTTTTGTGCTATCAATATGATTGATTTTTTATGCAATTGTTAAATAACAATGTATTATTTATCGACATTGTAAACATGTTTTCTTCAAGATGTATTTATTTTCTTTGAAAATGCTCCGTAGGTGTTTAGTTTTTATTATTATTAGAGAAGAAAAGGCGAGCGATGGAGCGTCCCTGTTTGAGCGCATGAGTTGAGTGTAGGTTCCAAAGGTGCGAACGTCTGGCATGACTAATTCTCAACACCTGGCGATGACAGAGCGGGTGGCGCCACCGCCGAGTGCTGAATATTAATGCCCCCAAGGACTCCACGCTCTTTTTCCAAACATTCCAAGTGATCTTGCTTTGAACGGCCCCACGTCAATATCGTCAATATAGGATCAATCATTTGTCATTCACCAAAGTGTTTTTTGAACTTGACGTCACAATCAATGAAAGAATAAATGCGTGTCCATTCTTGAGGCGGCCATTTTGGAATGCGGTCACACGACCTTGAACTTTTTGACTTTTTCTCTTTCAGGCACGAGACGAGATGGAGGACACGGACTCCTGAAGGGAAAAGCCCAAAGGAAAAAAGAAGAAGAAGAAGAAGAAGAAGACGAGCTACAAGCAAGCAACCTTGGCTTGGTCTTCCATCCGCGCAGCTAACAGGCAAGTGTCATTCAAAAGTGGAAATGAGCTTTGCATGCCGGCCGATGTCTTTGTTTTAGCTTGGACATTGACATGAAAATAGGTTTTGTATTACGTACTGTCTGCATTTTTGGGGGGCAAAAGTAGCGTGAAACGTTTCCGCCTGAGAGACAAAACTGTCTCGATGCCATTTGCCTTGAAATGTCGGCGTTGCTAAACTTTGTGACGACGGGCGGCGAGAAGCTATTCTTTGTGCGCGGAGAAGCTGCTTCTGGCGGCATCTGTTTGCCGCTCGCTCCCCATCTCGTCCGCGTGCGATCACTTCCTCTCCGCCTCCCCACTTTGGGCGTCTCAGCCCCCCCACGAGACCGCCGCTCGGCTCCCTCGCTGCCAACTGACTGACTGTCGCTGTTCACTCCCGTAGCATCTTATGTATTGCCAAAGCAGATTGTGTTTGGGGGGCAAGCAATTAAGTGGGAGGCAAGCTCTAAACTGTAATATCATTTTGGCTGCAATATTTATTTACGGACAAGGGAAAAAGTGAGCGGAGGGGGGGTCGCTCCCCGGGAAGGGCTTAAGCGGGTGGAGTCGCCACCGTTGACAAGAATGATCCCCAGCTCAGATTTAGCGGCAGCAAATCTGGCACTTGCCTAATTATCACAGGCCAAAATGTCAAGCCTGCTCGCTGTCAGCTTGGTGGCGAGCCGCCTCGCTTCCATCTCCCGTCCAGCTTTCACTTTTGCGCCCACCCGCCTCCTCCCTCTCATACTTTTTCTTCTCTTCCTTCTCACTTTCGCTTTGTATTTATTGATGTATTTATTTTTCTCCTTACTGACTAATTAAAAGGCAGAGCGGGCTAAGGCGCGGGTTTTATAAGTGCGGGACTTTGAGGAATTTGTCTTTGCAGTTTGCTTGTTAATGAGCTCTTGGGGGAGGAAATGGAGTGCAGTACCTCCTGCGGTCAACAGAGGCGCTGCTGCCTCAGTCTCACTTAGTCTTTGTGCTCTGAAGAATAACATGACAGTGGCGAGTCAAATACTTCAACAAGTCTTCAAGGCAGCATGTACATTTTTTATTTCCACGGTATATTTATATATGTTGATACGCAGTAAGAAAGGCAACAAAATTGCATGATCCAATCTATCCTTCTTCTCGAATTTCCTTATATGGGAAACGACGTCAGTAGATGTTCTTTATGAAAGTGTCCTACAAACATGGGCAACAACTCAAGCAATACTATTCCAAAATATACTGTCCAAAACGAAAACTGCAGTTGACACACGGCAGGTACGTGAACAAAACAACAAAATGAAAAAACATTGGTCCCAGTAAGTACAGTACTTTAATACTGTATTCGGTAGTGATTTTAATGCCCATTTCATATTGGCTAGCGATTGGTTGAGTTGGGTTCAAGGTGTCCCCTGACAGTCAGCTTGGTCTTCGGCACCCGCTGCGACCCTCGGAGGAATTGAATGAATCATCTATTTTTTTTTCTTCTGGTTTGGTCAACCTTGTCCCTGCACTCTGCATTGTGAGACTGACCGCGATAGATCGGTCGCCAACAAATGAAAAACGTGGTTTTCCAGTAAATATCAGGATGAAGGTAAAAAGGCTTGGTTCCTGATATATCCACGGCAGAATCAGCTAGATGGCATTGGTCCCTGTCAGAGAGGTCACTGGCCTCCACAGCGGTTTTTTCCTGGACTGAGCAAGTCCGCAAGCGCTCGAATCAAATATCATCTGGCCGAGGTGCTTCGGAGACGATTTGGCCTGTTTGAAAATGACATTATTCCGCATTTACAGTCCGGCTGCCGGATAGAACGACGAGGTAACCAAGTCAAGGTTTTCCTTGGGCATTCTCAAATGGGATCAAAAGCTTTTTGATGAAAGCGTTCCGGGGCAAGTTGGGGCAAAAGCTGCGCCCCCTCCCGGCGCTTTGGCTACATTCTCTTGGAGACCTCTCGGCGAAGAGATCCGGTGGTGAATGGAATGCGCTTCCTTCCCGTTGGAGGCGAGCCGTGAATGAACAGTTCAGGAGGTGAGGGCGGCTTATGTAAAGAAACGGAGCCCGGATGTTGCGGCGAATGGATGGCGGTCGTCGCCGCCAAAAGCAATCGGTCTTGACAGACAGCGTGCTGCCATGTCGGTCGAGCTCCCAATTACGCCGGTTCAATAGACGGGTTCACAGACCCCCGGCCCCGTGTTTGTGCTTCTCTGCGACGGTACGTGTTAACACCCCCCTGAGCTCCCAACGCTCAGAAAAGCCTCCGATTACACCGGCCATGAATTGGTCACAGTGAGGCTCGTCCCCAAATGCATCATCCCATAGAAATGTGCCTCGAGCTATCTTGCTATCAAGCTAGTTCGTGTTGAGATAGTTGGCCTTTCTCTTGCTCCCCGCGTTTGTTAATTTCCAAATAAAGGATGTAGCCGGTGAACAGTACCTTTGAAGGATTTATTTTTCTTTCCTGAAGTTTACAAACAAAGAAATGAACATGCCGCCTGACCAAGTGTAGCTTGAAAAGGTTGGGAGCGGTGAGGCGAGACCAGACCCGCCGGTACCCACCAAGCTTCGGGATGAACAGCGGCGCACATACTTGAGATGACGGTTCCTCTTTTGATGTTAAACATGTTCTCTGGAGGGGTCCTAAAAGTGGCAGCGGTGAGGGGGCACTAAAGGTGATTGGAATCACAGTAAACAGGATGTACCCTCATCAGCGTACTACATTCTTGCTTTCAAGCGTTTCAACACATACACAGTAACAGAGAGGGGCAAAAAAAAAATATCACAGTAAGAAATAAATTCCTCAACAAAAAGTAGCTTGATAGCTGGCTAGCTCTGTTGCCAACTAGCTAACTGGCTCGATGGCCGTCTGTATGAATTCAGTCACCAAATTTCCGTCCGTCATTGCTTTCGAGGCAGAATATTTCAGTCTTTTAGCCATTTGTCCTGTCGTATTTCAATTCCGGGAGACACATTGAAAGACACCTGCTTGTTTTTGGTAGGCGGTGGGCGAGATAATTTTTTTCCTCACAGTATTCCGATTGATCATTCTGCAGTCAATGTTGTGATGTCAAGCAACACGCTTTACGACATCAGGAGACCTGAACCAGTCATCTCAAAAAAGTCAAGACAAACGTGCTTCTCATTTCAAACAACCCCCCAAAAAAAATCAAAGACGACTTGTCTGGAGATTAACGTCGCCCGGGCCGGTTCCTTGAGTAGCTGCAAGTCACCTCCTCGGAGTGACGGCAACAGACGCAAATGATCATGCGACGTCGCGCCAAGTGGGAACGTTGCACGGGGAACCCCTACTGGGCACAAAGACGCTCGTACGCACGCACGTGTCAGAGCGAGCCCCGCAGTCCCACCTTTGACACTAAGCTTCCAGAAGCAGCAAGTGTGGCTCATCGGCGCTAACGCAGACTGGCAGGTGAAGCTAAGCAGCCTCTCTGTTCTCCTCCGCGCTTGCCTGCCTTTCTTTCCTTGACTTTCAGCCCTCTTTCTATTTGCCCGTCTGCATCCGTTCATTCTCTGGCACACAAACCCACGCCAGGCATCCTCCCCCGCCGCCTCGCTTCCCCTCGGTGGCTGCGGGCTGCAGGTTGAACTCATCTGTCAGGATCAGAAAGGGTCTGGAGTGACGGGAGACTCCTGTTTCGGCAAGATAAACAGCCAGCGCAGATCAAAAATATTCTCGGGGAGAAGACGCACGCCCACGCGAGATGCGAGGGTGTTAGCGCCTTGTCAGCTCCGGGAAAGAAAAAGAAGAAAAGTGCAGCATTCCAAATTCAGGAGGCACCTTGTTATTCCCCAAAAAGTTTGAATGGGACCAAAACATTTGGCGGGAGAACCCGAAAGCCGAGCGTTTTTGGAACAACCTCACAGACTTTGAGCAAATATTGCAACATTCTTTAGCTACTTTGTGATTTGCTATGCGTTGAATTGCTACCATCTGGCTCCAAGCGCTAAAGCGGCGGAACACTTCCAATTATTTGCCATTTCCTGATGATTGCCTCAAAAAAAATATCCGAAATGAACAAACACCTTTTGTGTGGCTTTAAAAGGATCCTCGCATCCAAAGAACTTCCAGTGCGCGCCCACAACTTTTCCACGTAGCCTATTTGGAACGCGTTGTTTGAATCACGCTTGTTTCAAAAAAGGACATTCTTTGTACTTTTTTTTTTTGAGGGGTGAGCTACATTTTGCTACATTTTGCCCACTCGTTTGAACGTGTCGTGTCTAAAATCCTCCTGTTGCTCAAACCAATTCAGCAATATTTCCAAATATATTACCTATCCATTTATTGATGGAAAATTGATCGAGAGAGGAAAACAACAAAATAATTAAATCTCATTAAATCATAAATATATATATATATATTTATTTTCATTTCATTTGCACATTTTGCACTGCTAATGTCAAGTTACTTTTTTAATGTGGACCAAAACATGAAATCATTTCCAGTCAGCACGTTCATGCGCATCCATGACATGAAATAAATCAAAGAAACGATCGCAAAAAAATCTGATCTCGAACAGCAGAAGTGACAAAAACGTCTTTTGGCAGTTTTTCCAGTCATCGCTGTTGACGTGAACTTAACGTCTGAGCGCAGTGCCAAAGGTTCCAAATGCTCCATTTGATGTTTGAACCCTTGAGTGGGAAGAAATACGCCAAAACGCGGAAGGCGTGGAAAGAAACAACAAAAAAAGGAGGGGGGGGGGGGGCGGCATTGATGAAGGCCATGCCAAGTTCGAGATCTGCCAGCCCGAGGTGAGCGCAGTTGCATTGTGGGAGTGGGAAGAGAAATGCAGCGACGGGAAGGAAAAGTGTGTGTGTGTGTGTGTGTGTGTGTGTGTGTGTGTGTGTGTGAGGGGGGGGGGGGGGGGGGGGGGGGGGGGGGGGGGGGGTGTTAGGTATGTCTGCGTTTCTATCGGAGCGCTCCAACATGTGCCTTTTTTTTCTTGTTGTTCCCCGGCTGCTGCTGGCCCGGATAACAAATCATTCCTTACAGCGCCTTCTGCTAACCTCGTCATTGCCGTTAATAACCTTTGGATACGCCAAGCTTGTAAATGAGACAATCTGGACCCGCCAGAATATTATTTATGCTTGTCTGCCGTCCTCAAAGACTCGTCGCGATGGCTAAATTGTCTTCCATTCTTGGAGGAAGACATTTTGTATTTGTTTATTTTTTTTTTGCCGCGACTACTTTGGCCTCAGCGTGAGATGAGATTAATCCCTCGACAACCTTTGCGGGCGCACTTCAAAAATGCCTCCCAAATGTCACTGCGAGATTTGCGGAGGGGACGAAAAACCAAAAAGAAAGAAAGAAACTGGGGATGCATCCAACATCCGCCATTTAAAAAAGACGCAAGCATGCCTTTTCGTGTCCCCCCAGTTTCAACCTGGAGGCGCATTGCCATACGGCACATGCGGACGCACACTTCCTTGCGTCCCGGTCCAAAATGAAGCCCAAAAAGCTCCACGACTGCATTGCCGTGTTCTTTTTTTGCTCTGTTTGTTTTGATGTGACTTTGAAGTTGTTGTAAGTGAAAGCGCATTTCAGGATTTTTAAGGACTTTGTGGTCACGACTTGAAAAGCAGCTCCTTGTCAGGCTTTGTTTCCAATGATCTCGTCCCGCTGTGATCCAAACACTTAGTTGACCCCCTGACCCCGACGCCCCAGGTTGCCTGTTCCTAAGCCGTTTGCTCCCAGCGAAAATGTCTTCCTGTCACTTTGGCGCAAGCGTGCGCATTTAAGTGAATCTGCAGGAGGATTTTGACAACCCGAGCGGGGCGGGGCGGGGCGGACGGCTTCTGAGGGCGCTCCAACTTCCCCGGAATCCCCAGCGAGGGGCGACTGGGCAGAAGGGCGATGGCTCTCCTTGAGGAAAGCCCCTCGTAAGATTTGCCAGCGTCAGCCCGCGTCCGTCGTACTTTCCTCCCTGAGGTCTGCTGACTCCCGCGTGCTCATTTTGGGGAGCTCATGTTCAAATTGAGTTGCATCGCGGACCAATAGGAAGGCAACACGCACCACAATCAGGAAGTATCGCAATAATGTTTTCCCTCCAATAAGAAAGAACGGACGCGAGACTTGTTCCTATAGTTTTGTCCAAAAATGTTCTTGATGTTTTTCCCCACTTGCGTCGAAGCTTATCAAAGTTATTTGACGAGGTTAAGGTCACATTTGTCACAAGGTCCGTCTTTTCCAGATGGATTTATTTTTGTAACCAGTCAATTCTTTTGTGCCTTGAACAAATAAAAACATCCTATTTTTACATAGCAGTACCAGACAGAAAGACGACTGCGCTAGCCGAGGTCGTAACGTCCATTTTGACAAGATTGGCTTTGAAAAAAGAAGAGGAGCAAAAGTTTGCAAAATTCTTCTGGAATTGGATTGGATTGGATTTGCCTTTATTAGTCTCGCAGTGGAGAAATTTACATTGTGTGTTTCCAAAAAATTGGCGGACTTTTTGTATTCTTTTTACTGAGATTTTAGTTCCAATTTTTTGGAGCCTATCATTCCTATCAATGCTGTGACTTGATGGATTGATTTTTGGGTGTGGATAATTGCCTGCCATTGCGCAACGTTGCGGATTACAATGTTCCCAATTGCCGGCCAGTGTGCCATTTTTCAAAACAATCACCCCGAGCGACTCTTTTATCTTCAGGGGTGATGGAGCTAAATCTACTGGTAATAGCCGCTCCGCTCGGCTCGGCTCGAGTGTAATCCCCGCCAACATCAGAACAAATCCATGCGAGATCCGCTACGTACAAAGCGGTGGCCGGAGCCAACCGAGTCCATTACGCCGCGGCCTTGGCGCTAATGGCTCGTTTGCAAAGTGACATCAACGCCATTAAGGACACTTCCGTCCGGGAAATCCTGCTGACGCTCGCGCTACATAGCGGCAGCTGTTCCGACTTTAGCCTGAAAGCTGCAATCCCTCGCCATCGTGATACTTCCTCTCGCTTCTTTTTTCCTTGTCATCTCGTTTGGGAATTGTTTGTCACGGTCTCCGGAAAAACAGGCCCGAATACGCTGGTGGAATTTGACTCAGGCACCTGATTAACAGAAAAAAAGTCACATTTTTGCTAAAACTATCCTTTTTAGACAGCGTACAATCTTATTTCAAGACTATTTTAATGATTGAGTGTAAATTCTTGTCCAGGTTTGTGATTCAATGCTAATACGTCTGTGTAAGATCTCAGTCGTACAGGAGTGGTCCATCGATGAGAAGGTTTCTTCAGCCGTCATCTGTACGAATTTGAAGGTTTATTATCAGTGATTACAAACTAAATTTACCCACAAAATCTATCAGGAAGTGTGTGAATTTACCAATCCGGTTATATGAGCACCACAGCAAAACCAAAGAGAGACAAAAGGGTAAATTTCAAAAATGACTTTTACTGAAACAATCTCAGCTACTGGTAAACACGCGAAAAATTAGGAATGAGCAGATTTCAAGGCTAAGAGACAAATAAACGGGGCTTTTAAATCTTGGAACAGCCCAGGCAATTGGAATTAAAATTGCAACCTCCCCCTTCGGCCTGTCTTTGCCATGGCCGACGACGAGGAGACAATCTCTGGGGGGAGACTTGTCGGTTTCCCAGCCCGGAGAGGTCAGCGGTGGGCAGTCTGAGAAGCTGGCAGTCCAGCGGGGCTCCGGTGGGGTGGGGGTACGATGGAGGGGCTCTTGCGGCTGCTTGGCACGCGACGGTCAGCGCCGGCTTGCAAATAGCGCCACTCCTGCCGGGGCCCAGCCAGCTCTCACACATCACACCACTTGACACCTGCAGGCCCGCGGCATGTCAACCCCGCCCCCACTTCCTCCCCATCAGAATAAGCCACCGGGTGGCTTATTTGTTTTGCGGACGGTAACGTTTGGCAACTCTCAATACTCCGAGCAATTGTGTCTGGCCAGGCGGCCTGTCGGGAGAATGCGTCTGGCGAGGACCGACCGACAATCTGCCCGGAACGGAGTCGTCCGTGACAACGTTGAGGCTGGCAAACTTTTGCTGAGACGATGCCTCGATTTGCGCTCGCCACATGAGCGCCGCTAATTCCATCGCCATCATCGGCCTGCGCCGTCAATTGAGAATCAAATGGAAATTTGGATTGGCACCGAAGCAGGAAGCGATGATGTCATCTTACGTTTGACCTATGACCAACGAGCTACTCGACTCAACCGGGAAGTCTGACCCATATTGCCATTGTTTGTTGGAATATTTAGGATTTGCAATTTTTCTTGAATGCCGGACGATGTGTGAAAATGTGTCTGTGAAGCTTGTGTCATGCTAGCTGGACTGGCCGGCTAATCCTGCCGCCATTTGCATTTGCTTTTTCAGCATTGACTTTGCATCTTTGCGCGCGCCCGCCCCCCCTTTTAATCCGTCTTGGAGCATCGTCGCCCGTTTCCCCGCACGTCCTCCTTGTCTCTCTGCCTCTTCATGTTTCCCTGAGCCGATTCCCGTGTGCCTCCCTCGCCTCGCCGGCAGCCCCTTGTATTCGCCGTCCGGGCGCCGATGCGTTTATCGCTAGCCCTTGTTGGGCTAATTCCCTGGGGTTTTGTTTATTTGTGTTTGGAGCTGCTTTTACAGCTTGCCACTGACCCCACCTATTTTCTCGCCCGTCATTTGAACAGCAGGGCCGCTTTGCAGCGCCGCCGCCAATTAACATAGCATTAGCATAATATTTGCATGTGCACATTGGTTGTTGATGAGGAGAGAGAAAAACAGCCCATCCCCCCCCCCCCCCCCACACCCCATCTTGCGTGTATGTCGCCAACCAAAGCCATATACGTTGAGTGTAAAATGACGTTGGAGCGCCCACGGGCAAAGATGTTTTCAAGTTTGCCGTGAAACGTTCCGTCGGCGGGTCCACCTACACGCTAACATCTGACGACGAGGCAATGGAGCGCCTCGTCGTCTCTTCCGTCTTGATGCTTGTTGAGTGACTTGTGAAGTGGCGCCGATGTTATCGCGCTTATCAAAAGCCGCGTCAATGTTTGCAATCGTACCTTTTTTTTTCCACTTTGCCACGGTGCTCCACGTCCGCACGTGGCCAGAAAAACGGAACGTTTGCTCCGTTCCGCGGCGCCCATCTGCCTCGTGCAGGTGCTGCTAATGTGTTTGCAATTGGAGCGTCTTTGTCCAGTTAGCTTTGAAGGATTCCTGGAAAATCAGACACTTGTGACACTTTGTCAGATTTTTTATTGATTTTTTTTGCGCGTCTTTTTTAGAAATAAGTTGTAAGGCTTTTTTTGTGTGTCTGCACATGCGCCACCAGAAAAGGAGAAATTGATTGTTGGATTTGATTTTTCAAACTCCAAATTTCTTCTGTCTCTGTACAAATGGGTTCTTTAGTTTTTTTTTTGGTCTACTCGTGACGAACATGCCTACCAAATTTCAACTTTGACATTTATGTTGAAGGATCTCTCCAAATTGCAATTAGGACCCTTGAATACAAAATTGCTGACTCTGTGTGCCTTTTTAACTGGTTGACTGGCTGACCATGTGCAAAAATGTGCCCAATCCAGTGCCAGGGTTGTTGTCATTGTCACTCCAATTCCAGGAACTACAGAATATTGACTTTTAGGACGACATCAACATTCGATACAGCGTTAGAAACCTTAGACTCTCTTCTTTCTTTCCTAAATGATATGGTTTTGGAGTTATCTGAGCTTGAAGTGAGGGTGGTTGTCCAAAATACAATGCAATACATCCGTCTTGGTTTATATAGCAGGAAACGCCGCCCCCTTGCCGAAAAGAAAAAGAAAACATTCCCATCGGCCACGGCCAGCGTTTGATCGGCACCCGAGCCCGAAAAAACAAAACCCGAACAAATTCGGGAATGGCGCTCGACGTCCTCTTTTCAATTCCCCAATGAAGTTGTGAATGACTTCAAGACAGGATCTTGAGACTTTTTTGTGGGCGGGTCTTCTCATAACATGGGGCTGAATTGGATTTTTGAAAACCAAAAATCCATTTGCTGCGAATGTTATATAGCTGGGGAGGAAGACGGCAAAGAACAACAACAAAAAAGGAAGTAAATGATCGTTGTACTAAGTTCATCCTGTCTACTTGATATCTAATTTAAAGCAGATTCTTTACTTACAGACAGTGGGGGTGTTCAAATCAGTCGCAGCAAGACGGAATATATGTGTGTGAATGAGAGGGATCCAAGCGCAAGAGTGATGCTACAGGTAGAAAAGATAAAGAAGGCGGAGGATTTTAAGTACTTGGGGTCAACTGCGGAAAAGAGGTGAAGAAGCGTGTCCAGGCAGGCTGGAGCGGCTGGAGAAAAATGTCTGGTGTGATGTGTGATAGGAGGGTTTCAGCTAGGATGAAAGGAAAAGTGTATAAAACAGTGGTGAGACCAGCCGTGATGTTTGGACTGGAGACGGTACCACTGAAGAAAAGACAGGAAGCAGAGCTGGAGGTAGCAGAGCTGAACATGTTGAGCTTTTCTTTGGGAGTGACCAGGTTGGATGGGATCAGGAAGGAGTACATTCGAGGGACAACGCACATTAGAGGCTTTGGAGAGAAAGTCAGACGGAGATGGTTTGGACACGTCCAGAGGAGAGAAAGTGACTGTATCGGGAAAAGGATGCTGAGCCTTGAACTGCCAGGCAGGAGACCGAGAGGAAGACCCAAGAGGAGCTTTATGGATGTGGTCCAAGAGGACATGAAGGTAGCTGTTGTGAGAGAAGAGGATGCGCGAAACCGGGATAGATGGAGGACATTGATTCGTTGTGGCGACCCCTGAGGGGAAAAGCCCAAAGGAAAAGAAGAAGAAGTGTAGGTGTTCAAATAGCTGACATGTTTCGGCGTCTACTTCCGCCTTCGTCAGAGTATGTCAGGTATTTGAACACCTACACTGTCTGTAAGGAAAGAATCGGCTTTAAATTAGGAAGTAAATGAAATGTCATTTGATGGGCGGGGAGACCAGGGCAAAAGTAGGCCAGCCTTCGGCGAGCGCACTCAGACGTTTTTCATTGGATGCTTTTATTTTTGCCATAGCGAGCCAGCTTCTTGGCTCCCGATCCGCAAGCAGCCCCCGCGGGGCCCGTCACATGCCGCCATGCTGGTCACGTGACGCCGTCGTCCAAACGCCGTCGTCACTCGCTGACACCTCGTTTGTGCTCGCTCACGTCGTGCGATATCGATTTCAACGGTGAGGGCTTGACGTTTAATTTGGGCTCACTTCTGGAAAGTTCTTCATTCACCCTTTGGGGATGGCAAATTTCTGGTCCTTTTTTTGTGATGTAAAAAACAGAGTTGATTCCGCATGCATCCTCATTTGAATTGGATTCCTCGCTGCGTCTTCGCATGACTCGAGCGCTTGCGTTCTCTTGAGCGCCGACCAATTTCTGGACGCTTCACGCATCATTCGGCAAATAGGAACGCTGGCCTTCTTCGCAGCTTATTTACTTTGCCCCGCCGACTCTTTCTACCGATTCCTTAATTGTTGTAACGAGGGGTTGATGATCAATGCGAGAGTCGTGTGATAAGATGGCCGATGAACACACTGACGATTTGATCTTTTTCTTCTGGCCCCCCCAAAAAAATGGACATGGCTTGCGGATAAATGACTTTCTCATTGACAAGATTGGCAGATTGTTGGCTTCCGCTAACGCTGCAGTTAAAGTGTTGGATTTGACCTTTTTTTCAATTGCAGAAATAGTGTCAGGAAAAATAAAAGATATTGAAATGAAATCATTTGCCCTCAAGCAAAAAAATGGCAGCTTTTGATGTTTTTTGTGCCTGCTTCTAAATGTCAGAGAGCAAATTTTGTCATTTGCATTCTTACTGTTGTAGGCGTGAAGAGATAACATAGTTTACATATAAAATCAGTGACTTTGTTCATGAGATGATGATGACTTTTAATTTGGGATGATTGAGTTGTCGTCAAACGTTTGCATTTGGAATTAGGCTGTAAGCAAGCACAAAGTCTTGTGTGTGTGCGTTTTGGATTTTTCTTGTCTTTTTTGGCCTGGCGCTGCTTTTTGCGTCGTCGGCCGCCGCCGTCAATCCGTCCTCCTCGTGAATACATTAACGGCGCGGCCTTCCAGTCCGCTTCGCCGACGGCTCTGCGTCACGGCACATCCTATTACTGACTTTAAATCATTCATGTGACATCGTTTTCACCGGAACCGCCCTCCCCTCCTAAACACCCGCACTTTTGCCGTTCAAACGACCCAAAAGCATTGTTTTTGAAATCCAAAGTTGAAGTGAATGCAAATGCAAATGTTGGCCCGCCGTCGTTTTGGTTCCACTTTTGAGATGGAAATGGCCGATTGGATAATTGCGCTTGAAGCTCAGCTAACTCCTCCGCCACGCGAGATTTCATCTGTGACTACTTTGTGTACATCAGACAACAAAATGGACGTGTGTGTGCATGGAGGTGGAGGGGGGAAAAGGGGGTGAATCCCAATCCCCCCTCTTGCTTCTTAACTATTCACACATCGACCTTGAGCTCAGGTTTTTTACCTCCAGGCTGTCTTTGAAAAATTCAACGCAACAACAAAGTCCTTCACTTACCGGAAGAGTTGCCGATCTGCGGCCGTCCCCATTGCAGCCAAAGTAGCTATCGGAATGTGTATGCGCTGGCTGGGGACGTGGATGTATGCTAATGACCGACACCCCCCATCCTCCCGTGTGCTTTCAACGGTGCATTCTGTCGAAATGGTTTTGTGAGGTGCGCTGGGGTTGATTGGCGAGCATCTGGACACAAATGAGGAGGACATGATTTTCAGCAGCATGCTGAGTGAGGTTGTGTGTTTTTCAAGCAGTGCAAAGTGGGGGCATCAATTAAAGATTTCAGGCCACATGTTCTTTTTTTTTTTGAACCTATAGGACGCTCTCTTGCCGAGGCTGTCGGCTTGCTAACCGCCCTTGGAGGAGCCAGATGTTGCCGTTGAGCGTAGCAGAAAACAAAAAAAGTCGAATGAAGTGAAAGCTTTGAAAGGAGGTTCCCTCTGGACTTGCGAAAATGACGTCGGAAAGATAGTTGTGGCACGCTTTGCACGTCCTTTTCCAAAAAATTGACATTGAATGCGTCACCAAAGCCATTTTGTTGACCTCGCCTCCCCTGAAATTCTTTTTCAATTCTCCAACAAGCAGTAAGTTGAATATTGAGTTGACTAAGTAGTAAAGCAGAAGGAAACGACTCTGTTTGTCCTCCTTCAACCCCCCCAAAAAGACTATATTTTGGCATTAAGTTCCTGTGTCTGACACATTTATTCTTCTTACGAGAAACTGCCATTCATAATGAGCACCCCCCCCCGCATTAATGGTCATATTATGACACATCTTTAGTTGAATCCAAGTTGATTGACACTCTTTGCGAGTACAATAGTAGCAAAACCACTTTGATTATTCCCAAATGCTATGTGTAAAACTAGCACCCATGCTAACATGAGCAGCCATGCTTGAAATGTCATGAAGGACCAGGCATGAAGTCCTTCATCGTGTGTGAAGTGGAACTCATGCAACAAGCTAGCCAAACGGTCACTGATGCTAAAGCTAACTTGGCCCGCCAATCGAATCAAGAAGTGATGCAGACCAACACCCGAGTTTTACCCAACACGTTGCCGTCTTTATTAGAGCCTTGCCTGGCAAAAAGTCAACTTAGAACAGATGGTGGCTTTTTTTTCTTCTTTTCCTCCCCCCGTTTTCATTTTCGTCTTATGTGTAAGAGCACGGCGACTCCTGTGACATGGATAAACATCAATCAAAGAGACAGGAAGAGAGAGGAGAGGGGGAAAAAACCCAAATGTACAATTTATATTACACTGTGTTATGAACAAAATATAAATCTATAACTCTATGTTATATTTACATCATTATCTTTCTTGATTTTTCAAGTTGAGATGGTCAGATCATTTTTAAAATTGTTTTTTTTTTTTTTTGCGTATCTGCATCGTCGTCGTCGTCGTCGTCATAATTCCAACTTAGTTTTGAGCTCCACGCATGACTTTGATTGTCTTAAATAATACGATGGCCTTGTGGATGCGGAGGGGGAGGGGCCACCTTGCCAGCAGGGATGATTGACCTCATGCCCCTCGCCTCTCCGCCACCCACTTTGCTCTCTCCAGCATCGTGACGTGATCAGTAAGACTGGACGGAGAAGTCGTGGCTCCGTGGAGCTCAAAAAACAAAACAAAAACAACGAAATCAACAAAAAAGGTACAAAATAAAGTCAAATAATGGAGGCGCCTGTTGGAGTTGCCGTCCGCACACAGCAGAACACCGCTGGTGGGCTAAACACTGCTTTCTTTGCACTGATTGAAACAAACTACTTTCACAAAATATATGTACACCATTTCATCGAAATAGATAAAAAAAAACACATAAAAAGACAGCATAGGACTTGTTTGGTTGTCGTGAATAATCTCTTAAACGTGTGTGCGTGCGTGCGTGCGTGCGTGCGTGTGTATTCCAGACAATGATGTTGGACTGCGTAGCCCGGGCTGAGCTGGTAAACATTGGGGTGAAAGAAGTTCACATTATACGTTAAGAATAAGGTTAAGAAAGAAAGGTGATTGGAAGAATACAAATAGAAAATCTCCTGTGGTTTTTTTTTCTTCTCCGACGGACGAGAGAGTCTGAGTGCTTTTCAACATTTGCCGCCGTTTGTCTTCAGCTTGTCCGAGGAGACCAATCATTCACCAAACGGCGGAAAAAACTCAAAAGGGGAAAAAAAAAACCCCAAAAAACAAAATCGTGTGTGTGTGTGGTGGGGGGGCATTTATATGTAATACCTCCAGGCTAAAATAACGTTGTAGAAGCCTGATATAGAGAAGACAAATAAATTAGACTGTACATAACTTACTAAACATAGCTGAGCGTCCTTATAATTCTTGTTAATAAGATTAGAATTGAGGCAGTTTGGAGAAATACTCAAAAATACAGTCTTCAAATACAAAATGGAAACACTGACTGGCGAGGGGGGGGGGGGGGTAACGCATAACGGTTGCGTGTCCGTGTGTGTGTGTGAGACGTTCTCCATAAACAGCAGTTAGTTTCTTGTCTTTTTTTAAGCCCCCCCCACACACACACGGTTGCATGTTTCAAGCGATGTGGCACTGCTGATCAGCTCGCGGGGGGGCGGCGGCGCGAGATGACAACGGCTGGATTGTCTGGCAAACACAGTGCTTCCTTGTCGTCGAGACCCCCCCCCCCACCCCTCAATTATAAATAAAGCCCAAAATCAACTGTGTTTGGGTCCAACTGCAAATGGCGTTGGTGTCAGAAAATATGTCAATGTGCTGTCTTTCAGGTGCTTCACCACAAACTGGGGGAGGGGGGGGCGTCTCTCTTTCCTATTATTCTTCAAACGTAGCACAAAAAACCCCGAAAAGAAATCACATTCACAAGCCACTTATTGGCACCGTGTACCTGAGTGAGAACATTAGCCAAGCGAGCGACAACAAAGCGACCGAGCAACATTTTTGTGTCTCTCTTTCCAAAGTGTCTTGAGGAAGCAAAAAGCAAAGAAAAGGTCCAGCGTCTTAAAGTGTCGTTTGTCCGTTTTGGGCCGTGACAGCTCCGTTCTTGGGCCACTTTTCTCGTCAGAGGTGGCTTCTTTTCTTTTTTTGCCGTCCCCCCCTCCCAGATCGCGTAACGGTCGCTGCGGGGTCAAAGGGGCCCCTCCTCCTACGGGGCCACGTGATTGTCGTTGTCGCTGGCGTAGTCGGCCTCCTCGTCCTCGTAGTCCAAATCGTCGTAGACGTCGCCGTTGCCGTCGTCCAGCCGCAGCTCCTCCTCCTTGACGCGAGGCCGCTCGCCCGTCAAGTGGGGGGACGCCGGCACTTGGTGGCGGCGGCGGTGGTGGTGATGGTTGGCCGTGGGCTCGGGGCTGCTCGACATGCTCGAGTGCTCCGACGGCATCTGCGGCGAGGGCAGGCCCGCCGCGGACAGGGCGCCCGGGTACGCCGCGCCGGCCGACGACAGCGCCGCTTGACTCTGTTGCCTGCCAACAAACCAAGAAACAAACAAACAAATACACGCATGATTAGCGTGCGCGCGCGTGTGTAGAGTGTGTGTGTGTGCAATTGCATGGAGGTGACTGACCCGACAGTGAAGTACTGCCTCATTTCCTGTCGTCGGGATCGCATGATGGCTTTGTACTCTCCGATGCGCAGCTTCTTTCCGTCCACCAGGCAGGTGCGCTTGGGCCTGGGCTTGTACTTGTAGTCGGGGTACTTCTCCAGATGCTGCTTGCTGAGGCGCGCCTGCTCCTCGTAGTACGGCTGCTTCTCCAGGTTGCTCATGGCTTTCCAGCGCGAGCCTTGCAAACGGCAATTGATGGGCCCCCCATTAATTCCCACCGCCATTTGCATTTTACTCACAAATACTTTGGACCAAATTGGTGCCTATCCTTCTTGTCGTGGATCGGAACGAAGCCATCTGATGTGTGTGTGTGTGTGTGTGTGTGTGAGTGTGTGTGTGTCATCTTGGCGTCGGAGCGCCGTCTCGTTTCTGCTCTGAATTTGCGCCGGGCTACTGGATGTTTAATGGCTGAAAGCTGTCAGCGCTGGGCCCTTCTCATCTGTTCTGCGATCTGTTAGCAATTGAGGTCGAGGGGGGGGGAAGGGGGGCTTATTAAAAGCAGATTTGCCCGGGTTGTAAAACGCTTAGGAGCTCTTTAAAATGTCAAGGCCCATCCCGCCGGTCCCGAAGAAATGTCAGGCGGCGGCGCGCTGCTTGTTTCATGCATCATGAATCATCTCATCATTTGTCCACCGACGTTGACGGCGCGTCGCCGCTTGGAAGGAAAGGACTGCGAGTGTTGCTTTTTCCCATTGAAGATGGACGCTTTTGGGTTCATGTCGTCTTTGACCGGCCGAAACCTAAATGGCCCAAAATGTCTTGAAAGTCAATGAAAAGAAGAGCAAAGTGAGAGTCGGGTCCCAGTGGTCCTTGTCCGTCCCATCCTGTCCATTTAGGGTGAGGGTCCTTTCCTGGACATCTTTCAAACTTGTCTCCAAAGTCATCGTCTCTTTGGCTTTTGACCGGACAGGACTTGATGTCGCTTTCGGCGTCTTGTGCTTTCTTTCTACCGTCTTGAATGGATTGTTTTCCTGTTTATTGTTGCAGTGGCTCCACCTCCAGCACTTTGTACACAACGGCGGTTGTTCGAAGTGCTCAATAAAGAAAGCAAGCCTAAGTTCACCTGCTCTGATTGGTCAACGTCCAACCTGTGGCGGTGCTCTTCAATCCAGTCTGAAATGATTGATCCGCAACTGGCTTGAAATCAGTTTCTGTCAATTGTGTCTGTTTACATTTCGTTGCGGGCTTTTGTAAAATGGTTGTGCGAGACAAACCGAAAGGAGCGAGCGCGTGCGTGCGTGCGTGCGTGCTTGTACCGAGTATTTTGCTGATGTTGGAGTTGTGCATGTCGGGGAAGGCTTGCAGAATCTTCCTGCGCTCGTCCTTGGCCCACACCATGAAGGCGTTCATGGGCCGCTTGATGTGAGGTTCGCCGCTGCCGCGACCGCGAGCCTCGCGGAATATCCGAGAGTCCGACACGCTCGGGGAGCCTGCAAAAACAAAAACAAAAAAAAAAAGACACGTGAGAATTTAAGGGCAGGCGGACAGGCGGCCGTTCAGATTTTTCCCCTTTCCGCAGAGAGACCACGACGCTAATTGAAACTCCGAGTGTCAAAACCTCAAGTTGGCGCCACCGTCACTATTTTAGCAATAGTGCCTTGTGTCGCGACGTGTCACCGGCAAAAGGCGCACCCCCCCTCGCCCCCGCTTTTGGCGTTTTTCTGGCTTACCGTCAGAGTCGCCGCTCATGCTGAAGTCCAGCATGGCGTGGCTGAACTTGTCCTCGGCCTGCTGCTTCAGTTGTTGGCTCAAACTCTCCAAAGCCGCCTTGTCCTGCACACACCAGGCCTGGGGGGAGTCAGCGGGCTTTGGGGGTGGATTTTCTCCGGGTGCTCTCCCGTTTCCCTCCCACATTCCCCAAAAAAATCTGTTTGCGGAAGACTGAAAATTGTCCCTCGGTGCGAACGCGGCTGTTCAAGGTTGTTTGTTTGACCCCACCTGCGTCCCGAGGACAGCCGGGCTGGGCCCCCGCCGCCCCCCCGCGAGGCTTATCATGCACGGATGGATTAGGAGAGTGAGTGAGTGAGTGAGTGAGAGTGGCTCCGCAATCAAGCTAATTGTCCCAAAAAGCATCCACTGGCACGTTTTGAAGGCTCTGGCTTTGGATGTTGACGACCATTTTGGATTTGCGGCCACCTGCGAGCGCCGCCGCATTAGAGGCGACATGGAGGTGGCACCGCGCGCCCCCTGGGTGTTTATTGCAGCCAATAAAAGCCTGATTTACGGCGCATTTACATGCTTAATGTGTGCCGGAACTTGACGCCGCAAAGCCATCAACAAGAAGAAACAAATCAACCGTTTAATGAGACGATGGCGGGTGGGAAGCCCCCAGCCGCTGTTGTCCTTCCCAAAAGTCTCCATTTCGACGGGAGCGGAACAAAGCTTGCCGAGACAAATGCTCATCGTGTTGAGAGCCGACGCGTCTCATTGTTGCCGATTACTTTGCATTTGCGCAATTGGCCTTGAATGGGGAAGCCAAACATTGATCGCTCTCCACTCGTCTCGCCGCAGATTTGGAAGAATTATCTGCGTGTCAAACCGCTGATCGGACTTCATTGCAGAGGGGGGATAAAAAGAACATCATGTCTTGCACACGCTCACGTATGAAGATTAAGAGATGCCACACACCCCCCCGGCGTGCAGTTTTTTTGTATGGGATGGGGGGCGGGGGGTGAACAGGGAGACGGAGTGGATGGCGGCCTAGTCTGACATTAAGCCCCCGCGCCGAACACCACAAAAGTGGATTGAGCGGCTGACGCGGGCGCGACACACAAAGTAGCGACAAAACTAATCCCTCCCGGAGTGTCAGAGATGACTCTGTTGTCGCCCGAGCTTGACGCGTTGGGGGGGCACAAAGCCAGCAAGGGGGGAGACGGGCGGGCAGAAAGGGGAAATCATCGCAGGCGTCGCTTTGAATTCGGGCAGCGGGACCAAATGCTAGCCAGTGACGGCCCCAAAGCATTTCATTCTTCCTCCACTAGATGGCAGAAGCGACATAATTCAACTCTGACTTGGACACGGAGACGTCTTTTTGTTGACATTTTCTGGGGGGGGGGGGGCACTGTATGTCAGTTATCAATATTTGGCTTTATTTGAAGGTAGAAGGCGCTTATCCGAGCCTCCAATCTTCTATCGAGTTTGCGGAAATCATCCAAGCATTTCTGCGCGGCCGTTGGAAACAAAAAGCATGCGTTTACCTTATCCGAGCGTCCGTTGTTGAGTCCGAGGCCGCTGACGGCGTCCAGCGCTTGCTGCTCCCGCTTGAGCTGCTCCTTCATCTGGCGGGCCTCGGCGAAGGCCTTGGTCACCGCCTCGTGGTCGTTCAGGTAGGCGCCCGAAGACAGCGACGACAGCAAGTCTGCTGAGACGCCAACAAACAAGCGCAACATTATCACCATGATGATGATGATGATGATTATTTGTCTATTTTTTGATGTAGCAGGAGACGGGGGGGCGGAGGGGGGCTGTGTTTGGACTTGAACGTCATTGCCATTTGGCGCCGTGCGTTTACGTTGAAGGGAAAAGGCAGGAGTTTTTTCAGCCAGAATAAATCTTGCTTTTAGCCACGAGGTAAAGACGTTAGCATACACTGGAGCGGGGGGGCGTGTGAGTCAGGATGACCCCCTCAAACTGCTTCAAGCGGCCTCCATCCATACGTGCCTTCCTTGCGACTGAAGCATGTAGCAATGTGCATTCAGCAAAAAAGAAAGAAAAGCCTTTGCGATGTTGACTGACAATCGGAGGGCGTCCGCGTCCAGAGGAGCGCAACCTGGACGCAAAGTTCCCGCCAACAAAGCGCCTCTGCTGCTTGATGGGGCCTTTATCTGCGCTAAGCCCCCCCCCCAAACCCCAACCCCCCTTTAGCCCCCACCCCCCCGCCCGGCGCTAATGCCATCTCAGGCTACATTACTGGCATCAGATTGGTAATGACAGCGCTGTCAACTCTTTTTTTTTTTTTTTACAAGTCGGGGAAATCGAGATGTGAAAGGAGCCGAAAGAAGGAAGGGAGGAAGGAAGGAAGGGAGGAAGGGAGGGAGGGAGGAAGGAAGGGAGGAAGGGAGGGAGGAAGGGGTTGGAATCGGTTGACACTCAATTTTAATCTCAATTTAAAAAAAGAGCGAGGGGGGGAGGTGTTTCTTCTCCACTTTATTGTGTGCGTTTGTGTTGCAATGACAGTGAAGCCAAGCATCCAGACGACTGCATGTGACCCAGATCGAGGGGGAGGGGGGGGGAGGGAGGGAGGGAGGGAGGGAGGCTTCCTTTTCACTCACACACATTTTCTCCTTTGACAAATTCTCCCGACAGGCCAATCGCATTTTGGACCACCAAAGCGCTCCCGACAGAACAGTCGCAAAGTGTGTGTGTGTGTGTGTGTGTGAGCGGAAGAGGGAGGCTTTCGGGAGGGTGACAAATACTCACCCCCCCCCCCCCCCCCCCCCCCCCAAAAAAAAAAAAAAAAAAAAAAAAGGGATTTGAAATAGAAGGCAGTGACAGGCCTTCAATTTCACTTGAGATGGGAAGATTGATAGGCAGCGAGAGAAAGAGAAAGAGAGAAATGTGCCGGCGGCTCTGTCGGCCCAGAAAATGACGTCTGCAACTAAGTTGACACCTTCACGGAGCGCAATCCCCTTCCTTAAGCGTGACCACCATTTTCTTTGGCGCTCCTATTTTTTGCACTTGAAGGTCCACCAATGCCCCATTTGTAAGCTGTTTTCATGTTTGGGAAGTCGCGGACCTCAGAAGCCTTTCTATTCCGCGACCGTTTCCCTTTTAGACTCACTATTTTAAATAAGCAGGGTGAAAAATGGCTTCCTCTTGCGCAAAGATGTCTGACACATAAAACACCAGCGTTAAGTTCACAAATCGGACCTGAGCAAAAATGACGACGAGCCCCGTTTGACCGCCACGTCCCGCCAACAAACCCGCGGCCGCATCAAAACCAGCGCATCGCGCCGCTTTTCCAATTTGTCGGGCCCTCGCAATCCCCTTTGAAGCGCCAACAAGAAGCCTAATACGCCGGAGCGCTAAATGCGCCGGTGACCTCCTCAACTGGCCGGCAACAGATGGGGGCATCGGCGTGGCAACGGCGGCTCATCACAAAAGCATGGGAATATTCCACGGGGGATCGGGCACAAACTTTAAACACTGTAATCCATCCCATGCCCCCCCCGAACAAAAAACATGTGGGACTGCAAATCCACTAATCTGATATTAAATCCTCAGATTTGTTGAAAAACAGTGAGATTAGCCAAGAAGTCAGATGAAGGGGGGCTGGTGGGTGGGGGGGGGGGGTTGACGGCCTATTGCACATGTCATTGTGTCATTAGCGCTGAGTGTTTGCGCTGTCCCGGCTCATGTAAGAGGCTTGTCTAATCTCATTGGCGATACCTCCTGTCTGTCATACGTGCCTTGCTTTATTATCCCCCCCACAAAATAAAATAAAAAAAGAGAAGGGTGTTAATCCCCCATCCATCTTTGGACCCTCCCCCATCTCCACTTCATGTCGCTTTCAGTCACTAATAAACACATAACAATGCAGCAGTGCCCCCAAGGCAAATAGTGACACGGAGGAGGGAGGGAAAAAAACACACAACCGGCACACAAACACACTAATTATAGCCTGTTACATATGTGAAGTATTTGAACTATCGGCGCGGCGTGAAAAATGGATTAAGCGCACAAAACGGTGATTCATTGATGTGATATTTGAGGTGCGCGTGTGAGGGCGCATCTGGTCGGGGATGATTACGCCACACCACAATGGCGCCGCTCGCTTGCGAGCAAAGCTAAGCTAAGCGCTGCTATTTCCGTCCGTTTGGGGGGCCTGCGGCACCGCCGGGATTGGCGCAGAAAAAGAAATCAATCAATACGGATTCAACGCTGCGTGGCGGCGTCAAATCCTTCTGTTGTCATGTTTTTAGCAATTGTTGGATTAGAATTGTCACTTGTTATTGCCCCCCCCCCCCCATCCTCATTTTTTTTCCAGTAAACGGCAATTAAAAGTATCATTTCGACTGTGCACCCGTGAGGTACACAAACAACTGCAACAAAATCGTTTTTTTTTCCGTGAGTGTGACGAGGACAAGTGAAGGATGAGCCATTAGCATTAGCATTTGAAATTTTGGAATTAGCATTAGCGGGAGAAATCCCGACACTGTGGTCCAAATGTGGTCAGTGTCATCAATGACAATTGTTTCATCCGTTTTACTCAAGCACTTTAAGCACTCGGCGCCTCTTCCACAATGCGTGCAATGCTAGAAAAGAGGGATAGATATAGATAGAGAGAGATATATATTTTTTAGAAAACTAGATTTGTTTCTTGGCTTCTATTGTTCATAGTGGACAACTGTCATGATTGAGCCACAAGGATGAGTGCGTGCAGATTCCTTGGTGATCATTGTCTGCTCGATGAGCGAATAATCCACCGGTAGTGAAAAATGATTGTCATTATCAAAGCTCTTCAAATCATTGCAAAAGTTGCTTGAAACCAAGATGTTTGTTCATTGCATGGCCCTTTGTAACGGCAAATGTTCAGAAACCAAGGTCATAGTTTCCATTGAAGCAAATGGAAATGCAATCAATCTGTGCCAGCCCTAAAAGTCACTTCTACTTTTTTGAAAGCAGCAGGTGCGAAAAGTATGATGTCTTGTGTTTTATCACAAAACATCTATCTATCTGTATATATATATATATATTTTTTTTTGCATGCACTGTCACCATTGTCATTGAAATGAATGTTCTCTCCATATTAGTTGTGAGCGAGCGTTTTACAAATTTTGTCAAGACTGCGTTGCGATGCTTGGCGAAGGTCGGCTTTGAGCGGAAGCGGCCCCGCCCGGCGTTTCTTAGTCAGTTTGATGGAAAGGGCGCGGACCCACCTATGGAGCTGACTCTGGCCGGAGGTCCCCCGACGCCGGCGGGGGCCACGCTGTGCTTCAAGGAACCGGGGGGCCCCAGCTTGGCGGCTGCGGCGGCGGCTGCGGCGGCGTGGACCTGTGGGGAAGTTGGGGGGGAGTTGGGTGACTTGCTGTCGGATGCCTTCGGCCTGGCCGACAGGTTCAGTGGCTGAGCGCCCTCACTGTCCTGCAAAAAGCAAAACAGCAGAGTGTCGCCCGCCGTGACTACCAATTGGGCGGCGGGAGGCCGGACGGATGCCCCGACCGCCTCAAGGTGGGGCGAGTGGGTCCTTCCCGTCCCGTCCCGTCCCGTCCCGACCGCTGACGTTGTCATGCAAAGTTCCGAGCGCGAGCGACCGTTGCGCGCATGCCGCATGCAGGCGGGCCAGCAGGCGGGCCAGCAGGCCTTCCATTCCTTCAGGCCATACCCCCCCCCCCCCCGCCCCCCCACAGAATAGACAGTGGCCATTTGTTTTTCTTGTACAGCAACGAGTCCAATTGCTGCTCAGGCCGAGCCTCAAAACAAGGCGCCGGATTCAAATCCTGTGGTGGGGGGGGGGGCGGGGCATCTCCACTCATTAAGCCTGATGAGCCTCTCACAACTCAATTAAGTCCGCCCCCTCCCCCTCCACCTCGCATGGGCACAAGGCGCCATTTTGGAAGAGGATGCGCTGAGGCCTAACCGGATTGTCCTTCATTAGAGGAGGGGGGAGGGGGGTCCTCCCCCACCCAAAAAAAGATGCCTTTAGTGAGACGAAGAGCCGAGGAGAGTCGGGGGGGGGGGGGGGGGCATAGGAAGCGAGCGAGGATCTTGTCAATCCTGACCCGTATTATGGCAGGCTTTGGCGTGGGGAAATGCCTTTGAATCGTTCTTACAAATAACATGGTGCCTCTTGTGCAGTGTATAAGGGGGGAGGGGGGGGGGGTCTTCCTCCATGAGCCAAATCCCATGGTGGGAAGGTGGCCAACCTGCATGATGCCACCATGGAGGAATTAGTTGAGACAGCCTTGGACCCACTTGTTGTGTGCCACCCACCGGCGGGCGTGGGCGTGGGCGTGGGGGGTGACGTTGTTCAACAAGCTGAAAGTCAAAGTGGGCGGGGGGGGGGCATGTGGCCTTTGGTGTCTCGCTCTCAGACTTCGACACCAAAACGCGGACGTCTTCTAATTACGATGAGGATTTTTTATTTTTTTTGTGGCAGCCATATGCGGAAGGATTGCGTGGACATTTGGTCTCTGCATTGGAAATATGATTTAGATGATGCTTGGATTCTTTTGGGATCATTTTGGGTGGCTTGAAATGAGGGTGACGCAGGGGGGGCCGTGTTGTACCCTCCAATTTTCGGTGTAGTTTTTTGTGTCATGGGCATTTACACAGCAAAAACGCTGCATTTACAGCATTCAGAATTGGCTACTTTTGCAGGATTTATGTCTTTATTTGTTTGTTGATCTGGAATCTGCCCATATTTATTTATTCATTTATCGATCTGTTTATTTATTTATTTATTTGTGCATGTATGCATTTATTTAGTAGTTTGTTTTGTTGTTGTTGTTGAAAGCAAATGTGTCCGTTTTTGTCACGACACTAAAATCATATCAGCATGGCGCCATTTGCAAATGAAGGTTTGGGTTCAGCATTTGAATCGGCGTCTTCTTGATGATCGCTTGATGACAACCGAAGCCATTACAACTCGCACAATAACAAAAGGAAATATCTCCAAAAGCTAACAAGAAACACTAAAAAGTGGACCTTTTGTTTTTGAAATGGGGATGAAAAGTCCATTTCTTGACGCGTGCGAGCGATGAAAACAGTGTCACCTCGAATCAGAAGGCCGCACGTATGCCGCAGTGATTTGTGCTTGTGTGCCACGGCTTTGCCTCGGTCGACACGTGCACGTGCGCGTGCGCGCACGTGTCTCACCCCGGGGTAAAAGCACTTTAGCCACGTGCGCCTCGGTCCAAACAGCTGTGAGCAAAGGCAGGCGGCGGCTCTCCAAATGACTCCAGACGCGGCCCACGGGGGGAAGGCCACCTCTGAAATATACATGGCACTCGCCCGGAGAGAAAGCCAGCGAGAGAGAAAGCCGCTAAAGAAGGGAGGGGGGAGGGGGGGGGGGCGTAGGCGCAGCGGTCACTTGGCCATTTGGGCTCCGCGGGGCCCGCCGGGGTTCAGGCGCATGTCAGATGCGGCGCTTGAGGGGTCAGCCCAAGTCCATATATATGCTAATAGGGCGGGCGGGCGGACGGGGCGCCATGTTTGCGCCGCCCATGATGGAAGTCGCCACAATCGGGCCACTTGTTCACGTGCGCGCGCGTGCGCGGATGGCTGGTCAAGGTCCCGAAGGCTGGAGCGCAAAATCTCCTTGAATTCCTCCATTGTGGCCAGCTGAGAAAAGGGCCCAAACGGCAAAACGGTCCACGCCGCGTCGCGTCGGCCTCGCCTGACTTGCTGAGGTTTTAATCAGTAACGGTGATCGGTTGATAAAAGGAGGGGGGGGGGGGGTGACCAGGCGGGGGTGGGGGGGGCAAGCTCCAAACAACAGCCAGGGAACCGTGCGCACGACACAAACGTCACCCAAGTGGTGCTGTAACGCTCGAAAAGGGCAACGTTGGCGTTGACGTGATCATTTTGTTGCCGACTGACTTCTTCTTTGGTATTTGCTGTCGTCGCTGTGTTGCCAGGCCTCTTTTTGTCACCGCGTTGTTTCCGAGTCGCGCGACAAAAAGAAGCTCACGTTTTCAGCGTTTTGCGCGCACGGAATCCGCTTTGGCTTTGGATGACGGACGGCATCCGGATAGCCCTCGGAAGATGGCTTGCTCTATTTTTTGGGGGCAAGTCCGCCGCCCCCCAGCGGGCGTCCGGCCGTCGGGCGACGGCGCCTGTTTTTCTGGCGTTACCCCGCAAGCGCCTTCTTTGCCGCCGCGCTTACCTTGCTCTTGTTTGGCTGCGGGGAGCTTCGGCCCTTGTCGGCGTGCGCGTCGGCGGGCGGGGAACGCGCGCCCGGGTTGGCTTGCGACGCCAGGCCGTGCTGCTTGGCCCCGGGGGAGACCTGCATGGCCGCCAGCTGAGCCGCGTACAACTGCTGCAGCGTCAGGAGAGAAAAAAAAAAAAAAAAAACAGAAGAAGAAGAAGAAGAGGGGAAGGGGCCACATGAATAAATGAGGAGCGGCGCAAACAAAAAAGAAGAAGAGCTTGGCGAAAAAGCCCAAGAAGAGAGAGGCCATTAGTGGTTAGCTTGCTCGCGCCACACAGAAAGGGACATCGTCGCCTCCTCATCCCCACGGGAACACCGCTAACAGCCTCTCTTGACAGGCCTCGCCGACGTCCCCTCCAGGTGCGGCGCTGCGCAGAAAGGGAAAAGCGTCGGAGATATCGAGGTCAGGCCGTGCGCGTCGCTCAAGGTGAAAAGGCCCAAAATGTAAAAGCCGCCACGTCAACGACGAAGACGAAGACGAAGACAAAGACGCTTTATTTGCTTTTGAATGAAATCAGCTTGAAGGAAAGTAGCTTTCCGCCATGATGGACGCACGGAAGGAAACGTTGACACCAAACGCTGCCCGGAAAGACGCTCTTTTCCAACGACAACTTGGAAAAGCTCGTCGCAGTTGCGCGAGTCTTCTTTCAAGTGACTTCAGACAAATCTCTGACTTGCCGCCAACCGGCAGATGTTTTTTTTGTTGTTAATAGTTAGGATTGTTATTGATTTGCCATTTCCATTTTGTGGAAGGCAAGCCAGCATCCAGTTTGTTTTTTTTGTTGTTTTTGTCTCTAGTTGAACTTGCGTCCTTCTGTCGGGGTTTGGCGTCCGGCCATCGGCGTCAAACAAAAGCTGCTTGATGCAAACGGCCCGAGGAAAAGACGCCACTTTTCTCTTTCTCCATCTTTTCTGGCCGTTCTCGCCGCTCGCCGTCTTCATGCGCACGTTTGTCTCTCTTTAGACAAACAAGACGAGTGAGTCAATCGTGCTGGCGTGCGAAGGGGGAGGGACGGGGGGGAGTATTTGAACGGGGACTAATCTGCTGTCTGTCACCGACAATATTCACTGCGAGATTGTCAAGGCAGTAAAAAGAAGAGAGCGGCGCAAGCTGCCACTCAGCGGCTGACATGTTGCTACATATACTGTATGCTGGAAGTAGGTAGGTAGGTAGGTGGGATGCAACGTTCATAACCAGCAAAGTTATGAAAGGAAAGAAAAAAGTAGAAATTGCTGCACCCTCTTTGTACCCCCAAGAACCTCCAAGCTGGAGAACGCGTCTTCAAGGCCCACTTGAGTGACTTTTCCAGTCAACAGACAAGTTGTGCGCGGCGCTTCTCGATCTGACCCGAGAGTGGCGGGCATCCCAACACGGATGGGAGCAAGTGTTACGCTCAAACGTCGCTAGCGCCGCGCGCGCGATGGGCGTGGTCGGCTCGGTCCGCGGACGAAGGTCGACCCGCCGAGATCCCATCAGCCCGGCTTCAATGAAGCGCTCTGTGTGGCTCAGCGCTCACTGAAGGGGGCCCCACTTCACCCTCCCGCCAGTCACACCCACCGGCAGCCAGTGTGCATGTGTGTGTGCGCGTGTGCGTGTGTGTGTGTGTGTGTGTGCCCTGCCATATTCGGACCAGTGCTTCAAAGGCCGCTTTATTCGCGTCCCGAATTGAGTTCCATTACAAGGCCAGCTCCCGTCACTCAAAGCTTGCTCAATGGGCCGGCGTGCAATCTCACACACACACACACACACACACACACACACACACACACACACACACACACACACACACACACACACACACACACACACACACACTACAGAGGACCACCTCCGAGTACGCCCAAAGCGTCGCCACAGCGGCGTGCATGTCAACAAACGGGAAGTGACAGCGCAAAGCCCCCTGGGGTGACTGCAGGAGCACGGGCGGGGTGACACACACACACACACACACACACACACACAAATGAGAGGGTTGGGGGAGGCAATGGTAGTTGTTGGATGAGAATCAGGCATTTGAAATGTCACTCCACAGACATGCGCGTGTGCACGTGTGACGCGTTTGAACTGTGACAGCCATCTTGGATGTCTTTCTTTCTTTCTTTTTCTTGTGATCCTTTTTAGCACGTGTGAGTGCGCACACTCGGAGCCCGCAAGGCGACGTGAAAATGGACGTGAAATTGTCGGGGCCAAAATATGGACTTGAAGTGTCTTTTTGGCCACAAGAGGGGGGCAAATGATTAGAGCGTCTGAAAAATCCATCTTTAGCTTTTTGTCCTTGTGTCTTTTTGTCTGTCCCCCGACTTCGTCCCCTCCCCCGGTCCCTCTGCCTGCCTGTTGCCCGCCTGGCGTCCATTTCTCCGGTGTACGGCGCCGTAATCCAGGACAATATGTTGCAACATCTGCCTCTCCATATGACGCCTGACCCGCCCCCCCCCCCCCATATGCGCTAAGTGCGTTTCTATCTGCGGGTCTGGTTTGTCCTTCCCGGCGCATTTTTGTGGATCATATCAATAATATCAAGGGTCAATAAGGGAGGCGGATTAAACCAGTCTAAATGCACAATTTCACACTCACCCCCCCCCCCCCCCCTTTCAGATTAAGATGCTAAATGGCAACCTTGTCCACTCGGTTGCCTTGAAAAATCAACGTTAAGCTGCGGTTGAGTGTGACAGCGGGCTTCCATTTCTCCTCACGCCCAAAAGAGCTTTAAATCGTTAGCAGATTAATACCATTTTTTTTTCTCTCTCTCTTCGAAAAGGAAAGCACTCAATGGATACATTCTTGTGATGATTGTATCTTTCAAAGTGAGCGATGGGGGGTGGGGGGGGCTGTTCTGCTGTGATTTTCCCGCTTTCAATGCGATCCAACGGCGGCGAGCTTTTCCCCGTCCTCCATTTGCGCACGTTGATTTGATGCCTCGCAGACGACAGCGTGAGCAATATAGCGCCACGGATGATGATGGCGCGTGGGTTGTCGTCATCACCGCAAAATCACGTTAGGACAAATTGCGATCAAGTTGTGATAACCCCCCCCCCCCACTCGCCGCTTTAGTATTTAAGCGCAATTGCGCAAGCATGTAAAAATGGCATCAATGGCGTCCGTCAAAAATTGAGCTATTTACAATGACTGGAGGTTCAAATGTTTTTACATTGCTATGGCAACCAACAGACCGAGCCCCCCCTTCTTAAATCGAGAGAAATCCTCCCGTGTTTAGATTTGGCAATCCCGGGCAAATCTCTGACAAAGCCTTAATCTCCATGTGAGTGTGTGTGTGTGAAACGATGGATCTTTTTTGGGGGAGTCGCGGGGGTGGACAAAATGGAGATTTGAAGTGATTCGGAACATATGGGCAGCTAGATTGCCGCCGTGATCTGAGGACATCATTCCAGGGCTGCAAACGCACACGCACACACACACACACGGGCCGGGTGAGACGGAAATGGTGTGTGTGAAGCGTTGCCGCAGCTTTGCTATTTGTCCCCGCCGCGCCTCTCATTTGAGCGCGGCGTTTAGACGGCAGCGTGAGTGACGCGTGTCAAGGCAGCTGTCAATATCTGATCTGGTTACCTGGAGCTGAAGGGGCCCGAGGCCGGGCGCGGCGGCGGCGGCGGCGGCTGCTGCCGCCATTGTGGTGGGGATGAGCTGCAGCGGGTACGGCTCACCTGTTGGAAAAGAAAATCAGCACTTGAGTCATCAAGCGCTTGATCACATGATCACGCGGTCAATTAAAACAACAGGAGCGTGAGGAGTTTTTAAAATAGGTGGATTTTGTTATTGGCCAGCAAAAACGCATCCGGTCTTCTACGGCGTTTGTTTAGAAGTACTCAAATTATTTGTTGAAATTCATGAAAAAAAATAGACAACAAAATCATAATACTGGGACTGGAAAGGTCATAAAAAATGGTCTTTTCATAACAATGAGAAACGTTTGTACTTCTTCTCTGATGGCTTGCTTTTCTCATTAGCAGATGGTTTTATCGTACAGGAAACGCGGTCGCAAATGCTTTTTTTTTTTCATCTGTGGAAGCATGCGTGCGTGCAGCATCCACTCTTTTTGAAAACATAGCGCCGTCAATCAAGTGTTTTCCCAACTATGGCAAAGACTAATGGCTGCAATTTTGTGTTTTGTCTGTTTGCAGGATCGGCAGCGCACGCCAAGGTCAACTTGGATTGGAATGAGACTGGATTGCCCTTTCTCCGTCTGGCAGTGGAGAAATTGACATTTCACAGCAGCAAAGTTCTGAAAGGAAGATACGAGGAATGAAAGAAGACATGAAGCCTTGAAGGTAAGGCCTGATTTTCATCAAGTGTGACTGTCGTTGCTTAGTTGTTTCAATTCCCGTTTGCGCCCCCATTTTGAAAATCATCCCCCGCCCGCCCGCCCCCATTTTCAAGCGCTCATGTTTTCCCTTTCAAAGTAAAGCCACGCTAGGGTTCACTGGTAGCTTTCAATGTCTAGTTTTCCTCCTTGGCCCCAGTCCTCGAACGCCCCGCCCCTCCCCCCTGCCCGTCCGGCCCCCTTTTTCCACTTTGCTTTAATTCGGTAGGCTTAATTCTTAGCATGGCGTTAGCAAAAGTTTCAAACAAGACTTGAGGCGTCATGAAGTCATTCGCTGTCATTACCGAAGTTATTGGAGAACTGAAAATATGACGTCCAGCGCCATTCTCAAATGTGTTTGGGTTTTGTTTTGTTTTGTCATGCTTGTGTGGAGAGAAAATGCCCGTCAGACCTCCAGCAATGCTTTCCCCCCTTCCACGCGGGGGCGCCATTTCCCTTTTTGTCCATGTTAGCACATTGTTCCAGCTTCAGCACTCTATCAACCAAGACGTACTGTATGTATTGCGTTGTATTTTGGAAAGCCGCCCTCATTTCAAGCTCATCTAACTCCAGGCCCATATCATTTAGGAATGAACTCTTTTGTCTGATGAAAGAAGATAGTCTCAGGTTTCTAATGCTGCATTGAATGTTTGAGTCCTGAAATTCAAGTGACAATGACAATAACCCTGGCACTGGAGTGGACATATTTTTGCACGTCGTCCGGCACTGAATGAGTTAAGAGCAAAGCAAAGAGGCGGAGAAGGTCCTCCGCCACCTCCGGCGATCGTTGTTATCTGCAGCGTGCGTCTTCAAGTCGCTGTTGTTACATAGCTTCGTATTTCCAGGGCCGATGCTAATTTGCCTTCCGTTAGCATGAAGCTAACAGACTGCGCTGGCCGGCTCGAAGCTAGCTCGCTTTTAACTTTGCTTCCTTTGCGTGTCGCTCGTGAGTGAGAAAGGCTGTTTAGTTGGCAAGCGTGCGGGAGGGCTCGGCCGTGTCCAAATGCGCTTCGGCTCTCCGCGAGCGAGATTTTGCGTCCGGGAAGAAGAAATGCAAGGCCGCCATTGGACCGCAGCTCGAGGTGGGCTTCAAAGCCGCGGGTGGCCACTATTAAAATCGAGCAAACTTGTCGGGGAAGCCGCGAAATGCGCCACTGTTTTGGTTTTTTCCTTTGAGATTGGGGGAGGGGGGCGCACTCGCTTCCTATTTGCGTGGCTATGAAATGCATCCGTGCGTGGGCTGAGTTGGAAAGCCGTTTTGGCGGCGGCCCGTGTTAGCGTGAAGACAACCTGGGGCAGGTCACATGACCACCACCCCCCGCGCAGCGTTTTATTCCCAGCATCTCCTGGCGTCTACCCACTTGTCTCTTTCTCTCTTTCTCTCCCGTTCTGGCGGTAAACAACACACAGCCGGGGCGTCATCGCCCAAAAAGAAATTCGTAAAATAACAATTTTAAAAAACGGCATGTTCCTTTGATAAATTGCAAAATAGAAGACAAACAGTTGGAGCCAGAAGAAGGAAGGAAGGACAAACGAACGAGCAATTGACGAGCGCTGTGCAAAATCACAGCGTCTCCAGTGGATAAACGCAACCCTTTGCACTTTTTGGCTTGAAGTGAACACCCCCCCCCCCCCCCCCCCCCGCCCCCATCAGCCATTTCCTCATCGCCGTTAATGTTTGCCATGGATGGACGGCACTCACTGCAGCCCGCTTTGTAGTTGAAGCCGGGAGGCATGAGGAAGCCCTGCTGGGCCGCCGCCGCCGCCAAGGTCCGCTGGTCCGGGGGGAACACGGGAATCATCAGCGGCGGGAGTTGGCCCTGGACCTGCTGAGGATGGGGAGGGGGGGGAGAAAATGGGAGAAAATGGGAGACAGCATTTGAGCGCTGCCAAAATTGAACTCGTCATCGTATTGATTAGTTCTCACACACACTTTGTAGCCGTCCCTTTCCTTGCGTTTGAAAGATGGCGTTCTCCCATCGTAGCGTGGGCACGCCGCCACGCGACTTCACGAGGCGACGTTGGATTTGAAAAAGGAGGAACGCCAAAGAAGAAGAAAAAGTCTTGCGATGGGGCGTCTTTGGCAGAGGAGCCAAGGAGAAGAGACGGACGGAGGGACGGACGGACGGACGAGGGAGTCAGAAAAAGTAGGAGACAGATGGTTGCGCAAAGCCCAACGCTGCCAAAAACAAACGCACAAAGGCCCCAGTGTGCGCGCCTGCTTGTGACGGACGCACGGACGCGGCGTTTTTGGAGACGGCAGCGAGGTGACAGAGGGAAAAAAAAGACGCAAGCTGGCGAGAAGAAGACAAGCAGCGGAAGAGAAACGCCCCCGTGCAACCTCCCGAGCGTCGCTCCAAAAAGGCCGTCGGTGGGAAAAGCGCAGCCCGACCTTTGACCCCGCCCTCTTCCCGAGCTTTTTGATGGCGCTGACATGACTGAATAGCATAATAGGCAGGTCAAAGCCGGCCGATGTGGAGAAAATGGATGGCAAATGGCGGCGCCGAGGTATCGTCCCGTCACATCTGAGTGAGACGGGCCACCTCAACTCATTGTTGAGTGGCTAACCCCCCCCCCCGAGGACCCCCTGCCGTCTTCCTGCTAACAACACTGTCATCAAACTCGGGGGAATAGTGCTCGCTTCAAGTGCCTCCTGTTTACACCCAAAAAAACCCCAATAATTACACCGCCATTTTTTTTTGTTGGTTAAGCATAAAGCACACATTTTAGCGCAATGCGAAAGCGGCAGGCGTTCCCGCGCGGCGCTCGGACAAGACCCCCCGCGGGGAGGAATCACAGGCAAAACACTACCGCTTTGCCTTCCGGGCCTAATTGGACATATGCTGGAGTGGAGCCCCTCAAACGCTGTAGGGAGACCAGGAGACAAGGAGGTGTCTCCTCGTCACCTCGCTTTGGCTCTCTTTCTCTGCGTCCTCTTTAATCGGGGGGGAAAAAAAAAGTACAATAGGCAGATGTCGCTTGATCCGACGCATGGGATTCTCCACGATGCCCCCCAAACGGAGAGGAAATCATTCCCGCGCCATATGTGGCTGTAATAATAGCCCGCGTAACAGCTGCAACCAGCGCGCACAAGACAAAAGTCAGCAAACTGCCGGATGCCGACTCGGGACTTGGGCGGGCGGGCGGATTGGACGCCATTCCCCTGGACTAACTCACACGAGCTCATCGGGTGCTAGCTATTAGCCACGCCACCTAGCGTATACCATTGATTGATTAAAAGGAAGGAACGACTGACTTGGAATTTGTCCCTGAGACCAACATGACGCACTTTGTCATCAAGAGACGTTTTTGTTTCTGTTTCTGTAAGAGGGAAGACATTTGTACCCAAAACACATTTGGGAGTTGTGGAACAAGAAGGGCAAAAAGAAAAGGAAAGCGACGCTCGAGGCTCGCATCCATCAGAGAATAATTGACGGCGAGCTTGCAGCGCCGTCGCGGCATCGTGAAGACGCTAATTAACATACGGGCTGCCAAACAGGTTGGTTGGCACGCGGCCCGCTTCGCCACCCCCACCCCAAAAAAATACATGAAGAAAAATCAAAACTACAAGGTAAAGCTAAAAAGATTGGGGAGTAATTAGCTCGATGAATCTAATGCGCCGAACAATAGCTTCCAGCGGCGCACAATATGGCCACATCTGAGCTTGCGAGTAGAAAGATGAATACAAAAAAGCCCCCCCCCCCCCCCCCCCCCCCCCCGCGCTAAAGTGCCAGTCCCTCCGCTCAAATGTGTTGGGCAACCATATGCTGCGGCAATTAATGCTAAACCCTAATGACCTTTTGTTGAACGGGGGACAGAAGCAATCATTCATTTGAAGCCAGCACAGCTTCGGATGACGCTTCTCTCACGTTGTACCATATCTAGCCATCTCGCTAAGCATCTCGCTAGCAATCTATTTATCCATCTATATATCTAGCTACTGTATCTCGTTATCTATCTATCTATCTGTCTAACTAGCTATCTAGCTAGATAGTTATCTATCCTAGATAGCAATCTATCTATCCATCCATCTAGCTAGCTATCTGTCCATCTATCTAGCGATCTAGCTATCTGTCTATCTAGCTAGCTATCTGTCCATCTATCTATCTAGCTATCTAGCTATCTGTCTATCTAGCCATCCATCCATCCATCCATCCATCCATCCGTCCACCCAACGCTGAGCTTGTGACCGCCACAGGTCGGCCAAGTGATTGAGTTAGCTAGCGCGGGTTAGCCGTAATGGGCAGCTTGTTAGCTGCTGTCGCCAGCGCGTCTGGAAAAGCAGTCAAAGCATCAGGTGGGGCTTCAGTCGTTCTGCCCCCCTCCGCCCCCTATTTGGCGTTCTGGCCTCGCTTTGGGAAACGGCGAGCGGGCGCACTTGATGAGATGAAGGAACGAGCTCCAAGTTGAGAGGCGCTAAATGCTCCGGTTTTGCCCTTCATTTGATTCATTAGCCGCCGAGACGTTCCTGCGTTTCATTGCGCGCGTTGGCTTGTATTCTTGACACTCTCCACATCAACCCCAGACGCTCGGCAGGTGAGCCTCTTTCATCCCCGCCGCGCCTCCCAGCGTGGCGGCCACCCAGGGGGGGCCGAGCTTCGCAGACGAGTCAGCTAATTAGAACAAGCGAAGACGAGAGGAAACATGCGCCGGGGTTGGGATTTAACAAGGCTCTCCCTACCCCCACAGCCCAGTAGGGGGTGTGGGAAGGCTTTTGGGCGGGAGAATAGCCTGCCGTATCGTCTTCCGATGCACCGAGTGCCGATCGGTTTCCTCCTGCCGGCATTGACTTCGACCTGGCTTGATATGATCCTGATTTTGTTGAAGATTAGCGTGATGAGGGGCCGAGGCGACGTTTGTGTTGCGTTCCCCGCATCTCTTTTTGGGTTTGTGTGGAAATGCTACGGTTTTAGTTTGGCTCAAAGTTAGCGTGCGTGACTTGACGCGTTGTCACTCTGTGGATTTAGGAGCGGCGGAATGACGGGCCGATCGCTTTTGATGGTGTGCTGTGAAGAACCGGCTTGAATAAAATATGCGCCTCGGCTCGATCGCGGTTGGGGCTCGCTGAACTACAAGTCACACCCGCACCTCTTTGGCCCTCGGAAATACCACGCGTCCAATAATTAGCGATATGAGCACACTTTGTACCGAGAGGGACTGCAATTGACCTCTGATGTCCTCTTATTTCTGACAGCGTTTGTCTAATGGAGCATTAGCGATGCTAATTTGAAGTAAAAAAAAACAAAACAATTAATTAGTCCAACAAATCACATACGAGTCCGTGGCTAACTTCTGGATGCTAATGAGCGCTTCTCCCGCCGAGTACGTGCGTCGAGTGTTCAGCAAACGCCGCAATTGGAAGGCGTTCAGCGGCCTGAATAGTCGTCGCGCATGTAGCGCGCTGGCTTCTGGCGCAATGGAAAAAAAAAGAAAGAAAAGATGTGAAAAAGTAAAGCGGATGTGCGGACAATGAATAATTTGTCTTGCTCTCCGTACCATGTCTGCCTCTCTCCTCTCTTTTTTTCATGAGCTTGATCATTCGTTTCATTTCATCACCTCGTCCAAGTGGACGCTTGAAAGCATTCTTCTGGGCCTTCAAGGGGGGGGCCGGGGGGTTCTGGCCAAACAAAGCCAAGGCGCACACATGCGCACTCCGAACGGCGAGACACAAGAAGGGACAGCTGAACTCGGCCTCGTTAGGGGGAAACGCAATCACGAGGGGCTTATCACACAACACACACCCCCCGCGCGCCCCCCAACATAGCGAACCTGGTGCCCTCGCGCTGGCAGGCCATTGTATTGTGGGATTGCGCCCACAATCTCTTCATGAATGATTAAGCAGCGCCCGTTTGATCACCGCATATCGGGTTTTTTTGGGGGTACCGACACTTTAACGCCGCGGATGGCTCCAGCTGCCCCCCTTTGCTCCCCCCTCCCGAACCCTTCGCCATGTGAGAGGCTATTGTCGGGGGGAGGCTGGGCGGGATTGACGACGCTTGTTTGGGAAAAGGTTGCAAAGTCATGGGAAAAGAGCGCTTTGTCTCGGCGGGGTCGTGAGGGAGTGAATCATGAGCCGACGTGTTTATAGCTGCGCACACACAGCTGCGGCCAACGCTACGCTACGCGTCTAAAACGCGTGCACGGGCAAAACCCCTAAAAATAAAGAATTCAATCAAAGAAAGGGAACAATTAATAATTGAATTCCCACAAAGCAAATAAACACAGCCGCTTGACACCCCCCCCCCTCCCCTCCCCAAAAACAGGCGTGCAAAAGTGATCACAGGGCCCTTTATCTCTGTGTATGGTCGACTCACATGGGGGGGTTACGAGGGGATGTCGATGCATGTGTGCGACTTTGGTCCGGCTGACACAAAGCGACTCTTTCTTGGGTGTCGTCTGCCTTCGGAAAGGCCCGGCCGGCCAGCCCGTTGCTTCCGAGCCACCTGCACCCGCATAGAGGCGCCACTGTGGCACCCGCAAAAGGACAATACGGCCACTCAAGTCGCTTGAGCTCAACCCGGACGGGATTTGCGGCCAAGCAGCGTTCCGAAGTAATAATAATAACCCCTAAGCTTGACTGACAGGCAGAACATTTCCACTAGATGGCAGAAGGTCGGACGGACCATCCGTGGGAGGAACGCGTGCGTCTGAAGGGCCCTCACCTGGATTTGCTGCTGCAGGAGATTGATTTTGTGCTGCTGCTGCAGAAGCTGCTGTTGTTGCCGGGCAATCTAAGTAAAATCAAACAAAACACAACAAGATTAGAATGTCCAAAATACGGACAGGGGTGGCAAAATAGACGTCGTTGCGGCGTGAAGATGCGCTGACGGCGAGCCAAATTGTTGGTGAGGTGACTCGCTCTGCGACCGATTGAAGATTTTTTCTCTTGTGGATTTGAGCACTCTGTCGCGAAGGCGGCGGCGGCGGCGCTGGTCCGCAAGGTCTGGTTGTGGCGACTACCTGGTCCTGCTGTTGCTTGGCCAGCTCCATCTGCTGCCTCTGCTTCTCCATCTGCGAGGCGGCCAGCTTCTTCTGCTCCTCGTGGGCCGCCAGGAGCTGCTCGCGCAGGCTGCTCAGCTGCCCGATCATGCCCATCAGTTGCCGCTCTTTCTCCGCCAGGCTGTCCGACGTACCTGAAGGCCAACGAGGGCAAAAGGGCAAAAAGGGGGGGGGGGGGGGGGGGTTAGGCTCCCTGCTCATCCTTGGAAGCAAACCAAAGGCCTCAATGGCGCGTTTTTAATGCGTCTTGGAGGATTGTGGGAGTCGAGGTCACAAAGGTCAAAGCGCAACCAAGTCGGCTCTGGCGACCCGCGGCTTGTTGCTCTGGCTAATATACGAGCGCTTTGGGGGCTCGGCGTCCCCAAAGCGGAAGGTGTGCGATCAAACCAGATGTGGAGCCTTCTTTTAGTTAGCAAGTTTTAGTCGCGTGCACTTGCCTCTTTGTCTCCGTTGTCTCCGTTTCACATTGAAAAAGTTGAGAAACAACAGAATTTCTGACAACGTGGCCTTTCGTGCGAGACAGAGAAAGAAAGTGTGTCTGCCGTGTGTTTTCCCTGCAGTCAAGCCGCCTTCTGCTGGCATTTAGCATGGCCTGACCTTTAACCCCTCAGATCCTGACATACCAGCTCCATTACACGCACACGCAAAACCAGGCTCCTAAACACGGGTCTGCACAAGGCCTAAATCATTCAACAGGATGTCGTTAAGGAGGCGCGCAATCAGTGCGGGGGGTGGGGGAGGACAGGGGGGGGGGCTTGTACCGGCGTCTAACGCCGACCCGCCCCTTTCAGATTGAGCAAATACGCCGCATGTGTGACGACGACGACAATCGGCCATTGTTCCTCCGCCGTTACCTTCGAGACGGCCGCATTCCGGCACCAGTCAAACCAGATGACAAAAATGCCGGTGGGGGAGGGTGGGTCCGCCTCATAAGGGGGGGGGGGGGTCTAAAAGAAGACAGACGACGGGAAATGAAATGGAGGGGAAGACAATGTCGAGCTCGACCTGCCCTTTAACCATGACGGGAAGGTGAGAGTCATGCAGTTGTCGTCCCGCCTGACCCGTTGCGCCCCCCCAGCCCCCTCCACCTTCTTCACGCCGTCCATCCATCCGCCGACAAGCAACAATAAAGGCAACTGTCGGCGGCGCTGCCTGCTGGAAAAATAAACAACACACAGACCCGCCTTTGTCAAGTGTGTGTGTGTGTGTCGCCCAAGCTGACCAAGACAAGAAAGGGTCCAGTGTTGCAAAAGCTTGGCCTGTTCAAGTCGAAGGGGCGGGTGAAGTGAGAGTGGGGGGGGGTTCTAAAGGTGAAGCGATGGATCAAAGAGGGTTTTCTTCAAACTTACCAAACACACACACACACATATGCCCCCACAAACACGCTCGCGCCGCAGATGTGTGCGTTGTGGAGGTGCAAGAGCATTCCTTTCAACCCAAAAAAAGTGTGTGAAGATGAAGCGGCTTTTCTTTCTTCCCCTCATCAGATGCGAAGCTTTAATCAGTAAACCGGAGCAGACGGAGAGGCAAAGCCCCCCCCCCCCTCACATCAGCTTGTTTCTTCAGCTGCTGTGAGGAAGTCTCCTCCGTCAGCCTGGCGCGGTTGTGCCTTGGATGGGCGTCGTGATCACCGCAGCCCCGCTTGGCCTGAAAAGGCTTCACGTCCTCAAGCGGCCGTTGGGAACAAGCCACGCTTGTGACGTGCCGACTTTACAAAAGCGGGGGAGGAACCCCGGGTGGTGATTTGCTTTGATGGGCACTTTGATTGCGCAAGTCTCGGGGTCCCTAATGAAATGTCCAACAAGACCACCCCCATCTCGCCCGGCGCGGAAATGTCAGCTCAAGGTCCATCATTTGGCGTTTTGGATCTTCTCCGTTTGGAGAGTCCATCTTGGATGGCGCCGGCGACGTCTCCTACCTTTAATTTCGCCGACGTGTCCGGAGCCCATGGCCAAAAGTTTGTCCTTCCACTCCTTTGACAGCAGCCTCTCGATGCTGGGGGCTTCTGTTTGGGACGGGAGGGGGCGAGTTGGTTCAGTCGTCAATCAAACACATTTCAAGTTCATTTCCTTGACGAAAGGAACACACGCCGACGCAGAAAGAGAAAAGACGCACGGGAGCAAATCGGAGGAACAAAAACAAACGCGTGAGAGCGGGGCTCAACCAAAAAAGCAACGACAAAAAAACAAGAAAGAAAGAAAGAAAGAAAGAAAGAAAGAAAGAAAGAAAGGATACATTTTGACCAAAAAAAAAAGAGCCTAGCGAGACAAGTGCGCCGGGCGCGCAGGGAGAGGAAGTGCGCCGGGCTTTTTGCCTCTCACCTGCTGCTCGAGAATCATTAGCCCCGTAGAACCCGAGACAAAGGGGGGCCCGGGGGTGGGGGGGGGGGGGGGGGGGCTTAATGCATCCGCCACAATGGACACATTATCAGGCGCCGCCACTCGCGCACACACCGAAGCACCCTCGCTTACATCAGCGCCTCCGTTCAAAACAAAAGTGCGGATGTTTACGGGCAGAGAAAGACCAACACGTCTGAACTGAGGGGACCGCAGGCTACCAAATCCCCAAATCAGATGGGACTCAAGTCTTACTTTCTCCCGCCGTTGACAAAAAAGAACAAAAACGCTTTCTCGTGGCGGCCATTTTGATCCGATCTGGACGCCACCAAATGTTCTTCAATTTCAATGAAAAGAGAAAAAGTCAGGTTTGGTCCAAGTGACCCATCCTGCAGACTATGGTCCCACCCGGTCCCACCCGGTCCCACCCGGCCCCGGTACTGAAGTCAATAGTGCGGAAGTGGCGTCTTTGACTGATTTGACTGTTTTTTTTTTTTAATTAAACCCTCCGGTCTGTTGCACTTTGAAAGCTTTTTTTGATTGGTCTGATCCCGGCCAGATGACGACAAAGCACTTGACTTGAGGCTCCCCCAATCCTCCATCAAGCGTCTCGGGTCGCTCCACAATAGTGCCGTTGGCCTCTCGATGCCATGGCGAGTCCTTTTTTTAAGATCTTATCCTTTGTTGTCTTGAAAAGTGGATGTGCAAATGTGATTTAGCGGGAAGCCGTGTGTTCACACTGCAGAGTGCGGCGAGGCAGATTAACCCCGTCAGCCGATGCAAACACACACGCACGCTAACGCCGCAAAACAAACACGCCGTCCCTTCGGAGAAGATGCCATTGCACGCGGAGCGGGCAAAAGTTTGTTTGATGATTGGCGCCCTCGCAACTCATCAAATGGAAGGAAAGGACAGATGGAAGCTGGCGCTCTTCCACACACACCTTCCTTTTTCGTTCACGTTGACTTGACTGGAAGATAGAGCTGAAAGTGATCCTACCGAACTTCAAATGCCATGAAATGGCATTCGATTGGATGAGATGAAGCTTTAAGCGGTAATTTCATCTGTGCTGTATGTCATGCATATTAGCATATTTGACAATAAAGCTGACTTTGACTTTATTGGTCTGACAGTGGAGACATTGACAATTGTCATCAAGTTGGACAATGACGAGACACGACAGCTAATTCCTGACGCGCGTGACAACAAAGCTCAAGTGGCGCAACAATTAATCGATGAATGGACGACTTTCAAATGGATGCTGTAGTTGAATAGTCTAGCCGTGGAATTTGACATTGTTTTGTCCTGGCGGCGGACGTGGTGATAAACATCCAAATAGCAACTGATGATTTGAAGAAACGAGATGGGCAGCCCTTGGTCTAATCTGCTTTTTGCCACTGCTTTTTTGTATAAGCGCGGAGAAAGCCTTTGTCAGATGTTGCCAATGACCTCGCGGCTCATTGTCGCCATCACGTCATCCAAACGGCAAATATGCGGAACGTATTCTCCGCGTCCGAAGCTAATCCTGGCTTCGACGTTAGCATGCGTCCCCGTCGCAAATCCGACCCAAACATTTGACAATACAAACCCCCGACGTTTTGCCCCCCCCGATCGATTAGGAACCTCTGTGCGCCGCTGCTGTGTTTCTCTGTGTCTTTGACAGCTGTCTTACCTTCACCCTAACAGGTGCTATTAGCCCCCCCCCCCCCACCTCCATCCCTGCCGGTGCTCCGCATTCACCCCCCCCCCCCCACGCCGCTCCACAATGACGAGGCTTTTAAGCCAAAGAGCTTTGACAAGTGAGAGGGAACAACAAATGGCAGCCAGGTCCCGTTTGCTTCTTTCTCTCTGGTGTCCATCAGTAGTTGGTAGTTTTATTTATTAACAGGACGGCGGCCATTGTCCCGAGTGACAGGCCAGGTTGGGGACGCATTTTAAGTATTAATATAAAGGCAGGAGGCTCTTTTATTGCTCCAAAAAAGAAAAGCAAAATACGCAACCAAGAAAGGAGATGTTGATTGATGATGCGTACGAGGCACGGACTAAACCCACACTGACCCCCCCCCCCCCCCCCACCTCGATAAACACAATCCAGCAATGGACACATGTACTCTATGTGTGAGTGGGGGTCCGCAAATGTTCCCTCAAGCGCTTGCTCGCCTGTTGACCTCCTCACGGGCACCGAATGACTTTGGTCTTTTTGCCTTTGGACAAATTGAGTCAATCAAACAAGAACAAATATTTGGAACTTGATTTGATTTTCTCGTACGATTCTGATTATTTCTTGGCAGTTGCATGAAGAGCATCCAAGTGCCCGTCGTGTGCCGTATTGCTCATTTTGATGACGGTGGACAAGATGATTTGTTGTCTGTCATTCTACATATTTTCATTGGACTTTGTTAATTGCCGTCGGCTTGCCGCATTTTCCACCCGATTTCACCTTTTTGGCCTGTAATCCAACTTGACGGTTGCACGAAAACGTAGCGACCGCTCCCGACTGTCGTGACGCTTGCCAGGAAACACGTCATGCGTGCAAAAGCATCAAAAAAAAAACAAAAAAGACGTCCCTTTTCCCTTTTGTGACATTGGCCGTGATGGTGGTTGTTTGTGGCCATTTGGGCTTGCAGATGAAAAGGGCGGGGGGGGCTTTGACGTCTACGTATACGACGTATACCTGACTTTGAAAATCTTTGACTGTGTGTGCATGTGTTTTCTGTCACACGTTGTGTTGTTTGCTAGCGTTTTTCCCCCCCCTGAGTCACCACAAGTGGCCAGCTCGCTTTTTCCTATTATCTCATATTTGTGAAAGGGGGGGGGGAGCGAGCGGCGAGGTGTAGGTGGAATGACGAAGTGAGGGGGGGGGGGCTGTGGGGTGTGGAAAGAGAGTGAAAAAAAAGCCCTCGGGTGCACAACAAAGGGGCCTCTGTGCCAGCGCCAGACCCAGTCGGGCTCTGAGGAAGACCACGGATGGCGAAGAAGGAGGAGGAGGGTCCACAGGAAAAAGGCCATGGCTCTGGACCCCCTCCCCCTTCCTTAAAAAAAACAAGCTCTGCATTGACTTGGCTTGGCAGGCAAGATGAGGCTCTGAGTGCCCCCCCCCCCCCCGCCACCTCCCTGGCTGCCTTTTCCGAGCGGAGCAGGGGTCGCCGTTGAATAAGCAATTATACAAGCGGTGGCGGCGTTTGTCTAGCCCCCCCCTCCCCGAACACTGAAGTATTGAGACGGCAGACAGACTACGTTGACGTACGTCCGATGGCGCAATTAGATGAAGAAGTCGACTCGCGTTTTGCTCTTGCGAAGCGCTCGAGTGCGCCACCTTCACTGAGTTCCAATGGCTAAAATGGCTGCAAAGCCTCTTGCAGGCTGACCTCCGCCAACAAAGTGGACGTGGAAGCCAGCTGGGCCGCCATTTTCCACATCACCCGCAAACTTTCTTCCGGCCTTTTCCCAGACCCGTCCTCCCCCCCCCCCCCATTTGTAAACGCCACAAGTCCCTCCTGGTTACTTTCAGACTCCTCACCGAGGGCCAGTCCGATCGTGATTCCGAGCGCTAACAGCATTTGACCAAGCGGACTGCTACACATCTGCCGTCTAAATATCAACCAACAACAAAATCAAAAATAAACGTCACCTCAGACGGAAACAAAACAGCCACGGCCGTGATGTCACTCACTAAGCCGCGCCTCTTTGACGCACAAACAAATCCGTCGGAACCGCGGCCATCGCTTCACAAATCAACAAGCGCGAGATGCTAACGCTAAGCCGCGGCGGCAATTAAACGTCGGTAGCTCTGCTTACGTGTTAGCTTCACGTCAACGACGCCACTTTCGAGCGGCCGCTAAAAAGTCCTCTTTTTCTATCTTTTCAACACGGCCTGCGAATCCAAACAACAGATGTAGCGTTTCTTTCCCCGCTGCTAATATTAGCCACCGCGGGCCCCAAACGCCACATTCTAAGAATAGTTGGCGCGCGGCGCGGCAAGTGAAAATTTCAAATGGTGTCAGTCAACAATTTAATAAATTGCAAATGCCTTTATCCGCACAAACACGCACACACGCACTTGTGCAGTTGTGCCCTTCACTCGCTTGCCTAACAGATGGTGTTGTGGCTGCTTATGTCCAATTTGATTTGAAGCAACCCCATAGCCAATTCTCATACTGGCAGCAAATCTCGGGGAGTCTGATATAAGCGCGCGCGCGCACGCATTGGCAGTCGGAAATAGCAGCGGCGAGGGCGCGACATTGCGAAAGAACGACGAAGGGCAAAAAAAAAAAAAATCTGGAGCTAACTTTACGGCGACAAACATCGCTTCCCCCGTCTCACTTCCTTTTTTATTGATTGATTTGTTTGTTTGTTTTTGGAGCCGAGCCGGGGGGAAAAATGAACGGTGCTATCTGTGTTTTTGCAAAGGGAGTGAGTATGTTCTGTTCACTCACTCGCAGGCGCCCCTTTTCCAAGCCGCAATGACGCAATGTGGCGACTGCGAACGGAATCATGGGCACTTAACACCGTTCACTTTGGGTCTCCGACATGTCACATTTGTGCGCGGCAACACATTTCACCCGTCATTGGCGTGACAATAAGGGGCAAGTTTTGGGGTTACAGAAACAAAATCCATCTCTGAAGCCATTGTTTTGGCCATTTGTGAAGGAGTATCCTGGCGTGACGTGACGTCACCAACAAGGGGGCGGGACTTTCTCAATCTCACCACCTCTGAGCTCATTTTGTGGCAGTTTTGGGACACTTGAAGTCATTTTTAATGGTGTTTTGCATTTGACTCCAAATATCAGCCTGCGTCTTTTGGCTATTTTAGATGCTATCAAACGTTTTTCTCATGTCGGTTAGGAAACAAAAACATGCTGTTGGTTGTCCTTTAAACGTTAGCTCCTGTTGCTGGCTTTTCCTGAATTTTTAGTTGCATTTCAAGTTGAGTTCTTGTCAAAATCCAGGAGAAAAATTGCCACGTCTCCTCCCGAGGTGACAATGGAAGAGTGTGGGCCTTCTATGAAGGCCCGCGTCTTGCTGTCAAAGGCATCTGCTTAAAGTAGGGCGAGGGAGGCGCGCACGACGCGCGCACCCCGGCCGGCTGCAGCGGCCGTAATGGAGAATGACACTTGCAATCTGTCTTGTGGCAATAAGCGCTCGTCGGGGTTGGCGTCTGCGCTCTTGCGCTCCACGTCGCTGTCACGCCGCCGTGGCCCGCGGGCCGTCCCTGTCACCGCGCCGCTTTATTGCATCACTTTAACGTGACAACAAAAGAAGACATTGTATGTCGGAGGGGGGGTTGCGCGGATGTCAAGAGACCGACGGCACTAGCGCGCAAGCGCATGCGCGCTTCTCCACCGAGTCGTGACATTTTTCGTCTGCCTGTCAAAGCCACAGCGCCGAGACGGACCAGCGTGGCAACAAGCTCTTGACGCCAGCATGCGGCCTTTGCATCTGGGCCTTCCAAACGTAGTTGTTCTTATTTTGCCATTATCCTGCAATAGCTTGTATTTATATTTTGATATCTGTATTTATATCCATCCACGCGCTTCTTCCCCCGTCGGTCACCATCAACAGAAGTGTATAGTGCCTCTTTGCATTGCTTTGTTTTGATGATGATACTAGTGCAGCGTTTTCGACCGGAAACCAATTCCTTGTGTGTTCTACATACTTGGCAACAAAGATGATTCTGATTCTGATCTGACAATCATATATATGAATGTATTTAGTTAATGAATTATTTGTGTACACTTGCTATGTGTATGTTTTTTGTTTGTTGTTGCTGCTGCTGCTGCTGCTGCGGCCTGTCCCTCTAAACTCTGCGAGTGTTTGTCCGCTGAAACCAGAATGCCTCGGAAAGTCTTTCAGGGCATTTGAAAACAAAGAAAAAGGCCGGCATTGTCCCCGTCGAAGATAAGGACGACGGGGCATGTGAGAACCATTAGAGCCCACGGCAGTAAAATGCCCGAGCGAGCGGTCCAGGAATGTTGGGCTGACTAGCATGTGTGCTTTTTGTCATTTCCATGGGAAGAGGACTTTTTTTTCTCTGTGCGAGTCGCAAAGCGCCTCGGAGGTGTCTTTGAGCCAAGCGTGGCCAACGTCGAGGCCCGATTGATTGCGCCCCTTTGAGGGACGGACGGCGCCCGCTGCGGTTGGGCAGCTTATCATGCGATCGGGTTGCGGGGCGCAGGAAAGCCTCCGTGTGCAGTTGATACGCCAGGCGAACGCTGTCCACCACCAGCGACCCGTGACTCCACCCTCCCAGTGGGCTCATTGTCTTCACCCTGTTTGCTTGCGCAGAACACAAAGCGCTCGCTTGGTTTCTGTTCACCTTGTTAGCGTGATGAAGCCAACCGACCAAACTTGTTGCTAAAATGCAGGCTTCATCATTCAAAAAAGAAAAGAAGGGAGGGAGGGAGGTTCCTATTCAAGAATTGCAAATAGATTTTTTTTAAGCGCATAGACTGATTTTCCTGCTCGTGAAATGATTGAAATAGAGCAGGAGAACACAGTAAATAAAACAGTGAAGGAAAAAAAGAGGGCTGACTGTTGGCTGCGTGCTTTGTAAAAGTGCGTCAGATCAAGCGACGTGACCTCCCAAACAAGCGTCCAGTGTCTTCTTCAAAGCGTATCACAAGACCGGCCCTCAACTATGAGGACGTTTCTCGGCCGTGGGGGACTTCCAGTGATTGGGGAGAGGCGCTCTCATTCCCATTTGCCCTGAAAAAAAAGTTGAGCAGAACATTTCCAATCACACTTCCAAGTCTCCCTTGCTTTTTACTTGAATGAATGAATGAATTCTGAAAGTATAGCTTTATTTTGGATTTTACCCTTTGAGGTCTTCTGCTTTTTTTAATTGTAAAGGGAAAAAAGACAGCATTTTATGCAATTGATTTGATTCTATTTATTTAAGCATTATAAAAAATGTCATGCAAAAACTGCCACTCGACGCCTTGTCCCGCTATGACACCAACAGACGCTTGTAATCTCGCAAGGCATCAACGAATGCTCGTAATTTATGCGTAATCATTTTTCTTTTGGCATTTTTCAAGCTAGATGCCGTTTCTAAATATAACTGTCATTCCAAGTTAGTGCGGGGAAGAAGAAAAATGAATCAAAGAAGGGTTGCTGTGTGTGCGCGTGTGTGGAACAAAGTCCCGCATCCAAAGAAAATGGCGATAAATGCAAACAAACACGCGAGGGAGGCGAGAGGTGGATGTCAACACGCTCGGCGGGCCAACTGATGCTTCTCATGACCGTCACGAGAGCTTCAAATTATTTCATTCACTCACCACTGCGCGCTGCACAACAATCGGCATGGAAAGATCTCTACCAGCTAATAGGCTAGCTAGTAGGTCCATGGATAGATGTGTGTGTGTGTGTGTGTGTGTGTGTGTGTGTGTGTGTGTGTGTGTGTGTGTGTGTGTGTGTGTGTGTGTGTGTGTGTGTGTGTGTGTGTGTGTGTGTGTGTGTGTGTGTGCGTGCGTGCGTGTGCGTGTGTGTGTGTATATATACACACACACACTACACACACACACACACACACACACACATCCATCTATCCCTCGACCTACTAGCTAGCCTATTAGCTATCTATCTGCCTCTCTGTCCATCGATGTACTGGAATGCAATTTTGCTCATCTCATGTCCATCCCGATGGAGATAGCCATCAAATAAGCCCTTTGGATCCTTGAAAGGAAATCTTGCGAGGGGCACGATCTAGAAGGGCCATCATGGACGCCGTTGACTTGAAACAGGGCCGTGTGATTGGTGGACACCGGTCGGAGAGATTTGATGGAGAAACTGCCCGTCTTTGGGTTTCACGGCTTGAGGTGAAAATTGTCGCCTTTGCGATTTGAAAATGGCCTTCCCTGAGTTTCCGATTTTGCAACAGTTGAAAGTGGAGGACCCCATGTCACGCTCGGCGACCCACACCTAAACCCGCATGGGTGACAAAAGCCAGGCTGGCGCGCAGCAGCTGATTTGTAACAATGGAGCCAGGGGGTGCAGAGAGGAGCAGAGAGCCATTGCATCTGCAAAGGTGGCCGCCTGCCTGTTCCTCGCTGACAGCCCCGAAACGACGGGCATCTGGCGGCGCCAGTTGTTTTCACAGCTGAGCCGACAACATTCATCCAAAGGCGCCCAAATCAAAAGGAGGCAACACCTTCCGCCAGGGAAGAGGATGAGGGTGGAAAGGGGGCGGGGCATGAATAGGGACACAGGGGGTTGTTGTGGTAGTGGAGGGGCGGTTGGTAATTATTTCAGGACGGTCGGACGTACGCTTGCCGCAAAACTCACTCATATTGACTTATTTTAATGCACATATTGCACATACTGCACCGGACACATATTGACCGCACCTGCCTGGTCACCCGATATGACCTCATACACACACACACACACACACACACACACTCAGCATGCTGCAGGACACTCACACTGTGACTCGACCACAATAGCCAAGCTTGGAAGCCTGGGCTGATTCATGAACCTCCAGCCTTTGTCCTTAACTTAATGCCACGCCGGGAGGCCGATGGCACGCACACACAGACAGACACACACACACACACACACACGCACGGACCATCAGGAAAACTGCAGGACCCTCTGTGCTCCGTCTAAGCCCCTTTATGCTTCTGGATTGAACAAAAGTGGGGCCACAGCTTTTTTTTCTATCCTCAACACACACATGGACACACACACACACATACACACATACACACTATTCATGTCCTCGATATCGTTCTTCTGGGCGGGGCGAAGGGGAAATGGGGGGCCGAGTGTCTCTGAAAACGTCAAAGCAGGCAAAGGCGAAAGAGAAAGCCGACTTGTGCAGAACAATTGGATAAGAGAAGTGACTTGAATGCGGCTTTCACGGAGGCAACGATGGCCGGCGCACAATCGGCCTTCGCTTCGGTCGGCCGGCGCCATTTCAAGCGCCTGCGATGGGACTTTGAGCACCGTTGTCCAAATGACGCCGCCTCGGAAACCACTGGGCACAATGTTGGTGTCTTGCGCGCATTGATGGCGGGACATAAACGTCCGCGGGCGCTTTGTGCTTCAAAGTGTGAGGAGGACTTTGTATCTGCCGTTCTTGATGTTTAGCACGTGTGCTAGCCACGACGTGGATGAGGTGGACTGGCCTCGATCCTTGCACTTATCCAGCTCTTTTTTTTCTCCGGCTCCTCTGCAGAACGTATCCGCCCTTGCCATTGTCGCCCACTGGAGTGAACGGAGGCGTGAGGGGAGGGGGGGGGGGCGCTTGGCCAGTGTGTGCTCATCTGGCACAATGGCCCGGCCTAAGTGCTGTCCTATAAAATGCCTCAGTGCGCACTAAAAGCAAAGGCCCTCCGATCCCTCGCTGCTCGAAACTACATCAAGCGCGTCCATGTGTATGTGTGCATGTTGTGCCACATCTGTCATTGACTTGCCATTGTCAAGATGGAGACTGGTGTCTTGGAGCACTGCCAAAGGAAAAGGAAAAGTTGAACGGCATTACGCTTGACCGACAAGGTGCCAGCCGGCGATCTGTATGGAAGCATCCCAGCTGGGGTTGCGTTACCTGAAAATCGTGGCTTAAGGCCCTGCCCAAGCCACATGCGCATATGCTGCATCTTTTTGGGCGGGCGTTAATTCGGGTCATCTCTCTTTCTAGGGAACTGATTGTCTCTGTCATTTTTCCGCATCCCCTCGCCGCTTCGACATGCGCCTCGTGGCTCCGCAACGGGCAAAGCGTTCAAGCGTTGTGAGCTTCGTTTGCCCCGTTGCTCTTGGGGAATGCGCGGGTGTGCGCGCCACCTGGGCCGTCGTGCCGTGCGTGTCTGCGGTGTGTCTCAAGGGGTAACGGGTGGGCGGCGGAGTAAGACACAAGATAAATGGGGGGGAGCAATTTATGAGCTGCTTTGAACGCCAACACACCCGACAGCCTGAAACGCATATGTTACAGATCAACGCGGGTGAATGCTGGGATTGTCTGGAGATTCATTTTCGCGGGACTTTCATAATGATTAAAGCCTTCATTAAATTTTCATCCCAACCTGCTGTTTGTCGCTAATGGCTGTGCAGCCAAACAATAGCCAGCACAGGAACGCACAGGAGAAGGATTTTGATGTGGTCCAGTGTCCGCCCCCTTTCGAGCCGAATCCACTCTTTCCTCATTCTACCTTTCGTCGGCCCGTTTCATCGGAACCAGGAGACGACGTTGCCCCTGCTCAGTTCGCTTTGCCGCCTGGCCACGAGTGCGCCTCCTCGATCACTTCTTAAGTCTCCTCCTTTCCTCTTTTCATTTCTCCGGCTGACTCATAATCCGTGATTATTATTTTAGTTTACTCCCCCTCCCTCCGCCAGTTCATGGGGTCGGTCCGCTGAAGCGGCGAAGCACCCAAAACACACCTCAATTGCAGCTCAGTTCAACAAACAGCAGTGTCCCTGTTTGTCCTTTTCTTGTCCTTTCTGTAGAAACGCGGGTGCCGCAACGATCGACCCGATTAAAAAACAACAACAAAAAACAACCAGACACTGAGACAGCGCACCAGCGGCGGTCTTGACCGTATTGAAAAGTGCAAATAAAAGCGGTAAAAACTAAGGTTAACGCATCACAGCTAGAAATGAAAAGCTTGTTGATGCCCCGGCGGAAACTGTAGGCGCAGCACACCAGAGCGCAAAGTTAAGTTGCTACAAAGGACGCCAAACACTCCTGATAGTGTTTCATTCACTGCGCCATCACCTTATTTTAAGGGCAAAATGTCACCAGAGGCCCGAGAAACCTTGGCTGCAAGTTGTTTTTCTACAAAAGAGGGAAGGCGACTGCCGATAAAAATGATTTTCATCAGGAGATGGAGACACCTGTTGACCATCTCCTTCTCCTCACGGCGGCGTGGCACAACTTAAGCGTCTGTTTCTCTGCCAAGGGAGTCATTCCAGTTGGCCAAAGGCTCATTTGAACTCCCGGTGGCTTCAGTCTGCCCGTCAAAAGTCCAGACTTTGTCTGTGATCGGCTTGTCTGAACCCGGTTCCCTTTGCGCCAAGCTTTTTGAAACGCCAAAGGCTCGCCGCTTACAGGAAGGAAAGAAAAAGACAGCGGGAAAGGAGGAAAGCCGCGAGGGGGAGAGAGCCAAAGCCGGACTGACCTTCCGGTTCATTCTTGATCAGTTCCTCCATCTTGCGTTGTTTGAGTGTGTCCACCACGTCGGCCAGGCTCCCTTTGCGTCTTTCCGGGGTTCCCAGCGCGCCCGCCGACGCCCCTCCGTCGCCGCACGGCCGACCTCCGGCGGCGCCTTCGTCTTTGCCCGGTGAGGTAGCATTGTGCAGGAGGTACGGGCTGAGGGAGTTCCCCTTGGAGACGTCCAGATCCTGCAGGAAGGGGGGGGAAATGGTGAATTACCTCCAAATTAGGACGGTCGGGAGGATGGCCATTTTTATCTGGCTTTTTATCTGGCTCCCTTTCTTCTCCCCTTTTTTTCTGAGAGCCCAACAACAGGCACGGAATTTGCCCCTTTCATCCCTCGCCAGTTTCTTTGGAAGTTAGAGCACTCGTCTTTTCTTTTCTTCTCCACTGGAATCCGCTTTGGACGGACTTGGAGGTATTTGACAGAAGCGGGACACGAAACAAAACAAACGGTAGCGCTTGGTTACAAATCCTTCGGACGCCGGGCTTTGAGCGCTGTCCAATGTTAGCGTCGCGCGGCTTCGGCTACTTTTGTCTGGCGGGACTGTTAACGCTGCGAAGATTTGGAACTTTGTCAAGCTGTCAGCAATTAAATCATAACTGGAATGACGGTGACAAAGTGTCACGAAGCGAGCCAATGCTAATGCTACGATTTTACCGCCAAATCGCCGAATAGCCATCCCGCCCGCTTTACCGAACTTTTCAGTCTCAAAGCGACACCGGATTCATTGAGAAAGTTTTTGCTTGAGTATGCAGGAGTGGCGTCACCACGACAGCTTGAAGGAGTCGGCTGCCTGCCGCCTTCAATCCAATGGAGGTGGCATTTGTTTGGAAGATTGAGCTAATACCTTCCTAGCCCAATTAACAGTGACACTGAGAGGCGCCGCCGTTTCCGCAACAAAGCGGCTTCGGCGGAGCGTCACCTTCAACTTGTGCTCCAATCATCAGAAATGAAAGCCACGTTTGATGGGGAAGGCGGGCAGAGGTCACGACTCCAAAACCAAGCGAGCCACTCAGTCAATCCGCCCGTCCGTCAGCTCCCTTCTTTGGCTTCAGACGAAGGGTCAATGGTCCAGCCAGTTAATCTTTGGCTAATCTGAGCGCAAGGGCGGCAAACGCCACCTCCAAATCCACCACTGGACTTGCGTTCCATCTGATTAGACGCGTGCACGGTTGCACGTGACGGAGACTCCGTCGATGTCATGAATGCGGATTTAGGCCGAGATCGTTTGCAGATGATTAACTCGCCGCTTGGAAGGGAGGACGGGGGGGAGGGGGGGGGGGGGGCTGACACTCGGATCACAGTCCACGGCAAAGTCAGCGGTGAGAAGCGGAAAACAAACAAGCTCAAATGCTCCGGCAAATAAGAAATTCTGGGAGATCTCGTCCCGCGTGGGATTTGGAGATTGACGAGACGCGTGCAGGCCCACCGTTATCACTTGGGACCCCAACCTACCCCCCCCCCCCCCACATCCCTCCAACTCCCCACACACACTTCACCGACGCTTTCTGGCATTGTGTGTTTTTCACACACTGTGAATACGTCAGCGGCCTCAATAATTGTTTGATTCTGACGGCATTCCAACGGCATTCTGACAACGTTCATAATCTTTGTAGGAGCTTTGGAGGTCAAGTCGTCTTTCCAAGGCCAAATTTGCTGCTTTTTTTCCCGCCGTTTTTGCACCAAGAGGGGTTGAAGTCAGTTGTTGTGTTTTTTTTTCTTCCTTGCACCCTTTGCCGTTCTCCAGATGAGGCTAATTGTCACTTGAAAAGCAGCGTCACTGTGATTACGCCTTGCGTCATGGCCAGCGCACGCCATGCAAATCGAACCAGGCGGAGGTAGACTGCTAAACGGAGGGGAAGCGGAGGGCTAAAGAGAATGAGCGAGGTGATGTTATTAGAGGAAATGAGCCGGTTGAGGGGGGGGGGCATCTTGAAGGCAGCGGTCACACCTGTCACATCCCATTTATCTCATCCGGCGCCTACCTAAAACACACATTTTCTTTCTAGAAAGACGGTGCGCAAACAAAACCAACAAGAATTAGAGAAGTGCGTTGGACGGGGGGGGGGTGAGTAATCTGCTGCCGAGATGTCATCTGGTTGGACGGGCCAGGTTATTTCCTGGTGGGCAAAAAAAAACAAAAATCTGGATTAGGCTCCGTTGCAAGATGCGAGCGTGAAGTCGGATTCACAGCCTCACCCCGAAGCTTTCGGAAACGGAGGACATAATCCGCGGCAGAGACGTTTTGTACCCCCCCCCCCCATTTGCATGCGAGACAAGAGAAAGCAAAGGGAGACGTTGCAACGCGGGTGTCAGTCAGGTGCGCCGCCGCGCTCTTCCTTGGCTAACGCGATTTTTGCAACTTTGTCCTCATCAACATGTATTTATTCAAGTGTGCCCCCCCACCCACTCGTGTTCCTGCCCTCTCCTCCTCGCCAGTGAGCAAGTGGCGCCATTTTTGTTTGACACCCAGATCTCCTGTAGGTGTGCAGATGTCAATTGTCTTTCACGTGACTGGAACAAAGTCCAAATGTTTTTGGGGGAAATGTGTCATCCCTTTCCTGCCTTTGCAACGGAAGCCAGTGAGGCAACTTTTGTGTCAAGCGCATCAAAACACTTTGCTCTTGCCAGAATCCAACCCCCCCTTCCCATCCTCCTCACGCCGGTTCAAAGCCAACACATCCTTCTTCGCTCACGACACCTTACACACACACACACCCACACACAAGACGTCTTTTTCTCCACTGTTATGTGACACGTGTGGGGCTGCGCACGCGTGAAAAAGGATATTTGATGCTTGGCGTGCAGATCAAGACCTAAACTAACATACAGTCGCCCGCGCGAAACCAGATTGTCACCAAGCGCTCCCACGGGGAGCTAAAGACTCTTAGCTCCGCGACAGGGCTGCCAATCTCCCAACGGCGCACTCGGCGGCCAAGCGCACGCCCGCGCACACACCTGCGCGTACACGCTCACCCCGTGCCCTGCGTTAAATCCTTTGTCGAACACACCGCGGATTGACGCCGAGCGACCACGTCGGTTTGGACTGAGAAAGTCGACAAAACTGAAAAGAAAAAAAAAAATTAACCGTGTTGAATCTCGCCCACCAACCGCATTCAATCCCCATCTGGTCTCGATTCTAAATACTCCACATCTAATTCCGTGTTCAGAACGGATGCCAGGTTGACAAGTTTGTACTTTCCGATTGGACTAACAGGGCTTGCCAAATGCATCATTTCACCCCGTATTTCTCTATTTATTTATGTATTTGTTTCTTTATTTAGTCTTTATGTATTTATTGATTCATGTATGCATTTATTGATGTATTTATTCTGTATTTCTTTATTTTGGGCGGCTGTCTAATTTTTGAGTGAGGCTGTTGGTGTGCGTTTTCTCCGTAGTGGCGAATCGATGAATGCGGATTAGCATTAGCACTGGTGCCTTTAATAAACCGCTGCGCTGCGTGGCAAGACACTCAAGCGTTAAATCTCCCCAAGCCCAATCCACGGTGGCACCGTTGAAGAATAAAGAAATCCAAACCAAAATGTTGATCCATAAAATGATCTCCGAGCCTCATTTGATTTGGTGTTGCTGCACGCCCGTGATTGAATCTTTTTCCCCCTCCCCCAATCGCACGCTTCCTCGCCATCAAAGACCTTTTAGACAGACGACGACGATGCTGTCATGTCAACTCCATCTCCTTGCGTGTGCGCGCGTAGCAGCCCCCGTGTTAATTCAGGATGACAAGATAAAGCTGTCATTGGCCCCAGATCCTCCCTCCCCCGATCCGGACCCCCCGGCCGCCTCACTTCCAGTCGGCTCTCCACCGAAAAGGGACAGTCCACACCCCCAACAAAGTGTGCACCCCCCGCGGCGTCCCTCCACATTTCACTGACGGCGGCAGAGGGGTTGGCGCTCTCAACCCTCTTGGAGACGAAAAGGAAATAAAATACTTGTCACTCTTCAGCCTTGACGTAAAATGGCGGCCGGCGGCGTCACTCAAAGCCGTCGTGATGTCAAATTTAGTGGTGAATTTGCTGAGAAAGCAATGGAAAGAATGGCCGCGGTAGGAGGATGACATCCCAAATGGCGTGCGGTGCGGCGTTTATCTCCATTTGTGTGCGCTGGAGGCCGCGGGACTTTGGTTTATTGTCAAGCGCATGCAGAGTCCACCATTGGGAGGGGCCCGCTGCCTAATCGCTTGGCTAATTACAAAATTAGCACTCTCTCATAGCCGCTAAGTCCCTCTTCATTGTTTTACGGCGTGTTGGTACCAGCGGTGTGGATGTGTTTGTTGGGGTGAAGGGGGGGTTGATTTGTTTGATCACAGAGGACACACGATGACGCACACTCAATCTTGCCCGCAGCTTAGTCAAGATGGGAATTCAAGTTTTTGGCTCCGCCCTGCCGTTCATCGCAAAGTGATGAGGACGTTTTGGTGCAGAGAAATTTCCCCTGGCCAACAAAAGCTCCAATGATCCTGCTCCATTGAATAGCCCATTTGTGCACGTTTGGAAATGAAGCTCCCGCCCTGAAAGCGGCTCCAGTGAGCAGCCGGAAATTTGCTCAGCTCGCCCAAAACTTTGGCTGGGCTGCGCCGATTTTTGACGACTCGCCGTGACACTGTGCCGAATCCTCACGCAAACATCCAGCCGTGATTCACCGCCACGGCTCACGTTTTACAGTCACGCGAATGCGCGTCAGAAGGCTGGTGGCACGCACTCAACGGCAGCGAAGAAGTGCGCCACGTCCAACTTTCATTTCCTCAGAAGAAATGGCGTCCAAGTCAAAGCATTGCGTTGCCGCTTGCCGCTAAAGGCCTAAAAGCTCCCCTTTTCCCTCTTCCATTTGGATGAGCGTGTCCAAAATGCCGCTCCCGGTTTCTTACCGTGTTGTTGGGGGGGCTGTCCAAGGTCCGAAAAGGGGGCGAGCGCGGGGACGCCTTGTTGCAGAAGGACGCCAGGGGGAGGTGGATCACACCGCCCAGTCCCTCGCTCTCCTCATCCTCCACTCGCTGTCTGCTGGTTGCTATGGTTACCTCTCCATCTGTCCCCCCATATGGAGAGGCCGGTCGCTTGGAAGACATCCTGGGAGCCGCAAAAAAAGAAACAAGATGATGACAAGGAAAGTAGAATGACAGAGGAGAAACGGCTTACTTGGGATTTTGACTGGAGCCTGATTGCAAAAAGAAATTGAAGGTGGTCGGTCGTGTATCAACCGGACCCCACAAGTACTTTTCAAAAAGACTATTTTGTCTCCTGCCGGGACAGAATAAGTATCTGTCCACCTGAAAATCGATGGGGAGTGCATTTCAAAGCAACCCTGAACGATGACTTCTACTCTTGAAAGAATTCAATTCCAAAAATGTGTGTCAGCAAACGGACAGGCTGACTTCAGTTCTTTACACTTTGGACATTGCGGCAGGCAAAGGTCGCTGACTTTTAGGACCGAGGGGAGGATTTCGTACGCAACGGCCATTCCAAAGATCGTTCGTCCATGTGGCTTCCAGTCCGAAGACAGCCAAAGCGTCGACTCTCTCAACCACTTCAACCAATGCATGTGCGCATTCAGGTAGAAAAAGGCCTTCAGCAGCTCGCGGGCGGGCCTTCAAACGCACCCTGGGGTCCTTCCGGTGTGTTTACGTTGAGGTTTCCGTGGGCCGGGGGGGTCATTACTGCAAATGAAGCCCGCTTGCACTGGCATTGTGCGGCAAATCACCCATGTCTTGACAATGGGCTTTCAGTGACAGACGCCGAGTGGGAACGGCAAGAAAATAATGGACACCGTCAGGGAGAGAGAGAGGGAACACTATGAACACTGACAATAAAATGCCTTTATGAAAACCTGCGGACAATAGAGGCACTGGAGGAAAATGGGCGAGCAACACAAGAGCCCCGCCGTGTCAATTTGTTAGCGCGGCTTTGTTCCCTTGAAAAGAAGCAAAAGGATATAAAGCCACATCTATTAGCTGAACTCTCGGGCAAGGTAAATTTGCCTCCGCGTCCTCCAGTTGAATAGAGATGCAGTGACTATGCAGCAATAATAGAATTTAATGCGCTTCTCGGCGTCGGCTGAGTGCTTTCAGATGCACTTGTCAGCCTTGAAGCCACTGCGACGATGACCCTGGGTAATAGGCAGCTAACGGGCTTCCTCCCTCCCCGAGGCGAGGCGCTCTGCTTACTTGTGTGTTGTGTGCCAGCTCACCCTCACGCTAGGGACCGGCCCAAATAAGCAACAGGTCTCACACTTTTCACGCCGACCTGAGCGCACGCGACCGCGCGCTAGGCAACAATGCTAAACGGAGCTTAAAACGCCGCTTTCCCCTTTAGCGTTTGGATGATTAGCGACTGTTGCGTTAAACGCGTCATCGCCGCGCCCGGCGGGGCAACTGTCTCCGGCCCGGTTAGGCGGGCCCCGTTATCAAGTCACGGCGCTCGGCACTCGGCGCCGGCACCTTACGCCGCCGCTCGGCTTAAATCCACGCAGCCGGCTTGAGAGCGCAGCAACGTGAAAATGAATGTTGCACACGTGAAGGCAAAGGAAACCGACGTCAGGCTCCCCGATGGGTCGCACGCGTCGGCGCCGGGCGCGAACGTGGCGGGGGCTAACTGCTCTTGTTAACCCCCTTTTCAGGGAGCGTGGTAGCTCCCCCTGGAGAATTGCGTGCGCCGTAAAGTGAATGTGCATGTACAGCCTGCCGAGAGATGACAAGATGGATTTCTGCCGGGACGCCGGCAAGGCCGTCCAATGAATTCCGGACGCGTGCGGCGGGGGTGGGTTGCGGGTAGGGGGGTCCAATCCCAAAAGGTTAGATTTTTTTTTCCGGCTGGGATTGTGGAAATTGTGTAAAGTGGCTGCCGGTTGATTCTCCGAGTGGCCTCTTTGCGCCTGGGGCCATTTTGCAACGTTTACAGCTGTGCGACACCTCAGGCGGGAATTTGAACAAATGCCCCCCCCATCGACATCTCTATCTCCCTGTCAGGCGGCCCCCTTATGCCCATTTTCTCTCGGTGTTGACTTACTTACAGTCCCCTCCTGATACAATCAGCTGTCGAGAAGAAGGTCACTTCCCACTTGCCCCCCCCACACCACCAAGGAAATTGTCTGGCTATTTATAACGAGCGCCAATGATAAAAATCACCAAAGGACGGACGGACGGACGGAGCAACAAACTGTCGGAATACCCCCACGTCCAAACAAGCGACGCTGCGTCCCCACTTGGAGGACTTCGGACGGCGCAGGGACATTTTTGTGCTCTTAGCAACACACGCTGGATTTCCCCCCGCGGACGACACGCAAAGCAAAGTCACTGCTCTCACACACACACACACACACACACACACACACACACACACACACACACACACACACACACACACACACACACACACACACACACACACAAAGCATCCGCTGTGTGAGAGCTACGGAACTGGCTCACTGCTAAGCTACCAAAGGCGGCCGGCCACACAACAACTGAATTTCACACACTTGCAGGTGGTGTGCGTGTGTGTGTGTTGATTTATGAAGCGAAAGAAGAAAGGGAGCAAGCTCCAGAGGAACGTTGAGATAAAATCGACATGGCCGCATCATGTTAAAGAGCAGACAAGGAAAGAGAGTGCGTGGGAAAATATCCAGGGACCAAGCGGGGCTGCAAGACTAGACCAGTGTGTGTGTGTGTGTGTGTGTGTGTGTGTGTAGAGGGCAGGGGGGGCTGTTGTGCGGGGTGGGGGGGGGGGTTGTTTGAAAGGAGGCAGACAGAGGGAAAAGTGCATCCGGTGGAAGGCATGCACTCCCCTTCTTGTCATGATGTTTGCGAGGAGGTGGGGGTCGTGTTGGGGGCGGGGGGGGGGGGGGTCGCTCACGGTGTTTATTGAGCGAGGGAGCCACTTTTTCCATAGTTGCGCCGGCCTCTGCTATTTGTTCAGCAATCCATGAAGGAGTCGCGACATTTGTCTCACTGTCAGCAGCCCCCCCCATGCACCCCCTTCCACATACACACACATGTGAGTGCATTCTGCAAATGAACCCCCCCCCCCTCCCACACACACACACACACACACACATACAGCTGCTGTCTTTCATTTGTCCCTCACTTTTTTGGACCTCTTTCCTCTCTCACCCACTCACACACTACCTGGAAAGACAGAGGCTTCATTGTCAGACCTGGGAACCTTGAACACTGCCTCCTATTGTAGACTGGATGGACCATGTGTGGATTGGGGGTTGGTGGGGGGGGGGGGGGGGGGCAATGGATGGATGGTGTATGAATACATGGCCAAGTGACTTTTGGGAGTCCCCTCTCATCTGAGCTGAACTTCCACTCTGACCATGTGAAAACCCCCTCTCCGCCCCCCACCCCCCTCCACAAGCGTCATGTGACCCCACGCATCCATCCAAACGCAGCCCCAAATAGGCTCCGTTTTGCCCCCGTGTGGTCAGCTGACCTCACCCCGGTGGCGGAATCCAAAGGGGGAAAGGTTGGCCGAAGGGCTTCGGATTCTCCATTGCTATTTTTTGGGGGGTGCCCCCTCCTCCTCCACGGATGGAGACACGGTTATCAAGACTCTCTGGGGAGGGACAATATGGCCCAGACAATGGCCTCCACTACAACTTGCTGTGTGTGTGTGTGCGTGTGTGTGAGAGAGAGACGTAATTGAGTCTAGTAGTGTCCGTCCGTGCTCTGCAAACTAAACTAAACCTCTTCTCCTGTGGCCCTATCCCGGCCTCCCTGCCTCGCTCACACGCACGCACACGCACACGCACGCACGCACGCACGCACGCACGCACGCACACACGCACGCACGCACGCACGCACGCACACACACACACACACACACACACACACACACACACACTTTAATCTCAGCCGTCTAAATGAAGCAAATTTTGAAAGAGTCTTAGATTGTGTAAAGTAAAAAAGATGCAAATAAAACAAATAGATTTATATTAGGACACTTTTGTAAATCCTTTTTTGGTACTTTAAAAAAATAGTTTGTGATGCCTGCCGCGATTGTAAGCGATGTTGAAGAACTTGATGATGTGTGAAATGTTGTCGGGGCTGCGTGTGTACGTGTCACCGTCTGCCCCCCCCCCCCGAAACTTGCACCCTAATCACCAGAGGGCCCAAATGGAGGGGTGTCAAAAGCCCGCCATGCCGCCGCCTTTAACACCACATCGACAATTCCATCCCTTTTTGTTCTTATTATATCAACCATTCTTACTTTTCTGTCATCACCCCACCCCCCTTTTTTCCCATCCATCACACAGAAATGTTTCAATTTGCTCACTTAAAAAAATGTATTTATTTAGATATGTATGTATTGATGTATTTATTTATGGCTTTTGATAACTTTTTAAGCAGCCTTCCAAATGCCTAACCTTTAACCTTTGCCATCTGGATTTCCAAAAGAAAATCGAGGCGCCCAAAATGAAAGTCGAGGAAGCGTGAGGAAAAGATGAAGTGATTTAGGGAGACGCGGGAAGCGAGCTCATCGCCGGTCGGCAGCACACGTACACGTTAACGCTCACACACACACACACACACACACACACACACACACACACACACATGTGATGGAGTGCATTACTGGAAAGCAAAGAGTTGCAAGTGTTCCCCACTTAAATGATTGTAATCCCCGCCGTTATCTGCATCCATTCTGCTTTGGTCGCTTTAATCCTTTGAATTTTTAATTCCTTGCCGACGCCGTTGTTCTATTTTCCCGCTTGGCCTCTCCATCACGCTGGCCGGAGCGGACGATTATTAAAAACGCAATTATTTTTCTTTGAAACGCTGAACCGCGCGTGGCCTGTCTGAAGATGTTTTTAATTGTCGGGTCCGACGCCGCCGCCGCCTCCCGTCGGCGGGCGACCGACCGACCGACCGACCGTTTATCTGCCAACAAACGAGGAATTTAGCCAGGCCAGAAGAGACGGACGGCGCTGGAAAAGTGAGGCGGAAGGGGGACGCGTTGAAAACGGCGCCCGTGATCAGATTCCAAGTTGACGCGGCCTTGTTGCGCCCGTGTCGATTGACGGGGCGGCAAAAGGTCAAGCAAGTCAAAGAAGGCAGATGAAGACGCTCGGGAGCAAAACCACAAGACGGGATGACGAAAGTGCAAATCGTGCAAACGGCAGCTGCGTTTCAACTTGCCTTTTTTTGGCAAACTCAAAGCAACAGGAAAGTAGTAGTTGCCATGAGGGCCTAACAAGGGGAAATCGCGTGTAAATAAAGCGATGAAAGCGGAGGCCACATCAAGAGGGCGGCCGCTCTCACACACATCTCGGAGTTTAGCTCACACATGTACACACAATGTAATTTTTTTGTAGTTGTTTTTTTCTTCTTTGAAGCACTATGACTCTGCTAAACGGATCCCGCTAACGGATATTTTGACACATTGGCAATCTGGAAACTCTTTGGCTTCCGTTGACACGACAACGTGCCCGCATCTCACTCATCTGTCGCTGGGGTGTGTGTGTGTGTGTGTGTGTGTTGAGGGGTGTGCACGTACCTGTTACACTCGTGAGGTAGCTCAGGCTCAGTGAGCATGCTGGAGTAAGGCTCCGTCTCTCTCGACAACAACAACATAAAACAGTCCCCGAAAATGCTCAAGTGGACACCGGACGTGACTTCCGTAGGTCTCCCCTCGCGACAGGACGGGAAACGAGTGAGTGCCGAGTCGCCCCCTCGCTCGCTCTCTCTCTCTCTTTTTCTGTGGATGACTGTGTGTGTGTGTGTGTGTGTGTGTGTGTGTGTGTGTGTGTCCCCCTCTCTTGCTCCTCACACACACACTTTGAGACTGACACCCTTTCTCTTTCTCTCTCTCTCTCTCTCTCTCTCTCTCGGTCTGTGTGTCCCTCCTCTTCTCCTCCCCTGGCTGTAGGCTGTGAGAGCCAGCACTTAAAGGGCCAGCAGCAGAGTCGGGCTTGCGCTTGTCCACTGGGAGCGTGTCTGTGGGAAGGGGGTCCATTCACACTCGAATGTCCCGGTGTCCCGTTGCCCCGTATGAAAGCGAGCGACGATGACACTGCGCCTGGATGGCTCACAGAAAGGGAAGCAAAATAAAGTCAGTCTTGCGTCATCAGCGAGGTCAAAAGGCCTGCCTGCTTGCGTTCTCTTCCTGTCGCTTTCTGGGCCAGATTTCAATCTGCCACGTAAGCCGCTCTTAAAGCAGGCAAATTGAGAGGAAACCATCAGACCGCAGTTGACACCAATCTTGACCGGCTACTAGGATGTTGGCGCAAGACTTTTTGGAGAAAATGATCTTGAACGTTTGTGACTGCTACTTGACGTTATAGCCAAACTCATTGACTGGTAGACCATGTGCAAAACTGTGTCCGCTTCAATTTGTCATTGTCACTTCAATTGCAGGACCCGCACAAGATGGACTTTTAGAACGACGTCAACATTCAATGCAGCATTACAAAGCTTAGCCTCTCTTCTTTCCAAATCCTAAATTGTATGCTAGCTGAGCTTGAAAGTTTCTGTGACCTGACGCAGATGAGCTCGTCCAATGAACGGACAAAACGGTGACACCTTTGCACTTGGCCTGTTCTGGAGATTTGCGGTCTCGCTTTGGTTCCGTAGCGATTAGCAGCCAACGGGACCGACATTCACGTGGACGAGATGCTTCGAAAAGCTTTCAAAGATGCCTTATTGGCTTATCACTGGCCGGTCCGTACAGCACCCAGAAAAAAAAAAAAAGTCATCTTCCTGTTTACATTCTTAGGAGTCCCTAAAGGGTCACGCGGTTCGTTGTGACGCATTTTGGGACACTTTGATTTTTTATTTTGTTTAAACCATTTCATGACCAAACGGCGGGGGATGAAAAGGCAATTAGTGACCAGCAGACGTCAGGTGTGAAAGGCCTTTTGGGGTTCAACGACGTGGCGTCAAGCGTCCTTCTTAGCATTTTCTAGCTAGCTTTGCAAAATGGCCTCTTTGAATTGTGATGTGAGCGGTTTTCTTTGGCAACAGTCGGCTAGATTGAATTCCTCAATAAAGCGGCCATTCAAAGAGCAATTCATGTTTCCCATCGGTTCTTAAAAACCCTCCTAACTGGCATGCTTCCCCCGTGAATGCGGTTCTTGTCTTATTTGTGGCATGAACATGATTTTTCTTTTTGACAGGAGCACCGGCGTGGCACCGGCGTGGCATCGGCGGGGGAACGGCGTTTTCATTCCGACCTGGGCTTTGAGCGTCCTCCGTCCCATTTCACGGCCACGTTGACGAAAGGTATGAATAGCCTTGACTTTTGCCACCCTAACATGAGCACAACTTTGACATGAAAAGCCACCGGGGCAGTCGCTGGCTCCACTCTTCTACCTTGTTTTTGGTTTTGATGCCCCCGCAAGGAGCCCGTTGATTCCGCCGCCTGGATTTGATTTGTTTGCGAGTAGACAGCTTTGAAGGGAACATATGCCGCCGCTCTCGTGCACAAACTAAACAGGAAGACGGCACGTAGGCAACCTCCGCTGGTCAAATACGCGGCCATTGTGTCCTCAGGTGTGCATAGTGTAGACGTAGCGTGTCGGGGGTGCACGGCGCTTTCAGCCCTTTGTGCTGTCACTCATTATTAGCGCCGTGTGGTCCGCGTGTCGCACATACGGCCAATCCAGCCATTGTTCCAGCCAGCGCAGAGGAAAGCGCACTTGACAGACTGACACTTCTGTCATACTTAAACACACACACACCGAAATGGGGCACGGGGGCACTCCGCTCACTGTACACGTAGAGTGAATAACCCCTTTTTTCGAGCTCGAAAATTTGGATTGCAGCATGAATCTGGACACAGAGTCGCTGCAGGTGTGATTAAAAAGCATGTTTATCTATTTAGTTTTAGCTAATTATGTATTGATTTGTTAGCTATTGGTTTTTGAAGTGATTTATTTGCATGCTTGTTAGTTTTTTGGTTTTGCTCCCCCCCCAGCCCCCCCCCCCAAAAAAAAATAAATAAATGAGGTTTAGGAACACAGATCCCCCCCGTTTGATATCTTGAGAAGATCCACTGAGCGAGCTAACAAACAGAAGCAGAACTCGTCGTCGATGACGTCATTGACCCCATTGACCTACGTCCATGTTAGCCAAAAGACAACTTGGCGTTAGAATCAAGAGGCGCTCCATCTCCCGAGTCCGACGCAAGCAAAAACAAAGAAAAAAACAGTCCCCCAACGTGAATGAATTAGCGAGCACCTTCCAAAAGGATGCCGTTGATACACGCGCAAGGTCGTCGATGCCACGCGGCCGACGTCCGCACTTGACCGCCCCGGCGCTCTCCGTTCCTCACGCAACGTGAAAAATTCCAAGGTCGACCACAATCAGTCGCCTTGCTTTTTCTATTGACCTCATCTAATTCATGGCCAAATGGGAAGAATACACTGCCGGACGGACGGCCCCAATAATTGAATCACATTCCGCGACTATACAGGCCATTGATTGAGAACGGCAGCTCTCCTTAACCTTGACAGAGAGAAAAAAAAGAAATAAATCAAGAAAAATCTGCAAAACAAACGCTAAACTCACTTCTGCGCTCGACCAGCATAGTTGACCTTAGAAGAGGCCATTGGAAACATTGGCCAACAATGTACACATTCTTTTTTCTTTTTTCTTATATATATATATATATATACAATGCTTCACCTGTGCAGCAACAATTGGTGCTTGTTAGGTGATTGAAAAGAGTTTCCTGTCCCTGTTGACAAAAGAAGGCAGGTGACATGAAGGCACCACAAAGCTGCTTGTGTTAAAAGCTGAAAGATGTTTTGCGACTTCATAAATGTGCTGGAAAAAAAAACAAAAGACGAGGCCACACAAAAAAAGGGGCGGGCGGGCAGGGGGTGGGGGGCACAAAGCGCTCACACACAGTCCACGACAATGAAGGCGTTGATAGGACGCTCAGGAACCCGAAGCGAACAGCTGTATTGCATTAGCGGGCCACAGCGAGCGGACGGACTGTAAACAAAGCTTCCAAAGCTCCTCCTACCGGCGCAGTCGCACACCATCCCGCAAACAGCTCGCAAGTCAGGTTTTGCTTGAGGCCGTATGCCCTACCTGGGCTGCAAAAGGGCAGCACGTCTTACGATTGTCAATATGCAACCATATTGGTCTTCTGCTCAAAAGCTGTGCTGACTCAAAGGCCACCATATCTACTGTAGGGACCTGTTGGTCCATACAGTACTTTCCAACAAGATGGGCGAGACGCTCCTTTTGGAAAGACATTCTTGAGCAAACTATTGGCGCAAGGTGTTGCAGTGAGTTCAACAACTATTTTGATCCAATCACATCAATTCCTCTTGACAGTTTCCAAGTCGAAACCTGTTTGCGGCGTGCGGACGTCTTTCTAATCTTTAAGACCATTCAGGCGACTTGAATGAGAGGATGCCACACAAAGTCCACGCTGTCCCGTATCTGAATCAGACACATCAACAAGTTCGCCGGATGAGAAATGGCGACAATTGAAAGGGTGGCTTATCTGGACACGAGCGTGAGCTCCGATATCAATCGCTCAGGGCGCCTCTCTCCCAGGAAGGAGGTGCAGACACGTCGCGTGTGAAGTGGCTTTATCGCGGGAAGACACGTTCGAAGGCCCGAGTGGCGGGCAGGAGACGCTATTAAGATACGGGCCCTCTCTGTTGAGGCCAGCGCCCGCTTCATAGCGGCACGGGGGTCTATGGACACTCGTATCTTGGGAATGCCATTGCTCCACGCAGGTGAATAGATGGGTAGACGTGGCAGCAGATGTAGAGGCTTATTTACAGAGATGTGGCTTGGGCAGAGCTCCTGGACTCCATCCATCCGATGTCTGCCGCTTAGTCAAATTGTGGAGGCGGCAGCTTCAGTAGGGAAGCCCAGACTTCACTCTCCCCAGCCACTTTGTGGCGGATCCAAAGTCTCTCCAGCGTCTCCTGAGTGGTCCCCGGGGTCTTTGCGCCCGGAACACCTCACCAGGGAGGCATCCTAACCAGATGCCCGAGCCACCTCACCTGGCTCCTCTCCTTGTGGAGGAGAAGCGGCTTTCTGGGCACTGTGGTGTTCCTGGGCTGCGGCGCGACCCCCTTCCACTCGGCGCAGTGTGAAAAGGGCTTTCCACAATGGCGGTGGAGCGCCGACTTTTCCCACAAAGCAAAATGTTGTGAACAGACAATCGCTCGCATGGGAAATTAATTAACAAGCTGGACGCTTTGTGCAAATCTTCACTCATTACCAATTAGCCGGATTAGATTTGGTTGTTGTTGTTGTTTGTTTGCTTCATTTTTGATGTCTTTTTTTCCTCTCACTGTTTCCTCTCCTTCAAAACATCAAGTCGGCCGGCTGGCTAATGAGGTCGCTTCTGGGGTGTCATTTGGCGGCGACGTGCAAAAAGTGGCCGAGAGAGGGGGAGTCGGTGGGTGGCGCAGAACTGGGGCCATGAAGATACATTGAAAAGTCAATGATTGACTGAGAACTGGAGACACAAAGTCGAAACTGGAAGCGGGCCTTGACTTGGAAACCTGCGCCCTTCACGCTAGCATCTTTTTGGTCAGGGTCGCCATCAGGCTCCTGAAAAGCCACAGCTGGACTCTGGATGAGGGGAAAATCCAAAATATGCAAACCTTTCTTTGCCTACATGTCTCCTGTGATTGACTGGCGACCAATCCCGGGCGTCTTCCAGCCCCCTTTTTTAGTGTCTTAAACAAACATGCCTAATCGTCACGACGGACGTGATGATGTCCATGTTGGTCAACCCAATTGGAGCATACTTGGCCAAGAGCGCTGCTTTGTTTCACCATTCTCCCTCCACACACGCACACACACTCACACACACACACACACACACACACACACACACACACACACACACACACACACACACACGTCTGAAATCTGTCAAGATGTTGCCTCTTTCAGTCTGTATGTGAATGGGGGGATTTGGCAAGGTTTCACCGCCATCTCCACTCTCCATTGCAGCAGTGTTTTTTTCCTTTTTCTATTTGTTTTTTTTCCCTCCCCCAAGCGCGCAGACGTTTGTGCACCAAATCTGCCTGCACTTTGTGTTTCACCACGTCGAGGCACAAGCTCAACCTGGGATTGATGCGCCCTGGCAGTGCCACGTCGCCCCCCCCCCCCCCCGTGCGCACTTGCTCTGAGGACGTCGGCCAATCAGGGAACAAACGCAAAAGAATCTCCCGAGCGAGGAGTGAAATCTTTTTCTGATTTTCGACACCGGCTTTGCGGTCCCGGAAGCCGCTTTCTATATTTTGTTTGTTTTTTTTCAAGACGAAGAACAGGAGGGAAGAGCTTGCGCTATCCATCGCCTGGGGGGCTACGCTTCGCCCATGTATTTAAGCCCCCCACTGTTCCACGCTTAACAATAACGCCCACTAGTTTTAATTTAATTCCTCCATCTTGTTTTTTCAAGTCAATAATCCACTTGCATTTTGTGGATGTCACAGATGGAAGGAAATGTAAATGTGCCGGCATCCACGCAAGAGTCTCTTCCTCCGTCGTCACAAACGATACGCGGGCGGGTTGCTTTGAAAAAAAAAAAGTTGGGCGACATCATCAGTTTAAAAACAAAGCAACAAATACCTTCCCTAAACCTCCCGACATCGCACCAAAGCGCCTGCCCACGTGGATCAGCATGCGGCCTCCACCCACTCGCCATCATTACCCGGCCGCAAGTCGCGGCGTGGCCAATATTTACATGGATATTTACATCAGACTGTCCGTCCCGACGCCGTCTGGCTTTGAGGCCTCCGACTTTGACTTCAGACCATTAGCCGTCACCGCAGGTACGGCGTGCAGCAGGGCGCGCCACGTTTTGCCTTTTCTTTATTTTTTTCGCCCTTTCAATCTGAAATCATTGCATGGAATGGTCTTTTTCTTGTCTTTTTTCCCCCCGATGGCCGATGATTTCTAGGGTCGGAATCAAAGTGAAGCAGTGTGAAGTCAAACAAATTCAATCAAGTGGCGGAACCCCAAGAGGATGATTTGATTTTCCATCTCATCTCAATGAATCCTTTTGGCTACGTCTGACTGTGTTAGAAGGTTACAGGGTGCTTGAATCTGCCTGAAAGAATCCCCTCCATTCAATCATTAGCATTTGATGCCGATCGTTTTATCCCTGTCAAATTTTTCACCAGAGGGAAAAAAAACATCAATAAATAAAAAGGGACAGTCAACTATATCTTGACTTCTCTTTTGAGAAAAAAGAAGACACCTTCCATGGCTAAAATGTCGTCATTTGATATTCAAATGAACTAAAATGGAGCACGGGCAGTCCAGAACGTGCCATGGAAACATTTCTTTGTGGAAGTTTTGTTTATTTATATATCCTCAACGTGCCTCTTATTAGTTTTTCTTTTTTAATGAGTGGTGTCATGGCATCGATGTCATTGTTCTTGTCACGTTGTGGTTGGCGACCAACGGGTGGCGCTGTGGGCCCCGCCTGCACCTGCGCAGGTGTTGCTCATTTGAATCAGTGGCGATGAAAAGGACTCCCGGCGCCGCCCTTCCGTGTCGGCTCATGACATTTCTGTCACTCTGTCACGTTTGTTTCTTCCTGTCAAATATTACTCAGGCTTTTCTTTGTGATTTGCTACCTGCTGACTTTCTTTGAATCCAATTTGTCAAATGCAGCCTGCTCCTCCCTCCTGCCTGTTTTTTTTTTTTTTTTTTTTTTTTTTTTTGGGGGGGGGATCCACAAGCATCCCCCAGCCTCGCAAATTGTGACACTTATGTGGTGGTTCCCAACCAAAAATAACTCCTCTCAAAATCGCCTATTAGCGTTTACCCATGCTACATGCTACAAGCTAATCTTTTTAGCATATGAGTCAACCGAGTGCCCCCGAAGTGGATTTGTTGCATTGTCGTGCCCCCCTCCCCTTTTTTGTTTCCTCGCTGTGGGAACACACTGGCACACAGATGGTTAAGCCCACCCTGGCGATGAGTAGGCCGGGTGGGAGGTTGAGGCGGGGTGGCGCTGCAGATGGCGCAGAGGGCATCGCCAATGGCTCCCCGCGACCGCACAAAGGCGTCTTATCGGGAGATAAAATTGGTGCGCGAGGTGAGGGAGTGACGAGAGACGTGGAGGTGGCGGCGCCGCGTCGCACAAAAGCCGCGGGATTCTCACCCGCGCCTCTGCCCACGCCGAGGACCCGCCACGCTCTAATTTTACCCAGGCAGGCGCTCTTTTTGACACATCCGTGCGGCAAATCGGCGTTGGCCTTTCGAGGGATGGCGAGGACCCCGGCTGAGCCGCAGTCGGACTTGTTCGCCCGCAGTTCCCAGACTATGCCGATGACGTTATACGCTGCGTTTGCGCGATGCTACTTTTTGTTGGACGGTCGACAGCGTCAGCAAGCGAACATCCGCTGAGCGCTGCCGCTATGTTGCTAGCGTGACTATTTGGAGTCGTGTTGACCAGCCAATCAAAATCCACAAGTGGCGATAGACATTCCTGCTGAGAAAAAATATTGCTCCCCAATTAGCCAAAGCATACTTCTGCCACCGTTTGCTAATGTTGTGCCTAGCTGTGAGCAAATGACAAATGGTCTTTTGAAATTAACGTTGCTGTTCTTTTTCGTTGTTTTCAGAGCTGGATATTCCAAACAAGTTGGAAAAAAGCGGCTGAGGCCCAAGCCATCGCGTCAACTCAAGACGACAGGAGGTGAGGACATTTCAGGATTTCCCCAACCGTATCCCAAATGTCGGCTAATGTCAAGGCTTCCGCGACGTGGAAAGAGGTTGGTGGTGAAGGTGCATGCATCCAAGTGTGATTACGATGTGACCTAAGCAAACAAAACACACACCGGTCGTTCCCCCCACCCCTCATTAGGAAGACCCTACTATCAATCCCTAATGGCTCAGCCTTTGATATGCAATGACGACTAATTCCCTCCTGTGTTCCGCTCTCTGCAGACAGCGCCGTCATTAGACCACCGACAAACACACACTCACACACACAGACAAATAGTATTACACACAGCATCTCATCATTTAGCCCCAGAAGAAGTTGACATTCTTCTCTTGTCTTTTACCTCGTGTTATGTTTTGCCTTACCGGGGGGACTCACTTCCCTCACTTGTCATGTAATTAGAACAATATTTACATAAAAACATTAGAATCGTGTATCATTAAAAAAATCTGTCTTGGTGTGTGGTTTTAAAGGCAATAAGGTGCTGCCTAATTTGCTTGTGGCGCTGTTTGTCTTCTCTGTAAATGAGAGAGAGAGAAAATTGAGAAATAAAAGCTACTTTTGGAATAGGTTGAAAGTATTCCAGACGCATCAAAAAGCTGACTGCTCCCACATAGATTTACCTTACGGCCCGGCCCCCCCTTTCCCGTTCCGACTCACTCCTTCCTCCCCCCTGTCACTTCCCTCTGTTTGTTATCAGCCCATGACGACGTCCACAGTCCATTGTGTGGCTATTAAACATGGTGAACGACCTCACCCCCAATGACCCCTGCCTGCTAATGGCGCAAAAACACACTAAATGAAAGTCAGCTGGCCAGGGCATGGCGCACAACCCTCCCACCCCTCCCCTACCCTCCCCCCTGCCACTTTTTAAAAAATTCTAACTCATTCATACTGCACTCTGTTACTCGGAAAATCATCCCTGACGTAGACATCATGGAATCGGAATGAATGAATGAATGAATGAATGAATGAATATAATACAATGGACCTTGATTTATGATGGGGATGGTTGCGGGCTCATTTGAATCCACTTGAATCTTTTTTTTTTTTCTTGATGGGCATATCCCTGCCAGCTGTGGGTACCAGTAGTCAGAAAAAGAAATAGTAATACTAATCGGCGAAATGTTGGACTTGACTTTTGTCCAATTTCCTGCTGTTCAGTCCAGCAAATCTGGCGATAAATGCTCAGTCTTACAGCAAAGTCCAAATCAAGCGTTGTGTGAAAACGCTCTTCATGGACGTTCAAACAATGGCCCTCACTATTGTCGCTGACACCAGACTGATTGGCAGCGAAAGCTGGCTGCAGTTAAGTGAGCGATTGTATTAAAATGCCCGTTTGGATGGAGGGGGGGGGGTGTCTTCTCGCTCGTGGCCTGCGATAATGAGGATGTTTCTTGTCCTCGTTTCAATCAGCGCTCGGCACGGAGGCGAGCAGATGCACGCCGCGTCGCAGATGCGGCGCTATTGGAATGACATCTGAAAGTAAAACTCCTCCAGCCTCCTTCGCCACGTCGCCGGCGCACGTTCCTGTTTAGAAGCCATTTCCTGGCGACTCGGCGAGCGAGGAAACGCAGCAAAAGGGGACGCTGAGGCGGGGGGAAATCTTTTGGCAAGGAGGGCTCGGCTTTGAAGCGTTTTGGAGGGAGATGACGTGCGAAATTAGGAGGGAAGATTTGCGCCCTCTCCACTTTGAGTCTTCAATGTGGAGGGTTTGGGTGTGGAGCGGGGCGTTCTTGGAAGAGATAAATGGCGCCGGGGGGACACGGCGCAGTCCCTAAACAACACAGATTAGCTTGTCTACATTTGCTCAGAATCTGTTTGGATCGCCAGCCGTTTGATTCAACTTCCTGGTTTTACATGCAGGTACTTCACAAACGTACCTTTCCAACTTTTCAAACGCCAGTTGGAAGCGAAAAGGGACTCGTCCTAGTCAAGCGTCCATTTGCCAAATCTGAGATACGACGGCGATACACTAGCATCTTTATCCTTGCTTTTGCTAAAATGTTCGTGATATAAATGGCACCATATCAGAGCCACACACTTTTGTATTTTATTTCAGTTGTCCTGGTGTGAACAAGAAGCTGGGCATGTAAGCCGCTTCGAACAATACACGACAACACTTGTCAGTGTTTGTCAAGAGAAGATCATGTGAAGAAGCGAGTATGGCAACACGTCTGTGTAAGCTCTCGGTCGTACAGGAGTGGTCCATCGATGAGAAGGTTTCTTCAGCCGTCATCTGTACTTTTTTGAAGTACTTTTCAAAAAAGCACAGATGACGGCTGAAGAAACCTTCTCATCGAGTATGGCAATAATTCCATTTTCCGTTGAGGAAACAAAATGGCGTGGGGGAAAGCCCAACTCACATCAGTGCAAATGTATTTGGGCCAAAAATTGGATGCATGGGACAATTTGGTGAGTCTCCCTCGCATGAGGTGAACTCGCTTTGCGTGGGGAAGTAGCACAGGCAATTTTAACAGGAATAGGACTTCAGCTCCTTGGAAAATGTGAAAGATAGTACTGAATCAAGGGCCGGAGATGACTTTGTGCGAGAGGCAGGTCATACCCTGGACCAGGAGGAGGGAACGAGTTCCTCGAGAGCCATATCCTTCTTATTTATTGCTCCTTCACTACTCCAACACACCTGATTCAATTGGTCGCACCTTGACAGAGCTTGCCAATGAGCTAATTGAGTCTGAATCAGACGTGTTGGAGGAAGGGGGGACCTCAAACAGGCAGTAGATGGCTGTCAAGAAACCCGAATTCTTTCCTTGACTGTCTGCTGTACAGAATACCATTTCCAAACTTCAATCAATCAATCAATCCGTCTGTCCAATGGTTCCTCAGGATACTCCTCCTTGGCCTCGAGGGCAAACCGGAACCGATCCAGTTCTGGACCAGGACTAGATCTTGATTTCCTGATTTTGAGGGGGATTTTACCCCTATGACTGTCGTTGTCAGGCCAAGTTGCACCCGCCAAAGCACCTGGAGCTTGGCTCTGATCGTGTCAGGACAAAAAGCTTAGCGAATAGTTGACCCCCGACGCTCGCCGAAAACCGTTCCGAAGAACGTACAGCAAAGCCGTTGTGAATCTCTACCTTTGAAAGTGACGAGGTTGATCTCGCCACAGTGATATTGTTGTGCCCACGCGAGAGCAGATGTCGCTGGCACTTACTCAATACTCTCTCTCTCTCTTTGTCCCTCTATCCCCACTTCCTTTTCTGTTTCTGTCGTTTCTGGCCAGATGGGAGATATGCTCCCCACTCCGGATCACAATGCTCGGGGAGTCATGTGATCCATAAGCTCGCTGTCTCCTTCCTCTCTCGATTTGTCTGTTTGTCTTTTGTCTCTTTTGATGGGCAAGCGCTGGCTTCTCCCGCTTTCTCCGTGTCCCGACAAAGGCGGACAAAGGCCTTTCATTTTCTGCGGGCCCCGCTTGAGCTCTGTTTGTACTGTACCGAACTGGGCTCGGGCTCTCATTGTATGGCCTCCTCATTGCAGAGAAAAGGTGTCTACGGGGCCCCCGGGGGCCCTGCACTTGGGAAAAGGGGCCTTGCTCCATGTGTCCGGGGCTTGCGTTGACGGCGCGACAGAGTATATTATTTCATCAAGTGCTTTGCGACTCACTAAGGGATTGAAGGACCCTAAAACCTTGCGGCTCTGTGTGACAAGGGCATGACCCTCCCTCATAACCCCCCCCCCAGACAACCTGGGAACTCCAGCCATGCATCTTGCGGCTTTCATGTCAGCTTGTGGGCCACTAAGCTTTTTAGTCAGGGCTGGCTGAGCAGAGGGAAAAGGTGGCAAGCAGGACAGAAGAGGAATCACGGGGTAGGTGATCTGGGGACGGATGAGTTAAAGGCCGTGCGAGGCGGGTGGGGGGTGAAGGGGAGGCGCCGTTTGCCCCCAAACCTCCCAAAGACAGAATCGGGCATTGTTGCCGTGCCGAGCTGGAGCCCATTCTGTTGATCTGCGCAGGATCCCGGCGAAAACAAAACTGCATTGTTCCCCGCAGATGGAAGCCAGTGTCTCCTGGGTAACAGCATTAATCTCCCCTTTTCTCCCGCTTCCTCTCTAGTCGAGGCCATAATCGCTGGGCTCCTTTCAGCAGCAGAACCAGCCTCAAAGCCCGGGCTCCTAACTAGCCTCCTAATTAGCCGCAATTACAATGAAGACAACATGATGAGATAATAGAAATTTGCAAAATAATGACATACCACGGGAAAATATTCCTCCTCCCCAAGCACCCATTTTTGATTTTTTTTTTCCCCTCTCCCTCTGTGAGAGGCACAATAGAAAGCCGGGGCCCTTTTCTCTCAAAGCGGGGAGCTCAGAAAAAAGGGAAAAAATGGTGGCGCATTATGTGCCATAGAACCAACCCTATTGTCTGCCTTCTGGTTGCTTCAATCAACAGGCCATTGTCTGGCTGCTTAAATCAAAATGACTCAAATACGGCCCTCCGTAATGATGCCCTCCAAAGCGCCGCATAGCCAACAGAAAGGAAGAAGGGGAGGCCAGTGAAAAAAGGCCGCAAAATAGTTCCAACAGGAGCTTGGATTTTTTTCCTTGATGAGATTCAGTTGAAAACCCAACCGGCAGACGATAACGGCAAGTAGCAAGCTGCGGGGGATCGGGGGGCGTGTTGGAGGCAAACAGCAGGTGGTAGTCATGCACAAAGCGACATTTTCGCATCCGCGATTGGCGGCAACTGACGTAACCGTCACTCGCCGCCTTATCGGATAATGGCGGCCCATCGCAAGCTTCATTTGCGCTCAACCTCCGATCGATTCAACACAAGGACAGCGGCACGTTTTCCAACAATTGACAATTGAGTCAGAGTAAGACGCCGGGACCAGATTCGAGTCACGTGACCAGGGTATAAAGGTTGCATCTGCGTGAATGAAGACCTTCCTTGGTGGCTACAAGGACGTTGCATGTTTGGATAATCAAGCTCGTTTCACGTCACTCAAGTTTGGCCGCCGATGCGAAACATTGGTTTTCATGGCCAAACACCAACGACCGTTTTGAATGCTCGCGACAATCAACGTTTAAATCAAGTGTCTGCCGCTCGTTGAAGGACTTTGTGTCTTCTTCTGAGTACTGGTTCAGGCAGGGCGCTATCACAGGGGCGACCGTGTCATCGGATTCGGCAAACCTGAGACACATTGGCAATGGCGTTGATGGCATGGCGTGGGTATAAATGACAGAGCCTGTTGTGAAGACTTTTTTTCTGCTTATAAAAATATTTTTGAAACCCAAAATCAGGCAGAAAGGTTATTCTTTGCCTGCTGAATGATATGAGATAGCTGATATGGACACAAGAAGGTGTCATGCCATATCGTTGATGATAACATTTGATTCAACTTTGCATTTTTGTTTGTTTGTAAAATGTCATTGATTACATCATGAAATCCTTTGTTGGTCTTAGGACAAAGCGGCATTGGGTGACGCAACCTTTAAAGCCAACTCTGCACCCCCCACACCACCCGAAATGGAATCACGCGGAGTAATTAGCACGCGTCAGATAAGTTGACAACCTCGTTAATCCGCCGCATCATCCGATACTTTCGCCTTTGTGTGTGTCGGCTACGGAGAGGAAGTTAGCGGCCTAATTAGCGTCATTACAAGTGGCGATATTGTCATTAGCAGAACTCAATTTTTGGTGGGCCGCAGAGCGAGAGAGGAGATTCCGCCGCGCCATGTGTCGCTACGAGAGACCACCGTGCTCCATATGAAGGTTTCAAAAGTGCGTTTATTAATGTGGCCTGTTGAATTTTTGCGGCACTGGCGAAGGAATAAGCCACCAGCAGTGCTTCAATGCCACTGAACGTGTGAGCTAGCTGAAGAAGAACAAGCGGCAGTCGTCTCTCCAGTTGCCCTTAATTGCAGCCGACGTTCACAGTAGGCTGGCGAATTAGTCGCACTTAGCTCACGTCATGACTGTACAATTCCCGCGTTTGGACAAACAAATACAGCGGAGGGCGAATCTCCGGGTGACCTTAACACTCGCTAAGTGGCCGCCAGGTCAAACTCCGGTCAGCCTTTGTTGCGTGAGCTTTGAAAACAAAGAGTGGCTTTGAAATGATTTTACGAGGAGCCTCGCGCTCGGGTCGACGACTGACTTTACGATACCACTTGATGGGGATGAGGGGCTAAAAGTGAAGTTGGTCTTCCCTACGTGTCGCGAGACAGATCGGCGACCAGAAAGCGGATGCGTCCCACACAAACTCACAAGTGCAGCGTTTGTCACCGTTTATACGTGCGAACAAAGTCCCAGACCTTCATTAACACGTCGCATACGACTCCCGTCGGAGCTGCCTAATTAGACATCGGCGTGAAGGCGTCGTGTAATTACCTGACAGGGCTCCACGCGTTCCGCGCTGCCGCTCGCGTTTGCCAACGTACGTGCGCTTCACCGCCGCGGGCGCCGTTCTCCTCTCCGTCCGTCATCTCGGATCGCATCGGATTTTCGCAGACGCTTTCAAAGTTGCGTTTGTCTACGAGACGGAGAGCCTTTCTTTTTTTAACGGTCTGAAATGTCATCTGAGAAATCTCTGAAGCGTTGTCAACAGGTGTAAACGTGATCAGTCCTGTTTTCAGTTTGCGATGGATAGCATTAGCATGGCCGTGGTTTGAAGAGCGGGGAAAATGTCCCTTGGAGCTTTCCACAAAAATAAATGAACGTATACACCTTTTTCAATGATGCTCATTCGTTTTGGGGGTCTGAGTTGCTCTGGTCCACATTTATTCATTCATTTTTATTTATTTGGCCAGGTTTGCAATTTATACTCTTACTGTGAAATTATTAGCACATTCTTCACACAGTTTTTTTTTTTTTTCACATGAAACTGCAAGGGGGCGCTCTAGGCCTGTGTTGATCGATCGACGTCATGTCTGGTGGAAGCAAAGTAGATGAGAAGAGTTGGCGGAGTTTTTTCAAAGTGACGCAAAGTGCAAACTTTTCTTTGAATGTTGGAGCGATCCAGATTGTTTGGTCAACTTGTGGGCATGTTTGTGATGTTCTAATTATACGAATAACTATTTATGTGTGACGTGAAGATAAGCACTTTCTCACTTAATGGTTTCTGGGTCATGTGACGTTGGCGTATGGTCTTCTTATCCAGCCTATTGTTCTCCATTTTATTTTCAGTGTAAAATGCTTTTCAAAATGGAATGTTTGTTTGCTATTTATACTCCAATTTGACTCGTATATTATTCTGATTGATAAGGCATTTTATAGGTGGCACAATTTTTACTCAGGATGGATTGGATTGGATTGGATTTGCCTTAATTAGTCTCGCGGTGGAGAAATTTACATTTCACAGCAGCAAAGTGATGAAAGTGATTTATAACATGGAAAATAGGCGAGCACAGTGTGTCGTTATCAGTACCTTTGTATTGTTTTGGCAAGACTTCATTTTGACTTCTCTTTAAAGTTTGAGACGATTTGAAGAACTAAAACGCGTATACGGCTCTCTCTGCATCGGATGACATTTGTTGTTGTCAATATCGGGCAATAATGGAAATTGTTTTGCCGCCGTCGCTCTTCACGCTGTACAACAATAACAGATTAAGAGGTTAGAAAGTTCCAATTCCATCACGGCCAAGTTGAAATCTTAGCGCTTATGGAAGCCGATAGAAGGCTAATGGAATCATGAAGCGGCTTATCATGTGAATGAGAACAATAATGAGGAGACAAAGCGGAGACAAATCCATTGTAAGTGAGGTGGAATTATGTCGGCTCAGTGGATTATATATAAAAAAAGGCCTTGATCCAGTGTGAGTTGGGAAAACATGGCTCCCATGCCCACTTATTTTCCCACACGCACGCGCAGGCGTCTGCGAATAGCCGGCAAGTACGTGCGGCGAGCCTCGCAAACATGCTAATCCACGCTAATATCGCCACGCATGCGCGCACTCGCATATTCATGACATTACGCAAGTGCGGGCGGCCAGTAAAAAACGCGCACGGAGACGTCAGGCACTCACGCCGGCAGATAATTTGATTAATTCAGATGAGAAACAACTTCACAGATTAGCGATTTAACTTTGCAATCATAAGCAAAAAAGCCAGCCAGCCAGCCGAGATAATGACATTTGTCTGAAATGGGGGCAGCCGTCGAAATGTATCCAGTGTTTGCAAGTGCTGTCCGCCGCTTCAACCCCCCCCCCCCCTCCAAAGTGGTTAAAAAGACATTTCTTCCAAGTCCAAAACTAAGGAAGCATCAATTTGACATTCACCTGGACGACAAATGATTTTCCGTACGCAGCAAAGCGCTAAATGAAACAATATGAAGCGGCTCTTGGAAAGGCGTACTAATAGTGCAAGATGCTGTTGAGAAACAATTTGCACTCAATTGTGGTGATGAAGTGAACCCCCCGCCCCCACCCCCCTCCCATTACATCACAGACATGATGACATTGAATTTGCAGACTTTGACATGTCATTCCCACAAGCATTTAAAGGATCAGCAGTTGATTCCTTGCTTTACAATACAGGTAAGGGGGTCACATGACAGCCCCCCCTTGCCCGCCATCCTTCAAAAATGCATGAAAATGGCCAAAGGGTGTATTGAAATCCTCAAGAAGCACTTTTCCATCCTTCTCTCAGTGCGTTGCCTCCGTGGACACAATGCCTCTCATTGAAGGCCCGACGGCGTCTCTTCTGTCAGACAGCGGTTGGGCCAAAACGGACAATAGCCGCCACAGAAACAAAAGACGTTTTATTAGGCCGGATGCAAAGAGAGAGAGAGAGAGAGAGAGGCACACGGAAGGCCGAGTGGCACTCTTTACATTCCATTGTGGCTGGACTCACATCTGGTGACCATGTGTGACCGGAGCGCCGGGGCTAATGATGGGCTTCCTGAGGCCAGCTCAATTAGGCCAGGCCTCTCCGGACTCCCAGAGAGAGCCACGGGGCGGAGACACGCACACATTGAGACAGAGAAAGAGAGAGAGACCGATTTAGAAAGTCAGACAGAATGAGAGACAGAGGGAAAGAGACACAGGATCCAACTGAAGAGACCGTACCGCGCCGTACATTTGAGATGGCGCAGGACAAAGCGTAGTTGACCCGCTTATCTCGTTTGTGACGATGTGAGCAAGGCCTGTGATGGCAGCCAAGTTTGATCTCATTCTACCCTGGCAAACTTTTCATCCCAGGAAATGGAGAGTAAAAAAAGGCCAAACCTGATCAACCGCAAAGAATAGCTCGTCTGTTTGTGTCCTAAAATGCTTCAGCGGGGCCAATTATTCACCTCATCATGTGTTAGATGGTCAGATGTGGACGATGAGCGCAACACGAAGCGCTGCGCCATTAATAGCGGCCGGGGTCATTCCAGGTGCGGCGTGACAATTGGCGACACGGGACAGGCCCGGTTTGCCCACCTGAAATTTTGAAATCTTGTTCTCGGGTTGCAAGTGATCCTTATTTGTGCGCCATTGAAGATGTGATCGGTAGCGAGCGGAATCCACTGTGTTCACGCCCATTACGGCGCAAGCAGCAGTTTTTCCAAAGGGAAAAGGAAAATATATCGCTAACGCCCCTCCATACCCGAATGTGCGTTTCCATCACGAAAGCAAATCATTTATGGAGCGTTTACTGTCTTCGAGCCATTTTACAATCTATAAAAACCCGACGATTGCTTTTCTGTTGCGTAACTTGTGTCAGATGATGCGATTTTGGAATTCCCATGATCGCCTGATCGATATTAATGATTCTGTTTAGTTTCTTCGCCGCAAACTAATTGGTCGTCGTCAACATAAGAGCCTATTTTGATGGGTTTGTTTCTCTGGGCTCTATTCATCTTCCCCCCCAAATAAATAAGGAGCTAGATAAATGCAGAGACGTTAACCTTGAGCCGCCAAGCAGCTTCCTGTCAGCGTCGGAGGAGATATTAAGACGCTGATGAAGTGAGATGGATGGCGCTTTAATTCCCCGACAACGCCTCGTCGCCGTTGTTTAATCTTCCATCTTCATTACGCCGCAAAGACTGGAGAGAATGTCGCCAGAGGAAGGCCGCGCCAACAAAGGACGCACGCCGTCAAGGATGGCGTATTTACATGTTTAATCGCCATCGACTGGATAGAATTCAAGGCGAGGCGTCCGGAATGCAACCAATCAGACTTTTCCATGGTCGGGAGCCAATTATGACATACATTGTGCAAGGCTTTTGAATGAGGCTTTTGGCCAACAGGATGTTAATGCATTGGTTGAACGGCGACGTTAGCATGGCAGCGCGACAACGCACTCGCGTTGCGTTTCTTCAAGCCAAGCGGCTTTCTCGTATGCAGCTCAGATGTTTCTTTTGTTGTTGTTTTAATCCAAGGTCCTCCCGCCCTCACGGTGAAATACAATCAACGCAATCAACGATGATCCGTACAAAAGACGTAGCTTGCGGTTTTTGCCATGGAGGCGGCCATTTTTTCCCTCCCTCCCCACCTCCACCACCCTCACCTCATTGTCACCTAAACACTTGTCATTGGGCAAATGTTTTGAATATTCTTCTTCGTTGAATAAAGGTTTCAACTCAAGACTCGCATGATTAACAATATGCGCGTATTCTCATTTCATCTCCAAGTACTTGAGAAAGAGCGGTTAAACAAAAAGGACTCGGTCCCAGTACGATAAGCGCGAATGAAACCGCTCGTGTAAAAATAATTTCAAGAAAACAAAAGCGTTGTTAGCTGACCGATTTAGCCTGATTGAGAAACATGGCACGACCCTCAAGTGAGGGTTTTGGCCGCCTTCCTTTGCGCCGCAGTTTGAAAAGATGGACTGTGACGTAGGTGCAAAGCCAGCATTTATATTTCAACAGATGAGTTGATTTCAACAAAAGAAAATCGAGTGAAAATGAGTATGATAAAAAGCCTAATTGTGTCGGTGTGTGGCTGTATGTGGGTGTGCGTGCATCAACACCCGTGCCAACGAGGCCATTTTACTCTCTGATCAATGGCTGAGTGGGGGGGGGGGGATAACTCAACAAAAAACAAAACCTCCAAACATTCTTTGAATCTACTGCATCTTCTGGCGACGTCTCGGCCTGGTGTCCCACTGCACAAAGAAAATAAGTTTGGAGGGGGAGGGGGGTCCTTGTTTCTTGCCCTGGCGGCGCCGTCAAAGCCCAAAAAGCCCGACGGTTAACTAGCCATCAAAGCGCAGCGAAAGACTTTCCCTTTTCTGGCGCGCTGGACGGCTTGATGTCGGTCGGCTCATGCCGACTGATGAGGGATCCACGCGTGTTTATCGGAGTGAGCTGCAAAGGGAGGCTGGGGTGGCCTGGGATGGGCGGAGTTAAGTGGGCAGACAGCACATGAAGGCAGGCCCCTGTTCCTGGCTAAACAGGACGTCTTGGACATCGCAAAACCGGATCGAAAGTCCCGACCTGGGAAGCACTTTCCAACCAAAAACGGTGCGCTTGCTTCCATCGTCCAGAGTTAGTTTGCAATCGGGGCACGCAGAGACCGCCGCCCCCAAACCGCACCCCCCATCTCCTTTCGGCGGGGCCCTAATCCTCCCATTTCTTTAAGAGAGTGAGGGAATAGTGCGCAGGAGAAAGGAAGCATTGTGGTGTCAAAAGAAGAGCGTACAGTACCAAATTGAGGTCGTGGCCAGACAATGGCTGCCCTTCACTGGCTCATTCACGCACGGACTCTCCGCACGGCTCTATCAAACGCCTCTTTCTTTTCTTCTTTCCCATCTCTCTGTTCCTTGTCTTTCTCCCCTTCTACCCCCAGCCCCCCCCCCCTTTAATGTCCACCTTTCTTCTCGCCATTTCAGAGGGGACGGGAGGGGATAATGAAACGTTGGGCTTGCCTGGGCCATTTGCGATAGGGGGGGCACCTTCTCCTCCCATTGCCGTTGTTGTTTTTGCTAAACAGGAAGTAGTTTGGGAGGAGCCCGGATGGCGATTATCTATTTAGTGTGTGACGTTTGCCCCCAGATGCTGTATGGGGGGCTTGACACATTTTTAAAATGTTTCCTCTTTTTATTGATTTACTTTGTCATTTCTTTCATGAACGTGGATTGTTCCAATTTGAACTGAAGCACTTAGTCTATAAGTTTTAAAGAACAACTCAGTCAGAAAATGTCACACTGCTTTGGTGCAAGTAATTTCCAAAACCCTTCTGTAAAAATTCCCAATAATAATAATAATAACTTGTTATGAAACATTGTTGTATATCAATTGACCAAAGATCACCCCCCCCCGCTACCCCTGCCCCAAAAAGGTTAAAATGACATGAATAAATCCTACAAATAATATTAATAATAATAATACTTTGGACTGCTCGTCTTTTTGCCCCCACTATAATTTGCAGCTGTCCACTGTTGTGAGCGCCGTGCCTCAAAGTGTTAAACGAAAAGGACGTGAAAAATATGGAGCCATCCCGATGGAATATTGCAGTCATTCATTTTGGGTTAACAAATCTTACATGTTCAACTGTTACGGTTGCGGGGAAAAAAGAAAAAGAAGAGAGCCTGATTATGATAAAGGCGGCGCTGTGTTTGACAACAGATGTCTCATTTAGCAAGTCTGCAAGTACGGGGACCGCTTGTGACGGCGGCGAACAATGGCGAGACTTGTGGAATTCACAGTATGACATGGAAAGATCTGCAATCAACGGAATCCAAGCCGAGAGGGCAGAAGCACCTTGGGGCCATGGCAGCCACAAAGGACGTCCACCCGCAAAGCTAATTTGCCTTGGCAAAACCAATCCTTGCAAATTGATGGACTGGACCCAAGTGGGGGGCTGTAACCGATTTAGCGCGAGACAAGAGCCGAACAACGATTGGCATTGTCATCGAAAACAACAGAAAAAGTGTCTCGGGACTGCGACCGAGTCCGTTGGGACCTCAATGGCCCAAAGGCTGGAGCGCATGATGAGTCCAAGGTAATAATGAGTCCCCCGCTGGGAAAAGATTGCATTGATCTTTTGATGGTCAAGTGCTTTTTTTTTTGGTGCAATGGCAACAAAAGTTCCATTTGTGCAAACCACTAAAGAGCTTGTCAAGATTAGCACGCAGATACGACTCTTTGCCGTCCAAGCAAATGGATTGGAGGCGGAAATGGCGGCCGTCATACCGATCATACTTGATCCAAAGGGTTCCGAGAATGATATCGTGATGGCGGTCGTCGGGGGCGCCATCACATCAAGTCTTCCGGTACAAACAGCAATGGCGCTCCTCTCTTGTAATTAGCCGTCACCCGCATCGCCGTCTAAGACAACGCTTGACCTGGCGTGCGACGAACCCTCCTGGTTCACACCAATTACACGGAGGGGGCGGGGGGGGGCGATCTCTGCCCCCCCGCCCCCACCTCCTACCTTCAACGACGACTTGTTTCTGGCAGCCCGTAATGACATGTGGGCCGGCGGTGGGCCGGCGGTGTTTCTTTGGAGCGCCGCTCACGGGAATGCGCGATAGATGCGCACATAGGCGACCTTTCTGATTGGGGTTAACGGCAGCCTCATTTGCATGAGGAGATGGGGGGAGCGACGGGGGGCTTTCATTAGCTGGAGTAGCAAGATCTCAGGTACACACACGTACACGCATCGACTCAGAGGGCAAATTGTTTCGCCTTTATGAAGACAAACACAACGAGTCACTGCTTTTTAACGATTGATTGAAAATCAAGGCTTTTGGTTGCACCAGAAAATAGGATACATACTGTAGGGGCATATCCGATGGAGCGGCGTTCGGGTGGGCCTACTTTATCATGCGGGGGTCCCCCCTGGATCATAGCTTGTCACGTTTCCTGGAGCGCCGCTGCCTTTAAAAGGCCGTGACACAGCACAGGTCAAAACATTAGGTACCCCTGCATCAAGTCCAGGAGCTTTGTGGCGTTGATGTTGTTTTTCCAAAGCGCCTTGTTAAAAGCAGACTGTAGATTTGACGGATGGCTGACAGGAGGCCATGAAGATGAAATTGCACAATGGCTTCTTACCGCAGGCAGCTGACAAATAAAGTAGTAAAAAATCAATTTACAAACGCTGAGATTGTTAATTGCCGGCCGACAGGACGGCGTGCGCGCTCGGCCGTGTTGACGCTTAGCCATTAAAACGTTACGACGGCCATTACCGAAAGCCGGGGCCGCCATAAGGAACATACGTCCCCTCTCGCAGCCCCCCGCCGGCTAAACGCTTATTTATCTATCGCAAAGGGGACATTTCCGAAACAGAAATTTGCTTTTGGCCAGCGCCTCCAGAGAACGGCGGCGGCGTTCCCAATGACACGGTGATTTTTTACGCGTCTTTATGAGGAATCAGACAATTAATTCTTTCTGACAAGCAGTCATTATTTGTCTTGGTGGCGACCCAACGGTTTGGGAGATGCTAGCCTGGCGCTCTGCTAAAAGCGGAAAGAATGCCAACGTGAGAGGAAGAAGAGCGGAGAGGCAAATCCAATCAATGCGACGGAACCTTCGGAAAAGAGGAGGCGTGGGGGGTCCAACAACACAATTAATGGAGAGCCGGTGGGGGGAGGATAAAAATACAGGAGGACTTTCAGAGCTCGATTGATTTAACGTTAGCTTCAAAGTTTTTTTGCGCCGATGTCTGTTGATTAGCAAAGATGTGGGGTGAATGAGCTCACTGACCACTAAATAATTAGCGCGTGCTATTTTCAGCCAATTTCCGGTTGGACCAAAAGCAGATCCAGTACATGGCGAACATCCTCTTATTTTTCCAGTCATTTGACAACAATGACGTGCTTCCATTTGTTCTCTGTGCCGACGCAACAACGACAGACTTGTGATGTGGCCGGCAAGCGGCCATTTTGTTTTCACCAAGCGGCCGACCTCCAGAAAGTTCTGATTATTCTAGTCCTTATTATCGCGCGTGTGCGCGTATGTGTGCCTTGTATTGACAGGAGTGCTTGCACATATCAAACGGAAGCCTCTCTTGGTACGTGCAGCAATGTTACTTCTTAAAGCGACAGCGCACACTTGTGTGTCTCTCTGCAAATTTCTTCCCGCAGCAAAAGGCTTTTTTTGTTTGTTTTTTGGGGTTGTTTATTTGTTGAGCGTGTTCTTTTTTGTCTTGTGCTGTTAAATGTTTCAGCGTTGCAGTGGCATGATGGGACCCCCCGGGGATGAGGCATCTGCCCACCCCGACCACACGCTGAATTATACATGACAGCACAGGACTGTGTGTGTGCGTGTGCGTGCGTGTGTGTGAGGGTATTTGTCGGCGTCACTGAGAGAAGCGTCCACTTTGTTGCGTGACTCCATTTGAGAACGCTTGTGCTTGTGCTTGTGTTTGCTTGGCTTTCAGGCTTCGGCAACGCGCTTCCACCTAATATGTTTTTGGAATCGTTTGGCGCATTGGACAAATTCTTGACCAACAACAGACTGTTGCTTTTGGAGACTTTGATGATGGTGCAAGGTGCGACCAAAACAAAAACAAAGAATAATCGTGTCTAATGTCCAAGTTGCTCCTGCATGTTTGGGTGCGTTTAGCTGCATTGGCGTGGATGTTGTAAATGTCATGTTTGCTGGACGTGAAGTCATATTGAGCCACGACCGGTCTCGCAACTACTGTCGGAAGCCACTAAATCCAAGCCGGGTCCATTTCTAAGCCCTGACTTCAACCCGAAAGAGTACCACAAAGAGAGCAGCTTCTGCCTTATCGCAGGCATTGTCCATCAATTCGTTCTTCAAAGTGGGCCATTGATGTCTGCCGAGCGACGAAGCATTCCGTTCCGTTGATGGATCGTTTGAGGAGATTTGTTGGCCTTGACCTGCTTGACCTGCGACCTTTTCTCTTCCGTGCGAACCAAGCAAGGCCCCGAAAGATAGGAAGGTAGATAGCGCCATCTGAGCTTGGATTTTGGATCGGATGAGATTTGGTCAACGGTGGACAGCTTGTCGTCTTCTCAGGTGAACGCGTCCCCCATCCGAGCAGAATGGCTCCGCTCCAGTTTGACACTCGGGACACGGACGCCGCGCTTCAGAGCGCTTCAAAATCTCCACCACTTCCTCCGTTTTTCAACTCAAGTCCTCACTTGGTTGTTTTGTGGCCCTCATCGCCGGCGCTTTCTTCCTACGCATCACTCGGCTCTTCCCCCGATTCTTGCGTCTATAAATACCGTCACGAGAGACGCCGGCAGTAGGGCCAATGAGCGCGCGCAGTGGCGTATTGTGGCAGGCGAGCCAAAACGCGCTTCCACGGCCATTACTCCCCATGGAAACAGCGCCGCACATGTGACGCGGACCTTGTTTGCCGCACGGCGGCGGCGGCGGCTTCAGACAATAAGCTATTTCAGGGCCAAATAGACTGCAAAAATCCATTTCTGCTCCTAAAACAGAAGACACGGAGGGCGGGCGGGCGAACGAACGACGGGGAGGAAAGCCAAAATCAAATCAACAGCCCTTGTCTCTTAAGCTGGATTTATCTCCCTATTTTGTCATCCTTCTAATTTATTCCCCCAACCTGCTTCCAATTGCCGTCTTTTTTTTTTCTTCCGTCAAAAACTCACATCGACCGAGATTGCGTGAATTGTGCTTATGATGAAGGGGGGGGGGGGGGGGGGGTGTACTTTTTTTTGTCCGATTATCCACTTGATAGCAATTCATTGTTGTTGTCCCTGGCTTGTGCAAAGGAGGCGATGTAGGACAGAGGAGAGAGAGGAAGGGAGTGGGGCATCATCTTTAGTTGCCATTACAACACTTGGCAAGCTCTGCCCTGCCTGTTTGTCTGCCTATTGCCTTACAAAGGGATTAGTCAAAGCTCCGTTCCAGCTGCGTTCAAACCCCGCTCGAGCCCCGTTCCGTTTGTGTGAGGCTTCCCTTGAGATTACGTCTGATTTACAAATAACGCAGATAAGATTGGGTGTTGTCGACGATGTAATTTGGGGACAAGGGCGCTCCCCCCTCTTCTCCTTATAAAGCAGAACCGACACCACTCAGATTTGACATGTCTTGTCAAGAAGAAAGACTGCAACTTTTTGGAAGTCACTCGCCGGTTAATCCGCGGCAGGCCTGTTCCCTTCACTCATCCCCCGTTTACATGGACGACAAAACAGGAACAAATAGAATCTGCCAGGCGGCGGCGGCGGCGGAGAGAGTCAAACGTGGAAGCTCGCTAGCAAATCCACTTATTGCGCCCCCAAAATCTACATCAATAAATCAAGTCATTGATTTCAGAGGACAGAACAGAAGTTGTATGAAATTGTCAACTTTCAACTGGATCCTTAATCGTGAGCCCTGGTTGCTTAGCTTTTCTGTTTGCTTGTTGCGAGCGGAGACCTTTCGGAAATGAAGCAAATAAGTCACAATTCAAGGACGGTGTGCTATGAAAGATAAAACCAAAAATCCAGTATGTGAGTTGTATTCTTTCATCCGCTAATTCATGCTGGTCATGATGAGAATCAAACAAACCAGAAAAACTAGCTTGGCATAGCTTAGCATAATTTAGCTGCGATCACACACTCTTTGAATTGAGTCGAGGCTTGTTTGCTTGTTTGCTTGTTTGCTTGTTTGGCGTCCTGTCGAATCATTTGGTGTCAATTTGCGTGTGATTTGTTGTTGTTTTTTTTTTTTCATTTTGTGCCGTTCATTTTGTGTAGTGTAGCTTGATGTGATTGAGATTTTTGTGGAACTCTACTTTATGTTAATGGTCTCAGTGACATCGTTGAATCCCAATTCCACAAAAGTGCAAACAAAAGTATCCGTGCTGGATGTCCTTTGGGTGGTATTGTCAAGAGGAATAAGACACTAAAAAATGTTTTCAAGTCAAATAAAGGGTGTCTTATTTCTCTGCGCACTTGTTTTATCGACGAGATGATTGGGCTGGGGGAGAAATAGAAGTAGCGAAGGCCACTCGTTGGAATATTAGCACCATTGGAAAGAGCAAGTAGGCTCTTTTTTCCCTTCATGTTTAGCGCTTGCGTGCACTGGTGGTGCGTATTCGTTCCTCCCCGTCAGAGTACATTGAAAAGTACTCCAAGGCGAGCTTCCATTAAGCTCCACACAATAGGCTTCTTCCCTTGTAAATGTGTTGATGTTGCCCGAGCTCAATGTCTCCAGACTATCTCTTGATTGAAGAATGGCTGCTTTGAATGGACCTTTAGTTTCTTTCTTTTTTTCCTCTTTTTCTTTGCACTACGGCAAAATCAATGCTGTGCGTTTTCCCCCTCGCAGCGCCACGGGCTTCTTATGATCAAACGTCGCATCACGTTCTGCCACGTTTGGTGCTGATGCGCGACGCACAGTGGCGCTTTTGTCCTCTGATGATGCCATTCATTTGCACTTTGTTCGGGGCGTCATAAAGGATGCTATTTTGAAGTCTTTTTTTTTTCTCATTGTACGCATCCTTCTTTGTCCGAATGCCATGTGATGCTTTTTTTTTTTGTTTCGTTTGTTTGTTTCATGGATTTTAGTCCATCCCTTTGAAATGTGCTTGAAACGGCCTGTTGAGATCCATTTAGCGCTTTGCAGAAATTAGCAACAAGAAAGCACAGAGTGCTCTTATCAGACATCTGGAATAATCTGGCTGAATATTTTTCGCCATCGACTTCACACTGGAAATGTTTCCAAATTTGAAATCCCGACAAAGCGCAAAAGTGCGCTTAGGCGTCACACTCTTCAGATGCTTGGCAATTAACGTCAACGGATGCTGAAGTGAACGGACGATTGACGTAAGGAAAGCGCTCGCCGCTGGCCAGTCTCGGCCAACAAATAAACTCCAACGGGGCACGACACGACATAACGGAATCAAAATGAAAATTGGTTTATGGAGGATGTAACGCACGCACGCACGTACGTGCGCGGTTCCTGACCTCCGAGTGACCATCTGAAAGAATGTCCATCTGCAATAAAGGATTGGATGACTGTTTGGATACAATAGCGAGATAGAGGAAGCTCTCGGCCTGGATGTTTGCCCTCAAATCAGCCAGGTCAAAAAAGCGCCAATGGACAGAGTGAGCAATGGCCATCAATTCCCTCAGATGAAAGCACCATGATGCGCTGTAAAGCATCCGCCTTGTAAAATACAGCAATAGAAAACAAATTGCAACCATAAATAACATCTTTTACGTGAAGTGTGCTAACAAAAAAAAGAAGAAAAAGGCTTCTAGTTGGACGACCAATACATTTTCATTGCATTTTAAGGTTTGAATTTGATCAAATATTGGGACATCATTGAAACGTTCAAACCACCCAATGTCTTTGTCAATGATTTGGAGTCTTGTTTACCAGCCAATTTACCGAAAACCTTTTAGAAATCGGAACATTCGATCCAGTCACAAACTGCCCATTCAGCAGAGCAACAATGTGAAGATATACATATCTGCGCAGGCCCAAGAGTACGAAATTAAGCTAGCTGCGGAGGAGAATTCCGGTGAGCTAAGCGAGTTATGGATGAGATATGCGGTTAGCTAAGATAGCAGTTGATGAGAATTGCGGGTAGCCTAGCAGGCTCTTGCTGTTCCGTGTTGTTTGAAGCAGTTCTAGATGTGGGCAATTAATGTCAGATCCAGTCAAGCATCTGCATCAATTGTGCGATAACAAAAACCTTTGCAATATCCCCACACGCATTCAAATCTTGACACTGTATGGTGATAACATCTTATGCTACAAGCAAATGGAAATGTTTTCTCAAAAGTCAAAGCATTCGCACAGTCACGAGCAACATCATAACGCTTCAGATTTTAACCGCAATTTACTGCATTGTGAATATATACTGGCTGCATTTATTTGTTGATGTATTTTTTATGTCAAAACAAATCAACAAGCAGACATTTTTCCACCGGTGTCCTAGTAAAGCTAATTGAAAAGCTGTGGCGCTTACCAAACTGACAATGGATGTGCAAATAATCCTCATTGTGGAAATAATGACGGACATTTTATCCTCTTTCCACCGTGTGCGCCTTCAATTGTGCTGAAGAACAACATAGGTAAACCGGTCCCGCTTCAGACTTGCCACAGCTACGCTACACGCTACACGATAGTTTTGTTGCTTCAGACTTTCCACAAAAGTGACAGTGGAGGCTTGCCTGTTATTGATTTATTTTCAAGAAAATACTGAGTAAAACCAAAACTTGACATCGTTCAGTGCATCTTGTTCACGGCTCCGATGATTAAATCCAGCTTTTCCATATTTATTTTTAACTGAAGCCATAAACATGCCTGCCCTATTAAGTTTACTGGATCTGAACGACGGCCGCATTTGGAATAAATGTGAATTTTTACGAGGCTTAAAAGTGTAAAATATGGTTTGCATTTCAAGCGAAAGGCGCCCTCTTCCCATTGGCGCTGTCGTTGTCTCCAGTCAAACTCAATGAACAATCACATTCTTCTTGTGGTGGTCCACCTGTATCAAAAGGCTGGCGTATGCTCGAATAGCCAGCCATTATGGCCGCTCCAATGCCAGCTTGTCTTCCAAATGTGGGCAAAAAGCACTATTCAATCCTGGCAATAATGCCACCTTTATTCAGTGATTGACCTAATTAGACTGCGGCGGTGGCTGAGGCTGCTTTCATGACGTGATCACGTTCACAACAATACCGACGCCGCGTCTGATAGCAAAGAAAAGATAGTTTTTGAATTTTGGACACACAATACGATACGCCCCTGGGTCCGAAAGGTGTCACCGTGAACCGCAGCTCAGCGGAACAAATGCGCCGGGCGATTGCGCGACATACCACGCGAGAGCATTGTCTTCTTTGTGACGTGGACAAGGACACGTGTGGCTACCTTGACCCCTTCCTCCGCACTGGCCACTTGCTTTTCAAACCCACAGCTCCTTTTCAATCACGTCGCTACTTTTCTTTGCCAAGTCTAAATCCAGCCGGTAATTAGAATTATGGAAACAAGGACAAGCGAGAGCGCCTTCTATACGCTCTTTGTGAAGCCCGCAACGGACGACTCGCATTTGTAATAAATGTCAATCAGAACAGCAGATATGCAGCTGCGAGACCTTGCGCAGACCTCCAAACAAACACGCAAGCATGTGACAAGCTCACTTGACAAAAATCCCACTCTGCAATAAAAGCCCACAGCGCGTGAAAGAAAAACTTTGCTCGACGTGACCACTCGGTCCACTTCCATCTTTCTTTCGGTTCCTTCCTGTTTCGAAATCCCAACATCCAACTTTTCGCCACGCATCCTTTTTGGACGTTTTGACCAATTCCAATTGAAGATGGACTTTTCAATGGCTTGATTTGATGGATGGCCTCCTCATGCAGGCTTTTTTTGTGAAAAACGGGTTTGTTGGGTTGTCGGATGGCCAGATTGTGACATCACAGGAGGCCAATTGATCTCACCCCCACCCCCCCGTGTTTACACACGAGCATAGAAGGGCATAGCATGCCTTTCCGGCAGCTTCTGTATTTAGTTTTTCAACTTATTTCATTCCTTCCATCACTTTGCTGCTGTGAAATGTCAATTTCTCCACTGTGAGACAAATAAAGGTCATTCACTGCGCTTTTCTGGACCGAGATATCCGATGTTGTTCCCGGGATCTGTTGCAACCACTCGTCTAGTTTGGGGGTCACTGCCCGAGTGCTCCGACCACCACAGGCACGACTGTCACCTTTACCTTCCAGGCTCTCTCCAGCTCCTCTCTGAGCCCTTGCTATTTCTCCATTTTCTCATGTTTCCATCACTCGGGACCGCTACATCCACGACAACGGCTTTCCTTTGCCCTTTATCTATGACCACGATATCTGGTTGGTTGGCCATTACCATCTTGTCAGTCTGTATCTGGAAGTCCCACAGGATCTTTGCTCGGTCGTTCTCCATCACTTTGGGAGGTGTTTCCCATTTTGACCTTGGGGTTTCCAGTCCATACTCCGCACAGGTGTTTCGGTAGACTATGCCAGCCACCTGGTTATGGCGCTCCATGTAGGCTTTCCCTGCCAGCATCTTACACCCTGCAGGTATGTGTTGGATTGTCTCAGGTGCCTCTTTGCACAACCTACACCTTGGGTCTTGCCTGGTGTGGTATATCCCTGCCTCTATGGCTCTGGTGTTCAGGGCCTGCTCTTGAGCAGCCAGGATGAGTGCCTCTGTGCTGTCCTTGAGGCCAGCCCTCTCTAGCCACTGATGGGACTTCTTGAGATCAGCCACTTCTGTTATGGCTCGGCGGTACATCCCGTGTAGGGGCTTTTCCTCCCATGATTGTCCCTCTTCCAGCACCTCATTCATATTTTGTATGGGTGAAGTCTGCTTTTCTTGCTGCTTTCCTCGGCGGCAGTTTGACCACAACCACCAAGTGAGTGGCCAATGAGTGTCTTGTCAGCAGGCCACTTGCGCACACGTTGGCGCATGCAGACGGCGACGCTGCAGGGCCCCGCACGAGCCAAACGGCATAATTGGCCATCCCCGAAACAAAGCACACACTCCGTAATGACTCTGTACTGTGACCTGGCGCAGGGGACTAAACAAAGGGCATTTTCTCCCCGGATCAATCAAGACGGGCCGCACAAATGCGGCCGTCCGCCCTCTTGAGGTTTCCATTTATTTGGCCAAATTCCCGCTGGCCGTCACGTGTCTCCCGTGATGAGCGGCTGGATCATCTGCAAGCGTGGCGCTTCAATGTCAGGGCTTGCCGTTGACCCTCAATTGGATGGCGCATCAAAAAGAAAAAGGAAAAAACGGCCTCATTTTCCCTGCGTGCACACATGCACCCGCAAATCCAATTTTGCGCTTGTGCCTGACCGCCTCTTCATCTCCACAACGGAACGTGACAAATTCCTCCAGACGCTGCGACAGCATCAAAACAAGCACGGACGCGCTTGTGCTGATCCAGTTCTTGACAGGACTATCCTCAAAACTGCATCCCAGCCTCCCTCCGCCCCTCCTGCGATCTGACCTCTTCATCATGACATGCAGCCCTTTGCCCATCCCCTTCACCCCCCCACACACACACAAACATCACCGTCAGTGCAAGTCAGTGCGGATGTTTCTGGAAGTCCGGAGGCCACAAAATGAAATGTGTGTTCAAGTCGTGTGAAATCAGATTGGATCTTAATCAGGAGCCATTGTGCTTGCTTCGTAGGGGCTTGTTTATTTGATGATGGCTCTTCATTTTTCTTCTTGTTGTTGTTGTGTTCAGTGGAGCTGCACTGACTTCTAAAATGGATTTTCACCGCACCAATGAAAACACTTGTAGTTGTGTTCAGTTAAGTTGTGTTAAATGCCACCGTCTGAAAGAAAAGAATCTGTTGTCAATGAGATAACAGTTGTGTTTCTGGCCTCAACCATTTCGAAAACTCAACTCCAATGCTCCTTTTTCTCGACAGTTCACTTCAATGCCAGCAGATAGTTTGGGTGTCGAGTAGTTTATTGTCCCTCCAAGTGGAGTAGCTAATGAAGCAACACATATTGGAACACCAACCGTGGGGCAACACGGGCAGGCAGGTAATATGTTGGCATGCATTCTTTATCTTCTCCAAAGAAGAGCCCATCTCCAACCATTGTATGTTTGTATGCCGCTATTAAAGAGTGACCGCGTTGCAAAGATGAGCGCGACATGAGCAGCACCATTTCCATTGAATTGAAATCCAAAGTCTTATTTTAGGTTTGGAGGCACGGTGGACGAGTGGTTAGCACGTCCGCCTCACAGTACGGAGGTCCGGGTTGATTCCGGCTCCAGCCTTTTGATGTGGAGTTTGCATGTTCTTCCCGTGCCTTCGTGGCTTTTCCCCGCGTATCCTCCTAAATTCCAAAAACATGCAAAGTAGGCTCGTCCTCTAAGTTGTCCCAAGGTGCTTTTCCTTGAAATATCCCCATCACGGTCAAATAAATTTTGTGGGTTGAACCGAAGGGCACTAAACACCAAAAACAGCAAAAACGGCATCCGCGCATGTTGAGAAGACTTTATTTGCGTCGATAGGAACACCTCATGCCATGCGGTCATCCCGAGCCACCCCTCGTCGAAACTTGGCCACCCGCTGTCAATTTTCATCCTTCTCACCGCTGAATGCGGTCTGGCCGTAGAACCGCAAGCAGACAAAATGACACACACACGCTTACACACGCACACGCAAAAAAGAAATTATTGATTTGGTGTCAGCGTCAATTAGAGGGACGAAAGCACAGCGAGAGGTCCAGACTGAAAAGGGCTAAAAGAGAGAGTGAGAGAGAGAGAGAGCCCTTGCTACAAAGCTAATGGAAAAGGAACAGCGCACAAAAGAGGACAAAATGGCATTTGAGCACGTCTGCCCACTTTGCTTCTTTTTGCTATCACTCTGGTGACTTTTTTTTAGCAGTTGAAAACAAGTTGAATTTGTCGCCATATCAACAGGGTGATGTCGGAATGTACACGTACATCCACGCTGGTCTTTTTTGCTTGCCCGGCTGGATTGCCACGTGTGAGCTGTCACGGGCGCTCGCCGCCAGCCAAAGCCTTTCATGCATGCGGGAGGCAAAAGGTCCACCTGAGCCAAATTTCAAGTGACAGATATTGAGGAAGGAAGGAAGGCGTCGTATTGATCCCTTGGTCTACGGTCGCTAGCAAAGAGAAAGGTGGAGGGGGCTACGGATGAGTAAATAACCTGCGATGAAGAGACTCGACATGTGGACGGACGCACTCGCTAAAGACTGAAAGGACGCATCCCAATCAAAAGATGTTCAAAGCAAGCCCTCAAAGTGAAAATAATCACTCCTATTGGCCCTTAAATGACCACGCTCAATTGTATAGGACATCGACTTGGGCCCTCCCGCCCCCATTGAAAAATGGCGAGATCCAGTCCACCGTTTGCCATCTGACTTCAGAGTGAAATGACAAGTGGAGCGAGGGGAGAGAGCGCTGGGTGAGGATATTGTTATTTTTTTCCCGCATGGGGGTGCTGGAGTTGGGGGGGGGGGGGGGCATGATGTGTCACACGTTGCAATTACACACACGCGCGCACGCCCAGTAAGACAAACACACACGCCGTGTGTCACTACGCATTAGCGCCTCCTTTCTGCGGGCGCCGCGTCCGGACAATGACCGAGCGGGCGGGAGCTGCGCCGTAATGAGAGCGAGCAGGGGCCTTTGCTCGCACGTATCCCGCACGCACGCACGCACGGACGTGACTCCCCCCGCCCCATCCCGCAAACACAGAGGGCAGCGGGCTCCGCTCGGTGCCTTCACCTCTCAATTACCCAGCAGGCTTTTAGCGGCACTCCGCTCCACTCCGGCAAATTAGCCAGGTCCCCGTCTCACTTAGAGACCTGCCACCGGCTGTGTGTTGGAGTGTGTCCGTGGTGGCTGCTTGACACAGAGTGCGTGTGTGTTTGTGCGCATTTCTGTTTGTGTGCGTGCGGTGCTAAAGTCAGCGGCTGAGAAACGGTGGCTGGAGCCCATCAGGGGGACGTGAAAAGCCAATCAAAGTGTTGGAACGCCATCGCCGCGACGCTAATACCAAGGGTGTCAAAGTCATTTTCAGGTTTCCCGACAAAACGTCTGCCTTGCTCCAAAGCGGCTTCCTTACAACAAAAAGTGAGTCGGAATCGGTGTCTTGACGCTGTGCCTGTCCGACCAGTTTGAAAGGAGAACGGGCCAATACGCTTGAGTGGAAGGCGCTGGCGAGTGCCAGCCATTTGCCTTGAAAGTCGGCAACTATGCTATCCGGCACCGCATAACTGCTTGAACTTTGACCTGGAAGAGCAATGATCCAATGGATCCTTTTGGCCGGCTTATTTCCTGGCCGACTTGAGATGCGCGGCGTGCCAACGTACGTCCGCCGCATTGTCCACACGTGCGCCACGTCGCACGGGAGCGATCACGAAAGCGCCACCTCCGCCCGACGGAGGGGCCGGACGGAGGGGCGGAAAGATCAAAGCGGGGGTCTGCGCTCAGCGGGGGGTGGGGGGGATGCTCTGCCCTGAGATGAAAGGCGACACCTTGCAAAGTTGAAAGACTTCCTGCCATTAGCTGGGACCCTGACAATGCAAAAGACGGAGACGCCTCCACCTGGCCCGCATTACAGCCACGCGACGGAAGGCCCTTGAACTGTCCTGAAAGCGGCAAAGGCGCACCTGACGGAGACGCCGCCCCCTCCCCGAAAGCGCCATCTGAGCGCCTCTGCGGGCAGTCGTCGCGCGGAGGAAGCTCCCCGCCGGCTAACGAGGCAGGATCAAACCACAAGAGGACGGCGCTTCCCCTCTTCGCGGCGCTTGTTAAACACTGACAATAGGACGAGGAAATCAATTATTTAGTCACACTTCCACTTCAAGTGTAGCTGGGAGGAAGAGAAAAAATATAGAGCTCGCCATTGCCATTGAACTCGCCGCTCTTGTATCTTGTTCTGTTGTGCCGTCTTCGATGTTAAACGCTGGGAATAATTTGCTTCTTTGCTGTCGCCGGGGCTATTGGTCCTCGCCTGGGAGACAAAGCCAAGCGGGAAGTGTGCACACTTGCACAGGTGGCGCTCAGCCACCTCAGGTGTCCTTAAGGTGAAGTCTGGCAAATGTCAGAGGACGGATTCGACTCTTGGACTTGACTAATTAAGACCAAGAAAAGAGAACAGAAAAGTCATTTCCCCCCGTCAAACAAGTCGTGGATCACCCCAACGTCTACTGCGGCGCCTTATCATGTGGTGGCCCTGACATTTGGAAAACTTGTCGTTCATTGAAGTCTGGTCCATCGATCGAAAGGTAGATAGATATGCGTGTATGCCTGTGTGTCAGATTGCCCTAAAGTTGAAGGCACAATGTGCCATCTGTCTTGGGGGAGGGGGGGGATGAAAACAGAATGAAAGATTGCTGATTTGAAAGTAGATGAAGTCCAACGTCCTCATGAATCAGGCCGTTGGACTTCATCTCCCATCATGCCTTGCTTGGCCCAATTTCAATGTTTCTTTTCTTCTTCTTTTTTACTTGCGCTGAGAGCTGCTACTTTGTGGCGTTGGTGCATGCGTGCGTGCGGGTGAAGCAACTTGTGAGCTCATTTGAAAGTGCCCTTGGTGAAGTGGGCGCCGTCATTATTTCACCCTCGCTCGTTCCCCAATTAGCCTTTTTTTTTTTTTTTTGCTTCTCGCCCTCATCAAGATTCGTCCTGGCGCTCCATCGCCTCGTCCGGTCTTCCTGCTCCTCCTCATTGTCTGCTTATCATTCGCTTTCATAATGAGAAGCTCTGAAACAAGTGTTGGGATCGGAAGTGGTCGGGGGTCACCTTGATAATGACGACGGGTCTCGCCTGGGCGCACCCCGATCCTCGCTGAATATCAATGTGAGGGCGGCCTTTTTTCCCCCCAATTTCTTGTATCAATCCTCAGGGGCTGGCATAGGGCAACACTTTGTGTGGACCCCGGACAATCCATCCCTACCGGGGGGGGCAGTAAGTTGGGTTTCCGGGAAGGGTTGTGTGCGTGCGTGCGTGTGTGTGTGTGTGTGTGTGTGTAGTATGGTGCGGGGAGGAGGGCTAGATGAAAGCGCCTTCATTAGCCGAGCCCAAAGACTCCTATATTTCTCACAGGGCATAAAAGGCCATTGTAAAAAAACACCCTCTGTTCCCTTTCAAACATAAAACGTGTCAGACGGCACACAAAAGGATTCCAGTCGTCACAGAGAGCAACGATCATTATTGAACAAGCCGGCGAGGAACGGAGGGACAGGGTGCGGGGGCTAAGAAAGGAGATCGCCATGAGGGGCCACGTCCGTCCGTCCGTCCGTCCGTCCCAGCTTTTTTCAAAAGCCTCATTTTATCTTTGTTTTTGTATTTCCGCTTTTCACATTTTCTATCGGTGCACGCGTGAGCCGCAGTTGACTTGTCAACATCAGTCACTCTTCCGAGATACATTTATCAAACCGCCAAATTTGACAACGCCAGGATGAGCCGTCTGTTACCTCGGAGTGAAACGAGTCAAGTCCTCCTATGACGTCCCAGGGTTTGTTTGCCTGCTTTCAAAATAGATCCAAACAAAACACCTGACAAAAAAACACTGATCTGCTTAAAAACCGTACAAGCGCTCAGAAAACCCTTGCAAGTCGTCCCCCATGTGTTTTGTACTCCGAAATGGGACAACCATGACGCTGGACGTCATCTCCTATGAATTGGAAATGATCTAACCAATCCCGTTCCCACGTTGATAACCAGGAAGTGTCTGACTCATGACTTTGCTTTGACTTGTGCACTGCAATGAACGCCCCCCTTACTTGTTATTGGAACTGATTTTGTTCTTACTTCGGACTGGCTAAAATTGCAATGGTTTTGATAGCCTTGCTAGCATGCTAGCTTCAAAGTGGACAAAATAATTCCTAGCAAAAGTTGGACATATCCTGGATGTGCCAATGAAATGCATTTTCAGGGTTTCTGCGTCAAGGCAAGGAGTTTCTGTCTGACTTCCAGCGTGTGGAAAACCTGAGTTAACTGAAAGCTCCTCTCCAGAGTCCTTGAGAAGATAACGACTGTGCACTGTGTCTTTTTTGTCAACCTCACAGGCCCCGCGCGCTTTGTGGCAACTTGGAGCAAACAAAGCCCCCGACGATGCGACACGAGGCGACGCGACGCCCGCTGCGGTGAATGTTCGCCTGCGTCTGACCGGCTACGGACCTCAATTACAGGTAGGTTGCCGCAGTCAAAGGTGTCTCCATTTCACGGCAAGCAAAGGGGCATTGTTCAGCTAGCAAAGCGCCGCGCTCGTATGGGAGGCCGTCCATTATGAAACATGAAAAAAACAAGACAGCCTGGTATCGCCGTCCAGACTCCCCCACAAAAAACAGGCAGTTGATTGAGACCGATGCCCGCTGTACGACAGACAACGCGCTATCCCTCACAATGGCTTTTTAGAAAGGGAGATACAAAAGGCGACAACTCCCGATTCAAACTATTCTACAGCCTACAATTTGTTTCAGATTTTAAAGGCAAAAATGTCGACAGCCTTGACCGAAAGTGATTTGCTGCAAAATATTCGAGCAGAGTGGAAATGCATCAAGATGAGATGATAAAGGCAGCGACAGAAGACATGATAGCAGACAGAGATTTTAATTGTTTAAACGGCAGATGTCAAGGTTTATTTTTACCATCTGGGCTCCAAATAGGAGGTTTTTTTCTGAACGGTCCGAGAACTTCTGTGCTTGAAGGACAACGCGGAGAAGTGGGGGCTGGCGTCATGACAACCGCTTACTTGTCCTGTTGATGGATCAAGTTGTCCACCGCGGCTTAAAAGAGGCGTGACGTTGTTAAGCCGGCGTGAGCGAGCGCCGTGATTCGTTCTCAGAGTAGAACAGGACTTGATGCGTTTGACATGAAGGAGGCGGAAGGAAGTGGTTGTGGGTTGACTGTCTGGCAAGACGTGTTTGAAAGCCGCCGTTGACCTGCATGCTTGTTGTTTGACAGAAGGATTACTTGGGCCGCTCAACAGGACGGGGGGGGGGGGGGGGGGGGGGGGGGGGGCAAGTGTGGTGGACACAAGTCAAGGAGAGCAAACTCTCTCACGTGTCCATTTTTGACCAACAGCTGCAATCTGGGGACAAACACGCGTTGACAAGTCAAGAACTTTCTCATCATGTACAAGCAGAGCTTTGGAGGAGATTTGAAAGATTCACTCTGTTGCAAAATGTCCGTCCTACCAGACAGCCGATCAAAAGCACGGCAGGCGTCCGATTTCGATCAAAGGGGACGGCGAGAACAATGGGCGCATTTAGCGAGGGCGCGACAAGGTGTGACCGAGATCTTGTTGTCCTTCTGCACTTTGATCTTGAAATGACCGGCTCCATCTTCAACCTTCCGGCCTTCATTCGAGCACTGCAGCAAATTTAGGCTGCGTGAGGCTGTGAAGAGCGAGAAAGCCAATTGTAGAAAGAAAGAAAAAAACTTGCGCCATTTCTACTTGAATATCGTTCTTGTCTTTTAACACGTAAAAAGGTCCTCATCCCAAGAAAAGAATACAGGGCGGCTTTGCCAGCACAAGTCTTCGCCCGGAGCAATTGATGATGACGCCACTTTGGCGTCTTTCAACATGAGATTGTTGCGCTTTGTTTGTCCTGAGGCCGTCGGACGATGGCACGGACATGTGACGGCAAAAAGATGCTCTTTCATATGTCATACGACAGGCTTGACCAAAACAAATTGCCCCGCGGTTGTTTTTTAGCCTTACATTCTGCCACGTTGGACAAGGCCTTGTTTGTTGTTCGCCGTTTATGTAACAGCCTGACAAAATCGACTTCGGTCATGGCAAGTGAAAGAATGCGCACTTTATTATTTGGCTGACAACTTTTTTGTTTGCAGGGCTAACATTCCTCAACATGCCCAAATGAGCTGGCTATTTTTTTTTTTTTTTTTTTTTTACTTCAAGTGTGAGCATTACTGACTTTTTTCTTTCATCGCGCCGTATCGTTCGCCATCTCCTTCTACTTATGAAGTTGTGATTACTTTGTACGTGTGGATTGTTGATACGGTATTTTCAGATGCACCAAGCTACACGTTATTCTCATTAAATTGCGCTTTACTACACTGGAGATATCCACCGGAGAAACAAAGCAAGCGAGGCTACGACAAAATGGGGAAAAAAGTGGCTAAGCTACATCACTTGGGAATTATTTCAGAGGAGTGTGCAAAAAAGAAAGAAATGCCAGCGTAGGCCTGAGAAGACACCAAAGTGGCGGAAGAGCGAGCGCAAGGTTGAAGAAAGCTTTCCATTGATTTGGCTTGGGCGCCACACTTGCAACTTTTTGGAAAAGCACTTGTGCGCGCGGGCGGGGAGGTTCGTTGTCATCATCAGCGAGCATCCGCCTGGCACGCGTTGCCGGCGAGCCAGCCGACAACGCGTGACGGAAAAAAAACAACAGCCCCCCCTCCCCCCTCCTGGTTGTTTTTCTCTGGCGGGCTCCATCTGCGCCTGCCGTCGTCATCAGCATCGTTCTCACATTTCCGCTTTGTCGCGCCCCTTCCAAAAAGTCTCCCTTTTCCATCTTCTTCTTCTTCTTCTTCTTCTTGGTGGTGCCCTCCCACTCGCGTTCCCACTCGTGCGGTGGAGGACATGTGCTCCGGGGCGAGGTAGCAGAGTGACAGAAGGGTCCGGCCCTTTGGTGTCGCCACTTCCTTATCTCACTTATGTGGAGGCTGTCATGCGCGTGCATGCGAGCAGGCCGCTGTTCTCGAGGGCAAAGTGAGGTGCGAGAGGATGATGCACTTGATATACTGTGAAGAAAGGAGGAAGAAGTGTCTGCGAGAGACAGAAAGGAGGGGGGGAGGGGGGGGGCACGGGCCATTGGCGAGCAGTTTTGTGCTGACGACGCCTCCTGCTGGACGCTTGAAGGGGGCGTCGATGTCATTTGATCAGGCCCAGGTGCCCCCTTTCCAGCCCGGAAGCCAAAGGCGGCGGCCCTTTGGCGCAGACACGGCGCAGCCGTTGCGTGGAACGGCGAGGCCCGGCCGGGGTCGCCATTAAAAACAGCGTGATGGCACGTGGGCTGTTTTCACCTTGCTTCTTGGCTCCCTTGGCGGCCTTGTTGAAATGAATCCGCCGCTCCTCCGCAAGCCTCTGCGACCTTCTGGCTCCTCGGTTACTTTGCACTGGATTTGAGGCCTGCGCCGCCCTCTGCCTCCCGCCGGATCGCTTCTTCTTTGATGAACCTCAACCTGAGAAGAAATGCCATTTTTGCTTGTAGTCTGACATCGTCACCCATTCTCCAGTCTGCAATTATAAGGCAAGTGTACTTTCAAGCTTTTTTGGGAGGGTGGGGGGGGGTGTCTTTGCTTGTCCTTGAAGAAGAAAGTGCCACATCCCTCACTTGCAAGTAAACACGTTGCTGAAATTGCGGCGTGACAGCAATGCGCACCCCCAGCAAAAGCCGAGCGACCTCCTGTTTTGAGTGCGGAGCGCCTTTGCCATGACAACAGGCAACACACAAAGTGATGCAAACGCACGCAAATGCTTGCCACGTGCCACGTCACCTGAGCTTCATTGGAGGCAACAAAAAAAAAAGATCTTTCCAGTTTTAAAAAATCTCCTGTGACCGTAAAGTGTCCTTGAGAGTTTAGAAAGACGCTTATAAATGAAATGTGTTATTATGATGATGATTATGATGATGATGATGATTATTATTGATTCGTTTGTTGCGCGCTGTGGATGAAATCTGTGAAATGCGTTTGACGCCCTTGTTTTGGCCCATCTCTTGTCACCTTGGTGTCCACTTAGAAATCAGCTTTCAATCTGGCTGGAGGTCTTGGCCAAGGCCGTGCCGGCTCGGTACCAGGAGGGCGGGGCTGAGGATGCCCATCAAAGTCGCATCCGCAGCGGACCTCGTGAAGGCTTTAAAAGGTACGGCGGCACCTCGCTTGAGCCTCGCCTCGCTATCCTCCCTCCGCCGGTCTCTCCGGTGCTCGCTTCCTCTGCCCGCCTGCCCGCCTGTCTCTCTCTCTCTGCTGCTGTCTGTCTATCTGACAAGGGGGCCAAAAGATGTAAACAAAGCCCGCGGCTAATTAAATAGATGAGCAATATTAACATAACCTGAAAGCCCCAGCCAGCCAGTCGTAGCCAGCGCGCACACGCCTCCCTCCAAATAGCCCTCGTCCGCATCCCTCCTTCCATTTTCACCCCCGCCATCTTGTTGTGATCGGAGCACTGAGCGCCAATTGTGGCCAGTGTAATTACCATTAGGACAGAAAAGCCCAGTACGTCTTTGATATGCTAATGGCGCTCAAATGTACACCCTGAAATACGCCCCCCCCCCCCCCCCCCTCCTCCTCCGCCACCGATCCGCACGCACTCTTCACACATTCAATCAAGTCCTCCCGTATGCTGCCCCCCACGCTTGGAAACACCTCCAAATCATGTCATCCATTAATATCGAGCAGGGCCACATGGCGTGTTGCTTCAGGCAAGTGGCGAAAGCAAGGTACACAAGGTACACAAGGTACACAAGGTACACCGTCTCTCTCAGTTGGAAAGCAGAAGAGGATTTGAAAAAGGGATGAGAGCCAGCTGTCCATGGGAGGGCAGACCGGAGCCCCTTTCGCACTGTCGCTAGCTCCTTAGCGGATTTTGCGGACTATAATTCACAGTTTAGTTGTTGTTTTTTTTCCTAGTTGAGCTTCCACTCGGGAACAACTTATGCGCAAAGTCATTTCACGTTATTTTCATATGAAACGGCAAGAGGGCGCTCTAGGCCCATGTTGACGATAAATCTGCCGTCAGCGACGTCGACGAGGAAGCGGTTCATTTTCTCCCTGTGGAATTGGAAATGTGTTTTAAAGTGACCCTGAGAGTGAACATTTGCTGATTTGGACTAACACTGAGGCTTGGCACAGCTTATTTTGTCTCTCTAGCCAAATATGTAGTTCTTTATGTTCCGTACGAGGCACGTTCTCAGTTTGTTGGCGATGGCTCATGTAAAGGATATCGTTAGCGTACTTGTCTTTAGCCTGATCTCCATTTTATTGGCGATGACATGTCTGTCTTTGCTCTTGGAGTTTTTCCCGCCAAAATGCGAATCAGAACCAAAATGCGCCTTATCCTCCCGTGGGACTTTCAATGTCCTTTTTTGGGATCCCGCCAACGACCAATTTCGCGGCGGACACAATGTCTGAGACACACTGTGTCATGGACAGTTTTTTGAGGGGGTCTGGCCACTATGTTGGTCATGATCCCAAAAATAAAAATAAAATGTTGGCGTGGCAACAGGAAAACATTGCCAACAGTGGAGGGGGAGGGGGGTTGGATTGGACAGGAAAAATGACCCAATTAAAGTTGAGAAAGGAGAGTGTGCACACGGCATGTTGTCAAAAGCACTAACGATGACACGGATGCAGCCACTTCATCTCAAGTGGGCTTCAGGTTTGCCCCCTGCTGGCCACACTCTGACTGGACCTCTCATTCATTTTCAAAATATTACAAACAATAATCATCATTTTCAAATTGGTGTGCAATTTGGAACATGTCTTCATTATTTGCACATTGATATTTTCACTTCATTCGGGTTTTTTTTAGATATTTTTAAGCCTCTCTTGTAAGCTTTCTCTTGTAATTTGGGAGGGGGAAACTCCATCAGTGAAGTTTGCCATACCTGATATATGATATCAATCATGGCATGACGTATTGATTATGATTCCTCATAATCACATGACTGAATTACTTTTTTTCCCATACACAATGTAAAAATTGACGATCCCAGGATGGCTTCTTAGCTAAAATGAAAGTGTGCCACCCTCCACCTATCTCTTGTTTTGCAATTTTGAAGGCGTTCTGGAGGAAAGCCGTCCTGTCGGAGGATGTGGGCCGCGACCTTTTTTTGAGAGATGGAGCCAACGTTCTTCCCTCCCAATTGGTGAAGCGAGCGCAACCACTGGCCTCCAACATACGTATACATGGAAATTAATGATGCTTTCCTCGCCAAGCTGGAGGGAAAATAGGTCAAAGACGCTGGCAGCTAAGCACGTTAGCTTCAGCCTGAATACTTGACAAATCTATGTTCCATTGTCTATCGCGGATTGGCACCAATACACCCCAACAGCGTAGGCTAATTAAGAAGCAAAAACTGACTTTGACACCCTTGCTCGGTTGTATTTGATTGCGTCCGGAGGAGAACCGGCCAATGGATGCGTCACGCAACCCACCACCTTATTTTTGGAAAAACGCCATTGGTTGAAGGTGCGCCTTCAACTTCAAAGCACCTTCCAGTAAGAAGACCTCAACTAATAGGAAGTAAACTGATCATCAAATTTAGCAAATCAAAAGCAACATGAAATCAAGACGAACTCGACTGAAATCAATGAAGAAATGACTGCTTGTAAAAGTCATTTTTGGAACAATGGTGGGCTTGGTGGGGGTGGTGAAGGTAAGCAAAGCTCCTTCTTCCTCATCCCGCCGGCTGGGGACACCGAGCCAAAGCGGGAGAGCAGAGGGAGCCCTGGCCCATCATCGGGGAGCCCAGATGGGCCCAGAACACGCACACACACACACACACATACACACACTCAGTCACTCACATGTCATATGTTATCCCATCTGCACTGTCATCAAGCTGCTTGTGACCCCAGGGCCTCGCAGAACATACACACACACACACACAGTATGTAGGCACAGCACACACCACGATGGCAAAACGGTGCCGTATGCACAAAACACACACACACACACACACACACACACGCACAGTAGAGGTGTTCCCGATGTGTAAGTTGAGGTGAGGAATGGAGCCATGTCTCTTATTGGCACGAGTGGCCTCCCGCTCACACTTGAATGTGACTCTTTTCTTTTCTGATGAAGAAGAACGTCAGTGTGGCAGTAAATAGCGCTGCGTGATTTGGATTAGTATTAGTCAGATGATGTTCATCACATTTTGTAAGGTTTTGCTGAGTGTAAATGGATTCATCAAAGATACGTAAGGCCTGAAAGGTCTTCTTTCAAGCTGCGGTCGGCTGCTCTTCAACAATTTGCTGCGCGTTTACCATCAGATTTATTGAAAAACACATTTTGAACCAGGAGCTATTGAAAGAGTCATTCATGTCATTTCTTGAGCTTTCTTTTTTTGGACTATTTATTTCTATTTGACAGAATCATCCTTGCTCCTCTTCAACGTTTGCCAATCCATGATGTGGACTTCACAACAACCTGAAAATGGCTGAAGTCGCTCCACGGTGACCAGTTGAAGTCTTTGGTCCGACGAAACATCACACAAAGAAACGTACAGGTACACGTTACATTTTTTTTCTTTCATCAGAAAGTCAGGTTAGCCTACTGCTAGCAAACAATGCAAAAATGCACGGGCTCATAAACAAGCTGAATGAACAAATGCGTGTAGATAGATGAGGAAACTCGTGACAGGCATCCATTCTTCATCAACCGCTTGTCACATTGTCTCTGAATGAGAAGCAGCATGTGCTCAATGTCAGTCTATCGGTTTGGTAGGCTATTGCTTCCAGGTGGGAAAGAGTGAAGGGAATGCGCATTGTTGGGTGCACGCTGTGTCTTTCCGCGCTCTTTTAACAGGCCATAAATAGAATTGTAACAAGACAAGAACCCTTTTGTCCCACAAAATGGCCCCAGTCATCTCTCCCCCACTTATCCGGGATACGTCAGCTAAATTGGAAGTGAAGAGTCAAATAGGAAATGTCACATTTGCTTGATGTCCCTTTCGTCTCCGCTTCCATTTGGTTGTTTTATTGTATTTTATTTAGCTAGCTCTTGAGCCATCGAGCTATTTAGCTATCTGCTTCTGTCTGTCTGTCTGTCTAGCTAGCTCGCTCGGTCAATGTCTATCAGTCTGTCTGTCTGTCTATCTATCTAGCTAGCTCGCTGGCTATCAGTCTAGCTTGTTAGGTCAATATCCATCCATCCATCCATCCATCCATCCAGATACAGTACATAGATAGATCTTGCTATCAATGTAGACCGAGATGCATCAATATTCATATCATTGTATTGATCTCTCTCTAACCCTCTATCTGTCTGTCTCTCTCTCGCTCTCTTCATTTCAGAATTTTTCACGCTTAAAACTGTCCATCAATTTCGTCTGGTCACATCTGCCGAATGATCTTAGCCGCACATGTCACGGTGGACCAATGCGATTGTGCAAGATTGCTCGCTCATGCCGAGTATTTGTCAGCCATTTGCAATTTGAGGGCCACAGGTGGGCTGCGCGAGTCAAATATGGGAGGAAGTGTGTGTGGAGTGATCACGGAGGATATCCTGTGTAGGTGAGCAAATACATGCTAAGCACGGTCAGTTGCATTTTCCGAGAGAGCCGAGGGAAGGAGTGCCGTCAATGCCTCCGACACTGCAAAGCGATGAATGCCTGCCCTCGCCGAGCTCCGAGCGGCGCAGTTGTTCCCAACTTGGTTAATGACATAACACGCCGTCTCGCGGGTGTTATGATGGCGGCGGTGCATCGCCAGCTCCCTCAGGAGCCGCAAAGCACCTGGAAATTGCGCTAAAGGGTTTAATTGTAGAATGCAGAAGAGCGGCTGGTAGAAAGGCTTTCTCGGGAGAGCCTCTTCTTTCTTCTTGACGCTGGGAGAGATTACAATTCCTCCCACCATTAACGACCTGCCTGTCCGCTCGCCAAACGGCTTTTGTTGTTGCTAATAGGCCTAATTGGCCGTGCCCCAGGCGTCGGAAGGCGAAGAGAAATACCTGCTCGCTCGCTGCTGGAGAAACAATTCCACCGAGAGACAAAATGCACAGGAAAAAAACAACAACAAAAACACAAAGTAGTCTAGGCAGCTCGTGCGAACTAGAGAAAGGTGAATTTGGAGCATGGGGGAAAAGGAAGTTCTGTCATCTGTCTTGTTTCCTCTGCCCGCCCGATCATGTTTATGGATGATGATCTTTAAAGGCCCGAGCAGCACTTTGATCCGAAAAAGACCCTTGATTAGCTATCCAATGGGCGCGCTTGATCTTTCATTGATGTGGCGGTTAAATGCGCACCACTTACTTGTGATCTCGCCGACAGAGACGCATTCATCTGGCGTTTATTGATTTGCGTTTCTTTACGTTGCTTTCCCCACTTCCGCTCTGCGGGGCCTTTCATTCAAGCCAATACTCGTGGGCAAAATGTGGGGATGGAATCCCACTCGTTACATCATTATGATAACGATAGTAATAATGAGAATAATAGTCATCATAATAATCATAAAAAGCTTGTGTATATATAGGAATAAGGCATTATACAGTAGGAGGTTCTCCGCAAACGTTGACAATAGGCTCCATCCCAATGTGAAATGCCCCCCCCCAAATAGACCAAAGCGAATCAAGCAGGCCTTTATTTCACTTTGCTGCGCAGGGCCATTCTTTGGAGTATTACTCACAATGTGTGAATAGTGGATCCTTGGGATCAACTTGCCCTTTGTTAGCGAGCACTTAAAAAAAATGGATGCGTGGCTCCGTGTCTGAAGATAGGGCTTGGATTTGGGCCGTTTATCTCTTGAACGCAAACAAGAGAAGTGCGCGTCTTCCATGGCGGCCTTGTCTATTGAAGCCGTCCCATCGCATTGTCGGCACCCACGCGTCTCTAAACTGCCGTGGCGCCAAAATAGCCAGCTGCAAGTTTTGTGTCGCAACGTTTCACAAGCAAAAGATTGCTTCAACAGTCAAAGCCAATTTTCTTCCATCTCCAATCTTGTTTGGATCGGCGTTTGCTCGGAAGTCTGTTCAGTTGTGGAGCGCAGAATACGTCTTGCGTCATGGCGTCGAAATAATTGTCGGGGTGTCTGACGCTGGCCAATTTCAACACACGTTTTGAGACGCTGGCATGTCACCGCTGCGCTCATTCACGCTTTGCACAACCGTGTCAGCAGGTCACAGGCAAGCGCCCGCGTTGGGCTCCTGTGCAGGATGTAGATAAACCTTTGCTATTCAGCCCGCAGAAAAAAAAGGAGCCAATGGCGGACTCATTGTGAAGCAAGTTGTGACCTCACTCCGTTTTGGAATCACCACAAATTGACAATAACTTGTGTTGACGGAGTGACTTTTCAATCGCTAAAAAGGAGTGTTCGGATGATCAGATAAATGCTATCTGACGCCTGCTTTTCCGTTTGTGCCAGTTGAGCCCTGAGCTACTTTTTTGTTGTTTTTGCAACTGGAGAAAATAACATGATGGTAACACGCTATCGTGGTCACATGGCGACACACGCTCGCGCGTTGACCCATAACCGAGGCGACTCTGGGGCTCGATGACCCCAATATCAAAGCCAATAGCCCACTTTCTCGCCGCTTTGACGTGTCGAGCTAACGTGGCCCAAACGGGCGCGACTCAGGGGCTCCGTTCTGGGTCTTTGGTCTTGTTTCCTGGATGGCGCGACGGAGTCGTTCCATATGTTCGACCAGATCATGCCAACGCAAGTCGAGGGCGGGGCTGCGTTGGGCACTCGGTGCATCGGTGCCTCAAATGACATGCACGTGTGAGGTCAGACTTGTGGCGCCGCATTGTTCCGATGCGAGACTTTTGCCCTGACGTGACTCATTCAATCCTGGTGTTTTGTGGTCCCACGCCCAGATGGTATGTGGGCCTTTGCTCTCCTCGTCTGTCCTGAAAGCCTGTCAGGAGCCATATGTTCCCGCTACACGGCCATTAACTCGCACCTCGTGTGCGTGTCAACCTCCGCTGAGGGGGACTGTCGCTCGACTCACATTGCAAACTTCCAGCCGTCGTGTTTCTCGGACATCAAACGCGTGACCTACTTCATCGATCGGGCCCATTTGATGTCTTCGTTAGCTTTTGCATTGCCATTTGCATGGCTTAGCAAAAAACGTGACTTTTGCTGCACATCATTGACTTTAGCGGGCCACAAAATGTGACGCGGCGTGCCAAATCTGCCCCGCGGGCCTTGACTTGAACACCCGTGGCCAAAAGATTGACCGCAATTGGGACCTGCATTTGACCTTGTAAACACTCGATCAACAATAGAACAAGAGATGCAAGCCGCCATCTTTTGCGATAAGCGTCGACGATGTTTGTGCACGCGCACGAGGCACAGAAATAGCAGCCGACCTACAAGGGGTCCCCCGAGAGATGCCTTCTCTCCGCCGCAGAAAATCCCGCTTGAAAAAGAAAAAAAAGGCCATTCACTTTGGGAAATACCCTGTGCCGCGACAATAGCAATGGCGGCCGTGCAGACGGCTACTTGGAGGGGGGGAAAAACAAGCAGCTAGCTGGTGGCTCATAGAGCAAGTGAGGAAGTAGCATCTACAAAAGTGGGAGAGAAAAATGCAGCAGACAAAAAAGATGGTTGAGACCCAGCGGGCTGCCCGCTACAAGATAATCGTTGTGGAGAAACTACCGCATCCACATCAGAGGATCTCATTGGCAGCGCAGTGTTGACTTCCCGCCTCTGACCAAAAACAAGAATAAATAGGAGATAGAAAGCAAAAACACACACGCGTACAATGGCAGTTATGACTCTTTGAAAAGGTGGCTGTTTTCCCCGGCTCCATTTCTTTCTTTATTTTGCATCAGTAAATGGCAAATTTGCAGCGCATAAATATGGATTAGCAATGAATCATGGCGGCGTGGCGTGTGAGGGGACGCCAGGTGCACGCGGAGCAGCGCCTGGAAGGCAGGCGGGCGGGCGGCCTGGCGGTCTGGCTGGCCGGCTGGCGGCAGCCATTGAGCGGGACGGGTGGATTGAGGCCGCTCGCCGCTCCCCCCGTAGCTAGTACGTCCGCCGCAGCGTCACCGCTCGCACACAAACTACTTGAAGCATTGCCGGCAGAGCGCCCCCTGGCGCGAGTCAAAAACGCAGCGTTGCACCTCGTACTTCACATCCTATTTCATTTGACTTGTCACGTGATTCATATGTCGGCGCCGGTCGTAAGTCAGATGTTACCTGTAGATAAATTGACACATTAAGAAATCCATTTGAACAAAAAACTACTAATTGCTTCCAATTCTCAAACCACTCTCAGAGCTTTATTGTCCTGTGTGCAGTCACCATCTTGAAATCTATTCATTTCAAATCGCCTTCTGAAAATTCATAAATGATCTGAATTGGCAAAGATCAAAGCAATGGATATTTGTTCCTATCAATAAAGTTTAACCGGATGCATTTTAGCCTGCATTGAACCTCATGGACAAAACCTGAGTTTTCATTCGTAGTTTGCCTCCTTTCATTGGCCGTCATCAACGTGAATGAGCGGACAGAAAGCAACACCGTTAAAATGACGCCATGGCATTCGCCAACATCTTCTCGACTCGCTCTCAAAAATACAATCGGAACCTGCTTCCACTCATGCCATCAATGATTCCGTGGAGTCACGAGTCCGAACGCAGCATTTCTGTGTGGACGCCAAATCGTCAAAATATTGACTTGTGAAAGCCAACAAAAACATTTATCTTCGCTTCATCTTTTACAACAACAAAACCAGCAAGGGAGAGCGAGAAAAAAAAATCACATATATTGTGCAAGAATGACAGCGGCCTGTGTTTGCGCATCCGTCTGTGTACGTGCACGCGCATGTGTGTGTGTGTGTGTGTGTGTGTGTGTGTGTGTGTGTGTGTGTGTGTGTGTGTGTGTGTGTGTGTGTGTGTGTGTGTTCTCCGTCTGGCGTGGTGAGAGCAGGCTGGCTCCCCTGTAGAGCACAATCACTCTGCTTGGCTAAACACAATCACACAACCTTAAACCCAACTCCCATCGTCCCAGTGAGAGCCTACGGTGTGTGTGTGTGTGTGTGTGTGTGTGTGTGTGTGTGTGTGTGCGCGTGTGTGTGTGCGCGCCTGTGTGTGTGTGCACACGGGTGCAAAGGACAAAAGGCGGTCCCATCTGTTCCATTGTGGCTGGGATCAGTTGAAGTTGACCTTTGGGATGAGGGCGCAGGCTCACGTTGGAAAAGTTTGACATCAGAGCTCCGAGCGGAGTCCGTTTACGTTGTGCGTCGGCTCGAAATATTGGCAATTTTATTTTTGGTGTTGAGAATCCATGGCTGTATTGTTTGAAGCCTTTGTCACCTCGTCACGCGCTAAGCCGTCCGTCCATCGCAGCGACGAGAGGGCTCCGTATTTGCGCTTAGCGCTTGCGTAACGTGTTTTTCTCCGCATTGTCCACCGGCCCCCCCCCTCGGCCCTCGGCACCGTGCGCCGGGATTAGCGGCCCATTGGCCTAATCAGAGATGGGAAGCAGAAGCGGGGCCGTTCGTCCTCCGTCGCCGCAACAATCGGAGAGAAAGAGATAGCCGCGCACATCTGCCTATTAAGCTGCCTTCTAATGCCGCCGTGGTGCCACGAAGCATCTGCTGGCGCGGCGGCTCCATGTTAATCAACAAGAGAGATTGGGACACATGCAGATGGCAAAGCTAGCGTTCATGATCTCTTTCAGGGTACAGAAGGGGGCTCGCAATGACGGCGTGGCAATCGACTTCAAAGCTTTATTCGCATTTTTCAAAGAAGCAGATCGAACCATTCTGCTGTGCCATCCTTCTAGTCACTCAAGAATGGAATGAGGAGGAAGCTTGAAGCCGGAAGGGGCTAGCGAGCAACAAGTTTTCGTGAGCTGCTGCTAAATCAGAAGTGACGCTAATTGCTAAGCTAACCCAAGATTGATCGATTGTGGGGCACTAGAATGAAGTGTTTGGCTGATCACTTGGTCTTTTCACACGTTTCGTTCAAGTGGTTGTGTATCAGTCAAGAATTTTATGAGCTAGCGAGCAACAAGTTTTAGTTAGCTGCTAAATCAGCTGCCCTGCCCTGCCCCGCCCCGCCCCTACCAAACAAAAGCAATTGTGGAAGCAAGCACAGGCAACACATTCCCCAATGTCTGAAATGGAAGACCTTTGGCCCACAACAATACACTCAAGTCTTGTTTTGGGGAGAAAAGTCGGCCCCCTACACCCCCCTCCAAGCCCTGTCCCCCCGTCCCACCTCACGGGAGTTGGCCTTAATGCACAGGCCAACGTCTGCGAGGAGATGCAGCGCTTCCTGTCTGCTTGGGTGTCGTGTGTTAGGCCACACAAACACTCGCCGTAGAAGAAAAGACTCGTTGTTCACAAAGGTGGCCCCCATTGGCCCACCAGTCCCCCCCCCCAAAAAAAAAAAAAAAAAAAAAAAAAACATACAGTGGGCGCGCGCACATATGCACCAAGTGGCTGAAATATGCACAATGCTCTCAGGCTGCCTAACAGACACAACGCAACACACACTTGTGCTTGTAGAACAGACAGAGGGCAATATTTGGATAGAAATGCTGTCAATGACACACACGTGTCATTCCAGCTACTTCCTGTCCAGTGATGATGTTTAGTCTTCCCTGGCCGCAAATCTGATTGGTGCATTTCATCTGGTCCTCACTTCCTATTTTGGGCCTGCCGCCCCACCTGAAAAGATTTCTGGCCACGCCCCCTTTGCCATCAACGCCATATTTGAATGCCGATTGGCTCTGCAACCTCTGAAAAATAGCAAAGCCATTTTCAGCGGATGGAGCGCTCCACCTGTTGAGCGGCTCCCATATTGAAAGGCGCTCGTGACGGAGAGAAGAAAAGAGCAGAGGGATAAAATGCGCACCCGCTCTTGTCTTGAATTTGACAGGTTCCAGTTCTAACGAGCGCTATCATGTCAACAATGTGTCCCCCCCAAAAAAAAACAGGCTGTCTGATGTCTCTATTCACTTAAAGTGTCACGCTCGCGCCCCCTCCAGAGACCTTTTACTTCCGCCGCCCGTCAGACAAATTATAGCTCTCCATGTCCGCCTCCCATGACACCCAAACAACGGGTGGTTTTGGCACGTCCAAGTCATCATTTAGTGGTTTCACCGTCACAGCGGCCCTCTGACAAGACCTCAAGTTTGGCCCTCGACTAGAATGGTTTTCAGGTGACATACCAAACTTGTACTGTCCTGCGGGACGGCGGCCAGGGTTGGTGGCTGCTTAGGATGCGTTTGGGTCCAACCATTTTGCCTGCATTTCCCACAGTTTACGTAGCCCGGATTTTCCTCTCAAGGACTTTCTCACGGGAATTCTCTCTCTCACACACAGACACGAGCCAGTCGATTTAGTCCATGATCGGAGTGGAACAAGAGCAATAATTCTATCTCGCATGCTAACAAATGCTATTCAAAGGAGATTAATTCCACCAGAGGATTATTCCCCCTCATAATAGGCAAAGGGAGGAGGGGCTTGGTGCACACCATTTGATCTCAGCAACATCTGGATCATCCCAGGTGGGACACATGTTGGCCTTTCAAAAGACAAATACGAAGGTCCGAGCGTGCGGACGCCTCACTTGGATTTGCCCTTGAATGACGGATCCATTCTAGGTCTCCGTCAAGTCTCCCGTTTGGCATGGAAAGATTCAAACGGCGTCCGTTTTATAATCGTCGGCACTCTGTTAGCTGTTAGCCACTTCCCCAACAATCCGATGTTGTTTGCTTCGGTCTCTTTCGAGTCCCAGTGGAGTTCTTTCCCTGTTGGTGTTCTGCACCATCCGGTGGTGACTATTTGCGCGACGCAATACTTTAGTAGGCTTCCGTAAAACGTTTTGTTCCAGCTGCAGTTTGTGAAGGCTCCATCTCCGTCAAGCCGTATTGTACTGTTTTGGATTCCCTTGAGCAAAACTCCATCTAGTGGATGCATCGTGCGACTGCAGCCACTTTTGTAGCTTCCCTTTCTGTCTGTCTGCCTTGTCATGCCCAAAAGACAAAAAAATAGTTTTCAAATACGCCGTTCATTGAAGATGCATTTTCTAATCCAAAGCGCAGAAAATGCAATCGTATTCCTGTCAAAGAAAGAACTAGGATTGCTCTGGTGACTGTTTGTGCAAACTGAATTGAAAACTCGTATTGGGGTAAAACAATGAGACGACAGCACGCAAGAGGTGGTGAAGGTTTTCGTCATTCATGGCCAAACCATACACACAATGACAAAGACTCGCTGAATAGATTTTTCGCATTCTATTGAAGCAGCTTGTCTTTGTTTGTGGATTGGTGCATACCAAACAAAAACATCATGTTAACAAATCTGCTGTGTGCTGCCGTGGCACCTGAATACGTGGAATGCGTGCGGCAAAGTACACCTTCGGAGGAAGGCGCAACGTGCCGCTAATCGTTGTCATTACAGCTGTTGGGAGAAAGTGTTTCCAAACAGGCAACGGCAGCTCATCTCGGTCATGAAGGGAACGACGTCGTGCCTCCCGTCGGAGCACAAAAATCACTTGCGTCTCCTATTTGGACGCACTTTTCTTTTGACGCCCATCTGCGCGCCTACGCCAGTGTGCACGCACGGCTTGCTTTCATTGTGCTGCCGAAACAGCTTGCCTGAAAACAAACTGACAAAACAGTTGAAGCAGAACAAAACAAAACGTGCGCACACAACAACCTGTCAGGAGCAAAAATGCCTCTAATTTTTCTGTCATCTGCCTGCCGTCGAAAGGAGACCAAAACACTCCTTTGGCCCCAACGACATCAAAAGACATTAGCGATAGGTGGGGAAGAAGACGCCAGAACAAAGCAGAAAGGCCCGAATGGCATCGTTCCCCCCGGCTGACAGCGGCGAGAGCAAAAGTCTTCGGTGTCAGTGGCAAAGGAGGCAGGCTGATACGCACTTAACTGCGGCCGGCCATGGCTCTCCGTGCGCTCACTTGCCCGGAGGGCTCTCTGAAGGCCTGGAGGGCTCTCTCTGAAGGCCAATGCCGGTTCCACCAAAAGGTCCCGTTCACGTCAATGCGGCGCCTTACCCTTGTTGCGGCTGTCGCCTCGCATCAGAGCACCCTTTCCTTCAAACCACACGTGTGTGTGTGCCAGCTTTTAGATGGAAAAAAAATCAAGACAAAGCCATTTTTAAGGACAGCTGTCAATCATTTCAAAGATGAGCGTCCTTCAAACATGCCAATTAGGAGCAGCGCCGAGCCCGGCGGATTGCGTGGCCTTTACTGCCTGCGGCCAATGTCAGAAAGCCACCAAAGACTCAACAAATACGGAGTGACAATGGTGACAATGCCCCCCCCCAAGAAAGAAAGAAAAATCATCCACATCAACAGCTATTGCTAGCAAGTACACACTTTATTGTACTTGTGTCCATTTTCCATATGACGAATAAAAGAGGCTTCGTCAGCGCTGACGAAGCCTCTTGGATAGGAGGCCAAACGTCCGACACCTTCAAAAAAAGTACAGATGACGGCTGAAGAAACCTTCTCATCGAAAAAGCCATTGAGTTGAAAACAAACGGTCTCCAGTCAAATTGGCTCTTTTCCATCAGAAAGACAAGGTTGTTGAAAGTGAAAGAAGGCACGCATGAAGGCGAGTTGGATCAGAAGAAAACACTTTCAACGACAAAGCAAGTGACAGCAAAGCCCTTTTTTTTCAAAGACAAACGAGCCAGTTTGCAAGCGACTCTTTTTGAGTGGCAGACGGGCCAATTTTGACAGCACATCAGAGACGCACTTTGGCGTCTCGGCCGCAACGCGAGCGTTGACGTCTCCATTTGCTAATAGGAGCGCGGCGAGCGTCGTGGCGACAACGAGAGCGCGGCGCCTCACAATGCCCACGCAGTGACATGAGATCTCATCTGTTGCGACGACAACAAGAGGGCGAGGCGGAAGAAAAGAGCGCGCCGTCGTTGTACGCGCCACCGTCGGATCGACAGCCAGGCTCGCCGGCAACAAAGCAAAGACAAACAAGCTATTGTTAGCGGGAGCGGCTCTCGGATGCTGAAAAGGGGGCGGATGAAAAAACAAAACAATGTCAGGCGCAAAGTGAGTGAAAGTGAAGCTTAGCGTGGAGGAACGACAAAGTCCTTGTGAAATCTTCACGCACGTTGGAAAGAATGCGAGCGGGCGACAGAGGACAATGTTGACAAATGAGCTCTTGTAAAAAGAGAAGGGCCGCTTCGCTCAAAGGGAAGGCCACACTTTGAAACCAGCGCAGCTTGTCGGATATCGTCGGGCCTTTTAGGAGCAAGACTTGGCGGGGGCCAAGTCTTCAATGGCCGCATCCTCGGCGCTAACAGCGCTCTTAGCGCTTAGCTTCACTCAGCCGTCGAATTCCGCTTAGCAAATGAGTCCACCATCATGCGTGCGCTTCCTTTCCAATTAGAGGTCAGCCAGAGTTGAAGCCATTTTTTTTTTTCATTGATGACTTTGGTCCTTCACCGAACAAGGACTCCAACTGTGCTTTCGCTTACAAAAGCGGCTCGAGTTACAGCTGCTAAACCAACCCGTGATAGTCACTGAGCGCAAAACTGAGAGCTATTGTTTTCATCGGTACATGGGAGTACAGTAAATGACCATCAGATTCCCCCCCCCAAAAAAAAAGAAAGATGACAACTACCATCATGTGGTTGAGCACACCCTCCCATAACAGGAGATGTAACTGTGTTCAGAATGAACCTATCGTGGAGTCAGCCTCGCCCAGAAACTAAATGGTCTCTGTCCGAACCGAGATAAACTTCAGAGGTTTGAGTAGGCTTTCCTCGACTTTTTAACCAAGGACTCCAAAACATTCCACCATCTGGCTAGCCAGAAAGTTCAGGAGGTCATCACAAAATAGATGCGATGAGCCAGCCGCGCATTTTTATTCCCGCGATTTAAGACATGATTTGTTGAATCGATCCTCCCAAGCTGCAAGACAAAGCAAGACAACGCAAAGTGTGTGTGTGTGTGTGTGTGTGTGTGTGTGTGTGTGTGTGTGTGTGTGTGTGTGTGTGTGTGTGTGTGTGTGTGTGTGTGTGTGTGTGTGTGCGTGTGTGCGTGTGTGCGTGTGCGTGTGTGTGTGTTTTTGTTTTTTTTTTTTTTTTCGGGGAGGCGATAAAAACCACACGGGGCAGATTAATGAGGTAAACGTCATGATCCAAGATGATCAAAGACGATCAGTGTTAGGCAAAGTATAGCCACCAATTAGTCAAACAAGCGCAGGGGAAAGGGACTAAAATATGCAATGATGAAAAGACACGGTCAGAGAGATGGACTCCTTTCACAAATAAAAGCACAATTTGCGCGCGGTATCGGCTCCTTGTCGAGATTTCCCATGTGTCCATGAGCAGAGAGTGAGAGGCGTCCCAAAAGAGCGCCTTTGATAACCAGAATAAGGTAAGCAACTCCCCGGCTCTCTCTCTTCTATCGCCACAATGAGCTTTGCCGTTTGATCCACAAGGAAGCTTGTTCTAATTTGACAAAGTTGGGGCAAGCTCGCCCCATCCGGATTGGAGTTCATTAGGGGAGGCCCCAGAGAGGTGAAGCAGCTTTCCATCCATCGGACAAAACTCATTTGCGTCGTCTTTTTGCATGTGTAAAAAGCAGCCGCGAGGCCAATCTTCCCCGCATTGAACATGAGCACCGACCACCTACAATGTCCTGCCCGCAATCTTTTGTCAAATGACTCCACAGACTGTTTCAATCAATGACCTGCGCCAGGCGAGATGCCGCCCGGCACGCTCATCCGCCGACCTCCTTTGTCTCACAGCCGGCGAAAGAAGGAGAGAGGGAGCAAGCCTCCAGCTAGCCTCCAGCTAGCCTCCAGCTAGCCTCCACACTCGTCTGGGACTTTGTTTCCGACGCCCTATTAAGGTACTGGCACTTTTTTTCTTTTGTCAGCTGAGCCCTATGAAAGACGAGACCTCATCAGGTGCATTGGGGGAATATTTTTGAGGGTCTGACAGATGTCTTTCCCCATCCGACTCATAGCGGCATCCCAAAATGTTTCTTGCTTGCTTGTAGGACCTCAGGACACACGAGCACAGAACAAGCCACGTGTGGCTTTTATGAGTGAGCTCTTCCGTGGCTTTCAGTCCCAGCTACATCCCGCTGGATTACATGGAGAAAAAAAAGAAGAGCATTATAAGAATCAACAATATTGAAACGATCCAAATGAGACAACAGCAAAGGTTATGCTGCGCAACGCCAACCGCTGTTGTGGAGGGAAGAACATTTGTCAAACATCCATCCAACACAAATCCCCCCCTGATTTGGAGAAAAGCCACTTTGTAAAAATGCTCCTCAGAACAATTGAGCTCTTGTTCCTTTGACTTCAATCTGGTTCTCCCCAAAAAAAGCCGTGCAATACATCAAGTGTTTCAAGTTGAAATTGGCCGTCAACTTGCTTTCTTTCAATTGCTCCCTCTCTTCCTCCTCAAACACTTTGACACCTACTCCTGCAGTCAGACTTGTGATTGGTGGGGAAAAAAGCCCTTTCCATCCAATGTTGCAGGTTCTGAAAATATGAATGGTGAACGTAGCCCGGGCCTTCACGTGCACCCACCTTGGAGACTGCGGGGAAGGATGGATTGACTTACGTCGGTGGCAGAGATGCCAGGCCAGTTGGCCAGGCAACGGCGCCCAAGGTCATCGATGAGCTGCCGCTCCTCCTCGTCAAGGTTTTTGCATTCATCTCTCTCACTTGTCCAACCGGTGACGTCTGTTTCCGTCTTTGATTTTCATCAAGTCCAAAGTGCATTCTTGATGGTTTTATTTGCCATCATTCATCGACGCCTCTTACGAGAACGACAAAAAAAAACAAAAAAAAACCCATCTCACTGCGCCCCTGACCAGCGATTCATTGACAATGTCAACTTCGAGGAAACAGACACAAAGAGATTCTTCCGAAAAGCGTGTGGCCACTGCAAAGTTCCCCCAAATTTCAATGTGTCAGCTGCATACAAACGGCCATCGTAGCACCAGGACAGTTATTCTTCAAGCCTTGAGGAATCCATTTAGAGGAATGATTCCATCCTCTTATCCTGGCGTAACCCGCCAGCCAGCACACGTTTCCTCCGTCTGCGTTTTTTGCCGAGGCCGACGAGCCGCCGTTTTTGTGAGGCATCAAAACGGAGCATCTCAGATGATTGTCTTTTTCCCGTCTCACTACTTTTGTTTGTCGTTGTCGTCAATCTGAATTGCGCCTCTTTGAAGACGTCAATGTCCCTCCAGTCGGACTGAAACTGTCCAATCCCTTGTCCCGCATAGCTCAGGCTTCTACGCCCTCTGGTGGCGGGAAGCGCGCATTACAATCCCCACGAATCATCCCGTCTTCTGCGGCCGTTGCATCGCGCGGAGGCGTGACGATTGGCCCCCCCGCGTAGTCCCAAGAAGTAAGAGTGAGCGGGAAGCGCAGGAAGTTGTTGGAATATAAACAAGGCGCAATGGAGGAAGTTGAGGTCAAGGCGGCGCTTCCTGTTGAAAGGCAGCCAAAATTCCTGTCCGTGCTTCAGATCGCATCCTTGCCTTTCGCTCCTTTTCAAGATGAAGAAAGAGAGAGCCCTCTTCTCTGCCCTTCTGTATTTGTTGATTTGAACGAGCAAAAAACAAAAAACACGACCCCAATGGCAAAGTCACGGTCATTGAAGTGCGCCCGCCCGGTTGTCGGATTGAAATTCCCGTGCAGGCCGGACAAAGCGGCCTGATTTGAGCAGATCATCGGCTATTATCGACCAGAGGAATTGTCCAACTCAATGACATGAATTGAGACCGCAATGGAAGTTATTTCACTTCCGTTGTGGGTGGCTCCTTATTTCCCACCACACACACAAACTGGGGGATTCCATCCAAAAAGAGAAGGTTTTCAAAATGTCCAAATTGCCTTCTTATACCCCAACATTGCTTCCCACACAATTCTTACCTAAAATGCCTTTTCAGCATTTTAGAGAAGCTGCAAGCGCAACCAAATTTAAAAGGGGAGGCATATGGCGAACATAAGAATGATCTCCGCAGATTGAGCGCCAATAGCATCTGTATTTTAACAGTCTATCAGCTGCGGTGAGGGTGGAGGGTGGCGCAGGCGAGGGGGGGATGCAAAAAGCTCCGAGGGATTTGTGAGAAAAGGATATGATTGCATTTACGTCCCATCAAGCGGCTTGCTGGATCCAGGGGAATGCCTAATATACGGCTGTATTTGCTCACCGGCTTACATCTGTCTGCTTATGGATTTAGGAGTTCAAAAAAATATTTAGTGGAAAAATAAGGCCTCTCAACAGTGTCACTGACTAATAACTACGAGCGACGCACGCACGCACGCACGAACCAACTTAGTGACAACAACGCGCAACAAAGGCCCCCAAATCTGACACATTTCCTCTGACAGTGGGATAACATTGGCCCACCCCTCAAGCTTGGCATATATTAGCCTGTATAACCCCTGTGCGACCCCCCCCCCCCCCCAACAACACGCCACTTTTCATATATTGTTCTGAAGTGTGAAGGTGGGAAATGATGGGGGAAAAAGACCATTGTTAATGTTAAGCAGATTCCTTACTTACAGACAGTGTATTGTCGGTGTTCAAATACCTGACATGTTTCGGCGACGACTTCCGCCTTCGTCAGAGTGTCCAACGAAGGCGGAAGTAGTCGCCGAAACATGTCAGGTATTTGAACACCGACAATACACTGTCTGTAAGTAAGGAATCTGCTTAACATTAGTTATCAAGTAGACAGGATGAATTTAGTACAACAAAGACCATTGTTGTCTGCTAGCATGACCAAGCACAATTGAATTTGGGGATGGAAAAAAACTTTTTCATCTTCAGCATCATGCAATGGTGGCAAAGCCCTATTTCAGCAAATAGCTAAAGAGCCGCACGGTGGCAATAATGACCTTGCCAGAGCCTCGACCTAAACCCAATGGAGAATCCATGGAGGCCCGCGGCGCCCGCCGTACACTGGAAACAAGTGTCCATTTGACACGACGTTGACGACACCACGCCGGTTGACGCGTTCGGCGGCGCTCGCAACACGCAAGTGAGGTCACGGGCCTGTCCGCTCCCCGACATTGTTGCACCCGCCGACGTGGCACTTCCTGCTTCTGATGGTAAAACGCCCAAAGGGGCGGGGAGGCGGATGACGGCTTGTTGCTCAACTTCCTCGTCATGGCAAAGAAATATTATGGGTTGTAGCATCCACCTTCGCGAGTGCTAGCGTTGATTTTGGCAGCGGCGTGATATATCTAACTTGGATGGCTCCGTTTTTGGAAAAAAAAGCGCTACTTGAACAGCTGAAGTTGATTTGGTGTGAACGCGTGGTGGATTGGTTGATTTTGAAGCCGGCCACAAGAGGGCGTGCATACTTTCCCCCCCTCATTGAGTTGGAGAGGTTAAAGGTCATGTCTGTAGTGGAGAAAGTGACAACAATTGACATCATCTTGCTTTCATTTTCCTTGTATCCCCAAAAGAAGCATTTTTTTTTTTACTTTTTGTGTAGGAGGGAATAATGTCACTTTTCAAATGTTGAGGCCGCCTGGTTGGAAGATGAATTGGCCAAGCCCTCCTTTGGTGATAAAAGTGGCTCTTTTTTTGTCTTTATTGCAACTAAAGGGAAGGTCGTGGCAAAGCAAAATCAGCTGGCGATGCGAGAATTTGCCATGCGTGACATTTTTTTTCCAAAGTGCTGCAATCAGTGCTGATCATACGTTGCTTCGTTGACTTGCTCGATGGCCTCCCTCGTCCCTCCTTTGCTTCTCAAAGGTAATGGTGACAATTTTCTGCTTTGGCTCGCAGCCGACGGACGGCCTCTTTCTTACTCAGTTTGGAAATGCCCCCCAAGATAGTTGTTGTTTTTTTTTGTCGGGGTGGGTCTGCCACACTGAAAGCCTTTTGACCCAGCGAGGGAGGTTTTGTTGACAGATTGATGCTCTCACACTGACATTAGCTTGAATGGTTGCCGTTCACCGTCCGCCGGCGCCCCCGTGGAACAAATGCCCCCCCCCCCCCCCCACCCCAGACCTCCTCCAAATAATCCCCTTGCGCTCCTGTTAATGCGAGGTTCCTCTCGGAGCTACGCGCAAAACGCCCAGCTATTATTTGCCCCTCCGTCACCGTCGCCTCCTTGCTCATCGGGACATTTAGCCAAGTGGCACCTTCGCCTTTTCATATTGTGGATAAAAATGCGGATGAATACAAAAAAGCAAAGCGGATGACATCCACGGCAACCTTTACAGCACTAAAAACAACCTGACCCAATCGTGCAAAAGGGAGGAACGACTTTGAGGTCTGCGTCAATGTCACCCAAGAACAAAGTGCGAGCTGAAATTCAACGAACGTGACTTATTCATGCATGTTTAGCAATCAACCGCCAGCTCAGCTCAGGTTTTACCGGCTTTGAAACAAAAATGGCTACGGATTTCACATACTATGTATTTATTTCATTTATTTGTTTTGCTTTTTATAGTTTTTGAACGCATTCAACTGAAATGCTTTTGTTCCAAAATGTGCGATCGTGTGCCTGTGTTTCGCAGTGTTCTGTGCTAGCTTGTGTCATTGCAAACCATCCCACAAAGTGGACATTTTCTGAAGACGAAGCCTTTGAGGGAGGGACGCACGGACAGACGGACGGACGGACGGACGCTCACTCACTCCAGTGGACAGCTTGTCATGTGATCAGGTGACAGCGGTCGTGCCATGAAAGGCCCGACTTTCTTTTCAGGTTGGTGGTGTTTGGCGACCTTTCAATGAATGTTGCCGTTCATCTTTGTCTCCCTGGCCGTCATGCATTGATTCAAACAATTCAAAAAAAAAAGCCCACGGTTGCTCATAAGTTGCACCATACTTGATTTTTTTCAAGATTTTGCGGTTGTCGTCATTTTATCAGTCCAATTTTTGGGCTGTGCTACATACTGCACCATCCTTTGACGCTGTGAAGCAAAGACAGCGGTCCTCCTACTTTTCCAAACCCTTTTCTTGCTCAATTGTTTGAAAAATGTCGAGCTCAGCGAGGAGATGATTGGCTGACACTAACAACATGGCGGACTCCCGATGAAATCTGTTCCCAATTTGTATTTCTGTATTCTGTAAAATTCCAAAATAACTCCCAATTTGTATCCACGCAGTTCCATGACAGTGCAACGGCGTTGGGCTTTTGGAGTGTTTGGCTTCTGGTCAGGGCATTGAGGTCATGTTGTCCTTACGTGCAAACACGCGGCCTTGTCCAGCCCCGTTCACACCGAGGTGAGCTCAGAGGGTCCAAAATCTACACACGCGCAAACCTTTTGCTTCAGCGCACGCGCACACACTTAACGATACGGACTTGTCAAAGGATCCTTGATGCACTGTTTGTTTTGTTTTCCTCGCAGGAGAAAAACACTTTCTTCCTTAACTGCTGATTAAAACGAGGAGGGAAAAGAAGCGGAAGGTAAGAGCACAGTCCACATTCATGTCCATACTTTTCTTCATGGTTGCAAAGCAGAAATTGGGCGGTTGCAAACGAGCTGACGCATAAAAGCAACATTCATAAGACGCCGTCAAAGGCGTTGCAACGGCGTCATTGACGTCTCTCTCTCTGGGCAAGACGCGTTCATGCTTGCTGTGTTGTTTCAGTGAGCCAGCCGGACGACGTCCACACTTGCCGTTCATACGTCAGGAAAAGGTTCAACAGCAGCAAAATAGCGCGTGTCGCTCGTTTTGAAAGGCTTCAAATAGCATCTGTGCGGCGGGGTGTATGTGTGCGACAGTGCCGCCCGCTTGGCCATGACAACCCTGATGAGAAGTAAAAGAGCTTTTTAGCACAAAGCAAATCAGGCTTTGGTGCTGACGGCGTCGGTGGCTGTGAGTGACACTGATCTCTCGGCGAGGGCGAGCGCGCTGGCCTGTGATCTCCATCCATCCGTCCATCCACGGGAGCGTCCGTCCATTTCCTCTAAGCGCTTAAGCAGCGTTGCTGTTCAAAAGTCTCCTAAAACTCTAAGCCAAGAGAGATAACATGAGCGGCGGCGAGGATCACGTTGATGTCATGTCAGGCGCGCACAACCGCCGCCCAGTGTTCCTCTCGTGTTAACAAAACCCATCACGCCGCTGTCTGTCTCTGTGAAGGCGTGCCTTAATCTTCTTTTAATCACCAGCGCTTATTTACCACCCCCACTCCCAGCCCCCCCCAAAAAACCAGTTTTATTAATGCGTACGAAAAGGGAGAAAGGAGGACAGCGAGATAGATGGTGAGAGCGGTGATGATGATTTGGTGATTGGATTTCGCAGTGGAGAAATTGACATTTCACCGCAGCAAAGTGATGAAATTATGTGTGAAATGTGTTGTGGATGAAGACCTGCGTGGAAATAGATGAGTTGTTTGCGGCTGGCTTTTCCGTTCCTGAGTGGACTGCAAAGGTGCACGCCGCTCTCTGTTTTGCAGCTTTGTTTGCTGCTAGCGCCACCCTCTGGTGAACGCAGACATGGCATTGAAAGCCGTCCTCTGGAGTCACTCCGGGATTCCATTCAAGGCTATTTAGTCCCCAATTTCCATTTCAAAGAGTAGACGCAGGAAACGAGCCACCGATTGTGTCAATCATCGTCACGCTGAGATCGAATGTGAGCAGGAGACGATATCCAAATGGAATGTTCCATCTGCATTGTCGGTTGGATTTGCTTTCCGTCTTCTGATCATAATAATAATAATACATTTGATTTATAAGCACCTTTCAAAACTCTCAAGGTCACTTTACAGTCACAGGATAAGTTTTTCTGTGGGTGAGCAGCGGCAGCCACACGCGCCAGCCTTCACTCAACCCGGAAGTAACTCAAATAGATAGAAAGCTAGCTAGCTAGCCAATAGATTGGATTGGATGTACCTCTATCCGTCTCGCAGAGGAGAAATGGACATTCCACAGCAGCAAAGCCGTGAAAGGTGATGAAAGCGTTTGGTTGGATCGCACCCATCTTCAATTCGAGCAGGCATCAATCGGAATTTGCGTCTCTTAAATTACACGGAAGAGAAAAAACACGCGAGCTACACGTGCACTCAAATCGCAGACTGTCATTCTGCTCATGACACCCTCGCTGTGGACTCGGCGCCAAAAAAATGGACACGCTACTTGAACATATCAAGTAAACGTTGAAAGGGAAGCACGGGATCAAGAAAAGGCAAATAGGAGACAAACGGGCCCGAGAAGACAACGACTCAAAGTGGCGCCCAGTTCATTCATCAGACTTTCAAATGGGACGAACTGAAGATGACGACGTAGTTCTTGTCAAATCACATCAACCCCCCCAGCCGGAGGGCCGAAGGAAGGGAGCGAGCCGGGAGAGCGAGCCGGGAGAGCGAGCCGGGAGAGGGCGGCCCGCACATGCTGTAGGGGTGGGTGCCATCTTTGCTCACGCCGCTCTTCTTCCTGGTCCTTCTCCGTGAGTCCCTCACTCGCTCCTTTGCCTCAAATGACATTTGGGGAGGGGGGGTAAGCTTTTGTGCTCAGGGCCCATTTTTTGATTTAGAACTGACAAATAGGCTGCGTCAAAATCACAGCACGTCAAGTCTGAAAAAGATTGGCCACGTGATCCAAAGCAAACACGTTTGTGTCACAAAGCAAGAAAGTTCCCCGTCCGTGCCCGGTGCATCTTATCTTAATTGCAAACAAAGCAACAAATAAAATCGAGAAAGAAAAGAGACCAAACAGCCTTGCGAGGCGACGCAACGGAGAGAAGGAATCCGAACAATCCTCAGCAAATGTTCTTCCCCCAATCTGTGGCAGCTGCGCAGACAAATCCAATTATTTGCCTCTCATTCTGCAAATGTCTCGTAATGGTTCGAGTGAGAAAGTCAACGAAGGGCCGCCGAGGGGAAACAAAAGGATGTGATTTGTAATTAACTTGAAAGGGGAAGAGGAAGGGCGAGCGACTTAGCAAAGCCATCTTTCATCCGCCGCGTCGGACCGCTCGCACACCCGCTCGCTTGTTTGTTGCCGCTCGCCTCCAAATGAAATGTCAACACATTTAAAGGCGCGCGCCTTACTCTTTTTATTGTTCATGAAGCCTCCCCACGCTTGTCCCGGCCGGGCCTTTTGCTTTTGCAGCATCTCGTCTTTTTGAAGATCAGCGCAAAAAGCCATCCGAAATGGGGAGTGCGCAATTGCAGCCACGTCCGAGTTTGCCACTCGGGCGTCTATCTCTGCTTGAAGCCACAAAGCACCTTGTGCAAATTGGGGGCGGCAACTCACAAACGCCACGCTTATCCCTTGTGAGGCCCGCCTTGGTCGATGGAGACTCATCTCCTGCTTCGCAGCGATGACAAGAATTTAGTTCGCTTCTCCAAATAGTTTTCATCATTTGTTTGGTTGACATTCTTCACAATTCAGTGACGACGTCCGCTAGGAAATGCCACGGCGATGAAAAAGTATGTTGATGCTGGCAATTGCTCAGACGAGCTTGGACGCGGGGATCTGCGAGAGGGAGGCGTGCCCCGCTGCGGGAGCGGGCGCGGCCACTCTAGCCAACCAATATGGCTCCTGTCATTCCCTTGAAGCGCGTCACTCAAGTGACTTGAAGCCCGCACTTCCGTGGCTGCGCCGCCGCTCAGTAAAAACAAAAATACGTTACAACTTGTACAATGCTTGGTGTCTATGATTATTTTCCACTTGTCAAATCCTCTTGTCAACCTGAATATCTGTGAGTCGGTTGCGCCTAGCTCTGTACTCTTTTCCTGACAGGGCGAGTGCCAGTGCGGCAAAAAGAAAACAAAAACGATCGGAGCCAACTACAAATATACGACAAATTGCTAAATAGCGCCTTGCCAGCTTTGTTGTGATCCTTATTTAGTCAGCCATATTGAGAACATTCAAATTGACATTGATTCGCTGCGACGGAAAAGCCAAAAGGAAAAGAAGATTGAGAACATTCAAATCAAGACCTTCGCGTGGACTCTTGGTTTCCGTTGGTTTCCGTTGACGAACGGTGCGGATGTCTTTTTGCTCACCTCTCCCGTGTGGACGATTTCTCCCAGCGAGCAGATCACGCAGGCGGTCCCGGAACCAAAGACCCGCTTGGGGCGGCCCTGCGTCAGAGCGCCGCGGAGCCGGGCCGTGTTCAAGTCGCGCTCCGTGACTTGAAACTCTCCCTTGATGTTGGAGATCCGATGTCCGATGGAGCTTTTCAGGGACGGCGTCCGGGTCGTGATTTGTCTTTGTGTTAACCGTCGCCCGGCGATGTCCAGGATGCTGTATCGGGTGATGCCCGGGAGGATGATGCCGTTCAGGGCTGGCGTCGCCAGCTCTTCTTCTGCGAGTCGCAAACGTAAGTAAGCCTCACGCAGATATTGCGCGTGTCAGCGTGGACTGACCTCCGTCCTCGTTGATCCAGTGGACAAAGAGATTCGTGGTTCCCACTTTGGCGATTTGACGGTCCTGGCCGTCCAGCCACAAAACCTGCCGACGGCCGCTGTCCTCCGCCTCGGAGTGCGCAGCCAGGGTTCCACCGTAGTTCCTGACAACTAAAAAAGAAGTCACGCCGCCTTCGTTTGTCAGATCAGATTGTAGAGGACAACGAGCATTTGAGGGTGCGGACTTCTCACCCTCCCATCTTGCAATCTCCAGTCCTTCCTTGCCAGGCCCGTGTCTACTTGGCGTCGGCCCACGAGGAGATGCCTTTTGGCGTGGCCTTCAAGAAAGAACCCGCCGGGCTCATGATGACGAAAAGCAAGGCTCGCCCTGGTTGATGCGCACCCAGGCACGGACGGCTAGGGGACAAAGACATATTCCTTCATGTTCGGGGATAACTTGTGAAAAAGGTACTTTTGACTTTTGACTACGCCGATTGATGTTCGAACGCCGAAGCAAGAATATCTCAACTATTTTGTTCAAACACCGATTTGTTCAAACGGTGAGGCGTTCGAGAACCGAGGTACCACTGTGTACTGTATTTGATCGTGAAGTTTTGTGTGTTCAAACTTACCTGCCAGACACGAGACGTCTGGACTGGATGCTCCGACAAGTCAAGACTTTTGGGCTTCGGGTGAACTTCGGTAGGTCTTGCGAAAAATATATTAACAGAAGTCCGGTCAAATATTTGCCTTGGAATTACATGTGCATAGGGCCTCACAATCGAGGTTCCGTTTTTTTTTTTTTTTTTTTTCTTCTTTTTTTCTGTCGTTTACGGAGACCGGAGCTGGCTCCCTAACTACAAAAGAAACATTTGGGATAATTTAAATTCGCCAGACTGCTTTGCTGTCTGACTGCACAATTTGCGTCACGTGTATTGGTTTGTGCTATTCATCAGCTGTGTAGATAGATAGGTGTTCTGTCGTCGTTTTAAAAATGCGTTGTTTTTGTTTTTCACACTTCTGAACACAAGGTGGCGCTGTATGCTTTCATATCTTTTCGGGGCCTACCTGGTTGTCACCAAGTTGAAAGGCGCATGCGCGAGCCGTGAAGCGGCCTTGCTGCTAATTTGCTCAAATCACTCGCGCTCGTTCAGGTGAAGAGACTTTGTGCAAACACTGTTTTATTTTTAAGATGTTTAAGATGGGGTTTGTTGTCATGCTTTTCAGGTTTGCAGTTGTATTTTTGCGTCGGTAAACCGCGTGTGTAAATTTGAAACTAAAGTGTTTCGCCTCCGACGTTCGGGTGTCACTTGAAATGGCAAATAGAGCAGTGACGTCGTTAATTGTTCAAGTGAATCATGTCCTCTGTTTGTCACATCGTTTCATGTCTCTTATGGAATGGTGGACTTTAATTTGGAGTGTCAACTGAATGACTTTTCATTAACCGCACCTGCTACCCGAAAAGCCTTTTTTTGCGTCGCTCATCGTTTTCTGCTCATGTTTATATTTTCTATCGATTGCTCGGTTGCACGGACTTGGCGTAGAAACGATTAAAACAGCTCCACTTTTCGAAAATTCCCAATTAATCCTAATTCCAATTGTTTTTGGTTTAAATGTCAACAATTATGTGGAATACCCGTATGTACCAGTATATAATTGACCTTTAATGCTATAGTCACGTCAATTCATTGTATTTTTTCAGGTTTTTAGCAGGGGTTGGGATTTTGTGTACTGGTGTGGGTTTTTGTTGACCAGGTGGAGACCCAAATTCTTTCCGTTAAAAAAGAGTAAACGTGGTTTACCATGCACGCGTGATCTTGTGTGGTCTTTCCATGAGTTCCATCTTCAGCTAGGGATTTGACCACCCGACTTGTCTTTTCCTAGACTCCAGCCTCAATTGATCATGGACTACTACCCGGTCCAGTCAAGGCGACGCCACAACCCGGTGGACAGCATCTGCCGCAAACTTCAAACCAACCGGTGGCGCGGTGACAGAGAGCCCAATAGCCCCTTCCAAATCCCCAAGCTGTCTTCCAACAGCTACGATAGCCCCCAGTGCGGCCTCAGGCGCAACCTGGAGGCCATTTTGAGGAAAGGGATCCACGGGAGCAAAGAGCAGAATGACGCAATGCTGACCAAGAGCCACTTTCCATCATTCGCGCCTCGCACGCCAGCAGACGACACCTCTCCCGGCCTCACTTACACCGTCACCGGTGCCCTTGTGGACCGCCAAAGTCTTGATCGGAGCGCAATCCAAGCATTCGGGACCCGTCAGAAGTATTGCTCCACTCCCACGGGACAGAACAAAGACTCCCCGTACTTCACGGTCAGCCGAGAGGGACCCCCCTCGCCAAAGTCGGAGAATGGAAGCGGCCAGCCCGCTCTGTCTCGCACCTTCACCCCAAGTCGCGGCACTTTGTCGTATGACCTGAACTTCAGCCCGGCCCACGGCGGGAGCTCCGCGGAGGGCGAGCTGTCCTACCCGGCCCCGGTTGTCCGAAAACTGTCACTGGGAGATGGAGGTAAGCAGGGAGCAATATTCCAGCTCGGAAGCGACACGCAGATTAGATGTTAGTGTTCTTTCAAAGGCCCCACCCCGAGATTCCTGACATTCAAGCACAAATGGATTGAGGAAGTTCAACTTTCCATTGCAAACAAGCAAAGTATGCTTATCCTAAAACAACTGGCGTTGAAGTATCCTGGACGCTTTTCTTCCTCAACTAGAAAGTGGGAAGCGCGGTGATGACGTGAAGATTGTCAGTCCTTCTCCGCATTCGTCACTGGAGGCGCAGTTGCGCATCATGTGCTCCTCTTTCCTCTCGCTTAGGAAACACGCCGGCGTCGGAGAGCCAAAACATGGCCGAAGTCAGCCTCATCTGCGAGGAGAATCTCCTCGACACCATCTTCCACGCTTGCGACACGCAACGACGAGGTAACGTCCACACGGTGCCCCGAGCTTCAATGGAGGGAGGGGGGTCGGGGGGTCGGGCTCCTGGTCCCAATGATTGTTTTCGCCGATTGACCAATGGAGTGTCTTCTTTCCGTTCTGCACGGGAGCATCGCGTCCATTTTTCTCATCCGCTTTATCCTCACGAGGGCGGCGGGTTGGAGCCTATCCCAGCTATCTAGGGGCAATAGGCGGGGCACACCCTGAACCGGCTGCCAGCCAATCTCAGAGCACACAGAGGCAAACGAGCATTCGCTCTCACACTCGCGCCAGGCGACATTTCAAGTGTTCGATCAGCCTGCCGCGCATGTTTTGGAATGTGGGAGGCAACCAGATCACCCGGAGAAAACCCACGCGGGCTCAGAAGAACACGCAAACTCCACATAGGGAGGCCGCAGCTCACCGTCGCGAAAAAGTGACCTTCACAATTTTCATCCTGATATCTGATGATGATGATGCGGCGGCGTATTCATCTGCCGAGCAGGATTTACTCAATTATTTATTTATTTTTTGTCCAATGGGATTGCCACTTGGCCATCTGCTATTTTAAGACTTGTTTTATTTCTATGATTTATTTATTGTTATTGTTCTTCCTCTCGTGTTTTGAATGCAACTTTTGTGTTTGTTTTTGCAGGTAAGGTGTACGTGTCTCACATTGTGGACTTTTTGCGGCACACCACCAGCCGCACCTCGGAGGACAAAGGCCTGGAGGAGCTGTGCAACATGCTGGATCCCGAAGGCAAAGACGTCTCCATCGACCTGCGCACGTATCACGCCGTCATGAGGGAGTGGATTGACGAGTGCCGCAACAACGGGTAAAGGAAGGAGGGCCATTCGGGGTGCCCGCTAACAGTCCAGTCTTTCACTTTGGCTCCTCTCTTGCTCACAAACAGTGAAGTGAAAGAACCATCACAAGATGCCCTCGAGGACTCCGTCACACCAACAGACAGCATTTCCGGTAGCTATTTGTCCTGTCGGCTGTTTTGTTTAGTTTGTTTGTATTTTGGGCGGCTTTTGTTATTCCTCTATGTTGTCGACACTGCGGGTTCCCTTTGTGCTTTCCATTGTAGGCGGGAGCTGCCTGCACCTCAATATGACCTCGGGAAGCTTGGAGGGTTTTGGAGGGGAGGCGTCGAGAGCAGAATTGTATGGCTCCGCCCCCCCCCCCCCCCCCCCACACACACACACACAATTACACAACCACAATGAGGACACTTTTGTGCTCCGATAGTTGTCTACAAACTGAATAGTCAACATCACAATCATGATAATGAAAATGATAGCAATAATAACCGTCATAATAATGAGCTTCTCTCCTCCGCAGTGAAACATCCGAGCTCATCCACTGCCTTGCCGACGTCCAGATGAGCAACCGGAAGCTCCAGGATGAGGTGAAGAAGCTGAAACAGGCAGCGGAGGGGATGGAGGAGAGCAACCAAAGGCTGGCGGAGGACAACGAGGAGCTACGCCACCAGAGAAGGGCGTGAGACGTCCGCTCGCAATAGCGCCGCGCTTCCAGCCGCCACGTCTTTCTTTTATTTTGTCGCTCTTCCGCAGCCACCAGCAGCTGATCCACAAAGAGAAGATGCTGCACGATGAAGTGGAGGAAATGAAGGCCACTCTGAGCTGCACGGAGGAAGTCCGGGCTCGCGCCTGCGCGCGCAGCAAGCGCGTGGTCAGCTCCAACTCGCGGCCGGCGCACCCGCACGGGCGCCACGGTGAAAAATGTCGAGCGGGGTGACCAAAATCAAGCCGCTTCCTTGTTCCTTCCTTCCAGGAGCGGGAAAACCAAGATCTGCTAGCGCAAGTTGCTTCACTCCAGGACCAGGTGGATTTTCGCAGCCGCTTGCAGACGAGAGCGCGTCTGTCGCGCCCTGACACTCTTTTCACGGCTTCGTAGAACTTCAAGGTTAGCGTGGAGATGGAGCAACTCCACAAGAGGATTGCGCAGCTCTCTGACATCAACCATGACCTTCAGGTGAACGCCATCTTTCTCTTTCTTCCCAGTGTGTCGCGCGACATTTCTACTCCGATTGTTCTGTCTTTATTTTTGGAAAGAAATGTTTTTCTCCATCAGGTGTGACTGAATAAAGGCTGCTGGGTTGCGTAATGGTGATGTCGTGGTTCCTTAGGTGCAGATTGACTCTTTGGATCCGGTCATCGCCGAAAAGGAATCTCGCATCCGAGAGGTCAGTGCCCCACGCAAGTTTGCCTGACGGATTTCGCCGGCCACCTGTCTGAGAGGTCTTGCCAAATGTGGACCGCCACATTTTTTTTCTCGGCTCTTTGCAGAAGAGCAGACAGATAGACGAGCTCAAGGCGGCAGTCGAGGAATACTCCTCCATCACGGATGTCAGTGCGACCATATCTATCAAGTATTCCAAACGGTTTTCGGCAAAACCACAAAAAAGGTGAGTGTATTTGCCGCTTTGTTCCAGTTACTGCGAGCGGACAAGAGCAAACTGGAGAGCCACATGCAGATGATGCATCAAGACCTTTTAGGGTGAGTTTGAACTTTTCACAGCATGGTCGAGCCTTTGAAAAAGGTGAATCTCATCGTTGTGCAAAGACATTGGTTGAACGGGGGTTCCCTGGACAAGGCAAAGGCCACGTCAATCACTCCGAGAACAAGGCGCAGTGGGACCACCACCCATTTGAGGAACTGATACCTGGCGTCCGTGCTAAATAAAGCATGCGTGGTTAGGCCTTGATCCCTGGGTAATGCGGCGTGCGCTCCCACTTGGACGAATTGTGATTTGACGGAAAATGCGATGGTCTTTTTACCGATTCCGGTTCACTGCGGCGCGATCAATTCGATCAATGTCAAACTCTCCACAGCACCGGAGTCTCGCTTTCGGCGGCCTTCGGGCTTAACCGGAGCGCTTCGGGATCGCTGCAGGCCGAGCTGGCTCTGGCTCAGTCGCCACCGGAGGTCAGCACTCGACCAAAGTGGCCAGCCGTGCACTGACCAATTCAATTGCTCAAGTGAGATCCACGCGTGCCTCTCGTCTCCAGGCTGTCGATGGCGTTGAGGATTTGTCCTCCCCGCTGGATGAGACCCTGGACAGAGAGGTGCTGCTGCCGATGCACGGACCCGGACCCGAGATCACGTCTCTGGAGTTCCGCAAACTGCTGAACAGACTGGTAATGGGCCGCAACTCCAGCCAGGGCTTTTCAACCATTCCTTCGCACAGTGCAAAACAAAAGCAAAAAAAGTGACAAAGCATATGAATTTTGGATCCTCAAACTACCGCAAATGTTTTTTTTTTTTTTACTTTGCGGTGCAAATGTTGTCATTCTTGCCATCTGTGTCCCGCAGAAGACTGATTTCGGACAAGACGCGGACAGCGTTGTGTCCACGCTGAGAACCCTCCTGAGCGAGCGTTCTGCGCCGGGGGGCATCGCAGACACCAGTCTCGAGGTGACTCTTTCTGTCTTGGCTATCTCGCACGCCGGTCCCGTCCAAAGCTGTTTGTTGTAGCGTGACCGCAGTCCGCTCCCCTTTTGGCCCTCCTCTTCCAGCCTTGTTGCCAAACTGCCTTCATTAGGCACGTTGGCCCATTCGGCAGGAAACCCGCAAATGGCAAGCGCGTCATTAGTTGGCGTGCCGGCAAAAGTCAGCTGACGGCCCTCCAAATAAACTGTCAGAGTGAAGTGTGCCCCGAGAGTCTTTCAACCCTTCGCCTTCTTCTCTTTCACCAGGAGGTGCGGGTTGCGCTCGAGGCCGCAAGACAAGACTGGGCCTTCAGCCTGGACCGATTGGCGCGCTACGCCGACTCCATGGAGAAGGAGCTGCTCACAATGGCCGGTCACGTGAGGAGGTCACGGACGGAGATCGTGCGGCCCTCAGTCAGGTCAGATTCGCTTTCCAGCTGAAAGAGGCCCGCGCGCATCATTGCGCTTGGAGCGGAGCCGACAATCCCGGGCTTCAGTCGCGCTATGTTTGGATACGTTAGCTTCCCTGAAAATGGCGTGTCTATCTTTTGCTTACTCGACACGCAATCCAAACAAAAACATAAAAACCTCCACTTTTGGAAATTGTAAAAAAACACCGTTAAGGCGACAGCGACGTGGGTTGAAAGGGTCGTTCCTGTAATTGGGTGTGCGCATGCTCGTGTGCATTGATGCGAGGGCACGCCTATATAAGAGAGTCACTGTGGCTCCGTCCCAGCCAGCCCGCAGACGCACGGCCAGACTGGACCTCCCAAACTTGAAGTGAAAAAGGGCTTCTTCCCCCTCCCCGGCCGGGCACACCGTCTTACACGACCAGGGGGGGAAATAGCCTTTTCAAATTGGCTCTGAGCCTCTTGTCTCGCGTTAGCACGTTTGTAGCTCTGTGGGGCGGGGGAGAAAAAAAAAGAAAAAAAAGTGAGCGAGCGAGCGATCCGCACCGGGTTCAGTTGGCGGACTGCCGTCGGCCACCCTGGGAAACAAAATGGGACACTGCATGGGCCTGCGCATTGGGTACTGCTTCGGAGGAACTCCCTCCATCTCCTGCATTTGCTTTGAGCGCTTTGCGTGACGGATGACCGCCGCGCGTGTTGCCGTGCAGGGTGCAGGATCAGGAGAAGCGCAAGCGGCAGCCGGGCGAGGAACTGGAGCAGCTCAAGACTTGTCAAGACGGCCCGGAAGCCTCGCGCCGGACGCCCGCGCCGGAAGAACAGGTCAGTTTGGAAAAGGAAAGGCCAGCTCGCCATTTTCCTTTGATGGCGTCCACCGATCGGTGTTCCACGTGAGGATTGTGTGGCGGGCCTCCAAACGTTGGCATCGTGGCGCCACGCACGCGAGCTCCACGCCCATTCCGATCCCGTCCCGTCAATACAATTTCATCTTGATTTGCTTTCAGACGGGGGAGGACCCGCAATGGGATGAGGAAGACGCCCTTCAAGAGTTCCTGAAAGGGGAAATTGACGCTCAAGCGCCCGACGGGGGAACGGACGACAAGTGGACGCTGGTGAATGGCCAAGGGGAAGCCGGGCACTCGTCCACTCCTGTGTCTGTCGAGCGACAATCTTCCCCTGGTGGACAGTGTCTGCCAGGTCAGAATGTTATTTATTTGATTTTTGTTTTGTTTTTTAGCTGTCACACGTTGTTGAGGTTTTCAACTCTTCAAGCCAAAATCTCCCCCGAGAGTGTCAAACTCAAGTCAGTCAGCAATTGAACCCCCGGGAAGGTGAGCTCGCGTGTCTGTGATCCAGCGGTCCAAGGGCACTCGGCCAACCTCTTAGCAGGCTTCACGTCCGCACGCGCACAAAAGCTGAGCAAGTTAGTTAGGGACCAGTCAGGGACCAGTCAGGGAAAAGCACCCCTACCGGCCTTCTATGGTGCTCGCGTGTGGAAAAGCGCCTTCGTCCAGGCCCTTCTATGGCCAGGTGAAGGAAAAGCACTTTGAGGCCACGGACTGAGCGCTAATCCCTTCCATCATTCCTCTCTTGCATGAGTGGCTGGCAGGCAGACCCTCGCCCTCCCCCAAAGAAAGGGGGGGGGGGGGGGGGCGAATGTGTTCACTCATGCCACTTTGGTAGTGGATGAAATTGCCCCCCCCCTTCGGCATGCTTCTTTTTCCAAACCTTGTGTGACCTTATACGGACGTCGGCGGGGCGTCCATCTTCACCTCTGGATGAATTGCACCAAAGTTCAATTTGACATTTCTTCTGCCTTGCCCTCGTGTGTTTTTCTTTGCAGAAACTTCGGAGCCGAGAGCAAATCATCGTTGTTTGCAGGTAAAATGGATTCTGAGATTGCACGGTGTGTTTGCCGCTCCCCACCATTTTGATTCAGATGCCCCCCCCCCCCCCCCCCCCCTCCCCCTGAACAATTAAAATGAGGGCTATTCACGTCGGCATCAAATAAGATGACCGCACCAAGAAATGAAGCGCTTGCATTTTTGAGGATTTTTGCATTGACTTGACGGTTGAGGAATCGTAAAGCCCTTCCGCAAGGCCGTCGCGGAAGGCGGCGCACGCGTGCTCACGTCCTCGGTCTCTTTTGGAACGTGGCGTCTTCTGGCACAAGTGCTTCTCTTTCCACAATGTGTGCCTGTCGTCGCTCGCATATCCAATTGTTTCTATTTCCAAAGACGTCTTGTGGTTTTTTCTTCTTCTCCAGGACGAGGCAGCGGTACGGCCGGACGCCCCCTCGCAAGCTGTCAGCTGCGAGCAGCCAGCGGCGGACGGCCCGCCTTATCCGTCCCACTCAGAGAGCCGCGGTAAGACCCCCGCAAACCCTCCCCGCCGCCTCCTCCTCTCGCTTTTGCTCGGTTGCTTGCTGTTTGTGGAGACATTCAGTCTACATTTCATGATTGTTTTTTTATGACGAATGAATGGACATGGACACTTTTTTTTTTCTTGCGCCTCTCTCTTCTTATTTTGGGTTTTGTTTCCAGAGGCAGAGACGGCATCGTCTGCGTCTGAAAGGGCCACTCTGAATATGAGCATCTCCTCAACAAAGACGCCTCCTCCAAGCGACAAGCAAGCAGATGGGGGCGCCCCTGCGAACAACAAGTGAGTGAAGACACAAATGACGACGCGTGGTCAGAATGAGATCCCGCTCCCATCCCATCCCATCCCATCTGAGCGTTTTGAGCGCCTTTCATCATTTCCCTACGACGCCACATTTGCCAGTCAAAGGCCGACTTTCTGCCTGCCTGCGGGAGGGCTGGCGTTGGCCGGAGAGTCCCTCCGCCGCCGCGCTTTGCATAGCGTCCGCCCGCCGACAAGACCAGAATGGCTTCACGCCAAAGTTGCTAAAATGGACGCTTGTGTGCGCAGCGCCCGTCCGGCCGACGAGGGACAAGACGACGAGGGCCACGCCGGCGGCGCCACGGTCAGTCCCGCGCAGGAAGTGCCAAAGGCGACGGCTTCCTCAAAGGATGTCTGCGCCGCACCGCTTCCTTTGTTGTCATTCCTCAGTGGCGTGTGCGCTTTGTCGGGAGGTGGTGCCATCACCAATGACGCAAATTGTTTTTGCTTTGAGGTGCTGGCCCAAAAGTCCTTTCACGTTGTGCGAGGGTTGGCGGGGGGGGGTCTCATATTCTCGAGACGACTGTCTGGGCTGCCACCTGCTCACCAGAAATGGCGGTGGCAGATGATCTATTCGATTCGTCGTGAACTTAATTTTGACACAATGAAGCGTTTTGATGGTTGGCCACGTTTGCGTTTCGTACAGTGAAAGTGTTGCGCAATATCCTGTTGCGTGGCTGAGCGCTCACCTTCCTCCATCGCGCCAATGTTCACACAAGCGTGTATGCGGGCGGTCCGCCTCCACCGCTTAGCAGCCTGCTTTCAGCTCTCGATGAAAACGCCGCGTTATGTAAGAATTTGGCCAAATGTCTTTTTCCGCTCGTTGCGGAGCTCCAAACGGCGCCGCATTGCAACGGGGCGCCTGCACTCCCTTTGTCAACCTTGCGCGGAAGGAGAACGTAACCCGTCTCGTCACTTCTTCAGAGCCCCGTCCCGAAGCGGTCTGCATCGAAGCCGTCGGCGGGGGACACGTAAGTGCCGTTGGCCTCCTTGGATCTCGAATTTTTTTTTGGGGGGGGGGGATTTGTGGCGGCAATGGTGACGGGCGCTGTGCTTCTCAGCGCCAGTCCGCTTCCCGTCTTGCTTGAAGAAGAGGAGAGCGCGCGGGAGGGCGACATGGCAGGTAGGAAGGCCGACTGAAGGCGTCTTTCCTGCCATCTGACCGAAAGCTTGAACGCGCCTCTCCCTCAAGGGGCGGAGTCAAGCGTGCCCGTGGTACACCACGGCCAATCGGAGAGCGACGTGACCTCGGGCTCAAGTAGATTGGAAGACAAAAAGCGGAAAGAGAAGAAAGAACTGGTAAAGTGAAAATGTGCTGCCTGCGTTTGAGTTGTTTCCAAACAAACGGAAGCAAGGCATGAAGTGTCTCGCAAGAAACTTGAAAAGGCCACTCGCTTAACTCGCAGGAGTTGCAAGACGCGGACGGCGCAAAGGTGGATCGGGCCAACCGTGAAACGTGTGCAACCGCCCGGGAAGAATGTACGTGTCTTATTTAAGCCTTTGATGCACTGTGACCTGATCACGTGATGCAATCATCCCGCTTATTTCCTCGCCAGGTGCCTCGTCCGCCATCCCTGACCTTAACGATGCACAAAAAGAAAATAAGCACGGGTGAGTCACTCGACGCGCTTGACGCATTAGCTGATGGGAAGAATGAGTGGCCTTTTCCTTTCCGCCAGCCCGTCAGCCGACGGCAAGGACGTTGAGGTGCGTTCCCGCCCGCCGCGTCGACAGTCGCCGTTCACGCCAGCGCGTCGTCGCGGTTTGTTCTCCGGCCCCGAAAATGACGGCCTCTTCTTTTCCAGTCCGACTTCCAGCGTTTAGCTCTGGGATTCAAGTGCGACATGTTTACCTTGGAGAAGAGACTGCGGCTGGAGGAGCGCTCGCGGGATCTGGCCGAGGAGAACGTCCGCAGGGAGGTGTCCAGCTGCCAAGGCTTGCTGCAGGTCACCGCATTTGAATGAATGTCGCGCTTCCGATGCGTCGCCGCTGTCCCAAGCGTGGAACTCGGGATCCCTTTGCCGCCTTTTCTGTTTGAGGCAACCGCAAATTAGCTTCGGCGTAATGCTCCTCGTGAGATCCACTTGGTCAACTTTTTTTTCTCCAAAGTGTCCGTCAAAGTTTGCAGCTCTCCACGTTGGAGCGTCTGATTGCGTGGACGCTCGTGTCCCCTCCAGGCGCTGACTCCTCTATGCGAGGACGACAACCAGTCAATGGAGATCATCCACAGGCTCCAGAAGAACCTGGACATCCTGGTCCAGTCCGTGAGCAGAGTTTCAAGTCGCTCGGAGATGCTCGGAGCCATCCACCAGGTAGGCCGGCGCGGCGCGTCTGCAAAGGGCTGAATGCGCACGCCCCCCATTGGCTTTTTTTGCTTCCCGGTCGCTCCGACGTCAGGAGAGTCGCATGGGCGAGGCCGTGGAGGCGATGATCCGGCACGTGGAGAACCTCAGGCGGGTGTACACCAAGGAGCACGCCGAGCTGCTGGAGCTCCGGGAGACGCTGATGCAGAACGAGCGGTCCTTCGGCTCGCATTCCCAGCGAGGTAGGCTCCTTGGAGTCGCCGTCGGCCTTCGAGCGCCGCCGTCCGCTGACCGAGCGCTCTGCTCCGCCTTTTGATCCAGAGGAATTCCGCGGCAAGAAGCCATCCACGTCTCCGTACTACAAGGTAGCGGGCGCGCCGCGCCGTCCAATACCTCCTTTGTATGCTTATCAAGTTGTGATGATGTCATCCACCACCACCGCCCCCCTCCGTGTACTCGTTCAGTCATCGGCCCGGCGGCTTAGCATAGCAGCGATCCCTCGTTGTGGAGGAGGCGACGTGCCCTCTGACATGGTGAGAGCGCACCACCTTGAGTCCATCATCTCTCCTCAAATAGCACACATTCCCATTGACTTGGCCAGTCGGAGGGAAAAAACAAAGCAAAGCATCTTTGCTTGCTTGGCTTTTAAAACATTCTCCATTGTTCAGCCACACGTGGACAAACATTCCATAGTTGGACATGGATATGGTTGCGAGCGGCGTCTTTGTCTTGTAACGGTGACGACTTGTCCGGCAGTTGTTGAGCGTTGTCCCGTCGGCCGTTTCAGAGCAACCAACTGGACGCTGCGGAAAGCCAAGAAGAAAGACTGACCAGGAGATCCCCGTGGTGAGCTGCTCAACTTCCTTTTGGCTCGCTCCCGTGTTGACGAGGCTGCTTTTTTGCAGGAATGCGGCGCGCCCCCCGCTCCAGCGCTTTGCTAGCTCTGCCGCCTGGCTTGACGCGGAAGGGCCTTCCGCGGTCATGCAGGGGTAAGAAAGGCGGCGCTTCACGCGGCCGGCGCCGGCTTAGTCACGCGCCGCCTCCGTTTGGGGTGCGAGGGGTGACCGCGGCGGCGTGCCCCCACAGTCACTCCGACCCCCAGCTGGAGGAGGTCCGGCCGGCAGACAAGAGGAGGTCCGGTCTCGGTCAGCTGGGTGGCAAAGTGGCCTCGCTCTTTCTGCCCCTCAAGACGTTAGTGCCTCTCCGAGCGCCGTTTTCCGCTAGCTCGTGGAAGGCATTCATTTCAATTGGGGCCGTTCCGGAATGGATGCTGGCGTTGAAGGGAGCAAAATCTTCCAGGCTCTTGTGAACTGGCCTTTGTTGACTGAATGCTTGTTTCCAATGTGGCGCGTGAATGTCAAGTGGCCTCTGTTTTGCGTTCTGTCCGTCAAGCTCCTCTAACGCGGATACAATCTTCTTTCTTTCTTTCTTCTTTGGGGAGCAAATCTCAACTTGACTCCTTTGGTGTCATTGAGAAGTCAGGACGAGCTCTTTGTCATGCTGTAAGTGTGGCCGAAGCGCTGTGAAATGCATGCAAATTGATGGCTGCCACTGGCGCTCCTGACTGGATTTGAAGCGTCAGTGGGCAAGGGCCGCCAGCGCTTCCTCCTCCGCTTGCCGTCCACTTTGTTCCGCCGCTGACGCTCAAGTTTTTCTTAGTTGTTCTTTCTCTCCGAGCGCTCGACCTCATCTGATGCGCATGCGCTCGCGCCGTTCTGCCCGGCACGTGGCTCATTCCTCTTGTGTTTTGTCACCTTGTTTCTTGGCTGCCTCCAACCGCTTTTCGCTGCACCCCATCCGGTCCCGGCTCCTCATCCAGCCCGCCGTCTCCCGAGCAAGGACTCTCGCTAACTCTGGCCCGCGGCTTGACTTCCACCCGGGCGACGGCCGCCGCGGTGGCCCGGGGCAGCGGGGGGCTTTGGCTCTGGTTGGCCATGGTGCTCATCCTCCTAGGTAAGATCTCGACGTCTCTTCTCAAAGCGTGCTACTTTGTTTCCTTGTATTTGCGCTTCACATTTTGTTTGAAAGGTCAAGGCCAACTGTGTTTACGCTCATCTTATGAGTGTTATATTTACACTCGGGTATGTTATGGCTGCATTCAATCTTTTGCTTCGGAACGATTTTAATTCCCTTTTTGGAGCAGCATGTTCATTTTTTTGGCTTAATTTTAAAATGACCAACGTTTTCACATTTTTTGGTGTCATCACTTTTGTCCGTGGACACCATTTTCCTCTCGTTCTTGTTGTTTTCCTCAAAATATGCCAACTTTGTCACCGTCTTTACATTTTTCTTCTCATGCTATGATGACTCTTTCGAGTTTGCTAGCTATCACCATTTTTGTGTGTAAAATGAATCAGATTATTTTGAGAGATATTAAGATGAACTAAGCTCCTTAATGTTGGCCTTGATAGCGGTACTTGGCGAGCCCATTTTTGGCGGGGTGGAGGTATGTTTGTTGCACAAGTTTGTGAATGTCGCTTGGACAAAACAATATTCGTACATGAAGCCAATTCTTCTTCTGTTGTGTTGGGTCATGTGTTTTCAAATCAGATTCCAATTCCCAGGCCGGGTCAAATTGACCCAAGTACGGTGGCCTTTCCCGTTTTGCCCGAGTCATTGGATGAAAATGAAAGGCGGTTGTTGTTGTTGTTTTGTTTGTCCGTGGTGTGGTGAAAGTGATGAGCGCTAACGGCATCTCCGCTTTAGGTCTCCTGGCCCTGTTGGCCAGCCTGGTGATGCAGCCCGCCGTGGACGCAGCCCCCGTGGGCACCGGAGACTCCTGGATGACCGTTCAGCAGCTGCTGTGGCCTTACGCGGGCCTGCGACACAATGGGCAACCTCCGGTTTAGTGGCCCCGCCCCACTTTTGGACCTCGGGTATCCGCTAGCGCCCTTGGTCTTCTCCACGTTTTCCCGTCCGCTTGGGAAGGCTGCGAAACGGTCAGACGGGTGACTGAGATTCCTTTGCGGGGGCGACTCTTAACCCGTCATGCTTGCCAAACCAGGCCGAGTGTCAGCCTGCCTGCGTGTGTGGCGCTGGCAACCTGTCTCGGCTGCCTGAGGCGCTCACTTTCTCCTTTTTCTTTTCAAGCAAACTTGCAAAGCGTTGTCCGATCATGTTGTTGAGTGCACATCCGCTTGAACCGTAGCGCAGCACAACGTTGACGGACACCCACGTCATGCACTTGAAGCTAACTACTCCTTTCTCGAATGTCGCCGGCAGACATTTTTTAACTTTTGCTGAACACTGCTCATCAAACATTTGGAGTGTTTTTCAAACTATATTTACGACCACTTTTGAAGTGAGTGACGTGTGCATTTATTTAATTGTGACAATCCCAACACCCAAGCTATTTTTAGCCCCTCCCCCCCCCCTTTGCTGTGGTTGTCCCCCTTTTCAACTTTTGTATGTTCCAAAGACTCTTGCATCAATAAAGTAGGCGGTCCTACAATGCAATGTAAGGTGTTTTGATTGCGCGCAGGATTAGCAAAACATGAGCGGCCTGATGGCGCAGAACAGACTCTGAACGGTGTCCACGAAGAGGAAGTGGGCCTCCCGGCTTTGACTTCTCCCCTCGGGGCTCATGTTGTCCTGCAGCATGTGGATGAAGGTGGAGTGAAACTCGCTGTCGGGATGGTGGTCGGCGCAGAAAGCCTCGCTGCTTTCCGTCATCTCCAACTTTTGGAATCTCTGAGCCGTCACCAGGTAGAGACTCCACAAGTCTTGGGCCGGCGGGTCGAGGCCTCGGTGCTCGCAGACCTGACGCGGCAAAATTGGCGTCGCTTGAAATGTGCGCCGAGGTGGTTCCCACAAAACGCACGAGGCCGGGCCAACCTTGATGACCAGATATTCCGGGCCGCATCGGGCGTTCCATTTGCTCCACGAGAAGGCGCAGACGGATGCCAAGAGGGCCATCTGTTCATAGGCGACGTGTTCCCTGCGTGGGTCCTTTCGCACAAAACAAGTCGCATCAAAAGTCATTTGGACACTTGAACAAATAGCTTGACGCATGCAAAACGGAAGCGCGCGCTGGTGGAGCAGCTTGTTGAAAGATGACATCAATGATAGATAGAAGATCAAAGATCGATACAAGATAAATGGCCAATTGTTTTACATGTTGAACATATTCAACATTTAAAAAATGCACAATTATTGAGGACTTATCAATACATCGATTGTTAAAATGTATTTCAATCATTCATAGCTTGCCCAACTATTGGATCCATAAAAATGAGTTCAATGTTAAATGGTTTACACGTATTCTATTGACAACAATTTTACAAGTTGATACGTAGCCATGTAGGGGTGTTTTTTTTATAATAAAAAAAAATAAACAACTGCAAGAGAATGTGGGGATAGCTAACTGAATAGACATTATCTCATCCTGAATTGGCACGAATACGACAATGATATCAAATATTGACTTTTTTTTTTCAGACTGAAGTGGCAATCAAATGTCAAAATCAAATTCGTAGGCGTTCCACGTTGCGTTGCACGTGTACCTTGCGGCAGGAAGTGACAAACTTGTCGGTGTGTTGGTTGACAAAGACGTTGATCCCCGCCTTGACCATGGCCTGCTGCAGTTGGGCCGCGCTCATCCACTTGCCAAAAAGGTTGGCCAGAGCCACTTCTCTGTCTGTTTGCAACATGCACTGATTCCCCTGGAAAAGAGCCAGAAAAAAAGTCCCAAAAGGGGCTTTCCTCTGTGTCCTGCGTGTGGTCTTTCCGGACGCCCACCTGGATGGTGATGCTGAGGTCAATGAGGGCCCCGCGGATGCTGAAGAGAGCCGAGTCTTGACCCAGCGGACGAAGCTCCCAACTCCGGAAGGGAAAGTTTGCGTAGGTGCGTTGCATCAAGACGAATGGGTAGAAGGAGTCCATCTTGAAGGACACCTTTGTCACCCCGCTCGTGTCCTCCACCTCCGCCCCTTGGCCGTCGCCTTCCCCCTCCCCTTCGCCGTCCACCTCCTCATCAAGCACATGCTCGGCGCAAGAGAAGTCGCTGATGCCGTCCGTCCTCCAATACTTGGCTAAAATCAGAGAATGACTCCATTCAAGGCCACTTCATTCGTCTTTGAACAGATTGATTTTCAGTGGACAAAATGGCTTCCCTGCCATCATTTAATCACTGTATTCGGCCCTGCTACTCCACGTCGTCACAGTGTACTCAGTTTCTGCATGTAATACTCGCTTGGAATGCTGCATTTACTGGGCACAAAGTTGAGGATGCCGTAGCCCTCCAGGGCCCCTCCATGCCTACCCAGGGTCACCCCCTACGACTGCCACTGCTGGAACTTGCACTCCAACTCCAACTGAAGTGTATTTTGACCCCTTGTTCCTTTGCGGACCAGAAGTAGTTGCAAACGTTGCCGATGACTGGAGTGAGCGTGGCGATTGTCTAGAAAGTAGAATTGCCTACCTTCTGCATCCCAGCGGGCCACACGGGGGCTTTCCAGGAAGACCACCGTGTCAGGGAGCCTCACAGACAAACCGACAAGCGGGCAAGCGACTTCCTCCTCTTCTGTTTGGTATGATTTGTCGGGAATGCACTGGAAAAGTTTCAAGCCGGATTCCGATATCTAGAAAACATTTTGGAGTCATGATCATCCTGAAATGTCAACTGTGGTGTATTTTGTCCCACCTTTCGAATTTCCCAGCCCTTGATGTGATGAGATTGCGGCGGCAGGTGGAACAACTGGTAGTAGAAGACTCCACCCAGAGGCGTGAACTCCCTCAGGTCCACCGCCTCCGCGCCGTCGCCGTAAAACGCGGCGTCGTCCTCTGCTGGCGGAGGGCTCACCTCGGCTGGACCAAAGGTGAGCGAGCGAGCAAACGCAGCATTGCCATCACTTTGATTTTTGCACATTTGTCAATTGACTTTACAAGATGGGGGGTTGATGTTCAAGCAGTACCCTCAAGGGTGCGTATTGGGACCCTTGTAATTTGCGCCGTTGGGAGGCAAAGATGGACTTGAAGGGACTGTCAAGAATGGCCAAGTACACCTGATCACTGATTTGTGGTTTGATGAGTTTACCTGCCATCACCTCCATTTGCGTTCTGATCTGGCTTTCCTCGTCGTCTCCATGGACAGTGGTGCCCGTCAGGTAGCTTTCTGAAGGCTGCAAGAAAAAACATGTCAAATGTGCAGCTTATATCTATATTTCTGTTATTCCTGAGAGCTACCATTTACATTAGAAGGACTGAGATTAGATTAGCCTTGATGGGTGTCCTCCATACTTATTTGTCATGTCTTTTTTAGGATGATACTAGTGCGGCGTGTTCTACCCAAGGCAAATTCCTTGTGTGTTCTCCACATTTGGCCAATCAAGATGATTGTGATATGAAATCCAACACGCTTGGATTGACACGAATCCAGATTTAATGTAGCCTTTTTTGTTGTTGCAGAATGATGTGTGGCGAGGTGTGGCCGAACCTTGGTCTCTTCAGAGTCCGGGACCGGCGCCTCTTCCTCTTCCACAACTTGCTCCGACTCCTGCTCTTGGGCGGGCTCCTGTTGCTGCTCCTCCGGCGTCACCTCTGGCGTCTCCTTTGGTTCTTGGTCCCGCTCCGGCGTCTCGGACGCCAACTCGTCAAAGGTGGTAAGCAACCTGTACGCGCGGGGCGAGATTGCAACAATTGCCCCCAAAGGCGGACGGGGCCACGGGAGGGAGGTTGACGGAGGGACGGACGGACCTGGGCGGTGCCACGGTTGTTTCCACGTGCGCCATCCTGGAGATGGTGGACAAGTGGTCGTAGCTGGTGTGAAGGATGCGCACGGCCACGTTGCTCATGGCCAGCTGCTTGGTCAGCGCAAAGCCCATGCCCACCCCCGCGAAGGTCAAACATTTAAACCTGAGAGATCACACAAAGCGCTCGAGACTTTTTGTCCCCGTTGAAGCACCTTGCCACTCAGTCACTACCTTGCCTTCCTCATCAGATTGGCCCACACGCACACTGTGGTGTTTTTGTCCTTAATCACCGCCTGCATGTTGCCCGTCTCCGTGTCGATGGTATTGCTGGCTTCCTAAACACACACCAGACGAACCTTATTCGCAACCCAATCGGGATTTCTGACTTGATTGTCACTAGAAGGCCCACCGCGACACACTGAATTGGTCTTTCCATCTGTCCAACCGCCATCCAGGTAAAGAAAGCAGCAAGCAAACACACATACAATATTGTTCCTCACGGTTATAAAAAGTCTACACACCCCTGTTCTCATGCCACCTTTTGGTCATCTCCAGCACGGATGCAAGGTCTAACCTGTCAGAACTTTATTGAAAAAAAATCCAATTCCAGCACGGACGCAACGTCTAACTTGTAACCACAACCTCTCAGAACTCAAATCACATCTTCAAGAGGGAAAGTGAAAAGGAATCAATGATGTGATGACTGACGTTAGCCTCTTATAAGTGCAAATGTGGCTGCTGTGTGAACTGATCACATTCGAAATCCTGCTTAAAGGAAGACAGCCGACACGAACCCACGGTTGGCCACCATTTTTGTATTTATTTAGTTGGTTATTTTATTTCATATTGTTGTTGGCTGTTCCTGCTGTTTTGGGCTAGCGGTCTTAGTCACACGTGCAAATACACATTCATCCATAACTGCCTTGGACGACAGGCACGTCCACATGACTGACCGTGACGATGATATCATGAAACATAGTCAAACGAATATACAGTAAAGTCTCGTTATATCGATATTCAAGGGAGTCCGAAAAAATATCGATATAACCGGCACTATCGATATATCCGACCCTGTTTGCATGTAATTTTCTCCGTGCGTGCATAGAAATAGTATCGATATAACCGGGACTATCGATATACCCGATATCGATATAACAAGACTTTACTGTAGTTCAAAGGGGATATTTTGAGGCTCGAGACTTAGGCGGAACTTAGGCGGCGAGGATACACCTTGAGGATCTCCATGCTGAGGTTGAGAATCTTGGCATAGACGATGTCCTGGAGATGCAAAAGTGTTTCTTGGTATTTGGGGATGTCATTGGCATCGGTCACCTCCCTGAGTAGCACCTCCAGCTCTTCGATCAGCTGCCAGGGACACAGAAGCCGCTCGAAATCAAGACAGGACATGTTGGAATGAGCGTGCCAAAACTGCAGACCTGTATGGCAATGTTGCACTGGTGGAACACGGCCTTTGCGCTGCACTCGGGGTCATCCCTCCACAAACCGATGAAGGTGTTGATTTCCCGCTGCACTGCCGGATCGGGAATGTCACTACATTGCATGTATTTTTCCCACTGGATGAACATGAACGCGTCTAATCAATTGTGAGGCCATCACACTTTGAATGGCAGTAGTTTTGTTTGTTTTTTTCCTCACTGTACCCTGGACATTTGCGCGGCCTCGCTTTTGTGTTTCACGACAGCCGAATAATTGTTTGCCAGAAGGGAGCGTAGTTCTCCCACCTCAGCGCCCCTGCGTTTGCTGTCCTTTCGGCAAAAACAAAGACAGGATGTGATTGTGCCAAGTACGCATTGCTGTGTTATTTGGATACCTTTGCTTCAAGCATATCCAATATTTCCTGTCTTCTTTGCCTTTCCAACCTCTCCTGTTCTTCTCGCTCGGCTCGAATCCGGGCCTCCTCTGTCCACCAAAACGACATATTACACATGGACACTGGATGCGTTTTTGAAGACATTTGGAGATATTTGACAACCTTCCTCTCGCAGCCTCCGCTGCTCCTCCTCAAGCTTCAACCTGGCCTTTTCAGCTTTGGTCAGTTTGGGGCCCTTTTTACCCTGGAATACAGCAAAATAACATCCAAGCATATGAAGAAGGTGCTTACGATAGTTAAAAGAAAGGAAAACGTTCTGACACTGTTGATGTTGTTGTTTACCTTTTTCTTGGGAGGCTTTCAGTCAATCACAGGAGACAGTACAAGCATTGTTTGAAAGGAGAATAGCAAACCATGCAATTCAAAGATGAAAAAGAAATATTAGAACGTGCAACACGGAGATGGATGAATTGTTTGTAAGGCGAAACTCACCATGACGACTCGGTGTGGCCCTTCTTTGAGGAACTGATTATGGAAAGTAAAGAATTAAGGACCCGAATAGTAACAGAGCTAAAAGTGGGTGTAAAGCCGTTCACTTGGGCAATAAAATGCAATAAAACAGCTTCTCCTACCAATCGTTCGAATGTGATTTCAATATTTCCGGGGACGTATGATCTCCATGGCAACCGATACAAGCAAAAAAATACCATAAGACCGACCGCGATGGCACTTTTTTACCCGTTGGTTGGTGTCGTGTCTTTGTCGTCCCTAAAATGGTGCAGCGACTCTGAATATAGTTCGTAATTCATAACAAAATAAAAATAATGCATGATTAAAATATACACCCTAAATAACAAAGCGAACCTTTCAACTTTATTTTTGTAAAACAAAGTCCCATCGTATAACAAACTGAACCAATATTCTTCGCGGAACTGCATTTTAAGAACAAGGCAACAATCGAAATGGAATGTAAGAATTGGATTTTTAAAGGCAGTATTTGCAGCAGCAAAAACAGCTTGACGCTGGTGTTGTTATTTACGACATTTAAACAACATACGGCAGGCTGCTCCACAACCTCTACAAGGATAACCAGAATACATTGACTTCATTTGACTGCATGCAGCTATAAAGCCAACAAACAAACACACAACGTGTATGTATATGCTTCGCATTGGTGCTTGAAAGGCGCTTATAAATGTAGGATTATCATTATGTTAGGTTACGTGACGTTGTTTAGCTAAAGCTCATCCGTAAGTCGCCCATTGTTTTCTATCTGCAACGTTTCAATGACTGATATTTTGTCATGCCTCTTTTTCGGTTTAGGGGTGTCGTCCCACTTTCCACATGGCCAACCCATTACGCCGTGAAGTTATTCGACTTTACAAAAACGTAAGTGAACTTTTGGCTTCATTCACTCGGCGTGGGGATTTTGCCTTGTACACCATGAAACAAGGCCAACTGAAATGTCATCCCACTGTAGTTTCAACCCAGAATTAATTGCTGTATTTTTTCATCAATGAATGTCGTGCTCTTAGAAAGACACTCCTTTTCTCATTTTGTGTCGTATACGTGTAACATTTGTGTCTTGAATGCACATTTAGATGTTTGCAAAATGTCAAGGGGTCACTCCATTAGTTCGCAGAAGTCTTCTGTAGACAACGCTAACTCCTTTTGTCACAAATGTAAATGGTTAGCAAACACACACATTTGATTGAATCCAACCAATTTGCTCTGCCTGATGTTTTGTTTGTGTTGATCTGATTTCTTCTCCAAAAGCTGCTCTATCTTGGTCGGGACTACCCTGAGGGATCTGCCTTTTTCCGAGAGCGCCTCAAGTCGGCCTTCATGAAAAACAAAGATGTGACGGACGCCGAGCAAATCAAGAAGCTTGTGGGACGAGGAGAGTTTGTTATCAAGGAGTTGGAGGCACTCTACTTCCTCAAGAAATACAGAGCCATGAAGAAGAGGTACTATGACCCGCAAAGATAATTCTATCAAAGTCAAGTCAAAGTCAGCTTTATTGTCAAATATGCTAATATGCATGACATACAGCACAGATGAAATTAATGTCAAGGATGCAAGCACGACGATGAAATACTAGCCTGGACTATCCTGAAGACTGGCTCGGTCAATTCGTCATGATATGTTAAATGTGAGATCATTCAGCAATTGTTTTTATTTTCCACGCAAGGACTCTTGGACATAGAATCAAAAGTTAACGTTGGGAAATGTTACTTGGTTGTGAGCTATTCAATTTGTTTGTGCAGAAAGCCATAATTATACAACCATAACTGTGAATGAATGTCAATGTGTGTGCAGTTCATCCAATCTGTCCTAAGTACAACTAAATAAATGGAGACAAAACATATGTGGATTGCCTTCATCTTTGTTCGCAGTTGACTCAAATAGAAAGGCGGGGGAGGTTACCCCGGACCCCGTTGCCGTGCTGAAGCGACATGACGAGACCTGACAGACAACGGCCTTGACAGATCCTTTGTTGCGTGTACTTTCTTTTTTTGGTCCTTTTTCATCACACTCAAAGTCAAAGTCAAGCCGTCTCCTGTGATGGGAATGGATCTGATTTCAGCACAGGGGACATTGCCATAGAAATGATAACATGAAGTCAAGTGTGTCTGTGTAAGCTCTCAGGCGTACAGTAGTGGTCCATCGATGAGAAGGTTTCTTCAGCCGTCATCTGTACAATTTTGAAGGTTTCGGACGAAGCCTCTTGGATAGGAGACGTATGAAGTCAAGTGTTGTGTATTTTCTGCTGTAAATTGTGGACTGAGCAAAAATTTGAGGTCCTATGGAGGAAAGGGGGCATTCCAAGAAAATACAGTAAAAATTTGAGGTCCTATGGAGGAAAGGGGGCATTCCAAGAAAATACAGTACATGCTGTGTATGAAGAGGGGGGAACACGTCAGTAAGTTGGCCAAGATGTTATGGTGCATACACACCACAAAGTCAACTGTGCATAGATGTACATCGTTTTATTTTTTTTAACTAGCTTTGCATATTTAGTTCGTAAAAGTGTGTCTTCACGGTGAATGAAATGCCTCTAGCTAACGTCCGAGCTAATCGTCGAGACGTTTACATGTTTCGAGTACCACCCATTTCAAAATAGTTGCAATTCTTCTTCTTTTCCTTTCGGCTTTTCCCCTCAGGGGTCGCCACAACGAATCAATGTCCTCCATCTATCCCGGTTTTGTGCATCCTCTTCTCTCACAACAGCTACCTTCATATCCTCTTTGACCACATCCATAAACCTCCTCTTCGGTCTTCCTCTCTGTCTCCTGCCTGGCAGTTCAAGGCTCAGCATCCTTTTCCCGATATAGTCGCTCTCTCTCCTCAGGACATGTGCAAACCATCTCAGTCTGACTTTCTCTCCAAAGCCTCTAATATGCGTTGTCCGTCTAATGTACTAATTCCTGATCCTATCCAACCTGGTCACTCCCAAAGAAAAGCTCAACATCTTCAGCTCTGCTACCTCCAGCTCTGCTTCCTGTCTTTTCTTCAGTGGCACTGTCTCCAGTCCAAACATCATGGCTGGTCTCACAACTGTTTTATACACTTTTCCTTTCATCCTAGCTGAAAGCCTTCTATCACACACATATATTCCGTCTTGCTGCGACTGATCTTCATTCCTCTCCTTTCCCGGGCATATCTCCACATCTCTAGTTTCTCCGCCACCTGTTCCCAGTTCTCGCTACAGATCACAATGTCATCTGCAAACATCATGGTCCAAGGAGATTCTTGTCTAACATCGTCTGTCAGCCTGTCCATCACCATAGCAAACAAGAAGGGGCTCAGAGCTGACCCCTGGTGGAGTCCCACCTCCACCTTGAATTCCTCAGTCATACCGACAGCGCACCTCACAACTGTCTTACAGTCATGATACGTGTCTTGCACCGCTCTGACATACTTTTCCGTCACTCCAGACTTCCTCATGCAATGCCACAGCTCTTCTCTGGGCACCCTGTCATACGCTTTCTCCAGATCTACAAAGACACAATGCAATTCCTTCTGACCTTCTCTGTACTTCTCTATCAGCATTCTTAAAGCAAACACTGCATCTGTCATACTCTTTTTTTTTTTTTTTTTTTGGCATGAAGCCATACTGCTGCTCACAAATGTTCACTTCTGCTCTTAGTCTAGCTTCAACTACTCTTTCCCAGAGTTTCATTGTATGGCTCATCAACTTTATTCCTCTGTAATTAGTACAACTCTGCACATCTCCTTTGTTCTTAAAAATGGGCACGAGTACACTTTGTCTCCATTCTTCAGGCATCTGTTCACCATCTAAGATCTTGTTGAATAACCCACTCAGGAACACCACCGCCACCTCTCCAAGACACTTCCATACCTCGATTGGTAAATCATCAGGCCCGAGTGCCTTTCCCCCCTTCATCCTCTTCAGCGCCCTCCTCACTTCATCCTCGCTAATGTTTGCTACGTCTCGGTCCACAACAGTCACGTCTTCTACTCTTTGTTCCTTCTCATTTTCCTCATTCATCAATTCTTCAAAGTACTCTTTCCATATTGCCATCACACTACTGGCACCTGTTAATACATTGCCATCTCTATCCTTAATTACCCGAACCTGCTGCAGGTCCTTTCCGTCTTTGTCTCTCTGTCTCGCCAGCCTGTAAAGATCAGTCTCACCTTCCTTGCTGTCCAGCCGAGCATACAAGTCATCATAGGCCTCTTGTTTGGACTTTGCCACCTTTACTTTAACCGTGCGCTGCATCTCCTTGTACTGCTGTCTACTCTCGTCCGTCCTCTCAGTGTCCCACTTCTTCTTTGCTAAACTCTTTCTCTGTATACACTCCTGCACCTCCCCATTCCACCACCAAGTCTCCTTATCTACCTTTCTTCCACTCGATACACAAAGTACTTTCCGACCTGTGTCTCTGATTATGTTCGCTGTAGTTTGCCAGTCATCTGGAAGGACCTCTTGCCCACCCAGTGCTTGTCTTACCTCCTTCCTAAATGTCATGCAACACTCTTCCTTTTTCAACTGCCACCATTTTGTCCTCACTTCAGCCTTTGGTTTCTTCATCTTCCTCACTGCCAGCGTCATCCTACACACCACCAACCTATGCTGTCTGGCTACACTCTCACCAACCACTACTTTGCAGTCACTGATTTCCTTTAGATGGCGCCGTTGACACAAAATGTAGTCTACCTGTGTACTTCTGCCTCCACTCTTATAGGTCGCCCTATGTTCCTGTCTCTTCTGAAAGAAAGTATTCACAATAGCCATTTGCATCCTCTTAGCAAAGTCAACCACCATCTGTCCTTCAGCGTTCCTCATCTGGAGTCCAAACCTGCCCATCACCTCCTCATCATCTTTGTTTCCTGCGCCAACATGTCCATTGAAGTCTCCACCAATTACAACCCTCTCACTTCTCGGGATGTTCTGTATGACTTCATCAAAGTCCAACCAAAATGTCTCCTTCTACGCCGGCTCACATCCTACTTGTGGGGCATACCCACAAACAACATTGAACATCACCCCTTCAATTTCTAGCTTCAGACTCATAATTCTGTCTGATACTCTTTTTACTTCTAAGACATTCCTAACAAACTCCTCTTTTAAGATAACCCTAACTCCATTTCTCTTTCTGTCTTCACCATGATAGAACAACTTAAACCCTGACCCTAAGCTTCTAGCCTTGCTCCCTTTCCACCTGGTCTCCTGGACACACAGTGTGTCTACCTTCCTTCTCTGCATCATGTCAACCAGCTCTCTACCTTTACCTGTCATTGTTCCTACATCCAAAGTTCCTACGCTTAGTTCTATACTCTTGGCGTTCCATTTGTCTTATTTCCTCCCTGCACACCTCCCTCCTCTCCTTCTTCGACCAACAGTAGTCCATTTTCCACTGGCACCCTGAAGGTGAACAGTACCAATGGCGGCCGTTGTTAACCCGGGCCTCGACCTATCCGGTATGGGATTCATAGGTTTGATTCGCATGTTTGTTTTGGCAAATTTATTTTATTTTTTACGTCGGATGACCTTCCTGACACAACCCTCTGTATTTATCCGGGCTTGGGACCGACACTAGCTTGTGCCCCCTTGTGGCTACATTTCAAAATAGTTGCAATTCATATATCTTATCTATTCCATCAAAATGTCTTTGGTGTTACAGAGCGGAAGGTTTCTATTTTGTCAGAACTTCGGGGACTCGTCGCCTGTGAAAACGAAACCAGAAGTCTGGGGAGAGCGTGCGGAAACAAAAGCGGAAGTGATCGACAGTTGTTCATGTCAGTCTCCCAGCACTTCTTTCCCACGTGGAAGAACGTCTTTTTCCCGTGATGCCTTGCGTTCATCATGGCTGCGCTCTGCTGTCCTGCACGCGTGTAAACACTCGCAAATGCCGCTTCGAGAATTCATCAAGAAAAGTGTGAAATGAACCATTTTGAGCGCCGAGCGGCCTCCGACTACATTTGAAGACAAACAACGAAGCCGAGATGAAGACCAAATCCAAGTCCGCGCATCACAGATCCGACAACACCTACAGGGTAAGAGTATTGAACGCCTAACACGCGTGCGGAAATCGCTTCATACCTTATTAAACAACTCTTTCTTTACATTTTACGCGTGACGTCTTTGTATTCAAGATAATTTGCTGTAGCGTGCAAAGCAGCCACAAATCGACTTTTTGTGCTTACTTCCTAACGACTTGTGTATGACTAAGACTAGCCGGTTCAATGATACGAATTCATGTTTATTTTTTCAAAATCCAACCTATTATCCGCTTTGCAGTTTCTTACATTTGCCGAGAGGCTTTCCAATGTCAACATCAACGTCATCCACCGGATTGACCGAACCGGATCATATGGAGAGGTATGCCGTATCGATCATGGAAGCATTGTCACTTCCGGGGTCGTTGACTCATAACGTTGTCTTGGAATGCAGGAAGTGGAAACCTATTTCTTTGAAGGCCTGACAAAATGGAAAGACCTCAACGTGACGGAAAACTTCAGTATGTCCAACGCACAACGATCGCTCTGTTGTTTGTCCTTGAGTTTGGATTCACGACCCGCTCCTCCCTTCTCGTCTTCTTCAGCCACATTTTTGAAGGAGGTCTCCAGCAAGTGTCAGTCATTCAACATGCTGGTTTTCCATCAAAACTCAATTGTGGAGAGTCTGAAAACACACCTGGCAGTCACCGGCAGTCTGGCCTACCAACCTTTACTCGAGTAAAACGACGAATAGTTTTGTGTAACCGAGCTGCAGCTTTTGTTGGGCTGAATGTGACCTCCTTGTAAATTGATTCCCAGTCTGGTGGTTCGGTTGGCTCGAGACCTGCAAACGGACTTCTACCCTCACTTCCCCAACTTCTTCACGCTGATCACCGCCATGCTGGACACCAAAGACACAGAGCTGCTGGAATGGGTTTTTACGTGCCTCTCCTACCTGTACAAGTACTTGTGGAGGCTGATGGTGAAAGACGTGGACAACATCTACAGGTGAAAGAGGCGACCGTTGGGCCACACGGGATGAAGATTTGGTGGTGCCGACGCATTGCAATTTCTGTTGTGATTTCACCCTCCTGCGCAGAATGTACAGCAAACTGCTGGAGCACAAGAAGGAACACATCCGCAAGTTCGCAGCGGAGAGTTTTGCATTTCTGATGAGAAAGGTATTCTTCAATTTGACGTTTGGATTCAAGCGGACACGTCCAAGCGGGTTGCCCTGTCCCGTAGGTTCCCGATCTGGACCGCTTGCTCTCTCTCGTCTTCTCCGACTTGGAGCAAAATCCTGACAAGGCAGAAGGTGCCGGCCAGCTGTTGTTTGAGATGTGCAAAGGTGTCCGCCGCATGTTTCACTCCTGCGCGGCGACCGTAAGAGACGCTTTGCTTGTCAAGCGCTTGCGTCAAAGTGCTTTCAGCGTCAGGTTCTTGGATCCAAAGTGACTTTGTCTCAACCTCTCCTCGAACAAGGCCCTCCCTACCGCGATACGGAAGGTGGGACCCGCAACCAACCGGGGAGCCCCTTTACCTTGGGACCTGGTGCGAGACGCGCTGGATCACGCGGCCCGGGCTGCAGCCGATCACGTGGACAAGGAGCACTTTTTGGTGTTTTGGGACTCGCTCCGGGTAGGAAGGCTTGATGAAATCCTCATCGAAGAAAATGTTGCAAATGGGATTTCTCCCAAAACAAATCTGCATTTATTGTTCATGCGGTTGGGACACGTGCAGGCAACGCCTGCCCTCACTCAATTGGCCACGCCCCTTCAAGGCACAAATCCAATCGGAACGCACTTGAGACAACTTGTTTCTGGAAAACATTTTGGAAGTTGACACACATTTGCCATGTCAATGTCCTAATCCGTTCCCAACATTCAGAGATGGTTTTCCAAAGCATTAAAATGCATCCAAATTTGGAACAAGCGCATTACAATTAGATGACTGCGCAATCAATGATGGCGGTGCATCATGTAAAAAACAAACAAAGAATATAATAAATGCTGGTCATTTAACCACCGTTTCCTTGTTTTTTTTTTTTTTTTTTTTTGTCCTCTTCTGATGTCACCTCCGCTATAATTGACAGGATGGCGTGGATGAGGTTTTCAGTATTTTGGAGGCCAAGGGAGAGGAGGCCGGCCCCGCAGGAGAGCAGCTGGAAAGACTGCTCTTTGTCCTGCACACTTTGGTGTCTCACAAGGACGGAGCCAAGATCACCAAGCCGGAGGTGCTCTGTCAGGTACAAGGAGAGCCCCGTCGTCCTGTCCTTGGAAGACGCTTCTTCAGACGTGGTCCTTTTTGTCTGGTAGACGGCGCTCCGCCTGGTGCAGAGCGACTCGCTTCCCTCGCCGTGTTCGCGACTCCTCCTCCAAATCTTTTCCTCCTTGCTGCTCGGGGAGAACATCAGACTCCCCGATGCTCTCATCCAGGACATCGCCTACAAGGTATGCCTGATGTTCCGCGATTTTTTTGTGAGGTTTGCGTCGAGTTTGGTCGAGAAAGCAATTCGAGTGGTAAAGTTGTGGTATGGCTTTATTATGGTCCACAAAACCAAACCTCCTCCTCCTGCAGGTGTTTGTCAGCTCTTTGGGAGAAGATCTCATCCTGGAGTTCACCAAAGAGATGTTTCCCATGAAGCAGTTTGAAGAGGTGAGGTGTTTTTCTTGCTGATGAGTTTTTGTCCTAACATCCTCCATTTTGCCACTGCAGCTCTTCCTCCCCGCCCTCCTGCGCTTCGCCGGCGGCTTGTTTGCCCGCGGCGATCCGGCGTGTCGCCACCGTGCGCTGGAGGCGCTGGTCACGTTGATCCTGGCCAAAGCCCCGCCCCCGACGGACGGCGCCATGGCCTTTGAGACCTACCCGCTGCTCTTCACGGGACCGACCGTCGGGTGACTTGGCAATTTCAAGCTGTTCTGTCGCGGCGCTTGTTTCCGTCTCACCACTTAAAAAAAGCATTTGTGGCGTCTTGACTCTGTGAAAATATATAAAATATCGCAGTTGCGCACTTCCCTTTTGGCTCCAAACACAAAACAAACCAAAAGAAACATCTCGGTCGAGGTACCGCTACGTCTACATTGAACAAAGCTTGATGGGATTTATTTTCAATGTTGTATTTCTTGTCAGGCAATTCAGTCACCGAGGGAAAGGGGAGCAGAGAGCCGTACCTGAGCTGCTTCTGTCACTCATCGCATTGCCCGAGCAGAAAAATGTGCCCATTGCAGATCTGTCGCTACCTTGGAGCGCGCTGGTGCTTCTGCCTCACCTCAGGTAACGCGTAAGGAACCTTCCAAAAAAAAGTACTTAAAAAAAATAATTTTTTTTTTACATTTTGAATCTTGGGGTTATCGAAAAAGCAAACTCCTATCATGTTATTCAAAACTAATTTTGTTGTTTTGTTTGTCTTTTTTCACCACCTGGGATTTCTTGACCTCCTATTTTTCTTCAACTAGCATCCAATTTCACAGGCACATCATACAAATAATTTGTCTGTACACAGGTGAAGATTTGGGGGAAATGTTCCTCATTAAAACTGAATTCTTAATACATCACTCCTTCACTTTCAAATTGTCCACCATAAAACTCAAACCATTTTAATCAGAAAAAGCACATCAAAACGAATGACAACTTTGAAAACTTGTCCTGACAAACTGAAGTGAACCCTGCGGCCGCCACAGTGGACCGCTTCTCATCTTATGAGGTTCCGGCGTGCATGAAAACACATATTTACCCATACTTGCATTCACCAAAAATAATCAGATGCTATGTCCGACAAAAAATACTGTTTTCTATCGATACGTCATTATTTTGATATTTTTTTTAGGCCTCTTGTTCCAGGTGATGTGTTTCCTGCAGTCACTGCCTTTTTAAAACGCCTACTGTGTGAAATTGAGATGGAAGAAGTGGCAAAAGGTATTTCATCGTGTTTGCCGCCGCCTCCTTTTTGATTTGGAATGAGCGCTTTGCCGTTTTTGTCTCTCCAGCAGGTTTGTTTGTTGCCAGACAAGCCCTAAGCTGCCTCCTCGCTCTGGACAGCTCTGCTGAGCCGCTCTCTTTGGTCCCTGTGGACAAAGTCGCCGCCATCCTACGGTACACGTGAGAAAATGATGCCACATGAAGGAGTAGGACGGCGATAACCGGGCCTTTTTTCTTTTTTTTTTCCCCAGGAAGTTCCCCACAGAGCTGTCAGCCCTGCTTTTCGGAGACCTCTATTACACTCGCCTGTCCTTGAGCGGTGCTTCCGAGCACCTGTCCCACCATGCACTTTTCGACCTTTACCAGATTCTGCACAGCAACCTTTCTTCTAACATATCCAAGGTGCATCTCCAGGCGTCCTTTTTATGAACCTTTTTGTGCACTGCGCGCAATCGAGTGCATAGAAGAGAAGCAACAATTTGAACTTCCAATCGATTCCCGCTAAGACTCGGCATTCAAAGGCATAGTGACATAATGGGACTAGAGAGCAAGTGTCCCTAACACCATAGAGAAGGCGCGTCGGATTTCAGATGCGCGCCTGTTGTTGACCTGTTAGCAAACTCGATGCTTATGCGTGCGCCTTATAGTGCGGACAGTCCAGTCATGGCCTGAGCACGCTTTGACTGGAATGACTTGTTACTTTGTAGGTGCGTCTACTTAGCCTGAGGATCCTTTCGCACTTTGAGGCGCAGCTTCCGGCCCCGGAGGAGGTACAGCTCTGGCATTTGAAGGTCATCCGTTCTCTCTTCACGCCGTTGACGAATGGCTCTTCGCGTGCAGCCTGACGAGAGCATGCAGGCGCAGCCGGTGTTTGCCATGTGCCTGCAGGCGGAGCTGGTACCCGCCTCCCTTCAGGACTACCGGGAAAAGTTGCTGTACCTGCGCAAACTGCGCCATGACCTCGTCCAGCGCAGCTTGCCCCACGCGCCACAAGGCACCTTCCAGCAGGTACCGATGACATCATTCACCCCCCCCCTCAGGACATTCCAAGCGCCAAGTTGACTTTGTTGCAGAGAAAACTTGGGTCATGGAATAAGAACGGGTCAAGATTTGACATTTGTGAGACAAACTTTTCCATTAACAAAATGAATAACGTTGAATTCAAAAGGAAGCCCCCTAAAAATGACGTGACATCATTGGGAGACTTAGTTTTGTACTCGGTCCAACGGCGTCTTTACTATCAATAGGATAAATATAGTTTGAATAAAAGTCCGCACTCCTTTACAAATGGCTCACACTGTGTTTTGCGTACTAACATATCGATTGAAAATAAAAGCCATTTATCTGCATTTGACTTTGATGACGCAAGATATACGAGCCACAATTGTCGTTGCTCTTGACTTTTGGCTTTTGCAGGTCCCTCTGCGTTACCTCTTAGCCATGCTGTTGGTCAACTTCAAGCCCCTGTGGGATCCTGTCATCGAGCTACTTGGGTTGGTTGCCACCTTTTCCATGTCCAAGCAGACTTCAAGTCTTTGTGCCAAATTCACCTGTCAGTCTGTTTTCTGCAGGAGCCACGCCAGGGGGATGGACAACAAAGATTTCTGGATGGTGTATCATCACCATCTAGAGAAGGTGGCGGTATTAGCTGGTAGGTTTTGCAACTCTGGCGCACATTTCCACGCCTGCCACCAAGTGTTGTTCACCTCTCCTCCTTTTCCGCACGATAGAAGAACAACTTCAGGAGAGCGAAGGGGAAGACGCGGAGGTCCGGGGCGGGCCGGGCTGCGACGTCATCCAAAGTGGCGACTTGGGAGTGCTGTTTCTCCGGCGGCTCGGGTCAATCGCCGACCCCGACGACAGGGCGGACTTCTGCAACTTCCGTGGCCTGATGTGGCGCGCCATGGCCCACTTTCCGGACAGGGTGGAGCCCCGTAGCCGAGAGCTAAGCCCCCTGCTGCTGAGGTTCATCAGGTGACGTGATCTTAGCCCGTTACTCTGAAGTGTCTTTGAGAGAATGAAATGTATTATTAGTACATCTATGATTGATTATTCAGTCGAGCCGGCACTTAATTCAAGCCAATCGGAAATATCCTGACTTTTATCGGAAACAGGAACGAATTTTACCCGGCTGACCTGCTGGTGGCACCGACTCAGGACTTGAGAAAAAAGAAGGACACAGCGGTCGAGGCGTCCATGATGACCGAGGAAGAAGCGGACGGGCAGGACGAATCGGAAGAGGAGGAGAGGAACAAACGGCAGGCCAAAGCGCCGCCGCGGCGGGCGGCTTCAAAGTAATGGCGCCCTTTCAACACGTGCTTAGGTCACTTCAACAATCCTGACAATTGCATTTAAAAGGGATGTTTCAAGAGATTTCTAACTAAATCGTGAATGAGAAATGTGTTGCTGAAACCATTCGTGTCATTTCGAGATCACGTGCTAAGCAAACTGTGAGCATAGTCTCGCAGTTTGCTTAGTAAGTCAGCATTTAGCCTGTTGAAAAGCACAAAAATACAGTACCGCAGACAAGCATTTCATTTCATTTTGTCACCAAAAGTGTCGCGGAATGCTCTTTCTAAGATAGCCATTTCTTCAAACAACTGAACAAACCATGACCATGCTCATCGCTAATTGATATTCCGCTTTGTCAGCTAGCAAGCTTGTATGAACCAAAATGGTGATTGTTTTTTTTTTTTTTTTTTTTTTTTTTCTTTTTGTCCATGAATACATCTAAAAATCAAAAAAAAACGTGACATGTTATGAATCGTTTTCTCTATCGTAATGTTGTGTTTGTCCCCGCCCCCCTCCCCTGCAGACAACTCATCGCCCACCTGAATGTTTTTGCCAAATTCACCAACCCTCGCTCCCTTTACATGGAGAGCAGCCTGCGAGACCTCTACCACCAAGTAATGGGCAAACTTGCCTCTCTGTACAGTATTTGATTGGACTTTTTTACTCAGCCCTCATGTTTGTCTTCTCAGCTCCTAAGCCACCAGGACCAGCAAATCCAGCAAGTGGCCCTCCAGTGTATTCTTACGTACAAAGACCCCTACGTCGTCCCGTACAAGTAAGCAAATGTTCACGGTGGTCTTTCTTCCGACTGTCTTGTATTGAACACGTGGAAGCTTAAGATAGCCACGCACGCACGCTCCCAGCAAAAAAAGGTGGATGAGATCAGTTAGAAGGTTCACTCATCCCAAAGAAAGTGTTTGTGCTGATTTGTTTGACCTTCAAAATGGATGTCTTGTTTCAGGGAGAATCTGGAGAAGCTGTTAGATGACAAACATTTTAAAAAAGAGATGGTCCATTTTAACATCTGCGAGGAGACGGGCGTCGTGGACGCGTCCCACCGAGCCGGCCTCATTCCGTTGCTCATGAGGTATCTTTCAAGTGGTCGCGCCGCCATTTTGCGGCAGCAGCTCAGCTCTCACTCTGTCCCAAAGGATTCTCTTCGGCCGTCTACGCAGCAAAGGCGGCAGCCGCTTGCAGAGCAAGGCCAACGCCTCCGCGCGTTCCTCCATCATCCTGCGTTTTCTGGCTGGATGTCAGGAGGCGGAGCTGGCCGTGTTTGTTGATCTCCTGCTGGAGCCCGTCTGCCATCACAGCCACGGTAAGCAACTTTGACATTTCGCAAGCGCTTCATCCAGCGCTTGAAGGCCACATTTCTGGTCTAAACGCTCACCTCACTCACTTTGAATTCGTCTGGATTCAAGAAATTCACAAAGCTGGCTGCTTCGATTGACCCTTTTCTATTGTTAATGGCGGAAAAGTCCGACTTTTGATTGTTGGCAAACAAAAGCTGATGTTCCATAACCTCGTAAGCCACTTGGTCCTTTTGTCTCTTGAGGTTCCTGTCGGGACGCCGTTGAGAAAGCGCTGGCCCGGACGGATATTGGTGCCGTTCTGCCGCTGGGTCGCCAGCACAGCCTCCTGAATATCATCAACGTGGTCATCCAGAAGCTGGGCCACCTCATTCAAGTGCACCTGCCCAAAGTGCTGCAGATTCTTCTGTGCATCACCGCCTCCGTGTCGGCCATGCTGGAGATCAGGGAACAGGTAGAAGGCCATCTCCCATCTCTCATCTCTCTCGCTTGACCTATTCCACAGAAAGCTTGTACCGTATCTCCATTTTTCAACCGTAGCTGCGGCCAGGTTGCATCAATCCTCTGAAGAACCTGAGGCGTCTCGGCATCCTGAGGATCCAGGACTTTTTTGAGAACTTTGACAGCTTCGGCTTCAGCGCCGATCAGCTGGAAGGTGTTTTCATGGCTGCGGTGTGGCCTCAGGTGAGCGCGGTGGAGCTAACTCGCTCGCCTTGCTTTCAGAGCGGGCACGCTGAGTGTGACTTTTTGAGCCCAGGTTCATCGCCTCGCCACCGAAAGTCCCTACTCGCCCACGCCGCTCCTGAAGCTCATCCACGTGTGGTGCAAACATGCCAGGTTCGCGTGTTACGATTTCCATCATTGTCGGTATTCCGGATCATCCGCTTGGAGTTCCTAAATGGCCCCTCGCCCCCACCCCGGTTCTGTCCCAGGTACTTCCCACTTCTCTCCAAGCAGCGGCCGGACCACCCGCAGAGCGACGTTCTCCTGAACGTCTTTGCCCTCCTGTCCGCCAAGAACATCTCGCCGGCCACCGCCGCCGTCGTCATGGACGCGGCCGAGGCCCTGGCCACCACGCGGGACTTTGTCGCCACGGAGACGGAGCCGGCGCTGACCGTGGACGGCGGCGCCTTCCCGACGCCGGCGGAAGGCGCGCCTGCTGCAGGTTAGCGAGGACATTTGTAAACTGATCTCAAAGTCCATTCACGGTGTGGTCAAGCGTGGACGTTTCCCCCAGACGCGTTGACGCAGGGCTCCAGGCTTCTACTGCCTCACATCACAAGCGTGCTGCACTATCTCGGCGGCGTGGTCCGAAACACCGACAGGCTCAAAAAGAAGAAATTCCGCCCGCAGGTGTCCAAGGACCTCAACATCTTGTCCAAGCAAGTTTTCACGCCTTTTCATTTGATTTGGAAAGTTGCAAACCATGTCTGACTGTTTTGTTCTTCTGATTCTGCCAGGATCAGTTGCCTTGTTAGCGACAAAGAGCAGAGTTCAATGCTGATTCGGCTTTTACTGCCCTATTTATTGAAAGGCAAAAACTCTCAGGTACTAATTTCTTTCATGCATTTCCAAACACTTTCTTGTTGTTGTTGTTGTTGTAATAGCCGGCGAATGACTCCGGTTTCCTTGATTTCAGGAAACAGAAATGGACATCCTGGCGACTGTCCAGAACTTGCTGAAGCAGTGCGCGCAGCCCTCATCCTTTGTGCAGCCGCTCAGCAAACTCTTGGCCGTCATTCACAACCGGCTTCCCAGGAAGGCTCTCACCAGCGTCTTTCAGGTGGGCACTGCCGGTGGTACTTGGGAGGGTACCCGGTCCCGGTCCAGGTGCTCAAGTTTGCCGTGTTTTCCTCTTCCTTTTAGACCTTGTCAGACGTGGATCCTTCGCTCAAAGACATCAGCGACATGACGGCAAAGGTAGCGTTGGGGATCCCTCAAGGTCCACGGAAAGGCAGTTGTCTCATCAATGACGTCTGCCACCTCTCCTTCTCAGCTCAACGCCTTCGACAGTCGCCACCTGGACGAGGTTTACTTTGACGTCCGCCTGACGGCGTTCCAAGACGCCACCAGGCGGATCAGAGAAATGAAATCCCTCGACCTCGACTACATCGGCGCCGTCATCCACAACTGCTTCCACACTTATGAGGTTGGGAAGCTTGGATTGGATTTGCCTTTATTAGTCTCGCATTGGTGGCAAGATGGACACTTTGACCGTGCTCACACCTGACTCCATGCCGACAGATTGGAGACATGTCGCTGGGCGACAACGCCACCTTGTGCCTGTCCACGATCATCACCCAGCTGGCGGCGGTGGGCGCAGGGGAGAAGGTCTACAGGGACGTCATCCAGCACACCGTCTTGGACGCCGTACACAAGGGGCTCCGGAGCAAGACGGAGGTATTTTCATTTGGATGCTTTCAGGCTGGAAAATACTGCGCACGTGTACTTTTGTGCAGACTGGGGAAGTGCAATTGACACCAAACGAAATGGGCGGACTGCCTTCGCGTGCCAATGAATGGACTCTTACTTTGTCAAGAAAAATGTCTGGCGTCCAGCATGAAGCGCTGGAAAATAATGGCCTTGGCATCAATCTGAGCAAATATATGACACGCCTTTGAAATCCATCGACGACCACCAATATTTGATTGGAAAGCGCGCCAGCCAAAATCTGTCATGGGGAGCGAAGATTGTAATCCAAGTCTCCCGTCTCCTCCGTGTCAGAGCGTGCAGCACGAATACACCAACGTCCTGGCCTGCCTGGTGAAGACTTTCCCCGGCAAGAAAGAATTCCGAGACATGGTGCAGCTCACCGACTACAACGACCCCGAGTCGGACTTCTTTGAGCACATGAAGCACATTCAGGTCTGGATTCTTTGCCATCCGACGTCCCTCTTGAGATTCTTAGCGTTGGCGTGTCTTGGTCCAGGTCCACCGGCGGGGCCGAGCCCTGAGGAAGTTAGCCAAGCAGCTAACGGAGGGCGCCGTGGTGTTGTCGCCGCGTTCCTTGCAGAATTACATCATGCCTTTTGCCTTGACGGCCCTGATGGACGAGAAAATGCTGCAGGTGACGCTGGCGTTGTCTCGCTCGCTCGCTCTCAATTTGACTTTGTCTTGAAAGCATTTTTTTCTGGCGGTGCCCGGCAGCGCGAGGACATGACGACGGCGTGCGTGGACATTGTGGCGGCCGTGTGTCGCCATCTGACCTGGTCCAAGTACCTGTACTACCTGAAACATTTCGTTCACGTCCTGCAGACGTCACGGCTCGAGCAGAAGCTCGCTGTGAGGTGCGCGGCCGCTCCACAAACTCGCACTCTCATCTTGCGTTTGAACACCTCTCACTTAGTCGCCATCCTGTCACCTCCAGGTTGCTGGTCCAAGTCCTCCAAGCCTTTCACTTTGACCACGAGACCCTCACCCGAGCGATGGAAGCTGCTAAAGCCAGACAAGGTAAAAAAAAAAGCCGTTGATAAATGTCAATGGAATTGAAAAACCTATTTTGGGAGTGTTGCGCCTGACAACGAAAGCTTCACTTTATTAAACGTTCTTTTTTGAAGCTTCGACTTCTGCAATGGATGTGGAGGAAGAAGCCGAACCTGAACAATCGGAGGCAAGCGACGACGAGGAGCCCGTGGAGATGGATGGCAAACCTTCTCCGCAAGCTGCGGGAACACCCGATGGGCAAGTTCCCTCTGACAAAGCCAACGTTGCTCAAGGCAAGAAAGGGCCGGCGGCGCCCGAGCCCCCGGCCGTTTGCCGCGGTCTGCCGCAGAGTCAACAGGAGCTGGAGTCGCTCATCAGGACCATCCAGGCGAGCGTCACGAGCAGCGTGTTGCCTCGCCTTCAGAAATGTCTCAACGCCAAGGCAGGATTGATTGATTGATTGATTGATTGATCTGCGGCCATGGAAACAAGGAAAAGGCGGCAACGTGTGCATTTGCCAATCTTTAGGTGAAACGTGACGATGAGCACAAGGCGGTGAAGTCCAAGGAAGTGAAGGAAGAAGAAGTGGCCCGCATCCCCATCGCCTTCGCCATGGTCAAACTCATGCAGACTCTTCCTTCACACATCCTGGAAGCCAACCTGCCGGGGTTAAAATAAATAAATAAATAAGGGGGTGGTGGGCGCTCACTGCTTCGCTGAGTCCCCTTCAGGAGGCGTCAAACCGTTTTCTTCTGTCTGTCTGCCATCCAGGATCCTCATCAAGGTGTGCGTGGTCCTGAGAAACCGATTCCAGGAGGTTCGCGACGTTGCCAGGGGAACGCTGGTGAAGATCCTGGAGACGCTGGGTGTCCGCTACCTGCGATACATGCTGAAAGAGATGCAGGGTGTCCTGGTCAAAGGCTACCAGGTCTCAATGCTTGTTACAGTCCTTTGATCTGCTCTTTGGAATATTTGGGGTGGGGGGCGGTTGGTTAAGATGCGTCTCCTGCTGCTCCTTGAGCAACTTGAGCCACCGGTGAATTGCTGACCCAAAACAATGTTGAGGTTAGTTGATGAGCTTCGTGTCCTGGTTTGCCACCATCTTGTGGCATCAGCGCCAAATTCTTCCATTGGGCGCCACTTGTAGATTTTGTATTTCTTTGTTTGTTTGTTTTGCCACTCGTAGGAGGCATCCGTCCGCCTCTTCACTGCATTTGATTTTCTTTCGTGATAATCGCCTTTTTCAACAGATTTTTCCCCAAATAATACCAGACACATTTTAGCCAAATAATCATGAAACAACAATCCTTGTTTTTCTCTGTAGCGCATCTGTTTTTTTATAATAATAATAATATCCATGAATTGTAATTGATAATAATAGCCATATGATAATATTAATCATATATGATGTAATATTTCTGCGTGTAGGGTTCAGAAAGCGGTGCCTTTTTTTCTGAAATGTTTTATCGGTGTCCTCACTTGATCGGCTTTTGAATCTCCGGTCATCTCGAAGTGAGCCGTGGGTTTTTCAAACGGAACACGAAGGCAAAGCTTAGTCCGCCCCTGGAGAATGTCCCGTTTGTGTCTATTTGTCTGGCAGGTCCACGTTCTGACATTTACCGTGTACCAGCTGCTGTCGGCCCTCAGCCCAACCCTGAAAAGCGGTGACCTGGACCCGTGCATGAGCTTGCTCATCCACGTAAGAAGGCAGCGCGAGCGCTCGCTCTCCTTTCACATTTGCGCTTTTGTCAATTTGCTTGTCGCGGCGCCGCTCAGATCTTCAACAACGAGCTGTTTGGCGCCGTCGCCGAGGAGAAAGCCGTGAAGGGAATCGTCTCCAAACTGATGGAGGCGCGGCATAGCAAGAGCATGGACTCCTACCAGATTCTGGCCCAGTTCTGCAGCAAAGAGAGCATCACCATGCTTGTTCTGCCCTTGAAGGAGGTGGGCGGAGTTGGCTTGGCTTGGATTTTTGCCGCCGTTTGCCGATTCAATCTCTTGTTGCAGATTTTGGAGAACTCCAAGAGTCTGAAGGTGTGTAGCCGCGTGGCGGCAATTCTGCAGCGCCTGGTTCTGGGCCTGCTGGAAAATCCTGCCATGGGCTCCTCTGACATCCTCCTGCTGAGCCACGGTCTCATCAGCCAGAGCCTGCCTCTGCTGACTCGGAAAGACAAGTACCAAGTTACGCCGAGTGACTCCTCTGCATTGGCTGGTGTCTTTTTTTTTCAGCGTTTTTTGTTGTTTTCTAGGGACAAAGCTCGAGCTCAGCCTCCACCTGACCCTCGACTCCCACCTCCGAGCTGCCTACTCCTGCCACCCACTCCAAAGAGAGGCGGTGTGAAAGCTCTGGTTAGCCGACGGACCAACATGCACATCCTGGTGGATGCCGGTCTTAAGGTCAAGAGCCAGCAAAAAAGAAGAGAGAAAAAAAATTATATATATATAGATTTATATATATATATATCAATTCTTTTTTTTTTGGGGGGGGGGGGTAATTTTGGTCGCGTTAGTAATCACTCGTGCTCTACAGCTGCTCCATTTGAGTCTGAAGAAAGCCAAAGTGACATCATCAATGGACTCTGCCCTTGAGATGTTGGACCCTTTTGTGACCATGCTGCTTGAATGCCTGACCTCCATGCACGTCAAGGTGGGAGCAGCTCACACTGACAACCAATCTTGCTTCCAGAATCGCAGAACTTCCTGTACTTTTTTTTTTTTTTTTTTTTTTTGATAACCACTCTCTCATCAGGTGATCACGGAAGCACTGGTGGCCTTCCAGTGTGTGCTGAAGTTCCCTCTGCCTGCCCTGGAGCAGAATATCAACCAGCTGACCAAGCAGCTCTTTGTCCTGCTTAAGGATTACTCAAAGGCCGGCGCCGCCCGTGGGGAGAACTACATCCTGGTCCAGAATTGCTTTAAGGTCTACATTGAGAAGCACCTGTCCTATTTTGTCAGGGATATCTTTGTTTTGGCCTTGAGACCATCACCATAGTGGTGAAAATGGGCTTCCATATCTGTTTTGGCTTTTAGACCATCACCGTAGTGGTGAAAAAGGTGAAGGACAGCACAATTTCCGAGCTCCAACTGCAGGTGCTGCTGGGATACGCCGAGGAGGACATCTATGACCGGTCTCGACGGGCGACTGCCTTTGGCCTCCTGAGGGTACGCGCCATTTGCGACGCTTGGATGGCGACGCAGGAACACTTGGAACGCTTGACTTTGAATTTGCGGCAACTCGTTGCAGGCCATTGTGTGGCGGAAGCTCATCGTTCCTGAGATGCAGCCGCTGATGGATAAAGTAGGCAAGCTGTCAATCAACGGAATTAACGCCATGGTCCGAGTGCACTGCAGACAGGTACTGGGGAAAATGAGGCCAAACAAAGCAGCCATCCGTCACACCTTCAACGCGACCCTGTTGGTCTTTCAGATATACTTAAAGTACTTGCTGGACTACCCGCTGGGCAAGAAGCTGCGCGGCCACTTGGACTTCATTGTGGCCCAGCTGGCCTACGAACACGACACGGGCAGGGAGTCGGCGTTGGAGATGCTGGCTTACGTCTTCCAGACTTTCCCTCAGGTACTTTGATTTGAAGCTGCGCGCTTCATTTCCAAGAATATTGACGGGAGGCGCCGCTTTTGATTCCCTTCAGGCGCTCCTGCTGAAGTACAGCGACCTTTTCTTTGCACCGCTGGCCTTGGTCGTGGTCAACGATGACTCGGCGCGCTGCAAGAAAATGGCCGCCATGGCCATCAAAGCCCTGCTGGCCAAGCTGGACGTCAACAAGCAGAATTCTTTCTTCTCGCTCATCAGCAGTTGGCTGACTGAAGAGAAGGCACGTTGAGCTCCTCTTGTCACCCGCTAGCGTTTTGTCCCGGTTGGGCGCCTCCTTACGCTTGCTGTGGCGCAGGTGAGCCTGAGGCGTCTGGGCGCTCAGCTTTGCGGTCTCTTCGTGGAGGTGGAGGAGGAGAACTTTGCCAAACGCCTGGACGGCCTGCTGCCGGTGCTGGCCAAAGAGCTCAACCCCGACAACTACCGAGACGTACGTACGCACGCACGCGCTTCAAACGGACACGCCAACGGAAGCCCCTTTTGCTCACTTTTGCTGCGGTGTGCCTTCAGATGGAGGAGGAGGAGGAGGAGCGGGCAGCAGACAGGCTCTTGTTCACTTACCTGACCCTCGTCACCAAATTGATCCAGCATTGCGGCTTTCTGGAGCTCCAGAAACCTCGTGACACCCTTGCCCGTATTTGGGGTAAGGCGCCCACACTTTGCGGCTGCCGGCCGCCCGGCCCATCCCACTGACCCGCTGCCCTTTTCAGGCCACGTGGAAGGCCATTTGCGCTACCCTCATCACTGGGTGTGGCTGACCGCCTCGCAGATCTTCGGCCAGCTCTTCGCCGCCCACCGGCCGGAGGATCTGGTTGCGGCGTGGAAAGCGCAGGGAGGCGGGACGGCACCCCCGAACGTGGCCTCGGCTTTCATCACCGTCAACCAGGACAAAAAGGTCCCGGTGGAGTTTGACCCCGGTGGTCATCTTCTCTTCTCACGCCCTCTCGTCATTCTTTTCTGCAGATGAGAGAGCTGGCGTTGGCCCTCTGCCATCAGCTGCAGTCCAGCTTCTTGGACACGGCGTCTGGCGAGCAGGTGATCAAAAATCTCCTCTTTGTGGGGAAGGTCATCTACCTGCTCTGCCCCGAGTCGGCCATCCTCACCCCTGAGGAGGAAATGGAGGACAAGGATGACGTGGACCGCGTGAAGGACCACAAACCTCTGTCGCTGCTGTGGCTCATCCAAAAGCTGTCACTGATGGCTAAAAGGGAGGCGGCGGATAGTCCCAAAATTCCGCTCAAGGTACCCCAACGCAATTGGGAATTTCAATGCACTCTGCTTCCGCTATCACACATGAAGTTGCGCAGATGCTCAATGTTTGCTTTGTCGCAGCCGTTGTGAAATGTCAAATGAACTTTCCAAACATCTTGGAGGAATTTTTTGTTTGGTTTTTGTTGTTCAACCAAAATAAGGTGCGAGCTTTTCTAACCTTCCCATTCCTGATAATTGCAGAGAACCTGTGTGTTTAAATTCTTGGGAGCAATGGCAATGGACCTTGGCAAGGAGCGACTGGGCCCTTATTTGACCACCATCATTGCACCGCTCTACAGAGAACTGGAGAGCACCTATGCAGAACAAGGTAAGTCTCCCATTTTCTACATGCCTACTTGCAAAGGGGCCGCTCACCCTCAGCGCTGCCGTCGTCGTCATCAGACCCGACGCTGAAGAACCTGGCTCAAGAGCTGGTGGAGCTGATGAAGAAACAGGTGGGCTTGGAGACCTTCTCCCTGGCTTTCTCGGCGGTGCAGAAGCAGTTTGCAGTGAGGCGGGCTGCGCGCAAGCGACAACGAGCCGTGCAGGTAAAGCCACCGTTGCTCGATTAGGACTTTTTCCTTGTAGGAAAATGTCCATTTCATCAACCTATGCCGTTCAAATGTGGATTTGTATTTCCAGGAAATGCCGCCCTCAATCACAAACGTGACACATTTGAACAATTTCTTGTCAGTCCATTGAACACATCAACTTTTATGGTGTTGTCGTCTTTCCAGGCGGTGACCAACCCCGACATCGCCGCTCAGAAGAAAGTCAAGAAGCACCTCAATAAAATTGAGGCCAAAAAGCGCAAGATCGAGTTCCTGCGGCCTGGGTATAAAGCCAAGAGACACCGTAGCCACGCCCTCAGAGACCTGGCCATGGTGCAGTGAGTCAAACAAGGAACTCATTTTGTTCACAAATAAGGCGGAATCATGTCAATGGCTTAAGATTCACCAAGCCACGCCGGTTTTTTTTTTTTTTTTATAGCATTTTATAAATCTTCCCCATAAAAAGAAGTCTCACACAATTGTAGCAATCACCAAAAGTCTTTACTGGGAATCATTTTGACTGTACAAGCAGTTTATAAATAGGCAACCATTCAGTTTGAAGCAATCTCCTCTGCAAAACCGCGAGGGAGCGGGGCAAGAATAGTTTCAACTATGTGGACAATACAAATGAAGCCTTGGTGCGGTCGAGGGGGAAAATCAATTTGCTCGTGTACAAAAAGAGATTGAAATAACACTCGCTGGCCCGTTAGGGTGTCGAGAATTGGCCGTGTGGTGCCTCTTGAGCAGAGTGTCATTGCCTTTCTTGCTCGAGAGCCTTCCCAGATCACGGGAGTGAACCAAGGCCACCAAAGGCGCCCACTTTGTTTGATTTCAAAGTAGGATGAGTAACCTTGACTCTCGCTGGGCGCTGACGAGGCTTCTTCTGGAGACAATAGAAAGCAGGCCTCCGCTTTTCAGTCCCAGCTTTGGCCGGAGTACACGGGAGGGAAGCCAGGTCAGTCACAAGGTTTCAGACAGAAGGATATATTTACAAAGGAGGGGTGGGGTGGCACGTGTCGTGGTTGTGGTCCATTTCTTTTTCTTTCCTGCCCCTCCCCCCGATTCTACTGCCGACTCTTCAGCGACTCCACCAGCCTGCATAGAGACGCAGTTGTAAACAGGCTCATCTTTTATCATGTGTCTGAATCATCACAGCAACAAAAAAGCCCGTACCACTCCATAGCTTCATCCAAGCCCGTGCCTTTGGTGGCCGACGTCTTGAAGATCTGCCACTTCCGATCTTTCAGAGCGGGGAGGCCCAGTGAGTTGGCCACCTCGGCTGGTGTCATGGCCTGTTCCATATCTTGCTTGTTTGCAAACACCACAAGGATAGCCTTCTTCAGCTCCTCCTCCTGGATGAAGAAAGAAGAAGAAAATAACCATTCAAGACAGTCTCCAGATGATGGTGAGTCGGTCATATAGACTCGCCTCCAACATAGCCACAAGCTCAGACTTGGAGATGCCCATTCGGTCACGGTCGCTGCTGTCGACGACATAGATGACGGCGTCTGTGTTGGAGTAGTAGCAGCGCCAGTATGGCCTGTAAGAAGAACGCGGGGTGGGGGATACTTAAAAAGGTGCCAGAATCCAAACAAATCAGTGCGGTATACCTACCGGATACTCGTCTGGCCTCCCAGATCCCATACCTGGAACTTGAGGTTTTTGTACGTCACGGTCTCCACGTTAAAGCCGATTGCTGCACAAGAGGGTGGCAAGTCAAAATGGACTTGTGTGCTGACAGATGGTCACAGGGTTTTCCCCCCCAGCCAAGCACGGAATGTATGTCGTAAAAAGTATTGCATTGGAGCTGTGCTGCATTGTTTTTTCTGAATACGATGTGAGTGAGATTTAATGCATTTGGGTAAGCCGGTTTATTGCGGGGGGACTGGTCAGCCTTGAAGGGATGCTTTTTGGTCGTGATGCTCTCTGCGGCATCACGACCATGCGGTGCTTGTAATGTGTCCTCCAACACTATGCCAGCATTTCATTTTTTTGTGCCAGTCCTACTGCACCAGATGTATAAAAAAAAAGCCATAAATCATTTTTAGAAAAAGTGAAATTGGATGCGCTCCTGTTGCACATTCCTAGTTGATTCTAGTTGACGTAGGGACTCGACTTACTTGGAATTGTGGTGACCACCTCCCCAACCTGCAGCCGGTACAAAATGGTGGTTTTCCCAGCACCATCCAAACCCAAGATGAGAATCCTCATTTCCCTGGTTCCAAACAGGCCCGAGAAGAGACTGGAGAAGAAGCCACCTGGAGGTACACACCCATTTTGCCGTGTTTTTCTCCTCTCCAAACGCCAACCATGTGAATTTTTCAAATGCTCATTTAAATTGAATGCTAACTCTGAGTAACGCCAGACATTATTTGACAATAATAAGGCTCGTTTGAACGTTTATGACATCCGGGAAGCTTTGAAATAGCCGGCTTGACTGGTTAGCCACCATTTGACTGACCAACAGCAAGGCACGATTATATATATTTTTTAAACATCATCTGTCACTTTGCTGCCAAGTGTGCACCACTTGGGTGACGTTTGTGGCACACCGTGGTTGGATCGGTGATATTTGAAGTGTCCACCTCACGCAAAGACAAATATCGCAACGATCGGACGTGCCTTTAGCTTTAGCCAGTTTAGCAAAATCAAGGGGCGCTTTTGAAATCGACAAGTAGGACAAAAGAAGCTTCCGTGCGTTTTCACGGAAAAGCCAAAATAATTCACTTTAAATGATGGAAGGAATTGGAATGTAGTCGTATTTGAGAATACCAACCCATTTTGGAGAGCAGTGGAATCGTCTCGCTGGATCGAACGAAAGCTTCCGTGTGGTGACGTGTTATTGAAAGACGTCACCAAGCCTAGCGGAAATTTTCTTCCGGGTTTATAAAATGCATATTTTTACTTCAACTAAACTCACGATATTGTTTCGCAAATATTGGAAGTTTAAAAAGAAAGATGGATTGAAACGATTTCGTCGAAAGTGCCGCTCGTCGCAAGAAGTTGTTTTTTGAGTGCGCGTTCAAGAAGGCAAGTCGTAAACAACCGTTTGGCAACATTTGTAAATGCAATACGTACATCTTAACAGATTGTTATCAGTATCAAACTATGGACGACGATCTCGGCGAAATGTTTACACTTCAAATATACTGCCTTGGGTTAATAAATCATTGTCAGCGGTACCTTGATTTATGGTCCTGTCATAAATATTTCAATATCTGCGAGCTTTCTGCGAAAACACAATGCGGATTCCCATTGGCAAACTAATCAAAGTAGCACTTTAAGCAACAGATATTTCAAGGTGAAAGGTGAAGCAATCGGCATAAACTGACAATCAAAAATAGTCGTATATTCGTCATCTTCTTAAAAAAAACCACAACTGTTTGAGCGCTACGAGTTATTTAAATGTTACGGCTGAAAGAACGCTAACGACGGTCTCTGTTTGTGCCAGATTTAACAAGAACAGTTTGGAAGAAATTTTCAACCGTGGGTTTGTGAACGCAACTCGAGCAGGAGTTGCCCCTCTCAACATCATCAAATGGGATGTTCTCAACATGATCCATTGGATGTTCTCCCGAGGAGGAAGATCCTCGCCGTGAGCAACACAAGGAAATCCTTTTGTGGCAAGCTGAAAGAGGCGAACGCGCGGGCTTGAGCCTTCGTCGTCCACGGACGCGTCTGGCGGCGTCCGTCGCCCGATACCTCATCGGTTGCAGTCCACGGCGAGACGTCGACGGGATGGTGGAGCGGTCGGACCGAGCCCCTCTGCTGGACTGGGAGGAGAAGCCCGCCGGCGTCGACTCCTGGGACCGGCGAGCGAGTCCCTCCGACGGCCGCGGACTCGGGCGAAGCGGCGACGCCCCGCCAACCACCTCCGTCACTCCTGCGGGCGCGGAGAGAATCCGGCGCCCCGACGCGCTGGAGCGTCCCTCGGGACCGGGGGATGTGCCGCCGGAGGATCGGACGGCGACGTGGGACGAAAAGGATCCAATCGTGTCCGTTTTTGTGGTGACGTTCAACACGAGAACAGGTGCGACATCAAATGGCTTCACCGCATACGTTGTTAAAACCGCATGATGGCTGACTGATTCACAGGAATTAAGAATACAACGGCCGAATAGAAAGTGCAGAAGACAGCCGGAACGTTAGATGGTGCATGGTTGGGCATTTGGACTTTTTTCTCTTCACAGGAGTGGGCGTGATCAGGTTTCATCTTCACCCTGATGACATTTTGCTCCATTTATTTACGTGTGCTGGTGATTCATCTCATTGCAAAAGGGAGCATATCTCATTTTCCCCAACTAACACAAACTATTTTTCCTCAATCTCTAAGCGGAAACTGTGGCGAAATAGGCCATCCAACCAACGGGTCTACCATGCAACTCAAGATCCCACGTTAAACGCCGTCATATCTCCCACTTTCACTCGGGACAAATGGAAGCATGCAGCTGAGGGAATCGAATGCGCATGTCCGTCTTGTGTTGGCTTGATTTGTGTGTGTGTGTGTGTGTGTGTGTGTGTGTGTGTGTGTGTGTGTGTGTGTGTGTGTGTGTGTGTGTGTGTGTGTGTGTGTGTGTGTGTGTGTGTGTGTGTGTGTGTGTGTGTGTGTGCGCGCGCGCTAGGAAACATGCTGGAGTGGTGCCTCCCCAAGGATTTGGACCTGGAAGGCGTTGAGTTTAAAGCCATCGCCAGCGGCTCCCACAGAGTCACCACAGACTTCATGTAAGCGGCTCCTGATTGACATGCAACGATTTCAACAGCAACTGTCAAAATGGCGTCACTGTTTCATTCATTTTCGATGACCTTTATTTGATGAAACGGATGCAGCGTCAAGGTTGACATTAGTCAAATAGGACACGCAATGGCGAAATCAAGTCGATTCTTTTCCGGCCAAAGTACATTTGCAACGTATTGGTAGGTGCAGTTAACACATAATTCTACACGTTTCCCAAACTATATGACGGGCTACATTTTCCCAGTAATTGCCGCTATTTTTCACACAAAAAAGGTGCTTTGCAATGTAAGGCACAGCTTGGCCTATTTTCAAACTTTTCTTATGTAGGGACAGAAGTAAATAAGCACCATATTATAAGTTGCGTAGAAGCTTCAAAAGTGACTGTTAATTCATGATGCATTCACGAGATGGAGCTCCACAAACGTGAATACAATACAATACAATGACCACTTGATTTATGTTGCTGCAGCTGTACCAAAGTGCTTCACACAATATTGAAAACACCGCATCCAAGAAATCAGAATATCCATCCACATAAGGCACATCGGATTATGAAACACAGAGAAAAGATAGCAGTGCGGAAAATACGACAATTCAATTTGAATGGAAATTGAAAGGACGCAAACAAGAATACCGTATATCATTTTTTTTAAACAGGTATTTCTACTAATTCAGAGTTGAGTGGTATACGGTGTTCTTGTTTGATGTCTTTTTCAATGAAAAAAAAATACAAATCAAGAAATAGAATCCAACAGATAAAGCAAGAAAGAAAAGCAGCTCAGCCATCTGTGTCTGCCGTTGCTTCCATGATTCACAACAGGCTTTATCTACCCCCCCCCCCCCCCCCCCAGCTACTTCCGGAAAGGCCCCTACTTTGGCCTGGCCTGCTTCGCCAGCATGGCGGTGGCGGGCACGGCGGAGCGCGGCGCCAGGATGAAGTCGGTGGGCATCCTGTCGCCTTCCTACACTTTGCTCAATCGCTACATGAGCTTTCTGGAGCAGCAAGTCAGGTAATCACGCTTGAATTTGTTTTTTCTTTTTCATTGAAAAGATGAAGTTGGAATCTGAGTGAGGAATTTGTCTTGACTTTCCCTCACGAAGGATTCTTCATCTTTGACCTCCAGCCACTCGCACGTGACTCATCCACTTGTGCTGCCCTGTTGCTCACAAGATAGTTGACGTCTCTCGGATGCTTTTCTCATCCTCCCTCCCTCCCTTTTGTGGGAGGTTGGGTGTTTCTCAGCCTTGAAATCAACCAGTTTTATTTTGTTCTTTTGGCAGACAAAAGCAAAAAGAAAACATCTCTCCCAAACATCCCTGAAACAAGACGTGCCACTGATTCTCATGCCATGCTCAAGTCAAAACAGTAAAAACACTTTGGTTCCCTCTGGCGGAATCTTTTTCTGTTTGTTTTTTTCCCACGACAAGTTGGAGTTTATGTTAAGGCAAGAAATACATTCGACTTACACTTTGTGTTTGGAAAAAAAAATGCACATCCGCTTTGAGTCAGTGACCTTCATGCTAATGCTAAATAGCATCTGTATTAGTTTTTAGATGTTGAAGGGAATATGGTAGTCCATAGTCATATATTCTTTATCCTCTGTGACAAACACTCTCCTGAACAACCCACTTTCCAAAGCGTCCGATTTATTTTTATGTTCAAGATGCGCTCCGGTTCACTCATCTCAACTCTGTTCATGTTTCACTGCAGCAAGGGTGTCTTTTTTTTCTCTCCAGGCTTCAGCTTCAATGCCCGGGCCACTACTCTCCTTTGGAAGCCTTCTACCAGGACAAGAGGGCACCGCTGCTCCCTGGCGGCGATGATGTGGTTTCCCTTTGCCCTGTCAGTGGCTGGGGGGCTGCCATCAACCACAGCGTGCACCCAGAAATGAAGGTTAAAAAGCCAACGCAACCCCCTTGTCTCTGCCCCCCCCCCCCCCCCTCATTTTCAAAAGGTTGTTTCCAGATCAGCCACCCGGCAGGCTGCATGTCCCAGTTCATCCGCTTCTTTGGTGAGCAGATCATGGTACTGTGGAAGCTGGTGCTGCTGCGGCGGCGAATTGTCATGTTCTCCCCGCCGCCCGCGGGCCTGGTCTGCTACCGAGGTTCGGAAGCAAACAAAGCGGCGGTGAATAAAAAGGCCGCCACTTGATGCGTGTTTTGTCACTCTTGTCGCCTGGCCTCCGCCTCTTAGTGTACTGCTGCTGTTGCCTGGCAAACATCTCCATCCCGGGAGTGGGCGTGGCCGTGCCGGAATTGCGACCTTTCTTCTACGTCAACGTGGCAGACATTGGCGCCCTGGAGAAGGAGCTCTGCTATGTGGCATGTGAGTGGAAGCCACCCAACATCTTCGTTCAAGAAAGTCATCTAATGTTTGCTGCATTCATTTTTACCTTTACATTTCGGATCATACATTAAAAAAAAAAAAAAAACACACATATTCACTTTTTTTACAAATTTTATTTGGTAAAATGAAAAAAAAGTCAAATACATTCTAAACTAAGCATATTATATAGATGTATTAGAAACATTAATTTTATTAGACATTTGAAGTCAAAGTATAAATAATCAGTTCAGACAAATGAATTCTTATTGATTTAAATTCATCCAAAAATTAAAATGCTTCAAATATACAACCCACTTTTTCTTCATTTACAATATTATGATTGAATTTTCTTTGAATAACGTGCAGAATGCAAATGCGTTTTTAATTTACTTTTTTTAGGGAGATCCCCAAATTTCTCTTCCAACTGCTCATCGATTTTTCCTAGAAAAAAACATTTGAATTTTTGGATGTTTAACCATGCCCCCCCCCCCCCCCCACACACACACACACACATCTCACTTTAGTGAACGCCATTACATGGCGAGTTTTGCAATTAGCGAGTGAGCCACAAATGACAGGGATTCCCCATGTTGTCATTGTGAATCCTCTCTCCGTCAACAAATGATGATTTGACGCTGGCACGCCTACTATGAGCAGGTACCACGGAGAAAATCTTTGAAGAGAAGCGTGACCTCTACGACGTCTACGTGGACAATCAGAACGTCAAGACTTGCAGAGAGGGTCTCAAGCCCCTTCTCCGCATCAGCACCGCCGACCGGGAGAAGTATGGCAAGCTCACTGAGCAAAGGTGCGTCACTTAAAGAACAAGTCCAGATCGATCAGTCATCCCGGATGCCGATTGTACGATTTGCGCCGCCGCAGGAAGTTGCTGCTGTACTCTCGGCAGGAGAATGGCGACTGTGCGTCCAGTGAAGAAGATCTCTTTATTCTGTAAGTTCACACCATAGAAAATGATTCACATGGGCTCCATTTGATTGTTGAAGCGGGGTGGTGGATAGGGTTGTGATGTCACCATCATGAAAAGGCCGTCAACTCTTTGAATCCCAAACGTATGACTTGACTTCAGGTTTTTCCTGGAGCAGAACAACCGCATTTTCCAGACCCTGAACGAGGTGGCCGCCAGTCCTGAGCCGACGCTGACCACCGAGAGCGTGAGGGCCATGGGCCTGGACCCGCACGCCGACCGTCTCTTCCTGCTTCACGTGCTGGAGATCTACGGTTTTGAGGCCTTGCTGCTGTCCGACCAGCTTTGCTGCACCTGAGACGCATGATGGACGGCGGCTACTCGTCCACAAATAGCCGCATCTTCATTTCTTTCATTTGGATTCCTCTGCTGCCACAGTGGGTCGAGAACGCCCCCCGCCCCACGCCTCACCCGTCCGCCAATCCAGCCTGGATACCGGACGCTGCGTTGCATGACCGGTGAACACAGCCTGGCATTCTGTAAATATTGTTTTGTCGGGTCAGGCCAAGGTGAAGCATTTATGTACAAATCAACATTTCATTTGGTCAAATGTGAAGACTGTCGTTGAAAACTTTGTTGTATTTCTTCTTTGCCATGGCTGAGACCAAATTGAAATCTTTTCAACAGGCTCAGTGACGTCCACGTCCAGTTGGGGTTTGAACACAAATCAAGAATGGCGCAGGCCCTCGAGGAGGAAGCTAAGTCGTTTTCTGCTTCCTGTCGTGGTACCTTGACTTCGGAATGCTATTTGCTTAACATCTCTCTCATCTTAATCCGTCCAGCGAATGGAAATGCTTGCGGTGTATACGCGACGGTCTAGCAATCGACCAAAACAAAAATAAATAGCAAGGACATAATGTTACCAATAACTTGGGCCAGCACGCGACATTGCTAACATTAAAAAGAAAATCAATTTCAATCTTGATGCTCATGTCACAAGTCCCTATACAGTGTAATTTTGCTTTGATGTGTTAGCGTTAAGCTAGCAGACAAAGACCCACGTTACTGTGTAGAAAAATGGATTTGTATCAAAGTCCCTTATTTGATAAGTGACCACTCTTGTTCTTTGTTACTTTGAAACGGTAAATTGTGTTTTGGTTGAGTTTGACAGCAAATTTCAGTATAAACATGACTGTTCTTTGACTTTTTAGACAGAGCAAAATGTCAAGTTGGAGTGCTCTTAAGTCAAGGTCCCTTTGTCATTTCCCTGCGGCGACAAAAATTCAAACATTGGATCAAATGAAGGTGTTTACGAAAAAGTCATTGTGATACAGTAAAGCTTGAATCTTTTCTTTTCCTCGACCGAGTTGTACGGGCCTCAAGCAAACCTCTTCCTTCGTCACAGGAGGGCAGAGTCTGAGTCATCTTAAAAGCATTTATTTATTTGACTGTCAACCATTTCAGGAATAAAAGTGAGAAAAAGCGCACTTCTCTTCTTTGGACATGGCTTGTTCCTAAATGAGAATCACTTCTTTGCCGGCGCAGTTGGCGGACCCCGTCGCAGCCGCCCTGAAAGCGGCCAACCAGGCTCGTTTGACGTCCGCGTGCTCGCAGGCCAACTTGTGGCAGCTTTGCGATTGTCTTAAATGGAAGCAGGATTGTCCGTGAAGCTCCTGAGGGACATCTTCCACCGTGCAGCCCAGCAGAGGAATACGTGAGAGCGGCTTTGTATCCTGAGCGGGAAGGAGAAAAAAAACAAAAACAAAGAAAAAGCGACGGTAAGTCATCGTTTTGGAGGTAAGGGGGAAAAAAACAATTTTGGAACTTACCCGTTGAGCTGCATATAAAGAGAGGACCAGCGGTTGCGTTTTGGTGATGACGGCAAACACCCGCTGCCACGTTCTGGGATTGTCGCTGTATTGCAGGAAGCCGCTCATCATGCAGGATGCTGACAAAGAGTCCCACTTGGAGGGGGGAAAAAAAGCAAAAGGTACTGCATTTGGAATCACATTGCAGATTTATTTCCATCAGGGGTGCGCAACGGTTGGCTCTGCATTAAGCCCACTGACCTTTGACGCTGGCAACAGTCCTGTTTTATATGGCGCCTTTGTCAGTTTTTTCAGGGGGGGAAATTCCATATTTTCCAAAGAATTATCATTCAGACTTTTTTTTTTTACAATGACTCAAACGTTTTATTTGAAAATGCTAACATTTAAAAAGGAGGATGATGCATGTATTATTTTAACCCTTGCAGCCACAGCGTCCACGAGAGTGGGCAGCTTGTGGTATGATCAGGTCACAGGGCGAATCAAAGGATCTTGTCATGACAAGCCTTTCCACCCCCGCCCCAAGTTAGTCAGCCATTTGCAAGCGCAAACGTGGCCCCTTTTTTTGCCAGCCACTCACCTCTGCCGTTGGTCTGTTGGCGCTCTCCGCCCTCCTTCCTTTCTGCGCCGTCAAGATGGAGTAGCAAGATTTGCACACCTTGTTGAGCTTGTTGCCGTCATACGCCAGCGCCGCCTTGTTGTCGGAGCACTTCCAGCACACCACGCAGCCGCAGGCCCGGCAGTGATGGCGACGCCTGGTCAGCGGGTTGAACGGCTCCCGGCACTTCATGCACAGGGTCACCTCGTTATCGCGGATCCAGCGAGGGGCGCGCCGTCCCAGCCCCTCCACCTGGGGTGACCAAAGCGTCAGGCCCACGCCGCCGCCGTCCGTGTCGCAGGTACTCGTCCTCCGCTTACCGCCTCTTCTACATTTAGCTCCTTCGATGCCAACTTGAAGCTTTCGTTTTTCTTCTGGAACACATGGATGGCGTCCCGGATCACCTGGAGAACATCAAGTCCACGTTTGCCCACTCCACTTCTTCTAACAACGGTGCCCACGCCTTGACAAAAGGTACGTCGTTACCTTTATCCACTCATCTCGGTCCTGTTTAGAACTAGAAAAAGCACATTCAAATCGATTAAGTTGCCCTTTGACCTTTTGTACAAATAAGTTGATTGTCATTGGAGAAGGTCCCGTTTTGTAGAAGGGAGCCGAATTGAAAAAGGCGGCATACCTGCTCTGTAGCTCTAGGGTTTTTTCCTTCCCAGACACCCGGAAGGTGTACGGGTGATCCCCATTGGTCGTTTGCTGCACCTGCATGCCGTCCATTCCGATACGGCAGCGCACCGTAAAGCGCTGGCCCGCCAGGCTGAACTTTGGCGTGCAGCACAGCAGGAAGTTGTTGAACTGTGCAAACAAAAAACAATGTTTGCAAATTGAATCTGGCCATGAGAGATAAAAAAAAAAGCGTGGTGGTACCAGAAAGAGGTGCCGTTCCATCGCCGACATGTTCCTCGCGGCGAGCTTAAGCAAACGGCCCTCCCTGAGGAACTCGTTTGTGGGGTTCACCACTTCCTCCTCGCCGATCATCTCATAGATCTCCAGCAACCTTTTGATCCTCTCCTATGAGAGACCAACAACTTAAAAAAAATAATAATAACGCCCATCAGGAGATGAAGATAAAGCCGAAGCCAACTGACAGCTTGATGGACGGCGCTGTTTGAGTGGTTGGCGGCCATGGAAATTGTCTGCAGGGATTCTGTGTCAAAGGAAAACAAAAGAAGATCCAAAGGAGTTCAACGTGAGAAACTGGACATTTGCTGACTATCCGCGTTGGATGACAGCAAATGACGACACTCACGCTGAGCAAACTCGTAGTCGGGGTTAGTCGAGGGGACAGTTTTGACGTAATCCCTGAGCAACATCTCATAGCGAGGGATTCTCTGGACCGGTTCCAACATGTGGTGCTGCAGAGTGAGATTGACGCACACTTCCTGACTCTACATGGAGGGGAAAAGAGAGCTTTTGTGAAGCTTCAGCCGGGAACTGATTTGCTTTTCCTACCTGGATGTCCTGGATGATGTTGCGGAAAGCAGATGAGCGCTCGGTCCAGAGTCTCACCAACTCCATGGCCTGGTCAAAGTTCCTGACGTAATCGGCGTACATCCTCAGGAAGGGAGCGTGCTGCAGGAGGACCTTACCCAAACCTGGACGCTCATGCCTGGATGGGGAAGAAAAAAAAATTCTACAATCTTGTGGTGAATAATGATTCAGATTCATCAGGAACCTGTAGCTCAAAGTTCCCGTTGACCTACACTCCACCTCCATTTACAAAAAGCCATGAGGAATTGCCCATGTCATGCTCACCAAATGATACGTCAGATCAAACATAGAAGCTGGATCGGCAAAAATGTCCAAAACTGGACTTTGGATTTTTTTGTCACAAGATGAGGACCCACCAGTGTCTGATGCAGTCTTCCAGGTCAGGCAGCAGGAACTGACTGTGGAAGGAGTAGATGGATGATATGTTGGAGAAGATGTTTCGGACCACGTCAGCTGGAAAGCAACCACGTCCGGCCTCGTCCGTTAATCGCAAACAGAAAACCTGTAATGAGGGTGCCGGTTTAAGACACAGACTTTTAAGACCGCCTCCCCCAATTTTGACCTGGTCCAGGAGGTGAAGGCGGGCAACGTAGGCCCTCTCCGTGTGAAGGAGTTCGCTGACTATCTTGAACAGCTTCTGCTCAGTATTGTCCTCTCCTAGCTCCTCGGTCTTTTTATCAACGCTCTCCTCGCAGTGTCGGTTTTCACGCGTAGTCTCAGTCCACTTGCAAGAGAACTGAGATCCAACACGGACCTTGGAGCCTTGATCAGCACAGTTGAGATCGGATTGGAGGTTCGCAGTGACCTTGCGCTCGGTGTGATTGAGTGTTTGGTCCGGCGGGGCTTTGACGGTGATGGTGGGCCGGCTGCGCAAAGCAGAACGTTCTGCCGTGTCCGGTGGAGTTCTGGAGAAACGAACCTAGAGTTAGTCAGTCGCAGTGTCAGAAAGAACCCAATCACAGATGGCGGGCCACATTGTAGTTTTTGTTGCGATGAATGGTGACAGTTCTGGACCAAAAGAAATACCGCGACTTCAGAATTGACTGAAAATGTTTGTCAAGGTCAAGAGGTAGGCTCGATAAAACCTGAAACCCAACCTATCATCCAAGTACACGACGAGGTCAGGCACACTCAAAGATTTCCCCGCTTGCTTCTCTTGTCCCACAGTCTTCCCGCTTGGGATCCTATGCAATCCCAGCCAGGATTTTGAGTTGGTGGCAGGGGTGTAGCTGCCAATCTTGGGGCTCGAGGTTTTCAGTAGTCCTGAGAGGGGACTGTGGTTTTTCGGAGACAACTTAGCCGGACTGTGGCCTCCCTCCCCGAAAGGACTACAGTTGTGGATTCCTCTCTTCCCCGAACTTGGTGACACCAATGCAGGACTGTTCGCGAGCTTGGGAATCTTCTGAGAAGGGCACAGTCTGGTTGGGCTGATACGTGGCTCACTGAGAACACTCGGTCCCAGTTTGTTCTGACTTTGGCACATGCTGTAGCAAGTCGCTTGGGTCAGCATCTTGTCTTCGTTTAAATGCCGCGGGAGGAGCCCGGATGAAGACGGTGATCCGTTTTTCATCGGGGTCTGGAGGTGCGCAGGCTTGGGAGGAACTGCAAGGACACGGCATCTCACATCAGGCTCGATTCTTTCAGCTCAAATGAGACTTGGGCTCACCTCCTGGCTTGCAGGGAGTTCTTTTGGACGGACTCGTTCCATCTTGGTGTTTGGAATTGGACGCCGAGTCGCAGGTGTTGTTGCAAGAACCACTGCTTACCACTGAAATAAACGTGCACTCTTTTAGACTGTGTGTAGGATTGTGGATTCTGTTTGTTTTACAATGTCGTTCCATTAAAAATCACAATGTTCACCCATTTGGAAATCATCTTGGAAATTTTGACCCCAAGTCTTTTTTTTTTCTAAATCAGCTAGCTGCCGTTATTAAAAAAAGACGAACACGTCCGCACTCATCCTTCAGATCATCATTACGACACTGATTCAATGAACTTTGGATGCAAAAAAATCCCACGACTTGATATTTTTACAGTTCACTCGTGAGACTCTGCTGAACTGATCTGCTCGTCGTGCGAGTGAGCCCATGTCACAACTTTGTCACAATTCCGCGTTGTTTCAAATGGTCTGATTTAACATGTCAGCATATGCATTTATTGCGCTCCTCCCGTTAGCGAGGAACATTTTCCGTTGCCGAAAACATTTGAAATCCACTTCCGGATGAGATTTTAATGGAGGATTGTCACATTCATCGCTTATGGGAATGAATGATGCTTGGCACTGATGACTCCATCATTCTACCAGTGCCATCGGAGCACACATTAGACATAAGGGGTAAAACAAACCCATCAGCAGAGGAACAACCGAGTCTTTGTTTGCGCTTGCCGGTGCTGTGTGCGAGTGCCAAATAAAAAGCAAAAGAGCAAAGTTCAGGCTTGGATCAGGGGGAAGAGATTTGCCTCAATAATCCCACGGGCACCGATTGACAATGCGTACATTGAACACGTGGCGTCCTTGTTCCTTAGCTGACATAGTCAGCTTTATTGTCAAATATGCATGACATACAGCACAGATGAAATGTCTGTCCTCTCGGACCCAGCATGCGAGGCACTTAGAATGACTTTAACGAACATAATAAACATGAAAACGCCAATTTGCCGGGAGAGTTTTTACTGTCGCTCTTTTCTGCGAATTATTACCCAGTATGGTTAATTGGCTTAAATAGCCCCACAAGACAATGACGCGTGCGCGTTTGGTTAAATGCGATTGCTTGATTTATTTTTGTTTGTTTATTTATTGATGTATTTATTTTTGCAGCTCACCGGTTCGACAATCCGGGGCGGCGACTTTCGCCTTCCGTCGGACCGCCACGCGTCGGAACTCTTCGGCGTCGCGGCTGCTGCTGGTCAGCGTCAAACTATTCCTCTTCCTCAGGTCAAACATAGTCAAGGTGTCTCCAAACTCCCTGTGGCGACCAAGTTCTGTCAAGATGGGTGAGTGAAACAAGAGCAGAAGTTTGTGATGTGCGTGTGGGAAAGGGGCTGTCAGAGGTGCCGCAGTTTATTATGAAGAGGCGGAGGGAGGGGTGGGGACTCCTGACCTGCTATTACCGCAATTCCACGTCTAGATGGCGCCAGAGTGCCAATCGGCGAATCCTCCACTGCCGTTGACTTCCGTCGGGTTTCTAGTTTGAGTTGACTTTTTTGGGATTACACGCAAAAGGTATTTCATTCCAAAATGTACACCAAAACCTTCTCCAATTTAATCAGAGAAATACAATACATTTCGACAGAGCACACAGCAGAACTCGATCTGTCTTCGCAAATAACGGCATTTTTTAATAGCTAGTGCTAGAAAAATATGTAAAAAACGTTTTACATTTTGTGTGGATAAAGGAATAATTGAGCGTGGGCTAAACTACATAAACGAGGTATTTTGGAGAAGTACTTTTTAACTTTTACTGGCGAGCGAGCTAGCTATCGAACAAATATAAACCGTATTTTGCTCTGGCTAAAACTGCTTCGCTTGCTTGCCAGGTGTTGTTTTTTCCCAACGTTTTTTGTTGTTGTTTATTTATTCATATGTACCTGCATGCTGCTATTTTCGGTGTGTGCATATGTCTTGAAAATGTGAACATTTTACAAAGTAATTGAGCTTGGTCGTGTTTTGTTTGTTTGTCTTTTTACAACGAGTGCGCTTACATTACGAACATTTCAGATGTATTTTTTTTGTGTACACGAGTAACACAAACATGTCTGTACATTTTATACTTTACTACCGTGGTTGCAATAGCATCCACTGCTTTTCTCCGCCGGATGGCGGAAAAGTGGTAAAGACCGTTCGACAAAGACAAGAAGGGAGGAGGGGCTGGGGGGACAGGATGCCAGTGACCGGTGCATCGTCACAGTACCTCGGCTAAGCGATCGATCGGTAACCCGCAATCCCCATCTCAATTCCCCTACTCAATTCTCCCCCCGCCCCAACCCCCATTGTTGTGTTGCCTTGTCAGCTCTCAAAGATGTCAGCCAGACCGGGATTCTACCGACAGGAGCTGAATAAGACGGCGTGGGAGGTGCCGGAGAGATACCAGAACCTGACGCCGGTTGGCTCCGGAGCTTACGGTTCAGTGTGGTAAGTTTTCGCATCAGGTTCGGTGTGGCAAGTCTAAACTGGAGCGCGTATGTGTGCAAGGGCGAGGCTGCAGCCCAAAAACGCCCGTCTCCGTCCGTGTTGGCTGTGTCCTCAAAACAAAGGTTCACGTAATACAGGTGTAGCTAGCATACATGATCCAAGTGTTGCTATATTCTATCATGAAAGTATTTTGTTGACAATGTGACACGGCCCCCATAATAATGAATTCCTTGCATTCCTCTTGGATGTTCCATTCAACCCCCCTGAGTGCCAGTCGGAGTTCATGGTTTCCATGACGATACCCAGCGTTGAGACCATGGGGACGTTTGTTCCAAAATTCAGTCGAGCACATCAATTGATCCGGAATGATCCCAAAAGTAATCATTGACTCTTATTTCAGTATATGTCCCGATTGTTTTTTTTTTTTTTTTTTTTTTTTTTTGGGGGGGGGGGGAGGGGGCAATGTATGATGTGAAAAAAACCCATACAGGTTTTCGATCACATGTTGAAATCCTGTTTGTGATGGTGCGACACGATTCAGACTTCCCCTTTATTGTGAAACAGATTTGAATCATACTAAGTGCTCTTTCGCAAGAGCGTCGACTCAGCTTTAACTATTTTCAACAATCTTGTAAGTGAAGTTAGTCTTTTCCTTTTTTTAATTAAATGTAGTCTGTATATTAACAATAGGTCATGTTTAGTTTGAAATATCTTCACTGTTTCCCGGTGGTTTGTTGATTGCTTATTAGTTTCTTCTGCCCAGCTCGTATGTCAGCCAATCGTCTCCGCCCGCATCAATTTTCCTCAGTTGGTTATTCTCCATTGCCAAGCTTGTGATTTTTTTTATTCACTTTGGATTTCATCCTGGTTGACTGCAGGGGCCACCTCAGGAGCAAACCAATTGGCGTTATGATATTTATTGTAGTACCCGCCGTGGATGAAAGGTTGAACCGGGTAAATGGATAAAAATGAAATCCGACCGCTAGCATCCTCATCCTGCAACCGAATAAATGTGCTTGCGCTACAGCCAAGACATGGCGTGTGGGAAATCGCACGACGGCAGAGACGCGCCATGCGCCAGCTTCATTGCAGAAAGATTGGTGGCAATATGACAAGCGGGCATCTGGAGGGGCGGCGGGTGGCTCAGAGCGCCGTAGAGAGCGCTCGGTCAATGTGGGATGGACACCTAAAAACCAGCAATTAGGGATCAGATGGTGTCAATACTTTCCCTGGTTGGAGACTCAATACCTGGGCTAATCAAAGTCAAACCACCCCGCCCCCTTCAGTTCTGCCTACGACGTGATCCTGCGGCAGAAGGTGGCGGTGAAGAAGCTGTCGCGGCCCTTCCAGTCGCTCGTCCACAGTCGCCGCTCGTACCGAGAACTGCGTCTCCTCAAGCACATGAAACATGAGAATGTGGGTGCCTCGTGGGGTTGCCAAATCAGCCGTCCGGCCGCCTGCGCTCGCATTGAATGAAATGTTTCCGTCTGCTTTATTTAGGTCATCGGCCTGCTGGATGTCTTCACACCTGCTGCGGCTTTGGAAGACTTCAACCAACTGTAAATTGAAGCCCCATCTGGTAGTGCCTGGCCGCCATGTTTGTCACTCGGGCGTTTCTTTGTCCTTTTTTATCTCACTTCAGCTATCTGGTGACCAACCTGATGGGTGCCGACTTGAATAACATTGTCAAATTCCAGAGGTTGTCGGATGAGCACGTGCAGTTCTTGATTTACCAGCTGCTGCGTGGTCTAAAGGTGAGTTGCTGCGCTAAAAGGAAGCACTGGGAAAGTCTTGCGTTGAAGGGCCACTTTAGATTTTTAACACAAACAGAGGGTCGACTCATTCTGATAGCAAGGCAAGAGTCTAATGACATCCAAAAAGTTTACGTGGAGGTAACAAACAACAACTTTTGAGATCGACATTAATCATTCACTGTGGTTGAAATGAAGTGAATTGTAATCAATGAAGCCGTTCCAACACGGACAAACTAAATCTGTGGTGATTTTGTTTTGCACACATTTATTTGCACTGATATTTTCATTGTAGGAACCAGAAAAAAAGTCATCAATTATTTAGTCTCATAAGTTGAAATGTTTTTATTTTATGGTCAATACTGAGTACAACAATATAGAGTGGAATATATATACAGGCGGCCCGGTAGTTAAGTGGTTAGCACACCGGCTTCGCGTCCCGGTTCCGGCCTCACTGTGTGGAGCTTGCATGTTCTCCCCGGGCCCGCGTGGGTCTTCACCGGGTCCTCCGGTTTCCTCCAAATTGTCCCGAGGTGTGAGTGTGAGTGACTGTACACACACACACATTATTGAGTACAAGAATATAGAGTGGAATCTATGTGCAAATATACAAAATGGAGTTGAAGATGGAAGACAAAGCGAGCCCCCCTCGCTTGGAAAGCCGTCTCCAAAGTCACTTGTCCTCTTTGGCATTGGACTCGGCTTGATTCCCACTTGATCTTGCTTTCACGCCCTTTTCACACTGCTTTCTACCAACTTTGTGACTGCTTTATTTCTTGTATATGATAGCGGTTGGTGTTGCAGCTTCAGCTGTTGTTAAAGCGCTATGTTTGGATTGGATTAGATTGTAATATAGAACTGTAAAAAAGTATCAGCAACGTCAAAGTATTTTATATGGAATAACTCTCAGAATACAACAAAATGTAGAAAAAAAAGATATAGTTAATATTTACATAATTATGTTTACAATAAATCATCTGAGAGTTCATGCCAAAATATGCTTTCCTCGCTATTTTTACTGTACAATTTCGAATTAAAAAAAACATTTTTGGCTCAATTGAATGTACATTCCCAAACCTTATTTTTGCCAACATTTTGAGGATTGTTTAGAACAAGAAGACATCCCCCATCCCCCCAAAAAAGTGACATTCCGTGATTGTTGGTGATCATTTTTGAAGTGATGTGTGACGATTCCTCCGGCCAATCCAAATGGATGAAAGAAAGGTGTTAGACGAAGCCATTTGTGTGCGAGGTCTGCTAAAAGTAGAGTTGATCAGTGTGGCGCGTTCCCATGGAAACGGCCAAAAGCAGCCTTCCCCCCAGACGAGCGAGCCGAGCGAGCGCACCGTTAACCCTTCCTTGCCTTTGTCATTTCTCTCCGCATGCATGGCGCCCAACAGTACATCCATTCAGCGG